>NC_133507.1:122412996-124912996 GCF_049354715.1 Callithrix jacchus | reverse complement strand
CAACCAGCTTTCACATTAGGTGCCACTTCCACTGGATCCATGGAAGCTGCTTGGAAATTTGCATTGAGAGTCAGCAGGGAGGAATCCCTGAAGTGATGTCTGTGCTGAGCAGACCTAACACTTTCCCTGACCTAGTTACAGCTCTTCATTCATGTAGGAGAAAATTGGGGTCAAGAGCAGTTAAAATACTTCCCCACTCTAGTAAGGAGCAGAATAGAAGAGGACTCAGGTTTTCCGATGCGAGCTCAAAGCACTGCAATGCTGGAGGCGGGGCAACTTCATCCTCAGGAGGCATGAGGAAGAAACTCCTTCCCAGGTTCCTCACAGAGGAGAGCTGCTGTGCTGTGCGTGTGCTCAGAAAGGGGGTATAACAGAATGGAATAATTAATTAAAAGATGTCATGTGAGAAAAATGCAATCACAGGGGTTTTCTAACAAAGGCAATAGTGTTCTAAATTATGTAGAAATTATTCTGATTTGATTTTAATGAAAAGGATGTGAACAATCAGTTTGGAGGCACAAGGAAATATTTTAATAGCAAGACTGAGTTTGAGGAATTTAAATGAGGATAAACTAGCTAGGTCTTGTAAATGGACTGTTTTGAGGGGAAATTCATTAGCCAATACTTTTTTTTTTTTGAGACAGAATGTCGCTCTTGTTGCCCAGGCTGGAGTGCAATGGCACAACCTCGGCTCACCGAAACCTCCACCTCCCAGATTCAAACGATTCTCCTGCCTTAGCCTCCCGAGTAGCTGAGATTACAGGTATGTGCCACCATGCCCGGCTAATATTGTATTTTTAGTAAAAATGAGGTTTCTCCATGTTGGTCAGGCTGGTCTCAAACTTCTGATCTCAGGTAATCTGCCCGCCTCGGCCTCTCAAAGTGCTGGGATGAGCCACTGCACCCAGCCTTTTTTTTGAGACAGTCTTGCTCTGTCACCCAGGCTAGATTGCAGCAGTGTGATCTTGGCTCACTGCAACCTCCACCTCCCAGGTTCAAGAGATTCTCCTGCCTCAGACTCCCAAGTAGCTGGGATTACAGGCGCCTGCCACCATGCCAGGATAATTTTTGTATTTTAGGGAGAGACAGGGTTTCACTATCTTGACCAGGATGGTCTCGAACTCCTGACTTCATGATCTACCCACCTCAGCCTCCCAAAGTGCTGGGATTATAGGCGTGAGCCACCGTACCCGGCCTTTTTTTTTTTTTTTTTTTAGTGGAGTCTTGCTCTTTTACCCAGGCTGGAGTGCAGTGGTGCGATTTTGGCTCACTGCAAACTCTGCCTCCCAGGTTCAAGAGGTTCTCCTGCCTCAGCCTCCCGAGTAGCTGGGATTACAGGCACGTAACACCACACCCAGCTAGGTTTTGTTGTTATTGTTTTTTTTTTAGGAGAAACAGGGTTTCACCAGGCTGGTCTCAAACTCCTGACCTCAAGTGATCCACCCACCTCGGCCTCCAAAGTGCTGGTATTACAGGTGTGAGCCACTATCCCTGGCCTCATAAGCCAATATTTAACTCTACTCTTGTAATAGTCCCAGGATATAGGTATCTGCATTAGGTGAACAGACAAGCATGACCGACAACAGTCTGGAACCTGTATAGGTGGTTGAGGAGATGTCTGGCTTTGCACATGATAAAGTCCAAAACTACATTGCACAAGATAATTATTTTACACAAGATAATCTTTGCACAAGGTAATTATTTTGCACAAGATTATCTTTGCACATGATAATTACTCCAAACTTCAGCTTCTTTGTTTATAATACAAGGGCAATAATATCTACCTTTTAATGTTGCTATGATAATTAAAGGTAATAATGACATAGAAAACATAAATACAGAAAGCAGGCATTTGAATCCTTAGCTGTGTGGACTCTACCATTTGCTCAGTCATTCAACGACATTTTACTAAGCATCAGTTATGCACCATGCACAACTGGGCTGTGGGTCCCACTTCCCTATCAAGGGAAGGGAAGCAAATGCCACTGAAGGGAGCTGGTACCCACTGAACTAAATTAAAATCCTCCTTTGCACATTCAGTCCTGGAAATCAGGTTAATTTCTGAAAATGTTTTCAGTCTCCTTTGTGAGAAGTTAACAAAACCTCTGAGGACAATTCCAACAGATAGTATCTGGTTTAATTTATCTTGTTGAACCAGCAATTGTTAGACACACATTATACAGCAGAAATTCAAGGATAACTGCTTGGGTTCAGCTTTCAGCTGTGCCACTTATTAGATGAGTCAATCCCTTAACTTTATCATACCTCAGCCTCCTTATCTGTAAAATGGGAATGATAATAATGCCTCAGCCAGGCTCGGTGGCTCACGCCTATAGTCTCAGCACTTTGGGAGGCCAAGGCGGGTGGATCACGAGGTCAGGAATTCAAGACCAGCCTGACCAAGATGGTGAAACCCCATCTCTACCAAAAATACAAAAAAATTAGCTGGGAACAGTGGCAAGCACCTGTAATCTCAGCTACTCGGGAAGCTGAGGCCAGTGAATCGTGTGAACTGGGGGTCAGGGGAAGGGGGACGGAGGTTGCAGTGAGCTGAGATAGGACCACAGCACTCCAGCCTGGGCAACAGAGTGAGACTCCGTCTCAAAACATAATAGTAACAATAATGCCTCTTCATAGAGTTGATGTGAGTTTTAAATGAATTAATATGTGCTAACGTAGCTGTGACGGCCTGGTACATGCTCAGTGTTATACGAATATTAGCTATTGTTAAAATCTCCATTAATCAATGACATCTAAGATTCTCCTATTTCCGTTACAAACACAGGCCTGGTCCCTTTGTAAGTATTCCTGCAATAGGAGTCGGTGATTATTTTTTCTTTTTCTTTTTTCTTTTTTGAGACAGAATCTTGCTCTGTTGCTCAGGCTGGAGTGCAATGGTGCAATCTCAGCTCACTACAACCTCTGCCCACAGGTTCTAGCTATTCTCCTGCCTCAGCCTCCCGAGTTACTGGGATTACTGGTGCCCGCCACCACACCCAGCTAATTTTTGTATTTTTAGTAGAGATGGGGTTTCACCATGTTGGTCAGGCTGATCTCAAACTCCTGACATCAGGTGATCCACCTGCCTCAGCCCCACGAAGTGTTGGGCTTACAAGCGTGAGCCACTGGGCCTGGCCACTTAGTATTACAACTTCGCAAAATGTGGAGAATCTAAAACGATCAGCACTAAACAAGTAAGCAAATTATAGTACATGGAAAAATTCCAATACCTACCCTAGCACCACTTAACACATGGCCTAGCTTCTGCATAACAACCTGTTTCATTCCCAATCGGCCCAGCCTTTCCCCTTAAGACTCTAGGTGAGAAAAACAACCAAGAGTTTAGAATGAAAACACATTTTCCAAATCATTTGAGCCAGTATTTTCCCTTCTGGCAAACCATCCTGGTATGGTAAACTACCCTCCTGAGAGCAATTCAAAGATTTACATACAAATATTTTTGTAACAAGAATTAAAACTGAAACTTCAACTGAGGCACAAAGATAGAAACATTTCTGCATTCCAGAGGAGGTATAAGTCAAATGCAAAATTTTGACAGGACTTAGCTGAAAATGACTCACAATGAAGATATAAAAGGCACACACTGGGGCCTGTCAAGGTGCAGAGGGAATATGGGGGGAGGGGGAGCATCAGGATAAATAGCTAATGCATGTGGGGCTTAATACCTAGGTGATGGATTGATAGGTGCAGCAAACCACCATGGCACACCTGGCCAGGTCCTGAGTAAGACCCCAGGCAGAGCGTTCTCCTAGGGAGTCTGCCTCTGATTCCTGGGATGCACACGCTTTCCATCTCTCCTGCTGCCAGTCACTACTGCTTTCTCAGATGTGAGTGGTACCAATGTCTGTGTCCTTCAATGGCAAGGGGCACATATCAAACTTTCTGAATTGTACCTTTCATTTCTCCTCCTGGGTCTTGAAGTGAAGAGGGGGAAGCATCCCTCACCCTTTTGGTTGAGAAGTGAGACATAGCACAATTTCTTCTCAAGAAATGTTCCTCAAAAACCCCTTTTCCTCCTCTCAGACTTTTTATATCTTTATTTTTTAAATCTAATTTGGGCCGGGTGTGGTGGCTCATGCCTGTAATCCCAGCACTTTGGAAGGCCGAGGCGGGAGGATCACAAGGTCAGGAGTTCAAGACCAGCCTGACCAACATGGCGAAACCTTGTCTCTACTAAAAATACAGAAATTAGCTGGGCATGGTGGCGTGCCTGTAATCCCAGCTACTTGGGAGGCTGAGGCAAGAGAATCACTTGATCTGGGAAGGCGGAGGTTGCAGTGAGCCAAGATCCTGGGTGACAGAGTGAGACTCCATCTCAATAAAAACCCAAAAAACCTATACACACACACACACACACACACACACACACACACACATAGGATTTTTGGGTTTTTATTATATATATAATAAATTATAAATATATATATAAATTATAAATATATATATATATAAATTATATATCCTGGTGACAGAGTGACACTCCATCTCAATAAAAACCCAAAAAACATATATATATATATATATGTGTGTGTGTGTGTATATATATATATGTATGTGTGTATGTTTATATATATACACATGTATATACACACACATATATATGTTTTTTGGGTTTTTATCATATATATATAAAATAAATTACATATATAAGTTATATATACAAAATAAATTATATATAAATTAATATATATAATAAATTATATATATATAAATTATATGTATATAATATATGTATATATATATATAATTTAGCTGGATGCGGTGGCTCACACCTGTAATCCCAGCACTTTGGGAGGCCAACGTGGGAGAATCACTTGAGGTGAGGTCAGGAGTTTGAGACCAGACTGGCCAACATGGCAAAACCCTGTCTCTACTAAAAATACAAAAAATAGCTGGGCATGGTGGCATGCACCTATAGTCCTAGCTACTTGGGAGGCTGAGGCAGGAGAATTACGTGAACCCAGGAGGCGGAGCTTGCAGTGAGTACTGCACTCTAGCCTGGGCAACAGAGGGAGACTTCACTTCAAAAAATAAAATAAAATAAATAAATTTTTAAAAGGGCCCCTACCCAAGACACGTGTGTGGCAATGATAGAGCCCAGCTGAGAAAGTCTGTATGGAATGGACTGCTGGAAAGCAAGGGTCCCCCAGGACAGCAGCCAGCTCAAGGAGACTGAATCACCACTGCCATCAAGGAAGTGCACCCCTGAGAGGGAGACAGCTGCCAGCCCAGCTTATGAGAGAACCGAATAGGAATTCTACATCCCATCCCATTACCTCTCATCCTTTTCCCTGCCCTGCTCTGGGTCAGCAACAGTAGCTATTGAGTAGGGGAAGAGGGAAACAAGAAGCTGACCACACATAACCTGCCACTGGCCTACCTGGAGGTGTGAGGAGCCATACCTTTAAATGAAGATTAAAATGTGGCTTTTTATTTTGGACTAGACATTTTAATTTCTGAATGGAGATCATGAGGCTTAAAGTGACTTTGTGATTCAGAAATTCATGGGACTGCCCTAGTTTTCATTCAGGGTCAAGGGAAATACTTTCCTTCCCTGGATAAATTGTTAAAGTCAAAATTTTGAAAGACAAAAATATGGCTGCCTTTTGTTTACTGCCTATGAGCCCAGTGTCTTCATTGTGCCATTTATGTGTCCTTTATTTTTATACTAAAGTTGGGAATAACCTAATTATCAATTAATAGGAAAATAATGATTTGCAAGTACTATATTTAGTTTATGCTTTAAAGTACATACATACAAAGTATTAAACTTAAAATACAAAATGTCAAATTATACATAGTATGATTATCATATAAAAATGTATAGTTGGCCAGGCGTGGTGTCTCATGCCTGTAATCCCAGCACTTTGGGAGGCTGAGGCAGGCAGATCACCCGAGGTCGGGAGTTTGAGACCAGCCTGGCCAACACGGGGAAACCCCGTCTCTACTAAAAATACAAAAATTAGCCCAGCATGGTGGCAGGCGCCTGTAATCCCAGCTACTCAAGAGACTGAAGCATAAGAATCACTTGAACTTGGGAGGTGGAGGTTGCAGTGAGCCGAGATGGCACCATTGCACTCCAGCCTGGGGGACAAGAACAAGACTTCATCTCAAAAAAATAAAGTATAGTTCACATGATGAGAATAATGATACACATACACACATACACACACACACACACACACACACACACACACACAGAAGACTAGAGGGAAACACATTGCAGGTTTAAAATGGTTATTTTGGGGTGGTATGAAGCAGGAATTTTTATTTTCTTCTATATATTCCTCTGTATTTTTCAGCTTTGTCTCCCTTTTTTTCCTGCCTTTTTCATCCCTATTCTTCAGTCACACATAGGGCTGTCCAATGGCATTGCTTAACCATTGGCAGTCAAGAAGTCAACTGCTTTGGGAAATCGAGGCAGGTCAATCATTTGAGGTCAGGAGTTCAAGACTAGCCTGACCAACATGGTAGAACCCCTTCTCTACTAAAAATACAAAAAATTAGCTGGGCGTGGTGGCAACCATCTGTAATCCCAGCTACTCGGGTGGCTGGGACAGGATAATTGCTTGGACCCTGTAGGCAGAGGTTGCAGTGAGCCGAGATCATGCCATTGCACTCCAGCCTGGATGACAAAAGCGAGATTCCACCTCAAAAAAAGGGGGACACTGGGTGCAATGGCTCATGCCTGTAATCCCAGCACTTTGGGAGGCCGAGGCTGGCAAATCACGAGGTCAGGAGATTGAGAATATCCTGGCCAACATGGTGAAACCCAGTCTCTACTAAAAATACAAAAATTAGCTGGGCATGGTGGTGTGCACCTGTAATCCCAGCTACTCGGGAGGCTGAGGCAAGAGAATTGCTTGAACCTGGGAGTCAGAGGGTGCAGTGAGCTGAGATCACACCACTGCATTCCAGCCTGGTGACAGAACAAGACTCCGTCTCAAAAAAACAAGAAGTCAACTGATGTCCCAAGCATGGGCCACTCCTCCACAGGTTCTCTCCAATGTTCAGTGTTTGACAAACTGCTTTCTGCAAACCATTAATTCCAAGACATGCAATGCACATTAGAACATTAAATATTTTCAAGCCGGGCGCAGTGGCTCAGACCTATAATCCTAGCGCTTTGGGAGGCCGAGGGGGGTGGATCACCTAACGTCAGGAGTTCAAGACCAGTCTGACTAACATGGTGAAACCCCATCTCTACTAAAAATACAAAAATTAGCTGTTTGTGGTGGTGGACGCCTGTAATCGCAGTAACTCCAGAGGCTGAGGCAGGAGAATCACTTGAACCCAGGAGGCGAAAGTTGCAGTGAGCCAAGATCACCTCACTGCACTCCAGCCTGAGCAACAGAGCAAGACTCCATCTAAAAAAAAAAAAAAATTGAAATGTCCTATCAAAACAAAAAAAAAAATTCTTGAAATTTGTTTAACATAGGACTTTTCATATCTTTTTTTGATCATACACAATGGCTAAAATAGAACAAAACAAAACAGAATGAAAATGTTAGCAGTTTAAGCAACTTGAGTTTGGAGGAATCCCATTTGGGAAATGCCACCTTGATTTGTAGCTCACCAAGGCAACAGTGATTTCAGTTGGGAGATTATTGCTAAGGTACTAGGCGGCTCTGGGAGGTCACTCTGTTCTTTTCAGCAAGTCTTCCGGACATAAATCTTGCTTCTTTGTCCATTAAGAGAAAATAGAGGAGGAACCACCTACTGCTATCCAAAGAGCCTCGTCCCACCCATTTTAGCCAATGACAGATGAAATAATTCAAACATATGCCTATGATTGATGGACACATCAAAGTCAAAGGACTTTTAGAAGCAAAATTACTGCCTGAAGAGTCCCTCTGGACTTTATTACTTTTTATCTCAATGCTTTATCATGTTAAGGGTGATTTCTTCACTATGTCTCTTTTAGATATCACTATTTATCTTGTTGAAGTCCAAAGTTGGATTGCCTTAAATGAACCCTGTAACTGCTATAAACCTAACACCAAAGCCAGGAAGAGCAAGGTGTGTAACTGGAAGGAATTTGATTATCTAACCCTATAAATTCAGACACAGGGATCTCCCTTTTCCTTACAGTTACCTGGAAGCGATGAATTCCTAACTCTTTCTCATTGTTAAGTCCCCAAGAAGAGGTCTCCAAGGCCAAAGTATCTGCAGCAGCATGAAAAGCTTTCAGAGCCACTAAAAAAGAAGGGAATCTGTATTAGGTCTAGAGTTTCTAGGGTACCTGCTGGGTCATTTTCTTTTTACCAAATGCCCACAAAGTTTCCACCCAGCAATGTGAGGTTCTCTGCAGGAATTTACAGATCACTTGGGACTTCATCACATCTGTACTTTATCATTCTGAATACACAATTTCATTCCTCCTGATCACAGACAGACCAAGCTCTGTATTTCCTGACACATTGAAAAGGTTGTTGTTTTAGGTTTGTTTGTTTTCTGCGGGGTAAGGGGGAGAGACATAATTTCATTGTTATAGTGCTTAAAACCTTCTTATAGAAGTGTGATATTTATTGTATCCAATATTATGTTTCTCAGTGCAATTATGCATCGTTTAACGATGGGGACACATTCTAAGAAATGTGTCATTAGGTGATGTTGTCGTTGTGTGAACATCATGGAATGTACTTACACAAACCTAGATAGTATAACCTACTACACACCTAAACTACAGGCTATAAACCTCTGTAAAATGTTACTCTACTGTATACTATAGGCCACTGTAACACAGTGGTAAGTGTTTGCCTATCTAAACATAGCTAAACACAGAAAAGTACAGTAAAATTATAGTATTATAATCAAATGGGACCACTGTAATCCATGCAGTCCATCCTTGACCAAAATGTTATTATGTAGCACATGACTGTACCAATCTCCTAAAACACTGGCTTTAATCTACATATTCCCACTTTTGAAATAGAGCAGGGAAAGTCCCAAGTGATAAGCATTAGCAGATAAATGCTTACATCCAGAGGGAACTGTAGACACTTTTAATAACAGCTGGAAACCATTTCATTAATGTGTGGGAAGTGTTTCCTTTTATAATCTATATTTCATTTACAGCCATGTGACGGATAGTGGCAAGAAATTTGTGGTTAAAACACAGTAAGTGAGCAATAGAGTGCTTGACCAGAGGGAAAAAAGATGTTATACTAGAAAAAACTTGAAAGGTATAAATCATATGTTGAGAAGGTCACTCAGTGTGAGCTACTAAGCCGCCCAGAGTTATTGACATCATGCATTATGTATGGACCCATTTTACAAACCATTGTTCTTCTTCCTCCCAAATGTGCTCTGAATGAATGACAGAGAGCCCATGCTGTTCTTCTTGTACTATTCTGGTTGAATCCGAGGTTTGGTAATTTTCCTAAAGGAAAAAAAATCAAATTCATAAAAAAATGTTCACTGACTACCTGGCAGAGGGCCTGAGACCATATTCAGGATGTGATACAACACAATTATTTGATTGCTGTCTTTTTCAACACACATTGGAGCTCTCCGAAATTAGTTTTGCCTCTATTCCAAACTCGGCTGGCACGTCTCTTTCGCAGGTCCTCTGATGAAGTGAAAGCATCTACTGCTGCTGTGTTCTCCAAGGAAATAGATGATACTCTTGAAGATTCAAATGGAAACTAATACAAATGTCATGTGGGAACCTACCTTGGCGGAAAGGCTCAAAGCCTCAAAACTAAATATGCTCAAATTGCACGATTTCGTAAATCAATATAAAAGACACCACAAAAAGCAATGTGAAAGAGATGGGTAGGTGAACACAGTTAGGATAGGATGCAACGGGTGAAAGGACCACACTATCTGAGTCCAGGCAGGGGCAATGTGTGGGTCTCCTGTCTCTCTGCTACATCAGCCTCCCCCGCTAATGTGTGGTTATGAGGACCAGAGATAAAGTAATGAGGTGGCAGCAAGGGGATCCCAGCGAGAAGGTGCCCTGGGCCAGTGACACACTTACTCTATCAAAGAGGCACAGGAACAGGTATACTTGGCCACAGCTATAGCTTCCCAATCAGCCTGCTGAACACCTCTGGGTTTTATGTGCATTTCTTGGACATAAGCATGTGGGATCAGAATGGGTGTCACCGTTGGATAGCAATTTAGGAATGATGTAGCTGTCAGACCAGAGATGCATGATTAGGACTTAATCTCTTCATCTCTTTCCATTTATAAGTAACATTCCTTCTTTTCTCATCATATATTCCTTTATTCCCTCTTTCTTTAATATGTTTTGCAGAATACTAACTTACTATCTATATTTAACACATCTTATGAATTCTGCCTGCCTCACAAGCTATTTCCTTACTCATTATCTAAACTTAACATCCCGGGAGTTTTACCAATATCTCATAAGCTGCTAGCTTGATTTCTATGTGTACTTGGTATTTCTGTATGCTTTATCTGGCCCCCGCCATTTGCTTTCTTCTATAGCAGAATTGAATATGCATTACACATGGACCTTCTCTCGTACCTTTGAACAGAACCCACAGAGAACATCACATGAAGCAGAGACACAGCACAGTCTTCAGGCTCTCTCCTGTATTTTATAAACATTGATTCCTTCCTTTCAAGAGCATAAAAATAATTATTTTGGGGGTACTTGGAATATCTGGAGGATTGGCCTGAAACAGGAAGAACAGAGAACCTATGAAATCTCTGGGACTATGAAATGTTTTAACTCCATTTTTAGGTTGTCTAGTTGAGCATGAGCAAAAAACAATTTTTGGCTTAATTTTCCTCAGAAGTTCACTTATGGCCAGGCACAGTGGCTCACGCCTCTAATCCCAGCACTTTGGGAGACCGAGGCAACTGGATGACCTGAGGTCAGGAATTTGAGATCAGCCCGGCCAACATGGTGAAACCCTGTCTCTCCTAAAAATACAAAATTAGCCAGGCATAGTGGCAGATGCCTGTAATCCCAGCTGCTCAGGAAGCTGAAGCAGGAGAATAGCTTGAACCTGATGGTCAGAGGCTGCAGTGAGCCGAGATCTTGCCATTGCCCTCTACCTGAGCAAAAACAGCAACACTCCATTTCAAAAAAAGAAAAAAAGTTCACTTAGTATAAAATCTTACATGTAGGTAGAAAAGGAACCTGAGACAGTCACTCCACTGCAAAAAGGTACAGAGTTATCAAAGCAGGATCCGACTAAGCTAAGGCTTTGGCAATCACATGACTCAGCAGTGCCCACACTGAGACACCAGAAACAGAATCACTCCATTGCCGCTTCAGTGAGATGGAGACACAGTCAAGCCATCCACTGCCAGCTAATCATGTGTTTATGGCCATCTGTGCAAGAATGGCAGGAAAACTTACAGAAAGGAAAGCAAGGATGACCTCTGGCCTGTCTCCCAAAGCTTCTCCCAAAGCTTAGTTTTCTCCAGTATGGCATGGAGGCTGAGTCTACACCCAGTCTCTGAAGACACACAGCCCTAGGGTCAAATCCCAACTCTTTTAACACCTGCTATCTGTATAATCCTAAGCAATTAACCTCTCTGACCCTCAATTGCTTTCTTTATAAATGGATAATATTATAATAATACCATCCTACAAGAATTGCAGTGAGGATTGAATAAAATGATTTACATATAGGGCATAGCACACTGTACCTATCACATGCCACTTCGATGGTCATTGTAATCATTGTTATTAAAATCATTATCATTGTGGTTGCTATTAGTAAGAAGATCAGCCTTAGAATGAGAATTATATTATTTCAAGAGGAAAATTTCCAAAATGCCCCCCTACCTACTGCCTAATGCCTTAAATCTCTTCAATGAAATAAAGCCTTTTATTTTAGAATCAGTCAAGGATCTTAAAATGAGACTATTTCCCTGGAATTGTGACACATTGATTTATTCACTTACTTTTTTTGTTGTTGAGATGGAGTTTCGCTCTTGTTGCCCAAGCTGGAATGCAATGACATGATCTCGGCTCACTGCAACCCCCTTGTCCCAGATTCAAGCGATTCTCTTGCCTCAGCCTCTCAAGTGGCTGGGATTACAGGGGTGCACCACCACGCCTGGCTAATTTTTGTATTTTTAGTAGACACAGGGTTTCACCATGTTGTCCAGGCTGGTCTCAAATTCCTGACCTCAAGTGATCTGCCACCTCAGCCTCCCAAAGTGCTGGGATTACAGGCGTGAGCCATTGTGCCCAGCTGTGACACATTGATTTAAATTTACACAAAGACTTAAATGTCTACAGTAAAATTTCTTTTCTGCATGGAGATTTTGAAAAGGCTGTTGTATTCATCAGGGTTCTCAAGAAAAACAGAACCAATAAGGTACATAGATATACTACACTTGATCTTAGCCAAAGAAGCAATATACATAGATATACAGGAGAAGATTTATTATGGGAATTGACTTAGGTGATTGTTGACTCCAAGAAGTCCCATGATGTGTCACCTGCAAGCTAGAGAAGCAGAAAGTCAATGTTGTGATTCAGTGAGAGTCCAAAGGCTGAGAACAAGGAGCTCTGACCCAAGGGCAGAAGCCAATGGATGTCCCAGCTCAAGATGATAGATAGCAAAGGCCCTCAATGGATGGGATGATGCCCACTTGCTTTAGTGAGAGTTGACCTTCACTTAGTCTACTGATTCAAATGCTAATCTCTCCTGGAAACATCCTCACAGACACACCCAGAAACAATGTTTTACCAACTACCTGGCCGTCCTGAACCCAGTCAAGTTGACATATAAAATTAACCCAGATGGGGCTAATGAGTAGAAGATACCTGAAAGAGTAGAGGGTCAGAGAGGGAAGACTGCGAACTTTCAGCCAGTTACACAGTCTTTGAAATCAGGCAAAATGGGGTTTGATTCCAGACTCCACCAATCGTCACCATAACCCTTTTTAACATCAATGACTCTCCATATCCTCTTTCATAAAACGGGGACAATTATGGTACCTACCTCCTAGAGCTTTTTTTGCTTCCAAGCATATGAAGCACATTGGCTGATACATAGTAAGTTCTCATTAAGGGTCAATTTCCCAGCTGGGTGCAGTGGCTCACACCTGTAATCCCAGCACTTTGGGAGGCCGAGGCAGGATCACGAGGTCAGGAGTTCAAGACAATCCTGACCAACATGGTGAAACCCTGTCTCTACTAAAAATACAAAAATTAGCCAGGCATGGTGGTGGCCCTCTGTAATCCCAGCTACTCGGGAGGCTGAGGCAGGAGAATCACTTGAACCTGGGAGGTGGAGATTGCAGTAACCTGAAATCATCCCACTTCACTCAAGCCTGGTGACAGAGCGAGACTCTGTCTAAAAAAAAAAAAGGTTAATTTCCCTTCCTGCATTTTTACAGTGCTGCCTGGAAATGACCCTGTTTTCTCATACTGAATTCTCCCTCATGGTTAATGTTGGATTTATCAACAGAAAGGCTCAGGCTTTTAATATTGGATTTATGTATGAGAGAAATAGCAAATAGAAAGTGTATGTTGATGAAGCAATTAGTTGAGAAAAATCTAGACACTGCCACCCTGCTACCACCACTAGAAAATAGCTCAAGTCTCTCTACCCCTGGATGAAATTCCAGGCTAGGAGGCTGTTTCTTCAGTTCATACAGACCTGGATGATCTTCCTAAGACGTGGATCTCCCTGGAGTCTAGAAAAGACAGGCTGATTAGCAAATAGGGCTGGGAGGTCTGCTCTATTCTACAGTCTGGAGTCCTCCCGAAGCCTCTGGGGTTTCCTCAAGAAACTGAGTTAAGCTGAGGGACTGGCAATTCTACAGGACCCCAAGATCCTCAAGATGATCCCCATGGCCCCAGGGCTAAAGGTGGGGAAGGCGCAAGGTGGAGGGAGACCAACAGAGGCTAACCTGAGGGCCCTCACATAGGTAAGGTTTCTGGTTCCACCACTTTCACACTACTGAATGTGCCCTGCAGGAGAGAGGGAATGATACCCCACAGGTTTTGTGAATTGAGGCATTTCTAGTAGCTCAAATGTAAAAAGAGAGGATGAGCTGTACAGTCTGAGGATTCCAAGATTTGGGGTAGAGAATGCAAAGCAGGCAGGAGAAGCATCTTATCAACAATAAATTTCTATTTGAAGAATAATAAAAATAATTAACACTTACTATGTGCTCACTGTGTGCCTAGCAGTGTTCTAAAGGCTTACTTCCTTTAATCCTCACAATAACCATACAAGTATTCGGTACTCTTCTCCTCATTTAAAAGTTAAGTAACTAGCTATAAGTTGCACAGCCAGTAACTATTAATAGTAAAGGCAGGATCCAAAGACAGACATGCTGGCACTGGAGTCTAGGTGTTTACCCACTGGGCTTAACCATAAGGATAGCAAACATTTATTGAGATCTAGGCTACAGGCACTGCATAAACATCTGTTTTACATGGATCATCTTATTTAATGCTCACAGTAACCCCATATGGTATTGTTAAACCCATGTCCCAGATGAGTTAACTGGAGTTTACATACATCCAGTGACTTGTCCACGGTCCCAGAGGTCTACATTGTCCATGTTTCCAAAGAAGAAAGCTACTTAATTAAAAGAACCTTTTTGCCATTGCATACCACAAACCAGAAGTTTTGGTTTGAGTAGACATGAGACAGTTTTTGCAACATCTACTTCAAAGGATCTTCATTTTTGTTGTTTATGGGTATCAGGGTGTATTTAAACAAAAAGGATCTATTTCAGGAGACAGTTTTCATGCTGTGCTTTTTTTGTTTGTGTTTCACTGTTCAGTAAAAATCCCATCTGTTTATGCTGTATCACACCGTGATGTGAAAGCCTTTAGCTAATGAGGTCTGTGCTCATGTCAAAGAAGACTTAATCATTCCTTAGAATTTTTCTTTTCTTTTTTCTTTTTTTTTGAGATAGTTTCTTTTTTCTTGCCCAGGCTGGAGTGCAATAGCATGATCTCAGTTCACTGCAACCTCTGCCTCCCAGGTTCAAGCGATTCTCCTGCCTCAGCCTCCCAAGTAGTTGGGACCACAGGCAGGCACCACCAGGCCGGTTAATTTCGTATTTTTAGTAGAGATGGGGTTTCTCTATGTTGGTTAGGCTGGTCTCGAACTCCTAACCTGAGGTGATCTACCCACCTCGGCCTCCCAAAGTGCTGGGATTAGAGGTATGAACCACTGCACCTGACCTCCTTAGAATTTTTCTATTGTCAGTATTTTCAGCTTCCTTTCATCATCCAAAACCCATTCTACCTAATAAGTTTTACCTATAATAAGTGAATCTAATTTTCTTACTGCCAAAACAAAAGGCAACTCTTAAATTGTCATACTTTTTTTTTTTTTTTTTGAGACAGGGTCTCACTCTGTTGCCCACGCTGGAGTGCAGTGGCATGGGCAACAGAGCAAGACCCTGTCTCCAAAAAGTATACAAATTTAAGAGATTTTTTTTTTTTTATACTGCAGCCACAACCTCCTAGGGTCAAGTGATTATCTCACCTCAGCCTCCCAAGTAACTAAGACTAAAGTCATATGCCACCACTCCTGGCTAATTTTATTTATTTTTTATAGAGGTGTGATCTCCCTATGTTGCCCAGGCTGGTCTCAAACTTCTGGACTCAAACAATCCTCCTGCCTTGGTCTCCCAAAGTGCTGGGATTACAGGCATGAGCCACCGTGCCTGGTCAGATTTCCATAGTTTGGATGCATTTCTTACATTTTGTCTGTCTGCAACTGGTCTTTGGATGCTCACAGCCACTCCTCAGATGTGTTCCCACTCCACTGGTGTCTTGCTCAAGAGTGGTGAGTTTTTGGTATCTTTGGTTTGGGGTTTGAGGTAGGGAAAGTTTCGGGGAGGAAACAATGAAACAGTCCAGTGATTTCTTCTTAAGTCATGTGCATAATTGACATTGACTCTGAAAAAAGGAAAATTCAGTGCAAAGTGGTCATCTAGGCTCGGCTCTGACACAGGACTCTGAGGTAAGCCCCACCAGAAAACATGGTTTGCAAAAGACAAGGTTGTGCTTGAGAGTAACTTCATTTTGAATAAGGAAGAGAAATGTTGTTTGGGAGAGCAAGGATTTTCTCAGGATTTTTCCCATGAGATCCAGTGGAATATGTCAGGTCATCTTCTGAAGATCACGATTGCTGATCTTCTGTAATTCCAACCTATGCTGGGCCCTGTCCTAAACACTCAGACCCCCAGCTCAACCCTGGCAACCAGCAGGATCCAGATGTGCTGACATCGCCTCGACATGCCCAGCACGTTACCATTGAGAACTTCTTTCTGGTGCTCAATAGCCTAAAGATGGGGAGCCAGAGATGTCAAAGAAAATCAATTGGCTCTCAAAGCACAAGATAGAAAGCAGGACCAATAAATGGCCTCTGCATTTTCAAACCCCTTTGCTTCCACTTTCTTTCCCCAGGCATTTTTCCTTCTCTCTCCTTTGTAGACCACTTCTCTGTGTTTCACTTCCAGAAAAAAAGACCTCCTTCTCCGTTTTTTTTTTTTTTTTTGAGATGGAATTTCGCCCTTGTTGCCCAGGCTGGAGTGCAATGGCAAGATCTTGGTTCACTGCAACCTCCACCTCCTGGATTCAAGCTATTCTTCTGCCTCAGCCTCCTGAGTAACTGGGATTACAGGTTACAACTGAGTAACATGTGCCACCACATCCAGCTAATTTTGTATTTTAGTAGAGACAGGGTTTCTCCATGTTGGTCAGGCTGGTCTCGAACTCCCGACCTCAGGTTATCTGCCAGCCTCGGCCTCCCAAAGTGCTGGGATTATAGGGATGAGCCACCACACCCAGCCAAAAAGACCTCCTTCTATTCCTTGTCTGTGTTCAACTCAAGTGAAGGAGCATTTATCTAAGGCTAGGCCCTATGGGGAATGCACAAGTTGATGTGACAGAGCCCCTACGCTCAAGGGGTATACAAATGCATTGGGGAGACATGGTGAACACAAGGGTAATACTCAGGGACAGCCAGGGACAGCACTCATCCACTGATGTTTTCTGAGAATTCAAAAAGGCACTAGGTGTGCTACTGGCATGGAGAGAGGAGCATGAGCTAGATCTCTGCTCCCACTCAGCTCCTTGGCTAGGTGCCCTTGAACAGAACACAAAATGCACATCCATGGGAATAACCCTGGGAACTATAATTAAAATGTTCAGCCCATTTTATGAATGTAATACCCTGCAAATAGGCATGGTACAGAAACTGTCTGACATAGTCCAAAAAGGGAGGCATAAATGTTGATTAGTTTTATCAGGAAACTTTGTGTAAAAGGTAAGCTTTGGGCTGGTCACGGTGGCCCACGCCTGTAATCCCAGCACTTTGGGAGGCTGAGGCAGGCAGATCACGAGGTCAGGAGTTAGAGACCAGCCCTGATCAATATGATGAAACCCCGTCTCTACTAAAAATACAAAAATTAGCCAGGTGTAGTGGTGCATGCCTGTAATCCCAACTACTCAGGAGGGTGAGGCAGGAGAATCGCTTGAATCTGGGAGGCGGAGATTGCAATGAGCTGAGATTGCACCACTGCACTCCAGCCTGGGCGACAAAGTGAGACTCCATCTCAAAAAAAAAGAAAAAAAAAAGTGGGCTTTGGACTGAAGGAGTGAGCTAAAAGGTCACCACTCTTAATAAGGAGTGGATTCCAAAAAGAGAAAACCGTATAAGCAGAGACACAGGGGTAAAAAGGAACAGGAGTCCTCATGCTTCTTCAAGGCCTTTCTTTCTCCCCTTTGCTCTTATGTGACTTCATTTAATTGCATTAATTCATCAGTCGCATTAATTCATCTTTTTTCCCCCAGATCCCCTAAATAAGGATGGGCAGACTCTCTGTTTACATGAGGAAGCTTGTTCTGATTCTGTCAGTGCTAAACCTCCTCAGTGGTAAATAAATCACACCAGTCTCCATAGTTACTAACCTCGATCATGTCATGAGATTCAGACACACAGTAAAAAATAAAGATACTTGAGGCTGCACAAACATCCAACTTCGTGAGCTGTTGAGGTGACCTCAACCCAGACAGCTCAGTTCCCAAAGTCTGATTTTTTGTAATTATTCTCTTGTTCTTTGTCTCTCTGGGTAACTGGTATTAACAGACATGGCTGAAGTATAAGAGAAATCAACACCAATGTACTATGTATGACCAGTAGGTAAACAGAAATAAGATGGTCAAAAACATATCAATGAGTCATTCATCTGCCACTGAGCCTGAATAATATTTTTCAAATGGAATTTTGTCTTCAGATCCCAGCTCTAATTAGCAAACTGGTAAATGAAAACACAGCAGGTTTCCAGCATATTTATATGTTTGTTTCCTTCCCAATCTAATACAAATAAAATAACAGTTATGGAAACTAGTGACATTGTCCAATGTCTTTTCCATACTGGAATCTTTTGCTACAATATCCTTGAAGGACCATTACCTAATTTCCACTGGAAAAGCTGAGAACTTTGGGGGCTACCCTTTCCATTATTGGAAAGTTCTTACCAGTTTTTTGAAAATGTTTTATATTGAATTCATTGACTTCTGCTTCACTGACACCCACTGGCCGTAGGTTCACTTTCCGCAAAAGCACAGGATGCTTTATGTCATTGAAAGAACACTAAACACAATTCAAGAGACCTGCATTCTAGTCCCAACATCTCCACTTAACCACCATGCGACTTAGAGCAAAACGAACTTAATCTCTTTGAGCTTGTTTCCTCCTTTATAAAATGGCTTACCAGTTTATAAAGGTCTACCTCACAAAGCTGGTATAAGCATCAACTTAAATAATAAAAATAAAGGTGCTTTGGAAATTGTGAGGTGCCTCCTAAATTAAAATGTTATCATTTTTCACACGTAAGTCCTCCAAGTATTTGAAGGCAGCTGATGTTCCCTTGATCTTTCCTAGCATTATAGTTTCTAAATGTATTTTCCATGCTAATTGTCCTCATCTACAAGCCTCTCACTTGTCTTTGTCTCTTTTAAGGTTGGTGCTCAGAATAACACCCCAGAGACAGTAAAACTGGCATAGGAGAAGTGAATGATTCTTTCCCCTGGCCCCCAAGCTGAACACAGTATAACACTTCTATTACTGCTGCCTCAGATTGCATTGGCGCATCTGACAGCCTTTACAGACTGTCGCTATATATTATGGTCAATTAATATCTTTCCTTTTTTTCCTTTTTTAATAGACTGTGCTTTTTTTTTTGAAATGGAGTCTCACTCTGTTGCCCAGGCTGGAATGCAATGGTATGATCTTGGCTCACTGCAACCTCCACCTCCGGGTTGAAGGGATCCTCTGCCTCAGTCTCCCAAGTAGCTGGCACTACAGGTGCACACCACCATGCCTAGCTAATTTGTGTATTTTTTAGTAGAGACGGAATTTCACCATGTTGGCCTGACTGGTCTTGAACTCCTGACCTCATGTGATCTGCCTGCCTCAGCCTCCCAAAGTGCTAGGATTACAGGCATGAGCCACTGTGCCCGGCCAATAGACTGTACATTTTAGAGCAGCTTCAGGTTCATGGCAAAACTGAGTGGAAGAAACAAAGATTTCCCATATTGTCCCTGCACACACACATGCATTGCCTCTGGTGTCTTTTTCATATGAGCTTCTGTCAAACCAGGCCTACCCCTTCCTGAACCCATTTAATGTTAGGGCTAGCATCAATGAACACTTCTATATTTATGTGCATTGACTCTATCTCTGTTGAATTTCATCTGATGGCTATCAGCTCATAATCAAGGAATAGAGAACTATTCTATTATCCTTCAGCTACTTCAGCTGACCTTTGTGTATGGAAAGGGAGTTTCTGAAGTAGTGTGTCACAGAAAGACTTCTGAGAAATTTCCAAATGTTCCATAAACAGAAACACTTGGAGAAAGATCTATGGATTGCAGAAGGAAATCTCCCTAACCAAAGTCTCATAACTAGCATTCCTGTGGTGAGAAAGAACTGTTTTAATAAGATTTTTTATTAAGATGATTGAGCTAGTAAATTATTTTTAGCATTAATAGATATCTCTATTTCTAGAAAGCTGCAAACACAATTGCAGTTTCAAAGTTTGAAAACATTTTTCTATGTTCTAAACATTTAACATGGATTTTAAAAAATTAAAACATTTTTTCAATAAAACAACACCTACAGATGCATATTATCCATCATGTGAAACAGGAGTGTTGAGACTTTTTCCAAAGCAGGCACCAATTACTGAGTGTGAAAGCATGGATGTGCCGGGCATGGTGGTTCATGCCTTTAATCCCAGCACTTTGGGAGGCTGAGGCAGGAGGATTGCTTGAGGCAAGGAGTTTGAGAGCAGCCTTGGAAACATCTCAAGACCCTGTCTCTACAAGAAAAATATTTTTTAAATTATCCAGGCATGGTCATACATGCCCGTAGTCCCAGCTACTTGGGAGCCTGAGGCAGTCAGATGGCTTTAGCCCAGGAGTTAGAGACTACAGTGAGCTAGAATCACACCACTGCACTCCACCCTGGGTGACAAAGTAAGACCTTGTCTCTAAAAAATACCTAAGTAAATAAAAGCATGGCTGGGGAGTGCTGAAGGGACATGGAAAAAGGCTATTTTATTTTTGGCCTCTCCTAACAAAGTTCGAGGTGGCCAGCAGATAGGACATGGTACCCTCCACCTTCAACAGACAAGGATTAACCAGGTATCCTTTGGGTACAAGTCACATAAACTCATTGCTGATTGGCTTATGCAAAAAGAGAATGCATTGATTATGTAGTAATTTAAATGTCCTGAAGTAAGTGCTGGCAATTTCATTTCTGCATATATCCCTAAACCTGCACGAAGATGTCAATGGCAGCATTGTTCATGGTAGTCAGAGCTTTACCAAACCTAGGAGCTCTAGCCACATTTGGGTCAAGGATTGTATACAGTAATGTGGTGAGCTTTAAAACAGTACTGTGTTAAAAACAAAAGAAAGAAAGAATCTTAGTAATATCTAGAATGCAATGCCATTTGTATTACATTTTTATTTAAATTTATATTAAAAACAAATATATATGTTAAGCATCTTTTACACCTTGCAATTCTATTTCTGGGACTTTATCCTAAGGAAATACTTATACCAAAAATAGAGGTGCAGAGATGTTGAGACATTGCTTACACAGTGTCTACATATTAGTGAAACAAAAGTGTCCAGTGACAGAGAATTAAATAAATTTTGGTACATCCACAAAAAAATAAATAAATAAAAACAAATATATACATGAAATGATGCCAATATATGTTATTGGGTATGTATGTATCTTTGAAAAATACATAAACACATTTAAGTACATGCCTATAGTAAGAGGAGAATGAGAGAGAGGGTGCTGGATGAAGAAGAACAATAATTTTTTAAGTGAGGGATGTCTTTTACACACCAACAGTGATGTATGCCAAGAACTGAGGAATATGATTTACTCAACTCTTCGTACCATTGGTCCAAGAATTTTTTTTTTTTTTTTGAGATGGAGTCTTGCTCTGTCACCCAGGCTGGAGTGCAATGGTGTGATCTCCACTCACTGCAACCTCTGCCTCCTGTGTTCAAGCGATTCTCCTGCCTCAGTCTCCTGATTAGCTGGGATTACAGGTGTGAGCCACCACACCTGGCTAATTTTTGTATTTTTAGTAGAGACAGGGTTTCACCATGTTGGTCAGGCTGGTTTTGAACTCCTGACCTCAAGTGATCCACCTGCCTTGGCTTCCCAGTGTGCTGGGATTACAGGTGTGAGCCACCACACCCGGCCCCAGTCCAAGACTTTTAAAAATGGAAAAGGAAAATCAATGTAATCATGAATCAGGTGGACTCTGTTTCTCCCTCTCAACTCACTTCTCTCTGAATTGGCTTTATTCTCCAGCAAGCTCTCACCACATGAAGAGAAAGACAATTCTGGACCCAACAAGTACGTGTAGTGTTTACAGTTCATGATCTCAGGAAGAGAAAGACTTTAGTCATTCCTAACCCTCTCCAGGCAAGGACTCTGCTTGGCTGTGCTTGAGTCACGTGCCCACCTCCGGACCCATCACTGTCACCTGGAAACAGGTTGTCCTAATTGGTCAGCCTGCTCGTGCACCTGTTTTGCAATGGGGTAGGCAAGGCCCTTTGACTGGTAGCTCCACTAGCGGATGCCACTTCCCAGCTACTATAAGGCACCTCTAGCACAGTTCTGGGGGCTAAAGAAACCCTAAGTAGTCCCAATTCAGAGAGAACTTTATTCTGACAAAAACTTGTTCATTAATCAGGGTGGACTCTGTAAAGTACAGTCAAGAAATGGCTTCATTTTCTTTTTCTGCCATGCTTGTGCTTCAGACTTGCCCTGTCCCATCTCCCTTTCCTGACCCCAGACAATAATATCTTGAACAAACCCTCTAACTTTTTCAGTGCTTTTCACTTTTGTAACAGTCTTATTTAAAGATACTACATGGGACCAGGCATCGTGGCTCACACCTGTAATCCCAGCACTTTGGTAGGCTGAGGCAGGCAGATCACTTGAGGTTAGGAATTCAACACCAGCCTGGTCAACATAATGAAACTCCATCTCTACTGAAAATACAAAAATTAACCGGGCATGGTGGCATATGCCTGTAGTCCCAACTACTCAGGAGGCTGTAGGCAGGATAATTGCTTGAACCCGGGTTGCAGTAAGCCAAGATGGCACCACTGCACTCCAGCCAGGGTGACAGAGTAAGACTCCATCTTAAAAAAAAAACGGATAGTAAAATAAGAAGTGTTACAAAAAAAAAAAACCTCTACAAGTTCGACCTTCTTTAATATCCAAACTTGACTCTTTCTTCTTCTTCAAGTCTTCCCCGAGATTCCAGTTTACTGGGTCCAAGTAAACTGAAGTAGGGAAGTGGAGCTTGTTTTGATTCCAGCCACACCCCAGTCACTGTGTTGTTTGTTGTTCCTCCCTGGTGAGGAATAGAGAAGAAAGGAGAAGTAAAGAAGCAAAAGGTTCTTCCTTGTTTAGCTGGTGCTGTTTTCTTTGGCGATTGATATGTTCTGTGGGACAGACGTTCAAATGCCAGCTGACTCACTTTTCAAGGGAGCCTATGTGGTTTTTTTTGGAAAACCCTCAACCCCCACTGGGGATCTCCAACACTCCTTTTTTCTCAAATGGAAAATACACTCCCCTGCTGACCACTGATGATGCTCCCCTAGCTCTGGGCCAGACAGTAATCCACCACACAGATGGTATTCTTAGGTAGGATCTTTTCGAGATGGTTATATCTTCCACAGTGTCCACTCTAGTCTTCAGAAAACACAACGCTTACCCTGACTACTATAGAATTCTGGCTTACTCCCGCTAGGATCTCCGCTCCCCTCTTTGTTCTAAGGCGCAGCTCCAGCCAACCTCAGGTCTAGACAAGGAACAGACTTCATACTCTTGCTCACAAACATCAAGGAACAAGGTTCAATTCTCCTAAGACCACACAAAAAACATGTACGTGCATGTCCATAGCAGTATCTTCATAAGAGTCCAAAAATGGAAAAAAATGCAAATGTCCATCAACAGATGAATGGATGAGTAAAATGTGGTATATCTTTACAATTAACTATTATTCAACTGTAAAAAAGTGTAGTACTGATACATGCTACAACATAGGTGAACCTTGAAAACATTATATTTTTGTTTTGGTTTCGTTTGATCTTAGTTTTGGTTTTTGAGACACTGTTTCACTCTGTCACCCAGGCTAGAGGGCAATGGCATGATTTTGGCTCACTGCAACCTTTGCCTCCCAGGCTCAAGTGATTCTTGTGTCTCAGCCTCCTGAGTAGCTGGGACTAAAGGTGTGTGTCACCATGCAGGCTAATTTTCTATTTTTAGTAGAGATGGGGTTTCACCATGTTGGCCAGGCTGGTCTCAAACTCCTGACCTCAAGTAATCTGCCCACCTTGGCCTCCCAAAGTGCTGGGATTATAGGCATGAGCCACCATGCCCGGCCTTGAAAACACTGTTCTCAGTGAAAGAAGCCAGACACAAAAAGTCACATACTGTATGACTCCATTCAAATGAAACATCTAAAATAGGCAAATCCATAGAGACAGAGAGCAGATTAGTGATTGGCAGGGGCTGGGAGGAGAAATGCGGAATGCCTGCTAATGAATACAGGGTTTCTTTTGTTGACGACAAATATGTTCTAAACTTAGACAGCGGTGACGGTTAAACAACTCTGTGAATATATTTTAAATCACTGAATACACATCTTTAAAAGGTGAATTTGGTGGTATGTGAATTATATCTCAATAAAGTTGTTATTTTTTTAAAAAAATCTGCAGAAAGCCAGCGCAGTGGCTCACACCTGTAATCCCAGCACTTTGGGAGGCTGAGGCCAGCAGATCACCTGAGGTCAGGAGCTCAAGACCAACCTGACCAACATGGAGAAACCCCATCTCTACTAAAAATACAAAATTAGCCAGGCATGGTGGTGCACGCCAGTAATCCCAGCTACTCGGGATGCTGAGGCAGGAGAATCACTTGAACCTGGGAGGCAGTGGTTGCAGTGAGCCAAGATTGTGCCACTGCGCTCCAGCTGGGGTAACAGAGCAAGACTAGACTCCGTCTCAGAAAAAAAAATCAGCAAAGAACTCTCTTGTCTGAGGTGGGTGGGGGCCACAGGTGTGGAAACCATTTTGGGGACCTGTTAGCAAGCCCCAACGTTAGTCTAGCTCCTCTCCATGAAACGTGGAGGTACTTGTTCCCTATTCTGCTCTGCTTTGGAGTCTCATGCTGAGACCACAGGAAATTTCCATGTAGCAGTTTTATCTTGGTTCCTTTTCTGGGCTCTCAGGATAATCAAGATGCTTATGGTGTTCTCACTGACCTCCATATGGGATACTCACGTCTCAAAATATTTGGCAAAGGTACAAATTCTTGCCCATACAGAAATTATCACTATCTATTCTAAAACCAGGGACACTCCACTGCTTTATGATCTCAGAAATAAAGGCAGGATTTCACTAAATAATGATGTGTTTTGTTTTGTTTTGTTTTTGAGACAGGTTCTCGTTCTCAGACCCAAGCTGGAGTACAGTGGTTTGAACATGGCTCACTGCAGCCTCAACCTTCTCAGTTCAAGAGATCCTCCTGTCTCAGTCTCCCAGGTCGCCAGGACCACAGGCATCCATCACTATGCCCAGCTAATTTTTATTTTTGTAGAGGCAAGGTTTCAACATGTTGCCCAGACTGGTCTTAAACTCCTGGGCTCAAACAGTCCTCCCACTTCAGCCTCCCAAAGTGCTGGGATTACAGGCAAAAACCACTGCACCCTATCTTAAATAATGTTTTTCAAGGTACTATCTGAAACCCTGTTACCTTAACTTCACACAGAGAGCTTGTTTCTTATTTTGCTTACCTTGTAGCATCATGTGAATATTTCCACTGTTGATGACAACAATAATTGTTATAGTTTTAGGAGAAATATGCTATTCACCCACAATTTTATTGAGGATCTACTATTGCAAGGCACTCAGGTGACTAGGGCGAATAACATAGGCAGCCTCCTTGCCCACAATGAGCTTGTCTCACTTCTGCCATCAGTTAAGTACTATTTTCCAATGGGTCTGCCATGCTTCTATCAGAGATTGATTACCAGTGATCAGGAGATGATGATAGCTCTAGCAGATATCAAAAAGTGGTAGGCAGAGCGCAGTGGGTCACCCCTGTAATCCTATACCAAGGTGGGCAGGTCACCAGAGGTCAGGAATTCGAGACCAGCCTGGCAAACATGGCAAAACCCCATGTCTACTAAAAATAGAAAAAGCAGCTGGGCATGGCGGCGTGTGCCCATAATTCTAGCTATTCAGGAGGCTGAGACAGGAGAATCGCTTGAACCTAGGAGGTGAAGGTTGCAGTGAGCCCAAATGGCACCAGCCTGGGTGACAGAGCAAGACTTCATCTCAAAAAAAAAAAAAAAAAAAAAGGTGGCACTGTATAACCACAGAAGCAGCTAAACTATTTAAAATATAACACAGGTGCACACACAACATGGTGTGAGCCCTATAATTGAAATCCTTCAAGGTTATGTGCTGCAAAACAGATACTCTTGTATTTACACACTTCCTTGGCTAAATATTAGTGACATAACATTGTAAAACAAGAAAAGGAAGAAAAAGGCCCCCCTTTCCAACATGTTACAGCAAGACTCTCATGCAAAGATTAATCAATTTATTGTTTTAAAAAAATCACAGTTTTGCAGTTATAGAACAGCTTTACTTTCAGAGTTTTGGTGGTAGTATTTTTTTCCAAAATTATTATTATTTTTTTGATTCAGGGTCTCTCTCTGTCTCCCAGGGTGAAGAGTAGTAGCATGATCTCAGCTCACTGTAACCTCCAGGTTCAAGTGATTCTTGTGCCTCAGCCTCCCAAGTAGCTGGGACTATAGGCACCCACCACCATGCCCAGCTAATTTTTTTTTTTTTTTTTGAGACGGAGTTTCACTCTTGTTACCCAGGCTGGAGTGCAATGGCGTGATCTCGGCTCACAGCAACTTCCGCCTCCTGGGTTCAGGCAATTCTCCTGCCTCAGCCTCCCGAGTAGCTGGGATTACAGGCACGCTCCACCACGCCCAGCTAATTTTTTGTATTTTTAGTAGAGATGGGGTTTCACCATGTTGACCAGGATGGTCTCGATCTCTTGACCTCGTGATCCACCCCCCTCAGCCTCCCAAAGTGCTGGGATTACAGGCTTGAGCCACCGCGCCCGGCCTAATTTTTGTATTTTATTTAGAGACGGGGATTAACCGTGTTGGCCAGGCTAGTCTTGAACTACTGACCTCAAGTGATCTGCCCACCTCAGCCTCCCATAGTGCTGGAATTACAGGCATGAGCATCCAGACTCAAAATTCTAATTGTTACTATATTTCTATTAGTCAACATACAGTGAAACTCTGTAACTGAGGTCTGGTTTGTTTTTCCCCTAAAAGGAGACAGTTTTCCAACCTTTCCCCAACCTCTTCTTCCTCCAAATTTGCATTGAACTGGATCCAAAGCTGTCCCAGCTGGGACTTGCCACCTCACTCTACCTAGCATGAATATCCACTATACCTTTTCAAGAACAAATCATCTCTTCCTATATGGTCAGTTCCCTGGTTCTCCCAGGCCCCTCACTTCAGTATTGCTTGTCCCAACTCTTGGGCCCAAAAATGTCCTTGATGTGATTGCATGTGTGTGTGTGTGTGTGTGTGTGTGTGTGTTCATTTTCCTCACCTATTAGCAGTTGAGTAAGGAAGGTTAATATGAATATGCCGGCTTAAACAAACATCAAACAGACTCAGAACTGCAAGAAACCCTAAATTTAAGTCCCTTATTTTTCAGATGAAGAAACAAACCTTGAGAGATTAAGCAACTTGCCTAGAGGCATGCAGTTCATAGTCAACAATGCCAGAACTGTAAGCAGTGCTCAATTATCAGGCCTCTCCTCCAATGCACTTTTTACTTTATCCTCCTACAATCTTCCTCTGTGCCATTATTTTCTCATCTGTAGCACAGGCATAATAACAGTTCTGCCTACCTCATCACAGGGTTGTTGTGAGAATTAATGAGATAGCATATGTGAATGTGCTTTAAAACCCTCGCAAATGTCAGATGCTATTTAAAATGAAAATTATTTCAATCAAGAAAATAAATGCATCCATAAAAATGGATAATAAAATAATTCACAAATGAGAAATACTCTGCAGATGACTTCTAGCACTTATAATTAAGTTTCCAATTAACTCTAAGTACCAAATAGAACTGAAGGGAAAATAAGATCGTCTTCTGTGCATGGGGCTAAAAGAAATCAGCATGTGCCTAATGGAAATTAGGCAGCTACATGGGACTGAATGAAAATTAGGTTACGTTGCTAAGAGCTGGGGATTGTATCATGCCCTTTATTTCCCTTCCACTATTGACTCCCTTTCATGACACCCCGTCAGTAATGCAGCTTCGAGATTACTGTCGTAATTGAGATGATTAGGTTTTCAAGACAAAAGTGGCCATGTTCAACAGAAGTGATTCCAGGGAAAGAGAAATTCTTTGGGCTGACATTAACTGTAATCGAGTTTTGGAAAACTCTGAGAAGTAAAAATGGGAATGGTGGGAGCAGAGGGGATACCATGACTTCCTAGAATGTTTAACCTGCATGCAAAAACTAAGAATGAAAAATATGTAGAAAGTACTGAATTTAAAAAGCCAGACTCACAGTATTATGACTTCATTAGAGTAATTTAGCAGCAGTGGGACAGCACGAAAAACTGATTATTCAGGGAGGACTGGTTATTCAGGAAGATCAATTAGTAAAGGAATTTCCTTAACTGGGGCATTAAAAAGAGAAAATCTTCAAATAGAAAATTTTGCAGAGAGCAAGTCCCTCCTAATTACACATATGACTACGTATAGTTAATTTATTATAAGCTACCCCCAATACATACACACAAAAATTTCTTGGTCCACTAAACTAGGTCACTTCATGAGCAACACAGAGTGTCTCACTCAGCTATTCTTCCTTGCCACCTTCTTTCTGTCAGTAAGGAAGATTAAGTGGTGGCAGAAGAAGGTGTGAGATGATAAGATCAGAAATTAAACACCTGTCCCTAAGGGCCAGGCAACCACTTGGAAAACAAGCAATTAGAGACACCAGCCAGGTGGGAAGGGCATAATGTCAAAAGAGTAAAATAACAGGCAGATGGGCCGCTAAACGGATGAAAGAAGCATAGCGATGGGGTCTCCTAGAGCAAGTAATATTCAGAAACCCAGGCAGCAAGCAGGCCTGGCAGCTGGTAGCTGGAACCCTGCTTGGAGAGTGGAGCTTAAGGGCGGGCAAATTAGCAAGATCAAGGCAGAACCTCTGTTCCAGAAGAACTGAGGGCTTGACCAGAAATTAAGGCAGAGACTAAGGATGCAGGAAAATACAACAAAGATTTACTACAACAATGCCAGGTAGAAATTTGGCCCAAGGAACACAAAGGCTCATTACTGGAAATGAGGTGTGGGATAGGGCCTAAACTAATGCCGCACTGATGCTAAGCAGCCAAACTCTGGCCTGACTTTTTTTTTTTTTTTTTAATTCTCCTGATTTGGAAGATGTCCCCACACCTTGGACAGACCTAAACGGAAGTAAAAGTTTGATATTGCTAATTGGACAAGGTACTTCTATAATATTCTGTATATACCCCTATTGCTGCACTTACTTACTTAACAAATGTTTACATAACATTACTATGTTTCAGGCACTTCCCTATATAGTCATAAATATTAACTCCTACAACAACCCTATAAGATAGGTACAATGATAGTTGCCACTTGACAAATAAGGAAACTAGCCAAAGAGAAGTGAAGTAGTTATGAAGTCCAAGGTCATACAGCTAGTAAGTGGCCAAGTAAGAATTTGCACCTGAACACTCAGGCTCAAAGTACATGTTTCTTTTTTTATTGAGTCTTGCTCTTGCTGCCCAGGCTGGAGTGCAACGGCGTGATCTCAGCTCAATGTAACCTCCACCTCTGGATTCAAGCGATTCAAGTGATTCTCCTGACCTAACCTCCTGAGTAGCTCGGATTTCAGGTTCACGCCACCACGTCCAGCCAATTTTTATATTTTTAGTAGAGATGGGGTTTCTCCATGTTGGTCAGGTTGGTTTCGAACTCTTGACCTCAGGTGATCCACCCGCGTTGGCCTCCCAAAGTGCTGGGATTACAGGTGTGAGCCAACATGCCCAGCCCCAAATCCATGTTTCTAGCCATGACCCCACACCATTTTGCTACCTTTGTGTTTCTCTTCTCCTCTAGAGTCTAATATATGGTCATGATGTGCTATCAATAATCCAGTCAGGCGAGGCACCGTGGGTAACATAGCAAACAATAAAAATAAAGGGCTAGCCAGGGTGCTGTAATCCCAGCACTTTGGGAGGCCGAGGTGGGTGGATCACTTGAGGCCAGGAGTTTGAGATCAGCCTTGGCACCATGGTGAAACCCTATCTCTACTATAACTACAAAAATTAGCTGGACGTGAAGCCACCCACCTATAGTGTCCCAGCTACTCGGGAGACTGAGGCATGAGAATCACTTGAACCCAGGAGGCAGAGGTTCTAGTGAGCTGAGATCATGCTACTGCACTCCAGCCTGGAAGACAGAGCAAGACTCTGTCTCAAAACAATAAAATAAAATAAAATGGGCCAGGCGCAGTGGCTCACGCCTGTAATCCCAGCACTTTGGGAGGCCAAGGAGGGTGGATCACGAGGTCAAGAGATCGAGACCATCCTAGTCAACATGGTGAAACCCCATCTCTACTAAAAATACAAAAAATTAGCTGGGCATGGTGGCGCGTGCCTGTAATCCCAGCTACTCAGGAGGCTGAGGCAGGAAAATTGCCTGAACCCAGGAGGTGGAGGTTGCAGTGAGCTGAGATTGCACCATTGCACTCCAGCCTGGGTAACAAGAGCGAAACTCCGTCTCAAAAAAAAATAAAATAAAATGTTAGCCGGTAGTCTTAGTTACTTGGGAGCCTAAAGCAGAGTTGTGGGGAATGGGGGCAGTTGGGGGTCACTTGAGCTCAGCAGGTTGAGGCTGCAGTGAGCTATGATGGTACTACTACACTCCAGCATGAGTGACAGAGATCCTGTCTCAAGAAAAAGAAGAAGAACTTCAATTATATTTACATTCCCAATGCTTAGTGCAATGCCTAGTGTATAGGGGGCCTTAATACATGCCTAATGAATGAATTAATAAATGAATATGTGCTCCACATATTAAATGCACAAACTGCAGGTGCTTGATAGAGGGAGTAACAAGGGAAACAAGGGGATACTGGATTCTGTCAGCATAATCCACAACACTGCAGGACAGAAGGCAGCTAGCCTCAAAGACAAGGAGTGGCTGCTGGAGCTGCACAGAGGAGGTGCTGGGGATATGGCTCATAGCAGAGGCTGTGGGTCAGTTCCTTTAAAAAGTAGCTGAGGTCAGAGGAGGCTGGGGCACAGGAAATGGTTGTACAATGATCTGCCACTTATAAATGCCCCACCTCCCACTCACTGTGGTATTTTAGAAGTTCTGCCCCACACCTGAGAGGAATATATGGGTTTAGTCAACCACAACTTGTATATGGAAATGACTGTTGCCATAGATCATTATCAGTAGTCTTACATGACTGGCACAGGACCACCTACGGATAAGGGTCAGCTATAATAAGCACAGTTTGAATTCAACCATCAAAAGGACAGAATGATATTTAAATATAGAACTAATCTGTCTAATAGCATAAAAGCCAGGAAAGTCCCTTTTGAGAAAAGTCTTCATAAATGTTTGAACATTTAATAGGCCTTTGTTTTTGGCTTTTATACACAGATACACTTAAAAGTAAAGGTGAACAGAAATCCACACATTTCTCACTCAGTTAACAATCCCTCTCCAGCCAGAAGCATCAAGCTAGACGATGAGTCAGTAGTCACTGAGCATCACTTGTGATTCCAAGAGAAGGAAAAAATAAAAACAGCTAACGTTATTGAGCACTTACTTGGTGCTGAGTATTAATCTAAGTCCCTCACATACATTAACATTGAAACGTCACAACGCTGCCCATTTCATAGAGGCAAAAAAAGAGGTGTAGTGAACTTATGCAATTTGTCCAGGGTCAATTGCCAAACAACTGGTAGAGGCATGGTTCAAACAGAAGGCACTTTGGCTCTAGAGACTGTGCTTAGAACTATAACTTGTATAAATCATCCACTTTGTCCAGCTAGTATTTGAATGACTAGAATGAAAAACTGGCTTCTAACATCCACACTCAACTCACCTTCAGACACCCATTTGGAGCCCATGAACTGTACAGATAAAGGCTCCTGACTATGCTAAATTACCCAGGTTGCTTATCCACTTGGTTTAATAAATGCAAAGGAGTGTAAGAATTTCAAGGGCTTCCATACATGCAAGTATAGTTTCAGGATAGAGAGCCTTTTCTGGTTAGAGGTAGGGCAAAAAAAGATCCAAGAAATGTTCTGTCCAAGATATCACGATGGACTTTGCTGCATGCTGCTGGTCAGCACAATCTACTACTTAAATTGACTGATTTTTTTTGTTTTTTTTTTCAAGCCACTACTACCATCCCTGAAACTCTCCAACATACTTTCTTTAGGTCAAATTTATTCTAATGAGAGGATGCCCAGACAGGACTAGGAAGTCTTTGGCATTGAATTTCCACCTTGGCAAGAAACCAGAGTAAGAAGGTCCAATGAAGACCAATCCCATCCAAAGCAAACAGTTCCCATAACTGTTTACAGTAGAACAAGCTTCTTCCTTTAAAGAGGACGAATGTGGAAAATCACCCAGCTAGGCATTGCTTGTTATTTTAACACTTTTGCAATTCAGGGAGGAGAGAGATCTAGCCCTCTAATCAAAAGATCTAACCCTCTTCAAGAGAGAAGTGCACAAATTTGGAAGCCCATCAAATACCCTATCAGAGGCTATAAAGATCTCACTGTTTCTCTAAAAGCACTTTTCTATAATAATAACTTAAACCGCGATTATGTTTAATATCTCTACCTAAATAGTACCTCCTGGCCCAGCTTTGAAATCCCCCCTGCTTTTCTGTGATACTACCCAGAGGAATTTCATAATTTGCCTGTGTTTCTCTGGCCTGGCACTGGCAAAACCAGCAAAAAACACGGTGGGTTGCCTCCTAGTCATTGGCTTCCGCTGCTGACTATCCTAGCTTTTTTAGCTATGAATAAAGACTATTACATTATTGCTGAAATATTCTGAGACAACCAGTAATGTGTGGTAAATTACTTAAGAAAATATTTGCAAGTATTCACAGACTGATGTCTGAAATTAGATGAGCCAAAACAAGACATCTGGATAATATGCAAGTTAGTTGACTGTTTCATAAACCACAGGGTAGCGTCAGGTTAAGGGCTATGGCATAGGCCAGTACATGAATGATTTGAATGAAGAAGCTACACGGATTTGAACTGTTGTTGTTTTCTAGTTTTCCAAGTATTAAGCATCCCTGATGCAAGCTTGATTGAGCCTTTACTACTTTAAATTCTGAAATGACTAGCCCAATTAAAATAATTGATGGTATTAAATGTATTGGGAATAGCAAAACAATATTCAATTCTTATTTATAATGGGACCTGTTGCAGAAATGAAAAAGAGAGTATACAAAGAGAAAAATTACCCACTTAAATCTCCATGTTGCTACATTATTAAAAAGGGACTGGGTTAGTGGGGTAGGGCAGGCAGCATGAAACAGCAGTCTTTAAGAGGGTTTTACTTATTCAGGTTTAAAATAAAGTAGGCTTTCATTCAGATGCCTTACAGGGATTAATTCATGATTACTTGAGATCCTGACAAGTAATGATCCAGGAAAAAGGAATGATCATGGGAATCCCTGGCTTCACCCTTGCATGTGTGCAGCTAAGAATGAGAAGGCCCTTTGGCATCATGTGCCTTTCTTTGCCCTGAAGTGAAAGGCTGAGAGTAGATGTCAGCTCTGCTGTCAGATTGGCTAATGAATGTGCTGCCATGCGCCAGCGGCAGCTGCACGTGCTTCCAGAAAACTCTCCTCCCCACAAATCAGCCTTTGTATTCCTAATCCTGGGAATCAGGGTGCCATGCATGGAACTACCACCACTGCTATAGCAGTCTAGGAAATAAACAGCACTAACTCTAGGCCACAGAGCTGTCAATCTGTTTATAACTACAAAAAGCCCTAAAAATTCAAATATATACCTTTGTATATATCTTTTACATGAGAATTGCTTGAAATGTAAAAAATATACTTTACTCAGATGTTGTTGCTTTATTCTTTTTTAAAGTAGAGAAGATAAATTGTAAAGAGCCTTGGCTATTTTTTTAAAAGATAATTTTGTGTTTTTTGTTTGTTTGTTTTTGAGATGGAGTCTCCCTCTTCCGCCCAGGCTGGAGTGACGTGGCACAATCTCAGCTCACTGCAACCTCCGACCCCAGGGTTCAAATTGTAAGAAGTAAAAAAGTTTATTTTCAAAGTTTTTTTTCTTGTTAAAGAATAAATCATAAGTGTTATAAATAATAGTTTGTTTTAAAGACTTTCTTCAGAGCCTTCTTGCTTTTGCTGGTAACTCTTTGTTAAGCCCTATCCTATGTAGCTGTTAGAGATAAAAGAGTAAGTACATTCTATGTCCTTGTGCTTTAACCAAGATACTTGTGCTAGACATGGTCACAAGCATGTAGTACATTCTATGTCCTTATACTTTAACCAAGATATCTGTGCTAGACATGCTCACAAGCATGTCCCAGCTCACAGCCTATGCCCCTTCCTTATTTAGACTTCCTTTTTGTTCTCCATTGCTTTTACCTATTCAAGAAAGTTTTTAGTTATTAGCCAGTTGAGTTCAGTTTTAGATTGTGAAGTCTAGCTCCAGCCAACAGAGATCAGACACAGCAGTAAGGGCAAGTCTGCTTTTCCTTTGTTCATTGTACTCTCATAGCAAGATAGCTAACAGGAGCACCCTTTCTGCAGAAAGTAAAATTGCCTTGCTAAGAGATTCTTTATCTCAGTGCTGATTTTTCTTTGCAGCACCAAGCATCTGTTTCCAACAAAGTGATTCTCCTGCCTCAGCCTCCCAAGTAGCTGGAATTACAGGCACCCACCACCACACCTGGCTATTTTTTTGTATTTTTAGGAGAGATGGGGTTTTGCCATGTTGGCCAGGCTGGTCTTGAACTCCTGACCTCAGGTGATCCACCTACCTCAGCCTCCCAAAGTGTTGGGATTACAGACATGAGCCACCATGCCCAGACTGAGAACTTTTAGTTTCAAACAGAGGGGAAACATTAAAAAAAAATGTTTATAATAAATGCCAGATTATTTACCATTACAAACAGAATTTGCAGGCATATGCAATGAGTAGTTGTACTCTAATGCCCTGTTTATTGGCATGTTTTTATTTTGTTTTACTAAAACAGCCCATACTTGTCTCTGTTCACTACTGAGGGAAATCAAAATATTTCACCCCAGAATATATTTATTTGACATATTTTGTGATGGCTGTTCAGAGGGCTTGCAAACAGAAGTAGCCTGCAAAGCTGTCTTTCGTGGGGAAGATATGCATCTGGAAAACATGCATTGCTACAGCCAGGCTTTTGCTGAGACTTTCCTTTGGCTGGATCTAGGAAAGATTAACTGGGAGTCTGACACCTTCAAAGGTCTGAAGGAATCATTTACCTTCCATTCTCTCTGAGGGCTGCTACCCTGCAGGCATGACTACCTTTGCTAGGGGCCTCCTCTTCTCCCCTTCCCATAACCTGTTATGTCACCATAACCTGTTTTGGCACAGTCCAAGCCCCCATTCTTTGTGTAAGCTCAAGGTGGCTTATAAATCTCTGAACCCCATTGAGGGACCAGGGCAATCACGCTGCGGTTCTCCCCCATGTACTCATTAATACATTTCTTTTTTTTTTTTTTTTGAGACGGAGTTTCGCTCTCGTTACCCAGGGTGGAGTGCAATGGCGCAATCTCGGCTCACCACTACTGGGTTCAGGCAATTCTCCTGCCTCAGCCTCCCGAGTAGCTGGGATTACAGGCGCGCGCCACCATGCCCAGCTAATTTTTTGTATTTTTAGTAGAGACGGGGTTTCACTATGTTGACCAGGATGGTCTCAATCTCTTGACCTCGTGATCCACCCACCTCGGCCTCCCAAAGTGCTGGGATTACAGGCTTGAGCCACTCATTAATACATTTCTATGCCTTTTCACCACTTAATCTACTTTTGTGAGTTGATTTTTCAAACAACCTTCAGAGGGCAAAGGGGAAGTTTTCTCTTGGCCCCTACACTGTCACTTCATACCCTTATTTACAGAGCACTGTCATCATCATTCTATTAATCACATGATTAGTACAAGTCCTCGACGCTGTACATGATATTTTTAGAAAATGTTGAACAGTGATTGCAATCTTTTAGTAATTTCAAAAATGTAGAGACCTCAGCTTTCTCTCTTGGGCTACATTGAATACATTCACCACATCAAACCAGAGCCACAAATTTCAGTTTGAGTCAGTTGTGTTTGTTTTCTGTTTATTTATAAATCCTGCTTTTTCCCAAAAAGGATTTGAGGCTGCCTGCTCTTACAGTTGATTAGTCACACCAGTCCTTCTGAGACCAACAGTTGTTAGAAACCAGTATTTCTGGTTCCTTACTGCCTGTGGAACCTTACAAGTGCTGATTCATAGCAATCAGGGACCTGTGCAGACTGGCTGAGATAACCACCAGTAGAACTGGCCATGCTGGCTTGCTTCATCAGTCAAGAGTGGTGTCAGCCAAGGTCTTGAATTCTATAGAGGCTATGTCTTTCTTATCAGTATAGAATAGGCAATCACTTCCACCTTTATCCCTCACTTTACCAGGGAAAAATATACCCAACTTCAGAAGAGTTTCTCAAAGACATCATGCTATGTTGACATTTTCCCAAGGCTCTGACTATCAAATGTCAATGCAGTCAACATAATCACCCTGCTGCCAACTCACAAGATACACATCTGTGTTCTGTCATCAGTGTACTTTCTTCTCATACAGACAGTTTTCCAAATCTAGCCTTCCCATTCACATATTTCTACTGTTCATTAGGATCCAGAGATTTTTGAGGGAATACCCTGCTAAATGGTTGGATGGGTGATCAATGTTTTGATAGCCCAGAGACACAATGTTCCTTCTGGGCTATGAACTTGTCACCCCTCATTTAACTCTGGACAGTTCTTATATAAGGGCTTTCAGAGACAGGGAGAAAAATCTGATTCTACAGAAACTGGGGTTGATGGTCCAAGTGGCAATTTTCTCCCTTGAGTAAGAATTAAATCAACACACGAGTTGAAACATGACCAGTCCTGGCATATTTTGATTTTTTTTAAATACACCATTGCTTGAAACCAACACCCAGGGTAGTTTCAAGGTTTTCAAGGAAAACTTTTCCTCTCAAAAGAATATTATTTCCTTTTCTTCCATCAGAAAGTCTTTCATGAAAGAAAGCAACTCCATGTTCCCAAATCCAGTACAATATCTGGTATATAGCTCATAGTGGTATCAATAAATGTTAAAGGAATGGATGAATGATAGAATTCATGAATTCATGAATAAATGAGTCTCCTCCTCTTTTACTCCTCCCCCCGCCCCACCAGTCCCCTCACCCACTCCCCACCCCCACTGTTTTATCTTCAATCTCTTGAGTATCCCTTCTTTAACCAATACCTCAAACTGTTAATCCACCAGGAAAGGGCTTTTTTTTTTTTTTGAGATGGAGTTTCACTCTTGTTACCCAGGCTGGAGTGCAATGGCGCGATCTCTGCTCACTGCAACCTCCGCCTCCTGGGTTCAGGCAATTCTCCTGCCTCAGCCTCCCGAGTAGCTGGGACTACAGGCACATACCACCATGCCCAGCTAATTTTTGTATTTTTAGTAGAGTCAGGGTTTCATCTTGTTGACCAGGATGGTCTCGATCTCTTGACCTCGTGATCCACCCACCTCAGCCTTCCAAAGTGCTGGGATTATAGGCGTGAGCCACCGCGCCTGGCCTCTTTCAGGATTTTAATGTATCTTCTTCTTCTTTCTCCCTTCCTCTAAAATTGTGTTTTCTAGGGCTCTTTTTCTCTCTATGCAGTTTTTCTTGGTGATCTCACAACTTCCACTATTATCCCTGTATGTCAACCCATATTCCTAGTCTCAGATTCTCTCTACACAGGTTTCACCTACCTGCAAGACATCAAACCCACCATATTTCACTGAAATCCCAAACTTGGCATATTCACAGACAAACATGCTCTTCCTCCCAACTTCCCCACTACAATGAATGGGGTCACCATCTTCCCAGCACCCAGATTTTTTAAGACACACACCTATTTCCTCCATTTAACATTTCCTGGACATTCTTCTGCTTCAAGTCCCCATGGTGTATTTATTGCCTGCAAGCTCGCTTATGGCATAGAACATATCTTCCTGGCATGGCACAAAGCCTCCCTTGTAATCCAATCTTATGCCTTTATCTTATGTTCTTTACAGATATAAGCTGCTTAAGAAAAAGACAAGGCTGGGCACCGTGGCTCATGCCCGTAATCCCAGCACTTTCAGAGGCCAAGACAGGTGGATCATGAGGTCAGGAGTTCGAGAGCAGTCTGGCCAACATAGTGAAACCCGGTCACTACTAAAAATACAAAAAATTAGCTGGGTGTGGTGGTGTGCACCTGTAATCCCAGCTACTCAGGAGGCTGAGGCAGGAGAATCACATGAACCTGGGGGGAAGAGGTTGCAGTGAGCCAAGATCCTGCCATTGCACTCCAGCCCAGGTGACAATGCGAGACTCAGTCTCAAAACAAACAAGAAGAAAAAGAAAAAGACTATGCTCCACTCAATTTTGGATAGCCTGCAGAGTCTAGCTCAGAGTCTGGTACATAGTAAGTATATTTAGTTGAAAAGATAAAAATGAGCATTGTTTGATGTATTTATTCACATCTCCCACTATCCTTTGCCATCTACAACCAGCAATGCTGAGCTAAAATTATACGTCACCTCAATTCTTTGGGGTCAACAATCAAAGAAACATTCTAAGTAATACTACAACATGCAGAGTGGTTGCTGCACTAAATTTATTGTGTGTGTGTGGCCCACATTTTCAGTCACTGGTACCACATGAAAAAAAAATCTATATTTGGAAGGGACACTGAAATGTGTGGGGAAAATTTCATGTCTCGTGTAAAAGCTATTCCCTTGGTTTCCTTCCTCAGTAGTGGAATCCCTTCTCAAGTTCCCTATAATTTGCTTGTCCTGTTATTACTCCCACACTTAGTTATGAGAGCTCTGTGTTGGTAAAAGCTATGTTCAAAGCACTGCAACTTTAATTCAGTAAAAGCACACACCTCTGAGGGTGAATCAGCATTGCAATTGTGCACCCGCTCCTGCTTTCGCTGATTGGCTCACCAGCTCTGGGGTTGGTGTTGCCTGAACTTAACTAAACACATGCAACAATTTTTGAGTTTAAGGGTTGCTTTTTATTTTGTTTGATAACAGAAACAGCACCATTATGGAAGGCAACATGGTCAAGTTGTCTGATTTCCTGTCTTCATTCTAGTGCCAAATACATGGCTTTAAATCCACTACTGGGAAGACAACAGATGTTGTGTTTATCATAGCCTGGGGAACTGAAAAGAAGCTTGCATTAACCTGCATTCTGTCACAGACGGAGGTTTAAGAAACTTTCAACAAATCATTCCACTGGTCTCATATTGCTAAAAGGGCTATAAACAGATAAATTAATAGAGCTCTACCTCTGTCCTAAGGATTTTTCCAGATTTATCATTTTTATTTATTTTATTTTATTTTATGTTTTCTTAGACAGAGTCTTGTTCTGTCTGCACTGCACTGCACTGGAGTACAGTGGCATGATCTTGGCTCACTGCAACCTCCGCTTCCTGGGTCCAAGCAATTCTCCTGCCTCAGCCTCCTAAGTAGCTGGGGTTACAGGCATGTGCCACCACACCTGGCTAATTTTTGTATTGTTAGTAGAGACGGGGTTTCACCATGTTGGCCAGGCTGGTCTCAAACTCCTGACCTCAGGTGATCCACCCACCTTGGCCTTCCAAAGTGCTAGGATTACAGTCATGAACCACCATGCCCAGCCCAGATTTATCATTTTATGGGGAAAAAAATTCTATCCATTCTTGAGGCATTTTCAAGAGAACTTCATCCAGCTCACAGTTTTGTTTTGTTTTGTTTTTAAAGTCTGGCTAGTGGACAATATAAAGTTAACACATATATACCAACACCAATTATCTGTGAAAAGTTTAATTTATTAAGTCAATCAGGAACGCTACAACTACAGAATTAAAAAATGCATTTACAACTCAAGTTTGGTTCACATTTAATGGTGGACAACATCTTAAGCTAATTTAATGCTTGGACATTTGCCAATTGTTGAACATTGGCTGAAAATAGATTTCACCCTGAAAGAGTGTTGCCAGATTATTTTTAATAAAGCAAAGTTTAGGTGATATCACTCATCTGTTTACTCCTCCTCATTTCCTACTGCTGAAGTCTCATCTACTTCTCCTACCTTATTTCCAACTCTTCCTCTTCACACTTCCACATCCAGACAACTGAACAATTTACTCTTCCCCCTCATGGATTTTTGCTTCTATGGATCTGATATGGTATGTAATGTGCCATTCTCTGATCTCACTCTCTAATCTCAGTTCAAACATTATCTCCTCCAGGGGCAATTCCCTGACTCTCCTTCTGACCAATTGTTCCCTTTATCTATACTTCTCAAATAACTTTTATCACATTCTACTTTATATTTTTCTTGTTTTGTCTGCCTATCTTGATTTCCTCTGCTAACATGTAAACTCCCTCAGGGCAAAATCCAAAGAGAACTTGTTTTTGTATTTTTAGAACATATGCCACAATTTTTACATAGAGAAGTCATTTTTAAAATTTTTCTAATTTTAATTTTTTTTATTTATTTATTTATTGAGGACTCTCGCTGTGTTGCCCAGGCTGGAAGGCACTGCAAACTCTGACTCCCAGGTTCAAGCAATTCTCGTGCTTCAGTCTCCCAAGTAGCTGGGAGTACAGGCGTGCAGCACCATGCCTGGCTAATTTTTGTATTTTTAGTAAAGACAGGGTCTCACCACATTGGCCAGATTGGCTTGAACTCCTGACCTAAGGTGATCCACCTGCCTCGGCCTCCCAAAGTGTTAGGATTACAGGCATAAGCCACTGCGTCCGGCCAAGACGTCCGTTAGTATACCTTGGAATAAAAATACAGGTCGGGTGCCATGGCTCACACCTGTAATCCCACTTTGGGAGGCTGAGGCAGGCGGATCACCTGAGGTCAACCTGGCTAACATGGTTAGCTACTCAGGAGGCTAAGACGGGAGAATTGCTTGAACCCAGGAGGCAGAGGTTGCAGTGAGCTGAGATGGTGCCACTGCCCTCCAGCTTGAGTGACAGAGCAAGACTCCATCTCAAACAACAAAAAACAAATGCTTCCAAAGTTATAAATGACAGTAGAAAGTCCTTGGTGGTTTGACTATACCTTGCAGGTCAACCATCTATGAGTCCTCCCCTTGGGTTAACAGTCATTGATGCCATTGTCATCGTCTCTTAAGACTTTCTTTCCTTATAAGGAGCTACTTCATGTTAGTCTTGTTCCAGGCTTCTTCATTGTCAGTGGCTGTTCTTCAGTGTACAGTGGCTTTACTGAATAATTTCCATCAGCTTCATCATAAGCATGGGGCACACGTTTTATACATTGCCATAAAAAAAGAGCAAAAAAAGTTGGGCGCAGTGGCTCATGCCTGTAATCCCAGCACTTTGGGAGGCTGAAGCAGGTAGATCACCTGTCAGGAGTTTGAGATCAGCCTGGCCAACATGATGAAACCCATCTCTAGCAAAAATACAAAAATTATCTGGGCGTGGTGGCGCATGTCTGTAATCCCTGTTATGTGGGAAAATGAGGCAGGAGAACTGCTTGAATCCAGGCGCAGAGGTTGCAGTGAGCCAAGATCTCACCATTGCACTCTCCCAAGGGAACAAGATTGAAACTCCATCTCAAAAAAAAAAAAAGAAAAAGAGCAAAAAAGTAGCAATTTCATTCATTCTTTCTAAGGCAATGCCAGCAATCCTGAAGCAGCCAGCACATAGTCACTAATGTCTTCCCAACTCCTCTTACATTGTCGACTCCACTGGCATCAAAGCCAGGCATCATCATTGTCTACTGTTTATTCAGTTGCCACAAAATGCTTGGCACCATGCTAAGCACTTGAGTAAAAATGCAACTGAATTGTCAAGAGTACAGTGCTTAAGTTCTTGGAATTTCTTTCTTAGACCATGTTGGCATGACTGTCATTAATAAGTTACAAGACTGAATGTTCATAAATCGATTACAAGTTAAATTTCTAAAGCAGTTACCTTGGAAGGCCGTGTAATTCCAATGATGTTGACATTGCCTAAAGTTATTTTAGAATTCCTCTTTTGATTTGTTTTTAAAGTCAATTTATGTGCCATATCTATCATAATCTTTTATTCAATTTTATTTTAATTTGTGTTTTTACTTATTTATTTGAGACAGACTCTCTCTCTGGCTCCCAGGCTGGAGTGCAGTGGCCGATGTTGGCTCACTGCAACTTCCGCTTCCCATGTGATTCTGGTACCTCAGCCTCCCTAGTATCTGGGACTACTGATGCCTGCCACCACACTGGGCTAATTTTTGGTAATTTTAGTAGAGATGGGGTTTCACCATGTTGACCTGGCTCAAGTGATCCACCCGCCTTAGCCCCCAAAGTGTTAGGATTACAGGCATGGGCCACCACTTCCTACTTTTATTCTATTTTGTAGTTATCAAATTTTGTTTTGTTTTAACCTCAAGTGGAAGTATCCAACTTTACTATCAAGACTTGACTTCAAATGGCTGTTGGCGATTTTGCTTTCTTCTAAGACAGGGTCTCACTCTGTCACCAGGCTGGAGTGCAGTAGCATGATCTCGGCTCACTGCAACCTCCGCCTCCTGGGTTCAAGTGATTCTCCTGCCTTAGCTTCCTGAGTAGCTGGGAACCAGGCACATACCAACACACCTGGCTAATATTTTTTGTGTATTACGTAATATTACTTAATAATATTACGTGCCTGGGGCTTCACCGGGTTTGCCAGGATGGTCTCAAACTCCTAACCTCAGGTAATCCACCCACCTCAGCCTCCCAAAGTGCTGGAATTACAGGCTTGAGCCACCGTGCCCAGCGACCATTGGTGATTTTTAAAAATCAAATCCATTCAAGATGAAGAGTTTCCATAACTGAGGATATTTCAGAGAACATTCTAGAGGCCCTAAAGGCTATGCTAGAAATACTTCGAATAAAGTAGCATTAATAGAATAAATGTATAATCTTACTGGGAAGGGAAAAAACTTAGAATGTTTGTTTAGACCTATTTACTTTATAGTCACATTTAGTATGTTCCCCAAAAGAACTGAAAAGGGCAAATAGAAAAATCATTTAGGAATTATTTTCTATTGCATATGTGTATATTGCCTTCTTTCAGCTTTACTGAGGTATAATTGACAAATAAAAATTGTATATATTTAAGGTATACAATGTGATGATTTGACATATGTATACATCATGAAATCATCACCACAATCAAGCTAATTAACATATCCATCACCTCACATAGTTATCTTTGTGTGTGTGTTGTGATAATACTTAAGATTTATTCTCTTAGCACATTCAAGTATATAATATATTATTATCGTTACCATGCTGTATATTAGGTCTCCAGAACTTACTCATCTTACAATCGAAAGTTTGGCCAAAGAATGCATATCACCTCTTAAATAAATGTTTGGTCAACAAGACCTGTCTTTCTAATAAAAATTAACTAATTATTAGGCTGGGCGTGGTGTCTCATGCCTGTAATCCCAGCAAGTTGGGAGGCCGAGGAGGTCAAGCAATGAGACCATCCTGGCCAACATGGTGAAACCAGTCTCTACTAAAACACAAAAAATTAGCCAGGGGTGGTGGTGCATGCCTGTAGTCCCAGTTCCTTAGGAGGCTGAGGCAGGGGAATTGCTCGAACCTGGGAGGTGGAGGTCACAGTGAGCAGACGTCGCACCACTGCATTTCAGCCTGGGCAACAGAGCAAAACTGGGTGGCAAAAAAAAAGTTAACTAACTTATGTGGAAGCCAAAGCATTGAATCTGAGGTAAGAGTGGACTCAGTAAAACCTTCAAACATACCTCACAGGAGTGGACTTGTTGGAGAATAGTCCACAAATCTTAGTTCTTTCTTATAATGTGGTTTAATTTGGTTTTGATGCTATAGGATCTCTCTCTGTTTTTCTAAGTCATGCCAAAAGTTTAATGAATTAACACCTTCAACATGGATGTTTTGCATCTCTGCAGGCACTCTTCAAACCTGACACATAAGCACTTGAACCTTAGCTCTACTTGAACATGGGGACATTAAGGTGATACAATCTCTGGACCCCACAGGATACTTGAGATACCACAGCTGAGTCACAGCATTTGGCCACATTATGTTACGACGTGAGGGAAAAAAATTATCTTATCTATGACCAAAGGTAGAAAAACAGACCCAGTTTCTGGTGTAATGTAAATGTGTATTTTGCGGGCATGTCTTACAAATATCTTTAGGCTTTTTTAAAATCTTTTCTCTTTTTTTAGATGGAGAGTCTTGCTCTGTTGCTCAGGCTAGAGTGCTGTGGAGCAGTGGTGCAATCTTGGCTCACTGCAACCTCTGCCTCCTGGATTCTAGCAATTCTCCTGCCTCAGACTCCCGAGTAGCTGGGATTACAGGTGTCTGCTACCACACCTGGCTAATTTTTGTATTTTTAGTAGAGATGGAGTTTCACCATGTTGGCCAGGCTGATCTCGAACTCCTGACCTCAGGTAATCCACCCACCTTGGCCTCCCAAAGTGCTGGAATTACAGATGTGAGCCACCATGCCCAACCACCTTTAAGCTTTTCTTTTCTTTTCTTTTCTTTTCTTTTTTAAAGATGCCCAGGCTGGAGTGCAATGGTGTGATTTTGCTCACTGCAACCTCTGCCTCCTGGGTTCAAGCGATTCTCCTGCCTTAGCCTCCAAGTAGCTGGGATTACAGGCACCTGCCACCATGCCCAGATAATTTTTATATTTTTAGTAAAGATGGGGTTTCACCACATTGGCCAAGCTGGTCTTGAACTCCTGACCTCAGGTGATCCACCCTCCTCAGCTTCCCAAAGTGCTGAGATTACAGGTGTGAGCCACTGCACCCGACCTAGGCTTTTCAACTGCTTAGTTGAGCTAATGGAATATGAGAATCCTACCTAGGACAATAAAAACATCTAAGTTATGAGTATGCTAAGGAAAAGTCCTGCAAATAATACACCACAGTTGAAAATGTGCAGAATTATTATTATAAATATTATCTTTCCATAAATAATGCCTTAAGAAAACATCTTCAGTATTATAAAGGTAATTTATTTGATGAGGCATTCTAAATCTAAACTAATTATAATAGCTCCATTTATTGAGCACCTATTCTGTACCCATAGTGCACTATTTTTTTTTCCCCACCTCCTCGCCCTCCACCTGCAGGTAACTATTAAGTGTCCTTACTTGATATGTGGAGCGAATGAAACTCAGAGGCACACAGCTGGCAAATGGCAAGGCTTATGATGTGTGTCTAGACCCAACAGGAAGGCCTGCCCTGATTTCTGTAAATGCAACTCAGTCCTCAAGAATAACATGGGTAGTAACAGGGGAAAAAAGGAAAGAAAAGAAGGAAAGGGAGAAAGGAAGAAAGGGAGGAGTGAGGAAAGAAGGAAAGGAAGGAAGAAATGAAGAAAAGATAGGAGGGAGGGATGCTGCCACATAGTATCCATGCAGATACTCTATTCATGGTTGGAATTATTCCATCTGTGAACCCATGACCTATATACATACTATTGATTCTTGTTTTGGCTGAGCCCAAGGGAGTATAGCGCCATTTGCCAAAGTGAGGTGATGGCTGTGGCTGGTATAAAATAATGCTAGCTTCATATATGATGGTCCTTGTCTTCCTGGAGTTTATATTCTGTGAGAAATATGTCTGTTTTCTCACTAACATGTCCCCAGCATTTGGCATAGTGCCCATCACAAATTACTCCCAATAAGTATTTGTTGCTGAAAGCATACTGAGTGGAGCATTTTGAGGGGAATATGAATAAATTTAGGGAAGTGGCTACTTGAAACAATCAAAGATCAACAGCAACTGCTCCTATGCAAAAAGAACCTCTGAGAGACACTCTACTACTCAGAGGCCTAATTATGTTAATATGTTTCTCTTGGAAGAGGTAAGCAAAGCAGTCATTCTCACCTTGGTGTCAATGCTTTTACTAGGTAAGCATCTTTGTGAAGGGGATGTAGGAATAAAAGGGAAGATTAGAAAAGTGAAACTAAGAAAAAGTAGGCCTGTAATCCCAGCACTTTGGGAGGCCAAAGGACTGGATCCCCTAAGGTCAGGAGTTCGAGACCAGCCTGGCCAACATGATGAAACCCCATCTCTACTAAAAGTACAAAAATTAGCTGGGCATAGTGCCGTGAGCCTGTAATCCCATCTACTCAGGGGGCTGAGGCAGGAGAATCGCTTGAACCTGGTGGAGGTAGCAGTGAGCTGAGATTGCACCACTGCACTGCAGCCTGGGTGACAGTGCGAGACTCCATCTCTAAAAAATAGAAAAAGTAGAGAGAGATTGCATTCATTATGATAACCTATTTCCATTTGCTCCTCCAACTTTGTCCCCACTCCACTCTCATCTTTGTTTATTTTCGAGACAGAGTCTCACTCTGTTGCCCAGGTTGGAGTGCAGTAGCATGATTTCAGCTCACTGTAAGCTCCCCTCCTGGGTTCAAGTGATTCTCCTGACTCAGCCTTCTGAGTAGCTGGGACTACAGGTGCCCACCACCATGCTTTGCTAATTTTTGTGTTTTCAGTAGAGACAGGGTTTCACCACGTTGGCCAGGTTGGTCTTGAACTCCTGAACTTGTGATCCACCCTCCTCAGCCTCCCAAAGTGCTGGGATTGCAGGCATGAGCAACCATGCCCAGTCCGCTCTCAACTTTTAATGTGTCCTCTTCTTGGGCAAGGCAGTCCTTTATTAAACAACACTGAAAAGCGTCTGGTAGCATCATCAATGCTGCAGTAAGAAGGTATCTCTTGGCCAGTAGCTACCTTTATTTATACCAGATGCACATGGGTCAGATAATACTACCAACAATCAGACCAATACAGTTTGTGAACAAAATGGACAAAAACAGAGAGAACTGACTGGGTCCTGTTATTTACTATCTTTTTTTTTTATTTCATATTTTTTAGGGTTGGCCTGGAGTACAGATTTAGAGAAAGATAATGGAACACCAAGCACTAATGTGCTTCTTACCTTAGGTTTTCTAATCTAATCTTAGCCTAGGTTTTGAATCACCGTTCACTGCTTGGTATTTTAACCATTGCTTTAATTGTATAACAACATCTATGTCTGAAGCATGATTCTTAACAAATTATTTTTCCATATACACAGAATATAGATATATAGAGTTCCTGGTAATGCAAAACATGATGCAACGTAATTTTCATTCCTTAAAATAGGAATTAGTTTGTCCCAAGGCTTGAGTGGTATCATGTGAAAAGTGATGATCTTAGGTTTGTAAATCTTCAAGTCCTAATCCTCTGTTTATTATGTGTTTGTCCTTGAACAAATCACAGTCTCCTTGAGCTTCATTTTTCCTTGTCTGTAAAGTTTCATAATAATGCATACCTCACAGAGTTGCTGGAAAACAAAAGGTGATAACATGTGGGTAACTGCTTTGAAAACTATAGAGCTCTGCACAAATAGAAGGTGCCATTACTGTTTGTAGAACCAGAATTACAGGAGTTAGATAAATTTGGGTTCCAATCCTGGCTCTACCACTTTAGAGCTGTGTGACATTAACAGTTACATTATCCGAAATTTCTTTATTTGTTAAAGCAGAGATAATAATATATCTCACAGGTACGTTGTGAGGCTAAAACAAGAAAATGTTCCTGGAGTACTGCCTGAAACATAGTAGGTGCTCAGTAAATGTTAGCTTCCTTTCCCTTACCTGCTGCAGTTTTCAATGCCTGTATTTTCCTTAAGTCAGAATAATTTCCACCACTCTTTGTTGTCCAAGGATAGCCAAAATGAGTCATGACGAAAAAATGAAACAACAAAGCAGCAAGTCAACAATACGTTAAATATGATATGAACAATGTGATAAATCATGTCATTCCCATCCAGTCATACCCTCTAATGTTGCTGGAACCATCAACAGCAAATTGCATCAAATGCCAAATAAACAGCCAAGGGAACAGCATGAAGCAACTGTAGTAAGATAAACCAACGTGGAAAGCTACCATAAAAATACAAGGAATAACCTGGGAAACATCCTTATTTATACTCAAAAGATAATTGCAAATTACTTAAGCAAACAAGGTATGTTGAATTAGATTCTTGAAATTTTATAGACAAATGGTTTTGGCTTTCTGAGACCTTGTGATGCCCTGAGCTCACACTTTGGGATGCACAAAGCTATTGAGCAATTTATCTGGGATTGCTTTTTATCATGAACAATCCAAAAAAAATGCATAATATTGCATACTCTGCCACTAAGCTCTACTGTGTGTTATTTCCTAATTAAGGATGCAGACAGGCTGTGCAGTAATGATGATTGATGTCTGCTGCACATCTTAGTGAGGAGCAAGGTGAGAATGAGCATTAGCTCCAGCCCACAGGAGCAAGGAGTAATTGCTATTGCTGACTGCACTGCAAATCACATCTTCCTGGAATTACAGAAGAGGTACTTAAGAATAGAGAATGATCTTGCATAAAATTGCAGTTTTGCTCATCCTGAGGAACAATTCTATGAAGCACTGTTTTCCATTAATTTCAGTATGTAAATTAATGACAATGTAATTCTTATTTCATTTTAGTTGGGGCATCAAAATACCAATAATAATAATGATGGTTTATTTTTGACTTACTGACATGGACTTCTTTTCATCTCCTGTGTTTTAGACTCACCTTTGTGTCTTGAGATTTGTCGGTCTTTTAGTCTGTACTTACACCTGCCAGCTTGAAACCAGCTATTTTAATGGTAATGGTAATAACTGTCCTTGAAATAATGAGAAGCAGTCAATGACTAAAAAGCAAGTTCAACAGCACTGGCTCTTGGCTTACTCCCACCACCCTGTGGCTTGATGTCTCATTAAGTCACTTCTTTCCTCAAAAATGAAACATAGTAATTATCACCAATTAACAAATACCAAACACAGGTAATGCATGCAACCATACCAGATATCATGTCAATTTCATAGCATAGGGAAGATCTGCCAACAGAGACTGTTCCTGTTACTTTCCCACGAAGCACAAAAAGGGGTCTTTGCATAGAAGAGATCTGCATACTACCCAAAGTTCATCTTATAAAGCAGACTTTCTAAAACATATAGGTTCTTATCTTAGTTGAATTATCCAACTAAGAAATACAAAAGTAGAGTTAAAATTTTCATCGTTATTCAACCAGAGAAAAGAAAGCAGAACTGGGATGAATAGAAGAGCTCATTTATGTGGAGAGAGACTAATAGGGGAAAAAAATGTGAGTACATGTGTTAGATGTTTCTATGGATTGGAAACGTCTGGAAAGATATACAGAGAGTGTCTTTGTACATCTTCTTCATCTACTTATATTATTTGCCTTGTTCACTTACATTTTTTTAATCTGAGAAAAAGCAGGGATGGCTTGGGGTCTATAGTTCTTCAAGTTCTGCAAGTCAGTTTTACCCTATTGCTGCTTTGATCAAGAACAAAAACTCTGTTCCAGTATGAATTCTGTACTTGTTTGTTTTCTCTCACACTGGTGAATGGACAGAGGCAATAGGCCTGGCTTCTTTCTGATCATGACACGAAGTGTGAGAAAAGGTGGTTAATTCACATTTTGCCTAATGATTTTCAGAAATCAGAAAGAACACAGTGTCTAGATTACTTAAGGAGGCTAGCTGTTTTTTTAAGGGCCGGGGTGGTGGTTGGATAAACTGGCTCTACCATTGGAAGGGGTCCCGAGTGAATCAGAATCAGCCTCCGGTAAATTCAATGTTCCCTTTAAGGGGCAATTTGTCCCACTCTGAAAATAAAGGAGGGAGGAAATCAGGGATGTAGAGCCCCATAGTGCAGATAAAATTGAGGCATTTTATGCTCAAAGAACAGAGTGTCATTAAGGAGTAGGTTCAGAGATACATTTTTAAAAATTTAAAAGCTGAGCGCAAGCCAGGCCAGGTGGGGCTCAAAGTGGAGCAAATGTAACCATGGGAATTTTGCTCCTTGATCAGGAACCACCAATCACCTGAGACAACTCAAAAAGAGGCACAGCGCTGAGCAGGAGTTAGAGAGCTGCTTAGGGAGCAGGCCTTCAAGGCATTCTTGAATGTCAGGACAGCAAGACTCGTTGTTATACTTGCCCAGTTTACCTCACTCTGCCTGCTCTTCCTTAGTAGAGATGTGGAAATTTGGAGTGGAACAATCCCCTCATTCTACCAATGTGTAAAGACAGGCTGGGTAAGGGGAGTGATTTGCCCAAAGTCACACAACTAGCTATTAGTAGAGTGGTAATTAGAGTTTTGATCCCTTTAGTCCCCTGGCCAGCTCTTTCTGCTCTATCAGTGGCCTCCTGTGCTTAGGTGTCTCCTAATGTTTCCCAAAATGAATGAATTGCTTATTCCTGTGGTGCTAACAGCAGACAATCGTCCAACGTTGCATTTCATCCCGAGGCTCCTGCATTTTTTTAATATGCCACTCCTGAAATAAAATATTTTATTTCAAAGGAGGGAATATCCAATGATGAGAAGTCTAGAGTAGCACATCTGTCTGTTACCAGGACTTCCTTTTATTTCTTTGCCTGCTTCCACTGAGGTTACACAGCCAGCAGTGATGTTAACAAATTCGTACTTCATTGAGTTGGAGGGCTTATGGCATGAGTTTCCACAAGCAGCTCCAGACCTCAAGGTTGCACAAGTTATGTATGATTTCATAACTAGTGGAGCTTCCAACTGGTGCCAGTATTCTTTTTCTGAGTCAGTTTGTTATTTGGAAAATAAAAGAAGTAGTTTCATTCTCAGAGGTATTTTAAATTCAGATGTTTAGAAAAATGTCTCAAAAAACAACTGTAAACAGATGCAAAATTACAGCTAGATAAGAGGAATAAGTTCTAGTGTTCTATACCACTGTAGAATGACTATACTTAACAATAATACGTTAATAGTTTCAAATAGCCAGAAGGAGGATATTGAATGTTCCCTACACAAAGAAATTATAAATGTTTGAGATGATGGATATGCTAATTACCCTGATCTAATCACTATACATTATACATAAGGAAGCATCACTATGTGCCCCCATGAATATGTATAATTATTGTCAATTTAAAAATTTAAATTTAAAAAACCGCAGACAAAAAAACAGGCATTGCATATTAGCATTTTCAAGCAGAACATGGAAAAGCTATTTTTTTCAATAAAGGATTTATTTACACATGGAGAAGAATGACTATATATTGACATTGTTCTTTACTATCATTAGAATCATATACAAATGTGGTTGACTCTAGATGTCAGACAAAAGCAAACCTAAAAGTACTTCTCTTTCATCTGTACAATAAGAAATGATGCCTTAGAGTAACATGTTACAAATATGCAATCCCCATCATTCTGAATTAGCAAAAATTTTCCAAGATTCTTCATCTGTAGAAAGACGATCTCTAAGGCTCTCTTGAGCTCACAGGCTTCTCTTTCTTCCATGGGGAGGGGAAAAAGAATTTGCCAATTAGCTAATTGCAATGAATCAGTGGCAATATGACTTTTACCTTGGGCAATTCTCTTCTATTTTGCCGTGTTAATAAAGTCCCTGGACTTAAATGAAAACCCAGATGGCTTAATTTGTACTTTAAGAAATAGGAACAAGATTTTTTCCTTATAACAAGCCATTTATCTCAGAAGGCAGGATATCTGAGAACCTTCCAGATCTTTTTATGCTGTTTTTACAGCTTCCATTGTGTTAAAATGAATTGACTAATGATTGAAATAGAGTAGTGTCACAGAACAGATCCCCTTGTAGATTGTGGGGCGTTCAAAAAACATAGAAAATCATTTTTGGTAAGAATATTGCCTTCCCAAAGCAATACGTGAATTCCACTCCCATGGAAAAACAGAACCATTAATGCAGAAGGTTACATTCTTCTGACCATTTCTGTCTTTTCCTTCCCTTTTTTTTTTTTTTTTTTTTTTTGAGATGGAGTCCCCCTCTGTCACCAGGCTGGTGTGCAGCAGTGCATTCTCGGCTCACTGCAATCTCTGCCTCCTGAGTTCAAGCAATTCTCTGCCTCAGCCTCTCAAGTTGCTAGGATTACAGGCGCCCACCATCATGCCTGGCTAATTTTTGTATTTTTAGTAGAGACAGGATTTCACCACATTGGCTAAGCTGGTCTTGAACTCCTGACCTTGTGATCCACCCGCCTCAGCATCCCAAAGTGCTGGGATTACAAGCATGAGCCACCACGCCTGGCCCCTTCTATCCCTTCCTATCATGCTTGACTTCCTTTTGAGACAGAGTCTCCCTCTGTCACCCAGGCTGGAGTGCAGTGGTGCCATCTCAGCTCACTGCAGCCTCCGCCTCCCAGTTCCCATGATTACAGGCACGTGCCACCACACCTGGCTAATTTTTGTATCTTTTGTAGAGACAGGGTTTTACCACATTGGCCAAGCTAGTCTCAAAATCCTGACCTCAAGTGATCTACCTGCCTCTGCCTCCCAAAGTGCTGAGATTACAGGCGTAAGCCACTGAGCCTGTGCTTCAAAATAAGTAATGAAGAGTGTTAGTTTGTTTAATATACTTCCCACACAATTAAATGCATAGCCTAGGTGGGAGGAAACTTAATACCACCCCAAATTTTGGATAGCAATATAATTATAATGCTAATTTGTGGGGAAGAACAAACTTAATAATGTTCTATAGCTTCTGTGATGGTTTGAATATACCTTGTCCCCACCAAAACTCAAGTTGAGGCAACCTGCTTTGTTTATCCTGAGGGCAATAGGGATTCATTGAATAGTTTTGAAATCCAAACTTTTTTTTTTTTTTTGAGACAGTTTTTGCTCTGTTGCCCAGGCTGGAGTGCAATGGTGTGATCTCCGCTCACTGCCACCTCCACCTCCTGGGTTCAAGTGATTCTCCTGACTCCGTTTCCTGAGTACATGGGATTACAGGTGTGCACCACCATGCCCGGCTAATTTTTTGTATTTTTTAGTAGAGACGGGGTTTCACCATGTTGGCCAGGCTGATCTTGAACTCCTGACCTCGTGATCCACCCACCTTGGCCTCTCAAAGTGCTGGGATTACAGGCGTGAGCCAGCATACCCAGCTTAAAATCCAAACTTCTTACCATGCCATACAAGGGTTTTCTTTGGGCACTCTGTATTTTCCATGTGATACTATACCTAAATAATAACAACCCCATATTATTTTGTTATATGCCAGGCACTATTCTAAGCCATCTAAGCACTTGTATGTATCAGGTATATTACTCCTCACAACAATCCTGTAAGACAGGTTCTATTATCATTCCTATTTTACAGATGGGGAAACGGAGGCAAAAAGAGATTCAGTATCTTGCCCTAGGTCACGTAGCAGCAGAGTCAGAATTCAAATTTAGGTGGTCTGGCTTTGAGATCACGATCTTAACTACTATGCTATACTGCCAAACAGAGCTACTTAAGAGCTCCTGGAAGATGCTGTGCTTCCTATATCCTCTGGCTTACACACACGCACACACATACACACACTTTCTCCCTCTCTCTCCCCCCCCCTCTCTCTCTCTCTCTCTCTCTCTCTCTCTCTCTCTCTCTCTCTCTCCCTCTCCCTCTCTCTCCCCTTCCCTATGTGCTTAGGTAGCTCCTACTCATCTTTCATCTTTTACAGAAACCAACTCTTCTGGGAAGCCTTTTCTGACCACTCCCCAACCCTCATCCCTAGGTTGGTGACTCTCCCAGGAGATCCACAGAGTCCCATGTATGCCCTGTCACAGCCATGACCGGTTGTTGGTTACTTGCCCATCTAACTTTGTAAACCCAAAGGCCCTCAAGGTAAGGGCTGTGTCTTGGTATGATGCATCTCCAATACTTTACACAGTGCCTGGCATGTGGTAGGGAGTGGGTAGTAGGGGATGGTAATTGCTGAGTAAATACAACAGGAGTGTTAAAATGGCATCAGCAGACTGATGGTGGTGGCTTGAGGCTAAGTTGTCTACATACCAGCCTAAGACTCTTTAAATTCTCCCAGCCCTGACAGAGTTGTTCCCAAATATAAACATAGCCTACAAGTAAGGGCTTGGGATCCCAGCTGTTGGAGCTAAAAAGAGGAGATCGCAGAGAGCCAGGAGGAGACTGAAGCATTAGCCTTGATGGGAGCTTGAACAGATCTTATAAAGTGGATTAGGATGTAAGAACAAATGAAAGCAGATAAGCAGGAAGGAGAGCAAAGGATTAGAGAGAACGTTATTCTGGGAGGTTAGAATCAAGGGAGGAGTGTGGGAATTTGATATGGGAGCTTGATCTAAATTTAAACTAGAGAGTTTAAGGTTCCCAACCCCACACAACTGATTTGGGAAAATGCAACCAAGTCAGATAGTAGTCATGGTGCATTTAGAAAAAGCATTTTTGCATGACTGGGAGTGTGCTCTGCTAACTTGTAACAATTCATTTCTTGTAGGTCTGGGCAGACCTGGTATTTTCTGTGTTTCTTTGCCACTCTAGAGTGAGTTGGAATCACCATGGCAAAATATAAAACCCCTGTTGTAGTTGAAGGTCCATTAGCAACCCTTGGATATGCTTTCTGGATGAAGACTGATCTTAGGTTATAATTACTCCATTCACCAAGTCTTTTAATAAGATGCCTGAGGCCAGGCACAGTAGCTGATGCCTGTAATTCCAGCACTGTGGGAGGCTGAGGGAAGAGGATTGCTTGAACCCAGAAGTTCAAGACCAGCCCAGGCAACATAGTAAGACCCCATCTCTACAAAAAGTGTTTAAAATTTTTTAATTAGCTGGGCATGGTGGCATGTCCCTATAATCCCAGCTACTCAGGAGGTTGAGGCTGGAGGATCACTTGACCCTGAGAAGTTGAAGTAGCAGTGAGCCAGGGCAACAAAGTGAAACTCTGCCTCAAAAAAAAAAAAAAGATTATAAAAAAAGATAATACATAAAAAGCACTTAAAATCGTGCCTAGCAAATAAAGGAGCTATATGATATTACATATTGTACTATGCTGGTACTGAATTTAAGACTTCAGAGCCAGGTGCAGTGGCTCACACCTGTAGTCCCAGCACTTTGGGAGGCCGAGGCAGGAGGATCACAAAGTCAGGAGTTCGAGACCAGCCTGGCCAATATGGTGAAACCCGTCTCTACTAAAAATACAAAATTTAGCCAGTCATGGTGGCGGGCACCTGCAGTCCCAGCTACTCGGGAGGCTGAGGCAAGAGAATTGCTTGAATCTGGGAGGTGGAGGTTGCAGTGAGCCAAGATCCCACCACTGTACTCTAGCCTGGGCAACAGAGGGAGACTCCATCTAAAGAAAAAAAAAAAGACTTCAGGAAAGCATTTTACCTCCTTAAGTACATAAATTATTCTTTAAAAACTTTTAAAATCTGTGTCCAATTGTTGTTCAATGGGTATAGGCTTCTGTCATGCAGAATAAAGTTCTAGAGATCTAACAGCCAGTTGGACGCAGTGGCTCATGCCTGTAATCTCAGCACTTTGGAAGGCCAAGGCAGGTGGATAACCTGAGGTCAGGAGTTCAAGATCAGCCTGACCAACATTTTAGAGACGGTGGACCCACAGATGCATGGGAGACTGAGGCAGGAGAATTGCTTGAACCCAGGAGGCAGAGGTTACAGTGAGCCAAGATTGCAGTACTGCACTCCAGCCTGGGTGACAGAGTGAGACTCCATCTCAAAAATAAAAATAAAAATAAATAAATAGAGTCCAGCAGAATATCTTATAGGAAATGTTTAGTAAACGACTATAATAAAGGTACTTGTATTGCTGGAGTACCACTGGCTGCCGTAACAAAGAAACTAGTATTGTCTTACAGCTATTACTCATCTTGGGGCCTACTTTGCCCCAAAATAGGCTGGCAGACAGCTTTCTTCAAGATGGTGATTTGGGGAGCAGGGTTCATGCATCTGTGGGTCCACCTTCTCTAAAACCCCATCATCATGATCCTTAGTCAGATGAAGAAGAAGGAAGAGGAGATGACAGAGGATAGAAAGGAAACATCTGCTTCTTAAAAGTCTTGGCCCAAAAATGACGATGGTCACTCCTGCTCACTTTCCATTATCCAGAGCTATCACATGGCCACACCTAGATTCAAGGAAGGCCAGGAAATCTAGACCCTGACTCAGGAGCCATGTTCCAGCAACAGCTATACCCATAAGAGGGAAAGGAATTCTGGGGGAGAGCTGACCGCCTGCCAGAGAACTTGAAAATAATGTCTAAAAACATGTTCAATATTAATTTCAGACTTCTCAACAAGTCAAACTGGCACTCTCTTCAGTAAATGTACTGCAATTGCCAATATCCTACAAAATCACTTTAGAATTTTTTTTTTAGACAGAGTTTTGCTCTTTTACCCAAGCTGGAGTGCAGTGGCACAATTTTGGCTCACTGCAACCTCTGCCTTTCAGTTTCACATGATTCTCCTGCCTCAGCCTCCTGAGTAGCTGGGATTACAGGCACCCACCACCACGCCCGGCTAATTTTTGTATTTTTAGTAGAGACGGGGTTTCACGGTGTTGGCCAAGCTGGTCTTGAACTCCTGACCGCATGATCTGCCCACCTCGGTCTCCCAAAGTGCTGGGATTACAGGCGTGAGTCACCATGCCGGGATAGAATTATCTTTTCTTATAATTTTTTCTTTGTACTTTTGTCATGTCCTTAATTTCCACATAGCTTACTTTTAAATGTGATTTAAAATGCTTCAAGAATCACAAAACTCTTTTCTAAACACGAATATATAAGAAGCATTCAATAGTGACAAAAATGGCCTCCAATACTTTTTTCTAGCTATAAAAATGTATCATTTCATACTGTGCTCACAGCATATGTTTAATATGCACAAGGAAAAACAGTGTCAGCCAAATTTCTATTTAATTGATACAGAATATTCACTTATTTAAATGTCTGCCTTTGGCTTTCATACCAAATTTATAATGCAGTAATTTTTGTATAAAAGATACACTTTATGAAAAAATCATTTGCCCAGGGATTAAAATGGAAAATAAAACTCCTGAATTGGCAATGAAGGTGAGTTCCTAAGAAGTAAAAGTAAATGGAGTTAGGGCATCACAAATACGAGGACAGAGGATAGGACTTCAACTTCCTCCTATTTGAGAAAGAGATTGAGTCAACAATTTGGGCGAATCATCTGAATTTGCTTATTTTGTAGGTTTTTCTCATAAGTAATATGTGGTCATATGTGCATTTGTATTGTCATCATTATTATTTTAGTTAGTAGAAATAGCAATTAAGGCTGGGCACAGTGGCACATAACTGAAATCCTCACACTTTGGGAGACTGAGGTAGGAGGATCATGTGAGCCCAGGAGTCAAACCAGTCTGGGCAACAGAGTAAGACCCTGTGTCTACAAAAAATTGAAAAATTAGTTGGATGTGGTTGTGTGCGCCTGTTGTCCCAGCTATTTGAGTGGCTGACGTGGGAAGATCGCTTGAGACTGGGAGGTCAAGGCTGCAGTGAGCCATGATTGCACCACTGCACTCCAGCCTGGGCAACAGAGAAGACCTTGTCTCAAAACAAACAAATGACAACAACAAAAAGAAATAGCAATTAACAATGATGAAATAGTAGCTTACTATGTAAACCTGGACCAGTTCTGTTTGGAATTAAACTGCTTTTTATTGAGTTGTGATTTAAACTTTAATGAAGAATTAATTATTTTCCTGTATGATAAACGTGTCAGGGTTCCTGGCCTTGAAAGAACACTGACTTTAGACTGAGGATTCCTCTGACAGGTGGAGGTGGAGGACCAGCCTTCTCAACTACATTACCCAATCTCCCTGAGAAAATGGTCACTTCTGTGCAGCTTCCATTCAGGCTTGAAGGTAATGCCTCCATGTTAGCCATGTTTCTGATCAGATTCCTGGTTGGAGTCAACCATTTGGTCAATAGCTGAATATTGGCTGAAAAGCACTTTGGGAAACCCATCTAAAGAACCAAGTCTGAAATAGAGTAAGGTCTTTTTAACAACAAAACGGCTTTGCATGGGTGCAAAGCCAACCAACTAGGTCAGACTTTCTGGGAATGGAACTTCAGCAGGATTTAAACTTTGTTAGAGACAATTCATACCTCAGTCTCTATCCAGTGGATTGAGCTGTTTCTGGATTAAGCTCTATGTAACCCAGTAAATCAAAGCTTTCTTTGGGTGGGCCTGGAACTTTGATATTTCAAAAATAACCAGCATATAATCCCAGCACTTTGGGAGCTTGAGGTGGGAAAATTACTTGAGGCCAGGGGTTCAAGACCAACTTAGATAACATAGCGAGACCTTGTCTCTACAAAAAATAAAAAATTAGCTGGGCATAATGACACATGCCTGTAGTCCCAGCTACTTGGGAGACTGAGGCAGGAGGATCACTTGAGCTTAAGAGTTAAAAGTTGCAGTAAGCTATGATCATGCCACTGCACTCCAGCCTGGGTGATGATTAAGACCCTATCTAAAAAAAAAAAGAATAGGATAGAATAACTAAAGTCAGGGGCATAGTCATGTATCCAAGATGGAGTCTAGGCAGTCATCCGGGTCCTTGTGTATCCTAGACCTTTTCCCTACCCGCTCTAACACTGGCTTTGTCCTCACTTCTCAATCCTAACTTTGCCCCCTTTCCTTTTTTTCCCCCAAGATTCCCAAATATACATAACAGATTTCCATAATATTTTCTTTTTCTTTTTTTTTTACTTTGAGACAGAGTTTTACTCTTGTCGCCCAGGGTGGAATGCAGTAGCGCCATCTCAGCTCACTACAACCTCCATCTCCCGGGTTCAAGCAATTCTTCTGCCTCAGTCTCTCGAGTAGCTGAGATTACAGGTGCCTACCACCACACCTGGCTAATTTTTTTGTATTTTTAGTAGAGACTGGGTTTCTTCTTGTTGGGCAAGCTGGTCTCAAACTCCTGACCTCAGGTGATGCACCCACCTCGACCTCCCAAAGTACTAGGATTACAGGCGTGAGCTACCACACCTGGCCCAGAATATTTTCTTTTATTACAGTTAGAATTAGAATTCAATTACAAATTCAGATGACAAGTCTTATTTACCTGCATTTCATATCTCCTGTATCCCTTTTTTTTTTTTTGAGACGGAGTCTCACTCTGTCACCCAAGCTGCAGTGCAGTGGCACAATCTCAGCCCACTGCAACCTCTGCCTCCCGAGTTCAACCAATTCTCCCGCCTCAGCCTCCTGAGTAGCTGGGATTACAGGTGCGTACCACCACATCCGGCTAGCTTTTCTATTTTTAGTAGAGACAGGGTTTCACTATGTTGGCCAGACTGGTCTCAAACTCCTGACCTCAAGTGACCTGCCCACCTCAGCCTCCCAAAGTGCTAGGATTACAGGTGTGAGCCACCATGCCTAGCCTTTCCTGTATACTTTCTACTCTTTAATAAGAAGGTTTTAACCATCTTTAAATGTGATTCATTTTCTTTGCTAATATGATACTGTATTTATTATTATTGTCATCTTTTTCTCAACTGAATCACGAGCCTTCATACGTGTTCTGTAAGACCTCTCGACTCTCATTTTTGCAATATAGATCAATCACTTTAACAGGTATTTTAATCAATCTATCAATAGAGGCATACATGTTGTGATTTTCCAAAAAGAAAAGTAGTATTTATTTTTTAGTTTGCATGATGAAAGACATGATCTTGAAGCTTTCAAACAATGGGATATAATTTTAAGAGAAATTTGACAATGGAAGATACAGACTTTACTCCTTCTCTGCCCTCAAAACTCTCCATGCCCAGAGGGCACAGTGACTCATGCCTGTAATCCCAGCACTTTGGGAGGCCAAAGTGGGAGGGTCACTTGAGCCCAGGAGTTCAAGGCCCACCTGGGCAACATAGTGGGACCCCATTTCTAAAACTTAGCCTGGGCCAGCCGCGGTGGCTCACACCTGTAATCCCAACACTTTGGGAGGCTGAGGTGGATAAATCACCTGAGGTCAGGAGTTCAAGACCAGCCTGGCTAACATGGTGTAACACCTTGTCTACTAAAAAATACAAAAATTATCTGGGCACAGTGGTAGGCACCTGTAATCCCAGCTACTCAGGAGGCTGAGGCAGGAGAATTGCTTGAACCAGGGAGGCAGAGGTTGCAGTGAGCCAAGATCATGCCATTGCACTCCGGAGCCTGGGTGACAAGAGTGAAACTCTGTCTCAAAAAACAAAGAAGAAACACTTAGCTGGGCATGGTGGTGTATACCTGTAGTGGCAGCTACTCGGGAGGCTGAGGTGGGAGGATTCCTTGAGCCTGGGATATCAAGACTGCAGTGAGCTGTGATTGTGCCACTGCACTTCAGCCTAGATGACAGAGTGAGACCCTATCTCAAAACAAACAAACAAACAAAACATCTGTCCATGCCCTAATCTAGATGCCTTGCCCCTCTCCCAGGTTCTGAGTCTAATCCTGTTTGGCCACAGGGGATCTAAAAAACCTGAAAATCAGCCTTCTCTCAGGTATACTCTGCCTGGTCCTTATCACTGAGCTTCCTGCATCTTCCGTCTCTTACTCCCACTTCAATAGTTGAATCCCCACATCCATTCCATTATTTTCCACGGAGTTTCAACCTTGGTTTCTATTTCAGTTAGGTGTATGTTTGACAGTAAGTAACAGAAATTCCAACAGTGGCTTAACCAATCAAATGCTCCTTTTTTTTTTTCACTTAACGAGATGTCTAGAACAGGCCATCCAGGGCTGGGACGATGGCTGTCCAATGTCAGAGACCCAGCCTGCTTCTCTCTTCTTCCTCCACCATCCTTGGTTTATTGCCTTCCGTCACTATGTACTGCAGCAGCATGCAGCATGCGTATATTCAAGGCTAGAAAACAAAAGTAAGAAAAAATGTTCAAACCAGGTATGCTTAACCCTATTTATCAGGAAAGCAAAAGATTTCTCAAAAGCCTGCCCCTTATTTCCAACAAACATATTTTAATAGCTCTTGCATTAGAATTGAATCACATGGCTACCCCTCACAGCAAAGGAAGGAGGCTTGGGAAGCTTTGGTGTGGTAAACAATACTATCCTTCATAGTTTCCACCCTAGGTACTCTAGACCTGTGATCCATCTTGATTTTGACCTCCTGGGAAAAGGAATAGCACTGGCACAAACCAGGGCAGTGTTACCCACTTCCAGGCCTCCCTACTACAGACCACCTGTCTGGGATTCTACTCATTGCCCTGACATGACTGCATGGCTGTTACTCTCAGGATACTGGTTGAACAGCTTCCCATTGCCTTAGCCATCAAAGTACCCATCCTATGTCAAGTGGTCTGTCTGATACTCAGAGCCCCCTCCCTCATCACCCCTCACTAAACCAAGTTAGTTAGTAGAGTTGAGCTCTCACAGTGACTATGAGACACAGTTCAGCATTTCAGCCCTAGACTGCATTTGCTTTTATATTTCTAAGAATATACCTGGGCCAGGCACAGTGGCTCAAACCTATAATCCCAGCACTTTGGGAGGCTGAGGTGGGCAGATCATGAGGTCAGGAATTTGAGACCAGCCTGGCCAACATAGTGAAACCCTGTCTCTACTAAAAATACAAAAATTAGCCAGGTGTGGTGGCAGGCACCTGTAATCCCAGCTACTCAGGAGGCTGAGGCAGGAGAATCACTTGTAATGGGAAGGTGAAGGTTGCAGCAAGCCAAGATTGGGCCACTGCACTCCAGCCTGGGCAACAAGAGTGAAACTTTGTCTCGAAGCAAACAAATAAATAAATAAAATTTAAAAATACATACCTGATATATAGTAAGCCCTCAATGTAAGTTTTTTGATGAATCAATACATGATAAATGAAGATTAGAGTGACAGAAAGTCAGGCAAAGCCAAAAATCCAAAAGAAATTATCTATGGTAATTCTTTGTTCTGTATGATACTCTAGGAGTACATGTTTCTATGTAATAAAAATTTTGATGTAGATGATTTGTTCTTCAGTTGCTATACCACTTAGAGAATGCTGAAGGAAAAGGGTTTTTCTCCCCTTTCTTGGAGTCTTAAGGAAAAAGTCAGACACACATCCTCATGTGACACTGAGAGCTAGTTTTAATGTCCCAGATTTTATGAACCATGACATGTAGACATGGGTAATCAGGGGCAGATATACATATCTTTTCTCTCGAATAAGTTTAGGGGAATATGATATAATTAAGGAATAGTTTCAACAAACATTGGTACTTATTTTGTGTGTGTGGGTTTTTGTTTTGTTTTGTTTTGATTTTGAGATGGAGTCTTGCTCTATTGCCCAGGCTAGAGTACAATATGGCAATCTCAGCTCACTGCAACCCCCGCCTCCCAGGTTCAAGCGATTCTCCTGCCTCAGCCTCCTGAGTAGCTGGGATTTCAAGTGTGTGACACTACACCCAGATAATTTTTGTATTTTTAGTAGAGGTGGTGTTTTACCATGTTGGCCAGGCTGGTCTCAAACTCCTGACCTCAGGTGATCTGCCCACCTTGGCCTTCCAAAGTGCTGGGATTAAAGGCATGAGCCACTGTGCCTGACCTTTTATTTTATTTTATTTATTTATTAGAGAATCTTGCTCTGTCACCCAGGCTGGAGTGCAGTGGCGTGATCTCACTTCAATCTCCACCTCCCAGGTTCAAGTGATTCTCATGCCTCAGCCTACCAAGTAGCTGGGATTACAAGCAGGGGCCACCATGCACAGTTGAAACATTGATATTTAATTAAAAGCCATGTTCCCTTTCAATAATACTTAAAGAATGTTTTCATTACATAAAATTATGAAATATAGGTAAGAAAAATGGTAAACATATTTAGGAAAGAAATTTTTCACTTAGTACATGGTAGGGATTTGACAAATATTCTATATAGATGGCCCTTTAAATAGAAAAATGAATGAAAAGCCCTTGTGGTTTCCCATTAATTGTTGTGGTAACTGCAAAGAATCTCTGTTTTATATATATACACACACATATGTATTACTCATCCTACATTACCATGATATTCTAATTATAAGTTTTACTTAGCATTGCTATCATATGCATAAATGTATCCAAAACTAAAGCAGAAGAACAGAGCATACAAAAGTTTCCAGATAAAATGGAAACTCCTATGTTTCCTTCTGTCAACGCATGAGCTTCTAGGAAAAGAAAAACAATAATTATAGGGCAAAAGTTATTACAGAAGTTGCAAACATATCACTGAAGAAACTGCTGGCATTGACTTGCCTTGGTCTTTAACAGCTTATTTTAGGAAAAAAAAAAAGCAGTGGACTTGAGTTAAATGTAAAAACACATGAGAGTATTTACTACAAATCATCAGGTGATTCTTCTTACAATACAATCATAATTATCTAAATTACATCCTCATTGATATTTTTGTGGGTTTTTTTTTTTCGTTTGTTTTGAGATGGAGTCTTCTCTGTCGCCAGGCTGGAGTACAGTGGCTCAGTGCAACCTCTGCCTCCCAGATTCTCCCGCCTCAGCTTTCCAAGCAGCTGGGACTACGGGCGCACACCACCATGTCCAGCTAATTTTTGTATTTTTAGTCAAGAAACGGGTTTCACTATGTTGGCCAGGATGGTCTCTATCTTTTGACCTCGTGATCCACCTGCCTTGGGCTACCCAAAGTGGTGGAATTACAGGCATGAGCCACTGAGCCTGGCCTCTCATTGACATTCTTAAAGGCAGAGTCATGTTCTGAAAGGACAGAATACCTACTGGAATTTTCTAACTTTATCAACTGACCCAGATTGCAGGTGCTTATACTTTTAATCTTTTACCTACTGGAATTGAACTTGTAGTAAAAATAAACATAAACTATGGAAACAAATTTATACACCCATTTTATTCCTCTGACCTTTGACTTTTCCTTCCCAATCAGAATTTCTGAATGACTTTGTAGAAAAGGGTAGGTATCAAGTATAATAGCTTACTGGTGATTGACCTGTTTGCAGGCAAAAGAGTCTCCCTGTTAACTCAGCTGAGCAAGCTTGTGCAATTTGTGTGGAAGGATGGAGCTTTTGAGATATATATTTATGGCTTCCTCTGTGTATTTTCCTCTTTCTTGTCCCATATTGAGGAAGGTAGTAGGCCCCATGCTTCTTTGCTGCAGGAGAATATTAATATGTCACAAGGAGGAAAGCAGAAGTGGTTTGCAAGATACTTCCCTTCTTGGTCTTTCTTTCTGATCTCTGAAACACCCTGAGAGGTCTATGCTGGATTCCCTGGAGGGAAAAGTGAACTGGGTTTGCCTCTGTGGAAAAGGGTGGGTATGTCTTGAAATGAGAGATGTTTATCTTTCTGTGTCATTCTGAAGTCCTACTAAATAAGGGGAAAAATTTTTTTTCAATACATGACAAATTAGTATAAGAAATTTAAAATTTTTTTTAAAATTTAAAAATTTTTAAAAAGAGAAAATGAGAGCTGTCGTGCATACCTGTTCTCCTGCACTTTTGTGACTGGTAGTGCCTTGAAAATGGGGCCAAGCATTTCTGGCTCACCAAAGGCTCTTGTACCCAACAGTGGTATGAAAGCAGCAGAGTTCTTGGGTCTGAGGGACTCTGAGGACTAAGATAGTGAACACCTTCCAGGGAACCCAGTGTGGGCAGATAAAGGAAAGGACCTTCCTGTGCTTGAAGCTATGTAAGGCCTCTGCCTCCCAGGGGAGGGGAGCCCCAGCAATGACTGATCTTGAATTTCTAACTTTCCTTGTAGAATGGGAGACTTGAAATCAGAGTTAATTTAATTCATGAAAACTAAGAAATATTAAATTTTTCACTCATGAGAGTTTGAGGATTGAGAGTCATAGCCAGAACAACTAAACAGAGATGCTTGAAAGCATAGACAAAGAAGATATAACTCCTTCCTCTACTGAAAAAGGGTAGTGGTCTCTTTCACCAATAGCTGGTATTCTTTAGAAAAAAAATCCAGTTTTGTTTACTGTGGTGAACCACATGTAAGAACTAGCTGTGTTCATCTGAGAATATGATCTTTAAATATATATGAAGCGGCTGGGCACGGTGGTTCATGCCTGTAATCCCAGTGCTTTGGGAGGCCAAGGTGGGTGGATCATGAGATTGAGACAATCAAGAGATCGAGACAATCCTGGCCAGCATGGTGAAACCTCGTCTCTACGAAAATACAAAAAATTAGCTGGGTGTGTTGGTGTGTGCCTGTAGTCCCAGCTACTCTGGAGGCTGAGACTGGGGAATCGCTTAAACCAAGGAGCCTGAGGTTGCAGTGAGCCAAGATCGCGCCACTGCACTCCAGCCTGGCGACAAAGCAAGTCTCAGTCTCAAAAAAAAAAACATATATATACATTTATATGTATATATATGTGTGTATATATATATGAAGCATTTAGTGTACCAGTGTATACCAAATGTATAATGTACTTTTTATTAATATATACATAATATATTATACATATATTTATAATATAAATGTATAAATAATTCATATATTAAATATACAGTCCTGTGACATTCCTCAAACCACTCCATTCATTCAAGCAATTATTTCATTCCCCCATTCATTTGTTCCCTGAGCTCACAGACAACATTCATTCCCCAAGTGTATTCCCTGTTATGTGCTCTTATAGAACCCTTTTACCTGCCTTTGGTAATACTCACTGTCTAACTTCTCTACTAGGCTGTAATGTCTATAAGAGAGGGCTTTGAAAGGAATTATTCTTCCTGGAGAACTGTTATGCCCATTATTTGTTCCAGTTCTGAAATACAGTGTAAAGACAAGAACAGGGAATGAAAACACTTTACCCTTATCTGTCCATAATCCAGCTTTGATGCCAATGTTTTTACCCAAATAAAGGTCGAAATGGATAATGAGTTGTTGTAGAAATAGAGGTAGGAAAGGAAAGGGTAAAGTTCGCCATAAGTATTATAAGTTTGTGGGGGACAATATGATATTCTCTCCAATATTGTCACATAGTGAGTAAACAAAGTCACAAAAAATATTCATGGCTTCAAGTTTAATTTATTTCCAATGAGACTCTGGTCATTACAGCAATAAGATATTTTTTTTCTTGGATGCTTAAAATATAGGGGAGACAGTTTACTATGGATAAATATCCGTAATGCATAATATTCTTAATAAAAGATAGCAATATGGTTATTTTATGCTTCCTTTCTTTTCTCCAAATAAGTACTAATTCAGGTGTTTGGAATTACTTTTTTTTTTTAATAGGCTATTTTTGGAGCAGTTTTAGGTTTACAGAAAAGTTGAATGGGAAGTACAGAGTTCCTATATGCTTCCTTCACACTTCCTCTCCAGCTTCCCTTTTTATTAACACCTTACATTACTGTGGCACATTTGTTACAATTGATGAGGCTATATTGATATGTTATTAACAAAAATCCATCATTTACACTGGGGTTCACTCTTTGTGTTGTACATTCTACAGATTTTCACGAATGTGTATTTTTGTGTATCCATTACTACAGCATCAGGCAGAACAATTTTATTGCTCTAAAAGTGCCCTATACATTACCTACTTATTCCTCCCCTGACCCCAGCTCCAGATATGGGCTGGGACATTTCACTGGTGCCCTGCTGGTCCTACTTCACAGTACTACACAGAGTTGGGCTCTGTTTTGTGTTAATGTTAGAATTATTGGGAAAAGGATGTAATTGTCCAAGCAGGGAATACTGCTGAGTGTTTGTAATACCTGATTTGGACTTAAAATTTATTCTTCCACTTGATGTAAAAACATGCAGATATTAATATAATTTCATAAGCAGATATAGGGTTACAACTGAGCCTAGTTAAGTTTTCCCTTGGAAGCAAGCAGATAAATATAGATCAGGCAGAGGTTTTTAACTTATCCCTGTATGTATCTGGAATAAGAGATCCTCCTTTCATGGTGAAAATGATAAAAGCATCTGCATATGGGGATGTAACATTTAAAAACTTTTCTCCCCTCTGTATAAAAGTCTTACAAAGAAGATTCTTAGAGTTCGTAAGAAATTTTTGTGGTCACCTTATTCAATTCCTTATTTTTAGACAAAATTACCCATAAGCCATTTTAAAAAGACTTTTTTTGACAATTGTTATTTAGTTTCTATTTCATAATCATAAACTTAACTCTGCAATTGGCTAGGCATGGAAAGAAACAAGGAAAAACATGGAACCCAAAGGGAACTGCAGTAAGAGCACAAAGACTCTCGGCTACTGCGAACAAATGGGTGGAGTGTGCTCTCCCGAGTTACAGAAGGAATAGTCTGGTGGTTAAGATAAAACGCAAGTCAAACTAATTAGAGTTGTCCACAGTCAGCAATGGTGATCTTCTTGCTGGTCTCACCATTCCTGGACCAAAAGCGCTCCACGGGCTCCACAATATTCATGCGTTCTTTCACTTTGCCAAAGACCACGTTTGCCATCCAACCACTCAGTGTTGGCGATGCAGATTAAAAACTAGGAACCATTTGTGTTGGGTCCAGCATTGGCCACGGACAAGATGCCAGGACCTGTATGCTTTAGGATGAAGTTCTCATCATCAAATTTCTCCCCATAGATGGACTTGCCACCAGTGCCATTATGGCTTATGAAGTCACCACTCTGACACATAAACCCTGGAATAATTCAGTGAAAGCAGGAACCCTTATAACCAAATCCTTTCTCTCCAGTGCTCAGAGCATGAAAGTTTTCTGCTGTCTTTGGAATCTTGTCTGCAAACAGCTCGAAGTAGATGCGGCCCAAGGGCTCACCTCACCAGTGGTGTTGGAGAACAGAGTGGGGTTGACCATGGCTGATAGTACAGGGCTCCCGGCGTAGCATCTGCAAAACCTAAAAAGACTTTTTTTAGAATTACCGTAGAAATACATTATACATACCAGGAGCAGTGACTCACGCCTGTAATCCCAGCACTTTGGGAGGCTGGGGTAGGAGGATCACCTGAGGCCAGGAGTTCGAGACCATCCTGACCAATATGTCCCTACAAAACCCTGTCTCTACAAAAAATACAAAAATTAGCAGGGCATGGTGGCTCACACCTATAATCCCAGCTACTCAAGGAGAATTGCTTGAGCCTGGGAGATGGAGGTCATAGCAAGCCTACATCTCACCACTGTACTCTAGCCTGGGTGACAGAGAGAAACTCTGTCTCAAAAAAAGAAAAGGGAAAAGAAATACATTATACAAAGTTCAGAACTCATTTTATTGTTTGACACCCCCGCGGTGAAAAGTCTATCTAGACATACTTAAATTTCATCATGTGATTATATTCTTATTCCCCACCTCATTCTTAATTCCTCAACAGGAGGAACCCTATCTTCTGGATAGCAAATTTTCACAAATGTTAAGATCGTTAGGTCTGCTTTCCACTGTTTCTTCTCACAGCTAAATAATTCTGGCTTCTTTTCTCATCAGGTCTTACTTCCCATTCTTAAATTATCTTTGTGGAAATGATGAGAAAACATACAGTATAAGAATAACAACTTAGTGTCATGAAACTGTCCTCCAGTGTACCAGGCCATTTCTCACTTACAAATATTCACAATGTCCACTGCACTTTCTTCCATGGAAGACTCTCCCTTAATATTTCTGAGCTTCTTCTTAACATGTGATTTAATTAATTAGCTATTTGCGTGCAATATGTAAGACGTGGTATGGTTCTAGTCCTCATGGGGTTTATAATTTATTTGGAGTGACCTCAAACCATAAAAAGTGGATATAGGTCTGGAATACATGATTTAGACCTTACATATTATAAACATTCTGAGAGAGAATGGGAATTCCAAGGCTGATTTGGAGAATATTTCATGGATGTGTACTGGGAGTGGCTGGGAAGGTTTTATAGGATTTGGATGGGCAGGGAAGGGGAAATGAAGATAGTCCAGACAAGAAGTCTAACAAGAGCAAAGCCTTAAAAGCAAACTCCATAAACTGAGTAAGAAAAGATGAGGTCAGCCAAGTGGAGGCAGAGAAGGAGGGGGTTGTGAACAGATTTGAAGTCAGTCAGAGGAGCTAATTGGAAACTGTTACAAGAAACCAGGAATTGTTGCAGGCTTAAAAAGATTCCTATTTTAATCCTGACTCTTGTTGCAAATGATAGAAACAGCCAGTTTTGGCAGAAAGGAGAATCTATCCGTTTATATATCCAAACCTAGGGAAGGAGGGAAATAGAATTGGTCCTCAGACAAACTGAACCAAGGATGCGAATACCGCTAGGATTCTCTCTCTCTCTCTCTCTCTCTCTCTCTCTCTCTCTCTCTCTCTCTCTCTCTCTCTCTCTCTTTTCTTCATCTTTGCTTTGCTGACATGTTTTCTATGATATTAGAGCCATAGTCATCAACATTTTCTGGTTTGCATTTTCCTGAGAGTCTCATCAAAGAATGAACTTTTTTTCCTAATTCCAGCTAAAAGAGAGAGCAGAAGGAAGGAAGGAAGGAAGAAGGGAGGGAAGGAAGAAGGGAGGGAGGGAAGGAAGGAAGGAGGGAGGGAGGGAGGGAGGGAGGGAGGGAGGGAAGGAAGGAAGGAAGGAAGGAAGGAAGGAAGGAAGGAAGGAAGGAAGGAAGGAAGGAAACTCGAATGCCTTTAGTTACCTTAGTGTGTATCACATGTTCTCTCCTGCAACCAGGGTAAAGAAAGAGGTACCTCTTTAAACCAACAAAAATCAGAAGACAGAAGGAAAAAAAGAAAAAAAAAAAGAAAGAAAGAAAGAGGTAGCTTGATTGGCAGCATTCCTAAGAACTACAGGGTTGAGTTAGGGGCTGGGTTGGGAGGAGCAGTTCCAAAAGAAATTTGCTGTCTCCAGAAGAAAAAAAACAGGACAGAGGAAATAGCAGATGTCCCCTATAGTAACATTTATTGAATTGTTTTTGTTGTTGACACTCTACACAAAAGTAATGCAAGATCATTTGAAAACTAGAAATATTGCTGAAACACAAAGAAGTAAAAATTAACATCACCTAAGTCACAAACCTAGAGATAACAACCCATTAACACTTTGGTATCCTTTCTATCAGTTTGTTTTTTCATATGTATTGTGCATTGGTATGTATCTGTGTTTGGGTGTGATAGAGTCATGCCCCACCTCACAAAAGATATCCATATTCTAATTCCTGGAACCTATGAATGCAGGTTTATTTTACATGGCAAAAGAGATTTTGCAGTTGTAATTAAGAATCTTGAGATGAAAGATTATCCTAAATTATTTGAAGGGCCCAGTATAATTGCTGTGGTCTTTATAAGAGGGACACAGGAGAGTCAGAGTCAGAGAGAAATTGGAAGATACTACCTGGCTGGCTTTGAAGATTGAAGATGGAGCCCTAAGCCAAAGAATACAGACAACCTCTAGAATCTAGAAAAGGCAAAGAAATGAATTTTCCCCTAGAGCTTCTAGAAGAAACAAAGTTCTGTTGACACCTGAATTTTAGATCACTGAGACTGATTTTGGACTTCTGACCTCCAGAACTCTAAGATAATAACTGTATTGTATTAAGCAACTGAGTTTTATGGCAGTTTGTTACAGAGGCAATAGGAAATTAATGCAATAAATACATATTCACCTTTCTGGGCTTGGGTTTTTGTTTTCAACAATATCAGACTCATACAGTACATGATGTTTTGTGATGTATATTTTTCAAAATAAAAACATTGTACATCTTTATTGTTGTTGTTTTTTAGCAGAAAATTTGTGCGAAAGTGGTCCTGGTAGTGGCAGAGATTGGTTAGGAGTGTTTCAGAGAGGAGAGGGGGTTTACAGGAAACCGGCCCACAGCGTTCTGCAAACCCCTGGTATGAGATGATGGTTTCAAGAGGGGTGGTGGCAGAGAGAACAGTGAGGAAGAGACAATATAGGGATATTTGAAAGGCATGACTGATGGGACTCAGTGACAGCACTTAGGTAATGTCATGTTCTTTGGCATAGCTGTGCCTCAAAGTGTATAACTGAACAAAAGTTCTAGTGATCAGCTATGCATCTGTTTACTTTGTTTGTTTCTCCATGACATATTTTTCAAATGACTGTTCTCAAGCAGCTCAAAGAATCATACAAACATGACCATGAGGTAGCAAAGGGAGAGAGTGATTTCTTTTTTCTTTCTTTCTTTCTTTTTTGAGACAGAGTCTCCCTCTGTTGCCCAGGCTGGAGTACAGTGGCATGACCTCAGCCTCCTGGGTTCAAGCAATTCTCCTGCCTCAGCCTCCCGAGTAGCTAGGACTATAGGTGCATGCTAATTTTTGTATTTTTAGTAGAGACAGGGTTCCATCATGCTGGCCAGGCTGGCCTGGAACTCCTGACCTCGTGATCCACCCACCTTGGCCTCCCAAAGTGCTAGGATTACAGGTGTGACCCACTGCTCCCGACTGATAGTAATTTCTTAACTCACTCATCACTGCTTTAAATGAATTATAAAGGAAAATGTGTTTAATGCTAAACGTATAATATTAGGAGAATCTAAAAATGTTTTTCATTAAATAACAGGACTTTGAAACTTCCATAAAAGCACATTTTGCTTATACGTTACATACATACATGTTGAACATCAAATCTGGAAACCTAGATAATACTTCATTTTTTTTTTACAGATTGAACCTCCTTGATTACTTCTGGGGTATATTAATCATGCACATTTATTCGATGAAAATCTCAGACACAAATCATCTGAAGCAAAGAATCACTGATAAATAGGCAGGGGTTGATAGACTGAATTAATGCACCACATTCATTGCAATTTTGCACATGACCAGACTGACCAACATGGAGAAACCCCATCTCTACTAAAAATACAAAAATTAGCTGGGCATAGTGGCGCATGCCTGTAAGCCCAGCTACTCGGTGGGCTGAGGCAGGAGAATCGCTTGAACCCGGGAGGTGGAGGTTGCAGTGAATCAAGATCGTGCCATTGCAATCCAGTCTGGGCAACAAGAGCAAAACTCTGTCTCAAAAAAAAAAAAAGGACCGGGTGCGGTGGCTCACGCCTATTATCCCAGCACTTTGGGAGGCCGAGGCGGGTGGATCACGAGGTCAAGAAATCTAGACCATCCTGGTCAACATGGTGAAACCCCGTCTCTATTAAAAATACAAAAATTAGCTGGGCATGGTGGTGCATGCCTGTAGTCCCAGCTACTCAGGAGGCTGAGGCAAAAGAATTGCCTGAACCCAGGAGGCGGAGGTTGCGGTGAGCAAAGATCGCGCCATTGCACTCCAGCCTGGGTAACAAGAGTGAAACTCCATCTCAAAAAAACAAAACAAAACAAAAAACCAAATAAAAGAAAAGCATACAGAGACACCAGACACATGACTGCAGAGATGACCATGTGAAGACACAGGGAGAAGACAACCACCTACATGCCAAGATGAGAGGCCTCCAAAGAAACCAAGCCTGCCAACAGCTTATCTCGGACTTCCAGCCTCCAGAACTGGGAGAAAGTAAATTTCTGTTGTGTAAGCAACTGAGTCTATTTCTTTTTGTTATAGCAGCCCTAGGAAACTAATCCAGCAATGTCTTAGACACTGTGATAGAAGGTAGAGACTGGATATTCAGTGATTAAAAAGGCACAATTATTAGCCTTGAGGACAACCCAGTTCTTTATTTCCAGCAAGCTAAGAACAGATCCACTTGGATGTCCACCATAACTTCAAATCCAACTTGTCCAAAACTGAACTCATGCCCCTCAGCTGCCCTTATGGTTAGCAGACATTACTTTGTAGGGTATGGAAAGCTGTAACTCTTTCCTGTGGTTTCCTCATCACTCAGCACAGTGCCTTGAACTCGACAGGCACTTGGTATCTATCTGTTGATTCAGTGATGCTATCAATCCTCTGCTTTCAATATTCCTGCAGTCTAAAAACCCTGGAGTCATCTTGGACTCTTCTTCCTCTTACCCTTGTCCAATATGTCCAATTTTCTTACCCTGGTCCAACCTGTTACCTGTGTCTGTCAGTTTTTCCAAATGTAGTTCAATCTTCCTCCTTTGTCATTTCTCATCATTTCATTCCTGATTAATACAACCAGACTTCTGATTGTTTACCTTACTCCTAACTTTCTTCAAAACGTTGCCAGACTTTTCTTTTTTTTTTTTTTTTTTTTTTGAGACAGCATCTCATTCTGTCACCAGGCTGGAGTGCAGTAGCGCAATCTCGGCTCACTGCAACCTCCGCCTCCCTGGCTCAAGCAATTCTCTTGCCTCAGCCTCCCGAGTAGCTAGGATTACAGACGTGTGCCACCATGCCCAGCTAGTTTTTTGTATTTTAAGTAGAGACGGGGATTTAACATGTTGGCCAGGTTGGTCTTGATCTCTTAACTGCATGATCTGCCCGCCTTGGCCTCCCAGAGTGCTGGGATTACAGGTGTGAGCCACTGCACCCGGCTGTTGCCACACTTTTCTTAACCATATCTCTCATCATCCTTTCCTTGACAAATACTGCTGAACTTTGCTGTGTGCAAGACGACATGCAAGGTGATAAAGAAAATACACATATGAAGTCACGGTCTTTGCCCTTTGAAGACTCATGTTTTTTGTTTTGTTTTGTTTTGTTGTTGTTGTTGTTTTCAAGACTGAGTTTTGATCTTGTCGTCCAAGCTGCTCATGGTTTTTCAGAGGAGTCAGACACATGCACGAAATGTTCTAATACCAATATCTAGAGTTTTTTGAGAACACATAGGATGTGGCAAATACGGGGAACTGGGGATGAAGGAGACAGCTGAACTGTAATGAATAGAAGCAGACCAGACAGAGAAGAAAAGGAGATTCTAGACAGAGGGAATGAATAGTAATTGCAAGGGTGTGGAGTTGGAAAAATGGCTGGCACATTCAAAAATGGACTCTACTGCATTGGTTGTTAGACCTCTTTAGCTCTAATAAAACAATTTCCCCAGTGTTTACTTAAAAAAAAAAAAAAAACGGAAGTTCAGCTTCTGCCATTTTTTTCCCACTACAGGCATTTCTGAGATAGGTGTAACATTTTTGGCTTATTATTAGGCACTAAACACAAGTCATTCACTCACTCTATTATGTGTAGTTAATATTACTGGTAGCAATTGAGTTATCACCTTGAAAATCTGGCTTAATAATTGCACTCTAACATGTGTATAGTCAGAGAATTGCTGAGTTCTAGTTGGTTGAATTAATTTGTGGTCTGACTGGTATAGACGTCAGAATGCTCACAAGGGTTCAGGTTATTGTGATAACTATTCTTGCATAATAGTTTGTTTTTGTTCTAAGTACATATCTGGAAATGTCCAGTTTTATAGCTTTTGCCGATAAAAAGCCTCTCCAGAAGGACCACTTTTTTTTTTTTTTTTGAGACAGAGTCTTGCTTTGTCACCCTGGCTAGGTGCAGTGGTGATATCTTGACTCACTGTAACCTCCAGTTCTCCTGCCTCAGCCTGCTGAGTAGCTGGGACTAAAGGTGGCTTCACCACGCCCAGTTAATTTTTTGAATTTTTAGTAGAGACAGGTTTTCAGCAATGTTGGCCAGGTTGGTCTCAAACTTCTGACCTCAGGTAATCCACCCGCCTGGACCTCCCAAAGTGCTGGGATTACAGGCGTGAACCACCTCGCCTGGCCCAAAAGGGCTACTTTTTTTTTTTTTTTTTTTGGTGAGATTGAGTCTCACTCTGTTACCCAGGCTGGAATGCAATGGTGCACTCTCGGCTCACTGCAACCTCCAGCTCCCAGGTTCAAGTGATTCTCCTGCCTCAGTCTCTCAAGTAGCTGGGATAACAGGTGTGCGTCACCATGCCCGCGTAAATTTTGTATTTTTAAGTAGAGATGGGGTTTCACCATGTTGGTCAAGCTGGTCTCGAACCCCTGACCTCATGATCCACCTGCCTCAGCCTCCCAAAGTGCTGGGATTACAGGCGTGAGCCACCGCGCCCAGCTAAGGGCTACTCCTTAGAAAAAAAAAACTAAAATAATTTTTTATTAGGTGTAGGTATGTCATACTCTGTTTGCTACATATTTATATCACATAGGGTATTTAAATCTCACTTATATGCAAGAAGCAGAAATATAGTTAAAGGCAAGGATCAAGTGTTCAGCAGTTGTTAATGTTTGACTGGGAGGAATGAGATGCCTCCAATTTGGGCTTGATTCACTCCTCTTTTACTACCCCAACTCTGATTCTCCTCTTGGCATTCAGATTCTAAGTGTGAGCTAAGTATCATTTGTTCCATGAAGTTATCCTAACCTGCTCTAACCTCTGTTGATTTCCCTCTTCCCTTAACTACTATTGTACTTACAGTCTGTATCAGAGCTTCATATTTAGTTGTTCTCTGGTTATTTCCTATGTTTTTGTCTCTATGTTTATGCTATTTGGAATAAAATTTCTTGAATGCAGAGTTCCCCTTTTAAAGTAAAATTATTTTTCATTAAATAATATATATACTTTACATTGTTGTTTTCCTCAACATTTTAAGAGATTTCTCTTCGTAACTATTGGTGTAGTGCAATTCATTTAATTGCCAATTAAAGAATACAAATTTGTTGTTAAAAGATAAAGTAGGAAAAGAAAGCACCACAATCATACCACTCTGCAATAAACACTTCATCTTCTTGCATTTCCTTCTAGGTTTTTCCTATATATGTTTTCTCATGGGTTCATATTGTACATAATATTTGTAACTTTTTAATCAACATATTGTGAACGTCTTTTCATGTCAAAAAATACTTGACGAATCATCATTTTCTTTTTTTTTTTTTTTTGAGACAGTGTCTTGCTCTGTCACCCAGGCTTGAGTGCAGTGGTACAATCTTGACTCACTACAATCTCTGCCTCCGAGGTTCAAGTGATTCTCCCACCTCAGCCTCCCAAGTACCTGGGATTACAGGTGTGCACCACCATACCCAGCTAATTTTTGTATTTTTAGTAGAGATGGGGTTTCACGATCTTGGCCAGTCTGATCTTGAACTCCTGACCTCAAGTGATTTGCCCACCTCAGCCTCCCAAAGTGCTGGGATTAGAGGTGTGAGCCACCATGCTTAGCCTTCATTTTCTTAAATAACTTCCCATGGCTAGACATTTAGGGGATTTCCAAATATTTGCCATTATCCCACAATATCCTAGCTAATGTTTTGTTCTTACCCCTTTGAATATCTACTGCCAACTGCCCTACAGAAAAAGTTTGCAATGACTACTCCCACTTGCAGGAATAAGAGTGGCTGTTTCTTCCCATTTTTGTCAACAATGGGTGGAATCATTTTTAAAAATCAGAGACTATTTCATGTATTTCTCTAGTGATTCTAGACAGAGCTGGGGACACAGTGAACATTAAGGAAATAAATGTAATTAATTTGATAAATGGATTAATAATAGTGTTTTCTCCACTACTTATGGCTGCTAAAGTTGAGTTTTGCTTTTTTTTTTCTTTTTTGAGATGGAGCCTCACTCTGTGGCCCAGACTGGAGTGCAGCGGCGCTATCTTGGCTCACTACAACCTCTGTCTCCCAGGTTCAAGTGACTCTCCTGCCTCAGCCTCCTGAGTAGCTGGGATTACAGGCATGCGCCACCATGTCTGGCTAATTTTTGTATTTTTAATAGAGATAGGGTTTCCCCATGTTGGTCAGGGTGGTCTCAAACTTCTGACCTCATGATCCGGCCTCCCAAAGTGCTGGGATTACAGATGTGAGCCACTGCACCTTGCCAGCTACTGAAAATTTAAAGTAATTAATTACTGGCCAGGCACAGTGGCCCATGCCTGTAATCCTGGCACTTTGGGAGGCAAGGCAGGTGTATCATCTGTGGTCAGGAGTTCAAGACCAGCTGGTCAACATGGTAAAACCCCATCTCTACTAAAAATACAAAAATTAGCTGGGCATGGTGGCGTATGTCTGTCATCCCAGCTACTCGGGATGCTAAGGCAGGAGAATGTCTTGAACCTGGGAGGTAGAGGTTGCAGTGAGCTGAGATTGTGCCACTGCACTCCAACCTGGGCAACAGAGCAAGACTCTGCCTAAAAATAAATAAATAAATAAAGTAATTAAATTACTCATTCACTCAACATATTTACACTGAGTATGATGGTCCTTGATTTGCTTACTAAAAATTAATATAGCATTCAGAAATGAAACAAATACTTTATAAAATACTGAAACATAAATTAAAACATTAATAACTTGTTTCAAAGGCAATGTGTATAGAAGCTACTCTTTTGTCCCAGAGTCCTAAGAGGTCTCTTGAAAATTAAAAAAAATTGTCTCATTTTTCTAAGAATAGGAAGTACTAAAATTCCTCCTTTGGGGATTAAGAATATGAATTTAGGATAAGAAAACTCTCTCATCCATTAGCTATTAGAGTTTTCAGAATCAGGGGAATTGTGACAGAGAAGAAGTCAAAATCTGGTGTGGATTTTCATAGTACCAGACATTTCCTTCTATGTGCAGGGGGAATAAAATCAACACTAAAATTTTGGGGCAGAGTTATAATGTTTCTATCAATTCCTGGAAGCTTATTTTATTTAAAGTTACTTCAGGGATAAGACAACTAGATGAATGTTCTATTTAGTTGGGTAATTTAATTTTATTATACGTCTCCGTTCAATTATCAGAAAGATCATATGAAGGTGATAATCAGTCCCACTTCTCCAGTACAAATTTTTTAATCTTATATAAAATATTAACCATTAAAAATTAGCATATCTTTTAAAATTACTGATTCAAAATATCATTTAAAAGGATATATTCCATAATTTTTTATTCTTCTCCCCATGATTGGTGGAAGGTGCTAGAATGAGTTTGTAAATTGTAAAGCAGTTTGTACTGGAAAGAGAATGTGACTGGGGTCAGAAGATACAGACCCTAGTCCAGTATCTTCTAGCAACAGCTGTTTAACTTTAGGCAAGTCACTTCATGTCCTGAGCCACCGTCCCCTTTACTACAAATCAATGTCTGGTTTCAGTCAGCATTTCCCAAAGTGTGTACTGTGGAACACTTGTCTTATAAGATGTTCCATTGGAAAAAGGGTTTCATGGTTGAATACATTTGGGAAGCACTTGTATATAATATCTACCTCAGAAATTCCCAATGCTCATTAAAATATTAAAACCACCAGAAACCTCTCTAGTTTAGAAACCCATTGAACTGTTTAACCTAGCTTTCTCATTTATTAAAGGAACTTAAAATTTTGAGGGGAAATTACACCTACTAAAATCTTGTGGGACTAGAGTTCCAAAGAACACACTTTGGGAAAAGATAGACTAAGATGCCTGGATGTATGGTACTATTCTTTGTCATACAGGCATTCAGCCAGTTCCCTAAAACCTGCTCTTTTTTCCACGCTCTTTATTTCAGAGGTCATCACCATTCATTCTCCTAAACCTGAATCCTGAGAGTCACTTTAAATGTCTCCATTGCATTCACTTCCTCATATCCAGTTATATATTCTGTAGATTCTGCCTCCTTAATATGTCTCCCATCTAGTTCCTCCTTCCCGTTTTATGACCTCTTGCTTTTAATGAGACCTGCAGCACACATCTTATTAGGTTTTGGGTTGTTATCATCACCTCTTAATTTTCTCCCGCTCCAGTCTGGTCTTCTTGGTCTCCAAAACACAAACTCAGTTGCTCTGGGGGCTAAAAAACTTCAAAGATTTATTATTCATTACATTTCCCAGAGTGTCCACTTCAAACTCCTTAGTTTAGCAAGAGCCACTTCATGAATGAAGCCCTTATCACCCTTTCCTCCAAACTCTTTAACTCTTCTCTGTGTCTGTTCTGACAAAATGGAATTACTTACCAATATGGTTTGGCTCTGTGTCCCTACCCAAATCTCATCTTACAGCTCCCATAATTTCCACCTGTTGTGGAAGAGACTCAGTGGGAGATGGTTGAATCATGAGGGTGGATCTTTCTCATGCTGTTCTCCTGACTGTGAATAAGTCTCATGAGATCTGATGGTTTTAAAAATGGGAGTTTTGGCCGGGTGAGGTGGCTCACACCTGTAATCCCAGAACTCTGGGAGGCTGAGGTGGGTGGATCACGAGGTCAAGAGATTGAGACCACACTGGCCAACATAGTGATATCCCATCTCTACTAAAAATACAAAACAATAGCTGGGCAAGGTGGCACATGCCTGTAGTCCTAGCTCCTCAGGAGGCTGAGGCAGGAGAATCACTTCAACTCGGAGGAGGAGGTTGCAGTGAGCAGAGATCTCGCCACTGCACTCCAGCCCAGTGACAGAGTGAGACTCCTGTCTCAAACAACAACAACAACAACAACAACAACAAAAATGGGAGTTTCCCTGCACAAGTTTCGCCTGCTCTCATCCATGTAAGATGTGACTTGCTCCTAATTGCCTTCTGCCATGATTGTGAGGCCTCCCCAGCCATGTGGAACTGTAAGTCCATTAAACCTCTTTTTCTTTCCCAGTATCAGGTATGTCTTTATTAGCAGCATGAAAACAGACTAATACACTTATGGCGCCTCTAAAACATCGTGATGTTTGGTGCCTCCACACACCTGTAAAGATATTATTTTCTTTGTTTGGAATGCTTGCTCCCTCCTTCTTCTGGTTAGCTCCTCCCTGTCATTGAACATTCAGTTCAAGAGTCTCTGCATGGGAAAGGCTTTCCTGACCTGGGAATGGACTTTTAATCTAACAGTGACTTCCTTACCAGCTTTACCCACAGACTGCATGATTTTTTTGGGGAGGTAGCATCATGTCATGTCTTTCTTGTCTTTGTATTCCTAGGCCTTAATTGAAGCTTAATAAACTCTTATTGAATGAATGAATGATTTAATGGTTTAAAGAAACTGATAACACTTTTCTCAATGACTGAAAGTGACCTTTTTCTCTTCTAATTAGCCTTGATCTTAGGCTAAGCACTTGGAGGAAAGAGGTGGCTAACACCTATGTAAAAGGCACTCAATGGTCTATTTTTTTAAGGAAATTTCAATGAATCATCTTCCTTGTAGGGTACCACACAGCCTAGTACATTGAATAACTACAGGATTCATTGGGTTTGGTACCCAGGTGTGTCTAATGTCAACAAACTTGGTCACAAGGGAAATGAGATGAGAGACTAGATAGATTTGTATAAAATTATCACTTATGAAACATTTTAAAGCATTTATTAATTTGTAAATACTTACTGTGCAAGATACTATGTTAGATATTGTGGAAGATACAAGGATGAATAAAGTGTTGTATTGCATTCATTTTGAGAGAAGAACTTCTTGAAATAACTAGGTGGCAAAATGATGAATTCCACAAGAAAGGAAGAGAAGTCTAAAAGAAGTGGTCAAGCAGGATCATCCTCATTTATAAGAGACAGTGTTATTCTATACAAGAATATGGACGCACCTATTGAACTTAGAATACAAAAGTGCAGTTAAGTTTCGAAAGTACAAATATCTCAGGTGTGAAAGGCAGCCAGTATCTGTATTGTATGGTGCTAAATACCAGTTTGGAACAGATTGTACAAAAAAGACTGAAACCACTTGAAAGTCCTCAAGAATATCAGGAAGTAAAAATGTAATTAACCAGACCAGGATTTGGCCCCAGGACAGAGAAATGAACACTCTTGTTTTAGAGAGGGCTCTAGGATTTCAGAAATGTACAGTCAATAATTCTTTGTGAAAATTCAAGATAACAGAAATTCTTAGCAAGCAGAGGGTAAGACATGAAAAGGGAACGTTCATTGCAACCCATTTCAGGTCACACTCCCAAATCCTCAATTGTTTTAATGCTGTCAACAAACTTACTTTGCATGTGGCCAAATATAACTTAATTCTATTTTTTTACTTGCTTTGATCAACTTTAGGTGACGGTCAAAATAAGGACATAACTTAAAATCTAAAAGTCTAAGTCAAGCCTGCATCAAAATAATCAGCAGCTGAGCTTAGCGATAAGGAAAAACGCGGATACGTTACTACTACCCAATTCCGATAGGGTCAGGGACAAAAATTAAGGAGGCAGGATAGATTTCGAAATTTAAAAACTAATTAAAGGTCATCTAAATGTCCCATTTCTAAATGCTTCCCAATACGCGGCATGAAACTGCAGAGAATTTTTGGTCAAAATGGGATTTCTGAAAGAAGGGCCTCACAGATCTCAACAACAGTGGTCCTATAAGTGTCCGAGCCAACCCCGGATGCGTTTCTGGAGTCTCGGCGTAAAGGTGGATGCGTACATCTCCCCGACAGACCAGGTCGAGGTTGCCGTGTCTCCCAGGGCGCTCGGACAGAGGCCTCTGAGCCCGCTTCTTAGGAAAGGAGAGCAGGGGGTGGGGTTTTCCTCCCCACTCATTCATTCTCTGATTCACTGGTTCCTGGAGGCAGCTCACAGGGACTTGCGGAGGAAAGGCGAGGCACGAGAGGAGCCGCGGCTGGGTGCGGCCCGGCGCCTGAGGGGAGGGCAGGCGGGGGGGCGGGGGGCGGGGGGCGCGGGCTGGAGGAGGGCGGCGGGCGCGGCGGCCTGCGCCGGAAGTGAGTGGTTGGCGGCGGGCGGGGGCAGCTCTCTAGGCCCGCGGCGAGTCGGCCCCACAGTCGGCCGGCCCTCAACGCCGCCCTCTGCGTCTCCTCTGGACGCGGCCACACTCCGCTCCGCCGCAGCGGGGCGCTGCAGCCGCCCCGCCCCCGCTCTCGCCGCCACCGCCGCCGACGCCTCCCGCCAGCCAGTCAGTCAGTCAGTCACTGAGCGCGCGGTGCGGGAGTTGCCGGCCTTAGCTGCGTCTCTGGCGAGGAAGCGCCGCGCCTGGGGAGGAGGCAAAGGCAGCGGCTGGAGGAGCGCGAGCGGCGGCTTCCCTACCTCGGGCCGTGACGGTAGCTGGGGTCGCGTGAGGGCCGACCGGCTGCCGCGGTGAGTGCTCAGCCTCGCCCTCGGGGCCAGGGTAGGGAGCCGGCCGGGTGCGGAACCCTGAGGCGCTCCTGCCGCTCCCGCCTCCATTTTCCCGGCGCCCGGTCCCGCCATCTGGGCGCGGTGCGGGTGGCCGCAGCCTGGGGCGGGGTCGCTGCCAGGTTGGGGCTGGGACCTGGGCTGGCTGGACCGCGCCCGGCCAGTGGGGGTTGGCGGGGCCTGGACTGCACCCTGCGCCCCTCGGGACCGCGACTGAGAGACAATGAGATAAGGGGCCGCCCGGGGAGGGTGCGGTTAGGGTTCTCCGACCTGGCATTGGCGGCTGGTGGCCCAGGACCGGAGGGAGGAAAGGACTCTTCCTGACCAGCCGCAGAAACCAGCCACTGGATGTCGGATTGCTTGGGTTTCGATGCCCACATCTTTCGTAGATGAGTTCAGTGCAGAGATTTTGGAAGGCGGGGCGCTTACTGTGTCTTTCTAATTAAGCAGGCTAAGCAATTGCTTCATTGCTTTTTAACCCTATCTCCTCTCGCGGTGTGCATTATACATTCCCGCCGGAAATCCAAACTGCAATTCATGGCGGGGAGGGGAGGGGGACGGAGGGAGGGGGCAGTGTGATAGTATTAGGATGCCTTCGTGTTAAGACAGGTTGGAAAATGTGGTTTTCTTAAGGCAGTGACTTAGGGTGTCCCCACTGTGTGAGATGGAAACCGCATAAACCTTATAAGCTCGAAGATATTGTTTAATACGAAATAAGAGTCTTGGGGGAGTTACATGTGTCTTGCGTGTGTGCATTTCTTAAATTCTTTGGGAAGATCCGTTGGGGAAACCGTTGGGGAAATCCGGGAGAATGGAAAAGTTCTTCACTCAGTCTTGTAATAAGGGTTGATGCTGTCTGCAGCATTTCTCAAGGAGATGGGGAGAGCTGCTTATGTAGGTAAAATCCAGTTAAGGAATAATAAAGGTAACGGGTTAGGAATGAGATGTGATCGGATTATTAAAGGGTCCTATTGAGTCCATTGGGATATTAAATTCAGCATTTATGGAATACCTACCCTCTGTCTGTTATGTCAGGGGACACCAGATGAACAAGCATGGGGTGGTGGAAAGAGCTTTTTGGAGCGGGGCAAACCGTACGCCCTGGAATTGGCTAGCAACGTGATGTTGGGTAAGCTGTTGGATTCTGCAATAGATTCCCTGTCAGTAAAATGGAAATAACACCACCTGTTTACCACCCCAGATGTTTTTCATGCAGATTAAATGAGATAATGTATGCAAAATGCATAACACCTTGCCTGGCACAGAGGTATTTATCAGCACCTTAAATTCCTTTCCTTCTCGGGGTGGTTTTTTTTTTGGGATGCGGTGCAGGGGGTTAGTGAATGTAGGTAATTGTAATACAGTGCATCATATAATAAAATGTTGAGGTGTAGAATAGGAGAGCGAAGAAGAGACATTAATTCTATATTGAGGAGGGAATGCACGAAAGCGTCGGCATTTAAGTGAAACCTTTAAGGGTGAGTAGGATTTCAGCAGATTCAGACGGGAAGGGGGAGGATATTTCACGTAGTGGTGGTGCTATCCTTTGAGAGCCGAATTGAGGAGGACCTTGGGGGAGGGGCAAAATGGAGACGTTCAATAGCTTTTAACTCTTGTTGAGTCTGACCTTCAAAGATTGTCTCGGTTATTTTGCTTTTTGTGTGGTGAATTTTCCAGAAACCAGATATAGCTCTACTCAAGTAAGTACAAAAAGCTTAATTCATGATTTTTTGAATTAGACATTTTGTATTAGATTGCTGTCTCTTCTGTTTGAATGTAATAAAGAATTATTTGTAGATGTTGCCTTGTGATAAACATTAGCTTTGTTAGAAGCAGCAGCTAATTTTTCAGACCCAGAGGTCTCACTAAGATTATAGAGTATGTGGCTGGATGAAAGGAGTGGAGTAGTGGGCATATTGGGTGTGTTTTCATAAATATTGAACACTTTATTTTCAGAAGAGGTGTTTTTAACCATTGTCTTTGATTATGAGGTCTTTTGGTTTTACTATTCACACTATTCACAGATTCTTGGCTACACATTATAGAATTTCATGGCTTTGGGTGCCTTGGTTTGGAAGTGATTGAATGTCAACATTCTTGTTGTTAATACCAAACACTTAGTTTTAGGAAAATTAATATTAGTGAAACAAGACGTGACCTCAGGCAGATGACTTTTCTTGGACTCTTAATTCCTTTACCTATAAAATGAGAAGTTTGGGTTAGATAACTGGTTCTTAAAACTGTTTCACTAAACTGGAGAATTTCAGAGATCCTGCAGATGTTTGACTTAAATCTCAATAAAAATATATTTTAAACGTGTAATAGTAAAAAGTGACTATTGTATGACATGCACTGTTTTAAACACTTCATATGTGCTGATTTATTTAATTTTCACCGTAACCCTGTGAATTAGTCTGTTATTTGAGAAAACAGGCACAGACAATAACTTAGTTGCCCCAAAACTGCGGAGCTATAGTGGCAGAGCTGGATTTGAAACTGGGCAGCCTAATTCTTAAGCTTGTGTCCTTAACCATGTTTTTACACTGCCACCAAAGCAACACACACATACCCTCTTAAAAAAAAAGTGGTAAAGTATACATAACATAAAATTTACCATTTTAACTGTTTTTAAGTGTACAGTTCAGTGGCATTAAGTACATTGTTGTGCCATCATCACCACCATCTCAAGAACTTTTTTTTATCATTCCAAACTGAAATTCTTCCCAGTGAACAGTAACTCAGGAAGCTGCAGTGAGCTGTGATCATGCACACTGGATGACAGAGTGAGACCCTGTTCAAAAACAAAACCGTAACTATCCACTTCCCACTCTACCCCCCCAACAGCTTTTCTACTTTTGAATCATACAATATTCTTGTGTCTGGTTTATATTACTTAGCATACTGTCTTCAAGATCATCCATGCAGCATGTATTGGAATTTCATTCCTTTTTGAGACTGTTAATATTCATTTGTATGTATATATCACATTTATGAACATTTGGGTTGTTTCCACCTTTTGTGTACTGTGAATAATGTTACCTTGAGTATTGGTATACAACTGTTTGAGTCCCTGCTTTTGGCTCTTTTTTCAGTATTTCTATATACCCAGAAATGGGTTTGCTAGATTGTATGCTAATTCTGTATTTAATTTTTGAGGAACTGTCATATTGCATTCCACAGCAGCTGCACCATTTTATATTCCAGCTAGCAATGCCCAAAGGTTCCAGTTTCTCCACATCTTGCCAACACTTCTAGTGTTTTTTTCTTTTTATGTTTTTGATAATAGCTATTCTAATGAGTGAGGTGGTGTTTCATTGTGGTTTTGATTTGAATTTTCCTGATAATTAGTGATGATGAGCAACTTTTCATATGCTTATTGTCCATTTGTATATTTGAGGAGAAATGCCATCCAAGTCCTTTACTTGTTTTTAAAGTAGGTTGTTTTTTGGTGAGTTGTAGTTCTTTATAAACTCTGGATATTAATCCCTTATCAAATATATGATTTGCAAACATTTTCTCCTATTTTATGGGTTTTCTTTTCACTGTCTTGATAGTATACTGCACAAAAGTTTTAAATTTTCATTAAGTCCAATTTATTTTTTTTTCTGTCTGTGCTTTTAGTGTCATGTCCAGGAAATTGTTACCAAATCCAATGTCATGAAGATTTTACTTGTCTTCTTTTAGGAGTTTTATAGTTTCAGCTCTTATGTTTAGGTCTTTGATCCATTTGGGGCTAATTTTTGTAAATTAGGTAAGGGTCCAACTTCATTCTTTTACATATGGATATCCAGTTTTCCCAGCACCATTTGTTGAAAGGACTGTCCTTTCCCCATTGAATGGTTCTGGTACTCATACTCATTCATATATACATGTGTGTATATGTATATATATGCATGTGTGTATATAAATTTTTTAATGCTTTGAAGACCATAGTGCTACATGGTTCTACATGGTTATTTTGGGGGTGCGATGGGGCAGACATTTCTAAGAGTAAAGCTTTTCCTTTTATTGTTTAAAACATTTGGATCAGTATATTTGAAGAGTATTCTGAAGACTGCAAATGGAACCGTTAAGAGCTGCAGCTGCTTACCTGACTGAAATCAAAGCAAAGCACACAAAAATAAATGGATTGTTAACATCCCTAATCCTCAATTTATCTCTGAGTTTACAATAAATTAATATAATGTATTTGAACATAAAATAGCAATGCTTTTGCCAAGCTTTATATATTTGGGAGGCTGTAAAATTTTATCTGGAAGAGTTTTGTTGTGAAATAGTTTTTAAAACCCCAGATTATATGATCTCTGAAGCTTTTTCATATGCTCTTACTGCTGTTATTTTAAGACATTTTTCATGGTTTAAGGCAGATGTCTTAAAATATATCACTTATGACTTAGAATTTGGTTTTTTTTTTAAAGTATATATTTATTTGCTCTTAATAAAATGCATGCTGGGCTGGGCGCAGTGGCCCATGCCTGCAATCCCAGCACTTTGGAAGGCCGAGGCGGGCAGATCATGAGGTCAGGAGATCGAGACCATCCTGGCTAATATGGTGAAACCCTGTCTCTACTAAAAATACAAAAATTAGCTGGGCATGGTGGTGCACGCCTATAGTCCCAGCTACTCAGGAGGCTGAGGCAGGAGAATTGCTTGAACCCGGGAGGCGGAGACTGCAGTGAGATAAAGTCGCCTCACTGCACTCTAGCCTGGTGACAGAGCAAGACTCTGTCTCAAAAAACAAAAAAATGCATATTGTTTTTCTGCTCTAAGCAGAGCTAGGCATAATAGAAAAATCTGAGGTAGGTATTCTGTTCTCCACAATAGAGAGGAATGCCAGTTTAGGTATAAAACTACAGGGAATCAGTAGAAGATGACACTGAAGAAGCAGGGACCACAAAGAAGCAGAAGGGTATATGGGTTGAAAATGGGTGAACAGAACCAATGTGTGTCCTCTTAAAATACTCATATCTCCACATGCTAAGAACAGAGAAGCCATTTCTAGGTGTTTTTCGTGTTTTTTTTCCAAGAAGAGTCTTGCTCTGTCACCGGGCTGGAGTGCAGTGGAGCAATCTTGGCTCACTGCAGCCTCTGCCTCCCAGGTCCAAGTAATTCCCCTGCCTCAGCCCCCCAGGTGGCTGGGACTACAGGCACATGCCAGCCACCACACCCAACTAATTTTTTGTATTTTAGTTAAGAAGGGGTTTCACCATATTGGCCAGGATGGTGTTGATCTGAGCTTGTGATCCACCTGCCCCGGCCTCCCAAAGTGCTGGGATTACAGCTCACCCAGCTGCCATTTCTAACTTTTTAAATGCCTTCCAAACCCAGTTTTGGTGGATTTTGAATCAATTTATTTAAAATTTATATATATAAATCCTCCACCTATTTGCAAGAATAGCTGATTGACAAATAGGGAGAACAAACTTTTTACTAGCCAAATCTGTATAATTGATGGGTAGAAATTTAACAGTATCTCCAGATAGAAAGTACAGCCAAAGATGTACTTTTCTTTTTGGGTGTATGTTTCTACATGAGCTGCCTTTTCAGCTAAGCCAAGCCTTAAAAACCAGTAACATAATAAACAGATTCAAGAGCCAGATTTTGAAATTTCTGTGTTAACAAGTACTATAATCAAGATTTTTCTAATATAAAATGCATCATTCATTGCTATTGCCTTAAATTATGTTTATTCTAAAAACTTAGCATAAAAAATGTTTTAAACCATTAATGTTTATTAAGTACCCTATTCACAGATAAGTGGGATCTCTGAATTCCTTTACCAGTTTCCAGTGTTATTTGTTACAATATGAAATAAACCAAATGAGCCAAGATATAATTATTCTTTATAAATAAACATTATTGGAAAATTACAGAGAACAAATTATGTTTGGGAAACATGCAAAGTTTGGGATATATAAAGAATATATTGTATTTTCAAGTCATGTTATTAGTTGTTTTGCTGTATTGATTTTTTTTTTTTTTTTTTTTGAGACAGGGTCTCACTCTGTCACTGCAGCCTTGACCTCCCAGGCTCAGGTGATCCTCCTGAGTAACTGGAACTATAGGCATATGCCACCATGCCTGGCTAATTTTTGTATATTTTGTAGAGAAAGGTTTTTGCCATTTTGCCCAGGCTGGTCCCAAACTGGGCTCAAGTGTTCCACTTGCCTCAGCCTTCCAAAGTACTATGATTATAATAGGCATGAGTCACCTCGCATGGCCTGCTCTATGGATTTAGCTAATACTTTTCTTAACATATCATACTCGGTAAGGTCCTCCTAAAAGTAATTTCTAAAGGAAAAAAAAAACAACTCTCTTTTTTTTTTGAGATGGAGTCTCACTCTGTTGCCTCGGCTGGAGTGCAATGGCTTAGTCTTGGCTCACTGCAACCCCTGCCTCCTAGGTTCAGGTGATTCTCTGCCTCAGCCTCCTGAGTAGCTGTGATTACAGCTGCCCACCACCACACCCAGCTAATTATTATTATTATTTTTTATTTTTTGGGTAAAGATGGATTTCAGCATCTTGGCCAGCTGGTCTTGAACTCCTGACTTTATGATCCACCTGCCTCACCTCCCAAAGTGCTGGGATTACAGGTGTGAGCCACTGTGCCCAGACTTTTTTTTTTTTTTGAGATAGTGTTTCACTCTGGTTGCCCAGGGTGGAGGAGTGCAATGGCAGATCTCAGCTCCACCTCCCGGATTCAAGCGATTCTCCTGCCTCAGCCTCTCGAGTAGCTGGGATTACAGGCATGTGCCACCACACCCAGCTAATTTTTTATATTTTTACTGGAAACAGGGTTTCTCCATGTTGGTCAGACTGGTCTCAAACTCTCGATCTCAAGTGATCTGCCCACCTCGGCCTCCTAAAGTGCTGGGATTGCAGGCGTGAGCCACCACACCCAGCCCATAAAATGTTTTTATTGAGGAAATCATTTACTATTAAGACTGTGTCCTCTCTGGAATACCAGTCTACTATAGAAGGTTATAAAAGGTTAGATTCTTTATTACTGAAAAAGAGTCAATATATAAAAGATAGTAGGCCTCGGCTCACTGTAACCTCTGCTTCCCTCCCTCCCCCTAGGTTCAAGTGATTTTCCTGCCTCAGTCTCCCGAGTAGCTGGGATTACAGGCGTCCACCACCACGCCCAACTAATTTTTTGTAATTTTAGTAGAGATGGGGTTTCACCATGTTGGCCAGGCTGTTCTCAAACTCCAGACCTCAGGTGATCCAACTTCCTTGGCTTCCCAAAGTGTTGGGATTACAGGCATGAGCCACTGCACCCGGCCAATAAAGGATTTTTAAAGAAAGTCAGTAAATTGAGACTTTAATGAAATTTATTCTTCAACACGGTTGAAATTATAGGCTTATTTCAGAAGCCTAAATTTGAATTTTGCATTATGCTTTTAGGAATTATCCAAGGTAAATTTAAAAGTACCCTTAATTAAAAATAAAAAATTAAATGTTTAACTTAGTAACTGAGTAGTGTTTATTTTATAGACTTAAAATTTTTTCATGTCCATAGTATGTTTTTCTGAACACCTCTAGCAAGGTATAAAACATTTTCCATTACCCTTCCCTTTACCTTTTTCTTCTCTCTGTGTCCTTTGCCCATCCCCAAAGCAGCTGCAGTCTTAGTTGCTTCATCATAGATAAGTTTTGCCTGTTCTATAACTTTGTATTAATTAAATCATAACTACCTATGCTTTCATCTCCAGCTTCTTGCACTCAGCATGTGTTCTTTTGTTTTTTGTTTTGTTGTTGTTGCTGTTTTTTGAGAAGGAGTTTCACTCTGTTGCCAGTCTGGAGTGCAGTGGCACAATCTCGGCTGACTGCAAGCTCCGCCTCCCAGTTCATGGAATTCTCCTGCCTCAGCCTCCTGAGTAGCACCACCGTGCACCACCATGCCCAGCTAATTTTTATATTTTTAGTAGAGACGAGGTTTCACCATGTTGGCCAGGATGGTCTCAATCTCTTTACCTCTTGATCTGCCTGCCTCAGCCTTAACTTTTTTTTTTGAGATAGGGTCTCGCTCTGTCAGGTTGGAGTACAGTGGCTCAATCTTGGCTCACTGCAACCTCCTCCTCCCAGGTTTAAGCGATTTTCCCACCTCAGCTTTCAAGTATCTGGGATTACAGGTGTGCGTCACCACACCTGGCTTATTATTTTATTTTATTATTTTAGTAGATACGGGGTTTTACCATATTTGCCAGTCTGTCAGCATGTTTTTAGATTCATCCATGTTGTTGCTTATATCAGTAGTTCTTAGTGGTGGGTAATAATCAATTATATGAATACGTTAATATGGCCGGGCCTGGTTGCTCAGGCCTGTAATGCCAGCACTTTGGGAGGCCAAGGCAGGTGGATTGCTTGATGTCAGGAGTTTGAGGCCAGTCTGATCAACATGGTAAAATCCTGTCTCTACTAAAAATACAAAAATTAGTTGGGCATGGTGGTGGGTGCCTGTAATCCCAGCTACTGTGGAGGCTGAGCAGGAGAACTGCTTGAACCCAGGAGATGGAGGTTGCAGTGAGCCGAGATCATGCCATTGCACTCCAGCCTGGGTAACAGAGCAAGACTCTGTCTCAAAAAAAAAAAAAAAAAATGTTAATATACCAGATTTCTTATCCATTTTCCAATTGGTGGGCAACTGGGCTGCTTCCAGTTTGGGACTATTCTGAAGAAAATGGCTATGAATATTTTTGCACAAGTCTTTTTGTGGACAGATGTTTTATTTATCTTGGATAAAGGAGTGGGATTGCTAGGCCATTTAGATAGATGTTCTTCCTTTCAAAAACTTTGTATTGAAGAACAATATATAATCAGAAAATTGCATATATTAGAAGTGACTTCTAACTCTAATTCTGCTATAAAGTCTTTTAGTTTGCTTGTTTTTTAAAAATAATTTTTTACTGCTTTACCAAAGTATAATTTCTACATCATAAACTGCACATATTAAAATGTACAGTTTGGTAAGTTTTCATACACCTATGAAACCATCACTATAATCAAAACTGAACTTTTCCATCTTCTCCCAAAATTTCCTCACACCTCTTTGTAATTTGTCCCCCTCTCTACTCTTGTCTCATGGCAATCTGTCACTGTGGATTAGTTTGCATTTTCTAGAATTTTATATAAATGGAACCATACAGTGTCTTGTTCTCTGCCTCTCCCAACCCATCCAAGTCTGGCTTGTTTTCATGCAGAATAATAATTTTTAGATTCTTCCATCTTGTTGCTTGGATTAGTTCCTTTTTATTGCTGAGTAGTATTCCATTATGCACATAGGGCACATTTTGTTTTTCCATGTACCTTTGATAGAAATTTAGGTTGTAGACAGGGTTTCGTTTCTTGTGGTTAAATACCTATAAGGACATGCTGTGGGTTACAGGGTGGGTATATTTGTAGACAGGTTTTCATTTCTTGTGGATAAATACCTATAAGGACATGCTGTGGGTTATAGAGTATGTATATTTTTAACTTTAATTTTAAAAATGGGCAAATTTTCCCAAAGTTGTATCATTTTATATGTCCAACAGCATCATATGACACTTATAATTGCTGTATAGCCTAAGACCTGGTATTGTCAGTCTTTCTCATTCTAGCCATTGTAATGAGTATGTAATTATATCATTGTAGTTTTAATTCGTCTGTCTCTGATCACTAATGATGTTGAGCATCTTAATGTTCTTAGCCATTTGGGAAGTGACAGCAAGTCTTTGCCCATTTTAAAAATGACTATATATCTTTTCTTAGTTATTTAATCTAGATACAATTTCTTTATTGTATATATTTCCAAATATTTTCTCTTAGTCTGTAGTGTGTCCTTTTTTATTTTTCTTTTAATCAAATGGAGTTTTGCTCTGTTGCCCAGGCTGGAGTGCAGTGGCACTCCTGCCTCTCGGGTTCAAGCAATTCTCCTGCCTCAGCTGCCTCCCGAGTAGCTGGGACTACAGGCACATGCCACCACGCCCAGCTAATTTTTTGTATTTTTAGTAGAGATGGGATTTCACTGTGTTTGCCAGGATGGTTTGGATCTCCTGAACTCGTGATCCGCCCACTTTGGCCTCTCAAAGTTCTGGGATTAGAAGCATGAGCCATCACACCTGGCCATCTATTTTTTTACTGGTGTCTTTGGAAGAGCAGTTTTTATATTGGTCTTCATCAAAATTATCAGTTTTTCCTTTTATGGTCAGTGTTGTCTGTGCCCTAAAATATTTGCCTACACCAAAGTTCAGAAAGTATAAACCCATGTTTTCTCCATGGAGTTTATAATTTTAGCTTTCACATTTCAGTCTATGATCTGTTTTGAATTAAATTTTATGAGTGATAATCGAGACCTCTCCCCCATTTATATCTAGTTGTGCCAGTGTCATTTGTTAAAAAAAAAAAAAAAAAAACAACACTTTCCTAATTATCTGCTTCAGTTCTGACATCCTTACTCAAAATTGACTGTATGTATGGCTCTGTTCCTGGACTTTCCGTTCTGTTACATTGATGTGATTCTCTGTCCTATTGCCAGTAATACATTGTCTTGATTATTAACTGGATAGTGAGTCTGGAAATCAGGTAAAGTAAGTTTCCGTCAAGTCTTTTCAAGGTTCTTTTACTTTTTTGTGACAGAGTCTCACTCTGTCACCCAGGCTGGAGTGTAGTGGCACAATCTCTGCTCACTGCAACCTCCACCTCCCAGGTTCAGGTGATTCTCCTGCCTCAGCCTCCTGAGTAGCTGGGATTACAAGTGTGTGCCATCACACCCAGCTATTTTTTGTATTTTTGGTAGAGATGGGGTTTCATTATGTTGGTCAGGCTGGTCTTGAACTCCTGACCTCATGAGCCACTGCACCTGGCCAGAAGCAGCGTCTTGCTCTATTGCCCAAGCTAGAGTGTGGTGGCACTATCTGGGATCACTGCAACCTTCGCTTTACTCGTTCAAGCAATTCTCCTGCGTAAGCCTCCAGAGTAGTTGGGATTACAGCCTCCTTTGGCTAGTTTTCGTATTTTTAGTAGAAATGGGGTTTCAGAATGTTGGCCAGGCTTGTCTCAAACTCCTGACCTCAGGTGATTTGCCCATCTCGGCCTTTTAGAGTGCTCGGATTACGGGTGTGAGTCACCGTGCCTGACCCCTTTCAAGGTTCTTTTGACTACTCTAGGTCATTTGCTTTTCCATATAAATTTTAGAATAATCTTGTCAGTTTCTTTAAAAATGCCCACTGGGACATTGGTTGTAATTACATTGAATGCCTAGTTCATTTTGGGGGAGAAGAGGCAATAATACTGCATCTTCTAATTTATTAAGATGGGCTATCTGTCCATTTATTTAGGTCTTACACAGCAATATATCCATTTTTCAGTTGCTTTACAATGTGTTTTACGTAAACACAGCATGCTGTCATATTTCATTTCCTATAGCCAAATTATTATTTACACATGGCTTTACTTTTATGATATAAATCGAGATTTGGTATGGAGATTTTTCCATGTGATAACATTATTTAATGCATAAAAGGACTATCTATGACAATAGTGGAAATACAGGAGATTAAAACAGATACCTTTTGTTATGTAAAAGTAGAGGTTTAAAGCTGTATATAGTTTATTGGCACAATTCCTTTGGCTTGTATGGTTTTGGATATTAATATTTAAAGAGGCCTATCTTTAAAGATCCACGTTCAGCCCTATTTTACTTAATATTATTTTGTCCTTTTGAATTTTATATAAACAATGTACTCTCTGTTTTTCAAAAATCTGCATTTTTGGCTGGGTGCAGTGGCTCACGCCTGTAATCCCAGCACTTTGGGAGGCCAAGGTGGCAGATCACCTGAAGTCAGGCATTTGAGACCAGCCTGGCCAACATGGTGAAACCCCGTCTATTCTAAAAATACAAAAATTAGCCAGGTATGGTGGCAAATTAGCCAGGTATGTAATTCCAGCCACTTGGGAGGCTGAGGTGGGAGAATTGCTGGAACCCAGGAGGCAGAGGTTGCAGTGAGCTGAGGTTGTGCTACTGTATTCCAGCCTGGGCGATAGAGTAAGACTCTCTCTCAAAAACAAAAGAAAACAAAAAAAAACCTGCATATTTTACTAATCATATGATTGACTTGATTTATACTGGTTCATAGATCCAGTTCATTTTTTTTTTAATCAGAATAAGCCAATTTTTCCATTCCCTTTTTGAACATTATTTTATATTTCTCCTGGTGCTCCAAGTCAGACACTTAGAAGTGGTTTTGCTGGTTCATAAGATGTAATTTGCAAATGGCTCTCCAAAGTGATGAGGAATGTATGTCCTACTAGAATGTTCCTGTTGTTCTACATCCTCACCAACCCCTGCTTTTATTGTACTATTTTTGCCAAGTTGATGAGTATGAAATGGTTTTGTTTTTAAACTAACATTCTTTAGTATGTTTCTAGGAGAATAATTATTAGAATAAGGAGCTCTGTGGTTTGTTTTTTTGTTTTTCTTTTAGAGTCAGAGTTTTACTCTTTTTGCCCAGGCTGGAGTGCAATGGTGTGATCTCAGCTCACTGCAACCTCAGCCTCCCAGGTCCCAGTTCAAGCAGTTCTCCTACCTCAGCCTCCCAAGTAGCTGAGATTACAGGCATGAGCCACCATGCCCAGCTAATTTTTGTATTTTTTAGTAGAGACTGAGTTTCACCATGTTGGTCAGTCTGGTCTTGAACTCCTGATGTGATCCGCTCACCTCGGCCTCCCAAAATGCTGGGATTACAGGCGTGAGCCACTGTGCCCAGCCTGATCATGTAATTTTTAACATTTTTTTTAGCCTGTTGATATAATGGATTGTATTAATGATTTTCAAATGTTAAGCTTCCCTTGCATACTTGAAATAAACCTCACTTGGTCATGATGTATAATTCTTTTTTTTTTTGCAATTTAAAAAATAACTTTTATTTTATTCTTTTTATTTTTAATTTTTTATTGGATTTTAGGTTTTGGGGTGCATGAGCAGAGCATGCAAGACAGTTGCATAGGTACACACATGGCAGTGTGCTTTGCTTGCCTTCTCCCCTTCACCCACATTTGGCATTTCTCCCCAGGCTATCCCTCCCCTCCTCCCCCTCCCACTGGCCCTCCCCTTTTCCCCTCAATAGACCCCAGTGTTTAGTACTCCCCTTTCTGTGTCCATGTGTTCTCATTTTTCATCACCCGCCTATGAGTGAGAATATGCGGTGTTTCATTTTCTGTTCTTGTGTCAGTTTGCTGAGGATGACGTTCTCCAGATTCATCCATGTCCCTACAAACGACACAAACTCATCATTTCTGATTGCTGCATAAAATTCCATGGTGTATATGTGCCACATTTTTCCAATCCAGTCTATTATCAATTGGCATTTGGGTTGATTTCAGGTCTTTGCTATTGTAAACAGTGCTGCAATGAACATTCGTGTACATGTGTCCTTATAGTAGAACGACTTATAGCCTTTTGGATATATACCCAGTAATGGGATTGCTGGGTCCAATGGACTTTCTATTTCTAAGGCCTTGAGGAATCGCCACACTGTCTTCCACAATGGTTGAACTAATTTACACTCCCACCAACAGTGTAAAAGTGTTCCTTTTTCTCCACATCCTCTCCAGCATCTGTTGTCTCCAGATTTTTTAATGATCGCCATTCTAACTGGCGTGAGATGGTATCTCAATGTGGTTTTGATTTGCATCTCTCTGATGACCAGTGACGATGAGCATTTTTTCATATGATTGTTGGCCTCATATATGTCTTCTTTCGTAAAGTGTCTGTTCATATCCTTTGCCCACTTTTGAATGGGCTTGTTTGTTTTTTTCCTGTAAATCCGTTTGAGTTCTTTGTAAATTCTGGATATCAGCCCTTTGTCAGATGGGTAAACTGCAAAAATTTTTTTTTCCCATTCTGTTGGTTGCCGATCCACTCTAGTGACTGCTTCTTTTGCCGTGCAGAAGCTGTGGAGTTTCATTAGGTCCCATTTGTCTATTTTGGCTTTTGTTGCCAATGCTTTTGGTGTTTTGTTCATGAAGTCCTTGCCTACTCCTATGTCCTGGATAGTTTTGCCTAGATTTCCTTCTAGGGTTTTTATTGTGCCAGGTCTTATGTTTAAGTCTTTAATCCATCTGGAGTTAATTTTAGTGTAAGGTGTCAGGAAGGGGTCCAGTTTCTGCTTTCTGCACATGGCTAGCCAGTTTTCCCAACACCATTTGTTAAACATGGAATCCTTTCCCCATTGCTTGTTTTTGTCAGGTTTATCAAAGATTATATAGTTATAGATATGTTGTGTTGCCTCCGGTGCCTCTGTCTTGTTCCATTGGTCTATAGCTCTGTTTTGATACCAGTACCATGCTGTTTTGATTACTGTAGCCTTGTAGTATAGTTTGAAATCCGGTAGTGTGATGCCCCCCACTGTGTTCTTTTTGCTTAGAATTGACTTGGCTATGCGGGCTCTCTTTTGGTTCCATATGAAGTTCATGGTGGTTTTTTCCAGTTCTGTGAAGAAAGTCAATGGTAGCTTGATGGGGATAGCGTTGATTCTGTAAATTACTTTGGGCAGTATAGCCATTTTCACGATATTAATTCTTCCTAACCATGAACATGGAATGTTTCTCCATCTGTTTGTGTCCTCTCTGATTTCATTGAGCAGTGGTTTGTAGTTCTCCTTGAAGAGGTCCCTTCCGTTCCTTGTGAGTTGTATTCCAAGGTATTTTATTCTTTTTGTAGCAATTGTGAATGGCAGTTCATTCTTGATTTGGCTTTCTTTAAGTCTGTTATTGGTGTAGACGAATGCTTGTGATTTTTGCACATTGATTTTATATCCTGAGACTTTGCTGAAGTTGCTTATCAGTTTCAGGAGTTTTTGGGCTGAGGCGATGGGGTCTTCTAGGTATACTATCATGTCGTCTGCAAATAGAGACAATTTGGCTTCCACTTTTCCTATTTGAATACCCTTTATTTCTTTTTCTTGCCTGATTGCTCTGGCTAGAACTTCCAGTACTATATTGAATAGGAGTGGTGAGAGAGGGCATCCTTGTCTAGTGCCAGATTTCAAAGGGAATGCTTCCAGTTTTTGCCCATTCAGTATGATATTGGCTGTTGGTTTGTCATAAATAGCTTTTATTACTTTGAGATACGTTCCATCGATACCGAGTTTATTGAGGGTTTTTAGCATAAAGGGCTGTTGAATTTTCTCGAATGCCTTCTCTGCGTCAATTGAGATAATCATGTGGTTTTTGTTTTTGGTTCTGTTTATGTGGTGAATTACGTTGATAGACTTGCGTATGTTGAACCAGCCTTGCATCCCCGGGATGAATCCTACTTGATCGTGATGAATAAGTTTTTTGATTTGCTGTTGCAATCGGCTTGCCAATATTTTATTGAAGATTTTTGCATCTATGTTCATCATGGATATTGGCCTGAAGTTTTCTTTTCTTGTTGGGTTTCTGCCAGGTTTTGGTATCAGAATGATGTTGGTCTCGTAAAATGATTTGGGAAGGATTCCCTCTTTTTGGATTGTTTGGAATAGTTTTAGAAGGAATGGTACCAGCTCCTCTTTGTGTGTCTGGTAGAATTCGGCTGTGAACCCGTCTGGACCTGGGTTTTTTTTTTTTTTTTTTTGAGACAGAGTTTTGCTCTTGTTACCCAGGCTAGAGTGCAATGGCGCGATCTCGGCTCACCGCAACCTCCGCATCCTGGGTTCAAGCAATTCTCCTACCTCAGCCTCCCAAGTAGCTGGGACTACAGGCATGCGCCACCATGCCCAGATAATTTTTTTATATTTTTAGTAGAGACGGGGTTTCACCTTGTTGACCAGGATGGTCTCGATCTCTTGACCTCGTGGTCCACCCACCTCGGCCTCCCAAAGTGCTGGGATTACAGGCGTGAGCCACCGTGCCCAGCCTATTCTTAAAGTCTCTTTTAGCAACTGTGTGGATTTTGGTTTTTCGTATGTAGGAATTGGGAGTAGCCTTTTTAATGGTTGCTGAAAGAGAATTCATGGGTTAAAATGGGGAGACAGCAAGGACATGGAAAATGGAAATGTAAAATAGGTAGAGAATTTGGAGTGAAACCTTGGAAGAGAAAAGGAGATGAAAGAAGTTGAGAAGACAGACATTATGACAAAATATATGGATAATTATACTTTGAATGAATTCCTTGCTTAGAACTGGTTTTGAGTTAGGTTTCTTTCAGGTGCAAGAACCCTTGCTCTAGTAGTCATGTGTTAATTTTTACCAGAGAGTCATTATTAACACAGCTGTTGAATCAAATCATATGCCTTGAAATAGCCTTATAGAAATATTATTAAAATATTTTTCTGAAGCTAAAGTGCAATGCAGAATTTTCTGATTTTTTTCTAATCATTCCTCTATTGATAGGAAAATTAATTTTGGAATATGTTGGTTTGTTTCGATTAATATTTCTTTAAATTAGAACCAGATAAATTGGCCGCCCTTTTTTTTTTTTTTTTTTTTTAAAGAAATGTACCTTTAGCTTGAGTCATCTTAAATTAGAAATATATGGCAGAAAAAAAGTCAAAATTTGGATCAAGAAAGAATATATTTCTGTGGTAGTTGCTCTGGGGTGAAAAATAAGAACTCTGTGGTCTCTCTCTTTCCAGAGCTTGCAATCTAGTTGGGTATGGAGGGTGATAAGGTAAGTGCACAAATAACCACCACATAATACAAAGCTGATTAGCTGTAAATGCCATAGAGGTACAAAGTTCATGGGTTTCTCAGAGGAAGTGGTATCTAATTCTTCTCTTGTTTAACTAGCACAACACTTAAACTTTTAGTTTTTTTTTTTAATTGAGATATAATACATAATATTTACTCTTTTTTAAAATTTATTTTTAACAGAGACAGAGTCTTGCTATATTGCCCAAGCTGGTTTCGAAATCCTGGGCTCAAGCAATCCTCCTGCCCCTGCCTCCCAAACATTTACCCTTTTAAAGTGTACACTTAATGAGTTTTATTATATTCACAAGGTCATGCAACCTTCACTACTATCTAATTCCAGAATAAACTTGAAAAAAAAAATTTTAGTCTTTTTAGCTGAGGTGTGCTGTCACAGTTCTCAGACCTCACCACTTCCTATTGGTTTATATCTGATGAGTACCATCAGTATGTATATTGGCTACCTGACCCCTGCAGGCATTTGAGTTTGCATCCCAGGCTTGAGAGTTGTTTTTCTAGTTTCAGTGACCCTGGAAGAAAATGTCTAAATTGCCTGGGGAATGCCACCCTGGAGGATACTGTCTGCTGTCCTGCAGAGCATCCTTTTTCCCATTTCTATCCTTTTAGCCCTCTGGCTTCTTTATGAATGGTCCTTACCTCTACTACAGCCTTCGGTAAAAGATGACTTCTTATTACCCTCAAGAGGACTTCTTTATTATAAAATCCTCTAAAAAAAAAAAAAAATTCAAAGTCTTTTTCTCAGTTTACAAATCCTTGCATGATCTGCCCCTTCCCAAATCTGTACCCTCTATCTGAAATACTCTTCTCTCTGATCTTTGCATGTCTGATTCTTTCTTGTCATTAGTATCTCAGCTTAAGTATCACAACTCCGGCTTGCTCTGTTGATCAAATCCAAAGCAGCCACCTGCTTGTTATCCACACCCTAATTATCACCACACTTGTCACTTTTTTTTTTTTTTTTTTTTTTTGAGACAGAGTCTTGCTCTGTCGCCAGGCTGGAGTGCAGTGGCATGATCTCAGCTCACTGCAACCTCTGCCTCCCAGGTTCAAGCAATACCCCTGCTTCAGCCTCGCAAGTAGTTGGGACAACAGGCACGCACCACCACGCCCAGCTAGCTTTTGTGTTTTAGTGGAGACGGGGTTTCACCATGCTGGCCAGGGTGGTCTTGATCTCCTGGCCTCTTGATCCATCCTCCTCTGCCTCCTAAAGTGCTGGAATTACAGGCATGAGCCTGGCCATCACTATCTTTTTATTGTTTTATATTTGTCTCCCTTGACTAGAATGTAAGTTCAATGTTGACAGGTCCCTCACTGTCATATTTATAGCTGTATCCTGAACTTCTGGAACAGTGAGTGTTTGGCACTTGGTATGTACCACCATGCCCAGCTAATATTTATAGAGACAGGGTTTCACTGTGTTGGCCAGGATGGTTTCAATCTGTTGACCTCATGATCCGCCCACCCCTGCCCCTAAAGTGCTGGGATTACAGGCATGCACCACTGTGCCCAGCCTAAAATTTTCTTTTTTTTTTTTTAAGAGATGAGGTCTTGCCATGTTGCCCAAGCTGGTCTCAAACTTCTGGGCTCAAGCAATCTGCCCACCTTGGCCTCCCAAAGTGGTAGGACTACAAATGTGAGCCACCATGCCTGGCCATGCAAATTCATTTTTAAAACTTCCCAGACACTTTATTAAATACCCAGTCTCCATTTGGGCCATTTATAAATGATATCACTTTGTTCATAGCGAACTAAAGGTCCTGTGTTAAAATAATGTAGTTGTAGATCATGAGAGAAACAAACCAAACATACCAGGCACTGCCCCATCTGATAAGTAATCCCCTACAGTTTTCTTTCCATTTTACATTATGAGTGTCCTACTTCTTTCCTTTTCCTTCTCTGCTCTGACTTCCTCCGTCCTCCTTTTGATGAGTCCTCTTCCTCTTTTTGTGCCTTACTAAATTTAACATTTTTGTTTGTTTGTTTCTCTTGTCTGATTTAGGTTTCCTTCCTCTTGCTTTTATTTTGCAATAGTTGTAACTTGCATAGTTGGGGGTACTCCTTGAACATGGAAGTGTTCATCCCCCTCCTGCCCCTTTCTCTAGTGCATGTTTTTCTTTAGAATTATTTTTGAGGTTAGAACAACATAGAAGGTGTTTCTAAAACCATTTTTGTGAGAAAGCTACTGAAATATAACTGGACATAAAGAACTAAAATTTATTTGTAAATGAATAACTGAGAGGAAGCATGGGACTGTGGGATTGGAAGAGGAGTAATTGGGGTGTATTAATGATGGATCCTCATGTTGCCTAATTTCCTTATGGTTTTAAGGAGTATCATTCTAGTACTCATTTAAGGAGTCCACATTTGCCTTTAACCAAATTGTGGTTACACAAAATGGCATTACTTACTGTCTTGCAAGAGCTCCCAGTAATTATTAAACAACATGGTTGTTTATACTTTATTTGTTAAACTTAAGTGGGAATAAGCAATACCCTGGGTAACTTGTTGAAAATATCCCATCTTCCTGACATTAGTATTCAGTAGATCTTGGGTGGGCCATTTTAAACTGACTTTAAAAGATGCACCCCAGGTAATTTTGATGCAGGTCATCAACAAACCACAACTGGAATAACTTTGCCCTAAGGATAAAGTTCAAAGTTTTTGGTATGGCTTAGGATTTTGCCCCTTTCTCCGCTCTAGCCTTCCTTTCCATGTGTCTACACCACCCATCCTATGCTTCAGAAATGCTAAGTCACTTCAAGTTCTAACATGTCTTTCTCACACCTTTATACCATTGTATGTGTTGGTTCCTCTGCCTAAAAACATTCTCCTTTCTCTTACACATTCACTCTTCAGGTCTTCACTGAAGCATCACCACGTTCCTCTCTTCTCAAACTGAGTTAAACTACACTTACTTAACATACCTCTTTTATAGCACTTTACAGTGTGTTTCATCATTGTTGGTTTCCTTGTCTGTCCCCTACTAGATTATATGTTCCTTGAGGACAGAGGTTGTCATGTTCATCTCTGTTCCCCCAATGTCTGGCACATAGCAGACGTACCATGAATGTTCAATGAAATCAAAGCTTCTCTTGTGTCTTTGGAACATTGAGCGCTCTAGACCCACGGAAATGGCTCTGATAGCACTCTGCTCTCCTGTATCTGAGAGTTTTCATGTGGCATTAAGTATGGAATACTTATTTTTACAAAAAGCAATCTTTTTGAATTATTAACAATAAAAGCTCAGTAATAAATATGGCACCCTGACTATATGCCATGTGATATTCTTGCTACTCTAAATATGTGACTTGTGTAAGTTGTATATTTGCCTGGACTTGAATTATGTGCAGTATCTCTACCTAATATCTGCAGTAGCCTTCTAATGGTTTTTTCCTGCTCTAAAAACTTCGGCTGGGCGCAGTGGCTCACACCTGTAATCTCAACAATTTGGGAGGCCGAGGCAGGCAGATCACCTGAGGTCAGGAGTTTGAGACCAGTGTGGCCAACATGGCGAAACCCTGTCTCTACTAAAAGTACAAAATTAGCTGGGTATGGTGGTGCATGCCTGTAGTCCCAGCTACTCGGGAGGCTGAGTCAGGAGAGTCACCTGAACCCAGGAGGTGGAGGTTGCAGTGAGCCAAGATCGCACCATTGCACTCCAGCCTAGGCGGCAAGAGTGAGACTCCATCTCAAAAAAAAATTAAAAATAAGAAAAAAAAAGAAACAACAAAAAGGTTTTTTTTGTTTTTGTAACAGAGTCTCACTGTTTCTCAGGCTGGAGTGCAGCAGCACAATCTCTGCACACTGCAACCTTCACCTCCCAGATTCAAGGAATTCTCATGCCTCAGCCTCCTGAGTAGCTGGGATTACAGGCATGTGCCACCACACCCTAATTTTTTTGTATTTTCAGTAGAGATGGGGTTTCGCCATGTTGGCCAGGCTGGTCTTGAACACTTGGCCTCAAGTGAGCCACCTGCCTCAGCCTCCCAAAGTACTGGATTACAGGCATATAAAAACTCTTACATACAGTTACATTCTTTGATAAAATGCCATTTCTGCCCCTGACCCTTTAATTTCTATGCTTAAGAATCCAGTTGTCAGCCGAGTGTGGTATCTCACACCTGTAATCACAGCACTTTGGGAGGCTAAGGCCAGAGGATTGCCTGAGTTTACGAGTTCACGACCAGCTTAGGCAACTGGGAGAAATCCTGTTTCTACAAAAAAGTACAAAAAGATTAGCCAGGTGTGGTTGTGCATGTCTGTAGTCCCAGCTGCTTGGGGGGCTGAGACAGGAGAATTGCTTGAGCCTAGGAGGTCCAGGCTTCATTGAGATGTGTTAGTACCACTGTACTCCAGCCCAGGTGACCATATCACTTAAAAAAAGAATCCATTTGCTTTGGACAAAAAAAAAAATAGGCTTGGCTTTCAAGGTCGCACTTTAGTTCTCTTTAAGTCAATCTCATGACATTCTCACAAATATACACTTTGTCCTTTGCCCTTTATAATTGCCCTCTATGTAAAGTATTTGACCAAATTTTTAAGCCCTAATCTAAGCTCAACCTTCTTGATAATCACCATTTAGTTTTACAATGAGGCTATCAAATAGTAACCAAAATATCTCCTGAGAGGAAGGTTAATAGGAAAATAGGCTTGAATAAATAACTTCAAGGAAAATTTAGCAGGAATGATACTGTTTCATACTAAAGTATACTGAATAGATAGCTTCATTATGCATAGTGGAGCTTACCTTATACAGGTTTTAACCTGTAATAATTGGGCATAATTATTTACTGTTAATGGTAAAATGAAACCAACCAGTGTATATGGTATGATCTACCATTGCTTAATAGTAGATCATTCTCCTATTATTTCTATTTTTCATGAATAGAGTGCATGTAAATGAGTTTAAAATAGTACATCATTATTAGCTATATTCTGCAATTTTTCTGTAATGTGGTTTCAAAATAATAGATTAAACTAAGCCTTCTTATCAGCTGAGTCTTAACCCTTCCTCATAGTTTTCCTAGTTGGACATTTGCTAGACATCTTCAAAACCGAATCTCACTACTGTTCGTGGATGTTACCATCACCCACTTAACTGAAACCAGAAATCTAGTCATTATCCTTGATTTCTCTTTTCTTTGCCCTCCTCCTTTTGGCTTTACTGCAGAAAAGTATCCTGAGTTTGGCCATATTACTTCATTTCATCTCAGAGAAAGACAGTATTATACAATAGTTAAGAACCTGGCTAGTGGTGGTAACTGTCCTAAATTTGAATTCTGCCTCTGCAGCCATGGCAAACTATGTACCTTCTCTGTGTCATCAGCAAATGGCTTAATAGTACCTACTTTATAGGGTTATTTCAAGGATTAAATGAATTAATACATGTGCTACACTTGAAATAATGCCTGATCCATATTTACTCAATAAATATTAGCTATCATCATCATCATCTTCAACTCCGTTGTTCATCTTCATTAACTTAGTTGAGGTCTTTATCATTTCTCAGCAGGACCATTGCAGTAGTCTTCTTGGTCTCGTCTAGTTCTTTCCATCCTTACAGTCTGTTCACCATAAAGCAATTTGAGTGATCCTTCTAAAAAGCATTAATACCATTATACCAAGATCCTGCTTATACTTAAAGAAAGGACTTAGAATAAAACCCTAACAGTTTAGTAAACTTACTAAGCTATAGATGCTCTATTCTCTGTCTGCCTCTCTCACTTAAGATTCTACCTCTTGTTTACTAGATCTCTGGGGCTCCAGCCATAGTATAGTTTTTCCTTGCATTGAATATACATGGTTTATTCCTACCTTTGTCTTTGCTTGTTTTCTCTGCCCATTCTTTCGTAGATTTCTATGGCTGACTCTGTCATTTTTCATGCCAACAGACTAAGGATCCACTAGGAAAGGGACTTTATCTAACTTGTTTTGTTATTTTATTCTTACGACCCAGAATGGTGGCTGACCTGTGGTAGCTACTTAGTAAATATTTGTTGAATGAATGAATAAAAAGTGTGGGTTGTTTTGTTTTGTTTTGTCTTAGCATCCCTAAAAACTATGCACATGGTGGCTGCTAAAAGCACCTATTTGGAAGTTAGTTTGAAAACCAATGATAACAGAACAAGTCACGCACTTGGTTCAGAACTCTTAACACTGTTGTTGGCTAGATGTGAGGCTTGGGAAAAATTACCTAATGTCTCTCTTAGTCTAATTTTCTTCATTTATAAATGAATAACAACTGCCTCAGAGTTACTGTGAGATTAAATGAGTTCCTTATAGAGGACCTGGTCTTGAGGAATAGCACACTGTTAATGTTTATTTCAGTCCTTTATTATATTGATTTTTTGTGTGGATTTTGGCCATACTAGCTCTTTAGAGACCTTTCAAAAAATGTGCATCCTTTATATATTTATATATCTAACTATATGTGTATGTTAGATACTCATTTATTCAGCAGATATTTAATGACACCTGCTATGAGCCAGGCATCATAAGCATTGTAGATATAGAAGGAAACCAAAGTCCTTGCTCTTATGGAACTTTCCTTCTAGTGGAAGAAGACAGATGACGTGACAGATGGTGATAAGTGCTGCGAAGAAAAATAAACCAAGCAAGAGACCAGAAGTATCAAGGAAGGCGTACTCTGATAGTATGGTCATTTAAGCAGACTTGGTTGAGTGAGCCATGCAGCTATCTGAAGGAGAGAGTTCTAGTTAAAGGATCTGGCATTGAAAATTCTGGACATTAGAGCAAGTCTTTGTTCCAAGGATTAGCAAGGAGGACAGTGTTGCTGGAAGCAGGGAGGTGGGAAAGGGGAGGTGGTAAGAGAGGTTCCCTGAAGTTAGGATTGGACAAGCCATTGTCAATCTGTGAATGACTTTGGCTTTAATTCTATCTTCAGTACATCTGTGCTTTGAGGAATAAACTTTATTTGTGGTAGGATACATTTACTCTTTCAGTTTCCCTGAAAGGACATAAGAACATAGTTTCCCTTACATGTAATGGAGCCAGGAATTTAAGTAAAACTTCAATATGTTCCCCTGACCAAAGTACCTAATCTTATAATTATATAGTAATTTAACAGGATTTGTTTTAGTATGCATTATAGTTTCCTTGGGCCTATTTTTGGATATCATTAAGGAAGAGCATTATGTTAGAAGCTATCCATTTTAAAATCCAAATTATTTTTTTAAATGATTTATAAATTCTGTTTTCCTTAATTTTTCTTTTCTTTGACTGGAAGGACAGTTGACTGTTGGATTATTTTCTGACGTCATTGTTTGTAATAGTGGCATTATGTTTAGAAAATTCAGGTTAAGAATTGTGATTTATTTGGTGATGTGTAACAATTATAATGCAAATGATTTTTAGGATGGGTAGGGTGTGGATGTCAAGGAATTGGCAAGCAGGAATGCATTTTCCTACTACTAGATTTGCTGACCCAAGACAGTGCCAAGCCTATAAAAATAGGTCTGGGGGCACCTTATTTGATGTGTATGGCTAATGGAAATTATGCTGCATTGGGGATTTGGAGAATAAGATTCATCAGCGTCAGCATTTAGAGAATGGAGAGTGTGTTTTAGAGTGAATTCTTTAAGAAATATTGTGGTACCTACTTTTTTTGGGAAAGTCTCGTAAGTTTCTTAAGATTTTTTTTGTGTTTTCTTTTTCTGAGATGGAGTTTCACTTGTCACCCAGGCTGGAGTGCAATGGCACGATCTTGGCTCACTGCAACCTTCACCTCCCGGGTTCAAGTGATTCCTGCCTTGGCCTCCTGAGTAGCTGGGATTACAAGTGCCTGCCACCGTGTCCACCTAATTTTTTGTATTTTTAGTAGAAACGGGATCTCACCATGTTGGACAGGCTAGTCTCGAACTCCTGACCTTAGGTGATCCATCCACCTTGACCTCCCAAAGTGCTGGGATTACAGGTGTGAGCCACTGCACCGACCTTTTTTTTTTTTTTTTTTTTTTTAATTAATCCATGTGGGGACAAATCGAAAAAAGAACAGAACTGGCAAAAGTAACAAATGGTTAATGTTCAGTAGTTACTTCAAAATTTCTGTTAATTTTATGTTTCTCTGTCATTGTTCTCCAGCCTTGTTTTCCTTTACTTAAGTCTGCATAGTATAGATAAAAACAAAACTGTAAATGAAAATATATAAAGGGATTTTGAAAACCCAAATAGCTTGTTTGAATAGTAGAAAAAAAGTTTTAAAAACACTAGCTTTGGATGCAGAGTCTGTAAAGTCATGTGTCATTTAATGATGAAGTTATTTTCTGAGAAATGCTTCATTAAGCAAGTTCATTGTTGTGCCAGCATGAAAGATTGTACTTACACAAACCTTTAGGTGGTATAGCCTACTACACACCTAGGCTATAGTATCACTCCTACGCTACGAGTTGTACAGCATGTTACTGTACTGAATACTATAGATAGCAGTGATACAGTGGTATCTAAACTTAGAAAAAGTACAGTAAAAATACTTATGGGACCACCGTTGTATAAGCAGTCTGTCATTGATTTGTACATTATGAGCACATGACTGTAGTTTTCTTTGGCTCCATTGTAATGTAAAATACTTCTTCATTTTGAACTATTTTATATTTGCCTTATAAAGTTATTTTCCTGTTGTTTTATTTTTTCCAGTATGGCATTTTCTTATGGGCAGTTACACTCTGTTCTCAGAAGAGAAGTCCAGGATTTAAACCTCTTTTTTTTTTTTTTATCATTTAAAAAATTTTGAACTCTCGGTTTAAATGATATCCAACGTGGAAGCCCTATCTGTAAGATGACTGAAATCAGAGGTGTTTGAAACAGCTGAATTGGAGTGCTGTCCTCTCAGCCCTTCTCCAAGAACACTTAGAGCTCGCTACCTTCTCTCATTAGCTTTCCTTGTTTATAAAAGGGAAATGATACAATACCTACCTATCACAATGATTGATTAATGGAGGCCTATGACTAATATTCTCTCCCTGTCCTCTTTGATTATAACTTCCTCATAGGGTGTGTTATGATATTCATACATCACAGATTTTCCTGATGATGAGTCACCCAGAAAAATATTATATCATGTGACCAAAATTTTTACTGTGGAGAATATAGTCACCCAGTGCTTTGTGTATTATTGCCTAAAATACATTAAAGTTACTAAAGCTGCGTCTCTTCCAATAGTGATATAATGGTATCTGTTAGGCAACAGTGCTGCAGCCCCAATTGTTTTAAATGTACTTAAGAGAGGCCGGGTGTGGTGGCTCATGGCTGTAATCCCAGCACTTTTGGAGAGGCAGGGGTGGGTTGATCACCTGAGGTCAGGAATTGGAGACCAGCCTGACCAACATGGAGAAACCCTGTCGCTACTAAAAATGCAAAATTTAGCTGGGAGTGGTGATACATGCCTGTAATCCCAGCTACTCGGGAGGTTGAGGCAGGAGAATTCACTTGAACCTGGGAGGTGGAAGTTGTGGTGAGCCAAGATTGCACCACTGCACTCCAGACTGGGCAATGAGATAGAAACTCTTTAAAAAAAAAAAGTACTTAAGAGATGTAACTAAGGATAAGTATTACTATCTCAAAGCAGAATTCCTCCTAGGATATTTTCTGGGTTACTCCAATGTGTTTAGTTTCAAAGATTACGTAGTAAAAGCAAGTATATTCCAGATTATGCTTATTAACCCTTTTTATGAAGACTGGCTATTACTGCTCCTGAGTGTTCTCAAACTAGCAATTATTTGAGTAATTAAGTCATCTGGTCAGATGAGGTTTTTCTTTTAACTAACATTTTATGTTTTCATAGGTAGATCACTTAATGAACTCTGATACCAAGTTTCTATTGAGATTGATCTATAAATTATATAGTAATGAATAAAATCTTAGAAATATTGTCACAAATTATAAAAACTAAATCTTTTTAAGAATCAGATTTATGAATTGGGACATTGGTAGTCCCTTTTTCATTTGACAGGGTAGAATGGCCTGATTTATATATGATTAGAGTGATAAAAGATTAAGAAATGGAGGCTGGGTGTGGTGGCTCATGCCTGTAATCCCTACACTTCGGGAGCCTGAGGCTGGTGGATCACAGGATCAGGAGTTTGAGACGATCCTGGCTAACATGGTGAAACCCTGTCTCTGCTAAAAATATAAAAATTAGCCGGGTGTGGTGGTGGGTGCCTGTAATTCCAGCTACTTGGGAGGCTGAGGCAGGAGAATCATTTGAACCCAGGAGGCAGAGGTTGCAGTGAGCTGAGATCACACCATTGCACTCCAGCATGGGCAACAGAGTGAGACTCCATCTCAAAAAGAAAAAAAAAAAAGAAATGGAAATTATCAGTTTCTATTAGAAATATTAGTTAGCTGTGGTACTTCCCAGTATTAGGAGTATTAGAAAATTATTTCCGTTAAATGATTAAATGAGATATGATCTTACTTTTAGCATCTGAAAACTAAGTTCAGTTTAATTTTGCAACATTATTCGACCCTTTCTGCAAAATTTTACATGGTGAAATAAGATTGAAAATTTAACTTCATGGCCGGGTGTGGTGGCTTACGCCTATAATCCCAGCACTTTGGGAGGCTGAGGCTTGTGGATCACGAGGTCAGTAGTTCAAGACCAGCCTGGCCAAGATGGTGAAACCTGTCTCTACTAAAAATACAAAAAATTAGCCGGGCATGGTGGCATGCACCTGTAGTCCCAGCTACTCAGGAGGCTGAGGCAGGAGAATCATTTGAACCAGGAGGCAGAGGTTGCAGTGAGCCAAGGTCGCGCCACTGCACTCCAGCCTAGGCGACAGAGTGAGACTCTATCTCAAAAAAAAAAAAGAAAGAAAAGAAAAGAAAATTTAACTTCAAGTCACCTTATCAGATAGATTCCTTACATTGTCTCCTAACCTTTACGGATCCCATATATAATTTTGTAGATTGCTGCTTCGAAGATATCAGTCCAAGTATGCTGCTGCAATAAAATTCCTGAGACTGGGTAATTTATAAGAAAAGATATTTATTTTCTTACTGTTCTGGAGGCTGGGAATTACAAGATTAAAGCACTGGCATTTGGCGTTTGGTGAGGGCTTGTTGCTGTTTCCTCCATAAGGAGGGTGTGCTCTCGCATAGCAGAAGAGTGGAAGAACAAGGTAACCCAGTGCTTCATGAAACCTCTTTTATAAGATCTTTATTACAGTTAATAAGGAAGGAGCTTTTATGGCCTAATCACTTCTTTAAGGCCCCACACATTGATAGCGCTTGAATTCGGAAGAGACACATCACACCATGGCATATGTATATCAAGTTTAAAGATTAGGTATATCTTTTTCAATGGTATGCCCCTCCACTATATAACCTTCGAGGAATTGCTTAAACCAACTGTCAGGCTATATTCCAAATATTTCCTAGATTCACCGTAACAAAATTTGTGTTTTGGAAATGTGAGTCAAGAGTATTTAATGTAACATATGGTGATGATATTCATTGTGTCCTTGGGACAGAAGTTGAAGGAAAAGAGATTGTGGTCAGATAACTTAGGAGTATGCTGGTTTTTCTTCTAGAAATAAACTTTTATCAGATTTTAGTCAGTAACTATGATATTAAGAAACATAAGATACCTATCATCAAACCAGGGGTTATAATTTGCTAACTTGAAAAAAAATTAATTTGTTTCAAGTTCATACAAACATGCCTGTCTGATTTTAATTTTATTTTCGAATATGCTGGCTGGCTTAAGCAAAGCTAATGCTTATTTGAAGATTTCTCAGGGCCTTTAATATTGAAATATTTACATTATCGCATTTATATTTTCTATCTATATGTTCATCAGATTAGTCAGTCATCGATCTTACATGGTTTTATATAATTTTTCTTCCCATCTTTCCAAAATAATGTGTAAGTTCCATCAGATATCACACTATTTTATTAATGGGAAGAAGGAAAATAATTTCTTTTTTCAAGGGACTATATTTGAAAAGTCACCACATCTAGGATTTGGATCTGAATTTAGAAGTTTTCAATTCTGTTTTCTCATTGGATTTTGTTGGTACTGATGAAGTAAGGTAGAGAAGGAAGACGAGGGATTGAAAGTGAGGGCAGGAGAGAAACCAAACTAGTTTAATATTTTTGTTTTGTCAAATTTCTCTTAAATACTTGGCTGGACTAAGGTTTTGCAGGATACATACTGTTATCTAAACAGATTTTTACAGAATAAACAGGACAATAGCTTGCTGCATTAAAGTCTTCTGAAATGGCTTCCTTGTGGTATTTGGGTGTCCTAGGATCTAGTAGTGGAGAGAACTGTTCTACTGTTATACCCTCTGCTGATTGAAAGAAGTGCTCTGTTAATTTTTTTTGGTAATGTTACTTGTGATTCTGGCCATAATCTGATAATAGTTGGCCTTTCTTTTACAGTTTCCTAAAAAATTTGAGACTTTATTCTTTGCTTCTACTCACTAGTCATCAGTGTCTCCATTAATGACTTATGATTTTCTTTTAGAATATAATTTCTGGCCAGGTGCGGTGGCTCACACCTGTAATCCCAGCACTTTGGGAGGCCGAGGCAGGCGGATCATGTCATGAGATCAAGACCGTGGTGAAACCCCATCTCTACTAAAAATACAAATAATTAGCTGGGTGTGGTGGCATGCACCTGTAGTCCCAGCTACAGCATATATGGCATAATTTTTCAAGTTAAACCTGTAACTTACTGTTCATTATACACAAATGTCTGTATTTCAGATGGAGCAGCTATCAGATGAAGAAATCGATCATGGTGCTGAAGAAGAAGACAGTGACAAAGAAGATCAGGATCTGGACAAAATGTTTGGTGCCTGGCTTGGGGAGCTAGACAAACTCACTCAGGTTGGACATAGTGCTTGGAAAACTGAGGATTCGAAGTCATCATTGTGTTAAAAGTTTAATGTGCAGAAAAGGATACAGATATAAGTTAAATTTTAAAATATTGCTAGAAAGGAAGAAATGTTTAAAGTATTGACAAGTAGATGAAATCATTCTGGAACAGAAGATGTTAAGAATCTATTATTATTTTAAGGATGTTTAAAAAAATATTTGTGAGAAAGGCTCTATTCAGCTAGAGGGGTTACTTAATATATGTTTCATAAATATGAGATTATAGCTAAAAAATTCTAAAGCCTGAAATTCAAAAGTCTAAATTTTAGCAAACTCTGTTACCTTAGTAAATTTGAATACATTTTCACCATAAATAATTACCTACCATGTAAATATTTTCTATGACATGATTGCAGAATACTGACAAAATATCATTCTGGGCTGCATTTTAAAACAGTGGCAAAATTTTTTCATTTTGCTTTATTCGATCTTGGGTTTTAAAAAAAAGAGTGACTTTGTCCTTCAAACTAGCACACCTTTTAGAATGAAACGGTACTGTTGTTATTGCCCAGTAATACATTATATTAAGTATGTGAAGATGGTTATGTTTATTAAATAAATTTAACTTAATGACAATGAGAGCATTAGAACAAAACTTATTTATCCATAAATAATGTCTTTAGGAAGAGCATTTGTGTACAGTTGCATAGGTATGAGATTCCTTAACTAAAGGAAAAGTAAGATGGGCAAGGTGGAAGCTAAAGTACTAGCAGCTTATTTCTGTAGCAGTCTAGAATTCAACTGATAAACTCTTCATATAATTATTGCGAGATCATTTTGAAAAGCAGACATCTTTGTGACCGTAATCTGTTAATACAGTATTTTGGGGAGAATGTTTTCTTTTTTTTGAGACAGGGTCTCACTCTGGTCGCCCTGGCTGGAGTACAGTGGTGTGATCTTGGCTCAGTGCAACCTCCGCCTCCTGAGTTCAATCAATTCTCCTGTCTCAGCCTCCCAAGTAGCTGAGATTACAGGCGTGTGCCACCATGCCCAGCTCACTTTTGTATTTTTAGTAGAGACATGGTTTCACCATGTTGACCAGGCTGATCTCGAACTCCCGACCTCAGGTGATCCACCCGCCTCGGGCTCCCAAAGTGCTGGGATTACAGGCGTGAGCCATTGTGCCTGGCCAGGGGAGAATATTTTCAGTTTCTACTAGGATTTCATAGGAATCATTCCCTTCGTCTCTAATCAAAAGTAACATTATTTTTTACCGGACATGTCTCATGTCTGTAGTTGCCAAACCCTTTCTGTTTAATTCTTAATTTATAAAAAGGGTGATTTTTGAGATTATCACTAGGCTATGCAGTTCTACGCTGGAAGAGAGAGAGGAAGCAAAGAAGAAGAAACAGAAAATGATAATGCATGGAAGAAAGTATGCAAGGGCCAGCTGACATGTGGGGTGTTCTTGATTGACCATGTGGTTTTATTGTCCATACTTGAGAGGAGGGGCCTAAAAGAGAACAGGCAGGTAGGTATTGGTCCAGCTGCTCTGGGTAGAGGGGAACTACATGATGCTCCCCTGAAGAGGGTGTCTCTACTGGTTAGGTACCTTGTACTTTCCCCATATTTTAAGTTGCCTGACATAAAAGTGTGAAGAGGCTGGGCACAGTGGCTCACGCCTGTAATCCCAGCACTTTGGGAGGCCAAAGCGTGCAGATCACAAGGTCAGGAGATCGAGACCATCCTGGCCAACATGGTGAACCCTGTCTATACTAAAAATACAAAAATTAGCTGGGCGTGGTGGTGCATGCATGTAGTCCCAGCTACTCAGGAGGCTGAGGCAGGAGAATCACTTGAACCCGGGAGGTGGAGGTTGCAGTGAGCCGAGATCGTGCTGTTGCACTCCAGCCTGGTGACAGAGCGACACTCCACTTAGAAAAAAAAAAGTGTGAAGAACCACTAATGATGTGACTGTTCATTATATAAATCTGTCTTTAGAGAGAAAAAAAGATGATAACCATTTCATAGTGTGACTCACTGCTAATGTGTTGCTTTATAACACTTGGGATGTTTTCAAGAAATGTTTGACTTAGGAAATTTGTGGCTAAAACCTTAAGTTTCTTGTTTATTTCATTATTTAGTTCATTAGTGTCATCTGTGCACCTATATCATGTATTCAGTGTAGTGGAGTTCTCAACTTAAAATTAAAACAGGTTTAAGTTTTAAAGGTTTAGGTAGTTGATCAGTCTTCTAAAATAGTTTGTAAAATTTTGTATGTTTGTGAATTTTTTTTTTCTGGAAGAGAGTTCATAGCTTTCATAAAATTCTCAGCAACCCCTTTAAAAAGGTTAAAAGACTTCAGCCTGGGCAACAGAGCATGGTCTTGTCTCAAAAAAAGGAAGACAGCATTATAAACAAATAGAATATCCAGGATTCTTTTACAATTTGAAGTTTATTCAGTACTTATCTTAGATAGAATAAGTTTTAAAAGACCAGTCCTCATATTTTGTGAATCTATTAAACAATAACTACTGGCCCTTTTTCTGAATTTCTCTGTTGTAAGTATCTTTTTTCCTTACTGTAGAAAGGTTAGAGAGGAAAAGAGTATTATTTAAGCTTAAAAGTATAACTTAACGAGTCACCCTACCCAAAGTGTACAGTATAATTCAAGGTTTGTCACAGGCATTGTAGCTGGGTTACAGTTTGCCCTCATGTTGATAGAACTGGAGAAAGACAAGAATATTTCATTATTGTTTGAAGTTGTAATCACTTTCCATTAAAAAAAAAATTAGTGAATCTTGGGTCTCACTAATTTTAAATTCCAGAACTGTCCCTTATCTTCAGGGTACTTCATAGCAAAGATTGAGGCTTTCCTGGACCTAAACCAAATCTTTCTGAGGAAAGAAAGAACAGAACTCTCAAACTCTCTTTATGGTTTCTGTTTCTTTTTCTTTTCTTTGAGACAGTCTCTGTCGCTCAGGCTGGAGTGCAGTGGTGGGATCTCAGCTCACTGCAACCTCCGCCTCCCAGGCTTAAGCGATTCTCCTGCTTCAGTCTCCCAAGTAGGTGTGATTAGAGGCGCCCGCCACTGCACCCAGCTAATTTTTGTATTTTTAGTAGAGACAAGGTTTCACCCTGTTGGCCAAGCTGATCTCTAACTTCTGACCTCAGGTGATTGGCCCACCTCAGCCTCCCAAAGTGCTTGGTTTACAGGCATTAGCCACCGCACGTGGCCTTCTTTCTCTGTTTCTTAGCTTACCATGTCCATATTCATATGCCTCACTTATTTTTTAGTGAATGTATATAAAATGAAGTCAGTCACTATACTTAATTTATTTAAGAAGATATTTACTCTGAACTATGACAGTCTCAGGTGCCTTTAAAAATAAGCATAGGCCAGGTATGGTAGTTCATGCCTATAATCCCATCACTTAGGGAGACTGAGGTGGACAGATGACTTGAGGCCAGCAACAAGCTTGGTCAACATGGTGAAAACCCTGTCTCTAGTAAAAATAAAAAAATTAGCTGAGCATGGTGGCACATGCATATGGTCCCAACTACCTGGGAGGATTGATTGAACCTGGGAGGCAGAGGTTGCAGTGAGACAAGATTGTGCCATGGCACTTAAGCCTGGGTTACAGGGCGAGATTTGTCTCCAAAAAAAAAAAAATAAATAAAATAATCATATATCTAAAGATTGAAATAAGTATAACCAAAATAATAATGTCAAAACCAATTATACTTTTCCTTAAGGCTATTACTTAGGAGAACTTTGGTTTTATTAATTATAGTGTGGTAATTCACTTAAACATAAAACAAACTTCATCTTTTTTGTATTATTGAAACCTGAATTTAATATGACTATTACACTTTCTTTTTATAAAGAGTTTGGATTCTGACAAGCCCACGGAACCAGTAAAAAGATCTCCTCTTCGCCAGGAAACAAACATGGCTAACTTTTCTTACCGCTTCTCCATATACAACTTGAATGGTAAGATGTAACTGGAAAAAATATATAGAATAATATGCTAAGTCATATGATGTAGAAGCAGTACAACTGCAATTCCAAATATAAAAACTCAATGTAAAAGCTACATGCATAACCTGACCAAATTCTTAAATTTCTTGATTTGTGTATGTTATTAATGTTACTAATGGAAAATATCACAGAAAAAGGCAAACTATAACATAACTAAAAGATAGTTGGTTTTATTAATAATTGACAGAGTACATAACCAGGTGGAACCCCATAGCAAACTTAATTGCGTTGTTTTTTCACTGACTTAAAGTCCAGTGAAATTACTTGTTAGTAATTTTAAAGCAGCCCCTGTGGTCTTTATTTATTTTATTCTGCCTAGTCAACTTTATAATATTGACCTGTCAGTTTATAATTTTTTAGACTTTTGACTTCTCTTTTTATGCCCTCAGCTCTTTTGGTATTAACATCTCTGCCAAAGCCTGATCATATTAATAACGTATTGAAGCCTGTGGTAAAAAGTTGCACAGAGGAATGTGGAACAGTATAAGATTTTTATAGTATTTTTGTCTTTTAACTCATAATTTATTCTTCTCTGTTTATTACAAGACTTAAAAGTGGAGGACTGTGTACTTCTGAAAGTTTCTTTTGGAATTAAAAAGAAACAAAAACCAGAAATACTAAATTTTATTTGCTTTAGGCTCAACAGAATATATTCTTTTGCTTCATTATCTGCATTTATTAACTGATTTATAACAGAATGTACAAATTCTGGAAACATTATGTGTTGTTCATTGCAGAAGCTCTGAATCAGGGAGAGACTGTGGATCTGGATGCCTTGATGGCTGATCTTTGCTCTATAGAGCAGGAGCTCAGCAGTATTGGTTCAGGAAATAGTAAACGTCAAATCACAGAAACGAAAGCTACTCAGAAATTGCCTGCTAGCCGACATACATCGAAACATGGCACCTTGAAAGGATTATCTTCTTCATCTAATAGGATAACTAAACCTTCCCACGCCAGCTACTCCCTGGATGATGTCACTGCACAGTTAGAACAGGCTTCCTTGAGCATGGATGAGGCTGCTCAGCAGTCTGCACTAGAAGATATTAAGCCCTTAGTAACTAATCAGCACAGAAGAACAGCCTCAGCAGGCACAGTGAGTGATGCTGAAGTACGCTCTATTAGTAATTCCTCCCGTTCCAGCATCACTTCTGCAGCCTCCAGCATGGACTCTTTGGATATTGATAAAGTAACACGCCCTCAAGAACTGGATTTGACACATCAAGAGCAGCCAATTACTGAGGTAAATAGATGGAACTTTTTTCCTGGTATTTTATTATTAAAATAAAAGAGAAATTATATTAAAATAATATAATTTTAATTAACTTTTTAAATTCTTCATTTAGAATTTGTCAAAGATACTTCTGAGATAGGTTTTAAAATCAAGGGTACACAGAAGGAATATATTTATTATCAGATATGGTAATGGCACAAAGGTGATTTAGAAGAAATTTAGTTTTTTTTAATTCTTGTAACTATAGTATTTGGAAGTTACTGAGTTAATATGAGTTGTTTCACATGATTTGAAAAATTAAAATGTGATTTGCAAAGCCAGTTAGTTACTAAGTTATTCAGCTGATAATTGCTTTTTAATGTATGTTGATCTAAAGTAAAACTTAAGAAAAACATTCATATTGTCATTGTAGTCCTCCAGGATTCTAGTTTTCAGGTTTAACTTTCTTTCATTATCCTTTTTTTTTTTTATGAGATGGAGTTTTACTTTTGTCACCCAGGCTGGAGTTTAGTGGCATGATCGTGGCTCACTGCAACCTCTACCTCCCGGGTTCAAGTGATTCTCCTGCCTCAGCCTCCCAACTAGCTGGGATTACAGGCACTCATCACCATGCACAGCTAATTTTTGTATTTTTAGTAGAGATGGGGTTTCACCATATTGGCCAGACTGGTCTCAAACTCCTGACCTCAGGTGATCTGCCTGCCTCGGCCTCCCAAAGTGCTGGGATTATAGGTATGAGCCACTGTACCAAACCCTCTATTTCATTATCAGAAAGTCAGTATGGTATGTTGGAAAGGGCCACCAGGTGTGGAATCAGAAAACTTGATTATGAGTTTTCCTTGCCACTCATTACCCATGGCACCTTAAGTGAGTTATTCAACGTCTCTAAACATCGATTTCTCAGAAGTAAAATGGAGTTTGTAGTACCATATCTGCCTTCCTGATAGGATGGTTCAGAGAACCAAAAGTTACTCATGAACAGGTTTTTAAAAGATGAATTTTTTTAGCGTGTGACTGGATAAGGTTAAGGAATAGATTTGTGATAAGTTTAACAAAAGCTGAGTTTGGTGAAAGAGAATTCTTTATTGAGTTCTTTTCATCAAAGAGATGGTAATTCTGTCATAGGATAGCAGCAAGAAAGAAGAAAACTGGGGACAAAGTTAAGTCAACCTTTCCAATAAGCTTGTGTTTACAATACTCTAATATGAGATAAAAGAATCTATTTATGAATAATCAGTACTAAAGTAAAATCTTGGATTTTAACTATTACTTGATATTATTGATTTTTTTTTCCTAATTTAATTCTTTGGATTAATTTCCATCAATCAGTAACTCTTGGTACTCACCCATGTGCCTAGCTTTGTTTTTGGTACTGTGGAACACAAAAGGAGTATGAATCATGGTAGTTTGGAGATTAACTTATTTCAAGGAAAGTTAGCAAATCTTATCAATCTGAAGAATAAACTTCCATTTATAAAAATGCAACTTAATCTAAGTGGTATATATCCTGTAGAGAACTTGAAAACTGGCTTCTATTTTGTGATACGTCAGAATTATATTTAGCACCAACTACTTAGTATGTGTCATTTCATGTCTTTTAGATTTACCTGCTAGGATAGGAGCAATATTTCATTAGGGATGGTCTTTCTTGGCTATTCTGTTTTGTACGTTGATACTACTTTCAATCAGTTTACAGTATTTTGAGTTGGGTTAAGATGCATGAGGACAATTTATAAACTAATTATTAAGGATCTTCTAATACCGTATGTGTGTCTTTTTCTCTGTAAAATACGCTTGTTATAAAAGTTCATACAGTATAGGGGCAAATTGAAATAAAACATGAAAAATTCCTCTCTCCCAGCAAACACACTTCAAATAGTATCTAGTGGTATCCATGGATATCACTGGCAATACTATAAAAATGCCAGTATTCAATGGTGTAATGTTTAATATTAGTTTAATGTAAGGTTTGGTGAGTAAACCAGGACTATAGACAGAAAAGGAGTTAAAAAATCTTATCTGGCTAGCCTGTTCTTTTGCCTTACCTAAGAGTATAGAAATGCAGTGTAACAAATCTGGAACTTGCTTCAATATGCTTTTTTCGAGGTCTAGTCTTTTCTGATTCAAATAAAGTAAACTGAAGCAAGAATAATATTTCCCAAACTCATGTATCAAATTGTCTTTAAATTAAAATAGTTTTAAAAATATTTTAGTTTTTCATGCATGACATTAAATAGTTCTGAGATATGTTACAGAAAACTATCTCCTACCCACATACATACACATCATATACTGCTCCCAAAGGTAAGCAGTTTTTACTTATTCAGCTGATTCTTAGGGAATTTGCCTCTTTATCATGAACTCCACATACATATTGCATTTCCTGTTTTTTTTAGTTGTGTGTATTACCTATTGACTTCTCACTCTGCTCCAGAAGATGAGGGTAAAGCTCTCTCTATACAGCTTCTTCTCACTTCTCCCTTTCTGTTCTTCCATTCTCCAAATATGTGTGTGTATGTGTGTGTGCGTAAGTAAATGTGTCTGTGTACACACACACACACACACACACATTTACATATTTATATAAAACATATATATATGTACTTTTTTTTTTTTTTGAGATGGAATTTTGTTCTTGTTGCCCAGGCTGGAATGCAGTGGTGCGATCTCTGCTTACCGCAACCTCTGCCTCCCAGGTTCAAGCGATTCTCCTGTCTCAGCCTCTCGAGTAGCTGAAATTACAGGCATGTGGCTACCATGCTTGGCTAATTTGGTGTTTTCAATAAAGACGGGGTTTTTCCATGTTGGTCAGGCTGGTCTTGAACTCCCGACCTCAGGTGATCTGCCCACCTCAGCCTCCCAAAGTGCTGGGATTACAGGCATGAGCCACCACACCTGGCTCATTCTTCAAATATATTTTGATTGAGCTAATTTTCAGTGTTTATGTTTAAATGACTATATACTTGTAATTTACTGGTAACCTTTATATACTCTTATGGACTACATTCCCTTTCTAGAATATCATTTTACTGGAATGAATAGACTTTTAAAAATGCTCAATTTTCTATATGGTGATCACTATTTCAAATTCAGACTTTCTCCCAGTTGATTAAATCTCTCTGGTTCAAACCAAATTAGTATTTCATTAATTGCATGTTCTTAAATTTCTTTCTTTTTAAATAGTCTTTGGGATTATCCTTAGGTCTTTTTTCTTAGGCTGGTGAGCTTCTTTGGAGAAGATTCTTCCAGTCTTCTATGCTGGTTAGCCAGTGTTTGAGCAGCCCATTTGGGATAGAAGGATTGGAACATGAGGGTGGGCCTCAGTGTTTAGTCTGTGAACTTTCTTTTGTTTGTTTTTGAGATGGAGTCTCGCTCTGTCACCAGGCTGGAGTGCAGTGGCACCATCTCAGCTTACTGCAATCTCCAACTGCCTAGTTCAAGCAATTCTCCTGCCTCAAACTCCCGAGTAGCTGGGATTACAGGCACACACCACCATGCCCAGCTAATTTTTGTATTTTTAGTAGAGACGGTTTCACCATGTTGGCCAGGATGGTCTCGATCTTCTGACCTTGTGATCTGCCAACCTCAGGCTCACAAAGTGCTGGAAATAGAGGTGTGAGTCACTGTACCTGGCCCAGTCTGTAATCTTTGATCAGATCCTTCTGGGTCAGGGTTTCTCAGCTATCAGTACTATCGATATTTGGGCTCGTTTTCTGTTGTGAGTGGCTGTCCTATGCATTATAGGATGTTTAGCATCCCTGGCCCATACACATTAGATGTCAGTGGTACACATACCTTCTTCAGTTGTGACAACTAAAAACGTCCCCAGACATTGTTACATGTTCCTTGTAGGACAAAATCCACCCCCAACTGAGAATGACCACTGCTGTAGGTAGAGAGGACAGTAGGTCTGAGTCCTTTTCTTCATGGAAAGTGACCTTGGGTTGTCCTTCACCTGGCAGTCTTCCTGGAAACATAATGGGATAAGAATTTATATAGAATATCTCCAGGTAATATTGTTTATTGTGAAATTGACCCCTGATTGGTGAGTACATATGGCCCAGGAAGACTGTCCATGAAGAACTAAATTAGCCTATGAAAAGACAGAGACCTCCTTGACTTACTGGTGTGCAGTGTAACTTTTTTTTTTTTTTTTTGAGACAGAGTCGCGCTCTGTCACCCAGGCTGGAGTGCAGTGGCGCAATCTCAGCTCACTGCAACCTCTGCCTCCCAGGTTCAGGTGATTCTCGTGTCTCAGCCTCCGAGTAGCTGGGATAACAGGCACGTGCCACCACCTTGGCTAATATTTATATTTCTTTTTTTGGTAGAGACAGGGTTTTGCCACGTTGTCCAGGCTAGTCTCAAACTCCTGACCTCAAGTGATCCACCCACCACAGCCTCCCAAAGTTCTGGGATTACACTTTGGGAGCCACTGCACCTGGCCAGCAGTGTAACTCTTGTAAATGAGTGTGAACATGTCCTTTAAGGGGCCCTGGAACTTATCCTCATTGACTATTACAAGGTACTGATGGTTCACATGGAGCATAAAGTTTCCCTAACCCAGGGTGAATTCTGCACTTACCACATGGTCTCTTTCCCCTTAGAATGTGCTATCACTTATGTGCCCAAAAAGGGCCTGTGGTGAGCTGTATGGATTCCCTCTGAAGATGGCATATCTCATGCTAGCATGCCAGCATGCTATCTTTCTACAGAACTGAGTGAATTTGGTGCCAAGCTATGGTCTTTTAGGTCCTGTGAGTGGATATTAATCTGTACCTGAGACCACTGCTGGTGGGCAAGTGAGTAAAGGAGGGAATCTGGGGATTAGCTGCTTTCTTAAATGTGTTTTCAACCAGTCTTCCTACTGTTAGTCCCACCATCACTTCTACTCTACTCTTGCTTGTGGGGACTTCTGAGGTTACACAATATAAATTGAGTGCTCCTCTGCTTTTTTCCAGTACTGGCCCAGCATTTAGCTTTTCTTGGATTTGCTAAATTGGTTACCACTCAGCCATATTCTTCTTTTCCCCATCTTTCCACCCCCATTTTAATCCCTGTAAAACAGTGCTTCATAACTTGGGCCACTTTGTCCCCCTGGGGATATGCAGCATTTTTGGTTGTCCATCAAAGGAGTGTGCTACTACTGGCATCTTGTGGGGTAGAGGCCAGCAGTGCTGCTAAACATCCTACAGCACAAAAGACAGCCCACAGGAAGAATAGTTATTTGGCCCAAAATAGTGCAAGGTTGAGAAACCACATTTTAAATCACATGGCATTTGTTACTCATGATTCAGCAAGGTGGCAGTTACAGTATGTTGTATGAAGTCCTTCTGTTGAAAGTTTCTGATAAAGATCAAGGAAGTACCAGCATCAAATCATCTTAGATTCAAGGAAATATAGGTGTCTTTGGCCGGTCTCTCTCTCTCCTGAACTCCAGGTGCATACATTCCATCTCTAATCAATATCTCTCTTAGAATGCATAATTGTATATTAGATTTCTCCAGAGAGAAAGAACCAATAGGAAATGAGAGGGGATTTATTATGGAAATTGGCTCATACCATTATGGATGCTGAGAGAGTCATATGACAGGCTGTCTGCAAGCTGGAGACTCTTAGGATGGTGGTAAGTGTGGCTCAGTCCTGGACTGAAGACCTGGGAACCCAAGGGGGTGCTGCTGGTGTAAGGCAGGAGAGCCTGGAGTTCTGACATCAAAGAGCAGAAGTAGAGTGTCCCATCTCTAGGAAAGAAAGGGAGGAAATCACCTTCTCTCTGCCTTTTTTGTTCTATCTGGGGCTCCCAGCTGATTGGATGGTGCCTACTCACAATGAGGGCAGATCTTCCCCACTTAGTCCTGGTTCACATACCATCTCCTCTAGAAACACTCTTACAGACATACCCAGATGCTTTACCAGTTCTCTAGGTATTCCTTAATCCAGTCAAGTTGATAGCTAAAATTAACGATCACAAGTAGATTGCTCAAATTTAACTGGTCTGAATCTAAAGTCCTTTTTCTTCAAACTTATTTCTCCCACCATCTTCTCTGTCTCGATTAATAGATACTCCATTCTCCTTCTTCATCAAGCAAACTCCTTGGAGTCTTTATCTACTTATTTTCTTTCCACCTCCCTTCCAATCTAGCAGCAACTTCTGTTGGCTTTATCTTCAGAATATGTCTGGAATATGATCACTTCTCACCATCTTCCCTGCCACCAAGCCAACATCATCTTGATCTAGATTTTTGAATAGGCTTTCACCTGGTCTTTCTGCATTCACCTTCTCCTTAACAGTTTATCATCCACACTGCAGCCAGAGTGGTCTTTTTGCAAGGTAAGCCAAATCATCTCTTCTCAAACCTAAAAGCTTTGCATTTCAAAGTATAGCCAAAAACCCTCTAGTGGCCTGTAAAGCCTTACCTGATCTGCTTTCCTGTTACCACTGACCCTATTTTTCTTCCCTCTGTCCCTTACCCCGCTGGCCATCATACTGTCCCATACTTGTTCTCAGTCAACAACCAGGCCTGCCTCTTAGCCTTTGGATTTATTCCCCCGCCTGGATGCCCTTCTGCAGTTATCTCTACAACATTCTCCTAGTTACCTTCTGGAATTTGCTGAGATGTCACTTTCTTGTTGAGGCATTCTTTGATCATGCTATTTAAAAATGGAGCTCCTCTTACTACGCCCTGTTGCTACCTTTTCTTTATTTTGTTTTTTTGAGACCTAGTCTCATTCTGTCACCCAGGCTGGAGTGCAGTGGTGCCATCTTGGTGCCTCCGCTTCCTGGGTTCAAGGGATCCTCCTGCCCTTAGTTTCCTGAGTAGCTGGGACCTTAGGCGTATGCCATCATGTCCATCTAATATTTTAATTTTTTGTAGAGAAGGTGTCTCACTATATTGCCCAGGCACTATATTGAACTCCAGGGCTCAAGCAGTCCGCCCACTTTAACCTCCAGAAGTGCTAGGATTACAGGCATGAGCCATTGCACCCAGTCTATGATTACTTTTTATCTCTCGTTTCTGGTTTTTTTTTTCTCTTTAGTAATTACCATCATTTAACATACTATATACTTTACTTTTTGATTGTCCTTTCCAACTTGAATATAAGCTTCATGGGGAGAGAGATTTTTTGTTGCTTTTATTCCTGATGTATTCTTAACATTGAGAACAGTACTTGGCTCATAAGAAGCACTCGAATATTTGGCCGGGCTTACTCCTGTAATTCCAGCACTTTGGGAGGCCAACGCAGGTGGATTGCTTGAGGTCAGGAGTTAAAGACCAGCCTGACCATGGTGAAGCCCTGTCTCTACTAAAAATACGAAAGTTAGCCAAGCGTGGTGGCACATGCCTGTAATTCCAGCTACTCAGGAGGCTGAGGTAGGAGAATTGCTTGAACCCAAGAGCCAAGATCACACCACTGCACTCCAGCCTGGGTGATAGAGCGAGACTCTATCAAAAAAGAAGCATTCATATATTAGAATGAACAAATATATGCATGTGTTCATTCCACCATTTTAAATCTAGAAACCTACACTCTAAAATTATCAGCAGTTGTTTTCTTTCAGGATGGTGACTGTGAAGTAACATGTAAAAACTCTTTAATAGTGAATTCCTTTTTCACATCTAGGTTCTCTAGCGCCAGTAATCATACTTAACTGTTTAGAGAAACCCAGGATAGAATAGTAGCTTTTACTGAAAATTAATGATACAAATATCAGTTAGAAATGCCAGTTTGAAGTTAGTACTGTTTTGTCTTGGGGTCATGGGTAGTCAAGTTGCCCATCTAAAAGTAATATTGTGGCTTATCTTTCTGCCTCCTTGATCTCTGAGAGTCAACGTGGACAGGCACAGTACAATTGCACTTCTAAAAGAGTTTATCTTTTATACTTGCCTTTCTTTTGCTTGTTTTTTGTTAAGATACTATACTTCCAGCACTTCACATATGTTATTTTAAGCCTCATACCATTTCATCAAAGCCAAGACTGAAGAAATTAAGTGGGTCAAATAACTGAGAAATCTGTGTTTGAATTCTAAAACCACAACGTTTGCTTCCTATTTTCATAAAAATCTTAAAGTATAGCCAATTGTTAAAAATGCTTATTTCCCAAATGAATTATAGAATAATTTCAGTTAATATTATAAAATCCATCAGCAGTAATGACCATTTGCTAAGTTTTTAAAATTAGACTTCATTGTAGTTGAAATAAATAGAATGGCTATTTCTCAACCATTATGAAATATGTTGTAGCTGATTTACTCATCTTTGTGGTACTTTTATTCATGTTAACTGATAAAACATCTCGATAAGACAACAGTTTGTAAATTTAAATGGTAATTTCATGTTATTTTTATATAAAGTAGGATTTACTAATTAAAGGTTAATGTTAGAATTTACCTTTATTTTTCTGGTGGGATTATTAAATTTTAATTTTTTTTGAATTTGGAATTTTATACATGACAGTGTATTTTTAACATGAAAATACTTTGTAAAGCTATTACTTTAGTAGATTCAAAGGACTTTTTTCCCACGATAATATACATAATGTAATCATCAAGTTTTTCTTAAGATTCAGCAAAACCTTTTGCCAAATTTAAAGGAATAGGTAAGGCCAGGTACAGTGGCTCACGCCTATAATCCGAGCAGCACTTTGGGAGTTCGAGGTGGGTGGATCACCTGAGGTCATAAGTTCGAGACCAGCCTGGCTAATATGGTGAAACCCCATTTCTATTAAAAATACAAAAATTAGCTTGGTGTGATGATGGGCACCTGTAATGCCAGCTACTCAGGAAACTGAGGCAGGAGAATCACCTGAACCCAGGAGACACAAGTTGCAGTGAGCTGAGATAGTGCCACTGCACTCTAGCCTGGTCAACAGAGCAAGACTCCCATTTCAAAAAAAAAAAAAAAAAAAAACTTAAAGGAATAGGTATCAGATGAAAAAAGAGGCAGAAGATTTAGTGAAATCCAGGGGAAAAGCCTAATTCATACAAACGTATTTCAGATACACTTGCCCAGTAATCACTGGCACATAGGCCCTGACTCTTATTGTATGTGTTTCTTGGAAATCTGTGTGATTTTTTTTTTTCTCTGCAGAAGTAAAAAGCATCTTTATTTAGGTTTAGGTCTGTTTTTATTTTTGGTTTCTGGAGGGCTGGTAAAGGACCGTTTTTTAGACAAAAATAGAAATATATTTATAATAGAAATATATTCATCTGGCCAGGGACAGTGGCTCACGCCTATAATTCTAGCACTTTGGGAGGCCAAGGCAGGCAGATCTCTTGAGGTCAGGAGTTCAGGACCAGCCTGGCCAACATGGTACAATCCTATCTCTATTAAAAATATAGAAAAAAAATTAGCTGTGCATGGTGGTGGCAGATGCCTGAAATCCCAGCTACTCAGGAGGCTGAGGTGGGAGAATCGCTTGAACCCAGGGTATGGGGGTTGCAGTGAGCTGAGGTCACACCACTGCACTCCATCCTTGGGTAACAGAGCAAGACTCCATCTAAAAAAAAAAAAGAAATATATTCATCTATTTAAAATGAACAGAGGCTATAAAACAAAAAGAAATCAATTAAAAACATTCAGAAATTTACTGCTATATAATATCCTGTAGAAGGAGAGCAGAATAAAGAGAAAAGGGGGGGAAATAGAAAAATTGAGTGCTTACTCTGTTGACCATTGTGCTTTATGGCTTAACACACGTGGTGCAGAGCCCAACACCTTGTGGAGGGTACGATTATCCCTCTTGTACAACGGAAGGAACTGAGGCAGAGAGTGACTAAATAACTTGGCCAAGGATTTGAACCCAAACATACTCGGTGTAGAGCTCATACCACCATGTCATGCTGCTTCATCACAGAATTGAAGGGAAGTCAAGACAAGAGTAGACTGGCCAGTGTTCTCAGAGCCAGCAGACTTAGAGACAGAACTACATTGGCATGAGAGAAAGAGAAAAAGGCAAAGAGATGTATGTAATAACATCCCCATCTTGTGGTGTTTTTGTGTATATTTTAAAAATATTTTAAGTAAAATTAAGTTAAACTCTAACTCTAAACTAAAAAAGCTTAAATTAAGATGAGGTCTGGTAGGTTCCCGCTCTTAGTAGTAATACTAATCACTGATATAATTTTTATACCAACCTTTGAAAATAAATGCTGTGATTACCTTCAATTTACACATGAAGAAACATTAAATGATAGGCCCAGAATCACCTTGCCATTATAAATGGCCAAGCTGGGGCTTGAACCAAGGCACTTTAGCACCAGGGTCTGCATTCTTAACCATCATGCTATACTTACTTTCGGCATAATATTTGTGGAAAATGCATACACAAGTCAGTAAAGATGAGGGAAATCTATTTTATTGAAACACCAGTGAGTGGTCATAAGCCTCCACTTCTTTTTTCTAGTTGTAATCTAAAGTGTTAGCTATCACAAGGAAGTGTTTTCTTTGTAACCACTACTTTGGTACAAGGCCATTTCTTGATAATGGTTTGGCTCCTGTGTTCAGATCAATGCTTTTTATTTTTTATTTTATTTTTTTTGTTACAGGATCATGCTGTTTTGCCTATACTGGAGTACAGTGGCACAATCTCAGCTCCCTGTAACCTCTGTCTCTCAGGTTCAAGTGGTTCTCATGTCTCAGCCTCCGTAGTAGCTGGGACTACAGGCACACACCACCACACCTGGCTTATTTTTGTGTTTTTGTAGAGATGGGGTTTTGCCATGTTGGCCATGTTGATCTCGAACTCTTGACCTCAAGTAATTTGCCTGCCTGGGCTTCCAAAAGTGCTAGGATTACAGGCGTGAGCCACCGCACCTGGCCAGATCAATGCTTTTTAATATGTGCATTTCTACCCCCACCCCAAGGACTCTGGCTTGTAAATGGCACTTTATTTTAACGTGTTATAGATTCACTTCAAGAAAATGGTTCATAACTTACTTTGTAGAAATTTGTGGAGTTTTTGTAAGATTAATAGAAAGTTTTATCAAACACAAATGACACAACACTTTGTAACGCAAATGAAAGTTTTCAAAACTGAGAAATGTACAGCAAAATTTATACAGAGAATTGACCTTTAAATTCATTTTTTCCCTCTTGGGAAACTCACTGGACATTTTTGTTACATGTTTTGAGCACAACCTTTAGATTTATGAAAGTAATGATAAAGAGTAGGTAAAGATTAGACTTGGAGCAGATATTTTTTTGGTAAGAAAATAATTACTTTACAGAAATGGACCTAAATAACATTAAAAGCTATATTATTCCACAATCCCTTTTTATTCATGTCAATGTAACATCATAAATTTTTAATCTTTGTTTATTCTATTGGTTTTGTCACTTCAAATATGTCCTTTTCTGATAAGGGCATACTGAATAATAACTATAGTATTCCATCATACTATTTTACATGATACCTAGGCAATCATCTCTTGTTGAATATTTCAGATTTAGATTTTTTTGTTTGTTTGAGACAGAGTCTTGCTCTGTCTCCCAGGCAGGAGTGCAGTGGCACCATCTGGGCTTATTGTGACCTCTGCCTCCTGGATTCAAGCAATTCTCCTGCCTCAGCCTCCTGAGTAGCTGGAAAAACAGGTGCAAGCCACCACGCCTGGCTATTATTTATATTTTTAGTAGAAATGGGGTTTCACTATGTTGGCCAGGCTGGTTTCAAACTCCTGACCTCAAAGTGATCTACCCACTTTTGCCTCCCAAAGTGCTGGGATTACAGGTTTGAGTCACCGCTCCTGGCCCAGATTTAGATTTTTCAAAAGTTTAACCAGTAAGCATTTGGAAATATATAATGAACACTTGTGCAAGATTGAGTCTAGAAATAATAGATTCTTTTAAAAAACATAGTTTGAAATAATGTTATACTTATAAAACCTTTAAAGAATAGTACAAAGAACTCATGAAATTCATTAGCCAGATTCAGTAATTTTAACATTTTACCACATTTACTTTATTGTTCTATGTCTATTTTTCCTGAACCATTTGAGAGTTGGTTGCATTTATCATTCTCTTCTATTTTTTAATACTTCAGCATCTGTTTCCTAAGAACAAGGATATTGGCAGTATAGATTTGATAGGCCTCCTGTTGATATAGTAATTGAAACAGAATATGTTTAATGAGAAAACACAGAGGGAAAAACAAAAACAGTCTTGGTTTGGCCAAGTGTGTGGCATGAAGGACAGGCAAAAATAGTTATTCATACATTCTGTAAATATTTGAGAGCCTAGGCACTGTGGAGGGGTGTAAGGGATAAAACTGGAATATAATACACAATGTTGGCCAGGTGGGGTGGCTCACGCCTGTAATCCCAGCACTTTGGGAGGCGGAGGTGAGCGGATCATTTGAGGTTAGGAGTTCAAGGCCAGCCTGGCCAACACAGTGAAACTCCATCCCCACTAAAAATACCAAACTACCCAGGTGTGGTGGTGGGTGCCTGTAATGCCAGCTACTTGAGAGGCTGAGGCAGGAAAATTGTTTGAACCCCAAAGACAGAGGTTGCAGTGAGCTGAGATCATGCTACTGTACTCCAGCCTGCGCGACAGAGCGAGACTTTGTCTCAAAAAAAAAAAAGTCCTCATGAAGTGATAATTTATTGTATGGAGGGGTGGATATAGAGACAGTCAAACAAGTGATTTTGGTACAGTGTGGTAGGAACTATGATGGAAAAAAATAGAAAAAGTTTTTGGTTAGCAAGTTCTTGATGACTTTGAGAATGAATTACAGAATACATTACAACTCAAAGGATGAAGGCTTTAGGGGAGAAAGATTACAAGAAATTAAGGGATAAATGAGTGGCTGGGAAGTGGAGGAGGCACCTTCTAGCATGAATTCAGGGAATTTGGCAGTGGAGAGGAGAAGCATAGTTTAGCAAGAGGAGTGTACCCAGAAGAACTGAACATTTTTCTCTTCCCCTCACCCTCAATGAACTGATGTAGTTGAGTATCAGAGACTAAAGATAACTCTCTTTAGGAGGAGGGATGAATGGGATCTAGAACATGCTTAGCTTTGGAAGGGGAAACGAAACACTTTTATTCATCTAGAACTCGAGGGAAGTATAAAAATATGGGTGTAATTACAAGGTATACTCTAATGATGAAGATCCTCATGATAAATGGATGTAGTTTTTTCACATGGAGGGAAGTACAGTCATATGAAGAGAGGGAAGAGGGAAGCTAGAAGCTTGAAGAACATGGACACTTAGAACAGGCTTTGAGAGAATGACTTAGCAGAGTGGGGAAAAGATTAAGAGCACTGCCAAACAGTGGTTAAGGCCCAGTTGAGGTTTGTTAGCATGAATTGGTATTGGACATGATGTTTCTGCACAATTCTTTCATAGAACTCTACTGTCCAGAAGTGGAGTCAGGTTATCTCTAAATTATTAAGGGTTAGGATCATCTGGTTCTTACCTTTATAATTTTTGCACATAAGAGAAAGGTAATTGCATGCAACTTTTCATTACTATTTTGTTTCATTACTGTTTTGTTTCACTTCAGTGATCTTTTTCTCTTCCTGCATGGTAATGAGAACTGCCCTGTTCACCTCCTTTACCTATCATTTTCTTCCTTACTGCATTTTCACAGCATGCTATTTCTCTGAGATGTTCCAGCAAGCAGGCCAAGCATCATAGTGGCTTCACAGAAGAACAGGCTGAACTGACACCTGTAAGTTCTATAAACATACCATGGGGTGACTTAAGAGGAATGCATTCATTAAAACTCCAAATGATGAAACCTTTTCATTTAACTTCAATTTTTCAAATAAACATTAAACTTAATAAATTAGTAAAAACAAGCAACTTTAAATATGGTACCATCAAATATTAATACTTCTGTTATGATTATATAGGGGGTAGCATAATTGATGTCAATAATTTTGTATTAGAACCTGAAACAACATGCCTTCTTCTGTAGCTTCAGGGCTTTTTTAAGTTTCTTAAGATTTTAACACATTTAGTTGTTCTTTACAGCAGAGATACCAAGTGGAATGATTCTTCTGCACTGATACTTAACTGGAAACCTAGTTCCTTTCTTTAAAAAAATGTATTATTTGGTCAGTGGTTGGCAAATCTGGATGCTTCAGAAGTACTGTCCCAGATGGTAGCCACTAGCCACGTGCTCCTATTAAGTATTTAAAATGTGGTTAATCCAAATTGTGGTGTGCTGTAAGGATAAAATAGACACTGGACTTCAGAGACTGACTATGAAACAGAAGTGTAAAAAAATCTCATGGCCGGGTGTGTTGGCTCATGGCTGTAATCCCAGCACTTTGGGAAGCCACGGCAGGCAGATCACTTGATGCCAGGAGTTCAAGACCAGCCTGGCCAGCATGGTGAAACCCTGTCTCTACTAGAAATACAAAAATTCTCTAGGTGTGATGGTGTACGCCTGTAATCTCAGCTACTCAGTAGGCGGAGGCAGGAGAATTACTTGAGCCCAGGAGGCAGAGGCTGCAGGGAGCGAAGATCACACCATTGCATTCCAGCCTGAGTGACAGAGCAAGACTCTCAAAATATGTATATTTGTATTAATTACCTGTTAAAATTTTGGTTATTTTTAGTTAACTAAAAGATATGAATATTTCAGTGTTTTCTTTTTATACTATTAAAAATTAATGTGGCTAACAAAATTTTTAATTACCTTTCTGATGATTTCTATCACCATCTTTACTGTCCAAGTGAAATTTGTAAATAATATAACCTACTTACATACCTACTTTTTATATGAATGTAATGCCCCAACACCTAGTATGAAGGAGAAATAATGAGAAAGTAATTTATAATAAAGTGATATATCTGTTTCAGTATGTAAATGCTTAGCTGCCACTATTAAAAGACATAATGAAGTAGTCAAACCTTACACCTACCTATAATAAAAAACTTTGGGTTTAAGAGAAGTGAAATTAGATGTTGTTTTTTTTTTTCTCAAGAAGTACAGGAAAAAGAACAAATATCAGTGGACTCCAGAATTAAAACATGTTATGATAAGGGATAGCATATGTGACATACTTGCATATGAGAAAAAGGGAAATAATCTCAATTGAAGTAGAGATAATGTGCTAAGACAGTTATAGGCAAGCAGAGAAAATGGGAACATGTAAAATTCTTGCAAATTAGGTAAGATTATCATTGCAATGACAAAATCATTTCAGTGTTATAATGTGGGATGAGGTGGTAGTAATAAAATGACTTTCTGATTTTTTACAATGTAGATTTTTTTATTGTGCTATATATTTTATTTTATTTTTTTGAGATGGAGTCTTGCTCTATTGCTCAAGCTGTAGTACAGTGGCATCATCTTGGCTCACTGCAGTCACCACCTCCCTGGTTCAAACAATTCTCCTGCCTGAGCTTCCCAAGTAGCTGGGACTACAGGTGTGTGCCACCATGCCTGGCTAATTTTTATATTTTTAGTAGAGATGGGCTTTCACCATTTGGCCAGGCTAGTCTCAAACTCCTGACCTCAGGTGATCCACCTGCCTTGGCCTCCCAAAGTGCTGGGATTAGAGGCATGTGCCACCACGCCCAGCCTTTCATACTACATATTTTAAATATGACAGCATAGTATGAAATATTTTAAAACAATTTTTACTGATAAAGCTCATTTCATGTTTTCTCTAATTTAATATTATTTAGTTCTTAATTCTGTTAAAAGGAATTCCAAATCTCTCCTATCATACTGGCATGTGACAGTGCACACTGCCAGTTGTGGTACCAGCAACTCTTTATTTCAAGCTAGTTTTCCGTTGGTGAAATTATTTTCCAACATTATGAACAGCTCTTTGTAAACTCAGAACAAAAGAAAGTGCAGACTTCTTTCAATTTATTTTAGAGGGCAATAGCACTCCTGGAAAATTCATTCATTATTAAAACTATACAAAACACTTTTTATATGTAAAATGAAATTAGGTTCTAAGAGTAGATTTTTATAAACAAGATTTCCTATTTCTATGACTTTCCATCTAAGGACATTTAAAAATCATGTGGAATGTTGGACTTTTATTGTTGTTACTGACATTGTACCATGCTTACAAGCCATCTAGCATTTTCGACTTCCCAGTAAATACCAGTAACTCTTCCTCTTGTCTTCATTGTGGCAGCCTAAAATGTCCTCAACATTTTCTGAAATTCCTGCTTGAGGGCAGAACTACCCTCTTTTCGAGACCCATTCGTTGCCCTCTGTTTCTACTCTGCCATGTTCCCACTAAGAGGCTGCTACTCCAGCAGCTTCTTAGTCATCATCCAGGACTGTAAGCTTTTTCAGAATTACTTTATTAAGCCCCTAATTTGGGGTTAGATACTCCTGTCCTTGCTCACCTACCTCTTAACACTGTTTTGTAGTTGTAAGTTGGTCTGCATCTGCCTATTAGACTCTACATTCTGTGAGGCAAGGAATGCCCATCTTGGGCATCTTTGCATCTTTGCTGGCATAGTTCCAGGCTCAAAAGTTGTAACCTAAAAAATAGTTGAGTAAATGAAGAGGAAAAGAAAGAAATAAATCATTAAAATGGATTAAAAGTAAGCCCCTGACTTTCTGTCTATAGTTGGTGAATAAAAGAAAATAAAAGAAGGCCCTGCTTATATGAATGTGCATTTTTGTTAACTGGTAACATAGCCAAAACTGAAGGCTGATTGGATGCCATGCCCAAACCATTATCTTTTTTTAAAACTAAACATTTAAAATATATTCCTAAATAGAATGGGCCGACTTAGCCATAGTAACTGCTGATCTCCATAGCAGAACCATCCACAAAGACACAGACAGCACTGATTTTTTTTCCCATTGATTAGGGTGAAAAATGTACAACTTGTTTCTGAACCAGAACTACAATTTCTGCAGTTTAAAATGTTTCACTCATAATATGGCCCTGGTAGAAATTATGTAGTTTTAAAACTACATAATTTACTTTCCTTAGTCGTTCAGCTTTGTACCACTCTTCTCACCCTCTTGCATCCTTCCAGTAACCAGTTTCACCCCACCCCTGCCCCTTTTTTTGGAAGAGCAAGGAATTCTAGGATCAGTGTTATGGCTGGTACCAGTTGGAGGAAGATACTTTATTTTATTTTTTGAGACAAGGTCTCTCTCTGTTGCCCAGGCTGGAATGCAGTGGCATAATCCTAGCTCACTACAGCCTTACGCTCCTGGGCTCAAGTGGTCCTCCTGTCTCAGCCTCTTGAGTAGCTGGGATCACAGGTCAAGCCACCATACCCAATGGAGTTTGCTGTTTCTGGTTTCTAAACGTTTGTTGTTTCTGCTACAAATACCTGTGGTTTAAATAGAACCTGGAGACCTAACCTTCCTCACTGCTAATAACTAAACAGTGAATAGCTACGTAACCATCCATGCAGGATGTAATTTATGATCATGTTTAGCTGTTGTTTGTGGTCTCATTTTTTGAATGTGGCATATTTTGGGACCACCAACCATAATGATTACCCTCTTTTTATTTTAAGCTATTTAAATAGTTTAACATTTCAAAATAGACAACTATTCTGTGTCATTAAACAGATACAATTAAATATCATTGCCTCATACTTACCAAATTATCAGTTTTTTGGTGACTTGAAGTCTTGAGGTCATGAGATGGAGAACTGATTAAACCTTTGGGTTTTTTTTTTTTTAAGAGCTTAAATTTGAATTTAATGTTTGGAATTATATTTACCAAATCATAGTTTGTTTTGATGGCCTGAGGCAGATTTTGGTTTTTAACATTTGAAATATAATTATCTGAATATAGATACTCTACTCACTTGGAGATCTTTTTTCTAAAAAAGTAATTTTTATAAGATAAATAAGTAAGTTTTCAAGAAAGTAATTTCTTAAAATACATGTTATATATGTTTTACATGGTAATTGTATAACAATACATTTCCCCATTATGTTTGAATAGTAAAAAATGAATGGGAATAAGAGCAATGAAAGTTATAGTTGCTCTTTTATTTTTATTTTTAAGTGAAAGCAAGTTTATTAGAGAAGTAACGAAACATGGCTGAGCATGGTGGCTCACGCCTATAGTTTCAGCACTTTGGAAGGCCAAGGTGGCTGGATTACCTAAGGTCAGGAGTTCAAGACCAGCCAGGCCAACGTGGTGAAACCCTGTCTCTACTAAAAATACAAAATTAGCCGGGTGTGGTGGCCCGTGCCTGTGAACCCAGCTACTCAGGCGGCTGAGGCAGGAGAATTGCTTAAAGCGGGGAGGCAGAGGTTGCAGTGAGCTGTGAGCATACCATTGCACTCCAGCCAGGTTAAGGGAGGGAGACTCTGTCCCAAGAAAAAAAAAAAGAACTAAATAAACCAAAGAATGGCTACTCTTTTAAATTGTGCTTTTCGTTCTTTGTTTTTCCCAATTCCCTCCCTCCCTCCTTGGCTGAGCATTAACCTCAAACTAAATTGAATTTTCAGAAATTTCCACTTACCTAGTGTCTTTATGGAGCAGTCAGTCAGTCTTACCTTTAGGAGGACTACACAGTCTAGTTAAATGAGGACCTAGGGATAGTTTTCTGTTCTTACTGTTTGACTTTGTTAGTGCTAATCTTGGTGAATATGTCTAATTTTTTAAAAAATTGGAACTTAGGTTTCTTTTTTTTTAAAATAAGGAATTGGGGAGGGGGCAGGTATGCTTGTAAAGTTTACCTTGCATTAAAACACAGTTTTAAAAATGCAGGCAATTAAATACCATATAGCAAAATTAACACAGTATAGATGTGAGCAAAGATGGTAATTGTCATCTGTAACAATGTTTTTAATCTTGAAGAAGTGTGTTTTATCATCTATGAACATACAGGTACCTTTTTTTTTTTTTCCTTGAGAAAAGAGTTTTGCTCTTGTCGCCCAGGCTAGAGTGCAGTGGCTCAATTTCTGCTCACTGAAACCTCTGCCTCCTAAGTTCAAGCAATTCTCCTGCCTCAGCCTCCCTAGTGGCTGGGATTACAGGTACCTGCCAGCCACCTGGCTAATTTTTGTATTTTTAGTAGAGACAGGGTTTCACCACTTTGGCCAGGCTGGTAACAAACACCTGACCTCAGGAGATCCACCTGCCTTGGCCCCTCAAAGTGCTAGGGACCATGTACTTTCTTGTAGTGGGTGCCACTCTAGTATTTGTTTGCATTAGTTTCTTTGCAAATAATTTGTCAAGAATAACTTGACCTATATTTAGATTTATAAAATGTAACAATATTTTCTATACTTTTTACTCAGCTGTATTGTACATTTTTTAAAAATGGTTATTAGTAACTATGTAGCATTAAATACTAATTTGGAATTTTTTCATGAGAGGCCAGTCCAAATTACATATATAGCAAAACAACTGCAATTTAAGGATAAATGAAATACAGTTGTAATAACTTAACTTAGAACATATTACTGAAAAGTTATTAAGGGGTGAATGATAACGAACTATGCCATTCACAGATTGTTTTCAGGAAAACAATTACTTGAATTAATCAATTTAAGTGTGTGACACTTCTGAATATTTTGTTCATGTCATTTGCGATGCAAATTCTTTACTGTGCAATGTACTATTTATATTCTGATATGAGTGGGTTAATAAAATTGTACTGAAAACAGGTATATCCATTAGGCAAAATATTGATGAATATTTTTCCTCTTGGTGCAGCTATGATTGAATTGATCAGAAATACTTGGAAAAGTTTTTCAAAATGATGTCTTATTCTAATCAAAATAACTATTTAAAGCTATATAGGTCTTGATAGACTTCAACAAGAGAAAGAAAGTTTAGTCATTGGTCTCTGACATGCATTTATTTGTGTGCTGTGTACAGTGTTCATGAATGCTGGCCTAGAAGGCAGACTGACTCTGTGATCTTTGCATGTACAATCCATTTTCCCAAAGAGGGAGGGATCAGCAGGAGTCAGCTGGGACACACCTATGTGCACAAATGACGTCTTTACTTCCCTCTTCCTTTTCTTTTTCTTTTTTTTACTTTTCTTTGTGGACATATTTCACTCAACTTAGGGGAAAGATATGAGATAGATTATAGAGAATCATTCTTGCTTTGTCTACTTTATGTTTTAAAGACATAAAACCTCCACTGACTTCTTTTATTGCCCTTTTTTTTTTTGTCTTTTCTGCACAAGCACTCCTATCTGGACAGGGAAACCTCCCTTCTTCTGAGAAACATTGCAGGAAAACCTTCTCATTTGCTGACAAAGGTGATACTTCTTTCCACATGCATGTAACTATTTATTGCCTTGTAGGTAGAACATGATTTCTGTTTTTGATCATGCTCTTATATTATTATTTTCTTATTCTAGCATCTTTGTCATTAATAGAGATACTTTTTCGTTACAGAAGGTAATAAATTTATGATCTTAATGACTGTCAGGCAATATTGAGAGTATAAAATATATTCAGTAATTTTCACTAGTTTTTAAACTTTGTAAATGCCTAATAATCTTCCCAAGTATGTTGTACTTTTTCTAGTTTAACACTATTGCATTTTAAAGTCTAAAAAACATTACTTTAATTGTAATTTTTACTACTAATAGTTACCCATACTCTGAGTTTCTTTAGCAAACTTTGTTTCCTAGTTCTTTATATTATCACCACCTCTCTAATTAAAACATTTACTCATATAAACAGAATCTTAGTTAATATTAACTTAGTCAAATTGGAAGAGGAAGCTGCAATTTTAATTGTCCAGTTTTCTGCCCTTGGAATGTTTTGAATCAGTCCAGCCAGATTTTCACGGGGCTGGTATTTTATATTCATTAAAAATCTTTTAGCCATTATCATCATTAACTAGGGAATAATACAATAGGGAAGTTAGATTGCTTTCTATCTCTTTTTAAGTCATGTTTTTATTTTATTAACTTATTTAAATATTCAATGCAAGAATATCAGACTTATTTCTGAAAAACATACATAGTTATGGATAATGTCCCTAAGTTGTTGTTATTGTATCTGAGGTTTGTTTGCTTTAATTTCTTTCTAACCTTGTACATTGATGAAAGAAGATGGTAGACCAAAATTAAAATCTCCCCAAGAAGCACCTCAAAGACTCTTGAACAAAGTCAACAGTAGGACTTTTTCTCTACCCTGAGTTTCTCTCCTTAAAGCAGATCTATGACTGGTGGTAGAAGTGTCAAGATCAGGGAAGTGTAAAAGTCTAAGCTGGTTATAGCTCTTTTTCCCTTTTCCTCAGCTCTCCCTTCTTCATTCTTTACTCTCTTTCCCTAGAGTCCACACTTGTATCTTCAACTAGGATCTCTATTCTAGATGGATCTCTCTCCCAAGAGCACATTTCCAGATGGCTGTTAGGCATTTCCTAGAAGATCACCACCATCTTACCAGCACCTTAAATGCCACAGGTCTTTAGTTTACTTACCTACATTATCTCTGGGGTCCATAATTTATATCTGTCATCATCTTTTCTGTTTCTGTTTAGGATGCTGCCATTCTCCTAGTTATGAGGTTTGAGCCCTCTGATCATATTTGTCACCTTTCTTCTCATTTAATGTCTCCAATTTCTAATGAGGCTCAGTAAATCTACAGGATTTACTGAGCTCACCCATTCATTGTATTCCCATTGCCACCACTCTACTACATGTTCACTCTTAGCTCTTTATGTGTGCCTGTCCCTCTTCCAATCCATTTCATACACGGCTCTCAGATTAAATTTACTATTTTCCCATTTTCATTGCTAATTCAACAATATTTATTGAGCCATGAATTGCTGGGTGCTGGGATATAACATTGTATAAAATGTATCTATTCCCCACCCTCAGGAGCTCACAGTCTACTTATGAAGATAGATAAACAGTGACAAGCAAGCATGTAAAGAAGTTTTAAATCATGTTAAGTGCTATGAAGGAAACAAAGGAGCAGAACATACTGGGGAAAAGATTCGGGGTACATTTTATTTAGATGGTGAGATCAGAGGGTTCTAGGACGGTAACATTTAAGCTAAAGCTTGAAGGTTGCAAAGAAGCCACCCTGGGGCATAAGGGAGTGTTCCATGTAGATAGGTCAAGGGAAAGCACTTGGCATGTTTGAGAAGTTGAAAAAGACCATTTTGCCAGAGTCACCCTAGTTGAATGAAAGTGCAAGTGTCTTGATTTGGGTTTGGAGAAGCAGTCAGGAGGAGCCAGATCACCCAAGCCGTACTGAGGCTTTTTTATTTTTCTCTAACTGCAGCTGGAAACTTGAATAAATAATTTCATTTATCCATTCAACGAATATTTACTGAGTATCTACTATGTGCCAGACAACGGTTTTGACCCTGGAGATACAGAAGTGAACAAAACAAGGTTCCTACCATAAGCAGAGTTATTTTTTGCAAGTTTTGAATAAGCATGGTCAATGGCTTATGCCTGTAATCCCAGCACTTTGGGAGGCTAAGGCAGGTGGATTGCTTGAGCCCAGGAGTTAAAGACCAGCCTGGCTAATGTAGTGAAACCCCATCTCTAAAAAAAAAATACAGAAATTAGCCTGACTTGGTCGTGCATGCCTATAGTTCCAGCTACTCAGGAGACTTCAGTGGGAGAATCACCTAAGCCCAGGAGGTCGAGGCTGCAGTGAACCGTGATCACACCACTGTACTCTAGCCTGGGCAACAGAGTGAAACCCTGTCTCCCAGCCAAAAATAACCAAAAAGTTTAAAGATAAATGACAGTCATTTCTTGGTATACACAGGGAATTGCTTCCAGGATCCCCATTGATACCAAAACCTGCACATACTCAAGTCCTGAAGTTGGTCCTGACACCCTGGACATGAAAAGTCATCCTTCTATATAATGAATTATTTTCATTATTTACTTATTTTATTTAATTGTTATTACTATTTTTGAGACAGAGTCTTGCTCTGTCACTCAGACTGGAGTGCAGTGACGCCATCTCAGCTCACTGCAACCTCCACCTCCCAGGTTCAAGCAATTCTCCTATCTCAGCCTCCTGAGTAGCTGGAATTACAGGCACATGCTACCACTCTCAGCTAATTTTTGTATATATATATTTTTTAAGTAGAGATAGGGTTTTGCTATGATGGGCAGGCTGATCTTGAACTCCTGACCTCAGGTGATCTGCCCGCCTCAGCCTCCCAAAGTGCTGGGATTATAGACATGAGCAACCATGCCTGACCTATACAGGGAATTTTGCATCTTGAGAATACTGTATTTTCTGAGTTTGGTTAGGAATGCAGAACCCTCCAGTATGGAGGGCCAAATATATTTACAGAAAAACATTTGCATATGTAGCTCAAACTCAGTTTTTTCAAGGATCAGCTATAGTTGTTACTGTTACTATTTTGATTCTAAACAGTGTTATGTAATAACTAATTTAATGACCCTTAAACTGCTTATATCACTCCAAGTTCTTTTTGAATCATTTTAATTTACATAACTTTTTATTATAATCTATGAAATAAACTAGATCCTGAAGAAATTATTAACCACTATTTAGCCCCTTAATTTCAACTGGGTTTGTTCTGAACCCACAAAGCTTAAACTTCTCAGTTGAAGGAACAACTTAGCAACAGTAGCACTTGCTGTAAGTATTCTTGTTTTTACACCATAGAGAATGTTCTAACACTTTGTCACCACAGTGTTGGCTTTCATTTAATCATAGGATCTTCACCTAGTTTTTGTCCTTTATGTAAATTTGAGGAGGCTTGGCATTTGGTAGTTAGTGATAGCAACACAAGTTTTTCAGTAGAAAGTGGATTGTCTGTTACTCTTTAAGAGAAGGTATAGAAGAGAAATTTAAGATTTTATATGTGTGAGGTATTTTTTATTTATATTTAGGATAGTTGTGAAGAAAGGGATAGTCAAAGGATATGGGGCAGAAGACTTAACACCTGACTTTGGCAACAGAACATGAGATGAATAAAGCTTTCTCTTTTGTATTAAATTTGGGCTGGAAACATCAAATGTAGATTTGCATTGCCTTTATAAATAAACTATTGGAAATCTTCTAAGTATGTCATCTAAACGTATCAGCAAACGTTTATTGTTTTTTCCTGTATTATACAACACCCCATGAGCTTAGGACAATTTCTATTTTTCCAAAGTTGTTATAGTTAAAAGATATAGTGATTGCTTAAATATAGTAGACACATAGAACTCTCTGAAAAAGAGCTTATTACCCACAGGAAGCATAAAAATATTAGGAGTCTTGAAATTTGACATAAACATTTTCATTTTCAGTTTTGATATTCAGACACTAAAAGAGGTATCATGATCAGTTCCATTTCTTCAAAAAGCTGCTAGCAAGGATTATCCTTTAATAAAACTAGAGAAGTATAAACTAAAATATGCCTAGGTTGAAATTAAACCAGCTCTTAAATTTTAATTTCATATAGTTTTAACATGGACTAATTTATATAAGCATAAAGAGTAGCATTTTGAGCAAATGGAAAAGCAGCTGGATTTGGATTTGTTAAAATAGTCCCCCATCTAGCTGCTTTATAAAAATTTCTTATTCATGGTTAGGAAATCTAATTGGTTTAATGTATGTTAGTTGGTTACTCACCATTTTTTGGGGGGAACCGAGTGTTACTTTGTCGCCCAGGCTGGAGTGCAGTGGCATGATTTCTACTCACTGCAGCCTCCGTCTCCCGGGTTCAAGCTATTCTCCCTTTCTCAGTTTCCCGAGTAGCTGGGATTATGAGTGCCCACCACTGCACTGGCTAATTTTTGTATTTTTAGTAGAGATGGGATTTCGCCATGTTAGCCAGGCTGGTCTTGAACTCCTGACCTCAGGTTATCCACCCACCTCAGCTTCCCAAAGTGCTGGGATTACAGGCGTGAGCCACTGTGCTTGGCCAGTGTTGTACATTCTGTGCATATATATGATAACATATGTCCATCATTATAGTATTACACAGAATAGTTTCATGGGCACTTAAATACTCTGTGCTCTGCCTATTCATTCCTCCTTCCTCCTTAACCCCTGGCAACCACTAATCTTTTTATTGTCTTTATGGTTTTGACTTTTACAGTGTCATGTAGTTAGAATTATACACTAAATAGCTTTCTGACATTGGCTTCATTCACTTAGTGTTACACACTTCCTATTCCTTCATGTCCTTTCATGGCTTGAGAGCTCATTTCATTTTAGTGCTGAATAATATTCCATTGTCAGGATGCCCCATAGTTTATCTGTTACGTACTGGATGACATTTTTGTTGCTTCCCAGTTTTGGCACTCATGAATAAGGTTGCTATAATCATCCATGTACATGTCTTTGTAGACATCAGTTTTCAACTAATTTGGGTAAATACCAAGGAGCACAATTGCTGAATTGAATTGTATGGCAAAAGTACATTTAGTTTTGTAAAAAACTGCCAAACTGTCTTCCAAAGTGGCTGTACCATTTTACATTCCCACTAGGAATGAATGAGAGTTCCTATTGTTCCATATCCTTGCCAGTATTTCGTGTTGTCAGTGTTTTGGATTTTGGCCATTCTAACAGGTGTGTACTGGTATCTCATTTTACTTGTAATTCCCTAATGACAAATAATGTCAAGCATCTTTTTTTTTTTTTTGAGACGGAGTTTCGCTCTTGTTACCCAGGCTGGAGTGCAATGGCGATCTCGGCTCACCGCAACCTCCGCCTCCTGGGTTCAGGCAATTCTCCTGCCTCAGCCTCCCGAGTAGCTGGGATTACAGGCACGCACCACCATGCCCAGCTAATTTTTTTTGTATTTTTAGTAGAGACGGGGTTTCACCATGTTGACCAGGATGGTCTCAATCTCTTGATCTCGTGATCCACCTGCCTAGGCCTCCCAAAGTGCTGGGACTACAGGCGTGAGCCACTGCGCCCGGCCCTTAAGGAGTTTTAAGAGCTCTCTTTCTCTCTTTTTTTTTTTTGATAACAGCTATCAGATTTGTCTTTTGCAAATATTTTTCTCCAAGTCTGTGCCTCCTTATCTTCTCATTCTCTTGAATATTCCTTTTTTCCTCAGAAATATGTTCAGCTTTGAGGGCATCTTCTATACTTTTAAAATGTTACATTTACAGATTATATAATACCATAAAGAATTTGGCCTTTTAGAAGTTCATGTTTGGCCGGGCGTGGTGGCTCATGCCTGTAATACCAGCACTTCAGGACGCTGAGGCAGGTGGATCACTTGAGGTCAGGAGTTCGAAACCAGCCTGGCCAACATCATGAAACCCTGTCTGTACTTAAAGTGCAAAATTAGCTGGCCATGGTGGCGGGTGCCTGTAATTCCAGTTACTTGGGAGGCTGAGGCAGGAGAATCGCTTGAACCCGGGAGGCGGAGGTTGCAGTGAGCCAAGATTGTGCCACTGACTCCAGCCTGGGCAACAGAGCAAGACTCCATCTCAAAAAAAAAAAAAAAAAAAAAAAAAGAAAGAAAAAAGAAGTTCATGTTTGTATTCTAAATTGATTCCAAAAAAAGAAAAAGAAAAAAGAAGTTCATGTTTGTATTCCAAATTGATCAACAAAACATTGATTCCACATACCAGTTTTTCCTTTTCAGACTTTAAATTTACTTTTCAGGGATATGAAGTGAAACTTGTAAATATACCTTGGTAAATTTTCATTTTTACAATTCATGACAATATAAGGATGTGACAAATGAGCCATGAGGAATATAATAAGATCATTATCCCATTGAGAAAATATTCATGAAACTTCTGCCTTCTTCTTTCTCTTCCCCCAAAATTATCAAGTAACTGGTTTCATAAAAACTGCTGGAAAATGCTAGTATTGCAGGTTCCTTTATAAAATAGTGCTCTATTCATCAAAAACGCATATAAGTTTGGGTAATTTACCTAATAATTTTGTTTCTTTAAGACTCAGAATTCTAAAAACTGAGAGTTTTAATGACAGTAATTTAGTTTTCTCATTTCATAGTTTGTTTTAAAAAGAGAAAAATTTGTATTTTAAAATGTAGGTAACATATTTTATAATTCTGCTGTTTGTTTATTTGCGTAAAGGATTTTTTAAACATAGGATGATTTAATCTTTTAGTTAGATGAATATATAATAATATAAGAATTGAGTCTTAGCCCTCTCTATTTTTAAACTAAAGTTCTTTGTTTTCTGCCTAATTGAGTTTAGAGATAGTATTTCCAGACCTTGGTTATTATGTTAATTCACTGGTTCCTTTCATTGGAAGGGATCAGATTTCTGACAACCAAGCTCACTGCCTTCCCTAACCACTGTTTTCTTCTCTGTTCTACAGAATAGTAAATGCTAAGCTTGAAATGATGGGAGACAGCCTAGAGTATAAAATAGAAAGAAAAGCAGTTCATAAATAAGAAAGCCAATAGAATTTAGGCAGACAGAATAAATATATGAACTGAATTGAGTTTCACTTTTTGTTTTTTGACCTGGAAGCTTTAGCTTTTTAATGAAGAATAACATAATGGATTGTGGTTTTCATCACAATGCAGAGAGGATAAAGTTTAACTGATATGATTAGTTTTTTTTTCTTTTTAGACTTAAAGGAATATATAAGATGGAATTTTATTTTATTTTATCTTATTTATTTTGAAATGGAGTCTTGCTTTGTTGCCCAGGCTGGAGTGCAGTGGCATGATCTCGACTCACTGCAACCTCTACCTCCCAGATTCAAGCAATTCTCCTGCCTCAGCCTCCTGAGTAGCTGGGATTACAGGCGCCCACCACCACGCCCAGTTAATTTTTGTATTTTTAGTAGAGATGGGGTTTCACTATGTTGGCCAGGCTGGTCTCCACTCCTGACCTCAAGTGATCTTCCCGCCTTGGCCTCCCAAAGTGCTGGGATTACAGGGATGAGCCACTGCACCCAACCAAGAAGTTTTCATTTTTCTTACATATTTTCCAGAGTAATCAAAAGCCTAGAAATAGAAAAGAATCCTTTATAAGCAAAGGTTTACTTATACAAGTTTTTTTTAAGTTGGAGATTAATGCCATAGCATATTATGGCCTATTGCTAGAAATTACAAGTAAGTACCAGTATTAGAGTACCATATGCTAATTCCAAAAAAATAGACAAATGGTTTGAGTATATTTTTAGTTGTTATAATTTTTATTGCTTTTTAATCTAAGTTTTCTGAGGTAGCAGTTACTAGAAATTTTAAGTTATTTGGAAAATTATATTTGGCATTTAAAAATCTTGTCAGTGAATTAATAGAAACAAATTTTGAGTTTACTGACATGAGATGTCAATTACATTATATGATATTCCAAAGCAGAGTGAAACTTAGGCAATAAAGAAGCTTCTTGTGTTTGTATTGGTATACTAATGAGACTGTATCTACACTTTTTATTTTTTAAAGGGTTTTTATATGGTTGTAAATAGGTAAATATTTTTTGCTGTGGATATTTTTATGACAGTGTTATACTTTCAGTGTAATAGAACAGAACATTAGTATGCAAAAGCTTGTCCTTACTTTGGAGGGAGTATAAATTCAGAGTTGAGGGATTGTGCAGGTAAAACAAATTGTCAGGCCCAAAGATGGCACCATACATCTCCTATCCCAGAACCTGGAATTTATCTACTTCACATTGACAGACTCAAACTTGGTAATTTACTGCATCACAGATTTCTCTTTTTTTCTCTAGAATATGGAATGTAGAAAGGCCTTATTGTAAGGCATCTTCAAGTCTGCATCTATAAAATGTTTCTTTACAATATATCTGCTTTTTTGAACAGAGTTATTTTTTAAATGTGCTCTATGTGTGTGAAGTTATATTCTTAATGAAATTATGCTAGGAACATCCTTAAGGATAAAAAAGATTTCTCAAATATTTCATCATCTTAGCATTGTTTGTCTGAAATGCTTTGTGTTCACAGGAAGAACAGGCAGCAAAATTGAAAGCTGAGAAGATCAGAGTTGCCCTAGAGAAAATTAAAGAGGCACAAGTGAAAAAGGTGATATGTGGGCCTCTTTCTGGTTTGGGATTTTTATCAGTTTTATGGATTTGTAAAGAATTACCTTGTTTATGTAATTTACCTCTAAGATACAGAGAGAGAGAGGGGCATTTCTTCCTAGTAATACATTTTTCACATGTATTAGTTTTTGTGAGTAAAATGCGTTATAAAAGAAGTAATTTTGTGGTTCTAAATGCTCCTAAAAGAGTAATCATAACATTATAACCTGATACGTTATATTTTTAAAATGCTTTAAATTTATTTAAACTGGTTATTTGATGTCTGATTTTTAGCCTATATTTTTGCATAATAAAGTCATTGTTTGTTTTAGTTTACATACAGATATATTAATCCAAATTTTATTTGGTATTAGACACGTGCCTTTTCTAGAATGCCATTTTTCAGTGTTCTTTTACTTATAGAATGCCATTTTTCAGTGTTCTTTTACTTTTCTTTTTACCTGTTATAGCTGGTGATTAGAGTCCACATGTCTGATGACAGTTCTAAAACAATGATGGTGGATGAGAGGCAGACAGTAAGACAAGTACTGGATAACCTGATGGACAAATCCCACTGCGGTTATAGTTTAGACTGGTCACTGGTGGAAACCATTTCTGAATTACAAATGGGTTAGTGATATCATTGCTTTAATTGCTTTCTAATTTTTATGTAATTTTATCAGTTTGCATGTTGATAAAAGCATTTTGAGTCATCTTTATATATTTTTTGGATAAAATTACCTTTCATAATTTGGCTTCTTTACATTATTATTTTCCGAAGTATTTTAAGAGTTCTTTGAATACAAGATTATTTCCAGTTCACTTCAGATTTTATTATGGCCAAAACGATTATAAAAAGTATTGGAAATATTTTTTTTCTTCAAACGACATACATTGATGCATTTACTAAAGATTATTTTGTTGATTTGAATTTGTACTAAAGTCTTTAAACCAGCATTTGACTAAGGGGAAACATAAAGCACATTAACAAATTTCAAAGAATCCATATCTAGAACATGTTCTTTAACATATGTTCAGTATATAGAACATGTTCTTTCATTTCTAATTTGGAAATTAGAAAATACATCTATGTTTAAGATTAAACAACAATCATGGATCAAAGAAGGAATCATCTTGGAAATGTTCTAAATGCCCAGAACTAAATAGAGTTGGAAATATTTGATATCAAAATTTATAAAATGTAACTAATGCTTTGTTTTAAAGGTGGGATGGGAAAATGTTTAAGGCTGAAGAGCTGTGTACTGCAAGTCAGAAGAGCTAGATTCTAGTCCTGGTTCTTCCATATATCAGCTGTGTGACCTTGGTTATGTCCCTAACATAATTAAGGCATATATCTTTGGAAAATTAGGGAAGACCAGATAATTCTAGGTACCATAATGCCAGTTAAGATTCTGTGGTTCTGAGGTTAACTACCTCACAAAGTTGCATGTCTTTCATGCAATTCTAATGAATACTAAAAAATATAGATGTTTTATTTTGGGACAGAGAGAATATTTGAAGACCATGAAAACTTGGTTGAAAATCTTCTTAATTGGACAAGAGATAGCCAAAACAAGCTTATATTTATGGAGCGTATAGAAAAATATGCACTTTTCAAAAACCCACAGGTAAGACCAGACAACTTACAGAGGTCAGGATTTATAAATGTGTATCCTATTTTTTCGATTACTGCTAAGTTCATAGAGTTAAAAGACTGGCAGCCACCTGGTTGGATCGGTATTATTTTTTGTGGGTAAAATGCGTTATAAAAGAAGTAATTTTGTGGTTCTAAATGCTCCTAAAAGAGTAATCATAACATTATAACCTGATACGTTATATTTTTAAAATGCTTTAAATTTATTTAAACAGGTTATTTGATGTCTGATTTTTAGCCTATATTTTTGCATAATAAAGTCATTGTTTGTTTTAATTTACATACAGATACATTAATCCAAATTTTATTTGGTATTAGGCAAGTGCCTTTTCTCGAATGCCATTTTTCAGTTTTCTTTTACTTTTCTTTTTACCTGTTATAGCTGGTGATTAGAGTCCACATGTCTGATGACAGTTCTAAAACAATGATGGTAGAGCATTTACAAAATCCTATAGGAGCATTTACAACTACTACCGCTACTGCTACTACTACTGAGGTGGAAAGTTGGTTGGTGCCCATATGTTAGGCCCCAGAGAGGTTCCCAGTCCTCCAGAGCCAGATGGGGTGAGCCCTTTTGGAAGCAGAAGTATAGCTCTAGCGAGTTACCAGGTCTTTTGGCTCTGTAATCCAGAGCTGTGTTGAACCCAGCTATTTATTTGTTGAGTTTGTCATCTCATCAAAGAAAAGTACTTCTCTATTCTAGCCATTCCAATTGACAACTTTCTCTTGGAATTATTTTTTTAAACATCCCAGTAACTTTGATTACCAGATGGCTCCACATTCTAATAAATGTTTACTTTGATTTATTTGACATCTTTCCTTGTTCCAAAATAATGTTAGAGTTAATAGTTCCCAATACCTAGATTCTCATTTTACAAAACTCAGTAGGTGAGAAAAAACAACTCCACAGTAAAAAGTAGTAACGAGGAAAAATAGCAGCAGTGTTAAAGGTATTGCATAGTTATGCTTCAGGTGCCTTAATCATGACATTCTTTTGGATGTCTTAGTGAAGAATATGTATTTGAGGGTATCAACAGATCTTTTTGTAGGCAGTTACAAAAAATACTTAGAGTCAACCCTCTAACTCTGTGGGTTCTGCATTTGTAGATTCACCCAACTGCAGATCTAAAATGTTCAGAAAAATAATTCCAATTCCAAAAAAAAACCAAAATTTGAATATGCCACACATTGAGTACTGCATGGAATTCATGACATTAAGTGATGTGTAGGCACTGTATTAGATATTACAAGTAATCTAGAGATGATTTAAAGTATAAGGGAGAATGTGTGTAGGTTATATGCAGATATGACTCCATTTTTATAAGGGACTTAAGCATAAGTGGATTTTGATATACAGGGGAGGTCCTAGAATCAGTCTCCTATGGACAACAAGGGATGACTGTGTACTAATAATTAGAATTCAGATTTTTAGTTGAGTCAAGTAAATGAGATTATTATAGTCCCAGAGAATTTGGGATTTCTTCTTAAAAAGCCAGAACACAAATTTTCTATGTCTGGATCAGTATATTTTAAGGAAATTTGCCTTACTTGTACTTACAGATTCTTTAAATGTAGCTTTCGTTAGCTATCCCAAAACGTATTTGCCACCTGTTGAATGTAATAGCATCTCACGTATGGGTGAGGGCAGTTTATGACAAGTGGACAGGCAAGGAGGAACCTGTGTTAAGCATTTTAGTGATGATGCCCATATACAGGTAACTTTTCAAAGGAGTACTACCCTCATTATTCTACTCTATACCAACAGAAATTAGAGTTGCTATTTTTCTAGAAGAAAACATGCACACATTCTGTGCCAAGGGAATAACAGAATGGATTTATCCTTTAACTTTTTTTTCCTCCCCCACATGTCCCTTTCATATATTTATTTTTCCAGAATTATCTTTTGGGGAAAAAGGAAACAGCTGAGATGGCAGATAGAAACAAAGAAGTTCTCTTGGAGGTATGACAACCCCCATTTTCCTGCACGTTTTAAAATTAAAATATTAAGTACCTTTTTTATCATGATCATCTTTTGGAAAACCGTAATTGAATTTTTGGCTGATTTTAAAGAACTAAAATCAAAGAAGTCAGTATACTTGAAAACCTGAATAAACCTTTACTTACCAGCAAGGCAGTTAGGAAAGTGAAGATCAGCATTCACTTTTCATAGTGATACTAGCTACAGTTAAGTAAAAATCCTGCTTATAATTTCTTATTTTTCAGAACTTTGAGGAGAAAGAAATTAATTTGGGCCCAAATGTCCTATATTAGTGTCCTATATTAGTTTTCTGAGGATTTCTTTTTTCTTTCACAAATACATGATTGATTTCTTTAATATTAGATTTTTATCATAGTGTTGAGAACTTAGAATTTTGAGTGTTTATAGTCCTTTCAACCTAGTATTAATTTTTTTTTTTTTTTCAAGACAGAGTCTTGCTCTGTCGCCCAGGCTGGAGTACAATGGCACAATCTCGGCTCACTGCAACCTCCGCCTCCCAGGTTCAAACGATTCTCCTGCCTCAACCTCCTGAGTAACTGGGATTATAGGTGCCCACCACCATGGCCAGCTATTTTTTGTATTTTTAGTATAGATGGGGTTTTACCATGTTGGCCAGGCTGGTCTCGAACTCCTGAACTCGTAATCTGCCCACCTTAGCTTCCCAAAGTGTTGTGTTTACAAGTGTAAGCCACCACGCCTGGCCAGTATTTTTTAAATAAATGCCCTCTTTGTCTTAGAGTCACATAAATGGATAGTTTTAAAGTTTAATCATACACTTAGCATGTGGCATTATTTTAAAATATATTCCTATTTAGTTTGACAGCTAATCTAAATGTAGTGAAAAAAGTCTAGTGTTTGGTTAGCCCTGACAGTTTTATTAAATTTAGTATAACTATGCTGTTTGAAAGACATTTAAGTACGGTTATATGCAGCTCAGTTAATGTGTCAAGTTAGTTTTTCTCTGAAACAGTATTAGGTAACAGTTTGTAGGTAAAAATTCAGCATTAAATGTATAATTGGCATTTTTACATAATAAACATTTTAGGATTGCCATAGTAGTTCCAAATTCATATTGTGTAGAATAGAAGGGTTTTTTTTGAGACAGAGTCTCGCTCTGTCACCCAGGCTGGAGTGCAGTGGTGCAATCTCAGTTCACTGCAACATCCACCTCCCAGGTTCAAGCAATTTTTATGCCTCAACCGCCCACGGAACTGGAACTACAGGCTTGTGCCACCATGCCTGGCCTATTTTTGTTTTGTTTTTTAGTAGAAATGGGGTTTTACTATGTTGCCCAGGCTGGTCTTGAACTCCTGACCTCAAGTGATCTGCCCGCCTTCACCTCCCAAAGTGCTCGGATTACAGGTGTGAGCCACTGCACCTGGCCAGAAAGTTCTAATTGAAGTTAAATTAGCAGCTTAGTTTTAATATAAAACCATTTTTGTTTAATAACTGTCATGCATTTCACAGGATTAAACACAACTTTATTGTGAGAATCCAACTATCATAAGTCTTTACAAATCATCTTGTTGTTTTAGGAATGTTTTTGTGGAAGTTCTGTAACTGTACCAGAAATTGAAGGAGTCCTTTGGTTGAAAGATGATGGCAAGAAGTCCTGGAAAAAGCGTTATTTTCTCTTGCGAGCATCTGGTATCTACTATGTCCCTAAAGGAAAAGCAAAGGTGTGTCCCTTCTGTTGGAATTTGAACTTCCTCTTTATGCTAATTGCTTTTAATTTGTATTGAGTATGCTGACAAGATGAACCCAGGCTATGATTTGTTTCAGTTCATGGAAGACACAAAATATTGCTTTGTTTATTACTATTATAAAGAAGAGGAAACCTGAAAGTTCTTTCTTCTCTGGTCACTAGTTGGGCCTATCTCACTTCTCTTTACCAAGTTTGAAATCATAGTTTTATTTATTGTTTTTTGGGGACTCTTTCTAGAGTAGTTTTGTTTATTTCTGTTTGGGAAGAACAGCTCAGCTCTCTGGGATTACAAGCTTTTTGATCTTGATTGGGTAATATGCTTCTGCTAAGGGCCACCCTTGGGTAGCCGTCAGTTCGGTGCTTATTGGGCACCAGGACTGTTTTAAACTTTTTTACAGTATATTCTCATCTAGTCTTCACAACAATCCTATGAGCATACATTGTGCCCTTATTTAAGTGGTGAAGGAACTCCCCAGTTGTGAATCATTGTACTTGACATATGCATTATGGGCACCGAAAGACTTGATATTTCCTTGTTCTTTCCAGAGAGTTCTATTATACTATATTGCTTTTAATATACTAGGCTATATTGATAATATCTTTAAAATGACAACACTCCCAAACAAGTAGTGCTCCTTGTGAATGACAAAACAGTAAATAAATTGGGCTACCTTTTTTATTATGTCGATGATTAAAGAAGAAACATGTATGGAGCATCTCATTGTCTTGTGTAAAACAGCAGTAATTTCTATTTAGTATTAGTAAAAGTAAAGTTTTGATTCTTAACTAGAAACTGTTATCCAGGTATATTTACTTGTTTGCACATTATTATTTATTTAGTCTTTTTGGTGTTTTGATTTTAGGTCTCTCGGGACTTGGTGTGCTTTCTCCAGCTGGATCATGTTAATGTTTATTATGGCCAGGACTATCGTAACAAATACAAAGCACCTACAGACTACTGTCTGGTGCTAAAGGTAAGCACATATCTCTTTTTAGGAGTTTTAATTGATGTTAGACATAGAGCAGATTATTGGCCATTTTAGAATTGTTTGGATTCCATCAATTATACTTTTTGCTTTATTCTTGAAGTTTGAAAAGGAATAGCGAAGTGTGGTAAGGAAAAGAAGCATGTGCTGTATCACAGCAGACCCGGAGCCAGTTATCTCTGGGTAAGGAGTGAATTGTAAGCTTTGAGTTGTAAGATACAAAATATATTCAGGAGGTCACCATATTGATGCCAAACTTAGTGCAGACACCTGATCAGCATAGAGCACTGCAGCCCAGAATTCCTGGGCTCAAGCGATCCTCCCACCTCAGCCTCCCGAGTAGCTGGGACTACAGGCACGTGCCACCGCACCCGGCAATATATTTGAATATAAATTTGAGATTCTCATTTAACAGCAGGCTTATTTTAGGAATGGAGCTGAATGTAGGTCATAAATGTGCTTTAGTTCTTTTCCTGTACTTATTCAGCAAACCATCAGAGGGCACTGTGTCCAAGTTCAAATCAGACTAGCTGTCATCTGGTCCAGAAATAATTCTTGCTTTTTTTTCCCCTGAACTATAAACATGATAGCCCAAGCATGTATTGCGATCTATCTGAGCTGTTTTTAGGGAGGTTTCCTTTTTTCTTCTTTATTCAAGCTTTTGTACTTCTTACACTGATTGTATCTGTACTTTTGAGAAGAACTAACATTTTAAGCAAATTTGTAGTGATCTATTAGAACACTGATAAAAATGACATACAAAAATTCAAGAAAATTATAGAAATAATTTTATTCTCATTAGCTCCATCTTTTTAATTCCTTGGTAATGACTTAGGTCTACGTGTTTGTATCATGTTTCAGTTTGCTCTGAGAATTGTCACTTCAGTTTGGGAACTGCCATTTGTTTAGGATTTTAGGATTTTGGAGTTTTGATTCCTTTGATAAAATTCAGTATATTTTCAGTATATTGTAATGGCAACTTTTTTTTTTTTGGAGAACCAGGGTGTTGCTCTGTCACCCAGGCTGCAGTGTAGTGGCACAGTCACAGCTTATTGTAGCATCGACTTCTCAGGCTTCAGCAATCCTCTAAGCTCAGTCCCCCAAGTAGCTGGGACTGCAAGCACATGCCACCACACCCAGTTAATTTTTGTATTTTTAGGAGAGATGGGGTTTTGCCATGTTGGCCAGGCTGATCTTGAACTCCTGGCCTCAAGTGATCAGCCTGCTAAAGTGCTGAGATTACAGGCGTGAGCCACTGCCACTGCACCCATGCACTCAGCCTGTGTATTACTCTTTTTGGGGTTTGTTTGTTTGTTTTTGAGCCTGAGTCTTGCTCTGTTACCTGGCCTGGAGTGCAGTGGCACCACCTCTGCTCACTGCAACCTCCGCCTCCCACGTTTAAGCGATTCTCCTGCCTCAGCCTTCTGAGTAGTTGTGGTCACAGACACCCGCCCCCACCAATGCCCAGCTAATTTTTGTATTTTTAGTAGAGACATGGTTTTACCATGTTGGCCAGGCAGGTCTGGAACTCCTGGCCTCAAGTGATCTGCCCCCTTGGCCTCCCAAATTGCTGGGATTATAGGCATGAGCCACCATGCCTGGCCTAGCCTGTGTATTCTTATAGTTTAATTTTTTCTTAGTTTTAATTTCTAATGTAAATATTGCTGGGGTGGAAAAACTTCACTTCCATCCTCTTAGGGTCCTTACTGGGCACATAAATTAACATAAGAGAGGTCAACAGGAGAAAAACATAATAGAAATTTTACATGGTATGGGAGCCCTTATAAAGAAATGAAGACTCAAAGAAGCAGTTAGAGTCAGTTACTTGTATACTGGTTGGACAAAGAATAATTTGTGAAGAAACAACTAAATTCTATGTGAAGGCTTAGAGATACGAGTTATTTTAACAAGGTCTGTACAGAATTCTGTTGGTTTCAACTTGTCCCTGAGGAGAAAGATATTATGGCTTTCTAGTATTTGGAAGGCATCTTTCTCATGGTAATTTCGTCTTTTGCTTTTAAGAAATAGTAAGAAGGTCAGAGTGATCTTCTGTACCTGCTATTTTTCAAGTGTCTTTTAGCTTAAAATAGTCGATATGCCAGCATGATACATTTTTAACTCCTTCAATATCAGTAAACATAATCCATATAAAAGAAAGTTATTGGGAGATCTCATACATAAAAACAATAAGAGTTGGTTGTTTCAGTGGCTCAAGGTTGTCAGTGAGAACTCAAATTCTTCCCATCTTTCCTTATTCTGCTTTCACATATCAGCTTATTCTCAGGCTGACTCACCTCATAGTCACAAGATGGCTGGTACAGTTCTAAGGATCACATGTAGATCCAGCCAGCATAAAAGGGACTATTGCTGTCTGTATTTGTCTTTTATAAGAGAAAGGAACTATTTTATAGAAGCTACTAAACCCCCCTCCTTTTGAGAGTTATTGGCCCAGAGTACATTTTCTGCTGACAAGCCAATCACTGACAAGGGAATAAAACTACTGTGGTTGGCTTAGAGCAGTCAGAATTCACACCCTGTGGGATATAGGTGAGAGGTAACATTCTGCCAGGAAAGAAGTGGGGAGGAAGAGATAGCCATAGGGACCCATGCCCAACCGGTTAGCATCATTTTAAAAATGAAATGTTGACCTTTCTTTCTTAATAGATATTCATCTGTTTTGGGAGCAGTTTCATTATATATTCTCTGGACTCATTAAGAATCCACATGTTGAGCTTCTGGTTTTTAGCAATGAATGTCTCCTCCAGACTTCATCTTAACCCTGGTGTAATTTTGAAAGTGACAGCATAATATTGTGGGGAAAAAAAGGAGAAGAGGTAGCAGATTCAAAGGGGGCACATTTTAATAAGGCAATAGTAGTATGAAATAATAGTTAATTCCCCTCTGGGGTCCCCTTCCACACACTCTCTCATGAAAGCTTTCTCTCTTCCTCTTCTTTTTCTCTTTCTCTACCTAAATAAATCACTTTCTGCCCCCCCAAAAAAAAGAAAAGAAAAAAATTGTAGTTAAAAGCATCCACTCTGGGATGAGATTGCATGGGTTCAAATTCTAGTACTACCTTTCACTTACCGGAAGTAACTTTTTGTTTTAGTCTTACTCTGTGCCTTACTTTCTTCTTGGAACATGGAGATAATACGTAAATGAGAGGGATTTTGTGAGTATTGAATGAAAATGTAAAGTATGTGAAATATTTCACCTAGTGTCTGGTACATAGAAAGGGTGCAGTAAATGCCACTTTTAATAAAATAATGTATTACCAAAACATAGTCTGCAGAGGTGCTTGTACAGAGCCTAGATGACCATAAGGAAAGTGATGAATGTCTTTATTATGTGAGAGGATGAAAAACTTTTTTGAGGTTCTAGAAGGAATTTTAAAGTAGCAAATTATCTGATACTTGACTTAAAAAGACTCAAATAGTTACATCGTAGTACTCTTCAGCATATTATCTGTATTCCCAGGTTAGAGAGATGAGGAGAACAGGATGGAAGATAATTTCTCTTTGATTTTCCCAGATGTTGTGTTGATTTAAAAAAAAAAAAAAAAAGCCCTATTTTTGTACAGAACAAATAGAAGCACACATGTACTCTCAGGGCTTCTGCTACAGTTGAACATCCATGCAGTCAAGAATGGTTTGCAAATCGCCATGAAGGGAGTGGGTGGTGATGTAGCTGCCAGCCATCTAAAGCAGCTTGCTAAGATCTCTGAACCTTGTCCTGCAGGCAGTGCCTCCATGAAGCAGAACAGTCTCTTCAGCCCTCATTGGCAACACTAAGAAAGCTCTTTTCAGTTGGCCTATTTTATCTTCTGCGCAAACTATAGTTTGTGGCAAATAGTTCTCAATAAGTATCTGTTGAATGAATGAATGAGGTAAAATCCTCCTCCTTCCTTTTATAGAAGAATACATACTTCTTTATCTGTCCTCCTTTGCTTTTTCAAGATCATTATGATGGTTTATTATAATGTAATTTACCATGGACAAGGAGCATATTCCAAGAGAGGACCTGTATTATCAGGAGGGAAGACTGTTAGGTATTACTTTGCTAACCTCTTACTGTTGAGGGTTTATTGTTTAAAACTGACTATAACTTTCAACAAGAAAATAGGTTTTGGTATTAAATGTTATAGGAGCTGAGCTCTGAAAAACAAAGAATAGAATAGAATTAATGGGTTTAATTTTTTTTTTCTTATTGTAGACCAGAGTCATTGATCAATGCAGATAGATATATGACTTCTGATGGTGGCCATCTATTCTTGCAGCATTGAAAATATATTTAAATTACTTATTTTATTGATCTCATGGATTTTCACAACAAATGAATGTGATTGGGGAATTTTGGAAAACTAAATTCTTTTAAAGCTTTTTTTGCTTTCTTATAACTGAAGACAAATTTAAAATTTTTTCTAGGCAAAACACAGCCATTAGTTTTTTAGTTTTCAGAACAGTTGAAAAAAGATGTGGTAATCCTAAGTCACTACATTCAGAACAAGTATCATTTAGGGCTTTTATTTCCAAGGACCTAGTAGTTGTTAAAAATCCTTAAACATATTCCTAACGCCTGTATTTTATAGCCAAGGTTCAGTCAGTCACCTCTCATCCAAGCCTCAACTGAAAAGTGCAGTGGGTTGTGAAAACTAAATTAAATGTGATGATGCTGTTGAGAGCTGCATGTCCCCTGGAGGCACATGCTGCAGCCCTGCAGTTTTGTAGGGGCCTACAGGGCTGTACTCACCTGTCTCCACCTCAGTGACAGGTGTGACTGTAGACTCTTGTCCCAGGTGCTGTGCCACAGGCTTGGTGTTCTCAGTCTAATAAATCACCTCACCTCCAGACAAATGATGAAGTTTTGTCAGAGTCCCTCTCTGATTTGGAGTCTTCTGCACTCATAATTTCAGTGGGTTGAAAGTGAAATTAAACATTTTTTCTTTCATAATCTTACAGATGGAGAATTTTATGGACTTTGTTAACCTTGATTAACTTTGTTTCTTTGAAATACAGAAGGAATGTTTGGGAATTTTCCAAGATGTGAAGATCTATTTTAACTTGGACAGCTTGACCTAAATTTTTACACAAGTTTCCTTCTCATTTACTTTGTAAAAATTCTTATGGGCTATTTTATTTGACCTTATGGCCATGTAAGAAGCATAAATGTATTGGCCATTACTCTAATGGTCTATAACTTGTCAGGATATGTTTAAGCTTTGATAAAGTTTGTTTTTCTTTAGTTCTTCAAGGGACTTAGTTGGATTTTGTCTTTAATCTTACAGCACCCACAGATCCAGAAGAAATCTCAGTATATCAAATACCTTTGTTGCGATGATGTGAGGACACTGCATCAGTGGGTCAATGGGATCCGCATCGCAAAGGCATGTCTCCTTTTGATTTGATGATGGAATAATGAGTGTTTGATGATATAGTTTTCATTGTCGTGACAATTCTGATTATTTCATGTTCATGGATTTGCCAGTGTCTCGTTTTTTCAGGCCTAAGGTTTATGTTTTAAGTGCTGTCTTTTTTCCTTGTGTATAGGGATATACTTTTAACATTTGGCATACATGGAATAATACTGCTGGTAAAAGCTTGTATAGTATCAAAGTGATTTATTTTGGCTTTGGAGGATGCATTATATGATTCTTACATAGTAGAGTTTAGCCTAAGTAAAGTAAGTTTTGGAAAAATTAAATTAAGTAATGATCATTACCAACCACATTTGGAGCAATTCTAAAAAGTACTGAAAAGCTGGCCTTGGATAAAAAATTTGGGGTGAGAAAACGTTAATGTTTATAATGAACAGAATCAAGTGTTGATTTCTTGCTGCCCCTCTAAAAATGAGGAGAAATAAGAGTAGATTATAATTTATGGTATTAGAAGAATTTTTGAAGTATCGTAGGTATTAATTTTAATACAGACCATCAATCAGTAAACAGAAATATGTTTCCCATTTTACCTTATCCTTCCGTATCATACTCAGTAAAGTTTAGATATCATCACTTCCTGTCTTCTTTTTAGTATGGGAAGCAGCTCTATATGAACTACCAAGAAGCCTTGAAGAGGACAGAGTCAGCCTATGATTGGACTTCCTTATCCAGCTCCAGCATTAAATCAGGATCCAGTTCTTCCAGCATCCCAGGTAGTTCAGAATGCTTCAAAGCACTTTTTTGCTGTTAATATGAAGGTCTCTGTAGAGACCGATAGTAGACCTGGAAATTTCAGCTTGATTCTTGAAAAACCAGAGCCATACAATTTCTAAATTAAAATAGATGACTTTTTAAAAATCATTAGAGGGTCAATATTATGGGCTAGTTCACAAATATATATGAAATGAAAAATCAGTATAGAGACTTCTAAAGCCAGTTGTTTATATTTATAAAATTTATTCAAAATATACATACTGCTGGAAAACTGTTGATGCATAATTTGTGACAAAACATTACTTGGAAAGAGTCTTTGTACTCAGAATCCATGATGAAGCTGCCCTCCTTTAGATTCCCACATCGTTTAAACAAGTGTGCTATGATTATATCTTAAGATAAATCTTCCTTCAATTCAACATGTTTCATGAATGAGATCCATGTCATCTAAAAGGGGAATTTTTTAATTCCTGCATTGTATGTGATGAAAGAAATAATAAGTTTAAGAGTAGTATATTTAAAGCTGTATGACTCTATTTTGTCTCTAAATATTGAGTAAAAACAAATTTAGAATGTATATATACACAGACATTTCGTAGTTTTGTCTACTGAGAGGACTAGAAGCAGTAATACCCCAGGAACAATGAGAATATCCAGTCCCTAGATCACAGAGGTTTCTTTTTGTTTTTTTCATTTTATTAAGTTTTGGCCAAGGATGCTGCTAAGTAGATCATGGTTTCTAATGCCATTCTCCAAACAAAGAAACCAGAGCTCTCAGAGAAATGGCTGATTATAGGGCTGCAGAAGTGAATATATATATATACAAGATGAGTCTGGAGCATCTTATGATGCCAGGAAGTAAGGGAATGCTTAAAAAATGACAGTGGAGCCAGACACAGTGGCTCATGCCTGTAATGCCAATGTTTTGGCAGTCCTAGGTAGAAGGATCACTTGAGCCCAGGAGTTGAAAACCAGCCTGGGCAACACAGCAAGATGCCATCTCTACAACATTTTTTTAAAAATTAGCCAGATTTCGCACATATTCCTAACAACTCAGGAGGCTGAGGCAGGAGGATTGCTTAAGCCCAAAAGTTCAAGGCTGCAGTGAGCTATAATCACACCACTGCACTCCAGCCTGGGTGACAGAATGAGACCCTGTCTCAAAAAAAAAAAAAAAAACCAGATGAGAATATGTCAAAGGGATACATAGAGGAGCCAGTCTGAAAGAGTTCTAAAGGCCAAAGCTGGAACAATTTGGGCAATACAATAAGTAATGTAGTATAGGATTGTAACCCATGGACATAAATATCGGATCATTTTATACTGATATAAATAAATAATTGAATAAATAAGTGGGGAAGAGGAGACAACTGTCCTGTGTAGATTTCTAAATCATTTCTATAGACACTTTGCCCTGAAGGAAGTGGAGCTTACCTCTTCACTCTTCAAGTGTGGGCTGTGCTTAGTGACTTGCTTCCAATGATTGTGGAGTGGGGATTAGGGGTAACTTCACAGTGGAGAAACCTGACAAACACTGCTGCAACCATGTGATTAAGGCCAATATTCAAATATCTAAAACTATTCTAACAAAATATTTATTAAAATAGGAGAAAAAAAAACCCAGAACACATGTTAGGAAAGACAAGGTAAAAGTATGTAGCAAGTAGGATTTTAGAAAAGGAAATTAAAGAAGATTGAGAAAAGATGAGTATTTCAAAAATTTTTACCTAGCACTTAAGTGCTTTGACACATTATTTTATGAAGTAGTTAGGTATACTGCCTTTTCCTGCTCCAGCATCATTCATATACTTTGTGTAAAGTATTTTAATATCTATTAAAAAGATGATAAATGAAGCTAGTGAAGTTTTAACTTTTTTAAAATGACTCACCATTGGGTGATCAAGAAAGAAGAAAATAGAGTAAGTTTTATTTTATGTTGCTTTATATTTTTCCCCTGAGGATATTATCTTAACTTTATCCAAAGGAGTTTGGGTTTAGGATTTCTTTGTGGCTCTTACCTTTGACCACACCGGCTGAAGTGCCTAATATCACAATCTCATGATACCCACCCATCACAGTGATTGGATGGAATCAGCTTTAACATTTGAGGTTCCTTTAGATACCAGGCATCAAGTTGGGTGTGTCCACATGGTTACCTTACCTAATCTGGAATCCATTGAAATAATTTTGCTAGTCCCTCAGCCCAGGCGGCAGAGAGAAGCTGTATGCTCACAGCCATTCCCACCAGGCCCCACTCCCCTCAAGACTTTTTTTTGTGCTTTGCCGGGAGGCCAGGATACAGCACAGCTGCCGCCTATGCAGCCAATACTAAATCCCTAGGAAACACACTTCCCACTAGAGGGTCAAATTCTAAGTATTGTTCGTTGCTAGAAAAAAGGAAGTAATCATCATGTATAGATCTGAATTCCTAAGTTACAATTCTGGGGTGGCCTTAGGGCAGGGGTATTAAAAAAGCTGATTATTTTTTTATTTTTTTATTTTTATTTTTGAGACAGAGTCTCACTCCGTCACCCAGGCTGGAGTGCAGCGGTATGATCTTGGCTCACTGCAACCTCTGCCTCCCAGGTTCAAGTGATTCTCCTGCCTCAGCCTCCCAAGTAGCTGGGACTACAGGCAATTTTTTGTATTTTTAGTAGAGATGGGGTTTCACCATGTTAGCCGACCAGGATGGTCTCAATCTCTTGACCTCATGATCCGCCCACCTTGGCCTTCCAAAGTGCTGGGATTACAGGTGTGAGCCACTGTGCCCGGCCTAAAAAGTCTGATTCTCAATGTAATGAATACATGATTGAGAGACCCCTACTGATGGATGGTTCATTAATGCTTTTATCTTTTGGAGTTGATTTCATGCAAAACAGGGTATCAGGATACCAATAATGTTATGTGAATCTTTTATTATAATTATCAGTCTCTCATGGTAAAGTATTTCAGACTAATCTGAGATTTCCTATTCCAAGGTAAGGGAAGTTTTCTGATAGAAAATACTGGCTGTGTTTATGATGAAATGAATTAAAATAACTTGGTGCTGTTCTACACAGCACTTGACCTTGTGTAAAAGATCTAACTAGACATACATATTAATACTGTCAGAATACTGACTCTCTTAATCCTATTTTTTAAAAACTATTTAAACAGAGTCTCAGTCAAATCACTCCAATCAGTCTGATAGTGGAGTTTCTGACACCCAGCCAGCAGGACACATCCGTTCCCAGAGCATCGTGAGCTCCATATTCTCTGAAGCCTGGAAACGAGGCACTCAGTTGGAAGAGACCAGCAAGGTAACAACTTTGTTTTAACTTATGTTGAAAATTCTTTGGTGTTCTATTGGGTTTAAATTATTGTTCTCTTATATCTCTATTGGGTATCTATTTGGCCTTATTTCAGGCTCCTTTCTTAATTTTCAGCCTTCCTAATTTTAATGGGTAAAGACAGTTCAGGGGGACCTGTTGATTTCACTTCCCCTTGGAAATGAATATTTACAAATTGGCTCTCATAACATAAAATTTCAACAACAACAAAAATCCTGGCAGTTTATTTTATCAGTGGGCTTCGATTTTTAAGAAATAACAATTTCTTCCTTTCTACCCTTAATCAATTTGGATGACAAAACACCATCTATGGCAATACCCTAAATTCTAGAGAAGCTGTTTACAGTTCTCTCCTCTTCTCTTCCTCTCTCTTTCTTTCTCTCTCTCTCTCCTTTCTTTCCTTTTTTTTTTTTCCCTGAAACAGAGTCTCACTCTGTTGCCAGGCTGGAGTGCAGTGGTGTGATCTCACTCACTGCACCCTCCACCTACTGGGTTCAAGCAATTCTCCTGCCTCAGCCTCCTCAATAGCTGGGACTACAGGCGTGCACCATCACACCCAGCTAACTTTTGTATTTTTAATAGACGCTGGGTTTCACCATGTTAGCCAGGATGGTTTTGATCTCCTGACCTCGTGATTTGCCCACCTTGGCCTCCCAAAGTGTTGGGATTACAGAGGTTGCCCAGCCTTTTTCTCTCTTTCTTCTGTTTTATTTTCCTTTCTTTCCCCCTTTCCTTTCTCACTTCCTCGAACCCTAACTTCCCTCCCTCCCTTCCCTTCCCTTCCTTCCCTTCCCTCCTTCTCTCCCTTCTTTTCCTTCCTTCACATCCTACCTTCCTTCTTTAACGTCCTCTCCCATCGCCCAGGCTGGAATGCAGTGGTGTTATCATAGCTCACTTAAGCCTCCTGGGCTCAAGTGATCTTCCCACCTCAGCCTCCTCACCCACCTCAGCCTCCTCACCCACCTCAGCCTCCCAAGTAGTCGGGACTACAGGTACATACCACCATGCCTGGCTAATTTTTTATTTTTTGGTAGAGACAAGGTCTGGCTATTTTGCCTGGGCTGGTCTTGTCTCAAACTCCTAGCCTCAAGCGATCCTCCAGCCTCAGCTTCCCAAAGTGCTGGGATTACAGGCATGAACCACCATACTCAGCCCAGTTATTTCTTTATTGGTTAATTTATTTAGACCTATTCCTTTTTTTTTTTTTTTTATGCTTTTGCCATTTCTTTGGGCATTGATGATTTTTTTTTGAATTATACTTTATGTGGAAAACTAAATTCAAATCAATCCCCTTAAAATTTTGGATTCCTGAGCTTTGCATAGTAGACTGTTCAGTGAGACTGAAGGATGAGTATATTTTATTGCAAGACTATAATTAGAAAAATAGATTCTTGAGTTCATTTGAAAGACATCATGGTCTTCTATCAGACATCCTCTGTAGTTGTGTAGGCAAGGATGTGTCCTGGCTATAGTCACCATTTCAATATGGAAGAGGTCACTCCATCACTGAGGAACCAGTGGCACCCTGGGCTTTACTATTTTTATTAATAATTGTTTTTATTTATTTATTTGTTTTTTGTGGGGGGGGGTGCTTTTGGTCTTAATCACTTATACAGGTACATTCATGAATGAGAATAAATGGGCATTTTTCCTCCTTTTATTCCTTCATTCGCATATGTGGTTCACTAACTGGGCTCCCTTAGGGTAGAGAAAGCCTTAGTATAGCAGCACCATGTGGGACTGAAGCCCTTTGCTTCAGAAATGAACATTTGAAAATTGGTTCTAATGATCTACATTCTCAAAACACTTGAGTTTATTTAACTCCCTTACTAGAGACTCAAACTTTTAAGAAATAATTCTCTCTCCCTTCCCCCATTTAATCAATTTGGATGGAGCTAGTACTCTAAAAATGTACTAGAGAAATTGGTTTACAGAATTCAGATGGCTAAAGAAAAACCCTTTGCCTTACCAAATTACTAATGGTGAGAGATCCGTGTTCATTTTAAATTATAGAACCTACTTATGTGTAAGACCAGGGAAAAACAAAATCACAGACCCAAAATGGTCTATGATTAAGAAGCAAACTCTGTCATTGCACAGAGTTTCAGAAGAGTAGGAACCCTGCCATCAGGAGTAATGACCACTCTGTTCTTCTCCTGTTACCTCAGTCTCAGGTGCCAAGTGAGAAGGCCTGTACAGCTAAGGCCTGCGCCCCTGAAGCAGCCAAGACAGGGTCAAGTTAAGGTCAGGGGTTGTTCTCTGGAAACACATTAACCTCGGTGATGACTGTAACCAAACCTCACAGACTAATACTTTTATCTTTTTGTGTAATTATAAACATGTGAGTATCTGATGGCCACTGGAATTCAGTCCTGTAATGAGCCTTCTAGTTCACTAATCCATGCATTCTCGATGTCATTCATAATTGAAAACAAATGGTTTATCTTGGATCCTCAAAGTTTGTTGAAAGAGCCTAAAAGGTGTACCTAAAGATTTTAAAACAACAGGGGTCCTTCCTTTCCTCTTTTCAAAGTACCTGAACCACCATCATGCATGATTAGCTCCATGAAATAAACTACCAGATGTGATCATTTCAGCAATGCCATGAGGTACCCAGATGGGTTGATTGTTGGCAAATGCTAGCTTCCATTTCTTGATACATTTTCTTTATTCTAGCCTTCAAGAGCTTCCTGTTAATTTCCTCTGGCTTTTTCTGTATGATATTTTTACAATCTTTTGCTGTAATGTTTACAAAGCATTTCTTTATATATTTTCCAGTAAAACAAATGTAAAGAATGTCCCCCCTTTACCTGCATTGCTGGACTTCTGTGCATGTTGGATGCAAGTGTCTCACACGAACACGAGTGTGTGTGTCAAGCTTACTCATTCCTGTGTGACTGTGCACGCCTGCTCAGCACTCTCATACTCTCCTGTGTCAGCTTACTAGCATCAAAAAGCCATCCTCATTCCACCAGGAAGCCCTCCTAAACCCAGTATGGCATCTGCTTGATGTGGATGCAGTCATGGACTGAAAGGTGAACTGGAGACATCAAATCTCCCCTCGCAAGTCCAGTGCTCAGAGGCCTGCCACAGAGGGTTCCAGTAGGGCAGGCTGTGTCAAAGTCATAACAGCCAAGGTCACAAGTCATGCATCCTGTCACCATTCAAACAGCTTTTGCAACTGGACATTTTTCCTAGATTGTTAGGTGGTCTAGCTGTTTTACTGTGGGGTAAAACAAATTTTCTGTTTCCTTCTTGCCCACAGAATCAGATTTTAGCCTCTTTATGATCACCACCAACTTCTGCATCCTCTTCATGCATGTCCCAGACTCCCTGGTTTTTAGTTTTACACAATGAAAGCTTACCTCTATAACTGTTTTGTTTGTTGTTTTTCTCTCCCACTCCCTTTTTATACTTCTTTTAGGCCAGAATGGAGTCTATGAATCGGCCCTACACTTCACTTGTGCCCCCTTTATCCCCACAACCTAAGATAGTCACCCCCTACACTGCTTCACAGCCTTCACCACCTCTACCTCCTCCACCACCCCCACCTCCTCCTCCCCCACCTCCCCCACCACCCCCTCCTCCCCCTCTCCCCAGCCAGTCTGCACCTTCTGCAGGCTCAGCAGCCCCAATGTTTGTCAAGTACAGCACAATAACACGGCTACAGAATGCGTCTCAGCATACAGGGGCTCTTTTCAAGCCGCCAACACCCCCAGTAATGCAGTCACAGTCAGGGAAGCCTCAGATCCTGGTGCCCCCCAGTGGAGTTGTTCCACCACCCCCTCCCCCTCCTCCACCCCCAACCCCAGGCTCTGCCATGGCCCAGCTAAAGCCTGTACCTTGTGCCCCATCCCTCCCACAGTTCAGTGCCCCGCCTCCTCCACTGAAGATCCATCAAGTTCAGCATATGACTCAGGCGGTTCCCCCAACACCCCCCCCACCTCCTCCTATCCCTGCACCCCTCCCTCCCCAAGCCCCCCCAAAACCCCTTGTGACCATCCCCCCACCAACCAGCACCAAGACTGTAGCACCTGTTGTGACACAAGCTGCACCACCCACACCTACTCCTCCAGTCCCCCCAGTGAAAAAGCAGCCGGCTTTCCCTGTTTCTTACATTCCACCCTCTCCCTCTACACCTCCTGTTCCAGTACCCCCGCCAACGTTACCCAAGCAACAGAGCTTCTGTGCAAAACCTCCTCCCTCTCCACTGTCACCGGTGCCCTCAGTCGTGAAGCAGATAGCCAGCCAGTTTCCACCCCCTCCAACTCCCCCCGCCATGGAATCTCAGCCCTTAAAGCCTGTCCCAGCAAATGTAGCTCCACAATCCCCTCCTGCAGTGAAAGCAAAGCCCAAGTGGCAGCCCAGCTCCATCCCAGTCCCTTCTCCGGACTTCCCTCCTCCCCCTCCTGAAAGCAGCCTGATGTTTCCTCCTCCACCCCCATCACCTGCCCCAGCCCCACCACCACCTCCACCTCCACCCACGGCTTCTCCTACCCCTGACAAAAGTGGATCTCCAGGCAAAAAGACCAGTAAGACATCCAGCCCTGGGGGAAAGAAACCACCCCCAACCCCACAGCGCAACTCCAGCATTAAATCCAGCAGTGGTGCAGAGCACCCCGAGTCCAAGAGACCCTCGGTGGACAGTCTAGTCAGCAAGTTTACACCGCCAGCAGAATCAGGGTCTCCCAGTAAGGAGACCCTACCACCTCCTGTAGCACCCCCCAAACCTGGAAAACTCAATCTTTCTGGAGTCAACCTTCCTGGAGTTCTCCAACAAGGGTGTGTGTCAGCAAAAACCTCTGTTCTGAGTGGGCGTGGAAAGGACTCTGTGGTGGAATTTCCTTCTCCTCCATCCGATTCTGACTTTCCACCTCCTCCACCCGAAATAGAGCTTCCTCTACCCCCCATTGAGATTCCAGCAGTATTCTCGGGAAACACCTCTCCAAAAGTGGCAGTCGTTAATCCTCAACCACAACCATGGTCTAAAACATCAATGAAGAAGGCCCCTCCACCCACACGACCCAAACGGAATGACAGTACCCGCCTCACTCAAGCAGAGATGTCTGAGCAGCCAACAATGGCCACAGTTGTGCCACAAGTGCCCACTTCTCCCAAATCCAGCCTTAGTGTCCAGCCTGGATTCCTGGCTGACCTCAACAGGACACTGCAGCGGAAGTCCATCACTCGGCACGGCTCACTCTCCTCCTCCCGCATGTCCAGAGCAGAACCAACAGCCACCATGGATGATATGGCACTGCCTCCGCCACCCCCCGAACTGCTCTCTGATCAAAAGAAGGCTGGTTACGGAAGCAGTCATATATCAGGCTATGCAACATTGCGGAGAGGACCCCCTCCAGCTCCTCCCAAGAGAGACCAGAACACCAAGCTCTCCAGAGACTGGTAGCCACCATAGGATTTTATTTTCATGATATCTGTAATCAGTTCTACAATCAGCTCACCTGATCATCTGTGAATTCAGGTGCTCAGAGCCTCCTGGTATGATGTTATTCAGGTAGTGTCCAGTTGTGTGTGTGTGTGTGTGTGTACATCTCCATGTACACACAGTTGTGTATGTGTGTGTGTGTATATGTATGTGTATGTGTATATAGAGAGAGCTGAGAGTGATTCTATTTATTCTTTTTCTCTTTTAATCAAAATGGGTGTTCTATATTTTGGGTGGAAGAGGCATGGAAGGGGATGTGTGTTGTCTCTTAACATTTCTTTGCTGTATCATGTGGATTGGACCAAAAACTTCTAATCACTTATTTAGAAGGTATTTATAAGTGTCTGTCCATGTGTAGCCTATTCGTGCATGTTGTGTATTATATGACTAAGGAATAGACGTATAATGTGCTATTTCTGGTTGAGAAAGTCACCAGAATGTTTGGTATATCTATAAGGCTTTTGTGTTTGTTTTTTCCCCAGTTGGCTGAAGTTAAAATTGCTTGAGTGACACTTCATTGCTATACATAATGGGACACTTTAAATCAGGAAAATCTCTCAGCTTCATAGAACGGGTAACTAGTGCAGAATGGGGAAATGTTCACAGACACCGTCTGTATGTGGTTGTGCATAGAAAGTAAATACATGGTGTAACTCAGCCATTCCAGCTGCAGTACTGCTGCAGTGATCCACCCACATTTAGGATGTGCTCTCTGACAGGTAAGCTCTTTGTCTATGATACATGGGTAATTCGTGCTATAATCCTGGATAGTTCCTTTTCAGTACTCTTTTATGAAGCTTTATCAACTTGGCTTCATGATCCTCACTTTGATTAATTTTAAGAGGATAGACAACACTACTATCTCTGTAATGTTCTGTCCCAGTATGTCTTTGGGTCACCAGTTACCTTCTTACAATGTGTGCTTTAGGTAGATGTTGATATTCTATATCTGTAGACAATTGGTATATGAAATATACACATTCTGTGCCCCAATATGGTGCATCATTATTTTTAAAAAATCACTTTTTAAAATGCATTTTTTTGAGCATTGCTCTATAGAAAGGAGGGGTGATGAGAGAACAAAACTGCCCTGTGCAAGTGTCATCAATCGGTTGTATATGGGTTATGTGTATGGGTTATATTATATACATAATACAAAAAACTCCTTAATATGGGATTACCATGGAGAGGGAAGAAAAGGTTTTTGACAGTTTCATTTATAGCTGCTGGGGCTACCAGGACCCTTGCTGATTGCAGCGTGGTTGTGATTAGTCCAGGTTACCAGGTGTTGTGATGGAGTGGGACAGTCCAAGTCCAGTAACTTGACATGATGTGTTATGCATGTGCAGTTTGGTAGAAGATGGAATCACTGCTCTAATGACTCACTACTATATGCTTTTTTCTGTGAATTTTCCTTGGTACATGAGATAAATATGTACTATCTCAACAATTTATGATGATAAACTGCACTATTAGGAATAAAACACAATCTTAAGAGTGGCTCCTAGAGAATAAAAATGAGCCATTCAGCACTTATAAGGGGAGCGCATCTTGTAATGAAAGTCTGTGCCTGTTGTGAATGATTACCAATGCAAACGGCAGCAATAAGTTGACACTGTCCCACAAGGAAAAAGTGATGCCATTAAAGTGGGGGAAGAGATGGTAAAATAATTCTAGAATGAGCAAAAGTGCTTTCTTAGTACAGTATACTCAAGGTCTCACATAACCCACACTCCATGAAAACTTCATCATAAACTGAGAATAAGTGGCACCTCTACATTGCTACATCTCCAGAATATTGTTCACTCTGTTCATGTGGTTATGGAGCAATAAGAATATATGCCATTAACGTCTTTCAAATATTTCACCAAGTTTTGTGTTTGATATTTATGCTTATGGAGTGATCTTTAAAACATCTGCATCGTTCACTTAAGCATGCACAGCAATTTGGGTAACGTTTGAATAGATTGCCAAGCTCCACTGTGACTCATGAATGAATTTCTCATAGTCTCCTGCCTGCAGCTTTCTAGTTTGAGGGTCACCCATATTTGTGGGTTAAAGAGTTATTAAGTATATGAATCCAGTCATCAAAGTATTCATCCCTAGAGTTTTGTTGTGGTGATTTTCTTATGAGAAGATAGACAACTTCAATTTTCCTTGAGGGGAAAAAATATCCCCCAACCTTTTCTCACCCATGATTGGAGCCCTAAAGCAACAGCCTTAATGTTTTCAGTGCAAGATTTCTTGGAATTTCTTGCTTGTGTCAATCCTGATGATAGCCATCCGGAACAGATGGCTTCTGGTGTTTTCCTGGAAGAGCAGACATCCTTTTGAACACTAATGATGCCAGGAAGAGAATAGGGCTAGAGGAGGAGACTGTCATTTTTACCCCCAATCCAGTGACTGGTCTGACAACAGGCCATTTCCCTTTACAGTCCTCCACAGACAGAAATGGCTGTTAATTAAAAAATGTTTTAACCTCGTGTGAACTGAATTTTAAAAACCACTAAAGTGATACTCTATATTTTGTTTTACTCCCTAGTGGGTTTTCTTTAATTTGGATTTTTGTTGGGATGTAGCTTTCCCTAGATTGTATTTTTGTAGCTCTTTTTCTCTGGTATATTCATGGAAAGCAGATACTGCCAATGACACTAGTACTGTGCCTTCTTTCACTGCCTTCTGCTCTGCAGCCCTCACCCAGCTTGGCTGCTTCAAGTCTGTGCAGTTGACTTGGCTGTACTGAAAACTGAACAGCATGGATTGACTCATCCTCCTGCTGAGGGCAGTGCAAACAGGTGCTTATTAGAGGCAGTGACTTGCTTAATTAGTGACACTTAATTTCTACTAGAGATGATTTCAAAATTGAATCACTCTATGCGCAAAGTTTTGGCACCAACGCTGTAAGGCAGCAGAATCTATTCTCAGTAAAATAACTTCAGGTTTATAGGTGGTAATAATAAATATTAGATATTCTGTATTGGATTTTACGAGCTTCACTTTCACTATTCAAATACTTTTTTTTTTCCCTTAGATGCTGTAATTTTCTTGGGAAGAGTAACTATTCTTAATGTTTTTAGATACCCACCTTAGCTGTAAATTGGATAGTTAAGTTTCTGGGACTCTAAATGAAAAAGAATGTGGAATCTTAAGTTACAGAAGACTTTTTTCATCAGAAAATTTCAAACAAAGTAAACATGATGGTGTTTTATAGTCCTCTAAAATCTAGGTGCTCCCGCCCACCAAGGGCAGATCCTGCAAAGGACTGTGAACTGTCATGGTGAACTGTCTTGGGTCCCCTTCCCATGTATGTTTTCTTGTCACTGAAAACAATGCTGTTTATCAAGAAAATTTAAATTGGAGGATCATAATAATTCCAACCAAGTGACAACTCTGAGACCAAGATTATTTATTAGGAGCTGTACACATCCAATTCAAGTTTCATTTGCTGCTATTCTGAGAGAGTACAACTACTAATAAACTTAAGGAAATCTATAAAGTTATAAATTAGCCTGAAACCTATTTGAGGTAATGGTGTGGATTGGGCTGTTTTGACTATCGGGCACCAACATAACTCTTTGTCACTTTTGTTCCTCTGCTAAAAGTAATTTTGTTATAAATGCAAAATGATTTTAAACAGGTAAACCCATTCCTATTTTTGTACATTACCAAAAGTTTTTCATATACCTACAGAGCTAACTAATTATAACTGATTTAATACCACTCAAGTTTAGACCAAGTAAACCCATATGATCCTGTATGGTATAGATGTGATGACTTGCTTTTAGTAAAATAGTATAATTGGGTCATACACTTGATGAAGGGGTGACTGTTTCTGGGGGGAAAAACCCTTTAGACTGCAAGTACCTTTTGGCACTTTGATTTTTTAAAATATAAACTTTACATTTGTATAAATTATCCAGGGTACTCTTAACCCTGTAGGAATATATGACCTCTCACAAAGCTGAGATATGATCCAAAGAGAAAGGCAAGTATAAAACAATTACATACCTATTATCTTTTAAGTTTTGTTTTGTTTTTTTTTAGAGACAGGAGTCTGTCTCACTATATTGACCAGGCTGGTCTCAATCTCCTGGCCACAAGTGATCTTCCTGCCTCAGCCTCCTTCCAAAGTGCTGTGATTACAGGCATGAGCCACTGTACCCAGCCTTTCCTTTTAAAATTCAAACAGAACATTTCTACACCTTTATCAGTTTATCCCGCAAACAAAACAAGTGCTCAGTTCTTATTGTGCCCTTGGAAGGTCTATATGTAAAAGAAATCTGAAATTAAGCTGCAGAATAAACTTGCTAGATAAAAACAAGGTAAAACATACTGGAGAAATGCTGTAAAATCTCTCCAGTTGTTTTGCTCTTTGAAGTAATAAACCGTTTGAAAGAGAAAATACTTGCTGTAAACCCCCAGTGCCTTGAACTCTTGGCAGAATATTAAAAAAGAAATCCAACAAGCAAACTTTGAGGTGCTAATGAAAGTAAAGGAAGGTGGTATTTCTAGTTTTGGCAGAAATGGAAAGTGTCTCACAAGAGACATCACTACCCACATGGGGTCTGGCTGCTTTCTACCAAAGACATTTAGAAAAGTGAATTGAGTCAGGGTGATGGTAACACTAAATATTTTATAGATGGTTAAGTTGAGAAATGATTATATTTATCATGGACAGCCACTAATACCAAGCTCATGGCAGTTGAAGCCTCAACCTCTTAGGAAGTAAAACTTGTCTGCAGCACTCAAGCGGGGGGAAACCCTTATATTTTGCAAATTGTCATTCGTTAAATTTATCGTAACCTAATACCAAAAACTGCCATTTTTCATATTTCCCCACCTCCATCTTTTTCACTACTTGTAAATAATCCCTCCTAGAAAATAAGCATTAACTGGAATGTTTCAAATGATTTTGCTTCATTTTAATATCAGCCACTAGTGAACTCTTACAGAGATGTACATTTAAAATTAGCTTGTGCTAAGTGTTGTAAAAACATTGTTTACTGTTTTAAAGGAGAATTGCACATTATATTTAACTGGGATTGCTTTCTCCCTCATTTCTTTAAAAAAACAGATTCAAGGCTCACACCAACCTGTAGGCTGTGGGAGCTTTGCCCTAAGTAGATACAAGGTAGAAATATACTTTTTTAAAGCATGAAAAAGACAAGGAATTGCATTATAATGTACCAGGTAGAGGAGATTATTATTCAGAGGATTATGCACAGCTCAGTGAAGATGAAGTTAACAATTTTTCTTGCAGCTTTGTTGCTATTACTTTCTTCTGCATAAATGTATGTTCATTTCATTATGTGCCTTGCTCCCTGATTGTGCAAAGCTATAGTTATATATAGATATATATATATATATATATATGAGAGAGAGATATATTCAGTACTACTGAGGATGTTTTTGTTCTGCTGGATTAAGTTATTTTCCAAGTTACTCTTGCCAGTTACTGTCAGTAAACTATTGTCAGTAAACTATTGTAATGGCTTAGCACACTAGTCGGACCGGTCAGTGTAAATGTTTTTCAGTTCCATGTTTTCATTATGTCAGCTTATCAAATCCCTAATAAAAAAAATTCATAGATTTCATTTAAACATGGGGACTTCGAGTGTTTGTGGATCGGCATCAAGAATGTGGTTTTGCGTTTCATATCAGGATACCCAAACAGAATAAATTAATTGTGGTAAATAAACTAGTTTGATATGTTCAATTTGTTAACTTTTAAGAGTAGTTTATGCCAACTAGGGAAATTTGGCCATTAAATACATTAGTGATTAAGTAACAAGAGCTTAAAGATTTTTCTTCTTTAAACAAAGAACTAAGTACAAACTAATAAAAAAGGAATGCCTTTTGTTTCAAATCTTTTGAGTCACAATTACGTGTTGGACTGCCATGTGAAGGTATATATAATTGCAAACTCTACTGTGTTTACAAATCACTTTATTGTATAACAAACTAGGGCAAAAAAAAGTGGAAGCCTTTCCCCTTTGTTCACCGTGTTAGTCGTACGTAGTTGTGGAAACTGCACCTGTACTTTGCCTTCAGAAGCAGTTTATATCGTACAGTGAACACAAGCTGACAGGAAAATGGAACACATGCCCTAAATCCACAGAGCTATTCAATGTGTAATTCGAAAATAACCCAAAACAGTCAAACAATAGGATCATTAACAAAAGATTGGATACTAAACATCTTTGAGACAGGACTGCTCTGACACCTAAAATCCTATTCACAATTAAGAGAAACCAGTAAATGTTCTAGCTTGGTATTTCATGTTTTTCTACATTATTCAACTTACCTAATGATACCCAATTAAAGGCACAGAAGAAATAAGATGGGCTTGAAAAGTGGGAAAAGCTGAAACATTATTTTGGGTATTGTGGAGACAAACTGTTGCCACCCTCAGATACATCATTAGAAATTTTTTAAAAATATATTTTATTGCACTTTAGGTTCTGGGGTAAATGTGAAGAACATGCAGGATTATTGCATAGGTACATACATGGCAATGTGGTTTGCTGTCTCCATCCCCATCACCTATATCTGGTATTTCTCCTCATGTTATCCCTCCCCAACTCCCTACCCCCCCGCACTGTCCCTCCCTTAGTCCCCCCAACAGACCCCAGTGTATGATGCTACCCTCCCTGTGTCCATGTGTTCTCACTGTTCAACACCCACCTATGAGTGAGAACATGCTGTGTTTGATTTTCTGTTCTGTGTCAGTTTGCTAAGAATGATGGTTTCCATGTTCATCCATGTCCCTACAAAGGACACAAACTCATCATTTTTGATGGCTACATAGTATTCCATGGTGTATATGTGCCACATTTTCCCTGTCCAGTCTATCATCAATGGGCATTTGAGTGGGTTCCGGGTCTTTGCTATTGTAAACAGTGCCTCAGTGAACATATATGTGCATGTGTCTTTATAACAGAATGATTTATAATCCTTTGGATACACACCGAGTAGTGGGATTGCTGGGGCAAATGGAATTTCTATTTCTAGGTCCTTGAGGAATTGCCACACTGTCTTCCACAATGGTTTAACTAATTTACACTCCCACCAACAGTGTAAAAGTGTTCCCAGTTCTCCACACCCTCTCCAGCATCTGTTGTCTCCAGATTTTTTAATGATTGCCATTCTAACTGGCGTGAGGTGGTATCTCAATGTGGTTTTGATTTGCATTTCTCTAATGACCACTGATAATGAGCATTTTTTCATGTTTGTTGGCCTCATATATGTCTTCTTTTGTAAAGTGTCTGTTCATAACCTTTGCCCACTTTTGAATGGGTTTGGTTTTTTCTTGTAAATCTGTTTCAGTTCTTCATAGATTCTGGATGTTAGCCCTTTGTCAGATGGGTAGATTGCAGAAAATTTTTCCTGTTCTGTTGGTTGCCAGTTCACTCTAATGATTGTTTCTTTTGCTGTGCAGAAGCTCTGGAGTTTAATTAGATCCCATTTGTCTATTTTGGCTTTTGTTGCCAAATCTTTTGGTGTTTTAGTCATGAACTCCTTGCCTATGCCTATGTCCTGAATGGTTTTGCCTAGGTTTTCTTCTAGGGTTTTTATGGTGTTAGGTCTTATGTTTATAAGTCTTTAATCCATCTGGAGTTAACTTTAGTGTAAGGTATCAGGAAGGGGTCCAGTTTCTGCTTTCTGCACATGGCTAGCCAGTTTTCCCAACACCATTTATTAAACAGGGAATCCTTTCCCCATTGCTTGTTTTTGTCAGGTTTGTGAAAGATCAGATGGCTGTAGATGTGTGGCGTTGTCTCCGAGGCCTCTGTTCTCTTCCATTGGTCTGTTTCTCTGTTTCAGTACCAGTACCATGCTGTGTTGATTACTGTAGCCCTGTAGTGTAGTTTGAAGTCAGGTAGCGTGATGCCTCCTGCTTTGTTCTTTTTGCTTAGAATTGAGTTGGCTATGCAGGCTCTCTTTTGGTTCCAATATGAAGTTTAAGGTGGTTTTTTCCAGTTCTGTGAAGAAGGTCATTAGTAGCTTGATGGGGATAGCGTTGAATCTATAAATTACTTTGGGCAGTATGGCCATTTTCACGATATCAGTTCTTCCTAACCATGAGCATGGAATGTTTCTCCTCCTGTTTGTGTCCTCTCTTATTTCGTTGAGCAGTGGTTGGTAGCTCTCCTTGAAGAGGTCCTTTATGTTCCTTGTTAGTTGTATTCCTAGGTATTTTATTCTGTTTGTAGCAATTGTGAATGGCAGTTCGTTCTTGATTTGGCTGTTATTGGTGTATAGGAATGCTTGTGATTTTTGCACGTTGACTTTGTATCCTGAGACTTTGCTGAAGTTGCTTATCAGTTTCAGGAGATTTTGGCTGAGACAATGGGGTCTTCTAAATATACTATCATGTCGTCTGCAAATAGAGAGTTTGACTTTCTCCTTTCCTAACTGAATACCCTTTATTTCTTTTTCTTGTCTGATTGCTCTGGCTAGAACTTCCAGTACTATATTGAATAGGAGTGGTGAGAGGTGCATCCTTGTCTAGTGCCAGATTTCAAACAAATGCTTCCAGTTTTTGCCCATTCAGTATGATATTGGCTGTGGGTTTGTCATAAACAGCTTTTATTATTTTGAGATACGTTCCGTCGACAACCTAGTTTGTTGAGCGTTTTTATCATAAAGAGCTGTTGAATTTTGTCAAAGGCCTTCTCTGTATCTATTGATGTAATCATGTGGTTTTTGTCTTTGGTTCTGTTTATGTAGTGAATTACATTTACAGACTTGCGTATATTGAATCAGCCTTGCGTCCCTGAGATGAAGCCTACTCGATCGTGATGGATAAGCTTTTTGATGTGTTGTTGCAGTCGGTTTTCCAGTATTTTATTGAAGATTTTTGCATCTGTGTTCATCAAGCATATTGGCCTGAAATTTTCTTGGTATCAGGATGATGTTGGTCTCATAAAATGATTTGGGGAGGATTCCCTCTTTTTGGATTGTTTGGAATAGTTTCAGGAGTGGTGCCAGCTCCTCTTTGTATGTCTGGTAGAATTCAGCTGTGAACCCATCTGGACATGGGCTTTTTTTGGTTGGTAGACTATTGCTGCCTCAACTTCAGCCCTCGTTACTGGTCTATTCAGGGTTTCGATTTCTTCCTGGTTTAGTCTTGGGAGGGTGTAAGTGTCCAGGAATTTATCAATTTCTAACAGGTTTACTGGTTTATGTGCATAGAGTTGTTTGTAGTAATCTCTGATGGTAGTTTGTATTTCTGTGGAATCTGTGGTGAGATCCCCTTTATCATTTTTTATTGCATCTATTTGATTCTTCCCTCTTTTCTATTAATCTGGCAAGTGTTCTATTCTGTTGATCTTCTCAAAAAACCAGCTCCTGGATTTATTACTTTTTGGAGGGTTTTTTATGTATCTACTTCAGTTCTGCTCTTGGTTATTTCAGTCAACATTCAAGAGCCAGGTGTTCAGTTTCCATGAAGTTGTGTGGTTCTGAGTTAGTTTCTTAATACTGAATCTAATTTGATTGCACTATGGTCTGAGAGACTATTTGTTATGTCCCATTATTTTGCATTTGCTGAGGAGTGATTTACTTCCAATTATGTGGTCAATTTTAGAGTAGGTGTGATGTGGTACTGAGAAGAATGTACATTCTGTGGATTTGGGGTGAAGAGTTCTTTAAATGTCTATTATGTTTGCTTGGTCCAGGTCTGCGTTCAGGTCCTGGATATCCTTGTAATTTTCTGTCTCATTGATCTAATATTGACAGTGGAGTGTTAAAGTCTCCCATTATTATTGTGTGGGAATCCAAGTCTCTTTGTAGGTCATTAAGAACTTGCTTTATGTACCTGGGTGCTCCTGTATTGGGTGTATATATATTTAGGATCGTTAACTCTTCTTGTTGCATTGATCCTTTTACCATTATGTAATGCCCTTCTTTGTCTCTTTTGATCTTTGTTAGTTTAAAGTCTATTTTATCAGAGACTAGGATTGCAACTCCTGCTTTTTTTGGCTCTCCATTTGCTTCGTAAACCTTCCTCCATCCCTTTATTTTGAGCCTATGTGTATCCTAGCATGTGAGACAGGTTTCCTGGATACAGCACACTGACCAGTTTTGACTTTTTATCCACTTTGCCAGTCTTTGTCTTTTGATTGGAACACTTAGCCCATTTACATTTAAGGTTAATATTGTTATGTGTGAATTTGATCCTGCCATTTTGATGCTAGCTGGTTGTTTTGCCCATTAGTTGATGCAGTTTCTTCATTGTGTCAATCAATGCTCTTTACCATTTGGTACATTTTTGGAGTGGCTGGTACTGGTTGTTCCTTTCCTTATTTAGTGCTTCTTTCAGGAGCTCTTGTAAGGCAGGCCTGGTGGTAACGAAATCTCTCAGCAATTGCTTGTTGGTAAAGGATTTTATTTCTCCTTCACTTATGAAGCTTAGTTTGGCTGGATATGAAATTCTAGGTTGAAAGGTCTTTTCTTTAAGGATGTTGAATATTGGCCCCCACTCTCTTCTGGCTTGTAGGGTTTCTGCCAAGAGATCTACTGTGAGTCTGATGGGCTTCCCTTTGTGGGTAACCTGAGCTTTCTCTCTGGCTGCCCTTAGCATTTTTTCTTTCATTTCAACCCTGGTGAATCTGACGATTATGTGCCTTGGGGTTGCTCTTCTTGAGGAATATCTTTGTGGTGTTCTCTGTATTTCCTGGACTTGAATGTTGGCCTGCCTTTGTAGGTTGGGGAAGTTCTCCTGGATAATATCCTGAAGAGTGTTTTCCAGCTTGGATTCGTTCTCTTCATCACATTCAGGTACACCTATCAAACGTAAATTAGGTCTTTTCACATAATCCCATATTTCTTGGAGACTTTGTTCATATTTCACTCTTTTTTCTCTAATCTTGTCTTCTCATTTTATTTCATTGAGTTCATCTTCAGTCTCTGATATCCTGTCTTCTGCTTGGTCAATTTGGCTATTGAAACTTGCATATGCTTCACAAAGTTCTCGTGTTGTTTTTCAGCTCCATCAATTAATTTATATTCTTGGCTAAGCTGTTTATTCTCATTAGCATTTTGTCAAACCTTTTTTCAAGGTTCTTAGTTTCTTTGCATTGGGTTAGAACATGTTTTAGCTCAAAGAAGTTTGTTATTACCCACTGTCTGAAGCCTGTTTCATCAGACTCATTCTCCCAACCAGCCTTGTTCCCTTGCTGGTGAGGAGTTATGATCCCATGGAGGAGGAGAGGCTTTCTGGTTTTGGGTGTTTTTATCCTTTTTGCACTGGTTTCTTCCCATCTTTGTGGATTTATCTACCTGTGGTCTTTGTAGTTGGTGACTTTCAGATGAGGTCTCTGAGTGGACGTCCTTTTTGTTGATGATGAAGTTATTTCTTTTTTCGCTTTCCTTCTAACAGGCTCCTTTGCTTTAGGACTGCTGGAGGTCCACTGCAGACCCTGTTTGCCTGAGGATCACCTGCAGCAGCTGCAGAACAGCAGAGTTGCTACCAGTTGCTTCTTCTGTTATCTTTGTCCCAGAAGAATACCAGCCAGGTGTCAGCCTGAGCTCTCCTTTATGAGGTGTCTCTTTGGATATACGGGGGTTGGGGAGCTGCTGGAGGAGAGTCTATTCCTTACAGGAGCTGGGGGGCTCAGGTGTGAGCTCCGTTGTTCTGTTCAGAGCTGCTGGGCAGGTACATTTAAGTCTGCTACAGCAGAGCTCATAACTGCCTTTTTTTTCCCATGTGCTTTGCCCTGGGAAGGTGGGGTTTTATTAGTTAACTTCTTGACATGCCCTTTTTCAGAGATGTCTTTTTCCCAGCGAGGAGGTAGCTTAGTCATAGTCTGCCAGCAGAGGCATTGCTGAGCTGCTGTGGGCTCTGCCTAGCTGCTTTGTGAACTTCCTTGTGGTTTTATTTATAGAGGTATAGTTAGAACTGCCTCAGTAATGGCGGTCTGCCTCGGTAGTGGCAACTGCCTCAGTAATGGCGGATGCGCTTCCCCCAACAGAGCTGGACCGTCCCAGGTCCAGCTGTGCTTGCTGTGACTCTCAATCCAGAGCATTTCAGATTGCTTGTCTTTATGGGGGTGGGACCCGCTGAGCCTGATCACCTGGCTCCGTTTCAGCCCCCTTTTTCAGTTGAATGGGCAACTGTCTGTCTCCCAGGCATTCCAGGTGCCGGTTGAAACGGCACCCAGATTTGTTTTTGTGCAGAGAACCACTGCGCTGGCTGAAACAGATGTGCTTGAGAGCCCTGGCACTTTTCTGCCCGGGAAACTCCTAGTCTATGGGCAGCGAAAATTCGTTTAGAAATGCAGTGATCACTCACCCTCTGCGTTCTTGCTGGGAACTGCACTCCAGAGCTGTTCCTATTCAGCCATCTTGGATCGTCCCCCAGAAAATTCTTTATAAACTAGGCTCTTAGAGCAACAAAGCACTGGCTAGCTAGTGGTCTTTCTTTTAGACTCACTTCTGGCCAGTCTGCAGTAATTGTTAGTCAATAACACCCATCATCAGTGTTTAAAAAAAAATGTGCAGAATTGGAGATATTAACAATGACATTTGGAGGAAAGTGGTAAGAAAACCCAGGTTCAAGTGAAGCAAAACAGGATTAGAAAGTTCTTAAGAGCAGCTGTCTTGAGGGGAAAAACTTCAGAGGTCAAATTTAAAGCTCAACAATTTAAATATCTGAAGGCTAAAAAGACTTTAGTAAAAAAAGTAGCTCCCTGGTTTAGAGCAAGAGGAAAGTCAAAAATTATCCCTAATGTGTAAACTCAGGTACCACCTTAGAAAAAGAGGTTATGTAAATAAGTTAACAAGACATTTGAATATACTTTGTGGGATTTTATTTAGGTCAAGTTCTTAGTACACGGCAGCAATTCCAAATACAATTAAAAAATTAAAAAGTGATGTTCCACCACTCATCTGGAGGTGGTTTAATGGCACACAAGGAACATTACTGGCAACAGACTGCTCCCTCAAGTTCTCCTGGATGGTTTTTACTCAACGCATAGTATCACCAACTCTCCCTCTGGGAGCTAAAAGCACAACTGGCCAGATCACAAATTGTTTACATTCTTTTTGTAAGCCATTTTTTTTTTAAGAAAAATGGTGCATGGACACAAAATATGATAAAAACTTTTTCCATAGAATTCTTAAGTTGCAAAAGAGATTTCATTTTAATGTGAAAATAAGCTTTTTTTGGTTTTTCTTTTTTTTTTTTTTACAAAAAACCTTAAGATATTCAGCAAGGATCATTTATACACAGCTAGGCCCTGTCGTTTCGTTGTATTTTTTTTTTTAGAATGAGAGTCTCAACCAAATAGGAACAAAGATCAGCACAAAGTAAACAAAGGTAATGAGCTTGATGCCTCCCCATTTAATCATTTTATAAGGCTCTCTCCAATAAGGCTACTGTGCTGTGCTCCTGCCAGTGCTGAATTAATATAACATTCCTACCAAACACACCTTATGGGAAAGTGTTTATACTGAGTGTAGTTTTAGGAGGGATAAAAACGAAGATTATTTTCATTAAGGTTGCAGTTAGTACACGCCTTTACACAATTCTGATAGTATTTATCAAAACATGGCATACCTTTTCAAGTATATTCTTGAAAACATCAAATAAAACTCAACTTCTTTTAAAGAAAAATACAGCACATTTAGTTAAGACAGTTGTGGTGCAGTGGAAAATTGACCACTGAGTGAGACCTCTGCTGTTACTAGCTGTTAACATGAAGAAGAAAACTTACTTCATCAAATGAGACAACCAGAATTTTTAAAATCTCATCTAGCTCAAATTCTATGATTCTAAGTAAATCATATGGGGGATATTATCACCTTAACACCAATCAGGAGTTCCTAGCCAAAAAGTCCAGAAGTGAACAGATCCCATCTTTTCAAAGACTTAGTCACCTGCGAATTCCTCCATCAAACCTTTTTCAAAGGCAAAGGTCACCTTCAGGACATAACATGCTCTCTCCACAAAGGAGAAAAGAAAAGGTAGTAAAAGATAAACACAGTTCTTAATGCAAAAAGTTCACCTACTAAAAGAAAATGAACACAAAAAGATAAAAGTAAACTACCATCATTTTGATTCCTTTTAAAGAGAAAAAAAATCTTAAGTAGTTATCTTCAACAAAAACTGCCAAGGAGTGCAGCTACATTACACACATCACAGTAAAGATGCATAAAATATTCTCTAGCCAGATAATAAACACCAGTAGGAGGAAAAAGGAGGGGATGAAAATGTCTCACACCCAGTAACTTTTAGGGACATAGCAAAATTAGCAGGCCATTGTCAACTCTAAAATGGGAACAGCAGGCGCCTCTGAGGGAGATACAAAGTAGCTCAATGATGGAAAATACTAAACAAGATAGCTTAAAAGATTCATATTTATTCCAAATGGCAGGCTGAATCAGATGTAGATTTTGACACATTGGCACTATTTTTGTTTGATTTATTGCCTTGGCCATAAGGTCAAAGACAAGAAAATGTATTTTCATTCATAACACCATGGACTTTCGATTACTAATATGACAAAAGAAAAAGACAACTATTCTTTTTTTTTTTTTTTTTTTTTTTAAAGGGACTGGTCCCACAAACTAGGAGGAAGAATCCCCTCTCCCATTAGGTTTCTTCTATCCTGATAACATGGTTGCTTTATTGGTTAGCTTTTGGACTTGGGTCATCTGTTACATTATTATTACACAGCATGGAAGATGTTTCTGCATTCATTTGGAATTCCTAACACCATCTTTTAATTTATAAAAAGATAAATGAGGGGAACTTACAATAAAACAAAAAATACTACCCTCACAGACTATTAATAGCATGCAATCTATGAAATATTACATACATTAAAAGTCTCCAATTACTGTGCGCCTAGCCTGTCATCACATCGTATCCTTCCAAGACAATCTATAGAATTCAAAACTGTACAAAAATTTTAAAGTATGCTGAAAATCCAACAGGTATTGTTTGTAAAACAAAGATCATACACACATTAGTACTAAATAGGGGAAAAAAAAATCAGCAGACCCATGGACTTCCCCCTGCTCCCAACCACAGGTCTTCAGTATAAAATACTTCACCAGTGTCTTCTGCACTCCCCCATCCAGCAGGGGTCCAACAGGCCAGCTGCGTTCCTGCTGACTGCCACCAACTCTGTTTTCTGCACAGTTGTCTTCTCTGCTGTGGTGGTGAGCTGTGGGAACTACTTTTTTGTTTGTTTTTGAGACGGAGTCTCACTCTGTCACCAGGCTGGAGTGCAGTGGCATGATCTCGGCTCACTGCAACCTCTGCCTCCTGGGTTCAAGCGATTCTCCTGCCTCAGCCTCCCAAGGAGCTGGGACTACACGTGCTCGCCACCACACCCAGCTAATTTTTGTATTTTTAGTAGAGCTGTAGTTTCACCATATTGGCCAGGATGGTCTCAATCTCTTGACCTCGTGATCCGCCCACTCAGCCTCCCAAAGTGCTGGAATTACAGGTGTGTGCCACAACATCCAGCCTGTGGGAACTACTTAGTGGATTTCAAAACACCCTCTGCCTCATTAATCCACTAAGCTTTGTCAGCAAAAAGCTGTTTAAATAAATAAGGGGAACATCTAATTTCAAAACAGTTTTTCTAATTATAGACCAGTACACTAAGGAGAGCTTAACCTATCCAAGTTTAGTTTAGTTTGGGTCCATAATGGAGCTAAAGGCTCAGAGGACATTCTGGGCCATTACACTGCAGGAAAACAAGGAATAAAGGATGTAGAAATGACCTAAAAAAAAAAGCAATAAGTGGAATGTATACAGGAGGCAAGTTAATGAAAGCTAACAAATACAAAGTGTTGGGAGAATCTAAAAGAAAAATAGCTATTGTAACTTGAAATGCATTGTTAAAAATAATCTTAAAAAGGTCTTAATAAAGAGACTCTATAGCAGGGTCTCAATTAAATGCTCTTGTTTTATGCTCAGATAACATTTACAAGTAGAATATTAACTTCTGCCTACATCATTCTGAATTTCCTCACACACTACTACACTTGTTCATTTTTCAATCAAGTTCCTCTTTCTGAACTTGTTCAAGACCTTGTTTGAAATATATGCAGCTATTGCTTTTCCCCTTTCACCTAGCACAGGGAAGTTACTTGGCAAAGCTCTATTCTGGCCAAGTCACTGGGACTGAGTAGAGCCCATGTTAGCAGCTCTGGGCCTGAACAGGGCTGGCCCACCGTCACAGTAACCACCTACAAAGAGGCAAGCCCTCCTGGATTTTTTCAATATTTCCTATACTGACTACAGTAGTGAAGGTTAAAGCCATCTGCCCTACAAACTCCATTGGATCTGAAGCTGTATTTATTGTACAGATGGGGGAAATGTATTTTATTGTTTGTGTCAGTTATATTAATTTTTATCAATGTGATTAGATATGTATTTTGGCCTATTAATCTTATTCATGATATTCTTAATCTGAGACAGGTTTAAATTCTCACTAAAAGCAGCTACTTAAGAGTCCAATAATACAAAATCAGGAGAGTATTACCTTTTCTGCAGCTAAGTGAGTCAATGATACAGCAGCAATTAATACTGGCCATTAATCACATCCAGAGAGCACATTAACAAACCTTTTATTCCCAGTGACTATCAAGAGACTTGAAAATAACCACTATTCTCTTCCAGAGTAGAATACGATTTTCTAAATAGTGAAAGAAGTGATCATCATAGTTGGTCTGAACTCCAAGACCTACTCCTCAAAACAGCACCGACGGCAAGGGTTTGGGATGCCTGCTAAGAGCATTTCCACAGTTCAGTCTCTTCAGAACCTTAAGAACCTTCACACACCCACCTCCGCACATGAACCAGCCTACCACACTTCACATCTGGGCATACCGGCCATTAGCAACAGTGCAGTCTCATGCAGCAGCACATTAAAATCAAATGGTGGCAATCGTTTGCCACCCTCAGAATGTTGGGAGACTTTCACATTTCATCATCCTTATAATCCACAAACAAATATGAAGGGATGCAAGTGAGTTCACCATGCACTCATCTGGTGCACTCAAGTGCTGAGAGAATGCAGAATTTACAGTGTTACAGAAGAAAAATGCCATCTGAAATAACAGTAAAAATGGTTAAGTGTGGTATTTAAATATTGGTTCCCTCCTCTTCATAGTGGAAGAAAAGAATGGGCAGGGTACCAACTGGGCCATGAGGTTAACCCCTTAGCACAGGCAATGAAGAACATCCAATGCCACATATTCTGTAGGAGGAGAAATCCCAAGGGCATACAGTATTCCTGAGAAAGATCCCAGATTTTTCTGAATCAGTCTTAATCTGATTTTGTTTTGGCTACACAGTTATGTTATACCTCTGACATATACAAAAAATGGTCACTTTATTTCAATCCCGACAACTCAGCATAGTACAAATGACGGCAGCAAGATCCATTTGTTCAGACTCAGATTGCTTTTTTTGTTTTTAATACTGGGGGATAAACCAAAAAAGTGTATTTTTTTATCATTTGTATCCTTCATTCTACTTTACTGGAGTGGAATCTCCAGGGCCTTCAGATAATCTGGGAAGACCTGACTATTCCTGTGAGGCAAGCACATCCCTGCTGAGCTCTACTCAGAATAATGCATGATAGACTCAACGTAATTCCCAGGAAAAAGCCCAGTCACTCCATTCATAACTCCCTCATACCAACCATCGTCATTCTTCTTGATGACATAAATAATGGCTCCTTCCTGAAAGGACAGCTCATCTTCCTTGTCTTTTGTATAGTCATAAATTGCCACAACTGGGAGGGAAGAAAAACAAAATAGGATGTGAAAGAGAATAATATTCCTAGAAAGATAGAACCAAGCAGGTGAATATGTATCCTTTCCCAAATCCTATAGCACTCATTCATGGTGACTTTCTAAACACCAACCAAAACGTATTTTTTTCTAAGTTATACCCAGTCACATACAACGAAATTCCATGTTCCATGGATGTTAGGCTTTACACTGAGTACAAATGATGAAACAGCACATTTACTCAAATGTGCTTTTGATTACCTTTCAAGAGCCTACGGGAAAGTACCTTGTTAAAGAGATACACAATCCTAGAATCAAGAAAGATGGCTGTTTCTTCATCTGAGCTTGTGTTGAGATACCATACTGTGGTTTAAAAAAAAAAAAAGCTTTTCTTTACCTTAGAATTTTACTAGTGCAATGAGATACACTATGAGAGACAAGTGAGAAACCAGACAGACTAATGAACAGCAGATATCGGTCTTCTTCCTCTCACTCTCTGGAGCCTATGCCTCTTTCACTAAGTAGAATGGTGTTTGAATTTCCCCAAGTTAAATGTATGAATGATGGGAGTCTGCTACATATATTCTTTCAAAACATATGCTGCATTATGTCAAGCAATTTAATATAACCATAATAACAGACTAAAAGTGCCAAGAAAACCAAGATACCTATAAGCTCTCCTGTGATTTTCATTGCTTACATCACTTGGTAACTTGGCTCTTTCAGTCATTATCTCAGTGGTTATTTCAACTGTTATCTTATTTCAACCAGATTCTGATTCCCAAGTATTATATCAACTTCAACAGTTCAGTTATACTGGGATACCCTGTAACTTGCTCAAATCCACTTGAAGAGTTATCCTTTGCTCCAACCTCTTCATCTCCTGTACCTTTTTTATACCACTCAGTGAAATCTCCATCTATCCATTGTTCTGAGACAAATATACTGTCTTTGTTAGTTTGTCATGTGACCTTATACCTCACGTAAATAAATGGGAAACAAACCACAACAAGGACTTTTGATATAATGTAATGTGCCCTAGTGAAAGAAAATTTGTTTCTGGCCTGTTTTAATAAAAATTAAATAGCTTTCTTAAATTGTGAATATTTTCCATTAGAGTGATATAGTAGGAACACCAGAATATTTTTTTTTTTCTGAGACAGTCTCAATCTTAACGCCCAGGCTGGAGTGCAGTGGCACCATCTCAGCTCACTGTAACCTCCGCCTCCCAGGTTCAAGTGATTATCCTGCCTCAGCATCCTGAGTAGCTGGGATTACAGGCTCATGCCACCATGCCCAGCTAATTTTTGTATTTTTAGTAGAGACGGGTTTCTGCTATGTTGGCCAGGCTGGTCTTGAACTTCTGACCTCAGGTGATACACTCGCCTTTGGCCTCCTACTCATTACAGTAGTGAGCCATCTGCACCCAGCCAGAAAATAGAGGATCCTTGCTAGGAAGAGATCAGCGTGCATTTCTCAATATACAACCAAATGCCTGAAGACAATCAAATGTAGTTAAATGGCATACAAGTTTAAATATAAGAAAATACAATTTAGAATATTTAGCATTTCTAGTCAACCCAGTATTTTCTACTGCTTTTTTAAGGAAAGATAACATTAATGATGCTTAAAGAAACACAAACCCTTGGCTGGGCACAGTGGCTCATGCCTGTAATCCCAGCACTTTGGGAGGCCAAGGCAGGCAGATCGCTGAGGTCAGAAGTTCGAGACCAACCTGGCCAACGTGGTAAAACTCTGCCTCTACTAAAAATACACAAATTAGCTGGGCATGGTGATGGGCACCTATAATCCCAGCTACTCAAGGGGTTGAGGCAGCAGAATCGCTTGAACCCAGGAGGTGGCAGTTGCAGTGAGCTGACATCATGCCACTTCACTCCAGCTTGGGCAACAGAGCAAGACTCTGTCTCAAAAAAAAAAAAAGAAATGCAAACCCATGAAAGTAATTGAGAAGAGAATATGAAGCCTGTTGTAACAGAGATGTTTAGAAGTGGAAAGTTAGTAAGCTCTACGTACATTCATTTTCTTCTTTAAAATGTAGAAACTGCCAGCCTGAGCAACATAGCAAAACCCTATCTCTACAAAAACAAGAACAACCAAAAAAAAAAAAGGGGGAAAAAAAAATTAGCCGGGCACGGTGGCGTGTGCCTGTGATCCCAGCTACTTGGGAGAATCACCTGAGCTCAGCAAAGTTGAGGCTGCAGTAAGCCGTGACTGTCCCACTGCACTCCAGCCTGCGTAACAGAGTAAGATTTGTCTCAAAACAAATCAAAAGTAGAAACTGGATTAGGTAGAATTTACACTGAACATGATTCCAGAGACTCTGTTTATAATGGTATGGAGCTGAGAGTTTTAACAACTATTCAACACTTTTTCTTTTGCCAAAATTAGTATTCACTATTTTAAAATTAACTTTTTAAAAAATCAGAAATAAGCTGTTAAGAATATTCATTTTCTGGCTGAGCACTGGGGCTCACACCTATAATCCCAGAACTTTGGGAGGCCAAGGAAGGAGAATCTCTTGAAGCCATGAGTTCAAGACCAGCCTTGGCAACATAGCAAAACCCTGTCTCTTAAAAAAAACAAAGACACACAGGAGAGATAAGGGCCTGGGTGGTAGCCAAGAGAACTGGGAGCTTGTGAGACACTTCGGAGGAAGAAATCAACAAGGCTTGCCTCAAATTAGACATCGTAGTCAGGAACCTGGCTCAGAGCTGCTCCTCAGTGCCAGCTGCTGGACTGAACAAGATTTTAGGGAAGGCGCAGCCACATACCAGGGAGAGCCTGGCATCTGCAGTGACCCGTGAGCAGCTGTCCCTAGAGCTGGGCCTGCCCCTGAAGCACACTGAGCCCATCCTTCACAGCCCTGTGGTGCTAACCCAGGGCCCCAAGACCACCAGGAGGCACCTCTTCCTCTTCAGGGACTGGCTGGTCATTGCCAAGCAGAGGTGCTTAGAGATTTCAAAGAATTCAAAACCCACCTGGCATCCTTCCCCTGGATCCCAGCCCGGGATGTGTTGTTTTCAGAGACCTGAGAAAACCCCAAAGAGACACAAACAGCAGCTGGGGAAATCCTGCCATGGCTCAGAACGCATCCTTGTCACCCGCTCCGCGAGTGCCCAGCTGAGCTCCTGAACATGGCTCTGGGCTGCGGGCTGGTACCCAGGGCAATCACAGGTGTGTGGCCTGAACCACCCTCACTTTTTATTTAGGAACTCCCTGAGTCCCCCTTGTAAACAGGTTCAGCGTGCTCCCCAGCAGCCAGGAGGGCAGGGAAAGGTCAGTGAGGGAAACGCAGGGTTGACATGGACGGTTAGCGTCAAACACACCAGCAAGCCCTGGCCCCAGCGGCCTGGCTAGAGGCACACACGGGCCACTGCACCCAACCTCCCCAGGCCTGGCCACGGGGCTTCCCACTGGCACAGGGTACTTGCAGTGGCCGGGAACTGAATTAACATTCACTGGGTACTTAGGAAGGATGAGGATCCCAGAAACCCTCCCCTGCCACTCCCTAGAGAAGGAGGGTGGCAGCACTCTGGAAAGAACCCTATTAGATGTGCAGGTATCCTAAGAACCGCCATCACCATCACAGGGACCAGCTCCTTTTTTGCCTCTGTGCCTCCACCCGCACTGCTCCGGCCACCTGGGAGGCTACGCTCCCTCCTCCTGTGGCCAGTTCTTCCCTATGCTGGGGGCCATGGCCCCAGTGAACTGGATCAAAGCACAGACTCTGGAACCCAGTGCTGGGTTGAATCTCCCCTCTGCCATTTACCAACTATGACTAAGCTCTATGCATCTCCATCTTCTTGCCTATAAAATGGAGATAAAAATAGCATCTTCCTCACAGGATGGATTGGGGTAAGGATTGAAAGAATAACTGCAAGATCAGAGCTTAGAACTGGCTGGCACGTGAGTGCAGTGTTTCCTATGAAGTAGAGTCACTTTCTGATGTGTTTTCCAGGAAAGATTGAGGCCCCAATTCGCTCACAGAAAAAGAGAAGAGCGAGAAGTGATCTCAGTCTCCTCCACCAGGCTGAAACAAATCGTCAATCACTTATCAGCTAACAGCTCCTGGCATGTGAAGGGTCTGCCTCACTCAAGCCATTTTGCCATACTCTGGAGTCAGAGTCCAAGCTCTCAAAGAGTTTATAATACAGTAAAAAGGTTTAAAATCTGCCAGCCTTGGCTGGGAGCAGTGGATCATGCCTGTAATCCCAACACTTTGGGAGGTTGAGGTGGGTGGATCACAGTCAGGAGTTCAAGACCAGCCTGGCCAATGTGGTGAAATCCTATCTCTACTAAAAATACAAAAATTAGCCGGGCGTGGTAGCATGCGCCTGTAATCCCAGCTACTCAGGAGGCTGAGGCAGGAGAATCGCTTGAATCCAGGAAGTGGAGGTTGTAGTAAGCTGAGATCAAGCCATTGCACTCCAGCCTCAGTGACAGAGCAAGACTCTGTCTCAAAAAATTAATTAATTAAAATAAAATAAAATATGCCAGCCTCCATGAACAAACAAAAAAACAAAACCAAAAAAAAAAAAAAAAACACACAGAAACAACAAATTAGCCAGGCATGGTGGTGCACATCTGTGATCCTAGCTACCTGGGAGGCTGAAGCAGGAGAATCGCTTGAGGCCAGGAAGTTGAGGCTGCAGTGAGCAGTGAATGCACCACTGACTCCAGCCCAGGTGACAGAACAAGACCCTGTCTCTAAAACACATAATAAGTAATTAAAAAAATTTTTTTAAAGAAATTTTAAAAGAATATTCATTTTTCACTCCAGGGAAAAATATACACTGAGCTTGGCCTTCTAATTATAATCGTATAATTTTATATGAAGTATGCTGCAGACTAAAAGACAATGAATAATGGTATCATACCATTAGAAAAGGACCCAACTGGGCTGGGTGTGGTGGCTCACGCCTGTAATCCCAGGACTTTGGGAGGCAGAGGCGGGCAGATCACGAGGTCAGGAGTTTGAGACCAGCCTGGCCAATATGGTGAAACCCCACCTCTACTAAAAATACAAAAATTAGCCAGTGTGGTGGCAGGCACCTGTAGTCCCAGCTATTTAGGAGGCTGAGGCAGGAGAATCACTTGAACCCAGGAGGTGGAGGATGCAGTGAGCTGAGATCCCGCCACTGCACTCCAGCCTCGGTAACAGAGTGAGACTCCATCTCAAAAAAAAAAAAAAAAAAAGACCAAGATTATCTTCTCTCTCATAAAATAAGTAAATTGAAACAAAGAACAGCGATCTAAACATAAAACTCTCTACACTATAAACTCCTGGAGGTAAGAACCCATCACTTACTCATCTCTGTGTAACCCTATCATCCAACACAAGGCCTAGCTTTTTGGATACTTCCAAATACATCTACATTCTACATTATTCAACTACAGAGTCAGTAATAAATATAACTTAATTACATATTGGGGGGAAATAAGGTGATAGTAAAGTAACAACAACGTACCACAAAAGGTCCGAAAGGAGACTGTTACATAGAAGTGACGATCTGAACTAAAAAGACTGACTACCAAATATTGTAGGGCAAATATTGCAAGCACGCCTAGCAATTAAGTACCCTAAACTGGCAAGCCACTGGAAAAATCAGAATGCTAGCAAGATTATCCATTTCAATATGTCGTTTGTATTAAATTACATATTGTGAGTTGACACCATTTATATGGCAAATGAAAAGTTCATCTGAAGTCAGCAACACTTCATTTAACATACTTTGGAATTTATGTTACAACCTGCCCTGAGGTGATGCAAAGTTAACCTGGACACTATCAATGAAGAGTTGGTTAAACCACTTAACAGTGCATTCTAAGAAATGTTTTGAACCTCCTGGAGATGCTGTTTCTATGAAAATAATGCTGCTTAACTAATACCATATTCCTTCTGCCCCTACCTCTCTAATGAAACTATTACTTGAAAAAAAAAACAGCCTTCTACTTTTGAGTCTCTTCCCAGTTCTTTTCCTAATGTTCCTGTAGTGTTTGGCCATGATGATTACCTATGGCCCCTTCTTGACATTTTCCTCCATGGCTTCCATGACAGTGTCTTTTCAGAGTTCTCTTATTACTCGTTAAGTTTATGTGAAGCCAGGAAACTAGGAGTCATCTTTGCCTTCCCCTTACTCACTCACCTTCCTGCACACCCCCAAGTCCTGTTAATTCCACCTCTTAAATCTCTCAAATCCCAACACTTCTCTCCATCATCATGGTCACTACCCTAGTGTACCCATCTGTAAAATGGAGTACATTTATGACTCAGGGTACCTGAAGATTTAGAAAACCTACTTAGAAAGCAGTATGGGTAGCAGATAGTTTTAGAGAGACTAGAGATTTTCTTGAGACAGGGTCTTACTCTATTGCCCAGGTAGGAGTGCAGTGCTGCAATCACTGCTCACTGCAGCCTTCAAACTCCTGGACTCTGGTGATCCTCCCACCTCAGCCTCCAGAGTAGCTGGAACTACAGGCATGCCTAGCTAATTTTTCTATTTTTTGTAGAGATGGGGGTATTGCCATGTTGCCCAGGCTGGTCTCAAGCAATCTGCCAGCCTCAGCCCCCCAAAGTGCTAGGATTACAGGTATGACCCACTGCATGCACCTAGCTCTCTTTCTAGATTTTCTAATCTTATAAGTACGGCTTCCTAAAATTGATCTGCTTGAGATCATACCTTCAGTTAATAAGTCATAAAAGTCATAAAACTCATAAAACTTTATTTTTTTGTCCCTCTACTTAAGAACAGTATAGTGGTGGACTGTCTTAAAAAGTACAAAACACTGAGTGCCAAAGGGAGCATTCAAAATAATGGTGTTGGCATTGAAAGAATCACTCCACCGACTGAGTAACCTAATGCATTTGCAAGTCAGGTGGCTCCATTCTTTTGTTTTTAATAAGTAAGAAAAGACATTGATGATACATCATCAAACATGATTTTTGAAGATAGGTTATTTGATTTTTGGCAATTAACTCTGAAGGATTTTAAAAAGTGGAGTGACAATGTCAAGTGAAAAATCTTCCTATTTACATCTGCTTATTTATGTGAACAATGTTTTCGGCACCACTACCTCGGTCGAAACCCTTATCTCTTGCTTCAAAATTTATCCAAAATGGTCTTTACAACTCCGACTTTCCCTCTCCAATGCATGCTATGCTATTATCAGGTATCGCCAAAAAAAGTTACATAAGTACATGAGATATTATCATTAACCTTCTTAAAATCCTCCACTGCCATTTTTTTTTTAAATCCAACACCTTGGCATGGCAATTCCTGGCCACACACCACCTAATTACAACTTACTTCCTTTGTGTGCTCATATCACTCTCTCTCCCTATAACCCACCCCCGCCCTCAGGCACTGGACACTGCTCTGCCCCAAACAGCCATGCCCTCTCATTCAGGGGATTCCCTCAGCTTGAAAGACCCTTCTCCTTTCTCTCTTCTCTGCCTGAGAAACTCCTATTCATCCTTCAAGGCACCACAAACGCCATGTCCTCTAAGAAGCCTTCTAGGAATTCCCCAGAAAGAATTAATGGCACTATTTATTTTTAAACAACCATTAATAGAGCATCCATGCTGACTTTTAGAGGTACGAAGATGAACCAGATAAGGGACTGTCAGTCTTGTGAAGACAGAAATGTTATCTGACAATTCCTATAGATCATTTATACTTCTTAGCTAAAGTTGTATCACTGAACCAGAAGAACAAAAGAACAGATGGCTTTATAAAAGAGATATAAAATAGGCAGTAAAGAAGTTGTTCCCAGGGAGAACTTAATGCTCATAAACTGTAAAGCCGAGACAATCCTAGATCTACCAGATGCTAGAGCTCAAGTTTAGGACAGTGGTTCAGAGTGTGGGCTCTACAGTTAAACCACCTAGTCAAATCCCAATTCTAACACTTTTATAGTTTACAGTATATACTTAACTTTCCTAGGCTGCTTTTTATTCAACTATATAATGGGAATTATAATACAGCTAACATTTCAAGGTTTTTTTTTTGTTGTTTTTTTTTTTTTTTGAGAGAGAGAGTTTCGCTCTTGTTGCCCAGGCTGGGGTGCATGGTACAATCTCAGCTCACTGCAACCTCCACTTCCGGGGTTCAAGCAATTCTCCTGCCTCCTGAGTAGCTGGGATTACAGGCATGTCCACCATGCTGAGCTAATTTTGTCTTTTTAGTAGAGACGGGGTTTCTCCATGTTTCATCAGGCTGGTTTTGAACTCCCGACCTCACGTGGTCCACCCGCCTTAGCCTCTCAAAGTGCTGGGATTACAGGCGTGAGCCCTCGGGCCTGGCCCAAAGCATTATTATATTAAACAAGGTAATCCACATAAAATACATAGCACATGGCCTGTACATGGTAAATATATAAATATTAGCTTCTTTTATAATAACTATTATGACACAGTCTTTTCTGTAACAGTGTAACACTGTCTGCTACATTCTATAACATTTTAAATTATCTTTGAACTTCAATTTCCTAGTTTGCAAAATGGGGAGACCACTTTACATATGTAGTAAGTCTTGCATTATGCCAGGCACATAATAATACATGAAAATATCTGTTCTCAAGTTGAACCAAGATGCATACTTACATACATTATCCCCACTTGGCTAGTAGGAGCAGTGATCAATGATTACAATAAACCTTTTCCTATGGCAGTGGTTCTCAACCTTGGAATTACCTGGGGAACTTTTAAAAAGTCTGATGCCTGGGTCCTACTTCCAGAGATTCTGATTTAATGGGTATGGAGGTCTAGACATATAAAATGCTCCTCTGGTGACTCTAATACACAGGCAGGGTTAAGACCCAGATCTTGAGATCTCAGGCAACAAAATGAGTCATCAGGCAACAGCCTTAACACTTATGCACACTCACAAGAGCAATCACAAGTTAAGCACAGTTGTTTTTGCTTACTTGTCAAGAAGGATATAAAAAGTGGGGCTTATTTGGTGTTCATGTTTTGAAAGACTTGAACTTACCAGAGATTAAGCCAAACTTTGAAAACATCTTAGGGAATGGTTCAGCCATATTCTTTCAACTTTTTAAAAAGAGTTAGTTGGACAGAAAAGCTTACTTTCTTCTCTTAAAGTCCCTCAGATTTTTACATGTCCATAGAGAGGTGATTTTTTAAAAGCAAACCTTTCATTGTACTTTTCTCCTAAGGAATAATCTAAGTTGGTTCTTCAGAGTTGCAAACTGTCATCACTTTGCCTAGAGCTAGGGAATTTGTAAAATGTGTCAATGCCCAGGGCCGCACACCCGTGTAACTTGGGCATCATTTTTTCCCCTTAAAATTCCTTTAAAGGTGTTAATTCAGACAGAAACACAACCACTTACATGTAGAGTTTGATGAGTTTTAACAAATGTACACAACTATATAACTATCATGACAATCATCATATAGAATATGTCCATCATGGCAAAGGTTCCCCTATGCCCCAATGTGGGGTGAAGCTTCCTTCACCCACCAGCCATTGTTCCCGGAAACCACTGATCTAATTTCTTTTAGGTAGAATCCAAGTATGAGTCTTTTGTGTCTTGATTCTTTCATTAGCATAACACTTTTAAGATCCATCCATATTGCTGCCTATACAAGTAGTCTATTCCATTTTGCTGCTCAGTAGCTTTCCATTGATTGGATGGATATTCCAGAATTACTCACCAGTTGAAAAACATCTGGGTTGTTTCCAGGTATTGGCTATTATAAACAAAGCAGCTATGAACATCTGAGTCTAAGTGTTTGTGTGAACATATGTCTCCATACCTCTTAAGTAAATACACAGAAAGGGATTGCCAGATCAGATGGTCTAATATGTCTAACTTCTTAGTAAACCGCCAACAAGTGGCTGAAACATTTTACATTCTCGCCAGCAAAGTTTAATAGTTCAAATTTCACCATGCCCTCCAACACTTACTGTCAGTGTTTTTAACCGCAGCCATTCCAGAGGGTATGTATTAATAGTAGTATTTAGTTTGGTTCACTGTAGCTTTAGTTTGCATTTCCCTAATAACTAATAATGTTGGGCATCTTTTCATATGTTATTTCCCACTCATTCATCGATTTGGTGAAATGTACTTCAATCTTTTTCTTTTTCTACAAGTTGTCTCCTTACTGAGTTATTTTTCAAAAATTTTTTCCCAGTTTACGGCTTGCTTTGTCATTTTCTTAACACTGTTTTGACAAAACATTTGAGATTTATCGTTTTTTTCTTTTATGCTTCATGTTTGTTATGTGTTCTCTACACAATGTTTTTCATAATCCAAAATCACAAAAATTTCCTCCTATATTGTCCTCCAGACATTTTATAGCTTAGTTTTTACATTCAGGTCTAAAATCTACTTCAAGTTAATTTTTATATAGGGTAAGTAAGGGTGGAGTTCCATGTTTTCCAAGTGGATATCCAATTTTCTTGAAATATTTGTTAAAAACACTATCCTCCCTCCCCACTCCCCAACTCACCCCCTGAATTACCTTTGGCACCTTTATCGAAACATACGGATTTCTGGGTTCTATGTTATACTCCATTGATTTTTGTTTCTACAATTATACCAGCACTAACTGTCTTGAATATTGAAGCTTCAGATAACCTTGAAATCAGGTAGTTTAAATCCTCCAACATTCTTCTTCTTCAGAATTGTTTTGACTATTAAGTCTTCTGCATTTCCATATAACATTTAGAATCCCTTGTCAATTTCTCTAAAATAGATTGCTGGAATTTTTATAGGGATTGCATTCAATCTGTAGTTCAATGTGAGGAACATCAGTCTCTTAACCATAATGATCAAAGATCACGGTACATGTCTCAATTAACTTAAGGCCGTCATTAACTTACCTTAATGTTTTACAGTTTTGTCATATAGGCCTTGCATATATTTTATTAAATCCCAAGTACTTCATATTTTTTATGTTATAAATGGTATCTATTTGTAAATTTCAATCTCAAATTTTTTGTTGCTAGCATATAAAAATGCAATTAATCTTGTATAATCACTTAGTAGCCTTCAATCTTACTAATAAGCATGGGTTTGGAGTGCAGTGGCACAATCTCAGCTCACTGCATCCTCTGCCTCCTCCTGTGCTCAAGCTATTCTCCTACTTCAGCTTCCTGAACAGCAGGGCCTACAGGCATGTGCCACCACACCCAGCTAATTTTTTTATTTTTTTATTGTTGATTGCAGTGCTGTGGCACGATTCTGACTCACTGCAACCTCTACCTCCCAACCTCAAGAGATTCTCCCACCTTAGCTTCCCAAGTAGTTAGGACTATAGGCATGTGCCAAGATGCCCACCTAATTTTTGCAGTTTTTTGTTTGGTTTTGGTAGAGATCGAATTTTGACATATTGCCCAGGCTGGTCTCAAACTTCTGGGGTCAAGTGATCCACCCACCTCAGCCTCAAAGTGCTGGAATTACAGGTGTGCACCATGCTCAGCCATAAGCTTGCCTTTTTTTTTTTTTTTTTTAAAGATGGAGTCTTGCACCGTAGCCCAGGCTGGAGTGCAGTGGTGCAATCTTCGCTCACTGCAACCCCTGCCTCCCAGGTCCCAGTTCAAGCAATTCTCCTACCTCAGCCTCCCAAGTAGCTGGGATTACAGGCATAAGCCACCATGCCCAGCTAATTTTTGTAGTTTTTAGTAGACGGGATTTCACCATGTTGGCCAGTCTGGTCTTGAACTCGTGACCTTGTGATTCACCCGCCTCAGCCTCCCCAAGTGCTGGGATTACAGGCGTGAGCCACCGGGCCTGGCCCAAGCTTGCTTCTTAGTAGATTTCTTAGGATTCTCTACATACAAGATCGTATCTTCTACAGATCTGCAAATGATATATATTGTTTGGCTTTATTGCACTAACTGACACCTCTGAATGTTGAATAGGAAAGATGAGAGCAGACATCATCACCTTATACCTGACCTTGGAAGGGGTACCATTCAGTCTTCATACTTAAGTATAATATTAGCTGCAGGTTCTTTAATATTAGCTGCAGGTTCTTCACAGATACCTTTGATCAGGCTGAAGAAGTTCCATTCCATTCCTAATTTTCTAGAATTTCTGTCATGGATAGGAATTGTGTACTATCAAGTAACTTCTGTGTCAACTGAAAGGATTCTATGTTTTTTCTTTTTAATTTGTGAAGATGGTGAATTATGTACACTGATTTTTCAAATGTTAAATTAACCTTGCATTCCTGTTATAAATTCCACTTAGTCATGACGTATTATCCTTTTCATGTATTGCTGGATTTCATGTGTAAAAATCTTAAGAATTTGTGTGTCTGTGTCTGAGGAATAATAATCTGTGGTTTTCTCTTTCATAACATCTGTAATTTTAGTATCAAGGTAATGCTGGCCTTATAAAGCCAGGTGATAAGTATCATCTCCACTTCTATTTACTGGAAAGGTTTATATAGTATTGTTATTTTTTCCTTAAAAGGTTGATAGAACTTCCAGTGAAGCCATCTGTGCCTGGAGTTTTCTTTGTGGGAAGGTTTTAAACTATAAACACAATTTCTTCAAAATATATAGTGTTATTCAGGTTACCTATTTTTTTTAACCTATTTCTTTTTCAGTATGCTTTGGCATGGTAGTTTGTGTCTTTTAGAGAACTGATCCATTTCATCTAAGTTGCTAAATGTGTAGGGATAACCTTATTATCTTTTTAGTATCTGTAGACTCTGTGATGTTGTATCCTTTCATTCCTAATCATGGTAACTTGCATCTTCTCTCCTATAAAGCCTTCTCTTCTAATATACTCATTCAATGCTATGAATTTCCTCTAAATACTGTATCCTACACATTTTGATATATTGTATATTTATTTTCATTAAGTTAAAAATATTCTCTAGTTTCTCTTGTGATTTCTTCTTTGAACTAATTACTTAGTAGTGTGTTGTTTAGTTTCTAGATATTTTGGGATTTCCCAGCTATATTTCTGTTGTTTGTTTATAAATTCTATTGTGTTTGGAGAACATACTTTGTATTATTTCAATCCTCTACATTTGAGACTTTTGTTTATAGCCCAGAATATGGTCTATATAAGTGAAATACATTCAGTGCATACATACACTTGAAAAGAAAGTGCATTCTTGCTGTTACTAGATGAAATGACCCCTAAATTTCAATGAGAGAATGTGGTATTATTCAAGTCTTTCTAAATCCTTACTGATTTTGTTTCTTCTCTCAGTTTAGAGGGGACTGTTGAAATCTCTAACTGTAACTTGTATTTTTTTCCTTTCAGGTTTATCTATTTTTGCTTCATGTATTTTGCAACTCAATTATTAGGTATGCATATATTTATAAGATTGTTGATATCCTCTTTATTAAATAACTCTCTTATCATTATGAAATGCCAATCCATTATTGCAGGTTATATCCCTTGCTCTGAAATATACTTTGCTTCTTATTAATAGAGCCATTCCAGCTTTCTTTTGATAAATGTTCCATTCTTTTTATTTTTGCCCAAAAGTATCCTTACATTTAAAAATTGATTTCTTGTAGACAGTATATAACAATTGGGGTTCTTTTAATCCAATCTCACAATCTCTGCCCTTCAATTCAGCTTCTTTAAACATTTTATATCTGATGCAATTATTGATATGGTGGGTTTAAAAAAAAATTTTTTTTTTTTTTTTGAGATGGAGTCTTGCTCTCTCACCAAGACTGGAATGCAGTGGCACGATCTCAGCACACTGCAGCCTCCACCTCCCAGGTTCAAGCAATTCTCCTGCCTCAGCCTTCTGAGTAGCTGGGACTACAGGCACACGCCACCAAGCCCAGCTAATTTTTGTATTTTTAGTAGAGATAGGGTTTTACCACATTGGCCAGGCTGGTCTCAAACTCCTGACCTCAGGTGATCTACACTCTTTGGCCTCCCAAAGTGCTGGGATTACAGGCGTGAGCCACCATTATTAACATGTATACCTCATATATACATGGGAGGAACCCCAGAGAAATGAATAGCTAGCATGGATCTATATATGGTGTCCTTTAATCTATCTTGTTCAAATTCATTTCATTTTTTCTGCCTCTTTTGAACTATTTTATATTCCCTACTTGTGTATTTGCTAAACCTCTGTTTTCTTTGTTCTCATTGCTTATTCCAAGGTTTGCAATATATATCTTTATCTCACTCTATTTTCAAAGAGCATTCTACATCATAGGTGGTATATGAACATTACATGAGTATACAGTTGACCCTTAAATTGTATAGGTCCATGAGTTTGAACTGTATAGGTCCACTTACATGTGGATTCAACCAAATGCAGATAAAAAATATAGTATTTGTAGGATGCAAAACCCATGTATTACAGAGGGCCAACTTTATGTATATGCAGGTTCCACAGGGCTGAGGGACTTGAGAATACATTAATTTTGGTATACCTTGGGGAGTCATGGCACCAATCCCAAGTGTATTAAGGGGGGACTATACTTTTGTTTCCCTCACTCATTATTTATGCTAGTAAAGCTACTTTTGTATTCACTCTAAATAATAAATTATTTTATTATTTATATCAGTGATCTTCAAAAGAGACTAAGATATGGGGAAATGTCTTTATAGTTACCCAGGTATTTACCATTTATTCTTCACTTCTTCTTGTAGACCTAAGATTTCATCTGCTATCACTTTTTACTTGGAAAAGTTTTAGTATCTCTTAGCATATATCTACAAGTTATTAATTCATATACACCCTTTCTGTTTTTGGTCTATAAAGATCTTTAATTTAGGAAGGATTTTTTGCTAAGAAAAGGACACTGGGTTGACATTTCCCTTCATTACTTTAAACATTTTGCTCAATCTCTGACTTAATAGCTTTTTGATGAGAACTATGCATTCTTTTTTTTTGAGATGGAGTTTCGCTTGTTACCCAGGCTGGAATGCAATGGCACGATCTCGGCTCACCGCAACCTCCACCTCCTGGGTTCAGGCAATTCTCCTGCCTCAGCCTCCTGAGTAGCTGGGATTACAGGCACGCGCCACCCTGCACAGCTAATTTTTTTGTGTTTTTAGTAGAGACGGGGTTTTACCATGTTGACCAGGATGGTCTCGATCTCTTGACCTCGTGATCAAGGCCGCCTTGGCCTCCCAAAGTGCTGGGATTACAGGCGTGAGCCACCGCGCCCGGCCCTGAGAACTATGCATTCTTATCTTTGTTCCTCTGTATGTAATGTGTTATTTTCTCTCTGATTATCTGTAAGATTATCTGTTTTTTTAGCAAATTGATTATGATGTGCCTTAGCAAGATTTTCTTTGTTTCTTCTATTAGGGGTTTACTGAACTTCTTGGCTCTTCCAGTTTATAGTTCTGTGGCAGACAACTCCCAGTCATTTCTGCCTCATAGTATTCATGCCTTTATGTAATCCCTACCCCTTCAGTGTTGACTGATCCTATTAACCTGCTTTAATGAACAGAAAATGACAAAAATGACAGGTCGTCACTTCTGACATTAGGCGAAAAAAAGACTGTGTCTTGCCTACATTCTCTTTTTAGCTCTTCTTGCTCGCTCATTCTGTTAGCTGCCATGTTGTGAGCTGCTCTGCAAAGAGGCTTACGTGGTCCAGAACTGTGGGCAGCCTCTGGCCAACAGCCAGTGAAGAAACCGAGGCCCTAGGCCAACAACCCACAAGGAACTAAATCCTGCCAATAGCCACGAGTGAACATGAAGTAAAGTCTTCCTCAGTCAAGCCCTGAGATCACTGCAGCCTCAGCTGGATACCTTGACTGCAGCCATGTTAAGAATTTCTGAATCAGAGGGCCCAGGTGGGCCATGCAGAGAAACTGGAAATAATGTATGTTCTGTTTAAATCACTAAATTTTGGGAATAATTTGTTAACCCACTAAATTTGGGGAATAATTTGTTAGGTAGCAATACATAAGATAGTTTTCATCAAATGTGGAAACATTTTTTTCTATGATGGTTTCATATCTTTTTTCTTTCACATCTCCTGGGGACTCCAATTATACATATATAAAGACTAGTTCATCTTGTCTTACATTATCTATTGCTATGTTTTCCCTTTTGCCTTTTTTCCCCCCTTTTTTCTCTGTGCCTTATTTTGGATAGTTTCTATTGTCATGGCATCAAGGTTGCTAATACTTTCCTCTGCAGTGTGTTTTATCTCCAGAAATATGTGGGTTTCCCTTTCTCTTTTTAAAGATATACTCCACGTCTCTCTCATGTTCATGTTTTCTTTTACTTTCTTGATCACATGTGACATTTATAGTAGCTACATAAGAGAAAAAATCATTTCCTTCTTTCTGGGGGTCAGAGCCTACCAGCGCCTGTTGTTCAATGTCTGAAAACCATTATTTTGCGGGGCTTTTTTTAAAATTCCTGTTTTAGAAGGGAGGGTAAACCTGATTACTGTTGCTCTCTCTTGGCTTTAAGTGGAAGACTATTTATTTCTTTATAAAAGTCCTCCAAGTGATTCTAATGTGTAGCTAACTTTGAGACCCAGTGGGTTAGAAGCTTTGATTTTCTTAAAAGAAAAATTCCTTCCAAACAGGACACATTTTTTTCTGAGCTGATTAGTCTTGATGAATTTGAAAGCTTGTGTCCCAAAGTGCTACACTGTAGTTAGCTAATATCAAAGAAACTTTTCACTAAAAGAAATGTCCAATATTACTTGGCAAAGAAACTGAGAAACCATTATTCCGTGGAACAGAGTATTTCATATGGAGACATTTAAACTGAAGTATCCAATTAAAAGGTGACACAAAGTAATGTTCTAAAGCATGGAGGTAGGAATAATGAGGTGAAAAAAATAATCTTCCTGAGGCGAAAGGAAACAGAAAACTACTTACAGAAACCAGAAAAAAACATGTCCAATAGGAACAATATAGGTAACCATCACTTTTTAAAAATCAAATATTCACAGAATTTTACCAGTGTAACTTTTAAAATCATGAACCTTGTAAACTAAATAAAAAGGCACAAATACAAATAAATAAAACTTCACTTAGCAAAAAATAAACAAGATTCTCTTCAGTACCAGCAAATTTCATTAGTTCTATGTAGAGGTTTCTTCCCATCTGTCCAGATACCCTTCTGAACCTTACCCTTTTCCAAGTAAGAACGTGGAGCCCACGGCGGGTCCTCTTCAGCATAAGGATCACTATACTCAACCACAGCTGCTTCCTCCTCTTCATAATCTTCTGGGGGAGGAGGAGGTGGGGGAGACTCATCAAAGACTGGTTCTTCCACAGGTGGCGGTGGAGGTGGTGTATCTGAAACTAAGAACACAGCAGGCTGACAACAAAACTATACATTATGCGAAGTTTAGTATTTCCCATCCAAGCTTCTAGGTTCATGGAATATAAACCTAGACTTGAAAATATTCTTTCAAAAAATGAGTGAGCAAGAGAAGTCTTCCCACCAACTATAATGTTCCAGAGCTCCAAGAATGATATTCTCCCTCTCTTGCCCTTGGATTAGTGCTAATGGATACTGAATAAAGTTTAGACAAAAATAATTATTAACTGAGCCTCTGGAACCTGTTTATTCTAATACAAATCCTCTTTTCAAAGAGATCAGTATGACTGGGCGCAGTAGCTGGCACCTGTAATCCCAGCACTTTGGGAGGCCGAGGTAGGTGGATCACCTGTGGTCAGGAGTTCGCAATCAGCCTGGGCAACATGGTGAAACCCTGTCTCTACTAAAAATATAAAAATTAGTTGCACATGGTGGCAGGTGCCTGCAATCCCAGCTATTCAGGAGGCCAAGGCACAAGAGTTGCTTGAACAGGCAAGATGGAGGTTGCAGTGAGCTGAGATCACGGCACTCCAACCTGGGCCACAGAGCAAGACTGCATCTCAAAAACAGCAGAAACAAACAAAACAGAGATCGGTACAATATAGCTGAGCTTTACACTGTTTTCAAGGAAAAGTTATCAGAAATACTGATCATGAAAACCATATTTCACAGATTTTTAAAATCTTTTTTCACTTAAATTAGAATGAATCCAGGGAATAGTAAAATTTTAGTAATCCACTACTTTCTTCTTAATGAATTTTTCTAATACCAAATTCAAGAGGAAAAAAATAACAAACTTGGTTAACTTCATCTATGAAGATGTTTGTTTACTTATAGAATTTGTTCTAGTTCAGACTAATTTATCATTTAGAATTTCTTCAGGCTAAATGTCCAAGCATACTAGCAGAGTAATTTAAAACATCTCCCATGGAGTTCTGCTTCCACAGCTCTGATACCGATACACAGTAACATCAAAAAAATTATCTTCAAACTCAGAGACTTAACCTTTCAAAATAGTTGGTACATACTTGAGCACAGCTGAACACAATGAAATGAATAAACCTGTGTTTATCAGCTCCTCAGGTTTAATGAACAGCACTAATTCTCATTTAGGAGGTACCAGTATAGATGTGATCCTCTGAGCAATCCTATTTATTTAGTATTTCTAATGTAAGTCTACTAATTGAATTAAATGGATTTTTGAAGATTGCTGATTCCTGGTGGGAGGCAGCCACAGCAACACCATGCTTCTGTCTTATCTCAGTATTCTTCCCATCTGCTGTGCCCCCTCTATACTGATCTACTTTATAAACTTTAAAACTTCAGTCATTAAACAGAACATCTTTCATCCTAATAGTTTTTATTAACAAACAAAAGATATAGATATGTGACTTACTATATACTTGGGTGAAAAAGCAATGTGTCCTATTTCCATTTGTAAGATAAAAAGACGGACTTTAAACAATTGCACAGAACCACAGATCCAAAGGAACTTTAAAAACAATCACCTTGAGAAATGACACTACAAAATTACTCAAAGATGCTTCCACTGTTCATTTTTACTTTCCTTGTAACTGCCAGTTTAATAAACCACCACAATTGACTTAAAACGTTCCATGTTCAGCTAGACCTTTGTAATGCATTATTTCATTTCATCTTTACAGTGGGAGGTGGTGTTTTTCATTTTATAGATGTGGAGACTGGCTTTCCAAGATTAAGTATTCCAACAGAAAGTAGGTGGAAAAAATTCCAATGCCTATTATCTTAAAAGCTACACTACTATGAAATGACATAAATTCAAAAACCTTCAAGTATGCTTCATACTATTTATTCAGCAAACATTAACTAATATGGCTAGATATTATGCTCAGCACTGAGAAAAGGGCAGTGGGTAGAAGTCATGGAGACATGAACAACGAAACCTTCATTTGCAATTGAGTGTAGTGTGTGTTTTAAGGTACTACAGGAACACAGAGCATAAACAACACTTGTTATGTGGGTCAGGAAAAGACTTCCTGAAACCTGAAAAATGAGTAAGCATTAATGGGGAGGAAGGGGGAAGGTAGGATGGCATAGAGAAAGACATTTCATCTCAGATATAAAGAACAAAACAAGGCCAGGTAGGGAGGCTCATGCCTGTAATCTCAGCACTTTGGGAGGCTGAGGCAGGTGGATCACTTGACCAGCCTGACCAATATGGTGAAACCCAATCTTTACTAAAAATACAAATATTAGCTGCATGTGGTGGCACACACGTGTAATCCCAGCTACTCTTGAAGCTGAGGCAGGAGAGTAACTTTAACCTGGGAAGGGAATGTGGCAGTGAGTTGAGATGGCACCACTGCACTCCAGCCTGGGTGTCAGAGTGAGACTGTCACATACACACACACACACACACACACACACACACACAAAGGCAAAACAAAGCAAGAAACTTTCTGTAAGAACTGTCCGAATTTCAGTAGCCAGACTCATGAGGAAGCTGAAGAGGATGAGGCAGGAAGGGCCTTACAGCAGTTTGGACTCTATCCAAAGAGCCAAGGAGAGCCAAGAAACATTTTAAGGGGAATAACAGGGTCGTAGCTGTACTTCTTACCCCAGTATAACTGGGTCACTACAACTGGTTACAAATTATTCCAGACTTCTTCCAAACATCAAACTTAATGCAGAGTAAATATCTGCTACCATGGAATATCTTCAAAATAATATACCTGGAAAGTTTTGAAGATAATTCCAAAAGAAAGATACATATCTTTTCAAAGTGAATGTTTTTAAAGAAATTAAAGACTTAAACATTATTTGAATGTTTAAGTCCTGCCATGTCTGTAAAATTAGTCACAGCACACCTCATACACAATTTTAATACATTGTGTACATGAAAAACATATATGACTGTAGGAAGAGATGAAAAAGACTAATCCAAAAGGCAATCAATTGTGATAGGGTGGTCAAATTAGGGAATGACTTTTAAAATATAGGTAGTGGTGCTTTAATAATGCTTTGCAATGATCTACTTAAGACATTTCTAAGTCTTTAATTGATACTCATGCACTTTAATATTATATTAAAACAATATTTAGATTTGGTTCATGAAACATTTTGCTGTTTCTACAAAGCTTGCAACTTTCACTGGTGACTGGCAAAAAAACAGTGAGATCCTGCTTTAAATCCTATTCAACTTTCAAGTCTCATTCTCTGCTAAGAAAATAACTACTTAGTTGCTATACAAACATTCATGTTTCATTAATGGATTAGTCTTCACTGTATCAGTTTCAAAATCTGGCCTCTACTCCAAACGCTGCTCAGAACCACTTTGTTCAGAATAAATGACAACATCTCACAGAACTTGCAGTAGCAATTGATTGGGAGAATTCTCTAAGGTGCAAGCTCATCATAAGAGTAAAAACAGAAAAAACGCCCAGGGTATTATTCAAGTGACTACCTTCATTAATCACTGTGATTAAACTGGATTTGTGACGGGAGAAAATTCTCTTTTACTGTAATGACATTTACTTAGATTTTGTACCTTGTATGAAGTACGTAGAATGGAACCAGCTTTGGAAAGTCCGTCAATTCTGGTACTGTAATTAAATTCTTTTCTACTTCGTACTTACCCTGTTTAGATGCAGCAGACATTTTTTAAAACCTGGGAACATGACCTTGTATCCCACATTTGACCTCACTAGCCTGGCAGAGGATCACACTATGGCTGTGCTGGGCACATGCTGAACTATTAATAGTTGAATCTTGCCAAGAGGCAGTTTTCTCCTCAAGCCAGTGTGGGTCACACCCACGCTAAAGAAAGAGTGGGCCCCAAATAGCATAATTTAAAACATATGAAATACACCTAATTATATGTGAACATAGCTCTGAAATTTAACAAAGCATTTTATGAAATCAGTATGGTAAACATTACAGGTGTTCATGGAGTACCTTCTAATAAACAAAAGTAAGTAAAATATACTATTTTCAGAAATTAGCAAATAGAGATGCAAAGGCACGTGAAAGACACTGAGCTCTGAGGCCAGTAAGACTGAATTATTAGTTAAAATACAACCACATCTAGAAGTTAAAATACAAACACATCTAGAAGAATATGCTGATAAAAGGGGGGCATTTAGCAACAGAAGCAGAAAAAAGGGGGAACCAAAATTGCCTGCTATGTATGTGTCAGATGCTTTTCCAAGTGTTGGGGAAACAGCGACCAAGTAATAAAGGCAAAAATTCTTGCTCTCACAGAGCTTACATTCTGGTATTGGCAATGCCCATTTCCAAAGAAGCAGGAGACCTAAGCCACAGATTACAAATACTTCTATCCCACTAGTGAGGTCATCCATCCTTGTTATATACACACTGGACTACTTTGGTCTGATGACATGAGATCTTTAATTAATATTCTCCTAGTTCGGAGTCATGCATATCATGCAATGTTATGACTGTGATGTGGCCCTGCACGAAGACTGCCCACAAGAAGAGGATTCGTCCATCATACAGACTATATTTTCACTAGTCTCTGTGATAGCAATTCCTCACTGAATGTTGATACAGGTCTCCTGATTTTTCATCAGTCTCCTAGAAGACGCAAGGTATCAACAAAATTGGTTACCTGATTCTGCATGGCTCAACACTAGACCGCAGGCCAAGGAAAATTCATTGCCAACCTATGAGGCCTTTTGGGAGACAGACTGGCAGCTTGGTCCTCTGAGCCCTACCATGCATGGCCCTGTTATCTGGAATCACAAAACTGAAGGAAGATTCTCAGACCACCTATAATAATACCCCTAAAACTCCAGTGATAAGAACTAGACTACCACTTATCTGAGCAACCCAGAGAAAAAGAATGGGATATCCAGTGGTTAAAGAATATCGCCTCAGTTGGATGTGATCTTTCTTTTCTTACATGTGCCTTATTATATATTTCTCTTACCTTTACTATTAGTTTTTAAGTTATTTAAAAGTAGGACATTTCTCTATTTTATCTCCACTAGCCATTCAGACAGTGACTTGTTCATAGTATTCACATGTTTGAAGTATGAGCAAATGAATGACTATCCAGTCAATCACAGATAAATGACATTTTATGCCTATAATCTGATCTACAGCATAAAGAAGACATAAACTTACTATTTTCTTGGACTCTGGCCACAAATCCCATTAAAGGTAACTGAGGAGTTACCTGTAGAATGGAGGGAGGAGGAGGAGCAAGAGATACTGCAAAAACAAAAAAGGTGTGGAGGATAAGGGATAAGGGCGAATTACATTAAAAGGAAAGGATAATACATTAAAATGAACACATAAAGGAGGGAAACTACTACACACAAACATTTTACCAGTGATCTTAAGGATCCCCTGTTGAGGGACAACTCATTAACATATAAAACAAGGTATTGGGGGAATTTTTAGTAAGTTTTTGAAAATTACAACAGGAAGCATTTATCATACATAGATATGTTAAGTATATATAACAATCTATATATAACATCTAATTGATCTTTTTAATATCATAACATCATGCCTTCTCAAGGAAAGAATTTCTGCAGATTACCATGATGTGGTTTTCTGAATTTTACCTCGGAAGGTTACAAGTTTAAATGTTTGTCAATACAGAAGAGAAAAAAAATATTATATCCCAACACTCTAAATGTATACTTCTTATTACTCTAATAATAGGCAAGTTCATTGATTCTTTATTCATTAATTAGACAAATATTTACTGACTTCCTACTAAGTGGCAAACACCTGCTAGGAAAACAGTATCAAAACCATCCTCTGAGACTCAAGTGCTATGTCATAATTTTTCATAATCCCAACTCATTGGAAATACATTTCCTCCCTGATCATATAGAAAAGTGCTGGCCTTCTGGAAGACAGTGTGGAGATTCCTTAAGGATCTAGAAACAGAAATTTCATTTGACCCAGCAATCCCATTACTGGGTATATATCCAAAGGATTATAAATCATTCTACTATAAGGACACATGCACACGAATGTTCGTTGCAGCACTGTTTACAATAGCAAAGACCTGGAACCAACCCAAATGCCTATCAATGATAGACTGGACAGGGAAAATGTGGCACATATACACCATGGAATTCATCAAAAACGATGAATTCGTGTCCTTTGTAGGGACATGGATGAACCTGGAAACCATCATTCTCAGCAAACTGACACAAGAACAGAAAATCAAATACCGTATGTTCTCACTGATAGATGGGTGTTGAACAATGAGAACACATGGACACAGGGAGGGGAGCATCAAACACTGGGGTCTGTCAGGGGTAAACAGTGGAGGGACAGTGGGGGGTGGAGAGTTGGGGAGAGAGAGCATGGTGAGAAATGCCAGATACAGGTGATGGGGAGGAAGGCAGCAAATCACACTGCCATGTGTGTACCTATGCAACAATCTTGCATGTTCTTCACATGTATCCCAAAACCTAAAATGCAATAAAAATTAAAAGATAAAAATAAAGGAAAAAAAAAGTGCTGGCCTTAATCAAATCATTTCACTCTCCTTCCCAAGGTGTCTTCCCCTATACCTCAATCACCTGGCACACTATCCAGAACTAGTAAGCAGTCAACAAATGTTTAACATATATAAATGCATGAATAAGCCAGGTATGCATGGAAACTAAAGAGACAAAAAAAAAAAGATTACAGTTACAGTTTCCTTTAGAATGGGTAAAATGCATTTTCTTATAAAGAGAAAATCCCTCTATTAGCTCCATAATACAGTTAAGACTAATAAAACTAAAAAGATGAACATGTCCCTGCTCTCGAGGAGATCACATTCTATTGAAAATAGAAGTAAAATGACCTCTCAGCAGGGACTTGAAGAAAGGAGTCTGCCAAGCTGACAGGGGTTGAGAAAGATAATCAAGTTGAGAGAATCAAGTGAGGGCAAAGACTCAGAGGCATAAAACAGCATAACCAGTTCACAGGACCAGGAATGTTTCCATATGGCTAGGAAAAGATACCCAAAGAGAAAGCAAAACATGCAGAAATATCAACGGAGGATATGAAATAGGGAAGGATCTTACATGCCTGATAAAAGAGGTTGGACCTTAGTGGAAAGAGGTTGGACTTTAAAGTCACCCAGCCTCAAATCTCTGATCTATCATTTCCCGGCTGTTTGGATAGCTAGTCAATTAACTATTCCATAAATGTGATGTGAAAACAAGATAATGCAACCTACTTCACACGGTGGCTGCAAAGATTAAAAAAAAAAAAAAAAAGACAATGGCTGTGGAAACCCTAACCCAGTGCCTGGCACATAATAAATCAAGACAGTTTCTAGAAAAGAAAAGGAGGGAACTTTAAAAGTGTGGGAAGAGAGTACCTGGCAACTGATGATTTGGCAAGCATATCAAGGAGAGCAACAACAAGCTGAAGGTCATTCTTAAGAGTTTTACCCTTCATAACTATGAAGATGGAGATGCCATTAACTACTTTAAGCCTGGTAGGTAGTACTGGGAAAGAAATGGGCTGGTAAACAAGTAAGTCAGGGAGAGAGAATGATATGATTGATACATTTGGGTTGAGATTATGCAAAATATCTAGAATTGATGCTATGGATAGATGCAGGGAGAACATATAAATGCACAGACAAGAGTTAAGCAGATAATCTTGAGTATCTAGATGCAAAGAACAGAGGAGTATAACCTTAGAAATTGGTACCTTTCTTTAAAAGACAACTTTGGTTAGGTTTTTCCCTAAAGTCAAAATTCCTGGCAGTAAATCCTTGACTTATGTGTCTGCTTCCCACTCAGAGGCTTAGAACAACTGTTGATGTTTATAATACCCTGTTTCCAAGGGTAAGCAGAAGACAATGAAAAGAGAAGGTAGCACAGACAAGAAAGATAAAACTGAGAAACAGTAGCAGACAGCAACTGGCACTAGAAGAGTAGAGACACAGCACATGTTCACATCAAAGATGAAATGCTCCTCTTCTGTTGGCATATATCCTAACCTTCTACGTAACACTGAAGTGGGAAATTTCCTACTTCAGTCACTGTCTCTCTACTAAATATTTAAAAAATGACCTTTTGGTACTCAGTTAAAAAAGAATGATCAGGTGCTTAACCTACAGTAGTCTTTTTGTGGGTAGATTGAGGGTTTTTTTTTTTTTCTTTTTGTTTTTAAGATGAATATGCTTATTTCTTTTCTACTTCTGAAAGCGAGAAATCTGAAGCCGTAGTGGTTTTAAGAAGTCCACTAGCAGCTAGGCACGATGGCTCATGCCTATAATCCCAGCACTTTGGGAGGCCAAGGCGGGAGGATCACCTGAGGTCAGGAGTTCAAGACCAGCCTGGCCAACATGGTGAAACCCTGTTGCTACTAAAAATAAAATAACTAGCTGGGCATGGTGGCACCTGTAATCTCAGCTACTCAGGAGCCTGAGGCAGGAGAATTGCTTGAACCTGGGAAGCAGAGGTTGCAGTGAGCTGATATCACGCCATTGGACTCTAGCCTGGGCAACAACAAGAGCAAAACTCCATCTCAAAAAAAAAAAAAAAAAGACGTCAACCAGCAGCAGCCAGGGAAACATAAATCCCAGTTCTTCCTTAAAAGAATAACTTGGTAACAAGTCAGATTTTTTTCAAAGCTAGTCTAAGGCATGTTCAAAAATTCAGTTCCATTTGGGGTTACAAAGGTCATCCCAAATTTTACTTTTCTCCAGGGCAAACCTTTAACAAGATGGTCCAAATTAATTCAGATACCACAACATTTTCTTATTGGACCGTGTAAGGCTTCATCTGAATACTGTCAGAATATCAGACAAAATAAGCACTCTAAATACTACTTCTAAAGCCATTACTGAACATCACGTTTAGAGGGCATATACATGTTATATAGCCCATGTAAGTTTATATAGCCCATGTAAGTATATAGCCCATGCAAGTAATATTTTCTAAACATGAACACCAACTTAGAACAAGAGGTATGTAAAAGTGAATTTAGGCTGGATGTTGTGGCTCACACCTGTAATCCCAGGACCTTGGGAGGCCAAGGCAGGTGGATGACTTGAGGTCAGAAGTTGGAGACCAGCCTGGACAATCTGGTGAAACCCTGTCTCTTTAAAAAAAAAAAAAAAAATGAGCCCGTGGTAGCACACACCTGTAGTCCCAGCTACTTGGGAGGCTGAGGCAGGACAATCACCTGAACCCAGAAGGTTGAGGTTGCAGTGAGCTGAGATTGCTCCACTGCACTCCAGCCTGGGCAACAAAGCAAGACTTTGGGGGGGGGGAACCTTCCTGCTCCTGCTCCTTATTTATGCTTTGCTAAAGCCCCATCACATCAGTATTCTGGACATTTTGGACATTTATGGTGATGTTATAACTTCGCTAATCATTTAAAGAATATGTGATATGGCTTTTATTTTGCCATAGCACCATCCCAACATTGTTTTCTATTTTTTTAGTGGCTTTAAATACCATTCAGGGGTTATTAAGCCTGACATTTTCTCTTTGTGAAACGGCATACCCATTCAGAAACTCCTATATCTCGCAGAGCTATATACAGATACATCTCTCGGAACCAATATTCACTTTATGAGCTAGATTTTTTCAAAAGCTTTTAAGAAAATATGAGCAGTAAAATACAGACTACTTTCTACTAAAGGCTTCAATACTCAAATGTTACATTATTGATTCCATAACAAACAAGGTTTATGTAAGTATACATATAAATACTTAACGTGCAGATATATGTATATTCTTCTTCACCACCAAGATGCTTCATATTTACATTTAAAGACTGTTAATTCAGCTCTATCTGTTTCTATGACCCCCCCTTACTACTGGCAAGATGAATGATAAATTGGTATTCCTATTTCATTGACTGGATTAGATTAAGAAACAATGAGACCCAAAGAGATTTCAGTTCTGCCCGGATCAAAGGGTTCTTTCAATAACTTGATTCTCAAATAATCTCATTCAAAAACAATTATTGTGCTCCTAAGACTTGGCACTAGATACTGAGTGTTCCATATTTTAACTCCTCTGTTATAATTGCCCCTTTTCAAACTCAGATCAAATTGTACATTAACAAATATAGTAACAACACTGCTAGATTTACACCTTACAGAACCCCACTGAATTTATATTCACATGAATCCCTCCCCAGATTGTCAGCTCACTTCTTCAGAAGCATGCAACCATGGCAAGTTGTCAATCACACACACACACACACACACAAAAAAAAAGCTCATAAAACACTTTTCTTGTTGTTGTTGTTGTTAAATTAGAGAATTAGCTACTTGAGAAAGCTCAACAAATATTCTCATTGGAAATATGGGGAAAAAAATAGGTACAATCACAGGGCCTGTGGGAGTAATACAGGAGACTTACATAATTTTTTTTTTGAGACAGGGTCTCACTCTGCTGCCCAGGCTGAAGTACAGTGGCACAAACTCAGCTCACTGAAACTTCCACCTCCTAGGCTCAAGTGATCCTGACTCAGCCTCTTGAGTAGCTGGGACTGCAGGCATCTGCCACAGCACTTGACTCATAAACAATATTCTAATGAATATAAAATAAAAATGCATCTAACAGCCTTAGAACACTGATTCACAAAGCATTAAGTCTTGCACAAAGAGCTTTTCCAAGAAAATGGTTTAGTTAAAAAAAAATTCATTTTGGAAAAAGTACTCTGATTAACCAACTAACAATGCTGTCGTTACCCACTTTAAACAGTTACCAAATCCCTGGAGATGCAAAGCAGAACTTAATAGAGCAGAGTACAGAAAAACAAAAAAGTGCAACTACACTGCCTCACACATTACACAGAAAGCCTAACAATCCCAATTCACCTTATTTCCATGAGTGAGAAAAATACTTTCATTAAAATCATTCCTTAAAGTGGGGATATTTTTACTTTAACAGACTTTCAAGCATGTGAAAATCAGATTTACAAAGAAACTACTGAAATACGTATTTTAAAATACATTTAAATATGTGCTTAAACAGCCTTCAAATAAATTCTACCTACAGGGTTCTCATAGGACTATTTTGGAGCGTACACGAACAAAATATGAAATATCCCTGTACAGGCCAGGCACAGTGACTCATGCCCGTAATCCCAGCACTTTGGGAAGGCCAAGGTGGGTGGATAACTTGAAGTCAGAAGTTCAATACCAGCCTGGCCAAGATGGTGAAACCCCGTCTCTTCTAAAAGCACAAAAATTAGCTGGGCCTGGTGGCAGGTGCCTGTAATCCCTGCTACTTGGGAGGCCAAGGAAGGAGAATCGTTTGAACCCGAGAGGTGGAGGTTGCAGTGAGTCAAGATCATGCGATCGCACTCCAGTCTGGGTGACAGAGAAAGACTCTGCCTCAAAAATTAAAAAAAGAAAAAAAATTAGCCAGGAGTGGTGGTGGGTGCCTGTAATCTCAGCTACTTGGAAGGCAGAGGCAGGAGAATCACTCGAACCAGGAAGGGGAGGTTGTAGTAAGCCAAGACTGTGCCATTGCACTCTAGCCTGGGCAACAAAGCCAGACTCCATTAAAAAAAAAAAAAAGGCCAGTGGCACACATGTGTAATCCCAACACTTTGGGAAGCTGAGGTGGGTGGATCACAAGGTCAAGAGATTGAGACCATCTTGGCCAACGTGGTGAAACCCCATCTCGACTAAAAATACAAAAATTAGCTGGGTGTGGTGGTGCATGCCTGTAGTCCCTGCTACTTGGTAGGCTGAGGCAGGAGAATCACTTGAACCCAGGAGGTGGAGGTTGCAGCCAAGATCGTGCCACTGCACCCTAGCCTGGCGACAGAGGGACACTCTGTCTCAAAAAAAAAAAAAATTCCAGCATATATTTACTATATATCATGTATAGTTGGTCTCAAGCTCTAACAGTGAAGCAGCTCTCAGCTCTGTTATGGAACCAACCCATTTTGGACTAACATCATTCTTTCAAAATTCTACTTAAGAATAAACAAGGGGCATTAGGGCCATAAACAATAATTGTCTAGGCTTCTGAGAGAGCCAAGGAGACAGCCCATCTTCAGCAGAACTAGGAAACAGGCTATATCTAAAATTTGAAATTTTTATAATCTAAAATTTAAGAAAAAATCAATTTAAATACAAAATAAATAACACCTGAACAGATGTGGGTTTGAAAACATAGTTTAAAAGGAGAATGTATAAAAAGGGCACTTTTGTCAAAATTTAAGTTCAGAATGAGTTTAAAAGAATGGCACAGCCAAAAACACTAAATGTGATTAAAAAAATATAGAAGTATATATCAATTAAGACCGTTGGCATTCACACTATGGTTTGCACTGGTTGGACTACAAACAGAGGATTTAATTTACAAGAGGGACCCAGAACAGTGGAGGGATTTGGAAAAAGGAACAAGGGATTCATTTAGCATTCAACAAACAGTTCCTGAGAAATATTCCAGGATATAACAGTATAAAAGACTGACTAGGTCTTAGGCTTTCATACACTTTATATTACATCCTTTCATCCTCCTTCCCCACCAAAAAAAAAGATGACTTGGGGGGGGTTAGAAAAAGATTTTTTTTTTTAACATGTAGGTAGGACAATAAAACATGGAACTTAGACTGGGTATGGTGGCTCATGCCTATAATCCCAGCACTTTGGGAGGCTGAGGTGGGTGGATCACTTAAGGTCAGTAGTCTCAGACCAGCCTGGACAACATATTAAAACCTTGTCTCTACAACAAAATGCAAATTTCAGCTGGGCATGGTGGTGGGTGCCTGTAATCCCAGCCTAATCCAGAAGGTGAGGCAGGAGAATCACTTGAACTCAGGAGGTGGAGGTTGCAGTGATGAGATCACTGCACTCCATCCTGGGCAACAGAGAGAAACTCAATCTCAACTTAAAAAAAAAAAAAAAACAGGGGCTGGGCACAGTGGCTCACACATGCAATCCGAGATCAGGAGTTCAAGACCAGCCTGACCAGTGTGGTGAAACCCCATCTCTGCTAAAAATACAAAAATGAGCCAGGGAAGGTGGCACATGCCTGTAATCCCAACTACTCGGGAGGCTGAGGCAGGAGAATCACTTGAACCCAAGAGGTGGAGGATGTAGTAAGCCAAGATTGCACCACTGCACTCCAGCCTGGGCAACAGAGTGAGACTCTGTCTCAAAAAACAAAATAAAAAAACAGAAAGAACATGGAACTTAAGAGCCAGAAAACCTAAGTTCAAATCCTAACCTGACCATCACTTCAGCCTCATTTTCCTCACCTATAAGATACACACCAATCTTATTTTGTACATGATTCTAAGAATCAAATTAGATAATATTAAAACATTATTTAAATTAAGTGTTTATGTAGGAGAATCAAATTTCTTCTGCAAGACTCTTTCAAAGTATATCACTATAGGTCGTAGCCACAGAGAGAAATTGCAGCTCCATAAAATTCAAGGCTTATCAAAGATGGAATGAGCTGAACCCAATATCAGAGGTGTTCACACACAGGCTTACTGGCTTCTTGGCAAAAATACAGAAAAATGCAGTAAGTGGACATACCATGTCCACAATAGTCGTGGTGTCTAATATCTGTTCTTGCCCTCTCTCGGAAGTAAAAATAATTATGTATAGCATTAAATATGTTCCAGATTAACTGTTCTATATGCATGATACAACCAATTATTTAGTGTAATTATTAGATCTGATTCAATTTACCCAACTCCCGGTTTTTTCACCATGGGTTTGGTATGAGAATTGAATAAGCTAGTATAATTCAAAAAGTAGCTTTTCAGAAAAAAGTTTCTCTTTTCCTTTGCCACTTCTAAATTCTGTTCATGTGCACCCAACTTTCACTATTTGTTATTTATAGAACAAGGATGTCTGATTAAAAAAGGAAATATCATTCACTATAATGTTATTTTAAAAAGCAAAAAGCAAATAACGACTAAAATATTCAAAAAAAACTGCTCAGAAAAATTAAGTTCTGTGACTTTACAAGGAAATCATGTATTGATTTTTTTTAAAGAATTGAAAGATATAATATTAGCAACCTACAATTTATTCATTCTCCCATTCATTCAACAAATGGTACTAACCACCTACCATATACTATTTATTTGTAATTAAGGATTTTTTATAGTTGAAGGTTTTTAATTAGATATATTCTGCAGAATGCAAAAAAAAAAAAAAATCTAACCTGGATTCTGGCTATAAAAAGGTCCTCCATTCATCTGATTCTGAAGGCTTGTTTGTGAAGTAATGGAAGGAGGACGTCTATAGGGCAGGGAGCCCCCTATTGTTGGGGGAGTATGGCGAGAGGCAGGCCTATTCATGCTGTAAAACTGTACAGGATGACCTGAAAAAGAGATAGAACATAAATCTGTCATTAAAATAAAATTATCTCAGATAATTAAATATTTTATGTACAATGCCTAAATCTTTATTATTTTTATTTTGAGACGAAATCTCACTCTTGTTGTCCAGGCTGGAGTGCAATGTCACAGACACGGCTCACTGAAACCTCCACCTCCTGGGTTCAAGCAATTCTCCTACCTCAGCCTCCCAAGTAGCTGGGATTACACGTGCCCACCGCCATGCCCAGCTAGGTTTTTTTGTATTCTTTTAGTAGAAACTGGGTTTCACCATGTTGGCCAGACTGGTCTCAAATTCCTGACCTTAGGTGATCAGCCCACCTCAGCCTCCCAAAGTGCTGGGTTTACAGGTGTGAGCCACCACCCCCAGCCCGATACCTAAATCTTAATAATTAAAAATAACAGCCAGTTTAACTGGAGTCTGAATTACATAATGCAAGGTGAGTTATTGTTCACTGGTATTGTAAGAGAGTACGAAAGCAGAAAAGCAAACCAACATATGATTAAGTTTGGAAAGCTACATCTAAATAGTTTAAGAATTAGGGCTGGGTGCCGTGGTTAATACCTGTAATCCCAGCATTTGGGGAGGTCAAGGCAGGCAGATCACTTCAGGTCAGGAGTTGAGATCAGGCCAACATGGTGAAACCCCATCTCAACTAAAAGTACAAAAATTAACCAGGCATGGTGGCATGCACCTGTAATTCCAGCTACTTGGGAGTCTGAGGCATGAGAATTCCTTGAACCTTGGAGGCGGAGGTTACAGTGAGCAGAGATTGTGCCACTGCACTCCAGCCTGGGTGACAGAGTGAGACTCTGTCTCAAAATACATAAATAACAGTTTGCTAATTAACATTATTTCATTAAATTAAAAATCTCATGGAGTTTCAAAATCATCACAATTAACTAAAATGCATCTATCCCACCCCCAAAATATAGCCACTAAACACTGAAAACTAAAGTCAACAACATTGACATTTGGGAAAACAAAAGAAAAAAATGTCTGACACAGTCTTATTCTAAAATAATAAGTAATAATATAAGGTAGCAAAAAAGTTTGTTTAAAGGAAAATAGGCTATTTCAACAAAAGGTTAAATGATGTAATTCCAAATCAAACATTTCTTTCATTAATCAAAAAATCTCCACAAAAGCTACATCATTTTGTCTTAAAAAATCTAAAAAACTTACAATCATGGAAAATAACTAAGATATAAAAAGAGGGTCAAAATATATCTTATTCTTAATATCATCCCTAAGTCCATACATAGTTATCATTAATTTCACTATATTTTGCTCTTGTGAGAGATCCTCCACAGCTGTCAACTGAAGACATGATTCCATAATCCATCAATTTCCTAATAATCCACTTCCTAAACTTTACCTTAACTCTCACTTACATTCGGCTGAGAACTTTTTCCTTACATAATACTACAGCACCCAGGAGAAAGCACACCAGCAGACAAGGGAGAAGGGAAGGGCAAGAGAGAAGAGGAAGGGGAGAAATAAGTAAGTGGAGAAGGGAAAAACAGAGGGGAAACTAGTGGAGGAGGAGAAGAGGGTGGAGGAGGGAAAGAGGACAGAGGAAGGGAAAAGAAAGGAGAAAGAGAAAAGGAGGAGAGAAGTGAAAAAGAAAAAAAACACTTTTGCTAAACCCAACAGGAAGCCAGAGTGCAAAAGAATCCACTGAAGCATTTCATGGAGGTCATTGTACTGGAGAAGAGAGGAGAGTGGAGGAGGTGGCACTGGGAGAACAGATGATACCCGGCACACTCATCTACCCAATTGTGCCTGAGGTTATCATGAAATTTTTTAAATTTTAAAATAAACTACTTGTAACACAGTGAGATAAGACTTATGTAACATAGAATTTGATGAACACTTGTTTGATTTGTTCAAATCTTCACAACCAAACAGTGCAGTCATATCCTCTTCCAAGCTTCATATTTTAGTTGAGTCTTATCATCTTTATTCTACTTTAATATGAGACTCTCTTCCTGGTAATTTTAATTAAAAGTATTAGAGAAAAAAAACACTTTGATAATTTTTATCTTGTTTATGATATAAAATGGTTTGACATGCCTAAAATTGCTTTACTCCATAAGTTTATCAAGCTTAGATTCATATGGAGTCATATAAAGATTATAAGGGCACTCAAGGCTGATTATAACACCTAATCATCTTACATGTGTATCAAAAACCTACAACTCAATTGTGTTATATAAAATGTTAAGCACTCAAGCACTCAAACAGAATCCACTATCAATTGAGAAGCCTTTGTAACCACGATAAAAATGAAAACAGGACGGGCGCGGTGGCTCACGCCTGTAATCCCAGCACTTTGGGAGGCCGAGGCAGGTGGATCATGAGGTCAAGAGATCGGGACCATCCTGGTCAACATGGTGAAACCCCGTCTCTACTAAAAATACAAAAAATTAGCTGGGCATGGTGGCGCGTGCCTGTAATCCCAGCTACTCAGGAGGCTGAGGCAGGAGAATTGCCTGAACCCAGGAGGCGGAGGTTGCGGTGAGCCGAGATCATGCCATTGCACTCCAGCCTGGGTAACGAGCTAAACTCTGTCTCAAAAAAGAAAAGAAAAAAAAGAGAACATATAAACTATGATTTAAAAGGCATATGTAATTATTTGAACCACTGAATACAATTATTAGCATTTCAGTAATTATAACGAAGTAATACAAACTTAGGATCAAGTTAAAAACATCTAATGATTAACATCATTATGAATTTTATGTAGTTAGATCCAGTCTAAAACCTAGCTCTAACATGGGCAGGCTGCAGTGGCTCAGTCTGTAATCCCAGCACTTTGGGAGGCAAAGGAGGGCAGATCATGAGGTCAAGAGATCAAGATCATCCTGGCCAACATAGTGAAACCCCCATCTCTACTAAAAGTACAAAAATTAGCTGGGTGTGGTGGCATGCACCTGTAGTCCCAGCTACTCAGAAGGCTAAGGCAGGAGAATCACTTGAACCCAGGAGGCGGAAGTTACAGTGAGCCTCGATTGAGCCACTGCACTCCAGCCTGGTGACAGAGTGAGACTCCATCTCAAAAAACAACAACCACCAAAATAAAATCTCATATGTTGTAACTTTGCAGTGATTCAAAGACATTACCTTAAAAAGATACTATTCACACATTAGTAATGAGAGATTTGCCATTTGGGGTTTTAAAAACTATGAACTTAATTATCATAAACCTAATGATAAAATCTAAAACTAAAAACTTCTAGAAGAAAACACAGAACAAAAGATGACTTCAGATAGAGATCTTACATAGGCCACCAAAGTACAATTCATTAAAATTGAAAATAACAGTTAATCAAAATGAAGAATTTATGCTTTTTGAAAAATAACATTAAGAAAAAAAGTGAACAGACTGGGCCCAGTGGCTTATGCCTGTAATCCCAGCACTTTGGGAGGCCAAGGCAGGTGAGTCACCTGAAGTCAGGAGTTCGAGACCAACCTGGCCAACATGGCGAAACCCCATCTCTACTTAAAATACAAAAATTAGCCAGGCATGGTTGTGGGTCCCTGTAATCCCAGCTACTTGAACCTGGGAAGCAGAGGTTGCAGTGAGCCAAGATCACACTATTGCACTCCTGCCTGGATGCCAAGAGCAAAACTCTACCCCTCCCCTGCATCAAAAAAAATAATAATAAATAAATAAGCAAACAGGCCAGGTGTGGTGGCTCATGCCTGTAATCCCAACACTTTGAGAGGCCGAGGAGCGAAGATCACAGGGTCAAGAGATCAAGCCCATACTGGCCAACCTGGTGAAACCATCTCTACTAAAAATACAAAAATTAGTTGGGCGTGGTGGTACACGCCTATCCCAGCTACTCAGGAAGCTGAGGCAGGAGAATCGCCTGAACCTGGGAAGCAGAGGCTTCAGTTAGCCAAGATTACCCCACTGCACTCCAGCATGGTGACAGGGCAAGACTCCATCTCAAAAAAAAAGAAAGAAAAGAAAAGAAACAAAAAAAGAAATAAACAAACTGGAAGAAATATCTGTAACTCATAATCTCATAATCTATGAAGGACATGTATTTAGAATATAAAAGAACTCAATGATAGGGGGAAAAACCCCTATTAAAAAGGTGACAAGCAGCAAAACATCTCAACAGATACTTCACCAAAGAAGATATACACATGGCAAACAGGCACATAAAAAAAATGTTCAACATCATTAGTCATTAAGAAAATACAAATCAAAACCACACATGTAATGAGAAACCATTACACATGTACTGGAATGGCTACAGTTTAAAAAGGCAACACCAAGTGCTGACAAGGATGCAACTGGAAATTTATACATTGCTGCTGGGAGTGTAAAATTGTACAGACACTTGGAAAACAACTTGGTGGTTTCTTATAAAGTTTAATATTTACTTATGACCCAGCAATTCTATTCCCTAGTATTCACCCGAATAAAATAAAAACCTATGTGTACACAAAATAAAACCTGTATGTACATGTTTATGGCAACTTTATTCATAAGCACTCAAAACTGGAAAAATCTAAATGTCCAGGGATAAACAAATGTGGGACATCCTTAATACTTAAACATGCAACAACATGGGTAACTCTAAAATGCATCTGGCCAAAAGAACAGACCAAAAAAAGCTACATACCATATGCTTCCATTTATGTGTTATTCATAAAAAGGCACAGCTTTAGAGACAAAAAACACATCTAGGGCTTACCAGGAGCTGGGAGTGGAGGGGAAGGACTGACTATAAAGGAGGCATGGAGGAAATTTTTGTGATAATAGGACTGTTCTATATCTTGATTATGGTACATGACAGTATATCTTTGCCAAAACTCACAAATATGCATGGTATAATGGGTGAATATTACTGTACATGTTATACCTTAAAAAAAAAGAAAAAATGTTTGGTGACTCAGATACTGTATAAAAGAGATTATACTGATAAAAATTATTAACAAGGCATTTATCTTGCTTTTTGTTTTAAAAACCACAGTTAATTATCCTCTCCCATACCAAATGTTTACTTAGTGAACACTGAGCCAGGCACTTGTTAGTCGATTAATATTTGATTACTAAAATATAAACTCTCAGTTGGGGGTGATTTGTCATTTCTGATACCTTCTTTATTAAAGTAGGACCATAATGAGATTCCTATATTTAACTAGTTAGTCTGGCCGAACAGCTGTATCCAGATCAAGAAACAGCCCATGTTTACATGTATCCACTGTAGAAAGCTTTTCTTTAAAAGTAATACAGAAGGAATACCATAAGACACCATGCAAAATCCATTTTGGCTAAAAGTGTCTTTTAAAACATATAAAGATCTTATATATGTTTAACATGTATAACAGCAAAGTTGAAAATAAATGCTATGAAGTTTTTATTAGCAAGTGGAACACTAAGAAGATTGATATGCTTTGAATCTGTGTTCCTGCCCAAATCTCAAGTCGAACTGTAATCCCCAATGTTGGAGGTGGGGCCTGGTGGGAGGTGAATGGATCACAGTGGCGGTTTCTCATGGTTTAACACCATCTCCCTTGGAGCTGTTCTTGCAATAATGAAATCTGGTTGTTTAAAAGTGTGGAGCATCTCCTGCTTCATCCCCTTACTACTACTCTGGCCATGTGACCTGTGTGCTTCCCCTTTGCCTTAGGGCTATGAGTGGAAAGCCTTACAGAGGCTTTTCACTTGCTGTATCAAATAGTTCCTATAAAATATACCTTAGAATTATTGTAAAAGACTTTTGTTAATCACTTAACCTGTAATAAAAATATTTCTAATGACAATTTCTGAAAACTGTATAGAAGGTAGCTCCATATTAAATTTTAAAATCTCTAAGAAACGAAATTAAAGCTATAAAAAACATGCATTTATGCTACCCTATTGGAAAAATGTATGAGAAATCTTACCTCAATTTTCTCAGGAAATTCTAATCTTTGGTCATATGATACTTTCTAGTTAGTACATTATTCTTATGTTTTTTAATACAAAGCACAACCAAACCAAACACAAACAAAAATCAGAGGTGCAAATAAGAGAAGAGCCAGATGACTTGATCTGCCTGCCAATGAATAAGCAAATACTTACCTGTAGGGGGAGTGGAAGAAACAACAGGGGGAGTTGGAGAAGTGAAGCCATCAGCAAGGGTCTGGGCACCCCCAGCAGCAGCGTCTGGGGCAGTGGAGGAAGGGACAGTAGCAGGAACAAGAGGGGCAGGGGCAGATGCAGAAGTAGCAGGAAGGGGAGGAGTGCCAGCAGAGCCAGCAGGGGCTGAGGGGAAAGAGGAGTAACAGGCAGCATTAACGAGGCAATCACATGAAGCAGGATTAGAAAAGATATTAGAGTATTTAATGTTAGATATTCAGTGTTTAACACTAACCAAAAGAATAGAGTTGAAAAAAAGAAAGGTGTTCCCTTCGTATTATTTTTAATTTAACATTCTGTAACTAGTATAAAAAATTAACATAATACACTAAAAAACAAGTTTTCCATTTTGAATTACACAAACCAGAAAACAGATATATTCCAGATATCAGGTAAAAAAATGAATTTAACTGGGTGCAGTGGCTCACGCCTGTAATCTCAGCACTTTCGGAGGCCGAGATGGGGGAATCACCAGGTCAAGAGATGAGATCATCCTGGCCAATATGGTAAAACCCCACCTCTACTAAAAATACAAAACTTAGTCGGGCGTGGTGGTGCATGCCTGTAGTCCCAGCTACTCGGAGGCTGATGCAGGAGAATTGCTTGAACCCAGGAGTCAGAGGTTGCAGTGAGCCAAGATCACGCCACTGCACTCCAGCCTGGTGACAGAGCCAGACTCCGTCTCAAAAAAAAAAAAAAGAATTTAATTTAAAACACAAATCTTTTTATGATTTTTAAAAGGTATTATCTACTTGTTGTTATAAGTAAATTAAGTATGTAACATTCTATTAATGACTTTTGTGTCATCTTTTTAAAACTAAGTTTTAAGTGTGTATCTCCTCAAATCAAATAAGCAGATTTTTCGGTTTCAGAGAAAAGAGGGTAGCATTTTCAGAGACTACTAAATTTCAATACATCCACTAAATTTAACTGTCAAAACTAATTTTTATATTTGCCCAATCTTTTGTTATTAATTTCATTCTCACACTGAGTCCCCACTGTGTCCAAAAACTGCACTGTCATAACACTAGCTGGAATTAAACATGTAACTCATACTAAAGTATGATCCGAAACCTTAAGGCAGCAATGGAGCCATATAGCACCAAATGCATTAAAAAGTGCAAAGTGAGAACACAAATCACTTGCATACAAATAACAAATATATAAAGACTTAACAATATTTACGATTCCTAAAAAAAATCATGATTATGAAGAAAGCCCACCATAATTAAATCACAAATTGAAATAAAATTCGGAAAAGAAAAGTGAAGATGAGGCACCATGAATGTTTTACCTGGAAAGACACTGGGAGGAGATGGAGTAGGAACAGCAATAGGAACCCCCACACTCCCACTTCCACTGTTCTCTCGACTGCTGCTCCGACTACTTGGGTGGCTCCCTCCACTACTCCCACTGCTGCTAAAGAAATAAGAGCCACCAAAACATGAGCATTTATAAAAAGTAAGAGATCATCAGCACTTCCCAACATTTTCCGAGATGAATGTAGCTACAATAAAGGTAATTCAAAAGCATTCCACTTCAAATAAAAATTCCCTTGAGCTTCAAGTCAGTGACAGGTAAAATATATACATACATATATACTCCATATATATATATATTTCTTAATAAAATAGAGGGAAAAACTGAGTTCAGTAAGCTTGTTTTGACCACATTTTGAAAAAACTATCCATAAATATATGTGATAAATATTGAGGTTTAACACATTAAAACAATAAATACTGCCTTCTTATATTCCAGTTTAATGCGTATCTGAAGAAACTTCTTGTATAATAAAAACATTTTCCTGAACAAATTTGAGTAATTTTAATTCATAATCATACTCTGATGTACTATCCCATATTAGTGTTTTAGTATGTATAGTTTTTCATCTGTAAAGTTCCACCAAAAAACAACCTGACATTTCCCACATTTGGTCCATTTTTTTTTCCAGATCAACGGAACTCTTAACACTTGGAGAGAAGTCTGCACTTCAAGATGTCTGTTCTTTATCAACTTCCTGACTGCTCAAAGTTGCATCAGAACATGAGGAGAGAGAGGTGGAATCAGATGAGGTTTGGAAGAGTAGAGTGAGGAAAAGAACTTAGTGCTTGGAAAATGAGAGATTTAGCTGAAGTAATCTGAACAGATTATGGTACTATGACCATCACATTTTGCACTGAGGTAGAGAAAATACCTGTAAGTTCGATTTCTTTGATTCACAGAAGCTGTCCTCACAGGGCTCTGCTGCGAGGGAGCCATATTACGGGTTGGGCTAGGTACGTAATCATTTGGTACCACTGGAGGACGCACTGGCTCCAGTGTGCGATAGGGGGAGTGCCGCCTACAAAAAGAAGAGCGTATGTATTGTATGATTAAGCAAGTTTCGGCACAATAAATTCAAAGAGTTGCCAGCAGTGAGATACAATTTGTAATCAGAGATAGGAAATGTGTTTTAACATAACCCAGCTACCAATTTCAGTCTTTCCTAATGTATCACTTTTCCACCAACAGGGTTTTGGCAAATATTGTTATTTTTCCGTCTCCAACCTCACTTCCTGGTGCTAATGCAATTTTGTTCATTTATTCTCAAAGAGCACAAAGGTTCTCTACCACTTAAGCCAATGTTTCCCAGACCCTACTCTCTTCTTAGAAGAGTCTGAATTCTTTTAGTATCGTATTAGTCTCCCAACTGTACTTCCTAAATGCACTGATTATTCTCCTCTCCCTTCTCTACCTAACCAAAAATATTCAGATAGGAACTACAAATATAGGTTTTGGATCTATACCCCCCACACTGATAATCAGTACTAGCCATAACTTACTTCCCTTTCTATATACTAAATATACAGAAATTAAAGTACATCTGTATACAAAAATACACAGTTTAATCTCATCTTCCATTCTCACTTTCTCCCTCAACTTTCACCGTGATCTGTTTTCTCTTTCCCTCCTCAGAGTTCAACATGTACAAAGATAGGGGGAAGGAAATGACCACCACAACAGCCTTTATACATTATTTACTTTGAACTGCAAAATATAAACCAGAGAAGATTTTATTAACACATATTTCCCTTTTCCTCAAAATTTCCTTTGAAAGAGGAAGAAAGGAAATATGACAGGAAACAGGATGCACATGGGAAAATTAGTAATTATTATATTAGTTCTCATCTCTAAAGTTTCCAAATTCTTTATGACAATGACAAATAGTCAACTGACATATTATAGATGAGATCTTACTCATTAAAAGAATAAAAACTCAACTGGGTGCTATTAAAGTCTATAATCCCAGCACTTTAGGAGGCTGAGGTGGGCAGATCACCTGAGGTCAGGAGTTCAAGACCAACCTGGCCAACATGGTGAAACCCTGTCTCTACTAAAAATATAAAAATTATGCAGGCATGGTGGGCACCTATAATCCCAGCCACTTAGGAGGCTGAGGCTGGAGAATCGCTTGAACCTGGGAGGCAGAAGTTGCAGAGCTGAGATCACACCACTGCATACCAGCCTGGGCAACAAGAGTGAAACTCCATCTCAAAAAAAAAAAAGAATAAAAACTGATCAAGATGTGAAAGTTAAAAAGCTTTCTTTTCCTGAAATGATGTTGCTCTACTGACTTATGTATGGATCCCAGAGTTCCTTTAACTATTACTCTCCTGGGGCACTCAAGTTATGGATCACTGATTTTGGATGCGATCACTTTGCAATGACCTAATTCATTCTACTGCTTTTCAAAGTCTCCTTACATAAATATACACATTGATAATTAAAAAAATAAGGGATATTGGATAAAATATTGGGTCAAAAAAGGAAAAAGGAATGTGAGGACTTTGGATACTAAAAGGAAGTTCCAGTATCTCTTAAATTATAGTACAAATATTAAAAAATAAAATGGGAAACATTAATTTTTCAAACATCTAATTTTTAGACAATTTTTCCCAGACAATAAAAATGTTTTGTTGTGGCTGGGTGCAGTGGCTCACGCCTATAATCCCAACACTTTGGGAGGCTGGGGCAGGCAGATCACTTGAGTTTGAGACCAGCCTGGCCAACTTGGCAAAACTTCGTTTCTACTAAAGATACCAAAATTAGCTGGGAATGGTGGTACACACCTGTAATCCCAGCTACTTAGGAGGCTGAGGCAAGAGAATTGCCTGGAGGCAGGAAAATTGCTTGGGCACAGGAGGCAGTGGTTACAGTGAGCCAATATCACAATACTGCTCTCCAGTGAGAGACTGTCTTAAAAAAAATAAGTTCTGCTGCATCAAAGTAAAAACCTTCGATATCTGAGAACTATACAGTGAAGACAATGACACAAAGAAGATTAAAAAAAAAAAAAAAAACGAGCAAAGGAACAAAACATGGTGACTAGGCAAAGACAATGTGGGAAAAACAGGTTACAGCTGTCAACTAGCAGAGTGGGCCTCAGCAACTCTGGTCCCCAAGGATCCTGGAGAACCACTGCTAATATACAAGGAAAACAAACACCGGTATATGAGCAAATATTCAAAACTTGAGAACAACACTAAGTTTCTCTAGGGACTAAGTGGCTTATCTTGCTAACAATCTTGATTTAAAACCCAACAAAATCCGTAAGGCACTGTACATGTCACAAATGTAAACATTTCCACAGGAAAATAAAAACAGAGTCCCTCTTCATCTCTCTACTCTCACCCCTAGCACCATAATACACCACTATGTAATCTACATTCTACCTTGAAGTTTAAATCTTGACGCACTAAATTTTCTAAGCAGAATTATTTTATCCACCCCAAATAAAGTCATTCTATCCCTGGCTGGAATTCATTTTTATTCTTTGGTCTCCTACTGTCCTATTATTCCTCTTCCAACACTATCCTCCACTATATCCTAAATCATCTTTGTCCTATCCTGATTCACAGTGCTTAATTGGGTTTTGGTTTTTTGGTCTGTGGTTGTTTTTGTGGTGGTGGTGGTGGTGGTGGTGGTAGTGGTGGTAGTGGTGGTGAGGGAGCCAAAAATAAGACTGTCAATTAAAAACTTGTTTAGCATATATCATAAAGCCAATGGTTGTCAAAACATTTTGTCTTTGTCTTATACATTTTTAAAAATCCAATTTGTGGTACAGTGACCCTGAAAAGTTGATAGAGGATAAATATTACCCCCCCCCCCTTTTACAGATGAAAACACTGAATTCTCAGCGGCTGTCTATGTAGGATCTACGAAGTAACAGCACAGTTGAACTAGAATTTTAATCATCTGGCTTCTGGGCTATACTATGCCAACCTAATCATAAATCTCAATCACAGCTCACTGCAATCTCAACCTCCTGTGCTCAGGCATCCTCCTGTCTCAGCCTTGAGAGTAGCTGGGACTATAGATGCATGCCACCACATCAGCTTATTTTTGTATTTTTCATAGAGACAGGGTTTCACCATGGTGCCCAGGCTGGTCTTGAACTCCTAGGCTCAAGTGATCTGCCCACTTCGGTCTCCCAAAGTGCTGGGATCACAAGTGTGACCCACACACCTGGCCTAAAGCTCAATATTCTTATAAGTTTGACAGAATTTTATAATCTATACAGCTTTGTTAAAAAGAATAGTTGGAGTTAAACTGTAATATAAAAGACTATATAAATTTTCTGAAAGAAGAAAAATTAAAATTAGACTGCGATCTACAATAAACCACGAACTTGGTCTAGGATTTTACCTCAAATTTAAAATTCCCTAGAAAAACAATTTATAGGTCAGCCACGGTGGCTCACGCCTATAATCCCAGCATTTTGGGAGACCAAGGCGGATGATGCATGAGGTCAGGAGATCGAGGCCAACATGATGAAACCCCATCTCTACTAAAAATACAAAAATTTTTAGTAGAGGCTGAGGGAGGAGAATCACTTGAACTTGGGAGGCAAATACTGCAGTGAGCCAAGATGGCACCACTGCACTCCAGCCTAGCAACAGAGTGAGATTCCATCTCAAAAAAGAAAAACAATTTCTAAACAAATCTTTTTGAAGTATAACAACATGATTCCCAAGAGAAGAGAAAGTTATACATACAAAAAAGAATCCTACAAAGAAAATATTCTCTCCTCAAATATTCAAAAAATAATTTAAATATATGTTATGCTTCATTTTTAAACAATACTACATGAAATGGTTTTCAATTACTACTTAGTTATATACTCACCCAAGTGTCCCTTTCCCTGACATAGGGGGACTAGGGGGTTTCTGAGATGGAGGTGTTGTACGCGGCAGCCCACCCATCTTCATGTTCTGGGTACTGACCTAAAAAATTTTAAGGAAAACTCAACTTGTTTGCAGTGAAATAAAGTGGCACTTTTGGGAAATAATGCTATGCTACAAAACAAAGGAGGGGAAGGTTTAAATACACGGAAAAAATTAGAGGCCATGCATTTCATATGCAATTTCTACTCTACTATTATTCTACAGTTGTACTCAAAGGACTCTTCCTAATGTGAGATTTTCAAATCGTTATAAACTTGTATGCAAAGACTTTATTTGCCATTAGGCCATCACACCAACAGATCACTGGTTAGACTATCTGATATTACATTCAATTAAAATTAAATAGACTACAAAATTTTAGTTTTTATAAAGAGTAACAACAAAAACAATAATGCTTTTAAGCAATTCCTTATTTTTGAAGATAACTTTCTTTTTTTTTTTTTGAGACAGAGTCTCACTCTGTCACCCGGGCTGAAGTACAGTGGCATGATCTTAGCTCACTGCAACCTCTGCCTTCCAGGTTCAAGCAATTCTCCTGCCTCCGCCTCCCAAGCAGCTGGGACTACAGGCACACGCTGCCATGCCTGGCTGATTTTTTGTATTTTAGTAGAGATGGGGTTTCACCGTATTGCCCAGGCTGGTCTTGAACTCCTGAGCTCAGGCAATCCACCCGCCTCGGCCTCCCGAAGTATTAGGATTACAGGCGTGAGCCACTGCGCCCGGCCAGTAACTTTCTTTAGATAGCAAGCACATCATAAGCAAGATACAGTTCCCAAATAAAAATATGCAACTATGCATATGATCCACTGTAAACAGAAAATATAAAGATAAATCATATAATATATACAGCAAATTTTAGTTTTTTAAATTGTGGGCTACCTTTTAAGTCAGATTTAGTTAGTATCTTCTTACGAGGGAATCACCTACCTGAAAACTGCTAGAAGTTCAAGCCATGTTCCTAAACATCTGAACCAGAAAGTTAGGGCTGAGGTATCCCATTCAACTGGCAATGTCCTCGTTCCAATGGGAATCGGACCCACTCAGGCCCAAACTGAAGGTGAATTCAGGTATGAGAAAGATGTGACATAGTCCTAAGTCAGAGCTGGACTGTAACTCCACTCACTATTCTATCCCCAACTGAAAATGCAAGCGTGGGAAAGACGGGTAATCTGGGAATAATGGAGGTCACCAAAGGAATATGTCAGCACTTATAGAGAAAGCCCTGGCTATCTCAAAAAACTGAGAAAGGTCATTCACAAGTGTAGTTCAAATGCAGTCTCAAGTTGAGACTACCAATGGATGTTAATGTTCACCACACAGGTTCATCTCTGATCCTATTTTAAGATCCTAATATTTTGAAATGCCATCTTCAAAACATATTTCAAAAAAGGACCTCAACTTTTCCAAAAAGAATATGGCTAGAGTAGTGAAATTATACTTCCTAAATAAAACTGCAAGACATTATACCACTGAAATCAGAATACATTTATAACTGTAACTTCAGAATATAAATTGTAAGAAAGCAAATCATAATTGTATACAGAGTACTGAGGCTATCAAAACCAACCCTGACTTAAGTGGAATTTTTAAAAATCCTAAAATACTACTTGTTATTTGAATAGGCAAGAAATACTATCTCAAGAAACAAGTTCTTCAAATGAATAGCCCAGTGAACAAGTTGTGTGTGATGTTAAAACAATCTTTAATGACAAATGATAACTTTGAAATGTCAGTATTTTAAAGTGAAGCATTTATCTGTAATCCTTTTGTTGTTGCTTTTAAACAATAAAAACAAAACAAACATTAACAAGTAAGAGGTAAAGATTAACTTATCCTTGCTCTCCCTCTCATCAATAAGCAGAGGGTATACTACTTGTATGTTAAAATGAAAATGTCAGAAAATTTTTTTTTCAAAAAATCAATCCACATTTGGGGAAAATTTTAGGAGTAATATGACAAATAATAAATAGCTTTTAAAACTGCATTATCTTAATTTCTGATGCCAGAAGATTTCTAAAGTGGTAACCAAAGTCCTTTAAGCTCAACCTTAAACAACATAAAACCCAAAGGTACTTTAAGTGATGAGGGAGAAGTAAACCAAACACTAAAACTACATCAATTTGCTAGAAACAAGAAGGAAAAGGAGCAGGAATTTAAAGTAGAATTTTATTCTATACATGGGATAGCTAAAATACTTGAAAACAGCTGTCCAACTTTTATTTGTTTCAGGTTTTGGTATGCAAGGCGTTTTTGTTTAAATTGCAGTATCTTCTGTAAGTCTTTGAACTTGCCCAAAAAATAGTGTAAAATAAACAATCTATATATTAAAATCTGGTAGACATTTCTTTTTTTTTTTTTGAGATGAAGTCTCACTCTGTCACCCAGGATAGAGTGCAATGGCATGATCTCGGCTCACTGCAACCTCTGCCTCCTGCATTCAAGCCATCTCCTGCCTCAGCCTCCCAGGTAGCTGAAATTACAGGTGCATCACCACACCTGGCTAATTTTTGTATTTTTAGTAAAGACGGGGTTTCACCACGTTGGCCAGGCTGGTCTCGAACTCCTGACCTCAGGTGATCCACCCACCTCGGCCTCCCAAAATGCTGGGATTACAGGTGTGAGCCACTACGCCCAGCCAACATTTCTGTAAGTATAACCTGGTACATTTTACGATCTGTAGAATTGTCAAATGACTGTATTTGATTGGTTAATGGAATCGGATGACTAGCCTAAGTCAGAGTCCGTGTAGAATGTTCAATCTATTTTTATACCTCACTAATATTTCATTACTTTTCTTTTAAGCTAGAAGAGTTTTTCAGTATTTCCTTAAGGCACTTTTTCCCTTGTTAAAAATGTTCCTATGCTAAGTAAAAAAAAATATGCTATGCAGAATACAAATACTTCCATCAAATTTGAAGAAAAGAACAGAAATAAATGCCAAACAAAACAATTTTTATAATAGGTGAAATCTATATTATAAAGTTAAGTGATATTTCAGACCTAAAATAATTTGGCAAAAATAAAAATATATTTACTTGACAGCCATCATGATTGATCCTAAAACAACTATTTTGAGAGAAGTATTTAAGATATAAAACATTTCCTGACAAGTAGCAAAACACGAGGTATCTATGTGCTGATGGAGAGGACGTTAACGAGAGAGAGAGAGAGACAGAGAGAGAGAGAGCGAGAGAGAGAGAGAGAGAGAGAGAGCGCGCACGCGAGCGCAGGAGCACATGAGAGAGTAAGCGCATGTGCACGAGAGAGTGAGAGATTGCAAACACACCATAAACTCAAGACAAGGAAAAGCAATAATGAAGCCACTTCATAACAGCAATTTCACTTGAAATATTTTTTAAAGTTACAAAAATAGCAGAACTATCATCTGGCACATATAACAGTTAAGGGAATTAGAATGATACTCTGGTGGCTGATACTAATGATGCTTTTGTTATTTATTTTTTATATTCCATAAAATGAAAAGTCATCAAGAGCTAAGTGAAGCAGGTATTAAGTACAAGAAAGAAAAGTTGGAAAAGTCCCCCTACCAGAAAGAAACCTCCAAAACAGAAGAAATATTTCATTTAGGTAATGAAGGTTAATGCATGGCCACAGCTCACTTTCCCACTGGGCTATGATGAAGGAAAGCAAATAACACTGGAGGTAGGAGCAGTTCCCTTATGACCAGGCTTTGGAGATCACTACAACTGGCACCACCCATTAGGCCAATTATCGTGACTTAATACTTTTTCTACAACGCTCCTACCTATCTTGCTCTGCCTTCTTTGTTCAATACCTCCTTGAATACTGACATAATATTCATCACAAATATCATGGCTGGCCAGCCAAGTATCTCTAATTCAAAGAAGACATCACCTCTGCTATGAAATCTCCCATTAATAGATGATGTGCTACAAGAGAAGAGTGGCAGACACACTCTAAAATGTTATGTGTGATATACCCCTCATTAGCCTCCTATTACTAGGTAGTAGTAGCCTCAGACTACTAGGTACAAGAGTAAAGACATGTGAAAAAAAGAAAAAAAGGAGGTAGCCTGGGGGTTAAAAAAAGGAGGAGACACAATGGTTTATAAAAGGATTTCTCTGCTTTAAAGGCATTTTAAAATAAATAAGACTCACATGCTTTAAATAAAAAGCAATGCCTGGCCAGAACAGTGGCTCGTGCCTATAATCCCAGCACTTTGGGAAGCCAAGGTGGGCGGATAGCCTGAAGTCAGGAGTTCAAGACCAGCTTGGCCAATATGGCAAAACCCCGTCTGTAATATTAGCTGGGCATCATGGCAGGCACCTATAATCCTAGCTTCTCAGAAGGCTGAGGCAGGGAGAATCACTTGAACCCAGGAGGCAGGGATTTCAGTGAACCAAGATCACACCAAAAAAGAAGCAGTGTCTACAGGTCTACAGATTCCATAGAAATCAACAAAAAAGAAGTATCAATGTGGGAAGAAATTGTTAAGAAAGATTTCATAAAGAAAAACCTGAGGAACAATTTCCTCAACCTGTTAAGTTTTTAAAGAATAGGATTCCAGCCTGGGCAACACAGCAAGACCACCTATTTTTATTTAAAAAAGAAAAAAAAAAAAGCCAAGAGTGGCTGTAGTCCTGCTTCTCCAGAGGCTGAGGCAGGAGGATCACTTGAGCCCAAGGATACAGTGAGCTGCAACCCACCTATTTTAAGCAAAAGGACTTTCTGCACAATTCCACATCTAACTCACCATGACTGAGGATTTAGAACCAACAATCCAATCAGTAATACAGGAGTCCATATATCTGGGCTCTTCCAATCGACTACCTACCATGAGCAGGTGAAAGTTGTGTGGCCATGATTAGTAGTACTAGTTAATGATTCAGAATTCAGTCATCTTGTCATCACTTTCTACACTGAAGATATGGCAAATAATGGGTGTTAGATGGGAATAATATATATTTTTAAAAAATAATAAAGCTCACCTATGAAAAAAGATCAAAGAAGAAATATATGCTAAGTTTGGCATATAATTGTAGTAACCTTCTATTTTAGGCAGGCTTCTTGAATATAGTTGAATTTCTTTTATCATGAATCCTTCAAAATACCAAAACGTTATTGAAACGAATCATAACAGGAAATAGCTCTAATTCATAACTGATATTTTGTTAAACATTATCATGAACTTTTGATGTTCTGCATATAATTATATTCACTTTTAAAAGCTCTGAAAGTTTATACTGAAATATATTCTTCATACAGCTATTTGGGAAGAAATGAGTAATTTTTTTCCACAAAATATGATACTGCAACTTAAAAAAAAAACCTGTGTCACTGAATATGTTCTGCTTCTCAATTTCTTTATACAGATTAAGTTAAAATATAATGACATATTGTCCATAAGGTATATCAGAAAGCACACCATTTATAGAATAAAAAAGCTATTACACAGGGGGAGGGTTAAATAAAGCACATTAATTGGCCCTCCAATTTATAATAAAGTCTCTATATTAATAAAATCCAGCTAATTATATTTCATAACATTTTTATAAGAGGGTAGCTTACATTTCCATTTCACAAAATATATTAACATTACAAAATAACCATTCATTCAACAAATATTTACTAAGCACCTAATGTGTGTCTAGATACTGTTCTAGGCACAAAGAATAGAGCAGTGAACAAAACAGACAAAAATATCTGCCCCCAAGGAACATGAAGACACACCACAAAGTTGCATGACAAAAAAAAAAAAAAAAAAAGGAGGAATTATTTATTGGATTTTAAAAGGCCAAGTGTTAACTATCTCTTTAACTCCCCATATGTAATACTCTACATAAGAACAAAGAATGGAAATCCAGCCCTGGAATCTCTTACCTTAAATCTAAGCAACCACTTAATGCATAAATGGAGCAAATAAAAGAGGTAAGGAAAAAAAGCATTGAAAGGTTAGTTGAAACTTCAGGATGTGAAGAGAAAGGAAAAAAAGAAAAAACAAGTTAAGCATTCAGCATTAACAAAATAATGTTTCAGTAGATCATAGAAAGAGTGGTTAAAGCAGAATGTGTCATGAACAGAAGTCTCTGATGAATTTAAGACACTGTTTTATTAAAAAATTTAATTTTATTAAAGATTTCTTCATATTAATGACCCTTAAACACTGAAAGTCAAAAAATGAAGGTGCTAGAATCCTAAAAAAATAAATAAATTTTACTTAGGGGATTATAAGAACGGAGGATGTAACCTACGAATTATTTCTTTTTAAAATGGGGGGATTACCTTTTTCTTAATGTAATTGGGCAAACACAAATGTCATAGTTTATATTCTAAGTGTCTTTTTGGCATTAGATTCTGGCAGTATTCTAAAATATTCCATTAGCAGTTGTTAGCCTTGAATAAATTTTCCCAAGTTAGAATAAAGTTCAGTTATTAATTAACCATCCAATTACATATCTTATTTTAACATGCTCTTATGAGTATAGTAATCTAAATGCATGTAGGTATCAGCTATACAATTAAATATTGGGCAGGCACAATGGCATAAATCTGTAATCCGAACATTTTGGGAGACCAGGGTAAGAACATCACTTGAGGATAGGAGTTCATGACCATCCTGGGCAACACAGAAAGGCCTAACAAAAATTTCAGCTCAGCATGGTGGTATGTGCCTGTAGTTCCAGGGAAGCTGACAAGGAAGATCACTTGAGCCCAGGAGTTCAAGGTTGGAGTGAGCTATGATTGTGCCACTGCACTCCAGTCTGAGTGACAGAGTGAGACTCTGCCTCAAAAAAGTTAAATTAAATATCAAATTCCAGATAATAATGCTTGCATCAAAACTCTGAAGGGATAGATTTTAAAAATAAATTTACAGTGTATATTTTCTTTATATCTAGATCTACATTAAATTTAGATTTAACTAATTTCCATCCATAACAGTATATTTTTTATTTAAGTATTAGATTATTAGAAAAAAATCAACTCCATGATCTGTACAGTATCATTATAAGCATGTAGGTTTATTTAGTCACATTTGATAAGTCACTGTCTTTCAAACTACTGATCAGATATAATGTTCTTGCCCAAAATGTTGGGATAAAATTACTTTAGAAAAATTCGAAGTACATGTTTATTAATATACGTTGTTTTTGGAAACTAATGCCAAAAGTCTGCTGATAAATACTTGAAATAAGGTAAACACTTTAATAATAATATCCTGAATGATTTTTTTAATCAGTCATATTAAATTAAAATTGGAAAGATTACACTACACTAATTTAGTCGATCCATAGGAGGTATTATCATAACTAAGCAAATACAGTTCATTCAAAGATGATTAAAACTTGAGAATACAGCACTAAGAAAAAGCAAAAAGGGTAAAACAGTTATAGTAGCAAAGAATCTTCACAACCACAACTGGCCCAAGACTTGTCCTCTAGGAAAGAAAGATAAAAAGCTTAATTTTCTCAAGAGTTAGTTTCATTACAGGTTACTACTTTTAAAAGCTTGAAAAAAATTATACCTACCTTTACTCCATGTCCAATATCATCTAGAATTGTATAGTCAATAGGTTTTCTAATATAACGAACTGGTCGTTCAAGGTTGGCTGGAGCAATAATCTTATGCGTCCTTGAAGTGTTTTTATTGGTAGTCAAAATACCAATTTCTCTTCTTGCAACTTTCTCTTTATGAATATCAACTGTCTGCAAAATATAATGTAAAAAAAAACACAAAAATATATAGTTCTAATATCCACAAAAATCAAAATATATATGCCAAGAAATTTAATATTGCTACTCATCTTCTAAACTATGCTTACTAAATTTTATCCTTCTGGACTACTGATTTTCTCCATTTTTAAGTTAAAGCAAGGGCTGGTACACCATGGCCCACAGGCCAAATCTGGCCTGCCACCTAGTTTTTATAGCCTACAAGCTAAAAGTGGTGTTTATATTTTTTAATGTTTGGGGGGGGGAAAAAAAAAAGAAAAAAATACCTTGATGTGAAAATTATATAAAATTCAAATTTGCTTTTCCATAAGTAAAGCTTTATTAGAATACAGCCATACTGCCCACTTGCTTGTGTAGGCTACTTTTACACTATAATGGCAGAGATGAGCCATAACAGAGATGGTATGGCCCACAAAAACGAACGTATTTATTAGCTGGCTCCTTTACAGAAAAAGTTTGCCAACCCCTGGGTTAAAGCATGCTAACTTTTCCCTCTCCATTAAGATTTAGCCTAATATAATGATTAAGAAAGCCCCCCAAATTAATTTAGTTACATTTTTAATGACCTATTAGTATAGTTTCTATTCATATTTAAACATCTTTTTATTTAAAAAGGAAGAGGGCTGAAATAAAATGTTAAAAATAAAGCCAGGCACAGTGTGGCTCAGGCTTGTAATCTGAGCACTTTGGGAGGCCAAGATAGGCAGACTTCTTGAGTCCAGGAGTTCATGATCAGCCTGGGCAACATGGCAAAACTGTGTCTCTACAAAAAGTAGCTGGGTATGATGGCACATGCTTATGATACCAGCTATTTGAAAGGCTGAAGTGAGAGGATTGCCTGAGTTCAGGAGTTTGAGGCTACAGTGAGCCATGATTGTACCACTGCACTCCAGCCTTGGTGGCAGAGCAAGACCCTGTAACAAAAAGCAAAAAAGCCGTTTTTTGACCCAAAAAGACAAAGTTGCTTGGGCAAAGCTGCTTATCATGACAAAATGCCTGTAAAATACTTCATTAACTTATTTATATTAAATGCTCATATAGGACATAATTTAGTATAGAATTAAGAATGTATTCTTACAGTCTTCTATTTGCTACCAGAGGATGAATTTCTCCACATACACAGGTAATTGGTACACTAAAGCAAAATTTTTTAAACTGCAAACTAACTTAGTGGTATGTAAGCAGCAATTATTTCAAACCAAATATAAAAGAAATATCAGACATATATACATAGTGAGGTAAAAGTACTGTTTCTTGAAAAGTCTGTTTATTATGTAAATATATACATGAATTATGTACTGAATACCATGTCAAAAAAATTTTTTTCATGTGGGTTGCAGTCAAAGAAGTTTGAAAAATCACTTCACTAAAACGGTTCACATGTCTTACCACCAATTCGTGGCTCAAGCAGCAATCAATAGACACATATTTTAATAACTCCTCCCAGTCCTACTTCAATTTCCCCTTTCTAAAAGAACTTGGAAGTAACAATGAAATGAAACATAATCATCACAACATTATGAAATACTACTTTAAGAAATCTGAACACTGATCATTTGTCTTTCTAAACTGCCTGAAGTATGTGGTAAACCTGAAACAAATTCAAAGCCCTTACCACTCTACAACCAGGGGATCTTAAAAACAGGATCTATGTTTCAGAGCTAATGAATGTATAAATGGAACATCAAATGCAAAACCAACCATGGTAGTAATTGTATAAGTATTTATTTTTAAGAAAAAAATAATCTCTGAACTTTTTCTGTGCATGTTAGGCTAATTATGAAAACAGCTTTCCTCTTCAGCTGCTTAGAAAAACTATAACAGAAAAGAGAAGTTTGCATATTAGTGACAATATTGGAATTCACTTAATTTTTAACTTTAGAGAAACAGAAATTAAACACACTTTGAATAAAGTTTATTTTTATGAGACAGTGTCTCACTCTGTCACCCAGGCTGGAGTGGAGTGGCGCAATCAAGGCTCACTGCATCCTTGACCTCCCAGGCTCAAATGATTCTCCCACCTGAGCTTCCTGAGGAGCTGAAACTACAGGTGTGTTCCACCATGCTAGCCTAATTTTTGTACTGTCTGTAGAGTTGGGGTTTCTCCATGTTGCCCAGGCTGGTCTTGAACTCCTAAACTCAAGTGATCCACCCCCCTTGGCCTCCCAAAGTGCTGGGATTACAGGAGTGAGTCAATGTGTCTGGCCTTGAATAAAGTTTAGTGAGTCATCCTGAATCATTAAATGTATGGGCTAGGGTTGGGGGCCATGTCTCATGCCTGTAATCTTAGCACTTTGAGAGGCTGAGGCAGGTAGATCACAAGGTCAGGAGTTCAAGACCAGCCTGGCCAAGATGGTGAAACCCTGTCTCTACTAAAAATACAAACATTAGCTGGGCTTGGGGGCAAGTGCCTGTAATCCCAGCTACTAGGGAGGCTAAGGCAGAGAAATGCTTGAGCCCAGGAGTTGGAGGCTGCAGGGAACTGAGATCATGCCAGTGCACTCCAGCCAGGTCAACAGAACTAGACTCTGTCCCAACAGGGGGAAAAAAAAAAAAAGTATGGACTAGAAATATTATTTCGTACTATTAAGTATGCTTCAAAAATAAAATATGACTTTTTAAAATACAATGCCTTTGTCAGATCAATAAAAAGTTCATCAGAAAATAGAATCCTTAAGACATTGTTTTTATTATTCTCAGTTTTTAGAAATGTACTTAACTTATTCAGAAATGAAACAAGCGTGTAAACCTGACCAACCATAACAGAATTACAAGCTTATAGCTTTTATTTCAAATCTTCACACCGGAAATATACATTTTTTTGAGACAGGATCTCACTTTGTCACCTAGGCTGCAGTGCAGTGGCACGATCATAGCATACTGCAGTCTTGAACTCCTACACTCAAGCAATCCTCTCACCTAAGCCTCCTGAGTAGGTAGGACTACAGGCGTGTACCACCACATGCAGCTAATTTTATTTTTTGTAAAGATGAGGCGTCATTGTGTTGCCCAGGCTGGTCTTGAACTCCTGACCTCAGGCAATGCTCCTGCCTCAGTCTCCCAAAATGCTGGGATTACAGGCATAAGCCACCGTGCCTGGCACAAACTAGAAATATTAATAAATCTCTGGAGAATGAACAGGGAGAAGTAATCTTCCACTTATTATTTGCACTATCACAGTAATATTTTATAACAAGCACATATTTCTGAATTGTTGGAAAAACTGAGACTTAAAAAAGCATTAAAACATAAATTAGAAATCTGGTCAGGTCCAGTGGCTCACGCCTGTAATCCTAGCATTTTGGGTGGTCGAGGCAGATGGATCACAAGGACAGGAGTTCGAGATCATCTTAGCTAACACAGTGAAACTCAGTCTCTACTAAAAATACAAAAAAATTAGCCAGGCGTGGTGGCAAGTGCCTATAATCCCTGCTACCCAGAGGCTGAGGCAGGAGAATTGCTTGAACCCAGGAGGCGAAGGTTGCAGTGAGCTGAGATCGCACCACTGCACTCCAGCCTGGGCGACAGAGCAAGACTCCATCTCAAAAACAAAACACAAAAATAAATAAATAAATATATAAGAACTCTGTTCATCTGATCTTAAAGAGATATGACTTGGTCTAGGGATTGAGAACATTTATATATTACCCATATGTTCTCTTCATACACACACTTAGCCCAAACCCATAGATCATAACAGTAAAGTAAAAAGAAGACCAATGCAGCAAATGAAAAGGTAACTATAAGCCTAAAATAAGGGGTCATAATATTATAATAGAGCAAAAAATTTGGCACTGAGCCTCCAGGGAAAGTAGAAAGATAATGAGTTACGAGGAAATATATCTGTTCTTCAGGAAAGTGCAATGTTTCCGAGGATTAAACCCTTAAAAAATATGTATTTGTTGTTGCTTCTTATATCAAATCTCAGTAAAAACGGAAGGCATATCTTTTAAACATAATTTTTTAACAGCGTAAGTGTACGGAAAGTCAAAATAATCTAGTTTGGGTATATGATGCTTCTAATTGTCTACTTCAAAAGAATGCCTACATCTTAGAAACACTAGGGCAGGGTAGCTCAACACTGGCACTACTGACATTTTGGGTTTGATAATTCTTTGTGTGGACAGGGGTGAGGGGTGCTGTCCTGAGGATTGTAGAATATAGAAAAGCATCCAGGTAGAAAACTGCAGCACTTCCCCACCATGAGATGTAATAAAAATGACTAATATTGCCAAATGTCCTCTTGGGGGCAAAACTTCCCTGGTTGAGAACCAATGATCTACAGAGGAAGGACTAATTAATCATCTGGTCTCTTATCTCATTCACTCTCAAATCCCAATTGTTTCCTAATTTTTTCAAAAGAGTTGATTCAAGATCAATGACTCTAATTTGCCTAAGTATACATATTTGAAGTAAATAACTTTTTAAAAACATCTATAATAATAAAGGTAATCTATCAAGGGTATAATTTGTATTCTTGCCATCATACTACCACACAGGGTTGAAATGCAGGAGTTCCTGTGGGCAGGAGCAAGTATGCCTTTAGAAAATGGCTATGGTTCTACTTGGAGTTTGAATAATTTGACAGAGAGCACTAAATCTATTTCATAAATAAGCAGAACATTCTGAGGTTGGGCCAGAAGATTCTGAGGTTTTCAGCAAACACCTGCTTCAATTTTTATTATAGCATCCACTTGTAGAAAATAGGCATATTCAAATTAGACAGAATAATAAACACTCCCTCCTCATACCTATTATGCAGCTTTAACATTCATAAATTCATAGCCAACTGTCAGTTGTAAGATAAATTTAGAAAATCTCCTGTAACATATTCTTAAATAAAATATGACCACTAAGTTTTCCCAAAATCAAATTCACAGCTATCAGTAATTATGGCCTTTGCCCTCATGATATTCTTCGACATTCCAATGTTATATTTCATTAAGTTAAATTCTGGAAGTACAAGTTCAACATCGATATTTAAGAAGAATTTTTAAAGTAAGTATTTCAAATCTATCCTGGGTTTTTGAAGTTACTAGTTATACGCCAAAAAATACCTACTTATTTGGAAGAGGCCTCAATAATAGCATTCACCTGTGGCAAGTAAAAAATGGGTTCTGCTGGCAAGCAAAGATAACTAAAACTAATGCAAATACACAATTAATATAATTCTTGTTTGCTACAGATCCCATTAACCAAAAAGCACACCAAGATATATCACTGCAATTATGTAGGACTTAAACATCTATTCTCCCACAGGTTCTTTTTAATTAGTTTCCCCATCCTTCTCACTGATATTGCCAAGCTGATCTTGCATGCTGCAGGCTTCCCCCATGACACTTCAGCCGCATAGTGCCAAACCCAGGTTCCTTAAGGATACTTCTTATGGCCTTGAGATAATCATACTGACTCCCATCTCCTTTGCAAGCCTGAGCCCCACTCCCACATTTCCTTCATGAACCCAAGCACATGCTCAGGCAACAGCAGATGACAGGAAGGTACTGTATAAAATATTTTGCTTTAGGATTATCCATGCATTGTCGTTTCCCATTACCACAGATAATTGAGAGCTGACTGTACTGGATAGCACTACCTCAGTTAGCTGACCATCAGTGTGGGAAAACATCTGCAATCAAACAGTTACAGTGGATTAACCCAATTAAATTGGGTGTTTTAAAATGTCTCATTTTTTGTATTAGTAAGCTAATCTTTCAAATAAACATTTAAATTACAAATGTGCTTCAAACTATGTATTATTCATAAAACAAATTAGTTGCTAACAAACTATAATTTTCAGGGTTTTTTTATTTTTTATTTTTTTTATTTATTTATTTATTTATTTTAATTTTTTATTGGATTTTAGGTTTTGGGGTAGGGTTTTTTTAAATAAAATTACATAAAAACGACATAGGAAATTAATTCAGAAGTATAAAAAATCTACTTTATATGCATAATTACATGTTGATAACCTTCAGTGTACCTTCTTCATTAAAACTGGAAATTCTTTTTTTTTTTTTTTCTTTTAAATGGAGTCTGGCTCTGCCACCCAGGCTGGAGTGCAGTGGTGTGATCTCAGCTCACTGCAACCTCTGCTTCCAGGTTCAAGTGATTCTCCTAACTCAGCCTCCTGAGTAGCTGGGATTACAGGTGCCCACCACCACATCCAGCTAATTTTTGTATTTTTAGTAGAGACAGGGTTTTACCATGTTGGCCAGGCTGGTCTCGAATTCCTAACCTCAGGTGACCCACCCGCTTCTCTCTCCCAAAGTGCTGGGATTACAGGCATGAGTCACCGAGCCTGGCCAAAATTAGAAATTCTTAAGCAAGGCTATAAAGTTTTTTGCTCTTTTCGTTTTTGAGACAGTGTTTCACTCCGTTGCCCATGCTAGAGTTCAGTGGCATGATCATGGTTCACTGCAGCTTCGACCACCCAGGCTCAAGTGATACTCCCACCTCAGCCTCCCAAAGAGCTGAGACTACAGGCATGCACCACCGCACCTGGCTAATTTTTGCATTTTTTTGTAGAGATGGAGTTTTGCCACATTGGCCAGACTGGTCTCAAACTCCTGACCTAAAGTGATCCACCTGACTTGGTTTCTCAAAGTGCTGGGTTTACAGGCATGAGCCACCACGTTCAGCCTAAAGTTTTTAGACAGTAAAAGCTACCCTACTTGTGGAATTCTTCAAGAGAAGAACTACTTCGAATCTAATCTTATTTTATGGTAATTCTTTTCTAGCTCCTTTACTTGTTACCTGCTAACTAATTTAACACCTGGCCCAGTAAGTCCTACTCAGGCCTTGGGAAGGTGGGACAAGCACTACTTTTTTAAGTTCTCTATGTTGCCTTTTGACCTCTCTTAATCTTTTATTCTAAGCCACGACAAACTTGAACATGGACAAGTGCTGACTAATTTTACTAGCTAAGAGAAAATATGGGCCTAGCTTAGAAAAAATTTAGTTTACAAACTGAAAAGTTTAGTTTGAAAAGTGTTCTGCAAACTTTTTATAAAGAAAACACTTACCAGAAAAGGACACAAAATAATGGGCACAGTAAGCAACATTCATCCTTATAACAGTTACACTATACTGACTTCAAGGTATGTGTGCTTGTACAACTGTTCAATAAAATTACATGTTTGCTCTGATAAGTATATATTCTGGGAAAATATTTAATGTTAATCTAACTCCATTATCAGTTTGAAGATCAAAATTGTCTTTTGTTTTAATAATATGCTTCCGAGGAATGGACAAAATAACAGCATCAAAGCTACAGATGGAATTTCTTTAAAATTTGCCATCCCTAAAATACTTAACATAATCTATGTTATGAACCAACCCTAATGCTGCCTTACAGATATGATGAATATAGTAAAAATTTGTATACTATTTAATACTATATTGTCCTTTTAGTACAAAAAAGTGTCTGATACTATATATTCCTAATCAATTATATCTTGTTGTTGAAAACATCTGACACTAGAAAGGGTGGGTTATTACTTTGCTTTGTTGAAGTATTTCTCCCTGATACAGAGTAGAGTCAATGAAATTTCCATCCTCAGATTACGATTCAGAGTAATTTGGGAAACAGTTCCGTTATATTAAAGTAATAGAGGTTTCAGACCAGTGGACACAGATTGAAGTAAAGAGCAGAACCAACAGAACAGAATAGAAGCAAATAAAATCAAGCTCATTTGTGAGAATCGCAAAAATAAGGAATTCTAGATGGAAGACAGCTAAGAAATTATCTAAACAGTCTTAACTTACAGATGAAAACCTTAAGTTCAAAAAAGTCAAATGTCACACAAGTCAGCAGAAGAGCCAGGGTAAAACCTAGATGCCCTGATCCTTTTTGGGCCAATCCTATTCAGCGTTCATTTCCATTAAAAGAAAGGGCTAGGAAGCTGAAAGGTGATAAAGTTCTTACCCAGGCAATGGGAAAAAAATACTAATGGGAAAAGAAACTGAATACTCTAGGTAACTAATATCTGCTTGCCCTGAACAACTCTATCCTTACAACTCTTGAGACTTACTGCCATTCTAATAAATGTATGATCTTGTCTTTTACCTAAGAAAACCCTCCGTTCCTTCAACTCAATCTTCTCTACAAACTCTCAGAATCTAGTATTTTTGCCCAAGTTGCACAAAAATCTGGTCTCAAGAACCCCCGGCTCCATCTAGAAACATACGCTATTTTTAATAAGATAAGCCTCATAATAAAATTTAACAGTCAAACATTTGGAAAAAAGGTTTTTAGTGCAGAGGCTGGCAAACTAAGGCTCCATGCCAGAATGTGAACCCCTGCCTGTTTTTATATGGCCCAGATACTTACCAGAAAATCACTGTAAAAAATCACACACACACAAGAAAACTTAATTAAAATGTCTCTTGCCGGGCGTGGTGGCTCACACCTACTATCTCAGCACTTTGGGAGGCCAAAGCAGGCGGATCACAAGATCAAGAGATCAAGACCATTCTGGCCAACATGGTGAAACCCCCTCTCTACTAAAAATACAAAAATTATCTGGGCGTGGTGGGGTGTGCCTGTAATCCCAGCTACTTGGAAGGCTGAGGCAGGAGAATCACTTGAACCCAGGAGGCAGAGGTTTCAGTGAGCCGAGACTGTGCCACTGCACACCAGCCTGGTGACAGAGCAAGACTCCATCTCAAAAAAAACCTCTCAAATCTGTCCACATCTCTATCCTTACTTGCAACACCATCTCTTTGCTGGGCATGGTGGCTCATTCCTATAATCCCAGCACTTTGGAAGGCTGAGATGGGAGGATCACTTGAGACCAGGAGTTCAAGACTACCCTGGGGAACATCGTGAGACCCCCCATTCCCCTGCCAAAAAATAATAATAATAATAATACATACACACACACACACACACACAGAGAATAATACGAAACTGATACCATATGCGGCCCACAAAACCTAAAATAGTTACCATCTAGCCCTTTATTTAAAAAAAGTTTGCCAATCCCTGTTTTAGAGTATTTACTATTTGCTTTGTAAGCAGAAAACGTTTTCTTCTACACTACAGAATAATCTTCCAGTCTGAAGAACATAAGACAGTTTTGATATTCAACTGACCTTTTAAATAAAGAATTCTATCTGTAGGCCGGGCGTGGTGGCTCACACCTGTAATCCAAGCACTTTGGAGGCCAAGGCAGGCAGATCACCTGAGGTCGGGAGTTCAAGACCAGCCTGACCAACATGGCGAAACCCCATCTTTAATTAAAAAAAAAAAAAAAAAAAATCTACCTGTAAACACAAGTGAAAAAAAATTTCTAGCCTTGAGGCTAATGCTAAAAAATATATAAATTTTTAAAATTACTCTTATTTCTTAAATACAGCCTCTATTGGCCTATTCCTCAGACTTGATTCCCTTATCCAACATACTAATTTATATTCTGTATAAACTTAACAGCCACTGAGAATTGTAGATCTATGACCCCCTCCAACTATAGCCCCCTAGACACTCAACTCTGAATAAAGAAGGTTCAACATATTCCTGACAGCTTTGACTGAGACCTCTGTTATTTCTGGTTTACTATCCTTCTGTTTTTAACTTAATCCAATAAAATAGCTCTAAAAGGTAGCAATAATTGACCATATTAATTAAATGCCAATTTATATGATACTCCTAAAGAAAATGTTCTCAATAACTGAATTAATATTCAAACTCTAGGTTGGTTGAGTATTCACCTTTCTCCTTGAGCTTGCTAACACTTTTCTATCAAAGTACTACAGAGTTCTAATCAGAAAAGAAATTGTTATCCTTCACTGCCACTTGCTTGTTGTCATCATTTACCCAGGTAATCTCTTCTACTCTCCCCTAATGTCTAATAAAACTTGCCCCTCCTTGCAGATCACTTGAGGTCAGGAGTTTGAGACCAGCCTGGCCAACATGGTGAAACCCTGTCTCTACTAAAAATACAAAAATTAGCCAGGCATGGTGGTGGGCACCTGTAATCCCAGCTACTCAGGAAACTGAGGCAGGAGAATCACTTGAACTCGGGAGACTGAGGCTGCAGTGATCCAAGACTGTGCCACTGCACTCCGGCCTGGGTGACAGAGTGAGACTCTGTCTCAAAAACAAAAACAAAAAAACTTATCCCTCCTATTTAGGAACTCAAATATATTAGTTTCTCTATCTGTTCTTTTTTTAAAACTTTCTTTTTAACATCCTTTGCTAATACTTCAAACATGGAAAAATATTAGGATCCTCAAGAATAGACCTTGAAATTCTTTATCAGATTACCAATTTGTCAGCCTCCCTCCTTCTACAGAAAACCAAATTTAGACCGGGAGTAGTGGCTCACACCTGTAATCCCAACACCTTAGGAGACCAAGGTGGGAGACTGCTTGAGCCCAGAAGTTCGAGACCAGCCCCAGCAAGATGGCAAGACAATGTCTCTACAAAAAAAATAAATAAATAAAACATATCACCCAAGCATGGCACATGCCTGTAGTCCCAGCTACTTGGGAGGCTGAGGCAGGAGGATCCCTTGAGCCCAGAAGTTCAAGGTTGCAGTGAGCAGTGATTATACAGCTGCACTCCAGCCTGGGAAATAGAGCAAGACTTTGTCTCTTCAAAAAAAAAAAAAAAAAAAAAAAATCATCTATTTTATCGTTTAAAATGCCATTGATTATTTCCTTCAGGAGGCCTTTCCAAACTAAACTTTACCTTACACTCATTAAAACTCACCAATTCTTTTTTTTTTAACTTAAGATACAATATTACAGGCAATAAATTACATGTCTACAGAAGTTTGTATGAAATATGAAGAAACCCTTATAATAACAAATTCAGTTTTAAGATTAAATAGTATTAAGATATCCCTCTAAATTGGTCTGACAAATTTTCAAAAATACCATATCTGATTTTATTATCTGGACTACATTTAGCATAGTTACACAAATTTGCTAAATTTTAGCTTCTCGAAAAATGGTTAGTCCATTTGAAAAGAGCCCTGAACTCCCAAGATATAAAAAAATATATAATAGACACATTTAAAAATTATTTTTATTCCAAAAGAGTTCTAATCATTTAGGTCTAAAAAGAGTGTTGAATAATAATACTAAATCATTCAAATGACAAGACTGCTAAAATAGAAAATTCCAAAGATCTCTTCAAAAGAAGGTAGGCAGACCAAAACCTTTATAATTTTAATATTTTTTAAATTGCATTTTGCAATTTTTTTTTTTCTTGAGATAGAGTCGCCAGGCGCCAGGCTGGAGTGCAGTGGCATGATCTCTGCTCACTGCAACCTCTGCCTCCTGGATTCAAGCAATTCTCCTGCCCCAGCCTCCCAAGTAGCTGGGACTAGAGGTGCTCACCACCACACCCAGCTAATTTTTGTATTTTAGTAGGGACAGGGCTTCACTATGTTGGTCAAGATGGTCTGCATCTCTTGACCTCATGATCTGCCTGCCTTGGCCTCCCAAAGTACTGGGATTACAGGCGTGAGCCACTGCGCCTGGCCCACTGCAGTATTATTTTAAATGGCCCCAAAATATGGGAATGATTATAAAAGGTATGACATATACATGCAACATTATGCAGCCACTGAGACTGTTTATGAAGAACTTACAACATCAAGAGAATATATTTGCTTTAATGCTAGGTTAAAAAAACAGAACCCAAAATTCTATGAATTTTTTTTGAGAAGGTGTCTTACTCTGTCACCCAGGCTGGAGTGCAGTGGCAGGATCTCGGTCATAGCATCCTCCGCCACCCGGGTTTAAGTGATTCCCCTGCCTCAGCCTCCTGAGTAGCTGGGACTACAGTCGCTCGCCACCACACCCAGCTAATTTTTTTGTATTTTAGTAGAGATGGGTTTTCACCATATTGGCCAGGAGGTCTTGATCTCCTGATCCACCCACCTCAGCCTCCCAAAGTTCTGGGATTACAGGCATGAGCCACTGCGCCCAGCCAATTCTATACCTATTCTATACCTGATTCTATTATAATCATGGCTACTTTTTTTTTTTGAGACAGGGTGTCACTCTGTCTATCAGGCTGGAGCACAGTATCATACAGCTCACTACAGCCTCAACCTCCCATGCTCAGATGATCCTCCCACCTTTGCCTCCGAAGTAACTGGGATAACAGGCATGCACCACCACATCTGGCTAATTTTTATATTTTTGGTAGAGAATGGGTTTTGCTATGCTGCCCAGGCTGGTCTCGAACCCCTGGGCTCAAACAATCCTCCTGCCTCAGCCTCCCAAGTGCTGGGATTACAGATGTGTGCCCAGTCCACAGCTACAATTAAAAAAAACTACTTGGCCGGGCACGGTGGCTCAAGACTGTAATCCCAGCACTTTGGGAGGCCGAGACGGGTGGATCACGAGGTCAAGAGATCGAGACCATTCTGGTCAACATGGTGAAACCCCGTCTCTATTAAAAATACCAAAAAATAGCTGGGCACAGTGGCGCGTGCCTGTAATCCCAGCTACTCGGGAGGCTGAGGCAGGAGAATTGCCTGAACCCGGGAGGCGGAGGTTGCGGTGAGCCGAGATCGCGCCATAGCACTCCAGCCTGGGTAACAAGAGTGAAACTCCGTCTCAAAAAAAAAAAAAAAACTACTTGCAGGAAAAAGTATTACAAGAAGATATACCAAAATATTAAGGGTGAAAAGCTTGAGAAGTGATAAAACGGTTTATTTTTCCACTTTTTTTCCTCTTTCATTGGGTTTTCATGAGCATCATTTTTATAATGGAGACAGCTTAACATTTTTTAAAAAGTTTTACAAGCCCATGAAGTAATAAAAATAGTTCCATAAAGTTTGCTAGTCTTTCCATTATTGCAGGTATGGTACCATCCCACTAAACGTTTATAAATCCTACCAAAATAAAAAAAAATTTTTTTTGAACAAGCTACCAATCAATCAAGTTCATCTTTTAAATTGATAAAGAAGTGTGAAATTTGTTAAAAAATTGGGGGGAAAAGGACAAAGTTTCATTGCAGGGCTGACTATGTTACCATGACAACTGAGTTTTAATAAAATCCATTATGATTTACTTTCCTATCAAAATCGTAGAGAAGATAACCACCCCACAAAAAGACAGAATCAAAAAACAACCTAGTATTTCTATTTTCCAAATCATACATGTGAATTAACTTACATAATAAAAGCTGCCAGCATTACAGACAGCCTGTGCTTATTATTAAGGGTTCCTCATAGGCAAATAGGAAAATATTGTGGTCTCACTTGTGAAATATGATTGATTGAAGATTCCATCCTTCGTAGCTGGGATGCCTGAATATCCAGCATCTGCAGGACATTGTTGGCCAAGGTGTTTATCAGATAGGCAACACTTGCTAAGGACTGGGTGGTGTAGGCTTTGGTTTCTTCTAGGGCTCTCTGCTTATCTGCTGACTAGGAAAAAAAACAAACCAGTCATCATTAATTCAAAGATAATCCATTTGTAGCAAAGAAACCTACAGAAAAACTCATCAAAACAATTCTGTTAACTGAATCCACCAGAAAGTCAAGAATGCTCTGGTATCATGTAAACCTTACAACTACTGATATCACGTAAACCTAAAACCAAACTACTGACTGAATTCACTAATATTTTCACGTTGAAAAGACACATCTCTGTACACATGCAAATAAAACCCTGAAGCCATTATATAAAAAATGAGAACCAATGGACAGTTTGAGCAATGGCAGCAAACATACACTGCTGGGAAAGGTAGCACTGATTTGAATGTATAAATTTTGACACACTTTCTACTTTTCCAAATTTTTCCTTTCCTTTCACTCTAACATGTGAAATATGGCTTTAACAATGTCTGATTAAAGTAATAATAATGTTTAACCCTATAAGAGGGCCCAGGAAAAAAATTTTTAAAGAAAAAATTATAAATAATATAATAAATAAATTGTAATAATAATTATGATAAACTAAAAGTAATAAAAGGATCCTTCCTTCCCAAACATATAAGTGTAATAACCCTACAAGATGTAAACAGTCATGTTGCCCAGGCTGGTCTCGAACTCCTAGGCTCAAGTGATCCATCGGCCTGCCTCAGCCTCTTGAAGTGCTGAGATTACAGCCATGAGCCACCATGCCCAGCTAAACATTAAGTAATTTTTAAAATAAATTAAGTCGACACATACAGTCAGATTCATTCTTCTCTTCCATTAAAAGTTAAGATTACTATCCATTAATGATATCTAAGATTCTATGACAGTTTATATATGAACATGAAAAAACAAATGTGAATAAAAACACAAAAAGTAAAAAATAAAAATACATAAACAAAGGAAAAAAATACAAATAAAGTCTTGTAAGCATTAAGATAACAGCCCCAGAAAATACACAGCCTAAGAGAGATAAATATTTTTCCTGATCTTGGTCCCATAGATTAAGGCTTTACTCAATGAAATGGAAATAATTAATAAAGTTCAATTTTGAAAAAAAATTTATAGATGGCTTAGCAATTATTTTCATTAGTAAAAGAGGCAAAAAAAATCTGGTCCCATTCTCTACAAAATAAAAGTAACAGAAAATGTCAGGAGGGAATTCTAAGGATCAGTGTTACAATGAAAGACAGTATGTTTGTTAGAAAAAGAAAACAAAATAAACAACAGTGACATGTTCCTTCAATAAAACCCACAAGTATCCACCATAAACACAAAACATTGTGCTCCTAGCTTAGCAATTTTGACACATTGTATCTGCTCTCAAAGACTTACTATAGGAGAAGATTGACAGAAACTACTAAAGTGAGTTAAGATAAATAAAAATAAAGTAAAAACGAAGGGTAACATGATGAGCAGTATGAAGAAAAAGGCAGGTTGAGAGTATCAGTGATGGTATATGTTCAGTCAGATTTTTAACCAATTTTTAAAAACTGAATCCTTAATGAAGTATACATAGCTAATTCAGAAAAATAAAATTATCAGATTATTTGTCTTGCATGTATCTCCTAAATCAGTATACCATTTCAAGACAAGTCTTAAGTAAATGTGTAAAAAATAAATCATATCCTCATTAACCTTCAAGTAAAATTTTCAGTAAATTTCTACTTCATTATTACTTTTACTAGTAACCAAAACAGGTTCACACTGGGGTCACAAGTAGCTTTACTACAGGCGAAACATTATATACACAATCTCTCTCTATAAATGACCAGATAAAGAATTTTTTTTAATTTGTAAAAAGCCTTTTCTGTCTTGGCTTCCAAATCATGATACTAACAACAGAATTATAACATTCATAAATCCAAATAATTTTTTCTTAGCCATTAACTTTACTGCCAATGTATTACCAAAGGGCATCTTGGAAAGGCATCTTGGAAATGTCATTTCCATCATCTTCCCCAACAGCCTTCAATTACTGTGTTATGAAAATACATTTTTGAATTTATAGCCACCTCTAAAAATGCTCCAGTATAGCAATTCTGGAACCACTTCAACATATGACTGAAGCAATACCTGAAACACCTGACACTGAAATGCAATTCTCTGGCTTCACCAGAAAACAAGATCATAGTAAAAAAAAAAAAACAAAACACCAACCACTTTGGCCAGGCACAGTGGCCTACACCTGTAATCCCAGCACTTTGGGAGGCTGATGCAGGCAAATCACGAGGTCAAGAGATCAAGACCATCCTGGCCAACAGGGTGAAACCTCATCTCTACTAAAAATACAGGCATGGTGGCATGTATCTATAGCCCCAGGTACTTGGGAGACTGACACGGGAAAATCACTTGAATCTGGGAGGCGAGGGTTGCAGTAAGCTGAGATCACACCACTGCACTCCAGCCTGGCGACACAGCGAGACTCTGTCTCGGGGAAAAAAAAAATACCAACACCTCAAGGGCTTCAATATTTCAGTCTGAAGTTTTACAAGTTCCACTACATGGGTAGCTTTAAATTATGTGACTAAACAATAATCAAATAGGAAAAAGGTACAGACAAGAATATTCATGTTCATCAACTCATTTAACGGTGAAAGAGAAAAAGCACGAGGCTGACTAACCAATATATATATAGGACATTAATGCAGTAAATTAAAATGGTATTACTATGCATTACTGCTATGTAAAGATACCTATGACATAACTAAGTGAAAAAGAAGCTGGTTACAAAGCATCTTGAACGTAATCATCACCTAATTCTGTAGGTGCCTGGGTAATATTCCAAAAAGTAAGCTCCAAAACGTTAAACTAAGTTTTCTCTGAATATTGGAAATAAAGCTGATTTGGGTTTTTAAAATGTTTTCAATATGGCTTTTTTTTTTTTTAACTTAGGCATGTATTACTTGCATTATCAGAAAGAGTATAGCATAACACTGGCCGGGCATGGCAGTTCATGTCTGTAATCCCACGACATTGGGAGGCTGAGGTGGGAGCATTACTTAAAGTTAGGAGTTCAAAACCAGCCTGGGCAACATTGTGAGACTTCAACTCTACAAAAAAATTAAAAATTAGCCAGACACGATGGTGGACACCTATAGTCCTAGCTGAGGTCGGGGGGATGACTTGAGCCCAGGAGGTCAAAGATGCAGTGAGCTATGATCACATCACTGCACTCTGGCCTGGGCAACAAAGCCAAGACTCCGTCTCTCAGGAAAACAAAATAATTAATTAATTTAAAAAATACATAGAATATATATATGCATTGATATAAAATAATAGAAACTTAAAATTAAGTATTCTGTCCTAGTCAACTATAAGGAATAATTATAAAGCATAAGAGCTTCAAAAGATTTAAAAATCTTTCTGAGTTATATTTTACATTTGCATGCTTACTGAAAAGATTTGGGGCTCAAAGGTCTTTTCTTGTCATGTCTAAGTTCAAGATGAAGTTTATAAGACCAAGGATGCCATTTAGGAGCACTTTGGGAGGCTGAAGCAGGCAGATCATTTGAGGTCAGGAATTCCAGACTAGCTTGGCCAATATGGTGAAACCCTGTCTCTACTAAAAATACAAAAATTAGCTGGGTGTGGTGGTAGGTGCTTGCAATCCCAGCTACTCAGGAGGCTGAGACAGGAGAATCACTTGAACCTGAGGCGGGGGTTTCAGTGAGCCAAGATCGTGCCATTGCACTCCAGCCTGGGCGATAAGAGTGAAACTGCATCTCAAAAAAAAAAAAAAAAATAGATGAATGGATAAAGAAAATATGGTACAGTCCGGGCAAGGTGACTCACACATGTAATCCAGCACTTTGGGCGCCCAATCCAAGGTGGGCGGATCATCTGAGGTCAGAAGTTTGAGACTAGCCTGAACAACATGGTGAAGCCCCATCTCTAATAAAAATACAAAATTAGCCAGGTATGGTGGTACATGTCTGTAATCCCAGCTACTTGGGAGGCTGAGGCAGGAGAATTGCTTGAACCCGGGAGGCAGAGGTTGTAATGAGCCAAGATCATACCATTGCACTCCAGCCTGGCCAACAAGAGCAAAACTCCATCACAAAAAGAAAAGAAAATATGACATATACCCAATAGAGTACTATTCAGCCATTTTAAAAAATGAGATTCAGTCTTTTGCAACAACATAGACGGACCTGGAAGTCATTATGTTAAGTGAAACAAGCCAGGCACAGGAAGTTTGCATGTTCTCACTTTATTTGTGGGAGTTAAAAATTAAAATAATTGAACTCAACAGAAATAGAGTAGAAGGATGGTTACCAGAGGCTGGGAAGGGTGGGGGGAAAGTGGGGAGATAGGACGGAGGAGACAGAAAGTGGAGACATAGAAGAGAGGGAGGGAGAGGGAAAGGTAGGGGGGTAGGGAAGTGGGCAGGCAGTGGGAAAGTGAGAATGGTGAAGGTAGGGGGGAAATGAAAATGGTTAATGGATACAAAATAATAGAATAAGACCTCGTATTTGCTAGCACAACAGGGTGACTTCAAAAATAATTTAATTGTACATTTTTAAATAACTAAAAGAGTATAGTTGGATTGTTTATAATACAAAGGGTAAATGTTTGAGGTGATAGATATCCCATTTACCCTAATGTGATTATTACACATTGCATGCCTTTATCAAAATGTCTCAGGTAACCCACAAATATACATACCTACTCCTATGTACCTACAAGTTTTTTTTAAGTTTAAAACATTTTTTAAACTTTTTAAAAAGTCAAACAAATTGCTCGTGAACCACCTTCACCTATGATGTCAAAAAAAAAAAAGTAAAAACATTTAAAATACTGCCAGGAGAAGTGGCTCTTGCCTGTAATCCCAGCACTTCAGGAGGCCGAGGTGGGCAGATCACCGGAAGCCAAGGGAGACTAGCCTGGCCAACATGGTGAAACCCTGTCTCTACTAAAAATACAAAACTTCACCAGGCACGGTGGTGTATGACTGTAGTCCCAGCTACTTGGGAGGCTGAGGCAGGAGAATCACTTGAACTCAGGAGGCAAGGTTGCAGTGAGCTGAGATCATGCCACTGTACTTCAGCCTGGGGAACAGAGTGAGACCCTAGGTCAAAAAAAAAAGTATTTAAAATATAGGCTGGGCATGGTGGCTCACACCTGTAATCACAGCACTGTTGGGGGCCAAATCAGGTGGATCACCTGAGGTCAGGAGTTCAAGACCAGCCTTGCAGACATGGAGAAACCCCTTCTCTACTAAAAATATAAAAATTAGCCAGGCATGATGGTGCACACCTGTAGTCCCAGCTATTGGAAGGCTGAGGCAGGAGAATAGAGGAGTGAGTTGAGATCGAGGAGTGAGCTGAGATCGTGCCACTGCACTTCAGCCTGGGTGACAGAGCAAGATGCAGTGTCAAAATAAATAAATTAATTAACTAATAAAATACCAATAGAAAAAATAAAATACTCAAAATATAGTAAAACTCAATATTTAAAATATATTGAGACCCAAAGGTAACATACCCCCAATTACATCAATGTGAATACAATGCAACTGCCCCCACAACCTCGAAACAAGAAGACTTTGTACTGCTATATTAGAAGTTATTAGAAGAAATGTTCACAGTTAAAGTACAGGTTATTTTACTATATTTTTCAACTTTCTAACATTATATATTCCTCTTATAAGTAAAAACAATTTTTCAATAACACATTTCATGCTTAGATGAAAAACAGACCACAACACCACATTCTGGATGCCACATTATCTGTACTTTACCTGTTTCACTTTAGTACAAAAGTTTGTTTTGCCACAACTGTGGACATGAACAAGTTGAGCTACTGCCAGAATAACAGATCACAGGAACTATGTCATCCAGGGTCCAGCATACAAATGAACTAGAAATATATTACTATGCTGATCAACTGCAGAGCTCTTTTCTTTCCAAACTGATCTGTCAACAGCAGAACTCATCAGAAATGTTTCCTCTAACAAACAAAACCATATCTCCTGAGGATTCATGAAGGACCACAAAGGAAGCAATTATTCTTCACTAACCTTCCTCACTAATATAGTAGAATCACTCAAAATTTTGATTCCTGCAAACTTAGCACAGACATAGCTTTGAGAAAGGGTACTCCCTCACTCAATAAATGACACTGACTGTAAGACACAGGACATCATTCAATCTAGGCAAAAGGATGGAGAATGTCTATGTTAATGGCCCTTTTAAATTTTCCTGTATTTGCATAGAGCAGTCATTTTTTAAGTAGATATAAATAACCGTCCGGTTGAAAACAGGTCATTCTTCATCTGTTTTTATTGCCATGCAACAGAGCAGGCTCTGCCTTTCTCCTTTTTTTAGTTTTCATTCTGTTTTCCTTTATGTTTTAGTATTCCGTCACCTTCTATACTGTCTCCTGCCAAAAAGAAAATTCAGTGTAACAAACTGTCTCCTGCCAAGAAAAAATTCAGTACAGCAAACCACCATTATAGAAATTTTTTTTTTTTCTGAGACAAGGTCTTACTATGCTGCCCAGGTTAGCCTCAAACTCCTGGGCTCAAGTGATCTTTCTGCCTCTGCCTCCCAAGTAGCTGGGACTACAGGCACATACCACCACGCCCAGCTAAACATTTAATTGTTCACCATCCATCACTGTTCTCTGGTAACAGAATTTCACTTTCATGTGGGGATTTAAGCCTGAGAATTGATTCCCATCCCCGCAAGAAGGGACACATGTCCCACACCTGCCAAAGTATACCAACCTGTTGGACACTGACAGGCTAAGAAGGCACTGACTCAAGACAAACCAACAGGAGACTTCTCTGGGACTTTGCTTCTCTGGGACTTTTCTAACAGTAATGGAAAATTTTATTTCATGCAAGGATTGCTGTGGCAGCCACAGACACACACACATTTCAGATCTCCTTTCAAGAGAATATGCTTTACAAAGTACTGACAGCCATTGGCCACACCTTTGGAGCTGGTGCTCATGCTGAGGCCACACTTCTCCTCAGTAACATATCACTCTTGAATAAACAGAGCACAGGTCATCCTTGAAAGTTGTTACCTTAATTTTAATCCTTCCTGATTTTATAAGTGATATTAGCAACAGCGTAAGAGTCAAAGGAGACTAAACAAGAGTCCTATTTAACCTTGTGTTGATTCAATGTTCTAAACTGAGAAGTTTCCTGATCTTGGAAAGCTGTGTCCCTAAATATTGGTAGAATCTCTAGTTTGCAAAGCAAACTTCTTTTCTGCATGCTGGGCTTCTCACTCATCATCTGTTGCTTCACAATTCGGCCATATCTTGAGCCCCAGTTAGACTGATCTCTAGGCAAACGTTACTTACTAACATGAATCAGGTCATTCCCCATATCTAAATTCTCCATTTTGCCCCTCTTATGAAACTGCTTCTTTATCCTGTTTATCTCTCTCTATTCTTACCATCTCTTTCCTCTACTACTTACATTCCTTTAATTCTTCTTACCTCATATTTACAGAGCCTCAACTGTTCTACCCTAAACCACTAAATCTGCTTCCCTTCATATCCCATTTCCCCTTTCCAGCTTCTCAAAAATCTAAGCCAAAAATCCACTCCACCCAACACTTTGCCTTGTGTTTAAAGCATTCCTTATCCTCTTACCAATAAGAACCTTTATTACTGATAAACAACCTCACATGACAACACAAATTGTTTTTAAATAATTTTAAAGTTTTTTTAAATCCTAAAATAGACTACATTAACTAACTTAAAAGGGCCTTAAAAGTAAAACTGCTTAATTTCTAAATACTCATTGCTATAGTCTGAATGTTTATGTCCCTCACCAAAATAAACATGTTGAAACCTAACTCTGATGGTGATGATGCTAAAAGGAGGGGCCTTTAGGAGGTGATCAGGCAAAGCCTCCATGAATGGGATTAGTGCCCTTATAAAGGAGATCCTAGATAGCTCATGTGTCCCTTCTACGAAATGAGGACCTACAGAAACCACCTATGAGGAACAGGTCATCACCAGACACCAAATCTGCTGATGTCTTGATCCTGGACTTCCCAGCCTCTAGAACTGTGAGCAATAAATTTCTGCTAAGTTACCCAGCCTAAAATATTTTATCTAAGGACCAACGAACTAAGACACACACACATTTACATACTTGCACATATTTGAACATAACCTGTGTATTGTCTAACTATAACAGATCAAAAATAAGAAAAAAAAGGCTGGGTCCAGTGGCTCATCCCAGCGCTTCAGGAGGCTAAGGTGGGTGGACCACGAGGTCAAGAGATCAAGACCATCTTGGCCAACATGGTGAAAGCCGGTTTCTACTAAAAATGCAAACATTAGCTGGGCATAGTGGCACATGCCTGTAGTTCCAGCTACTCGGGAGGCTGAGAAAGAAGAATCGCTGGAACCCAGGAGGCAGAGGTTGCAGTGAGCCAAGACCACACCACTGCACTCCAGCCTGGCAACAAAGCGAGACAATATTGATGCTTTCACATCAGGTAAAGTACAGATTTGGGATCTTCGTACACTCTACAAATGAGACCAACTAAGAAACTACAGGCTGAATACTCTAAGACATCACTCATAAGAACTCAAGTGAAAATGTAATCAGTGAAAATTCTACTAACTTGGGAATTAAAAGTCTTCAGTTCATATGAAAATAAAGAAAATATAAAGGGATATATAAAAAGACAATGATATTTTTAAAAATTTAATTGGTCATAGATCACGTTTGTCTCAGAATCATCTTGATTAAAAAGGAAAACAAAATGCCTTCTCTTCATCCCATACCCCACAGTCTGACCTACACTAGGGAAATTCCAATACATTTGCCCACTTTAGGCCCACAGTGATTTTTTTTTTTTTTTGAGACAGAGTCTTACTCTGTCACCCAGGTTGAAGTGCAGTAGCACAATACCGACTCACTATAACCTCTGCCTCTCAGGCTCAAGCAATTTTTGTGCCTCGGCCTTCAGAGCAGCTGGGATTACAGAAGTATACCACTATGCTCAGCTAATTTGTATTTTGTTTAGTTTTAGTTTTGTTTTAACAGATACTGGGTTTTGCCATGCTGGCCAGGCTGATCTTAAACTCCTGGATTCAAGTGATCTGCTGCCTCAGCCTCCCAAAGTGCTGACATTACAGGTGTGAGCCACTCTGTCTGGCTGGATTTTTCAAATTGATAGAATGCTTTTGTCTTCTGATGTCAGAACTATTGATATACAAGGCATGAAACACATGTAAGGATATCTCATAGTAAATGGAGTAAGCCTGTCTGAAAGGATGAAGCCAACATGCATCAAGAAGCAGAAATGAGACACAGGGTTCTAAAGGTGTTTGAGTTCTTGATTATAGTCATTCCTGTTCCTTCACATGGTTTAATTAATAACTAATAAATTCATGTTTTGTGTTTAAGTTTGTTCAAAGTACATTTCTGGCTGGGTGTGGTGGCTTAAACCTGTAATCCCAGCACTCTGGGAAGACAAGGCAGAAGAATCGCTTGAGGCCAGTAGCTCAAGATCAGCCTATGCAACAGAAAGACCCTGTCTCTACAATACATAAAAATAAAAACTTGCCAAGCATGGTGGCATACACCTGTAGTCCCAGCTACTTGGGAGGCAGAGATGGGAGAATCACTTAAGTTCAGAGTTCAAAACTGCAGTGAGGATGAGGGAGCTACAACTGTACCACTGCACTCCAGCTGGGCAACAGAGCAAGGCCCTGTCTCAAAAATCAAAGGAAAACATAAACACACAAGAAAATATCAGGCCAGGCACAGTAGTGCACACCTGTAATCACAACACTTTAGAAGGCTGAGGCAGGGAGATCATATGAGGTAAGGAATTTGAGACTAGCCTGGGCAACATAGCAAAACTTCATCTCCACTAAAAATTAAAAAAAAAAAAAAAAAATTAGCCAGGCGTGGTGGCATACACCTGTAGTTCCAGCTACTCAGGAGGCAGAGGTAGGAGAGTTGCTTGAGCCCAGGAGGTTGAGGGTACAGTGAGCCTCCTGGCTCACTGAAAGCAGAGAAATTCTGCTTTCATTTTCCTAAAATAGATGTTAATTACTTTTCACTTAGTATAAAAGTGGTAATAAAATAGACAAAAAGTAGCAGATAGCAGATTCATGTAAGGGAAAAAGCAGCGAACAGAAGATAGAAAAGGAATGCAGGTCAGTCTCAGTGGTTCATGCTACTTGGGAGGCTGAGGCAGGAGAATCGTTTGAACCCGGGAAGTGGAGGATGCAGTGAGCCAAGACTGTGCCACTGCACTCCAGCCTGGGCAACAAAGCAAGACTGTATCTAAAAAAACACCCCAAAAAACCAAATTCAGTTTCTGTCACTTGAGACCAAAGAATTTTAAACTTCTTTAAATTGTTCCTTTTAATCGTTTAACATATATTGGCTTCAGTTCTCAGTAACATGACACTTTTAAAATAGGTTATGTCATATGCCTAGACAACATATGTATAGACAAACTGGAAATAACTGAGGCAGGTTGACCTGATATTCACCTACACATCAAAAGTGTAATAGGAGCACTTGAGAAAAAAGAGGTTATTTAGAAATAAAACAAGGCTGGGCATAATGGCTCGTGCCTGTAATCCCAGCACCTTGGGAGGCAGAAGCGGGTGGATTGCCTGAGCTCAGGAGTTCACAACCAGCCTGAGCAACAAGGTGAAACCCTGTCTCTCCTAAAAAACACAAAAAGTTAGCTGGGAGTGGTGGCAGGCACCGGTAGTCCCAGCTACTTGGAAGGCTGAGGCAAGAGAATTATGTGAACCCAAGAGGCAGAGGTTGCAGTGAGCTGAGATCGCACCACTACATTCCAGCCTGGGCGACAGAGTGAAACTCCATCTAAAAAATAAATAAATAAATAAAAATAAACATTAACAAAATAATCAGGATCAGAGGTTAATCTTCCTGATATTCAGAATATAACGTCACCTAGCTATTTACTACATTTATGGTTGACTGTTTTGAGTAAAACCTATCACACTAAAGCCTTAAGTGAGGTTTCTAAAACTACAGTGGATATTAGAATGGATAACGGCACTTGAGTTATTGTTCTAGCTCTGCTACTATCTTACTTGCTCTTAAATAATTAATTTATACTCCCCAGGACTCAATTACCCTATGTCATATTAAAAGGACTAGATTTTTAGGTCATTTTCGGCTATAAAATATCATGATTCTTTTCTGGAACTTATTTGGAAGTTGGCCATTTTAGACTGAACTATATATGCTTACATAAAAAGTGACTAATCACAAATTTTATATCTATTTTATATGAGGAAAAAATTAAGTCTGGTAAGAAATCTAACATGAAAGTTGCTTTTTAAAAACAGACAAAAGTTTTAAAAACACTTTCCTCATTATTTGAAGAAATAATTAGTCTTTTCTACTCATTTGACTTTAACATTCCCAATGCTTTCAGTCATTCCCTCAATCACAAAAAGACAGGAACAATGCGAAGTATACTCTGTCCATTTGTAAGCATAAAGCATAAAGGTTCTTATAATCCTTACATCTTATTACATTTTAAAAAAGTATAAAACCAAAACTTTTCGAAATAACTGCATTTTTGGCTGGGTGTGGTGGCTCATGCCTGTAATCCCAGCACTTTGGGAGGCCAAGGTGGGTGGTTCACTAGGCATTCGAGATGAGCCTGGCCAACATAGTGAAACCCTGTCTCTACTAAATATACAAAAAATTAGCTGGGTGTGGTGGTGGGCGCCTGTAATCCCAGCTACTCGGGAGGCTGAGGCAGGAAAATCACTTGAACCTGGGAAGCCGGAGTTTGCAATGAGCCAAGATTGCACCACTGCACTCCAGCCCAGGAAACAGTGCGAGATTTCATTTCCAAAAAAAAAAAAAAAACACAAATAAAAAAAAAAAACCTGTATTTTTAAATATGCTGCCGAGTATAGTGGTTGATGCTTATAATCCCAACACTTTCGGAGGTCGAGGCAGGAAGACTGCTTGAGCCAGGAGTTTGAGACCATACAACATGGCAAGACATCTCTACAAAAAAATTTAAAATGTGGCCAGGTGGGGTGGCTCATGCCTACAATCCTAGCACTTTGGGAGGCCCAGGCGGGCGGATTGCCTGAGCTCAGGAGTTCAAGACCAGCCTGAGCAACACAGGGAAACCTCATCTCTACTAAAATACAAAAAAATTAGCCAGGCATGGCAGTGTGTGCCTATGGTTCCAGCTGCTCAGGGGGACTGAGGCAGGAGAACTGCTTGAACTCAAGAGGTGGAGTTTACAGTGAGCCGAGATCACGCCAATGCAGTCCAGCCTGGGCAACAGAACAATACTCCACCTCAAAAAGAAAAAAAATTTAAAAATTAGCCTGGTGTGATGGCACATGCCTAGAGTCCCACTACCTGGGAGGTTCACATATGAGAGCCCAGGAGTTTGAGGCCATAGTGAGCCATGATTACACCACTGCACTCCAGCCTGGGTGACGGAACAAGACCTTGTCTCAAAACACACACACACAAACACACACACACACACACACACACAGAGAGAGAGAGAAGTTAATTTTTCAGAGCTGAAGAGTGTAAGTCTCCACTAAGTGCACTCATTAAGTGCTCAGTACAATTAATGAAAAAGACCTGTAGGAAGAATCATCATCATGACGAATAAATGATTCTATAAGCTTTCAGAGAGAGAAAGAAAAAACAAAGAACTGAGAATCAAAATAGAACTTGACTTTTCAAAGGCAATACAATAAACTAAAAAAATGCCTTTACTATCTGGAGAAAAAAATTATCTCCAACTTATAATTCTACATCCAGTCCAACCACCTAGTCAAGGTTGAAAATTTTCAGCACTATTGTTTTTTTGTTGTTTTCTTTTTTTGAGACAGGGTTCTGCTCTGTTGCCCAGGCTAGAGTACAGTGTTGCAATGACAGCTCACTGCAGCCCCAACTTCCCAAGATCAAGCAATCCTCTCGCCACAGCTTCCCAAGTAGTCTGGACTACAAGTGCACATCACCACATCTGGCTAATTTTTTTTTTTTAATATTTAGTAGAGACATCTCACTATCTTGCTCAGGCTAGTCTTCTCACCTGAGCTCCAGCAGTCATCTTACCATGGCCTCCCAAAGAGCTGGGATTACAGGAATGAACCACCGCACCCAATCTTCTTTTTTTAACTTTCCATGTATTCTTTGTCACACCAGAGGATATGCATTGTCAAAACGGAAAGCCTAGGAAGAAGAAACTATGGGATCCACAAAATAGGATCTTAATCAAAGAGGAAAAGGGAAATCCCAAGGTTGACAGCAAAGGAAACTTTTGAGATGACAGCTGTGAAAAGCAGGACTAAAGTGTTAACAATCCAGACTGGAGAACGGCAAAAGGGACATAGTTATGTATTCTCGGAGGGAGGAGGGATGAAACTGATATTACAAGACAATTTTCCATGGGTCTCTGCACTCATGTGATCAGAAGTACTAGCCACCTTTATTCCAAACCATCTTTTCAAGAATGTTTATATCGAAAACTGTCTTAGAAGATAAAGATAACATATCCTTCTGAAGCAAAGGGCAGGCATGTTTACAGATCAATATAAAAGGTTTCCTAAATTCAGGGTTCTTCCCTGTAGTACAACCCTTTCGTGTACAAGTATCACCTGGGCCTCTTACCACAACGTATCAACTGGATTGGGGAACCTGTACAGTGCAAAAAAATGCTAATATGCTGGCTATTACTATTCCTGTAATAAAGTCCCATTTCACGCCTCACGTCTTCTGCCATAGCATCTATGAAACTCACTGGCCAACCTGTTAACTTCCAGTAGGGTAAAAATTCAGTCCCTTCAAAGTTCTTGACAACTGGTAGATTACTGATATGTTTCATTATGTTCATATAAGATTCAGACATCCAGGGGATAGATTAGAGATGAATTAAAGACAGATTCATAGGTAACTAAGCAAATCAAAAAATGAATTACTAATGCCAAGGAAAAAACATTTGTTTAAGATGTCTAATTGGTTGGGTGTGGTGGCTCACACCTATAATCCCAGCATTTCAGGAGGCTAAGGTGGGAAGATCATTTAAGCTCAGGAGTCTGAGACCAGCCTGGGCAACATGGCAAAACCATGTCTCTACAAAAAATACAAAAATTAGCAGGGTGTGGTGGAGTGCACCTGTAGTCTCAGCTACTTGCAGGCCAAGGTGGGAGGACGACAAGCCTAGGAGGTAGAGGTTAATGGGAGCCGAGATAGTGCCACTGCACTCCAGCCTGGGCAACAGAACCAGACCTTGTCTCATATATAAATAAATAAAATTTAATCACAGTCCACTCTATGCTTCAGTTGTAATTACTTACATAGACATAATGGATGCACTGAATAAATCTAAAAGTTGCTAAATCTACATGTTAAGAAGATATGAAGAAATATAAGAAAACTAAGTTACCATATCTCATAATAAAAATGTCTGAATCTCAAAACATAGCAATATGGGCATATCACATGCACATATGGAGATAAATACCAGAAGAAACAGACAACAGTTTAAAGTACCCCTGGGCCTGGCATGGTGGCTCACATCTGTAATGACAACACTTTGGGAGGCCGAGGAAGGCAGATCACCTGAGGTCAAGAGTTCGAGACCAGCCTGGCCAACATGGTGAAATCACATCTCTACTAAAAATACAAAAACATTAGCCAGGCGTGGTGGCACATGCGTGTAGTCCCAGGTACTCAGGAGGCTGAGGCAGGAGAATCACTTGAACCCAGGAGGCGTTGGTTGCAGTGAGCAAAGACCACACCACTGCAATCTAGCCTGGGTGACAGAGCAAGACTCTGTCTCAAAAAATAAATACATAAATGAAGTGCCTCTGAACAGAGGAAAATTAGAAGTAAAGGGGGTACTCTTATTTTTTGTTTTTTATTGGCTCTCCAATAAAACTCTAATGTTGAAAATAATCAAATCTGTGCTATTAAACATAGTAGTCACTAGTAGTCCATCTGGCTATGGAGCACTTGAATGGTAGCTAGTGGAAATGCAAAACTGAATTTTAAAGGTAATTTTAATTCAAGTTTAACTAAACATAAAAGATCAATATACAAAAATCATCTGTATTTTTATATAATTGTAATCTGAAAAAAATTACAAATTCCACTTACAATAGAATCAAAAAGAACAAAATATTTAGAAATAAGTTTAGAAACAGAAGTACAGTTATGCATCACTTAACAGGGATACATTCTGAGAAATGCGTCATTAGGCAATTCTGTCACCGTGCAAACATCACAGAGTAGACTTCGCAAATCTAGATGGAAGAGCATACTATGCGCCTAAGCTGTATGGTATAGCCTACTGCTCCTACACTACAAACCTATACAGCATGTTACCATATGAAATACCGTAGAGAATTTTAACATACTAGTAGGCATTTGAATATCTAAACATAGAGAAGGTACAGTAACAACACAGCATAAAAGATAAAAAAATTGTACACCTGTGCAGGGCACTTACCATGAATGGAGCTTGCAGGACTAGACAGTATCTGGGTAATAGGAGGGCCTAGGACATTATTGTACAGTACTGTAGACTTTTAAAAACACTGTAAACTTATGCTAAATTTATTTCTTAAATTTTCTCTCTGCAATAATAAATTAACCTGAGCTTACTATAATTTTTTTCTTTATAAACCTTTCACTCTTATAATAACTTAAATTCATTATGCAGCTGTACAGAAACTTTTTTCTTTATATCCTTATTCTCTCTTTTTTCAACTTTTGTTCTTTTAACTTTTTATATTACCCTAACCCTACACAGGGTCAGGATCATCAATATCATTGTCTTCCCCCTCCATATCTTGTCCCACTGGAAGGTCATCAGAGGCAATAACACATGGAGCTGTCATCTCCTCTGATAGCAATGCCTTCCTCTGTAAATCTCCTAAAGGACTGCCTGAGGCTGTTTTACAGTTAACTTTTTCTTTAATAAGTAGGAGTAAACTCTAAAATAAAAAAGTACAATATAGTAAATACATATACCAGTAACAATCTTTATTATTATCACTGTAACCTTGAATTCCTGACCTCAAGCAATCCTTCCATCTTGGCCTCCCAAAAAGCTGGGATTATAGGGCAGCACCCCACATCCAGCCTGTATGTGCTATGCTTTATACAACCAGCTGCTACATCTGTCTGTCTGTATGTCAGTACCACAATGTCTTCATTCTTTCATAGTTTTAAAATTGTGATGTGTATGTCTTCCACTTTTGTTCTTCTATATAGACTAGTAGCACAGGTTTGTTTACATCAGAATCACCACAAACACGTGAGTAGTGCATTCTGCTACAACATTAGGACAGCTACCACGTCACTAGGTGTAAGAAATTTTTCAGCTCTGTTATAATCTTATGGGACCACCATCATATATGCTGTCCATCGTTGACCACAACATCATTATGCTTCACATAACTGTGCAAGACTGAAAGACTGAAAACTGGCTGGGTGCAGTGGTTTATTTCTGTAATCCCAGGACTTGGGGAGGCCAAAGTGGGAGGACTGCTTGAGGCTAGGAGTTTGGGACCAACCTGGGCAACAAAGCAAGATGCTGGCTCTACGAAACATAAGTCAGCAGGGCACAGTAGCATGCACCTGTAGTCCCAGATATCTGGGAGATTGAGGCAGGATGATCACTTGAGTACAGGAGTTAAAGGCTTGCAGTGAGCTACAATCACACCACTGCATTCCAGCCTGCATGACATAGCAAGACACCATCTCTAAAGGAAAAAAAAAAAAACTAAACACTGAAAACTACAAAATATCACTGAAAGAAATTTTAAGAAGATGTAAATGAAAAGACATCCATGTTCATGGATCAAAAAAGTTACTATCATTAAGATGCTTCCCAAGTTTATCTACAGATTCAATACAATTACTGTCAAAACCCCAGTTGTCTTTCTGGCAGAAATTAACAAATGATCCTAAAATTTATATAGAAATTCAAGGGCTATAGAATAGCCAAAATAATCTTGAAATAGAAGAACAAAGGTAGAAGACAAACACCTCACAATTTCAAAACTATGTAAGTACAGTAATAAACACACTGTAGAACTGGTATACAGATAGTCATATAGATCAATGGAGTTCAGAATCCAGAAATAAAACTGTACATTTATGGGTAACTTTTGACAAAGGTGCCAAAACAATTAAATGAGGAAAAGAAAGACTTTCAAACAAATGGTGTTGGGACACCTGGATTGTGACATGCAAAAGAGTAAATATGATAGCCTACCTCACAACATGTGCAAAAATTAACTCCAAATGGATCCAAAATCTAATTATAAGAGCCAAAACTATAAAACTCCTAGGAGAAAATATTCGAAGACTTTGGATTATGCAATAGTTTCTTAGATATAACACCTAAAAGTATGCATGCGCACACGCACACATGCACATGCGTGCACACACACACACAACACAAAAACAAAGAAAAAATAGTAACCAGATGTGGTGATGTCCACCTCTAGTGTTTGCTACTTAGGAGACTGAGGCTGAAGGCTTGCTTAAGCCCAGGAGTTCCAGGTTACAGAGAGCTATGATCATGTAGCTGCACTCCAGCCTGGGTAACAGAGACTGACCCTGCTTCTTTAAAAAAAAAAAAAAAAAAAAAAAAGTTGGTCAGGTGTGGTAGTTCATGAGGGAGGGAGGATCACCTGAGGTCAGGAATTCAAGTCCAGCCTGGCCAATATGGTGAAACCATATTAAAAATTACAAAATACAAAAATTAGCCAGGTGTAGTGATGCACACCTGTAATCCCAGCTACTCAAAAGGCTGAGGCATGAGAATGGCTTGAACCCGAGAGACAGGTTGCAGTGAGCCAAGATTGCACCACTGCACTCCAACTTGGGTGACAGTGAGACTCTGTCTCAAAAAATAAAATTAAACCAAATTAAAATTTAAAGAGGCCAGGCGCAGTGGCTCATGCCTGTAATCTCAGCACTTTGGGAGGCCCAAGGCAGGTGGATCACCTGAGGTCAAGAGTTCAGGACCAGACTGACCAACACGGTGAAACCCCATCTCTACTAAATATACAAAAATTAGCTGAGCGTGGTGGCGGTCGCCTGTAGTCCCAGCAACTCAGGAGGCTGAGGCAGGAGAATCTTTTGAACCCATGAGGTGGAGGTTGCAGTGAGCTGAGATCACGCCATTGCACTCTAGCCTGAGGGACAAAAGTGAGACTTGGTCTCAAAAAAGAAAAAGAGAGACAGTCAATAAATCCTGACAACAATGTGGAGAAAGTAGAACACTCATACACTGCTGGTGGACATGTAAAATAGTGCAACCACCTGGGAAAACAGTCTGGCAGTTGTTCAAATGGTTACACACAGAGTTACCATATGACCCAGCAATTCTACTCTTAAGTATATACCCAAAAGAAATGAGCGCATACGCCCATACAAAAACTTGTACATGAATATTTATAATATTATATGATATAAACATAGTATATTTACATGAAATGTCCAAAACAGACAAAAACCCAGAAAATATATGGTGATTACTTTGACCACTAAGCAGACCAGTTCAGATAGAACAGGTTATCTGAAGTAATGAAAATGTTCTAAAATTAACTGTAGTGATAGTCAACACATATCTGTGAATATACCAAAAATTACCTCTATATAAATATTGATTGGTATGTTTCTTTGGATTTTTTCTTTTTTTGAGACAGAGTCTTCTTACTTTGTCACCCAGGCAGCAATGCAGTGGCACAACCATGGCTCACTGCAGCCTTGAACTCAAGGTTCAAGTGATCCTTCTGCCATCTATACGTTAAGGAACTGGGATTCTTAACGTTCTAATACTAAAATTGTAGAAGGAAACTGACATACCAACTATAATATTCAAACAAGACATAATCCACATTATGGAATACAACTACACAGAGTTAACTAACGCCTAAGTACATATGAATATTACACAGGCATAACCTCTATGATGCTAACTACTGATCTCTTCTACTCAGGATATTGAAGTGGTTAGAATAGTATCTGTCCGAGACAAACGTCTCCCCCTTTTATTTTACTGCATGTCACTGAACTTACCCCTAAATTATTGTCCATTTTGGTATTTCACAAGTGTCTTAAAAAAGTCATTTCTCTACGTAGTGCTTAGCACTGCAAAGAATTCCACAGAGATTTTTTTCCCTTCCTTAAATACATTTATTTCATTTTTATTGGATGTAACCAATTGTACAGCAGTTTTAGAATGTTCAAACCCTGAACATTTCCAAGAAGGGATTGGCCCTTGCTCAGCTCCTGGAAGACTGGCACAAGTCAGTGGACTGAGAGGGGAAGATCTGCCCTCAGTGTGGGCAGGCACCATCCAATTAGCTGGCAGACCAAATAGAAAATGACCATAAATATATGGTCAAAGTAATCACCATATATTTTCTGTGTTTTTGTCTGTTTTGGACATTTCATGTAAATAGACTATGTTTATATCATATAACATTATCATGTACAAGGAAAGGTGTATTCATGCAGAGGAAAGGTGAATTATTTCTTTCCCTCCACTGGAGCTGCAACACACTTCTCTCCTGCTCTTGGACATCAGAACTCCAGGCTCACTAGCCTTTAGATTCCAGGTCTTACACCAGTAGTCCCCTAGGTCCTCAGGACTGAGAGTTATGCAGTAGGCTTCCCTAGTTCTAAGACTCAAACTTGTACTGAGCCACACTACTGGCATACAAGGGTCTCCAATCTCATAGACCCTTGTATGGGACTTAGCATCCATAATCACATGAGCCAACTTCCCTAATAAAGCCCCTCTCATACATAGATACACATATCCTATTGGTCCTGTCTCTGGAGAACCGTAAAAAATAAGCTGTGGGATATATGCATAGTATCAAAGTATTTCCCTACAAAGTACTATTAGTTAGTAAAAAAAAAAATTTCAAGAGTAATTTCACAGTGGAAAAACTAACAGATACAACTGTAATCAAGTTATCAAAATGAGCATCATCAGTAATGGGACAAATTTAAGTTATCACTCACCTGATAAGAAACAAGAGAATAGCACAGCATCACTTTTGTGACATTCCTACTAAAAATACATAATTTAATTCTAGTCATAAGGAAACACTGGAACACTTAAGAACATTCTAAACAACTGCTTATAATCTTCAAATTTCATTGTCATCAAAACCAAAGAAGCATGAGCAGCAGGGAGTGGTGACTCCTATAATCCCAGCACTTTGGGAGGACAAGGCCAGCAGATCACTTGAGCTCAGGAGGTAAGGTGGGCCTGGGCAACCTTGTTTCTACTGAAAAAACAAAAATAAAAAAAAAGCCAGGCGTGGTAGTACATATCTATTGTCCCAGCTACTCTGGAAGCTGAGGTGAAAAGACTGCTTCAGACTGCAAGGCAGAGATTGCAGGGAGCTGAGATTACATCACTGTTCTAGCCCTGGTGACAGAGCGAGACTCAAAAAACGGGAAAAGATGAATTGTTACAGACTGAAGGAAACTAAAGAGTCAACACAACTAAATGCAACCCATATCCCTGAACTGGATCCTTCTTTTTTTTTTTTTTGAGATGGAGTCTTTCTCGCTCTGTTGCCCAGGCTGGAGTGCAGTGGCGGTAGCAGAATCTCAGATCACCGCAACCGCAACCTCCGCCTCCCTGGTTTAAGCAATCCTTCTGCCTCAGCCTCTCTAGCAGCTGGGACTACAGACATGCATCACCAGGCCTGACTAACTTTTGTATTTTTAGTAGAGACAGGGTTTTGCCATGTTGGCCAGGCTGGTCTTGAACTCCTGACCTCAGGTGATCCACATGTATTTTTTTGTATAAAAAATACAAAATTATCCAGGAGTGGTGGTGCATGCCTGTAATCCCAGCTACTCGAGAGGGTGAGGCAGGAGGATCACTTGAGCCTGGGAGGTGGAGTGTGCGGTAAACTGAGATCACGCCATTGCACTCCAGCCTCGGAAAGAAGAGCGAAACTCTGTCTCAAGAAAAAAAAAAAAAGATATCGCTGGAAAAAATGGCAAAATGTTAATGAAGACTTGAGATGTGAGGATTAGACAATGGAAATATATCAATATTATTTCCTGATTTTTATGACTATTTTGTGATTAATCGGAAAACGTTCTTCTCTGTGGAAAAAAAGTGTTCAAGAGTGACAGGGCACCAGCCGGGATCAGAGGCTAATGCCTATAATCCCAGCACTTTGGGAGGCAGACTGTTTGACCTCAGGAGTTGGAGACCAGCTTGTGCAACAAGGCAAAAGCCCATCTCTAAAAAAAAAAAAAAAAAAGTACAAAAAAAAATATCAGGCAGGCACAGTGGTGCATGCCTATAATCCCAGCTACTGAGGAGGCTGAGGCAGTAAAACTGCCTGAACCCAGGAGGCAGAGGCTGCAGTGAGCCGAGATCACACCATTGTACTCCAGCCTGGACAATGGGAGTGAAATCCTGTCTTTAAAAAAAAAAAAAAAAAAAAAAAGTGATAGGACATCAGGTTCAGGGAGTTTTATACGGTTTTAAAAAAAATTAATTAAAAATTAAAAACATTTTGGTTGATAATGATGTGTGGATTCATCAACTGTAATAAATGTACCACTCTGGAGAAGGATATTAATAATGGAGGAGGCTCTACATATGTGAGGGGAGGAAGCAAATATATACAAAGGAGGTGTATATATATAAGAAAGAAACTGTACCTTCTTCTCAGTTTCACTGTGTAAACCCAAAACTGCTCTAAAAAGTAAAGTCTATTAAAAAAATAAGATAAAATAGGTCGGGCGCAGTAGCTCACGCCTGTAATCCCAGCACTTTGGGAGGCCGAGGCGGGTGGATCACGAGGTCAAGAGATCGAGACCATCCTGGTCAACATGGTGAAATCCCGTCTCTACTAAAAATAGAAAAAATTAGCTGGGCATGGTGGCGCATGCCTGTAATCCCAGCTACTCAGGAGGCTGAGGCAGGAGAATTGCCTGAGCCCAGGAGGCAGAGGTTGCACTGAGCCGAGATCGTGCCATTGCACTCCAGCCTGGGTAACAAGAGCGAAACTCCGTCTCAAAAAAAAAAAAAAATACGATAAAATAAATTCCTCATTTCACCCAGGTAGGGTGGTATTAAATTATTGTTGAATGTTTTTAATTAAGGGAAATTTTCCATTAACTTAACCATCATTAAATTCTGGCTTATAAATCTACTTTTAATTATCCTGTCAACATATAACATATAATTAACCATATGAAAAAGAACTTTTTCATAGCTGCTCCATCAGGTAAAAAGGCTTGCATATAAATTATGCATGTTTTCCACCATTACATCTTAAGCTAATTACCTCTTGCATGCTTCATACCAATTAGAATGATCACCGAGTTTTGAAAAACTCTTCATGTTTAATGTGGGAACTATTACTAGAAATAAATTAACTTTAAAATACTAAGCTGAAATCTTTATTACATTTATTTTCACATAAGATATTATTATTATCTTGAGACACAGTCTTGCTCTGTCTCCGGGGCTACAGTGCCGTGGCACAATCTCTGCTCACTGCAATGTCCGCCACCCAGATTCAAGCGATTCTCCTACCTCAGGCTCCGAGTAGCTGGGACTACAGACACCCGCCACCATGCCCGGTTAATTGTTGTATTTTTAATAAAGACGGATTCATCATGTTGGCCAAGCTGGTCTTGAACTCCTGACCTCAAGTGATTCACCCACCTTGGCCTCCCAAAATGGTGGGATTACTGATGTGAGCCACTGTACCCAGCCCAAATCATATTTCTCATGTTTATATTTATCACCTAGTTAATGACCAAATCCTAAATATCTAGAAAGCATCCAAACTACAGAATTCTGAAAACATTATAAAAGGTTAATACTATATGTAAATGGTCCTGAAACTGCCAGGCCTTAGACAAACTGCAAACCAAAAAGTCATTACTAAAACCCAATAACTAAACAAGCAACTACAATTTCCCAGTTGGAAACCTAAGTGGGATTATAGGCATGCGCCACCACTCCTGGATAATTTTGTATTTTTTACATAAAAAAAATACAGGTGGATCACCTGAGGTCATAACAGTTATGTGTTGTATAACATACAGTTTGCCTGTGCAGAATAAACCTAAAGTATTTTTAAAATATCATCTCAATCCTTATATAATCTCTATTATCTGTTCTCTAAAACAGAAACTATTGTATTTGCCTCTTTTCTCAGCTGTCTAGAAAGGCTGGCACATGGTGGAGATCGATAAACGTCTGTTACATTGAACCATGAGTTTCTGCTGCACATTATCCTTGGGTGGTAATGACATTTATTACATGCTATGGTTATTCATATAATGGTCCTATGTCCATTATGAGATTACAAGGCCAGAAGTATCTTCAGAACAGGATCACAAACTTACTGATTTCTTTCTAAATTCCTATGCCACCAGAAATTTCACACACACACACACACAAAAACAAAATATTAGTTGAAAATCAATGCATCTTTATCTACTAACAAAACTTGCATAAACTGGGAGTCAGAATATCATCCTTCCCATTTTCAGATGGAAAAATAGAGCAAAAATGAATTACTCAACTCACTTCTATGGTTTGGCCAGAGACCAAACCCATCACTTCCTTCCTATCTATATAATGCCCGATTACCCTGTTAAAGACATGCAGTGGCTCCAATAAAACCAACTACAAAAAAAAAAAGTACCTGATGCACACATTAGGGCAATAATCATAGTTTAATAGCTTAGTTTCAAACTTTATTTGAAACACATGCAAGAACAAAAAGTCCTTCCTAAATAAGGGAAAACTATACAAAATGAAAACAAATCCAAGTTTATGAGAAATGAATGGCTGAATAAATTCTAAAATGCATTATAGCATATCAAGTGGGGCAGCAAAAACAAGGGCCTAGGTTTAAGGTCTACTGGGGGTCCATTTTAACAGCTAGCACTGCAAGAATAAGATAAAATAAAGGAATGACATTTCATTACATATACCCTCCTTTTGGCCAGGTTTATTATTTTGTGCCTGCTCTTCTTTTGCTATTTCCCTCAATGTTCCCTTAAAGAAAAGTCAATTCACTCCCCTCAAAGACATTAACTAAAAGACAACAGAAATATTGAATGAGGAAGAGAACAGCACAAGTTTACACTCCCTAGACTTAAATGTGAGGGAAGTCAAAAGAATTAATTCAACTCAACGGAAGATAAAGAGGAGTTAAAGGCTATAGGAATTATGACAAGGGAAAACGTGCTACTCTAGTAACAGATAAACCCAAAACACAGACAAGTGTTTCTCAAATTCTCACTTTCCTTCTTATAGCTGATGTATTCATTCAGACAGTAACATTGTATCATACACACCAGTAATAGACATGCTTTGCTTATATAGTCCTATATATTCTCAAGTGCAGAAATATTTTCCTAATATGCAATTTAAAAACAAACAAACAAAAACATAGTTTTTTGTGGTTGTTAGCAAAAACCTGAAAAATGTTCCAAATACCAAAATAGCATCTGGTAGATCTATCTGCTTTGCACATCTGCAACATTAAACTTCTCAAAGATTTACATAGCTGGGAAAGAGCTTACTATTCTGAAATCTTACTTGGAATCAATATAGAGTTACAAGCAATTTTTGGGTGGTGGTGGTGGTGGTTGTTTTTGAGATGGAGTTTCACTCTTGTCACCCAGGCTGGAGTTCAATGGCGTGATTTCTGCTCACTGCAACCTCCACCTCCTGGGTTCAAGCAATTCTCCTGCCTCAGCGTTGTTTTTGTTTTTGTTTTTATGTTTGTATTTTTAGTAAAGACAGAGTTTCACCATGTTGGCAAGGATTCTTGAACTTCTAACCTCAGGTGATCTGCCAGCCTCAGCCTCTCAAAGTGCGGGGAATTACAGGCGTGAGCCACCATGCCTGGTAAGATGCATATTTTTGTGAAAAGCAAAACTCATCTTATTAAAAAAGAAAATATTGCCAGGCACAGTGCCTCATGCCTGTAATCCCAGCACTCTGGGAGGCCGAGGCCAGTGGATCACTTGAGGTCAGGAGTTTGAGACCAGCCTGGCCAACAAGATGAAACCCCGTCTCTACCAAAAATACAAAAATTAAGGCCAGGCGCAGTGGCTCACGCCTGTAATCCCAGCATTTTGGGAGGCCCGAAGCAGCTGGATCACTTGAGATCAGGAGTTCGAGACCAGCCTCATCAACATGGTGAAATGCTGTCTCTACTAACAATACAAAATTAGCCGGGCATGGCAGCAGGTGCCTGCAATTCCAGCTACTGAAGAGCCTGAGGCAGGAGAATCACTTGAATCCAAGAGGCAGAGATTGCAGTGAGCCGAGATCACACCATTGCACTCCAGTCTGGGCAACAAGATTGAAACTCCATCTCAAAAAAAAGAAAAAAAAATTTAGCCTGTCGTGGTAGCATCTGCCTGTAAGTAATCCCAGTTACTGAGGAGGCTAAGGCACAAGAATTGCCTCCCATGAGGCAGAGGTTGCAGTGAACCGTGATTGTGCCACTGTACTCCAGCAGCCTGGGTGACACAGAGAGGGACCCTGTCTCAAAAAAAGAGAAAAATATATATATGTATGTTTATTTTTAAATTATATTGTTCTTGAGTTTTTCATCAGGAAATACACCATTAGTACTTTAAAGCAATTATTGGTACTGTTGGGGGTTTTATTATTAAAGATTAAGTTTCCTTTCTAAGAATAAATATTAATGACCTATAGTCTTTTCTTATAGTAAGATGGCACAACTTATGCTGCTCAATAAATCTCTAAACAAAGCTTAAAAACAAAACTTTACCATAGAGTAAGAACCAAATGGAAATATATAAATGAATAGTAACATTTGACATTTCAAGCACTATCAAGGGTCACTGCAACCTCTGTGTTCACTGTATCCTCCACCTCCTGAGCTCAAGCAATTCTCCTACCTCAGCCTCCCAAGTAGCTGGGACACAGGCACACACCTCTACATCCAGCTAATTTCTGTAATTTTTGTAGACACAGGGTTCTTTCTAGTCTTTTTGCTGAGACCAGTCTCAAACTCCTGGGCTAGAGCAATCTTCCCACCTCAGTCTCCTAAAGTGCTGAGATTACAGGTGTGATCCACTGCACACACACTGTGAAATAGTGTTTTAATTAACTTGGACAAAAATTATTACTTTTGGAAAGGCAGAAAGAGGACCTGATTAGTGGCCAAAGAGGACATAATCTAATTAACATATTTTTGTCAGAAGAGCCTATATGCAAATAACATCAAATACTATTAAACCAATCTCAATTAATCAAAGAGCTTTAAATATACTTCTAAAAACTGTGTTTTTAAACCACATTAATAACTCTGAAGGGACGAATACAGTGGCTCACAACTGTAATCTCAACACATGGGAGGCCTAAGCAGGAGGATGTCTTTGAGGTTAGGAGTTAGTGATCAGCCTGGGCAATCCCACATCTATTTCAAAAATAAAGAAATAGGCCGGATGTGGTGGCTCACCCCTACATTCCCAGCATTTTGGAAGGTCAAGATTGATGGATCACCTGAAGTCAAGAGTTTGAGACCAGCCTGGTCAACATGATGAAACCCAGTCTCTACTAAAAATACAAAACTTAGCTGGGCATGGTGGTGCATGCCTGTAATCCCAGCTACTTGAGAGGCTGAGGTAGGAGAATTGCTTGAACCCTGGAGTGGGATGTTGCAGTAAGCCAAGATCACGCCACTGCACTCCAGCCTGGGAGACAATGCAAGACTCCATCTCAAAAAAAAAATAAATAAATAGTCCTAGAAATTTGGTCTTTAATCACTCATTTCAAAAGAAGAAAAAAAAAACTGGAATATAAAGCCCTGTCATTACTTGCACATAATATGCTTGTACCAGAAACTAACCTGGTAACATTAATTTTTTTTTTTTTAATACAGTCTCACTGTTGTCCACACCAGTAATTTCAGCACTTTGGGAGGCTGAGGAGGGTGGATCACCTGAGGTCAAGAGTTCAAGACCAGCCTAATCAACATGGAGAAACTCTATCTCTACTAAAACTACAAAATTAGACAGGCGTGGTGACAGATGCCTGCAATCCCAGTTACATGGGAGGCTGAGGGAGGAGAATCGCTTGAACCTGGGAGGCGCAGGTTGCAGTGAGCCGAGATCATGCCATGGCACTCCAGCCTGGAGAAGAGCAAAACTGTCTCAATAAATAAATAAATAAAAGGTTTGAGGGGGGGGAAATAATCATTATTTAAGCACTATCTCCTGGCAGAAGACTTGGGGTACTACATACTAAAAGAAGCGGGCATCCCTTGTTGACTTCCCCTATTCAACTTTGTTTCTTAAGTCCCTAACAATGTATCTCCTTGCCTTTATTCAAAATCTTCAACAGATAAGTGCGTAAGGCCTCCTAATAGTAAGAACAACAACAAAAAATAGTCTCATGTTATATGCAGTTCAACTCCATTAATTCAAAATTTACAACAAAGACTCTTCATAGAAATCAAAATGGTAACAGAACTAGACTTAGTCCATGAGTTATTTACCACTGACTTCACAGAATGGAAAGATGCTCAATAAATATTTTGAATGACCAGCAAAGAAAAAATATATAATAAAATAAATGGTGTGTTATAAGTTCAATTTTACTGAACGAAAATTTATTGAACACTAAGAAATGAGGGAGCCGGAGTGGCTCAGGTCAATTGTCCTGGCACATGAGGTGAGGTCAGGCATTCGAGGCCAGCCTGGGCAACATGTAAACCTCTCATTCATTTAAAAAAAAAAAAAAAAAAAAAAACTGGCCTGGCACCATGGCTCACGCCTGTAATCCCAGCACTCTGGGAGGCCAAGGTGGGTGGATCATCTGAGTTCAGGAGTTCAAGACCAGCCTGGCCAACATGGCAAATCTCATCTCTACTAAAAATACAAAAATTAGCCAGACATGGAGTCACACACTTGTAAGCCCAGCTTCTTGGGAGGCTGAGACAGGAGAACTGCTCCAACCCAGGAGGCAGAGGTTGCAGTGAGCCAAGATTGCACCACTACACTCCAGCCTGGGCAACAGAGTAGAAGACTCCCATCTCAAAAAAACAAAAGAAAGAAAGAAAGAAGGACATAACAGGCAAACCAAAAATGAACATAATTCCTCTCTTCGTAGAATTTTAGTTTAGCAGACCCAGCGGTAAACTTGAGTTTACTCATCTAATTTTTTATAATAGGAAGATCTACATTGTTTATACCTCTCAGGAAGTCATAGATCAGTTCAGACATTTGATAAGCATACACTATCAAGTAAGTCCTACACTAAGTAACTGTAAATAAACTGTTTAAAGCACCAACCATATGTGGAATATTAGTGTCTATTCTGTTGGTCATATCTATATTAAATATTCTAAACAAATAAAAAGTATTTGCCAACTTTCATTTTCCAAAGCATAAATCTACCAACCTTCAAATTCACAAAACTAATTTATTTATTTATTTATTTTGGAGGCAGAGTCTCACACTGTTGCCCAGACTGGAGTGCAGTGGTACAATCTTGGCTCACTGCAACCTCTACTTCCCAGGTTCTAGCAATTCTCGTGTCTTAGCCTCCCAAGGCACTACAGGCACACACCACCACATCTAGCTAAATTTGTTTGTATTTTTAGTAAAGATGGGGGTTTTGCCAAGTTGGCCAGGCTGGTTCCATACTCCTGAGCTCAGGCAATCCACCCACCTCAGCCTCCCAAAGTGCTAGGATTACAGGTGTGAGCTACCACCCCTGACACGAAACTGATTTATTTCACTGCTCTCAGACATTTTCTAACGTTTACTAGAAAAGATCTAATTTGCTCATTTAGCAAATATTTATGGAGAGCCCTTTTTTCTTTCTTTTTTTTTGAGACAGAGTTTTGCTCTTGTTGCCCAAGGTGCAGTGCAATGGAGCGATCTTAGCTCACTGCAACCTCTCCCTCCCAGAATCATAAAAGTGATTCTCTTGTCTGAGTCTCCTGAGCAGCTGAGATTACAGGAGCACACCACCACACTCAGCTAATTTTTTTTGTATTTTTAGTAGAAACGGAGTTTCACCATGTTAGCCAGGCTGGTCTCAAATCCTGACATCAGGTGATCTGCCCTCCTTGGCTTCCCAAAGTGCTGGGATTACTGGTGTGATCCAACGTGCCTGGTCCGGAGTGCCTACTTTGTGCCAGGCAGTGTTCCAGGTACTGGAAATGAACAGGAAACAAAAATCTCTGCCCTAACATACCAGGGAAGGAAAACACACAAATAAGTAAATACATTGTAGGTTAAGAGAAACTATGTAGGGATAAAAAAGCATGGAAAAGCAAGTATAAGCAAGAGGAGAGTGAGCAAAGGGCAGGAGTATGTTATAATTTTACAGAGTAGCCAGGATGGGGTCATGGAGAATGTGGTCATCAATAATGTGATGTATCAGCAACAGCTTGAAGGAAGTAAAAGAACCAATCATGCACCTATCTTGGGGTAGAGTATTCCTGGCAGAGGGTATAACAAGTACAAAGTAAAAAGGCCCTGAGGCAGAAGAATGCCTGGTACGTTTAAGAAAGGGAAGCCAAAGTAGCTGGAGTTGAGTGAACAAAGGAGCATACAGGAGTATAACAGGAGATGATGCCAAGGCTAGAAGCTGATTGTTTATGGCTTGCAGGCAATTTTGTTTTGGTTCAGTTTTGCTTGGGTTTTTTTTTCCAGCTTTACCCAGGTATAACTAACAAAAAAATACATATATTTAAAGTGTACAACATGATGATATGCCACACATATAAACTGTAAAATGGTTATCACAATCAAGATAATAATTTCTTGATTTCCTTGTGGGGGCAGGGGATTAGCAACAGTTAAAATCTACTCTTGGCCAGGCATGGTAACTTACACCTGTAATCCCAGAACTTTGGGAGGCCAAGGTGGGCAGATGGCTAGAGCCCAGGAGTTCAAGACAAACCAGGGCAACATGGTGAAACTACATCTCTACAAAAATCAGCAGCATGTGGTGGTATACGCCTGTAGTCCTAGCTACTCCGAAGGCTGAGGTAGGATCACCTGAGCCTGGGGAGGTGAGGCTGCAGTGAGCCATGATCATACCACTGCACTCTAGCCTGGGTGACAAAGCAAGACCCTGTCTCCAAAAAAAAGATCTACTGTCTTAGTAAATTTCAAGTTTGCATTATTATCAACTATAGTTACTATACAGTACATTAGCTCGCCAAAACATATTCATCCTATCACTACAAGTTTGTGCCCTGTGACCAACATATCCCCATTTCTCCCCACCTCCCATCAGCCCCTGGAAAACACCATTCTATTCTCTGCTTTATTCTATGGGTTCAACCTTTTAGATTCCTCATTTAAGTGAAATCATACCGTATTTGTCTTTCTGTATCTTGCTTATTTTACTTACCATAATGTTCTCCAGGTTCATCCATGTTGTCATAAATAGCAAGGTTTCCTTTTTTTATGGCTGAACAATATTCCATTATATACACATTTGACCCCTGAATAACAGGTTTAAACTATGTGGGTCCACTATACACAGATTATTTTCAACCAATTGCACATCAAAAATCCAGTATTCATCCACATATACAGATGGACGGATGACTTTTTATATACACGTGTTCCACAGGGGTGACTGCAGGACTTGAGTAAATGCAGATTTGGGTATACTTGGGGGTCATAGAACCAATGCCCTATCTAGACTGAGGGAAAACTGCACACTGTCCACATTTTCTTCACCCATTCATCCATTGACACTTGAATAATGCTGAAATTAACATGGGAGTCCAGATCTCTCTTTCAGATAATGATTTCATTCCCTAAGGATACAGACCCAGAAGTAGAACTGCTGGACTGTCTGTCTTATTTTTAATTTTGGGGGGAACCAGTTTTTTTTTTGTTTGTTTGTTTTCCTGAGACTGAGTCTTGCTCTGTCACCCAGGTTGGAGTGCAGTGGCATCATCTCAGCAACCTCCATCTCCCAGGTTCAAGCAATTCTCCTACCTTAGCCTCCCAAGTAACTGGTAACTACTGGTGCCCACCACCACACCCAGCTAATTTTTGTATTTTTAGTAGAGACAAGGTTTCACCATGTTGGCCAGGCTGGTCTTGAACTCCTCACCTTGTGATCTGCTCACCTCGACCTCCCAAAGTGCTGTGATTACAGGCGTGCACCACCACGCCCAGATGGAACCAGTTTTTAATAATGGCTGTTCCAATTTACACTCCCATGTATACATGGATTATCTTTTCTCTATCTACTTGCCAACACTTTTCTCTCTTTTGACAGCCATCCTAACAGATGTGAGGCAATAGCTCCTTTCTGTTTTGACTTGCATTTCCTAATGATTAGTGATGTTGAGCACATTTTCATATACCTGTTGGCCATTTGTGTGTCTTGTTTAAAAAAATGTCTATTTAGGTCCTACAGCCTTTTGTAAATCTGGTTATTTTGTTTTTTGCTATTAAGTTGTATGAGTTTTTTATATACACATAAAAAAACACACATACACAATATAAACCCCTTATCACATATATGGTTTGCAAATTTTTTTCCATTCCGTAAATTGCCTTTTCATTTTGTGTCCTTTGCTATGCAGAAGCTTTTTAGTATGATGTAGTCACTCTCATAATTTCTTGCTTTTGTTCCCTGTGCTTTTGGTGTCATATTCACAAAAACCATTGCCAACACCAGTATCAAGGAGCTTTTTCCCCTATGTTTTCTTCTAGGAATGTATCAGTCTGTTCTTATACTCCTATGAAGGAATACCTGAGGCTGGGTAATTTATAAAGAAAAGAGGTTTACTCAGCTCATGATTCTGCAGACTTTACACAAAGCATAGTGCTGCCACATACTTCTGGTAAGGTGTGATCATGGCAGAAGTGGAGCCAGCATGTCACATGGTTGGGGGGCTCCCAGACTAATTTTAAACAACCAGATCTCACCTGAACCAAGTAAGAGCTCACTTATGACCAAGGGGATGATGTTACACCATTCATGAGGGATCTACCCCCATAATCCAGTCATCTCCCACCAAGTCCCACCTCCAACACTGGGAATTACATTTCAACAAGAGATTTGAAGGAAACAAACATCTGACCCATATCAAAGAATTTTCCCTTTCAGGTCTCCCATTTAAGTCTTTAATCCATTTCTAGCTAATCTGTGTGTGTGACATAAGGTAACAATCCAATTTCATTCTTTTGCATGTACATATAGTTTTCCCAGCACCATTTGTTGAAGGAATTATCTTTTTCCCATTGTGTACCTGGTGCCCTTCTCAAAGCTGAGTTTACTGCAAAGATGTGGGTAAATTTCTGGGCTCTACTCTGTTGCATTAGTCTACATGTCTTTTATGTCAGTAATGCACTGTTTTGATTACTATAGATTTTTTGAGACAGAATCTTGCTCTGTTGCCCAGGATGGAGTGCAGAGGCACACTCTGAGTTCACTGCAACCTCCACCTCCTGGGTTCAAGTGATTCTCCCCACCCAGCCTCCCAAGTAGCTGGGACCACAGACGTGTGCCAGCATGCCCAGCTAATTTTTGTATTTTTAGTAGAGATGAGGTTTCTCCATATTGGCCAGGCTTGTCATGAACTCCTGACCTCAAGTGATCTACCTGTCTCAACCTCCCAAAGTGCTGCGATTACAGGCATGAGTCATTGCACCAGCCTACAGCTTTGTAATATGGTTTGAAATCAGGAAGTATGACACATCCAACTTTGTTCCTATTCAAGACTTCTTTGGCTATTTAAAGTCTTTTGTGGTTTCCAATGAGTTTTAGGATTTTTCTATTTTTTGTGAAAAATACCATTGGAATATTGATAGAGATTGCATTAATCTGTAGATGGCTTTGTGCAGTATGAACATTTTAACAATATTAAAACTTTTAATTCATGAGCACAGGATATCTTTCCATTTATTTGCATCTTCTTCAATTACTTTCGTAAATGTCTAACAGTTTTTATTATACAGATCTTTGACCTCCCTGGTTAAATTTATTCCTAAGTATTTTATTCTTTCTGATGCTATTGTAAATAGAACTGTTTTCTAATTGATTTTTCAGATTGTTTGTAGTTAATATGTAGAAACACAACAGATTTTTGCAGGTTGATCTTGTCTCCTACAACTTTACTAAATTTGTTTATTAGCTCTAACAGTCTTTTGGTGAAGTCTTTAGAATTTTCTATACATAAGAAATCATGTCATTTGCAAACAGAGACAATTTAACTTCCTCCTTTCCAATTCTGATGCCTTTTATTTCTTTTTCTTTCCTAACTGGCCTGGCTATGACTGCTAGTACTTTGCAGTACTGTATTATGAAGAACTAGTGAAACCACCACTCTCTTATTCCTGATCATAGAGGAAAAGGTTTCAGCTTTTCATGACTGAGTATGTTAGTTGTGGGCTTGTCATATATGGCTTTTGACATATCACTAACAACAGAATAGCTAAACCTTAAAACCTGACAAAACCAAATGCTGACAGAGATGCAGAACATTTAGATCTTTGTTGGTGGTAACACAAAACGGTACCGTCATTTTTGGAAAACAGTTTGGCAACTTCTATAAAGCTAAACATGCATTTACTATATAATAGTAATCCCACTATTAAATATTTATTGTCAAGGCAAAGAGAAGGGAAGATGTGATTGATAGACCTGCCCAAGCTCTTGATAGATTTAGAAAGCCTACTATTTGGCTGGGCATGGTGGCTCATACCTGTAATCCCAGCACTTTGGGAGGTCAAGGAGGGCAGATCATGAGGTCAGGAGTTCAAGACCAGCCTGGCCAACATGGTGAAACCCCATCTCTACTAAAAAACACAAAAAAATTAGCCAGGCATAGTGGCACATGCCTGTAGTCCCAGCTACTCAGGAAGCTGAGGCAAGAGAATCACTTGAACCCAGGAGGTGGACGTTGCAGTGAGCTGAGATCACACCACTGCCCTTCAGCTTGGGCAACAAAGACTTCATCTCAAATAAAACAAAACAAAAAACAAACAAAAAAAGCCTACTATTTACATGGAGAGCAAACGGAATAGTAGCAAAACATACAGTCCTTGTGCAGAGCAATACCAAAACAAAAGGAGCCAGGTGACTACAACATAGATGATATGACACTCTTGCTGAAGAGCCAATGCCATGCTACAACCAAAGTCTTACAGCCTGCAGCTACTACCTAAAAGGTTACAACAGAGAGCCTCATGTCATCAGAACCAGGAGGTGATGAGACACTGTATCACATACAGTCTCCTTAGCTGATGAAGAGATTGAGAAAAAGCTTCACATCAGGTCCTCACAAACCTCCCATAATCTCATATTCCAAGAGGATCACAAGGTGCTCTGCTAAGATTCAGATCAGATACCGTTCAAGTGCTGCCTATGCAGCCTATGTGGATACATGCACTGTGACCAGGGTACAACAGTAAATCTGTTCCTTTAAACTGACCCAGGAGAATAAAGACGTATGTCCCACCAACACCTGTATACAACTGTTTATAGCTGTATTCACCACTGGCTAAAACTAGAAACAATCCAGAAATCCATCAGTTGGTGAATGAATAAACAAACTATGATTCTTTCATACCCTAGAATATTACTCAGTAATAAGAAACAAAGTACTGACAAAACATAGTAACACTGATGATTTTCAAATGTATTAGGACTTCTAGTAACAAGAAGTCAAATGCAAAAGTCTATATACTATACAATTCACTTTATATGGCATTCTGGAAAAGGCAGAAACTAGAGGGACAGTAAACATATCAGTGTTTGCTAAAGGCTAGCAGTGGAGGGACAGGACTGACTACGGAGGGGACAAGGAAAATTTTACATTGTGGTGGTTACACGACTATGTAATTTTATGAAAATTCATAAACCTTTACACCTAAAAAGGGTGACTTGTATCATATATGTATTAAATCTCAATAAACCTGATTTTAAAAATCAAATGAGAAAATATTATTTTTATAAATGATTCAAAACAAAGCTGTTCCATCATCCAAATGTTCTACAAAGTGTATTACTTGTTTCAGAAGAAAAAAGCAAAACTATGTTCCTTGCATGTAACTATGCAAATATGAAAAGTACTGGAAAACTATGCAGTATGACTGCATTCTAGATAATGCTTACAGAACATGAATGTCACAAAAAGAATCAAATAGGAAAAAACTTGCAAGGTAAATTTACAAGTAATTATATCCTACTTATAGATATCAAGGACTCAAACTCAGATCTGGAACAAGTAACTTAATAAATATTTATAGAGCTCTCCACTTCAAATACACAAAATATACATTCTTGTCAATACGACATCACACCTACTCATAAGTTTAAATGAAACATTGATTGGCCATTATTGATACCCATTTTTTTTTTTTTCCAGAATAAAGCAATATTTCCGTTCACCCTCCCTCTTTCTCTTCCTCTTTCTCCCTCTCCTTTACCCATTTTTTTCCTTTCCTTCTCTCAAAAAATAAAAATTAAAAATAAAAAATAAAAATTAAAAAGAAATCAACTTGTAAACCTCTAGATCCAGGTCGGCAATGTCTCTCTCATTGCTTGATTTCCTTCCTTCCCTTCCCTCCCTCCCTCCCTCCCCGCTTCCTCCCTTCCTTCCTTCCTTCATCCCTTCCTTCCTCCCTCCCTTCCTCCTTCCCTCCCTTCCTGCCTTCCTCCCTTCCTCCTTCCCGCCTTCCTCCCTTCCTCCCAAAAATAAAAATAAAAAAATCCTTCAAGGCCAGGCATGGCAGCTCACAGCTGTAACCCCAGCACTTTAGGAAGCCAAGGCAGGAGAACTGCTTAAGCCCAAGTGTTCAAGACCAGCCTGAGCAACATAGTGAGATCCCATTTCTACAAAAAAAAAAAAAAAAATTAGTTGGGCATGGTGGCATAAGTCCCAGCTACTTTGGGGGCTGAAGTGGGAGGACTGTTTGAGCCTGGGAGTGCAAGCTTCAGTGAGCCATAATCATGCTACTACACTCCAGCCTGGGCGATAGAGTGAGACCCTGTCTCAAAAAAAATAAAATAAAGTAATAAAAATAATTCAGTGCATAGGCTCTTGCATATTCAAGTCTCTATTTCTTACATTCAGCAACAATTTAATGAGTGGCTACTATATGTACAACATCCTATGGCTAACAGAAAAATATAGAAATCTTTAAGATATGACTCATCTTCTAGGAGCTTTTTTTCCTTCTAGGGAAGGAAACACAAAGTAAATGAAAAGTCCAAAACAGAATGTGTCCTCCCACATGCTACCTCATGAATCCAATCTATTAACCAATCCCATAAAAATTCAACCAAAAGCTATCAAAAATCTCCAACTAGGCCAGGCACAGTGGCTCACACCTGTAATCCCAACACTTTAGGAGGCCGAGGCAGGCGGATCACGAGGTCAAGAGATAAGACCATCCTGGCCAATGTGGTGAAACCTCATCTCTACTAAAAATACAAAAATTAACTGGGTGTGGTGGCACATAACTGTAGTTCCAGCTACTCAGGAGGCAGAAATTGCAGTGAGCCGAGATCACGTCACTGCACTCCAGCCTGGTGACAGAGCGAGACTCCGTCTCAAAGAAAAAAAAAGAGAGCGAGAGAGAGAGAAAAGAAAAAGTAAATGAACAATTAATTAATTTGGTAAAGAGCAATTTTGAACCAGGAAGCTCTTCAAGGAAGGGTAAAATGAGGTGCAACTGGATTCCTTGGATCAATAATGGGAATTAAGAGGTCACTTAAGTTCCTTCGACAAAAAGGTGTAGGAAGTACACAAATGACAACATGTTTAAAAGAGCAAAGGGTTCAAATATAAATTAACCTGTTTTTGCAATCTTGTCAAAGGCATTGAGGGATTTGTCACCAAAAATCTATTCACCAAATGTCTCTGCTGAGAGTTCGGGACTAATTTCTTGAGGAACTTCAAATGAGTTAAGTCATCTTAATCTATGGGGAATTCAGTCTCCCAAAATCTACTCATTTTTGTTACTCTCAACTGACCTCTTTCTCCTTCATCCTAGGTCTTTTAAGATTCTCCCATTTGCAAGAACATACAGAACTGGACCTATAAATACAACCAACCTCCTTCCAGTATGCTATATGATATCCATTTAAAAAAGCAAGTCGGCCGGGTGCGGTGGCTCACACCTGTAATCCCAGCACTTTGGGAGGCTGAAGCGGGTGGATCACAAGGTTAGGAGTTCGAGACCAGCCTGACCAAGATGGTGAAACCCCATCTCTACTAAAAATACAAAAATTAGCCAGGTGCGTGGCAGGTGCGTGTAATCCCAGCTACTTGGGAGGCTGAGGCAGGAGAATTCCTGGAACAAGCAAGGCGGAGGTTGCAGTGAGCAGAGATCACACTGTAGTGTGCCTGGGCGACAGAGCAAAATTCAGTCTCAAAAAAGAAAAAAAAAAGAAAGTCAAGCCCAGCATCCTTAAAAGTTTCTTTCAAAGGTATAGAAGATAATATAGAACATAAACCCATTTCTACAAAAATACTGATATATAGTTGTGCATAGAAAAAAGATTTAAATGTATGAGTACCATATATATATTCAACATGATTGGGTAATTTTCCATTTCTTCCATAACATCTACTTGTATTCTCTAACAATTTTTCAACAATGAGCATGTATTCTAGTGATTTTTATTAAATAAAATTTTTAATGTTTATATCACTTTTTTATGAAACTGATAATATCCCCTTGTAAAACTTTCATGAAGTTTTTAGTGAACTCTGGGAGTATCCATGTTGTTTCACTCTTCTTGCCCAGGTTGTGGTGCAATGGCGCAATCCTGGCTCATCACAACCTCCGCCTCCAGGGTTCAAGCAATTCTCCTGCCTCAGCCTTCTGAGTAGCTGGGATTACAGGCATGCACCACCATGCCCAGCTAATTTTTTTTTTTTTTTTTTTGAGACGGAGTTATTGCCCAGGCTAGAGTGCAATGGCGTGACCCCAGCTCACTGTAACCTCCACCTCCCGGGTTCAAGCAATTCTCCTGCCTCAGCCTCCCGAGTAGCCAGGAGCACAGGCATGCGCCACCACGCCCAGCTAATTTTTTGTATTTTCAGTAGGCACAGGGTTTCTCCATGTTGGTGAGGCTGGTCTCGAACTCCTGACCTCAGGTGATCCGCCTGCCTCAGCCTCCCAAAGTGCTAGAATTATAGGCATGACCATCATGCCTGGCCAAAAGCTACTAATATTATACCTCTTATTGTTCAAAAGAAAGTTTCAGGTAAAAATTTAAGGTAAATTCTTAATTTCTTCTCTTTTGAGTAAATCCATGGTATAGAAAGATTCCACTCTTAATCCAAACAATGAGATTTTACTATGCATCTATGTGAACTGTCACTCACAAAAAGCAGTAACTTTTTGGGAAAGTAACAAATATGGAGTCATTTCATCTACCATTAAAGCAACTATATAATAATAAAAATTTGTAAAAATGTAGATTCTATGTTAATCAAAATATTTTTAATTCCTGGACACTTTCAAACATACTAGGCATTATACATGGTTTTTGTTTTGTTTAAGTTTTGTTTTTTATGAGACAGAGTCTTGCTCTGTTGCAAGGCTGGTGTGCAGTGGCGAAATCTTGGCTCACTGCAACCTCTGCCTCCCACATTCAAGCAATTCTCTTGCCTCAGCCTCCTGAGTAGCCGGGATTACAGGTGCATACCATTACACCCAGCTAACTTTTGTATTTTTAGTAAAGACAGGGTTTCAGCATGTTGGACAGAATGGTCTCCATCTCCTGACCTAGTGATCCGCCTGCCTTGGCCTCCTAAAGTGCTGGGATTACAGGCATACCCAGACTATATGTGGATATTAATAAATGAAGAAAAGAAACATAGGTCTTACATATATTTCAAAAAAAGTCTCTACCAATTACTGAATCTTTTGTACAGGCAAGAAATAAAATCAGTCTGATAAATATGAGCAGATCGTAGTTACAATTGTTTATTATCATATTTTAGAAAAAATACTTTGACTATTCCATTTTCTAGAGGTTGGAATAACGAAACTGTCTAAAGTTTTATTAAAAATAATTTTTGCCGGGCACAGAGACTCAAACCTGTAATCCCAACACTTTGGGAAACCCTGTCTCTACTAAAAATACAAAAATTAGCTGAGCATAGTGGTACATGCCTATGGTCCCAGCTGAGGCAGGGAGGCTGAGGCAGAATCGCCTGAACCTGGGAGGCGGAGGTTGCAAGTGAGCTGAGATCGCACCACTGCACTCCAGCCTGGTGACAGAGTGAGACTCCTCAAAAAAAAGAAAAACAAAAGATTTTTAGGGGGCCAGACATGGTGGCTCACGCCAGTAATCCTGGCACTTTGGGAGGCCAAGGCAGATGGATCACCTAAGGTCAGGAGTATGAGACCAGCCTGGCTAACTAAATACAAAAAATTTGTATTCAGCCAGCTAAATACAAAAATTAGCTGAGTGTGTTGGTATGCACCAGTAATCCCAGCTACTCAGAAGGCCGAAATAGGAGAATCACTTGAATCTATGGGGGGCAGAGGCTGCAGTGAGCCAATATCACACCATTGCAGTCCAGCCTATACAACAAGAGCAAAACTCCGTCTCCAAGAAAAAAAATTATTTTTAGGGCAGGGGTGGTGGCTCACACCTGTAATTCCAGCACCTTAGGAGGCTGAAGCAGGTGGATCACCTGGGATCAGGAGTTCAAGACCAGCCTGGCCAAGATGGTGAAACTTAGTCTCTACTAATAATATCAAAATTATCTAGGTGTGGTGCCATGTGTCTGTAATCTCAGCTATTCAGGAAGCTGAGGCATGAGAATCGCTTGAACCCTGGAGGCAGAGGTTGTAGTGAGCCAAAGTCATGCCATTGCACTCCAGCCTGGACAACAGCAGTGAAACTCTGTCTCAAAAAACAAAACAAAAAAAGATTTTTAAACATTTTTGGAGACAGAGTCTCACTCTGTCGCCCAGGCTGGAGTGCAGTGGTGGGATCATGGCTCACTGCAGCCTTGATCTCCCAGGCTCAGGTGATCCTCCTACCTCAGCCTCCTGAGTATCTGGGACTACAGGCACACTACCAAGCCCAGCAAGTTTTGTTTTGTTTTTTGTTTTTTGTTTTTTTTGCACAGAAGGGGTTTTACCATGTTGTCCAGGCTGGTCACGAACTCCTGGGCTCAAGTCATCCACTGGCCCCCACCTCCCAACATGCTGGGATTATAGGCATAAGCCATCAGTCCTAACCTAAATTTCTAATGTTAACACATTAGTAGCCTAGAAAACAGCTATTTACAACTCTGCTCTAACTGCAGATTTTGTGTGTATGTCTGTGTGTATGTATGTTTTAATACGGGAACTATCTCCTCGCTCCTAATCTAATGATATTTCTGAAGGGTACTCTTCTAAAACACAAACAATTTAAACAGAGTACAATTATTTTCAGGACGGCACAATTATTTCCCTTCCTTGGCTCAATTTTCATATAATCCACATTCAGAATGTTATTTACCTTAAATGTTTTTGATATTCCTAGGCACAAAACCAGTTACTTAAGAACACTGAGCAAAAATATTTATTACATATAATAAACAGATTTTTTTTCTATTTTATGGGCAAAAATTACATTTCCACACAATGAAATTAGTGGTTAACTAGAGCTGGTGGCTAAGACGTGATGCTACAATAAGACTAAACTGGCCAGGCGCAATGGCTCACACCTGTAATCCCAGCACTTTGGGAGGCGGAGGCAGGTAGATCACCTGAGGCCAGGAGTTCCAGACCAGCCTGGCCAACATGGTGAAACCCCATCTCTACTAAAAATACAAAAATTAGCTGGGTGCAGTGGCTCACGCCTGTAATCCCAGCACTCTGGGAGGCTGAAGTGGGTGGATCACAATTTCAGGACCATCTTGGCTAACACAGTGAAACCTCGACTCTACTAAAAATAAAAAAAATTAGCCAGGCATGGTGGCGCATGCCTGTAGTCCCAGCTACTTGGGAGGCTGAAGCTAGAGGATCGCTTGAACCTGAGAAATGGAAGGTGTGCTGAGCTGAGATTGCACCACTCACTCCAGCCTGCGTGACAGGGAGAAACCCTGTCTCAAAATAAAATAAACAATACAAAAATTAGGCAGGTGTGGTGGCGCATACCTGTAGTCCCAGCTTCTCGGGAGGCTGAGGCAGAAGAATCGCCTGAACTGAGGAGGTGGAGGTTGCAGTGAGCCAAGATTACGCCTCTGCACTCCAGCCTGGGCAACAGAGCAAGACTCCGTCTCAAAAAAAAAAAAAAAAAAAAAGGCTAAATTGACCATTTGATCACTGATCCTATCAATTAACTTTCATCTATTTGCAGGGTCACAAGCAGCATTAAAACCCCTGCCCATCAGTTCTTTAGTCACAAGGAACATATGCCAAATGAACAGCTGGATCAGCACAAATCCACTATCACCACATTATATTTGTCAACTTTCCCAACAAATCATGTAAGAGCTATCGTCCTGGGAGAGTGCACTAATAATATACCCAAGGCATCCTAAAATAAGTAATAATCTAGCAAGAAAAAGTGTAAAATCTATTTCAGATGCTAAACTGAAGAAATATTTTAAAATCTAAGTTCATTTTTATTAAATCAATATTTACCCTTTAAATTTTAAAATGTCATCACACTAAGTTTTGAGTCCCACTGCTAAAACAGACACTGAATCCAGTAACATGTTTCTCTTTTCAACTGGAAGAAATGTATAAAATATTTAAAAAGACAACTGCTCCCTTTAATCTTTCAGCTTTAATAATATGTATCCTTTTACCTTTATATAGCAATTATAATTTAAGAGGAACTTGGCCTTCAAATTACAATAAAAAGTCATCTTGTAAAAGAGAGAGCAATCTATTTTTTATTTTTATTTATTTCTTTATTTTTTTGAGATGGAGTCTCACTCTGTCACCAGGCTGGAGTGCAATGTCACAATCTTGGCTCACTGAAACCTCCGCCTCCCAAGTTCAAGATTCCCCTGCCTCAGCTCCCGAATAGCTGGGATTACAGGCGCGTGCCACCATGCCCAGCTAATTTTTGTATTATTCATAGAAACAGGGTTTTACCATGTTGGCCCATATGGTCTTGATCTCTTGACCTCGTGATGTGCCCGCCTCGGCCTCCCAAAATGCTGGAATTACATGCATGAGCCACCATGCCTGGCTATTTTATTTCTTACTGGTAATAATTTCAATGCAGTTTTCCACCCTCAACTTCTCTTCTGACCTGCAACTCCCTATCCATAATATGCTGCACAAGGCAATGGGATTACCACTTCAGTCCTTTAGGTTTTGCCTCTCCTGGAGATTGTGAATTCCAAAAAGAAAAAAAATAATGCAATATTGGGAGGGAATAAGAAAAAAACAAAAGATTGTGAATTCCCTCAGAACAGCATTGCTTCCTCCAGTCCTCCTTGGTACCAGCAGTGCACTACGGAGTGTAAATTTAACATATTAATTTCCTCCAAGATCAGCCTCTCCTGCTACCTAGACTATGAAACTCTGTAGACACTAGGTATGTACTATCCACCCCTCACGAAGTTCTAGGCCAAAAAAGACCTTCAATTTTAGCGAAAAATTGAGCAACTAAACCTTTTTTTTTTTTTTTTGAGACATAGTCTCACTCGTCACCCAGGCCTGAACCTCTGAATCAGCAAAGTACCTTACAAGTGGACATTTGTATTTTTTTGTATTAATCTTGCTTACATTTCTTTCCTAGTAGCCATATTCAACTGTGTCTTTCGAGGTAACAGGTTTATACTGCGGTACATTCTCAAATACAAATGTTGTCTACAAGATAACAATATCTAATCACAAAATCTCACTACTGTAATCAACAATGTGGCCATTACAAAATTTATGAACCAATAAAATTGTAACATCTGTTTTTAAAATTTTACACTAAAACATGAAAATGCTTTCCTATATATCTGATGTTAAGGTGTCTCCTGCCTGTAATCCCAGCATTTTGGGAGGTCGAGGTGGGTGATTACTTGAGGTCAGGAGTTCGAGACTGGTCTGGCCAACATGGTGAAACCCCATCTTTACTAAAAATACAAGAATTAGCCGGCTGTGGTGACGTGCGCCTGTAGCCCCAGCTACTCGGGAAGCTGAAGCACGAGAATAGGTCGAGACCAGTTTCAGTGAGAACAGATGGGATGGGGCCACCGCACTCCCACCTGGACTACAGAGCCAGATTCTGTCTCAAAAAGAAAAGAAAAAGGATGCCTGGAGAGATGGAGGTGGGAGCAAGAAAAAAAAAAAAAAAAAAAAACAGGACTGTGAAGAAACAGTTTAACATATTGCTTCCATCTCCACCTTTATCCCAAGAGAATTTAAATGTGAAAGAAAAAAATGGAGGCAGAACCCATAATTCAAAATCTTTTTTTTAAAAAAAAGCAAAGGATGCTGGATTTTGCAAACTGTGCATTTTAACCTGCTATCCTTTCAAGTGATTTTTAAAGAAGGATTTTTTTTTTAATCCACAGAATATTTTGCTTCATCCAGAAGCAGCTGGATCACATGTCACCCAATATCTGCCGCCTCCACACACACGCCGCTACCCCTGTGAGCCCTGTGTCAAACGATCCATCACGGTATTAAAAAAAAAAAAATTAAACCAGGAGGTTTATCTTCCCAATTCTCTCTAAGAAACAGTAATAGTCCGTCCTCCTCCCACCCCCAGGAAAATTTTCTAACGGGACTAGAGGGAGGAGGGAATCAGTTGATTATCATTCTCCATAGGGAGAAAAACGGCATTAACTTTCAACAAGAGACCGCTGCTCTTCCACCGTATCCCCTTTAGAACATAAAATATTAAGGGCTTTTGAAGCATTCACAGGAATAGAAAACTGAAGTCTGAAGCACTTCACTCTGCAGCAAGATAGCCGCTTAAAAATCGTCCAGAATTTGGGGGATGGAGGTAACCCGTCAAAGCCCGCGAGACCCCTACCCTAAGGGGGAGTAGGATTCCGTCAAACAGAAAATGCCACTCTCCGCCCCCTCCGCCAACCGGAACGCTGACCCGCGCGGAGTGCGGGGGCGGCCGAGGGCAGGAGCGGCGAGGAGGCGGGACGCGATACACGCACCGAGCCTAGGACTGCTTCACCGCTTTTAAATAGGTTTTAAAGATGCAGTTTATCCAGCCGGAGGATTCCCACCCATTCACCAGCCCCAGCCCTCACCCAGCTCCCCACCCCCATTGGGGTCTCCACCGGGCCATGTCCCCGCAGCGGTCTCGGCCCCACGCCCCAAGGCGCGCGGCTCCCCACTCGGGGGTCCCCTACGCGCCCCTCACCGCCCACCCGAGGCCGGACGCGCCCCAGCGGGGGATGCTTCGCACCTGGATGTAGTTGTTCTCGCAGTAATCGGCCACCCGTTCCAGATTCGTATAGCTGTCGAAGAGGGCCCGGCGGCCCCCCGGGATTTCCTCTTCCAGCAGCATCTGCAGCTCCGCCATCTTCACATCCTCCTCCTCCTCCTCCTCATACAGCTCGCAGAGGGAACGGCGGCCGCAGCGCCAGGGAAACCCAGGACCGGGAGAGGAGGAGCGGCGGCGACGGCGGCGGTAACTCGGGAGGAGCGAGAAACAGCCCCAGCGCGCGACAGGGGAGGGGGCGACGGGGGCGGGGCGCGAGCCGACGGACTGCGAGGACGGTCACCGCGGCGACGGCAGGCCGGGCGCGCGCACGCGCGCTCCCCTCTCTCCGCCCCCGGGCGCCCGAAAAAGATTCCCACCCTCGCCCGCGCCGCCGGCCCCTCCCCCACTTCCGGCGTCTCCAAGCGACGACAGAGGTGGGGGCCGGGATGCGCGCGGGAGTCGGTGGCGCAGTTAACCCTTCCGCCGCCCGCGGACCGCTGGAGCGGCTGGAGAAGCCCTCACCTCCCGGCGGCCTTTGTTAGCCCGGCGGGAACGCACCAGCCAGTTCCGCTGGCCTCCCGCCGGCGCCCTCCGGGACTCACCTCGGCGCTGTCCTCACCCTGGGGCCGAGCCCCCGTGGGGGTCATCGGCCTGGGGAACTTCTCGAGGCTTTTCTCCCTCTGCTGCTGATGGGGAACCGAAGGAGGACACAGCCTCCGCTCTTGGGACCCTCCTCTGTGAAAGATCACTCCTCATCGGGGCAGAAATAAAGCTCACAAACTTCCACGCAGCTTTCAATGCCACCTGACTTCATTTTTCTCAAATTTGACCCCATCCTCTTTGTTGCCGTGAATTGCAGTTTCCTAACCCCAGTTTACCTGCGCTCCGGCCTCTTTACACTTCCCCACCAAAGCCTTTCTCTCGTGCCAGGTTAGCCCCTTACTCTTCTGGTTTGCGGTCCCCTGGGCCTCAGCTTTTTATGTTTGCCATTTCGATGATTTGCTTCCTCACCCACAACCTTTTCTGTCATTTATCTAATGCTGTCAACTTCGCTGTCCTTTTTTTAATTCATGGTTTCGGTATTTAAAATTTTGAAAACGATTTTGCTAGTAGTAACTGCCTTCTTCACGGGGCTGTTATGTAGATAAAAATCAACATTTATGTGAAAACACCTTGAAAAAAACATGAAGTGCTACAAAATTCAAGGCAGATAATTTTGCTCTTGCAATTATAATTCTGTTTTTATTCTCCAGATACTGTGTCCTGTTTCCCTAAATCCAACTACCCCATACAATGTAATCTTGAAAAACTAAAACTCCTGACAATTGCTGAGATACAAAGCTGTGACCTTTATTTGTGCTGTGGAAAATCAAGGTTGACTTCCAGCAGTGCCATCTTAGACTTGTTTAGTTAGAACAAAATCCATTGTTTTCAACACTTGTTCTTAATCTGGTGATCTCTTGGCCCGCCTACAGTGAATTTTTTTCATTCAGATGATGAGGAAACTATGTTATACTTCCGAAAAAAATCACTTTTAAACCATACCATTACAAATTTCTGGAGCAAACCTTAATGTTATTGTATTAGCTTCATGATGTATACTTTAGCAGAATGTGTTTTCACTGTGGAACCTAAATTAAAGGATATTGAAGACGTTGGTCTAGTCCAACTAGTTTTATTCTTAAGCACTTTAATCATCTTCAGTAGTAGTGGTTCTCAAACTTAAGTGTGATGAGCTTGTTAAAAATGAAAGCTGCAGGGTCACACACCCTGGAGATTCATTAGTTTGAGACTATGAGTGATGGAAACGGGTAGTTACTTAAGTGACACATCAATTTGCTTCAAGGAATAAGACATATGAATAATCAAGTGAATAAAACAAATATTAGATGAAGCAAACTTTTCTTTAGACTAAACTTCAATGGATCAAAAAATGCTGTTGAACTTGAAGAAGCCCATCAGTTGAGTTAAAAGGTAGAATCTTCCCCCATCGTTACTTATTCCCACCCAGCATTCTTTCAACTACTGCTTAGCAATTAGACCAATAAACAAATTTCCCTGAGGGATGGTTCATTATTCTAGAAATGACCTAGAAAATATTCTAGTATTTTCTTTATTAGTGACAACTCTTTGGACCTTAGTTTCCTTATCAAGAAATCAAACAGTGAGGCCTGGAACGGTGGCTCTTTCCTGTAATCCCAGTACTTTGGGAGACCAAGGTGGATGGATCACTTGAGGTTAGGAGTTTGAGACCAGCCTGGAAAACATGATGAAACCTTGTCTATACTAAAAATACAAAAATTAGCTGGGTGTATTGGGCACCTGTAATCACAGCGACTCAGGAGGCTGAGGATGGAAAATCAAGAATCGAGTGAACCAGGAAGGCATAGGTTGCAGTGAGCAGAGACTGCCCCACTGCACTCCAGCCTCGGAGACAGAGGGAGACGAAAGGAAAAAAAGAGACAGAGAGAAAGAAAAGAGAGAGAGAAATCAAAGGGTGAAACTCAGGTCAGGAGTTCTGAAAAGGAAGGGAGGAAGAGGGGGAGGTGGAGGGAGGGAAGAAAGGAAATAAGGAAGGAAATCAAAGGGTGAAACTCAGGTCAAGAGTTCTGAAACTTGAGTGTGCATTGGAAAGAATCACCTGGAGAGCTCATTAAAACAGATTGCCGGACCCTACCTCCAGAGTTTTTTATTCAGTTGGTCCAGCCCAAATTATTAATATTATGTTTAACAAATCCCAGGTGATGCCTATGAAATGGCCCTTCTGGCTCAAAGTCTGTGATTCCAATTTCTGGCAGCTGGGAAACTCCATCTAGAGAGGTGCTTTGTACAAAGCAGATTCTAAGATGCAAGGACATAAACCCTTTGCTGCCACCAAGATTGGTTAAGCAAAAAAAAGGATAACTCCAAAATCTGTAAGACTATATACTTATTAGGTTCAAGGATGAGATTGTGTACCTCATGAAAATCTTCCATTAATTCTCCATACTTGTTTAAGTTGATGAAGATAATTGAAATCTGTTCATTTTTACAATTTTTCGGAGGAACTGGTATGATAAAGTGTATTTTTAAGCCCTTAGTTACAATTATGACAATAGTATGTACTTCACATCAACTTCTTATAAACATAAATCAGCAAACTCATTGCTCTAAGAAGCCATATTTAAGAGCTTTAGGATGAGAAGATTTTCAAAATTATGCAAATCTAATACACCCATGTATGAGGTTGTGAAGTTATAACCCACACTGCACTGGAGTGCAGTGGCCCAATCTCGGCTCACTGCAACCTCTGCCTCCCAGGTTCAAGCGATTCTTCTGCCTCATCCTCCTGAGTAGCTAGGATTATAGGCACATGCCACCACACCTGGATAATTTTTTGTATTTAGTAGGGAAAACGTTTCACCATGTTTGTCAGGATGGTCTTGATCTTCTGACCTCGTGATCCACCTGCCTCTGCCTCCCAAAGTGCTGGGATAACAGGTGTGGGCCACCACCTGGCCATTATAACCCATCTTAAAACAATTTTTTTCTTAAATTTATTCCAATGTTTTTAAAATTATTAGTCCCTTCTAAGTCCCATGTCATATAAGCACATTTTACCTTTAAAAACCGTAACTTCTAGCCAGACAAGGTGGCTTGTGCCTGGAGTCCTACCTACTCAGGAGATTGAGGTAGGAGGATCACTTGAACCCTGGAGTTTGAGACCAGTCCTTGGAAACATAGACCTTAGTCTCTGAAAAAAAATTTTTTTAATGAATAAAACCATTACTTTTAGGCTGGGCGCGGTGGCTCACGCCTATAATCCCAGCACTTTGGGAGGCCAAGGCAGGTGGATCACGAGGTCAAGAGATCAAAACCATCCTGGTCAACATGGTGAAACCCTGTCTCTACTAAAAATACAAAAAATTAGCTGGTATAGTGGCGCGTGACTGTAATCCCAGCTACTCAGGAGGCTGAGGCAGGAGAATTGCCTGAACCCAGGAGGCGGAGGTCGCAGTGCACTCCAGCCTGGGTAACGAGTGAAATTCCGTCTCAAAAAAAAAAAAAAAAAAAAAAAAAAACCATTACTTTTGTGTATGATTTAATAGTCATTTTTTTTTTGAGATGGATGTCTCACTCTATCGCCCAGGCTGGAGTGCAGTGGTGCAATCTTGGCTCACAGCAATCTCTGCCTCCCAGTTTCAAGCAATTCTCCTGCCTTAGTCTCCTTAGTAGCTGGGACTACTGGCATCCACCACCATGCCAGGCTAATTTTTGTATTTTTAGTAGAGATGGGGTTCCACCATGTTGGCCAGGCTGATCTCAAACTCCTGACCTCAGGTGATCGCCTGCCTCCACCTCCAAAGTGCTGGATTACAGGTGTGAGACACCATATTCAGCCTATCTCCTTTATAAGAACATGTTGCTGCTCATTTCACGCTAAAAATTGGTCAAACAAAAATCAAGTTACAATATATATCCTTGTATACTGACCTCACTCATACCTTGGAAAATTCAAAATGTTCACATATTAATCAGATAAATTCAGGATGAATACATTACAGAGAAAAGACCAGGGAAACAATGCTAAAGGCAGACACTAGTTTGAAGATTATTAAATCAATCAAGCTAAGAAATGATGATCTCCAGGGAGAGGAGATGCAAAGAAATAGATGGAGTAATAAATATTTAGTAGGTAAAATCAATAGGGGTTGGTGAATGATTGAATATAGAAGTTAATGAAAGAGAGGAGTCAATATTGGTGGTAAGATTGCTGGCTTGGGCACTTGGGTAGTTGGTCGTGCAATTTACATATAAATTACGTAATATTTCACATGCCTAGAAAACCTCCAATTTACATTTATTTTCTGAATGTTTTGATCATTGTTATTAACAACACTGGTATACAGGACACCGTATTAGGCTCTGTGTTGATATTATGCTACTCTAGATAAGTTATTTAATGAAATAAAAGCCTTAAGTAGTATAGCATGTTTTCCCCTCTCAAAAGACTTTAATAGCTGTGGAGGGAGAGGGGGCAAAATGAGAGTAACTAACATGCATTCAATGCCTACTATGTGCCAGGCATTCATTCTACATTTCACAAGAATTAATCTTCACAACTAAATGCAAAGTAGGTTTTATGATCCTCATTTCCAGACTCAAAAACCAAGAGTTAGAGAAACAAACTTACCAAATATACTTGGAAATCATGGAGTTAGCAATTATACCTGCGGTTTAATTTTTTTTGTAATGTTTTTCTTTTCCATGATACCATGCTGAATCACATTTGTACTTTAACTCTGTAAATGCGATACTTTAATAATGCACATAGGCCAGGCACAGTGGCTCACCCTTGTAATCCTAGCACTTTGGGAGGCCAATGCAGGCGGATCACGAGGTCAGGAGTTTGAGACTAGCCTGTTCAATATGGTGAAACCCCGTTTCTACTAAAAAACACAAAAATTAGCTGGGCGTGGGAGTGCACGCCTGTAATCCCAGCTACTCAGGGAGGCTGAGGCAGGAGAATTGCTTGAACCTGGGAGGCAGAGGTTGCAGTGAGCTGCGATCGTGCCGCTGCACTCCAGCCTGGGTGACAGAGTGAGACTCTGTCTCAAAATAATAATAATAATAATAATAATGCATGTAAACATGAATAATGCCTATTGAACATCCATTACATAACCTCTTTTAATTAAAAAAGAAAAGTTAATTCTGGCCTGGCATGTGTCTCATGCCTGTAATCCCAGCATTTTGGGAAGCCATGGCAGGTGGATCACCTGAGGTCAGGAGTTCAAGACCAGCCTGACCAACATGGAGAAACCCCGTCTCTACTAAAAATACAAAATTAGCCGGGCATGGTGGCACATGCTTGTACTCCCAGCTACTTGGGAGGCTGAGGCAGGAAAATTGCTTGAACCCGGGAGGCAGAGGTTGAAGTGAGCCAAGATCGTGCCATTGCACTCCAGCCTGGGCAACAAGAGCAAAACTTCGTCTCAAAAAAAAAAAAAAGAGAAGGTTAATTCCTTTCAATAAAGCAACTCTTTGATACTTCAGGGCATTCACTAAGCATAGGGGTTTTTTTTCCTTCTCAAGGCTAAACACAACCAATTCTTCTATTCTTCATCAAATATTTCATAGAATTATGGAATGTGCAAGTTGGAGGGCATCTTAAAGACTATCTAGGTCTTAATCCAACATTTTACCGATGAGGGAACTGAAACTAAGAAACATTGATTGCCCAAAGATACCTAGTAAGTGTGAAAACCTAAATTCAAACTTGGGAGAAAGGAACAAAATAAATTTTAGATACAAATATTATTTTTGAGCCGTTTCATGATATTTTGATGTAAATTCAGTTCTTATCCTTACAAGTAACTGTCTCCTTTTGGAATCTTCACCATCTTGTCAAAATCTTTAAAATGTGACCCCAAATTGAACAGAGTATTCCATATTCGAAGCAAAAATGATACCAGACAACAATCTCAATACAGTGTTTTTAGAACTTGGCAACATTATTCTAAAGTTCTGTATAAAAATAAAAACACAAGAGTAGCCAGGACATTTCTGAAGAAGGATAATCAGGAAGAAAACTTGTGGGTCTAATTAATAAAAACACATAAAGTAGCCTGTAATCCCAGCAGTTTGGGAGGCCAAGGCAGGCAGACCACCTGAGGTCAGGAGTTCCAGACCAGACTGCCCAACATGGTGAAACCCCGTCTCTACTAAAATACAAAAATTAGCTGGGCATGGTGGCATGCGCCTGTAGTCCCAGTTACTCAGGAGGCTGAGGCAGGAGAATTGTCTGAACCCGGGAGGCGGAGGATGCAGTGAGCCGAGATCACACCATTGCACTCCAGCCTGGGTAACAAGAGCGAAACTCCGTCTCAAAAAAAAAATACAAAAATGAGCTGAGTGTGGTAGTGAGAGCCTATAATCCCAGCTACTTGGGAGGTTGAGGCAGAAGAATCACTTTAATTTGGGACCCAGAGGTTGCAGTGAGCCAAGATTGCACACTGCACTCCACTCTGGGCAACAGAGTGAGACTGCCTCAAAACAAAAATATACACATAAAGTAGAATAAATGAAAGTATCATCAGAGTAAAATAAAAACTAAAAACTCAATCCTAGTAAATATAAGAATTAAATATGTGATCAATGTAACATTTCAAATCAAAGGAAAATAAAGAGTACTAGAACAACTAGATAACAGGGGAAAAAAATGTTAGATCATGATATAAAAATAAATACTAGGCCAGGCACAGTGGCTCACACCTGTAATCCCAGAAACTTTGGAGGCCAAGGTGGGCAGATGACCTGAGCTCAGGAGTTTCAGACCAGCCTAGTCAACAAAGGAGATCCTGGCTCTACAAAAATAATAGGAAAATTAGCTGGGCGGGTGGCACATGTCCGTAGTTGCAGCTACTTAGGAGACTGAGAGGGGAGGATGGCTTGAGCCTGGGAGGCAGACGTTGTAGTGAGCTGAGACTGTGCCACTGCACTGCAGCCTAGGCACAGAGCCAGACCCTGTCTCAAAAAAATAATAATAATAAATAAGTAAATAAATTCTGGCAGAGAGAGGTGGGGCACACCTGTAATCCCAACACGTTAGGAGGCCGAGGCAAGAGAATCACTTGAGCCCAGGAGTCCAAAACTAGCATAGACAACAAAGTAAGACCCCTGTCTATACAAAAATAAAAAATAAAGTAGCCAGGCATGGTGACACACACCTGTAATCCCAGCTACCTGGGAGGCTGAGATGGGAGGATCTCTGGAGCCCACAAGGTTGAGGCTGCAGTGAGCCATGATCTGCACCACTGTACTCCAGCCTGGGCAACAGAACGACTCTGTCTCAAAATAATAATAAATAATTGCAATGTAAATTCAAGATTTCAAGTTTTAAAAACCCTAAAAGAGGCTGAGCACAGTGGCTCACACTTGTAATCCAAGCACTTTGGGAGGCTGAGGCGGTTGGATCACTTGAGGTCAGGAATTCAAGACCAGCCTGGCCAACGTGGTAAAACCCAAAAATACAAAGCCCTAAAATACAAAAATTAGCTGGGCATGATGGTATGCATCTGTAGTCCCAGATACTCGGAAGGCTGAGGTGGAGAATCGATTGAACCTGAGAGGCAGAGGCTGCAGTAAGCTGAGATCATGCCACTACACTCCAGCATGAGTGACAGAGTGAAAACCTATCTCAAAACATAAATACAAATACAATATTAGCCAGGCACGGTGGCATGTACCTGTAATCCCAGCGACTTGGCTGGTTGAGGCACGAGCATTTCTTGAATCCAGGAGGTGGAGGCTGCAGTGAGCTGAGATTTCACCACTTCATTCCAGCCTGGGCAACAGAGCAAGATTCTGTCTCAAAAAAACTAAAAGAAAATTAAGGTAAATATATAACATTGAAATGGAGAGGCTCTCTCTGAATTATATTTGAAAAAAAAAGAAAAGAAAAATGTTACACTTTCATATAATTTAAAACAGCACAAATAGTTCAAAAAAAGACAATCAGGAAAATGTCTGATGTTTATGATAAATGGTTAACGTTTTTAATATATAAAGAATACATAAAAAGTTCTTAGAATACCCAATAGAGAAAAGGACATAAACAGGCAAATTTACAAAATAAGAAATACAAATGATTGATAAATGTGACTAAAAAAGGTTTGATATCCCAATAATCAAAGAAATGCAAGTAAAATAAAAACATTTCTCACCTATCAGATTGACAAAGATTACAAAGAATGACAATACCAACTATACATACTCATGAATTTAATTTGATATACCCTTTCTAAAAGGTAATTTGTAAATGTATAGTGTGTGTGTGTGTGTGTGTGTGTGTGTAATCTGAATGGCAGAATTGTATGTTTTTTTTGTTTTATTCATCTAAATTTCTCTAAAATGAACATAGATTATTTTTTCTTTCTTTCTTTTTTTTTTTTAGACAGAGTCTTGCTCTTTCTCCAGGTGCCAGGCTGGAGTGCAGTGGCATGATCTCAGCTCACTGCAACCTCCACCTCCCAGCTTCAAGCAATTCTCCTGCCTCAGCCTCCCGAGTAGCTGGGACTACAGGTGCGCACCACCACGCCCAGCTAATTTTTTGTATTTTAGTAGAGACAGGGTTTCACCATGTTGTCCAGGATGGTCTCAATCTCTTGACCTAGTGATCGGCCCATCTCAGCCTCCCAAAGTGCTGGGATTACAGGTGTAAACCACCGTGCCCAACCAAACATGGATTATTTTTTACAAGTCCACTGAGAGTTTTATCTCCCCAAACTAGAAAGGAGACTTTTTTTTTTTTTTTTTGAGACAGTCTCACTCTGTCACCTAGGCTGGAGTGCAGTGGTGCAATCTTGGCTCACTGGAACTTCTGCCTCCCAGGTTTAGGTGATTTTCCTGCTTCAGCCTCCTGAGTAGCTGGGATTACAGGCACGTGCCACCACACCTGGCTAATTTTTTGTATTATTAGTAGAGACCGGGTTTCACCATGTTGACCAGGCTGGTCTCAAACTCCTGACCTCGTAATCCGCCCGCCTCAGCCTCCCAAAGTGCTAGGATTATATGCATGAGCTACTGTGCTGGCCCAGAAAGGATACTTTTATTAATGCAACCCAAGATGAATTCTTTTTAGTAATTTTATCATCAACTTGATTTAAGTTATCTGTTAGATATTACACAATACTCCGGAGAAATGCATACAGAGTTTTGTAATCAGAAATGATGTGACTGGCCAGGTGTGGTGGCTCATGCCTGTAATCCTAGCACTTTGGAAGGCCAATACTAGCAGATTCCTTGAACTCAGGAGTTTGAGAAGCCCCTGCAACATAGTGAGACCCCGTCTTTACACAAATTGAATTAGCCAGCTATAGTGGTACATGCCTATAGTCCCCACTACTAGGGAGGCTGAGATGGGAGGATCACTTGAACCCAGAAGTTTGAGGCTGCAGTGAGCTACAGTCATGCCACTGCACTCTAGTCTGGGCAACAATGATATCCTGTTTCTTTTTTTTAAAAAAAGGACCAAATAACTTTTTTTTTTTAAGTCTTACACTGTAATACAACTGTGCAATATAGCATTCCATGCTTTATAGCTGTATGAATACAATTTTTTGGCGGGGGGTGGCCTATTTATTTTTGAGATGGGAGTCTTGCTCTATTGATGAGGCTGGAGCTATGCTCTCAGCTCACTGCAACCTCCACTTCCTGGGTTCAAGCGATTCTTATGCCTCAGCCTCCCCAAGTAGCTGGGATCGCAGGTGTGCACCACCACACCTGGCTAATTTTTCTATTTTTAGTAGAGATGGAGTTTCACCATGAAAGCCAGGCTGATCTCAAACTCTTGACCTCAGGTGATCTGCCTGCCTTGGCCTCCCAAAGTGCTGGGATTACAGGCATAAGCCACTGCACCAGGCCACAATATTTTTGTTTTTTGAGACAAGGTCTCACTTTGTCACCTAGGCTGGAGTACAGTGGTCTGATCTTTGCTCAGTGTAGCCTTGACCTCCCGGCCTCAAGTGATCCTCCTACCTAAGCCTTCCAAGTATCTGGAACTACAGGCACACACCTGTATTTTTGCAGACAGATTCTCGCTATGTTGCCTAGGCTTCTTAAACTCCTGAGCTCAAGTGATCTTCCTGCCTTGGCCTCTCAAAGGGCTGGGATTACAGGTATGAGCCACCACACCCACCCTTTGCTCTTTATTATGAAACTACAAACATACAAATATGGAGAATAATATAATGAATACACAAATAGTCATTAATTAGATGTAACAATGTATTCTATTTTTACCTTGTCTTCTCATTTTATTCTTATACTGGAGAATTTTAAATATAATTACAGTCATCAGGACATATAACCCCTACATAGTTTAGTATATATCTCTAAAAAACAAGGACATTTTGCTACATAATCACAATATCTTTTTTTTTTTTTGAGATCGAATCTCACTCACTCTGTTGCCCAGGCTGGAGTGCACTGGTACAATTTTGGCTCACTACAACCTCTGCCTCCTGGGTTCAAATGATTTTTGTGCCTCATCCTCCTGAGTAGCTGGAACTACAGGTGCCCATCACCATACCCAGCTAATTTTTATATTTTTAGTAGAGATGGGGCTTCAGCATGTTGGCCGGGCTGATCTAGAATTCCTGACCTCAGGGGATCTGCCTGCCTCTCCCTCCCAGAGTGCTGGGATTACAGGTGTGAGCCACGGTGCCTGGCTACAATATCATTTTATATCCAACAAAATCAATGAAAATACCCTCATATTATCTGCTACCCAAATAAATAACATTTTTAAAGAAGAAACTACCTTTTTTGGAAAAAGATAACAATGATTATCTCACACAGTTTCTGAGAATCAGGAATTTGGGAGCAGCTCCACTGGGTGGTGTGGCTAAGTCACTCATGAGAGTGTAGTTCAGATGTCAGCCAGGGATGCTATCATCTGAAGGCTTGACGGGGCTGGGGAATCTGCTTCCAAGATGACTCATCCACATCTTCTTGATGGAAATCTCAGCTCCTCATTCTTGGTTTTAGTTCCTCACCACATAGACCTTCCAGTAGAGCTGCTGCATCCTAGTTCTAGAGCTCTAGTTCTTGGAAGTCCAAGATCAAGGATCAAGGTGCTGGTAGTCTGGGTTTCTCCTGAGGCCTCTCCTCTGGCCTTACTGGTCATCTTCTTTCTGTGTCCTCATATGGCCTTTCCTCTGTGTTCCCATCCCTGGTCTCTTCACATATAAGAGGTGCATAGGGCAAGGTATAAAGGAAGGGTATGGAGTTTTTGTGCCTTCCCCGGGCTGCTACCCTCCAGGAACCTCCACATGTTCAGATACCTGGAAGCTCCACCTGGAAGCTCCAAAAAAAATTTTTTTTTTCCCTTGAAACAGGCTCGTGCTCAAGACCTGGTGTCACCCAGGCTGGAGTGTGGTGGGTTGATCATGGCTCACTGCAACCTCTATTTCCTGGGCTCAAGCTATTCTGCTGCCTCAGCCTCCAGGGTAGTTAACATTACAGGGTGCACACCATCAAGCCTAACTAATTTTTGTATTATTTTCCTTTTGTAGAGATGGAGTCTCACTATGTTGACCAGGTTGGTCTCGAATTCCGGAGCTCAAGCAAATCAGCCCACCTCGTCCTCCCAAAGTATTGGAATTATGGGTGTGAGCCACCACACTTGACTGAAAATTACCCTTATAAAGAAGAGAGGCCAGGCATGCTGGCTCACGAGGTGGACAGATCCACTGAGCTCAGGAGTTTAAGACCAGCCTGAACAATAGGGCAAAAGCCCGTCTCTACAAAAAATACAAAAATTAACTAGGCATTGGTGGCTTGCATCTGTAGTCCCAGCTACTTGGGAGGCTGAGGCAGGAGGATCACTTGAGCTGGGTAAGTTGAGGCTGCAGTGAGCCTTGATCCTGATGGCACCACTGCACTCCAGCCTGGGCAACACAGCAAGACCTTGTCTCAAAAAAAAAAAAAAAAAAAGAGAGAGAGAGAGAAGACATATTGTACACCCAGAACATAACCTGAAGGGATTATATTTTAATATTTAGTAATGTATAGTGGTTTTCTTATCAGCAATACCAAAATAAAGAGCTTCCTAAAAGATAAAGAGATTAAAATTTTTAAACATTAAACCATAAGAGAGTAGACAGTATAAATTTGAAATTATGCACCATAATGTAGTTCTAGGTATAACAATGGGGTAGGCCAGGCACGGTGGCTCATGTCTGCAATCCCCACACTTTGGGAAATGAAGGCAGGTGGATCACTTCAGGTCAGGAGTTTGAGACCAACCTGACTGACATGGTGAAACCTTGTCTCCACTACAAATACAAAAAATTAGCTGGGTATGGTGGCTCACGCTTGTAACCCCAGCTACTCAGGAGGCTGAGGCAGGAGAATTGCTTGAAACTGGAAGGTGGAGGTTGCAGTGAGCCAAGATTGTGCCACCACACTCCAGTCTAGGTGACAGAGGGAGACTCCATCTCAAAAAAGAAAAAGAATGGGGTAGCCAGCTGAGTGTGGTAGCTCAGGCCTGTAATCCCAACACTTTGGGAGGCAGAGGTGGGAGGATCACTTGACTCCAGGAGTTTGAAACCAACCTAACCAACATGGTGAAACCCTGTCTCTACAAAAAATAAAAAATTAGCCAGGCTTGCTGGCATGTGCCTGTTGTCTCTGCTACTGGGGAGGCTGAGGCAGGAGGATCATTTGAGCCCAGGGAGTTGAGGTGGTGCCGTGAGCCATGATCCCACCTCTGGGTGACAGAGCGAAACCCCATCTCAAAAGAAAGAAAGAAAGAGAGAAGCAAGGGGAGAGGGGGGAGGGAGGAAGGAAGAAAGAGAAAGAAAGAAAGGAAAAGAAAGAATAGGGTAGAAAATGTCTTTTTTTTGAGACGGAGTTTCGCTCTTGTTACCCAGGCTGGAGTGCAATGGCGCGAAGTCGGCTCACCGCAACCTCCGCCTCCTGCGTTCAGGCAATTCTCCTGCCTCAGCCTCCTGAATAGCTGGGATTACAGGCACATGCCACCATGCCCAGCTAATTTTTTGTATTTTTAGTAGAGACGGGGTTTCACCATGTTGACCAGGATGGTTTCGATCTCCTGACCTCGTGATCCACCTGCCTCGGCCTCCCAAAGTGCTGGGATTACAGGCTTGAGCCACCACACCCAGCCTAGAAAATGTCTTTTAAAAATACTTTATATTTAAATTTTCATTTTTTAGAGACAGGGTCTTGCTGTCACCCAGGCTGGAGTGGAGTGGTGCTGTTTTAGCTCACTGCAACCTCAAGTTCCTGGGTGATCTGTCCGCCTCATTCTCCTGCCCCAGTCTCCCAAGTAGCTGGGACTACGGGCATGAGCCACTGTGTCTAGCCTATTCATATTTTTGTTTTAAATTATTCTGAAGATTTTCTTAAACTTCAAGTTTCAAAATGTATTAACTGAGTTTTTATTACTGAAAAGTACACTAACCTTCATTTACTAATATAAATTACAGGGTTTGAAATGTAACAGTTTTTGTGATTATGCATTAATACCATTAGAACATGTATGCTGAATATTAACTGACCTATCATATGTATGATTTTCAAACCTTGCTAATTTTTTAAAAAACAATTAGTTTCTTGTCCATTGCAATAATATCGCAAACAAAGAGGTTATACGTTGACAAAATTGCTAACTGAATACTATGGTGCTTGGTAATAATGTCTCATTTGTGTAGTATGAGGTTGATAAGAATAAGGGTTTTCTTGGCCACCAATTGCTATTTTCATGAAATGGAATGTAGAATAGGTTAACAGCAAACAAAAACTGATTCATAATTTTATCAAAGTTGTTTTATGTATCTCCTTGGAAAGAATGGAGTAGAACAGAATAATCTTGATATTTTAAAATGGCAGGGAACACTGAATTTAACTACACTTAAAATATTTCAGTAGGATTTCTTCCTTCCTCCTCCACAGGAATTAACAATATATTTCTCACAGATTTCTGTTAACTACTTCTATTATCTAAATGTCTACCCATATGACTAAGTGAATGATTCATATCACTGAAATATTTCATAGGGTTTTATAATGATATTTCAGGGGAAAACATCATTTTCCCTGCAGAAATTTTTCTTCCAGCAGAAATTTTTTTGGCAATTATGGTTAATATACAGAAAAGTAGAGTTTCATGAGTGAAATGGTTTAAGAAAAGAGATTTTTAGTGTATTGGAATTCTTTTGACAGCATGTGATGGCTCATACCTGTAATCCCAGCACTTTAAAAGGCCAACCTGGTGGGGGGAATTACTTGAGTCCAGGAGTTTGAGACCAGCCTGAACAATATGGTGAAACCTCATCTCTACAAAAAAACACAAAAACTGGCCAGGCCTGGTGGCTCGAGCCTGTGGTCCCAGCTACTCAGGAGGCTGAGGTGGGAGGATCGCTTGAGCCCTGGAGGTTGAGGCTACAGTGAGCAATGATCATGCCTCTGCACTCCAGCCTAAGCAACAGAGTGAGACCATGTTTCAAAAAATTTATATATACTTTTCCAACTTTAATAAATGTGTATTATGAAATTGTTTTTTTTTGTCGTTTTATTTTTTACACAAAGATTGGGATCTATTCTTGCCTATGTTGTAAAGAATTGTAAGACATTCTAGAGAGATTTAAATCACCTAAAAGATAAATCATGAATGAGACACTTACGGATATTTGCAAGGACAACTATCATACAACCAAGAAGGATAGCCCTCAAACACCAAATCACAAGCACCATGCCCTCTAAGGTCAGACATGTCGGGGGCCAGCTCCATGGGTTGTTGCAACCCTTATAGTTGCTCAGAATTCCACTGCTCAGAGGGGCACTATGCTTGGGGTTTAATGCTTTGAAGGCACTTAAAAAAAATTTTTTTTTTGAGACAGAGTCCAGCTCTGTTGCTAGGCTGGAGTGCAGTGGCGCAACCTTGGCTCACTGCAACATCTGCCTCCCAGGTTCAAGAGATTCTCCTGCCTCAGCCTCCCTAGGAGCTAGGATTACAGGCACACACTGCCACATTCAACGAATTTTTGTGTTTTTGGTAGAGATGGTGTTTCACCATGTTGGCCAGGATGGTCTCAGCCTCCCAAAGTGCTGGGATTATAGGCATGAGCCACTGTGTTTGGCCTAAATTCTTTTAATTTTATTTATTTATTTATTTTGAGGTGGCGTCTTGCTCTATCACCCAGGCTGGAGTGCAGTGGTGCAATCTTGGCTCAATGCAGCCTTCCCCACTGGGTTCAAGTGATTCTCCTGCCTCGGCCTCCTGAGTAGCTGGGACTACAAGCATGTGCCTCCACGCTCTGCTAATTTTTTGAATTTTTAGTAGAGGTGGGTTTTCACCATGTTAGCCAGGATGATGTTGATCTCCTGACCTAGTGATCTGCCCACCTCGGTCTCCCAAAGTGCTGGGATTACAGGCGTGAGTCGTCGTACCTGGCTAAATTCTTAATTGTTTCATTTTTGAATTTGTGTCTTGTAAGTTAAGTCCAATGGGACCATGGAGGAGCATGCACCAGGGACGTGGAGCCCACCTCCATGCTTCCCTCTACAGGTTCTCAGTGACTAGCTTCCTGCCCCTTGGTGCCCTGGACACCAACCAGCCTCCCTCTCCCCAACCCTGCTCACTACTACAACCGCTATTGCCTTCTGCCCCAAGCAGCCATTGGATCACATTGGCAGGAGAGCGGAGGCGAGGTTCACTTTTCCCTGTGGTCACCCTCAGCCTCCAGTAAGGATCTGGGTGCAGGTTGGAGAGGGCCCACAAGCAGTCTGTTTTGCAGTATCTTGAGGAAAAGCAAGAAAACAGTCAAATCTGCTTTGGGCTGGAAGCACCACAGTATGTTCACTAGGTGACTTGGCAGGGCTAGAGCCCACCCCAGTCAATAAAGTGGCCCAGTGCAAGAGATTTCAGTTCCTTGGGGTCACATTCACCAAAGGTTGAAAAGGCAGTGCCATGAGAAGAGATTTCCTCTCCCAAGTAGGTCTCACAAATTATACAGACAGCAGTGATTGTGCCTCTTAAAATACAAATGAACTAAAAACATCATAACATGGACTGTGGGACATCTTTCAAGTGTTTTGTTTGTTTTTAGGAGACTATTATCCTATTTCTCTGTTATCAATAGCATATTATCCTAATTTAGCCAGTTCTTTTTATCTTAGATGGCCTTTTTTGTTTGTTTTAAATTATTCCTTTTTAATTTTATTTTTGAGACAGGGTCTTATTCTGTCTCAATTGCAGAATAAGACCTTAGGCTGAATTGCAGTGGTGCACGATCATATCTCACTGCAATCTCCACCTCCAGGGTTCAAGCAGTCCTCCCCACTCAGCCTCCCAAGTAGGTGGGACTACAGATACACACCACCACACCCAGCTAATTTAATTTTCTTGTAGAGATAGAGTCTGTGTTGCTCAGGCTGGTCTCAACTCCTGGCCTTAAGTGTTCCTCCTGCTTTGGCCTCTGAGTGCTGGGATTACTGGCATGAGCCACTGTGCCCAGCCTAAATTCCTCCTTTAGAGAATAAAGTGAAACCAAAAGAAAATCATACTCTGAATATGTAAATTAAATAATTTGTTTTAATTGGAAGGCTGGGCATGGAAATGGGTTAAAGGAAGTGAAGTGGTATCCCCTGAGCCTTGCTAGACTGGGGCTCAGGCTGAAAGCAGCCCCTGGCTTATCTGTGTGCACATGCATGCCATCAGAGAGACGAGTCTTATGGTTCTGAGACATCCTATGATATTAGCTATTGATTAGATTTAGAAGAGTCTGAGGAAGCTGGATCAGTTTTAGGGCTACCCAAGAGAGTTGGTCCAGAATGTACCAAACTTCCTAAGATCATCTTGTAAATCTTCTAGATATGAAAAAGGATAAGCAGAACAGATTCACAGTTCTACTTCAATCCCAAATTTCATCTTGGGTTTGAAACCAGATAAATCTCTGATCACAGAGAGAGTAAGATGACATTTACCTTCGTGGCATCACTGTGCTATAGAACTGCCCTATTGCTTGATTTGCATTTTCAATTATATAATTTCTACAGGGCACCATCCAGATATAAATATACCACAGAGCTCAATTCTTGTAATTAGACCCTGTATTGGAAAATATAAAAACCTCAAAGAGAGAGATAAAATTTATACACACATTAAGAAAGGTTGTCATGGTAACTGCTTGAAGATATGTATTTTTAAATCTAAGTAAATTTGGCATTCAGAACATTTGCATCTCCCTCAAAGGTTCTGTATCAAGAATATTTTTTAAAAATTGTTTTCAAATTTCTTCTGAATCTACACTTCCTTGAAAGCTTAAAAATTCCTATGAATATAATAGCTGCCTAGACTTAAGCACATATTTTCAGAAGGCCCTATATGAAAAATGCAACATGAAAGCCTAAAAATGTTACTTTCTACCCCCAGAATCCCTGGGCATTCTCCCTTTATAATTTTAAATTGTGAGTAGGCTATGTCCATACAATCTCTACAAGGTCCTTTCAAGCTCTAAAAATCAATTAGCTATTAGTTGATGACCTTGCAATATATGCAACGAATTATGAAAGCCAAACACACCTAGTACTGCAGTATAATTAAGCAACAATTAATACGGATGACTATAATAAATATTCCCTGGTAACTTAGCCAAACTAATTCTTAGCTTTGTTTCTTCTTACTTTGAAAGTTCTCTAGTATTCCTAATCAGCATCAATGTTGAAAGTATTCCTTGATAAGATATCTAGTTTCATCATCTTCCTTATACATTGAAAACAAAGTGAAATGTCCATGCCTGTAATAGCACTTTGGGAGGCCAAGGTGGGAGGATTGCTTGAATCCAGAAGTTTGAGACCAGCCCAGGCAATAGGGTGAGACATCGTCTCTACAAAAAAGTTTAAAGGTTAGCCAAGTGTGGAAGTGCATGCCTGTAGCCTGGGAGGCAAGAGGGTGGAGTGAACTAAGACGGCGCCACTGTGCTCCAGCTTGGGCAACAGAGTGAGGCTCTGTCAAGAAGCGACGAGGGGAGGGAAGGGAAGGGGAGGAGAGGAGGAAATGAAGGGAGGGAAGGAGGGATGGGGGAGGGAAAGGGGGAAGGAAGAAAGGAAAAAAAAGGAGAAAGTAAATACAGTGATGGTTTCACTCCCAACAGTTCCTTGTGCTCCTTCCCCAACCATAGCCTATGATGGAAGTCTCCTGTGACCTTTGTCATGTAGTTATCTCCAGGTTCCTTCCTATGTTCATTTCCCCCACTAACCCAAAGGGTTCTTGAGCTGTGTATTAGTCCGTTTTCACACTGCTGATAGACATACCCAAAGCTGGGCAATTTACAAAAGGAAGAGGTTTAATAGATTTACAGTTTCACATGGCTGGGGAGGCCTCACAATCATAGCGGAAGGCAAAAGGCACATCACACATAGTGCTGCCACCATGTGTGACAGCAGACAAGAGAAGAGAGCTTGTGCAGGGAAACTCCGATTTTTTTAAAACTATCAGATCTCATAAGACTTACTATCATAAGAACAGCATGCAATTAACTTTCACCAGGTCCCTCCCACAACATGTGAGAATTCAAGATGAAATTTGGATGGGGACACAGCCAAACCATGTCATTCCACCCCTGCCCCCTCCCAAATCTTATGTCCTCATATTTCAAAATCAACAGTCCTCCAAAGTCAACTCATTTCAGCATTAACTCAAAAGCCCACAGTCCAAAGTCTCAACCAAGACAAGGCAAGTCCTATCCACCTGTGAGCCTATAAAATCAAAAGCAAGTTAGTTACTTCCTAGATACAATGTGGTACAGGCATTGAGTAAATACAGCCATTTCAAATGGGAGAAATTGGCCAAAACAAAGGAGCTACAGGCCAGGTGCAAGTCTGAAATACAGTGGAGCAGTCAAATCTTAAAGCTTCAAAATGATCTCCTTTGACTCCATGTCTCACACCCAGGTCATGCTGATGCAAAAGTGGGTTCCCATGGCCTTGGGCAACTCTGCCTCTGTGGCTTTGCAGGGTACAGCCTTCCTCTCAGTTGCTTTTATGGTCTGGCATTGAGTGTCTGTGGCTTTTCCAGATGCATGGTGCAAGCTGTTGGTGGATCTACCATGCTGTTGTCTAGAAGATGGTGGCCCTCTTCTCACAACTCCACTAAGTAGTACCCCAATGAGGTCAGAGCCCCCACATTTCCCTCTGCACTGTCCTAGCAGAAGTTCTCCATGAGTGCCCTGCCCCTGCAGCAAACTTCTTCCTGGACTTCCAGGAGTTTCCATACATCCTCTGAAATCTAAGCAGAGGTTCCCAAACTCCAATTTTTGATGTGCCCTTGCAGGCTCAACACCATGTGGAAGCTGCCAAGACTTAGAGCTTGCACCCTCTGAAGCCATGGCCTGACCTCTATGTTGGCCCCTTTCAGCCATGGCTGGAACAGCTGGGACACAGGGCACCAAGTCCCTAGGCTGTACACAGCACAGGGATCCTGGGCCCAGCCCACAGAAACCACTTTTTCCTCCTAGTACTCTGGGCCTGTGATAGAAGGGGCTACTGTGAAGGTATCTGACATGCCTTGGAGGCATTTTCTCCATTGTCTTGGGGATTAACATTCAGCTCCTCATTACTTATGCAAATTTCTGCAGCTGGCTTTAATTTCTCCTCAGAAAATAGGATTTTCTTTTCTATTGCATTGTCAGGCTGCAAATTTTCCAAACTTTTATGCTCTGCTTCCCTTACAAAACTGAATGCCATTAACAGCACCCAAGTCAACTCTTAAATGCTTTGCTGCTTAGAAACTTCTTTCACCAGATACCCTAAATCATCTCCCTCAAGTTCAAAGTTCCACAAATCTCTAGGGCAGGGTCAAATGCCACCAGTCTCTTTGCTAAGACATAGCAAAAGTCATCTTTGCTCCAGTTCCCAAGTTCCTCATCTCCATCTGAGACCACCTCAACCTGGATTTCCTCATCCAGATCATCGTCAGCATTTTGGTCAAAGCCATTCAACAAGTCTCTAGGGAGTTCCAGACTTTCCCATGTTTTCCTGTCTTCCTCTGAGCTCTCCAAACTATTCCAACCATTGCCTGTTACCCAGTTCCAAAGTCACTTCCACATTTTTGGGTATCTTTTCAGCAGTGCCCCACTCTACTGGTACCAATTTACTGTAACAGTTTGTTTTCACACTGCTGATAAAGACATACTCGAGACTGGGCAATTTACAAAATAAAGAGGGTTATTGGACTTACAGTTCCATTTGGCTGGGAAGGCCTTACAATCGTGGTGGAAGGCAAGGAGGTGTAAGTCACATCTTACATGGATGAAAGCAGACAGAGAGAGCTTGTGCAGGGAAACTCCCATTTTTAAAACCATCAGATATCATGAGACCCGTGCACTATCATGAGAACAGCACAGGAAAGACCCGCCCCCATGATTCAGTCATCTCCCACTGGGTCCCTCCCACAACATGTGGGCATTATAGGAGCTACAAAATGATATTTGGTGGGGACACAGAGCCAAACCATATCAAGCTGCTTCATAACCCAGGACCCGGAGAGCTCTGGGTGTTAGAGGATTCAAGGTGGTAAAGCTCTGGGACATGAGATTGTGGGGTTCTCCCTCCAGGGGTGAAGCACAGGAAAAGACAGAGAATACAGTAATAATGCCATGTCTGTTTTGTTCACTGCTATATCTCCAGTGTGTAGCATAAGATCTGGCACACACGCTGAATAGGCAACTGTTATCTGACAAATGGGTCTCCTTCCTTTGGGCAGGAATGGAAAAATCAGAACAGGGATAGGCATCAGTAGAGCTAGAGGACACACTGGGCTCTGGCAGAAGAGAGGTGGAAGTAAGGGAGAAAATTTGGTATTCACGTGGTTCACTTTTAAGGCTATGGTCATTCTTAGACTAGAGAATCTCTGGACCCATTCATAGTTTAAGAAATTTGTCTCTATATCATGTTGGGCAAAATGGGTTCTGTTCTACAAGAGATAACTTCTATGAAATCTGAATTTTACAGGAATTGGTTTCATAGATGTTATTGGAAAAAAGAGTACCTTCATCAAATACATTTGGAACATTCAGAATTTAACCAAGTTAAAATAACTTTCTTTACAGTAGGACTTTTCAGCACTTCCGATATTAATATATATCTTCTAAATATCTGAAAGAATATAGTATGGAGAATCTGAGAATGAATATGATCAAGGAAACTTCTCAGAGTATCTTATAGGATGGTGTTTCATGAGACATTGTGGGAAATAATGCTCTCACTAACCTCATAAAAAACCCTTATCTTTAAACATTTCCTGGTTCCTTGATCATTTAGTGATAAGATACAGAAGAAACAGGATGGGGCCGGGCATAGTGGCTCATGGCTGTAATCCCAGCACTTTGGGAGGCCAAGGTGAGCGGATCACCTGAGGTCAGAAGTTTGAGACCAGCCTGACCAACATGGAGAAATCCCGTCTTTACTAAAAATCCAAACCCCGCCCCCCAAAAAACAAAAAGCTAGCTGGGCAAGGTGGCATGTGCCTGTAGTCCCAGTTACTCGGGAGGCTGAGGCAGAATTACTTGAACCTCAAGGCAGAGGTTGCAGTGAGCCAAGATTGCACCATTGCATTCTAGCCTAGTGACAAGAGCAAACCTCCATCTCAAAAAAAAAAGGTGGGGGGGGCGCCAGGTGCAGTGGCTCAGACTTGTAATCCCAGCACTTTGGGAGGCCTAGGTGGGTGGATTACCTGATGTAAGGAGTTCAAGACCAGCCTGACCAACATGGAGAAACCCTGTCTTTACTAAAAATACAAAATTAGCCAGGCATGGTGGCACATGCCTGTAGTCCTAGCTATTGGGAGGCTGAGACAGGAGAATCGCTTGAACCCGAGAGGCAGAGGTTGTAGTGAGCTGAGATTGCACCACTGCACTCCAGCCTGGGCAATAAGAGTGAGACTCTGTCTCAAAACAAACAAACAAACAAAAAAGGCTGGATGCGATGGCTCACACCTGTAATGCCAGCACTTTGAGAAGCCGAGATGGTGTCACCCGAGGTTGGGAGTTTAAGACCAGTCTGACAACATGGAGAAACCGCATCTCTACTACAAATACAAAATTAGCCAGGCATGGTGGCACATGCCTGTAATCCCAGCTACTCAGGAGGCTGAGGCAAGAGAATTGCTTGAACCTGGAGGCAGAGTTTGCAGTGAGCTGAGTCACACCACCTGACTCCAGCCTGGGCAACGCAGAGAGACTCTGTCTCCAAAAAAAAAAAAAAAAGAAAAGAATGACAAAAATCTGTGCCTACATTCAGAGTGACTAGAATACTAATGTCCTGGTTGTAGAAAAGACTATTGGTTCAGAATATGTTTTTTTTTCCTTCCAGGCTGGAGTGCAATGGTGCGATCTTGGCTCATTGTAATTTCCGCCTCCCAGGTTGAAGGAATTCTCCTGCCTTAGCCTCCCGAGTAGCTGGGATTACAGGTGCCAACAACCATTCCTGGCTAATTTTTGTATTTTTCTTTTTATTCAGTAGAGCCGGGGTTTCGCCATGTTGGTTAGGCTGGTCTCAAACTCCTGACCTCAGGTGATTCACCCACCTCGGCCTCCCAAAGTGCTGGGATTATAGGTGTGAGCCAACCACACCCAGCCTCAGAATATGTTAAATGCAAATAATATTTTGTATAATATGTACAAATTACATATACATAAAAATTATCTATATCAGTATCTTTTTTTTTTGAGACAGGGTCTTGCTCTGTCAACCAGGCTGGAGTGCAGTGGAACTACCATGGCTCACTGCAGCCTTGACCTGAGCTCAAGCCATTCCCCCACCTCAGCCTCCTAAATAGTTGAGACTATGGGTGGCCACAGGGCCCGACTAAGTTTTTCTGTTGTTTTTTTTTTTTTTTTTATAGAGACGAGGTTTTCCCACATTGCCCAGGCTGGTTTCAAACTCCTAAGCTCAAGCGATCAGGCCACCTTGGCCTTCTAAAGTGCTGGAGTTATAGGCATGAGTCATTGTGCCCAGCCTACATTAGACTCTTAACAGTGGAGGTGGGTATGGTGGCTCACACCTGTAATCCCAGCACTTTGGGAGGCTGAGGTGGGCAGATCACTTGAGGTTAGGAGTTGGAGGCCAGCCTGGCCAACATGGTGAAACTCCATCTGTACTAAAAATACAAATATTAGTTGGGTGTGGTGGCACATGCTCGTAATCCCAGCTACTTGGGAGGCTGAGGTGGGAGGATCACTTGAACCTGGAAAGCAGAGGTTGCAGTGAGCTAAGATGGTGCCACTGCATTCCTGGGTGACAGAGAACAAGACTCAGTCTCAAAAAAAAAGAATCTTAACAGTGGTTAACTTCAAGTAATGAGACTATAAGTGACTGAGTTTGTCATTTTTGTGTTTTCTATAATAAACATTATTTCATAACAAAGCAGTAAAGATTTTTACACAAACTATTTTAAGATAAAAGAAACAAATTTTGACATAGGGGTTATAAATAAGAATCTATTTATATAAAAGAATGGAACTATACATTTGTGGGCCAAATGAGCATCATTTAAGTTTTCAATTTCCCAAACACATGCACAGAATTAATACTGCCTTAAATTTTGTTAACAAGTTTGAAAGAGCTCTTAGTTCATAAAAAAATGTTTTGTGGACCAGGTGCGGTGGCTCACATCTGCAATCTCAACACTTCAGGAGGCCCAGATGGGAGGATTACTTGGGCCTGAGCAACAAAGGGAGACCCTGACTCAAAAAAAAAAAAAAAATTAGCCAAGCGCGGTGGCTCATGCCTGTAATCCCAGCACTTTGGGAGGCCAAGGCAGGTGTATCATGAGATCAAGAGTTTGAGACCAGCCTGGCCAAGAGAGTGAAACCTGTCTCTACTAAAAATACAAAAAATTAGCTGGGCATGGTGGCAGGCACCTGTAATTCCAGCTACTTGGGAGGCTGAGACAGGAGAATCACTTGTACCCAGGAGATGGAGGTTGCACTCCAGCCCATGAGACAGTGCAAGACTCCATCTCAAAAAAAAAAAAAAAAAAAAATTAGCTGGCTATGATAGTATGCACCTATAGTCCCAGCTACTCCAGAGGCTGAGGTAAGAAGATTGCTAGAGCCCAAGAGGTGGAGGCTACAGTAAGCTGTGATCATGCCACTGCACTCTAGCCTGGGCAACACACAATAGTCTGCCTCAAAAAAAAAAAAGAAAGAAAAAGAAAAAAAGTTATGTGCTTATGTTCTTAACAATACACTTCTGAACTAGCAAAAAGAATATAAATCAAAATCAGTGAAATAGTTTTTAAAACCCCAAAAGCTACAAAACTTAAATTACTTACTTCAATATCAATTAAAAAGCCATTTGGTAGTTAAGTACCTTCAGTTCTGCTAGAATCATTCTAGAAGCCAACAGTGACACTGAAGTGGCCAAAATTTGAGTCACTTGATAAATACAAAGAACACATATTTTTATCATTCTTACTGTGAAGAAAAACGGTGAATAATTTATTTTATATAGTTTTATTAAAAAATTATCTAGAGAATGATTTTTCTAATCCTTTGTTAGTCACATAACTATGGATAAAACACACCAATTTAGCTGATTCCTCTAAGCTCTTTTCCTTGATTCCAATCATTATTAGTTATTACACAGTGCCTCATTTATTGGCAATTATGCCAACTGGCTGACTTTGGCTCAACTGCCCTATGTTTGCCTTCATCATTGTTTATCAGATCTCACTTGCATTAAAGTTCCACCTCTTTCATCTCATCTGATCTGACACTTGGTTTACATATCAACTGCCTACTCTAACTTTCTACTACATTTCCAACACATTCAAGGTACTTGGGTAAGAAAGGAAGATGCTCAATAAACACAAAACCACAGAAAATAAGTGGGAAGGGATAAATTTTTTTTTTCGGATAGAGTTAGATTTAAGAATAAATTTCACTTAAGGTTTTAGAATTTGTTATTCTATAAATTAAATATTTTTTTCAAAAATAAAGGCTGCATCCAATTAGATTCTATGTTAACCGGTAATGAGTAAGTCTAAAATGTTAGATATCTACCAATAAATGACATAAAATAACTCACTAACTAAGATTTTTTTTTTTAAGAGATAAGGTCTCACTTCATCACCCAGGTTTGGCTGAGTGCAGTGGTGTGATCACAGCTCACTGAAGTCTCCAACTCCTGGGCTCAAGTGATCCTCCTGCCTCAGCCTACTAGAGTACTTTTTTCTTTTTTGAGATGGAGTTTCGCTTTCGTTACCCAAGCTGGAGTGCAATGGCATGATCTCGGCTCACAGCAACTTCTGCCTCCTGGGTTCAGGCAATTCTCCTGCCTCAGCCTCCCGAGTAGCTGGGATTACAGGCACACGCCACCATGCCCAGCTAATTTTTTGTATTTTTAGTAGAGATGGGGTTTCACCATGTTGACCAGGATGGTCTCGATCTCTTGATCTCGTGATCCACCGGCCTCGGCCTCCCAAAGTGCTGGGATTACAGGCGTGAGCCACCGCGCCCGGCTAGAGTACATTCTTGAAAGTAAAATTACAAATGAAATTCAGCTGTTAAAATTAATCCCAGCACTTTGGGAGGCCGAGGCAGGCAGATCACCTGAGGTCAGGAATTTGAGACCAGCCTGGCCAACATGATGAAACCCTCTCTCTACTAAAAATATAAAATTAACCGGGAGTGGTGGTGCATGACTGTAATCCCAGGTACTCGGGAGGCTGAGGCAGGAGAATCACCTAAACCTGGAAGGTGGAGGTTGCAGTGAGCCAAGATCACACCATTGCACTCAAGCCTGGGCAACAAGAGCAAAACTCTGTCTCAAAAAGAAAAAGAAAAAAAAGATCCTTCATAAATAGTATAGCCAAAAAAGGTGGACAATGCTATCAATAAAGTATTAGCTATATAATTTATAAGTGCTAAAGTGTAATTTTGAAAGATACATAAAATATTGTTATAATAGCCACCCGCCCCCCCAACTTTTTTTTTTTTGAGACAAGGTTTTGCTCTGTTGCCCAGTCTGGAGTGCAGTGATGTGATCGTGAATCACTGCAGCCTTGACCTCTCCTGGGCTCAAACGATCTTCCTACCTCAGCCTCCAGAATAGCTGGGACTACATGTGTACCACCATACTCAGTAATTTTCTTCTATTTTTGTGGAGATGGGGTCTCCCCATGCTGCCCAAGCTGGTCTTCTTTTTTTTTTGAGACGGAGTTTCACTGTTGTTTCCCAGACTGGAGTGCAATGGCACGATCTCAGCTCACTGCAACCTCTGACTCCTGGGTTCAAGCAATTCTCCTGCCTCAGCCTCTCGAGTAGCTAGGACTACAGGTGCGCGCCACCATGCCCAGCTAATTTTTGTATTTTTAGTAGAGACGGGGTTTCACCTAGTTGACCAGGATGGTCTCAATCTCTTGACCCCGTGATCCACCCGCCTCAGCCTCCCAAAGTGCTGGGATTACAGGCATGAGCCACCAGGCCTGGCCTGAGATGGGGTTTCATCATGTTGGCCAGGCTAATCTCAAACTCCTGACCTCAAATGATCCACCCACCTCAGCCTCCCAAGAGCTGAGATTAAAGTCATGAGCCACTGCACCCAGCTTCATTTGTCTATTATCTATTTTTCTTAGCAATTTGTATGAGCTCTTCATATTTAATACGGCAATTAGCTCTGTTATACATTTTGCATATAGTTTCACCCATCTTTGTTTTCTTTCTTTTTTTTCCTCCTTTGGTTGTGGTTTTGATTTTTGGTTAGTCCTCTCTTTCTTTTTCTTTTTTTTGAGATGGAGTGTTGCTCTGTAGCCCAGGCTGGAGTGCAGTGGCATGATCTAGGCTCAAAGCAACCTCCGCCTCCCAGGTCCTGGTTCAAGCAATTCTCCTACCTCAGCCTCCCAAGTAGCTGGGATTACAGGCATGAGCCACCATGCCCAGCTAGTTTTTATATTTTTTAGTAGAGACAGGGTTTCACCATGTTGGCCAGTCTGGTCATGAACTCCTGACCTTGTGATGTGCCCACCTTGGCCTCCCAAAATGCTGGGATTACAGGCATGAGCCACCACACCCAGCCTCCTCTCTTCTTTCTTAATAACAAGTTCATTACATTTAGTATATGACTTAATAATAAATACCAAATTTAGAAATTCTATCATGAGAGTTAAGGAATTCTAATTTTCACAAATGAGAATTAGTGGAGTAATATGGTGTTGCTAGGGTTTCTGGCAATATGGAGGGATAAGCCTCAATATCAGTTTGTTACTTAGAAGAGGTGTTATAAAACACATGCAGAAACAAAACCATTCAAACTGTGTGTAAGCCATGAGGTAAAAACATAGCAAATGCAAGGTACATTACCCAGTGGATTATTCAAACCTAATACAATGATTTAAACACAAACTAACAGCCAGAGTATAAAAATATTAATCCAAGAAATAAGATTGTAGTAAGTCCTTTTTATTTCCCTTTAAAGTGATTTAATGGAAGTAAAAAAATGACTTAGGGTTATGTTTCTATTTTTTTTTGAGATGGAGTTTTGTTCTTGTTGCCCAGGATGGAGTGCAGTGGTGCAATCTCAGCTCACTGCAACCTCCACCTCCCAGGTTCAAGCGATTCTCCTGCCTCAGTCTCCTGAGTAGCTGGGATTACAGGTATGCGCCACCATGCCCAGCTAATTTTTTCTATTTTTAGTAGAGACGGGGTTTCATCATATTGGCCAAGCTGGTCTTGAACTCCTGACCTCAGATGATCCACTCACCTCGGCCTTCCAAAGTGCAAGGATTACAGGCATGAATCACTACGCCGGGCCTATGTTTCTATTTTACGCATATTCAACAAACATGATTCCCCAACTTCTGCAAAATAATTTCTTTCTTCAAGAATATTCATTTTAGAGCTCATACTAAGAAAAACAATGCAAAAATAATGTCACAGAAAGTGATAAAACAAAAAATAGAAAGCTAAAGTTTTTCATTAAAATCATCAATATACTGTGCAGTAAGTATAAATGTGTATAATGAATTAAGAAAATATATTTAAAAATCCAAATTTATAAAATGAAGTACAAATAGGTGTTTATATTACAAAGTGATACTTGGTTTATAAAAGGATTCAACACAGATTTTTAAATGGTTGTTTACCTTAATCAATTTAACAATGATTTTAAATGTATAAAATTTTAATATCTCTTTGAGACAGTGATCCAAGCTTCTTCCCTTGATGATGTTACCAGTTCATACTTTGTTTCAATAACTTGGCCCTCCACAGAAAGTAGGTGCAGTCTCTTCAACAATACACTAAGCAATACTGTGGTCACCATATATGCAAACCTAGTCAGGAAGAAAGTCAACTAGTTACTAAAGATAAAAAATTATACTTTTATCATATAGATTGCCCATTCTCATTAATAGTTATCAAAATTCTAAGAACAGAGTCTGGCATTCTATTATTCACCTCAACTCTGGACACTCCTGTGTGCCTGAGAATCCAAGTGAGGAAAAAGTTTTCATTACTAATTCATCATCAAACCGATCTGGATCAAACCTAAAAAGAAAATTTGAGGTTAATCACAATATAGCTCCACTGGCATTTTACGTGTTGACACTAAAAGAACACAAGTATGTAATAAAGTTAAAAATTGACTGAAAATAGAATGTGATCTTACATTATGTTTAAATGTCACTTGCTTTTATGTTTCCAAATTATTTAACATATATTTAGTCTATTGCTGTTTCTTACTTTATTTTTTGAGACAGGGTCTCACTCTGTCACCCAGGCTGAAATGCAGTGGCGCATTCAAGGCTCACTTAGAAGGGCCTTTTGAATTGGGCCCCCTGTATAGTTTATAGTGAGGCTTAAGCCTCGACCTCCTGGGCTTAAGCTATCCTTCTACCTCAGCTTCCTGAGTAGCTGTGACTACAGGCACATTCCACCAGGCCCAACTACTTTGAACATCTTTTTGTACAGACAGTGTCTTCCTATGCTACCCAGGCTAGTCTTGAACTCCTAAGCTCAAGCGATCCTCCTGCCTCGAGCTCTCAAATTGCTGGGATTATAGGCATGTGAGCCACTGTGACTAGCACTTACTTTATTATTTTTGTTTTGAGATGGAGTCTTGCTCTGTTGCCAGGCTGGAGTGCAATGGCGCAATCTCGGCTCATTGCAACCTCCGCCTTCTGGGTTCAAGCAATTCTCCTGCCTCAGCCTCCCAAAGTGCTGGGATTATAGGCATGAGCCACAGCACCCGGCCTACTTTATTATTTTTAAGTGATAGGTGCAAAATACATTTCTTGAATCTACCAAGGTATAAGATTATAAAATGAGTTTATATTATTTTGGGAAATGTAAGGATAAATCATATAATGAGTATTTAAATAAATTTAAGACCTGATACATGAGACCATCTTATCAATATATGAGACATTTTATATTGCTGCTTCAACTGAAATTTATTTCCTAAAATTGGAAGCTCCCACCTTAAAATTACATTTGTCAATTATATTACATTCAGATTTATTAATAGGTGAGAGAGGCTGGGCATAGCGGTTCACGCCTATAATGCCAGCACTTTGGAAGGCTAAAGTGGGAGGATTGCTTGAGCCCAGGAGTTTGAGACCAGCCTGGGCAACACGGTGAGACCTCATCTCTATTAAAAATTTTTAAAAAGGCCGGGCCTGGTGCCTCACGCCTATAATTCCAGCACTTTGGGAGGCTGAGGCGGCTGGATCACAAGGTCAAGAGATTGAGACCATCCTGGTCAACATGGTGAAACCCCGTCTCTACTAAAAATACAAAAAATTAGCTGGGCATGGTGGTGTGTGCCTGTAGTCCCAGCTACTCGGGAGGCTGAGGCAGGAGAATTGCTTGAACCCAGGAGGTGGAGGCTGCGGTGAGCTGAGATCACGCCATTGCACTCCAGCCTGGGTAACAAGAACGAAACTCTGTCTCAAAAAAAAAAAAAAAAAAAAAAAATTAGCCAGGCGTGGTGGCATACACCTGTAATTCTAGTTACTCAGGAGGCTGAGGTAGGTGCATTGCTTGAGCCCAGAGGTTGAGGCTGCAGAGAGCCCGTGTTTATATCACTGCACTCCAGCCTGGGTGGCAGAGCAAGATCCTGTCTCTAAAGAAAAAATAAAAATAAAAAATAAAGTAAGGGAAATAAAGAACCTAAGAAACATTTTTGTTCTATAGAATTTCACTCTGTAAAGTCATTGAAGAAATGCATATATTAATAAAAACAAAACAAATAACCCATGTTACCACAGAAAAAAAAATTCCTCTCAAAAACAAGTATTTTCAAATGACTTAAACTGAATTTTTTAAAAAGGGAAATTCTTGGGAGCTAAGCTATGAGGATGCAAACGCATAAATAAGAATGATATAATGGGCTTTATAGGGACTCAGGAAAGGGTGGGGGAATGAGCGATAAAAGACTACACATTGGGTACAGTGTACACTGCTTGGGTGATGGGTACACCAAAATCTAAGAAATCACCACCAAAGAATGTATTCATGTAACCAAACACCACCTGTTCCCCAAAAACCTATTGAAATAAAAAATAAATTAAAAGGGGAGAACGATCCAAGATGGCCGATCGCTAACATCCCGAGATTGCAGCTCTCAGGGAAGGCGCGGAGAACTAGAGGACGCCACACTTTCAGACAAATTCTGGTTGCTCACGGAGCAGAAGATTCCCCAGTGGAGGAAACACACGGGTGGCCAGCGCGACTCTCATAGAGTAAACAGGTTTGGAGGACCCACATGGGCCCCCAGCAGGACACCAGAGCCCGGCGCAGCGGCTGTGATGGCACCTCGGCACGGCAGCTCTCGGCGCAGAGCAAACGGGACCGGTTTACCTTCTGACCGAGATTTGGAGCCCCAAGAAGGCAGAGTCGCCTACTACGGACACAAGAAGGAAGCCAGACAGGAGAATCCTGGGCAGAAAAGCACCATTAGTTTTAACGCCACTGCTCTGGCCCTAGGAACTAACAACCTGGACGTCCACGCAAGAGACCTAATCTGAAAGTTGGTAATTTCAAAGACGACAGGAGGATAAATTTACAATGACGGGAAGAAACCAGCATAAAAAAGCTGAGAATACTCAAAGTCAGAACGCCTCTCCCTCTAAAGATGATCACAGTTCCACATCAACAATGGAACAAGGCTTGATGGAGAACGAGCGCATCCTGATGACAGAATCACTCTTCAAGGAATGGATAATAACAAACTTTGGTGAGTTAAAAGAACATGTTGTAGCACAACGTAAAGAAACTAAGAACTTTGAAAAAAGGTTTGTCTATCCTATTGAGAACAGACAACTTAGAGAGGAGTATGAGTGAATTAATGGAACTGAAGAATACAATACAGGAACTCCGAGAAGTATGCACAGGTTTAAACACTTGAATTGTTCAAGCAGAAGAAGGGGTATCAGAGGTCAAAGTCCAACTTAATGAAATAAAACGTGAAGAAAAGATTAGAGAAAAAAGGATAAAAAGGAATGAGCAAAGTCTTCAAGAAATGTGGGACTATGTTGAAAAGACCAAATTTACGTTTGATAGGTGTACCTGAATGCCACGGAGAGAATGAATCCAAGCTGGAAAATACCCTTCAGGATATTATTCAGGAAAATTTTCCTAAACTAGCAAAGCAGGTCAACATTCAACCCCAGGTAATACAGAGAACACCACAAAGATATTCCTCAAGAAGAGCAACCCCAAGGCACATAATCGTTAGATTCACCAGGGTTGAAACAAAGGAGAAAATACTAAGGGCAGCCAGAGAGAAAGGTCAGGTTACCCACAAAGGCAAGCCTATCAGACTTACAGCAGATCTCTCAGCAGAAACTCTACCAGCCAGAAGAGAGTGGGGGCCAATATTCAACATCCTCAAAGAACAGAACCTTCGGCCCAGAATTTCATATCCAGCCAAACTAAGCTTCACAACTGAAGGAAAAATAAAATCTTTTATGAACAAGCAAGAACTCAGAGATTTTATTACCACCAGGCCTGCTTTACAAGAGCTTCTGAAAGAAGCATTACACATAGAAAGAAACAACCAGTATTAGCCTTTCTAAAAATACACCAAAAAGTAAAGAGCACCAACATAAAGAAGAATTTACACCAATGAATGGATAAAACAGCCAGTCAACATCAAATGGCAGTAACCCTAAATTTAAATTGACTAAATCCCCCAATCAAAAGACACAGCCAAAACCCAATGGCATGTTACATCCAGACCTGTTTCACATGCAAGGATACACAAAGACTCAAAACAAAGGGATGGAGAAAGATTTACAAACCAAATGGAGAGCAAAAATAAATAATAAATAAATAAAAAGCAGGAGTTGCAATTCTCATATCGGATAAAATAGATTTTAAAGCAACAAAGATATAGTGATAAAAGGATCAATGCAACAATAAGAGCTAATGATCCTAACACCCAGATACGAGACTTAGATTCGATGAGACAGAAAATTAATAAGGATATCAAGGACTCGAACTCAGATCCGGAACAAGTAAACTTAATAAATATTTATAGAGCTCTCCACTTCAAATACACAAAATATACATTCTTGTCAATACCACATCACACCCAGCCATAAGTTTAAATGAAACATTGATTGGCCATTATTAATACCCAATTTTTTTCAAAATAAAGCAATATTTCCATTTACTCTCCCTCTTTTTCTTCCTCTTTCTTCCTTTCCTTTACTTATTTTTTTTTCTTTCCTTCTCTCAAAAAAAAAGAAATCAACTTGTAAACCTCTAGATCCAGGTCGGCAATGTCTCTCTCATTGCTTGATTTCCTTCCTTCCCTTCCCTCCCTCCCTCCCTCCCCGCTTCCTTCCTTCCTTCCATCCTTCATCCCCTCCTTCCTCCCTACCGTCCTTCTTCCCTCCCTTCCTGCATTCCTCCCCCCCCAAAATAAATAAATAAATAAATAAATTTTAAAAAAGCAAAAAGAGAAGCAATAAAAATAAAGAACAGAAAAACAGACTGAAAAAAAGACAAAATCTGTTTTCATTTTCATTTTCTTTTTTTTTTTGGAGACAGAGTTTTGCTCTTGTTGCCCAGGCTGGAGTGCAATGGCATGATCTCGGCTCACCGCAACCTCTGCCTCCTGGGTTTAAGTGATTCTCCTGCCTCAGCCTCCCCAGTAGCTGGGATTACAGGCATGTGCCACCACGCCCGGCTAATTTTGTATTTTTAGTAGAGATGGGGTTTCTCCATGTTGGTCAGGCTGATCTTGAACTCCCGACCTCAGGTGATCCGCCCACCTTGGCCTCCCAAAGTGCTGGGATTACAGGCGTGAGCCACTGCGCCCGGCCTGTTTTCATTTTCTTAAAACAGATGTTAATCTTACTTTTCACTTAGTATAAAAGTGGTAATGAAAGAGACAAAGAACACCAGATAGCAGATTCACATAAGAGAAAAAGCAGTGAACAGAAGATATAAAGGGGATGCAGGTCAGGCTCGGTGGTGCATGCCTGTAATCCCACCACTTATTGGGAGGCAGAAGTAGGAGGGTGGCTTGAGCTCAGGAGTTCGAGACCAGCCTGGTCAACATGGTGAAACCCACCGCTACAAAAAGCACAAAAGTTAATCAGGCATGGCAGCATGCACCTGTGGTCCCAGCTACTCAGCTGGCTGAGGCAGAACAATGGCTTGAGTCAGAGAGGTCAAAGCCATAGTGAGCAGTGATCACACTGCTTACTACATTCCAGCTTGGGTGACAGAGTGAGACCCTGTAGTAAGAGATCTTCCCATAAGAAAGAGAAGAAAAGGGGATTCACTGGTTTTCTTCTCTTGTATCATTGCTACATACTGAATTTTCTCCTCAAAACTTAGAAAAGGATTGCAAAATGTGCAAACATAAAAAATGACAGTCACAAAGACAATGACAAATACTTCATACCTATGTGGAGATGGCCAAGTATTAGGATCCTGAAGTACCACACCAAGGGCATAAAGGACGAGGGTCTGTGAAAAATAATCCAATTAGTCAAGGATTAACAGAGGTAAAATGACCCACAGAAAGTCAACTTATCCGAAACTTCTTTTTATATAGATAGCGAAAACAAAATAATAATTTAAAATAATAGAAGAAACCACAAAGGAATAATGGATTTAATTATATGAAAATTTAAAATCTACATCCAATTTAAAAACAATAAAAAAAACAATTAAGCAACAGTAAAATAGGAAAAAATTATTTGCCATATAACATAGTTTGTATAATATACAAAAATACATATAAGCTCACTAGAAAAATGAGTGAAAGTTATAAAGACAATTCACAAAAAAATACAAACTGTTTATATATGTATGAAAAGTTGTTCAATATCTCCAATGATCAGGGAAAAGCAAGATTCATAAAATATACATAAGACTCAAATTCAGAGGTGGTGAAGATTTGGAAAGAAAAAACATTCTCATTGTTGCTAAAAGTATAAAATGCTTTTTAGGGGACATTTTAAATTTAACATACACATGGCCCAGTGCAGTGGCTAATGCCTATAATCACACCACTTTGGGAGGCTAAGGTGGGAGGATCACTTGAGCCCAGGAGTTGAGCCTGGGCAACATAGTGAGACCCTGTCTTTATAAAAAATAAAAAAATTTAGTGCAGCTACTTGGGAGGCCGAGGGGGAAGGATCACTTGAGCCTGGGAGGTTGGTAACAGAGCAAGACCCGATCTAAAAATCATAATAATTGAACATACACAAGGACTTTGACACAAAAACCCCATGTCTAAGACTCTACTCAATACCTGTACCAGTAAATAATAAAAAAATTAATGTCAATCAAAATTTCCATTAGTAGGGGCTGCTTAAATAAACTATGGTGGACGGGTATGGTGTCTCATGCCTGTAATCCCAGCACTTTAGAGGCTGAAGTGGGCGGCAGATCACCTGGGGTTGGGAGTCCAAGACCAGCTTGGCCAACACAGTGAAACCCCATCTCTAACAAAAATCCAAAAATTAGGTGGGTGTGGCAGCAGGTGCCTGTAATCCCTGCTACTTGGGAAGCTGAAACAGGAGAATCGCTTGAACCCAGGAAGCAGAGGTTGCAGTGAGCCGACGTTGCACCTTTGAACTCCAGCCTGGGTGACAAGAGCGAAACTCCATCTAAACACACACACACACACACGCGCACGCGCGCACACATACCACCCCCGCAAAAGAGATGAGAAGAATAAATGAATGAATTAAACATATTAAATGTTTCTACCTCTCTAGGAATAATAAAGTGGTCAATTTTTCCTTCAATATCTTGAAGCCGGGCAGAAACTGGGGTCAGTTTGGCAGTTCGAACAGTTTCACAAAGCACATGCCGACAATATCTGTTTAAAAAAAATTTTTTTGAAGACGTTTATTTTGGGAGGCAGTTAGAAATGTACATACATTTAAAAAACATTCTTCAACAACTTCTCAAACATTCCCAACTTGAAATAGTCCCATCATAATTCTTATCAGCTTAAAGATATGTTATATACTAGAGGTATATAAAGACTTAACATTTTGTAAATTTTAAAATAAACACATTTTTGTAAGATTTGTTATAAATCTGTATATAACTCTAGGTAGATAAAGATGTAAACAAATAAAAAACTTCTAAAAGTATCAGAAAAAAACTCAATATTGTTTCTATAATTTTTAAAAAGGTTATTTTTAGCATGACACATTGACAGAAAATTATAAAAATATAAATAACCTAACTAGAGAAATATTTTGTTTGCATATTTCTAAAGAAAACTGAGAAAAATATTTTCACTAAATATATCCTTAACATATAAAAACATTTCAAATGTAATTAAAATAATCCAACAATCCCATAGAAACAAAAAGCAATTCACAAAAATATACAAATGGCCTAAAGACACATGAAATGATACTCAACTTCATTAACAACTTAAAGATTGGCAATCATAGCATTTTTTTTTTTTTTACTTGCCAGATTGACAAAGATGAAAAAGAATGACAGCAGATATTACCAGAAAAAGAGAAAAAGACATTCTCATATCCAGGTGGTGGCAGTATAAACTGGTACAGCCTCTCAGAAGCATAATTTGGCAATATACATCAAACTCTTAAGTGTGCATCACAATAAGAAGAATAAAAACTAAAATGTATTGCAATCTTGCTATGAGTCAGTTCACTTAAATACTTTATATACAGGATCTTATTGAATCCTTACAAGAAACCCATGGGTGCTATTATTACTCTAATTTTACAGATTAAAATCAGAGGCAGTTATTTAAGATCACATAGCAGGTAAGCTGTGTTGACAGGATTCAAATACATGCATGTCTTACTCTATGGCTTCTAATCTTAACCACTGTCTTACTCCATACATCCTTCAACTAGAAGCTTACTTCTAGGACCTTATTATACAGAAATACTTGAAAATATTAGCAAAGATATAAGCACAGAAGTGTTAATTGTTTATAACATCAAAAACAACAAAATCAAAAGGGGAAACATTCTTCCGTCCTTTCCTCTGTACAAATATTTATTGCATACCTACTGCATGTGAAACACTGTGCCAGATACTGAGCTACAACAATGAACAAGAGATACACCATCAAAGGGGTTCAGAATCTAGTTGGCAGGGAGGATAGACTGGATGGGAAATAAAGGATGAACAATTAAACAAACATAGTACATGTTATGATAAAGGAAGTTCAGGGTATTATTGGAACATAAGGCAGAAGCAGCTACTCTAGGGAAAGGGCTTTGTAGAGAAATAAACACAGGCTTGGCTGGGCGTGGTGGCTCAAGCCTTTAATCCCAGCACTTTGGGAGCCAGAGGCACCTGAGGTCAGGAGTTCCAGACCAGCTTGGCCAACATGGTGAAACTCTGTCTCTACTAAAAATATAAAAATTAGGCTGGGCGCGGTGGCTCAAGCCTGTAATCCCAGCACTTTGGGAGGCCAAGGCAGGTGGATCACGAGGTTAAGATATCGAGACCATCCTGGTCAACATGGTGAAACCCCATCTCTACTAAAAATACAAAAAATTAGCTGGGCATGGTGGTGCGTGCCTGTAATCCCAGCTACTCGGGAGGCTGAGGCAGGAGAATTGCTTGAACCCAGGAGGCGGAGGTTGCGGTGAGCTGAGATCGCGCCATTGTACTCCAGCCTGGGTAACAAAAGCGAAACTCCGTCTCAAAAAAAAAAAAAATATATATATATATATATATATATATATATATATATGTATGTATATATAAATTAGCTGGGCGTAGTGGTACATGCCTGTAATCCCAACTACTTGGAAGACTGAGGCATGAGAATCATTTGAACCCAGGAGGTATAGGCTGCAGTGAGCAGCAGAGATCACACCACTGTAATCCTGCTGGGTGACAGAGACTGCATCTCAAAAAAAAAAGAGAGAGAGAAAGAAACACAGGCTGAAAAAAAAAAAAAAAAAAAAATCAAACCATCACCAATAATTAAAATAAACCCCACCCCAAAACTCTGAAGCATTTTGAAATGCTTCAAAAGCTGTACAGAGAGTTTAAAATTTTTAATATTGTTTATTTATTTATTTATTTATTTTTGAGACGGAGTTTTCACTCTTGTTACCCAGGCTGGAGTGCAATGGCGCCATCTCGGCTCACGGCCACCTCCGCCTCCTGGGTTCAGGCAATTCTCCTACCTCAGCCTCCTGAGTAGCTGGGATTACAGGCACGCCCATGCCCAGCTAATTTTTTGTATTTTTAGTAGAGACGGGGTTTCACCATGTCGACCAGGATGGTCTCGATCTCTTGACCTCGTGATCCACCCGCCTCGGCCTCCCAAAGTGCTGGGATTACAGGCTTAAGCCACCACGCCCGGCCTACTTATTTATTTTTAAGAGACAGGTTCTTGCTCTGTTGCGCAGGCTGGAGTGCAGTGACACTCTGTCATGCTGCATCCTCAATCTCCCAAGCTCAAGTGATCCTCCCACCTCAGCCTCCCTAGTAGTTGTCACCAAAGGCACATACCTTTATGTCTGGCTAATTTTTAAATATTTTGTAGAAACAGGCTCCCACTATGTTGCTCTGAATAGTCTCAATCTCCTGGGCTCAAGCAATCCTCCAGCCTCGGTCTCCCAAATTGCTGGGATCATAAGCACGAGTCACTGCACCCAGCCCAATTGTTATGTGCTTAAGCGTACATTTACAAAGGACCTTCACCTTCTACTTCATATATTTCTACATGATAAAAACTTCAAAAGACAACTAGTACTACTTTTAAAGTAAGTTATATTCAATGTAATAGATAAAACTTCCAACATCTAAAAGCCTCCCAGTTCTTTCCAGTGGCTATCTTTTGTTTTCTTGCCTTTTTTTTTTTTGAGGTAGGGCCTCACTGTCATCCAGGATGGAGTGTAGTGGTGCGACAATAGTTCACTACATCCTGGACTTCTGGGCTCTGATTCTCCTGTCTCAGCCTACTTTGTGGCTGGAACTATCTATAGGCATGCACTACCATGCCTGGTTATTTTTTTGTATATATATTTTTTAAATGGGGTTTTGCCATGTTGCTCTGGCTGGTCTTGCATTCCTGGACTCAGGTGATCCTCTCGCCTTGGCCTCCCAAATTGGTGGGATTACAGTTGTGAGCCAATGCGCCCAGCCACTTTATCTTTTCTATAGCTGATTTTATGCTCCAAGGTAGGATTGCTTGCCAGTCAGTCTCCAACTTCTAACTCCTAAGCGGTCACAGTTGCAATAAAAAAAAAAACACCTTTAATTAAGGTATAGTTATATGCCATAAAATTAACCCATTCTACCTGTACAGTGTGAATTTTAGTAATGGTATACAATTGTGCAATTATAACTACAAACAATATGTAAGACAGTTTCTTCATTCTAAAAATTTTCCTCATGCCTCTTTGTAGTTGATCCTGTCCCCATTCCTATACCCCAATATCAATCTGCTTTTTATCACCATAGTTTGCCTTTTCTGGAATTTCACATAAATGAAATCATATAGTAGCCAGTATTTTGTTTCACTTCTTTCACTTAAATCACTTAGATTTATCTTATTGTTACACACAACATACCTTGTATGTATTGATATGGTGTTCCTTTTTATTACTTGTAGTATTCCATGGTATGGTCACACCACAATTTGTTTATCTATTTACCAGCTGAACATCTGAACTGCTTCCAATTTTGGGCTATTTTGAATAAACTGCTATGAATATTTGCACACAGGTCTCTGTGTAGTCATGTTTTCATTTATCTTGGATTGAAATTCCAAGGAGTGGAACTGCTGGATCATAGGATAAGTGTATGTATAACTTTTTATGAGCCTACCATATCGTTTTCTTTTCTTTTGAGACAGGGTCTCACTCTATAACCCAGGCTGGAATGCAGTAATGCAAACACTGTAGCCTCGACCTTCTGAGCTCAGGTGATCCTCCCATCTTAAGCCTCCTGAGTAGCTCCAACCGCAGGCTTGTGCCAGCACACCTAGCTGATATTTTGTATTTTTTGTAGAGAGGGGGATTTGCCATGCTGTCCAGGCTGGAACTACTGGGCTTATGTGATCCACCTGTCTCAGCCTCCCAAAGTGCTGGATTACAGATATGAGCCACCACACCCGGCCAAGCCTACTATATTATCATCTAATGTGGCTGTACTAGTTTTTATTGCCATCAACAAAGTATGGGTGTCATACTTGCTTGACTTCGTTAGCACTATGTCACAGGCTAAGTTAAATGTTTCCCACGCTACCTTATGATTTTAAAAAGCAGATTCATTTACCTAATAAAATCTACATATTTTAATGTTTTCTTTATATTTTCTTTAAGTTCCATAAAAATATATAGCTTTCAGATAGTAACATTAGCATTAAATTAGATAAATCAGTTCAAATTTACCTTTTTATAATATCCTCTTCTTTTTATTGTGTTCTTACCTGAGCTGCTCAATTTTCTCTGGAGTAATAGGACCATTCCCAAAAACTTGGTCTATCTCTTCATATAATTTTTTTTGAACTTCTTCAGAGGTGGTTAAAAAACAGATTGCCCAGGTACACACTAGGTGAAACATTATATGAATAACAATGAAAATAGCTAACTCATGGCTTGGGTATAGAGTAAGAAAAAACTAATTATTTGGTTTGGGGATTCTGTAATTTGCTTCTTTTCCCCTATAATATAGAAGATACATAACTGCTACCAAAAAGTAAAATTCTTCACAGGGTTTGCATCTCACTGAATGGAACATCAATATTTACAGAATGCCCTCCAACAGACATAGTACAATCTAGATGTCTCCTTTCTATTTTTTTTTTTTTTTTTGAGACAAAGTCTTAAGGCTGGAGTGCAATGGCACGATCTCAGTTCACTGCAATCTCTGCCTCCCAGATTCAAGCAATTCTCCTGCCTCAGTCTCCCTAGTAGCTGGGATTACAGGCACCTGCCATCATGCCCAGCTAAGTTTTGTATTTTTTGGTAGAGACAGGGTTTCTGGTCTTGAACTCCTGACCTCAGGTGATCCACCTGCCTCGGCCTCCCAAAGTGCTGGGATTACAGGTTTGAGCCGCCTCACCTGGCCCAGATGCATCCTTTCATAAAACTGGTAAGTAACTGGAGCCACTTAATTTTACCTTAGGTACAATAGTTATGATAATAGATAAATTTCATATCTGTAGGAATGCTCAATGTTGGCTACTGCAATGGATTATCTGATTCACTCAATCTTATACAAAAAGCTGATTTAGAGTTCACTTAGGAGCACCAATGAAATGATTCAGACAAATCAAGCCAGCAGATTTATCGATAAATTAATATTCTATAATTTTTACTTGTGATGGTAAATACACTGGCTCAAAATTTGTGACTGGTTATTGCTTAGAACAGTGGTTCTCAACCAGGCATAGTGGCTCACACCTGTAACCCCAGTACTTAGGGAGAGATCATGCAGAGGGGATCATTTTGGGAGGGGATCTGAAGCTGGCAGATTGCTTGGGCTGAGGAGTTCGAGACTAGTCTAGGCAATATGGCAAAACTCCATCTCTACGAAATATTCAAAAGTCAACTGGGCATGGTGGTATGTGCCTGTAGTCCTAGCTACTTGGGACGCTGAGATGGGATGATCGCTTCTGCCCAGGAGGTTGAGGCTGTAGTGAACTGTGACTGTGCCACTGCATTCCACCCTAGGCAAGTGAGACCCTGTCTCAAAAAAGAAAAGTGTTTCTCATAAACCTGGAAAATGGCTGATGTTATAACCTCACATTCACATATTCTGATTCTGTATGTTGTGGTTATGTCCAAACATCTGTACTTTTTTTTATTTTTGTCACTTTCCTTGTGTCCTCTCATGTAAACATCTGTACTTTTAACAAATGCAATATCACATTTATTTTGATAAACACCAAAATGGGAAGATCATTGGCTCATGGCTTACTTTAACTTAAACTGGTTTATGGATTATATTCACTGAGGAAATAAAAATGTAAAGCAATTACATGATGAGAAAAAAACAGAGGAAAAATAGTAGTTATATTTCCTTTAGTAATCCACTGGGATTATAACTACTAAAATAATGGAAACTTCTAAACATATACACTGTCTCTTTCCCTAGAATACATTTGAGCTGACATGATCTGTAGCTTGACTGTTCCTGTGTCAAATACTTTTAAATATGCTTATAGTAACCTGTACCTTTACTTACCAATGATCTCCTTCCTGAGCTAAGGGTTAACTTAAACTTATCTCAAAGTTGATTTATTTAAAAATATTTGCCTCATTCACCTTATTACTCAGTTATTAAAATCAGTAGTTACCTGGTACTCAATTACTCTGATTAGTTTTCTTACATCCAGAGTTCACAAAACACATGAGTGACTGCCTATCCTTAACTTTTCCCTACATATGACTTTTCATCATGGCTTTGAGTGAATTAGAGAATTTCTATTTAACAAGTGTATAGTACACAATATGTATGTTATATAACTTTACAACATACAGTAATATACAACTGAAGGATTTACCATAAAGATTTCATACAGCAGTCACTCATCTACTCTGCTTGACTATATTATCACTTAAATTAATGTAACAGGCCAGGCGCACTGTCTCATGCCTATAATCCCAGCACTTGGGAGGCTGAGGTGGTCAGATCATGAGGTCAAGAGATTTAGACCATCCTGGCCAACATGGTGAAACCCCATCTTTTCTACTAAAAATACAAAAATTATCTGGGCATTGTGGCGCGTGCCTGTAGTCCCAGCTACTCAGAAGGCTGAGGCAGGAGAATTGCTTGAACCCAGGAGGTGGAGATTGCAGGGAACTGAGATTGCGCCACTTCACTCCAGCCTGGAGACAGAGCAAGACTCTGTCTCAAAATAATAATAATAATAATAATAATAATAATAATAATAAAACAATATGAACTTAATAATCTCACATTGGCTGGGCACGGCGGCTTACGCCTGTAATCCCAACACTTTGGGAGGCTGAGGTGGGTGGATCACAAGGTCAGGAGTTTCAGACCAGCCTGGCCAAAATAGTGAAAGCTCCTCTCTACTAAAAACACAAAAAATTGGCCAGGTGTTGTGGCGGGCGCCTGTAGTCCCAGCTACTTGGGAGGCTGAGGCAGGAGAATCGCTTGAACTCGGGAGGTAGTGGTTGCAGTGAGCCACAATTACACCACTGCATTCCATCCTGGGCAACAAAGTGAGACTCCGTCTCAAAAAAAAAAAAACACTCACATTGACTTTTTGTTTGTGGGTTTTTTTTTTTTTTAAAGATAGGGTCACACTCTGTCACCCAGGCTGGAGTACAGTGGCAGTGATTATGGCTCACTTGAAGCCTGTAATCCCAGCTACTCAGGAGGCTGAGGCAAGAGAATTGCTTGAACTGAGGAGGTGGAGGTTGCAGTGACCTGAGATTGTGCCACTGCACTCCAGACTTTTAAAGAAAGTTTCCTTAAACATTAAGGAATATAAATGAAATCCTTTAAATAAACATAAATTTTCTAAAATTTAAATTGATATCCTAATACTTCTTTTTTTTTTTTTGAGACACTCCAGCCTGGCTGACAAGAGCAAAACTCCATCTAAAAAAAAAAAAAGCTTGATTATTTTTGACATATGCTTACCTAAATGCAATTTAATCTATAGTATCTGGACATTTCTACATGTCAAAGAAGAAACATTTATGGGAAGTTTATATTTGTACTCATCTTTTTTTTTGATGGAGTCTCACTCTGTGGTCCAGGTTGGAATGCAATGGCACGATCTTGGCTCACTGCAACATCTGCCGCCCAGGTTTAAGCAGTTCTCCTGCCTTGGCCTCCCAAGTAGCTGGGATTACAAGCTCCGGCCACCATGCCCAGCTAATTTTTCTATTTTTAGTATTGATGTAGTGACAAGGTTTCACTGTCTTGGCCAGGCTGGTCTTGAACTCCTAACCTTATGATCCACCCGACTCGGCCTCCCAAAGTGCTGGGATTACAGACATGAGCCACTGCACCTGGCCTGTACTCATCATTTTAAAGAAAGCTTCCTTAAACATTAAGGAATATAAATGAAATCCTTCAAGTAAACATAAATTTTCTAAAATTTAAATTGATGTCCTAATGCTTTTTTTTCTTTTTTTTGAGACAGAGTCTTGCTGTGTCACCCAGGCTGGAGTGCAGTGGCACAATCTCGGCTCACTGCAACTTCTGCCTCCCAGGTTCAAGCAATTCTCCTGCCTCAGCCTCCTGAGTAGCTGGGACTACGGGTGCATGCCACCATGCCCGGGTAATTTGTGTGTTTTTAGTAGAGACGGACGGGGTTTGACTATGTCGGCCAGGCTGGTCTTGAACTTCTGATCTCATGATCCACCTGCCTTGGCCTCCCAAAGTACTGGGATTACAGGCATGAGCTGCTGCGCCCAGCCTCCTTTTATTTTTTGACAGGCTCTCAATCTGTCACACAGTCTAGAGTTTAGTGGTGCGATCATGGCTTACTGCAACCTCAATCTCCTGGGCTTAAGTGATCCTCCCACCTTAGCCTCCCAAGTAACTGGGATTACAGCTGTGCACCACCAGGCCTGGCTAATTTTTGAATTTTTTGTAGAGATGGGGTTCCACCCTGTTGCCCAGGCTGGTCTCAAATTCCTGGGCTCCAGTGGTTCATCTACCTTGGCCCCCCAGAATGCTGGCATTATAGGTGTGAGCCACCTTGTCTGGCCCCCTAATATTTCCTTTAAGCATTTTTATCTTAGTATATTTTTATGCCTATAGAAGTATTTTTATAAATACTATATAAATGAATGGTATACCACCAATCTAAAAACCAGGAAGAGAACCTAGAAACATAACAAATACTTTACAATTTTACATAAAAATCACTTTGAATTCCAATGAGAGTTCTTTTAAATCTTCTCTGTGGCCTATATACTCTGTTGGTAGACCTTAATAATAGCAGACTGACTTGGAGTCAATGTGAAAAGCAGCAGCAGAAAATGAAAAAGCTCACTGTTATGGTTGGAAAGGCGTCGATAGCAGTTCGTTTTAAAGGAACTAACTAGAATTCGCAAGCCATAAAATGTGTCAAGAAATTTATGGCAATTTTCAGAAGTGGCTTTAAGCACTTGGGGCTAAGAAAAAAAAGCACCTATGTGAGTGAGCTCTTTAAAACAAGACTAAAAAAGAGGGAAAATAAATTATAAAGAAGTCCTCTAAACAGTGTTTTATTTTTGTTTGCTTTCAGACAGTCTTGGTCTGTTGCTCAGCCTGAAATGCTATGGTGCGATCATCACTCATTGCTGGGCTCAAGTGATCTTGCCTCAGCTTTCTGAGTAGCTGGAACCACAGGCGTGTGCCACCACACCCTGCTAGTGTTTATTTTTAGCAGAGACAAGGTCTCACTATGTTGCCCAGCCTGGTCTTGAATTCCTGGGCTCAAGCGATCCTCCTGCCCTAGCCTCCCAAAGTGCTGGGGTTACAGGTGTAAGTCACCATGTCTGGCCTTGTTTTTTTTTTCTTTTTGAGACAAAGTCTTGCTCTGTCGCCAGGCTGGAGTGTAGTGGCGCAATCTCGGCTCACTGCAACCTCTGCCTCCCGGGTTCAAGCAATTCTCCCGAGTAGCTGGGACTATAGGCACGTGCCACCACATTAATTTTTGTATTTTTTAGTAGAGATGGGGTTTCACCATGTTGGCCAGGACAGTCTCGGTTTCTTGGCCTCGTGACCTGCCTGCCTCGGCCTCCCAAAGTGCTGGGATTACAGGCATGAGCCACCGCGCCCAGCCATTGTTTGGTTTTTTTTGAGACAGGGTCTCACTCTGTTGCTCAGGCTGGAGTGTAATGGTGCATTCATAGCTCACTGTAGCCTCCATCCTCCTCGTTCAGCCTCTTGAGTAGCTGAGACTACAGACACAGGTCATCATGCTCAATTAATTTTTTTTTTGTAGAGAGATGGTCTCTGTTTTCTGGGCTGGCCTCAAGCAGTCCTTGTACCTCAGCCTGGCAAAGTGTTGGGATTACCGGTATAAGCCACTGCTCAGCCTGTATATTTAGTAATCCATCTGAAAAAGAAATCAATTTATACTTACATTTTGCAGTTATTATGCAACTGGCCAGAGAAAATATCATACTGTCTTCTAGGATCTAGGAAACAAAACTAAGTTTAGAAAGTGTGAAAAATGTAAGGTAGCCTATATTAGGCCCTGCTAAAATAATCTAGAGCATAAAATTAGGGTCAATGAAAAAAAAAAGTACATTATTTCATTATGATGTTTTCATTAAAACAAAAAATAAAAATCTGTATAATGTCAATACCAAGCTAAATATCACACTGCTTTTTAAAAATATTTTTAAAATTGATATATTACAGTTGTATGTATTTTGGGAGTACAAATGATATTTTGGTACATTTATCCAACTTGTAATGATCAAATCAGGGTATCTGCTGTGAATATTACTGGTTCATGATATACTGTAGCAAATAAACTGAGTCCTATTTTTCTGGCTTAGCCTGGTAAACAGCAATGAAGCCTCAGAAATAGGACAGAAGATCTCATCACTCTCCTGGAAGCCTAATTCAATGTCTACACCAACATATACCAAACTACTTCTGGCTACAAGGTCTTGCACATGTAGAGTGGGGCAGAAGATTCCCACAATTAAGAGGTGTGACAATAACGATTCACCTCATTGGCCTGAGAATACCACAAATGCAGTGGTATGCTGGCGGTATTGTGAACAAGACACAATGCTATACCTGGTCATGTAGGTAAAGTGATTTAGTCTAATACAACTAACACAAGTCCTTCTCCTCTTTTGTAATTCAGGGACAATTTAATAATACTAAATAATATACAGCTGCCTCAAAGAGTGAAATAATAGAGACCAAGTACTTGTACTACCCATGATGTACAATAAAAGATGCACAATGCAGCCAGGCATGGTGGCTCATGCCTGTAATCCCAACACTTTGGGAGGCCAAGGAGGGCAGATCATGAGGTCAAAGTGATCAAGACCATCCTGGCCAACATGGTGGAATTCCATCTCTACTAAAAATACAAAAAAATTAGCTGGGTGTGGTGGCGTGTGCCTGCAGTCCCAGCTACTTGAAAGGCTGAGGCAGGAGAATCATCTGAAATTGGGAGGCAGATGTTGCAGTAAGACAAGATCGCGCCACTATACTCTAGTCTCGCAACAGTGAGACTCCATCTCAAAAAAAAAAAAAAAAAAAAAGATGTACAATGCTTCTTTAAGCCAGTATCAGGATTAAAGTGAATGAAAAGCACACTCTGTATATGTATTATTATTATTATTATTAGTTTTTATAGATGGCGTCTTGTTATATTGTCTAAGTTGGCCTTGATCTCCTGGGTTCAAGTGATCCTCCCACCGTAGCCTCTCAAGTAGCTGGGACTGTAGTCATGAGCCACTGTGCCTTGCTGTGGCTTATTTTTACCGATAGACATTTAACAATTACATCACCTGTTGGTCATTAAGGTTCCCCTGTACTAAGGAGTCAATGAAAACATGTTGACTGAGGTTCCTTCCTTTTCGTTCTTTTATGATGTTCCTTAAAATAGACTCCAGTTGCATAAGGGCTTACAGAAAAAAAAACAAAATGATTTTAGAATATATGCATCAATGGAGATTGAACTTTTAAAAAATAATTCTGCACAATGTTACTATGCACAGAAGAAAACCTTCAAAGTTAGTAACCAACAACAAAGAAAGCTAATTTATGTTTAAACACATCTATTCTCCTCCTCCTTTTTGTATTTAACATACATACCAAAAAGTGCACAAAGCACATAAGTACAGTTTAAGGAATAATTATACATCACTACCACTCAGGTCAAGAAGTTGAATAATGCCAGCACTTCACTTTTTCTTTTTATTTATTTTATTTTTTAGTCAGAGTCTTGCTCTGTTGCCTAGGCTGTAGTGTAGTGGTGTGATCTTGGCTCACTACAGCCTTGACTTCCCAGGCTCAGATGATTCTCCTATCTCAGCCTCCCAAATAACTGGGACTACAGGCATGCTACCATGACCAACTAATTTTTGTATTTTTGGTAGAGATGGGGTTTCTCCATGTTGGCCAGGCTGGTCTCAAACTCATGGGCTCAAGCAATCCACCCATCTCAGCCTCTCAAAGTGCTAGGATTACAGGTGTGAGCCACCACACCCGGCCTAATACCAGCACTTTCAAGGCCTCCAAACACCTAAGCCTTTCTCCCTTGCTATCACTCTGAACCGTCCTTCTAAATTCTGTCTTCTTAACTCCATTCCTTCTCCCAAATCAGGAATCACTTATTTAGGGATAGAAACAGATGTGAAATAACCAGAAAAGTAAATTTCTAAAAATCTGAAAGAGGCTGGGTGTGGTGGCTCAAGTCTGTAATCCCATCAAGACGGTGAAACCTCGTATCTACTAAAAATACAAAAATTAACTGAGCATGGTGACAGGTGTCTGTAACCCCAGCTATTTAGAAGGCTGAGGCGGGAGAATTGCTTGAACCTGGGCGGCAGAGGTTGCAGTGAGCTGAGACTGCACCACTGTACTCCAGCCTGGGTGACAGAGTGAGACTCTATCTCAATAAATAAATAAAATAAAATAAAAAGATATAAACAACTGATATCCAATGGCCCAAAAATTATCCACAAATACATTTCGGTCTTCATCTTATTTGAAGATGAGCTATCATACCACTGATGATGTTGTAACTTACTCCCCAAGAAACACTTTTTCATCTGGCTGCCAGGAGTCTACTCCCCTAGACTCCACACTTCCCTCCCACTTTACTGCCTGCTCATTTTGTCTCCTTTTATGATTCTTTTTCAATCTCTTGAATTTCTCAGTAATGAAATGTTCAAGGACAGGGCTCAGTTTTGGGACCTCTTCTCTTTTTGTGTCTATATTCACTACCTGGTGATCTTTAATCTCAAGGCTTTCAGTGTGCAGTATATGTACCGCACACTTCCAAATCTGTATTTCTTTCTCATCAGCTCCAGACTCTCTCTCTCATTTTTTTTTTTTTTTGAGATGGAGTCTCACCCTGTCACCCAGACTGGAGTGCAATTGTGTGATCTTGGCTCACTGCAACCTCTGCCTCCTGGGTTCAAACAATTCTCCTGCCTCTCAGTCTCCTGAGTAGCTGGGATTACAGGCACCCACCACCATGCCCAGCCAATTTTTGTATTTTTATTAGAGACAGGGTTTCACCATGTTGGCCAGGGTGGTCTTGAACTACTGACCTCGTGCTCCGCCTGCCTCGGCCTCCCAAAGCACTGGGATTACAGGTGTGAGCCACTGCACCTGGCCTCATATATCTAATTCTAATAACAAACTCAACCTCTGGACCTGGATGTCTGAAACATACCAAACATACTAAACTCGAGCTTTCCTCCAAAACCTGGATCTTCTCACAGTCTTCCCCATCTTATTTCTTGACAACCTCTTTTTACAATTAGGCCGAAAACCTTGATGTCTCCCTCTCCCTTATACCTTAATTATAATCTGTCAGTCAATGTTAGTAGGTCTATCTTCAAAGTACCAAATTACTTTCTTACTCCTTTTTTCCCCTTATTCTAAATTTTCTGTTGCCTGCCACTTGGTCCAAGCCACATTATCTCTCAAGCCTGGTTCACTCCAATAGCCCTCTGACTAGTTTCCCTGCTTTTGCTCTGGGCCCGTTCAGTCTACCATACCAGTCAAAGTGATCCTTTTATAACATAACTCAGATTGTAACTCTGCTCAAAGCCTGCCAGTGGCTTCCTATCTCATAGTAACAACCTAGTCACACAATGGTCTCTAAGCCATACAAAACCCCTTCCTCTCTCCAGTCTTTCTCACCTCATCTCCTTCTGCTCCTCTTCTTACTTTACTCCAGCCACACTGACCTTCCTATTGTACTTCAAATACAGCAGGAAGAGCCCTACTTCAAGGACTCAGTAATTACTTTTCCTCTACATGGAATATTTTTCCATTGAACATCTGGGTATCCAGATGTTCTGCATGACTGGTTTCATCTCTTGCAAGTGTCTACTCAAAAGTCACCTCATCTTGGTGAGGCCTTTCCTAATAATTACTTAAAATTGCAACCTGCCAACCCACTGCACTCTTTATCCCTTTCTGGTTTTACTTTTCTCTATAGCATTTTTCACCTTTTAATGTACTATTCAATTTACTTATTTAGATTACTGTCTGTTTCTTCCCACTAGAATGTGGTTCCAAAAAAGGCAAGAAATTTTGTTTAGGCTCTTCAGCAACCAAAACATGCCAGGATATCATAGATCTTTATTAAATATTTATAGAACTGAATCAATATAATACATATTAGTGATTAAAATGAGAAATTATTGCTGGGCGCGGCGGCTCACGCCTGTAATCCCAGCACTTTGGGAGGCCGAGGTAGATCACTTGAGGTCAAGAGTTTGACATCAGCCTAGCCAATGTGGTAAAACCCCATCTCTACTAAAAAATACAAAAATGAGCTGAGCATGGTGGCAAGTGCCTGTCCTCTCAGCTATTTGGGAGGCTGAGGTGGGAGAATTGCTTGAACCCGGGAGGCAGAGGTTTCAGTGAGCCAAGATTGCACCACTGCACTCCAGCCTGGGCGATAGAGTGAGACTCTGTCTCAAAAAAAAAAAAAAGAATAAGATAAGAAATTATTAACACTGTAAAGAAGCTGTTCCCAGACTTTGCTATACATTAGAATCACCTGATAAGTTTTTTTCAAACAACAGTAAAGCACAAGTCACCCCTCATACCAATTAAATCCGAATGTTTACAGGTAGAAGTCAGGCTTCAATATAAAAGATTCAATGTGTAGCAAAGTTTGGGAACTACTGTTGTACATTCTCAACCCTACAAGTACATTAGAATAATCTGGAGCGCTTTCACAAAAATACCTGATGTCCATGGTACCCCCATCTCAGATTCTGAATAAACTGGTCTAGGATAAGGCCTGATCTTCAGGTTTTGGGCTTTAAGTTCCCCAACTGATTCTAATGTGCAAATCAGGTTGGAAATTAAACAAAGGAAGCTCTGATCCAGTCATGGGATCCCACTTTTATAACACTAGAACATAATCATTTTCAATAAAAGCTCAAATCTGATCTATGCCCATGTTACAGCCCAAGGGAACACATCATGCCATACAATTTTTATTTAGAATCAAAGAATATAAATTATTTTCATTTCATATTAATTTAACCAGTATTCCTGAAATACATTTTTTATCAAGGGGAATGAATCCAAATGCACTGATCAAGATAATCATAATGGTCATAAAAACCAGATAGCAGGAAATGTGTCAATTAAACTGTTTTTCTTTTCTTTTTTACATCTGTTGGCCCAAGAAAATCACTAAAACTGTAAGCTAATGAGAATAGGGATTTCTGTCTCCTATGCATAGAATAAGGCCTAGCACAGCCTCAATAAATGTTTGTTGAAAGGATGAAGAAAAAAAATCCTGTGAAGCAAAACTATAATGTATAGAAAACAATCCATTATTCCAATGCAGCCTCTGTATTTTAAGTTATCCTGCATGCTTCCAAAAAATGAAATGAAGTAGCTTAGAATAAAATTATTGGCCAGGCGTGGTGACTCATGCCTGTAATCCCAGCAATTTGGGAGGCCAAGGTGGGCAGATCACGAGGTCTGCCCAGCCAACATGGTGAAACCCTGTCTCTACTGAAAATACAAAACTTAGCATAGTGATGCACACTTGTAATCCCAGCTACTCAGGAGGATGGGGCAGGAGAATCGCTTGAACCCATGAGGTAGAGGTTGCACTGATCTGTGATCGCACCACTGCACCCCAACTGGGCAACTCCGTCTTAAAATAATAATAACAACAACAACAACAACAGTAACAACACATTTTAGAAAGTATTAAAGCTTTTTTAATTTATATTTTATTTTTTTAAAGACGGAGTTTCACTTTGTCACCAAGGCTGGAGTGTAATGGTGTGATCTTGACTCGCTGCAACCTCTGCCTCCTGGGTTCAAGTGATTTTCCTGCCTCAGCCTCCTGAGTGGCTGGGATTACAGGCGCCCACCACCATACCTAGCTAATTTTTTATATTTTTAGTAGAGATGGTGTTTCACCATGTTGGCCAGGCTGGTGTTGAACTCCTGATCTCAGGTGCTCTGCCTGCCTCGGCCTCCCAAAGTTCTGGGATTGCAGGTGTGAGCCACCATGCCCAGCCTAAAGCGTTATAATTATTCAACCACTGACAGAAAAAAGAGTAAGATGGAATAATTAATTTGGGACAGCTATCTTATATTAAAATTGCTATTTTTCTGTGTGAACTGTATAAAGTTGTAATCAATGCCAAACAATATTGAAAATATTTTTATTCAATGTTATAATGACAAAAATTTTTGAGGTTGCAATTTTTTTTTTTCTTTGAGATAGAGTCTCACTCACCCAGGCTGGAGTGCAGTGGCAGGATCTTGACTCACTGCAACTTTTGCCTCCAGGGTTCAAGCAGTTCTCATGCCTCAGCCTCTTGAGTTGCTAGGATTTCAGGTATATGCTGCTGTACCTGGCTAATGTTTTATATTTATTTAGTAGAGATAGGGTTTCACTATGTTGGCCAGATTGGTCTCGAACTCCTGGCCTCAAATGATCTGCTTACGGTGTGTGCTACCATACCAGGCCTACATTGCTAATTTAAAAAAATTTTTTTCATCTCAAACTCCTGAGCTGAAGTGATCCTCTCAACTCAGCCTCCCAAGTAGCTGGGACTACAGGCATGTGCTACCATGGCTGCCATTTTTTATAAATATCTGTAATATTTAATCATGTTGACATTATTTCCCTACTAATTCCTATAGTGTTGAACATTTATAGTTTGTTCCTGCTTACAGAACAAACTACTTGTTCTACTTGCAGAAATAGAACTACAAAATATACCTTCAGGAATATTGTCTTGTTTCATATACTTTCATCCATTATTTATGGTTTTCAGTATGCAGTAGCAAACTGCTTTCTTAAGATTGTACCCTTATGCTTTCCGTTAATCCTGTAGAGTGTATCAGCTCTATAGCACTCTCATTCAACAGTGAGTGCTAGAGTTTGTTTTACTAATTTAATAATTTTTCTTCACTTCTGCTAAAGAAAACTTCCATTTGTAGAAAATGTAGAAAAAAAGCATAAAGAAAGAAAATATAAATGAACTTTAATCTCACTATTCAGAGATAACCTTATTAAAACTACGCCATCTTTATTTTTTGTCCTCACTAAAAATTAAGAGTGACCAACTTACCATCTTCATATTGTTTTTTCCGAGTTGTATTTTTATCAAGTGATCCATCTAGAAAGCCTTTTCCAATCTCAGACCAAACCTGAAAATAGGTAAATATACATATCTATTATCTAATAGGTAGAATTTTTAAAATAATACAGAGCAATGTGACCTATTAACTTAAGAACTTTTTTTTTTTTTTGAGTCAGAGTTCTGGCTCTGTCACCCAGGCTGGAGTGCTGGAGTGCAATGGCACAATCAAAGCACATTGCAACCTCCACCTCAAACTATCCTCCCACCTCAGCCTTCTAAGCAGCTGGGACTACAGATGTGTGCCACCATGGCCAGCTAATTTTTCTGTTTTTTGCAGTGATGGGTTTCACCATGTTTCCCAGACTGGTCTTGAACACCTGAGTTCAAGTGATCCTCCCATCTCAGTCCCTCAAAGTGTTGGGATTGTAGGCGTGAGCAACCCAACTGGCAGGAACTCTTTTCTCACCAACAAATCTGATAATTAAACTCTCCTTTTCAACTGGCTGCACAATCCTTTACTCCATAGTCTCAGAGGAGAGGGTACAAATATATTTTAATGATTTCATTCAAGGCACTTTCAAACTAATAAGAAGTGGAAAGTGAAAAATTTCTTTTCTCTAGAAGGAGTAAGGACAAGAAAAAGGACACAGCGGTAAAGTCAGTCCTCATTTTTGTATTATACTGGCACAAGTGTAAAATAAAATTCACAGGTTAATTACAAATTTCTTTCACCTGTAATACTGATAAACATTGGCTGAGGTAAAGAAAAAGGTTAAAAGTCTGAGATTTGGATATAAACTGCAGAATAGGCTTCCAAATTTTCACAATTAGCCCCTGAACAAACTTTAACCTGATTTTAATTCGAAAGTTCTAAGAATAGGCTGGGTGCGGTGACTCAGGTCTGTAATCCCAACACTTTGGGAGGCTGAGGCGAGCAGATCATGAGGTCAGGAGATCAAGACCATCCTGGCTAACACAGTGAAACCATCTCTACTTGAAAAAAAAAAATAAATAATAATAATAATTAGCTGGGCGTGGTGGCGTGCGCCTGTAGTTCCAGCTACTCAGGAGGCTGAGGCAAAAGAATAGCTTGAACCCAGGAGGCAGACATTGCAGTAAGCCAATATCATGCCACTGCACTCCAGTCTGGGGGACAGAGCCAGAGAACTTAGGGAAAGGACACAACACTTATTAATCAATGGCTAAATACTGTATTTGAAAAACAATACATTTTTAAAAGTCCTCAATGCTTACCTTAAATGCAAACAGTTCAGATTAAATGTAAAAAAAAAATCAAACTACTAAAACTATGGTAAAAATTAATAGTAGGCTGAGTGGCTCACACCCATAATCCCAGCACTTTGGGAGGACAGGGCGGGTAGACTATATGGGCTAAGGAGTTTAAGAACATGGTGAAACTCTTTCTCTACGAAAAATACAAAGAATTAGCCAGGTGTGGTGGTGAGCAGCTGTGGTCCTAGCTAATTCAGGAGGGTTAGGTGGAAGGATAGCTTGAGTCTGGGAGTTGGAGGCTGTAGTCAGCTGACATTGCAGCACTGCAGCCTAAAAAAAAAAGAAAAAAAAAATGCAAATATTTAGATAAAACCCTTAAAGTTTGAAAGGAGTTTCTAAGCATGACAGAGCACAGGGCACAAATTCACAATGAAAGAGTTAAATTGATTTAGCTATATAAAAACATTAACATTTGTGATACTGAAAAAATATCACAAAGCTTTTATTTATTTACTATAAATAAATGTAAAAGCAAATGAAAACTGAGACTAAAAATAAAGAGCTATTCTAGATTAGTCAGAAAAAGAAACACATCAATAGAAATACAGGCAAAAGAGCCAGGTGGGCCTAACACATATTTGGGAAGCTGAAGTTAGAGGATCCCTTGAGCCCAAAAGTTTGAGACCAGTCTGGACAACAGGGCGATACTATGTCACAAAAAAATAAAATTATGAAGAAACATAGGCAGAGGACATAAGAAAACATCCCACAAAAGAAACCCAAGTGTTTAATAAAAGTATAAAAATATGATTTTTTTTTTGTTTTTAAAACAGTGTCTGTCTCTGTCTCCAAGGCTGGAGTTCCATGGCACAATCATGGTTCTCTGCAACCTCCACTTCCTGGGCTCAAGCAATCCTCTGGCCTCAGCCTCCCAACTAATAGGGACTACAAGAGTGCGATACCACACCCAGCTAATTTTTGTGAGTTTTCTGGGTAAAGATGGGATTTTGTCATGTTGCCTAGGCTGGCCTCAAACTCCTGGGCTCAAGTAATCCTTCTGCCTTGGGCTTTCCAAAGTGCGAACATTATAGGCGTGAACCATTGTACACCCAACCAAAAAGATGTTTAACTTCATAAGTAATAAGAGAATTATACATTTCAGGCCGGGCATGGTGGCTCACGCCTGTAATCCCAGCACTTTGGGAGACTGAGGCGGATGGATAACTTGAGATCAGGAGTTCGAGACCAGCCTGGCCAACATGGTGAAACCCCATCTCTACTAAAAATACAAAAATTAGCTGGGCGTGGTGGCAGGTGCCTGTAATCCCAGCTACTGGGGAGGCCGAGGCATCAAAATCGCTTGAACCCAGGAAGCAGAGGTTGCAGTGAGCCAAGATTGCACCATTATACTCCTGCCTAGGCAACAAGAGAGAAACTCTGTCTCAAAAAACAAACAAAAAAAAACTGGCTGGGTGCAGTGGCTCAAGCCTGTAATCCCAGCACTTTGGAGGCTGAAGCGAGCGAACCTCCTAAGGTCAGGAGTTCGAGATCAACCTGGCCAAGATGGTGAAGCCCCATCTCTACTAAAAATAACAAAATTAGCTGGGTATGGTGGCCCATGCCTGGAATCCCAGTTACTCAAGAGGGTAAGGCAGGAGAATCACTTGAATCTGGGAGGCAGAGGTTGCCGTGAGCTGAAATCATACCACTGCACTCCAGCTTGAACAGCAGAGCGAGACTCTGTCTCAAAAACAACAACAAACAACTATATATTTCAATCACAAAATGTCATTTTTGGCTTATGGGATAGGCAATTTTTTTTTTTTTTTTTTTGAGACAGGGTCTCAGTCTATCATTCAGGCTGGAGTACAGTGGTGTGATCCTCCCAGGCTCAAATGATCCTCCTGCCTCAGTCTCCCAAGTAGCTGGGACTATAGGCATGCATGTCATCACACTTGAATATTTTTTTTATTATTTTTTGTATAGGATTGGTGCGGTGACTCATGCCTGTAATCCCAGCACTTCGGGAGGCCAAGGCGGGCGGATCACAAGGTCAGGAGATCGAGACATCCTGGTCAACATGGTGAAATGCCATCTCTAGTAAAATAAAAAAAAAAAAAATTAGCCAGGCGTGGTGGTGCATTCCTGTAGTCCCAGGTACTCAGGAGGCTGAGGCAGGAGAATTGCTTGAACCAGGGTGGTGGAGGATGCCATGAGCTGTTATCCTGCCACTGCACTATAGCCTGGGTGACAGAGCAAGACTCTGTCTCAAAAAAAAATTTTTTTTTTTGGTAGAGATAGAGTTCTCACTGTGTTGCCCAGGCTGGTCTTGAACTTCTAGGCTCAAGTAATCCTCCTGCCTTGACTTCCCAAAGTGCTGGGATTACAGGCATAAGCCACTATACCTGGCCTAGAAAGGCAAATATTTAAGGACCAACGATTCTAAATGTTGCCAAAAGCACAGGGTAAGAGCACACTAATATTGATGGAAAAATACTTGGGACAATGTTTCTGGGAGGCAGTTAGGAAATACAATATGCAACTGAAGGCAAGATGTATGTTTTTTCATATTTTAACACCTGTGAAATCAGTATGCATCTTACAAGTGATGACATCTTCCAACTGTTTTGATCCAAGTGGCAGTCATGATGCAGTTGTCATTGGCTCTGAATTTACAAGTTGGTTATTATTCTTGGTGACATAACTGAACAATGGCAATCTCTTGGCATTTCAGACATTAAAAGATCATTTCGGGGGTGGCCAGGAGGATGATAAGAAATCACTTAATGGGAACAATGTACATTATTTGGGTGATGGATACACTAAAAGCCCTGACTTCACCACTATACAATCTATGCATGTACTAAAATTATACATATAACCCATAAATTTATACAAATAAAAAAAATGCTTGACAGTCCACTCTGGTGGCAAGGCTGTGGATATTTAAAGAAAGAAAGAAAAAATCATTTGAGGAAGAGTAAATCCTGTTTATAGTCTGTAAAGTTTCCTTTGACAGCTTTTAGTAATATTAAGAAAACATCAAATTCTTGCCAAAAATATATATTTTGAATCTACTCATGAAATATCAGACAAACTCATTGAAGGATAACTGTCTACAAAATAACTGTCCTGTACTATTCAAAAATGTAAAGGTCTATAAATGAAGAAAAGCTGAGGAACCGTTCCAGATTAAAGAGGTCTGATCTCTAAAAGTACTGAGTGATCATGGGTTGGGTCCTGGAATTGGAAGGGATGAGGCTGTGAATCTACAAGATTATTATTGATATAACCAAAGAAATTTGATAACTCTGTTGTCACTCATAAGAGAATATCCTTGCTTATAGGAAAACATCACCTGAAATGTTTACGGGCAAGCAGGCAAAATGTTCAGTTTACTCTCCAATGATTTGAGGAAAGAGGGAGGAATGGATATAGATATAGATAGACAGAAAATGAATAACAAAAGCATGTGCAGCAAAATGTAAACAATTACTGAACCTAGGTAAAGGATCTAAGGGAGGGAGGGAGTTCCTTGTATTAACTGTAACTTTTCTGTAAGTTTGAAATTATTTCTATTTTGAGGTTATAAGAAAGGAAAGAAAAAAAAACACCAGCATAAAAATATGCAGGATAGATATCAGCAACTGGAAGAAAATCATGGAAACAATAGTGAGATCTCTTTTTTTTTTGAGACAAGTCTCACTCCATCACCCAGGCTGAAGCACAGTAGGATAGTCTTGGCTCACTATAACCTCTGGCTCCCGGGTTCAAGCAATTCTCATGCCTCAGCCTGCCAAGCAGCTTGAATTACAGGCACAAGCCACCATGTTTGGCTAGTTTTTGTATTTTTAGTAGAGATGGAGTTTTGCAATGTTGGCTAGGCTGACCTTGAACTCCTGACCTCAAGTGATCTGTCCGCCTCGGTCTCCCAAAGTATTTGGATTACAGGTGTGAGCCACTACACCCAGCCAAGCCTTGTTCTTAATAGGCAACAATCTGCATTATTAAACTATCCAGTATGATGAAGAATTATTATTATTATTTTTTTAGAGACAGGGCCTCACTGTCTCTAAGGCTGGAGTGCAGTACTACAATCATAGCTCACTGTAGCCTTGAACTCCTGGGTTCAAGTAATCCTCCTGCCTCAGCTTCAGTAGCTGGGACAACAGGCACATGCTACCACGCCTGGCTAATGATGAAAGAATAATTTAATTAATTAATTAATTAATTAATTGTTTTGAGACAGAGTCTCACTCGTGTCTCCCAGGCTGGAGTGCAGTGGCTCGATCTCGGCTCACTGCAACCTCTGTCTCCCAGGTTCAAGCAATTCTCCTACCTCAGCCTCCCAAGTACCTGGGACTACAGGCATGTGCCACCATGCCTGGCTAATTTTTTTGTATTTTTAGTAGAGATGGGGTTTCACCATGTTAGTCAGGCTGGTCTCGAACTCCTGACCTTAGATGATCTGCCCACCTCTGCCTCCCAAAGTGTTGGAATTACAGGCGTGAGCCACTGTGCCAGGCCTATTTTATTTTATTTATTTGTTTTTTAGACAGACTTTTACTCTGTCACCCAGGCTGGAGTGCAGGGGCATGATCTTGGCTTACTGTGACCTCTGCCTACCAGTTTCAAGCGATTCTCGTGGCTCAGCCTCCCGAGTAGCTGAGATTACAGGCACCCACTACCACACCTGGCTGATTTTTGCATTTTTAGTAGAGACAGGGTTTCACTGTGTTGGGCAGGCTGGTCTCAAACTCCTGACCTCAGCCTCCCAAAGGGCTGGGATTATAGGTATGAGTCACTGCACCCAGCCTGAAAGAATAATTTTAAATTTAGCCCCAGACTTACTGTGCCATGATTCTTCTGGAAGCAAACAACTTCCTGATCATCTTCAAATGTACTACCCATTACCATCTGTGTAACAGACTTCATAGCAAAACCAAGCATATGCTGGCTGAGGGGCACGTGCTGGGACTCTGGGTAAGAGAGCCATTTATCTAATAATTCTTCTGAAAGCTGAAAGAGAACAGAAAATCACAAAGATTACTATTTCTTCTTTCTAAATCTCTGAAAACGTTACTAAGTGGATTCATTTAATAGCAAACACAGTTAAACTCTGTAACTAAAGTGCACATTCAGGTATGCATCTGTCAGCCTAGCACTAGCTCCACCTATAATTGTATCCCAATGTCTCAGGTTCAGCTTCTAGCAAACAGCTTATATGTAAAACAAAGCAGAACCACTATTAAAACAATAAAAACAGAAAATATAAAAACTCAAAGATAGTAAAACCTTAAACCCAATGGAAATTAAAAGACCAAAATCTTAGTATCTAATTAAAAATAATGAAAAGTCTGCCACAGAATGTCTGTGACATAGTATTCAATAAATATATGAATATATATATAAGTCCTAAACATATTTTAGTGACAGAAACCTCTCAGAGTCTCTTTGTTATTTCTTCCTTCACCAAATATTTATTAAATACCTATGGAATAAAAACAGAGTTTAGTAAAAAGATTACAAGCACTAGGCCAGGTGCAGTGATTCATACCTGTAATCCTAGCACTTTGGGAGGCCAATGTGGGTGGATCACTTGAGGTCAGGAATTCGAGACCAGCCTGGCCAACTACTAAAAATATAAAAATTAGCCAGGTGTGGTGGTACATGCCTGTAATTCCAGCTACTCAGAAGGCTGTTGCAGAATTGCTTGAATCCAGGAGGAGGAGGCTACAGTGAGCCAAGATCATGCTACTGCACTCCAGCCTGGGAGACAAAGTGAGACTCCATCTCAAAAAAACAAAAAAAAAAACTTTTTTGGTAGGTGTAATTAAATTAAGGATCTCCAATGAGATCATCCTGGATTTACAGTAGAATTGACTCTTATCTTTACATAAAATAAAAGCAGAGGGAGTTTGTTTTTTCTTTTTTTTTTTGAGACGGAGTTTCGCTGTTGTTACCCAGGCTGGAGTGTAATGGCGTGATTTCAGCTCACCGCAACCTCCGCCTCCTGGGTTCAGGCAATTCTCCTCCCTCAGCCTCCTGAGTTCCTGAGTAGCTGGGACTACAGGCACGCGCCACCATGCCCAGCTAATTTTTTGTATTTTTAGTAGAGACGGGGGTTTCACCATGTTGACCAAGATGGTCTTGATCTCTTGACCTCAGGATCCACCCGCCTCGAGATCCACCCACCTTGGCCTCCGAAAGTGCTGGGATTACAGGCGTGAGCCACCGAGCCCGGCCTCTATGTCTTTCTTTTATAGCTCTTTACTTCATGTGTGTATCTATGTCTTAAATTTTCTCTCTGCTTAGGGCCGGGCGCGGTGGCTCATGCCTGTAATCCCAGCACTTTGAGAGGCCGAAGTGGGTGGATCACGAGGTAAGGAGTTCAAGACCAGTCTGGCCAACAGAGTCTCAACTGAAAATACAAAAATTAGCCAGGTGTGGTGGTTTGCGTCTGTAATACCAGCTACTTGGGAGGCTGAGGCAGGAGAATTGTGTGAACCCAAGAGGCAGAGGTTGCAGTGAGCCAAGACTGCACTATTGCATGCCAGCCCAGGTGGCAGTGAGAGGCTCTGTCTCAAAAAAAAAAAGAAAAGGAAAAAGATAAAACATTAAATACTAACTGCAAGAAAGCTAGTGGAGTTAATAACAGAAAAAATAAACTTTAAGGCAAGAAGTATTACTAGAGATAAAGAGGGATATTTCATAATGACAAAGTAGTCAGTACCAGGAATATATAATAAGACTAAGTTGGGAAACACTCAATTTCCTAACTTCCAAACATATAAACCAAGTCTGTAATCTCGAAGCTTTAGGAGGCCAGAATGGAGGACTGTTTGAGGCTAAGAGTTTGAGACAAATCTAGGCGACACAGTGATACTCCAACTCTACAAAAATAATTTAAAATTAGCTAGGCATGGTGGTGCACACCTGTAGTACCAGCTACTTGGGAGGTTCACTTGAGACGAGGTATGCAAGGCTGCAGTGATCCATGATCACACTACTGCATTCCAGCCTGGGTGACAGAGTAAGACCTGTCTCTAAAGCAAAAACACGACACACACCCACCCACACATACACAACATACACAAACATGACAGAGCTAAATAGAACTAAAATAAAAAATACAAAAATCCACAATTAAAGAGGGAGAAAACTCCTCTCAGCAGCTAAAACAAACAAGGAAAGCTGAAAGAAAGCTAGTGGAGTTACTATCAGGAAAATTAAACTTTAAGGCATGAAGGGTTACTAGAGGGATATTTCATAATGGCAAAGTAGTCAGTACCAGGAATATATAATAAGACTAAGGTGGGAAACATTCAGTTTCCTAAATTCCAAAAATATAAACTAAAAACTGACAGAGGCTAGACTCAGTGGCTCATGCCTGTAATGCCAGAGCTGTAGGAGGTCAAAATTTGAGACCAGGAGGGACTATGAGGGACACAGGGACACAGAATAAGTCTCAAAAACATTTCAAAGGATTGAAATCATTTAAAGTATGTTCTCTGCCATTAGTGCAATTAAGCTATAAATCAATACAAAATAGATAACTAGAAAAATTTTACCTTTCTGGAATTTAATCACTATACTTGTATATAATTCTTGAGCTAAAGAAGAAACCACAATGGAAACTAGAAACTATTTTGAACCAAATGATAATGGAAATATAGCAAATCAAAACTTGTATACAACAGAAATACAGAGGGAAATGTATAGATTTAAATTCATATATTGGTAAGGAAAGGGCTGTTTATTAACGATCTAAGCATCCATCTCAAGAAACTAGAAAAATAGCAAATTAAAACCAATGAAAGTTGAAGGAAGGAAATAAATTATAAGAGCATAAACAAAATTAGAAAACAAATAATATATAAAAAGTTGGTTCATGTAAAAAAATTAATAAAATTCAAAGACATTGTATCAGTTACAAATGTATTGCCCCTGACCTATATATTCATTCTTTTTGCTTTGCTGTTAAAATAGACTTGCAGGTCTGGTATGGTGGTATACATCTGTAATCCCAACACTTTGGGAGGCTGAGGCAGGAGGATCACTTGAGACCAGAAGTTTGAGACCAGAATGAACAACACAGTGAGACCACCATCTCTAATTTAAACAAAATAAAATAATATAAAAATCAACTTGGGTCCTTTACATATTTTTCCTATGCCATCTGGCATGATGTTAAGCTTTCCCAATATAAGGTGCTAGAGAGACATTTGTAAGAAGAGTCTTGCTTCCTGGTTCCCCTGTGCTCATCATAGAGCAGGCCACTGTGATGTCTGAAGCTTTCCAGTGTCAGGGTCCTGCAGTGCACTGAAAAGCAGTCAGCAGCTTCCCCCATCAGCCCTCCCCTCGGGTGCTTTTTGTAGGAGATGTTCTCCAACCCCTACAGCACCTGCTGCAGCATGGAGTAGCTAGCAGCTTGCCCTACCAACTCCCCCAAAAGTTGTGCCTCAGGTGAGACACCTCTCCATGAACAGCTTTCCCCATCACCTTAGAGGACAGCATACTAGGGGATAAATTTCCAACCAGGTCCAAATGGCAGATTTCCAGGAAGTTTTGCTAATGTGGCACCACAGCAACTTCTCTGCCATTCATAGCAGCTGTGGCTCCTCCAATAAGCCTGAATCTGAGTCCTGTGGAAGAGGGATCTTTTGAGTGCCCTCTGTCTCGGCCCTGGGGTTTGTGACTGTTACTTATATCTGCTAATCCTTTTTTTTTTTGAGACAAAGGAGCCCAGAAACTACAGGATGTAGTATGCAGTGATCATGCTACTGCACTCCAACCCAGGCTGGAGTGATGACTGCACACTACATCCTGTAGCTCCTGGATTCAAGGGATCCTCCCATCCTCCTGCCTTGCCTCCTGAGTAGCTGGAACTATGGGCATGCACTACCAGACCCAGCTAATACATTTTTTAAAAATCTTTGTTTGTAGAGACAGGGTCTTGCCATTTTGCCCAGGATGGTCTTAAATTCCTGAACTCAAGCAATCCTCCCACCTCAGCCTCTCTAAGTGCTGGGATTATAAGCTAAGTAACTGTGCCCAGCTATAGTCCTATATTCTTCAGAGTTCTTTTTAGAGTAGCCCCTATTATAGTTCTTTATTTTGAAATTATTTATTAATTATTATTTTTTGAGATGAAGTCTAGCTCTGTCACCCAGGCTGGAGTGCAGTGGCGCAATCTTGGCTCACTGCAACCTTTGCCTCAAACTCCTAACCTCAGGTGAATTGCCTGGCTCAGCCTTCCAAAGTGCTGGGATTACACGTGTGAGTCACTGCACCTGGCCCCTTTCAGTTTCTGAATCTTCAGTATATATTTTTTTGAGATGGAGTTTCACTCTTGTTGTCCAAGCTGGAGTGCAATGGCGTGATCTCCACTAACTGCAACCTCCACCTCCCAGGTTCAAGCGATTCTCCTGCCTCAGCCTCCTGAGTAGTTGACATTACAGGCACGTGCTACCACGCCCAGCTAATTTCTTATATTTTTAGCAGAAACAGGGTTTCACCATGTTAGCCAGGCTGTTTTTGAACTCTCAACCTCAGGTGATCTGCCCGCCTTGGCCTCCCAAAGTGAAGGGATTACAGGCATGAGGCACCACATCCAGCCGATCTTCACTATATTGAATGGGAATTCTGATGAGCTTCATTTGATAGTTAGTTCAGTATTACATATTAACTTACTATTGGTAAAAATGTCCAAATATAGGATAAATGCTTTCCTTTCCTAATGGACTTCTTTTCAGAACAGGTCTTCAAATGTTGTCTTGTGTGATATATGTACATTTACCCGAAATAACTATCTAGTTGTTGAATAACAGTAATGTTATCTATGCTGGAGTATTCTATCAGCTACATTTTTATGACATATAAATCACATGTATACGATGTATAAACTGAAAGACCCAACAAATATATGCTACTAATCTTATCTTGCATCCTAAATAATGGTATGATCATTTATAGATGTCTTCAGAATGTCCACATTAAAATGCTACAGTAATTTCAACTAACATAAAATTGTAATCACAGAAAAATAAAGCTCAACATAAAATTCTACCTGGAGGCAGGCTTACAATTCAACAGATAAGATTATGGAGTTTGTATTTAGAAAAAATACAAACTTTCTTTTTGAAAAGAACTGAGACTTTTGAAAAAAGTCATTAAGTAATTATTACATAATTATTTTAAAATTATTAGAATCATAGAGAAGTTATTTTAATTCCACTTTGTATTAGGATATTATTAATTTCAATTCTAAAGAAGATTTTTAAAAATTAGTCAAGCAAAAGCAAGAGTATATCCCAGAGGAGCAGAACCATGCTAGAGAGGCAAGATAGCCTTGTGGTTAAATATATAAACTCTGGACTCAGACTGACTGGAATCAATTCCTAATCCTTCTACTTATTTACTAGCTGTATGACCTTGGGCAAGCTACTTAACACTATATGCTTCATTTTCTTCATCTGTAAAAAAGGGGTAAATTTGTAATACCTACCTATAAAGTTCTTGTGAAGATTAAATTAGTTAATGGAAGTTATTAAACCAGTTAACTCAGTAATTTTGGCTATTAATATTCTTACTAAACAGTCATAACTTCTACAATCCAGAAATACCTGTTTAAGCAGAATTTAGCCCAAAAGTCAAAGGAAAATACGGGACTGAGGCACACAGAAAAGAGAAGTTACATTCACAGAATTAAAATGTAGGTTTACACACATTCTTGAAGCAAAGATGCCCAGGGCAGGAAGAAGTCAAACTTATGAGATGAGGTTAAGAGGATAAGAGCCCATTAGAGGATTTAGTAAGAACGAACTCATATCTGGACCAAAAAAAAAAGCCAAAATGTTTATTATGGCAATATGAAGCATATAACTCATTTTAAGGTGATAACTCCGGGAAATAGCATTGTTTTACCTGGTCTTAAAGAAACCACTGGTAGGGAGAAGGAGGATGCTCCAAGAATAGCACTCTTCAAATGTTCTTACTGGTCAATCATTTAATAGTGATTTCTGACTGTAGTAGACCATTCTTACATTGCTATAAACAAATATCTGGGACTCAGTTCTTGATTGATTGATTAATTGAGACGGAATCTCACACTGCCGCCTAGGTTGGAGTGCAGAGGTGGAATCTCGGCTCTCTGCAACTTCTGCCTCCTGGGTTCAAGCAATTCTTCTGCCTCAGCCTCCTTAGTAGCTGGGACTACAGGCACGTACCACCATGCCCAGCTCATTTTTGTATTTTTAGTAGAGACAGGATTTCACCATATTGGCCTGGTTGGTCTTGAACTCCTGACCTCATGATCAGCCCACCTCGGCCTCCCAAAGTGCTGGGATTGCAAGCATGAGCCACCACGCCCAGCTGAGACTGGGTAATTTATAAAGAAAGCCAGGTATCTACCTGGCTTATGATAAGGCCTCAAGAAGGTTATAATCATGGCAGAAGGCAAGGGGGAGGCAGCACATCACATGGCAAAAGCATGAGCAAGAGATAAGGGGGATGTACCACACACTTTCAAATACGATCTCACAAGAATTCACTCACTATCATAAGAATAGCACCAAGCCATGAGGACTCCACTCCTATGATCCAATCACCTTCCACCAAGCCCCCCTCCCAACATTGGGGATTACAGTTCAACATGAGATTTGGGCAGGGACAAATATTCAAACTATATCACTGACTAATGCCTAAATTAAGTGCCTGGCTTGTACTATGGGGCTGACAATATAAACCTAAAGTAAATTTCTCACCTAAGGACACAAGTCTATGAACCAAAACTTAAAAATCACCTCAATTTGCCTCTGAATGGGTAGGAGGATAAAACAATTGAATATGGAACAAGAGAAAAGATTGAAAGTTTGGAAAACAGAGCCTGTGATAAAAGATTAAAGAAGTTAGAATTACTTAGTTTGAAGCAGAGAAGACAAAATAATTACGGCTTTTAACAATAATGTTACTGAAAAGAAAAAAGTGCTTTTATCATGATTGAAAGCAAAGCAAAGAGAAATGGGCAAAATTCCTGGAGATACACAATTAAATACAAAAATATTTCTCACTGACAAATGTTAGGTATTTAAGCAGAACAGGAAGATTCTGACTGGAATCTCTCTCTGTCACCCACGCTGGAGTAAGAGAGGAGTCAAAGAATTCAGGAACTTTAAGTTATAAGTATTCATTCACTGATTTAATAAATATTGACTGGGGGCCTGCTCTGTAACAAGAGCCAAGTACATAGCAGTAATCAAAATAGACTAGTCCCTACCTTCATGGAGCACACACTTAAGTGAGGGAGACAGACACTCAAGGGATTACAAATAGAGTTCCGGCCGGGCCCAATGGCTCATACCTGTAATCCCAGCACTTGGGAGGCTGAGGCGGGTGGAACACCTGAGGCTAGGAGTTTGAGACCAAACCAGCTAATATGGTGAAACCATGTCTCTACTAAAAATACAAACATTAGCTGGGAGTGGCGGTGTGCACCTGTAATCCCAGGTACTTGGGAGGTTGAGGAACGAGAATCACTTGAACCCAGGAAGTGGACATTGCAGTGAGCCAAGATTGCACCACTGCACTCCAGCCTGGGTAACAGAGCAATACTCCACCTCAAATAAATAAGTAAGTAAGTAAATAAATACATAGAATTACAAAATGGGAAAAGTGTTGTAAAGAAAAGGCACAGGGTGTTACGATAGCATCTAAAAGGGGAACCTGGCTGAGTGCAGTGGCTCATGCTTGCAATCCCAGAATTTTGGGAAACTAAGGTGAGAGGAACACTTGAGGCCATGAGTTCAAGACCAGCCTAGGAAACTTAATGAGACACACATCTTTACAAAAAATTTTAAAAAAACAACTAGCCAGACACCGTGGCACATCCCTGTAGTCCCAGCTACTCAGGAGGCTGAGGTGGAAGGATCTCATGAGCCCAGGAATTTGAAGCTACAGTGAGCTATGATCAAGTCACTGCACTCCAGTCTAGGCAACACAGCAAGATTCTGTCTTAAAAAATAAAAATGAAATAAATAAAAGGGGGACCTACCTAGCAATGTGGGATGATCAGCGATAGCTTCCCTGAGGAAGTGACATTTAAACTAGGAGCTGAAAAATGAATACACATTAGCTACGTGTGTGGATGACTGGAGGTGCATTCCAGGAAACGGGAATAGCATAGAAAGGCCCTCAGATAGGAGGGAACAGGGTACATCTGAAGAATTAAAAGAAAACAAGTGAGGCCTCTCCTGCCTCAGCCTTCTGAATAGCTGAGATTATAGGCATGTGCCACCATGCCTGGCTAATTTTTCTATTTTAGTAGAGACGGGGTTTCACCATGTTGGCTGGGATGGTCTCAATCTCTTGACCTCATGATCTGCCCATCTCAGCCTCCCAAAGTGCTGGGATTACAGGCATGAGCCACTGCGCCTGGCCATCCATATGTTTTAAAGTAAAAAAAGCATATAAAACTGTATATACTGTATAGTCTCAACAATATATATTTCTATAGTAAAATTAGGGGTGATTTCCTTAAACCGTTAAATCTTGCTATTTTCTACAGCAACCATATATTACTTTCATAAATTACACTAATTTTAAATAAATGAATTAGCTTTGCCCAGAAAGAAGGATTCTTTCTTTAAGACTTAAAATCAGGAGAAAAAAAACAAAGGACTGGGATGGATAGAGTTTGTTAGTGGGGGAGTAAGAGAGTGATGGAGTTCACATGGAAGGGATCTATAATCTCAGCAAAGCAGGAGGCAAGGACATCTGTAGCAAGCAAAGGGGTTAGGTATGACTAGCAATATTACAGTGAGGCTGAAGGTCTGGAATAGTGCCATGGGGATTCAGAGAACTGTCAGGAGCACACAGGGCTCAGCTAAGAATCTTTAGGGACAAAAAAGGAAATTATATGGATTAGTATTGTTGTTCGAAAAATTTGCAGTCATCTGTAGAATTTCTTAAAAATGTCAGGTCTTGACCAGGCGCAGTGGCTCACACCTATACTCCCAGCAACTTGGGAGGCCAAGGCAGGTGGATCACCTGAGGTCAGGAGTTCGAGACTACCTTGCCACCATGGTGAAACCCTGTCTCTACTAAAATAGAAAAATTAGCCAGGCATGGTGGCACATGCCTGTAATCCCAGCTACTCGGGAGGCTGAGGCAGGAGAATTGCTTGAACCCGGGAGGCAGAGGTTGCAGTGAGGCAAGATCGTGACACCACACTCCGGTCTGGGCAACAAGAGTGAGACACAGTCTCAAAGAAAATAAAAAGTCAGGTTCCTCACCCAGTCATTTAGTATGTCAAAGTAGAGGTCCAATAATCTGTATTTTTTTTTCTTTCTTTTTAGACAGTCTTGCTCTGTCACCCAGGCTGGAGTGCAATGGCGCAATCTTGACTTACTGCAACCTCTGCCTCCCGGGTTCAAGTGATACTCCTGTCTCTGCCTCCTGAGTATCTGGGACTACAGGTGCATGCCGCCACACATGGCTAATTTTTTGTATTTTAGTAGAGATGGGGTTTCAGCTGGTTGCGAACTCCTGAGTTTAAGCAATCCACCCGCCTTGGCCTCCCATAGTGCTGGGATTACAGGCATGAGCCACCACGCCTGGCCAATAATATGCATTTTTATAAGAGGAACTGTTTCAGATAAGCTCAGAATATGTTTTGGGAAATGCTAGCTTAAGAGTCCAGACTGACTGTAGTGAGCCATAATGCAGCCACTGCCCTCTAGCCTGTGTGACAAAGTGAGATCCTGCCTCAAAAAATATATATTTAGATGGCCGGACAGAGTGGCTCAAACCTGTAATTCTAGTACTTTGCGAGGGCCGAGGTGGGTGGATCACTTGAGGTCAGGAGTTCGAGACCACCTTGGCCAACATGGCGAAACCCCCGTCTCTACTAAAAATACAAAAATTAGCCAGGCATAGTGGTGTGAGCCTATAATCCCAGTTACAAGGGAGGTTGAGGCACGAGAACTGCTTGAACCTGGTAGGTGGAGGTTGCAGTGAGCCGAGATCACACCACTGTACTCCAGCCTGGGCAACAGAGCAAGACTCTGTCTCAGAAAAAAAATAAACACACACACACACACACACACACACACACACACACACACACACACACAGAAAACTTCCTTAAGGTGCTCTCTACTCTCATCATTTCAACTTATACAGTGAGTCTAGATGTCAAGATTTTTGTTTCCTTTTCTTTTTTTGGTATGTATGTTTTGTTATTGTTGTTTTTAATTTCAGAATAAAATTAGCTTAGAGAGACAGGAAAGAAAAGAGTAGCAAAAACAGGACACACCAATACTAAAAAAAAAAAAATACTATTATTTATGTTGTAGAACACTATACCAAACTACTTATTGCCTTACCTTCAGGAGGAGAGCAAAGTTACTCTTCAGAGAATTAGTCACGCCATTTTCATACAATTTTTTCCTCAAGTGACTTTCACTCACACTGCCACCACCAGATTGATACCTTAATAATGACTTCAGCATGGTTTCAAAAGGGTCCACTGAAACAAATTAAATATTTCTGTATCAAAATAATCACTCAAAAAGATTTCCTGTAAGAGAACAAGAGATTAGGGAGGTAAAGGATTATAGCTGAAAGCATAGCAATTCTTTTTCATAATTCCCTTAACTGTTTTCATTTTTCTTTTTTTTTTTTTGAGACAGTTTTGCTCTTCTCACCCAGGCTGAAATGCAGTGTTATGATCTGGGCTCATTGCAATCTCTGCCTCCTGCATACAAGTGATTCTCCTGACTCAGCCTCCTGAGTAGCTGGGATTACAGGCACCTGCTACCCTGCTCAGCTAATTTTTGTATTTTTAGTAGAGAGGGGGTTTTACTATGTTGGCCAGGCTGGTCTCGAACTCCTGACCTCAGGTGATCCGCCCACCTCAGCCTCCCAAAGTACTGGGATTACGGCCACCACACCTGGCCTATTTTTTCTTTTTAGTTTTTATGTACTATATATATTTAACATATTGGTGGTAAATTGCTTTTCCATTTCTCGTTTAAACTTTAGTCATGGTGCCTTTTTATTTAACAAAAATATGATAATCGATTACTATACATCAGGTGTGACAATGTGTAGTTGACATTTTCCCATCTCTTTTTTCTTTCTCAAGGTGATTTTGACTTTGTTTTTTAAATCGCAGACTCTCAATGTGTCTCCCAGACTGGTCTTCAACTCTTGAGTTCAAGTGATCCTCCCATCTCAGCTTCCTGAATAGCTGAGACTACAGGTATGTGCTACTGCATCCATTCAAGGTGTCTGTTACTGTACTAAAATTTTTCATTTTTATGTAGATAGGTTTATCTAACTTGTGTTTTATAGCTCCTAGATCTTATACCACTGTAAGAAAAGGTTTATCTACATTCTCCCCAACCAATGAGAAAAATTTAATATTTAACCAAGTTTTCCTGTATTACCTTTATGACCTGATATTTTAATCATCTAGAATTTATTTAGATATAAGGAATAAGGCAGACACCAGGTGCAATGGCTCACACCTGTAATCCCAGTATTTTGCAGGGCAGAGGTAGGAGAATTGCTTGAGTCTAGGAGTTGGAGGCCTTCCTGGGCAATGTGGTGAGACCTCATCTCCACTAAAAAGTAAAAAAAAAAAATCCAGGCATGGCAGTGCATGCCTATAGTCCCACCTACTCAAAGGCTGAGTTGGGAGGATCACTTGAGCCCAGGAGTTGTAGGTTATACAGTGAGCTATGATAGTACCACTGCACTCTAGCCTGGGTAAAAGAGGGAGGAAAAAAATAACCAATAAGGCAGGGATTGAGATTTATTTTTTCCAAATCTAACCAATATTCCCAAAACCATCTACTACTTTTCTCTTTTGTCATAAAATGCTATCTTTATCACCTACATTTGGTTTGTCTTCTGAACTATCTACTCGATTACATCTGTTGTCTAGCCCTACCACAGTATGAGGTTTTTTTTTAGATGGAATCTCTCTCTGTCACCCACGCTGGAGTATAGTGGCTCGATCTTAGCTCACTGCAACCTCTGCCTCCCGGGTTCAAGAGATTCTCCCGCCTCAGCCTCCCAAGTAGCTGGGATTACAGGTGTGCATCACTAGGCGTGACTAATTTTTGCATTTTTAGTAGAGACAGGGTTTTACCAGGTTGGCCAGGCTGGTCTCCAATTCCTGACCTCAGGTGATCCACCTGCCTCAGCCTCCCAAAGTGCTGGGACTACAGGCAGGAGCCATCGTGCCTGGCCAGGAGATTCTTTTTTTTTTTTTAAAGTGACAGGATCTTGCTCTGTCCCCTGGCTGCCTGGCTAGAGTAGAGTTCTGCAACCTTGGCTCAATGCAGCCTCAACCTCCTGAACTCAAGCGATCCTCCTACCTCAGCCTCCCAAGTAGCTAGGTCTACAGGCACACGCATCACATCTGGCTAACTTTTGTATTTTTTTGCAGAGATGAGGTCTCACTATGTTGCCCAGACTGCTCTTGAACTGGGCTCAAGTGATCCTTCCATCTAGGCCTCCCAAAGTTGCGATTACAGATGTGAGCCACTGCGCCTGGCCAGTACAAGATTCTTTAAATTAATCTAGCTTTATAATACACTATACTAACTGATAATACAAGTATTTCCCTCATTAATATTCTTTTTTTTTTTCTGAGATGGAATCTCGCTCTGTTGCCTAGGCTGGAGTGCAGTGGTGTGATCTCAGCTCACTGCCACCTCCCCCTCCTGGGTTCAAGCTATTATTCTGCCTCAGCCTCCTGAGTAGCTGAGACTATAGTCGTGCACCACCATGCTAAACTAATTTTTGTATTTTTAGTAGAGATGGGGTTTCACCATGTTGGCCAGGATGGTCTTGATCTCCTGACCTCATGATCAACCCACCTCAGCCTCCCAAAGCACTGGGATTACAGGCATGAGCCACGTGCCCGGCCTGTTAATATTCTTTCTAAGATTATTTCCTGGCGATCATGGACATTTATTCTTCTAGATATACCTTGGAACTATTTTTTCAGGGTCCCAAAAAAATCCTGTCGGAATTTACACTGAGATTTTATCATAAACACTTATAAATTAAGGAAAAACACAATTACTTAAAATACTATCTTAAATGAAGTAATAAAACTGCAGCACAGTGCCTAGCACATAGTACAAAGTACTCAATAAATGTTGACTATTCCTATCCAAGAACAATGTATATATACAGTTCTTTATTTATAAACATTCATTCTTTTAAATTTAATTTAATTTTCTTTTTTGAGACAAGTCTTGCTCTGTCGCCTAGGCTGGAGTACAGTGGCACAATCTTGGCTCACTGAAGCCTCTGCCTCCTGGGTTCAAGAGATTCTCATGCCTCAGCCTCCTGAGTAGCTGGGATTACAGGCATGTGCCACCACACCCGGCTAGTTTTTGTATTTTTAGTAGAGACGGGGTTTTGCCATATTGGTCAGCCTGGTCTCAAACTCCTGGCCTCAAGTGATCCACCTGCCTCAGCCTGCCAAAGTGCTGGGATTACAGGCATGAGCCACCATGCCTGGCCTAAACATTCATTCTTAAACAGTAAGGATCAGGTAATTAGAAAGAAAAGTAAACTTACATGTCTTATTGGGGTTGATATGTTGCTTCAGTACATCAACAGTGCCCAAACTAACCACAAGGCGCCCGCCAAACCAGAAGGAGACCACAGGCCCGTATCTCTCATGCAAATTAACCAGGAACTCGTGCAAACTTCCACTATTCACAATATCTGGAAGATTACCGTCTCTGACAAAAGAGCAATATTTGATAAAGTAATCAGTTTAGCTTGGAAAAATCAGAAAAACAATAGTTGACTCTGAATTAACTGTGTCAATAAATGAGAACAAAGGTTCATGAAATTCAAATTACTGCAAAATCCAAAACTCAATTATGTTTGCCTTCTTACTATGTTTCTATAGTTATATTTGAATATGGATTTGTCTGCTATTTTAAGAATTCTTAACACCTCATAACGAATAAAAAATCTCCACAGGAATATCTGACTTGGATACCGGAAAGCTATCCAACTTAGCTATCCAGCACCTAACTCTGAGATAACAATGGACATCATCAGCCAATGAAAATCATCAGATCAGCTATAGCAATCTTTTCCTTCTTTCCTTCTATCTTAATTCTCTTTTTAGCTTTCTCTGGCAAGGGGAAGTGAAAGCAATGAAATATTTTGATTTACACGACCCTCTTTTCTGTTCTTAACAAAGTTTAGGTTAAGTGCCCAGGTAAATTTACAGCAATCAAAGGAAAGATGAGTAATCTAAAAATGTGGTTTATCATATATATTTGTTTTGTCTTCTGAACTACCTACTCTATTCCATCTGTCTGCCCAGTCCCATCACAAAAAAAAACTTAGTTTTCTATTTATTTATTTATTTTTAGAAACAGTGTCTGGCTCTGTTGTCTAGGCTAGAGTACAGTGGCATAATCATAGCTCGCTGCAGCATTACACTCCTGGCCTCAAGTGATCCTCCACCTCAACCTCCTCAGTAGCTGGCAAGAGCTACTGTGATTAGCTAAACACATGGTTTAGTCTTGATATCAATAATGAAGAATTGACTCTACTTGATTCCAAGAAAATAATTACTCACTTTTCTTCAGTTGGAGTAATCCCTGGAATTCCTGCAGCTTGTCTGGAAGCCTTATGGGGTAAAAAACAGTTTATTATAGATCCCATAAGTCAAATGTGTTTCACCAAGACATCTGCAGGACCTTAAATAATGGCTTTTATTTTTTTGAGATGTAGTTTCGCTCTGTTGCCAGGATGGAATACAGTGGTATGATCTCAGCTTACTGCAACCTCTACCTCCTGGGTTCAAGTGATTCCCCTGCCTCAGCCTCCCAAATAAGCTGGGACTACAGGCGTGTGCCACCACACCCAGCTAACTTTTATATTTTAGTTGAGATGGGTTTCACCATGTTGGCCAGGATGGTCTCCATCTCTTGACCTAGTGATCTACCAGCCTCAGTCTCTTGAAGTGCTGGGATTAGAGGCATGAGCCACTGTGCCTGGCCTAAATAATGGCTTTCCAATTAAGTTGAATCTAAGAAATTATTTCTATATTAAAATACAAAAAAAGGGGTTCTTTGCATGGAAAAGAATAATTTCCATGTCCTTTGCAGGGATATGGATAGAGCTGGAGGCCATTATCCTTAGCAAACTAACAGAGGTACAGAAAACCAAATACTACACGTTCTCACTTGTAAGTGGGAGCTAAACAATGAGAATACATTAACACACAGAGGGGAATAATACACACTGGGGACTTTCGGAGGGTAAGAGGATTCGGAATAACAACTAATGGGTACTAGGCTTAATAATTATCTGGGTGATGAAATTATCTGTACAATAAACCCCCAAGATACAAGTTTACCTATGTAACAAACCTAGATTTGCATCCCTGAACTTAAAATAAAAGTTAAAAAAATGATTTCATTCAGGATATTAATCTTCCTGTCAATTAAACCAAGGTATTTGAAGATTTTAATATAACTTTACATCAAGTAACACATATCAAGTACATTTTTCTTTGTTTTCTCTGTTCTGAGTTTACATATGGTCTCAGCTGGCTTGGCTTTACCCCAAAAAACAAAAATTAAGGTCCATGCTTCTAATAGTTTCATTATGATGATGTAAGAAACAGAAGAAAATTCCTGTGCTGGGCCGGGCATAGTGGCTCATATCTGTAATCCCAGCACTTTGGGAGGCTGAGGTGGATGATCACTTGAGGTGAGGAGTTCAAGACCAGCCTGACAAACATGGTGACCCTGTCTCTACTAAAAATACAAAAATTAGCATGGTGGCACACTCCTATAGTCCCAGCTACTCAGGAGGCTGAGGCATGAAAATTACTTGAACCTGGGAGGCAGAGGTTGCAGTGAGCTGTGACTGCACCATTGCACTCCAGCCTGGGTGACAGTGAGACTCTGTCTCAAAAGAAAAAAAAAAGGAAACAGAAAACTGCTGTGTTGGAGCCATCTTCTTGAGTTGGTAGGAAGTTAGATCTAGTATAGGAGTGAAAAGATGGGGAAGCATTTAATTGGGAGCATAGACAGTTCATAGTAATAGGAGGGAAGGTGAAATATAAGGGCACAAACTTAGGCAGATAGGCAGGGTGGTGTGGAAGTTAGCTTGGGATTGGTTTTATTTTTTCAATGAAACAGGCCAGGTGTGGTGGCTCACATCTGTAATCCCAGTACTTTGGGAGACCAAGGCAGGCTGATCATTTGAGTCCAGGAGTTTGCGAAAAGCTTGGGCAACGTGGCGAAACCCTGTCTCTCTGAAAAATACAAAAAATTAGCTGGGTGCAGTGGCCAGTGCTGTAATCCTAGCTACTAGGGAGGCTGAGGCAGGAGGATCACTTGAGCCTGGGAAGCTGAGGCTATAGGAAGCCAAGGTCACACAATTGCACTCCAGCCTAGGAGACAAAGTGAGACCCCATCTTTTAAAAAAGGCAAAAAAAAAAAAAGAGGCCAGGCGCAGTGGCTCATGCCTGTAATCCCAACACTTCAGGAGGCTGAGGCGAGCAGATAACTTTAGGTCAGGAGTTCAAAAACAACCTGGCCAACATGGTGAAACTGCATCTCTACTAAAAATAGAAAAATTAGCAGGGCATGGTGGTAGGCACCTGTAATCCCAGATACTCAGGAGGCGGAGGCAGGAGAATTGCTTGAGCTCAGGAGACATAGGTTGCAGTGAGCTGAGATAGCATCACTTCACTCCAGCCTGGGAGACTTTGTCTTAAAAAAAAAGGCCAGGCAAGGTGGCTCACGCCTGTAATCCCAGCACTTTGGGAGGCCGAGGTGGGCGGATCATGAGGTCAGGAGTTCAAGACCATCTTGGCTAATATGGTGAAACCCTGTCTCTACTATAAATACAAAAAATTAGCCGGGCGTGGTGGCACGCACCTTTAGTCCCAGCTACCCAGGAGGCTGAGGCAGGAGAATCACCTGAACCCAGGAGGCGGAGGTTACAATGAGCCAAGATCATGCCACTGCACTCTAGCCTGGGTGACAAAGCAAGACTCCATCTCAAAAAAAAAAAAAAAAAAAAGAGGCCAGGTGCGGTGGGGCTCAGGCCTGTAATCCCAGCACTTTGGGAGACAGAAGTGGGCAAATCACAAGGTCAGGCGATCAAGAATGTCTTGGCCAACATGGTAAAATCCCATCTCTACTAAAAATACAAAAACTAGTTAGGCATGGTGGCGTGTGTCTGGAGGCTGAGGCAAGAGAATTGCTTGAACCCAGGAGGTAGAGGTTGCAGTGAGCTGACATCACTCCACTGCATTCCAACCTGGGCAACAGAGTGAAATTCCGCCTCAAAAAAGAAAAGAAATAGAGGCGAGATTGATTATGAGGTCAGGAATTTGAGACTAGCCTTGTCAACATAGTAAAACTCTGTTTCTATTAAAAATACAAAAATTAGCCAGGTATGGGGGCACATGCCTGTAGTTCCAGCTAATTGGGAGGCTGAGGTAGGCGAATTACTTGAACCCAGGAGGCAGAGGTTGCAGCGAGTCAAGACCATGTCATTGCATTCCAGCCTGGTTGCAGCTGGAGTGAGACTCTGGCTCAAAAAAGAAAAAGAAAAGGAGATTTTTAGTTATTGGTGAAGACAGGAGATTTAAAGATAGGGAAGGAGTGAAAAGTTATCTAGAGGATTAGGTGAGTGAATGCACCAAGTGATTTCCAGACACCCCACTTAAGGTTCATAAATTTAAAATGAGACTAGTTAGTATGGCTGTGTTCTTTCCTGCCTGTATGGTTTTTGTTTTTCAGCTGTGTGGGTTTAGGGGTGTAACTGACAGAGCACTGAATTTAATAAGAATTGGGGTTTTCTAGATGATTATGACAAAGGGGTACAGCGCAAAGGAGTTGAAGGCATATGCAAAAGAGTGGTTACAGTAACAGACCATGGAACCTAAACCTTTTTTTTTTTTTTTTTTTTTTTTTGTGAGACAGGGTCTTGCTCTGTCACCCACACTGGAGTGCAGTGGCACACTCTTGGCTCACTGCAGCCTCTATCTCCCAGGCTCAAGTGATCCTCCTGCCTCAGCCTCTTAAATAGCTGGGACCAGGGACCACAGATGCTCACTACCATGCCTAATTTTTTATTTTCATTGTTTTTAGAGACAGGGTCTCACTATAATACTCAGGCTAGTCTCAAACTACTAAGTTCAAGCAATCCTCCCACCCCATTTTCCCGAAGTGCTGGGATTACAGGCTTGAATCACTGTGGGGGCCACAAGCTTCTTACATCATCAGTTTTTTCTTCATGACTTGACAGCCCTCATCAGTACAATGTAATTTCTCCTACCTCTTTTTTTTTTTTTTAACATAAATGACTTGATGGAAATTTCTCCTACCTTAAGAGTCCCTTCACCTTACTTCCCTCTCTAGCTACCAGCCCCCTTTACTACAAAACTCTAAAGAGCTGTCTATACCTGATATCTCTGAATCCACACCATTTAGTTCATCACCTCAATTACACTGAAACTGCTCTTTTTGATTACAAATGCAGCAGTGGCTCATGCCTGTAATCCCACATCATGGAAGGCTGAGGCAGGAGGATCACTTTAGCTCAGAAGTTTGGGACTAGCCTGAGCAACATAGCGGGACCCCATTTCTATAAAAAATTTAAAAATTAGGCTGGGTGCAGTGGCTCACACCTGTAATCCCAGTGCTTTGGGAGGCCAAAGCAGGCAGATATCGCTTGAGAGCAGGAGTTCAAGACCAGCCCAGCCAACATGGTAAAATCTTGCCTCTACTAAAAATATAAAAAATTAGCCAGGCGTGGTAGTATGTGCCTTTAGTCCCAACTACTTGAGAGGCTAGGGCATTAGAATCACTTGAACCTGGGAGACAGAGACTGCAGTGAGTCGAGATCTTGCCACTGCACTCCAGCCTGGGTGACAGAGCGAGACTCCACATCAAAAAATAAAAAATAAAAATTTTAAAATTAGCCAGGTGTGGTGGCATGCGCATGCAGTCCCAGCAACTTGAGAGGCTAAGGTGGGAGGATCGCATGGGTCCAGGAGTTTGTTACGATGAATTATGATGGCACCATTACATCCAGCCTGGGCAAGAAAGTGAGACTCTGCCTCTTAAACAAAACAAAACAAAAAACAATTATCAATATCATTAAATTCTTAGGTCTTAACTTGACCTATCTGCAGCATTTGACTTAGCTGATTATCCTTTCCCGCTTAAAACATCTGGCTTCCTTCTATTTTATGTGGTTCTGCTCCTCAGTCTCCTTTACTGGCTCCTCTTTTTCTCCTCAACCATTAACATTGGAGAATCCAGGGTATGGTCCCTGGACCTCTTCTCTCCTGTATCTAAATCATCTGGGAGATTGCAACCAGTTCTCCTAGCTTTAAATACCATCTATACATTGATAGCTCCCAAATACATATCTTCAGCCTGGACTTTTCCCATAAACTCAAGACATATATTCTACCTCTGAGGGTCTGCATTTGCTGCTCCCTCAACCCGAAATGCTTTCTCAGATACCTGAATGGCTTGCACCTTCACCTTCTTCGAGTCTCTGCTCCAAAGTCTCCTTAGCTCTTGGCCATTCTACTTTAAAATAACAATCTACCTATCCCCAATTTTATTTCTACCCACAATCCTCTGTTACTTGTTTCTATTGTCTGTCCCCCTTCTTTAGAAAATAAATTCCAGGTGTCAGGAATTTTCTGTCCAGTTTGTTCACAGCTGGATTCCCAGCACATGGAATCGTAACTGGCGCATATCTAGTGGCAAGAATAAACGGTGTGCTTCTATGAGCTGATCAAAGAAGAATATTATTTTAAAATCACCAAAAGTTCAAGAACCACTAAAATTGTTGTTTCTTAGAAAATAAGATTTCAGGGAGTCCCTGATTGTGTAGTTGCAAGATTCCAGTCTAATCCATTTACCTGCTCGGAAAAGAACATTTAAGATGTATGGTCAATTCCAGCAGTTCAACTTTCACTGTAAAACCACCACCTTGCTTTGTAGAACGGCTTTTTTTTTTTTTTCCTTTTTTCTTTGAGACGGAGTCTCGCTCTGTGGCCAGGCTGGAGTGCAATGGCGTAATCTCGGCTCACTGTAATCTGTGCCTCCCGGGTTCAAGCAATTCTCCTGCCTCAGCCTCCCGAGTAGCTGGGATTACAGGCACATGCCAGCACACCCAGATAATTTTTGTATTTTTAGTAAAGACAGGGTTTCACCTATCTCTACTAGGTGAAAATACGAGGGCCAGGATGGTCTCGATCTCCTGACCTCGTGATCCAACCGCCTCGGCCTCCCAAAGTGTGTAGAACAGGTTTTAAAGGCAGCTCCTCAACCATCACCGCTTTTGTTTTCAGACCCTCACTCTCTGGCTGATGGAGGCCAGTGGGGAGAGGAGAACAGGCGGCTCGGAGAGGCAGCAGCGGCCGAGGAAAGCTCGTGCTCGAACCAGCAGCGCAGCGCTCTCCCCGGGAGGAGTATTTGTCCCCAAGCCCCTCAGAGAAACAAGACCCGGACCTCGAGCACTTTGGATTTCAGTCAGGATAGATCGAGGGACAGATGGAAAGAGGAGCGACAGAAGTACTGGAGAACCCTCAAGAAAGAGGAAAGAAGTGGCGTGCCCTGGAGTCTCCTCACTGACACACTGGGAAATGGAATTTGTGCTTGTCGGAGTTACTGCCAAAAAGCCACCCAAAGTACTTGAGAGCCACCTTGGAGAGTGGTGCTGGATGCCCGTCAAGGTGAGGCCCGCCCGCAGCCGCGCGGGCTTTTCCTCGGCAGCTCTACGTCCGCCCGAATCTGCGCCAGAAGGGTAGCGGCGCAGTCTACGTTGCTCACTGCGCTCGGCAGGCGCGCCCGGAGGGGTGTCACGTGACGCCGGGTGCAGTCCCTGAGCGGAAGCCCTGGAAGGATCATGAGCCCTTCCCTCAGGCCCGTCCCCTGCGGCCCGCAGCAAGCAGGTCGGCCTGGATGTGGGTGACAGAGAGGCCAGGGCGGCGCCTGAGGCCCCAGAGAACCAAGATGACGCTTACCGGGTAGAGGTAGAGCACCGCTCCCACCAACGCAAGCAAGAAGGTAACGGCGAAGATCGCGAAGTCCAACATGGTTCTTCCACCCAGGAAGCCACGTCTCAGATCCGCCGCTCCGGCAGCAGCGCCTCAGCCTGGCCCAACTTAAGGCATTAGCCTGTGGGCGGGGATACCCCGCGAGACCCGCGAACCATTGGGCCGCCGGGGGCGTGACCGAGGCCTGCGGCAGGCTCCGGTGGAAAGAGCAATGGATCGCCGAGGAGCCGGGGAGCGGGTTCCTGTGCGCAGCAGGCAGAGGCTGAGGCCGCCCAGCGCTAGCCTCCACCCCAAGGCGGGGATTGCGGTGCACATGATTTCAGAATACGCCCGCGACTTGGGACCTAGTTGCTGGCGAAAGCAGACCCCAAATAAAAGTTAGGAGTTAGCAGTGCTCTGTCCGCCGAATGGATTCAGAATTAAAACCTCTAAACCAATAGTTTTCGAAGAGTGGTTCTAGGACCAGCATCAGCGTCGCCCGGGAACTCGTTAGAGATGCAGATTATCGATGCTGGGCGCGGTGGCTCCACCTATTCCAGCACCTTGGGAGGCTGAAGCAGGAGGATCGACACCAGAGTGGGCAACATAGCGAGACCCCCGTCTCTACAAAAAAAAAAAAAAAAAGAAGAAGATCAAATTAGCCAGGCGTGGTGGCTCACTCCTATGGCCCCACCTACACTAGAGGTTGAGGCTGGAGGATCGCTTGAGCCGGGGAGGCGCAGGCTAAGCACCACTGTACTCCAACCTGGTCGACAGGGCAACACCGTCTCAAAAAAACAAAAAAAAATGTGGATTCTTGATCCCAAGCTAGACCTATTGAATCCAACACTGAGGGGCGGGGTGAGGGGCGTACAACAATCTGTTTTAACAAAGCCCTCCCGGGGACACCGTTAGATAAATTTGAGTAAAAACCACCACTGATCTAACAGGGCCAGGGAAGTGACTGGGAGTAAAACAAGAGTAGATACTCCTTGTTTTGCAGAATTTCCGTCTGAAGTACTAGTAAATGTGGTTCTTTGACACTTTCTGGTGAGCGGAGGCTGCACACTGTTCAGATTTCCTTGCTGTTAGTTCCGACTTTCGGTAAATTGCTTGAGTTTTCTAAGCTTCCATTTCCTTCTACGTAAAACAGTGAAAATAATACCACACGGAGTTGCCTGTAGGTTAAATTACATACTTTATGAAAAGCACTTAGCACAGCTAGCAAAACCGAGTAGGTGCTATCTACTTCAGTATTTGGCATTTGTTGCCATGGGCATAAAATATCCTAGGACTCCTATTTCGTATGGCTCAGAAGTTTTGACATGGCTAATGAAATACAAATGCTACTTACTAGTGCTCCTTTTAGTGAAAGCGTCCTAAAAGTATGTATAGATTTTATAGCTTTAACAATATAAAATGTCAAGCACAGGAAGCAATTTGGCAAGAGAAATTCCAGATTGTATTTTACAGCTTCTATGATAAATGACTATTACATAAGCAGGAAACATACCTCGTTGAAAATGCCAACTCTTTTGGCATCTATAGCAAATATAATGAAACATGCTATTTAATATTTCTCTTGCAGAAATTGTATTTTTAAGTCTTTCTCTGCGTATAAATGTGCTTTGAAATGTCATATGTTCAAATTTCATTTTTAAGTCTCTTGTTTGGAATTTTAAAGACATTTCTTGTCAAACTGATGTTCCCAACAGGTTTTCAAAACAGTAAGCATAAGACTTTTTGTTTTTTTTTAGACAGTCTCGCTCTGTAGGCCAGGCTAGAGTGCAGGTGTGAGATCTCGGCTCACTGCAACCTCTGCCTCCTGGGTCCCAGTTTATACACCCTAAAAGCATTTTAGTACTCCCTAAAAGCATTATATATTATAATATATATATATCTCCTTTCACACATGTTTTTATCTTGACTAAAGGATTAAGTTTCTGGCATATTATAAATATTCATGTTTTGGGCTGGGCGTGGTGGCTCAAGCCTGTAATCCCAGCACTTTGGGAGGCCAAGGTGGGTGGATCACCTGAGGTCCAGAGATCAAGAGCATCCTGACCAACTTGGAGAAACCCTGTCTCCACTAAAACTAGAGAAAATAGCCGGGCATGGTGGCGCATGTCTATTGTCCCAGCTACTCAGGAGGCCGGGGCTGAAGAATCACTTGAAGCTGGGAGGCGGAGGTTGTAGTGAGCCGAGATCATGCCATTGCACTCCAGTCTGGGCAACAAAAGCAAAACTCAGTCTCAAAAAATAAATAAATAAAATAAATAAGTAAATATTCACGTTTTGAAATTGTTACAGCTTTCTTTCAAGTGTATGAAAAAGAATTTAAATAGTGATGTGATAACTATTGTAAGACTTTAAAAAAACATACAAGCTTGACCAGGCGCAGTGACTCACACCTGCAATGCCAGCACTTTGGGAGGCTGAGGTGGGCAGATCACTGAGGTCAGGAGTTCAAGACCAGCCTGGCCAACATGGTGAAACCCTGTATCTATTAAAAATATGAAAATTAGCTGGGTGCAGTGGCACGCGCCTGTAATCTCAGCTTCTCAGGAGGCTGAGGCAGGAGAATCACTTGAACCCAGGAAGTGGAAGTTGCAGTGAGCCAAGATGATGCCACTGTACTCCAGCCTGGGCAACAGAGTGAAACTGGAAATGGTAGCATGTGACTGTAATCCCAGGTTCTCAGGAGGCTGAGGCAGGAGGATCACCTGAACCCAGGAAGCAGAGGTTGCAGTGAGTCAAAATGACACCATTGCACGGCTTGTGCAAAAGCGTGAGACTTTCTAAAAAAGAAAAAAAAAAGATGGTGGGATAGACGGCTGTTTCTGACTGCAGAATAGAGCTTATTAAAAGAAAAAAAAAACAAGTTTTAGGCCTGACTTTCCAACATAAGATGGTGTAGATGAAGAACCAGAAGGCTTCCATTCTTCTCAAAGAATATTTTGTGGCCAGGCATGGTGGCTCACACCTATAATCCCAGCACTTTGGGAGGCTGAGGAGGGAGGATCACCTGAGGTCAGGAGTTCAAGACCAGCCTGGCCAATCAGGGTTTCACATTACAGATGTGAGTCACTGCACCTGGTCAAGTTTGTGTGTTTTTTTAAAGGGTGAAACCCTTTCTGTACTAAAAAGAAATACAAAAAATAGCTGGGCATGGTGGCAGGCACCTGTAATCCCAGCTACTAGGGAGGCTGAGGCAGGGAGAATTGCTTGAACCAGGGAGGCAAATGTTGCAGTGAGCTGAGATCATGCCACTGCACTCCAACCCGGGCTACAGAGTGAGACTCTGTCTCAAAAAAAAAAAAAAGAAAAAAAGAATATTTTATGCAGCTACAGGGCACATGTGGCTGAGTCAGGCCCTAAAATCTAATTGTGCAGGTAGTAGAGTTATAATGCCAGTTAAAAGCAGAATCTTGCCAAGTCTTATTCTAAATTAGGAAACTATTTAAGAGGGAATAGGACTCTGAGATCAGGACATTTGGTCGGAGAAAGACAAAGCCGAAACCCCAAGTCCCAATGAACCTTTCTTGCTGATGGGGGAGTGGGCCTATCTTCCCTGTCTGAGGAAACTAACTTCCCTCACATGAAAGTCTTTAAGAAACTTCTTTTGGGTCAGTTACATAACAAGATAGTGCCCATTATCCTGAAGAAGAATTCCCATTTCTTCTCATTATCTCCAGGCAATAAAGACTGATAATAATAAAATAATAAAGGTAATAACAGACTGTCGGCAATAAAAACAGCTAAACCATCATAGTCCAGGTAGACAATTACCAGTTCAGTTCCTAGAGAACAGTGGCACTGCAAGAGAAAGGGGACAGGTGATGGAGCACAGCAGGGTGGGTAATTTGTCACTCACAGTTTACTATTGCCAGCACATGGTCATAAAAAACAGAAGACATTTGGTTGGTTCTATTACTGTTTTAAAATACTCTACTCATAATGCCTGAACCTGGAACAGAACATTGGCTTATACATCAAAGGAGCAATAAGACCTTGCTAATTTGTAATAGAGGAATGCTAAGAAGCATGTATGAGAATGGGTATTTAAGGAAAACAAAACATAAAGGATGGTAAGGGCCAAATTTATTTATATGGTTTCATTCACCCAGAATTTGGGAAGTCAATGTGTTAACTTGACATATTAGTCCATTTTCATGCTGCTGAGAAAGGTACCCAAGACTGGGCAATCTACAAAAGAAAGTGGTTTAATGGACTTGCAGTTCCACGTGGCTGGGGAGGCTTCCCAATCATGGTGGCAGGTAAAAGGCATGTCTCACATGGTGGCAGCCAAGAGAACTTGTGCAGGGAAACTCTCCTTTATAAAACCATCAGATCTCATGAAACTCGTTCACTATCATAAGAATAGCATGGGAAAGACCCCCCCCAACTATGATTCAATTACCTCCACTAGGTCCTTCCTATGACACATGGGAATTGTGGGAGTTACAATTCAAGATGAGATTTGGGTAGGTAAACAGCCAAACCATATCATCACACCCCAGGCCCCTCCCAAATCTCATGTCCTCACATTTCAAAACCAATCATCCCAACAGTCCCCCAAAGTCTTTTTTTCCCCCTGAGATGGAGTCTCACTCTCTTGCCTAGGCTGGAGTGCAATGGCACAATCTTGACTCACTTCAATCTCCTCCTCCTGGGTTCAAGGAATTCTTCTGCCTTAGCCTCCGAAGTAGCTGGGATTATAGGCATCTGCCACCATGCCTGGCTAATTTCTTTTTGTATTTTTAGTAGAGACAGGGTTTCACAATGTTGGCCAGGCTGGTCTTGAACTCCTGACCTTGTGATACACCTGCCTCAGCCTCCCAAAGTGCTGGGATTACAAACATGAGCCACTACGTCCAGTCATCCCCCAAAGTCTTAACTCATTTCAGCATTCACTCAAAAGTCCAAAGTCTCCTCTGAGACAAGGCAAGTCCCTTCTGCTTATAACGCTGTAAAATCAAAAGCAAGTTAGTTACTTCTTAGATACAATGGGGGTGCAGGCATTGGATAAATACACCCATTCCAAATGGGAGAAACTGGCCAAAACAAAGGTGCTCATGGCCCCATACAAGTCCAAAATCCAGTGGCGCAGTCAAATCTTAAAGCTCCAAAATGATCTCCTTTGACTCTATGTCTCACATCTGGGTCATGCTGGTGTAAGAGGTGGGTTCCTATGGTCTTGGGCAGCTCCGCCCCGTGCCTTTCACAGTACAGCCTCCCTCTTGTCTGCTTTCATGGGCTGGAGTTGTGTGTCTGCGGCTTTTCCTGGTGTGCAGTGCAGGCTGTCAATGGATCTACCATTCTGGGGTCTGGAGGACAGTGGCCCTCTTCTCAGCTCTACTAGGCAGTGCCCCAGTGGGGACTCTGTATTGGTGCACCCACCCCATATTTCCCTTCTGTACTGCCCTAGCAGAAGTGCGCTGCCCATGTAGCAAACTTCTGCCTGGACATACAGGCCTTTTCATACATCCTCTGAAATCTAGGCGGAGATTCCCAAACCTCAATTATTGACTTCTGTCCACCTGCAGGTTCAACACTATATGGAAGCTGCCAAGGTTTGGGGCTTGCACCCTCTGAAGCCATAGCCTGAGCTGTACCTTGGCCCCTGTTAGTCATGGCTGGAGCAGCTGGGATGCAAGGCATAAAGTCCCTAGATTGCACACAGCAGAGGGACCCTCGGCCAAGCCCAGGAAAGCATTTTTTCTTCCTAACCCTCCAGGCCTGTGAGGGGAGAAGCTACTGCAAAGGTGGAAACATTTTCCCCATTGACTTGGAGATTAACATTTGGCTCCTCGTTACTTATGCAAATTTTTGCAGCAAGCTTGAATTTCTCATCAGAAAATGGGATTTTCTTTTCTATCAATTGGAAAACATGCTTCAGGATATTATCTAGGAGAAGTTCCTTAACTAGCAAAGCAGGCCAACATTCAAATTCAGGAAATACAGAGAACACCACAAATATATTCCTCAAGAAGAACAACCCCAAGGCACATAATCATCAGATTCACCCGGGTCGAAATGCAGAAAATAATACTGAAGGCAGCCAGAGAGAAAGATCAGGTTACCCACAAAGGGACGCACATGAGACTCACAGCAGATCCCTTGGCAGAAACCATACAAGCCAGAAGAGAGTAGGAGTGAATATTCAACATCCTTAAAGAAAAAACTTTTCAATGCAGAATTTTATATCCAGCCAAACTAAGTTTCATAAGTGAAGAATAAACAAAATCCTTTACGGACAAGCATCTGCTGAGAGATTTCATCACCACCTTCCTTACAAGAGCTCCTGAAGTAAGCACTAACCATGGAAGGGAATAACCAATACCAGCCACAGCAAAAGCATACCAAATTGTAAATATCATCAACACTACAAAGAAACTGCATCAACAGGCAAAACAAACAGCTAGTATAAAATGGAAGGATGAAATTCATGTATAACAATATTAGCCTTGAATGTAAATGGACTAAATGCCCCAATAAAGACACTGGCAAACTGGATAAAGAGTCAAGACCCATCAGTGTGCTGTATTCAAGAGACCCATCTCATGTGCAGACACACATAGGCTCAAAATAAAGGGATGGAGGAAGGTTTACCAAGCAAATAGAGAGAGGGAAAAAAAGCAGGGGTTGCAATACTAGTCTCTAATAAAATGGACTTTGAACCAACAAAGATCAAAAGGAACAAAGAAGGGCATTACATAATGGTAAAGGGATCAATGCAACAAGAAGAGCTAACTATCCTAAATATATACACACCCAATACAGGAGCATCCATACACAGAAAGCAAGTTCTTAATGACCTACAAAGAGACTTAGACTCCTACATAATAATAGTGAGAGACTTTAACACTCCACTGTCAATATTAGACAGATCAACTAGACAGAAAACTAACAAGGATATCCAGGACTTGAACTCAGATCTAGACCAAGTGGACCTAACAAACATCTACAAAACTCTCCACCCCAAATCCAAAAAATATACATTCTTCTCAGCACCACATCACACTTACTCTAAAATTGACCACATAATCTAAAGTAAATCACTCCTCAGCAAATGCAAAAAAAAAAAAAAAAAAAAAAAGGAAATTATAACAGTCTCTCAGAGCACACTGCAATCAAATTAGAACTCAGGATTAAGAAACTGACCCCAAACCACACAACTACATGGAAAGTGGACAACGTGCTCCTGAATGACTATTGGATAAATAATGCAATGAAGGCAGAAATAAAGATGTTCTTCAACACCAATGAGAGTGAAGACACAGCATACCAGGATCTCTGGGACACATTTAAAGCAGTGTCTAGAGGAAAATTTATAGCACTAAATGCTCACATGAGGAGTGAGGAAAGATCTAAAATTGATACCCTAACGTCACAATTAAAAGAACTAGAGGAAAAAGGTCAAATTCAAGAGCTAGCAGAAGACAAGGAATAACTAAAATCTGAGCAGAACTGAAGGAGATACACAAAAAACCCTTCAAAATTCAATACATCCAGGAGGTGGTTTTTTTGAAAAGATCAACAAAATAGACCACTAGCCAGACTAATAGAAAAGAGAGAAGAATTGAATGGATGCAATAAAAAATGATAAAGGAGATATCAACACCAATTCCACAGAAATACAAACTACCATCAGAGATTACTATAAACACCTCTATGTATATAAACCAGTAAATCTAGAAGAAATGGGTAAATTCCTGGACACTTACACCCTCCCAAGACTAAATCAAGAAGAGGTGGAATCCCTCAATAGACCAATAATAAGGTCAAAAGTTAAGGCAGCAACTAATAGCCTACCAACCAAAAAAAATCCAAGACCACATGGGTTCACAGCAGAATTCTATCAGAGGCACAAAGAGGAGCTGGTACCATTCCTTCTGAAACTATTATAAGCAATACAAAATCAGGGAATTCTCCCTAACTCATTTTATAAGACCAACATCATCATGATACCAAAACCTGGTGGAGACACAACTAACAAAGAAATTTTAAGGCCAATATCCATGATGAACACTGATGCAAAAATCCTAAATAAAATACTGGCAAACTGAATCCAACAGCACATCAAAAAGCTTATTCATCACAATCAAGTCGATTTCATCCCTCGGATGCAAGGCTGGTTTAACATATGCAAATCTATAAATGTAATCCATCACATAAACAGAACAAATGACAAAAACCACACAATTATCTCAATAGATGCAGAGAAGGCCTTTGACAAATTCAACAGCCCTTTATGCTAAAAACTCTCAATAAACCAGGTAGGTATCAATGAAACTTATCTCAAAATAATAAAAGCTATTTGTGACAAACCTACAGCCAATATCATACTGAATGGGCAAAATCTGGAAGCATTCCCTTTGAAAACTGGCACAAGAACAGGGGGGCCCTCTCTCGCCACTCCTATTCAACATAGTATTGGGAGTTCTGGCCAGAGAAATTAGGCAAGGAAAAAAAGCGGTATTCAATTAGGAACACAGGAAGTCAAAGTGTCTCTGTTTGCAGACAACATGATTGTATATTTAGAAGACCCCATGGTCCCAGTCCAAAATCTCCTTAAGCTGATAAGCAATTTCAGCAGACTCAGGATACAGAATCAATGTGCAAAAATCACAAGCATTCCCATACACCAGTAACAGACAGAGAGCCAAATCATGAATGAACTCCCATTCATAATTGCTACTGAAGAGAATAAAATACTTAGGAACACAACAAACAAGGGATGTGAAGGACCTTTTCATGGATAACTACAAACCACTGCTCAAGGAAATAGGACTCAAACAGATGGAAAAACATTCCATGCTAATTGTTAAGAAGAATCAATATCAGGAAAATGGTCATACTGCCTGAAGTAATTTATAGATTTAATGCTATCCCCATCAAGCTACCATTGATCTTCTTCACAGAACTGGAAAAAAATTACTTTAAATGTCATATGGTACCAAAAAAGAACTTGTATAGCCAAGGCAATCCTAAGGGGGGGGAAAAAAAAGGCTGGAGGCATCATGCCACCTGACTTTGAACTATACTACAAGGCTGCAGTAATCAAAACAGCATGATCCTGGTACCAAAACAGAGATATAGACCAATTGAACAGAGCAGAGGCCTTGGAAAGAATGCCACACATCTACAAACATCTGATCGTTGACAAATCTGACAAAAACAGGAAATGGGGAAAGGATTTCCTATTTAATAAATGGTGTTGGGAAAACTGGCTAGCCATATGCAGAAAGCTGAAACTGGATTCTGTCCTTACACCTTATTCAAAAATTAACTCCAGATAGATTAAAGATTTAAACATAAGTCCTAACATCATAAAAACCCTAGAAGAAAGCCTAGGCAATACCATTCAGGACATAGGCATAGGCAAGGACTTCATGACTAAAACACCAAAAGCAATGGCAACAAAAGCCAAAATGGACAAATAGGATCTCATTAAACTTAAGAGCTTTTGCACAGCAAAAACAAAAACAAAAAACAAAACTATCATGAGAGTGAACCAGCAACCACAGAATGAGAAAAAAATCTACCCATCTAACAAAAGACTAATAACCAGAATCTACGAAAAATTTAAACAAATTTACAAGAAAAAAACCAACTCCATCAAAAAGTGGGCAAAGGATATAAATAGACACTTCTCAGACATTACATTTATGCAGCAAACAAACATATGAAAAAAAGCTCATCATCACTTGTCATTAGAGAAATGCAAATAAAAACCACATTCAGATACCACCTCACACCAGTTAGAATGGCAATCATTAAAAAATCAGGTGACAACAGATGCTGGAGAAGATGTGGAGAAATAGGAACACTTTACACTGTTGGTGGAAGTACAAATTAGTTCAACCATTGTGGAAGACAGCAGGGGAATTCCTCAAGAATCTAGAAATAAAAATACCATTTGACCCAGCAATCCCATTGCTTGGTATATACCCAAAGGATTATAAATTGTTCTATTATAAAGACACATGCACACGTATGTTCACAGCTGCACTGTTTACAATAGCAAAGTCTTGGAACCAACTCAAATGCCCATCGATGACAGACTGGATAAAGAAAATGTGGCAAATATACACCATGGAATACTATGCAGCCATAAAAAAGGATGAGTTCATGTCTTTTGCAGAGACACAGATGAAACTGGAAACCATCATTCTCAACAAACTGATACAAAACCAAAAACCCAAATGCTGCCTGTTCTCACTCATAAGTGGGTGTTGAACAATGAGAACACATGAGCACAGGGAGGGGAACATCACACACCAGGGCCTGTTGGGGGGTGAGGGGGATAGGGGAGGGATAACAGAGGGTGGGGCAATTGGGGAGGGATAACATTAGGAGAAATACCTAATGTAGATGACAAGGGAATGGATGCAGCAAACTACCATGGCATGTGTATACCTATGTAAAAATCCTGTACAAACTGAACATGTACTTCATTATTTAAAGTATATATATGTATATATAGAGTATATATATGTATATGTAAAATGATTGCCAAGTAATATTTGCCTAATATGTGGACCTGTTTTAGATGAAGAAAGTCTTCTGATTGTTACTTCTATTAAACATTATTTGTCCTCCCTCTGGGTGGGGGGAAAAATTTGGAAGCAACAGAATTCAGCCCATAAGCATATCCAATTAATTTTTATCTGCTGTCCTGGGTTTCTGGCCTGACAAATGATGGAACACAGACTGACACAGGCCATAAGGAAATCTATTCAAATTAATTAAATTATGACTGTTGGTCATTGAGATTTTAAAGCAGGGTTAAGACATTTGAATTTCTGAGATAAATTATGTCCTATTTCATACACCTTTTTTTTTTTTAAGTCCATGACCTGCTGAATGCATACCTCTTTTACAAAGCTATTTTTTTTACCATCTTTAGAGACACTGATATATTTTTGTTTCTTTGGAGACAGCATGAACACACATACACCTAAAAGCCCTTAAAAAAATAAAATAAAATACATCCAAATCATTGCAGCCTCTGTATGACGGTGGGCAAAGGAGTGGTCAGAGGGTGCCTGGTTCCAGGACAACTTCAGACTGGAGACTGACTGAAGGGTGGGAGCAATGGGCACTGATACCCAGGGAGGAAGAATGTGCAACCACAGGGTGCAAAGAAGAGTGACAGGGGATCTGTGCCACTTTGCATGGAGGCATGGGAGGCTGGTCCAGGTCTCAGGAAGACTCCATAACCAGCATGGCCAACAGGGGTTAAATGAATATCTCTTGGCTGGGCACTGTAAAAACACTCTTTTCACATATATTTTCAACAAGCCTAGAAGGCAGATACTGTTTCTGTCCACAAGGAATGAAGCAGTTGGGCAAGAATAAAATCAGGGCTTGGGTGTGTTTTAAAGCATGCCTGAAAATAGATTAGACACAAGTCAGACTTACGGAAACAAATGAATTTGCAGAGAAGATACCCAAGGCTAAGGCTAGAAGATAAAACACTGGAGTAACCAGATATTCTGCCAGCCAGACTGTACCTCTGCATCCCAGGGCTTTGGAAAAATCCCGAAACTGAGTTCAATCACCTACGAAATAGGGCCATGACACAGGCCCCACCCCCTTGGTTGAGCACCCAACATATCCAGGGGCTACACATAACAGATGTTAATATCATTCCTGAAGCCAGTGAAATGTAACAGTTCCAGTGATCGGAGAAGAGGTTCATGCAGCCAAGAATGACGAAGGCCAAAGGAATCTAATGAAGGAAACTGAGGGGAAACTGGACTTGACCAGGAGAAGATGTGTGGCAACATGGAACCAGCTCTTATAAATAAGTGACAAAGAACAGCAATCTGACACCGGAGGAAATTGCAAATTGTGTGTGTGGAGGAGGCACAGGCAGGATCCTTGCAGGCAGGAAGTGCCCCGGATTGTTCTGGGAGCGCTGCCTGCACCATCTCACCAGTGGCCCCACTGGCTTCCCGAGAAACTGGCAGTGAGAACAGGTGATGAGTGCAGGTGCTGCCTGTGAAGGGGTGTCCCCAGGACGCACACCGGTCTGTCTGCAGATAAGGCTTATGTTACTAACCTGGCCTGAAGAAGGATGTGCATCCAGAGAGAAGCGTAGTGGATACACAGGAAAATGCGTGCCTCCCAGAAGGCTTCCATTTCTACATTTGTCCAGATGAAGGCTGGGCTGCTGCAGAGTTGGTGCCCAGGTCCGGCATCCTACTGTGCTCCAACCTCCAGCCCTTCGCTTTCCCAGTGCAAATGGCATCTGGGGAGCAGAAGGGGTACACAGAGAGAACTGCCTGGCCTCTGGGGATGGCAGGAAAGGCCCCCATCCTCACCCTAAGATTCCTGGAGGCCCAAACCAACAGTAACCAGCTTAAAAGCCAGGGTCCTTAGAATCTGTTTGCCAACAACTTTGAGGTCTGATTTTCTGCTGCCCCTTGACTGGGTACCCCTGCCTGCACATACTCCTGACACTGTGGACACTGGTTCCCTCATTCATGCCGCTGCCCATGTGGGTCCCTGGACCCAGCCACTCATGCTCACCCTAGACTCCACGCCCACTACCTGGCCCCCTGCCCCTGCCCCCGGCAGCCCACGAAGCAGCTCCTTGTACACCCTGTGCACCCAGATCTGCCTGCCTCACTGGCACCTCTCCAAGCTGAGCAGACCCTGGGCTCGACATATGGTGCTCAGTGAAACTGAGTGGAGGAAGGGTTGGAAGAGCAGGAAGGGCAGGAGGCTAAAGGAAGGGAAGCCCCAGGGGCCCTGACCCACCCATCCCTCCCCACCACTGCTCCCTTTAGATCCACACACTGGAGGCAGGTTCATGCTCAGGCCCTGGCTGCTGCCTCCAACTTCAGAAAAGTTTCATTCTGGGCACATGAGGCCATCCTCTACACATACACACACATTCTGGCCACACATACCGTACACACCACACTCACACTACACACACAACATACCATACACACACCATGTATGTACGACATACATGCCACACACCATAAACAACACACCATACACATGCTACACACCCCACAAACAACACATACACACATGCCACACACCACATACAAACACATGACACACACCACAAACCATAGAGACACCACACAGAAACACATGCCACACACGATACCATGCACACACGTGCCACACATAATACACAAATCATACACACACAGTACACACCGTCAACACCACACACATGCCACATACCATTCATACAACATGCACACCACAGACACAGCACACAGATACATACCAAAAACACCCACATACCACACACCATATACACACATGACACACTTCAAACACCATACAGACACACCATGCACACACACACATCCACACGCACCATGCACAGAAACACCTACACGGACACACACCATAAACCCACAACACATTCAAACCCACCCACATACCACACACACAGGCCAAATACTACACACACACACCACCAGACACCACACAGGTGCCTCACCATATAAATACATGCAGATAAACACCACATACCATACAAACATACACCCACATGCCAGAAACCATACACACACAAACACAGCCACACACCGTATGCACTCTCACACATATATGGTATTAGTCTATTCTCACACTGCTATGAAGAAATACTTGAGATGGGACAATTTATAAAGGAAAGGGGTTTGATTGACTCACAGTTCTGCATGACTGGGGAGGCCTCAGGAAGCTTGCAATCATGGCAAAAGGCACCCTTTGACAGGACAGCAGGAGAGAGAATGAGTGCAAGCAGGGGAAATGCCAGACCCTTATAAAACCATCAGATCTCATGAGACGCGCTCACAAGAACAGCATGGGCAAAACCACTCCCATGATTCAACTACTTTCCACCAGGTGCCCACAATACTTGGGGATTATTCAAGATGAGATTTAGGTGGGGACACAGCCAAACCATATTACACATCACTTGCAACACCACACAACATACACAGACACAAATACAATACACACAAGCTACACACCAAACATACCCACATGCCAGACCATACACAGACACGCATCACACACACCCATATGCCACACACACCACAAATACAAAGCACACACTATACACACATGCCACACAGCATGCACACACACACATACCAGACACCACATACAACATACACGTACCCTTATGCCAAACACATCCCACACACCAAACACACAGACATACTACACACCACAGGTACACCCTCAGATGCCACAAACTGAGACCCACACATCAACTCACATACCATGCCCCTGTACACACACACCACACACTTATACATATACCCATACATACCCACACACTCACGCAGCTCCGACTCACACTGGCACCAGCAGTAAGGATACTGTCACATGCTGCGTCACACACAATGGAAATGGGGTGGGGGCACAGCTGAGCTGTAGAGAGCCAGAGTAGCCCACCCCCTCTGGGAGGATCAGCAGCAAGACTGCTGTAAAATTTGGGCAAACTCCAGAGAAGGGAAACCATAATAGGGGAATGTGTATGTCTTGGAGAAGAGCAGTTGGACCTAACAAAAGATAACCAGCTTTCACTGACTTTGCTGCAAGATAGTTGTTAGCTGAGGTATGTTAACTGAAGTATGACAATTATAACCACAGGCTGTTCTGGGTAACTGCACCCTTCCTCTGCTATGTTCTTTGTGAACATATAAAATAAAGTACTCTGAGGCAGGACGGGCTGAAAAGACTGACATCATCAGCTTTTCGGACCACCTGGCCCAGCCATCTCTGTCTATCTGTGTGTCTTTCTTTATCCCCTGCCATTCCCTCTTAGGTCTTTGAACCCTTGTGCAGTGCAGGACACATGAGACATGGTGCCCAAACAGGGACCTGAGCATGGGAACCAGAAATGAGAATAAGTTGAGGGGATGCTCACTGGACCCAGCTATAAAGGATGAGTGGATTGGGAAATTTTTCACCAGGCATTGAGCATGGGCAATTCTTTGTCTAGTGATAGTTCTTTGTATGTGAAAGTGCTGCTCACCCTCCTTAAGGGAAAACGATGTTGTGTACATAAAGAGCAGCTAAGGCCGGGCGCGGTGGCTCAAGCCTGTAATCCCAGCACTTTGGGAGGCCGAGGCGGGTGGATCACAAGGTCAAGAGATCAAAACCATCCTGGTCAACATGGTGAAACCCCGTCACTACTAAAAATACAAAAAATTGGCTGGGCATGGTGGCCTGTGCCTGTAATCCCAGCTACTCAGGAGGCTGAGGCAGGAGAATTGCCTGAACCCAGGAGGCGGAGGTTGTGGTGACCCGAGATCGCACCATTGCACTCCAGCCTGGGTAACAAGAGTGAAACTCCGTCTCAAAAAAAAAAAAAAAAAAAAAGAGCAACTAGAGGATGTTCTAAAATTTGTGCAGTAGATTTGCCCATGGTTTCCAGAACAGGGCACGGTTAGTTTAGCTACTTGGATGAGAGTAGGACAACAGTTACATAGCAAATATACAGCTGAGGGACCTCAGACAATGCCAGTTTATACTTTTGCTATTTGGTCTTTGATTAGGGATGCTTTAGACCCCCAACATGAGGCAGAGAAGTTTAAGAGAAAACAGTTCTTTAATTGTATAAACTGTGATTTTCTTTATTGTGTTGGTGCAGTATTTAATTATCATTTAACCTCAAGATATTCAGACCAACAGGATTGTATTACTGCTCTTTCTAATACACTGAGGGGAGTTGAGGCTATCTCAGCATCTCTTAAAGGCCAGGAGACAAGTGAAAGTGCCGAGGTGGACAAGCTTTCTGCCCCACATATGGACTCCCCTCCACCACCCCAAGACTTACTTAAAACTGCCTCCTCTTTTGAGAAGGAGAGTGATGGAGATGGCTCACAAGAGCCTCTGCCCCCAGAGTATCAACAAAAATTAGAGGATGAAATAACTAGAGAGGGCCGGGCGCGGTGGCTCAAGCCTATAATCCCAGCACTTTGGGAGGCCAAGGCGGGTGGATCACGAGGTCAAGAGATCAAGACCATCCTGGTCAACATGGTGAAACCCCGTCTCTACTAAAAATACAAAAATTAGCTGGGCATGGTGGCATGCACCTGTAGTCCCAGCTACTTGGGAGGCTGAGGCAGAAGAATTGATTGAACCCAGGAGGCGGAGGTTGCGGTGAGCTGAGATTGCGCATTGCACTCCAGCCTGGGTAACAAGAGCGAAACTCCATCTCAAAAAAAAAAAAAAAGAAAGAAAGAAAAGAAAAGAAATAACTAGAGAGGAGCAGAACCAGTGGCCTCAAATGTTTGCAGCTTATAACTTTGATGACCCAAAGCCTAGATGGCAAGGAACATAAAATAACTCCTTTTAAGATCTCCCCACTGCAGGCTGCATTACGTGGGGCAATGGCATGAGGGGAGGATGTTGAGGGGTTTCAGGTTTGCCCCACGCTAGTATGCCCAGATCTTAATAATCGAGGACAGATGCTGAGACAGCATGATCCTTTGTCTTTTAAATTACTCAGAGATTTAAGAACAGCTTTAGCCTCTTATGGATCTACTTCCTATTTGTAATCACTCTCTTGAATGCCTTGGCCAATGATGCCTTGGCCCCTTAAAATTCCTATAACCTTACAAAAGCAATGCTTGGATGTGGGAGATTATCTCAGATGGAAATCTGATTACTTTCATAGGTGTAGCAAGCAGGCTGAGTGTAATATAGCTCATGGTGTGAATATATCTATGAATATGTTAGTGGGTAGTGGAAACTTTGAGCCCTTACTAAATCAGCTTGGCTATCCTTTAGAGGCTTATCAGCAAATAAATATTTATGCTGCATAGCCTTGGAGGACTCTTCCAGCCAAAGGTAAAAAGTCCCAGGAACTTAGCAGAATTGTCCAGGGACCAGAGGAACCATGTGCAAACTTTATTGCCAGCCTGCTTCAGACAGTAGGATGATACAGCTGAACCAGAAGCCTGCAATGTGTTAGCAAAGCAAATGGCTTTTGAAAATGCCAACAAAACATGCCAAGCCATTTTGCAACCTTACAAGGCTAAAGCTACTCAAAATGACTTCATTTGCCTTTGTGCAGATGTTGGGCCAGGGTATGTTGAGGAATTAACTTTAGCCTCTGCTCTTCAGGGTAAACTTCCATGACAATGTCCTAAAAAGAAATCTAGAACTTGTTTCCAGTGTGACAAAAAAGAACATTTCACCTGGGAGTGCAGGGCAGTGAGAGGGGGCCACTGCCCCCTGGAACTATGGGGCTGCTTGTTAGGCACAATATTCTTACTTCTAAAGATTTTTTAGTACTACCTGGAGTTATAAATACTGATTACACAGGTGAAATTTTAGTCCAGGCAAATGGAGATTATTACAAGATTTATGAGCCATTAATGCCACAATACAGCCCAAGGGTGCTCTGCAAACAGGATTACCCACTCCAACTGCTATTCCATTAGATTATCATCTTTTGGTTCTGGATCTTAAAGATGCCCTTTTTACTATTCCCTTACATCCAGATGACCAGGAAGATTTTGTATTCTCAGTACCTTCCCCAAATTTTCAAGCACCTGTTAAATGGTATTGTTGGCAAGTACTTCCTCAAGGAATGGCTAACAGCTCAACTTTATGTCAGTCCTTTGTGACAGTTGCTTTAGAATCTACTAGACAAAAATATAAATGAGCATATATCATTCATTATATGGATGATATTCTTGTGGCACATTCATCTGAAGAAACTTTAAGGCAAAATTTTGGGGGCTTGGAATTGGCCCTCACTCAGTCTGGTCTGATGGTAGCACCAGAAAAAGTGCAAAAATTGGCTCCTTTTAAGTATCTAGGAACAACCATTTCTGATCACACTATGCAAATTCACTGGGACTGACATATTTAAATGATTTCAAAAATTTCTTGGAGACATTAATTGGCTTCGCTCTATGCTAAAATTTACTACTGGCCAATTAATACCACTTTTTACTATTTTGTGGGGTGGTCCTGACCCTACTTGCTCTAGAACTTTAACTTTAACTAAACCAGCAAAACTTGCTCTTAACCAGGTGGAAGAAGCCAGAGCTCAGGCTCAGTTAACTCGCATTAACCCACAACTTCTCTTAGATCTAATTTTCTTACAGACTGCTGATACACCCACTGCAGTGCTGTGACAAAAAGACTCCCCTGTGGAGTGGTTACATTTGGCTAACAACCCACCTAACTCTTTAACACCTTACTATTCAGCAGTTGCTTCTCTAATAGCTAAGGGTAGAGAGCGATGCTATCAGCAAGTACGTGGTAGGAGCCATTCAATGGCTCTCATGGCCTCTGCCTCAAAAGAGATTTTTCAAATATCTGCAATTCTGCAGTGCATGCTCCACCAGCAAAAATATCCTATATCTATTGGACATATCAGATCACATTCAGATCTCTGCTACTTTTGCTCAATTTTTGCGCAACTTTTGCTATTGCGCATACTACAGGCATTCCATATAATCCAACTATCAAGCTATTGTTGAGCGTGCTCACTGCACTCTGAAAACTCAAACTGAAAAACAAGAGAAAGGAGATTATAGAAGAACTCTGGCTACCCGAGTTTCTCTTGCACTATATACCCTTAATTTTTTAAACTGTGATGAATCTGGACATTCCCCCATGGATAGACACTTTGCCACCCAGGAAATTCCTAAGGCATAGGTCCAATGGAAAGACCTCCAAACAGGACGTTGGGAGGGACCAGATGCTGCTATGATGTGGGGGTGGGGTTATGTTTGTGTTTTCCCAAAGGGTGCCAGTTGTCCAGTGTCTGTCCCTGAATGCTGTGTTCATCATAACCACGGACCAGCAGAAATTGGTGACACCCTTGAGGAGGCTGAAACTGAAAGACAAAAAGGAGGGACCATGGAGAAAAAAACCCTACAGTTCCTGTGTTACTAAATGACACATAAATACTTGCAGGAAGAGCTGGAGCTCCGGAGCACTCCCCCTATTATGGAAATTATAATTACACTAGATGGACCACTGACCCTCCTTTGTGTGTCTCCATGAAGGAGCAAACAGATTGTATAAAGGATTTCCAGAGTGGAAGGACTGTGCTAATGCGTTCCCCGTAAACCATAATCTTTCTAAAAACTGGACAATGTATGACCGGTCTTATAATACAGTTAATTGTGTTAGGTACCCAGAAGACACGTCATTCAGAGCGTTCATCAACAACATTCTAACAACAAACCATGAGACTTTACAAAAGGAACTGTGGCGTCTGGTCACTGCCATGGACTATGTCAATTTTTCCAGCATATTCACAAAGGACATTTATGGACTAAAGGCTTGTGTCCTAGCCCTTATGTGATTGTAGCAGGGGAGGCCAATGTACCTCAATATGGAGGGAAATTTCATGTGTCTTGTATAAATTGCAATCTTACTTCCTGTGTATCTACTTATAATAAGGGACAAAGTCTATTGGTGTTGAAGCAGCCTGTATATGTGATGATTCCTGTCAATTTAACAGAAGAATTTTATGAGGACAGGGGTTTGACAGTGTTGCAGCACATGGAAAAAATGTTGTCTTAAAGTAAAAGAGCATTGGAACTGATGTTTAGTATTGTAACATTGATAGGAATTGTTGCCGGTTCTACAGTTGCTGCCATTTCACCTTCCCAAACTATTCAAACAGCCCATTATGTAAATCAATTAACATCAAATGTTTCTCAGCTTATGGCCACTCAGGAAGTTATTGATCAGAGGTTAGAAACCAGATTGACAGCTCTTGAGGCAGCCACTATGTTTATAGGAGATGAGCTGGAGGTGATAAGATTAAGACACAGGCTTAGATGTCACAGTAATTATATTGCTATCTGTGTGACCCTTATAATTTGGAATTATACAAAATGAAATTGGGAAACAGTTAAAAGCAACTTTACGGAGCTCAAGGCTGTTATAATTTAACCATTGACTCAATTAAATTAGATCAGGAAATAGATGAAATACAACATGCACACCTTGATATAGAGGACCCTGCAAAAATAGCAAAAAGGATACTGTGTCAATTACAGGGATTTAATTCTTTTGGAATTCTGAGGCATGCCTTTTGGATGCTCATAATACTTGTTATCTGTCTAATTATTCTGTTTTTGTTATATGCAGCAGTCTATATTTGTGGAAATCCAGACAGTAAGAACTTACAAACTAAACTGTGTCATTTAAAATTACAGGCAGTAAAACAGGTATTAGAACTAGAGGTGTTTGTTCAAAACAGAGGCACACAATATAAGTCCTAGCAGAAGTTGCAGACTAAAGCTGAAATAAGAAATGTGGGTATATATGCTCCTCAGTGACATGTGGTCTAATATTATTTATAAGACCATTAACCTCTAAAAATGATATTGATCATGATGCTGGACCTGAAGGGATGACTGGATAGTCAATGACAGGTAAGATCCTAAGAGGAGAGCAACCTAAGACAGACACATTCACAGTAAGGCCAGCAAACATTGGGGATGTGCCTAGCCAGCAATCCTTCCTGAGGCTTTGAGCATTACCCTACAATGCTGTAAATCTAACTTGCCTTCATTGTGAAAGTAACGCCTGCTATCAAATGCAGCTTGGATATGAAATTCCTGTGTAGTCTGTTTCAATGTACTACACCCTACATGTTAATCATAGTAATGCTTAATGTTGGGCCAATTTTTGTTGTGCTTATATTTACAGTTAAGCGGGAGGTGTAGAGAGTCAGAGTAGCTTATACCCTGCTCTGGAGGGATCAGCAGCAAGGCCGCTGTGAAATTTGGGTGAACTCCAGAGAAGTGAAACCATAATAGGGGAATGAGTATGTCTTGGAGAAGAGCAGTTGGACCTAGTGAAAGATAACCAGTTTTCAATGACCTTGCTGCAAGATAGTTGTTAGCTGAGGTATGTTAACTGAAGTATGAGAATTATAACCACAGGCTGTTCTTGGTAACAGCACCCTCCCTCTGCTATATGCTTTGTGAACATATAAAATAAAGTACCCTGAGGCAGGACAGGCTGAAAAGACTGACATCATCAGCTTTTCAGACTGCCTAGCCCAGCTCTCTATGTTTGTCTATGTGTCTTTTTTTATCCTCTGCTGCTTCCTCTTTGGTCTTTGAACACTTGTGCAGTGCAGGATGCAGCACATGCCAGACAGCCATATGCCTTGGGGGCTGGGTGAGCACCTGGATGCAGATGTGCTCACCAGGTAAGAAAATGTTGGCATCTGCCACCCTTAAGCGATAAGGACACTGGACCCTGCAGGGCCTGACCCCCCAGCCTGGGCTGCATCCCTGCAGTTGGTCACCCTGGGAAGGGCTCAGCCATGGGCCCTGTGGCTGACAGCCACACACAGGCCAGCTAGTCTGCCGGCATTTATGGCCGTGTTGGGTCCTTTCATTTAGATTCCCAGATGTTGTGCAAGCACAGCACACTCAAGGCGGAATTGGACTTTTCTCTGACCCTCTGGAGAAGACCTGCTGCCTGGCCAGTGTTCTCACTCATTCACTCCTTCAAGCCGATATGTCGCAGAACAGCACTATGTTTGCAAGATGGACATGAGAATCATATTAGACACTTTCCATCCGCTATCCCATTTCAAATCTATCAACAAACCTCATCAGTTCTTCTGCAAAATGGTGCCCAGGGTGTCCACTTCTCCCTGTTTTGTGACACCTGCTTTTATCTCTCACCTGGATATGGCACCACCCCCTGAGCACTGGGCACCACCCACTAAATGCAGGACACCACTCCCTAAATGTTGGGCACTACCCCCTAAGCACTTAGCTCCATGACTGCTCCAAGCCATTCTTTTTTTCCCCACAAGTCAGTAGATTGCTCAACTTAAATCCCTTTAGGGGTTCCTAGTGCAATAGGATGAACTTCGGTCCCCTCATTGGTCTTTGCTCCCGTCCTTAAAGATGCTGAGCCTAGGGCACCCGGCATGACCCTCCCCTTAGGACTGCGAAGTGCTGCCTTATCCTCCCTCACAGCGCAAAGCAACTTGTTCAGAGAAGCTGCCTGAACCTCTCTTGCAGGAAGGGGCTCTTTTAGAATTCCACCCTGTGGTCTTTCTTCTCCACATGTGAATGCTAACAGATAACAATGACCCCTCTGTTTCTATTTAATAGTCTGTTTATGAGCCTTGTTAATATGCTTGAAGCAAGCAAAAAAAACTCAGATCTTATCAGGAAGAATAAGATCTTACTACATTCAATAATAAAACTTTAGATTCACAATGTGTACTAAGTTCAATAACAAAACTTCAGATTCATAATGTGTATGTTTCCTGTTAGATGTCACAGTTTATTTGATGATTCAAACTTCTAAAATGTCCTAGAAAATCGCCTCCATTAAAACATTGTAGGATAAGTGCTGTAACGTTCCTCAAAACATTTTGGAATTTCCCTTATGTCTGTGGACTCGCAGATCATGTATTGCACATGTGCCATGGGAGGCAGCTCCCCACTGCGGCTCCTCGGGGCGGGTGGCCTCAGACCTGGCCATGTGGGAAAGCGGGGACCCTAAGAAAGACCTCTGGCTCTGACATGTGGCACGATTTCCGCCAGGGCTGAGTGGGGCGACACCACTGTCACTGCTGGCCAGTGCAAAGCCACTGTTCACAGCTGGCTACCAACTGCCAGATACCAACTGCTGGGAGTGTGGCTGGCACAATGGGGGACTGAATTATTCATTTTCTTCACCTTAGAGTGCCATAGATGTCTTGTACACTCTTTCAAACAGCACAAGTTATGGGAGGAAAGACTATAAAAACTCCAGACTCCAGACCAGCAGGAAAACACTTTGGACAGGGAGGACCCTGCAAAGTTTTCTTTCCCCAGCAGCATGGGGCAAACGCCTAACTATTCTCAGGGTAAACAAGGAAATCCGCCTCCATCAGCCACACACTTGTGAGGCGGTGACTGCTCTGGATTTTCTGCCACCCAGTGCACTTGGCTGGTGTTTATGGGGCATCTTGGTTCAAGGCTCAGATACAGAGCACCAAGGGATGACACCACCAGTTTCTGCCTGCTGAAGGAAACCACCGTCAGAGCTGAAATTAGGAGAGCTGGTCACGTGGCTCACTTTTCTCCCCTGGCTGGGAGGGGAGGGATGCCTGCAGCAGCAGCCCTGTGACGCTGACTCTGGCTCTGGCGTCTGGAAGCCCGCTGGTGGGTGCAGGCTGGCTGCACACCAGGGAGGACCCAGGCTGAGCACAGGTTTCCTGGCTCTGAACAATCTCAAGGCCATGCAGACCCACCAAGCGGCTTGGGAACATTCTCCAGACATGCAGCACTTTATCATCGCTGAAGAAGCTCTTGTGAAACTGGGAGTTTAACGGGGCTCTAGAACGCCCCTCTGCCTGTCTTCCTCTCCATACACAGGACCATGGCGCCACCTCGTATATATTATTTTCAGTCCCCATGGCTGAGTAGTGCACAAAGTTTCCTGTTGCATGCTTGCTAGATATTCTATCTATGAAAATAGGGAGAGGCCAAGAGGTTTTGCATCTGGACATTATGGATGGGTTATATTGCCATGTATTCACTTTTAACTACTTCATCTATCTCATCTGTGAAGGGGGATAAGGATACTACCATATTTTAGGGTGTTATGCAGTTTAAATGGATTAATATTTCTGAAGCCCTGGCTGCTCTATCACTAGTAGGAGGGTGTCTGTAAACCTTGTGGGATCAGGACCTGAGAAAGCAAATACATGCTGAAGATGATACATTTGCAAAGTATGATGTGCTCCTGTGTGATGTGTGCCCAACAGTTTAAAGCATAGCCTGGCCAGACAGAACTGACTGCAGTGGCTGCAGACTGACAGCCTTCACAACAGGCCCAGACTATTTCTGATACTATGCAAGAAATGTGTGTTGAAATGTCCTTATTTGCATGCTGCAAGTACAATTTTTAGCACAAATGAATCTGACACTTTATTAAACTGGCAAAAACCTAAATACAAAACATGTCTGTGAACCAGACATTCTCTGGATCTCCTTCCAAATCCCTCATACAAAGGTTCAAGTGGTGAGATGGCCTCATTTCTCATTCGTTCTATTATCATTCATTCCTTCACAAGCACACATAAGCTCCTCCTGAGTGCCCAGTGTGGGGATGACATGGAGTACATGGCATTATACAAGACACGTGTATCACACGTGTCATACATGATTGACACAGTCCTTTTTCAAAAGATGCTCAGCAGGGAACACAGACCTTCAACTGGGAAGTCAACAGCAGTGTGTTCAATGTGCTGCCCCCTGGCCCCACTGCCTGCCTCCACAGCAGGCTAGTGCAAAGTCTCCCTCTTCAACGACCAACAAAATGAAGGAGGGTGAGGGTGCGTGTCTACAGGGAGCTCAGCAGAAGCAGACAGAGAAAATGGCAGTGGTATGCCAGGCAGACTACATGTCTCCAACCTTGGGGACCAAGGCACATTCCAAATTAAGTCAGGACAAGGGAGCTCTGTTGAGGCAGGTCCCAAAACAAAAAAACAAAGCTGACGTGACTAGAAATCTTGAGATGGATAACTGTTATGTATACTTTTTAACAGACTGGCTGTGCTATTTGCATCTCATGTAGAAAAATGGGCTGAAACTTCATTTTTATATATAAGGTGCCAGAGAGGAAGTAATAGATAACCTCTATTCTCTGTTGATGGAAGCGAAACTGGTATCATTTTTCTAGAGAACAGTTTAAAAATTTATATGAAAAAAATTTATGTTTTGTCCAATTCCTGGGATTTATTCAAAAGATACACGTAGGTGCCTGAACCATACAACGTTATCACAGAAAAAAAAAGAAAATAACATGAATTTTTTACAGAAATTATATAAATACAGGATAATCATGTGATGGAATATATTATAACACTAAGTTTCAAAACAATGTTTTATGGCATGGAAAAGTGTTTTCAATACTGCATATTTTAAATTGCAAAGCTATTCATATAAGTTTTCAGAGAGCGAGGCTACTCAAAAACTATAGGAGACTATATGGGCATACACACAGGTGTACACATATATATTCATATGTGTCTATACGCAGACACACAAACATGATACACACCGAAATATTAACATTGATTCTCTACTGTCTTTATGTTATCACCATATTCCACACTTTGTAATTTCTCATGTTTTAGAAATTTTTAAATCATATTTTGATTCTTGCCAATATAAAATAAGTGTTACCTTAAAAATTGCAAGTCAGCCAATACATCTGATTTCATGAAGGAAGCCTTGAACTTAACACTTTGAACTTGACAATGTATAGATATATATGCTTGTACATATATACAAACACATCTAAGTGTCTAGTTCAAAACTTCTAGATACATACTTATCCTTCAAGTTACCAATCATACTATTTGATATTGATCGCCAATCATGAAGCAAAAATGTGACAGTGCTGCCTCCAAGTGGCCATTCTTGGAATATGCATATTTACTGGCCGTTTTCAAACAGAGTTTCAGATTCTGCAACTTGTTAGTTATACTGCATTGGAAAAGAGAAAAACAAAAAGATGATGCAGAGTGGCATTCAGTGCACGACTGTCAAGTGTCATACACTTGGAGCAGCATATTTTATTACAATTGTAAAATTGTCAACATTCTAAAATGTTTGCCCAGATCTTTCTATTAAACAGGGATGGACAAGTGACCTTGGGTAGAGCAGCCACAGGATTCTCTGAGCCAGGAAGAACCATGTGGTGCTGGCATAACCTGACTTCTAGGGACTCCTTCTTTGCCTGTTGCAGCCTCCAACACAAGAGCTTATGGGGGGACTCGCTCTTCTTCCAGGAGTGCAAGGACTAGGGGACATTTCCTAAGGTGGCCCTCACTGTGTGTTCTCATACAAGTTGGCATGGGAGATGACAGAAAGTCACTGCTCCACTTGGTTATTATCTCTATATGATTGATATAACATACACAATAGTGTATGCATCATAAGATCTTGCGTGCTCTCTGAGACAGGTGGCCACCCTGTACTTCAGGTTTCTATCTAGAGGAGACTAGAAACCTGCTGCTACACAATGAAAAGCAAAAGTTCTACCTCCCCCAACCCAAAAAAAGCAATTGAAGTATGGACATCCATCTGGACTTGACAATTACCGAATAAAACCACGCTGCTCCCTCACTATACCACAAAATAAAATTCCCATAATACAGAAGGCAGCTTGGTTTTTCTCATCTTTCTGCTCCCTGGGGAGTAGTCTTGAAAAGACCTGGGCTGGGGCCTTGCTATGAGGCCTTGGGTGGTTTTGAAAACACCTGAGCTTCCATTTAATCCTCTGTAAACCTGGAACAATAACGCCAGCCCGGCAGTGCATAGCCATGCCCTCACCATAAAGAGGGGCTTTAAAAAGGGTTGAACAATTCAGGATGAGGGGAGTTGAATTTCCAATCAAATCTGGAGGTCCTGGGTGGTCTCAGGGAAAGGATGGATGAGAATGTGCCCTGTGTGGCCTGAGACAGAAAGGAAGACCTTCTTCTCTTTATGCAGCATTTTTGAATCATTATAAAAAGCCCTATCATGGGAGACTATGATTTCAAACAAAATTATCAGAAATACCTAAAGTAATAAAAGTGGTTAATAACATGGCGGGGGGGGTACCTGTATGTTCCCTGGGTACTACCAAGGCCCTGTAACTTCCCACATTCATGAGTAGGAAGCACATTCAAATTGCACCACAACCCGCACCGAACAACTCCCAGCTGCTCTGCGGGCCTGTCTCTCCAGCTCCTAGCAATGTGGTGATTGTCCTCATGGCATGCATCTGTGTGTGAGCAGGTGTCTCTGTGATGCTGTGCACTGTATGATGCAGTGCGCCTGTCTCCTCACTGAGATGCCAGTCCCAGCAAGGTGGTCCTGGAGGCTCTCTGTGGTATCCCCCCTCTCTGAAGAAGTGGAAGGCAGAGAGGATGAGAGAATACCACAAGCACTGATGGCAGCTTAGGGCTCCTGTAGATGTTCTGACCCTTCTGACTATGTTCAAGCAACTGGGTTGCTGGACAAAGAGGCCTAAGAACATAATTCAGAGGACAGAATAAGAGACTGTCAACAGGCCTGTGCCCAAAGGCAGAGAGTGCCAACTCATGCTTTAAGTGAATCTCCCTGTTAGAAATGCAAATGCCGGAGAAGGTATTCACTGGAAGGTCTCTACCTCACATAACAGAGCAAGTTTAGACACCACATCTAAACTATAGAGCCAAGTGCATTGCACGTGCCTGGAAACTGCACACAATTCTCAGTAGGAAATTAAGCTGTGCCAGGTGTACCCTAGAAGCACAATCTATATCAGCTTATTTTTACTGTGTTCCATAGAGTGAAAGTAAATACTATGACTATGGCTGGAGTAAAGAATTAAACGTATAACCAATAAAGACTTAAAGGATAATTGCATCCCACAGTGGATTTCTAAAAAGAACTTGCATAGAAATGAGTATGAGGTTGATTTTATATTATTTCTTAAAATAGGTTAATCTCTGCTTTAGTAACACCTAAAAGTTGGTTCCTTCTTAGGTTAACCAGACTAGACCTTAAGATTATCTGGGAAAATGGGATTTTGCAAAGATGCCTTGGGGAGACCACCTTCCCCAGCTCCTTGAGTCTAGAAAATGGTAACAATGGATACATGATCCTTGGCAAGAGTGAAAAGCCATCAAATCAAAATCCTGGCAGGGAAGCTCTTTTAGAAATTGTTTGAATCAGAGCAAACACAAGCTTGAGACAAGGCTTAAGCTCTTCCTGGGTTCTTGCCAGGCTCAGTTGAGTAGAACACACTCACCTCCCAGCCCAGGCCAAAGTCTGTTGTCATGGCAGTCCAGAAGCCCATACTGGTAAATGTTGTGATATTGCCATTGGTTTCATCTTTTACTGAGCTGGTTGACATCTGTGAAAAGCTTGTAAAAAGAAAAACAAGAAAAAGCATTAAAACATTATTTCTTACCAATTATTCTCAAGATTAAAAAAAACAGGGAGTCACGTGAAGACTCCAATCTGAGAACACAGCTCACACTCTGCCTAGGGGACTGTTTTGTATTGATAAACCTTAATTGTCAAACATCTAGGGATACTCTGGTTGTTGCTGGTTATCCATCCATCTAACCTGATGTTCAAAATCTATCATTTTGTGATTCTACAGAGCTGGTTTATGTCAGTATTTTAGTCATTTTAACAACCAATTAGCCACTGCAGTTGGACAAGCAGAGCCTAATCCAGTCATACAGATTTCAGAAGTTTGGTTTAAACACATAAAAACTGAGTTCTCATGTTGTTAAAAGTCACCTGCCTGGGGCATTGAGGCACGGAGGGGATGCTGAAAAACTTTACTAGGTTGCTGTGCTCAAACTTCACTCCATCTTTAGTTGGATTGGGAGCATTTGTGCTGTGAATGATATGCCAGGATTGGAGAGTGAGTAGCAGTCATGATGGAGTCTTTGTCATCTCTGGGGATTCGCACCCTTCAGTGTGCCAGCTCACCACAGCACATTCTGTGGGATCCAGTGTCACACAATATACCCTCAAGAAGAGTGGACTGAGTCTCAGGGAATACACGGAACATTTTTTGTCTAGTCAATGAAGTTATCCGGGTCGCAAAATGTTATGTAGTATAAGCAGAATAAATCTAGAAACTCCCCTAGAAGATCTCGACAAACAGAGGATGGTATCTGGGAGGACAAGGAGTCCACAAACCCAGAAGACAGCCACACATCTGAGGGGCATGGATCCCACCTCAGGTTTCTACAGCTGCTTTTGGATGTGCAAATAGTAATCAGTTTTGAATAACTGAGTGCTTAACCGTTAAGTTTCGCTTTAAGAGGGACTTTCCCAACAGAAAGCCAGCTGTAGTTCCCAAGAAATGAGTGCCCTGAGGACTTGGGAGAAGATCATGTGATTCCTGGCACGTCCTTGAAGTGCCTGGCTGTGAGGCCCCAGCTCTGCTTAAAGTGTTTTCTCTCCCACAAAAGGGCTTAGATCAGAACTGAGAGCCACCATCCACGGAGAGATGCTGAGGTCAGAATCAATGCCTGCCTACTCTACCCAGTTCTTAAAAGTCAGTCATTTTCAATTATTTACTGGCCCTAAAGCAGTAAGGCCTTTTGAATCAACCATCCCTTTTGAATACAATAACAGAGTATAAAGTTCTTTTGATCTAATTTTCATATCACCATAACAATGCATATTTATGAGTTTAGCTCTAAGAAGCTAAAATTCATTTCTATTAGTATGAAGCCCGCAGACATATACTTTTTAAAAACTCTGTGATTTAGTATTTAGAAACATTGAATTCCCCTTTCTCTAACATCCATGGTAGTTGCACACTTTGGAAAGACAAAGCACTAAGTCTAGCATAGCTCACATCAGTGAACAGCCTTAATATCTTCTTCAGGGTTTCTGGGGGGAACAAAAGAAGGTTATATTTTGTACCTACCTAGCTGTGTCACTGTTGTAGCAAAATTCCAGCCAAGGAAGGCAAAGAGACCAATGGAGACCAAAGAGAACTTTAATTCGGGCACCCAGGCTGGCAGCATGCTCATGCCTAAAATGGCTGCCAACCCCAACAAAGAAGGCAGGTTAGCTTCTATGTGGTTTGAGGCAGGAAAACAAGGCAGGGAGAGGGTTTCAGACAAAAACAGTCAATCAAGTTTTACAGTCTTAGGCTTCCTCGTCATTTGACTGTATAACCCTGCAGTTGAGGTAGGGGGTCAAGAGGTTGGGGAGGATACCCAAGGAGAGCAGAAGAACAGGAAATGCAGAAGTATGTGAGGGCTGCAGACCTAAAGATATGCTCTGGTGCTTTTATCTATATAGAGAGAGGGTGGTACCAGGTCTGCTTTGCCTCTATTTTTTTCTAAATGTAGCTTACAACTTAGCCTGGAATGCAAGATATGCTTGCAGCTCCAGTTTGTCTGCTTCACTAGGGAGAAGTTTAATTCCTTAACCTTTTAACAGCTCTTAGATTGCCTTTACATAAAGTTAACTACTACCTGTATTGTGCTTAAACTATATTTTGTTCTATTTTATTTCATTTTTATTTTTCCTTCCACATTCTGCCCTTTAAAAGCTTTGTTTTAAAAGAATCTATTATCAGAAAGCTTTTACCTTCTTCTTTATGATGCACATGATGATAGGATAGTAGGAAAATGCCCAAGGCCTGCCACAAGGCAATGTGCTAGGATAGTAGGAAAATGCCCAAGGCCTGCCATAAGGTAAATTTACCTGTTTGCCTGGGAAGGTACTTTGCTGGTGTATCTGCTCCTAGTGAGGCTGTTTTCTCTGTGAGAGCAGAACGCCTCTTAGCTAGACCTTTGCCTCTATTGGCCTCCCCATGGCTGTGCCTGTTTTAGGTCGCACCCATCTTTCAGGGAGTCTTACCAATCACTGACTAACCACCCATCCATCTGGGGGGCACAGTTTTTTGGCTTCTCTTTTTGTTTCTGAGAGGAGTACAGGTAATCCAGTAGAAGTTAAACTTAGAGTTTATCCATTGTGCTGTTTCTCTTTGCCTGGATAGGAGTTAGATTACACCTTAGCAAGTTATCTTTTAAGTAATGTCTAAGGCTTAGCCTCTTCACTCCATTCTTGTACATCTGTGTTTTGTAAGCCACATAGAAGGTAAAGAAGGGAGACATGGGAAAGGAAAATGCCTTATAGAAGACCTATGTTAATTTTATAATTTTCTACCTTTTCATGAGATGACCTTTATCCTGAAGGTAATCCCTACTACTTACTTAGTGCCATTATTTGGGAGGTGGTGTGTCTTGTCATCTTGTCAACACTGCCTCTATAGTGGACTGTATGCTCCTAAACAGGAGGAGCAATAAACAAGGGAGTATTAGACAGTTACCTAATGTAAGTACTACACTCCGAGAGTCTTGAATACCAAAAGATGGAAACCATCCACCAAAAAGAGAGTCGGAGTCCAACCTTTACCAGAGTTGGACTGGAACATGGGCTAACTTTCTCATCTTGGCAGTAATTTCCATAACTACCTGTCCATTGTCATTAATTTCTAAACAACAGTTAAATTTACCAGAGACTCCTCCTTCTGAGGCCAGCAGATACTTTAATGCTAGTCTGCTTTGATAAATTGCATTTCTCATTTGTGTTGATTGTACAGCTAGCAAATCCAAAGCTTTAAATATTTCATTAGTTATAATATCTAATACTGCTTGTAATCTGATGATATGATTAATCATGTAGATGGGAGTACAATATCCACACAATCCATCATGGGCCCAAGTAGCTGGATCATAATAGTTAATTATTCTCTCTGAAGGCCAATCTGTATCTCTCCAATCGCTGATTTGTATATCCTTTTCTTAGGTCCACTGCTCATTTGCCCCTATGTCTAGGCTTATTATAAATAGGATTTCCTAAAGTCTTTCCCGGTCTTAAGGGTAACAGAGTAACGGTTTAATACTACCTCACACACAAGCTACTGTCTGGGAACTGCCCACAGGCTTATCGACCACAGATCCAATTGAGGCCCACAGGCACTTGCTACCAGTTTGGGGCCTCTAGTTGGTACCAAGGGTGACTTAAAGAAGGGAACCCAGAAAATGGGTTAGGGCGAGATGGTTTTGAGCTGCCTTTACCTTCTCTATTTTCTTCTTACCATGAAGTTTTTCCTATAGCTTTTTTTTTTTTTTTTTTTTTTTTTGAGACGGAGTTTCGCTCTTGTTACCCAGGCTGGAGTGCAATGGCGCGATCTCGGCTCACCGCAACCTCCGCCTCCTGGGTTCAGGCAATTCTCCTGCCTCAGCCTCCCGAGTAGCTGGGATTACAGGCACACGCCACTATGCCCAGCTAATTTTTTGTATTTTTAGTAGAGACGGGGTTTCACCATGTCGACCAGGATGGTCTCGATCTCTTGACCTCGTGATCCACCCGCCTCGGCCTCCCAAAGTGCTGGGATTACAGGCTTGAGCCACCACGTCCGGGCTCCTATAGCTTTATTATAGTACTGTTGCCCTAAACAAGCCAATTCACCTACAGGGTGTATATACGTGACTCCCCAATGAGCTATACAGTATTTTCCAACAATGGAAATCTTTAAGAGAAAAACACTAGAGCATCACTGTACCCAACTAGGACCTTAGTGCCTATTGTCCAATTGGGTGAATTTGGATTTTGAACATCAAATCCAATGAGAGTACAGGAGCATCCTATTACACAGCTGTCATAGTTATACCATTCTATGGAGAGGTTTGTATATGTTCTTAGTCCATGGGGAATTACTAACCCAGTACACGGTACGACTGGTACGAATAAATGTGTATAATCTCTTTTTTTTTTTTGGAATTAGAAATATAACAAGAATGAGAGAGGCACATGCTGACAAGACTCCGTTGTGAGGGCAGCTAGAGCACTGTTATTACCTTAGTTTTAAAAAGCGTTCTCATTATTTGGCAGACATCTAAATACAGATACATTCTGCCCTAATGAGAGGAGGGTACCTAAATGTAATTATAAAGAGTTCCCTTTCAAGACTTATCACGAAGTTTGTACCAGGTCCCAGGTAGAATTTCGGGGTCATAGCAGACATAGGGTTGATTATCACTAGGATCACAGTAAGTAGTTTGCTTATATACACAAGTTCCTAGGAAAGTTCCTTCACAACTATAATGGGTTTGATACATAAAGGTTTTAACTTCTGTGTTTCCTATTCACGTAGTATGGGTACATATAGGACATCCGTCCAAAGCTTCCCCCCTTTTAAGTTTGCCACAGGGCTATTTTAATCATATTTTAATATGATTAAAATAGAAAGCAACATTTTTACACCATACATGGGCAAGGAATGTCCTTCAAGGAACAGCAACAATGTCAACATAACAGCAAAACAGTAAATATTACTAAAGTAGCACCAGGTATTAAGATTTCATTCCAAATTTACCTATCTGACAAGGACTCCTCAGGTTTCAGCCATGTGTTTACTTTTTTTTTATAGTTCTAAGTAAGGCCTGCATTAATTTTTTTAATGTGAATGCTCCTATTTCCTTGAGGTTACATTTTACTTGGGTAATAAGGGGAGGAAGTTTCCTGAACAGAATTTCATGAGGTGAATACCTAGTTTGTCTGGTTGGGGTGCACCTGACCCGAAGTAGGACCATGGGCAATACCCAATTCCACTGTAAATGGGACTCTTGGCAGAACTTTTTTTAAACAGCTATCTTAATGTGGTTTATTTACTCCACCTTCCCTGAGCTCTGGGGGTGGTAGGCAGTGTGCAATTTGCAAATAATTTTTAGTAGCTGAGAAAGACTCTGGACAACTTCAGCTAAAAATACTGGCCCATTGTCAGACCCAAGAGTCAGAGGCAGCCCAAATCTAGAACTAATGTCTTTTTTTTTTTTTTTTTTGAGACGGAGTTTCGCTCTTGTTACTCAGGGTGGAGTGCAACGGCGTGATCTCGGCTCACCAAAACCTCCGCCTCCTGGGTTCAGGCAATTCTTCTGCCTCAGCCTCCTGTGTAGCTGGGATTATAGGCACACGCCACCATGCCCAGCTAATTTTTTGTATTTTTACTAGAGGCGGGGTTTCACCATGTTGACCAGGATGGTCTCGATCTGTTGACCTCGTGATCCACCCTCCTTGGACTCCCAAAGTGCTGGGATTACAGGCGTGAGCCACCGCGCCCGGCCGAACTAATGTCTTTTAATAATATTTTGGTTACCTCCGTGGCCTTTTCAGTGTGAGGGGGAAAAGCCTCTACTCACCCAGAGTAGGTACATATGAAAACTAGCATATACAGATAACATCCTGTCCAGGACATTTCAGTAAAGTCTACAAGCAAGTTTTCACATGAGGTTGCTCCTACTTCTGCAATACCTGGAGGCCAAACTGGCCCCTGCCATGGGCTGCTGTGTGTACAAGTCAGGCATTTTCATAGACTGCACGAGTTACAGCAGTGAGATGTGGCACATACAAATGCTATCTGATTAAAGCATCAAAGCGGTTTTGCTCATGTGTGCCCCTTCATGAAATTACATTACAAACATAGGAGCCATTATGTCAGAGATGACTAGCCTCCCATCTGAGAATTATGACCAATCCCCTTTGATATACCGTCCTGCCTCCTGAGCAAACAAGACTTTTTTATTTTTTCTAGAGAAATAACTTGGTTTTTCCATAGGTAGGGGTTCTGGAAGGAGAGTCATCTCTCCTTCCAGAATCTTTGGTCTGTGGTGGGTGAGCTGTCATAGTGGCTCACTTAGTGTCTCTATCTGCTTTTCTATTCCCTCTAGATTCATAAGAACCATCTACCTGATGTTCTTTGCAGTGCCTGACAGCTACCTTTTCTGATACCCATACAGTAGCTAAGAGCTACAAAATTTCTTCTTTGTTCTTTATTTCTTTTCCTGCTGCTGTTAGAAGTGCTCTTTCCTTGTATATGGCTCCACGGACATGCCGCATAGCAAAAGCATATTTGGAGGCAGTATAGATATTAATTACTTTTCATTTTGCCAGCAACAAGGCTCTTGTTTAAGCAATTAGCTTAGCCTCTTGTGCCGATGTTCCTGCAGGTAAGGGCCGTGCCTGTATCACCGAGCATCCACTGGGCCCAAAGTTATATGTTACTCCAGCAAATCCTGCTTGGTGGATTCCTTCTGAAATAAAACTGCTGCCGTCTGTGAAATAATCCGCATCTAAGTCATAGAAAGACTGGCCAGTTAAATCTTTTTGGCTTGAGAATACCTCATCCACCACATCTATGCAATAATTTGCAGGGGGTATTTCAGGCTCTTCTATGGGCAATGACGTGGCTAAATTTAAGGTGTTTACTGTTTCCACAACTATGTTAGGGTTGTCACATAAGAGCCCTTGGTATCTGGTCATCCTTGGTTTAGCCAGTGGTGTCCTATTTGGTCTAACAGGATAATTATGGTGTGTGACACCTGGATAATTAATTTTTGCCCTAAAGTTAGCTTGCCAGCTTCCTGAGCCAGCAGGGCTGTGGCTGTTACTGCTTTAAAGCCACGGGGCCAAGAGAATCCAATTGTTTGGAAAGGTATGCTGCAGGCCGCAGCTGTGACCCAAGCATTTGCATTAGGACTCCCACAGCTATTCCCCTTTCTGTTATTTATGTACAAGAGAAAAAGTTTAGTTTGGTCAGGGTATCCTAAGGCTGGGGCTTGAATTAATTCCCTTTTAATTTCTTTGAAAGCCTTTGCTTGCTCTGTCTCCAAGAGGAGCGGCTCTTCTTTGGCCCCTTTCATAACTTCATATAGAGGCTTAGCCAAAGGTGAGAAATCTGGGATTCAAATGCAGCAGATAGCAGTTGCTTTAGAAGCTGTGAAGAGGGCATTAGTTTAAGTAACGGGGCAGAAAAACGTAGATTAGAAGATGAGTTTGATAGAATGCAGCAGTCACAGATTGCATACAGAGTGAAAGAATAAAAAATGCACAAATCTTAAGTAGGATTTGCTTAGCCTTTTGCGTCGTCCTCTAGCATTCCTTAGGTGAGGTCTGGGGCTTGTGTCCTAGGCTGGCTTGAGTTTTTCTTCTTTCCATCCTTTGATGAGGATAGTGTACTGCAAAGTCTAGCATTGATGCCTGTGCTAAGAGACATTTTATAATCTTTGTAAAAGAGGAGGTTAGTGCTTTAAGAAAACCTGTTGCCAGTGTACAGAAAACTGGATGACACTACTTTAACTGTTAACCAATATGTTCACACACACAGAACTACTTTAAAAATATTTTAAAACTTGCTTAGATTGTAAAGCAAAATTCATACAACCTACTTGCATAATAAATTCCCTTCTATAATGATTTTCACAACATTCATTGACAAACTTAGACATACTTTTTTCATTTTATAACTTTCTTATTAAAGGTACAATTTTATAACTATATTAATATTTCTTTCTTTGCTTATTTTATCTCTCCTTTTTGTCTTACTTTCTGTGCCTTTCTTTCTCTTTGCCTTCCTTACCCTTTTCTCTTTCTCTCTTACTGATTTTTTTTTCTATTTCTCTCTCTAATCTTTCTGTTTCTGTCTGTCTTGAATAAGCAGTGATTTTATCACTTTTAAGTTTGTTTGGGCTTGAGATTAGACTTAAAGCTGTTTTAAGATTTTGTAACAAACTGAGTAAGCCAAGTCACTATATTTATGTGCTGAGCAGAGAAAGCTTTTAATACTAGTACTACAGCTTCAATTTTAGCTCTCTGACTGCTAGTAAACTTAGAAAGCATGATTGAATTATGTGGTCTTTACTAGACTGCAGCCTCCCCTTGTTTACCTGACCTGTTAGTAAGCTGTGTTAAAGCATTAAGCATGGAGAAGTGCAATACTGCCTTGAATTGCTCTTTCCTTACAGGAATCTTGATGTTAAGATTAACTTAGCAATAGACTACATTAATCATTAAGATGACAAGTTGAGGCCAGGCGCGGTGGCTCACGCCTGTAATCCCAGCACTTTGGGAGGCTGAGGCGGGTGGATCACGAGGTCAAGAGATCGAGACCATCCTGGTCAACATGGTGAAACCCCGTCCCTACTAAAAATACAAAAAAAAAAAAAAAAAATTAGCTGCGCATGGTGGTGCGGGCCTGTAATCCCAGCTACTCGGGAGGCTGAGGCGGGAGAATTGCCTGAACCCAGGAGGCGGAGGTTGCCGTGAGCCGAGATCACGCCATTGCACTCCAGCCTGGGTAAGGAGCGAAACTCCGTCTCAAAAAAAAAAAAAAAAAAAAAAAAAAGGATGACAAGTTGAAATTAGTAACATGAAGTTTTAAGAGGAAATCTGAAAATATTTTAGAAGCAGAGTCTTAAATAATATACTTAACCATGTGCTTAAAGCCACAGGTAGAATAGCTTAAATCTTGCAACTGAGTTTTTAGGCTGACCACATTTATAGACCTTAAATTGGCAAACTGTTCTGAAAACAATGACTTACTAGCAGAGCAAAGACTATCTTATATTAGTCCTTCATGCATATGTTTTCACTACACATATATACAATTTTATTTTTTTACTTACTGAGAATGGACTTAATATTTTTTCTTTTTAATTTAACGAATATTATTTAATTTGGTTTAAAGTTCTCTTTTAAAGGGTAATGTGTGGTTTTACATGCTTATCTCTTAATTGCTTTTTAACGAATTTGTGGGGCTCCTTTTATACCTGAGAGAAATTTGTTATTTAAATTTTCCAAATTAAGGGTAAATACGGCTTGTGCTAGTAGTGTTGCATTTTAAAACAGAAAACAGGTCTTGCAACTCATTAATTAATTAGGAAATTCTTTTCTACTGAGGAGCAAAGCTATATGGCTGGCTTTTAATTGCTCCTTACTAATTTATGGGTTTTTAGTATTTTTTTAGAGGTTACTGTTTTACATAAATTGGATTTTTAAAAAGCCACGTTAAGAGTAGGATTCAAATAACAACAGTGGCTAATATCAGAAAAAAGGTTTTACAAACTTTAAATTTTACTTAAAACTTAGCAGAGAATTACAATATGGAATGCTGCTTGTATACAAAGAACAGATGAAATTTCACTATAGGACAACTTCGGAGAGCAGCGGTGGTGCAGGTCCCAAGTATGGCGGCCGGGCTGGCCCTACCCAGGTGCTGCTTGTTCCCCACCTGGGCAGTAGCCACAGTCAGGAGAAACTTTCCCGCTGGAGCTTCCCTACCCCCACTTTTTTTCCTTATTGGCTTGGCGGTGGCTCCAGCCTGTAATACCTTTCTCTTACCTTTTTATAAACGTAGGCCTCATTGCCTTACCGATTATTAATTACTGGGTAGGCTAAGAGTTCTGTAATAACTGCTTGAAGTACTCACTCTCTAAAGGCTTACATGCTAATAGCCTTTTTGATCTCTTTTGGGCTAGCTCGGTCCTCTTTAACGGACCTGTGGCCCCTCACACTTTATTCCCGTATTGGCTCCTCCTGGAACCATCTATTTCACACACTTTCATACACCTCCCCCACCCCAAGACTCCTCATCAAACAAAACGAGCCTCTCTTGTGTCCTGGGTGGGTTCACACGCACCCACACACTTACCTTCCCTGCCCCAGGACTCCTCATCAGATGAAATGAGCCTCTCTTGTGTCCCAGGTGGGTTCACATGCACCCACACATTTACCTCCCCTGCCACAGGACTCCTCATCAGATGAAATGAGCCTCTCTCATCTCCCGGGTGGGTTCACACGCACCCACACATTTACCTCCCCCGCCACAGGACTCCTCATCAGATGAAATGAGCCCCTTTCATGTCCCAGGTGGGTGAACACATGCACACACACACACCCTGCCAGCAAGCTTTACCTCGCTGCAGGATTTGTGTCTGCCCCTACGACAGCCTCTGTGTCATCTGTGTGGGAAGTAGAAAAGTTCCTTTTTGAAGTTTCCTTTCTTGTTAAAGAATAGGTGTGTTAATAACTCTTTGTTAAGCCCTATCTTAGCTATTAAATACGCCATGCTTACAGGCAGATAGTACACTCTATGTCCTTGTACTTTAACCAAAATATTTGTGCTGGACGTGCTCACAGGCATCTCCCAGCTCTCCATTGCTTATACCTGTTTAAAAAAGTTTTGTTAACCAACCAGGTTTTAGTTTAGATTGTGAGGTGTAGCTCCAGACAATGGAGATCAGACATAGTGGTAAGGATGACCTTAAATGCCTAAGGGATAAATTTGTGTGTTCATTTATTCTTTATACTCTTGTGGCAGTATGCCTAGTGAGAGTACCCTTCCTGCAGTCCAGGAAGTAAAAATTGCATTGCTGAAAGATCCTTTGTCTCAGTACTAATTTTTCTTTGCAGCACTGAGCACCTATTTCCAAAATTTATTTCCAACAGTCTGCCCTCTAAAGCAGCCTCTCTTTCATGTATAGGGCCCTCTTTTCTTACCGTGATTCTTGGAGTGGGCTGCATAGAAAGTTGACTTGCAGTCTCTTTTCAGGTTCCTATTGAGCTGACGGGGTAGGCCTTGGGATGTGGGAGAACCAACCCCTTGTTCTGGAAAAGCTCTCCCATCATTACACCTAGGAACTAGATCTCCCCAATCCCAGGGCCAAAGCCCCACTGGCAAAGGAGACAGTAAACCCGTCATTTCTTTCTTCTGGCTGACCCGCCAAATGTTGTAGCAAAACTACAGCCAAGTAAGATAAAAAGACCAATGGATACTAAAGAGAACTTTAATTCAGGCACCCAGGCTGGCAGCAGGCTCATGCCTACAATGACCGCTGACCCAAACAAAGAAGTCAGTTTACCTTATACGAGGTTTGAGGCGGGAAAATGAGGCAGGAACCGGGTTTAAAACAAAAACAGTCAATCAGGTTTTACAATCTTGGGCTTCATGGTCACTTGACTCCATAATCTTCCAGCTAAGGTAGAGGGTCAAAAGGCTGGGGAGGACACCCAAGGAGATCAGAACAGGAAATGAAGGAGTATTGGGCTGCAGACCTAAAGATATGCTCTGGTGCTCTTATCTATGTAGAGAGAGGATGTTACCAGGCCTGCTTTGCCTCTACATTTTTCTAAATACAGCTTACAACTAAGCTGGAATGCAAGATATGCTTGCAGCTCCAGCTTGTCAGCTTCAGTAGGGAGAGGTTACTTAAATTCCTTAGCCTTTTTACAACTATTAAATGGCATTTACTTAAAATTAACTACTACCTGTATTATGCTTATTAAACTATATGTTGTACTATTTTATTTTCCTTCCATATAACCATTGGTCAAACCAGATCTGGCCTCAGGCTGCACTTCTCATGGAGTTCATAACTGTAATCAAGTTGGTCACTCAATTTTAGGCCATGCATAGGGGCTAAGGTTTTAGAAGGTCTTTACTGTATCTTTACCTTACAAATCAAGGTGGGAGCACAGGCACGAGTAGAAAAACTATCTTAATGTTGAAAGTAAAGTTTCCTAAGCTGCTCCATTCTCTGTTGAGAAAATGTTCCCAACTTGCATTAGATGGTAACAGCCCTGGCTGTCCAGAGACAGGAGCTTGACTTCATGACTGACCAGGTGGGGACTGTGCAGCCACAGTGATATCTCTGCTCGCATTGTTTTCTATGGCTCTCTCCAGAAGTAGAGATAAAGACACACTGCTCCACCAGTTTCAGGGAAACACCATCCCACTTAGCTCTGAATCCCACTCACAAATGCCCCAGTCATTTTCATAGTGATGGAAAAGAATCCTATGCTTGAGAATTTCAGAGCTCAGCTTCCACTTCTTGGTCAAAATTAGTTTTGTTACTTTAAATATGTCAACACACATTTGCACATAAATACATTTTTCTTGGAGGAATTTCAGTATCTGCCCTTTCCTGCCATAACTGCCTCTTGTACAACTGTAGATCTTTGTATAATAGAGGTCATGGCTGGGGATTCACAGTGTATTCTTTGTTGTATTAACTGAAGATAGGAGGTGGGAGGTAAGAAACAGATTCTTAAAAAGCTCTAAGATGCCTATCAGGGTGGTAGGAGAGTGGTTTTCTTTCTGTTATTGTGGTTGTTGGTTATTTTTCTGAACTGGGAAGCCTTCCTCTCCTGTGTCCATAGACCATCCTCAAAAATGCTTCATCTGCAGTATGTAGTTATGAAATACAACACTTTCACAGCCCACTGAGAAAGGCCTACGCTGTATCATGGAAGATAAATACTGTGTTTTCCTAGCTCCTAGTAAGTGTCTTCATGTAGGAGACTTTTACAGATACTTGGGAAACTGGCTATTCCCTCTATCAAGCTGCATAATCTTTAAGAACTGCTGCTAAACTAAGAAGGAATTTCAGCTTACTTTGTTTCATTGTGGCTCATTGAAAGCACTTGATAAACAAAATAACATAAAAATATAGGGTTGTGCCTTTGGTGAGCTATAATGTGCAGCATGTGATGAATGAGTCCTACAGTTGGAAACCAGGATGCCCTCATCACATGGATGCTAACTTTGATTACAGTCAGCAGGCATCCTGGACTCATTGACACTCCAGGGTTAGGGTTAGGATTTTTTAAACTAAACTGTGTACAGCCCAAGAGCTCTGCTCATCCTGAGACCAACTGGAGTGCACAAGTGCTTCAAGGACAAGTAAAGCCTCCACACTGTGAGGCAGTGGATTTTTGTGAACTGAGATTACATCCCTATTACTGATAATATTCGACATAATATAAATGGTGAAGAATTTTGTTTCCTTACTCTTAAATTTTAGTCCAGGTTAATTCACTGGTTCTCTTAAAATAGGAATTATTTCCTTATATTGAATGCATATTCTCTACAAAACTTGTCCCACTTACTCCCGTGTTCTGTTTCAACATTTTTCTCACTTGGTATTTGAAAGGGCACACATCATTGTGTTGCTTCTGAGGAAGAAAAAACCTTTTAGGTATTGTACCACCATCAGTAGTAGCGAAGGCAGTATGTGACGTATTTCTTCACGATGTTATTTTTCTTATATGGACAGCAGCTTCTGATTTCCATAGAATGGGACTGATAATGGCAACTGCAGATATATTTTAGTGGTAAATTCTTTCAGAGTTGAACTGGGTGGGTTTTAAGCTGCAGCTTATTTGTCTTCTTAAAGTTTGCTCTTTCCTCAGTATTTAATGACTTCTGAGAAACGCATCTTCCATTTATTTGTTCGTTACTTTCAGGTCATTAAATGAGTACCTCTAAATGGCACCATTTGTGATGCTTTCCTCAAATGTTCATTGCCCATCACTTAAGCACCATATTAGAAAAACAACAATGTAACTGAAAAACAAAACAAAGATGGACACTGGCTGGACAGTAAGGGTCAATCCCAGGGTTCCATATAAAAGCTTTCCCGTCTTAAGGTGGAAAACATGGACAGGCACCACGTTGTTTTATGAGGCTCTGAGTCTGCATCATGGAACATCATGCTAGAATGCTTAAATTTCTCTGGAATCATAAAATCTCCCGGTCTTTCATGAAGCTCCCAAAATTCTTCTCAAGTCTATTCCTCACTCTTCATGAAGGCTTTCCATTTTTGTCCTCGACCCTGCCGCCAGACTTAGTATTCTGCTGCCTAGAAGGTAAAACCCAAGCCCAGTGGCCCTGCAGGCCATAGCCACCTCTCCCGCCCTGCCCTCCTTCCTAGACTCACCCCCATCCCTCCTCCTAGGCAGAAGACACCGCTACCACTGTCCACTTGGAAATATAGTAGCATCTCCTGGGGCTTTTGATGCCCACTGCTGCACCCATGACCTTCTGTACTTGAACCTCTTCTCCTACTGACTTCTCCAGCTCAACGACAGGCAGGTGAACCTGTCCGGTTTTCTTGTCAAATACTTGAAGGTCATTTCTGACTTCTCTCTTTCCTTCATGCCCACCATAACTCGTCAACGAATTCTGTTCACCAAAATAGCTGCTCCTCTGGGCCACTGCCATAACTTCACTGCCCTCACTGCATCTTCTGTTAACCCCCCTCTCACCTCACCCCAGACTCCATTTTATTTTTTCATTCTGCACTCAGAGTGAGTTTTAATGTTTAAGTCACATCATTGTCACACCTAAATTGGATTGTTTCCAGCCTACTCAAAACCACTCAGTGGCCCCTCTGCCCTTCCAGATAAAAGCCAATTGTCCTTCCTGATGCTATTTTGCATGGCCTACAGCCTTCAAGATGTAATCCCTATCCCAGCCCTTCCTCCCTGATGATGCCCCCTACCCATCTCCTGCTTTCTCACACTGGCCCCCTCACTGTTCTTAACATGCCAAGCATGTACCTACCACACAGCCTGGGATTTACAGGATTCTTGGCCAACAGCTTTGCTCACATCCTCAGCTCCCTCAGATCTCTACTCAAGCATCTCTTTGCAGCAGATGCAGTGTCTCTTACTCTGAATTACTATTCACAGCAATCATCATAACCTGCTGACACTTATTCCATGGGCTCCAGAGTACACCCTCCTGGAAGGCAGGCCCCACTCTGCCCCTGCCCAATTCTGCATCTCAGCACCTGGAACAGTGCCTGGTGCATGGTGAGGGCACAATCCATGTTAGTGTAGCTGCAAGGCAATGTTCCCCAAGATCCCCCTGCAAGGGAGACACTGCAGATGTAGGCAAGGCAATGACCTTACCATGCACAGGCTGAGGCAACACACCATCTAACACTCTGGGTCCAGTAAACCCCAGGAGGCACCCCTGATCTCAGCACCCAGAATGGCTTGGTGTACTTAACACACCCTCCCCCAACATACACCTGGGATTGTGTAAGAATTTGGCATAGGTTGGCCAATTGATCCTTCACATCAGTCTTGTGATCCTGGACCCATGATTAATTCCACTTTGAGATTAGAAACTGAGTTGCAGGCTGGTTCAGTAACTCTTCTGACATCACACAGAGAGCATGTAGACAGAGATTGAAGCTGGGCAAAATGACACTTCATGTCATCCTAAGTATTTGCCAGCAGTCCTAAAACAGAAACAAAACTGACAGTAGAGTGAGGAACCAATTGTTTTTGTTGAAACAGAAAAATAACTGGTTCTGTGTTTTACTCACTTTTAGGTTGCCCTTTCAATTTTGAAATAAGTTATTAGATAAATACAAATAAAATGGAGTTTTCAATGAACTGCTAAAACACAGCCTGTCTTACTCTCACTAGCAAATGATTCCTTCTCTACAGCATTCCAGTTCACAATCTATATTCTGTGTTAGAGTTTATTTGGGCTGCAGTAGACAATGTTTTTATGATGGTAACATGTGAGTCCTAAGTTAGGATAATCTTTTGTTTTTGATAAATAATGTTTCTTCCATTCTTTCATTTTTCATTGTACCATAAGGCCCTGCAGTAGAGAATGCTAGCCCAGCCTACATTATCAGGGAACCCTTGACTTTACTACTTTCTGACAGAGAAACTTGGACACACTTCTTTAAGCTCTAATGCCTAAGTTCTTTTCACCTACAAATTGAGAATTTTGTGTAACAGTACATTTTTATAAAAAATGCATTCTGAATAGAGGAGATACACTCTATACACACTGATAATTATTGTTGCTACCACCAGACTTCTCTGATGAGATATCATTTTATTTTTGCTTCTAATCCTTTCCTCTGAAGTTTCTCATTAATTAAACTGTGCATCTTATGCAATTTGAACCTTCCTAAAAACCCAAAAGCCCACATTCTCCTTCTCCCCTTGAAGAAAGCCAGAGACTAACTTCGAGCTGACTGCCAGATGGTGTTGGCAGAGAGCTCCACTGGCCAACTCTCCTGGCCTGCTCGCTGCCTACTGAACATACAGAAGGTCTCCTTTATAAAGCAGATAATTCGGAAGCATTTCATTTAGGTATCTTTAAAAAAATGTTGGACATTCTCCTGTAGCCCTGTTTTAGCCACCTACATTTTTTTATTACATGTAAGAACTGCCTTTCAGCTCTCAACGGGCCCTGAAGCCCACAGGCGCACCACCACTTGTGTTCCCACTGTCCACTTCAGTGGCATTTTTAAAGTGTTTTTGTAATTCTTACCATGGCTGTTTATCCTGGGCCTCAAAAACCCGAAGCTATGGTGCAGGAAGAATTTGTCATCTGGGGATTCACAAGAGAAAACTTTTAATTTAAAAAGACATTATGAGTACCTGCATGATTCAGAGAAAATGTACTTTCTGCTCTACTTGAAAGAAGGAAACTGTCCTTGAGTATGCTTATTAAAAGGCCCTTTTCACAAAACCAAAGTCCATCTTGACATACTTGTGTAGACAGACAAAGGAGACCTTATCTGTTCATATTCACAAGCCACTTCTACAAGAACCTACTTTTAATTGTCAATTATTAAATACTATTTTCCATAGTCTGAATTGTGGCTCCCACATAATAGAATTCTAACACATTTTTTATCAACCAGTGAACCTCCAAAATGCGTTTAACAAAATCAGTACAATCAGACTTTACCTTATTATTAAGCTGACAATCCTCAATTTTATCTCAGTTATCACTGGTCTATCAAGTCTTGATAAAGTAGGATTTTCTACATAATGACAAAGTAATTCCAGTTTAAATTTAATATTATATATCTTGACATTATATTGGTGCCAATATAGTTTCTGTGCTGGTTTTTCTATACTGTGGAATTTTGTTTACTGGTCTAATTAAAATAATAATAATGCCTCAAATTATCCATGGGAACTCTGGGGAAAGTACATGGAAAGTCCACCAGGTGGCGCCTGACACCTGGCACAAACGCCTACGATGGAACTACGCGGAAAGTACATGGAAAATCCACCAGGTGGCGCCCAACACCCGGCCGAACGCGATGGAACTCCAGGAAAAGTGCATGGAAAGTCTATCAGGTGGCGCCCGAAAACCGGCGCGAATGCCCGCGGGCGGATTTGGATCCCAGGCGGCTGGTGAGAGCCCCACGCTCGTCCACTCCCAGTCCCTCTGGGATCACGTTCTCGATCTGGGGCAGGCAGAGAGCGTCAAGCATCCATCGGGGGTGTCAGCCTCGGAGCTCTTGGCGACCACAGTTAGGCACAGTGCGACAGGAGAAGGGGACTGGGAACATTTTTATATGCGGCCCCTGCGACCTCCATGCTCCGCTGGCAACAGCTGCCAGGAGGGGACTGATTCCCCTCAGACTTGAGGGCCGCACCTGCCAGAGTAAGCTGCAGAGGCAATGGGACCTTTCCCGGAGGCGGGAGCCTGGGGCACCCCTTCAGGTCCTCCCCAGGGCCACATCACTAGTTCCCAGGCTCCCAGCAACCGCGGATCCAAGACACTGAAACCACCATGGATGAGACAATTTCCATCCCACCATTTCAGAGTGGAGGTCTTGTCAATTGTCAGAGCCCAAAGAAATGACTGATTATCAGTCATCAAAGATTGATGATCTGACCAGAACGCCTAACACTCAAACAGCACGACAAAGTCACATGACAACAAACAGGTGAGGGGAACATTTGTGCAAATATATGTCAGGAGAATATCGATTTCAGGCTGGCACGGTGGCTCACACCGGCAAACCCAGAGCTCCTAGAGGCTGAGGCAGGAGGATCCATTGAGCCCAGGAATTAAAGACCGGCCTGGGCAACATAGAGAAACCTATCTCTGTAAAAAATATATACCAATTTCAGCATTATTTACTGGTGATTAAGCTAAGGTCTAGTCCTGCCCACAGGGGAGCCTGAACTTGGCCCTGACAATCTTACTGGCCTCTCCTGCCATCTTCACACTCCTCATTCCATCCTGGTGGCATTTCCCAGGTATGGGGCCATGAGTCATTCAGAGCAGGAGTCTTCTCCTGTCCTTGACATTCCTCTGTGCCCTGACCAGAGGGAATGATTCCTCCAGAGCTTCCTCTCCTACATAAACTGTGTCCCTCTGTGCAGGGTGGCAGGGATGCTCCCAGGGCCTCAGGAGCAAGGCATGCCCACCTACCCCACCCTCCTGTATGTGAAATATTTTTCTTTTATTTTACACACAGGGAGGCACAAACACCCTAAGCCCCTGTGCACTTGGAGGTGATGGGGGTGGGTGGTCTATGTGTGTACATGTGACCCTGTAGTTCAGGGTCAAGGTCTTGTATCTTTGGGAAGACAAGATTCAGTGTCCAGCTTTGTGAGGGCTGCTCACTAGTGTTACTGGTTATTCAAGGGGACAGAGGATCTGAGGATGAGGTCAGTGCTATGAGTACACCTGTAAATGTATCTCTAACCTGGAAACTAAAATCCCATCAGGTGAGTGGGGGAAACCAGACACGTACAAACTTTTATGCTTCAAAACATGCCCAAGAAATATACTGCTACTTAATAGAACATTTTTTTTTGAGACGGAGTTTCACTCTTGTTACCCAGGCTGGAGTGCAATGGTGGGATCTTGGCTCACCGCAACCTCTGCCTCCTGGGTTCAGGCAATTCTCCTGCCTCAGCCTCCCAAGTAGCTGGGATTACAGGCATGCGCCACCATGCCCAGCTAACTTTTTGTATCTTTAGTAGAGATGGAATTTCACCATTTTGACCAGGATGGTCTCAATCTCATGACCTCGTGATCCACCTGCCTCAGCCTCCCAAAGTGCTGGGATTACAGGCTTGAGCCACCGCACCCAGCCTAATGGAACATTTTCTATGGGTAGAGACAGGGAGGACTTGCAAAGACAGGCCATTCTCATAGGCAAATGGTAACTTATTAATTATAACAATAATAATTATTATGTCTGAAAAGGTGGAAGGTCTTAAGGAAGGGTTAGGAAAGCCCCTTTTGAACTGTGGCTCAGGCCAATGGGAGGGAAGTGGAGACAGCACGGATCATCTGGGAGGTTTTTGTCTCGTTCTCCTCTATCTGTGTCACTGTGAGTTATACAAAGCTGATCCCACAACCCTGATCTGCCTCACAGTGGTGGTCAGCCTCATCCTCTTTCCGGGTTGTCTGATTAGTCAGGTGCCTATGAAGGTTGTAGCCTGAGCCTGAGAAGCCAGCAGCGATCTGATAACCCCTGGATACAACAATAGCACTTTAAAGTATAATAGAAAGTTGCATGGATGTTAATATCTTAACCCATTTTAGGATTAGTTATTTTGGAATTAAAATTTAAGAAAGACAATATGAGAATTTACTTGATAAAATGTGAAAAGTTTGTTTCATAGGTCAATTTTTATTATTTATTTATTTTTTTAGAGGGAGTATTGCTCTGTAACCCAGGCTGGAGAGCAGTGGCATGATCTTGGCTTACTGCAGTCTCTACCTCCTGGGTTCTAGTGATTCTCCTGGCTCAGCCTCCTGGGTAGCTGGGATTGCAGGCGTATGACACCATGCCCAGCTAATTTTTGTATTTTTAGTAGAGATGGGGTTTCACCATGTTGGCCAGGCTGGTATCAAACTCTTGACCACATGTGATCTTCCCGCCTCATCCTCCCAAAGTGCTGGGAATACAAGTGTGAGCCACCTCACCCAACCTAGGTCAGTTATTCAAAAGGCTAAATAAAAATTGTATGCAGTTTAATTGTTTTGCTTCATCTTTATTGAGAAGTATTTTATATAACTTGGAAGTTAAATCTTATAAAAAGAATATATATATTTAATTATATATAGGAAGAGTATATCTAGGGTTACAAATGCATATTATATTTTAAAGTGTGAAAATAAGAAAATTAGTATTTTTATATTTGGCATATATAACTTTCATAAGAAATATCTTGTTTATACTGAATACTTTAGAAATATTAAGAGTTGAGGGTTTAAAATTGAGTTATATTGAATAATTTTTTTCAATATTTTAAAAACAAATATTTTAGCATTAGGCCATAGAATTAGAAGTGGAGAAAAATGTTATAGCAGTTGTAAAAAAAGTTAAATGAAAAAGTTATTATCTCAGTGAAGTAAAAAATTACATCTTTTTAAAAGGTAGAAAATCAAAGTCTGTAAATTTTGTGTAGAAAGGTTAACAAAATTTGAACTTTTGAGATATAATTTTGAGAAATTTTAAGGAGAAATAGATATTAAAATTAAATATCAACTTTTAAAAATTGTATTCAGAGTAAATTAATATTTTAAGAAAATTTTGTTTTGACATAGAAAATTATAATCTTTAGCTTTGTATTAATGTGTTTTTGATATTCAAATTTAATTCTTAGAAATACTGTTAAAATGTTTTAAGTTTATAGTACATTTAATTATATATAATTTTATTAAATACGTTAAAATTTTATTTTAATACAATTTACATAGACTAACATATGTTTGGACATTTTGTGTTTTTAAAATTATCAATTATCTTAAGATAAAGTTATATAAGATTTTTCAATATAAAATTATATTTTAAAGTTTTCTGGGGTTTTTTGTTTGTTATTAAGACAGAGTCTTGCTCTGTTGCCCAGGATCTTGCTCCATCACCCAGGTTCCAGTGATGATCCTGAGTCAGCCTCCTGACTAGCTGGGATTGCAGACATGCACCACTACACTGGCTAATTTTTGTATTTATAGTACAGACAGGGATTCACCATTATGACCAGGCTGGTCTTGAACTCGGAGCCTCATGTAATCCCCCCACCTTGGCCTTCTGATATGTTGGGATTACGGGCATAAGCCACTGTGCCTGGCTGTTTTAATTTTTTTATTTTTTTTTTACAAAAATGTATCTATGTTTACGATTCTTTTTCTCTCTCCAATTTGTTTTGTAATTAACCTTCTTTGCTCAATGTACCATTAGCAGACTTGCCACAATCAGGGCCTTCCAGTGTTATTACAAGGTTGGGTGCATTCTCTCTTGGTTCTGCCATCACTGTTACAATAGTAACAGAAAGCTAACCATTCCTCTTCTTTAGTCCCAAAAGTAAAAATAAAATGGGTGTTAAGAGACAGAAAACAAGCCACAGACTAGGAGAAAAAGCTTTTGTTTTGTCCTGGTTCTACCCTACCCTTGCTCTGGCCCTATCCCTGACCTAACCTTGGCCTGGCTCTACACTGACCCTGGCAATGCCCTGGCCCTGCCCAGGTTGTGCCTTGGCACTGGACCCACCCTATGCCAGTCTTGACCCTGGCCCCTCCTTTGCCCTGCCTTGTCCCTGAACCTTCCCTGGCTATGGTATGGTGCCGGTCCCGCCCTGTCCATGCCTCGGAGTTGACTCTACCCTACCCTGGTGCTGCCCTCACCCTGCCCTTTTCTGGCCCTGCCTTGGCCCTATGCTATTCTAGTCCTTTCCTTGCCCCTGACTTCATCATGGCCCTCCCTACCCTGGTCTTGCCCTGCTCTGACCCTATCTTTGGCCTGTCCTGATTCTGGTTCTGACCTGGCCCTTCTCTGGATTTGCCCTTGGCCTGGCCCCCTGGCCCCTTTCTGGCCCTGCCTTATTGTGGGTCCTGCCATGTCCACATTCCTGTCCTGCCATCCCCTGGTCCTGTCCTTGCTCTACACTGGCCCTGCCCTGCCTTGGCTCTGAGCTACCCTAGACCTGCCCTTCCCTGGTCCTGACCTTACCTTTTCCCAAGCCCTGATCCTGCCATACCCTGTCCTGGTCTTGAGTCTGGTCTGCTTCTGGCCCTGTCCCAGATGTGGCCCTGCCCCTGGTTTTTCCCTTGCCATGACCCTGCACCATTTCTACCCTGGCTCTGTCCCGGTTCTGGTCCTGCCCTAGCTCAGCCCTCAGTGGGCACGGTACTAACCTGCCCCTACCCTGCTCAACCCTGACCATGTGGGCCCCTGCCCTGGCCATCCTGCCCCTGACTTGGCCATGACCCTATCCCTGTCCCTGGTCCTGCCATGGCCCTCACCCTGCCACTGCCCTGCCATAGTCCTGATCTTGACTTAGTCCTGGTCCTGCCCTAGCTCTGGCCCTGTCTTGGCACTGGCATGCCAAGGCATTGCTCTGGACATGACCTTGGAATTCGGCCTGGCCCTACCATGTCCCTGCCCTGGATCTGGCTCTGCACTGCCCTGCCCTAGCCCCACCCTGGTCCTAACATGGCCTCGTGCTACCCTGTCCCTTCCCTGCCCTTGCACTGGCCCCTCCGTGGCCCAGACCCTGGCCCTGAGCTAGCCCTGCCTTGGCTCTGGCTCTGTGCCTTGTCCTAACTCTGGCAAGGACTGGCATTTGAATAAATTTTATTTCTGAAAAGTACTATGGAAAAAGAAGGCTGAGGCTAAAACAACAACACATTTTTTAAACAAATTCTTACTCTTAAAAAGGATTTAAGCCAAAAATAAAATATCATATAGACTAATTTTGTGAGTTAAATCACAAAATCATATTTTAAAGTTGTCTCTAAAGTGCACTATGGGAAATTATGGGTGCAATGGAAACAAGCTAAAGTGTCATTTTCGTCTTGTGGTTCATAAAGAGGCCTGGGATCTGACTCCCCCAAGACTTCCACATCCCCAGTGCTGCAGGGCCTGCAGAGGTGAAATAGCTGGGCTGGTGACAGGAGGGTGCACCCCACCCCATGCCCCAGTTCTATGTCCTCCCAGCCCTTGACCAGCCCATTACCTTTTCTTCCTGTCACTCTTGTCCAAGCCAGGACATGTTCTTCATGAGCATGAGGACGAGCTGCTCTCTGGGGACTGTGCCCCACCACTACCAGGCAGCTCTGTGGAGCTTGCCAAGATCTTCCCAGGGTTGTCCTACCCAGGCTCCAGGAAGGTGCTATCACTGTGCTCCACCTCACAGCTCAGGTCATCCTCACTGCTCCTCCCACAGTGGGGGAGGCAGAGGCAGCACCACTTGCCCATCTTGCTCCCAAAGCCAAACATCTTCAAGCCACATGCTCCTGGCTTCAGAGAAACCTCAGGCCCCACCTGCTTTTCACAGCCTTGGGCACCTCATAATGAATGGATCACCTCAGCCACCATCTCCATGCAGGAAACACAGGGTTACCAATCTGTTCGACTATGAAGTAACATTGATATAAGAATCTTATAATCAAACAAGAATGAAAATGTATACAGAAAGTCTTACATGGAGTAGAATAACCAACAAGGACATGCCCTCTGCAAACTTCCAAAGCAGAAAAAAACTTTTAGTTACATGATATGATAACCAAAAGTATATGAAATTTGTCATATAAATTTGAAAAAGCCAAATTTCTGTATAACAGTATAAAACATGTCATTATTCACCAAAATTTGAAATAAGTTGGGAATCTCTGCAGCTCAGCCACTGGCTGATGCACTGTGGCAAAGTTGCACTCTAGCCCTCTCACTTCTGTGTCCTAATTTCTTCCCAGGTACTTCTGCTGAGTTTGAGCCTCAACAAGGAACTCAAGGAAATGCCAATTAAAACACTGAAGTATCTTTGCCTGCCTGATTTGCAAGATTAAAAGGACTGATAAAGTTTACTCTTGGTGAAAGCTACAGGCACTCTCTTGCTGACCCTAAACCCTGACTGACCCTGACCTCATGCCACTCTTCCCCACAATCCCTCAAGTATGTCCCATTTCTGCTAAATTTTATCCTCCAAACTTCTAACCCTTAATACTCTAATTACAAAACCAACCTATGGGGCAATTCCATCCCCAATTTAATACTAAATTACACTAGGAAATGAAATCACAAGAACAGAAAGGCATAGATCAATGTCTACCATAATTATACAATTAATAATGCTCAACAAAATAATCATAATTTGATACTAAGACATATATAAAGGATTACAGACCATGATCACTACATCCTTTTCTCAGAAAATCAAGTTGATTTTGCATACTAAAGCCATCCCTGCAAATAAACATCAAATAAGCAGAATGAATAAACCCAGATACTCGTCTCCACAGATGCAGGAAGTACTTTCCACAAAGTCAACACCATTTCATCATAAAAACACCCAACAAACTAGGGATAGGAATTTTTGTTAACACAGCAATCAGCCTTTCTGCCAAACCCATAACTAGAACCATCTCCATTGTTAGGGCCATATATGACAAAAACACAGTTAACATCATAAACAACGGAGAAAAGTTAAAAAGCTCTTCCTCTAAGATCTGGAACAAGTGTGGTTACTTTTACCACTTTTATCCATCATAGTACTGGAAGAGCAATTAGACAGGAGAATGCAATAAAAGGCACCCAAATTGGAAAAAAGGAAGTTAAATTGTCTCTGTTTGCAGGTGAAATAATCACATACATATAGAGAGAAAACCCTAAAGATTCTACAAGAAAACCTACTAGAAATAATAAATTTACTGAAGTTGCAAGACACAATATCAATATACAAAAATAGCACACCCATGTGCCAATAGTGAAACACCTAGAAAGATATCAAGAAAGATACTTCATTACAGTAGCTACTACCTCCACCAAAAAATGATACCTAGAGATGAACTTAACCAAAAAGGAGAAAGATCCCACAATGAAAACAATAAAACATAGATAAAAGCTATTAAAGCAGACACATGTAAATGGAAAGATATCCTATGTCCAAGCACTAGAAGAATATTGTTAAAATATCTATATCACCCAGTGGAATCTACAGAGTGAGCACAATCCAGTTAAATTACAAAAGACATTCTTCATAGAAAAAAAATCCTAAAATTTACATAGACATGCAAAATACATGAGACAAAAGTATCTTGCATAAAAAGAAAAAAGCTGGAAGCATCACATTGCCTAATTTCAAAATATACTACAAACCTATAGTAACCAAAACAGCATGGAAGTGGCACAAAAAATGGGCAATGGAGAGATAGAGATAGATGAATGACAGACAGACACAGACAAATGAAACAGAATAGAGAACTCAGAAATAAATCCACGCATTTACCATCTACTCATTCTTAACAAAGGCACCAAAAAGACACCTTTGGGAAGGACAAACTATTCAATAAACTGTGCTAGGAAAACACAACACCCACATGTACAAGAATGAATCTAGACCATTATCTTAACATATACAAAAATCTACTCAAAATAAAGATTTAAATGTAGGACCTGAAACTATGAAACTACCAGAGAAGAAAAAATAGGATAAATGCTTCATGAAATTGGCTAGGACAAGGGATTTTCAAACAGACATCAAAAGCACAAGCAACAAAAGCAAAAATAGACAAATGCAATTACATTAAACATAAACACTTCTGCAAAGCAGAGGAAGCAATCAGTAGCATGAGAAAACAATCCAGAAAATGGAAGAAAGTATTTGCAAACTATGCATGAGGCAAGAGGTTAATACACAAAACATAATGAACTCAAACTACTCAAAAGCAAAAATACAAATAATCTGATTTAAAAATCAGAAAAAGATTTACCCAAAACTTTTGTTCCCCGCCATTATTTCCCCATCTTCTTTTCCCAACCATCTTTGGCCTGCTCCCTCTCACCACCCTTTTTCTTCCTCCATCTACTCCAAAACTTTTTCACCATTTTTCCCCATTGTCATTTAGAAGAGACTTCTCTGTTCTCCTGCTCACTACTGTTTTCGCCATTCATCTACCCAAAAACTTTTCTTGTTTTTCCCCACCATCTTTTCTACCTTTCCCTGGCCACCTTCTTCTTCCCCCCTCCTGCTCTCATCACCCTCTTTTGCTCCTTCATCTACCCAAAAACATTTCCCCCATCTTTTCTCAAAGCCTTCTCCCCATTCCTGCTGCTTACCACCTCTTTTCCTCCTTCATATACCCAAAACTGTTTTCCTCATCGTCTTTTCCCCCCTTCCTCCTTGCCACCCTCTTTCCCTTCTCCATCTACCCAAAAACATTTACCCACCCTCTTTTCACAAACCCTTCTTACTCCTGCTCACCACCCTTTTCCCCATCTACCTCCCAAATTTTTGCCCACCGTCTTTTCACAAAGCCTTCCCTGCTTCTCGCTTACCCTCTTCTTTCCCCTATCCTGCTTGTCACCCTTTTTGTCCTCCAGATACCCCAAACAATTTCCCCATCGTCTCTTTCCCAACCCTCTTTCCCCACTCCCGCTTGCCACCTTTATCCTTCTCTCTCGCCACCCTCTTTTCTCCCTCCAACTACTTAAAACCATTTCTCCTCACCTTTTCACAAAACCTTCTCTCCCTCCTGCTTGCCACTCTCTCTTCCCCTTCCCTCTCTGCACCCCCTTTTCTCCTCCAATTGCCCCCTCTTTTCCTATCTCCATCTACCCAAAATCGTTTTACCCACCGTTTTCTTTCCCTTTCTTTTCTTCCAATTGTGTTTTTGCAAACCTTCTCTCCCTCTGCTTGCCCCTGTTCCCCCTAATCACCCTCTTTTTCCTCCTCCCACTTGCCAGAGAGTGAGACTCCATTTCAAAAAAAAAAAAAAAGGAGAGACTGTTAAATGTGCCTAGATATTTTCATAAGTCATCGATTTTCTGTTTCTACATCTCTTGAAAGGCAGTTCCAAATGGCGGGTATTTATCTAGCTTGTAAAAATAGAACACACCCCAAAACCTAAAATGCAATAAAAAAAAAAATAGAACACACTTCCTCTTCCCTTGAATATAAAACAGCATCGTGGGATTAGTGCTTTTTCCTTGGATCATTGCTCAGAATGAGGGTCAGCCCCAGACAACCATGTTTTTACTGTCATGAATGGCAAGAGAAAATGTACAGCTCAATTTACCCAATGGACAAAAAGGCTCAAATGACGGCACAACTTGGCAGCCAAATTCCTATCAAGTAGAGACTTTGGACATACTTATCCCTCTCCACTTGCAACGGGGAGCATGCACTTTGAGTGACGTCATTCAAAATTACCCTGCCCAGACATACTTTTCATTGATTCTCTGAAGAACAGTTCCAACAGATCTCTGGGGCTTTCTCTGCATCATGAGAGGCAGTGCAGCTCTGCCCTTCACCTTCCTGCAGTTTGTCACCTCTTCCCTGTGATCTCAGAGGAACTTCGTCCCAAGCCAACTGTTCGTTCCTTGGGCTCTTTCATTTCCCCTAAAAATCACTTACTCTCCCTCTAAATTGCCTCCATCTCCATCTATCTCCCTCTCTCCTGAAAAGAGAGCACTCTTGAAGCATCAACCATCTGACCCTTCTTGCAGTCTCATTTTTTGGCTGGCCCCATGTCTATGCCTGTTCTATGTTTTTCTTCTCCTATTAAGCTGTCTGTTGTTAGTTCATTTCTGCAGTGAACCTTTAGAGAGGAAAGTGAAAGCTTTCCTTCCAGCCATAAAATAGAATTATAAAGCAGAAAAGTTTAGACAGAATTTCCTATTTAAGTGCCAAAACTTCATACTCCATTTCTGATAAAGAGCACAAAGGTTGAAAAACAACAACTTATTTTTGACCCAAAGCTCTGTTGATATTCTATTAAACAAACATCAACCTATTTAATTTTCATAAGGTAAATGGCAGATATTTTTTTAATTCTTATGCTAATAAATCATTTCCCTGATATTTTTGGTAAAACCCAATATTCATAATAAAGTCCAGAACCATGAATTGTTTTAAATAATGTCTTCTTATTTGTGATTACAAGTATACCTCTACAGGAAGTTAGTATACTCATACAAAAGCTAATTTTTCAGAGGAAAAGGCCAACTGTAAAAACTCCCAGAAACACAATAGTGGTAAGCAGCCATAGAACGCCAAGAAAGTCATGCACAGGATAAAAAAAATTGGGTGGAAAACTGATCACCTGGAATAATAATAGTTGAAATAATGAAAAGGTCAATGACAGTACAATATTTCAGTAAAAAATAATAATCTTTAGAAGCCATCAACCTCCTCCAAGAGGTAACCATACTCCTCAGATATCACCAGGGGATTCCACTTCTTCAAAAAAGATTGGAAGTTACCAGTTTCACATTTTTTGCATGGCTGGCAGTGTTTTTAGGCATTCCAAATGTAGAGTGTCTTTTTTTCTTGATGTAAAGCAGGGATATCCAATTTTTTGGCTTCCCTGGGCAATATTAAAAGAAGGAAACTTGTCTTAGGCCACACATAAGATACATTAACACTAACAATAGCTGATAATCTAAAAAATATCACAAAAAGGCCAGGTGTGGTGGCTCATGCCTGTATTCCCAGCACTTTGGGAGGCTGAGGCTAGCAGATCACCTGAGGTCAGGAGTTCCAGACCAGCCTGGCCAAAATGGTGAAACCTCATCTCTACCAAAAATTAAAAAATTAGTCAGGTGTGGCGGCAGGCACCTGGAATCCCAGCTACTCAGGAGGCTGAGGCAGAAGAATCACTTGAACCAGGGAGGCAGAGGCTGCAGTGAGCAAAGATCACGCCATTGCACTACAGCCTGGGAGACAAGAGGGAGACTTTGTCTCATTCAGTCACCCAGGCTAGAGTGCAGTGGTGCAACCTTGGCTCACTGCAATCTCCACCACCTGGGTTCAAACCATTCTCCTGCCTCGGCCTCCTGAGTAGCTGGCATTACAGGCACCTGCTATCATCCCTGGCTAATTTTTATATTTTTAGTAGAGACAGGGTTTTACCATGCTGGTTGGGCTGGTCTGGAACTCCTGACCTCAACTGATCCACCAGCCTCAGCCTCCTAATTACAGGTGTGAGCCACCACACCTGGCCTGTCATTTCTTTATATTTGGATAACATAAGGACTTTAAGACCCTTTCTCCTTTGGGTCAATCAATGATATGCACCATACACATTTTACAAAACAAAGGACAATACAGTCCTCATTCACATCCTGGTCATGTCACGCCTAGTGACTCCCACATTGCAAACCTCCTAGCAGATGCAGCCCTTTCCTCTCCATCTGATGGGCTTCTCAGCTCCCATCACACTGCCTGTACACAGACTCCCTAGAGGCAGCCCCCAAGAGCAGAAGACATGGATGACTCAGAAGTTCCTAAAAAGGCATCAAACCAGAGGACACAAAACTCAAATGACATTTCACTTTGTTTTGGTTCATTTTGTTTGAGATAAGAGTGCAGTGGGTATCCAACTAATCTCTTCTGAAATCTTTTGTAGTGATGGGGTTTGGCTCTGATGTCCAGGCTAGTCTTAAACTCCTGGACTCAGGTGATCTGCCCGTCTTAATCCCCCAAAGCACTGAAATTACAGGCCTGCACTGTATTATTTGCCATGTGACACAGCCCAATAACAAGGAAGAAACACCATGGGTCCAGCATCTACTCACATGGGTGAATTGATGGCTGAGAAACCCCAGCAGGAGGAACCAAAAGAGCAGCCACCACACCCACATATCCTGGTCCTCTCAGGGCACCCTGAGGTGGCCAGGACAGAGGTGGGAGTGGCTTAGGGCTGGAGGAGGGAAGGGGATGGGAATGGGGCAGGATCTGAGTTGGAGGGGAAAGGGAGGAAAGGGAAAGGAAAGGGGGGATGCTGGGCACCTAAAGGAATGGGAGGAGAAAGGAGTCTGGGAAAGGATCCAGTTCAAACTAAGTCTTCAAGGGCGAGTAGGAGGTTCAGCTACAAGTCAGGGAGAAAGTTTATCAGGGAAGCAACAGGACCTGTGGGGCAAGAAAGCAGGAGGCTCAGGAGCAATTAGATGAAAAACAGGGCTCTGGTTTCTACCACACCTTCTCCTGTCTGGGTGCTGCCTAAGCAACCTTGGGGCTTTATACTCCCTCTCCACCAATCCCCAGCCCCGGAATATGGTACCTCACAGTGGACATTCCACAGAGCACCCTCATCCTCCAATGCCCTGCCCCCATCTCAGCCCTCCATGTGCCTCCCAAGGCTCTCTGGAACCTTCACAGTCCTGATTTCTGGTCTTCCCCACCAGTTCCCTGTCCCTGCTTCTGGGTGGCTCCCTCCTTCCTGAGCTCCCAGGGTTTCTCATGGTCAGTCTTGGCTGCAAAACATAAGAAACAAACGACGGCAGGATGGCAGGAAGAACCTCACACACAAGCAGAGTGGGAGGCTCCACTTCCCCCCTCAGCCATTCATATTCTAAGCAACAAAACATCAGAAGGATGTGGATGGTCCCAATAGTAAACCATCTCCATCACATCCACAGAGCCATCTGTCCATCATCCTGTATCTCAGGAACAAACGTTGGAGCTACACTGGTTTTAAGCATGCATGGTACATTTACAAAAATTAACCCTACTTATTTTGTTCATCAAGCAAATCTCAATATATTTCAGACAAATCCAATCATGCAGCAGGTTTCTGATCACAGAATTGTGCTAGAAGTCAAGGATTAAAAGCTGACCAAATATTATTATATGCTTGGAAATTCAAAGTGCCCTTATAAAATATCAACAAAAGAAAGAATCCAAAATGAAATAAGACTGGCTTTACACTCACTGATAAGATCATAACATGGCAATCAAATGTCTCCCTCTGGCCAGGGAATTCCACTGTGTGGCACAAGGTTGTATAGTCTCAAATCATTCCTAACCCATCTAGACATGTTAACATCTGAAACAGGGTGATGGTGTCACTATCTATATTATCTTACTGCCTGTGAGGGTGGACTTTTAATTCTGAACCCTAATGAGGGGGAGAAAACCAAGTTGACTCTCATGGCTGAGCTCCCAAGGATGTTCAAGGAATCTGTGCATTTCAAGAGACAAAGTTCGTCAGCCTCTCTCCTGGGGGATTTGCCCACAATACCCAGAGGGTTTGGCAGCATCAGGAGTGATAGGTGGGGAGTGCCAAGCAGGTGGGCAGGACCCAGGGGTCTGGTGACCAGGTAGGACCCCCAATGTCCATTATCTTTCCTGGATCCATCCTCAGCTAAACCTCCCAAAGGCCTGCTTCTGCCCGATCACACAGAATGTGCTCAAACTTGCTCAGGCCTCTTGCAGTTGAAAACCAGTGCTTTAAATCTCTTTACCATTACTATGACATAAAGTTATTGTAAACTGCAAATATTCTATTCATGCTACAAATGGAAAGCCAATGCCTTTACCATAAATAGAAAAACAACTCTGAGACACAAGGAAAATAAAAACAAAACAGGGATAACACAACTATGGCATTCAATTCTATTAGTATACTATCACCTGCAATAAAGAGCCCCAGATTTAGGTTGTCTTGGTTGTAAAAGGAGAGACCAAGTAAGTGGGTGTTGAAGTCAGATTAGCCCAAAAGTGAATGTCAGTGAGTACCATGATGTCCATGAAGGGCTGCTGGGGTCACCTTGATTACAGCCCAAGCAGAGACAGGAAAGGAAGGAGATGTGAGCAGTTTGGGGCCTCACACAGAGGAGGTGATTCATGCAACCTAGGAAGGGCTCCTCAAAGCCGGGGTCAACCTCCCTTGCAGGCAGGTCTCTCATGGAGGCAGGGCCAGGCACCTTTGATTAGAGACCAGCTGTGCTGCTGACCAGCTGTGTAGCCCTGGGCTGGTTTCTTTCCACAAAATGGGAGTGTCAGTGGTTGTGTCAAAGACTGTCTGAGGATAGGAGGAAGCAACCTGTTGAGCACCTGTGTACTGAGTGTCATCACCTCCCCAGGACATCTTTCCTTCCAGAACTGGCATCTTGCAAGGTCCTTGGCCACTAAAGACAGTAATGATGATAACAGCAGTAAATCATCATTTATGGCTGTTGAGGGAGGGCCAGGAGGTAGGGCTCCTAGGTCCTTGTTAAGAATGAGAGTCTGGGACTCCTGGGGACAGCTGAATGAGTCTTGTAAGTTTCCAGGGGCCAGGTCTCTCTTTAGTGGCATTGGGCCTAGGCTGGGATGCTGAGGCAGCCACTGGAGCAACAGCAATACAAACAGCCACAGAGGCAGTGGATCCATCAGAGGTGGCAGGTGTAGGATCATCTGTCCACCAAGTAGAGTCACCAAGCCTGGCTGACCACTGCCCCCCACAGATGATGCCCTGTCCCTTGCCTCACACTTTGGTAGGACAGCAGCTGGCACCTGGGGCCTCATGGAGCATCCCTCTAAGACCTCTGTGCCCTGCTCATTGAATGGGCACTTGAGTCACCCAGGGCCACTGGAATGAGGAAGAATCAGGCCCCAAGATGTTTTGGGACAGTGTTTAGCATAGGAAAAATACACAGAATGCATGCACGACACAGGGGAACTGCTGGTGTGAGAGGCAATATTTATGACCTCCAGCCCTAATCTGAGCACTCTCACCTGTGCAATCTGAAAGGAATAGGACACTTGCAGGAAAGATACTGCCTGGATTTAACTTAAAGGAACTAAAATGTTGAATGTTCACACTCCCGATAACCCTCTAAATAAACTCTCTCAATGCTCCCATCTTTACCGCTATCATATGGGGTAACTGAGGCAGAGATTTACTGACTCAATGTCACTCAGTTGAGTCTGAGTTCACTGCTGATAACACCTGAACAAACTGCTTTTTCTAAAGTTTACCCCATTTGATCATGTTGCTGCTGATTTTGTGCAGTTCTGGGACAAACTCCATCTGGTTGATCCGCAGTGACTCAGTCCTGCTGTCATTTCCCATCAATTCCCCACTGTCCTCCTCTGCCCCTCCACAGTCTCCCGCATAGGCTGACACCATACGGTGGCCCTAATGGAGTCCCCCGAGTATTTCAGGTTCTCCTCTGGGCCCCTTGAAGGTGGAGGTAGTTATGGAATTTGCTTTGACTCAGGAGATGTGAGTGGAAGTGAAGTATGTCACCTCGAGGCAAAAGAGTTGGGAGCCATTGAGACTGGCCACCCTTTCCTTCATCTCTTAGAGCCACTGATATGTCCCACATGGAGGCTGTTCCTTTATTCTGGTGGCAGATGAGGGGATGTGGAGAACAGGGCCCAGGAGAGCTATGGGGACGTGTGGCATGAGCGGGAAAAGAGCCTTTAATGTTGTAAATTTCCATGGTTTGGGGCTGTTTATTACCTACAGTGATACCTGGTCTGTCCTAGCAGGCATGTATCATCTATTCCATGCTCTGTGAAGCAGACTAGCCTACTGTCAAAACATGAACTGGTTGTCAGGCACATGTAGGTTTCAGTCCCAGCTCTGCCTCTTATTGACTACAACCTCAGGCTTTTAACTTTCAGTCTCTGAGCCTCAGTTTCAACTCTGTAAAATGGGTTGGCTATATTACCTCAGGTTGTGGAGAGAATTAAATGAAATAAAAATGCATGTAGAGCATTGAGCCCAGGTCCTGGCACACATAGTGAGTACTCAACATTAGCCATGTAGCTTCAGAATGTGTATTGATTGTCAATACTCAGACAATGCAGCAAAGTACTACAAAAAGAGAAATGTAAACTTATTTGCATATGTATTCTTTCAATCTTTATTTTTAAACAGATAGGATAAAACTATGGACAAGGCACCATGGCTCATGCCTGTAATCCCAGCACTTTGGGAGGCCATGGTGGGCAGATCATGAGGTCAGGAGTTCAAGATCAGTCTGGCCAATATGGTGAAACCCCATCGTTACTAAAAAATACAAAAGTTAGCCAGGCATGGTGGTGCGCACCTGTAGTCCCAGCTACTCAGGATGCTGAGGCAGGAGAATCGCTTGAACCCAGGGAGGTGAAGGTTGTAGTGAGCCGAGATCACAACACTGCACTTCAGCCTGAGCGAGAGAATGAGACTCTGTCTCAAAAAATAATAAACCATGTATATTCTTTCATAGCCAGTATTTTTCTCTTAAATAGTATATTGTTAAAATATTTTTAGCTCAAAAATAAAAGATCATTTTTGAGATTATCATTTTAAATGACAAGATAATGCTCAACTTAATGAATAATTTAATTACTACTATTGAACTTTTTGTAGATTGCAAAGAGCATTCAAAACAAATGAAGGAGAATAAAAATATGTATTATGTGTTGTAAATATGATTTTGTTAAATCTTTTATTCAGAAATATAGAACATATATGTGTAATATAGAATTTATTTATTATGAATCATGTCAAAAAATAGTTTAGAAGCTGCTGATTTGTTTCCTTTTCAAATTTTACAGGATAATTTTTTTTTGGACAGAGTCTTGTTCTGTCGCTCAGGCTGGAGTGCACTGGCACAGTCTCAGCTCATTGAAACCTCCTCCTCCTGGGTCCAAGCAATTTTCCTGTCTCTACAGGTGCGTGTGACCATATCTGGCTAAATTTTGTGTTTTTAGTAAAAACAAGGTTTTGCCACATTCTTCAGGCTGGTCTTGAACTCCTAACCTCAGGTGACCCACCCACCTCTGCCTTCCAAAGTGCTGGGGTTACAGGCATCAGCCTAAATTTTGCAGGATAATAAGTAACCTATAGGCCAGGCACTTTGGCTCACCTCTGTAATCCCAGCCATTTGAAACGACCAGGCAGGAGGATTGCTTAAGGTCAGGAGTTCAAGACTAGCTTGGCTAACATGGTGAAATCCCATTACTAAAAATACAAAAATTAGCTGGGTATGGTGACACATGCCTATAGTTCCAGCTACTTGGGAGGCTGAGACAGGAGAATTACCTGGACCCAGGAGGCAGAGGTTGCAGTGAGCCGAGACCTCACCATTGCACTGAAGCCTGGGCAAGAGAGCGTGACTCTGCCTCAAATAAATAAATAAATAAAATAACATGTTGAAGTACTGCTAGGTACTTGTCTGGTTGTTTTTCTTTAGGTTAACATGCCAGCAGTGATTCTTTTTGAGTTTCTGACACAAGACAGCAGTTTTTATCTAAATAAGTCAACTACTTTACCCCCTCCCTAAGCCACTTGCATGGAAGGAAAAAGGAGGAAAAAGCCAGTACTGTGACTGCCTATGCTTTCCCCAGCATGGCCCCTTGTGAGACATGGAGCAGTCAAGACCAGGAACTGTTCAAGGGCGCCAGGCCCCATCTGGTCTGTGCTCACTCACCTTCCTAAGGTACTTGCATGGGGGATGGCACTGACTACGTGCTGCTGCAGTTCCTTGGTGAGCTGGCCCTGGTCATGGGACAGGAACTGTGGGGTCAGGATAATAGAGGACTTCACCACCTGCAGAATGGGAACAGAAGCTCATAGTGAGTGCCAACCTATTAGATAATTTTTTAAAAAGTCTCTTGAATGAGCAGAAAAACAAGGTGATGCTTGAGTCTATAGTGGTCAAGAGCATGAGAGCCTCAGAAAAGGACAGAACCAAGTTCAAATTCCTGTACTTTGAATTTCTACTTCATGCCATGCAAAATTACTTTACCCCTCTTCACCTGTTTCCTTCTGTGTGAAATTGGAACAATAAATTTCATTCCTCATTCAGTTTCTGTCAAGAATCTAAAACATCCAACTCATTTAAATGTATCATCATTTCTGTCATAACTAGTGGGATCAATTTCACTATTATTGCATATACTGTTCTGTGCCTGAAATCTCTAAAAAGCGTCAGTGATTTGTCATTGTTATATTATTAATCATAACCATATTTAATCACACAAGGCCTTGTATATGGCAGGCGCTCAATAAACACTTGTTGAATCAATGCATGTGGGCTTCGCAGCCACACTGTTTAGGTCCTATTCTGTCTCTACCACTTATTAGCTGAGTGATCTGGGGAAGATAATTCACATCTTCATGTCTCCGTTTTTTTTTCTGCATAAAATATAGATAATAAGTATCCCTAGCTCATTAGGTTGTTTTGAGGGGTGAGTGATTTGGCACAGAATAGGGGCTTGTTAAAAACTGTGGAAAACTTCCAAATTTTCCTTTTCAGAGCCACAGATGAGGCCACAGTGCCACCTGGTGACCCTAGAGTGTAAGTACACATGATCACCAATATGTTTTCTTTCCACCGCAGGTCCCATACTGGATATTTATCGCCTGGAGGTTTCTGCTGCATCTGCCTTCTCAGCGCTCACGTAAAGACTTTTGTATTTTCCTCTTCGCATCCCTGCAGATGAGGTTCAGGTTGCCCAACACAGCTGGGTGATCCACAGGGCAGTGACCACCTATGCCAGCCCTGTGAGGTCACTGGAGAATGTTCCTTCCTTCTCAAGCTCTGGGCAGATGCCATGGCTGTGGTGGCCCACACTCAAGTTTCTTGCTTTGGAGGGTCACATTTTCTGTTGGCAAATAAGGCAAAGATCACAGGAAGCCAGAGACCCGGGACCTCTCTGTGCCACAGGCCCAGTCTATAAAGATCTGAACACTCTATGCTAAAAGCCCAAGGCTTGGGTGCTCCCCAGCGCTTCTCGCCTCACGGATGAATACAATGTCCTCCCAGTGCTTTGGGAGCTTGTAGCAAGCAGCCTCCCTAGCACAAAATCTCTAGGAAACCTCAAACTGTATCTGAAACATTCGCACACATTTTACATCCTATTTCCCATATGTCAGCCTACTTTAGGACAAAGAAACCTTAGTTTCCTAAATATGCAAGAGAAATTGGTATTGTAGGACAATGTGGCTTTTTAAAACATGTTATTTAGGCCAGGCCTGGTGGCTCATGCCTGTAATCTCAGGTGGGTGGATCACCTGAGGTCGGGAGTTAGAGATCAGCCTGACCAACAAGGAGAAACCCCTTGTCTACTAAAAACACAAAATTAGCTGGACATGTTGGCACATCCCTATACTCCCAGCTACTTGGGAGGCCGAGGCAGAGGTTGTGGTGAGCCAAGATTGTACCATTGCACTCCAGCATGGGAAACAAAAGCAAAACTCTGTCTCAATATAAATATACATAGTTATTTAAAAATCTTCCCCATCTCCTTTCTGAACTCCAAGAATGCCAAATACTTGTTCAACAAATATTAAATGCCTATTATGGGCTGTGTGCAGTGGCTCACACCTGTAATCCCAACACTTTGGGAGGCCAAGGTGGGTGAATCACTTGAGGCAGGAGTCTGAGACTAGCCTGGCCAACATGGTGAAACCCCAACTCTACTAAAAATTTAAAAATTAGCTGGGCAAGGTGGTACATGCCTATATTCTCAGCTACTCAGGAGGCTGAAGCAGGAGAATTGTTTGAACCCAGAAAGAGGAGGTTCTGGTGAGCCAAGATCGCTCCACTGTACTCCAGCCTGGGCAACAGAGTGAGACTCCGGCTCAAAAACCAAAAATAGTCTGGTGGTCCTGATGTGATGCTGTCAGTCATGATTCTGGTTGCTGTCTTAAAATGCTGCACATAAAATAAGAAATTACATTTTATTGTGAATTGGGAACTTTAATCAATTCTCATTATAACTACTGCTTTGATCATCCACAGTTACCATTTTGAATTCTACTCTAAAAACATTTGTAATCAGTAATAGTCCAAATTTTGTTTTTCTTTTTTTTCTTTTTTGAGACAGTGTCTCGCTCTGTCACCTGGGCTGGACACCTACTCTACTGCAACCTCTGCCTCCTGGGTTCAAGTGATTCTTCTGTCTCAGCCTCCAAAGTAGCTGGGACTACAGGTGGCTGCCACCACGCCCAGCTAATTGGTCACATTATAGACGGGGTTTCAGCATGTTGGCCAGGCTGGTCTTGAACTTCTGACCTCATGATCCACTGGCCTAAGCCTCCCAAAGTGCTGGGATTAGAGCCATGAGCCACTGATCCTTCCCTGCAAATTTGCTTTTTATGGAAAAAACTAAAGAGCCCTCGAACACAGGTTTCCGATAACCCACATCAATGAACTACACAGGCTTCACCACTACGTTGACACAGGCATGTGAGAAACTCGCACTTATACTCCCTCAATACATTACAAATAAATTTAAAAAAAATCAATGGGCCAGGTGCAGTGTCTCACGCCTGTAATCCCAGCACTTTGGGAGGCCAAGACAGGTAAATCACTTGTGGTCAAGAGTTCGAGACCAGCCTGGCTGACATGGTCTAACCCCGTGTCTAATAAAAATACAAAAATTAGCCAGGTGTAGTGGTTCATGTCTGTAATCCCAGCTACTCATGAGGCTGAGGCATGACAATAGCTTGAATCTGGGAGGTGGAGATTGCAGTGAGCCAAAATTGTGCCACTGCTCTCTAGCCTTGGCGACAGAATGAGACACAGCCTCAAAAATAAAAATAAAAATAAATGAACTAAAAACCGATTTCTAGAACTCTAATAAGGAAACCTAAGGGTTCAAAAAACTGATAAGCAAGATCAAGCAAAACAAAAAATCTATTAAGATAATGTTTTTATAACTTGTATTTAAAACATTTTTGATTATTACTTTTTTTTTTTTTTGAGACAGTCTCAATCTGTCTCCCAGGCTGGAGTGCAGTGGTGCGATCTTGGCTCCCCACAACCTCCGCCTCCTGAGTTCAAATGATTCTCCTGCCTCAGCCCCCCAAGTAGCTGGGACTGCAGGTATGCGCCACTACGCCCAGATAATTTTTGTATTTTTTTAGAGATGGGGTTTCACCATGTTGGTCAGGCTCGTCTCAAACTTCTGATTTCAGGTGATCCCGGCCCCTTCTTCCCCTCCCCTGTCCTCCTCCCTCCCCATGCCTGGGACTCTCAAAGTGCTGGGATTACAGGAGTGAGCCCCGCACCCGGCCCTTGTTTTGTTTTCTAGATTTAAAAAACATATTTCTTAGAAGTCATCTATAATTTACACTGATTTGGTAAATCACAATTTTGTGAACAAAGGTGGGTGGAAGCGTTTGTTTTGCCTCTCTCTTCTTGATCCCTCCAAAGTTTGGAAACTATTCATAAATATCCTTTTTTCTTTTTCTGAGACGGAATCTTGCTCTGTCGCCAGGCTGGAGCGCAGCAGTGGTGTGATAGCTCACTGCAACTGCTGCCTCCTGTGTTCAAGCAAGTCTTCTGCCTCGGCCTCCCTAACAGCCGGAACTATAGGCACCTGCCACCACGCCCACCTAATGTTTGTGTTTTTTAGTAGAGACGCATTTCATTATGTTGGCCAGGCTGGTCTGGAACTCCCGACCTTGTGATCTATTCGCCTTGGCCTCCCAAAGTGCTGGGATTACAGGGTGAGCCTCCACCTCCAGCAAAACTATTTATAAATATTCTTGGAATGATCCAAGATGGCCGATCGCTAACAACCTGAGATTGCAGCTCTCAGGGAAGGCACGGAGAACTAGAGGACGCCACACTTTCAGACAAATTCTGGTCGCTCACGGAGCAGAAGATCCCCCAGTGGAGGAAACACATGGGTGGCCAGCGAGACTTTCGTGGCCGGCGCAGCGGTTCCACCGGCACCTCGGCACGGCAGCTCTCGGAGCAGAGTAAACAGGTTCAGAGGACCCGCAAGGGCCCCCAGCAGGACACCAGAGCCCGGCGCAGCGGCTGTGACGGCACCTCGGCACGGCAGCTCTCGGCGCAGAGCAAACGGGACCGGTTTACCTTCTGACCGAGATTTGGAGCCCCAAGAAGGCAGAGTCGCCTACTACGGACACAAGAAGGAAGCCAGACAGGAGAATCCTGGGCAGAAAAGCACCATCAGTTTTAACGCCGCTGCTCTGGCCCTGGGAACTAACAACTTGGATGTCCACTCAAGAGACCTAATCTGAAAGTTGGTAATTTCAAAGATGACAGGAGGATAAATTTACAATGACGGGAAGAAACCAGCGTAAAAAAGCTGAGAATACTCAAAGTCAGAACGCCTCTCCCTCTAAAGATGATCACAGTTCCACATCAACAATGGAACAAGGCTTGATGGAGAAGGAGCGCATCCTGATGACAGAATCACTCTTCAAGGAATGGATAATAACAAACTTTGGTGAGTTAAAAGACCATGTTGTAGCCCAACGTAAAGAAACTAGGAACTTTGAAAAAAGTTTGATGAAATCCTATTGAGAATAGACAACTTAGAGAGGAGTATGAGTGAAATAATGGAACTGAAGAATACAATACAGGAACTCCGAGAAGTATGCACAGGTTTAAACACTTGAATTGTTCAAGCAGAAGAAGGGGTATCAGAGGTCAAAGTCCAACTTAATGAAATAAAACGTGAAAAAAAGATTAGAGAAAAAAGTATAAAAAGGAATGAGCAAACTCTCCAAGAAATGTGGGACTATGTGAAAAGACCAAATTTACGTTTGATAGGTGTACCTGAATGTGACAGAGAGAATGAATCCAAGCTGGAAAATACCCTTCAGGATATTATTCAGGAAAATTTTCCTAAACTAGCAAAACAGGTCAACATTCAACCCCAGGTAATACAGAGAACACCACAAAGATATTCCTCAAGAAGAGCAACCCCAAGGCACATAATCGTTAGATTCACCAGGGTTGAAACAAAGGAGAAAATACTAAGGGCAGCCAGAGAGAGAGGTCAGGTTACCCACAAAGGCAAGCTTATCAGACTTACAGCAGATCTCTCAGCAGAAACTTTACAAGCCAGAAGAGAGTGGGGGCCAATATTCAACATCCTCAAAGAACAGAACCTTCAGCCCAGAATTTCATATCCAGCCAAACTAAGCTTCACAACTGAAGGAAAAATAAAATCTTTTATGAACAAGCAAGAACTCAGAGATTTTATTACCACCAGGCCTGCTTTACAAGAGCTTCTGAAAGAAGCATTACACACAGAAAGAAACAACCAGTATTAGCCTTTCTAAAAATACACCAAAAAGTAAACAGCACCAACATAAAGAAGAATTTACACCAACAAATGGATAAAACAGCCAGTCAACATCAAATGGCAGTAACCCTAAATTTAAATTGACTAAATCCCCCAATCAAAAGACACAGCCAAAACCCAACGGCATGTTACATCCAGACCTGTTTCACATGCAAGAATACACAAAGACTCAAAACAAAGGGATGGAGAAAGATGTACCAACCAAATGGAGAGCAAAAATAAATAATAAATAAATAAAAAGCAAGAGTTGTAATTCTTGTATCAGATAAAATAGATTTTAAAGCAACGAAGATATAGTGGTAAAAGGATCATTGCAACAACAAGAGCTAATGATCCTAACACCCAGATACGAGACTTAGATTCGATGAGACAGAAAATTAATAAGGATATCAAGGACTCGAACTCAGATCCGGAACAAGTAAACTTAATAAATATTTATAGAGCTCTCCACTTCAAATACACAAAATATACATTCTTGTCAATACCACATCACACCTACCCATAAGTTTAAATGAAACACTGATTGGCCATTATTAATACCCAATTTTTTTCAAAATAAAGCAATATTTCCATTTACTCTCCCTCTTTCTCTTCCTCTTTCTTCCTCTCCTTTACTTATTTTTTTTTTCTTTCCTTCTCTCAAAAAAAAAAGAAATCAACTTGTAAACCTCGAGATCCAGGTCGGCAATGTCTCTCTCATTGCTTGATTTCCTTCCTTCCCTTCCCTCCCTCCCTCCCCGCTTCCTCCCTTCCTTCCTTCCTTCATCCCTTCCTTCCTCCCTACCATCCTTCTTCCCGCCCTTCCTGCCTTCCCCCCCCCAAAATAAATAAATAAACACATAAATGAATGAATATTCTTATTTTCATCTTCATACATTCTCTGTATCAGCAGGCGATAATCAGAAAGAGTGGGTCTATCAACAACCTTTGACTGAAGCATCCTATTTAAGAATATGCACTTTGGGAGGCTGAGGCGGGTGGATCACGAGGTCAAGGGATCAAGACCATCCTGGTCAACATGGTGAAACCCCGTCTCTACTAAAAATACAAAAAATTAGCTGGGCATGGTGGCGCATGCCTGTAATCCCAGCTACTCAGGAGGCTGAGGCAGGAGAATTGGCTGAACCCAGGAGGCGGAGCTTGTGGTGAGCCGAGATCGCGCCATTGCACTCCAGCCTGGGTAACAAGAGCGAAAGTCTGTCTCAAAAAAAAAAAAAAGAATATGCAGAAAATACCTGGCCCCGAGTTTGCAGACTCACAGTGAGGAAAAAAATGTCCCTCACTGCAGGCCCGAGAGCCTTAGTTTCAGGGAGCAACTTGGCAGGGAGGGTACTGGCCAAGTTGCTGGTCGCGTGCAGGAACCAGGGCGCGCAACCCTGGGCGATCCTCAGCCAGAGGGAACCGTCTGCTTCCTGGCACCCTGCCCACTCCTGGGGGAGCACCGGCCATCTCCTGCCTGGAGGTCCCTCCATCGCCTCCTTCCATGGTGGGAAGGGAGAGGCAGTGGCTGGAGTAAGGTGAGCAGCCTAAGGCCAGAGCCTATCCGGCCCCACAGGGAATATGGCGACCTGGGCAGCATTAGCCTCCTGAGCTGCACCAAGTTCCCTGAGAAGGGAAGGTGCCTCGTGAGAAGATACCACCAGCGGAACCCCCGGCCTTGCCCCCCTGGGAAGGGGCAGTAGCGACTCAAAGAGGAAGCCCCAGGTGGGGTTCTGGGCACCAAGGAGCACCACAGCAACCTCCCGGCGGTGCCACAGCAACCTCCAGGCAGCACCCACACCAGCCTACAGGGGTCGCTGAGTGCACGGCAGCTGCAGCTGCCAATCCAGGGCATGAACTGCACTGCTGCCCCATTACACTCACTGATCAGGGTGGACCAGGCCCACAGCAGCTGGAAGCGGAGCCCACAGCCACTGCCCTGGGTTGACGAGGAGGAACAGGACGGTGTCCCGGTAAAGGGCAAGAGCTCAGAGCTCAGGCCCCGTGCCAGGAAAGGCCAGGAGCAGAAGATGGAGAGATGGAGATGGAGAAGCAGCAGAGGGGAAAGAGTGGCACTCCACTGGTGGGGTTAGAGGATGAAGCAGCAGATAGAGCAGAAACGAGAAGGTACAATGACACAGGGAAGCATAATGCAGAATCCAGCCCCAGGACTCCAACAAAGGCTGGCTTTAATTCCAGCTCATACCCCCACCCCAATCAGAGAGGATCAGGGGTGACGGAGGACCCAAGGAACACTGGAAACTGAAGGGCGGGAATCTGAGGCCAGGACTGATTGTGGGAAATGGTGGGATCCGGAAAGGAGAAAGTGAGGCAGAATGCGGGGGGGTGGGGGTGGAGGAACAGTGAGCTGGGATAGGAAGGATTAGAAATCAGAACCTTAAGAAGGAACCAGAAAGGAACTGTCCTTTATTTTTAGAGGCGGGGTTTCTCCATGTTGGCCAGGCTGGTCACAAACTCGTGACCTCAGGTGATCCATCCGCTTCAGCCTCCCAAAGTGCTGGGATTACGGTCATGAGCCACTGTGCCCGGCAAGGAACTGTCCTTAAGAAGGTGCATGCTGCAGCCAGCGTGGTGACTCATGCTTGTAATCCAAGCAATTTGGGAGGCCAAGGCAGGTGGATCACCTGAGGTCACGAGTTGGAGACCAGCCTGGCCAACATGGTGAAACCCCAATTCTACTAAAATTACAACGATTAGCCAGGCGTGGTGGTGTTCACCACTAATCCCAGCTACTTGGGAGGCTGAGGCAGGAGAGTTGCTCGAACCTGGTAGGTGGAAGTTGTGGTGAGCTTAGATTGCACCACAGCACTCCAATTTGGGCAAGAATGAGACTGACTCAAAAAAAAAAAAAAGAAGGTATGTACTGAAGATAAGGAAGGGGTTATAACAAGTGTTAGCAAGGTCAGAGAGAAATCACCATCCTTAAATACCATATGTGGAATATAAAATGGTACAGCCTATTTTTAACATAGTTTCATATTTCCTCACAAAGTGAAAAATAGGCTGGGCATGGTAGCTAATGCCTGCAATCACAGCACATTGGGAGGCTGAGACAGGTAGATCACTTGAGTCCAGGAGTTCAAGACCAGCCAGGACAACATAGCAAAACCCCGTCTCAAGTAGAAATACAAAAATTAGACGGGCATGGTGGCCCAGCTGGGATACACCTGGAGTTCCAGCTACTTGGGAGGCTGAGACAGGAGGATTGCTTGAGCCCAGAATGTGGAAGTTGCAGTAAGCTGAGATCGCACCACTGCACTCCAGCCTGGAAGATAGCACAAGATCCTGTCTCAAGAAAGAAAGGCTCATGCCTGTAATCCCACCAGTTTGAGAGGTGGAGGCGGAAGGATCACTTGAGGCCAGCAGTTTGAGACCAGTTTGGCCAACATGGCGAAATCCCATCTCTACTAAAAATACAAAAAATACCCAGATGTGGTGGCACGCACCTGTAATCGCAGCTACTTGGGAGGCTGAGGCAGGAGAATTGCTTAAACTTAGGAGGTGGAGGTTTCAGTGAGCTAATATCATGCCACTGCACTCCATCCTGGCCAACAGAGCCCCAGGAGATCCCATCTCAAAAAAGATAAAAAACCAAAATGCCTGGGAGTGGCAAGGTGCAGTGGGTCACACCTGTAATCTCAACATTTGGGAGGCTGAGACAAGCACATCACCTCAGGCTGGGAGTTTGAGACCAGCCTGACCAACATGGAGAAACCCTGCCTCTACTAAAAATACAACATTTAGCTGGGTATGGTGGCACGCACCTGTAATCCTACCTACTCAAGAGGCTAAGGCAGGAGAATCGCTTGAACTCGGGAGGTGAAGGTTTTAGTGAGCCGAGATTGTGCTACTGCACTCCAGCCTGGGTGACAAAGTGAGATTCTGTCTCAAAAAAAGAATACAAAAACTTAGCTGTGCATGGTAGCGGGAGCCTGTAATCTCAGCTACTTGAGAGGTGAGGCAGGAAACTTGTTTGAACCCAGGAGAGGGAAGTTGCAGTGAGCCAAGATCATACCATTGCACTCCAGCCTAGGCAAAAGAGCAAGACTCCATCTCAAGAAAAAGAAAAAAGAAGTATGAAATTTTAGCTGGGCATGGTAGCAGGAGACTGTAATGTCAGCAACTTGGGAGGCTGAGGCAGGAGACTCGTTTGAATGCAGGAGGCAGAGGTTGCAGTGAACCTAGATCGTGCCACTGCACTTCAGCCTAAGCAACAGAGCAAGACTAAGTCTCAAAAAAAAAAAAAAAAAGAAAGTAAAAAGACAACCCACAGAAAGGAAGAAAATATTTTTGCATTATATATCTAACAGCAGTCTGCTAACCACAAGGTATAATTTGTATAACTCAACCACAAAAAGAACCACATAACAAAATGGAGAAAGAGTTGAACACACACTTCACCAATAAGACATGCAAATGGAAAACAAGCACATAAAAAGATGATCAATATCATTATCATTATGGTCATCTAAATGGAAACCACAATGACACATTCCTTCGCACTAGAAAGGCTATAATCCAAGACATAAAGTAAGAAGGGTTAACAAGGTTGCAGAGAAGTCAAATCCTTAAATGCTGTATGTGGAATATAAAAGGGTGCAGCCTATTTTTAACATAGTTTGGTATTTCTTTAGAAAGTTAAAAATAGGCCAGGCACGGTAGCTAATGCCTGTAATCCCAGCACACTGGAAGGCCAAGACATGTGGATCGTTTGAGTCCAGGATTTCAAGACCAGCCATGACGACACAGCAAAACCCCGTCTCTATTGGAAATACAAAAATTAGTCAGGCATGGTGACACACACCTGTAGTCCCAGCTATTTGGGAGGCTGAGATGGGAGGATTGCTTGAACCTAGAATGTGGAGGCTGCAGTAACCTGAGATCACACCACTGCACTCCAGCCTGGGAGACAGCACAAGACCCTGTCTCAAAAAAGAAAGGCCAGGCATGGTGGCTCATGCCTGTAATCCCAGCATTTTGGGAGGCTGAGGCAGATGGATCACTTGAGGTCGGGAGTTCGAGACAAGCTTGCCCAACATGGTGAAACCCCATCTCTACTAAAAATATGAAAATTAGTCAGGTGTGGTGACACACACCTGTAATCCCAGCTGCTTGGGAGGCTGAGGCAGGAGAATTGCTTGAACGCAAGAAGCAGAGGTTCCAGCGAGCTGATATCAGGCCACTGCACTCCAGCCTGGCCAACAAAGCAAGATCCCATCTAATCTAAAAAAGAAAGAGAGAAAACCAAAATACCCGGGAGTGGCAGGGTGCAGTGGCTCAGGCCTGTAATCCTAGCATTTTGGGAAGCTGAGGTGAGCAGATCAACTGAGGTTGGGAGTTCGAGACCAGCCTGACCAACATGGAGAAACCCTGTCTCTACGAAAAATACAAAGATTAGCCAGGCGTGCCTGTGCAGGCCTGTAATCCCAGCTACTCAGGAGGCTGAGGGAGAAGAATTGCTTGAACCTGGGAGGTAGAAGTTGCAGTAGGTCGACAGTGTGCTACTGCACTCCCACCTGGGTGACAGAACAAGATTCCATCTGAAAAATAAATAAATAAATACATACAACAAATTTGCTGGGCATTGTAGTGGGAGACTGTAATCTCAGTTACTTGGTAGGCCGAGGCAGGAAAATCATTTGAAACCAGGGGGTGGAGGTTGCAGTGAGCTGAGATCGTGCCACTGCACTCCAGCCTGGGAAACAGAGCAAGAGTCCGTCTCAAAACCAACAACAACAAAAAAAGAAAGCGAAAAGACAACCCACAGAAAGGAAGAAAATATTTGTGCATTATACATCTAACAACAGTCTGTTAACTACAATGTATAATTTGTATAACTCAACAACAAAAACAACCAAATTACAAAATGGAGAAACAGTTGAACACACACTTTGCCAATAAGACATTCAAATGGAAAACAGGCACATAAAAGATGAACAATATCATTATCCTTATGGCCATCTAAACTGAATGACATACTCAATGTCATACACGATGACATACACAATGACATACACACACTTTGCCAATAATACATGCAAATGGGAAACAAGCACATAAAAAGATGATCAATATCATTATCATTATGGCCATCTAAACTGAAACCACAACATACTCCTTCACACATACACTAGAAAGGCTATAATCCAAGAAATATAAAATAACAAGTGTTGGCAAGGTCGGAGAGAAATCACAAACCTTAAATACTGTATGGGGAACAGAAAATGATTTTTAAACATAGTTTGGTATTTCCTCAAAAACTTAAAAATTGGCTAGGCACAGCAGCTAATGCCTGTAATCCCAGCACATGGGGAAGCTGAGGCAGGTGGATCACATGACTCCAGGAGTTCAAGACCAGCCATGATGACATAGCAAAACCCCGTCTCTACTAGAAATACAAAAATTAGCCATTCATGGTGGCACACACTTGTAGTCCCAGCTATTTGGGAGGCTGATATGGGAGGATTGCTTGAGCCCAGAATGTGGAGGTCACAGTAAGCCAAGATCACACCCCTGCCCTCCAGCCTGGACTTTGTCTCAAAAAAGAAAGGGTGGGCATGGTGGCCCACGCCTGTAATCCCAGCACATTGGGAGGCCAAAGCAGACAGATCACTTCAGGTTAGGAGTTCAAGACCAGCTTGGCCAATATGGCAAAACTCTGTCTCTACTAAAAATAAGAAAATTACCCAGGCTTGCTGGCACACACTTGGAATTCCAGCCACTTGGGAGGCTAAGGCAGGAGAACTGCTTGAACCCAGGAGGTGGAGGTTGCAGTGAGCCGATATCAAGCCACTGCATTCCAGCCTGGCTGACAGAGGAAGATCCCATCTCAAAAAGAAAAAAAGAAAGAAAACAAAAATGCCTGGGAGTGGCAGGGTGCAGTTGCTCACACCTGTAATCCCAGCACTTTAGGAAGCTGAGGCAAGGAGATCACCTGAGGCTGGCAGTTCGAGACCAGCCTGACCAACGTGAAGAACACCCGTCTCTACTGAAAATACAAAAATTAGCTGGGCGTGGTGGCGTGTGCCTGTAATCCCAACTCCTCAGGAGGCTAAGGCAGGAGGATCACTTCAACCTGGGAGCTGAAGGTTGCAGTGAGCTGAGATGGCGCTACTGCACGCCAGCCTGGGTGACAGAGCAAGACTCCGTCCCCGCCAAAAATACAAAAAATTAGGTAGCTCTGGTAGCGGGAGCCTGTAATCTCAACTACTTGGGAGGCTGAGGCAGGAGAATCACTTGAACCCAGGAGGCAGAGGTTACAGTGAGCCAAGATCGCACCCACTGTACTCCAGCCTGGGCAACAGAGTAAGACTGTCTCAAAAAAAAAAAAAAAAAAGAAAAAGAAAAAGAAAAAAGAAAGTGAAAAGACAACCCACAGAAAGGAAGAAAATATTTGTGCATTATATATCTAACAACAGTCTGTTAACCACAATGTTAATTTGTATAACTCAACAACAAAAACAACCAAATTACAAAATGGAGAAAAAGTTGAACACACACTTTGCCAAAAAGACATGCAAATGGAAAACAAGCACATAAAAAGATGATCAATATCATCGTCATTATGGCTATCAAAACGGAAACCACAATGACATACGCCTTCACCCACACTAGAAAGGCTATAATCCAAGAAATGTGAAATAACAAGTGTTGTTGACAAGGTCAAAGAAAAATCACAACCCTTAAATACTGTATGGGGAATATAAAACTGTGCAGCCTATTTTTAACATAGTTTGGGATTTCCTCAAAAAGTTAAAAATAGGCTGAGCACAGTTGCTAATGCCTATAATCACAGCACATTGGGAGGCTGAGACAGGTGGAATACTTGAGTCCAGGAGTTCAAGACCAGCCAGGACAACATAGCAAAATGCCATCTCTACTAGAAATACAAATTAGTCAGGCACAGTGGCACACACCTGTAGTCTCAACTACGTGGGAGGCTGAGGCGGGAGGATTGCTTGAGCCAGAATATGGAGTTTGCCGTAAGCCAAGGTCGCACCACTGCACTCCAGCCTGGGCGACAACACAAAACCCTGTCTCCAAAAGAAAAGGCTGGGCATAGTGGCTCACACCTCCCAGCACTCGGAGGCCAAGGCAGATGGATCACTTGAGGTCAGGAGTTCAAGACCAGCTTTGTCAACATGGTGAAAACCTATCTCTACTAAAAATACAAAAATTAGCTGGGCATGGTGGCGTGCACCTGTAATCTCAACTACTGGAGAGGCTGAGGCAGAAGAATTACTTGAACCCAGAAGATGGAGGTTGTGGTGAGCCAAGATCGCCCGATGGCACTCCAGCCTGGGCAACAAGAGCAAAGCTCCATCTGAAAAAAAAAAAATGCCCGAGAGGAAATGGTACATTCAGAAATGAGGACTTTCGTGCTGGACTAGAGTTTTCAATGAAGGTGACAGTTTATCCTTCAGTCTCCACAACAATTTGCCATCCAGCAGGAGGTGACAGAGGGAGCGCAAAGTCCCATACCAGAGGTGTGACATAATTACATTCCCTTACGCATTTCAATACTTAAATATTAATAATTTATCTGCTTAAATATCTACACTTATGGTAGCATGCAGTGGCTCACACCTGTAATCCCAGCACTTTGAGAGACCAAGGTAGGAGGATAAGGTCAGGAGTGTAAGACTATCCTGGCCACCATGGTGAAACCCCATCTCTACTAAAATACAAAAAATTAGCCAGGTGTGGTAGTCATCGCCTATAGTCCCAGCTACTCAGGAGGCTAAAGCAGGGGAATCGCTTGAACCCAGGAGGCAGAGGATTAAGTGAGCTGAGATGGTGCCACTGTGCTCCGGCCTGGGCGACAGAGACTCCATCTCAAAAAAAAAAAAAAAAATCTATACTTACTTCACCAATTTTCCATGGTACAGATAAAGAGGTTTGCAAATATTTATATAGTTTATTATGATGTGGACAGGACTTTTTGATAGTTTGACTGACTATATAAAATATAAAAGTTTAAACATAAACTACCTTGCAACTGCTAACACAAGGCTACAGAATATAGTAAAGTAATAATCTATCCACTAAATTCTTCTAAAATTTCTTTCTTTTTTTGTTTTTTGGAGACAGTGTCTTCCTCTTACCCAGACTGGAATGCAGTGGCACGCTCTCCGCTCACTGCAATTTCCACCTCCCAGGTTCAGTGATTCTTCTGAGTGATTCTCCCAGCCTCCTAAGTAGCTGGGACTATAGGTGTATGCCACCACGCCTGGCTAATTTTTGTACTTTTAGTAGAGACAAGGTTTCACCATTTTGTCCAGGCTGGTCTCAAACTCCTGACCTCAAGTGATCTGCCTGTCTTGGCCTCCAAAAGTGCTGAGGTAATAGGCGTAAGCCATTGCACCCAGCCTTCTTCTGAAATTTCAATAATCAACTGTGCCATTTGCCTTTCCTTCAGCACTGAGATTTTATTTTTCTTTCCTAATTATCTCAAACATAAACTCTGGTTCCAGGAAACTAGTATTTCCTTGATTTATAAATTGAGGGTGGCTGAGCACGGTGGCTCACACTTGTAACCCCAGCACTTTGGGAGGATGAGGCAGGTGGATCATGAGGTCAGGAGTTTGAGACCAGCCTGGTCAACAGAGTGAAACCCACATCTCTACAAAAACACAAAAATTAGCTGAGTGTGGTGGTGGCTACCTGTAGTCCCAGATACTCAGGAGACTGAGGAATGAGAATCATTTGTACCCGGGAGGTAGAGACTATGGTGAGCAGAGATTGTGCCACTGAATGCCAGTCTGGGCAACATAGAGAGAGACTCCATTTCCAATAAAAAATACTTGAGGGTCATCTCACAGATGATCTTATAAATAATAAATTATTTCCTTGTTTTTAGAAAAATCACACTAACTTTTCTATTTTCAGATAACATAACTGCTATGACTTTACGAACTTATCTAGAAAAAAACCTTAAAAAACGAGGGTGGGCACTGGGTGAATGGGTTGAGGGAACACACATAAAATCCCCGAGACACCTGGGAGCCCATGTACCTATGAGTGGAACTGCAGGCAGTGGGACTGGATGAGAGAGAGCAGCAGGCCGGAGCACTAGAGATCCCGAGACCACGGTTCTAAGGCCATTGAGAAACCACCGGCAAAGTTAAATCCAGAGCTTGACAGGATGAAATTTGTGATTGTAAATAAATATTCTGCTATTACCAAGTGAGACTGCCAGTGGTGGTGGGATGGATGGAAGCTCCTCCAGGTGAGGAGAGCGCAGCACCAGGTCAGGGTGTTCCTGCTGGGAATGCGGGATCCGCACCCGTTCAGGAGGAAACACTGGGCAGGCCCAGCTTGGAGTCATCTCTGCTCTTTACATTTGTCAAGGCTGTGAAAACAGAGAGTCGGCTGGGTGTGGCAATTCGTGCCTATAATCCCAGCACTTTGGTTGGCCAAGGCAGGTGGATCACCTGAGGTCAGGAGTTCAAGACCAGCCTGGCCAACACAGTGAAACCCTGTCTGTACTAAAGATACAATAAATTAGCCAGGCATGGTGGTGGATGCCTGTAATTTCAGCTACTCGGGAAGCCAAGGCAGGAGAATCTCTTGAACCCAGGAGGCGGAGGCTGCAGTGAGCTTAGATTGCACCATTACACTACAGTCTGCACAACAAGAGTGAAATTTCATCTCAAAAAAAAATTGAGAGTCTCAGGAACAGTTCCCAAAAAGGAAAATTGGGCCCCCATGGAAAGAGACATTTTTCTCCCAGCTGGGGCAGGCAGTGAAGTGAAGTAGGTCTGTGGACTGGACTTTCACATAGAAACCATGTATTTTCAGCTGGGCATGGTGGCTCATGCCTATAATCCTAGAACATTGGGAGGCTGAGGGGGGCAGATCATGAGGTAAAGAGATCGAGACCATACTGACCAACATGGTGAAACCCTATCTCTACTAAAACAAAAATACAAAAATTATCCAGGCATTGTGGTGTGTGCCTGTAGTCCCAGCTACTTGGGAGGCTGAGGCAGAAGAATCACTTGAACCAGGAGGCAGAGGTTGCAGTGAGCCGAGATTGCGCCACTGCACTCCAGCCTGGTGTCAGAGCAAGACTCCGCCTCAAAAAAAAAAAAAAAGAAAAAAGATATACAAAAATTAGCCGGACGTGGTGGCACACACCTGTAATTCCAGCTACTGAGGAGCCTGAGGCAGGAGAATCCCTTGAACCTGGGAGGTGGAGGTTGCAGTTAGCCGAGATCACACAACTTCACTCCAGCCTGGCAACAGAGCAAGACTCCATCTCCAAAAAAAGAAAAAAGAAACTGTGAATTTCCAGATTTGGGGGTTATATGGGGGTCACCTGGAGGAGTGTTCCTGCTTTTGGTGAAACATATGTGGGTATTTTGTGTGAAAATGCACATATGACACAGCAATAACTGCTGGAGAATCGGAGAGAAAGGAAAAGGCATACTAACTGCAATTACAAGTTTCCCAGAAATACATTACTGGGAAGTCAACTACTTTTTAAAACAACCATGTCAATACCACGTCAGAAAGACAGAAATGACATCACAGTTTCTAACAGTTCAAATCAAGCCCAAACCCAGCTCAGCATAGGCTGTGAACCCAGTGCTCCAGCAAGAGCCAGAGGGTCCTATCTTTAGTGCTGCAGGTGCTCTGAGTGGGCTCCAAAGGCCATGTCTGTGTCCCACCCAATCTGTGTGTTCTAAGGGACACGTGTGTTCCAGAGGTTATATGAGTGTGATGGGTGCTGTTAGTCTGACAGTGTCATGGGTGTTCCAGGTGATATGTGTGCTCTGAGAGACACGTGAGTGTTCCAGGGTTTATATGAGTGTGACGGTGTTGTTAGTCTGACGGTGTCACAGGCATTCCGGGTGTTATGTGTTTGTTCTGAGGGATATATGCATATTCTGGGGGTTATATGACTGTGATGGCTGTTGGGTTAATCTGATGGTGTCACTTGTGCATTCTGAGTGATATATGCATTCTGAGTCTGACGCTGTCATGGGCGTTCCAGGCATTATGGGTTCTGAGGGACACATGCGTGTCCCAGGGGTTATATGAGTGTGATAGGTGTTGAGTTAATCTGATGGTGTCACTTGTGCATTCTGGGTGATATGCACACTCTGAGTCTATGTCACAGGCGTTCCAGGCTGTGTTCTGAGGTACACATGCATGTTCCAGGGGTTATACGAATGTGTCGGGTGTTGGGTTAGTCTGACAGTGTCATGGGCATTCTGGGTGATATGTGTGTGCTCTGAAGGACACATGTATGTACAGGGGTTATATGAGTGTGATAGGTGTTGGGTTAGTCTGACAATGTCACGGGCATTCCAGGTGATATGTGAGTGCTCTGAGTGTGACAGTGTCATGAACGTTCCAGGCGTTCTGTGCACTCTGAGGGACACATACGCATTTCCGGGGTCAGATCTGCGCGGTGGCTTCTGCGTTCCCCTGACGGGTGTGACATCTGTATAACAGGTGCTAACACCAGTGGCACAGACAGAGCCTGAATGGTATTACAGGGGGTTATTATCAGTGTGGCGGGTGCCCTATTTGCTCTCACGATGCTGCATGTCTGTTCTGAGCCCGAGGCTTGGTTCTGTGGCTGCCTCGCCTTGGGTGTGGAGAAAAGAACCTCAGCTGCGCTGGGTTCACTGGGGTTTTTGGTTTCTAATTTTCCACATGAAGCGTCTTTGCCGCTCAGCAGTCAGGGCGGCAAACAGGAAGGATTTTACTCACCGTGGACGCAGGCTCGAGGTGTCCAAGAGCAAGGGTGTCCCCCGGTGTGAGCTAAGAATACTGCTCCTGACCTCGCAGGGCTCCTGCGTTGAGGAAGTGGGCGGGAAGCGGTGGCCTCCGAGATAAGAAAAGCTGGGCAGGCGCGCCCTCTGCTGGTGGCGGGGGCACTGCAGGACCCTTGGGCTCTCCGAGGACAGGCTGCCAGCAAACAAAAAACTTCTATGTATAAAACAGGCGCGTTCCTCCTCTTGCTTTCTGAGGACACCCTGCTCTGTAACTGAGTAGTTGCTTATAAACTCTCTTAACGTCACCAGACTCTGTGACTCGCCATAAATTCTTTCTCATGTGAGATCCAAAAACTCATTCTTGGGGTCTGGGTCAGACACCTTTTCTGGTGACAAAACTATGCAAATTCTTTTTTTCTCTTATTTACTTTTTTTCCCCCTCTTTTAGACAAAGTGTTGCTCTGTTGCCCAGGCTACAGTGCAGTGGCATGATCTCGGTTCACTGCAACCTTTGCCCCCCGGGTTGAAGCGATTCTCCTGCCTCCTGTAATCCCAAGCACATGGGATTACAGGTTCCCACCACCATGCCTGGCTAATTTCTGTATTTTTCGTAGAGATGGGGTTTCACCATGTAGACTAGGCTGGTCTTGAACTCCTGACCTCAGGTTATCTGCCCACCTGGACCTCCAAAAGTGCTGGATTACAGGCGTGAGCCACTGCACCTGGCCTATAAAACTATACAAATTCTAGAAGAAAACATAGAAAGAAAGCTATGTGACCTTGGGTTTGGTCATGAGTTTCCATACAAGACACTGTCAGAGGCATTTGAATCACAGCAACTCCATCTTGAATAGGTGCTAGGTAAAATAAGGTTGAGACCTGCTGGGTTGCATTTACAGGAGGTTAAGTGTTTTCAATTACAGGATGAGATCGGAGGTCAGCACAAGATATAGGTCACAAAGACCCTACTGATAAAACAAACAGAATATGAGAAAAAAAAAACAACAACAGGCCAAATCCAGATGGTAATGAAAGTGACTTCTAGTTATCCTGACTGCTTGCTATACACTAATTATAATGCATTACTGTAAACACCCAAGGGGTTCACCTTACCCTCTACCTAGATAGAGCTGACTGATCAAGACAGGAGAATTGCAATACAGAAAGTAATTCATGCAGAGCCGGCTGTGATGGAGACTGGAGTTTTATTATTATTCAAATCAGTCTCTCCCAGGCATTCAGGGAGCAAAGTTTTTTGTTTTTGTTTTTAAGACAGAGGCTACTGAAACCTCCGTGTCCTGGGCTCGAACTTTTCTGCCTCAGTCTCCTAAGTAGCTGGGATTATAGGGGTATACTACCATGCCCAGCTAATTTTTGTATTTTTAGTAGAGACAGGGTTTCACTATGTTGTCCAGGCTGGTCTCCAAATTCCTGATCTCAGGTTATCCACCCACCTCAGCTTCCCAAAGTGCTGGGATTACAGGTGTCAGCTACCTTGCCCACCCAGGGAGCAGAGTTTTTAAGGATAACTTGGTGGGTTGGAGGAAGCCAGTGAGCCAAGAGTGCATATTGGTCAGAGATGAAATCACAGGGAATCTGAACTGTCTTCTTGAGCTACGTCAGTTCCGAGGTGGGGACCACAAGTTCAGATGAGCCAGTTTATTGATCTGGGTGGTATCAGCTGATCCATCAAGTGCAGGGTCTACAAAAACATTTCAAGCACTGACCTTAGGAGCAGTTTAGAGAGGGTCAGAATCTTGTAGCCTCCAGCTGCATGACTCCTAAACCATAATTTCTAATGTTGTGGTTAATGTTAGTCCTACAAAGGCAATCTAGTCCCCAGGCAAGAAAGAGGTCTGCTTTGGGAAAGGGCTGTTACCATCTTTAAACAATAAACTAAGTTTCTCCCAAAGTTAGTTCAGCCTACCCCCAGGAATGAACAAGGACAGCTTGAAGATTATAAGCAAGATGGAGCCAAGTTAAGTTAGATTTCTTTCACTGTCTCGGTCATAATTTTGCAAAGACAGTTTCAGTAGCATGCTAAAATACACTTCCACCAGTGACATGACAGTTTACAAATGCCATGACAATGTCCAGAAGTTACCCTATATGGTTTAAAAATGGGAGAAACTCTCAGTTCTGGGAATTGCCCATCCCTTTCCCAGAAAACTCATGAATAATCCACCCCCACCCCCTGCACTCATTTAGTATACGAACAAGAAAAGTTTATACTCTGTGAAAGATCCTATACAAAAAATCAAAAAGACAAGCTGGCCAGTCTTGTAATCCCAGGCAGGAGGATCACCTGAAGCCAGAAGTTCCAGATACAGGGAAGTTCTGAAAACAGAGTAGAAGCTAACCTTTTATAAGGGAAATTTACATCTCTCAAGAAAATCCCAATTTTAACAGAGTCTCCCTCTCAGTACCAAGAAGAGAATGATGACTAAATCAACAAAGGTTCTTATCAAAGGACTTCCAGAAACACCTTCACAAATACACCCAGAAATAGTGCTTTACCAGGTATGTGAGTATCCCTTAATCCTGTCAAGGGGACACCTAAAATTAACCATCACAGTATTTATGCCTAATTCATGACTAACATTTTATTTTTTTAATTATTATTATTTTTGAGACAGAGTCTTACGCTGTTGCCCAGCCAAGAGCAGGTTGATAAAGAGTCTAGCTTCCTTGGTTTCTCTCTTACTTTCTCTCTTGCCATGGATCTCTGTTGCACACTGGCCGCCTTCTGCTTTCCACTATGTTTTGAAGCATGATTAAGCCACACCAAATACAAGCTGCCCAATCATTGATGTTCTTGCCACCAGAATCATGAGTCAATGAAATGAACTTTTTTTTTTGGACAGGGTCTTGCTCTGTCACCCAGGCTGGAGTGCAGTGGTGCAATCATGGCTCACTGCAGTCTTGACATTCCTGGGCTCAAGCAATCCTCCCACCTCAGCCTCTTGAGATTGGGACCATAGGCATGCACACCAAGATTGGCTATTTTTTTTTATTGTTTGTAGAGATGGGGCCTCCTGTGCTGCCCAGGCTGGTCTCAAACACCTGGACTCCAGGGATCCTCCCATCTCAGCCTCACAAAGTGCCAGGATTACAGGTGTGAGCCATCATGCCCTGCCAGACATAATTTTTTTTTTTTTTGAGACAGAGTTTCACTCTTGTTGCCCAAGCTGGAGTGCAATGGTGTGATCTCAGCTCACTGCAACTTCCACCTTCCAGGTTCAAGCAATTCTCCTGCTTCAGCCTTCCAAGTAGCTGGGATTACAGGTGCCTGCCACTACGCCTGGCAAATTTTTGCATTTGTAGTAGATACAAGGTTTAACAATGTTGGCCAGGCCAGTTTAGAACTCCTGACCCCACCCGCCTTGGCCTGTCAAAGTGCTGGGATTCCAGGCATCAGCAACTGTTCCTGGCCCAGGCATAAATTTTAATACCATTTTCTTTTTTTTTTTTTTTTTTTTGAGACGGAGTTTTGCTTGTTACCCAGGCTGGAGTGTGCAATGGCGCGATCTCGGCTCACCGCAACCTCCGCCTCCTGGGTTCAGGCAATTCTCCTGCCTCCCCCTCCCGATAGCTGGGATTACAGGCGTGCGCCACCATGCCCAGCTAATTTTTTGTATTTTTAGTAGAGACAGGGTTTCACCATGTTGACCAGGATGGTCTCGATCTCTTGACATCGTGATCCACCCGCCTCGGCCTCCCAAAGTGCTGGGATTACAGGCTTGAGCCACCACGCCCAGCCCACCATTTTCTAATAAACGTAATCAGGTCTCTCTGAAGAAATGGCTGATACTGGGACTGGGACAGTAAATATATGACCCAGAATAACTGACATATGAGAAAAGAAGAAAGTACTCAAACAATATAAAATTATGTCAAAAGGAAAACAGGAACCAATGGAAAGAGCTCCCAATGGCCAAAGCAGAAATAAATTGAGCAATAAAATACTGTAGTATTGAATAACAACCAAAGCTTAAAGTAACTATCTGTCCAGATTTATACAAGTAAGTGCATAAGCAAATAAATTTGAATAGAAGTCTCCTTTACAAAAGAGTTCCAAATAATTGATGCAGATACTCAGCCATCAAGGAGGTGGAACTAAAATCCCACACCTTAAATGGTGACTCTGCATAGTGACTTCCCCCAGAAGAATACAAAAAATATTGACAAGTAACCTCACAGTAGAGAAACTTGACAAACACCAGCACAGACAGGTGATCACAGTTAATATCAATGGTGATAATTCACCTTGAGAGCATGAAGTGATAAAAATAGCACTTCACCTCTGTGATCTGCTTCCCTCAAACCCATAACCTCAGTCAACTTATCAGAAAAGCACCAGGTAAATAAAAATATGAGACATTCTACAAAATGCCTGACCAATTCTCCTTAACACTGTCAAGGTCATTGGAAGAAGGAACATGTGAGAAACCATCACAGCCAAGAAGAATCAAAGGAGTCATGGAAACTAATGTTATGTGGGATCCTAGATTTGGGGGAAAGATAGAACTCCTCCTCCTGAAGGAGGGAAAGATAGAACTAAGGAAATCCAAATAAAATATGGGCTTCAGTTTATAATAGTATATCAATATTTGTTCATTCACTGTGACAAATGAAATAAGACATACTGACAGAAGATGTTAATAAGAGGACATTGGGTTGCAGCTACATGGGAAATCTGTGTTTTCTTTGCTATATCTGTGTAAATCTAAAACAACTCTAAAATAAAACAATTTAAAAAGTGTTATTTTTTCAAACACCTGCTTAATAATTTGTACTATTAATTACTAGTAATTGATCCTGTTAACTATTCCTGTCTTTTAATAAGAACATTTATAACACAAAAATTAAATCATACAGACTAACATATAATTCTAAATAAATGCCTCTTCACATGTTTTAAGTTAAAGTAATAACATATATGTATAAACTTACTTAACATAATTTTTTCTGGTATTGTAATTGTGTCTTGGGTTCACTCTCTAAAAAGGTGGTCCTCTTTTAGAGAATCAAGAAAAAATCCATTTTAGAGACTTTCAGTTCATGGTTGAACACTGTCAAAAGAATGAATGTAAAAAAAAAAAGGTCCTTTCGAGACCATCCTGACCAACATAGTGAAACCCCATCTCTACTGAAAATACAAAACTAGCTGGGCATGGTGGCGCATGCCTGTAATCCCAGCTACTTGAGAGGCTGAGGCAGGAGAATCGCTTGAACCCGGGGAGTTGGAGGTTGTGATGAACCAAGATCACACCATTGCACTCCAGCCTGGGCAACAAGAGCGAAACTCAATCTTAAATAAAAAAAAAAAAAAAAAAAAGAAGTTCCTTAGTATATATTTTTTGTTGTTGTTGTTTTACTATCCAAGAATTCGAAAAGAAAATGTTTCAATGGCAAATTGATTCCCTGTGACTGGATCGCTTACTCCGAAATATCCCTGTCTTTGTTTTCCATGCATGCTTTTCAGCAATTACATAACGGAATGCAATATTGGCAACTGGGAAAAAATATTCAAAGAAAGAAAGAATGTGAAAAGAATTTGTAACCACAATAATTTAATGTTTCATTGTGATGCTTTCAAAAATGGAAGAGTTTAAGAATATTCAAAGTCAATTTCCTCAATGATACTTCTCAGAAAGTGATGAAACTAGAGAAACAAAAATGTCAGAATATTCTGAGTGATTTTAGATGTTGCTATGTTATATGGGAAAAATAATTTACCTTTTATAGGATAATTATTAGAAGCCCAAACTCTGAAATGTTTCCAAATTTAGTTGAACTTGTAAGTAATTATAATTTCAATATAGCTAGTCATGCAACTAATCATAAAAAATTATCTGTGCCTTATTTATGTAATAAAATAGGGATGAATGATTAATGATCCTAGGAAAATACTTTCGACTTAAATTTAATTGAGAGTGTCAGAACCAAAATATATTTGATTGTATAACAGAAGTAGCCCCTCATGAACAAATGTATCATATCATAAGGTATGTTTATGTTAAATATACTATCAAACCAATGGGAGAAAGCTGTATTGCTTTTGTTGAAAGAAAAGAATAATGGAGAGAGTCTAGCTTGGGGAATTATTAAGTTGGAAACATGCAATGCTGACATAAGAATGTCCTGGACAAACTCCATAGCTTCTGCACGGCAAAAGAAACAGTCACTAGAGTGAATCGGCAACCAACAGAATGGGAAAAAATTTTTGCAATGTACCCATCTGACAAAGGGCTGATATCCAGAATTTACAAAGAACTCAAACAAATTTACAGGAAAAAAACAAACAAACCCATTCAAAAATGGGCAAAGGATATGAACAGATACTTTTCAAAAGAAGACATACATGAGGCCAACAAACATATGAAAAAATGCTCATTATCACTGGTCATTAGAGAGATGCAAATCAAAACCACATTGAGATACCATCTCACGCCAGTTAGAATGGCGATCATTAAAAAATCTGGAGACAACAGATGCTGGAGAGGATGTGGAGGAATAGGAACACTTTTACACTGTTGGTGGGAGTGTAAATTAGTTCAACCATTGTGGAAGACAGTGTGGCGATTCCTCAAGGCCTTAGAAATAGAAATTCCATTCAACCCAGCAATCCCATTACTGGGTATATATCCAAAAAACTATAAATCATTCTACTATAAGGACACATGCACACGAATGTTCATTGCAGCACTGTTTACAATAGCAAAGACCTGGAACCAACCCAAATGCCCATCCACGATAGACTGGATTGGGAAAATGTGGCACATATACACCATGGAATATTATGCAGCAATCAAAAAGGATAAGTTTGTGTCCTTTGTAGGGACATGGATGAATTTGGAGAACATCATTCTCAGCAAACTGACACAAGAACAGAAAATGAAATACCGCATATTCTCGCTCATAGGTGGGTGATGAAAAAAGAGAACACATGGACACAGGGAAGGGAGTACTACACACTGGGGTCTACTGGGGGGAATAGGGGAGGGACAGCGGGGGGGGGGAAAGGGGGAGGGATAGCCTGGGGAGTAATGCCAAATGTGGGTGAAGGGGAAGACAGAAGCAAAACACACTGCCATGTGTGTACCTATGCAACTATCTTGCATGATCTGCACATGTACCCCAAAACCTAAAATGCAATTTAAAAAAAAAAAAGAAAAAAGAATGTCCTGGACAAAGATGTAACAGTGAAGTCTGGCAGGTGTAGGAAAGGGTCAAAACCATCATATCCCCTCCCCAGATGCTCAAGCTAAATCTGCACTTCGTACAGCTCACAATCTTTATATATCTATATATTAGTACTTGGTACATGTTATTTTGTTTGGGGAGGTATAAGCAATATATTTAAACTTAATGTTTCTAGTTATCATATGCCTACTGTTAAATATTTCCTATCTGTTTCAACTACTTTAATGCTGTAAGACAAATGAGCTATTAAAACACAAGTGAAAGTATTCAAAAATATTCAAAGAAAGAATGTGAAAAGAATTTGTAACCACACAAATTTGTGACTCCCTTAATCTAAACGTACTCTAACCTTTACTGTAACCCTAATAACCTGTTCACCCTAACCCTTCACTATAATCCTGACCTCTCAACCTAACCCTGTTACTCGCCTGATCTCTACCTCTAATCTCTACTATGCAGCTCCCAGCCACCAACCTGAACCTCCTATCTTGAAGCCCTTACACCATAATCTTTAATTGGTAAACTCTGAACCCTTCAACCCTTATCCCCTGATTTTGTAATACCCTGACACACTAACCCTAAATACTAACCACAGTCTATACACAATCTCATCCTGATCTATCCTACTCAGTGTCGTGCCACTTCAAGGACTGATCTATAACCTCAGAAATGTAGACTTAATAATCCTCAACAAAGTAATAGCAAATTTAAACCAAGAGCATTGTGAGAGGATCAAACACCATGAACATGAGTTTTTATCCCAATAAATCAATGGTAGTTCCACACAATAATGCCATTCATGTAACACACAGTATTGTTAGAATGAATGAAAAACACCCCATGATTTTCTCAGCTGTTGCAGAAAGGGCTTTCAACAAAGCTCGGATTACAGGCATATGCCACCATACCCAGCTAATTTTGTCTTTTTAGTAGAGACAGGTTTTCACCATGTTGACCAGGCTGGTCTTGAGCTCCTGACCTCAGGTGATCTGCCTGCCTTGGCCTCCCAAAGTGCTGGGATTACCAGCATGAGCCACCATGCCTGGCTGAAAAGTCCATTTTATATGTATATACTAGCAATGAATAATCTGAAAATAAAATTATAAAAATTCCACTGCAAATAATACCAATAGCAATAATATGCTTAGCAATAAATGTAATCAAAGGTTAAGACTTAGAAGCGGAAAATTATAGGACAATGCTTAAGGAAATTAAAGCCCAAATAAATGTAAAAACATGTCATGTTCATGGATTTGAAACCATATTTGTTAAGTTTGCCAAATTACGCAAAGCAATTTATAGATTCAATGTTATTCCCACAAAAATCCCAAAGGCCCTGGGACAGAAATGAGAAAGCTGATCCTCATGTTTATTTGGAATTTCAAGGAACCCTGAAAAGCCAAACCAATCCTGAAAAATAACTCCAAATCTGGAGGTTCACACATCCCAATTTCAAATCTTATTACGAAGCAGTAGTAATCAAAACAGCATGATACTGGTACAAGAATAATCAGAAAGATCAGTTGAATTGAATTGGAAGTCCAGACATAAAACAATACTTCCATGCTCAACTGATTTTAGAAAAGATCCATATCCATTAAATTGGGGAAAAAATGCTGTCCTCAACAAATGATGTAAGGCAACTTACTATCTACATAGAGGAAAATGAAATTGTACCCTACCTATCACCACATTAAAAAAATGAACTTAGCGGGAGGTGGGGAGGGATAGCCTGGGGAGAAATGCCAAATGTGGGTGAAGGGGAGAAGAAAAGCAAAGCACACTGCCATGTGTGTACCTATGCAACTGTCTTGCATGCTCTGCTCATGTACCCCAAAACCTATAATCCAATAAAAAATTAAAAAAAAAAATGAACTTAAAATGGATCAAAGACCTAAATATGGCAAAACTAAAAACTCTATAAGACAACAAACAGTTAAACCCTCATGACCTTGGATGTAGCAGTAATTTCTTAGATCTGACACCAAAATCACAAACCACAAAAGGAAAAATAAATCAATTGATTTCCTCGAAATTCGAAACTTTTACACCTCAAAAGACATGAAAAAAAAAGTTGAAAGACAAAGTTGTTATAATAGAAAAACTGTCTTCTATTATACTCTCAACACTCAACACAGAACACTTTTGTTAACAGATGCATGGGTTTTTTTCCCTATGCAGACCAAATCTTGGGTAACAGCTGGGTATCAATCCAATTCTGACACAAACTAGAGAAGCATCAGACCCCACAGGCTAAGGGCTCAGTCCTAGGAACGCAGGTCATGCCTCTTGTCGCTTGCAAATTCAATTGACAAACACAAGGATGGTAAAAAAGAAAGTGACTTTATGCCAGAGCTTAGCTGAAGGGAACATACAGGCTCTTGCCTTAAGGAAACTGCTTCTACTTTCAGGGCAGAAAGCGGGAGATTTAAAAAGGGGACTTCGCAGAATGGCATGCAGGGGATGGGATGAGGAGGTGCAGGGTCTATGGTGTGAGAAGGTGCAGGTTCTATGGGACTTGCTCTGAGGTTTTATCCATTAGGTGGTCTTGCTAACACCACCACGGGCATAGCTAGGTTGTAATTAACTGTTGTCTCCTGGCAATTTCCTGGTAGGGGAGAGTTTGGAGATGCCTAGTTTATTTCAAGGTTTGGTCCCTGGAACTTCTAAGTAAACACACAGTAAGAAAAGTTTCCAGTGTAGGAAGTGTCTGGTGGAGAGACAGTAAAGCTTATAATTGCATTCCTAAAGAGCTAAGTAGGAAGTGCAGAAAAAGGAAAACAGTAAATGTAATTCATTTCTTCTTTAAGAAAATATGGATACTCAGTTATAAGACTGTAACTACTTAAGATGCCACTCACAAATAGTAGGTTCCCAAGTTACCTTCTGTCTAACTTGGCTACAGATTGGAGGCTACCACAACACCCTTATTGGGTTCAGCAATTTACTACAGCACATTATAGAACCCCCAAAAACAGTGTACTTACTATTGCTGACTTCATACCAAGGATATTTTAAAGACTACAAATGAACAACCAGATGAAGAGATGCACAAGGTGAGGTATGTGGAAGAGGTGCAAGCCTCCCATGCCCTCTCCAGATATGATTCTCCCAGCATCTTCCCATGTTCAGCAACACAGACACTCTCCTAACCCTGTCCTTTATTATGTGGGCAGATTGGTTGCAACAGTGGCTATAGGTGATCAACTCAACCTCAGCACCTCTCTCCTTCACAGAGATGGGAGGGGAGATGAAATTTCAAATCCTCTAATGACAAGGTTGGTTCCTTTGGCAGCCAGCCCCACTGAGGCTGTCCAGGTGCCCCCAGCCAGCAGTCATCTCAATAGCATACGAAAGACATATCACTTAATATGTTTCAAAGGCTTAGTGCTCTGTCTCAGGACACCGCAGCAGAGACCACACATTAACTCTTATGATGTTCCAATAACCCACAAAATGGAAGAAAAAATCTACGCATTAGATACTTCAAAAGTGTCTGTTATCCAGAATGTACAAATAACTTTTACAACTCAACAACAAAGACAACCTAATCTAAAAAATGAAAAAGGACTTTCATACACACTGCACCAACAAGCACCTGAAAAGATGCCTAACATCATTAGTCATAATTAAAACCATAAAAAAACCCATTAACTCACACTAGAATAGTTATACTAAAAAAGAAGTGTTAACAAAGATGTGCAGAAACTTGAACCCTTAAATGCTGCTTGCGACAATATGAAATGGTGCGGTATATGTGTAAAATAATTTGGTGTTGTTTCAAAAAGTTACAAATAGATTTACAATATGACTCAATGATTCCTTTCCTAGGCATATATTCCAAAGACATGAAGACAGGTGTTCAAACAAAAATTTGTATGCTCTTTAAATGTGTCAAGGTGACAAATATGCAGGAAAGTTTGGGGAACAGTTCCAGGAAAAGAAAACTGGATCAGAATGAAAAAACACATTATACTCCCAGGTGGGACAGGAGGTAAAAGTGAAATGAGTTTGTGGAATTATCATGTAGGAACCATGCTGATTTCCTGATCTAGGGGTTATGTGGTAGTTACCTGGGAGAGTGTCTATACTTTGGGTAAAATATACTGAAGTATTTTGTGGGACATTGTAAATCTGGTACAGCAATAACGGCTGTGGAATCTAAGAGAAGAAACAGGTTATACTTTGTACTGCTACTGGAAGTTTCCTAGAAGTATGACATTATTGGAAAGTAAATTACTTTTTAAAACAACCATATTAATACCATGTCAGGAAAGCAGAGACCTCATCAAAATCCATTATAGAGGCTATAGTTCAGCCAACGCTGTGAAATGCTTATAGAAGTCTCAATGTCAACAGAGTCCACTTTGTAGATATTATATTTATTAGTATTAGAGGTTACTGTGTGGATATATTAGTGTTATGGCATGGTGTGGATATCAGATTAGTGTTAGGGCATGGTGTGGATATTATATTGGTGTTAGGGCATGGTGTGATTACTATATTAGAGGCCACTGTGTCTTTACTAGCATATATACTAGCAGCCACTGTGTCTTGAACACTGACAATATCAGGGTGTAGTCAAAACAGTGAGATTTGAGGGTTTCATTTTTCTAGATGAATTTCTTCCTCTGCTGAGTACTCTCTAAAGACTCTGTCCTCTGCACTCAGGGTGATGGACAGGAAGCTTTTTACTCACCAATGAATAACACCAAGTTGACGTGATGCTGCTGTGAGGAAGATAAAGCTCCTTGCTGCTTCTGGCACCTCAGAGAGAAGTTGGTCAGGAGAGGGTACATGCATCCTCTGGAGGCATCAGGGCTCAGCATAGATGCTGTTGCTCACAGTTTCTCAGTGGGTATGTGTCCCCTCTAGTTGTCCTGAAATACCTATAAAATTCAATATTCGGTTTATTCAATGTCATAATTTTGGAAATTCAAACTGAAATGAAGCCCATTATAACCATATCCTTCCCAAAAATGGTGACAGAAGAATTATTTGGAAGCCATATTAGAATGAAATGAATGTATACACAAATTAAAACATAAAAACCTACTCAAAACAGTCCAGAGAATATAATTGAAAATGCAAAACTATAAAAAATCAAAAAGAAAATCTATGTGACATTGGATTTGGTGTTGAGTTTTAACACACAACATCAAACACCAATTCATGAAAATATTCATAACACAGACTTTATAAAACTCAATTTTCTACTATGAAAATTCCTATTAAGAGACCAAAAAGACAAGACAGAGTGTGAGAAGATATTTACAAAATACATACGTAATTTTTAAAACTGTATGGAAAATATACAAATAACTCTTCAAAGGAACACTAAATATTTTAAACTGGCTGGGTACAGTGGCTCACACCTGTAGCCCCAGCACTTTGGGAGGCTGAGGAGGGCAGATCACAAGGTCAGGAGTTCAAAACCAGCCTGGACAACATGGTGAAACCCTGTCTCTACTAAAATACAAAAAATAGCCAGGTGTGGTGGCACGCAACTATAATCTCAGCTACTTGGGAGGCTGAGGTGGGAGAATTGCTTGAACCAAGGAGGCAGATATTTTAGTGAGCCAAAATTCTGCCACTGCACTCCAGCTGGGTGACAGAGCAAGACTCTTATCTCCAAAAAAAAAAAAAACACCTAAAATGAAAAACCCAATTAAAACTAGGTAAATATCTGAACAGACACCCAGCCAAAGAAAATATATAGATAGATAGCATACTGGGCATGGTAGTTCATGCCTGTAATCCCAGCACTTGGGAGACTGAGGAAGGTGGATCACCTAAGGTCAGGAGTTCAAGATCAGCCTGGCCAACATGGCAAAACCCCCTCTCTACTAAAAATACAAAATATTAGCCAGGCATGGTGGCGGGCACCTGTAATCCCAGCTACTTGGGAGGCTAAGGCAAAAGAATTGCTTGAACACGGAGGGTGGAGGTTGCAGTGAGCCAAGATCAGGCCATTGCACTCCAGCCTGAATGACAGAGCGAGACATTGTCTCAATAAAAAAAAAAAAAAAAAAAACCCGAAAATATACAGATAGCAAATAATCACACAAAAGGATTCTCAACATCATGTCACATTAAGAGACTGCAAATTAAAATAACACTGAAATGGCTGGACACGGTGACTCCTGCCTCTAATCCCAGCTCTTTGGGAGGCCGAGGTGGATGGATCACAAAGTCAAGAGATTGAGACCATCCTGGCCAAGATGGTGAAACTCTGTCTACTAAAAATAAAAAAACAGCTGGGCATGGTGACACACACCTGTAGTCCCAGCTACTCAGGAGGCTGAGGTAGGAGAATCACTTGAACCCAGGAGGTAAAGGTTGCAGTGAGCCGAGATCGTGCCACTGCACTCCAGTCTGGTAACGAAGTGAGATTCCATCTCAAAAAAAAGAAAGAAAGAAAGAAAAAAAAAAAAAAAAAAAAAAACGCTGAGATATCACTGCACACCTGGTAGAACTGCAGGACTCTAAAAAAAGTTTAACAATAAGAATTGGAGGTTGAAGAACAATAGGTACTGTCATTCACTGCTGGTAGAATGCAGCCACTTTGGGAGATAGTTTGGCAGTTTTTCCCAAAGATAAACAAGTCTTATCTACAATCCAACAAATGCACCCCTAAATTGTATATATTTAGACATCTGCTTTGAAAAATTCTTTTCAAACAAAAACTAGCATAATCAACTTCAAGTACAACCATGCAACAGAATATCATTCAGCAACAGAAAGGAATGAACTTTCAACCGGTGAAAACAAATGAATGAATCTTGCATGTATGCGGCTAAGTGAAGGGTGGCAGTATCAAGATGCTATACATTATATGATTCAATTCATATGACATTCTGGAAAAGGCACAACTACAGAGATGATAATCAGATGAGTTGTCTGGGGTGGCTATTTGAAGTATGCTATATGGTACTTTAGTGGTGGATACCTGACACTCTGCATTTGATAAAACCCATAGAATTTTAAAGCACAAAGAACAAATAACCCTGATTTTCCACTATACTCTCAACACTTCACTTCTGACAGCAATTTTGAGTGGAGGGTGTTTCCCACAACAACCAATTTCCCAACTCTCTGGACAATAATTTCATTATGACATTAATTACCTGGAGTTCATACAGACCCTATAGGTTAAGGTCTTAGTAATACCAGACTGTCCCCGACCTCAGATGCCAATCAAAAGTAGTGAATCCCCAGTTTACCCAAACTTCTATATGACTTGGCTAGAAACTGGGCACTCCTACACCCTTTCCTCAGGTTTGATAATTTGCTATAATGGCTTATGGAACTCAGGAAAACACTTACTTATGTTTACTAGTTACTATGGTCTCAAGGTAGGTATACCCTCCAAATTCCTATTTTAAAACAATCCCCAAAGGGATGGTATTCAGAGGTAATTGAGAGGTGACTGGATTATGAGGGTACTGCCCTCATCAATGAAACCAGCACCCTTATAAAAGAATCTAGGAGCCTTTTTCCCCATTCTGCCATGTCAGAACATGGCTAGAAGGTACTACCTATGAGGGATGAGCCCTCACTAAGCATCAAATCTGTCAGACTTGATCTGGGACTTTTCAGATTCCATATTTTAGGAATTTTTATGGAAGCTTCAACATATAGACATGATTGGTTATTAATTCAATCTCCATTCCCTTCACATCCTCAAAGGATTGCATGTAAAGCTAAAAGTTACAAGCTTCTTATCTGGTGTTTGGTCTTTCTGGTGATCATCCCCATCCTGAAACCATCCAGGGACCCACAGAGGGTCCTTACAGAAGATATTTCTATCACTCAGGAGATTCCAAGGGATTTAGAAATTCTGCGTCAGGAGCCAGGGCCAAAGACCAAATATTAGAACACAAGATGTTCCTAGCACCCCTATTATTCAGGAAATTATAAAAGTTTTAGAAGCTCTGCACCAGAAACTGCAGACAGAGACCAAATGTATTTCTCATTAAATCCCAACCTGGAATATAGATCAAAAATGAATTCCTTGTTCCCAATGGAACAAGGCATTTAATAAATGGCAAACAGTGGGAGCCAGGTTCCTCACTGTTAGAGTGAGAAGTTACAGATAAGAAATTGGGGAAGCCTAGAATGGATCCAAATATATATAAATATAAACTCACATTTAGCTTAATGTATACACAGATGGTTCCATGTAGAAACCTTTAGAATTAAGTGGGTAATTAATTATAAGTTAGAATACACACATATATGTCTTTGCACTGTCAGCTGTGAGAGACATGTTGCAATAACCACATTTAGTGGCCATATGTAAGTTTTTAATACCATTCTCTAACAAAGGAAATCAGGGCTCTTTGAAAAAATGGCTGAAACTAGGACTGGGACAGAACAATACATGACAAGATACTTGTGAAGTAACAAAGAAATTATAAATAAATACATAAATGAAATTATGTCAAAGGAGCCAGTGGAAAGAGCTCCCAATGGCCACAGGGTATGAACAAAGAGCAACAAAATACTGTAGAACTGGATAACAACCAAAAGATTAAAGTAACTATCTGAGTGTCCATATTGGTATAAACAAGTGATTAAATAGATACACTTATGGACTGAATAGAAATTTTTTATACAGAAGAATTTTAAATAACTGATACAGACATTCAGCTATCAAGGACATGTGGCTAACTCCCCACTCCTTAAGTGTGGGCTCTGCTTGGTGACTTCCTCCAAAAGGATACATACAACTTCATGGGAAAAAAAGTTAACTTCACAGAAAGAAACCTGAAAACATTATCTCAGCCAGGTGATCAAAGTTAACATTAATGGTGATAAAACATCTTGAGAGCATGAAGTGACTAGAATAGCACTTGCAAATCAAAAGTAAAATTCAAAGGTCCTTCTCCCAACCATCTGTATAGATTCCCTCCTCTTCCCCAGAGGACACCAAAGTTAACCTGGAAGACTGGTTTAGGCCATGATGGGAAAGAGGTGGTCAGACATGCCTCATTATGCCCTCCTCCCTTTTGGAATTCAGGAAAAGCCAATCAGCATTTAACATCAGACCTTAAATCTGGTAAGAAACATTTACAATCTATTCTCTCTGAAGCCTGCTACCTTGAGGCTTCATCTGCGTGATAAAATTTTGGTCTCCATAACCCCTTATCATAACCCAGACACTCCTTTCCATTGATAATAATTCTTTTAATTAATTGCCAATCAGAAAATGTTTCAATCTACCTATAACCTAAAAGCCCCACTACACCCTAACCCACTGGGTTGTCCCACCTTTCTGGACCAAACCAATATATAGCTTAAATACATTTGTTTGATGTCTTCTATCTCCCTAATATGTATAGAACCAAGTTGCATCCCAGGGTCTCCCGAGGGCTGTGTCACAGGACATGGTCACTCATATTTGGCTCAGAATACATCTCTTCAAATATTTTACAGACTTTAACTCTTTTTGTGGACACACTACACATCTGATCTACTTCCCCCAAACCCATAACCCCAGTCTAACTATGAGAAAAACATCAAGTAAACCACAATGGAGGACCTTCTACGCAATACCTAACCAATTCTCCTAACACTGTTTCAGGGCCTCAGAAGAAAAGTCTGAGAGACTCTCACAGCAAAGAAGAGCCTGACATGGTAACTGAATGTCCTCTGGGATCCTAGCTAGAATCCTGAGACAGAAAAAGGCAGAACTAAGAGAAACCAAATAAAATGTGAGCTTATGGCCAGGCGCGGTGGCTCAAGCCTGTAATCCCAGCACTTTGGGAGGCTGAGGCGGGTGGATCACGAGGTCAAGAGATCGAGACCATCCTGGTCAACATGGTGAAACCCCGTCTCTACCAAAAATACAAAAAATTAGCTGGGCATGGTGGTGCGTGCCTGTAATCCCAGCTACTCGGGAGGCTGAGGCAGAAGAATTGCCTGAACCCAGGAGGCGGCGGTTGCGGTGAGGCCATTGCACTCCAGCCTGGGTAACAAGAGCGAAACTCCGGCTCAAAATAAATAAATAAATAAATAAATAAAATAAAAAATGTGAGCTTATTTAATAATATGTTAATATCCAGTTATTAACTGTGAAAAATGATGTAAGATATTGGCCCGGTGCGGTGGCTCACACCTGTAATCCCAGCACTTTGGGAGGCTGAGGCAGGCAAATCACCTGAGGTCAGGAGTAAGAGACCAACCTGGCCAACATGGTGAAACCTCATCTCTACTAAAAATACAAAAATTAGCCGGGTATGATGGCAGGTGCCTGTAATCCTAGCCTCTCCGGAGGCAGGGGCAGGAGAATCCCTTGAACCTGGAAGGTGGAGCTTGCAATAAGCCGAGATCATGCCACTGCACTCCAGCCTGGGTGACAGAGTGAGACTCTGTCTCAAAAAAAAAAAAAAAAGTTAATAACATAACTGATACATGTTCATATGTTAATAAGAAGAGAAACTAGGTTGGTTATACATGGGAAATCTGCATTTTCTTCCCAATTTCAGTGTGAATCCAAAACTAACTTAAAATCTTTATTAAAAAATGGTATTTTAAAAAATATCTGCCTAATTATTTTTACTAATAGTATTAATTAACACTACTACTTTTTAAAATAAGAGCATTCATTTATAAATTTATAATTTATAAATTATGCAGACTAATATATAATATATAATTTCAAAGAAATGTCTCTTTCACATGTTTATGTTAAAATAACACATATGTGTAAACATGTTTATTATATCTTTATTTTGTGGTGTGGTTCCCTCTCTAAGAAAGCTAGTCACCTTAGAACTAGGGAAAAAATTTACCTTTTGGAGACTATTTCAATTTCTAGGTGAACATTTTCAAAAGTATGACTTTGTGAAAGCAAAAACAAAAACAGTTCAAATAGCAAATTGATTCATTGTGACTGGATCACTCATTCTAATGAATGCTTGTCTTTATTTTGTTTCCCAGCATTCCTTTTAGCTACAATACAACAGAAGCAAATATCTGCCACTGGAAAAAAAAATATTCAGAGACAGGAAGAATGTAAACAGAATTTGTGACCACAATCATTCAACACATCATGATGGTGCTTTCTGATACAAAAGAGATTAAAGGGATATTCAAAGATACTTCCTCAACGATGCTTTGCAGAAACTGATGAAACTAAAAAAAAGGGGTGGGATATTCAATGTGACTTTAGATGTCACTGTGTCTTGTGGGAAAAAATAATTTATCTTTTAGAGGATCACAAAGAACTACTGGAATTCCAGACTCTGGAATGTTTTCAAATTTAGATGTCAATATAGCTGGTAATAAAGATAATAATAAAAAGGGATTTATGCTTTATTTGTGTAATAAAATTTCAAGGCAGTATTTAATGCTCTGAGAAACACGTTATGCCTAAAATACAATTGACAATATCAGAATCAAAATATGCTCCCTTACATTTTAATAGTACAACAGCAAGTTAGGATAGAGCACCTGGGAAAAGAGGCAGTTATGAGTTCTGCTATAGCAGACTTAAAAGTACCTGCCCAGCATCTCTACACGGAACAATGGAGCTCCCAGCACAGCACTTGAGCTCCTATAAGGGATAGACTGTCTCCTCAAGCAGCTCCCCCCCCCCTGTATACACAAAGAGACACCTCATAAAGGAGAGGTCAGGCCAACAACTGCCAGGTACCCTTCTGGGACGAAGTTAACAGAAGAAGAAACCAGCAGCAACCTTAACTGTTCTACAGCCCCCGCAGGTGATCCCCAGGCAAGCAGGGTCTGGAGTGGACCTCCAGCAGTCCTGCAGCAGAGGGGCCTGACAGATACAAGGAAAACTAAGAAACAGAAAGAAATAACTTTATCATCAACAAAAAGGACGTCCACTCAGAGACCCCATCCGAAAGTCACCAACTACAAAGATCACAGGTAGATGAAGCCACTAAGATGGGAAGAAACCAGCACAATAACAGTGGAAGACTTTAACACTCCACTGTCAATATTAGACAGATCAACGAGACAGAAAATTAATGAGGATATCCAGGACTTGAACTCAGATCTGGATCAAGTGGACCTAATAGACATCTACAGAAATCTCCACCCCAAATCCACAGAATATACATTCTCCTCAGCACCGCATTGCACCTACTCTAAAATTGACCACAAAATTGGAAGTAAATCTCTCCTCAGTAAATGCAAAAGATCGGAAATCATAACAGTCTCTCAGACCACAGGGCAATCAAATTAGAACTCAGAATTAAGAAACTAACTCAGAACTGCACAGCTTCATGGAAACTGAACAACTGACTCCTGAATGTCGACTGGATAAACAATGAAATGAAGGCAGAAATAAAGATGTTCTTTGAAACCAACAAGAATGAAGACACATGTACCAGAACTTCTGGGACACATTTAAAGCAGTGTTTAGAGGGAAATTTATAACAATAAATGCCCACATGAGAAGCGAGGAAAGATCTAAAATTGACACCCTACACTCAAAATTCAAAGAGCTAGAGGAGCAAGATCAAAAAAACTCAAAACCTAGCAGAAGACAAGAAATAACTTGACAAGACAAGAAATATCAGAGCAGAACTGAAGGAGAGAGAGACACAAAAACACCCTTCAGAAAATCAATAAATCCAGGAGTTGGTTTTTTGAAAAGATCAACAAAATAGACCACTAGCCAGATTAATTTAAAAAAAGGGAGAAGAATCAAATAGATGCAATAAAAAATGATAAAGGGGATATCACCACTGATTCCACAGAAATACAAACTACAATCAGAGATTATTACTACAAACAAGTCTATGCATATAAACCAGTGAACCTGGAAGAAATGGGTAAATTCCTGGACACTTGCACCCTCCCAAGCCTAAACCAGGAAGAAGTTGAAACCTTGAATAGACCAATAACAAGGGCTGAAGTTGAGGCAGCAATTAAGAGCCTAACACACAAAAAAAGCCCAGGCCCAGATGGGTTCACAGCTGAATTCTACTAGATGTACAAAGAAGAGCTGGTGCCATTCCTTCTGAAACTATTCCAAACAATACAAAAAGAGATAATCCTTCCCAAATCATTTTATGAGACCAACATCATCCTGATACCAAAACCTAGCAGAGACTTAACAAAAAAAGAAAACTTCAGGCCAATATCCATGATGAACATAGATGCAAAATTTTTCAATAAAATACTGGCAAACCAATTGCAACAGCACATGAAAAAGCTTACCCATCATGATCAAGTAGGCTTCATTCCAGGAATGCAAGGCTGGTTCAACATACGCACGTCTATAAACGTAAGCTACCATATAAACAGAACCAAAGACAAAAACCACATGATTATCTCAATAGATGCAGAGAAGGCCTTCAACAAAATTCAACAGCACTTTGTGCTAAAAACTCTCAATAAACTAGGTATCAAAGGAACATATCTCAAAACAATAAAAGCTATTTATGACAAACCTACAGCCAACATCATACTGAATGGGCAAAAACTGGAAGCATTCTCTTTGATATCCAGCACTAGACAAGGATGCCCTCTCTCATCACTCCTATTCAATATAGTATCGGAATTTCTAGCCAGAGCAATTATATAAGAAAAAAAAAGGTATTCGATTAGGAAAAGAGGAAGTCAAATTGTCTCCATTTGCAGATGACATGATTGTGTATTTAGAAGACCCTATTATCTCAGCCCAAAATCTCCTTAAACTGATAAGCAACTTCAGCAAAGTCTCAGGATACAAAATCAATGCACAGAAATTACAAGCATTTCTATACACCAATAACAGACTAACAGAGAGCCAAATCATGAGCAAACTCCCATTCAAAATTGCTACAAAGAGAATAAAATACCTAGGAATATAACTAACAAAGGATGTAAAGGACATCTTCAAGGAGAACTACAAACCGCTGCTCAAGGAAATAAGACAGAACACAAACAGAAAGAAAAACATTCCATGCTCATGGTTAGGAAGAATCAATATCGTGAAAATGGCCATACCGCCCAAAGTAATTTATAGATTCAATGCTAGCCCCATCAAGCTACCAATGACCTTCTTCACAGAACTGGAAAAAACCACCTTAAACTTCATATGGAACCAAAAGAGAGCCTGCATAGCCAAGACAATCCTAAGCAAAAAGAACAAAGCCAGGGGCATCACGCTACCTTATTTCAAACGATATTACAAGGCTACAGTAATCAAAACAGCATGGTATTAGTACCAAAACAGAGATGCAGACCAATGGAACAGAACAGAGGCCCTGGAGGCAACGCCACACATCTACAACCATCTGATCTTTGACAAACCTGACAAAAACAAGCAGTGGGGAAAGGATTCCCTATTTAATAAATGGTGTTGGGGAAACTGGCTAGCAGTGTGCAGAAAGAAGAAACTGGACCCCTTCCTGACACCTTACACTAAAATTAACTCCAGATGGATTAAAGACTTAAACATAAGACTTAATACCATAAAAACCCTAGAAGAAAACCTAGGCAAAACCATTCAGGACATAGGCATGGGCAAGGACTTCATGACTAAAACACCAAAAGCATTGGCAGGAAAAGCCAAAATAGACAAATGGGATCTAATTAAACTCCAGAGCTTCTGTATAGCAAAAGAAACAATCATTAGAGTGAGCCGGCAACCAACAGAATGAGAAAAAAATTTTTGCTATTTACCCATCTGACAAAGTGTTAATATCCAGAATCTACAAAGAACTAAAACAGATTCACAAGACAAAAACAAACAAACCCATCCAAAAGTGGGCAAAGGATATGAACAAACATTTTTCAAAAGAAGACATATATGAGGCCAACAAACATGAAAAAATGCTCATCATCACTGATTATTAGAGAAATGCAAATCAAAACCACATTGAGATACCATCACACACCAGTTAGAATGGCGATCACAAAAAAATCCGGAGACAACAGATGCTGGAGAGGATGTGGAGAAATAGGAACACTTTTACACTGTTTATGGGAGTTTAAACTAGTTCAACCATTTTGGAAGACAGTGTGGCACTTCCTCAAGGACCTGGAAATAGAAATTCCACTTGACCCAGCAATCCCACTACTGGGTATATACCCGAAGGATTATAAATCATTCTATTATAAAGACACATGCACACGTATGTTCATAGTGGCACTATTTACAATAGCAAAGATGTGGAACCAACCCAAATGCCCATCGACAATAGACTGGACAAGGAAAATGTGGCACATATATACCATGGAATACTATGCAACCATAAAAAATGATGAATTTTTGTCCTTTGTAGGGACATGGATGAATCTGGAAACCATCATTCTCAGCAAACTGACACAAGAACAGAAAATCAAACACCACATGTTCTCACTCATAGGCAGGTGATGAACAATGAGAACACATGGACACAGGGAGGGAAGCATCACACACTGGGGTCTGTTGGTCTGGGCCAAGGGAGGAACAGCACGGGGGTGGGGAGGTCAGGGAGGGATAACATGGGGAGAAATACCAGATGTAGGTGACAGGTGGATGGAGGCAGCAAACCACATTGCCATGTCTGTATCTACACAACAATCCTACATGATCTGCACATGTACCCCAGAACCTAAATTTAAAAAAAAAAAAGAAAGCTTTATTGATTTCTGAAATGATGTGTTGAGACCGGAAACCCAAAATAATAGTGACTAAGAGTAGTGCTGATGCCCTAAGTTTTGCTCACACTCTCACCTAACCAGTGAGAACCTAACCAAAAAGGGAGAACTATTAGACAAATTATGGGGAAGACACTGTTTTGGTCTGAACTCCTGCATTAGCCCACATTGAACAGGCCTAACCACCATGGAGACAGTCATGCTGAATGCCCCACAACCAGGCTGAAACTTTACGGAAGCAGATAGATTGCAAAAGCGATCACTCTTTCTCTGAAGAGATTCCTGTCTACCAGAGTCAGCATAAGGAAGTCCCCTCGGCTTTAACTCTAACCAAAACAAGTAACCTGAAGTAATCTGATATTAACCAATCAGTTGTCATTTTCTATCATTCTGTTTCTTTGTTCCCACCTTACAAAACATAGTATTCTGCTATTGCCCAGTAGGGGCTAAAACCAAATAAAACTTGTAAATGCCACACTGAAAGCAAAAACATCCAAATAATTCAATATACAATGGTAGCAAAGAGTGATACCAATGCTCAAAGCTTTGGTAAATATCTGAAAATTGAGAGCCTGACCAAAGGGGAGGAATTTTTAAATCAAACTACATTGGGCTTTAGAAGCCTCCAAAGGAGTCCTTGTAAAGAACTGCAACCTTGCCAGGAGGTGTGGCTCATGCCTGTAATCCCAGCACTTTGGGAGGCTGAGGCAGGAGGATCGCCTGAGTTCAGGGGTTTGAGACCAGCCTGACCAACATGGAGAAACCCCGTCTCTACTAAAAATACAAAATTATGTGAGCAGACAGACATTGTAGGAAAAAACAAAACAACAACAACAACAAAACAAAATTAGTCGGATATGGTGGTGCATGCCTGTAATCCAACTACCTGGAAGCCTGAGGCAGGAGAAGCGCTTGAATCTGGGATGACCTGACATTGCACCATTGCATTCAAGCCTAGGTAACAAGAGCAAAAAAGCAAAAACAAACAAACAAAAAAAGCCTGCATCCTAATTTAGTATATAAACAAACTGAAAACCTGACTTGGGAATTTATCATTGTAACAAAGAGCAGAGGTTCAGCCAATCACATCAGCTGAGTGTCAGCCAATGGCAGGCAGCCAGCTAGCTGTTCAAAACAGGTTTCATGAAGGCAAATGCAGGCTGTAACCAGATCTTTAACCAATCCAGCCATCTCTATACATCACTTCTGTTTTCTGTATATCACTTTCCTTTCTCTGGCTATAAATATACCCTGAACATGTCATGTGGCAGAGCATTCAGAACCATTTTTGGTCTGGACTGCTGCCTGATTCTACAACCACAAATAAAAGCCAGTTAAGATCTGTAAACGTAGATTTGTTGTAATTCTGTCTTTTAACAGTTGGATCCTGCAAAATACATTAAGCTAAAATTAATTAAAAATCATTTAAGGTTGTAATTAGGTCATAAGAAATTAACAATTCTTCAAACAACAGCTAAAAAGTATATTTAAAAAATATTGTTGATGAAAAAAGTGCAAAAGTAGAAAAATTATGGACAAAACTGAAAATAGGAGAAATTAAAAGTAAAATAAGAGAACCAATTGCATCAAACTGAAAACTTTAAAAAAAATGGGTGATTTCTTAGTAAAAATACACATTAACAAAATGGACACTGAAGTAAGGCAACTATGAATCAAACAATTAGCATAGAAAAGCTTGGAAAGGTCCTTAAAGATCTCCCAGTGATAAAGACCCAAGGACCATCTGGGTCCACAGCTTAGTGTAAGCTGACTTTAACTAAATGTAATTTTACAGTCATGCATGGCATACATGATGGTGGTCCCATGAGATAATAATGGAGCTGAAAAATTCCTTTCTAGCCATCTTGTCATAAGCTCGTGGCTCAACAAATTACCTTTTCTAAGTTTTGATACCATAAAAGGAAAATAAATCTCAGAACCCCAAAATCACTAAGCCAAGGGAAAGTCAAGCTGGGAGCTATGTCAGGCAAACCTGCCTCTCATTCTATTACTAAATAAGGTAGCCACAAAGATAAAAATCTACATTCCTCCCTCACAATTTACCCACAAGGAATTTCCTTGTGGACAAATAACAGACAGAACTCAGTCATCCCTCTGAGGCTCACTAGAGACAAAAGTATATTTAATTGATTCCTCTGCCCTATTGTTTATGTACAAATGAAGATTCCCTGAGCCAGACTAAATTATGTATTCAGTGGAAGGCTGATCAAAGGCTCAAAAAGAATGCAACATTTTGTCTCTTATCTACTTCTGACCTGGAAGCACCCCCACTTCCTGCTTCCAGTTGTTCTGCCTTACATACAAATAACTACACATATTAATTGATATGTAAAAGCAAGCTCTACCATGACCACCTTGGACATATGCTGTCAGGACCTCCTGAGGCTGTGTGTAGTGTGTAATGGGCATGTCTTTAACCTTGGCAAAATACGCTTTCTAAATTGAGACCTGTCTCAGATATTTTGGGTTCACAATCCCCCATTACAGTTACAGTTAACTAGAGCATTTAGTACAGTGACATGCTGTCCAGGTTGGTAGCCTGGGAGCAATTAGCTATACCATATAAGTTAGGTGTGGAATGGGATACACTATCTAGGTTTGATAAGGGCACTCTACGGTGTTCATTCAAAAATGAAAATCACCTAAAGACAAATGTCTCAGAAAGTATCCACATGGTTCGGACATGCTTGTGTGTATTATTTTTTCTCTTTTTTTAAAATTTCGCTTTATATTTTTACTTTGCCTCAGGCACAGATGGCTGTTTGAACTTTGCATGTATTAAATGGCCAAAGCCTAGGAGAAAAAAACTCAACTCCTGTTATAATAACAAAGCTTAATAGAGTTAACTTATTCCATCTAATCTAAGATGCCAATGATTAAAAGACATTATTTTATGCACCATCACAAATAGGTTGCCAATTAAACCGACTTTCTGAATAACAAAAACGTGAATTTACTTCTGTTAATGCCAGGAAACTAAAATGAAAAGGAGTTACCGGTTTTGTTTTGTTTTTTTGTGTGTGTGTTTTGTTGTTGTTTTTGAGATGGAGTTTCACTCTTGTAGCCCAGGCTGGAGTACACTGGTGTGATCTCAGATCTTTGCAACACCCACCTCCTGGGTTCAAGCTATTCTCCTGTCTCAGCCTCCCGAGTAGCTGGGATTACAGGTGCGTGCCACCACATCAGGCTAATTTTTGTATTTTTGGTAGAGATGGGGTTTCACCATGTTGACCAAGCTGGTCGGGAATGCCTGACCTCAGGTGATTCGTCGCAGACTTGGCCTCGCAAAGTGCTCCCAAAGTACTGGATGGCTCCCAGCCAAGTTATGGTTTTGACATGTTAAAGCAAATAAGGAGGCCTTTAGCCTGAGGCCTTTCCTAAGCAAACAAAAACCAAACTTGGAGGCATTTAAACTGATTTAACATTAACAAACCAACCACAGTCAATGACAAAACGTCCAGCCACCAGTAGACTAGGGAAGCTGAGGGAACCATCCCCACAACAAGGGTGGCCTAGCTGGAGCCAATAAAAAACCTCACTCAGCGGCCACAGCTAATTGCTGGAAGCTCCAAGCCCTGTTTTCCCTTCTGGTGCTTGGTGCGTGAATGAATCGTTCATTTGCTCAAATAATTCTGCTTAAATTTATTTTGCCTAAAAGTCTCCTTTGAACAAAGTACACTATTTACACTTAAAATGATGTGGTGAAAACGCACATCTCCATCTGCTCTTCAATGTTTTTCAAGTACTCAACACTAAGAAAAACGAGCCACCGGAACGTGAATAAAGCCAATAGCGGGGTGTGCAGCCCCCTGGGGCTCCCCGCACTGCTCTCAGGTTCTTCCCTTCTCTGTCGCAGATCCACCCCAAACCCAAATTGGTAAAAAATTTTAAAATGAAACAACGCAGGTGTGCTGTAATCATGAACATCAAAGCCACTCAGTGAAAGGCCACTTTGTAAAATAAAATAAATACAACTCGAGAAATTAAAGCCACAGCAGCGCGGCCTCCTCAGCACTCAGAGCGCGGCAGAAAGCTTTTTCCTCACCTTTCCTCAGGCAGCTTTGGGGGGTTCTGAAGCCACCGTTTCCCCCCCCAATCGCTCCTGAAGAAGAGGAGGCTGGTTCCTCCTTGGGCACAGTCCCCAGGTGTCCCTGTAAGAACAGTGGCGTCTCCCAGGTAGCTCCTGAGGAGGCAGGGTCCTCTCCAGGTGTCCCTGTAGGGATGGCGGCGCCTGCTGGGTGGCCCTGAGGAGTAAGCTGGGTGCTCCTCTGGTGTCCCTGTAGAGACAACGGCGCCTGCAGGGTAGGTCCTGATGAGGAGGAGGCTGAGTCCTCTTCAGATGTCCCTGTAGCGATGGCAGCGCCTCCTGGTTGGGTCCTGAGGAGGAGGCTCGGCTCCACCCCCTGGAGACACTCGGCGTCTGCGCGAAAACGCGGGCGCCTCTCGCCGCGTTCACACCCCCTGCTGGCTGTCGCAGGCGGTGCGGAACGCTCATGTGCTCGCGGTTGAGCTGTGGCAGCGTTCCTTCAGCAGACCCTGTGTATCTCCCGAAGTCCACAGTTCTGACAATTCCACGCCATGGCTTTTGAAAAATCACCTGAAGGAAAGCCCACCATCCCCACCAGATGCATGGCGATAAGAGGCAAAGCAAATGGCCAACTGAAAAAAGTCAAGTGACGTCCTATGTACCAGCAATTGTGTGTGAAAACATTGGAACTGGAAAACTGGAGTATGCCATTTTAAAAAAGCAATACCATACAAAAAATTAGCTGGGCATGGTGGCGCGTGCCTGTAATCCGAGCTACTCAGGAGGCTGAGGCAGGAGACTTGCCTGAACCCAGGAGGCCGAGGTTGCGGTGAGCCGAGATTGCGCCATTGCACTCCAGCCTGGGTAACGAGAGCGAAACTCCAACTCAAAAAAAAAAAAAAAAGCAATACCATTGACCTCACAACTGAAGTTCTTAAGTATAAATCTTTAAAATAAAGGTACAAATATACATTCATCAAACTTAGAAACACAGTTGAAAGAATTCAAATAATGTAAATGCACAGATGCTCCTTATTGAGGATTGGAAGAGTCAATATTGTTAAGATAAAAATTTGACTTAGAGATTGAGTGCAGTCCCAATCAAATTCTCAGAAAACCTTTTTTGTTTTTATTTATTTATTTATTCATTCATTCATTTGTTTGAGACAGTCTGCAGCTTGGAACATTTAGGCTCAAGTGATCCTCCCACCTCAGCCTCCCAAACAGCTATACTACAGGCACAGGCTACCATTCCCTGCTGACTTTTAAGAAATATTTTTAGAGATGGAAGTCTTGTTATTTTGCTCAGGCTGGTTTTGAATTCCTGGCCCCAAGTGCTCCTCCTGATTTGGCCTCCCAAAGCACTGAGATTTCATGAACCATTACACCCAGACTTGTCTTTAAATCTAGGATAGGCAACATCAAAGACATCCAAACAAAAAAACTCACACTGGATCCCAACACATCAGAAAGCTAAAGCAGTGAAGAAGATGTGATGCTGGTGAAGGAACAGACTAACAGATAAATGAAAATGGGCCCAAAATAGACCAGGAAAATATGGTAAATTGATTTTGCCAAAGGGATGATGGGCATTCAATGGAGAGAAAGATGTGTGTTTCCATTGGTGATGAAACATTGGGAACCATATGGAAAAAAAGGACAAAACCAAACCCCCATAACTTACACAAAAATGTATTTAAACTAGTTCGTAGACTTACATTTAAAATACAAACCTGTAAAAATTTTAGAAGAAAATGAACATGACCTAGTTCATAATGAGGTTTTAGTTAGAACCACAGAAGGCAGCTGATGAAAGAAAAAAATAGATAATGTAGACTTTATTAAATATAAAAATGTGTACTCGGACAACTCCAGTGTGCTGAGGCCAGATTAGGGTAGGGCAGAGGCACTGTAGAATTTCTTTCCTAAATCAGGTATGCTTTTTTTTTTTTTTCTCCTGAGCCAAGGGGATGGTGTGGTGGAAACCAGGATTGCTTCTCCCTGGGGAGGAAGGGGGACAAGGGTGGAGGGCTGGGAGGTGCCAGGTGACCACCCAGAGTAAGGTCTCATGGTGAGGGTGCTGGTCCCAAGCAAAGGTCAGGGAATCCTGGAGCAGGGTGCTCCCTCTTCAGAGCCTGGGGTTTTATTTTTTTTATTTTTTATTTTATTTTTTTTTTTAGAGAAAGAGAAAAGTGGGGAGAGAGAACAGGAGTCTTGCTCTATTGCCCAGGCTGGAATGCAATCTAGAAATAGGTATTTAAAACCTCTTTTATGCTGATGATTGTGCTTAACAGCGGAGACAGGAAGGAATACGGGAAGAAAATGACAAACAGCTAACCAATATTTCGTTTAAATCTGTGAAATGCTGTGCAAGTGCTGAAGAGTGATTTGCTTCCATTTGTGTGGTCACTTTCAAAATAGGTGTAATGTGATACTAAAAAAAAAAAAAAATGTACGTTCTGTGGACCTGGGGTGAAGAATTCTATAAATATTCACTGAGTTTACTTGTTCGAGGTCTGAATTCAAATCATAAATGTCTCTATTAATTTTCTATCTTGTTGATCCGTCAAATATTAACAATGTGGTGTCAAAGTCTCCTGCTATTAGTGTGGGAGTCCAAGTCTCTTAATAAGTTATTGAAAACTTGTCATATATCTGGGTGCCCCTACATTGAGTACATATATATTTATGATCATTGACTCCTATTGTTGCATTGATCTTTTTATCATTATGTAATGTCCTTCTTTGTTTCTTTTAGTCTTGGTTACTATTGTAGTCTATTTTGTCAGAGACGAAAGTTACAACTCCCGTTTTTTGTTGTTGTTGTTGTTGTTTTGTTTTGTTTTTCTTTCCTCTCCATTTGATTGGTGAGTCTTCCTCCAACCTTTTGTTTTGAGTCTTTGTGTGTCCTTGCTTATGAGATGGATCTGGATACAGAGTGCCGATGTGTTTTGACTTTTTATTCAGTTTGTGTGTCTGTGTCTTTGATTGGGGCATTTAATCCATTTAAATTTAGGATTAATATTGATATTTGTGAGTTTAATACTGTTGTTTAATGCTAGCTGGCTATTTTGCCCATTAGTTGATACAGATTCTTCATTATGGAGATACTCTTTACCTTTTGTTAAGTTTTTGGGATGACTGATCCTGGTTGTTCCTTTCTGTGTGTAGTGCTTCTTTCAGAAGCTCTTGTAAAGCTGGCCTGGTGGTGATGAAATCTCTGAGTGCTTGCTTGTTCGTGAAAAATTTTATTTTTCCTTCATTTATAAAGCTTAGTTTGGCTGGATATGAGATTCTGGATTGAAAATTCTTATCTTTGAGAATATTGAATATTAACCCCCACTCAAGATGGGAGAGATCCAAGATGGCCGACCACTAGCAGCTCAGGCTTGTAGCTCCCAGTGAAAGCGCAGAGAACGAGAGGACGCCACACTTTCAGAAGAATTCTTGTTGCTCAAGGACCAGGAGATTTCCAGCGGAGGAGCCCCACGGGTCGCCAGCGTGACTCTTGCAGCCAGCGCTGCGGTTTTGCTGGTGCCCCGGCACAGCGGTTCTTGGTGCAAAATAAACAGGACTGGTTCCCCTTTTGGCCGACGACATTTGGAGCTGATTGAAGAAGGGATTCAGGAGGGAAGCCAGACGGGAGACTCCCGGACAGAAAAGCACCAAGAATCTTGATGCCGCTGTTTTAGCAGTGGGTTGCTCACATTTCGGCCCTGGGAATTAACAAGTTGGACGTCCACTAAGAGACCTAATTTGAAAGTTGGTAATTACAAAGACAACAGGTGGATAAATTTACAATGATGGGAAGAAACCAGCGTAAAAAGGCTGAGAATACTCAAAATCAGAATGCCTCTCCCTCTACAGAGGATCACAGTTCCTCATCAACAGGGGAACAAGGCCTGATGGAGAACGAGTGCATTCCATTAACAGAATCAGGCTTCAGAAGGTGGATAATAAGAAAATTCTGTGAGTTAAAAGAACATGTTCTAGCCCAATGTAAAGAAACTAAGAACTTGAAAAAAGATTTGACGAAATCCTAACGAGAATAGACAATTTAGAGAGGAATATAAGTGAATTAATGGAACTGAGGAATACTATACGAGAACTCTGAGAAGTATGCACAGATTTTAACCCTCGAATTGATCAAGCAGAAGAAAGGATATCAGAGGTCGAAGACCAACTTAATGAAATGAAATGAGAAGACAAGATTAGAGAAGAAAAAGTCAAAAGGAATGAGCAAAGTCTCCAAGAAATATGGGACTATGTGAAAAGACCTAATTTACGTTCGATAGGTGTACCTGAATGTCATGAAGAGAATGAATCCAAGCTGGAAAATATTCTTCAGGATATTATCCAGGAAAACTTTCCTAACCTAGTAAGGTGGGACAATACTCAACTCCAGGTCATATAGAGAACACCATAGAGATATTCCTCAAGTAGAGCAACCCCAAGACACATAATTGTTAGATTCACCAGGGTTGAAATAAAGGAGAAAATTCTAAGGGCAGCTAGAGAGAAAGGTCAGGTTACCCATAAAGGGAAGCCTATCAGACTTACAGCAGATCTCTCAGCAGAAACCCTACAAGCTAGAAGAGAGTGGGGGTTAAATCAGGCAAGTTTTAAGATGTAAAAGTGTTGCTGTCATTAATTGTTCTGTATTTTCTGTTCTTTTTTATTGTAAGTTATTGCCCCATCATACATGAAGAATTCTTGAGAAATAACATGGAGATCTGCCATCCAGTTCCCCAAATCCTATAATGATAACCCTGAAGGCTCTGACCACATGTGGCAGGGACACGCCTTTAGGACAGTCTTATTCTAGGTCTTGGATGTACATGTAAAGTGCTGGCTGGGCTGAAAGGGGAGAGCCAGGTGCAGGCTTTTGACCATGCTGATGTGGAAGGCCTCAGTGACAAAGCCTCCCATCTGCTGAATGCTTGGCCCTGGCAGGGCACACTTTCGTGGGCTTCACAGGTGCTAACATACTTAATTCTCATGGAACACCTATTAGGCCACACTCTTGTTGTTCAGCTCATGAAGGTGAGCTCACTGAGGCACAGAGAGGTTAAGTGATCGTGGGAAGTAGAAAAGTTCTTTTTTAGTTTCCTTTTTTGTTAAAGAATAAATGTGCTAGTAACTTTGTTAAGCCCTATCCTATGTAGCTGTTAGATATGCCATGCTTACAGGCACATAGTGTGTTCTATGTCCTTGTACTTTAACAGAGCTATCTGTGCTGGATGTACTCACAGGAATGTCCCAGCTCTCCATTGCTTTTACCTGTTTAGAAAAGTTTTAAGTTGTTAGCTAATTGGGTTTTAGTTTCAGTTGTGAGGTCTGGCTCTAGCCAATGGAAATCACACAGGGCAGTAAGGACGACCCTAAATGCATAATAAATAAATTTGTGTGTTTCCCTTTATTCATTGTACTCTGATGGCAAGATGGCTAGTGAGAGTACCCTTCCTCCAATCCAAGAAGTAAAAATTGCATTGCTGAAAGATCCTTTGTCTCAGTGCTGCTTTTTCTTTGCACCACCAAGCATCTATTTCCAACATCAATTTCCAACAGTGATGTACCCAAAGTCACATAGAGGGCAAACAGAAGTCTCTGGTATGGACTGCATGCTCTTCAGGGTCTGAGCACTTAGGCCCTATGATGCTAGTGTGCACACTGCAAACTGAGCCTGCCATGGGCCTGCTCCCATGAGAATGATGCTAGTGTGCACACTGCAGCCTGGCCCTATTCTAAAATTGAACCATCACTGCAGCACAACTGGGGGGTCAGGCCCCCTTCTGTTCCTGCACAGCCTCTGAACTTTCTCTGTCCAGCATCTTCTCCCTGAGGCCTGAGTCCATGGGAACAATGAACTTAGCACATGGTCACCACTTGATAAGCTTTGTAGAGCATTTGAATGCTTGATTCAGTGAATGAATTAGTAATGCTGTACTCAAGAAATAATACTGGTCATGATGATGAAATGATAATGTTAACAGCTATAGTTACTCTGAGCTAGGCACCAGGCTTCAAACTTTCTATGAATTATCTCAGTAGATTCTTACAAAAGACCAAATGCACATGTTAGAAATGAGAAAACTGAGGGGCATGGAAGTTGGGTAACTCCTTTAAATGAATGAACTAACACAACTTTGACCTTCTCCATCAGAGAAATCATCAAAAGTAGCCTTTCTTGGCTGTGGCTAGACCGTGGCCAGAGTCCTCAATATCCCACCTTGGGCATTAGCAGAGTGGGATGAGGCAGCTGGACAACAGGGTGGCCTCTCAGGTAACAGCACAGCCTCTGACCACCTGATCCCTGCTCTGAGCTTCCTAGGGGGCTGCTGGGGGGGTTTACTGGCCCAGGAGAGGCACAGCTTTTTAATCTGCAAAGGACCCTGCACAAACAAGAACCACTCACCCCACTTTCCACCAGCACCTGCCTTGCATTTGACTTTCAGCCCTAATCTGGTTTAGCTGAACTTTGTGGCAGGAGGAGGTGGGGTAGTGGGAGACGAGGGGTTGTTCCAGCAACATGGACATCTCTGTATCAGTGCCACAAGCCAGTGTGCTCTTCTCTGTGTGCTTTTTCCTCATGGAATACTTCTGGATTTGGATATTGTTAGTTCTCTGTCCCAGCTTTTGTGGCCCAGCTTTTGGTTGCTCTGATGATGCCATGGTTTGGAGGCCACTATTAGGGTTGATCATAACTTGGTGGCATCAGGAGCGTGTGACATGAACCATGGGAGGGTGGTTTACTGGATGACCTCAGCTATGAACCAGTTCACTGGGGTTTTGAATTGCTGCTATGTAAAAAATAATGTTTATTTTCTGAAAAACTTACTTGAGATGGGCTGCCTTCTCTGCCAACACAGACTTTCAAAACTGTCTAATTTGATTTGATGTCAACTAATGTAATATGATCACACCTACTTTAATCACTTTGATGAGGTTCAATTAGCAAATGTAAGGCACCATTTCCAACATATACAAATGTTGCCAATGGGGAGGCACCATGAGGTCAGACAGGACTGCACTAGGAGGCTTCATGTCTCTAGTTTCTTCTCATTGCAAACTACAAACACCTGGTGTGCAGTGTGCAGGGACTGCTGATGTCCTGGTCTTTGAGACGTGAGAAGGGCTCCAGCTTGAGTTATGGCTCACAAGCACACAGCAGAGAGACCTGGGCAAGTCCCTCTTCCCCCTGGGGCTTGGCGTGCACATCTCTGCAAGATCAGCAGGAGACCAAATAATGTCTGAGTCCCCCACCCACCCTCTGTGCCAGCACAGGACTGTGTTCTGCTGCAGGCCATATTCCTGGGACAACCTCTTCTAAATGTGCTATGCACTTAATTCCCAGATAAGCCAATATATCCAGCCAACTTGTATGTTCACATAAATGAATGGGTTAAGGAACCCCTTGTTTCTAAGGTCAGGTTCATTCGTGGCAGATGCCAGGAGAATTCAGAGCCACGGGCTTCTCTGGGGCACTTTCCCACTGATCACTTGGACTTGAGCATTTGCTTTTTCCTTAGTAAACAAATTAAAGCTTTTTATTAAGAAAATTCATCATAGAATGAAATGCAGAATTATTTTTTAAGATAAGACGAATGAGGCTTCTAAAAAAATTTAAACTTGAGTAGGAAGCTGGACTCTGACACTTAGAAACATGCTGGTGGCAAAGTTTGAGCAGCAGATGAAAGAGAAAGAAACTCAACACCATGCATATGCTGAGTTGTTGTTAGAAAATATTTACAATAGGGTGACTGACACAGCACAGAAACAAATATCTGATCGTGGAAATAGTTTGAAGTAAGCATACACAAGTCCACATCTCTAAAGTATCTGCACACTCTCAGATCATCTTCTAGCAAGCTGGTGTTGTGAATGAATCCTGAGACATTCACAATGCAGATTTCAGTTCCATGTTGCTGGATGTTCTCTAGCATTCAGGAGAATTAGCAAATAACTACCAGAGTATAATAATTTGATGCAAAAGAGCTTTAAAAGAATACTTTTAAATAGAAATATTTTAACCGGACTTTTATGAAAATACAATGATAATGCAACCAATAATGTAATAAAATCTTAATAATAATGTTTATCAGGGTTATTCAATTTATGAATCACCGACTGATATTCAAAAAGTATGCTGCTGACACAAATGAAAAATAAACCAACACAGAATTCATAAGTAAATACCATTGTATATTTAAATCATATAAATTTTTTTTGAGACAGAGTTTCACTCTTATTGCCCAGGTTGCAGTCCAATGGCACAATCTCAGCTCACTGCAAACTCCGCCTTCTGGGTTCAAGCGATTCTTCTGCCTCAGCCTCCCGAGTAACTGGGATTACAGACATGCCCCACCATGCCCGGTTAATTTTGTATTTTTAATAGAGATGGGTTTCATCACGTTGGCCAGGCTGGTCTCGAACTCCTGATCTCAGGTGATCTGCCAACCTTGGCCTCCCAAAGTGCTGGGATAACAGGTGTGAGCCACCACCAGGCCTTTTTATTTTGAACTCCACCAGTGCCCACAGGGTACAGGTTTTGGTTGATTTTCCCTGAAAGTAGTGAAGGGTGATCCAGACATTTGACAGTGGCTACTGTTCTTTTCCCCTAATAAACACCACAGGACAGAAGAGGAGGGGTTTCTGTGAATTTTTCCCAATTCTGTAGAAAAAGCATGCAAACACTAGGAGCTTCACACTCTAGCAATATTAGCATCATCATCCCCAAACAACTCATTGAAGATTTTCAAGTTCATCTTTTTTATCTTAAATGCCATTCAGTGGCTCCTACTCCATGTGAAATAATACGTGGATCCTGGTTCTTTCTGCAGGCCCCTACTTCTCAGATGTTAGGAGGGTTCTGTTTGTTTGTATATTGCCCGTGATATCAATTCTGATATGTTGAACGTTTTTTTAAATATTTATCTGTTATTTTCCAGGATTAGGAAAAAATAATATTTATGTAAGTTTTACATTCTGTCACTGAGAAACTTCTTTCTATATAAAAGCCAGAAACTGAGAAAAAACAGTTCAAAAATCCATAACAGGTGAATAGTTGAATAACTTGAGATATATTCACCCACTGGAATACAACTTAGCATTAAAATCAAGGCACGTCTGATCAACATAAAAACATTGCTACATCCTCGAATAATTGTGGTCAGTGCAAAACCCAAATAATAAAGTGTGCATGTCATATAGTTCCATTTGTATAACTTGTACAAGTATTCAAAAATAACGTGAGGAAGATTTACTTTGAGAATAGGGTGATAGGAGCAACGTGGTGCTGAGATAAAACTACAGAGGAGTGCAAGAAAAATGTAGGAGTTACTTCAATTGTTAACAACTTCATTGAAGTGCTTGTTGAACAATTGCAAAACTTGTTCAACATTTTCCACACGGTATGCTATAAATTTGAATTAATTACTTATTGATTATAATTAAATCAAGCACAACAAATAATGAAATGAATATATTAGTAGAGAAGGAACAATAAGGAGAGGGGTGTTGAAATTGAAACTATCACAGAGTCCCGAAAATACACATGCACAAACCCTGATATTCTCTGTATATTTTCCATAAATTCCAGAATACAGAAAATTACACAAAGTCACTATGACAGGTGGGAAATCCTGCAAACCTCATGAGGCATGTCCCACACTGCCCTGGAGTTGTGTCAGTGGACCAGTCTCCTCCAGTGTTAGAAGAGTGGTGCAGATAATGGGGCAAACTCTGTCTGTATGTGTGATCTTAGACACACTGCATAACCTTTTTGTTCTGTATGTAATTTCTCTTCCGTAAAATGTAACACTGATACCAGTAGTACATATATGTATACATTTATGTATGTGTATAAATATATATGTATGTGTATATATAGTACAGATGTGTAAAAAATGAAGATGATGAATGATAAATGCTAAGGCACTATCATGCAATATAAAATTATATTATCCTGAATGATGTTATTACTATTAATCTCCCTAAGACACTGCCATCTAATCTGGGTAATGCCCCTTTCCCCGATGTCCCACACCAGAGGTTGCTATAAAGTAGGAAACATGAAAATAGGACCTTCCCTGTGCTGATAAAAACCAGCCCAGCCCTGACCCTGCAGCTCTAAAAAAGGAGCCCCAGCCCTGTGATTCCCAGGTGTTTCTATTTAATGATAGAGACTGAACTCACAGAACTCACAATGGAATCTGGGCTAAGCTGGATTGTCCTTGCTACTATTTTAAAAGTTGATTCTAAAAACTAGAGATATTGAGTGTGAGTGGATATGAATGACGGAAACAGAGGGGTTGTGTCTAGCAGTTTCTGACCAAGATGTCTCTATGTTTGCAGGTGTTCAGTGTGAGGTGCAGCTGGTACAGCCTGGAGTGGGTCTCTGGTATTAGTATTGCTGGTGGCATATATTATGCCGACTCCGTAAAGGGCTGATTCACCATCTCCAGACACAATGCCAAAAACAAACTGTACCTTCAGATGAACAGTCTGATAATTGAGGATACAGCCACTCATTACTGTGTGAGCCAAGCACAGTGAGGGAAAATCCGTGTGGGCCCAGATACAAACCTCCCTGCAGGAACGCTGTGGGAAATCAGCTGTAGGGGGCGCGCAGGGCTCACTGATCAGCATAAACCTCAGAGGCAGGTGCGGACACAGGCTGATTTCCTGTCAGGATATGGGACATCATCTTACAGCTTCTCTAGTGAACCTCTCTAAGTTTAGAATTCTGTGCTTCCTAATCATCTTTACATATTTTTAAAAAGATCATTTTGATATAAGGACCTATTCTCACATGCAGCAAATGAAGACTGACGCTTACAGAGATGAAAAGTCCTCAACCATGGTCACCAAGATCAGAGTCCTGAGGAAACTCAGGGGTGCCTGACGAGTCTTCTCCAATCAAACCCAGGACAGAAATCTCAGGGAGATTCCCTGACTAGAGGTCTCTGTCTGTTATTCAGGGTTGACAAGCTGAAGACGGACATACCACTTTTCTGTTAGATGTAGAGGATGACAATTTTTGGTGATGGCTAGTAATATCCAGTGTTCATAAGATCATCTGTCAATAAGTGCAGGCTGGAAGTTCCAGAGAGAGGTGAAGCTACTAAATCACCATGGAACTTTTTTTTCTCCAGGTCAGCTCTGATGGAATCAGGCCTGCCCATTTTATCAGTGAAAATCTACCTAACTAGAGTCATCTGACTATAGTTCTGTATTGTTTTGTTTGAGACGAAATCTCATAGCAGGGGAGATCAGGAACAGCAGGAGGTTCTCAGGATGCCAAGGGGCACTCAGGACACATCAAGGCAGGTGCAGCAGTGGGGGAAAAGTGCTGGAGATGGGGTTTGGCATCACTATCATATTTCATCACTGGACACCCTCCACTATGTTTATTCTCATATATGTAATTCTTTATTTAAAACCGGCATTTATAATGCCATATTATATATGTAGGTACCATATATATATGTAGGTATAACCATGTGTAGGTGCATCAAATTGTCCTCTCCATCTTATGTGGACCTTTTCCAATAAGACTCTCACTCTCTGTATTTATTTCAGCACCTCATAAATTATGGTTAATTATATAGGATCCCTTTATCTTCTTTTTTCTTCTTTCCTCCTTTTCTCTCACTCAGAAGCTGACACACACACAGAATTCTACAACTTCAATTACCTGATGTATTAAAGACAATTGACTGAAGTGCAGCTTTTCCAGTTTAGCTGCTCTTCATATTGCTGTAAGAATAATAACATTGTGTTTCTCAGCTGTATATTTATCTAAGATGAGTAGCAGCTTTTAAAATAATACCCAGATACTGAAAGCAATCCAACTATCAGTCAGCAGCTTAATCAGTAAACAAATTGCTCTAAATTCATTCACTGTAAAAACACCCACCGTTACAATCAGGTACTGCTGGATATGCTCAACAGCAAGGATAAATTCACATGTATATATGATGAGTAAAATAAGACAAACAAATACATTCATACATACAAATTCCTCTTGTATAAATTCTATAAAATGAAAACTAAAATAAAGTTACATAAAGAAAACCAGTAGTTGACTTTATGTGGTGTGAGAAGGGAAAGTGTAGGAACCAGAAATTATAGAAAAACAAGAGGAAATTTAAGGGTAGTTGAATATTTTCTATGTTGAAAAAGGTAATGGTTACATCACTATTTGTAAAATGGTACACATTAGGGTGTGGCTAATATTTGCTAATTCCACCTTATTAAAGTATTACAAATTTAAACACATATAATTTAGTAGAAAAAAAGGTAGACAAAGATGAATAAAATATATGAGAAATAAGAAAAGAAAATCACGGAACACTGACATAAGAACTTCACACATTAAACTGCAGAAATTTTAAATTTCTCAACACAAAATTAAAGATTTAATTGAATATATATGAGAAATCAAAGATTCCTGAATACACACATGAATAAACTCTAAGAGTACCTCTGTTCTTAGGGAAATACGAGAATACAACAAAATAACATAATTTCATTACATAATGGGGGTTAATCAAACCACACCAGGCATGTCCAGCTCTGTCCTGGAGTTGGTTCAGGGAACAGGTTTGTCCTGTGATTAGGAGCCCTGACACTAAGCTCACAGTATCACTTCTAGTTGACACCATAAAAAAATGAAAAGATATCAACTAAAATGTAGTGTGGATGTTACATCTGTCGGGGAGGAAGTATGAGAATTGCGTGAACCTGGGAGGTGGAGATTGCAGGGAGTCCTGATTGTACCGCTGCACTCCAGCCTGGGCAACAAGCAAGACTGTGTCAAAAAAAGAAAGAAAGAAAGAAAGAAATTTTCTAAAATGGACTTATTGACTTGTGGCAAAGTTATCATTATACAAAAAAGAATTAATAGTAGGGGTTCATAAATATAATATTTGTTGCCTGGATGTCTACTGAATTACACATGAAATAAGACAGCAAGTGTGCTGTGAACAGTTATCACAATGGAACTTAGAAATAATAGACCTAACTTCTAACGAGTCAGACTGATGGATACATAATAAATATCTAAAATAAATAAAAACAAGTGTTTAAAAATCTTAACAGGGAGGCCATTATAGTGGCAGTCCCAGCACTTCAGGTTTCTATGTGAGAAAGCCAGAATGCAATAAAAATAGAACAAACAAAACTAGATTTTACCAATCAGAAATTTCCAATTAACCTTCAACTAAAATATAATCCTTTTAAAAACTACTTTTACAAAATATCTAAGACCAACTTATCAATGACAAAGTTCACAGTGCAGTAAGTAAATAACGTCTTACACTGGCACTAGTGGTGCCAAGTCTATTGGACATTCACACACTCACACAGGAAAAATCTTGATTGTTATCTTAAGCCATACACATAAATTGATTATAGATGATTGTAGTTCTGAATGCAAAAGCTAAAATTATGAGGCTCCTAGAAGAAAACATGAGAGACATATGTATTATAATGGCAAAACTTTTAAAAATAGATCTATAGATCAATATAGAGAAACCCAGGACCAGGTGTGATGGCTTATACCTGTAATTCAAGAACTTTGGGAGGATTCCTCAGAAGAATTGCTTGAGGCAAAAAACTCAAGACCAACCTGAGCAACGTAGTGAGAACTCATCTCTACAAAAAAAAAAAAAAAAAAAAAAAGTTAGCTGGGCAGGTGGAATGCTCTTGTGGTCCTACCTACCTGGGAGGCTGAGATAAAAGGGCTGCTTAATTCCAGAAGTTTGAGGCTACAGTCAGCTAAGACAATGTCAATGTACTTCATCAGGGTGACAGACTAAAACCCTATCTCATACATACATACATACATACATACATACATAATACATACTAAATTAATTGATAAAAATAACCAGAAAGTCATAAAAAAGAAAAAATGATGTGTGACTACATTCAATTTAATAAATTATAATTATCAAAATTAAGGAAATAAAAAAGAAAACTACACAGCAAAAAAAGACATTGCTATTCATATATATGTCTGGCCAAATACTTTTATCCAGAATGTACAGAGTATTTGCAAGTAAGAAAAAGACAATGCAACGTAACAAGGCAAGTCTTAAACCGATACTTGAGAAAAATTAGCTTCAGATGGCCAGTAAACATATAAAATGACATCAAATTTATTAGTTATCAAGGAAATACAAATTCTATCTCAATGCAGCTTAGTTACATAGCCACCAAAATAACTAAAATAAAAAAGGAAAACACACTAAATGTTTGACAAGATGTAGAACAAATGAAGCTCCATGCACTGCTGGTGGAAATGTAAATTGTAAAAACCAAATCAGAAAACCATTTGGCAGTAAATACTAAAGATGAACATATGCATGACCTATCATCTAGCACTTTTTTTATATCTCTAGTAACATAAATGGACTATCTTGGCACCAAAGACATGTATGAAAAAGGTTAAAAGCAAGAAGAGTATTCATAAATGTCCCAAACTAGACACAATCAAAATTTTATCAACATTAGAATTTGATATTGTACAATGGAATACAATAGAGCAATAAGTATAGATGGATTAGATTATGGATGAAAAAGAAGCAATGCCAGTAAGAATGTTGAGTGAAAGAAGCCAATCATAAAGAGTACATATTGGATGAGCCCATAAATAAACTTCATGAATAGACAAAACTACTTAATGGTTTTAGAAATAAGGGTAAGATTTGCACTTGGTGGATTAGCAGAACTACAAGAGGGCATCTAGTTTCCTCGTAATTCATGCTTCCTTTATTTTTACTTTCTTTTTTTTGTTCCTTCCTTCTTACTTTTCTTTATTCCTTTTTTTGTTTGTTTGTTTTTAGGTTTTTCCAACCACAGAGTTTATTAGTGAAGTGTCTCAACAATTCTCAGGGCAATAAAAACCAAGGCATCCCAACACTGCATAACTAGACCAGCGAGAAGTCCTCAGCTTGTACCTCTCCACATGGCAGCAGGTGGCAGTGTTGAGTCCTCTAGAGTCCAGTTTCTGGGCTTGTGTGGCCTCATTGATGAGTGAGCTCCATGACAGAGCCGCTGGAGACAGGACGATCGGCTGAGCGGGTCCTTTCATGTCCGATCCCCTTAGCATTCGGAGGGAGCCATGGGAACTGGAAAGGCAGTGCAGGCGTCAGCATGAACAGGGTTCTTAATGCTGTGCGGCCTCTGGGTGGCCTCAGCCACAGTGGGAAAGACTGTGTCGGTAACCCTGGGAACTCGAGGTGTCCCATGCTCACTTGGGAAAGCACTAATAACCTTCCCCATGGGGGAAACGATGCACAAACACAAGGCTCAGTCAGTCATTTCCGCAAAGAAATTTACAGTCATGAAAAGGGTAATCAATAAAGAGATCTCAGAAGCCGCTGCACAGAGACTACTGAGGGTGCAGAGACTATTGAGAGCCCCAAGGCAAGTGCAAAGCTCATTTGAAAAGAAACGTGGGGCGGCTGAGTGAGCTGCTCACTTCTTGGATCACGTGCGGCCAACATGTCCCAACTACTTTGGTCAAGCTGGCTCTTTGCCTCGAAGCAGAGGCTGCTGGGCTCTTCCGCCGCCTCCTCCTCTCCAGAGTCCTGCTTCTCCCTCTGGGCGTCGATCCACCTCTATGGTGCGATCATTTTCTTCGGCCCATGGGGCGGTGGGCCAATGAGAGCCTCAATGTCCTCATAGTTTATCACTTCCTTTTCCAGAAGGGCATTTGCCAGCTCCTGCAGCACCTTCTCGGTGTGTCTGTAGGCCTTGGCCACCAGCAGTCTTGCTTCATGATCCATCATCTGCTGCGGGCCTTGGCTGAAGGGGAGCTGCCAGATGCCCATGAGGCCCCCCTGTGTCTCAGGGAAGGAGATGAGCCCGATGCCAGGTACCATCCCAAACTGCTTCACCATGGAGTAGGCAATGCGGGTGACCTTCCTCAGGTCATCCTGTGCCCCGGAAGTGACCCGGTTGAAGGTCAGCGCTTCCCACGCCCGGCCCCCAAGGGCCATGCACATTCGCTCAAACAGCTGCTCCTTGGTTAAGAGGTGCTGGTCTCTGGGGAGCATCTGAGCAAAGCCCAGGGCGGCGTTTGTCTGAGGCGCTATGGAGACCTTCTTCACGGCCTCTGTGTGCTCCAGCGGTTGCCCACCAAGGCATGGCCCGACTCGTGAAATGCGACCACCTTCTGTTCTTCCTTAGACATGATCTTGCTCTTTTTGGCAGTCCCTGCAAGGACGCGCTCCGCGGCGTACTCGAAGCTGAGTGTGTGCACGGACGTGTGTCTCTCCCGTGACAAGTGCAGCGCAGCCTCATTGCAGATGTTGGCGATGTCAGCAACATCTGGATCCTAGAATCAGCTCTGCCAGACGCTACTAGTAAAAGGTGCTGGCCTGGGTCAGCTTCAGGCTCTTCAGGTGCTGCTCGAAAATCTCTTGTCTCTCCTGCAGCGTGGGAAGATCAATGAAGATGTGCCAGTCCAGTCGACCTGGCTTCATCAGAGCACAGACCAAAATGTTGGCTTGGTTCATGGACGCCAGGACGATGACATGGTCTGTGGTGCCCATTCCATCCATTTCCACCAGAAGCTGGTTGGGCGTCTGCTCCTCGGTGTTGGAGAAGCCGGACGTGGTGGTCAAGCGCTTCTTGCACACCGCGTCTATCTCATCGATGTAGACGATGCAGGGAGCCTGGGCTCGGGCTTCTTTGAAGAGGCTCCACACATGGGCAGCAACCAAGCCTTCCAACGACCTCCACGAACTCCGGGCCAGCCATTGCCAAGAAGGGCACCTGGGCCTCTGTGGCTACCACCTTGGCCAGCATGGTCTTCCCACAGGTAGGGGGCCCGAGCAGCAGCGCACGCTTTGGGACCTTGGCGCCAAGCTGGAGGAAGCGCTCTGGGCTCTGAGATAATCCACAAACTCTTGCATTCCAGCTTGGTTTCGTGCATTCCTGCCACATCTTTGAAGCTGACCCCTTTCCCCATCTTCCCATTCACAATTGTGAAACAAGCCATTTTAAGCTGATTAAAAGCACTGATCCACCTTCCCTTCTGGTCATTCCAGCCAGGTAGAAAATGTACCTTTCTTGAACTAAGGGCTGGTTATGTAGGTATGAGGCAGAATTTTGTAACATTTATCAAACCATATAATTATAACTTGTAATTTTAATATAAGTATAATATACTTTAATAGAATTTTAAAGACTAGCCCTAATACTCTTCTTAGCAATTAATAAGATACAAATTATAAATAAATATCTACAAGGATTTTATATTTCTTTTTTTTTCAATTCCAAGCCTTAACCAAGGATTTTATATTTCTAAGAAACTATACTAAATTTTCTATTTTTTCTTCCTTTTCTTCATATTTATTAAACCTTTTTTATTTCAATATTCATGTCAAAGACTTTGAAAATTATCCAGCTGGGTGCAGCTTATGCCTGTAATCTCAGCACTGTGGGAGGTAGAGGTGGGCAGATAACCTGATGTTGGGAGTTTGAGACCAGCCTGACCAATCTAGAGAAACGCTGTCTGGACTAAAAATACAAAAAATTAGCAGGGCATTGTGGTGCAAGCCTATAATCCCAGCTACTCTGGAAGCTGAGGCAGGAGAATTGCTTAAACCCAGGAGGCAAAGGTTGCAGTGAACCGAGATCATGCTATTGCACTCCAGCTGGGGCAACAAGAGCAAACTCTGTCTCAAAAAAAAAAAAAAAAGGATGAAAGTTATCCAATGAGAAGTGTACATGATCTTTATACGGAAGCCCATACTCTAAATGTATCACTCTTACAATATTAATTTATTAATTTTTCATGATAATTTTTGACATAATAGACTTAGAAGTTAGGTAAATTAAAATATACTTTCATTCCTCATAAAAGAATGATGTTAATGTTCTTGACAAAAGACTGGAGACTCAAGGAAGCATTTAGTTTCATAAAGGCATCAAAAGTAATGATAACAAAATTAATTGTCTATCAGGACAATAAGAGGTTTTCCAGAAATAAGGATATAATTTCTGTCAAAAATATTTAGATTTGAATAACTTCAATTTTATAGCATTTACCTTAGTATTAAAGGTAACAGTATGATTAATGATAGTCATTTTTTCTTTATTTTAAAAAGAAGCAGGGGAGGGCAAGATGGTGAACTAGATCAGCGAGGTAGAACAGCTCCCACCAAGGGACTGAGATGACAGGTATGAGGGAAAGTGTTGAGAGTGGACAGAAGGAAGACACAGAAGCTGGGCTTAAGGGGGAGAAAGCTGGGAACAATGCATAGGTGTACTATACATTAAGACTCATTTTTGTACCTCAACAGCTCCAAGAGAACGAGTGAGTTGAACTGGGAAGAAGCAACCCACTCTCGCTATAGGCCTCTGGAACCCCAGGAAGAGACCCCTTGATCACCAGGGACACTTGAGTTGGCAAGGAGAGCTACTGCCCCTTAGAGCTGCAACACCTACTTGGTAGGGATAGCAAGCCAGTTGATGTAGAGCCCAGAGGGTTTGAAGCAGAAGCATCTGTAGCAAAGTGTGGACTTGGACAACCATCCCCATAGGCTCAACTTGCTCTAGTAGGAGACTTTAGCAGCCCTGGTGAACTGTTAGATCAGATCTCTGCAGGGCAGTCTTGCCTATCAGATGGCACTGGTCTGACCTGAGCATCCCATGGTCTGCTGGCCTTTCCTGGGGCCCCAGCCTGGCCATGCCTGCTTGCAGAGCAGCCTTGGGTGTCCTTGGGGGCCCACACCATTGCTTTTGCACTGATGCACTATGCCCGAAAGGTGAAGAGCTCCAGTGAGATGGCCCCTATGACCACATACAAGCTTGTCTGTTTCTTCCCTATACTGCAACTTCCCTTGGGGCCATGGTAGCTTCCCACATCACTTTTCTGGTACATGTCTGTATGGGCAGGTTTTACTTTCATTGCCCACCAGCACAGGAGTACAGTCCACCCTCGTGCACTCCCTCACCAACCACCATTGCAGATTTAGCCTTGGCAGGCACAGAGCCAGCAAACCCACTCACACTAGCACCCTATCCTTGCACTAACACTACACAGAGAACAGCGGATCCTCCCCCTGAGTAATCACTCATACTTGTGGGGCACAGATTAGGCACCCAGATCTGTATCACCAGCACCTTGGCCCTGAGCAAACACTATCTCCAGCACAATGGCACACACAGTCTGCAGTAAACCCCCAAATGTGTTGCCTCCACGATTATAGTGAGTGCCTACAGCACGGCAGGCACCTCAGCACCCACTAGCACTCTGCTGAAGCTGCTGCACTTCACACCTGCACCCGATGCAGCAGCATATTCCAAACCTCCAGGAGCTAGAAAATAACATTGGGGTCCAATACAAGTCTCCTAGAGAGCACAAAGTCCAAGATTTTGGAGCTGAGGGCTAGCCCCCTAAAATCTTCCAGAAACATAACAAGTTGGCTGAATCCACATTCTACCACAATGAAATTCTAAAGGCCATCAAATACAATAAAATTTTGAAATGCCCATCCAAAGGTCAGCAACCTCAAAGACTAACTGTAGATAAACCCACAAAGATGAGAAAGTTTCAGTGCAAGAACCCTAAACACTCAAAAAGCTAGAGTGCTTTCTTTCCTCAAAATGACTGTGTCAGTTCTCCAGGAAGGGTTCTAAACCAAGCTACATGCATAGAAATGAAGATCATTGAGCTACAGGCATACATAGAAACATAATGCAAGGAAGCTAAAAATCATGACAAAACAGCAGGAGCTGACAAAGAAAATAGTCAGTATAAGAAAGAACATAACTGATGTGATAGAGCTTAAAAACTCATTGCAATAATTTTATAATGTAATCACAAGCATTAATAGCAAGTGATTACATTATAATATATGCAATATATTAATATAATACACCAAGTGGAGAAAAGAATCTCAGAGCTGAAAGACTAGCTTTCTGAAATGAGACGGACAACAATAGAGGGAAAAAAATTAAAAGGAACAAAAAAATCCAGGAAATAAAAGATTATGTTTAAAAAATGAATCTGAGGAGGGACTTAAGATGGCGTGGTGAGAACAACCCAGGATTGAAGCTCTCAGTGAATGCACGGAGGGTGAGTCAGGGCTGCATTTCCAGACGGATCTTTGTTGCCCACAGAACGGGGAAATTCCCAGGTATAAAAGAGACGTGGGACGCCAGGCAGATGTTTTGGCTGGTGCAGCTGGCAGCTGGTGCAGCTGGCGGCCGGCACTGTAGCATAGCGGTGCTCCACAGCGCTCCGCACAAAGCACACTGGTCCAGGTGCCCTGTTGAACCGGCAATCTAAGACTTGAGAGGGCTGAAATTGAGACTGAACGGGACTTGGACAGCGAGCCAGGCCAGGAGATTCCAGGGAAGCAGCGTTTGGGGTAGCGCAGTGGGACAAACAAAATGGTGATTCCAAACACTCCGGGTGCGGGCACAGCTGAACCCAGGACAGTGCAGCTCCGTGGGGGAGGGGCATCCGCCATTACCGAGGCAATCCGCTCCTACTGAGGTACACGCCCATTGCTGACGCAGCCTGCCATTGCCGAGGCAACCCGCCACAACAGAGAGACTCCGCCGCAGGGCGGAGACAGGAGCAGCACAGCAGAGCATGCAGCAACAGGGCAAACCTCACACCAGCAGGGCTGAGCCTCAGCAGGCAAATAGTGACTAGACTGCCTCCTAGCTGGGCAGGACAGCACAACGGACACTCACAAAGAAAGCCCCAACCCCCCGAGACAGAGCATCTGAGAAAAAAAGGGTTTTTTTTTATGAGTTCTGCTGCAGCAGAATTAAACGTAGCAGCCTAACAGCCCTGAATGAACAACAGAGCTCACAGCTCAGCACTTGAGCTCCTATAAAGTACAGACTGTCTCCTCAAGCAGCTCCCTGTCCCCTCTATATCCAAAAGACTGACATTTGGCAGGCATCATTCTGGGACAAAGATAGCAGAAAAAGAAACTGGTAGCATCCCTCACTGTTCCACAGCTGCTATAGGTGTACCCCAGACAAGCAGGGCCTGGAATGGACCTCAACAGTCGTACAGTGGAGGGGCTAGACTGGTAGAAGGAAAACCAAGTAACAGAAATACTTCATCATCAACAATCTGGGCATCCACTCAGAGACCCAATCGAAAAGTCAGCAACTACTCAGACGACAGGTGGATAAATCCACAAAGGTGGGAAGAAACCAGCGCAAAAAGGAGGAAAACACCCGAAACCAGAACACCTCGCCTCCTAGAAAGGACCAAAACTCCTCACCAGCAAGGGAACAAAGCTGGATGGAGAATGACTGTGACGAAATGACGGAATTAGACTTCAGAAAGTGGATAATGAGAAACTTTTGTGAGCTAAAAGAACATGTTTTAAATCAATGCAAAGAAACTAAGAACGTTGAAAAAAGATTTGAAAAAAGATTTGAGGAAATGATAACAAGAATGGATAACTTAGAGAGGAATATGAATGAATTAAAGGAGCTGAAAAACACAATACGAGAACTTCACGAAGCATGCACAAGTTTCAACAGCTTAATTGACCAAGCAGAAGAAAGAATATCAGAAGTCGAAGATCAACTCAATGAAATAAAATGAGAAACCAAGATCAGAGAAAAAAGCGCAAAAAGGAATGAACAAAGTCTCCAAGAAATGTGGGACTATGTGAAGAGACCTAACCTACGTTTGATAGGTGTACCAGAACATGACGAAGAGAATGAATCCAAGCTGGAAAATACTCTTCAGGACATTATCCAGGAAAATTTCCCCCACCTAGCAAGACAGGCCAACACTCAAATGCAGGAAATACAGAGAACACCACAAAGATATTCCACAAGAAGCACAACCCCAAGGCACATAATCGTCAGATTCAACAAGGTTGAAATAAAGGAGAAAATACTAACGGCAGCCAGAGAGAAAGGTCGGGTCACCCACAAAGGGAAGCCCATCAGACTCACAGCAGATCTCTTGGCAGAAACTCTACAAGCCAGAAGAGAGTGGGGGCCAATATTGAACATCCTTAAAGAAAAGAACTTTCAACCCAGAATTTCATATCCAGCCAAACTGAGCTTCAGAAGTGAAGGAAAAATAAAATCCTTTGCGAACAAGCAAGTACTCAGAGTTTGTCACCACCAGGCCTGCTTTACAAGAGCTCCTGAAAGAGGCACTGCATATAGAAAGGAACAACCAGTACCAGCCATTCCAAAATCACACTAAATGCTAAAGAGCATCAACATAATGAAGAATCTACATCAACTAACGGGCAAAACAGCCAGCTAGCATCAAAATGGCAGTATCAAATTCACACATAACAATATTAACCCTAAATGTAAATGGACTAAATGCACCAATCAAAAGACACAGACTGGCAAATTGGATAAAAATCCAAAACCCATCAGTGTGCTGTATCCAGGAAACCCATCTCACATGCAAGGATACACAAAGGCTCAAAATAAAGGGATGGAGGAAGATTTACCAAGCAAATGGAGAGCAAAAAAAAGCAGGAGTTGCAATTCTCATCTCTGATAAAATAGACTTTAAAGCAACAAAGATCAAAAGAGACAAAGAAGGCCATTACATAATGGTAAAAGGATCGACAAAACAAGAAGAGCTAACGATCCTAAACATATATGGACCCAATACAGGAGCACCCAGATACATAAGGCAAGTTCTTAATGACTTACAAAGAGACTTAGACTCACACACAATAATATTGGGAGATTTTAACACTCCACTGTCAATATTAGACAGATCAACCAGACAGAAAATTAACAAGGATATCCAGGGCTTGAACTCAGACCTGGAGCAAGCAAACCTGATAGATATTTACAGAACTCTCCACCCCAAATCCACAGAATATACATTCTTCACAGCATCACATCACACCTACTCTAAAATTGACAACATAATTGGAAGTAAAGCACTCCTCAGCAAATGCAAAACAACTGAAATCATAACAAACAGTCTCTCAGACCATAGTGCAATCAAGTTAGAACTCAGAATTCAGACACCAACCCAGAACTGCACAGCTTCATGGAAACTGAACAACTGGCTCTTGAATGTTGACTGGATAAACAATGAAATGAAGGCAGAAATAAAGAAGTTCTTCGAAACCAATGAGAACGAAGACACAACATGCCAGAATCTCTGGGACACATTTAAAGCAGTCTCTAGAGGAAAATATATAGCAATAAGTGCCCATATGAGGAGAATGGGAGAGATCCAAAATTGACACCCTATCGTCAAAATTGAAAGAGCCAGAGGAGCAAGATCAAAAAAACTCAAAACCCAGCAGAAGACAAGAAATAACTAAGATCAGAGCTGAACTGAAGGAGATAGAGACACGAAAAACCCTTCAAAAAATCAATAAATCCAAGAGCTGGTTTTTTGAAAAGATCAACAAAATAGACAGACCACTAGCCAGACTGATTAAAAAGAAAAGAGAGAACAACCAAATAGATGCAATAAAAAATGATAAAGGGGAAATCACCACAGATTCCACAGAAATTCAAACCATCATCAGAGAATATTACAAACAACTCTACGCACATAAACTAGTAAACCTGGAAGAAATGGATAAACTCCTGGACTCCTGTGTCCTCCCAAGCCTAAACCAGGAGGAAGCTGAAACTATGAATAGACCAATAACAAGGTCAGAAGTCGAGGCAGCAATTAAGAGCCTACCACACAAAAAAAGCCTGGATCCAGATGGGTTCACAACCGAATTATACCAGACACACAAAGAGGAGCTGGTACCATTCCTTCTGAAACTATTACAAATAATCCAAAAAGAGGGAATCCTTCCCAAATCATTTTATGAGACCAATATCATCCTGATACCAAAACCCAGCATAGACCCAACAAGAAAAGAAAACTTCAGGCCAATATCCATGATGAACATAGATGCAAAAATCTTCAATAAAATATTGGCAAGCCGACTACAACAGCAAATCAAAAAACTTATCCATCATGATCAAGTAGGATTTATCCCGGGGATGCAAGTCTGGTTCAACATACACAAGTCTATAAACGTAATTCACCACATAAACAGAACCAAAAACAAAAACCACATGATTATCTCAATTGACGCAGATAAGGCATTCGACAAAATTCAACAGCTCTTTATGCTAAAAACCCTCAATAAAACTTGGTATCGATGGAATGTATCTCAAAGTAATAAAAGCTATTTATGACAAACCAACAGCCAATATCATACTGAATGGGCAAAAACTGGAAGCATTCCCTTTGAAATCTGGCACTAGACAAGGATGCCCTCTTTCACCACTCCTATTCAATATAGGACGGGAAGTTCTAGCCACAGCAATCAGGCAAGAAAAAGAAATAAAGGGTATTCAAATAGGAAAGGTGGAAGCCAAATTGTTTCTATTTGCAGATGACATGATAGTATACCTAGAAGACCCCATTGCCTCAGCCCAAAAACTGCTGAAACTGATAAGCAACTTCAGCAAAGTCTCAGGATATAAAATCAACGTGCAAAAATCACAAGCATTCCTATATACCAATAACAGACTTAAAGAAAGCCAAATCAAGAACGAACTGCCATTCACAATTGCTACTAAAAGAATAAAATACCTAGGAATACAACTCACAAGGAACGTAAGGGACCTCTTCAAGGAAAACTACAAACCACCGCTTAACGAAATAAGAGAGGACACAAACAGATGGAGAAACATTCCATGTTCATGGTTAGGAAGAATTAATATCGTGAAAATGGCTATACTGCCCAAAGTAATTTACAGAATCAACGCTATCCCCATCAAGCTACCATTGACTTTCTTCACAGAACTGGAAAAAACCACCATGAACTTCATATGGAACCAAAAGAGAGCCCGCATAGCCAAGTGAATTCTAAGCAAAAAGAACACAGCGGGGGGCATCACACTACCGGATTTCAAACTATACTACAAGGCTACAGTAATCAAAACAGCATGGTACTGGTACCAAAACAGAGATATAGACCAATGGAACACAACAGAGGCATCGGAGGCAATACAACATGTCTATAACCATACAATCTTTGATAAACCTGACAGAAACAAGCAATGCGGAAAGGATTCCCTGTTTAATAAATGGTGTTGGGAAAACTGGCTAGCCATGTGCAGAAAGCAGAAACTGGACCCCTTCCTGACACCTTAAACTAAAATTAACTCCAGATGGATTAAAGACTTAAACATAAGACCTGGCACCATAAAAACCCTAGAAGAAAATCTAGGCAAAACCATTCAGGACATAGGAGTAGGCAAGGACTTCATGACCAAAACACCAAAAGCATTGTCAACAAAAGCCAAAATAGACAAATGGGACCTAAGGAAACTCCACAGCTTCTGCACGGCAAAAGAAACAGTCACTAGAGTGAATCAGCAACCAAGAGAATGGGAAAAAATCTTTGCAGTTTACCCATCTGACAAAGGGCTGATATCCAGAATTTACAAAGAACTCAAACAGATTTACAGAAAAAAAAACAAGCCCATTCAAAAATGGGCAAAGGATATGAACAGACACTTTTCAAAAGAAGACATATATGAGTCCAACAATTATATGAAAAAATGCTCATCATCACTGGTCATCAGAGAGATGCAAATCAAAACCACATTGAGATACCATCTCACGCCAGTTAGAATGGTGATCATTAAAAAATCTGGAGACAACAGATGCTGGAGAGGATGTGGAGAAAAAGGAACACTTTTACACTGTTGGTGGGAGTGTAAATTAGTTCAACCATTGTGGAAGACAGTGTGGCGATTCCTCAAGGCCTTAGAAATAGAAATTCCATTTAACCCAGCAATCCCATTACTGGGTATATATCCAAAGGACTATAAATTGTTCTACTATAAGGACACATGCACACGAATGTTCATTGCAGCACTGTTTACAATAGCAAAGACCTGGAATCAACCCAAATGCGTATTGGTGATAGACTGGATTGGGAAAATGTGGCACATATACACCATGGAATATTATGCAGCAATCAGAAATGATGAGTTCATGTCGTTTGTAGGGACATGGATGAATCTGGAGAACATCATTCTCAGCAAACTGACACAAGAACAGAAAATGAAATACTGCATATTCTCACTCATAGGTGGGTGATGAAAAATGAGAACACATGGACACATGGAGGGGAGTACTAAACACTGGGATCTATTGGGGGGAAAGGGGAGGGCCAGTGAGGGGGGAACTGGGGAGGGGATAGCCTGGGGAGAAATGCCAAATGTGGGTGAAGGGGAGAAAGGAAGCAAAACACACTGCCATGTGTGTACCTATGCAACTGTCATGCATATTCTGCACATGTACCCCAAAACCTAAAATGCAATAAAAAATTTCTAAAAAATGAATTTATTAAAAAAATGGGGAGAATTGAAACAATTTGGAAAACATATTTTAGGATATAAGCCATGAGAACTTTCCCAACCTAGCTAGAGGGCCAACATTCAAATTCAATAAATGCAGAAAAGCCCAGTAAGATGCACTGAAACAAGATTATCCCTAGGATGCATAATCATCAGATTCTTTGAAGCTGAAATAAAAGGAAACCTGTTAAAGGCAGTTGGAGAGAAAGGTCAGGTAACCTACTAAGGGACGCCCATCAAACTAAAACTGGACATTTCAACAGAAATCTTACAAGCTGAAAGAGATTGGGGACCAATATTCAGTATTCTTAAAGAAAAGAAATTCCAAACCAGAACTTTATATTCAGCAAAACTAAGATTCATAGGCAAAAAAAGAAAAAAAAAGAAATTCTTTTAAGACAAGTAAATGCCGAGGGAATTTATTACCACCAGACTTGCCTTACAAGAGCTCCTGAAAAAAGTACCTAATATGAAGAGAAGCTACTACAAAAACACACTGAAGTACGCAGATCAGTGACACTATAAAGCACCCACATAAACAAGACAGCAAAATAAACAGCCAACATCATGATGGCAGGATCAAAAATCATACATTTCAATACTGATCTTAAATGAAAATGGGCTAAATGCCCCAATTAAAAGACACATAGTGGCAAGATGGATAAGGAACCAAAACCCATTGGTATGCTGTGTTCAAGATACCCATCTCACACACAATGACACACGTAAGCTAAAAATAAAGGGATGAAGGAAAATCTACCAAGTAAATAAAAAGCCAAAGAAAAAAAAGCAAAGGTTAATTCTAGTTTCTGAGAAAACAGATTTTAAACCACCAAAGATGAAAAAAAAAAAAGAAGAACATTATATACTTGTAGAAGAGTCAATTCAATAAGGATATCTAACTATCCTAAATATATATGCACCCAACACAGAAGCATCCAGATTCATAAAGCAAGTTCTTTTTCTTTTTTTTTTGAGATGGAGTTTCACCCTTGTTACCCAGGCTGGAGTGCAATGGCACGATCTCAGCTCACTGCAACCTCCACCTCCCAAGTTTAAGAGATTCTCCTGCCTCAGCCTCCTGAGTAGCTGAGATTACAGGCATGTGCCATCACCCTTGGCTAATTTTATATTTTTACTTGAGACGGTGTTTCTTCATGTTGATCAGGCTGGTCTCGAACTCCTGACCTCAGGTGATCTGGCCACCTTGGCCTCCCAAAGAGGTGGGATTACAGGTGTGAGCCACCACACCTGGCCCAGCAAGTTCTTAAAGACCTTCCAAGAGACTTAGACTTCTACACAGTAATAGAAGGGGGCTTTGATACCATACTGACAATATGAGATCATTGAGACAGAAAATGAAAAAAGATATTCAGGACTTAAACTCAGCACTGGATCACATGGACCTGATTGATATCTACAGAACTGTACACCACAAACAAACAAAATAGAAATTATTCTCAGAGCCACATGTTATATCCTGTAAAATTAATGACATAATCAAAAGAAAGACACTCCTCAGAAAATGCAAAGAACTGAAATTGTAACAATCTCTTGAATCACAGCACAACCAACCTAAAAATCAAGATTAAGAAATCCACTCAAAACTATATAATTACATGAAAATTGCATAATCTGTTCCTGAAAGACTTTTGGGCAAATAATAAAATTCAGGGAAGTCAAGACGTTTTTTGAAACTAATAAGAACAAAGATAAAACATACCAGAGTCTCTAAGATACAGCTAAGGCAGTGCTACAATGAAAATTTATAACACTATATGTCAACATCAAAAAGAAAGATCTCAATTAACAGTCTAACATCACAACTAAAATAATGAGAGAACCAACAGCACATCCCAAAGTTAGCAGAAAATGAAAAGTAAATTAGAGCTGAACTGAAGAAATCTGTGACATGATAAAACATTCAAAAGATCAAGAAATCCAGGAGGTGGTTTTTAAAAAAAATTAATAAAGTAGACCATGAGCTAGCCAAATAAAGTAAAAAAGAGAGAAGATTAAAATAAACACAATAGAAAATGAAAAGGGGGATATTATCACAGATTCCACAGAAATATAATCAACCATTAGAGAATATTATGTATGCCTCTATGCATATAAACTTGAAAATCTAGAGGAAATGGATAAATTCCTGGACACATACACCCTTCCCCGATTGAACCAGGAATAAATTCAAAGCTTGAACAAACAAACAATGAGTTCTGAAATTGAGTAATACCTTACCAACCAAAAAGCACCACAGGACAACACAAATTCACAGCTGAATTCTACCAGAGTACAAATAACAGCTAGTTCCATTACTGCTTAAACTCTTCCAAAAACTTGAGAAGGGACTGCTCCCTGACACAGTCTCTGAAGCCAGCATCATCCTCTTACCAAAACCTGGCAAAGACAGAACAAAAGAAGAAAACTTCAGGCTGATATTTTTGAAGAACATTAATGTAAAAACCTCAACCTTAACAAAATACTGGCAAACTAAATCCAGCAGCACATCAAAAAGTTTATCCACCACAATCAAGTAGCATTTATCCCCAGGATGCAAGGTTAGTTTAACATATGGAAATCAATAAATGTGATTTATCATATAAACAGAACTAAAGACAAAAACAACATTATTATCCAAATAGAGCGGACAAGGCCTTCAATAAAATTCAACAACCCTTCATAATTAAAGCTCTCAATAAACTAGATATTGAAGGAACATACCTCAAAATAATAACAGCCATATACAACAAATTCATAGCCAATATCATACTGAATTGGCAAAAGTGGGAAGGATTCCCTTTGAAAACTGGTACAAGACAAGGATGCCTTCTCTCACCACTCCTATTCAACATAGTATTGGAAGTCCTGGTCAGGGCAATCAGGCAAGAGAAAAAAATAATGGGCATGCAAATAGAAAGACAGGAAGTCAAACTATCCCTGTTTGCAGATAACATTATCTTATGCTTAACAAATCCCATATTCTCACCCCAAAAGCTTCTGAAGCTGACCACAACTTCAGTAAAGTCTCAGGATACAAAATCACTCTGTGAAAATAACATTGCCACATACCAACAACAGTCAAGCTGAGAGCCAAATAAAGAACACAATTCCACTCAGAACTGCCACACACAAAAAAAATTATTTCCAGGAATACAGCTAACTAGGAATTTGAAAGATCTGTACAAGAAGAAATATAAAATGCTGCTTAAAAAATTAGACAACACAAACAAATGGAAAAACATTCCATGCTTAATATAGGAAAAAAATCAATATTGTAAAAATGGCCATACTGCCCAAAACAATTTATAGATTCAATGCTATTCCTGTTAAACTACCAATGACATGCTTAACAGAACCAGAAAAAAACTATTTTAAAATTCAGATAGATCCAAAAAATATCCTGAACACCCAAGGCTATCTCAAGCAAAAGAACAAAGCTAAAGGCATCATGCTACCTAACTGCGAACTAGAGTACAAGGCTACAATAACCAAAACAGCATGGTACTGAAACAAAAACAGATACATACACCAATGGAACAGAATAGAAAACTTAGAAATAAGGCTGCACACCTGCAACTATACAATTATCTGATTTTGGACAAACCTGATAAAAGTAAACAATGGATGCCACTGCACTCCAGTCTGGGCAACACAGCAAGACTGTTGCCCATTAAAAAAAAAAAACACAAGCAAAGCAATAGGGAAAACATCCTGTATTTAATAAATGTTACTGAGATAACTGGCTAGCCATTTACAGAAGATTGAAACTGGACCCCTTTCTTACATCATACACAAAAATTAAGATGCATAGAACACTTAAATGTAAAACCCAAAACTATAAAAGCCCAGAAGACAACATAACCAATACCATTCTGGACATAGAAATGGGCCAAGAATTCATGACAAAGATGCCAAAACCAATTGCAACAAAAGCAAAAATTGGCAAATGGGATTTAATTAAACTAAAGGGCTTCTGAACAGAAAAGAAAAATGTCAACAGAGTGAAAAGACAACCTACTGAATGGGAGAAAACTGTTGCAAACTATAGACCCGGCAAAGGTCTAATATCCAGCATCTATAAGGAACTTAACAAATTTACAAAACAAAAATCAAAACCAAAAAACACAAAGTAGGCAAATGACATGAACAGACACTTTTCAAAAGAAAACATTCATGCAACCAAAAATCATATTTCAAATGTTCAACATAACTGATCATTACAGAAATGCTAATCAAAACCACAATGAGATACCATCTCACACCAGTCAGAATGGCTATTATCAAAGGTCAAAGAGTAACAAATGCTGACAAGGTTGCAGAGAAAAAGAACTCTTATACACTGTTGGTGGGGGTGGAAATTAGTTCAGCTATCGTGGAAAACAGTGTGGTGATTCCTCAAAGAACTAAAAACAAATACCATTTGACCCAGTTTATTACTGGGTATATACCTGAAGGAATATAAGTTATTCTATTATAAAGACAAACACGTGTATGTTCACTGCAGCACTATTCACAATTGGAAAGACATGGAGTTAACCTAAATGCCCATCATCCCACTATGCATGTTACACCTTTTACAATTGTCACACAGTTCCTAAATATTCAGTTTCTTTTTTCCCATATCTTTCTGTTTGAGAATGGTCTATTGACATATCTTCAAGGTTATTGATTCTGTTCTTGACCATGTCCAGTTTTCCAGTGAACTTACTAAAAACATTCTTAGGCCCAACATGGTGGCTCACACCCGTAATCTCAACACTTTGGGAAGCCAAGGTGGACAGATCACCTGAGATCAGGACATTGAGACCAGCCAACATGGCAAAATCTGATCTCTACTAAAAATACAAAAAATAGTGGGGCATGGTGGTGCAAGCCTGCAGTTTCAGCTAATAAGGAGGCTGCGGCAGAAGAATGACTTGAACCTGGGAGAAAGAGGCTGCAGTGAGCCGAGATCAGGCCACTGCACTCCAACCTGGGCAACAAAGCAAGACTCCATCTCCAAAGGAAAAAAAATCTTCATTTCTGTTATGATGTCTTCAATTGTAGCATTTTTTAAATTAGAATCTCTTTCTGCTTACATTTCTCATACGCTGTTTTGCATCTTGCTCACTTCTCCAGTAGACCTTTCACATAGAATTATACTTAAATTCCTGGTCTGGTAATTCTCAAACTTCTGCCACATGAGTCTGTTTTTAGTGCCACCTTTGTCTCTTTGGATTGCCTTTTTAATTGTCTTTTAGCATGTCTTGTCATTTTTCTTTGAAATCTAGATGTAATACATCAGGTAACAGGAACTGAGCTAGATTGGCTTTCACTGTGAGGTTTTGTGTTTATCTGGCTAGGGGTCAGGTTGTGTTTGTTCTCTGCATTAGCTGTAAGTGTTACGGGATATAATTTCCTCTTCTGTTTTTGTTTTTATCTCCTCTGCTGTAAACACTCATAGGCTTTTTAGAAAAAGTTACGCAGCCATTTCTTTACCAAAAACGTAGGAGGTAGGATCCCAAATTCTTATTTTCAGGTGGTCCAGTGGATGCCATACTTGAGAGTTAAAGTAACTACAATTGGATGTTTTCTATAAAAATATAATAAAAATGGATCCAAGATGGCCAATCGCTAACATCCCGGGATTGCAGCTCTCAGGGAAGGCGCGGAGAACTAGAGGACGCCACACTTTCAGACAAATTCTGGTCGCTCATGGAGCAGGAGAACCCCCAGTGGAGGGAACACAAGGGTGGCCAGCGCGACTCTCCTGGCCGGTGCAGCGGTTCCGCCGGCACCTTGGCGCGGCAGCTCTCGGAGCAAAGAAAACAGGTTCGGAGGACCTGCACGGGTCCCCAGCAGGACACCAGAGCCCGGCGCAGCCGCTGTGACGGCACCTCGGCGCGGGTGCGCTCGGCGCAGAGTAAACAGGACTGGTTTCCCTTCTGACCGAGGTTTGGAGCCCCGGGAAGGCAGAGTCGCCTACTACCGACACAAGAAGGAAGCCCGACAGGAGAATCCTGGGCAGAAAAGCACCATCAGTTTTAACGCCGCTGCTCTGGCCCTGGGAACTAACAACCTGGACGCCCACTCAAGAGACCTAATCTGAAAGTTGGTAATTTCAAAGAGACAGGAGGATAAATTTACAATGACAGGAAGAAACCAGCGTAAAAAAGCTGAGAATACTCAGAGTCAGAACGCCTCTCCCTCTAAAGATGATCACAGTTCCACATCAACAATGGAACAAGGCTTGATGGAGAACGAGCGCATCCCAATGACAGAATCACTCTTCAAGGAATGGATAATAACAAACTTCGGTGAGCTAAAAGACCATGTTGTAGCCCAACGTAAAGAAACTAGGAACTTTGAAAAAAGGTTTGATGAAATCCTATTGAGAATAGACAACTTAGAGTGGAATATGAGTGAATTAATGGAACTAAAGAATACAATACAGGAACTCCGAGAAGTATGCACAGGTTTAAACACTCGAATTGTTCAAGCAGAAGAAGGGATATCAGAGGTCAAAGTCCAACTTAATGAAATAAAACGTGAAGAAAAGATTAGAGAAAAAAGGATAAAAAGGAATGAGCAAAGTCTCCAAGAAATGTGGGACTATGTGAAAAGACCAAATTTACGTTTGATAGGTGTACCTGAATGCGACGGAGAGAATGAATCCAAGCTGGAAAATACCCTTCAGGATATTATTCAGGAAAATTTTCCTAAACTAGCAAAGCAGGTCAACATTCAACCCCAGGTAATACAGAGAACACCACAAAGATATTCCTCAAGAAGAGCAACCCCAAGGCACATAATGGTTAGATTCACCAGGGTTGAAACGAAGGAGAAAATACTAAGGGCAGCCAGAGAGAAAGGTCATGTTACCCACAAAGGCAAGCTTATCAGACTTACAGCAGATCTCTCAGCAGAAACTCTACAAGCCAGAAGAGAGTGGGGGCCAATATTCAACATTCTCAAAGAACAGAACCTTCAGCCCAGAATTTCATATCCAGCCAAACTAAGCTTCACAACTGAAGGAAAAATAAAATCTTTTATGAACAAGCAAGAACTCAGAGATTTTATTACCACCAGGCCTGCTTTACAAGAGCTTCTGAAAGAAGCATTACACACAGAAAGAAACAACCAGTATTAGCCTTTCTAAAAATACACCAAAAAGTAAAGAGCACCAACATAAAGAAGAATTTACACCAACGAATGGATAAAACAGCCAGTCAACATCAAATGGCAGTAACCCTAAATTTAAATTGACTAAATCCCTCAATCAAAAGACACAGCCAAAACCCAATGGCATGTTACATCCAGACCTGTTTCACATGCAAGGATACACAAAGACTCAAAACAAAGGGATGGAGAAAGATTTACCAACCAAATGGAGAGCAAAAATAAATAATAAATAAATAAAAAGCAGGAGTTGCAATTCTCGTATCGGAGAAAATAGATTTTAAAGCAACAAAGATATAGTGGTAAAAGGATCAATGCAACAACAAGAGCTAACGATCCTAACACCCAGATACGAGACTTAGATTCAATGAGACAGAAAATTAATAAGGGTATCAAGTACTCGAACTCAGATCCGGAACAAGTAAACTTAATAAATATTCATAGAGCTCTCCACTTCAAATACACAAAATATACATTCTTGTCAATACCACATCACACCCACCCATAAGTTTAAATGAAACATTGATTGGCCATTATTAATACTCAATTTTTTTCAAAATAAAGCAATATTTCCATTTACTCTCCCTCTTTCTCTTCCTCTTTCTTCCTCTCCTTTACTTATTTTTTTTTTCTTTCCTTCTCTCAAAAAAAAAGAAATCAACTTGTAAACCTCTAGATCCAGGTCGGCAATGTCTCTCTCATTGCTTGATTTCCTTCCTTCCCTTCCCTCCCTCCCTCCCTCCCCGCTTCCTCCCTTCCTTCCTTCCTTCATCACTTCCTTCCTCCCTACTGTCCTTCTTCCCTCCCTTCCTGCCTTCCTGGTGCCAGGAGATAGGACTCAACTGGCCTGTGCTCCCTTCCAGTGAGCCCAGAGATGAATCTTACCCCATGGACACCCAGCACTCCTTCATCAGGTACTGGAATTGGGGCTCTTGAGACATGCGCTGGCCCTACCACATTCAAGTCAGTGTCCACACATGGGACTGATTCTATGACTGCTGCCCTGTGCCTGTGGAAGCTGAGGGGGAGGGGTCCAGGCCTTGGTCGCTGGCCCGGGAGCCAGTCAGTGAGCCAGAGACAGTGAGGGATGTCAGAACCTTCTTGGAGGACATCTTGGGGCTTTCTCTGATTTGTATGTATTTTCTCATTCATGAATGTAGGAACATTGGCTAAGAGGTGTTCGTCGTGGCCATATTAATTTTAGTTCTGGCAGGGGCAGTTCCAGCAGTTCCATGTGTTTTCTTTCAAGAAATGTTTATTTAGATCTTCTGTTCATTTTTAAATCAGATTCTTTTCTGTTTTCTGGACTTCTTTTGGTATTGAATTGTTTGAGCTTCTTATAAATTCAGCTTTTGAATTCCTTGCGCGGTGGGGAGTTTGCAAATAGTGTGTCCCATTCTGTATGTCCTCTCTTTTCTGTTGTTTCTTTTGCCATGCTAAAAGCTTTGTAGGATAATAGAATTACATTTATTTTTGCTTTGGTCACCTGTGCTTTTGAGGTCTTATACCAAAAACCTTTGCCTACAGCACAGTCCTTGAGAGTTTCAGGTCTTCAGTGTAATTATTTAATCCATTTGATTTTCATCTATAGTGAGAGATACAAGTCTAGTCTCATGAAGTTAGTTTTTTCAGGACCATTGCTGGAAGAGACTGCCCTTTTCCTATTGTATGTATTTTCTTGAAGTCAGGTAGTGTGGTAACTCCAGCTGTGTATCATTTTGGTTCAGAATTGCTTTGACTATTCAGGATCTTTTGTGGCTCCATAGAAATTTTAGGATTTTTTTTCTATTTCTGTGAAGATCATTGGTATTCTGATAAAAATTGCATTGAATCTGCTCATTGCTTTCACTACTTTGACATATTAACAATCTTAATTTTGCCAGTCTGTAAGCATGAATGGGGTTTTATTTTCATGTGTCTTTTTCCATTTCTTTTTTCAGGGTTTTATAGATTTCCTTACATACATGTTTCACATCTTTGGCTAAATGGACTCCTAGGTGTTTTATATTGATTGCAGTTATTATGATTGAGATTGCATTCCAGTTGGTTTCATTCTCTTGTTTACACATGAGTGGCAAAGACCTTTGCATTAATTACTTTGTTGTATTGTTTTCTCCTTGGAGATAATTGATTTATTTTTACTCTATTTTTTATTATACTTTAAGTTCTGGGGTACTTGTGCAGAATGTGCAGGTTTGTTACGTAGGTATACACATGCCATGGTGGTTTGCTGCACTCATCAACCCATCATATACATTAGGTATTTCTCCTAATGCTATCCCTCACCTAGCCCCACACTCTCCAACAGGCGATTTTTGCTTTTCTTTAGAGAATAACACTAGAAATGACCTGTATTAAGCCTTGACCGAGTATGTTGGTAACTGACATAATGAGATTTGTGTTTGAGAGATTAGATGCTTCACTAAGTATAATGAACAAATAAGGGTAACTTTCTTTTCTTTCTGAAATTTTAAAAAACTATTCCCTCACTCAGTTCTTTCTTCTGATTTCACATTTCATTGAAAGGCTGTGGTCTCAGTGTTATGAGGAGCACCTGGTCTGAAGCAGCTGCTGCTCATGGAACAGGCAGATCTCTGCACAGGAGCCCTCATTTCTAGAGGGAAACTTTGTCATTAGAAAAATGCCTAATGCTCAAACCAGGGGCTACTTAGGCTTTCTCAGACTTGGATTTTCTGAGATTTTGTAATTAAATTGAAGAAGTAGTTACTTTGGGTTTAAACTAGGAAATCACATCTTCTTATTTGTATCTGATGCAATTTCTGTAACTGTGTCATTAAATTTATACCCCCTTTCTTTTCCACAACCCCTAGAGCCCAGAGATCAAACACAATCATTTTGAAAAACAACACCCTCATCCCTCACATTTATCTCTATTAATTGTCAACAGATAAAGCTGGTGACTACCCGCTATGTTACTAACTTACATTAATATGAAGTTTTTGCTTTTACAGTTTCCCTGGATGCTGCACATAGAGCTTTACAGTTTCTGAAATGGCTCAGATAATTCCTCGTCCGAAGTTGAGGAAAATGAGCAAAGTATGCATGAGGAAGTTGGAGGGTCCCCACGAAGAAAAAAACAAGGTGCCTTACAAAAATCGATGCACGAAGTGTCATCATATACAGTGGGCAGTGCATGTGGGCCACTGCTGTTTCTTCACTAAGGACAGGTAGGGACGGTCTCTGGAGTCAGTGCTTGCTCACTCTGCCCAGCCAGAAGCCTATTCCCTGCTCTCTCTGCCTCTCTTATCATCAACACTTCACCTTTACGGTGCAGAAAACTTTGGCCTTGTTCTTTGACCTCATTTTATTCTGAAATTTTTATTTATTTATTTTGAAAGAGTCTTGCTCTGTCACACAGGCTGGATCTTGGCTCACTGCAACCTTCAACTCCAGGGTTTCAGCATTTCTTGTGCCTCAGCTGGGATTACAGGTATGTGCCAACATGCCTGGCTAATTTTTGTATTTTTAGTATAAACAGGGTTTCACCATGTTGGCCAGGCTGGTCTTGAACTCCTGATTTCAAGTGATCAGCCTGTGGTGGTCCCCCAAAGTGTTGGGATTACAGGCACGTGCCATAACGTCTGGCTTCGTTCTGAATTTTTAAAGCTTGATGTAACTGCTTTTACCTCTTCAATTTGAAAAAGTTGTTTTAGAAATTGAAATAATTCTTGTTACATTTTTCTTAGATTTTTAAAAATGTTAGTCACCTGCTTTATTTGTAGACAATGCATAGAGATAAAATGTGAGGGATTAAAACTTATCCTGTTTGCTTAATCTCTGGGTTCGAGGGAATGTGGAAAAGGAAAGTAGCATAAATTGAATGACACAGTTACAGAAGAATTAGACCTAAATGATGAGATCCTGGAGTATGAATGCTTTAGAGGAGAATAGACCAAGGTTAAGTATTTACAAATGGATATTTTTAATTCCTTTTGTTTTTTAACTTAGATTTCTATTAAATAGAAATATTATTCTTTATCTAAAAATAGAATAGATTTTATTCCTTTTCTACTACTGCTGTTCCAGCTATAGTACCATGAGGGAGATCTTTGCTAACTAGAGTGAAAATACTGCAGCTGCTTCTAAAAGTTGTTTAAGATAATTTCTTACAACAGCCTTGGACAGGTAGGTGGCAGGGGTGAATAATACTGTAAGGGGATGAAATAAATATCAAAGGCAAACTAATGGATAAAGAAATCCAACCTTAAAAATAGTTTCAGAAAATATAGTTGTCCACTAAAATTTTCAAATTTCCTTTTTACTTATATAGGAATATGATAAATTAATATAGGAATATGATAAATTAGAGATTATATTTCTAGCACCTATAGTTTTAAAAGCATATTCATTATGCAGTGTGCCAAAGCAGTATTTACCATCCCCAATCCAAGGTCAAAAATGCATAAAGGAAAGTACATCACAAAATGCAATCAGAATTAGCTATTTGAAAAAGCCACTTTGCAGACATCTGAGCATTTCTGAAACCTGATTATGAAATCTAGGATTATGTCCAACTTTCTACATTTATTAGATTCACTATATTAGACTTTGACAATCTGTCATAGTATTATATCTAATATAGTAGTATGTCTAATCTATAGTAGTATATCTAATAATGGCAACAAGGGTTGCCATTATTAGAGTATCGTTGCCAGAATTTACCTAGATTTGTCCAAACTGTAGAAATGGCTCACTGAGGCCAGGGATGATCTGACCCAGTACCAACGAATGTACTTTTGTTTTTATTTGCTTTTTTTTTTGAGACAGAGTTTCACTTTTGTTCCCCAGGCTGGTATGCAATGGCATAATCTCGGCTCACCCAGGTTCAAGCAATTATCCTGCCTAAGCCTCTCGAGTAGCTGGGATTACAGGCATGTGCTACCATTACCGGCTAATTTTGTATTTTTAGTAGAGACGGGGTTTCACCATGTTGGCCAGGCTGGTCTCGAACTCCTGACCTCAGATGGTCTGCCCGCCTTGACCTCCCAACGTACCGGATTACAGGTGTGAGCCATTGTGCTCGGTCTAGAACATGCTTTTAAATGTTACTTGCCATTTGCTTAAATTTGCATTCCATAAGATATTCCATAAGATACAGTCTTTTCCTCGCTCTATTACTGAACAACTCTGTTATTTCTTGCCCCTCCTCCTCAATATCACCCTTCAATCAATTTCAGTGCCAGAACTAAAGTCCCCTGAATTTCATTCTAAGCAGTAACCTAAAAAAGACCCACATTTTACTAACACTTTGCACTTAACACATTTAGTGAGTAGTTATTTGCTGGAGTCATGGGCCCTTTGTTTTAGATTGCCAAGACAAGAAAATCTATTTTATTTAGACTTCTAAATGCCATGCTGCAAAGCACATACACACTTGTGTAAGCCAAACATAGCATAAAATTCACATGCTCTTTCACCAGAAGGGGCCTGATGAGAACTCCCAGGATCACCAAACAACACTTGAGTCAGCGTTGTCTAGCAGGAAGCTGAGGGCCTCTCTCTGTCAGTTTTTTTCATTGTGAACCCAAAATATCTGAGACAGGTCTAAGTAAATTTGGAAAGTTTATTCTACCAAGGTTATGGATGTGACACAGCCTTAAGGAGGTCCTGAGGACATGTGCCCAAGGTGGTTGGGGTACAGCTTGCTTCTACATATTCTAAAAGACATGAGACATTAGTCAATATGTATAATATGTATATTGGTTTTGTCCAGAAAAGCGGGACAACTTGAAGCATGGGAGGGGGTTTTCAGGTCATAAGTAGGTAAGACAAATGGTTACATTCTTTTGAGTCTGTGATTAACCTTTTTCTGAATACACAATTTACACGAGAGGACGGTAGAGGAATCTTCATTTATGCCTTAGTCTGGCTTACTGAAATGATAAAACAGAAGAAGCAATAAGATGTGCATTCTTTTCAAATGAGCAGAGAGATGACACTGAGTTCTGTCCATCTTTTGCCCACTAGGAAATTCCCTGTGGGCAAATTGTAAGGAAAGTATGTAACATCTTTATCTTTGTAGCTATCTTCATTAGGAATAAATTGTGAACAGGTTTACCTGAGGCATTTCCTAGCTTGACTTCCATTTGGATTAGTGAAGATCTATTTTCTTTTATACCATAAACTTCCCGTATGATTTAGTAGGTGATAGTATAATATTTGAGAATATAGTATTTGGAATTTGAAGGTAATTAGCTAAGCAAGAGAGAAATTCTCAAAATAATTCTAAAAAGAAAATAAATCCCTTTTCTTTCTTACTGCTTCCTGGTCATTATTTTCTTGGCAATATCTTACTTTGTATTTAGAAACATGCACATAAGTTATTTTCTTCTAGAATTGAGATATTTAAAAATTTACACTGAAGTTCTTTTAAAAATGTTGGCAGCAATTATTGAATTACACTTCATATCCAAAAGATAGTACTATGTCAACACTCGTAGAATATTATTGCTTTTTAAAGATGCTGTTGTCAGTGACTTTGACTTTTAATTTAATCAGGAAAGTATATAATTTATTTTTTCTTGTAAAAATGTGTTTAAATATGGTTAAGTTCGAGAAGTTGGTTTAATGACTTATTGTTATAAGACTTTGAATGTGTGGCTCTAATATGAGTTTATTTCACTGTTCTTTAATGATTGCAATGGCTAAAAAAGATACCTCACTATAAGGAAGAATTCATTTTCCTGCTTACTAAGATATGGTCCTCAGTTTTAAATCCCATACACCAATTAAGTAAAAATGTGTGTTAAAATTTTTCCTGCAATTTTTTATTTTTTGTAATGTCACTCAGTTCTCCAAAGTAATTGAAAGATACTGAATTTTTAAAACTACTTACTTAAAAATTATAATTATATATAATGAGGTACAGCATGATGTTTTGATACATATACACGTTGTATAATGATCAATTTAAGTCTACTATCCTGTTCATGTGAGTTTGGCAAGTTTTAAAACTAATAAAACTTTCTACTAGAAAACTTTCCTAATCCATCTTCGCCAACAATTTCACATCAGCCATCTCCTTGGTCTTACGGGTCTAATAAGCCTGGCTGGCTGTTGTAACCAAGCTGATTTTAAAAAACAATAAGAAAGGACTATTTGGAGAAAATGCTTGTTTAAATATACCAAGTAAGAGCCAACTGAAAAATCCTAAAGAAGAGAATCCAGGTAGACATCATGTCCCTGGTAGGTCCAGAAGTGCTCCCACTGGCCTTTTTCTGGATTAGTTATGTCTCTGAGGAGCCACATTTACTCACCCACTTCATCCTGTAAATCTTTTATGCCAGGCCACAGAGGTGGCTGAAGAGCCAGTGCCATGGAGTGCTAAGAACACAAATGTAAATACACCCTCAAGATTGGCCAATACTGTCACTGAGGTGCTGTGTGATGTGAGATGATTATCACCAATAAACAGAGGCATGGGGAGTGGGCAGTAAGGAAACACATGGCTGAAATTAACTTATCTGGCAAGAACAAGTGAAGGCTCATAATAACTTTGATTATCTTTTCAGCAGCACCCCACTCTACTGGTACCAACTTACCATATTAGTGTATTTTCACACTCTGATAAAGACATACTGGAGACTGTGCAATTTACAAAAGAAAGAGTTTTTTTGTTTTTTTTTTTTTTCTGAGACTGAGTCTTGCTCTGTCGTGAGGCTGGAGTGCAGTGGCACGATCTCGGCTCACTGCAACCTCCAACTCCCTGGTTCAAGCAATTCTCCTGCCTCCACCTCGCGAGTAGCTGGGATTACAAGCACGCATCACTACACCCAGCTAATTTTTGTATTTTTAGTAGAGATGCGGTTTTACCATGTTGGCCAGGATGTCTTGATCTCCTGACCTCGTGATCCACCCACCTCGGCCTCCCAAAGTGCTGGGATTACAGGGGTGAGCCACTGCATCTGGCCAAGAAAGAGTTTTAATGGACTCACAGTTCCATGTGACTGGGAAGGCCTCACAATCATGGTGGAAGGTGAAAGGCACGTCTCACATGGCAGCAGACAAAAGAAGAAAACTAGTGCAGAAAAACTCCCCTTTACAAAATCATGAGATCTTGTGAGACTCATCTACTATCATGAGAAAAGCACGGGAAAGACCTGCCCACCATGATTCAATTACCTCCCACTGGGTCTCTCCCACAATACTTGGGAAATCTGAGAGCTACAATTCAAGATGAGATTTGGGTGGGGACAAAGCCAAATCCTACCAGTTGAGCATTTGAGATTGAATCTGAATATGCTTGTTTGGTTAACTAGTCTGGATTCAATGTTGGCCTACAGTCATTCAAGTTGAGATGCCAGAAATCTCCTGGCTGGAGAGCAGTGGTGCAATCATAGCTCACTGCAACCTTGACCCCCTGGGCTCAAGTGATCTTCCTGCCTCAGCCTCCTGAGTACCTACAACTACAGGCATGTGCCACCATGCCTGGCTATTTTTTGGCTTTGTTTTGTTTTAGTAGAGACAGGGTCTCACTATGTTGCTCAGGCTGGTTTCAAACTCCTGGCCTCAAGCAATCCTCCTGTCTCTGTCACCCAAAGTGCTGGGATTACAGGCATCAGCCAGCATGCTGAGCCCCACCTGTTTTGGAAATAAAATTTTGTGGAAGACAGCTATGCTCACTTGCTTATGTACTATATATGGCTACAACAGCAGAATTGAATAGTTGCAACGGCGTTATGTATAAAATATTTATTGCCCATCCTTTTATAGAAAAAATGTGTGGACTTCTACTACAGAAGAAGTACAAAGGTTTAGGGAGATGGAAATATTGGTGTGGATTTGCTTGACAAGTCAAAATATTCAAGTTACCCATCAAATTAACAATCTGTTAAATAAATGATATTCTATCCTTCTGCCCCAAATATATCTTTGTAGAGCAGGAAAGATTTCTTTTCTCACCCATCACTAGGTTCATAGCTGAGCCCCCTGCAACAAAAGACAGGTTACCAAGAAAAAGTGTACAAATTAATTTAAGTTTTACGGCCAGGTGTGGTGGTTCTCGCCTATAATCCTAGCACTTTGGAAGGCCAAGGTGGGTGGATCACTTGAGGTCAGGAGTTCAGGACCAGCCTAGCCAACATGGCGAAACCTCATCAAAACTAAAAATACAAAAAAAATTAGCCAGGCATGGTGGCTGAGACAGGAAAATCGATTGAATCCAGGAGGCAGAGGTTGCAGTGAGCCGAGATCGCACCACTGCACTCCAGCCTGGGCAACAGAGCGAGATTCCATCTCAAAAAAAAAAAAAAAAAGAAAGAGAGAGGAGACAGTGGTGCAATTATAGCTCACTGCAGCCTTAAACTGGGCTCAAGTGATCCTCCTGCCTTGGCCTCCCTAAATGCTGGGATTACAGGCAGGAGCCACTGTGCCAGCCTTAATTTTAAAATGTTAAATCTATTTTTTTGTTGTTGTTCAACAGTCAGTTTGTTCACCAACTGAGCTAACCAGCCGCCGATATATATAGATATATATTGAGACATCGTCTCGCCCTGTCACCCAGGCTGGAGTGCAGTGGTGTGATCTTGGCTCATTGCAACCTCCGCCTCCTGGGTTCAAATGATTCTCCTGCCTCAGTCTCCAGAGTAGCTGGGATTACAGGCACCTGCCACCATGCCCAGCTAATTTTTTTTTTGTATTTTTAGTAGACTCATGCTTTCACCATGTTGGTCAGGCTGGTCTCAAACTCCTAGCCTCAGGTGATCTGCCTGCATTCATCCAGTAATTTTCCAACTCCTGAAATTGTATCATCTTCTCTTCTGTTTTCTTTGCCCTTATACGTTTATGCCTTTAAAAAATCTCTTCATTGGTCAGGTGCATTGGCTAATGCCTATAATCCCAGCACTTTGGGAGGTTGAGGCAGGCAGATCACCTGAGGTCAGGAGTTCAAGACCAGCCTGGCCAACATGGTGAAACCCTGTCTACTAAAAAGTAAACAAGCAAACAAACAAAACTCTAAAAACCCACTGTATTTTATTTTTTGGGACAGGGTCTTGCTCTGTTGCTTAGGTTGAGTGCAGTGATGTGATCACACAGCTTGACCTCTCAGGCTTAAGCCTCTTGAATAGCTGTGCACCACTGGGCCTACTAACTTTTGATTTTTTTTGTAGGGAAAGGGTCTCACTATGTTTCCCAGGCCAAATAGTGTATTTTTTATCTGTGTTTGGTTGAAAAAAATCTGCATATAAGTGCACTTGTACAGTTCAAACCCATGTTGTTCAAGGATCAACTGTGTATGGTGAGAAAATATATGCTCCAGTATCTCTGTGTGAAACAAACAGATTTAGTTGATGCTTTGAATGGTGTTACAAACTTGTTTTACAAAAGCAAGGCAGTCTTAATCAAGCGTGTAACTAACTTGGCCTTGATTGACCAGTCACTGGGAAATCTTACCAGAGATGAATTAATGCAGGAAGTTTCCAATTCTAATGAAATGTCTTCAGTAAAGTATAGCATAGTGAATGGATGGTGCCAGTAGATAAAAGTTAATGTTCATCTCTGCTGTTTTGTTATTCTGGATCTAGAGACAAAAGTACAAACAAGAACCTGGAACAGAGTTTGGCTTCTGTCGTATTATGGATTAGATTCTATTAACCTTGACAAAACCGAATGATTAGGTCAACATTTAGATGTCAAAGTTGAGGGAAAAATATTTTATTTTTAGAGACAGAGTCTTGTTCTGTTGTCCAGGCTGGAGTACAGTGGTGTGATCATAGCTTACTGCAGCCTCAAACTCCTGGCCTCAAGTAATCCTCCTCCCTTGGCCTCCCAAAGTGCTAGGATTACAGGCATGAGCCACCATGACTAGCCCTGAAGATTATAATTGTGACCGAATGTAAGTTAAAAAAAAAATCCAACCTTTGTGTAGCAGCAAAAGAAAAAGAAAGAAAAAAAATTCAGCCTAATGTATTATTTGGTTAACTACAAATGGAGATTTATGGCATATAATCATTTGCTAAGGGAAAAATTGAAACAATATTTTTTTGTTTTGAGACAGGGTATTTCTCTGTCACCCAGGTTGGAGTGCAGTGATATCATCTTGGCTCACTGTAGCCTCCACCTACTGGGCTCATGTAAGTAATCCTCCCACTTCAGCCTCCTGAGTAGCTAGAACTATAGGTGCATGTCACCCTGCCTGGCTAGTTTCTAAATTTTTTGCAGAGACAGAATCTCCTTATATTGCCCAGGCTGGCCTTAAAATCCTGGGCTCAAGCCATCCTCCAGCCTTGGCCTCCCAAAGTGCTATGATTACAGACATAAGACACTGTGCCTAGCCTGTAACAATGTTTTTGAGGTAGCTCTAAAGCGAAAGGCTAAATATTTGTTATTACATATGACAAAACCTAGTCAATTGACATTTATCTTGTGCACTTAGGACGACAGAATAAATTCTTGTCATGAGAAACAGTGATCAATTTTCTAATTAACAAATACTGTATTCAAATCTCTTATCTACCCAAATAACTTAGCCAACGGTAAGTTCTAATCAGACTATGAATTGAGAATTACAAATCAACTGAAGAAAGTAACATTTAAAAAATCTGATTCAAACCCATTTTCATATACAAAGCTAATTTATTATGTACAAAATAAATGTACATTTTTAAAAAGTGTTAGAATACAAATTTCCAAGGGCCTAAAGTAAGTGCAAATTTTTCAATTATTATTTGTAATCATGCTATACAGAAACAAATCAAATATTAGCACATATACACACAATGAATTTTCTAAAAATAGCACTTTATGTAATAAAACAAAACATACATCTTACATATTTAATTTTAAAAGGATGGGGAAGGAAAGAATGTAATTCACCAAACTAACAGTAACTTACCTACAATGAGAATAATAATCAAAATTATTTACACATATTTATTAAAACTTGCTCAACTTTAAAACATTTTTGGGGGGCATACAAATATCCACTGAGTCACAGTTTGCACAGTCAATAATTAGATATATACAAGGTGCAATATTTTCTTTTTCATGGTCAATTCCAGTAGAATGAGAAGGAATATTTCAAGATAAATACACAACTTTCTGAATTCCTTCAATATTTAAGTAGCAGCACAATTTCCAGGTACTTTCAAAAAACAAGTCATTCTGAATTTTCAATTATCTTGCTCTGAATTGACTATTTGCATTTACATGCATTTAAATCACTGTTACTCTCTATAACACTGAAATGCTACTGGAGTCCCAGAAAAGCTGACCAAAGAGGTGAATTAAATATGTTTCATATTTTTATGCCTCAGCAGATTGATTTTTATAGCAATGAATCTGAGAGAAAATGACTGTCTAGCCAGATATCTGATTACTTTTTGCTAAATTTTTTGCTCCAAGTCTATAAAAGCAAACAAACAGTTGGAGGAATGAAAGCCATACCTGTTAAGAGTTTCTGAATAGAACCAAGAAGCCCACAGTTTTCTAAGAAGTGTTCTTATGTAAACCTAATTATAAAATAAGCAGTTAATCACAAAAAAAGTTTGGTAATGGTGTTCATCAGTCACAGTCTTTGAGAGTAATAAAAAGGAGAATAGAAAAAAAAGTTAAAAATATAAAAGATCTTTAATAGTAAGATCTACTATAACATGTCATAATTCTGGAAGAAAAATAGAAAATTATAATTAAATCATTAAAAAGCCATCTGAGAAAAACAATCAAAATTCCAAAGGAAAAAATAGTTATCCTCTTTAATCCCTATATAAAAAACAAGAGGCTGACAGTTTTTCAATTAAGTCTGACTACTGATACCATCCTATCAGAACGACTTCTTAAAAGTGTTTATTGATTAACATAATTTTAATATTCTGAAGAACAAAATAATTATGTCTAATACAGACAAGTATTTTTTCCTTCAAAATAAGGAGAAAGCATTTATGAATTTGTATGTTCAGCTCACTGTAAAACACGTTGCTTAGTGTCAGAAAATGTTACCAAAAGAAGACAACCTAAAATAGCATTTTAATGTTGACTAGTACACTGATTATCAGAGAACTGCTAGTTTTAATACATCTTAAGTTGAAATATATTATTACCAAAAATAAAAATTTTAAAGGCCCAATTGGAATAAGACTTCTTTTTAAAAGTTTATTTTTAATTGATAAATTTTTAAAAATCCCACCTAAATCCTAATTTTTCTTCATGTTACATTACAATGTTACATTGTAACAGCATTACAAGCAGCTAATCACGCTATACACTGAAAAATAATTATAAATTAATTTAAATAATGAGACAGCCATCATATATGTGGAAACACACACACAAACAGACACACGTACACCTCAGATGGTCTTGATCTCCTGACCTCGTGATCTACCTGCCTCAGCCTCCCAAAGTGCTGGGATTACAGGTGTGAGCCACCATGCCCAGCCAAAAGTCAAGTTTGAAAAATGAATGGGTAATTTTTTAAATGATAAAGTTATGTTATTACTATTATTGTTACATTTGCAAAATGTAAGTTTCCAAGGAAACATGAAAAACGTACCATGAAAAGCAAATGTTGAATTAGTAGCTTTCTATTTATTCTTTTTCTTCAGCATTTTCAATTCATAAGATTATGGGCATTAAGACAAAGGTAAATATTACTGAATGCATCCTTTTATTTATCACCAAAGCCACTGGTTTACAGGTCCAAATTCTGCAATGTGTTTAGAAATCACCCACATGTGGCAAATGCAAATGAGATAATCACCAAAGGAAGGAGATGTGTCGATGAATTACTATAATCAGGTAAGTATCTGATAATACAGCCACTATTAAATGAGATTTTTATACAGAAGAAAATCACAGAACTCCTATACTCTAGGATAGCCTTACATTTCTTAACACAAAAAAATGAAATCGTTTCCTATTTAAAATTAATTATCTTAAATGTTAATGCTTTATTCTGTTATACCTATAAAAAATGAAAGATTATTTCCATACAGAAGCGATACCTGCAAAAGTCATTGGAAGTAGTAAATAATTCATCCAATGCTTTTTTTTTTTTAATTTAGAGATGAAGTTTGTCCATGTTGGTTGGGCTGGTCTCAAACTCCCAACCTCAGGTGATCCGCCCGCTCAGCCTCCCAAAGTGCTGGGATTACAGGCATGACATCCAGTGCTTTTTAGTTAGGAAAATTCTACTGATTACAAGCTTCAAGGCTATAAGATAAAAGATCTACTTTTAGGTTTTAAATTTAGCATGTTAGTCATGTTTTTTATTCTTTAAAATGTTACCTAATTCAAGTTTGCAAAACATTCACTGATAGCCACTAGGAACTAATATTAGCAAACAGACGTACTTTTCTGGAGGCAAATTTTAGTTACAATTTACAAATGTGAATAGTCTCAAGAGAGTTCAAGATAGACAATGCAATTGAGGGCCCCGCCTATAATCCCAGCACTTCGGAAGGCTGAGGTGGGCAGATCACGAGATTGGGACATTGAGACCATCTTGGCCAATATGGTGAAACCCTGTCTCTACTAAAAATACAAGAATTAGCTGGGTGGGGTGGCACACACCTGTAGTCCCTGCTACTGGGGAGTCTGATGCAGGAGAATCGCTTGAACCCAGGAGGCGGAGGTTGCAGTGAGCCAAGATTGCGCCACTGCACTCCAGTCTGGTAACAGACTGAGACTCTGTCTCAAAAAAAAAAAAAAAAAATTGAAAGGAAATTTGGTTGTTTCGGTGGCAGGCAAAACAAAGATAATAAAGCCATTTCAAACATTTTATACAAAATGTCTCTTGGGATAGGATTAAGCCTATTTTCAAATAAGTCTGAATATTGGATAGGGTTTATAAAGATAAATGGACAAATTTCCATACAGGAAAATATTTTATGATATAAAATAATAATCCTGATACATAATTTTTTAATACCAATATAAAGTATAGAGATTCAGGAAGTCCAAAGCAGTGCCTAGATACCTGTATATTTATAAACTCCATAGACAAGTCTGACCTGCAATGTCCATTAAGAACCACTGGCCTGGCAATGTCAAGATGAAGCGAACCCACAGCCACCATGAACAGTCAACCTACCCTGTGCAGCCTCCTGGGAATCCAGTATGCCCTCAGACCTTGCATATTCCTCAGGCTCCACCCTATATTGATGCACCACCTGCCTACTCAGAGCTCTATCATCTGAGCACTGTGCACCCAGAGTCCCCACCATGTTGGCTGCATTTCCTGGAGCCTCTCTCTATCTTCCCATGGCCCAGTCTGTGGCTGCTGGGCCTTTAGGTTCCACAATCCCCATGGCTTATTATCCAGTGGGTCCCATCTATCCAGCTGGCTCTACAGGGCTGGTGGAAGGAGGGTATGATACAGATGACAGATTTGGAGCTGGGTTACTGCTGGCAACACTCCTCTTCCACCTCCTGGATGCCCTCCCATGCTGCTCAGCTTGCAGTCATGCAGGAGTCAGCGTCCTCGTAACTCAGCGGAAGGAGAACTTCTAAAGGAGAACTTCTTCATGGGTGGTTCAGATGGTGGCTACACCATCTGCTGAGGAAACAAGGTCAACTTTGTGTCGGGAAAGACATAACATACCTTCAGCACTTCTCACAATGTAACTGCTCTAGTCATATTAACCTGAAGTTGCAGTTTAGACACATGTTTTTGGGTGTCTTTCTGGTGTCCAAACTTCCAGGCATTTTTCAAATTTAATAAAAAACCATGTAATGGTAGCAGTACCTTCCTAAAGCATTTTGAGCTAGGGGAGGTATCCATCATAATATGAATGTGGGTGAAGCTGCCCTAAGGATCTTCCTTTAATTTCTCTGGAGTAATAATGTACCATACTGCTCTTTGCGTTTAGTAATAAAACATCAAAATAGGTTTGGAGGGAACTTTACCTTCCTAAGAATTAAAGTTGTCAAATTATTCTGATTGGCCTCTAATCTCCTTTAGGTCTTTGATTTATATTACTTGATATAAATGGAACCCATTAGTTGTCCCCATCTTCCTTTCCATCCCTTGCCCACCCATCCCATCTCCAACCTTAGTCTTCCAGTTCCTCCTGCCAGTCTCCATTGAATCAAAGACGGAGGACAGAATGCCAGTCAGACTAATTTCCTCCCTTCCTCGAACTCCTTCCCACTTGTCATCTTTTAACTAGTCTTTCACAAGGATCCTCTGAAACTCCCTCTGTGCCTCAAGCACAGATCTGCTTTCACATCTCCTCAGGCAAAAGTAGAGGGTGCCTTTGGGCCCTCCTCATAGGTTGTCCCTGCCTGCATGAACCTAACCTAAATTTGCTTTGGTGCCAGGAAAACTAAGCTATGCTTACACAAAGATATCATACAAATTGTACTGTGAACAAATGACTTGAGTCCAGTGAAATCTCATTAGGATTAAGAATATTTCAAGAATCCTTAATGTTTTGATTTTTGTTTTCTGAAATTGGATTTTATCTTATAATTTCAGTTCATCTAAATTGTGTGTTCTGTACATGTGATATTTGACTGTACCACTGACTGTTATGGAAGTTCAGCATTGTATGTTTCTATTTCCACTGTGATGCACTTAACTTGTAGAATTTTTATACTAAAAATGTAGAATAAAGACTATTTTGAGGATTTGGAAAAAAAAAACAAAACACAAAAAACCACTGGCCTAGAAACTGCTAGATTTAAATTTAAAAAAAAGTTTTTTGGAGACCGGGTCTCTGTCAGCTAGGATGAAGTACAGTGGTGCAATGCGAGCTCCCTGCAGCTCTTCAGCCTTGACCTCTAGGCTCAAGTGATCCCCTCACCTCAGTCTCCCAAGTAGCTAGGACTACAGGCATGTGCCACCATGCATGGCTAATTTTAACCGTCTTGTAGAGGTGGGGGCCCACTATGTTGCCCAGGATGGACTTGAGCTCCTAGGCTCAAGTAATCCTCCTACCTCAGCCTTCCAAAGTGCTGGGATTATAGGCATGTGCCACCATGCTTGGCCTAAATTTAAATTAAAGAAGGCAGGCTGTGGTCCACATTTTAAATCATATTAAAATGACAACTGATAATACTATATGGTTGTCTAATGTTATCAAGAAAAATAACACACCACTCTGATAAATACAGGATAACTCTACAGAACAATGCTCTGGATGGAATCAAGTTTAAAACAAATAATATGTTGAGTATGCACAATACACAAATTCAGCAAAAAGAATATTGAGAATGGATTTTTTTAAGGGTGATAAAAATGTTTAAGATTGCTCACCTATTGGGGAGGAAACGTTTCAGCTGATGAGAGGAACAATGCATAGGGTAAGCCATGAGTATGGCTGATGATAAAAACAAAAAAAGAAGGAAACAGAAAAACATGTTTCTTTTTTTTTTTTTGAGATGGAATCTTGTTCTGTCACCAGGCTGGAGTGCAGTGGCACAATCTTGGCTCACTGCAACTTCCATGTCCCGGGTTCACGCGATTCTCCTGCCTCAGCTTCCCAAGTAGCTGGGACTATAGGCACATGCCAACACACCCAGCTAATTTTTGTTTTTGTTTTTAGTAGAGATAGGGTTTCACCATGTTGGCCAGGATGGTCTGGATCTCTTGACCTTGTGATCCGCCCACCTCGGCCGCCCAAAGTGCTGGGATGACAGGCATGAATCACCACGCCCGGCCCATGTTTAATTTCTTATATCCCAGTCAAAAATTGTATCCTAAAGATAGGTTCAGGAGCCTGTTTACAGAAGACAGGTTTAAATATATATATTTGAAAAGACTAGTCCTTACACATATCCTTTACACAGACACCCATGATATTACATATTATATATTATTTAATATTATAATATTTATATTTAATGTAGTCCTAGGACTTGCATCTTTTCACTGGAAAGTGGTGAAGAATAATGCCACTCATTTGATAAATATAAATATACAAAAGGAGCTAACTTCCTTAAGTTCAATTACAAGATTTCCTAAGTGATCTCTTTAGTAGTAACAATATAAAATATACATAAATGCAAAGGTCATATCTCTATCATCATTAAATAAAAATCTGGTATCCAAGTTAACAAGTTTTCTCTGCCCACTCCTTTTCACACAAAATATAAAATGTCTTAGATTAAACAACAACAAAAAAGTCTTAGATTAAGATTCAACCTTCAAATCTAAATTCTAATTCTGAGAGTATACTTCTTTTCAGAAGCATAAATCTGATTTTCAACACGAGTACTCTGAAGGATAATTCTGATATGCCCTAAATAGAGAAAAAAAAGAAACCTCACTGGTGTTCCTTGCTAATGACAGAACGAACACTTGGTATTTTTTCTTCTGCAAAAGGATGCGCTGCACTATGACCTAAAAAAAGTTAATAGATTTTAATTTTGTATTAACTTCTTAAAAACAGACATGAGTTTCACAGGCTGAAAAGAAAGACTAAACCAACTAGCCAACCTTCATTTTTATAAACTTTCCTGATTTTTGTGCTCTGATCTATTTTTCCTTCTTTCAATTTTATCTGAGTAATGACAAAAATACTGATTGAAAACAGTTGTAAAAAAAATTTTATAAAGCTTCTTTATTCTCTAAGTGTGCACAGCTATTACATGTTTTAATATTTGATCTCATTTTCCAAAAGTAAAATAATTATCTTGGTATAAATCTCTTCCTATCACCAGGATGCTGAGATTTTTATTTTCGTCATCATCAGTATCAAGAAACAAAAGCAGATTAAAAGTTGTGCAAAGATTACAGACTCTGTAAGTCAAACTGACATACTATATTCACTAACTGAAGTGTTCACCTGTTATTTCATTCTAATGATACTACTCATTTCTCCCATTACATTATGACTAATTTCTATGGATAACATCTCAAAAGTACTTCTTTACAATTATTTTATCTAGTAATTTAGTAGGCTATACTCTTTAAATGAGTAATTTATTATTCAGCTAATACTTCTATTTGCTTCTTTTAATAGATAACATTTAAGTTCCATTCTCTAGACTGTTGCTAGTATTCTCAAATATTTTTCTTTAAATTCTACATTTTTGGTTTTAACTTTTTGGAACAAAGCAATATAAGGAATAAATCCACTACTGTGTATATTTAGTATTAGTCTAGGTAGGATATCTATTATATTGTGAGCAAAACTTATTTGTACTATAAAATAAAAACTGCTTATTTCTTCCATCTAAAAAGCAGCATAGTAAAACATTTAGGCATATTTTTTTCTAATTTTAGAAAACTTATAAGCATCCAAAATAATTTTCAAATCCAATATTAAGTAAACTTAAAAATAAGACACTTTTAAATCAAAATATCCAGATAAATAACAAAATAAAACTTCGTTTTGATTCAGAAAGTTTCCAAAAAAATCAATATTTTAAAAACTAAAAATCAATCATGTTAGTCATGCTGACTTGAAATCTCCTTAAAAACTGTAAGATGAAAATAAGATAGCCATGGTGGCACCATGGGTAAAGCACTGGATTGAAGCCTCCCATCTCCCCAAAAAAGAATACATGAAAATTAGCCAGTCTCACTTATGTATGATTATTGCCACTGAACTTATTTTGAGACTTTTTTCAATACAAATTCCTGAAGTCTTAAGACACCTTTACATTTACATATGTTATACTTCACAATTGTTGTATCCAGTTTATTTCAGTTATTTACCTTAAACATAGCTATTTTTTCCTTAATAAAACAGAAGATTTTTACTTATTAGAAAGAAAATTCTTCTATAGCTTTTTACTAGCCCTGACTCACATCAAATCAAATCTATTCAAAAGTTTCCCAAAACAGAATAATTTATTCCTTATTTATTTATTTTACTCACTCAAAAGACTATAAAGAAAAGGGCACTGGATACTGTGGTCAACAGGAGAGTGAAATTGCAAAGGAATAATTTCTCTAAGATTCAGTTAAGAAGGCAATTGGATGTAAGGACATCTATGATTTGTGGAACAAAAAAGAATATTATTACTTGATTTTAAAAGCTTTTTTTTTTTTCCTGGTCACAGATCCCTTTAAAGAAAGCCATGTAACCATTCCATCCTGAAAATGCATTTAACATACAAAATCTCTGCAAAATTTCAAAGGGATTCACAAGCTCCCTCAAATACATGGAATCTTGGATTAAAAACACTGGTAGTTGTAAAACCTCTCTGACCCAACCCAAAAGATAATCTTACAAAAAAAATCTAAGTTTAACAATGTCTTTGAATTCCAAATTAAATAAATCAGGTTTTTACTTTAAGATCTTAGTAATCAAGCATAACTTAACATTTAACATTATATAATAAAATTAGCTATAATCCTAAAACACAAAATAAAATTTTTAAAAAAATTATTAGAGTAAAACAGTATTTGCTTAGCAAAGGAGTCAAGAAATTCTGTACTTTGCAAATGTAAATTGTGCTGCAAATGCTACTTAAAAGACCCAACTGTCAAAATCACAATTAACACTTTTGCTTAATTAAATTATTAAGGAAATACATCTGTAAAATGTATCTCTAGTTCCTCTTTTTCTACTCAGTTTTTATTATTTAAGGACAATAATAGATTTCAGTAACTTCTCGTTAGTAACATGCTAAGTAGTAGTAGAATGAGCTAATGTACCAGTTTCAATATTCTTATTTTATTCTTACTACGCAAACCTGTAACTTTTATTGAGTTCTGAAAATCCAAGTGTGCAACAGAAACCTTTAAAACATTATCCCCAGTCAGGAGTCAATAAATAAACTGATATATTTTTATTATAGTGGTCAGTAAATAGGAAAATGATTACTTAAGAATGTATATAAAGCCATCTCTCTCAACTGTCCCATTATCTGTACTCTTTTGTTAGAAAAATCCTAAATTTTATCATTTGGAATAATAACCAAATTGAACCTAATTTTCTTATCTTAGAATTTTGTTTTAAAAATGCATACAATGACCTTTAGGAATGGGCCACCAAATCAAATCAAATCAATTTTCTCAAATACATCTTAGTATAGACCAAGAATTAGTTTATATACCACAGTAAATTGAGGTTATCCTAAATGATTTTCAGGGATAAAAGCCTTGCAACATTGCAGAGTTGAGAGATATGGTTTAAGTGAAAAGCAATAAATCAGGTTTCAGTAATCATAACAGAAAATGGAATAACAATCACTTAGAATCTTGAGTATTATATTCAGTTTCTCCAGCTGAAATCTGGCTAAGCCGCTTGCTCGATCCCCACAATTTTCGAGAAAGCTGACCTGAACGCATCTGTATAAAGTAATACAAAGAAATGAATAAATATTAAGAAAAAAAATACATAAAATTGATATATAAGACATTGATTGACCATCCTGGTCAACATGGTGAAACCCCGTCTCTACTAAAAAATTAGCTGGGCATGGTGGCGCGTGCCTGTAATCCCAGCTACTCAGGAGGCTGAGGCAGGAGAATTGCCTGAACCCAGGAGGCAGAGGTTGCAGTGAGCCGAGATCGCGCCATTGCACTCCAGCCTGGGTAACAAGAGCAAAACTCCGTCTCAAAAGAAAAAAAAAAGACACTGATTTTGAAGAGTGAAAAGAAACAAATTTTGTTGGCAGAATTATTAGTGCTTTAAAGGTTATTAATAATAGAGAAAGGCAGCCAGGGATGGCGCTTCATGCCTGTATGTAACTCCAGGGCTTTTGGAGGCCGAGGTGGGCAGATCACTTGAGGTCAGGAGTTCGAGACCAGAGCCTGGTCAAAATGGCACTCTCCCGTCTCTACTAAAAACACAAAATTTAGCCCAGCATAGTGGTGCCCACTTGTAATCCCAGCTAGTTTGGAGGCTGAGGAATGAGAATTGCTTGAACCTGAAGGCAGAGGTTGCAGTGAGCCCAGATGGCACCATTGTACTCCAGCCTAGGCATCACGTCTGTCTCTCTCTCTCTCATACACACACATACACATATAATAATAACAATAATAATAATGAAAGACTTTTACATTTATTTTGTCTTTGAGAAAGGTCTAATGCCAATGTGTACATTTAAACATTTAATAGGCCAGTTATGTCAAAATTACCAGGTTCTTTTATCTTATAAATTATTAAAAATATGTATTACTTCATCAAAATAAGCTTCTCAAAACAATTTATTTAAATTTTTAATTAATTTTAATTTTTATTTTTTGTAGAGATGAGGTCTCACTATATTGCCCAGGCTGGTCTTGAACTCCTGGGCTCAAGCAATCCTCCCACCTCAGCCTCCCAAAGTGCTGGGATTATAGGTGTGAACCACTATGCCTGGCTCAAAATTATTCTTAATTTAGCTAACAAGGCATGTAGGTTTGAAGATTTTATTTTCTTGTATTTGCAGTACTGTTAATGCCAATTGCAAGGATAAGAAAAAAGTAAAGCCAGGGAGGTGGCTCATGCCTGTAATCTCACCACTTTGGGAGGCCGAGGTGGGCTGATCATAAGGTCAGGAGCTCAAGACCAGCCTGGTCAACGTGGTGAAACCCCATCTCTATTAAAAATATAAAAATTACTTTGGGAGGCTGAGGCAGGCAGATCATGAGGTCAAGAGATCGAGACCATCCTGGCCAACATGATAAAACCCCGTCTTTACTAAAAATACAAAAATTAGCTGGGCGTGGTAGCGTGCACCTGTAGTCTCAGCTACTCGGGAGGCTGAGGCAGGAGAACTGCTTGAAACCAGGAGACAGAGGTTGCAGTAAGCTGAGATCGTGCCACTGCACTCCAGCCTGGTGCCTGGTGACCGAGCAAGACTCTGTCTCAAATAAAAAAAAAAACTTAGTGGGACATGGTGGCAGGTACCTGTAGTCCCAGCTACTTGGGAGGCTGAGGCAGGAGAATCACTTGAACCAGGGAGGCTGGGGTTGTAGTGAGCCGAGATCGTGCCACTGCATGCCAGCCTGGGCAAAATAGTGAGACTACGTCTCAAGGGGAAAAAGAAAAAGAAAGTTTTGATTAAAAGAATGTAATTTTAAAATACTTTGATATAAGACTTTCAAAAACTAATTAACAAGAGAATGATAAAAAGTAATGTAGAAAACAAGGAGAGCATAAGCCCCTTGAAGCCAGGAATTGCATTTTCTTCACCGTTAAATTTGCATTACCTATCATCCTTCCCAGTGTATAAAATATTAATTAAATCAGTGAATATATAAATGTCCTTTAAGTGCTTAAACATCTAGGTGGGGCGAAAAAACCCTATGCTTCTTGTAATTACTTTCTCAAGTGCAATCTACTTTTTAATGGTGATTCTACCTTCCTTTTTTTTTTTGAGACAGGGTTGCCACCCTTTTCTAATGGTCACTTTTCTTTTTTTTTGAGACAGAGTTTCGCTCTGTTGTCAGGCTGGAGCGCAGTGACGTGATCTTGGCTCACTGCAACCTCTGCCTCCCAGGTTCAAGCGATTCTCCTGTCTCAGCCTCCCAAGTAGCTGGGACTACAGGTGCATACTACCACGCCCAGCTAAGTTTTGTATTTTTAGTAGAGACAGGGTTTCACCATATTGGCCAGGATGGTCTCAATCTCTTGACCTCATGAACCTGCCTCGGCCTCCCAAAGTGCTGGGATTACAGGTGTGAGCCACTTTGCCTGGCCTAATGGTCACTGTTCTAGGGTATATTTATTGGAGTGATAAAAGATAACCCTCATACAAAGATACCAGTGGCTCTGGCATGGTTGTTTTGCAGTTACATTTGCAGATGTATTTCCTGAAGCCCTACTACCTTGCCATCTGATTTATAAATAGGATTTTCACCCTAAGAGAATAATATATAAAATTAGTACCTGATTAAAAATATATATTAATCAAGATTTTGATGTTTTAGATAAAAATAGATATTGATATAGAAATATCTTTTTGCAAGTAAATATTGATCTAGTTCATATTCTACATTGTAATACAGAATAAATTATATTTTAATTATGCAAGACTCTGAATAGTTAATTTATTAAAGTAGATCTATAATTTAGCTGATACAGCCAAAGGTGTAAAAAAATGCTTTCATTAACAATTCTCATATACACAATATACATACACACTATATACAATTCAGATTCTATGTGTTGTAGCCTATATAAATCTTTCAATGAGGGCAAATTACCAAACTTATTTGGTAAATATTATAAAACATTAAGCCTATAAAATGAAGCTGCTTAGGTGCTTTGGCCAATCAATTTTTTTTAATCTTTTTTTTTTTTTTTGAGACAGAGTCTCGTTCTGTTCCCCAGGCTGGAGTGCAGAAGTGCAATCTTGGCTTACTGCAACCTCCGCCTGGTTCAAGCGATTCTCATGCCTCAGCCTCCCAAGTAGCTGGGATTACAGGCACTGGCTACCACACCGGCTCATTTTTATATATATTTTTTTGCCAATCAGTTTGAGCTTATGAGGTTGCTCAGGTTAGCCTTGAACTGATGACCTCGCCTTTGCAAGCGCCATGACCTCTGGCGGGAGCCACTTTGGACCCCTCATTTTTATATTTTTAGTAGAGACAGGGTTTCGCCATGTTGGCCAGGCTGGTCTTTAACTCCTGACCTCAGGTGATCCACCCACCTTGGCCTCCCAAAGTGCTGGAACTACAGGCATGAGCCATCACACCCAGCTGGCCAATCAATTTTTTAAAGAAAATGTATGCACATAATGGCAATTGCATTAAAAAATTCAGTAACATCAGAAACTGATAAACTTAACTTAAGGTGACAGAAGGGTAAGCAAATTTGAAAGGCACTTGACCGAAGCACAGAAAGTGAAATACACTCAAAGAGTAAAGTTGGAGCATCATCACATTAACAGAGGATAAGACAGTATTTACTTACAAAATATGGTAATCAAGAAACCTGGCACTGATTGGAAACATCCTTAAAATGTTTTAAATATAAGTGAAACACTGAGATATAGAGTTGCTGACATTGAGAGACTGCTGGATCTGGAATCAATTTTTTTTTGAGACAGAGTCTTGCTCTGTCACCCATGCTAGAGTGCAGTGGTGCAATCTTGGCTTACTGCAACCTCCAATTCCTGGGTTCAAGTGATTCTCTTGCCTCAGCCTCCTGAGTAGCTGAGATTACAGGCATATGCCAAAATACCCAGATAATTTTTGTATTTTTAGTAGAGATGGGGTTTCACCACGTTGGCCAGGCTGATCTCAAACTCCTGATTTCAGGTGATCTGCCTGTCTTGGTCTCCCAAAGGGCTAGGATTACAGGTGGAGCAACCATGCCCAGACATTGTAACATTAATTTAATGATACTTTTTTTGTTGTTAAAATAATATGCTAAAAAGAAAAGCATAAGGACTAAAGAAATTTCAAATATTTATGAAACAGGTTTTTTATGATCTTTAACAGGTTATTATAGCCACTGACTGTGTGAAAGTAATTTTTTCCCTTGAAATAATCCTGACAGATCCTATACTGTTAGATTTCTCAGAAAATACCAACAGTGACTTAAAAAAAATTTATAATGCTTAATTTAACTATGCTATAACATAAATTATTTGGAAGAATCAGTAACTTGGAGTGTAACTACTAAGTTTTCCTAAGTGAGAGTTGGATTTATGGTATCTGAATATCTAGTAATTGATAAATCATTAGCAAGTAAATTTAACTATAGGAAACTCACTGAGAATAAGCACATATATGGGGATATTTGTAGTTACAAATAAAAAAGGTTGCTTTTACAAAAGAACAACTGATAAATAGTTATGGTGGGTATCTGTTAAAATTAAAGTAAGTAGTTTTATTGTTTGAGCCTATATTTTATGCTTTTGTAAAGGCTCTTATGTATTGAAAACCTAAGTCATGTTCTTGAATCTAGATTTGGAATAAAATAATTTTCTTATTCACGTAGAGTGGTAGATAGAATTGCCAAAGGTGGGCTTTCAATTATAACATAAACATCACTCATGAATAGCTTTATCCTCTTTTTATTTACTGCCTTTTGAAAAATCAAATTTGTTTTTTAATTTGTTTATCCAAAATGGTGACTTCTGAATCAGCTGGAATGAAGGCGAACCAAAGTAATCCCCAACAGCATGAGAAACGAAATTACTGATGCTAGGCTTTACCTCAGCTGGCTTGCCAACACCTACTACAATCAATTTGCCATCTTCTAAACCTACAAGAATATGGCTGTTTTCTTTGGTTACACAAACACAATGGATAGGTAATCTCATGGCTAATGGGTTGATGCTGAGATTCAAGCTAAAAGAGAAAGAAAAATACAGACATGATTATATGGTTTTATACTGAATTCACAGAATTTTATATCTAGAAAATAATTTAATACTCATCTGGTTCTGCATTCTAATTTTACAGATGCGGGAACTTGGGTCCAGAAACTCAGACGCACACAAGGCCTGTACTTACAGAATTATTTAAAATACTTGATAAATAGATCTTTTCTCTATTTTTGACATCTATTTTTCTTCTAACCATAGATAATCAAACAAAATATGAATAAAGCAACCATGAACCTAAAATATAAGAATATTTTCTTGACTTTCTAGAGAAGCTTACTCTTTTTTCAATTTTCCAACCCATTCTATTATTCTTCATTTCTTACATTTTATTACTACATTCATCATTTATCTAAGGTAAAGTGTTTCCGTTCCCTTTAGAGAGATTAGAGGGAAGGTGAGAGACAAAGTAAGGAACACAACTATTACATAGAATTATATATGGATACTAAATAGATTCTCATCCTTAGTGTTTATCCTAAATCAGGTAGAAATAAAGTTCCTGTACCAGTCACCGTTCTCTGAGCCTCAGACTCAGTGGGCATTTGTTCTAGCCTCGCTCTGACCGTTCCTGCGTCTTTGTGCTTCATTTCCCCACGTCTTGCCTACTTCCATCTCCAAAAAAAGGTCCCCTGTGTTTTCATCTGCATTTTAATTCCTACTAATCCTTCATCAAGACTCCTTTGATTACTCAGATCCACACTAATCCTTAGTGTCTTTAAAACTCTTCTTACACATGTAACTGTGACCATATAATTTAGCTCTTAAACCATTCAAAACAGTACATACTGCTATTTCCCCAACTTGTCTTTTATTTTTGAGATGGAGTCTTGCTCTATCTAGGCTGTACTCCTAGGCTGAAGTACAGTGGCATGATCTCAGCTCAGCTCACTGCAACCTCCACCTCCTGAGTTCAAGTGATTCTCTTGCCTCAGGCTCCTGAGTAGCCGGGATTACAGGTGCCCACCACCACACCTGGTTAATTTTTGTACTTTTAGTAGAGCCAGGCTTCACTATGTTGGCTAGGTGGGTCTTGAACTCCTGACCTCAAATGATCTACCCACCTTGGCCTCCCAAAGTGTTGGGATTACACGCGTAAGCCACGTCTGGCCTCCAACTAGTCTTAAACTCCTTAAAGACCATTATTATGAGTAAGCATCACAGAATTGAACACCTAGGCACTCTCATTAAATGCTTTTTGCCTTTGGATTCATAAGTGAGACTTGAGTAAGTAGCCCAGAAATCTTGGGCCAGGCACAGTGGCTCATGCCTGTTATCCTAGCACTTTAGGAGGCTGAGGTGGTCAGATCACTTGAGGTCAGGAGTTAGAGACCAGCCTGGCCAACATGGTGAAATCCCATCTCGACTAAAAAATATAAAAATTAGCTGAGCATGGTGGTGCACACCTGTATTCCCAGCTACTCAGGAGGATGAGGCAGGAGAATTGCTTGAACCTGGAGGTAACAGGCTGCAGTGACCTGAGATCGTGCCACTGCATTCCAGCCTGGGTGAGAGAGAGAGACTTGGTCTCAAAAAACAAAACAAAAATAAAAACACATATCCACTACTCCAATACCTCTCTCCTTCACTTCATTAAATGACAACAGATTCCCCTACCAATTTTACACACACACATGCATAAATATGTTAAATATACTCTAGCTTATCTTACCACAATTAAAAAAAAAAAACCTTAAGTTTGTAAAAATTCAAACCATCATTTGGACAAATTTCCAAATCCTTAATTCAGACTTCATACTATGAACATTGTTTTCTGGCTCTACATATTTAAAACATTTTTTTTTTCAGACAGAGTCTTGCTCTGTTGTCCAGGCTAGAATGCAGTGATATGATCACAGCCTACTGTAGCCTTGACCTGGGCTCAAAATAATCTCACCCTCCCAAGTAGCTAGGAACACAGGCACATGCCACCATACTCAGCTAATGATAGATACAGTGAAGTTCTTCCTCAAAAAGGAAGTTAATTAAGTCAAATAAGGCATATGCATATTCTGTCTCCTTGTCCTTTAATTTGTAATGGCCTGATCCACTTGTTTCCTGATCAGCCTAGGCATGCATGTCCTAGCTTGTAGCATATACTCCTTTTCTTATTTGGACATGTTATTGCTTTCCTAGCCTTTTTGCAAGCACTTTCTCCATTCCTTTGCTCTCCATTTTGTTTACCTATTTAGGAAAGTTTTAAGCTTTTAGCCAATCAGGTTTAGTTTGGATTGTGCGGTCCAGCTCCAGCCACACAGTACTGAGTCTGGACACAGTAATAGAAGCCTCATGCGTTAGGGATAAAAAGCTCTCCTCTCCTTTGTATGGGGTGCTCTGTGGCAATCAGGCTTATGGGCAGCACCCTTTTGCAGAAGTAAAATTGCCTTGTTGAGAATTTCTTTGTTTGAGTGATCATTTTCTTTGTGGCTCCCAACTTCTATTTCTAACAGCTAATTTGTAAAGTTTTTATGCCTAATAGAGATGAGGTCTTGCTATGTGCCCCGGTTGGTATTAAACTCCTGGGCTCAAGCATTCCTCCCTCTTTGATCTCCCAAAGTGCTGGGATTACAGGCAGGAGACACTATGCTCAGCCTGAAAAAATTGTTAATTGTGGTAAAATATACATAATGTAAAATTTTCTACACACACACATATATATATATATATATATATTTCATTTATGAGTTCAGGAATACTTTAGCTTCCCCAATTTCTTTTGTACTTGCCAAAAGAAAAATTTTTATAATAAATGATAAACCAAAAGATTAAAAATCTTAGATTCCTGATTTTCACTCTAGACTAGAAGTACTGCCACCTTTTCTTAAGTGATAAGTCATTAATTTTTATTACTTACTTGTGGAGATCTCTTATAGACAGGAATCCTTGTAAGCTTCCTGTGACAATGTATTCTCCAATTACACATATATCTGATATTTGTTCCTTCAAAATTTGAGACCCTAGATACTTGCCATTTATAGAAAACAGATGTAATGCATTCTTATCCTGTAAAAAATTGAGGAAAATTTAACAATCTCAAATAAAAACTGAGTTTTTATATTACCAGTTAAAACTCTTGACTATAGCAGAATAATTATTTGGCTTAAAAATTTGGGATAAAAATATGGCTATATTTAAAGACCAAGCACATAGGCAATATTATTAAAGTGATTTCAAATCAGACTGCCAAGTAAATGTTAAATGAGAATTCTCACTCCTCCCAAAGAAGAATTAACATCTCATTCAGCCCTCCACAATACCCTACATTCTTAAAACAAAAGAAGAAAATTATTTATTTATTTATTTATTTGGAGACCGGGTCTTGCTCTTGTCTCCCAGGCTAGAGTGAGATGGCACGATCTTGGCTTACTGCAACGTCTATCTCCTGGGTTCAAGCAATTCTCCTGCCTCAGCCTCCCAAGTAGCTGGGATTACAGATGCGCACCACCATGCCCAGCCAATTTTTGTATTTTTAGTAGAGACGGGGTTTTACCATGTTGGCCAGGCTGGTTTCAAACTCCTGACCCAGGTGATTACCTGCCTCAGGCATGAGCCACCACGCCTAGTATTCTTAATATTGAAAAAGCTTAGACTGAGCATGGTGGCTCATGTCTGTAATCCCAGTACGTTGGGAGGCCAAACCAGGAGGATTGCTTAAGCCCAGGAGTTTGAGACCAGCCTAGGCAACATAAGGAGACCTCGGCTCTACCAAAAATTAAAAAAAAACTAGCCAGGTTTAGTGGCACATGCTGGCAGTCCCAGCTACTGAGGGGGCTGAGGTGGGAGGATCACTTGAGCTCAAGAGTTAGAGGCCAAAGGGAGCTATAATTGCATCACTGCACTCCAGCCTAAGCAACATAATGAGACTCTATCTCAAAAAAGTAAAAAATAAGGCCTGGCATGGTGGCTCACGTCCATAATCCCAGCACTTTGGGAGGCCAAGGCAGGCGGATCACCTGAGGTCAGGAATTTAAGACCAGCCTAGCCAACATGGCAAAACCCCACCTCTACCAAATATACAAAAATTAGCTGGACATTGTGGCATGTGCCTGTAATTCCAGCTACTTGGGAGGCTGAAACAGAAGAATTGCCTAAACCCGGGAGGCGGAGGTTGCAATTAGCTGAGATCGCACCATTGCACTCCAGCCTGGGCAACAGAGTAAGACATACACACAATCAATCAAGCAATCAGTAGTGATGTCACTGAAAGGAAACAAACATAAAATTGAGGGCTTGTTTATTTACACCCTGCCTTATGCAAAAGGAATGTCAGTTGGCTATCATTTCTACTTTCCGCTTAAGCTTATAAAATCCTATATAATCAGAAATTATTTTGAAATCATATATTACACAGGTCAACAGAAATCCCGAAAATAAAATACTAATGTGAGGCTATGATTGTGGAAGAAGTACATCTAATGTTATGAAACGAACAACTGAATGATGAACGAAAAACATCTTCTTTAAAATGGTGTTCTATCTTTCTTCAAAAAACCTCATCTATAATGTGGGAGGGACCAATACACTATTAAGAGTCTACCCCTATTGCATGAAAGGTCATGTACCTTGAGGGTGGTCTTTTCTTCAATGCTGGAGTAGATAACAATATGTCCTTCCCAAGATATAGCCAAATTGGGAATGGTCAGGAACAGAGAACTTTCACAAGGTGGTCGTAACGTCCTCATGTACTGACCTTTCTGAATCGTATGTATAATCACAGTTCCATCCTACACACAGAAAATTCCAGAAAATGAAAAAGACAAAGGAAAAAAACAGCAAAAAAGAATAAAAGTAGAATGGGCTAGATAAAGAAATGCGGAAAAGGAACTGAGAAAATGATTATTCCATCAAGAATATATGTACCTTAGGAAAAATTCCCACCTTGAAATTTCAAATCATATTTTATTTCCTAGAATACCCTCTTGCCTTAAATAAAACCAATAAAATCCCAGAATAGCATTCAGTTTTTTCTTTCTTTTGCAAAGTCTATTCTACTTTTGCAAAGTCCTATACAAATATGGTATAACATTTCAATACTTTTATCAATTCCTCTGAAAAACTTTTTAGTTATAAATGTTGCTAATAAATTTGTAGATAAAATAATTAGTATTTCTTAAAGGTGAAATCTTACCCTTGATCCTGACACTGCCATGTCTAGCTCAGTGCTGATGCTGACACTCAATACCTCATCGGTGTGTCCATAAAGAATCTGAAAAGGTTTAGATGCTAGGCCCACAGGAACACCTCCCTAATAATAAAAGAGAAAAGCAAAGGTAAAGGTGGCTTATTGTTTCCTGTTTTTCGCAAGGTTCATATTGCATTTAAATGTTCTAATTACAAACTAACGTTGCAACTAGTTACAACCACTGAGTCTATTCATAATAGTACTTATTCTTATAGTTCCACTTGGATTTCTGAATTATTCTCTATCTTGAAGCTCAAAAACTTAAATTGTAGCAATGTTGGCAGTCTTGGATTAATTTTTCCAAGTATGTTATCTCCCTTTTAATCTACAGATTTATTCTTCCTTAACTTCAAATAAACCTTTTGTGTTATATCTCTGAATAACTTTATTTGTTTGAGACAGGGTCTCATTCTGTTGCCCAGGCTTACTGTATCCTTAACCCCCTGGACTCAACTGATCTTCCCACCTCAGCCTCCCTGAATAACTGTGACCACAGGCATGTGCCACTATGCCTGGCTAATTAAAAAAAAATTTTTTTTTGTAGAGATAAGGGGTCTTGTCATGTTGCCCAGGCTGGTCTCAAACTCCTCGGCTCAAGCAATTCTTCAGTTTCAGTCTCTCAAAGTGCTGTGATTGTAGGTGTTAGCCCCCACGTCTGACTGAATAATTTTTCCATTTATAGGGATTGCTACTTCAGGGACAAAAATTACCTTTATGCTGACTGTCTTTGATTTTCTAGCTATCGTTCTTTCTCTAAGTGCTTTAAAGTTATCTTTTTATTGGCTTTCACTTTGATTACATCTTTTTTTTTCCATGCCACTAATTTGGTTTTCAGCCACATCAAATCTCTTTCTTGATTCTGCTTCAGGTTTATTTGTTTCTAATGGTATTTTTGTATAAGTCTTGGCTGTAGCCTTTTAAAAAAAAATTTGTGAGGGTGCGTATGGTTGCTTACACCTGTAATCCCAGCACTTTGAAAGACCAAGGCGGACGGATCACAAAGTCAGGAGTTCAAGACCAGCCTGGCCAATATGACAAAATCCGATATCTACTAAAAATAAAAAAAATTAGCTGAGTGTGGTGGCGCATACCTGTAGTCCCAGGTACTCATGAGGATGAGGCAGAAGAATCACTTGAACCAGGGAGGTGGAGGTTGCAGTGAGCTGAGATTGCACTACTGCATTCCAGCCTGGGCAACAGCAAGACTCCATCTCAAAAAAAAAAAATTGTGGGTACACAGTAGGTATATATACTTATGGAATATGTAATGATATTGGTTTTAATCTCAGCTTGATTCTTTTGCAATCTTCGTTTACATCTTATGATGCTATTTTATCATTTTATCTTTATCTTCCATTTTATTGAACTGTTTTTCTTATGATTTCCTAACAACACAATTGTATTGCAAAAAAATTGCTCTTTGAGTTATCGTCCAGAAGATTCTTTTTTCATGTCTTTAGCATGCTTTGTCATTAGCATACAAATAGTTGTATGTTATTTGTTTTATCTGAATAGTTGCTACTTATATATGTGATTATCCTAGACAACTCTGCCCAGACATTCTACCTGTTCCATACAGTGTACATTAATTTCCCTTGACATTCTGCTACCTGTGACAAATTTGTCTTTTCCTGTGAATAACAGTCTGAGTGCTTAGTGCACTATATTTAACTTATAAAAAACTCAGGTAATTCCTACACTATGGAGGTAATTCCTACACTATGGAAGTAATTCCAGTTCTAGAGAAAGAGGAACCCTTCCTGAATTTATCTGGTAAAGACTGCATATCCCCATACAAAACATGATAAAGATAGAACAAAAAGATCTATTTTACTTAAGAGTAGAGAAATTGGCTGGGCGCAGTGGCTTAAGCCTTTAATCCCAGCACTTTGGGAGGCTGAGGTGGGCGGATCACCTGAGGTTGAGAGTTCAAGACCAGCCTGAGCAACATAGAGAAACCCTGTCTCTACTAAAAATACAAAATTAGCTGGGTGTGGTGGCACGCGCCTGTAATCCCAGCTACTCGGAAGGCTGAGGCAGAAGAATCACTTAAATCTGGGAGGTAGCAGTTGCGGTTATCTGAGATGGCACCATTGTACTCCAGCCTGGGCAACAAGAGTGAAACTCCGTCTCAAAAAAAAAAAAAAAGAAAAAGAGTAGAGAAATTATTAAAGTACTAGGTAATAAGATACAACAGTAAAGTGTAAGAACAATACAATATACCATAAATTATGTGGGTTTATTATAAAAATTCAAGGATGGTTCAAACCTAGGAAATTTCTTAACATAATACATTATTATCAAGAAAAAGAGAAAAACTATAAATAAGATAAACTGGGAAAAACAGCTGTAAAGACCATTATGGAAATATAAAATTAGAATGTAGACTGTTGATTAGCTAATGGTATGGTATAAATGTTAAGCATTCTGATGTTGATAACTTCACTAGGGTTATGTATAAGATTGTCTTTATCTTAGAAAATATACACTGACATGTTTAGGGATGAAGGAACATGGTATCTCCAACTTTCGAATGGTTAAAAAAATAAGATGCTGTAAGATGGAGATACTAAAAGAGACTGCTAAGACACATGATACAAAATATACCATATTTTGCCAATTTTTTACAAGTTTAAAATTTAATTAAAACTATAAAGTTACCAAAATAAAAAAATAATAGAAGGAAGCTAAATACTTAAATGTGAAAAACACAACTAGTGAAACCTAACAGCAAACACTATACAATCTGAAGGCATTTTCATCAAAATTAGACAAAGAGTGAGGATGCTCATTATAATTTTGCTTACCTTATTGTATTAGCTAACAACGTAATGTAAGAAAATGAAATAACTAGTATATGAGAAGATAAAGCAAATCACTTTTACTTTCAGATCACATGATTGTATTATCTACCTTATTTTCAGAAAAACCAAGAAATACTAATAAGCATGAATGGTGATAAGAGGATTTGGCAAAGTAATTGGATATAAGATAATTGTACAGAAATCAGTCAAATCACTGTAAAGTTTTTCTTTATACTAACAATAATCAGAAGTGAAAATGATTTTTAAAACCCTATTAAAAATAGTAATAAAAAACATGATAATTAGAAGTAAATATCACAAAGTATGGGATCTAAATGAAAAAGTTAGAAAGAAATTTGATCAAAGGACATAAAAAGGACCCGAAACAAACATGGAAAGACACTTCCTATTTCTGTAAATAAACAGCTGTAAAAATATGCCAATTTATTGGAAGGCTGAGGTGAGCAGATCACTTGAGCACAGGAGTTCAAAACCTGCCTGGGTAACGTGGCAGAGACAATCATTTGTCTCTACTAAAAATACAAAAACTAGCCAGGTGTGGTGGTACATGCCTGGAGTCCCAGCTACCTGGGAGTCTGAGAAGTGAGAATTGCTTGAGCCTGGGAGGTCAAGGCCACAGTGAGCCATAATGGTGCAACTGCACTCCAGCATGGATGACAGAGTGAGACCTTGTCTCAAACAAAACAAAACAAAACACCCCAAAACTCAACCCAAATTAACATATAAATTAAATACACTTTGAGTAAGACTAAAATGGAGTTTTTAAAAAAGAGGGTATGGTTAAACAAAAGTTCATATGTAAAAATAAATATCTATATAAGACTAGCTGAGAAATTACACTTTAAGTGCAAACGATGAAGAATCTAGAAAAAGATCTAATTCAGTGGGTAAAGGTGACTTACTTAATAATTAATGCTGACATAAATGGCTTCCTATTTAGAAGTAAACAAAGCCTTATATGATGTAGAGAAACAAATTATCAATAAATTAAAGATTGTAATATAAGAAATAAAACAAAAAAATTAGAAGAAAACAAATTTTTTTGAGACAGAATCTTGCTCTCTCACCCAGGCTGGAGTGCAGTGTCAGGATCTCGGCTCACTGCAGCCTCTGCTTCCCTGGCTCAAGCAATCCTCCCACCTCAGCCTCCCATGTATTGCAGCTAGGACTATAGGCATGTGCCACCATGCTGTGCTAGATTTTTTACATGGAAGAAATTTCTAGATACTTTTAATAAATTTGGAGTGGGAGAAAGCCTGTTAATTAAGACAATGTAGAAAACATAGAAGCTGGCTGGGCACGGTGGCTCACGCCTGTAATCCCAGAACTTTGGGAAGCTGAGGTGGGCGGATCACTGAAGGGCAGGAGTTTGAGACCAGCCTGGCCAACATGGTGAAACCCCATTTCTACTAAAAATACAAAGAAAAAAAAGATTAGCTAGGTGTGGTGGCACATGCCTGTAATCCCAGCTACATGGGAGGCTAAGGCAGGAGCATCGCTTGAACCCTGGAGGCAAAGGTTGCAGTAAGCCAAGATCATGTCATTGCACTCCAGTCTGGGTGACAGAGCGAGACTCCATCTGAAAAAAGAAAAGAAAACAGAAGCTATTTAACAAAAATGATACTTCCTGGGACAATATTATTATGAGAATGCAATAAGGTTGATGAAGACTATAAATCTATAATTTATAGTAGTCCCACAAGAAAGAAAGTAGAAATGTTACCATACTAATAAGACAATAAAAATAATTACTGTTTTCCTAACAGAGGTAAAAAGGAAGAATCTTTGGAAAGTAATAGAGAATAAGTAATGAATCAGACAGTAAACCTAGGAAAAAATGTGGTGATTTGGACAGGACAAAATGTGGGTAAAAAGAATACAAAGGAGCTCAGTCACTGCCAGAAAACAATCTGATGTCTTAGCAGAAGATTTCGCTAGTATTCTCAGGGTGAATCTCTGATCTAAACCAAGAACATTTAAATATGTGACTACCTGTTGTGTTATTTGCCATATCATACATGTAGTATCTCTGGAACCAGAAATCAAATGTATTCCACAGTAATCTGTAGCCAAGCAAGTCACAATATCTGTAAGAAAAGGAATAAAATAAAATGAAATACCTGGTTTTGCTAGAATAGAACTTAAAGAGCAATTTATGTTAATGTTCTAACTATTCCTAAAGCAGTGATACCAACACGGGGGAATGCAGGCATTACTGGAAAAGCACTGGCCAAGAGTAACACAGGAAAGCAGCAGTGTCAAAATCACATTGGAGAGCTTTCTTTGAAATCACCCTTTTTTGAGCATGAGAAGTAGACACGCAGTATGGGGAATGACTACCACAATCTTGGGAGGAGGTTAGATAGTTTGAAATAGATCCCCAGTTAATTTTCATATGCTTCTTTGCTTTCTCATCCCTTTACCTTCTACTCCCATTGGGAATTGTTATCCTATAAAATATGTGTCCTTAGAAAAACTATACATACTATACTATAAATTTGCAATACAAAATATATTTTTTCTAAACTATAAACAGCTGAGCTAAGTGATATCTTAGAACTGACTGGTACAGAATGGGCAGCAGACTCCATTTTCCTTCCCTGACAGGCTTAAAGAAAAAAATATACTCAATGTTTTATTCTTATACTGAAGACTGAGACACTAAGAAGTAGCAAGTTAAAACTACATTCAAGAATTTTATCACTCTCATGTTTAACTGTTAACATAGTAATAGGGCAGTTGATGTCTTATTAAATGACAACAGATTTTGCTACTATTTTGTCTTAAAATTCTTATCTTTATCACCCATTAAAAAAAAACGTAGCTTAACATTTTCCAGATACTATGAAGCTTTATTAAATTTACATGGTGCTTTATTATATCCAAAATACATGATATATTCCTATAGAAAGCATATATTTATAATCCTACACAATCACAAAGTTCACTCAGCTTCAAAGGTAAAATTTAGTGCTCTTTACAAGGAGCATGTACTACTTTTACAGTTAAGAAAAAAAAATTGGGGGGTGTTCTTGGAAAAAAAGTTAATGCTTACCCATATGCCGGATGATGTGTGAGATAATTTTGCCTTTTGTAAGTGACATCACTTGAATGCTATTATCCCAGTATCCAGCACTGAAGAGCAACTTTGCATCATGTGATACTACAAATAGCTTAGAAGTGACCTCTAGCCCAGGAGCAAAAGGACCATTCATACTGCGCTGAGTTCTGTAAACACAAAAATTAGACTTTTCCTTAAAAGATCACTTACACTGATATAAACTATTCTTTTTAAACATCTCTAAAAAAGAAATAAAAAATTAGTCCCAAATGCCCTATTTGTAAATGTCTATTAATAAACGACAGACTTTCAGAAAATGTGTTATCTCACTACAATGTTTTTTATAAAATAAGAATATACATAATAGCCTTAAGTGCTAAGCAAAACGTTGCGATCAGTGGAAGTGTGGAAAAAAAGCTTCAATCTTGGCTTTCAAAGACAACTGAATAAAACTGGCGATTTTGTAAATGGCAGCCTTAAAGTTTAAAGGCAAGACAAGATATGCCAGCACTAGGAATATCAGAAATAAACTTAAACCAGGGATGTACTACACAAGGTGATGCGTAGGAGATAAATCAGGCAGATAAGTGTGTATCTAACAACACTCATGATGACCGTTCTCCTTTTGAACCAAAGCAAGCATGCTGGTTTTATCAGCTTCCAAGTGCAATACCTATGAGCTTAGCCAATCTAGATTCTGCAGAAAGACAAGTGATTACACTTCATTGTGTATACAGAAAATACACACACTAATTCTCTTACTCTAGCTATAAAACTTTATTATTCAATATTAATTTGCTGAGAATATGCTTCTTACAAAACATAATAGTACTATGAGGATAAGAAAAAAAGACATTGCCCTGAATCTTAGGGAGTTGTATTCTAGTTGAGGAAGACAAAGATATGATAACAATTATATCATTATAGTTTTAAAATATATGGTATAATGTGACCCTCAAGACTGAATGTGATTTTCAAATTTTATTTTTAGTTTTTTTGGAGACAGAGTCTCACTCTGTTGTCCAGGCTGTAGTGCAGTGGCACAATCTCAAATCACTGCAACCTCTGTCTCCTGGGTTCAAGTGATTCTCCTGTCTCAGCCTCCCAAGTAGCTTGAATTATAGGTGCTCACTATCATGACTGGCTAACTTTTGTATTTTTAGTAGAGACGGGGTTTTGCCATGTTGGCCAGGCTGGTCTTGAATTCCTGACCTCAGGTAATCTACAGGCCTCCGCCTCCTAAGTGCTGGGATTACAGGCATGAGCCACTGTGCCTGGTCATGAATGTGATTTAACCAGAAAAAAATATAAGCAAATAAATAGGATAACTCAGTGTAAGGGAAGCACAGCTTTAAGTTAGAACATAACTTTTAAAGATCAAAATACATAGGTTTTATTTTTAAATAAGGTAGAATGAAATTACAAGGAAGTCTATTATTCCTAATGTAATTTTATTTCTATAACGGATATTATGGAAATTAAGTTTATATTTAAACCAATATAAATTCAGGACAGAACTTAAAAATAAGGGAAGGCTTGGGAGGGGAGGGAATGGAGAGAGGGAAAGGGAAGGAAGGAAGGAAGGGAGGGAGGGAGGGAGGGAGGGAGGGAGGGAGGGAGGGAGGGAAGGAAGAAGAGACAGTTTGATCTCAAAACATTACTTTCAGGGCCAGGAAGGGTGGCTGATGCCTGTAATCCCAGCACTTTGGGAGGCCGAGGTAGGCATATCATTTGAGGTCAGGAGTTTGAGACCAGCCTGGCCAACATGGTGAAACCCGAGCTCTACTTAAAAAAAAAAAAAAAAAGAAAAAAAATTAGCCAGAGAATCACTTGAGCCTGGGAGGCAGAGGTTGCAGTGAGTTGAGCTTGTGCCACTGCACTCCAGCCTGGGTGACAGAGTGACACTCTTCTCAAAAAAACAAAAAACATTACTTTCAGAATAATGTGAATCAATTAATCCAGTTGTTTTCCTGGCAATAAGGTACCTGGTATAGCTGTTTTGCTTTAAATATTCATTTACTTACTTCGGATTTGTCACAGTTTGATCCTTGATGAATGTAAAGTAATTAGAAATGTTTCTGTCATAAGGCAACCATCCATGGGTTCCAATTACATAATTCATACTTATTGTTATCTGGAAAAGAACATATGAAGACTCAAATTAAATGAAAGATTAAGGAAAGCAGCACAGAATAACCCAGAATAGCCAGATGCTCACATGACACTGGCATTTATCACTTAGGGAATACTGTAAGACTGTGTACTTCAAACACAAAACTCATTAAGAACATTTTAAAATAATTCAAACAGAAAAAGCTCTTTGTTTATCTTTTATTTTTTGAGCCAGGGTTTCACTCTGTTGCTCAAGCTGGAGCATAGCGACATGATCTCAGCTCACTGCAACCTTCAGGCATGTGCCACCATGCCCGGCTAATTTTTGTATTTTTTGTTGAGACATGGTTTCATCGTGTTGCCCAAGCTAGTCTCCAACTCCTGGCCTCTCACCTCGGCCTCCCAAAGTGTTGGAATGACAGGCATGAGCCACCACACCTGGCCTTGTTTATCTTATTGTAAGAAGACTTGTCCAATTTTTTTTTTTTGTTTTTGAGATAGGGTCTTGCTCTGTCACCTAGGCTGGAGTGCAGTGGGATGATCACAGCTCACTTAAAACCTCCTGGGCTCAAGCAATCCTCCAACCTCAGCCTCCTGAGTAGCTGGGACTACAGGCAGGCACCACCACGCCTGGTTACTTTTTTGTATTTTTGGTAGACATGGGGTTTTGCCATGTTGCCCAGACTGATCTCAAACTTCTAAGCTCAAGCTATCCACCTACCTCAGCCTCCCAAAGTGCTAGGATTACAGGTGTGAGCCACTGTGCTCGGCCCAATTTGTTTTTCTTTAGGAAGATTATTTTTTCTCATGATTTCTCAAAGTTTATTGGCACTTATTAGCTGGCAGTTGGAAGAAATTCAGGTGCCAGTCTTACCATAAAAATATAATATATATCATTTAGAACATAAATCAGAAGCAGAATTTACAATGAATTGTTAAGGTTTCCTTGTAGTGACAGTCATAGTGAGTAAGTTCTCTTCAAAACAAAAAGCTCTTATCCTCTTGATTATAAAAGTAACAGTGACCTCCCCCACAAAGGAAATTCTGGTAACTTTAAAAAAACACAGGCACTTTGTGAGACTCAGGTGGGAGGACCACTTGAGCTCAGGAGTTTGAGACTAGCCTGGGCAACAGGGCAAAACCTGATCTCTACAAAAGAAATACAAAAATTAGACAACCATGGTGGTGTGTACCTGCAGTCCCAGCTACTCAAGAGGCTGAGGTGGAAGGGTCACCTGAGCCCAGGAGGTCAAGGTTGCAGTGAGCTGTGATTGGCATGCCAGTCTGGGTGACAATGTTGCCCAAGCTGGTCTTGAAGTCCTGACCTCACGTGATCTGCCCACCTTCACCTCCCAAAGTGCTGGGATTACAGGCATGAGCCACTGTGCCCAGACTATTTTTGTATATCTTTTTAGATTTTATTTTTCTGAACAAACACACTATGTGTAATTCCAAAAATAGGTCAAGTTCTGGATCTCTACTATTCACTGTGTTATACTCAAATTTTTATTATTTCTAAATGATAAAATTAAAATAAGACAGATCTAGGTTTGGTCTCTGTGCCAAGGTCCCAGATCCCTCATTTGCTGTCCATGTGACCTTGGGCAAGTTACTTCCCTGAGTTTTAACTTTTTATCTATAGAAGCGAAATAATTAATAGTGTTTATCTCACAAGATTGTTAGATAATTCAATAAAAATTCATGTAAAATACTCACTAAAGTGTCCTGCATGTACATCTTAATTCTACATTATTTCTTATTATTATAGTCTCACAATAAATTTTAATATAAAATGTTATCCCCTATTATTTTTCTGAACAAACACACTGTGTAATTCCAAAAATAGGTCAAATTCTGGATCTCTACTATTCACTGTGTTATACTCACATTTTTATTATTTCTAAATGATAAAATTAAAATAAGACAGATCTAGGTTTGGGCTCTGTGTCAAGGTCCCAGATCCCTCATTTGCTATCCATGTGACCTTGGGCAAGTTACTTCCCTGAGTTTTAACTTTTTATCTATAGAAGCGAAATAATTAATAGTGTTTATCTCACAAGATTGTTAGATGATTCAATAAAAATTCATGTAAAATACTCACTAAAGTGTCCTGCATGTACATTTTAATTCTACATTATTTCTTATTATTATAGTCTCACAATAAATTTTAATATAAAATGTTATCCCCTATTTTTCTTATATAACATTTCCTGGTTATTTTTACATATTTACTCTTCCAGATAAACTTTAGAATTACAGTAACTACATAAAATAAAAGCTGTTTAACAGAAGTTTTGTTTTTATACTTGGCTGAATTAATTCTACAAAAATTTTCTCTATTTTAAAAATGTGTTTTGTTTTTTTTTGGTTTTTTTTTTTTTTTGAGACACGATCCAACTCTGTTCTCCAGGCTGGAATGCAGCAGTATGATCACGGCTCACTGGAATCTTGACTTCCAGGGCTCAGGTGATCCTCCCACCTCAGCCTCCCGAGTACTTGAGACTACAGGTACACACCACCATGCCCAGCTAATTTTTTGTATTTTTTTGTAGAGACAGGGTTTCCCCATGTTACTTAGGCTAGTCTTGAATCCTGGGCTCAGGCAATCTGTTTGTCTCAGCTTCCCAAAGTGCTGGGATTACAGGCATGAACCACTGTGCACAGCCATAAAGTGGCTTTTAAAAAATATTTACTTCCAATCAATATCGTGAAAATGGCCATACTGCCCAAAGTAATTAATAGATTAAACGCTATCCCCATCAAGCTACCACTGACCTTCCTCACAGAACTGGAAAAAACCACCTTAAACTTCATATGGAACCAAAAAAGAGCCCACATAGCCAAGGTAATCCTAAGCAAAAAGAACAAAGCTGGAGGCATCACACTACCAGACTTCAAACTATACTACAAGCCTACAGTAATCAAAACAACATGGTACTGGTACCAAAACAAGAGACATAGACCAATGGAACAGAACAGAGACCTCAGAAGTAATGCCACACATCTACAACCATCTGATCTTTTACAAACCTGACAAAAAAAAACAATGGGGAAAGGATTCCCTGTTTAATAAATGGTGTTGGGAAAACTGGCTAGCCATAAGCAGCTGAAACTGGACCCTTCCTTACACCCTACACTAAAATTAACTCCAGATGGATCAAAGACTTAAACATAAGACCTAACACCATAAAAACCCTAGAAGAAAACCGAGGCAATACCATTCAGGACATAGGCATAGGCAAGGACTTCATGACTAAAACACCAAAAGCAATGGCAACAAAAGCCAAAATAGACAAATGGGACTTAATTAAACTCAAGAGTTTCTGAAGAATCACTAGAGTGAACCGGCAACCAACAGAATGGGGAAAAATTTTTGCAAGCTACCCATCAGACAAAGGGCTAATATCCAGAATCTACAAAGAACTAAAGCAGATTTACAAGAAACAAACAAACAAACCCATTCAAAAGTGGGTGAAGGATATGAACAGACGCTTTTCAAAAGAAAACATTTATGAGGCCAACAAACATATGAAAAAATGCTCATCATCACTAGTCATTAGAGAAATGCAAATCAAAAACCACATTGAGATACCATCTCATGCCAGTTAGAATGGCAATCATTAAAAAATCTGGAGACGACAGATGCTGAAGAGGATGTGGAGAAATGGGAACACTTTTACACTGTTGGTCAGAGTGTAAATTAATTCAACCATTGTGGAAGACAATATGGCGATTCCTCAAGGATCTAGAAATAGAAACACTATTTGACCCAGCAATCCCATTATTGGGTAGATACCCAAAGGATTGTAAATAATTCTATTATAAAGATACATGCACATGTATGTTCACTTTGGCACTGTTTACAATAGCAAAGACCTGGAAACAACCCAAATGCCCATCAGTGATAGACTGGACAAAGAAAATGTGGCACATATACACCATAGAATACTATGCAGCCACAAAAAAGGATGAGTTCATGTCCTTTGTAGTGACATGGATGAATCTGGAAATCATAATTCTCCGCAAACTGACATAAGAACATAAAACCAAACACTGCATGTTTTCACTCACAGGCGGCTGATGAACAATGAGAAAACATGGGCATAGGGAAGGGAACATCACACATGGGGGTAGGCGGTGCGGGGGAAGGCAGGGGGGAGGGGAGGGGAGGAACAGTAGGGGGCGAGGAGGTTGGGGAGGGATAACACTGAGAGAAATGCCTGATGTAGGTGATGGGGGGATGGAGACAGCAAACTACCATGGCATGTGTGTACCTATGCAACAATCCTGCAGGATGTGCACATGTACCCCAGAGCTTAAAGTACAATAAAAAATAAAAGCAAAACAAAAAAATTTACTTCCTCCTTCCTCTTTTTTTTTTAATTGCATTTTAGGTTTTGGGGTACATGTGCAGAATCTCCTTCCTCTTTTTTTCCCCCAAGTTATAATACATACAGACATGACAGTGTGAAAAAGGTAAAAATCAACTTACCAGTAACTCAGGGCTGCCTTGAGACATAAAAGAACGATACTGATTTTTGGGGACAGTGGCCTTTAATAGTGGAATACCATCACTAATCCCCTATAAAATAAAAAAGGTTTAGTGGCTGATTCTGCTCATCTTTATTAGGTACAAATTACTGAAAACTTCTATTTCTTTAAATAAGGATGAATCCTGTGATACATCATTTTATTCTCTTGAAGTATATAAACAATTAATTTAAAATTAAGAAAAGGAATCATATACCATGTATACATGACATACATGACACTTCTGAAACCCATCACCTTCTGTTCAACTACTCTGCTGTTAAAAAGAGATCAAAAAGCAGCAATCATTTAAAACAGCCAATGATTTAGAAACTACCCTAAGTTATACTGACATAAATATAAAACAGAAAATATGGGCCAGGCGCGGTGGCTCAAGCCTGTAATCCCAGCACTTTGGGAGGCCGAGGCGGGTGGATCACGAGGTCAACAGATCGAGACCATCTTGGTCAACATGGTGAAACCCCGTCTCTACTAAAATTACAAAAAATTAGCTGGGCATGGTGGTGCGTGCCTGTAATCCGAGCTGCTCGGGAGGCTGAGGCAGGAGAATTGCCTGAACCCAGGAGACGGAGATTGCGGTGAGCCGAGATCGCGCCATTGCACTCCAGCCTGGGTAACAAGGGCGAAACTCCACTCAAAAAAAAAATAAAAAATAAAAAATAAAACAGAAAATATGGATCCTATATAAGAACATGTTTCTCAAATAAGACAAATGAGAAAATTAGTCACAATTTATAAAAATTTCCTTTTGGGTCTAACTTTTAAAAAATACATCTAACCCATTAACTGGGGTATTTCCTGAAAGCCAAAGTAGTACCATAAAATAAAGACAGTTCTCAGATAATATCTGCCATTATCTCATAACAATGAGAAAGAGAACAATAATTTGAACTCGGTTCCTTGATGTGACAATAGTTCATAAGTGATACCTAACATTTACTAGTAAATGATAAAATTATTGGGTATGTACTATGTATCAGGTGTTGTTCTAAGAACTTAATAGGAATTAAGTAACAAATTCTGAAATTAATTATAATTTATAAAATTATAAAAAGTTGGCGATTATCTTTTCTCTTCACATTTTGAATTAATCCAGAGAAGAATGACTTCCATTTGAACAAGCTAAATGAAAATGATGCCTGAAAAAAATCCATTTATTAAGCCATTGCTTTCACTACTGCATCTACTTTCTTCATGACTTGAAAACCTATGAAGAGATGATCTACAAAAGCCCTTCTCTTTTCATATGAATATATGGGGAAATACCTCTAATGAAAATGAAAAGGGATTAACAAGTTACTGGTACCCAAGGAAATCTATTGTGCTCTTTATACTGATCTAGATACTGAATGTGTCCTGGGGAAAACCACTATGTGACATGGTGGGTACTAAGAAGGGCAAATTTCTTGCTGCTGCACCTCCAGATGGAACTTGGAATGTACTATATTACAAAATAAGTTACAAATGATTAGATATAATAAAAATACTTCTATTGGCCTTACAGAATAAATATAGTATTGCATGTCCATCAGATTATGGGTCAAATACGGTCTCATGTGTTGCTCTCATGCAGTAAAGAGTTAAGGCCTGAGACTGCCATCATTATTATAGAAAGGCCTACTTGCAAGACTGGCCTTTGGTTGGCACCTAGAACCTGGCTGGCAAACAGTTCCTCCTTATACTGACATAAAACTTTCCCTCAATGATAAGGGTGTCTCATTACACCTAGACTGTTTGTGCAAATAGTATGGTTTATGCTAAACACTTGTTTTACTTCTGCAGTATGGAATTTTGGTATGTGCTAGGCAGAGGGATGTATATATACATGACCAGCCTCCAATAAAAACCTTGGGCACTGGGTCTCTACTGAACTTCTCTGATGACAAAAAATGTGTTTCCGCATTTCATTACTGAAATAATTAAGTATATCTTATGTGACTCCACTAGGAAAGGTCTCTTGGACACCTGTGTCTGCCTTCCCCTGGACTTCACACCATGTGCCTTCTCCCTTTGCTGATGTTGCTTTGTATCCTTGCACTGTAATAAATCTCATGAGCCATGTATACAACTACCTGTTGAATTCCATGAGAAATGAATTATCAAAAAATTCTATTTTGTAGAGTAATTCTATTCCTGTTCTATTTGACTACTCATTCTATCAACTAACAATGTGACTTAATTAGGATCTATTTTATATATGAGCAGGCATTATAATTAAGAGCTATTTTTCCATCTATATATCATCTTGACTGTCACAAAAAGCATTTTAAATCAAATTATTTGCTCTTCCTTGTGAAGAAAATGTGAAGTAGATGAAAGAAAGCCAAGAAAAACAGTTCAGACCACCACTCAGCAGCAAACAAATCCTATCAAAAAATTCTATTTTTGATAATTCATTTTCCCATGGTATTGAATCTGAGAAACACATTGCAGTGGTACTCTAATGCAGGGTTTTACAAACTACAGCCTGTGGGACAAAGCCAGCCCACCACCTGTTTTGTAGGCAGTGAGTGAACTAAGAATAGATTTTATATTTTTAGATGACTACATTTTAAGGGGTTATATATGCACCTACAGAATATCTTTGATTTTGCCTTTTGGCCTGAAAAGCCCAGAATAGTTACCAGTTAGACCTATCTCACTGCTGCATACTTTTCAAATAAGTTATTTGAAACTTTCAAATAAGTTATTTGAAAAGTTTACCAACCTCTAGTGTATTGCAAATACTGTTCTATGTATATCTTTAATCTAATCTTAGCAACTTTTTATCTTCAATTTTCTTTTTGTGAAGGGTGCTATCTGTCCTAACTACATTCACAGGTATGAATGCATTTTGTAATCACATTCTAAATTTCCCAAAGTAATTCAATACGTATATTTAAACATTTGAGTTTTTTATTTAAACTCTTTCAATTATATATACCACTAACTATTGCTGTTTTACTTGACTACTCATTCTATCAATTAACAATGTGACTTATTAGGACCTATTTTATATATGAGCAGATATTATAATTAAGAGCTATTATTCTCTCTACATATCATCTTGACAGTCACAGAAAGCATTTTAAATCAAATTATTTGTCTTCCCTGTCAGGAAAATATGAAGTAGATGAAAGAAAGCCAAGAAAAACATTTCAGACTACCACTCAGCAGCAAATAAAAGCTTTCAATAAAAATCTTTTACAAATCGAAGAACAGATGATTACGATATAATTTAATGTCTTGAATTAAATATTATAATCCTTCCTTCCCATTAAATAGTAAAAGAACTTTAAAATGTACAGAATTTAGACAAAACCCTTTGATATAACCAAGCTGGATATTACCTCTATAAAAAATGACTTGAGTTCAGGGAGGTGTTGAAACAGGTTTAGGGTCGAAGTGTCTATTTTGGTCGGCTTCTGTACTGCTTCTTCTGCTGATAATCTTGGAGGGTGAGGTTCCTTCAAAATAATTTTAAGGAAAAACAATTCCATATCTATATTATTTATCTCTCTGTGTGTTCCTTCATATACACTAGGCTCTAGCTACAGTGAATTACATACCATGCATTGTTCACAATTCCAGGCATAGGCTCAGACTATTCTCTTAGCAGAGTTACTACTTTCTTCATTTCTTTGGAAACCCCACTTCTACTTTAAAGTTTTTCTTACTGATATCTCTCCTAAATTTTTAAGTCAGAATTTATTATTCTTTTTTATTATTTTCCCTTGGCCAATAATTTACATTTTATTTATAATTTATTTCTTTCTATATTGGATCACACATAGTTGTTTATGGTCTGTCTTCCCCAACTAGGCTACAAATGCCTTACAGCTAGAGAAGCCTTATTCATTTTTGGATTTCCATACTAGACCAATATCTCACACATGTTAGATATTGGTAAAATTAAATGTAGTATTCAAAATTCAAAATGTATAATTTGGATGAATCTTTAATTCCTTGAACAAGATCAAAATGTCAACACTGGCCAGGCACGGTGGCTCACACCTGAAATCCTAGCACTTTGGGAGGCTGAGGCGGCAGATTATTTGAGGCCAGGAGTTCAAGACCAAGTCCTGGCCAACGTGATGAAACCATGTCTCTAGTAAAAATACAAAAATTAGCCAGGCATGGTGGTGTAGTCACAGCTACTTGGGAGGCTGAGGCAGGAGAATCACTTGAACCCGCAAGATGGAAATTGCAGTGGGTCAAGATCGTGCCACTGCACTCCAGCCTGGGTTACAGAGTGAGACTCTGTTTCAAAAAAGAAAAAGAAAAAAAAAAAGTCAATACTAATAGAATTATTGGTACTGCTGCATACTTTTCAAGTAAGTTATTCTTCCTCAACTTTCATGTCATAAACACAGAGCAGTATCATCTATATAAATATGAAATAAATGACAAATAAAATGAACATTCCAAAGGCATAGTTAAAAGGCAGAACAGAATTCTATCTAATGTAAATTCTTTCATCTCTACAACAAAATACTGATTATAGGCAATAGTACTTAGCTATAAGTACTAAAATATTTAGCTTTTAAACCGGGCATGGTGGCTCACACCTGTAATCCCAGCACTTTGGGAGACCGAGGCAGGCAGGTCACCTGAGGTTAGGAGTTCGAGAGCAGCCTACCCAACACGGTAAAATCCCATCTCTACTAAAAATACAAAAAATTAGCCGGGCATGGTGGTGGGTGCCTATAATCCCACTACTTGGGAGGCTGAGGCAGGAGAATTGCTTGAACCCCAGAGGTGGAGGTTGCAGTGAGCTGAGATCATGCCACTGCACTCCAGCCTGGGCAACAAGAGTGAAACTCCATTTCAAGAAAAAAAAATTAGTTTTTAATAAATGTTATTCACTTTATTTCAAATCAGAGGCTGATATTTGTATCATTTTTAATGATAATAAAAACTAATTAGTGCCACTTGCAAAACAAAAAGAAAGGGAAAACAGGTATAAAAATATGATAGCATCTATTTCAAAGCCCTATGAAGCATCCTGTTTTAGTCTGCTACTTTTGCTTTCTGACTGTACCAGAACTTAAGGGATAAAGCACTGACTTTATATATGACAATTTTGTAAAAACCAGTGTTGGAGGTTCAAAGCAAACCGTTGCTAAGGAACAGTAACAATTACAAAGCTTAGCCCAATTCTGTATTGACAGAAGTACACCTACAAGTTAGAGCTTAGATACATTTACTGTTGTAATAGCTGTGGCGATTTCAGTTCAATACTGTATATCTACTATATTCAAGAGACATACAAAGATGATTAAGAGAAAGTTGCTGCCTTTAATATATTTATAACGTACTGAGGCAAATGGATAAATATACAACCTAAGGCAACAAGTGTCATAATTAGGTAGCAAACAAAGGCCCATAAGAACATTTAGGAGATCTAGTTTAACAGGGGGCTTACAGCTACTAATTCAGAGGAAACATGACATGTTAGAAAGACTTTGGATTTAGATGGTCAGGTATATAATCCTAGTCTTTCTTATTGTGTAAACTTAGAAAAGTATTTAATTTCTCAAAGGCATTATAGGCCAGGTATTACTTTCTGTGAGGCTTGGCTTTATCTCCTAAAAAATGAGGATAACTGGATTTTTACTATGAGAATTAGATAAAGTACCTAACACCATGATTGCTTAAGAAAGTATCTACTTAATAAATGATATACACTTTTTGTGTATTCCATATTGCTGAATTCAACTACTAAAAAATATCAAGACATCTTTGAAAACATTAGATTAATTTCCATGAATCCAAAACTGTGTGTCATCAGAAAGATGATTTAATTTCAGATACTAGTATGGGGAAAGAAATATACATAGTAATATGTAATCATTTTATTCTACATTTTAATATTCTATAATTTGATTCTTAGGACTGGGTTTGGGCTCTGGAAAGTAAGTGCCTTTTTGGGCAGATGTTAGCTATTAGAAGTTTTACATGTGGAACGAGTCCCAATATGAGGAGTTTTAATGGCATACCCTAATTAGTACTCAGTTTTTCTTCTCGTAATTAATACAAGGCTTTCTGAGCAAATAGAAATCTTTCTGGGACTGAGAGTAATTGGCTATGTATATGGATTCTGACTGCAATATTTTGTTATATAAAAATAAAAACATGACTTAAACCTAATTTTTAAGTGACAGTATAATTTGTTTTCTAGATGGGAATTCCAAAATAAGGGTTTACATCATTAAAATCCTTAATATCCTTAAAAATACTGGTAATACTATTCCTTAGTAATTCAATTATTAGACTTCTTAAGTTGTTGATAACATATGACTTACCTTTAATAGTTGACAAGGTGTTTGCCCAAAATTATTAATCATCCCTTCTAAGGCTTTTCTTTCTTTCTCATCTGTTAAGGCATCCAGATCCACAGCTCCTAAAAGCAGGAGAAAAAGTTGACTTACTACAGAGTGAAAACAAATCAGAAAGCCACATCACCGATTAATGTATCAGGCTCTTGGGAGTGGGAGGTGTGTGTGTGTGTGTGTGTGTGTGTGTGTGTGTGTGTTTTTAAATGGGGTCTTGCTCTGTCACCCACACTAGAGCGCAGTGGTGCAATCTTGACTCACTGCAACCTCTACCTCCCCAGTTCAAGCGATTCTCTTACCTCAACCTCCTGAGTAGCTAGGACTACAGGTGGGTGCCACCACACCCAGCTAATTTTTGTTATTTTAGTAGAGATGGGGTTTCACTGAGTTGACCAGACTGGTCTTGAACTTCTGACCTCAGATGATCCACCTACCCCAGCCTCCCAAAGTGCCGGGATTATAGGCATGAGCCACCAAGCCCAGCCTCATTGGTATAGTTTCAACCAAATATTATTCCATTCTTCAATTTATAATGTTGTGAAAAGGTAATTAAAAAAAATCAGCAACTCACCAAACATTAAATATATATAAAAATTAGCAGGCCGGGTGTGGTGGCTCATGCCTGTAATCCCAGCACTTTGGGAGGCCGAGATGGGCAGATCATGAGGTCAAGAGATTGAGACCATCCTGGCCAACGTGGTGAAACCCTGTCTCTACTAAAGAAGTAGAAAAAATTAGCTGGACATGGTGGCATGCACCTGTAGTCTCAGCTACTCGGGAGGATGAGACAGGATAATTGCTTGAAACTGGAAAACGGAAGTTGCAGTGAGCTGGAATTGTGCCACTGCACTCCAGCCTGGTGATAAAGCGAGTCTCTGCCTCAAAAAAAAAAAGCTAAAGTATTTTAAACAATTAAAAGTTAAATGGTATTTTATGAAAGTTTCTATTGGGCCGGGGGTGGTGGGTCACACCTGTAACCCCAGCACTTTGGGAAGCTGAGGTGGGAGGATAGCTTGTGGCCCAGAGTTTGAAAGCAGCCAGGGCAACTAAGTGAGACTTCGTCTCTCTAAAAATTTAAAAAATTAGCCAGGCGCGGTGGTATGCCTGCAGTTTCCAGCTACTCAGGAGGCTGAGGCAGGAGCAATTGTTTGACCCCAGGAATTCCAGATTGCAGTCCACTATGATTACGCCAATGCACTCCAGCCTGGGTGACAGGGCAAGAACCTATCACAGAATAAATAAAAATCAATAAAAGTTTCTTTTGCAAAAATACAAACTATACTCAGAATATACCTAATTGTTTTCATCATGATAGTCAAATTCAAACAAGAGTAGTAACTACACAAAAATACTGCTTTAAGTTATTGCTTGAAACAAAGGATTTGAAAGGTAATATTCTGGTTAATTGATTATACTCAGCCATAATCTAATATGGATTGTTACATGACTGATAATTGGCTAAATCTACATAAGTCCAAGCTTCTAACAGCCATGCAATACTTTCTCCCTACAAAACCTACTACCTGAATAGATATGGCATGGGAAAAATATGCTCATTTACCAGAAATCTCTCACTTTATTCACATTCACAAAACTTCACACTATTCACAATCTTTAGAACTATTAGTCTACTTAAGAATTAGTAAAGAACTACTTTTTAAAATAATTTTAAGGCCATCATAAAATATTCTTGATTCTAAGCTAAATAATGTGATCATATGTATCATTTAGAGAATTTCATTTGTAACTTCAAAGGCCTTGTTTCAAAATCTGCTGTTTAATACTGAATATTTAATATTTGACTCAACAGAATAGGATAAATATGTTAGAAATTAAAAACTTTTATGATATTGATAAGTGACATTTATAACTAGATTGGCATATATATACTTAACTACTATTACAAAAAAAGCAGACATCTCTTATTCTTTCAAGTAGAAAGATGTTTTTTAAATGTAGTCTTTCTCATATTAAATAGGCCCAAAATAACTGTAAACATATATTAAACAATAGTTTCTATCAAGGGAAAGCAAGAGAAAAAGTGTATAGATTTATACCTTCATAACTACAATAATAGAAAACGTTGAGCGCCTCTACTGCAGCTGGTCCCCTCTGTTTATAGCCAAAGATCAGATCTATCCATTCATGAAGATGAGCTGAAACATATTCACATTCCTAGAAAAAGAACAACTTTAATATAGAGATATCTTCCAACTACAATGTAAATTCAGTTCTTTAAAAAGGTAAGAACAAATTAAACATTTCCACACACAAATCTTTCTGGCTGCAAAATAAAATTCTCTCAAAATAATGCTAAGCATTTGTTCAATATCTACTACATACATTAACTATTCCTATCTACTATAATGTGAATATATTTATTAATATTAACATAATCATTTCCTAATAGGTGAATAAAATACAAATATGCTTATAGTAGCCCAAAAACTGCAACAGAAGAGCTAAAAGATAGCTATGGAATGCATCTCTGTGGTAAAATTTCCATTGAAGTAGTTGTCTAGAAATTCAGTTCAAGTAAAAAAAAAAAGATCAAGTTAAGAAAACAATGAAACCACATTTAGGTCGAAAAAATGGCTACAAATCATTCTCTCCTTCACAGTAACCACTTACTAAGAGGAGGACTGGCTGGCAGGTAGAGAACTCCTGGAAATTACTAGTGATAACTTGAAAGACAATGAGGAAATTGTTATTGGAGACAGGAAAAAATGAGACTCATGTTTTAGTTACACAAAAGAATGAACTCATGCATTTGGGTGTGCAGACTTCCAAACAGAACATTTTAAAGTACCATTTGGCTTCTTTTAGATGCTTATGATAAAGTGTGAGAGGAGTAAGATGGGCTAAAAAACAAACTATTTGATTTTTTGGTGGGGGAGACGGAGTCTCTTGCTCTGTCACCCAGGTTGGAGTGAGGTGGCACGATCTTGGCTCACTGCAACCTCCACCTCCCAAGGGTTCAAGTGATTCTCCTGCCTCAGCCTCCCAAGTAACTGGGATTACATGCCTGGCTAATTTTTTTTTATTTTTAGTAGAGATAGGGTTTTGCCATGTTGGCCAGGCTAGTCTTGAACTCCTGACCTCAGGTGATCTGGATGCCTCAGTCTCCCAAAGTGCCTCCCACCACACCCAGCCAAAAATGAACTATTTGATTTTTAAGCACAATTTAAAGAAAATATTAAAGAGCCAGATCTTGCTGGATTCTAAAATAAAACCATTGCAAGAGCCAGGCATGGTGGCTCACGTCCATTATCCCAGCACTCTGGGAGGTTGAAGTAGGCAGATTGCTTGAGTCCAGGAGTTTGAGACCAGTGTGGGCAACATGGCAAACCACCCCGCCTCCACCCCCCAGGGTACAAAAACTTAGCTGGGGATGGTAGCATGCACCTATGGTCACGGCTACTCAGGAGGCTGAGGTGGGAGGATCACCTGAGCCCAGGAGGACATGGCTGCAGTGACTTGTGACAATGCCATTGCATTCCAGCTGGGTGACATTTCTCAGTCCCAGGATATCTTATGTTTTTCCTCATTTTGAAGGCATTTCAGACATTCTGAAAACCACTTTGAGAGGCCAAAGACTCTCAAAATGAGAAACTGCCTAAGGCAACTATCAAATCAGAATGTTACCATTAAAATATGGTCTTAGATAAAAGTTTAGTTCAAGGGTTTGGCTGTAAAACAATCTCAGAAAGATTTAAGGTTGTGCCCCACAGACCCACTCAACTAGAAAACAGTGTCTAGGAATCTTAAGAGCATTTTTCCATAGTAGCCTCCCATCCAGCCCAAAGTAGATAAGGGTCTGTTTTGTAAAGTAATGCAGAATGGCTTTTGTCCAATAGAGCTGACACAGAAACCTATAAGGTTTTAAATGGAATTATACTAGTTTAGAGTAAAGGAGAGAAACTGTTTAAAAAAGAAGAGAGACCTTTGGCTTTCAATTTGCTGTGGTTAGGAAAGAGGCTGACAAAGATACTCATGTAAACAAAGTTTGTTTGTTATTTTTTTAATGGAATAAAAACAATGACTTAGTGGGGAGCCAAAAGCCCAAAGGTAGAACCAACAGCCACTGAGAACCCCTCAGGAAACAGGTCTGGGCCCTAATAGGAGATCTGACAGCATGTCCCTACTGGAATTCTGAATTGATATAAACCAGTGACTGCCAGGAGCCTCCTGTTTTTCTCTTCTTTTTGAATGGGAATGTCTGTTATAAGTTCTCTTATCATTTCATACCACTGTTGTTATAAGGTGACAGATAACTTGCCTCTTTAGTTCAGGCTTCAGATGCAAGAGGAGCCACATCTGAGTAGCTTCATCCATACACAGACTTGGTTACATAACAAGATCCTGAACTTTAGGCCTCAAGTCTTACTGCAGAATAGCAAACTACTGCCTGTGGGTCAAATTTGAGTCACTGCCAGATTTGTAGATTAGTAGTAGAACACAGCCACATCCATTTGTTTTTGCAATACAGTGGCAGAACTGAGTAGCTGTGACATGGATCTTATGACGAACGAAGGCAAAAGATTTACCCTCTGGCCCTTTACAGAGTTTGCCAATTCCTTCTCTAATGAGATGAGAGTTTTCTGGGAAGCATGTCTTGAGAGGAAGTGAATATATTTTGCATGTAGGACAAAAATAATTTGTGACCATAGGGCAGAATATATGTTGATTAAAGATAGCTGCAAATTCTTTCTCACTCTTAGCATTGAAAGATGGAGTTCAATTTAACCTCCTCTTCAATCTGGCACTGATACTGTTACTGTTTAAACATTAAAAAGTGGACAATTAGGAAAGACCTGGATTAGGAACAGCTCAGGATTGCAGCTCCCAGCGAAACCATGGAGGGTGAGTGGATGCTGCATTTCCAGACGGATTTTTATTGCCCACAGACCAGGAGATTCCCAGGCAGAGGAGTCCCACGGGTCACCAGTGCGGCTGTTTTGGCCAGCGCGGCTGCTTTGGCTGGTGCCCAGGAGCAGCGGTTCTCCATATAAAATACATGGGTCGGGGCACTGTTTTAGCTGGCGATTGGAGGTTGGGGAAGACAGAGTCACCTATTCAACTGATAGAAAGGGGGACTGAAACAGGGAGCCAGGCCAGGAGATTCCCGGGCAAAAAAGCGCCATGAATCTCAGTGCAGCTGTTTCAGCCAGCACGGGAAATCACACAGATCCCGGCGCCTTTTCAACAGGCGACTGGAACACCTGGGAGACAAAAAAAAAAAAAAAGGCTCTGAGGCAGGGAGCCAGGTGATCAGGCTCAGCTGGTCCCACCTCCACAAGAAAACAGCAATCTGAAATGCTCTGGATTGACAGTTTCACAGCAAGCACAGCTGAATCCGGGATGGTCCAGCTCCGTGGGGGAGGGGTGTCCGACACTACCAAGGCACTCCACCACTATGGAGGAGGTAGTCCGCCATTGCCAAGCCCACCATTACAGAGAGAGTTCGCCATTACAGAGGTGGGCTGCCATTGCTGAGGCAGTTCTAACTACACCCGTATAACCAGGACTGCAGGGAAGTTCACATGGCAGCTGGGCAGAGCCCACAGCAGCTCAGCAAAGCCTCTGCAGGCAGACAGTGACTAGGCTGCCTCCTCACTGGGCAGGGCAGCCCTGAAAAAAGCCAGCAGCACAACAGAAAGTCATAAATAAAGCCCTAACTCCTCGGGACAGAGCACCTGGAGGAAAAAAGGGGGGTTTATGAGTTCAGCTGCAGCAGACTTAAATGTACCTGCCCAGCAATTCTGAATGAACAACGGAGCTCACAGCTCAGCAATGGAGCTCCTATAAAGGACAGACTGTCTCCTTAAGCTATTCCCTGAACCCTGTATATCCAAGGAGTCACCTCATAAAGGAGAGCTCATACTGACATCAGGCGGGTATCCTTCAGGGACAAAGACAGCAGAAGAAACTGGCAGCAACCCTTACTGTTCTGCAGCTGCTGCAGGTGATCCCAGGCAAGCAGGGCCTGGAGTGGACCTCAGCAGTCCTACAGCAGAAGGGCCTGAAAGAAATAACTTCATCATCAACAAACTGGACATCCACTAAGAGACCCAATCTAAAAGTCAACAACTACAAAGACGACAGGTGGAAAAATACACAAAGAGGGGAAGAAGTCAGTGCAAAAAGGATGAAAACACCCAAAATCAAAACACCTCTCCACCTACAAGGGATCACAACTCCTCACCAACAAGGGAACAAGGCTGGATGGAGAGATCAGAAATTCGATCATTTCTGGTGAAATGACAGAATCAGGCTTCAGAAGGTGGGCACAAGAAACTTCTGTGAGCGAAAAGAACATGTTCTAACCCAATGCAAAGAAACTATAAACCTTGAAAGAAGATTTGATAAAATGTTAGTGAGAATGAACAACTTAGAGAGGAATATAAGTGAATTGATGGAGCTGAAAAACATGAGAACTTTGCGAAGCATACACAAGTTTCGACAGCCGAATTGACCAAGCAGAAGAAAGGATATTAGAGGTGGAAGATCAACTCATGAAATAAAACAAGAAGGCAGGATTAGAGAAAAAAGCACAAAAAGGAATGAACAAAGTCTTCAAGAAATATGGGACTATGTGAAAAGACCTAATCTACGTTTGATAGGTGTACCTGAATGTGACGAAGAGAATGAATCCAAGCTGGAAAATACTCTTCAGGATATTATCCAGCAAAACTTCCCCAACCTAGCAAGGCAGGCCAATATTCAAGTCCAGGAAATACAGAGAACACCAGAAAGATATTCCACAAGAAGAGCAACCCCAAGGCCCATAATCGTCAGATTCACCAGGGTTGAAATGAAGGAGAAAATGCTAAGGACAGCCAGAGAGAAAGGTCAGGTTGCCCACAAAGGGAAGCCCGTCAGACTCACAGCAGAAACCCTACAAGCCAGAAGAGAGTGGGGGCCAATATTCAACATCCTTAAAGAAAAGAACTTTCAACCCAGAATTTCATATCCAGCCAAACTAAGTTTCATAATCCTTTACAAACAAGGAAGTACTCAGAGATTTCATCACCACCAGGCCTGCTTTACAAGAGCTCCTGAAAGAGGCACTAAACATAGAAAGGAACAACCAGTACCAGCACTCCAAAAACATACCAACTAGGCCGGGTGTGGTGGCTCATGCCTGTATTCCCAGCACTTTGGGAGGCTAAGGCGGGTGGAACATGAGGTCAAGAGATCGAGACCATCCTGGTCAACATGGTGAAACCCCGTCTCTACTAAAAATACAAAAATGAGCTGGGCATGGTGGTGCGTGCCTGTGGTCCCAGCTACTTGGGAGGCTGAGGCAGGAGAATTGCTTGAATCCAGGAGGCGGGGGTTGTGGTGAGCTGAGATGGTGCCATTGCACTCCAGCCTGGATAACAAGAGTGAAACTCCATCTCAAAAAAAAAAAAAAAAGAAAACCATACCAAATGGTAAAGAGCATCAACACAATGAAGTAACTGCATCAAGTAATGGACAAAACAGCCAGCTAGCATCAAAATAGCAGGATCAAATTCACACATAACAATATTAACCCTAAATGTAAATGGGCTAAATGCCCCAATCAAAACACACAGACTGGCAAATTGGATAAAAAGCCAAAACTCACTGGTGTGCTGTATCCAGGAAATCCATCTCACATGCAAGGATACACAAAGGCTCAAAATAAAGGGATGGAGGAAGATTTACCAAGCGAATGGAGAGCAAAAAAAAGCAGGAGTTACAATTCTCATCTCAGATAAAATAGACTTTAAACCAACAAAGATCAAAAGAGACAAAGAAGGACATTACATAATGGTAAAAAGAACAATGCAACAAGAAGACCTAACGATCCTAAATATATATGCACCCAATACAGGAGCACCCGGATACATAAAGCAAGTTCTTAATGACTTACAAAGAGACTTAGACTCCCACACAATAATAGTGGGAGACTTTAACACTCCATCATCAATATTAGACAGATCAACGAGACAGAAAATTAACAAGGATATCCAGGACTTGAATTCAGACCCGGACCAAGCAAACCTAATAGACATTCACAGAACTCTCCACCCCAAATCCACAGAATATACATTCTTCTCAGCACCACATCACACCTACTCTAAAACTGACCACATAATTGGAAGTAAATCTCTCCTCAGCAAATGCAAAAGAACGGAAATCATAACAGTCTCTCAGATCACAGTGCAATGAAGTTAGAACTCAGAATTCAGAAACTAACTCAGAACCGCACAGCTTCATGGAAACTGAACAACTGGCTCTTGAATGTTGACTGGATAAACAATGAAATGAAGGCAGAAATAAAGATGTTCTTCAAAACCAACGAGAACGAAGACACAACATACCAGAATCTCTGGGACACATTTAAAGCAGCGTCTAGAGGAAAATATATAGCAATAAATGCCCGCATGAGAAGCAAGGAAAGATCTAAAATCGATACCCTATCATCAAAATTGAAAGAGCTAGAGGAGCAAGATCCAAAAAACTCAAAACCTAGCAGAAGACAAGAAATAACTAAGATCAGAGCAGAAATGAAGGAGAGACACAAAAAACCCTTCAAAAAAAATCAATAAATCCAGGAGCTGGTTTTTTGAAAAGATCAACAAAATAGACAGACCACTAGCCAGATTAATAAAAAAGAAAAGAGAGAATAATCAAATACATGCAATAAAAAACGATAAACTGGATATCACTACAGATTCCACAGAAATACAAACCATTACAAACATCTCTATGCACACAAACTAGTAAACCTGGAAGAAATGGATAAATTCCTAGACACTTGCACCTTCCCAAGCCTAAATCAGGAAGAAGTCGAAACCCTCAATAGATGAATAACAAGGGCTGAAGTTGAGGCAACAATTAAGAGCCTACCACCCAAAAAAATGCCCAGGTCCAGACAGGTTTACAGCCAAATTCTACCAGACATACAAAGAAGAGCTGGTACCATTCCTTCTGAAACTATTCCAAACAATCCAAAAAGAGGGAATCCTTCCCAAATCATTTTACAAGACCAACATCATCCTGATACCAAAACCTGGCAGAGACTCAACAAGATAAGAAAACTTCAGGCCAATATCCATGATGAACATAGATGCAAAAATCTTCAATAAAATACTGGCAAACCGACTGCAACAGCACATTGAAAAGCTTATCCACCATGATCAAGTAGGCTTCATCCTGGGGATGCAAAGCTGGTTCAATATACGCTAGTCTCTAAATGTAATTCAGCACATAAACAGAACCAAAGACAAAAACCACATGATTATCTCAATTGATGCAGAGACGGCCTATGACAAAATTCAACAGCCTCAATAAACTAGGTATTGACAGAACATATCTCAAAATAATACAAGCTATTAACGACAAACCAACAGCCAATATCATACTGAACGGGCAAAAACTTGAAGCATTCCCTTTGAAATCTGGCACTAGACAAGGATGCCCTCTCTCACCACTCCAATTCAATATAGTATTAGAAGTTCTAGCCAGAGCTATCAGGCAAGAAAAAGAAATAAAGGGTATTCAAATAGGAAAGGAGGAAGTCAAATTGTCTCTATTTGCAGATGACATGATAGTATATGTAGAAGACCCCATCGTCTCAGTCCAAAATCTCCTGAAACTGATAAGCAACTTCAGCAAAGTCTCAGGATACAAAATCAATGTGCAAAAGTCACAAGCATTCCTATACACCAATAACAGACTTAAAGAGAGCCAAATCAAGAATGAACTGCCATTCACAATTGCTACAAAGAGAATAAAATACCTGGGAATACAACTAACAAAGGATATAAAGGACCTTTTCAAGGAGAACTACAAACCACTGCTCAATGAAATAAGAGAGGACAAAAACAGACGTAGAAACATTCCATGTTTAGGTTAGGAAGAATCAATATCGTGAAAATGGCCATACTGCCCAAAGTAATTTACAGATTCAATGCTATCCCCATCAAGCTACCAAAGACCTTCTTCACAGAACTGGAAAAAACCACCTTAAACTTCATAAGGAACCAAAAGAGAGCTCGCATAGCCAAGTCAATTCTAAGCGGAAAAACAAACAAACAAAAAAAGCAGGAGGCATCAGGCTACCTGACTTCAAACTATACTACAAGGCTACAGTAATCAAAACAGCATGGTACGGGTACCAAAACAGAGATATAGACCAATGGAACAGAAGAGAGGCCTTGGATGCAACACCACACGTCTACAACCATTCGATCTTTGACAAACCTGACAAAAACAAGCAGTGGGGAAAGGAGTCCCTATTTAGTAAATGATTTTGAGAAAACTGGCTAGCCATGTGCAGAAAGCAGAAACTGGACCTCTTTCTGACACCTTACACTAAAATTAACTCCAGATGGATTAAAGACTTAAACATAAGACCTAACACCATAAAAACCCTAGAAGAAAACCTAGGCAAAACCATTCAGGCCATGGGTGTAGGCAACGACTTCATGAACAAAACACCGCAAACATTGGCAACAAAAGCCAAGATAGACAAATGGGACCTAATCAAACTCCACAGCTTCTGCACAGCAAAAGAAATAGTCATTAGAGTGAATCAGCAACCAACAGAATGGGTAAAAATTTTTGCAATCTACCCATCTGACAAAGGGTTGATATCCAGAATCTTCGAAGAACTCAAACAGATTTACAAGAAAAAAACAAACAAGCCCATTCAAAAGTGGGCAAAGGACATGAACAGACACTATACAAAAGAAGACATACATGAGGCCAACAAACATATGAAAAATGCTCATCATCACTGGTCATTAATGAAATGCAAATCAAAACTACATTGAGATACCACCTCACACCAGTTAGAATGGTGATCATTAAAAAATCTGGAGACAACAGATGCTGGAGAGGATGTGGAGAAATGGGAACACTTTTACACTGCTGGTGGGAGTGTAAAATAGTTCAACCATTGTGGAAGACAGTGTGGCGATTCCTCAAGGACCGAGACATAGAAATTCCATTTGACCCAGCAATCCCATTACTGGGTATACAGCCAAAGGATTATAAATCGGGAATGATCCAAGATGGCTGATTGCTAACATCTCGGGATTGCAGCTCCCAGTGAAAGCACAGAGAACGAGAGGACACCACACTTTCAGACAAATTTTGGTCGCTCACGGAACAGAAGATTCCCAGTGGAGGAGCCACATGGGTTGCCAGCATGACTCTTGTCAGAGTTCTGGTTCCCCTTCTGACCGAGGTTTGGAGCTCTGGGAAGGCAGTCGCCTATTACGGACTCAACACTGAAGCCAAACTGGAGATTCCCGGGCAGAAAAGCACCATCAGTCTTAACGCCGCTGTTTTGGCCAGCGCAGTGGGTTGCTCATATTTCAGCCCTGAGAATTAACAACTTGGACATCCACTCAGAGACCTAATTTGAAAGTTGGTAATTACAAAGACGACAGGTGGATAAATTTACAATGATGGGAAGAAACCAGCGTAAAAAGGCTGAGAATACTCAAAATCAGAATGCCTCTCCCTCTACAGAGGATCACAGTTCCTCATTAACAAGGGAACAAGGCTTGATGGAGAACGAGTGCATCCCATTAACAGAATCAGGCTTCAGAAGATGGATAATAAGAAACTTCTGTGAGTTAAAAGAACATGTTGTAGCCCAATGTAAAGAAACTAAGAACTTTGAAAAAAGGTTTGACGAAATCCTAATGAGAATAGACAACTTAGAGAGGAATATAAGTGAATTAATGGAACTGAAGAATACAATACAGGAACTCCGAGAAGTATGCACAGGTTTAAACACTCAAATTGTTCAAGCAGAAGAAAGGCTATCAGAGGCGGAGGTCCAACTTAATGAAATAAAATGAGAAGACAAGATTAGAGAAAAAAGGATAAAAAGGAATGAGCAAAGTCTCCAAGAAATGTGGGACTATATGAAAAGACCAAATTTACGTTTGGTAGGTGTACCGGAATGTGACGGAGAGAATGAATCCAAGCTGGAAAATATTCTTCAGGATATTATTCAGGAAAATTTTCCTAACTTACAAAAGCAGGACAATATTCAACCCCAGGTAATACAGAGACCACCACAAAGATATTCCTCAAGAAGAGCAACCCCAAAGCACATAATCGTTAGACTCGCCAGGGTTGAAACAAAGGAGAAAATACTCAGGGCAGCCAGATAGAAAGGTCAGGTTACCCACAAAGGGAAGCCTATCAGACTTAAAGCAGATCTCTCAGCAGAAACTCTACAAGCCAGAAGAGAGTGGGGGCCAATATTCAACATCCTTAAAGAACAGAACTTTCAGCCCAGAATTTCATATCCAGCCAAACTAAGCTTCACAACTGAAGGAAAAATAAAATCTTTTATGAACAAGCAAGTACTCAGAGATTTTATTACCACCAGGCCTGCTTTACAAGAGCTTCTGAGAGAAGCATTACACATAGAAAGAAACAACCAGTATGAGCCTTTCTAAAAATATAACAAAAGCAAAAACCATCAACATAAAGAAGAATTTACATCAACGAATGGATAAAACAGCCAGATAACATCAAATGGCAGTAATCCTAAAATTAAATCGACGAAATCCCCCAATCAAAAGATACAGCCCAAACCCAACGGTATGCTACATCTAGACCCACTTCACATGCAAGGATACACAAAGACTCAAAACAAAGGGATGGAGAAAGATTTACCAACCAAATGGAGAGCAAAAATAAATAAATAAAAAGCAGGAGTTGCAATTCTTGTATCTGATAAAATAGATTTTAAAGCAACAAAGATATAGTGGTAAAAGGATCAATGCAACAACAAGAGCTAACGATCCTAACACCCAGATACATAGAGACTTAGACTCAATGAGACAGAAAACTAATAAGGATATCAAGAACTTGAACTCAGATCCGGAACAAGTAAACTTAATAAATATTTATAGAGCTCTCCACTTTAAATACACAAAATATACATTCTTGTCAATACCACATCACACCTACTCATAGGTTTAAATGAAATATTGATTGGCCATCATTAATACCCTTTTTTTTTTTAGAATAAAGCAACATTTCCATTCTCTCTCCCTCTTCTTCTTCCTCTTTCTTCCTCTCCTTTACTCTTTTTTTTTCTTTCCTTCTCTCAAAAAAAGAAAAAAATAAACCAACTTGCAGACCTCTAGATCCAGGTTGGCAATGTCTCTCTCATTGCCTGATTTCCTTCCTTCCCTTCTCTCCCTCCCTCCCTCTCTCCCTCCCTCCCTTCCTCCCTTCCTGCCTTCCTCCCTTCCTAAAATAAATAAATAAATAAAACAAATCATTTTACTACAAGGACACATGCACCCCAATGTTCATTGCAGCACTGTTTGCAATAGCAAAGACCTGGAACCAACCCAAATGCCCATCGATGATAGACTGGACAGGGAAAATGTGGCACATATACACAATGGAATACTATGCAGCCATCAAAAACGATGAGTTCGTGTCCTTTGAAGGGACATGGATGAACCTGGAAACCATCATTCTCAGCAAACTGACACAAGAACAGAAAATCAAACACCTCATATTCTCACTCATAGGTGGGTGTTGAACAATGAGAACACATGGACACAGGGAGGGGAGCATCACACACTGGGGTATGTTGAGGGGAAATAGGAGAGGGAAAGTGTGGGGTGGGGAGTTGGGGAGAGATAGCATGGGGAGAAATGCCAGATACAGGTGATGGGGAAGAAGGTAGCACATCACAGTGCCATGTGTGTACCTATGCAACAATCTTGCATGTTCCTCACTTGTACCCCAAAACCTAAAATGCAATTAAAAAAAAAACATTACAAAGTGGCAGAAAACCTGATGCTATGAAGAAAACCTGAAAGCTTCCACTTTTGGGGAGTAGTTAGCTTCCAGGTAAGACGTCTGACTACCCAGTTGGAGGAGATATCCTGAGATTACATGGAGAGGGAGAAAAGCTAGCATCCTACTGTTTCAATGCAGCCTTCAGATGACTCCAATCCCAGCTGCCATATGACTGCAACTCCATGAGAACCTCAAGGAAGAGCAGCAGAATTGCCCAGTTGAGACGAGCCAACCCACTGAACTGTAGGAGATGATGACAAAATGGCTATAATTTTTAAAAAATTATTTTATTTTAAGTTCTGGGATACATGTACAGAACATGCAGGTTTGTTACATAGGTATACATGTGTCATGGTGGCTTGCTGTACTCATCAACCTATCATCTACATTAGGTATTTCTCCTAATGGTATCCCTCCCCTAAAATGGCTATACTTTTAAACTGCTAAATTTTGGAACAGTTTGTTACTCAGTAATACACAACTGAAATATGTAATTCTAGTATCTTATTAATAGGCTTGTGAACACTGTAAGGATAGAAATGGAGTCCCTTATGCCAAAACCTAACAAAATTTAGTAGAGAGGCCATAAAGGAGGGGCTCTCATGCATACATGCCTACAATTAAGACTATTACAAAGGCGTTCTGAAAACCACAACCATACACAAAGAACACTTCTGCAAGGATGTCTGCCCAGCAACTGCCTGTTCAACCCTGGACTAATGCCATCCTTGTTATTAATTCTTGTGGTCAAGGATAATCGTTTTAAAACAACTTATGTAAGCTTCCTCATTTTACCTTTAGAAATCCTTGCCTTCCTGGGTATATCTCTGGCCCTTAATGGTTCACCAGGGCATAGGTATTATCAGAGAGCAATTCATCATTCATTCCCAAATAACCTCTTTTTTTTTTTTTTTTTTTTTTTTTAAAGAGACAGAGTCTTGTTATATTGCCCAGGCTGATCTCAAACTTCTGGGCTCAAGTGACCCTCTCACTTCAGCCTCCCAAGTAGCTGGGACTACAGGTGCACAACACCCACACCTGGCTAAACTCATTTTTACTTTATTTTTTCTAAATTCCTTATTCATGCACAGGGTTATTGCTTACAAATATTATATTTGAATTCTGCATTTTACAAATATATACTTATTTTATAAATACATAATGATAAAGATGTTTCCCAGTATTGGCTTAATTACTTTCAGAGTCTGCCAACATTTCAGTTTAGGTAGAGAATGAAGTGGGCTACTGTGGGGAAAAGCAGAGCCATCTCTATCATCTGCAAGATAACATCACAGTATCAACGTTTTTTTTTTGAGACACGAGTCTCACTCTTGTTACTCAGGCTGGAGTGCAATGGCCCGATCTCAGTTCACTGCAACCTCCGCCTCTGGGGTTCAAGTGATTCTCCTGCCTCAGCCTCCCAAACAGCTGGGATTACAGGCGCCCGCCACCATATCTGGCTAATTTTTTGTATTTTTAGTAGAGACGGGGTTTTACTATGTTGGTCAGACTAGTCTCGAACTCTTGATCTCAGTCGATCCACCTACCTCTGTCTCCCAAAGTGTTGGGATTATAAGTGTGAGCCACCAAGCCAGGCCCACAGTAACAATGTTAAACTAACCTTCACTAGTCCTTCAATTCCAAATTAGGAAATTTAACTAAAAACTAATACTTTTGTTTTTGAGATGGAGTCTCACTCTGCCTCCCAGGCTGGAGAGCAATGGTGTGATCTCAGCTTACTGCAACCTCTGCCTCCTAGGTTCAAGAGATTCTCCTACCTCAGTCTCCTGAGTCTGGGATTACAGGCGCCCACCACCACACCCAGTTAATTTTTATATTTTTAGTAAGACAGGGTTTCGCCATGTTGGCCAGGTTGGTCACAAATTACTGACCTCAGGTGATCCACCCACCTTGGCCTCCAAAAGTGCTGGGATTACAGGCGTGAGCCACTGTGCTTGGCTTAGCTGCCTTACTTTTATAAGTTTAGTGAAATCCTTCAGAGAAAACAAAAATGTACTCATCCTTGTTATATTTGAAATAAATGTGAAAACTGTAAAACACCAAACTACACCAGCTTGGTGACTGGTACACTTACATATACAGCAGACAGACATTTTACAGAGCTGAAATATTTAATATTTGCTATATATTCATGGCACTATACTATAGTCTCACTATATCCGAAGATTCATATCCTCAAAATAAATTACTATGTTGTACTTTCTAAAGTCAGCATATATAATAGATTACAAATTAAAGGAGAAAAATAATTAAGTCAGATTAACCCATCATCTGGAAAACACATCTTTATCTTATTATTCTGTCTAATAACTAAATGCAAAAGTCTTACCAAAGCTTTCCTATGTTTATAGATGAAATCTTCAGCTGACTTAGCCCATTTGGGGAGAATGACATCATTTACTAATTCTTTGGAAACTTGCAGACGACCCAAGTTAAATTCTAAGACATGTAAAAAGATAATGAATCAAATTATTTTAGATTATAATAAATGAAGTAACACAAACAAAAATGAGGGCATATTCCCAAGCAAAACATACTTTTTCTTTTAAAATTCTCATCTATTTGAGTACATATCAGTTAATTTAAACATAAATAACTAGTTATTACAAGGTAATAATAGTTATTACAAGGTGAATTAGAGTAAGAATTAAGTTGTTTCTTAAGAAATTTGGGGCAAACTGTAGCTACAACCCTCATCCTAATCTGACCAGAATGAAAATTTAAGTTTTCTTCTTACACTTAAAATAATGAGAGGGACACACTCCTTCTAATAGTAAATTTACAAAGCACAGCTCCTTAAAGCTTTTTGGTACACCTCGTACCTTAAACTCATTTACTGGAAGAGTTTTATTTGTCTTACAGAAGAATAGTATATTTACAAACCACTATTCTAAACAGATACTTATATAATAAAGATTTGCTCTATAGTTAGAACATGGTATTTTGATAAAATTTCCCCAAACGTGAGATTTTTTTGTTTATACAACACGGCAGGGGAGAAAGGGGCACTGTTAACACAAGACACTTTCAAGAAAGAAGGCCTTGGGCTGGGCATGGTGGCTCATGCCTGTAATCCCAGCACTTTGGGAGACCGAGGCAGGTGGATCGCCTGAGGTTGGGAGTCCAGGACCAGCCTGACCACATGGAGAAACGCCATCTCTACTAAAAATACAAAATTAGCCAGGTATGGTGGTGCATGCCTGTAATCCAAGCTACTTGGGAGGCTGAGGCAGGAGAATCGCTTGAACCCAAGAAGCGGAGGTTGCAGTGAGCTGAGATCGTGCTATTGAACTCCAGCCTGGGGAACAAGAGACTCTGTCTCAAAAAAAAAAAAAAGGCAGCCTTAAAATACCAGTGTATCACAAATTGGAGAGAAGTTTAAATGTACCTGAGGTTGGGAGTTTAAGACCAGCCTGACCAACATGGAGAAACCCCATCTCTACTAAAAACATGAAATTAGCTGGGTATGGTGGTACATGACTGTAATCCTAGTTACTCAGGAGGCCAAGGCAGGAGAATCACTTGAACCTGGGAGGCGGAGGTTGCGGTGAGCCAAGATCATGTCACTGCACTCCAGTCTGGGGAACAAGAGTGAGACTCTGTCTCAAAAAAAAAAAAAAAAAAAAGAAGGCCTTAAAATATCAGTGTGCTGCCTTAAAATACCAGTGTATCAGAAGCTGGAGAGTTTAAATGCCATGACAGGATGCACAGGGTCTTTGGTTTTATGGTAAACTCACCACAGTGTGGCAGGTACTATTCATTGCCCACCTGATAGTCATTCCTCCTTTTCATTTCCTAGCAGAACCTTTATTTCATTCAACTGTCCATCTCTGCCCTATATTTCATGCCATGATCTAGTGGTTGGTATATGACCCAGTTCTGGAGAATGAGGAGAAGTTATGAGAAAGAGTTTCTCACTCTTAGGAAAGGACACATGGATTAGCAGTCTCACTTATATCTAAGATACTGTTGTAGAAATAAGATACTCACTTATTTCTAGATACTTTTAGGCTTATGATACCTAAAACTGTGTTGGGCATTTGTGATCATGAGAGGAACTAGCCAAAGCCAAAATATTCAGAATGGCAGAGTGAAGATACAGAAAAAAATGGCGCTGATGATGCTAAGTTCTCTGAAACTAGCATACCTCAGGATTTTTATTATGGGAAACACTAAAATCTCCTTGTTTGCACAATTTTGAGTTGGTTTTATTAAAATTTTTCCTAAAGGCATTCTGTTTTTTTTTCTTTATTATTCTTAAAAGCATTCTAACTGATTATTTGCTTTCTCCCAAACAGCTCATTTCAAAGAGGCAATGTATAGTTAGAAGTGAAGGCCATCAGGACAATGGTGCTAAAGACAGCAACTAGCTCTGATATAAATTGTTAAGAGTACCTTAAGTTCTCCATCCAAATGTAGTCTGCTCATCTCTCCTATTCTAGATACCTGCGTTAGGAGACTCCAGTCCAATGGCTGACTGAGAGTTTAGGATAAGACTCAGTCAACAAATTTACTTGATTTTTCTGAAAGTCAGCAATTCTGGCTGCCTTACTGTGATGCCCTGCCTCCAACAGCCTGTTCCAGAGCGCATGGTCAAAGTACATTAAGCCCTGGATATGTTCTCCTCAGTATGACAAATAATTGTACTGAATAAATGAAGGGGCCAACATTAACATTTCATGTTAGGGCCAGGAAAAAAAGTTGGTAATAACCCTTTAACCTGTGGAACCTCCCTAAAGAACACCGATAATAAAAATATTGCCAATTTCCTTATTTTAACTTAAAAGTAAATGTAAAAACTACCTCACAGAAAAAGGATTTGGACATTTTAAAAATGTATTAATATTTAACTCCACACTTCTCTACTTTAAAAACATAAATTTTCAATTATTATAGTAACTTATACCCTGTCATAATTTTTAATTTGCCTACTCTTATATGCTCTAAATCAGGAGTTACCAAACATTTCCTATAAAAAGTCAAAGAATACATATTTTTGGCTTTGTGAGTGATATCATATGTGTTACAACTACTCAAATCTGCCATTATGCTTACTTTGACAGCAACCTTCTATGATACAAAAATGAATTGGCTGGTGGGGTATGATGGCTCACACCTGTAATCCGAGCACTTTGGGAGGCCGAGGTGGAAGGATCACTTGAGCCCAGAAGTTGGAGACCAGTCTGCACAACAAAGTGAGACACCCCATCTCTATAGAAAAACTGCAGGCATGGTGGCGCACACCTGTAGTCTCAGCTACGCAGGAGGCTGAGCTGAGAGGATTCTTTGAGCCCGGGAGGTCAAGGCTCAAAGTTGTGATCACGGAACTGGATTCCAGCCTAAGCAAAAGAACAAGACCCGATCTCAAAAAAAAAAAACTGCTGGCTATGTTCCAATGAAATTGTATATATAAAAACATGAGTTTGCCCGTGGAGTTGGTTCATAGATCTGTAGTCAACTGATGCTTAGTCTGAATCCTCACTTTATCTAACTCAAACACTTTTAACCTAAGTGGTATATACAGCTGAAACAGCATATGGCCATTTTTGCTTCCCTAGTAAACACTGCAGTCTGATAAATTCTCTTACTGCTTCAAATCTGACTCAATTAACTTAGTTCCCTATAGCACTTTCCTGGAAGGTAAGATTTGTACTATTAGTTCAGCCCTGTCACTAAGTAATCCATAGACAGAATGAATCTTAAATAATCTACAGGATATTATAAAAATGTCCTAAAAAGCCTCCTAATTTTTGAGGCTCTTCCATTGATACTGCTGAGTCAAAGTTTGAATCCCTATTTCTTACGATTTTGATTTTCCAAAAACTCTGGAAAATAGAAGAATTCAGGAATAAGTTCTTTCACATCATATGTATTATCCATGAGAGCTTGCCAGGTAGCAGGAATAGAATGGAATTGTCGATCTGCACAGTCAAACCTGCATGTAGAAATTAAAAGAGAATGTAAATATTGAATGAAATCAACAAGAAGGCATGAAACAAAGCCTTTTAAACTCACTTCAGGGTTCCTAATGATTAGCGGTACTGTTTTCTGAATTTTCCTCTTTAATGCCTACACATACAATTTACTCTCCTTATTATGATAATATCTTTATATTTTGTTGTCAGAAACTAAAAACTCTAATTTTAATCACCAGTAGCACCTTAGCTGAAGTAGCTGAAAACCAAACCACACTAGATAAAAATTTCAAACAAATTAAATATAATCTTAAAGTCTTTTAAAAGTAGCATTTTTGTAAATTAAAATTTATTATAGAAAGTGAATAGTTTCAATATCTGAAAATCACAGAGTATAAATATGATTATAAACATTATAATGTAAATATACTTGGTTAATACATCTATAGGAATGCTGCTGATTTAATCACTGATATATAAATATCTTTACAAACTCATCTGCTTAAAACCAGAGGATGAGTTAGGGAAATAGCTCTGTGACTAAAGCTTTTATGTTTTACTTGCATAATCTATTGTCTTATTTGAATTTTATTTAATTTTTAATTAATTTTATTTATTTACTTAGAGATGAAGGTCTCACTATATTGCCCAGGCTGGAGTGCAGTGACTATTCACAGGCACCATCATAACGTGCTGCAGTGTCAAACTGCTGGCCTCGAGTGATTCTCTCACCTCGGCCTCCCAAGTAGCTGAGACTAAGAAGCCCATGCCATAGCTCCTGGCTTAATTTTCTTTATTTAAATTTAATAATGGGCACGGCATCTACAGTAGCTGAATGAAGCTCAAGTGGACATGCTGCAATTGTATTATGCTTTCTCTAATCACAAACAGTATAAATCCCTTCTATTATTTCATTTGATATTGTTTTCCTGGATTTATTAAGTATATAATGACCTTGTCAGAAACTAAAAACTCTAGTATAAGGTAAAGCCCCCATGCTACAAGGAAAAAAAGTGACATTAATGACTAACTCGACTCTTGTGTTTTATACCTATTTAATCTTGGTTTGAAGCAGAGCTGATCTTAGCAGAATTTTGAATTTAATTATAGACATTAGAGCACCTAAAACATTGTAGCATATTCAAGAAGAGGTATAGTTTTAATTGAGATAAAATTAATGTATCTAAATTATTCATTTTAAGTGGACAATTGAAGGGTTTAATTCAGTATATTCATAGTTGTGCAACTATCATCACAATGAATTTTACAACATTCTCACAACTCCAAGAAGAAATGCTGTACCTATTAGCAGCCACTGCCCATTCACCCTACTCCCACCCCTGGAGACCGCTAATGTACCTTCTATCTCTAGGCCTATTTTTATTTCATTTTACCTGTTTTGACAGTCTATTTTGGACATTTCATGTAAATCATGCAATATGTGGCCTTCTGTTTCTGGCTTATTTCATTTGGCATAATATTTTCAAGGCTCATCCATATTATAGCATGTATCAATATTTCATTCCTTGAATTCATTCATGGGCAAATAATATTCCATTGGGTGGATATATCACATTTATTTATTCATTTATCAGTAAATGGACACTGGTTTGTTTCTACTTTTTGGTTATAAATTATGCTGGTATGGCCGGGTGTGGTGACAGACGCCTATAATCCCAATACTTTGGGAGGCTGAGGCAGGCGGATCACTTGAGATCAAGAGTTCGAGACCAGCCTGGGCAATATGGCAAAACCCTTTCTCTACCAAAAATACAAAAAAATTACGTGGGTGTGGTGGCACACACCCATAGTCCCAGCTACTCTGGAGACTGTGGCAAGAGAATTGTTTGAGCCTGGGAGACGGAGGTTGCAGTGAGCTGCAACTGAGCTGAGACTGAGCCACTGCACTCCAGCATGGGTGACAGAGTGAGACTCTGTCTCAAAGAAAAAAAGCTGGTGTGAACATTTGTGTACAAGTTTTCGTATGAATATATGTATTCAATTATCTTACGTATATATCTAGAAGTGGATTTGCTAGATTATACGGCAATTCTATATTTGACCTTTTTTTTTTGAGACATAGTCTTGCTCTGTTGCCCAGGCTGGAATGCAGTGATATGATCTTGGCTCATTGAAACCTCTGCCTCCTGGGTTCAGGCAATTCTCCTGCCTCAGCTTCCAGAGTAGCTAGGATTACCAGCACCTGCCACCATGCCTGGCTAATTTTTGAATCTTTAGTAGAGACCATGTTTGCCAGACTGGTCTCGAACCCCTGACCTCAAGTGATCCACCTGCCTCAGCCTCCCAATGTGCTGGGATTACAGGCATAAGCCACCACACCCGGCCCTCTATATTTAACCTTTCAGGAACTGCCAGACTATTTTCCGCAAAAGCTGCACCATTTTACATTCTCATCAGCAGTATTTATAAGGGTTCCAATTTCTCCGCATGCTTATCAACACTAATTATTATTTGTCTTTTTTATTATAGCTATCACAGTGGGTGTGAGATGGCATCTCACTGTGGTTTTTGTGAGCATCTTTTCATGTGTTTATTGAACATCTGCATATGTCCTCTGAAGAAATGTTTATTCAGATCCTTTGTCTATTTTTTAATTGGGTTGTCTTTTTATTATTTAGCTGTAAGAGTTCTTCCCTCTCTCTTTTTTTTTATTAAATGGAGATGGGCATCTCACTATGTTGCCCAGGCTGGACTTGAACTCCTGGGCTCAAGCAATCCTTGTGCCTCAGCTTCCTGAGTAGTGGAAGTTACAGGTGTGTGCCACCTCACCTTGAGTGTAATGGTTCTTTATATATTCTAGGTACAAATCTAAGTCTCTTATCAGATATAGTTTTCATTTCTTTTTTTATTTGTTTTCAGACAGAGCTTTGCTGTGTCACCCAGGCTGGAGTACAGTGGTGCAATCATGGCTCCCTATCGCCTCAACCTCCTGGGTTCAATCTATCTTCCCACCTCAGCTTCCTGAGTAGCTGGGACTATGATGAGCACCATCACACCCGACTAATTTTTCTGTTTTTTGTAGAGATGGGGTTTTGCCATGTTGCCCAGGCTGATCTCAAACTCATGGGCTCAAGTGATCCACCTGACCTGGCTTCCCAAAGTGTTGGGAATTAAAGGTGTAAACCACCACGTCTAGCCAGTTTTTACTTTCTTGATGATGACCTTTGAAGTATTATAAAATCAATTTTTGAAGCTCTGTAAAAAATCATTTAGCCATGAAATTATTATAAGGTGAAAAGACCTAGCTATACTTTGTTGCATTTTTTTTTTTTTTTGAGACAGTCTCACTCCTTCACCCAGGCTGGAGTGCAGTGGCACAATCTCGGCTCACTGCAACCTCCGCCTCCCAGGTTCAAGCAATTCTCATGCCTCAGTCTCCTGGGTAGCTGGGACTACAGGTGTGTACCACCATGCCCACCTAATTTTTTTGTATTTTTAGTAGAGACAGGGTTTCACCACGTTGGCCTGGTTGATCTCGAGCTCCTGATCTCAGGTGATCCACTCACCTTGGCCTCTCAAAGTGCTGGGATTAGAGGCATGAGCTGCCGCACCTGGCCTACTTTATTGCATCTTACGGGGAGAAAAGTATCTGTTATTATGGTACATGTCACATCTGGGGATGTTTAGTGACCGTAGGGCCGGAGTCTCTTCTTGAAAGCCAAGGCTTATTGTACATAGACAGAAATAAGGAACCCAGGCTAACTGTGAGAACAGAATAGGCAATATTCACATAGCTCAGGATTGGGTAGGAAAGGCAAAATGGTTGCTACAGAAGGAGACAAAACATGTATAAATAGGGAGCTTTGTGGAAGATTTATTGAGGAACAGAAAATTCATGGAAAAGCTGGTTTCCTTAGGATTATTAGGCAAATGTATAACATAGGTAAGTTATAATACCCACAGTGTAAATGCAACATTATCACAGACTTGTTTGAGCTGCTGCAATAATGTAAGAGTCTCTTATTGCTACTCCTTCTACTCCTCTTCATACACACTTTTAAGACTACATAGGCATAGGCATTGGCTCACTTTGACTCTCCGATGATGGCTTAGATTTAGCTCTAAATCAGATCTAGTTATAAATCTCTGCTAGATTCCTCAAAACAGTAAGAATCACAAAGGTACACTGGATAACACTAAAAAAGGAATTTTCCTTAAGTCACCTGTGTGAGTCAATTTGAGTGACTTATTCTCAAACTAGTTTATCTATTTTTAGCTGAACTGAAATTGAATACAGGAGAATAAAAAAAGAAATCTTACATAGTACATGATGTGAAGGCAAACAGTTTCCAACAGTAACATAAAGTCATAAAAAAATAGCTTATTTACTTGAAACATACCTTCCACTCTGAAGTTGGATGTGGAGGGTGGTGAATGGTTCTACACGAATGAGATAGTGCATGACCCCCGCAGAATTTGAATAGTGAGTACCATAATGAAACTTATCAATAGTTCCCATAGGATCCTCAAAATTTTCATATCTGTAGGGAAAAAATCCTAAAGTTTTATAACCACAATAACAGAATACATAGGGGGCATAAGTTTGTATTTTATTTCTGAAAACAGTTTTTTAAAAGTCCATCCTTTTTCATATGCCTCATTATCAAACTCTGTACTTATATCATCATTATACCATACTAGCAAATGAAAAAAGTTTTATTTGTTAATACTTCTTTTCTGAACAATGAAATATCACAAACAATTCTGGAATAGTTTCGTATTATGCAATAATAATACACGTTCATTGTAGAAAAATCAGAAGATAATTAAAACAGAAGACACTTAAAGTCAACCTACAATTTCACATCCCAGAGATAATTAACACTAATTTTTTGGTGAATATCTATCTATCCTAATGTATAAATTAATATACAAACTTTTTTACATAAAAATGCTATATAATAAAAAGTTATATAATTCATAACTTATATTTTGCATTTTCTATGGACATCAAGTTATTGAGTAGTCTATTTTTAACATGCATATAATATTGTATAGATGTACTACAATTTAACTATTTATTTACCTTTTAGACACTAAGACTGTTTCCCTTTTTTTTTTCTAGTATAAAGCACTGTGATAACTAAACATCCTTTTGTGGCCAAGGTAACAGAAAAAAAAATGGAGAACTAGTCAAGAATTATGGAAATTAATGCCTAGAAATTTAAAGGCAAAAGAAAAAAAGAGATGGTAGATAGTAAAAAGGCCTAAACCAGATTATTAGCAAAAGATACATAGTGATTCTTCAAGCTCTATCATTGATATAAGCATAATTAGTCTGAATGGTGACATCTGAAATGAAAGATTTTATAGGTCATAAACACTGAATTTCAAAAACCAAAATAGTAATTGGTTCATTAAGCTGGGGCCAATTTCTTTTTATATACTAATCATTAATATTCAGGGGAATAAAAAAGTTTTCAGGTCAAAGTTATTTGTATGTATGCAAAAATATACTACTAAAATTTAAAACAACTTGCATCTTTATCAATATAATAAGTTATGTATTTCCTGTAGAACACTGTTTTAAAAAATCACAAAACCTTCTTTTGGTTACTATCAGAAAAAAAAGTATGATTAATGGTAGTGACAAAATACATATATACACAGCCAAGTTCCACTGGTAAATCAAATTAAATCAAATATTAAACATTGCAAAAAGTCCTAGGGAAGATCTGTAAAGAAAAAGTAGGGGGGGAGGACTCAAGATGGCGCTGTGAGAACAACCCAGGATTGGAGCTCTTCTCGTTGAATCTGCAAACGGTGAGTCAGAGCGGATTTCCAGACTGATCTTTGTTGCCCACAGAATGGGGAAACTCCCAAGTATAAAAAAGACACGGGACGCCAGGCAGTAGGTCTGCCTGGCGAAGCCGGCAGCCAGGGCGGCGGCGGCCGGCCCTACCCAGCAATCCCCGCAGGGCGCGCTTGTCCGGGTGCCCTGTTGAACCGGCAACCTGAGACTTGAGAGGGCTGGACTTGAGACTGAACGAGACTTGGACAATAGGCCAGCCCAGGGGATTGCAGAGATTGGGATACCCAGTGGGACAAACAAAACCGCGATTTCAAACTATCCCGAGCAGACTGTCCGAGACGCTCTGTGGGGGAGGGGCGTCCACCACTACCGAGGCAACCCGCCCCAACTGAGATACACACCCACTGCTGACGCAGCCAGCCGTTGCCGAGGCAACCCGCCCCAACTGAGATACACGCCCACTGCTGACGCAGCCAGCCGTTGCCGAGGCAACCCGTCCCTACTGAGATACACGCCCAATGCTGACGCAGACTGCCGTTGCTGACGCAACACACTACAACGAAGAGACTCCGCCGCAGGGCGTGGCGGAGACCACAGCAGAGCCGGCAGGAACAGCGCGAATCACATAACAGCAGGGCGGAGCCTCGGCAGCCAAACAGTGGCTAGTCTGCCTTCGAGCTGGGCAGGACACCTGATCGGACATCCAAAAATAAAGACCAAACCCCTCAACACAGAGCATTTGAGAAAAAAAAAAAAAGGGTTTTTTAATGAGCTCTGTTGCAGCAGAATCAAACATAGCAGACTAACAGCCCTGAATGAACAACAGAGTGCACAGCTCAGCAATTAAACCCCTATAAAGTACAAACTGTCTCCTCAAGCAGCTCCCTGACCCCTCTATATCCAAAAGACTGACATTAGGCAGGCATCATCCTGGGACAAAGAGAGCAGAAAAAGAAACTGGTAGCATCCCTCGCTGTGCCACAGCTACTAGAGGTGAACCCCAGACAAGCAGGGTCTGGAGCGGACCTCAGCAGTCGTACAGCGAAGGGGCTAGACTGGTAGACGGAAAACCAAGCAACAGAAATACTTCATCATCAACATTCTGGGTGTCCACTCAGAGACCCAAACGAAAAGTCAGCAACTACGCAGACGACCAGCGGACAAATCCACAAAGATGGGAAGAAACCAGCGCAAAAAGGAGGAAAACACCCGAAACCAGAACACCTCGCCTCCTAGAAAGGACCAAAACTCCTCACCAGCAAGGGAGCAAAGCTGGACGGAGAATGACTGTGACGAAATGACAGAATTAGACTTCAGAAGATGGATAATGAGAAACTTTGGTGAGCTAAAAGATCATGTATTAAATCAATGCAAAGAAACTAAGAACCTTGAAAAAAAATTTGAAAAAACATTCGAGGAAATGATAACAAGAATGGATACCTTAGAGAGGAATATGAATGAATTAAAGGAGCTGAAAAACACAATACGAGAACTTCGCGAAGCAAACGCAAGTTTCAATAGCCGAATTGACCAAGCAGAAGAAAGAATATCTGAAGTCGAAGACCAACTCAATGAAATAAAACGAGAAACCAAGATCAGAGAAAAAAGCGCAAAAAGGAATGAACAAAGTCTCCAAGAAATGTGGGACTATGTGAAAAGACCTAACCTACGTTTGATAGGTGTACCAGAAGGGGACGAAGAGAATGAATCCCAGCTGGAAAATACTCTTCAGGACATCATCCAGGAAAATTTCCCCCACCTAGCAAGACAAGCCAACACTCAATTGCAGGAAATACAGAGAACACCACAAAGATATTCCGCAAGAAGAGCAACCCCAAGGCACATAATCGTCAGATTCAACAGGGTTGAAATAAAGGAGAGAATACTAAGGGCAGCCAGAGAGAAAGGTCGGGTCACCCACAAAGGGAAGCCCATCAGACTCACAGCAGATCTCTCGGCAGAAGCACTAAAAGCCAGAAGAGAGTGGGGGCCAATATTCAACATTCTTAAAGAAAAGAACTTTCAACCCAGAATTTCATATCCAGCCAAACTGAGCTTCAGAAGTGAAGGAAGAATAAAATACTTTGTGAACAAGCAAGTACTCAGAGATTTTGTCACCACCAGGCCTGCTTTACAAGAGCTCCTAAAAGAGGCACTACACATAGAAAGGATCAATCAGTACCAGCCATTCCAAAATCACACTGAATGCTAAAGAGCTTCAACATAATGAAGAATCTACAACAACTAACAGGCAAAACAGCCACTTAGCATCAAAATGGCAGTATCAAATTCACACATAACAATATTAACCCTAAATGTAAATGGACTAAATGCACCAATCAAAGACACAGACTGGCAAATTGGATAAAAATCCAAAACCCATCAGTGTGCTGTATCCAGGAAACACATCTCACATGCAAGGATACACAAAGGCTCAAAATAAAGGGATGGAGGAAGATTTACCAAGCTAATGGAAAGCAAAAAAAAGCAGGAGTTGCAATTCTCATCTCTGATAAAATAGACTTTAAAGCAACAAAGATCAAAAGAGACAAAGAAGGCCATTACATAATGGTAAAAGGATCAATACAACAAGAAGAGCTAACGATCCTAAACATATATGGACCCAACGCAGGAGCACCCAGATACATAAGGCAAGTTCTTAATGACTTACAAAAGGACTTAGACTCCCACACAATAATAGTGGGAGACTTTAACACTCCACTGTCAATACTAGACAGATCAACCAGACAGAAAATCAACAAGGATATCCAGGGCTTGAACTCGGACCTGGAGCAAGCAAACCTGATAGACATTTACAGAACTCTCCACCCCAAATCCACAGAATACACATTCTTCTCAGCACCACATCACACCTACTCTAAAATTAACCACATAATTGGAAGTAAAGCACTGCTCAACAAATGCAAAACAACTGAAATCATAACAAACAGCCTCTCAGACCATAGTGCAATCAAGTTAGAACTCAGAATTCAGAAACCAACCCAGAACCGCACAGCTTCATGGAAACTGAACAACTGGCTCTTGAATGTTGACTGGGTAAACAACGAAATGAAGGCAGAAATAAAGAAGTTCTACGAAGACACAATGTGCCAGAACCTCTGGGACACATTTAAAGCAGTCTCTAGAGGAAAGTATATAGCAATAAGTGCCCATATGAGGAGAATGGAGAGATCCAAAATTGACACCCTATCGTCAAAATTGAAAGAGCTAGAGGAGCAAGATCAAAAAAACTCAAAACCCAGCAGAAGACAAGAAATTACTAAGATCAGAGCTGAGCTGAAGGAGATTGAGACACGAAAAACCCTTCAAAAAATCAATAAATCCAAGAGCTGGTTTTTTGAAAAGATCAACAAAATAGACCACTAGCCAGATTGATTAAAAAAAAGAGAGAGAACAACCAAATAGATGCAATAAAAAATGATAAAGGGGAAATCACCACAGATTCCACAGAAATTCAAACCATCATCAGAGAATATTACAAACAACTCTATGCACATAAACTAGTAAACCTGGAAGAAATGGATAAATTCCTGGACTCCTGTGTCCTCCCAAGCCTAAACCAGGAGGAAGCTGAAACTATGAATAGACCAATAACAAGGTCTGAAGTCGAGGCAGCAATTAAGAGCCTACCTCACAAAAAAAGCCCAGGTCCAGACGGGTTCACAGCCGAATTCTACCAGACACACAAGGAGGAGCTGGTACCATTCCTTCTAAAACTATTTCAAACAATCCAAAAAGAGGGAATCCTTCCCAAATCATTTTATGAGACCAACATCATCCTGATACCAAAACCCGGCAGAGACCCAACGAGAAAAGAAAACTTCAGGCCAATATCCATGATGAACATAGATGCAAAAATCTTCAATAAAATATTGGCAAGCCGATTGCAACAGCAAATCAAAAAACTTATTCATCATGATCAAGTAGGATTCATCCCGGGGATGCAAGGCTGGTTCAACATACGCAAGTCTATCAACGTAATTCACCACATAAACAGAACCAAAAACAAAAACCACATGATTATTTCAATTGACGCAGAGAAGGCATTTGACAAAATTCAACAGCCCTTTATGCTAAAAACCCTCAATAAACTCGGTATCGATGGAACGTATCTCAAAGTAATAAAAGCTATTTATGGCAAACCAACAGCCAATATCATACTGAATGGGCAAAAACTGGAAGCATTCCCTTTGAAATCTGGCACTAGACAAGGATGCCCTCTCTCACCACTCCTATTCAATATAGTACTGGAAGTTCTAGCCAGAGCAATCAGGCAAGAAAAAGAAATAAAGTGTATTCAAATAGGAAAGGTGGAAGCCAAATTGTCTCTATTTGCAGACGACATGATAGTATACCTAGAAGACCCCATTGCCTCAGCCCAAAAACACCTGAAACTGATAAGCAACTTCAGCAAAGTCTCAGGATATAAAATCAATGTGCAAAAATCACAAGCATTCGTCTACACCAATAACAGACTTAAAGAAAGCCAAATCAAGAGCGAACTGCCATTCGCAATTGCTACAAAAAGAATAAAATACCTTGGAATACAACTCACAAGGAACGTAAGGGACCTCTTCAAGGAGAACTACAAACCACTGCTCAACGAAATCAGAGAGGACACAAACAGATGGAGAAACATTCCATGTTCATGGTTAGGAAGAATTAATATCGTGAAAATGGCTATACTGCCCAAAGTAATTTACAGAATCAATGCTATCCCCATCAAGCTACCATTGACTTTCTTCACAGAACTGGAAAAAACCACCATGAACTTCATATGGAACCAAAAGAGAGCCCGCATAGCCAAGTCAATTCTAAGCAAAAAGAACACAGCGGGGGGCATCACACTACCGGATTTCAAACTATATTACAAGGCTACAGTAATCAAAACAGCATGGTACTGGTACCAAAACAGAGATATAGACCAATGGAACAAAACAGAGGCACCGGAGGCAACACAACATACATACAACTATACAATCTTTGATAAACCTGACAAAAACAAGCAATGGGGCAAGGATTCCATGTTTAACAAATGGTGTTGGGAAAACTGGCTAGCCATGTGCAGAAAGCAGAAACTGGACCCCTTCCTGACACCTTACACTAAAATTAACTCCAGATGGATTAAAGACTTAAACATAAGACCTGGCACCATAAAAACCCTAGAAGGAAATCTAGGCAAAACTATCCAGGACATAGGAGTAGGCAAGGACTTCATGAACAAAACACCAAAAGCATTGGCAACAAAAGCCAAAATAGACAAATGGGACCTAATGAAACTCCACAGCTTCTGCACGGCAAAAGAAACAGTCACTAGAGTGGATCGGCAACCAACAGAATGGGAAAAAATTTTCGCAGTCTACCCATCTGACAAAGGGCTGATATCCAGAATTTACAAAGAACTCAAGCAGATTTACAGGAAAAAAACAAACAAGCCCATTCAAAAGTGGGCAAAGGATATGAACAGATACTTTACGAAAGAAGACATATATGAGGCCAACAATCATATGAAAAAATGCTCATCGTCACTGGTCATCAGAGAGATGCAAATCAAAACCACATTGAGATACCATCTCATGCCAGTTAGAATGGCGATCATTAAAAAATCTGGAGACAACAGATGCTGGAGAGGATGTGGAGAAAAAGGAACACTTTTACACTGTTGGTGGGAGTGTAAATTAGTTCAACCATTGTGGAAGACGGTGTGGCGATTCCTCAAGGCCTTAGAAATAGAAATTCCATTTGACCCAGCAATCCCATTACTGGGTATATATCCAAAAGACTATAAATCGTTCTATTATAAGGACACATGTACACGAATGTTCATTGCAGCACTGTTTACAATAGCAAAGACCTGGAATCAACGCAAATGCCCATTGATAATAGACTGGATTGGAAAAATGTGGCACATATACACCATGGAATATTATCCAGCAATCAGAAATGATGAGTTCGTGTCGTTTGTAGGGACATGGATGAATCTGGAGAACATCATCCTCAGCAAACTGACACAAGAACAGAAAATGAAACACCGCATATTCTCACTCATAGGTGGGTGATGAAAAATGAGAACACATGGACACAGAAAGGGGAGTACTAAACACTGGGGTCTATTGGGGGGAAAAGGGGTGGGCCAGTGGGAGGGGGAGGTGGGGAGGGATAGCCTGGGGAGAAATGCCAAATGTGGGTGAAGGGGAGAAGAAAAGCAAAGCACACTGCCATGTGTGTATCTACGCAACTGTCTCGCATGCTCTGCTCATGTACCCCAAAACCTATAATCAAATAAAAAATTAAAAAAAAAAAAAAAAAAGAAAAAGTAGGAAAAAAAGTACCATCTACTTTCATATCAATCTATAACTAAGTGAATTTGTAAAACAGTTTTGTCCTTATTAAAATTCAAAATTCAAAAGTCATCCCTAAGTTTACAGGGAGAAAAAGGGAAATTAAAATCAGGTTATTCTTTTGCCTGTGGGCAGCTTGCTTTGAAAAAATTAATTGTATGAAATGAGAACATATTTAAAAAAGAAATAATTAATTGTGAGAATTTGTCAGGGTAGATCATAAACAGAACTATAAAATTTTCTTCTTATCAAAATGACATGTTCTAAATTGCCACACATTAACTCTTCTTTATTCACATTATTATTGAATAACACATCAGTATTAGTTGTATACTACCCAACTGTTACATTAGATATTTTAATATGTTTGATTATTAGGTTATACAGTTTAAAATATCTGGGAAGAAAAATTTCAGGAATTTATTACTCTTTAGCACCTACTTATTACATGGTAAAAAGACATTCTGAGCAATATCAATTTAAATATGATGAAGCAAAATCAACAGAACTATAGTCAAGATTTCTGAAAGGCAACTAAGATATTTTCTTTTTTCTTTCATTTTTTTTTGAGACAGAGTCTCACTTTGTTGCCAGGCTGGAGTGCAGTGGCACGACCTCAGCTCACTGCAACCTCCATGTCCTGGGTTCAAGTGATTCTCCTGCCTCAGGGAGTAGCTGGGACTACAGGTGTGTGCCACCACACTCAGCTAAGTTTTGTACTTTTAGTAGAGTGAGGTTTCACAGAGTTGGCCTGGATGGTCTCCATCTCTTGATCTCATGATCCACCTGCCTTGGCCTCCCAAAGTGCTAGGATTACAGGCGTAAGCCATCACGCCCAGCCTGCCAAGATATTTTCAAGAAAACTTAGTGAAGTAACTATTGGCCTCTGATTATCAAAAATAGTACTAAGGTTAAAAAAATTTTTTTTGGTTGGCCATAGTAAAAAATCAATACAAATTCAAACAAGCAATGTGTCTTTTTCAAAAGGAATAAGGAGCACTTACTTTTCTCGCATAGCTTTGGCATTTTTATCATTAACTACCCCAATTGGTTTGGAAAGATCTCGAAATACAGCAGGGTTATTAAGGTCCAACTCTTCTGAAGTATAATCTTGTAAAATCCAGGGAAACTGAAAGAGCCATAATTTACAATTTAGACATTCCTTCCTAAAGAAGCGAACATCCCCATATCTAATATCAAATGCTTATCTAAAGACAAAAAGGGATAGTCTCTAAAAATATTTTTACCCTGTTACAAATACCATTCATCTTTAGTTCAATAACTAGAAGCATTATTTCCTATAATTCCACTGGAATATTTTCTTTTCTTTTTTTTTTTTGAGATGAAGTCTTGCTCTGTTGCCAGGCTGGAGGAGTGCAGTGGCACCACCTGAGCTCACTGAAACTTCCACTTCCCAGGTTCAAGTGATTCTCCTGCCTCAACCTCCCGAATAGCTTGGACTACAGGCCAGCACTGCCATGTCCAACTAATTTTTGTATTTTTAATAGAGATGGGTTTTCACCATGTTGGTCAGGATGGTCTCGATTTCTTGACCTTGTGATCCACCCGCCTCAGCCTCTCAAAGTGCTGTGATTGTAGGCGTGAGCCACCGCGCCTGGCCTTCTTTCCTTCTTTTTTTTTTTTTTTTGAGACAGAGTCTTGCTCTGTCGCCCAGGCTGGAGTGCAGTGGCATGATCTCGGCTCACTGCAACCTCTACCTCCTGGGTTTAAGTGATTCTCCTGTCTCAGCCTCATGAGTTGCTGGGATTACAGGCATGTACCACTATACCCAGCTAATTTTTGTATTTTTAGTAGAGACAGAGTTTCACCATGTTGGCTAGGCTCGTCCCAAACTCCTGACCTCAGATGATCCACCCTCCTTGGCTTCCCAAAGTGCTGGGATTGCAAGCATGAGCCACCATGCCCAGCCCCACTGCATATTTTCAATGAAGTGAAAGAAAAAAGACTTTTACTTAGTTTTCATGTTTATATACTTTTTGAAAATAAATGGATAGAAAACATACAGAAAGGCATTTAAATAAATAAAAAGTATCATGTATATACTTTTGCAATTTATAAAACTATAGGGCAATCCCACATTTATAAGGTTTATGCAAAACTTACCACAGGATACTGTGCAAGGTCATTATAGGTTCGTCCTGCCATTGTATTTATTTGAATAAGGTAGTCAAAATTTGATATCTCTCTGTTTACCCATTTCTAGACAGCACAAAAAAGAACAATATCAAAATTAAAAAAATCTCTGTCTCTTAGACATTGGTAGCTGTTACTGACAGTACAAAGAATGGGCTAAAAAAGAAAAAGAGGTTCAACAGAGAGATAAATCAATATACTTTTCCTAAATTCACTTCTTTTTAAATATTGGTCTCTAAAAAAGGAACAGAAAATTCAATATAAAGCTTACACCAGTCTAGAAGGTCTTGATAATAATTCTTTCCAAAAACAAACAAACAAAAAAAACAACTTGTCTTCTCTTTAATTAAAGGTTTATTTGAATACCTTAAAACTTTTATTTTATTTATTTATTTCAGAGAAATGGTCTCTGTCACTGAAGCTGAGTGCAGTGAAGCAATCATAGCTCACAACACCCTCAAGCTCCTGGGCTCAAGCCTCGGCTTCTTACTACAGCCTCAAGCTTCTGGACTCAAGCAATCTACCTGGCTTAGCCTCCCAAGTAGCTAGGCCTAAAGTGATGCCCTATTACACTGGCTAATTTCTTTTTTCTTTTTTTTTTTTTGAGACAGAGTCTCACTCTTGTTGTCCAAGCTGGAGTGCAATGGCATGATCTTGGCTCACCACAACCTCCACCTCCTGGGTTTAAGCGATTCTTCTGCCTCAGCCTCCCTACTAGCTTGGATTACTAGCTTGCCACCACGCCTGACTAATTTTGTATTTTTAGTAGAGATGGGGTTTCTCCATGTTGGTCAGGCTGATCTCGAACTCCCAACCTCAGGTAATCCGCCCACCTTGGCCTCCCCAAGTGCTGGGATTACAGGCATGAGCCATTGCACCTGGCCCACTGGCTAATTTCTTAAACTATTTGTAGAGATGAGGTCTTGCTTTGTTGCCCAGGCTGGTCTTGAACTCCTGGCTTCAAGTGATGCTCCAGGCTTGACTCCCACAGCACTAGGTTTATAGGCATGAGCCATCATGCCCAGAATAAATGTCTTAAAATTTGAATTTTATTTTGCTATTATTGTTTTTATTTTTGAGACAGAGTTTCGCTCTTCTTGCCCAAGCTGGAGTGCAGTGCCATCATTTTGGCTCACTGCAACCTCTGCCTCCAGGGTTCAAGCAATTCTCCTGCCTCAGCCTCCCGAGTTGCTGGGATTACAGGCATCTGCCACCATGCCCGGCTAATTTTTTGTATTTTTAGTAGAGAGACGGGATTTCATCATGTTGGCCATGCTGGTCTTGAACTCTTGACCTCAGGTGACCCACCCACCTTGAAGCTGGGATTATAGGTGTGAGCCATTGTGCCAGGCCTAAAATTCTGAATTTGAGGAATGTTCCACTTTGAAATTTTTGTTACAAATTGAAATTTACATTAAGTATGCATATTAAAAACAATCTTAATATATTAAAACTATCCAAATACTTTCATAAAACATTACATTAATTATCCTCAGAGGATAATCAGGTATAGCCCAATTGTTCTTGAGTGCCAGGTTGAGGGATCAGCACTTAAAGAACAAAGTCTACTGTAGAGGCAACAGGAAAGGTACTTTATTAAATAAAACTCTTTCCACTGGCAATAGTAAAGAACTGCTGATGGTTCTTGAATAAGAGCAACACCTACAAAAGATTAATGTGTATGTGGGAGGAAGGAGAGAGCCAGGAAGCAAAGACTCCAATTAAGAGACTATGAACAGTCCTGAAAAGCCAAAAACAATGGCTTTCCTTTGGGTCCTGACATCACAAATCCAAGTGATGCTGGGATATAAATAAGCATACAATTCATGGAGCATTAATTTACTTTTGCTGGTAGGAGAATTGGTATTTTTTGGCCCTTTTCTCCTTTTTTTTTTTTAACCTCATGTTATGGTTCATTTTTTAAAAATTAAGATTTTAAAAACCCATGTTATTATTTTTTTAAGACTGAGTCTCACTCTGTCACCCAGGCTGGAGTGCAGTGGCATGAATCTTGGCTCACTGCAACCTCTACCTCCCTGGTTCAAGTAATTCTCCTGCCTCACCCTCCTGAGTATCTGGGATTACAACTGCCCATCACCATGCCCAGCTACTTTTTGTATCTTTTAGTAGGGATGGGGTTTCGCCATGTTGGCCAGGCTGGTCTTGAACTCCTGACCTCAGGTGATATGCCCACATCAGCCTCCCAAAGTGGTGGGATTACGGCATGAGCCACTGTGCCCGGCCCTATTTTTCAAAAAGAGAAAATTATTGACACATATACCCATGAACTGAATGATACAGGAGGTGGCAGGGAGGGGACTGTCTGTGGGAGGGAAACAAAGGAAAATTAAAAAATAATTCAGAAGATTAGTCTGAATGAAAGAACAGCAGTTATAAAAATCAAAGGAAAATAATCAGAAGAAGCAAGTTTTACTTGAAATGAATAGCAGAACAGTTCATGACAGACTATTACAATTTCCTACCTGTGTCAATCCTGATGCTTTGAATAACTCCTGTGGTGATCTGCTTCCATAGTAACTATTTGGAGAATGAAGTGACAACAGTCTGCTATATATTTTGTTTCTAACCTATAAAAAATAGCATGTTATACTTTAAACAAGACAAATTTGGAAGATTATGGTCATTATGACAGCTGTATTGAGAGAAAATTCACCCTTTTAAAGTATAAAATTCAGTGTTGTGTGTTTTGTTTTTGTTTTGTTTTGTTGAGACAGTCTCTATTGCTCAGGCTGGAGTGCAGTGGTGTGATCTTGGCTCACTTCAGCCTTGACCTCCTGGCTCAGGTGAACCTCCATTTCAGCCTCCTGAGTAGCTGAGACTATAGGTTCGTGTCCCCAATGCGGGGCTAATTTTTTTTTGTATTTTTTGTAGCGACAGGGTTTTACCATGTTGCCCACAATGATCCAAACTCCTGGGGTTCAAGTGGCTCAAGTGCTCCTCCCACTTGAGCCTCCCAAAGTGCTGGGATTACATGTGTGAGCCACCATATCTTGCCTCAGTGGTTTTTTTTTTTTTTTTACTATATTCACACAGTTGTGTGACTATCACCATCATCTAACTTTAGAAATTTTTTATCACCTCAAATAGAAATCCCATAGTCATTAACAGCTACTTCTCAATTCTGTCTCCTTCCCATTCCCTGACACATACAAATCTAATTTCTGTCTCTATGGATTAGCCTGTTCTGGACATTTCATATAAACCGTAGATTATGTTTTTAACTTCTCTATCATACTTGCTGTAGTCAAGCCATGCAAGTTTTACAATAACATTTTTTTACAAAGTGTTGTAAAACTATTTTACAAAATAGTTTTATTTAAAAAATTTTATTTAAAAAATTTTGTAAAACGATTTTTACAAAAGTTATCATATATAATAGAAAGATCACTAGATTCTGAATTAGAAAACTTGCTCAAGTCTACTTCAAATTTAGTTCTGCAATTTATTAATCATCTTGGCAAATTAATTTACTGAGTCTCATTTGTAAATTAAACACAATATCTATCCTTATAGTATTGTGAATTATTCAGGGCCATACAAATGCAAAGTTACAAAGTTCACTTATAGTTTCTTTAATTATTAAAAAAGAATAATGGATTTTGCCTTTTTTTTTTTTTTTTGAGATGAAGTCTCACTCTGTCACCCAGGCTGGAGCACAGTGGCACAATTTCGGCTCACTGTAACCTCCACCTCCAGAGTTCAAGCAATTCTCCTGCCCCGGTCTCTTGAGTGGCTGGGATTACAGGTGTGCATCACCATGCCCAGCTAATTTCTGTATTTTTAGAAGAGATGGGGGTTTCACCATATTGGGCAGGCTGGTCTCAAACTTTTGACGTCAAGTGATCCAGCCACCTTGGCCTCCCAAAGTGCTAGGAATATAGGGTGAGCTATTGCACCCAGCCAGAATCTGCATTATTTATTTATTTATTTTAGAGATGGAGTTTCACTCTTGTTGCCCAGGCTGGGATGCAATGGCATGATCTTGGCTCACTGCAATCTCCGCCTCCTAGTTTCAAGTGATTCTCCTGCCTCAGTCTCCCAAGTAGCTGGGATTACAGGCATGCACCACCATGTCTGGCTAATTCTTGAATTATTAGTAGAGATGGGGTTTCACCATGTTGGCCAGGCTGGTCTTGAACTCCCGACTTCAGGTGATCCACCTGCCTTGTCCTCCCAAAGTGCTGGGATTACAGGCATGAGCCACTGCGTGTGGCCAGATTTGCCACATTTAATCTCAAGGTTGTTATGAAGATTAGATACTTTACACAAATGTACTTTAAAGACAACGAAGTTATACAAACATCCAGTACTTAGCAGGGGCAGACTTAGTTTAATTACATGACACAGCTTCCTGTAAAACACATGATTTGTGTTTTCCTATGAAGGAAAACTTTTTTGTAATAGTAAAAAGACTTCCTTTCGTAAAATTAGAAAAATGGTCTTTAAACAACTGAATCAAATCATCAATAAGTAAACCTGGGTTCCACAGAAGAATGGAAAATTAGTTATTGTGTATGCTAATGTAGGTCTTCTGAAAAGCAGATGCCAAACAATTAAAATGCAAAGATTTTACTAGGGGAGATGCCTATGAAAGAAAATGAGAGAGCTATGCAAGGTGGGGAAAGCTGTCAGACTATAATACATGTCTGACCCCAAGTGAATGAGAGAGGGAAGAAAGGCTGAGCCCAAGCAGCCTCAGTAATGAGCCCAAGCTTACACAGCTAGTGGTGGAGACAGTACTTGGAACCTGATAATCTGGCTTTAGAGCGTATGCACTTAACAATTTACATTACTTAAGAATTTACTATATTCTTAGAAGAAACATTCACCATTGTTTTTGAATTTCAAACCAGTCTAATTTAACAAATCCAGTCATAGCTTACATATCATATTACATCACAATTGAATGCAACGAGGCACTCAAAATTCTACTACTTTATCTATATCTAGCCATAGACATAAAAGCTGAACTCCCCCAAAACTGAAACATAAACAAATCTCAACAAAAATTTATATGCTGATTCGCCCCCAAACTATATATTTTTTCCTCTAACATTTTGTCTTGACAAAAGAGTACAGCCCAAAGTTCCATTAGAGCTCACTAGCTGGAAACTTATTTAAGGTTAGTACTTTGGGATTTCCTGAAACCATAGTACATACCTCTTTTTTGAAATTGAGAAAGTAGTTGGATTGGTCAACATGAAAAATCTCAAGGGCTGATCTTCTTAAGTTGTAACGCCGGAGGTGAATCTCTCGAATTTGAGAATGAGGCCACTTGAAATCAAAGCCTACTCCTGAAAACGGTAGAAATCTTGTGACTGAAGTACCACATAAAGTTACTCATGCCATGTAGAAAATACCTCTTAGTTCTTGACAAAAGGTTTTAGGAAAAGGAAATTTAATTTCTGTACTATATAAACCATTTGTTAAATGTGTTGGATATTTAAACTGGTTCTTTTAAAACTATTTTAAAGTTCTATAACTATTCTACTGCCTTCCTATTAGAATACAAGATAATTCTTAATATATCTCAGAAAGTTTTCCTTTTCTCTGTATGTTGGCATCTTAGATTTAATCATCCTTTTATTATCATATAAAGGATGACACGGGAAGTCTATAGGAATAAGCACACATACAAAGGCATGATAAAATAAAGACTGTATTAGGCTGGGTGCTGTGGCTCACGCCTGTAATTCCAACACCTTGGGAGGCTGAGGTGGGCAGATCACCTGAGGTCGGGAGTTTGAGACCAACCTAACCAACATGGAGAAACCCTGTCTCTACTAAAAAAAAAAAGAAAAAATACAAAATTAGCCGGGCACGTTGGCACATGCCCGTAATCCCAGCTCCTCGGAAGGCTGAGGCAGGAGAATCACTTGAACCTGGGAGGTGGAGGTTAGAGCAAGCAGAGATCACACCAATGCACTCCAGCCTGGGCAACAAAAGCAAAACTCTGCCTCAAAAAAAAAAAAAATGAAGACTGTAATTTTAACTTAAGTTTATAGCAATTCCCTCTAGCCAAACCCTTAAAAATGAATTGATAATAACTTTTAAAAAGCATTCTCTTCCACACCTTGATAACAAATTTAACCCCATACTGATTATCCATTTCTCCTTTTACTTGATAGACTACAATTTCACAGTTCTATCTTACCACTTTCTTCTCATTTGTGATTAATAAATTGGATACTTAATTACTGAATAACAAAAATTATTTTTTCCAGAATTCCTCACCATCTTCTTTTTCAATGCTGCCATCATAGAAGTAAATGTGCTGAGTAGTGATTTCTAATCTGCCAGGAATTACATCAATTATGGTAATGAGTTCACAGTCTTCCATCAATATCAATTTTTCTTTTTGTTCCTGTTCTTCTTTCTCATCACTGAAAAAACAAAAAACCAATAAACAGAAAAGTCTAACCATTTATTTTTCTTAAATGCAAAAGAATACCGTATTCAAATAGAAATCTCCCTCTCATTTTTCTTTTTTTGAGACAGGGTCTTGCTCTGTCACCCAGGCTTGAGTACAGTGGCACAATGTCAGCTCCATCACTGCAACCTCTGCCTCCCAAGCTCAAGCAATCCTCCCACCTTAGCCTCCCAAGTAGCTGGGACTACAGGTGCATGCCACCATGCCCAGCTCATTTTTATTTTTGTAGAGAGAGGGTTTTGCCATGTTACCCAGGCTAGTCTTGAAATCCTGAGCTCAAGGGATCCACCCACCTTGGTCTCCCAAAATGCTGGGATAATAAACATGAGCCACTGTCCCTGCCCTCAAATATAAATCTCATTATATAATCTCATCATATATATATAAAATTAAACATAAATCTCATCACACATATCTCATCAAATATAAATCTCATCATATATATGTAAAATTAATGTCCAGGAAAGAATATCTGAATTACCCTCAAGAAACAGTCTGCATATTAAAGTGACCAAATATTTTTATTACTCGATGATTCAGTTTCATTAAAAATAAGCTTTACATTTTGACTTTATACAGCCCATTATAATAAAATGCCCTTTAAAGTGACCTTGTAAAACAACTAGCAGAGGACAATTGAAAAATATTGGTCATGTCATTTTATATTCTGGGAGATAAGAATTGACCCATAAAATATATGAATCTGTAACTAAGACTGCACTGTAGTGGTGTTTTGTAAATGATTTTTAGAAGTACTAAATATGAATCTTAAATTATAAAATGAGACTTTTCAAGAGGAACTAAAACTAAGGCATCACCATCACAGCATCCTGCTAACAAGGGAACTGGAAATAATGTAAAGAGCTATTGTCATACCTTACTTAAAGTGAAGTTACCTTATAATAGGAGGAATGTTACTTATATTCGCTGGAGAAAGTAACTGGAAAAAGAGACAGTCTTTTGGTGACCTAGGTGACTTTAACTGCCAAGTATAGAAATCAGAGCTCCTATTAATCACAGAATGTTACTCAAGTAAATCTTTTAGGCCAGCTACTCTCTGATCCTAGACATTTCATATCTGCTTCATGTCCAGGGTACCAATGACTAAGTCTAATTTTATTTTCAGTGGGTTTCCATGAAGAAGTTCTGTATCACCAACTTAAGTTTGTAATGTTACAACCATTTACTTTAAACTAAGCTTTTCTTTTTTAAAAAATAATTACCAGAAAGAAGGTTTTCCCAAACACTTAAATACTAATATTTACAGTGATAAATAGAGGAATGAGTAACCCTAAGAAAGAAAATAGTCTGAGGGTTATTTATATTAAATGACAAAAAGTGTTTTGGTTCTTCAGTTTAAAACGAATGAGTCTGACATCCATCAAATTCACTAGTCATCAAAGAAAGAAAAAAAAATCCCAATTAGAAAGCCGACCGAATATTTACCAAGATAGTGCCCTGTATAACTGCCCATACAAAGTACCCTGAAAATAATGAAGGAAATCTAAAACATTACTGAACTAATATAAATACAAATCCTGATTATGCCACCAAAGGATACTACTGAATCTAGTCAATCTGTAATATACATATTTTTTGAGACAGGGTGTCACTCTTATACCCAGGCTAGAGTGCAGTGGTGCAGTCTCACCTCATAGCAACCTCCACCTCCCAGGCTCAAGCAGTCATCCCACTTCAGCCTCCCAAGTAGAGGTACACACCACCACGCCAAGTTAATTTTTGACAGAGACAGAATTTCACCATGTTGCCCAGGCTGGTCTGGAGCTTCTAAGCGCAACTGATCTGTCCACCTGGGCCTACCAAAGTACTGACAAATTGAAGGCCACCATGCCTGGCCCTCAATTTGCAATATTAAACTATTTCAAAGAAATATTTGCCATGTGTAATTTAAAATGTAAACAAATCATATATTTGGGACACAGTTACTCATTCTTGGTTGAACATGTGGCTTTACGAACATAGAAAATTAAATATTAGGCTGAGCGCAGTGGCTCACACCTGTAATCCCAGAATTTTGGGCGGCTGAGGTGGGCAGATCACTTGAAGTCAGGAGTTTGAAACCAGCCTGGCCAACATGGTGAAACCTGTTTCTACAAAGAATTAGCTGGGCATAGTGGCATGCACCTATAATTCCAGCTACTTGAGAGGATGAGGCACGAGAATCACTTGAACCTGAGAGGCGGTGGTTGCAGTAAGTCAAGATCATCTTGCTCTGTCACCCAGGCTAGAGTGAAGCAGTGCAATCTCAGCTCATTGCAACCTCCGCCTCCTGGGTTAGTGATTCTCCTGTCTCAGTCTCCTGAGTAGCCAGGCGCGGTGGCAGGACTACAGGTGCCCACCACCACGCCTGGCTAATTTTTGTATTTTTAGTAGAGATGGGCTTTCACCATGTTGGAAAGGATGGTTTTGATCTCCTTACCTCATGATCCACCTGCCTTGGCTGGGATTACACGTGTGAGCCACCAGCCTGGCCTATTTTTTTAGAGAGAGGGTTTCACCTTGTTGCTCAGGTTGGTCTCGAACTCCTGGCCTCAAGTGATCCTCTTGCTTCAGCCTCCTTAATAGCTAGGATTATATTCATATGCTATAGCACCCAGCTGGATCAGGGAGTTAAACAACCTCTGAGCAACGAAATGACCACCAAGCCATGCTGACCCACAGACAATTCCTACTCGGCCAGGTTTTACTATTTTACTCCTCGATAGACACCCAAGATAACTAAAAATTTCTGTTTGCACAAAAACTTGTATATGAATATTCATGGAAATACTATTCATAATAGCCCCAAAGTAGAAACAACCTAAATGCTCACTGACAGATGAATGGATAAGCAAAAAGTGATTATCTATATTTTGGATAACCATAAATGGTTATAAATGGAATATTATTTATAATACTATTCAGCCACAAAAAGAAATGCCGTACTCTTATATGCCACAACATGAATGAACCTTGAAAACATTCCAAATGAAAATAAGCCATAACACAAATTATACAAGTTATAGAAAATGTTCCAAAGTAGAAAAATCCAGAGACAAAGTAGATTAGTGGTTTCCAGGGCATGTGAGATGGGGAAAACTGGGACCGACCACTAAAAGGTACAAGATTTCCTTTTGGGGTGATAGTAATGTTCTAGAATTATATAGTGGGAATGGTTGTATAAATCTGTGAAAACAGTAAAAAAAAACTCACTGAATTGTGGGCTTTAAAAATGGTAAATTTTATATTTTTGAGATATATCTGGATTAATAAAAATGAAGAACTCCTTGGATAACAAATGGAGAGTCTGTGGCAATCAGACCTTCCTTATTAGAAATACTAGAGGGCTAAGTGCAGTGGCTCACTCTAGTGGCCTGTAATCCAAGCACTTTGGAAGGATTATGTGGGCCCAGGGGTTCAAGACCAGCCTGGGCAACACAGTGAGACCCTGTCTCTGTAAAAAATTTAAAAATTAGCTGGATATAGTAGTATGCCTATAGTCCCAGCTACTCAGGAGGCTGAGGCAGGAGGATCACTTGAGACCAGGAGGTGGAGGCTGGAGTGAGGTGTGATCACACCACTGTTCTCCAGTTAAGGTGACACAGTGAGATCCTGTCTCAAACAAACAAACCAAAAAAACCCCACACATACCAAAAAACACAAACAAAAAAACTGGAGGAAGTCTTTTAGGATGAAAGGAAATGATATCAGATGATAAATGAATGTACACACAAATAAATAAAGTATGAAAGTATGATAATTGATAATTATGTAGCAAACATAAATAATGTATATATTTGTTTTCTTCCTATAATTGACTTAAAGACAACTACATAAAACAGCAACTATAAAACTGTATTACTAAACGTATACAAAGAAGTGTAATACATAAAAGTAGCAACACAAAGAAGAGATGAGGACATTAATATATTTTACATTTGCTTAAAGGAAGTTTTTACAGTACAAATTAAAAAATTTTAAATATATCTAAGGCTTTTCAGGTTATCTGTTTCTTCTTGAGGGAGGTTTGGTAATTTGTATCTTTTTTTTTTTTTTTTTTGAGATGGAGTTTCACTCTTCTTACCCAGGCTAGAGTGCAATGGCGGGATCTCGGCTCACCGCAACTCCACCTCCTGGGTTCAGGCAATTCTCCTGCCTCAGCCTCCTGAGTAGCCTGGATTACAGGCACGTGCTACCATGCCCAGCTAATTTTTTTGTATTTTTAGTAGAGACGGGGTTTCACCATGTTGACCAGGATGGTCTCGATCTGTTGACCTCGTGATCGACCCGCCTCGGCCTCCCAAAGTGCTGGGATTACAGGCTTGAGCCACTGCGCCATGCCCGGTAATTTATATCTTTCAAAGAATTTGTTTCATTTAAGCTGTCAAATTTACAGGCATAAAGTCTTTAGTATTATTTTCAATCATTTTATTATTTGTGGCAATAGCTCCTCTTTCAATCCTAATATAGGAAATTTATGTTGTTCATCTTTTAATCAGTCTAGCTAGAGGTTTATGTTCTTTGTTTGTTTTTTTAATAACTAGGCTTCAATGTTCTTAATCTTTTTGTTTTTCTCTTTCATGAATTTCTGCTTTTGTCTTTATAATTTTCTTTCTTTTGCTTAACAGTTTTTATTTTATGCTGTACATTTCCATCTGAACACAGCTATAGCTAAATCTCACAAATACAATATATTGATTTCATTATCATACAATTCTAAATACTTTCTAATTTCAAGGTCCAGTTCTATGTTATCCCAGTTTTAAGAAGCCTTCTTTAATAATTTCAGTTAATACTGATACACTCCTAACAGCTGATAAAGCATTAACTGTTGGACCCTGGGGAAAACATGGTGGTAGAATTTCAAGCAAGTATCTTCCACGATTTTGCAATCCCCTTTCTCAGAACAAAATAATTGTAAATATTTATACATACATATTTACTCTAGCTGTCATATCCTCTTCAGGAAGGTCTAATTTATCCTCCTCCATATCACTAACTTTCACTTGTTTCACTACTTCCAAAAGCAATGAATCACTGGAAGGCTGTGGGTGTTGGATACCTGTTTTAAACACAAAATATCTATTAAATGTAAAGTAAAAAAACAATAGTATAACCCATCTGTAATTTCTGACTGTTAATTATGTTTCTGAGTGTTAGATGAAAACAATAGATATAAGATGGTACTTTGATACAATCTATAAAGTTTGATGGCAATTTTGACAATTACTATACATATGGTAAAAAGAATAAATGTTTTAAAAATAGTAGTATCTACTTTTAATAATGGTATTATTTGTTTCAAAAATAGGCAAAGTACTCTCTTTATATTTAATTCTAAAGGTTGCCAATAATTAAGTCAAGGGAAGAAATATTCTCATTGTATTAATGTAATAGAACTATTTTTTACCATGCATTTTCTATTAAAGCAATACTAAGAAAGATTATATGATAAATTATCTTTAATTGGGAGATAATACATGGACTAAGAGTGAAAGTGTTTACTTTCTGAACCACATGGAATTTAATGCATAAATCTGAGGCATATATATGTAATACATGTAACATATTTTATAAACTACCCTGTAAAAAGGCAGGGCTGGTATAATGAAAAGAACATAGTCTATGAAGTGGTGAACCTAGATTCAAATTTAATTTGGCCAATTATTCAGTCATATGACACTTCTGAATCTATGTTTTCTTGATTGTGAAATGGAGACTTCATCACAAGGTTGTTATGTATATGAAAGGTAATATATGTGAAACACCTGGTACACATTAAATATAAAATAAACAATAGCTACTATTTTATATTTACCTTCCAATTATCTGACTGAAATAAGAACAGTAATACAAATATATGCATAATTTATAGGTAAGGATTAGAAAAAAGTTATATACTTCACTATGAATAAAGACATTTCACTTATGGCAAATAAAAATAATTCATATAAAATATATAAAATAACACAATAATGCAAATAACTATAAATAACAAAACACTATAAAGATGACAAATCCTTCCTTAACTTCTCAAATGATATTATTGCTCAGGCATAAGATGAATCAACCTAATGTACAGTTGTATTTTTCTGTGTAATTCTGTTTGATCATACCTTCTACATTGGGAAGTAGTGGCTCACATCTTTCCTAGAACAAGTTAGGAACTATTTCTACTGAACAGGTTTTTTCATGAGGTCTAATTTATTTTTAAAACATTTAATTAACAAAGCAAATAACAATGCAATCGAAAGTGAAAAGAAGGAAGCCTAGATAGTCTGATACAAAGAGGAAATTGACTTTATGTAGATGTATGGCGCTACTCCGTTAACAGTATGAAATGAAAATGTAATAGAAGAATGGTGAGGGATAGAGGACGTGAGGGACTGCAGCAAGAAGGCCAGTTGGGAAGCTACTGTAAGTCTGGAGAAAGAGCACCAAGCTAAGCCGTGGCAATTACAAACAAAATGAAAATAAGGAAAAACATTCAAAGGCTATGTAAGAGAATCAACAGGACATGGTACCTAAAGAGCTATATATGTAGGGATTTCAGAGACAGGAGGATAGACTCGTGCATAATGTGGATTTTAATTTCAGCAACTAATATATGCAGATACTGGTAACTACAATACCAGATACGGGAGAAACAGAAACTAGAGTAAGGAGTACACAAATGAGAAAAGATAATAAATTCAGTTTCAGAAATGTCATATGGAGACTGTGGAAGAAGTATCCCAATAGGTAGTTGTAAACACTGCTTTAGAGTTCAAAAGGAAGATTAGAACTAGAAATACAGATGGGAAAGCTGCATTACACATACGGTGGGGAAGCCATGAGATCACCCAGGAAGAACACAGGTAAAAGGCAAGATGCTAGGAATGGATCTGGGAACATCATCATTTAAAGGTGTGCAGGAAAAAAAGTTTTTTTTAAAAAAGAATAAAAACTGGTATAAAAAGTAGGAGGTTAAGTAGCAGAGCTAAGAAACAAACACATTTACAGGCTGAGTGTGATGGCTCATGCCTGTAATCCCAGCACTCTGGGAGGCTGAGATGGAAGGATCACTTGAGCCCAGAAGTTCAAGGACAAACTGGGCAACATAGGGAGACCTTGTCTCTACAAAAAAGTTTAAAATTAAAAAATTAGCTGAGTATGGGAGTACACATCTATAGTACCAGCTACTCAGGAAGCTGAGGCAGTAGGATCACCTGAGCCCAGGAGCTCAAGGCTGCAATGAGTGGTGACTGTACCACTGCACTTCAGCCTGGGTGACAGAGCAACAGCCTGTCTCACAAAACAAACAAAAAACAAAAAAAGAAAAAGAAAGAAAGAAAGAAATACATTTACAGAGGAAGATAACCACTGAATGCTTTAGAAGCAATGGAAGCAGGGAGAGCACTAAAAATAAGTTGTTAAATATGGTAATCAAAAAAGAGCATGTCTAATAAAGAAGTACAGATACAAAAAATTCTTAAACCAAAAAAATTTTTTGAGAGAGGTCCTACTGTATTTCCCAGGCTGGAATGCAGTGGTACAATCATAGTTTACTACAGCCTCAATCTCTTGGGCTCAAGCAATCTTCCCACCTCAGCCTCCCAAGCAGCTGGGATCACGGGTGCACATGACTGCACCCAGCTGACTTTTAAAATTTGTTTAGTAAAGATGAGGTCTCATTATGTTGCCCAGACTGGTCTGGAACTCCTGGGCTCAAGCAGCACTTCTCTGTGGCCTCCCAAAGTGCTGGGATTACAGGTATGAGCCACCACACCTAGCCAAACCAAACTGTTTTTTTGAGACAAGGTCTCACTCTGTTGCCCAGGCTGAAGTGCAGTGATACAATCATGGCTCACTGCAGCCTCAACCTCCTGGGTTCAAGCGATCTTCTCACCTCAGAGTAGCTCCAACTACAAGCATGTGCTACCTGGCTACAAAAAAATTCATTTTTTATAGAGACGGAGTATCACTATGTTGGCTCGCACTGCAAACCAAATATTTATACTGATACATTTAAGAATATATTTTCTTTTTGACTCTTCAAATACCCTAATTTACATGTGGTTATGTTCCAAAAAAAACTTCCTAAGTCAGCTGTTTTGAATTAATAATGGATTTTCCATCCAAAATAATACTACAAATAATGGTTAGCTTTGCAGGTTAGCCCATAATATAAACACTATTCTATATATCTGCAATGGGTTGCTTATAAAAAGCAGTGTTGGGGTAAGTAAAACAAAACAAGATAATGTGTTTAAAAAAGAATATCATGAATTCTGGTAGTTAATGAAAATACTCTGTATAGACAAAACTAAGGAGTAGGCAAAACATTTTGCAGTTAATTCTGAAGTGTACTTCAAAGAACTTTAAAGATTTTAAATATTGATGCATTTTTTAAATAATTTCCAATTTCACTTTGAAATATACAAATTTTTTTCTCTACAGTTTTATTGTCACTATTATACTTGGGGTAAAATTTTTAAATGAGAAAAACAAAGCAAAACAGAAAAACAACTGAGACTAAGTAGGGACATAAAAATATATGTGTCGATGTGTAGACAGGTGAGAAGGAGAGGAAAACAGAGAGGGAACTTTATGGAATAAGTTTTCTTGGCAAAAGCCAATAAAATAATATGGAACACTATTCCTTAAGTAATTATTGAAGTCATTTACCCAAGGATGTTTGTTGGGTGATAAGGGTAGTAGTTATATCTCAAAGAGTAGAGAAAGATACTTATAGAAGAGGATACAAGATTCTTTCAGAGAAAAATCTATACACAACTGGCTTTTGCTATGTAAGATAACACTCAAAGTTAGTGTTTACATCATGGACAGGGCCATTATTTTGAATTAAGAAAAACCACTTACTGTATCTGATTTATTTCAAAATGTAAGACTCTAAATGGCAGGCATCATGGCTCTCTCTCTCTCTTTTTTTTTTTTTTTGAGATGGAGTTTCGCTCTTGTTATCCAGGCTAGAGTGCAATGGCGCGATCTTGGCTCACTGCAACCTCCGCCTCCTGGGTTCAGGCAATTCTCCTGCCTCAGCCTCCTGAGTAGCTGGCATTACAGGCATGCGCCACCATGCCCAGCTAATTTTTTTTGCATTTTTAGTAGAGACGGGGTTTCACCATGTTGACCAGGATGGTATTGATATCTTGACCTTGTGATCCACCTGCCTTGGCCTCCCAAAGCGCTGGGATTACAGGCTTGAGCCACCGTGCCCAGCCCATGGCTCTCTTAATTCATTTTATGGCATCAGATGTATTGGCCATATGTTAAGGAAATTTAAAAATTAAGATCTGGCCAGGCATGCTGGCTCATATCTGTAATCCCAGCAATTTGGGAGGCTGAGATGGGAGGACTGCCACTTGAGCCCAGGAGTTCAAGACCAGCCTGGGCAATATGGTGAGATCTTGTCTCTAACAAACAAACAAAAAAGCTGGGCATGGCATGGTGGTATGCATTGGTAGTCCCAGCTAATTAGGAGGCTGAGGCAGAAGGATCACTTAAGCCTAGGAGGTCAAGGTTGCAGTGAGCCATGTTCAAGTCTCTGCACTCTAGCCTGGACAACAGAGGGAGACCTAGTCTCGAAAAAAAAAATAATAATTTTAAAATGACATCTAAAAGTTGGTACTCATGTCATCCATAACTACAACTTAACATACCTATGCCTACCAATGATTTGTTGGTGGTGGTGGTGTTGTTGAGAAGGAGTTTCACTCTTGTCACCCAGGCTGGAGTGTAATGGCACAATTTTGGCTCACTGCAACCTCCACCTCTGGGGTTCAAGCAATTCTCCTGCCTCAGGCTCCAGAGTAGCTGGGATTACAGGTGCTCATCACCATGCCCAGCTAATTTTTTTATTTTTAGTAGAGACAGGGTTTCACCATGTGGCCTGGCTGTTCTCGAACTCCTGACCTCAGGTGATCCTCCTGCCTCAGCTTCCCAAAGTGCTGGGATTACAGGTGTGAACCACTGTGCCTGGCTCTATGATTCTTGATAAACAACATTTTGGGGTATTTCACAGACCTATCTTCGAAAAGGGAGAGATGATAAGTGAGATAGTTATAAAGGAAGGGCTTCCTAAAGAGTTACAGAAACACCTTAAGATCTGTTTTGAAATACTGTCAGGCTAAATTTTTGTGTTTTGTTTTGAGACTGAGTTTCACTCCTGTTGCCTAGGCTGGAATGCAGTGGTACAGTATCAGCTCACTGCAATCTCTGCTTCCCAGGTTCAAGCAGTTCTCATGCCTCATCCTCCTGAGAAGCTGGGATTTCAGGCAGTTGCCACTATGCCTGGCTAATTTTTTGTATTTTTAGTAGAGATGGGGTTTCATCATGTTGGCAAGGCTGGTCTTGAACACCTGAACTCAAGTAATTTTTTTTTTTCTAGAAAAAGGCATTGGCCAATCTAGGATACAAAGGTCTAGGTTATAATAGGCCAGGCATGGTAGCTCATGCCTGTAATTCCAGCACTTTGAGAGGCCAAGGAGGGCGGATCACGTGAGGTCAGGAGTTCAAAACCAGCCTGACCAACATGGAGAAACCCTGCCTCTACTAAAAATACAAAATTAGCTGGGTGTGGTGGTGCACGCCTATAATTCCAGCTACTCAGGAGGCTAACGCAGGAGAATCACTGGAACCTGGGAGGTGGAAGTTGCAGTAAACTGAGATCAAGCCACTGCACTCCAGCCTAGGCAACAAGAACAAAACTCTGACTCAAAAAAAAAAAAAAAGTTATAATAAAAGGCATAAAGGATGGCTAAGAATTCAGTCTGGGCACAGTGGCTCGTGCCTATAATCCTAGTATTTTGGGAGGCAGAAGTGGGAAGATCACTTAAGGTCAGAAGTTTGAGACCAGCCTGGCCAAGATGGCAAAATCCCATCTCTACTAAAAATACAAAAATTGGCACATGTGCCTGTGGTTCTAGCTACTCGGAGGCTGAGGCACGAGAATTGCTTGAACGCAGGAAGCAGAGGTTGCAGTGAGCTGAGATTGCACCACTGCACTTCAGCCTGGGTGACAGAGCAAGACTCTGTCTCAAAAAGAAAAAAAAAAGATTGGTAAGAATTCTATCTTAGTGTTAGCCTCAGTGTTAATGAGTAAAAAAAAAATTGTTTATATTGCAAGAGACACAGTAGTTGAATGAAGTATGGTACACTTTTATAATTAAAACTTTTTTCTTTTACAAATTATAATCAATGGAAGTATGTAATCACCTTGAATTTAGGCCAGATGTAACAGTACTGAAAACATATAATCATTTAAATATCAATTATAAAATCCCACCCTTCCTTCATAAGTCAACACATTTAAAACAACTAATAAAATAACAATCAACCCCCAAAACACTCTCATTATTTTCAACAAATAATTAAAAGTAATTGGAACTCACCCAGATTATCTCTTAAGGCACTAGCTTCCTCGTGGGTTTTGAAATTATAATTCGGTACCAGCTTAAGTCTCATGCGGGAATAATTCTCTGCATTAGCTAGCTTCCAATGAATTGGATTCTGTTTCCTAAGAATATTCAAAAGCAAACGAGTGAAATTATTTAGCTTAAGTTACAAAGATTGTTTGATTTAAATAGTATAAAAAAGTTTCAAGTACTTTACATTTGTTTAGTACCATTTTATTTATTTTTCATTTTTTATTTTTTGAGACAGAGCCTCACTCTGTCACCCAGGCTGGAGTGCAGTGGCACAATCTTGGCTCACTGCGTCTCCTGGATTCAAGTGATTCCTGTGCCTCAGCCTCCCAAAACAGCTGCGATTACCAGCATGTCTCACGATGCCCAGCTAATTTTTGTAATTTTAGTAAAGATGGGGTTTTGCCATGTTGGTCAGGCTGGTCTCAAACTCCTAGCCTCAAAACAATTCACCTGCCTTGGCCTCACAAAGTGCTGGGATTACAAGTGTGAGCCTCCATGCCCAGCCTGTTTAAGTACCATTTTATAAAACTATTCACACTTTTGATCTCATTTAATCCAAATAACTCTGATAGAACCAAAGTAAGTGTGCATAGCTATACTTTATACATGAGGAATCTAAAACAGACTAAATTATTTGCCCAAGATGACATGAGGTTTATAGGTAGCAGAAATAAGATTTGAACATGGACTTTCAGACTTACAGCTTGATACCTTTACTCTTTCACTGTTAAATAGAAGTTCTTAACTAGCTATACACATGGTTTATATTTCCAATAGTTTTCAAAATAAAAAATAATGTTATTACAAATAAAGACAATATAATTGCAAGTGGATCAAAGATCTAAATATAAGAGCTAAAACTATAAAACTCTTAGGAGAAAAGATAAAAATAAAACTTCATGATCTTGGACTTGGGAACGGTTCCTTAGATATGGCACCAAAAAAATAAAAAAACAATTAAACTGGAGTTAACTAAAATTAAAATCTTACCTGTATAAAAAAGGCTGCTATTAAGAAAGTGAAAAGACAATCTACATATGTGGAAATCACATATATGATAAGGGTCTATTATTCAGAATACACACACACACACACACACACACACTATACAATTCAACAAAAAAAATCAAACAATCTAAAAATGAGCAAAGGACTTGAGAAGACATTGTTCAAAAAAAAATTTTTTAATGGCCAAGAAGAACATGAAAGGATCCTAGACATCATTGATCATTAGGAAATGGAAAATGAAATCATAAAAAAACCACCTTACTTCCACTAGGAGGTCATAATAAAAACTCAGGAAAGAAGCCGGGCGCGGTGGCTCACGCCTGTAATCCCAGCACTTTGGGAGGCCGAGGCGGGTGGATCACGAGGTCAAGAGATCGAGACCATCCTGGTCAACATGGTGAAACCCTGTCTCTACTAAAAATACAAAAAATTAGCTGGGCATGGTGGCGCATGCCTGTAATCCCAGCTACTCGGGAGGCTGAGGCAGGAGAATTGCCTGAACCCGGGAGGCAGAGGTTGCAGTGAGCCGAGATCGCGCCATTGCACTCCAGCCTGGGTAACAAGAGCGAAACTCCGTCTCAAATTAAAACAAAAACAAAAACAAAAAAAACTCAGGAAAGAATGTGGAGAAATTAGAACTCTCACACATTGCTGGTGAGAATATAAAATGATGAAGCTGCTGTGAAAACCAGTTTGGGAATTCCTCAGTAAATTAAACACAGAATTATCACACAACCCAGCAATTCCATTCATAGCCTATACTCAAGAGAATTAAAAACAAGTGTTCAAACGCTTGTACACAACAGCACTATTCAAAATAGCCAGAAAGTGGAAAACAACCCAAATGCCCATCAACTGATGGCTAGATAAAGAAAAGATATATCCTTATAAGGGAATATTATTCAGTCATAAAAAGGAATAAAGTACTGATACACACTATTACATAATGAAAACATTATGCTAAGTAAAAGATGGCAGACACAAAAGGCCACATATTGTATGATTCCATTTCTATGAAATAACCAGAATAGGCAAATAATAAGACAGAAAGCTGATTGGTGGTTGCTAGGGGGTGGGACAGGGGATGAGGAATGACTCTTTGTTAGGTACAGCATTTCCTTTTCGGGTAATAAAAATGTTGTGTAGTTAGACAGTGGTGATGACTTTACAACATTATGAATATACTCAGTGCCAGTGAATTGTACATTTTAAAATAGTTAAAAGGATAAATTTTATGTTATATACATTTTACCGCATTTAAAAAAGGTTTGTAAAAAAGATAGTATAATTTAGCAAAACAGAAGTGACTTAGGATCAATTAAATGAATTGTAAAATATTCAAACATATAACAGTATTAGCCCTATCTCAAAGAGCTAGTGTCAAAAAGATAGAAGTAAATTGGTTTAACACTCTCTAAGGGTCTAAAGTCCAATAAACTTCATGTCAAAGGGTCAAAGGAAGGCAAATAACTGTATGATAAAAAACAAGACAATTCACATCATCCCAGACCTATACTTCACAAAAAGACAATAAATAAGATTAAAAGTACCCTTTTATAAACTGAACATTTAAAAAACTGGAGTGAAAGGGACATTCGTTCAAAAAGTTCTAGACCAGAGTTCTAAAAAAAGAGTACTTAATAAAATTATATCCTCCTACCTTTTAGCCCAAGGTCCCCTTTCACATGTAAGATAGAGGTGTATTGCTTTCCAGCGTCTAACAGTGGCTAACTGTTGACTGCTAAGTTGTTTAAGCATATTATTATACCTCAAGTTCTCTTGGCGTGCTTTTCGATTAAATGGCTCCACAAACAGCTCCTGAAAGAAACAATAAGAAATAAGATCATCGACTCATATGTTTACAGGTATTTTTACATTTTAATTCCATAATTTAAAATTTTTGACCAATAAAATCTTGCAGCATGTGAAAGAAGCTGGTAAGCAACAGGCTTTTCTTCCATTAGAATCATTTTCTTTGATGAAGTATGATATAATTTTACCTATAATCTATTTACTTTTTTAAAAAACTTAAAAACCAACCAACCAACAATAAAAATGTGAAGAACTTCAAAAATGGAAAGTATCTCAACACAGAACTTTTCTTCTGTTTTCTTTTTTCATCTAGCACAAAATGTCAAGAACTTTTAAACTCAAGATAATTAACCTCCTACTTACTGTCAAATAAAATAATTTTCCTCTGGGATCTTTTGATTTATAAGGCATCTAAAATGAGACTCAAGATGAAAGAAAGTAGAAAGAAGGATAATTACATTCTATACTACCAAGATATAACTTTAAGCTGTGAAATTAATGTTTATAGTTTCAAAGAAACAAACAGAAGACTGGCTTATCTATCTCACATCAATATTCATCTATTAGCAACTAAAATGACAGCACTAATTTGTTTTTAAAAAACCAGCAATGAATTAAATTAAAAAGAACAGTTAAAATTTTAAACAATTTTAGAGAGGTAATACAGCAATGTGTCGTTAAAAATACATGCCTTGGAATTAGACCTGGATACAAATCTTAGCTTTTCTGAGCTAATTCTCTTATCTAAGTTGTTTCTCATAGCTAATTCTCTGAGGCTCAGTGTCCTCTCAGGTGTAAAATGAGGTTAACAATAACTGTCATAATAAAGATGAACATTTAAAGTGCTTAATATAGTGCTAAAAAAATAGCAAGCCTTTGATAACTTGTAGTTGTCATTATTATAATTGTTATTGTTAACTAGTATTAGATGAGTAGGAAATCGACTATTTTAGAATACAATGTTACCAAATACTTAAACAGATCATTGCTGAGAAAACTGAGAAAGTCAAGACAGCTCCATGGTAATTAAACATCAATTTCACAGTTTTGAGGTTCAAGCATATAAGGATATTCTTAAATAAGTATTTCTAGAAAAGGTAAAGTTACAGGGAAAGTGTTGATAAGAATATAAAGTGGTAGAACTTCTCTCAAGGAAATATAACAGTGTTTATCATAAGCACTATATACCGGTAATTCCACTTATCCTAGGGAAATCATCTTGGAAAGTCACAAAAATATAACTATAGGGATGATCAATACTATTTATAATAAAGAAAAAAACTAGTGAGGTCAAACAATGGGAAATACATTTCAATATACTAATATATAAAACAATGGAATACTTTGCAGTCTGGCATGGAAAGATGTTTACAATATATTTTAAGTTAAGAAAGGAGCAACGGTCTCAACCAAATATATACACTTTAAAATTACTTAGGACTACTGAGTCTTCCAATTCATGAATACAGTACCTATCTTTATTTATTTAGGTCTTCTTTAATTTTTTTCAAGTGTTTTTTTAGTTTTTGGCATATATACAGCAGATGCTGTATATATTTTGTTAGACTGATAGTTAAGCATTTTATTATTTTAGAGTTATTGAAAAAGTATTTTTAGAAAATTTCAGTTCCCCTGCTCCAAGAATGTTATGGGAAAAAAAAATTCAGTTTCTCATTCATTATTCATTGCTAGGATATGGAAATATGATTAAATTTTGTGCACTGAATTTATGTCCTGCAGCTTTGCTAAACTTGCTTAATTACAGTAATTTATTGGTAGAACAGAGTCCTTGAGATTTTCTATACAGAGAATCATGTTATCTTTAGACAGTTTTATTTCTTCCTTCCCAATGTGAATGCTTTTTTGTATGTTTTTTTCTATTCTTACTATATTTACTAAGATTTGTGGTACAGTGGTAACTAAGAATGTTGAGAATGAATATCCCTGTCTAGTTCCCTATCTTGGGGGAAAAGTACTCAGTTTTTCACCTCTGAATATGAAGCTAGTGGTAGGATGTTGGTAAAGAGTTAAGTAGTTCCCTTCTATTCCTAGTTTGCTGAGAGCTTTCATTACAAATGGATGTTTAATTTTTTCAAGTGCTTTTCCTGGATTTACTGATATGATAATGCAGTTTTTCTTGTTAAGACTACAAACATGGTCTAGTATATTAATTAATCTTCAAATGTTGAACTAGCCCTGCATCCTGAGGATAAATTCCACTTTGTTGTGTTGTATATTATTATTATTACCATTATTATTATTTTCTAGAGATAAAGCCTCACTCCTCATCTACATTGGAGTGCAGTGGTAGAATCATGGCTTACTAAAGCTTTGACCTCCTGTACACAAGTGATCCTCTCATATCAGCCTTCTCTGTAGTTGCTACTACACGTGTGCACCACCACACCCAGCTAATTTTTAAATTTTTTGTAGAGGTAGAGTCTTCCTATGTTGCCCAGGCTGGTTTCAAACTCCTCACCTAAAACAATCCTCCACCTTGGCCTCCCAAAGTGCTGGGATTACAGGCATAAGCTACTGTGCTTGATCTGATGTATTATTTTAAAAATATATTGTTAGATTTGTTTTGTAGCTATGTTCCTGACAGACACTGGTCTGTAGTTTTCTTGCACTATTTTTCTATTATTTCACTATGAAGGTAATATTATCCTCATCAATGAGCTGGAATTGTTCCTACTTTTCCATATGTGAAGACACTGAGAAAGTGGCACAATTTCTCCATTAAATGTATGGTAGAATTTGCCAGTGAAACCATTTGGGCCTGAAGTTTTCCCTTTTTGAAGGTTTTTAACTATAAATTCTATTTCTTTAATAGATATAGGACTATTCAGGTTATATACTTATTCTTGAACTAGTTTTGGAAATTTGTGTCTGTTAAAAATTGATCCATTTCATTTAAGTTGTCATATTGTTGTGCATAGAGTGGTTTGTAGTGGTCCCTCATTACAATGCTGATGTCTGTAGAGTCAATGGTGATAATTGCCTCTTTCTTTCCTGGTCTAAATAATTTTTCACATCTCCCTTTCTCTTTTTTTTCTTTGTCAGTATTGCTAGAAGTTTATCAATTTTACTGATATTTTGAGGAACTGGACCTTGGTTTCATTGACTTTACTGTTTTTCTGCTTTCAATTTCATTTATTTCTGTTCTTATCTTTATTCATTCCTTACTTCTGCTGAAAAGGATTTGGATTACTTTTGTTTCTAGTTTCTCTCTCTTTTTTTTTTTTTGGTTGAGACAGAATCTCGCTCTGTTGTCCAGGCTGGAGTGCAGTGCAGGATCTCAGCTCACTGCAACCTCCGCCTCCCAGGTTCAAGCGATCTTCCTGCCTTAGACTCCCAGTAGCTGGGATTACAGGCACACACCACCATGCCCAGCTGTTCTTTTTATTTTTAGTAGAGACAGGGTTTTATCATTTTGGCTAGGTTGGTCTCGAACTCCTGATCTCAGGTGATCCACCCACCGTGGCTTCCCAAAGTGCTGGGATCACAGGCGTGAGCCACCGTGCCCAGCCATTTCTCTAGCTTCTTAAGGTAGAAACTTAAAATTCGATGCCTTTCTTCTTTTCGAATATAAATATTATGTGCTGTAAATTTCCCTCTAAGTGATGGTATGTATCCAGCCTCCTTAGATGGATCTATTAACGTACTAGCAGCTTAATAAACTTTTTACATAATCACTATGTACAGAATATTTTACTATTAATTGATCTTAATTGTTACTGATGAGCTGTTTTTCCCCTAATTCTAAGATAATGTTTAAACAAATAATATAAATACTGCTTATAAAATTTGGGGCCTGTATTGCTATTAATATTAAATGCTTAAAATCACATGAAAAACTAGATATTAAAACATTTACTTTTTACCTGAAATTTGAGCTTGCTTTCCCCTCCTTCCCGGTCTCGTTTATGCATATTTACCATTAAAGCTTCATAACAATCTTTCCAATAAAGTGCCATGTTCTCATGACCATCATAAAATGTATGAGTTTCATACTGCTTCATGTAAGGTACAATCTTATCCAAAAAAAAGAATACATAAAATTTAATATATGACTTCACATCTATAAAAATTGTAAATCAGCAGAAAAATCTTGCTCAAACAAGATAAAACTTACATATTTTTCAATGTAAACTTGCCATTCATTTGAATTACAATATTCTTGAAAATCTTCAAAAAATGAGGAGCTACCATTGGTAAAAGGTAAAGAAGGTAGGTGCAAGTTCATGAAGAGAAGCTCATAAATTTTGGAAACCAGGGTACGAACAAGAGGAATCAGAAACGAGTATATTTCAGTCTGTTCCTTGATGGATTGACTTAAAACATGTTCCAGCTTCCCTAAAATGTAACATGCTTCATCCTGATTTTCAAACATTTTGGTCTGAAGAAGGGTATTTAGCTTAGCTGATGCCATTGCACAAACCTGGAAGAAAATAGTTAAGATGAGAAAGAGCAGACTAAAGCAAACATTTAGTGATAGCACAAGTTCCGCCTGGCTCTGTGGGTTCAGGACTTTTATATAATAACTGTCAGGAACTATGAAAGGTCTCAGATGTTACTCTGCCTCCAAGCTAAGAGTTAGCTGCTATAGTTTCACAGGTGTTGGCAGAAGATACAAGACTCCTGGGTCAGAGACAAAGATCCATAGCAATAGCGGTAGACAGAGTATGAGCATTTGCACTGTTTCCTCAAAATGCAATTCTCACAATGAGAGATGAAGAGAACTAGATGATGCCTGCACATGTAGACACATTTTAGTAGAGAAACCAACAGTAAAAAGGAAACCCAACTCTTTTATACTGGGTAGTAAACTTGCCTCATTTTGCCATGGAGGGAGACATTATCTTTATACTGGATAGTAAACAAATCTTCCCTTTGCTCTGCAGAAAGACATAACCTCTATCTTCCAAAGTTGTTCATATGAACAACCTCAAAAAGATTTCCATGGAAATTGTCTACCAACAATGACTGTAGGAAAAAGCAATCTCTTTCTCTGGATATGAAAGAAGTAGCATACAGTCCCAATTGCTGTGGGCATCTGTTTTGTGTCCATAAGGGAGGCCAGCTTAACACAAGCTGACAGATGATGGAGAGTGGTGCTGTGAGAATAGCAAATAAATGGAACTGGAGGTCTGACTGAATCCTGCTTAAATTCACCTTAACTATGAAATTCTCAACCATATGAGCAAAAAAATCTTCTCCACTAAGTCAGTTTGGCTTGATGGTTCTCTTATTTGAAATCAAAAGTATTCTGATACATAAAGCACAGGTATATAGGAGTCCAAGTCCTTGATCAGAATCCTAACTACCCTTAAAATTCCCAAGGACTATACATATTCAGGGCACAAGCCTAGGCAAAGGAATACTACTATTAGGCTTTGGCCTTAATCCCCAATGAGGAAAGGTAAATTAGATGACTAAGGGGTTTCCTTTTTTTCTGGGCTACAGAAAGACCCAAGTTTTAAAATTAAGGCAGGAAAATGACATATTGGGTCTCCTTATCCTTCTCCCTTAACCCGATAATCTCACTTGGATCTATACTATTTCCCAAATAAAGAAAAGAAAAAGAAAATTTAAAAAACAATTAGAACCTGAAACCACTGCAAGAATGTATGTGTGTCAAAAGCTGGTCTGGGCTGTACACACAGGTCTTTGCAGGATAAGGCAACAAAAGACATCAGGTACTCTTTCCATGTAAATCTCAGCAATGTAAAGAGCATTGGAGGAAACAATCTCTAACATAACTCGAAGCTTTGATTTATCTACCCTGCTCATATTTTCCCCCAACCCATCCCTCTTCTCACCTTTTAGTCTTTGAATCCAGCTAAAGGAACTGAATTCCAATAAGGGCCAATAAATTAAAGAAAAAAAGTCACACAATTCCTACATACAGGAAATACCAGTGTTAATATTTTGGGCTTTTTTTTTGCTATGTGTTTAAGAAAATACTATTTACATAAAGAGTTAAATATCCAATGTTTTGCTTTTAACTTAATGTCATGACATTAAATAAACACTAAGTTTACACATTTATTTAAAAATATAAAGATACTTTTAATGAATATAATTTACTTGACTAGTGCTTTAATTTTGGATACTGACATATCACATACATATTATGCTCCCTTTCCCCCTTATTATAAATAGTACTGCAGTAGGGTCACCTGAGGAATTACAAAAAATACTATGCCCAGGCTGGTGTCGTGGCACATACTTATAAACAGCACTTTAGGAGACTGAGGCGGGTGGATCACTTGAGGTTAGGAGTTTGAGACCAGCCTGGCAAACTTGGAGAAACCCCATCTCTACTAAACACACAAAATTAACCAGGTGTGGTGGCACATGCCTGTAATCCCAGCTACTTGGGAGGCAGAGGCAGGAGAATCACTTGAACCCAGGAGGCGGAGGTTGCAATGAGCTGATATCGTGCCACTGTACTCCAGCCTGGGCAACAGAGCGAGACTCCGTATCAAAACAAATAAACAAACAAACACACACAAACAATAAAATACTGAAGCCCTAGTTTCACCCCATTCTGAATTAATTACTATGGGTGATGCACTACATAGGTATGTTTAGAATGCTCCTCTAGGTGATTTCATGTGCAGCCAGGCTGAGCTAAGGCAACAGGGGGAGTAAGAAACCAGGCTAACTAGAGACAATATGTACATCTAAATGAATCAATGACCATGCAGTCCTATTTTTTAAACAAGCTGGGAAATCTTGGTTTTTATGTAAAATTTCTTAATACTTAAATACTGGAAATTAATTAACATGTATGAGCCAAATAAATCAAGTTTTCAGGCAGCTCTATTATAGCCCCTATACAGAAAGAGATTTCTGTCCTAGCTTTTAAAGTGTACAACCTCAGGAAAATAGGTTTTTATTTCTGAGAGAATACAATTACTCAACAGGCTAGTGAGAAATGTTTTAGGTCACTAACTGCTAGTAAATAGAATCAGTCTTATCTGGGCTAGGGGCGGTGGCGGCTCACACCTGTAATCCTGGAAATTTGGAAGGCCAAGGTAGGCAGATCACAGGAGGTCAGGAGTTCGAGACCAGCCTGGCCAACACGGTGAAACCCCATCTTTACTAAAATACAAAACTTAGCCATGTGTGATGGCACATGTCTGTAGTCCCAGCTACATGGGAGGCTGAGGCAGGAGAATTGCTTGAGACTGGGAGGTGGAGCGGTTGCAGTGAACCGAGATCGTGTCACCGCACACCAGCCTGGGTGATAAAGCTAAACTCCATCTCCAAAAAAAAAAGAAGAGTCTGTCTTATTTGTATTTGCAGGTGCTGTGCTTATTTACTTATTTAATGATTACTTATAGAGCCCCTATTATGGAATGGGCACTGAATACTTAATTGTGAACTAAATAAATAGACATTTTGTTTAGGGAAATTTCATCAAATTAAGAAACGCTGAGGATAAATTACAAACGTAAGAAAAAAAAGTCCTAACATCTAAAATAAGGAACTACCTGGCATGCTAACTGCAACTACTTTAGTAGTCATTAGGCTAAAATTAATGAAAAAGCCAAAAAAGCTATTCTCATTCTACTTCTCAGTTGAAAAAAAAAAAAAAGAATACTATACTGAATCTATGTGTATATAAAGGTGGTTCTGTATTTTATTTTAATTAATTTATTTATTTATTTTGAGACAGAGACTTACTCTTGTTGCCCAGGCTGGACTGCAGTGGCATGATCTTGGCTCACTGCAACCTCCGCCTCCTGGGTTCAAGCGATTCTCCTGCCTCAGCCTCCCAGGATGGGGTTTCATCATGATGGCCAGGCTTGTCTCGAACTGTTGGGGTCAAGTGATTTGCCCACCTCAGCCTCCCAAAGCGCTGAGATTACAGGTGTGAGATACCATGCCTGGCCAGTTCTATATCTTAGATTATTACTTTAGGATTGGTTTCAGAGTATAGTTACTAGAGAAAGAGTCTTTTTTTTAAAAAAAAAGTTCTTAGTTCATCTATTTAAGAATTACATTTAAAGTCTGTATAATTCAAACTTTCATCATTTGTGTACTTTAATGCCCATATACCTGTTTAGCTTTTCCACATTTTCCAAGTTTTCTACAATGAATGTCTGTTAATTTTAGGATGAAAGAAAAAAAACTCTATTACTAACAGAAAAATAAGTTTACATAACAGTGAGAAAAAGAAAAAACACAAAGCAATCCAAATACATGACATCTGAAAAAGATATATTCATAGAACAAGAAAGAAAAATCATACTAAAATACTAATAGTTATTTTCCCTTATGTTATAGGAAGGTGAATTATTTACATTTTCCTCTATGCTTTTATTTTCTACAATGAGTATGCGTTACTTTTATAATGAAAGATAAATATCTATTAAAAATAGAATGACTTCTCTGCAGCATTCACAATAAAAAATATAAATAAACAAAAATAAAAAATAGAATCATCAGATTATGACATTTTAAAAATAGAATGGCTAGGGCCAGGTGCGGTGGCTCACGCCTGTAATCCGAACACTTTGGAAGGCCACGGCAGGTGGATCACCTGAGGTTGGGAGTTCGAGACCAGCATGACCAACATGGAGAAACCCCATCTCTACGAAAAATACAAAATTAGCCAGGCATGGTGGTGCATGCCTATAATCCCAACTACTCGGAGGCTGAGGCAGGAGAATAGCTTGAACCTGGGAGGCGGAGGTTGTGATGAGCTGATATCGTGCCATTGCACTCTAGCCTCGACAACAAGAGCAAAACTCTGTCTAAAAAAAAAAAATAGAGTGGCCAGAGGTAATGGCTCACATCTGTAATCTTGGCACTTTGGGAGGCCGAGGTGGGTGGCTCACATGAGGTCAGGAGTTCGATACCAGCATGTCCAACATGGTGAAACTCCGTCTCTACTAAAAACACAAAAAAATTTGCCAGGCATGGTGGCAGGTGCCTGTAGTCTCAGCTACTTAGGAGGCTGAGGCATGACAATCACTTGAACCTGGGAGGTGGAGGTTACAGTGAGCCAAGATTGCACCACTGTACTCCAGCTTGGGAGACACAGACTCTGTCTTAAAAAGAAAAAAAAAAAAAGAAAGAAAAAGAAAAAAAAAAAAATATATATGGCAACCTGATGTCAGAATTATAACCTCTCCATGTTCTTATTAATATTATATCTAGTTTATGTAAATCAGAAGCCAGTTCTACCCCAATCTTCCTGCAACAAATACAAAAATGGAAACATCAAAATAAAATAAAAAGGGCCAGGTAAACAGCTATTAAATTCTTACCACGACTAATCTAACCCAGGTTCTCACAAGCACCCGATGTAAGTAGAAAAATGACAGACCAAAATTCACACCAAATTTTTCAGTCTTTTCCATTTTTAATTTAAAATAGAATAAATATTCCTTGTGATCAATATTTTATTTCTCTTTATTTCTAAAACCTAGCACAGTGCTTAGTACTTTGTAGGTATTTAGTGTGTGATAAAAAAATTTGAGATGGAATGTAAAAATTGTGAATTAGTAAAATAGCAGAAAAAAATTGAAAAGAGTAATTTAAAAAATAATTTTTCTAAAAAATGCAAGCCCTAAACCATATGTATATAAACAATTGTTGCAAGCTACCTAGCACCTAGGTAGTTACACTGAATACAGATGATATACTAACATAAACTATATATAAATCCTATAAAAGAAAGCCTTAAAATTATATGAAGTTGTTAATATCAGGAAGAAGTAATAAATTAACTGCCTCTCAAGTTCCTCAAAACTTCAAGTGAAATCATGGATAGTTTTAGAACTAATAAAAAACTTAAAATACCAAAAAGACATTATCATTTGCTTAAATAATACCATAAATAATACCTATGCTACATGCAAGCACAAAAAATAATATTAAAAAATTGACAAACCTGTAAATTACCCCTTCCGATGAATCCTAGAAGCAACTGGATCTGAATTTGAGAGAGTTTTACCCATAATGGATTTTCAGAATACCAGACTGACAGACAGTCAAAGAGCAACATCATATCCTCTAAAAGCTATCACGAAGGAAAAAATTGAGAAATAAAAACATTAAGTTTTTCAATTTACTGATGATCAATTTTCCCCAACATTAATACAAACCACAAATATTTCAAAAACTAGTCTAATGTTCAGTTGACAAAAGCCAAAAGAATCATCCTAGTAATAGCTAACAAAAATCTGTGGCTATTCATCACATCTTATCTATGTTTATTGAATATGATTATGTATTAATGCTCTAAAAAGAGGGGATACAAAATTTGTTTTTGAATAAAGTTCTTAATTACCCAAAACATAATTTTAAAGAGATATTACTGCACCTTCTCAGTCCACATGTTTGGATTAACTAGTCCCTCTGACTGAAGAAAGTCCTGTATTATCAGCATTAGTCGGAAGGCATTTTCAGCAGTTACTGGATTAGTTTTTGCTTCTCTGTTTTCTGAGACTGCCCATTCTAACATCTTTTGTAGCAAACTAAATGGAAAACAAATTCCTCTTAAAGCCATTGTGAGCTCAGAAAAATAGAACATTAAAAACAAAACAAAACAGCTTGAGAGGCAGCATAGTATCTCCAAAGATACACGATTACTAGTAGGTATCCCTAAAACATTGTAAAAGAATTTTTTTTTTTTTGAGACAGAGTTTTGCTCTTGTTGCCCAGTCTGGAGTGTAATGGCATGATCTTGGCTCAGCGCAACCCCCGCCTCCCAGGTTCAGGCGATTCTCCTGCCTTAGCCACCCAAGTAGCTGGGATTACAGGCATGCACCAACAGGCCTGGCTAATTTTTAGATTTTTAGTAGAGAGGGATTTTACCAGGTTGGCCAGGCTGGTCTTGAACTCCTGACCTCAGGTGATAAGCCTGCCTCGGCCTCCCAAAGTGCTGGGATTACAGGCATGAGCCACCATGCCAGGCCTGTAAATGGAATTTAACAATAATGGAGAAACACTGAAATGTTTGGAGTATTTATTTTTAATATACCTAGTATTAAAAGTCTAAGTAAAAGTTCCCTGTTTTACCTGACTATAAAAAAACTATGACATAATTCACATTCCATCCTTCATGAGATACTTAGTTTCTTTAAAGCTGGCAATTGGCAAGGTTAGAGAAGAAACCCTTATTATGCCTTACAGAGGATCTAGCTCTGTGGAAGAAAAGATGTCATTCTTCCCTTGTATGCTACCATTACAGAGTCCTATTACCTACAGCACAGGTGTCCAATCTTTTGGCTTCCCTGGGCCACATTGGAAGAATTGTCTTGGGCCACACATAAAATATGCTAATAGGTTGAAGCAGGTGACTCAAGAGGTTAGGAGTTCGAGCCCAGCCTGATCAACATGGTGAAACCCTGTCTCTACTAAAAATACAAAAATTAGCCAGGCATGGTGGCATGGGCCTGTAATCCCAGCTACTCAGAAGGCTGAGACAGGAGAATTGCTTGAAACTGGGAGGCAGAGGTTTCAGTGAGCCGAGATTGCGCCACTGCACTCCAGCCTGAGCAACAGGGCAAGACTCAGTCTCAAAAATAAAATAAAATATGCTAATAATATTTTAATGATATGTTTTAACAATAGCTAATGAGCTAAAAGAAATTGCAAAAAAATCTCATAATGTTTTAAGAAAGTTTATGAATTTGTGTTGGGCCACCATCCTTGGCTGCATGTGGCCTGCAACCTGTGGGTAAGACATGCTTGATCTACAAAGAACCCTAAATCCTTCAGAGAAATAATTTTCATGAAAACATAACTCCCTTCTCTTAGCATGGAAACACTCAAATATAGACAAGCCTGCAGAAAACAATGCATCAAGTCCTCAAATACCACAAGAAAACAGTTTAAACAAAAAATCTGTAATCACTTATGATCTAGATTTACTTAAGACTTAAACCTCCTCATATTGGAATAAGTTTGGGATTCCTCTTTAGATCCTAGTAGTATGGCAAAAGATAGGAAAAGGAACTGAGTACAAAGTTTCTCTTTTTCTCCCTTTTTATATCCACAGAATACTGAATAAATGTTCAATAACTAAAATTATTTTAGACTCCTGCTCTCACCAAAAGGAAGATGGAAAATCACTAACAAAATGCTTACATTAGTTTTATTTCATCTGATGGTCGAAGTAGCTCACTGGATATTCCTGGTTTACTTAGTGCTGAAAATACTTGTCCTCGTTCAATCCAAGTATCATCATCAGACTTTTCTAGTCCCTTACACATTACGTAATTCAAAATATTTGTCAGTAATTGAAGAAGCTCTTCCTCACATCTCTATGAAAAAGATAAAGTAATTAAAAATAACTAGAGGGTGTACTTGTTCAAAGCACATCATAAGAGCCATTATGTATACTCATTGTAATCATTTAACATATTTTTAAAGTGCCTTAATGAACCTGAACTTTACTAGGCACTAAAGATATAAGATGAGTAAGACACTAGCTTTGCTCTCAAGAAACTCACAATCTAGTCACTTCTAAGTTTCTAAACCTTAGATCATGAAACTTAGAACATGAATATAAAATTGTTAAGAACTGCTCACATATTTCTAAGGATTAGAAGTATGTATCAGACATGAAAATAAAAATAGCATTTGGAAAAATAAGCAATTTTACCTCTTGGCTTTCAAGTAAAGAGAAGTCATCACTAAAGCCCATATCATTTGTGATGCTGCTTTCTTTGCCAGAGTGCACAGAAAATGATTTAGTAGACTCTATTGGCGATGGTGTGCTAGGCAGACTGTCTGGCACTTGACTTCCACTATCACTCATTTCACATGAGTCAATTCCACTGAGATCTAAACGGAAATGTGAAGGGTTGCTATGCCAGAATTCTTCTTGATTCTCTGATTTGAAAGACAATTCTCCCATAGAGCTATCTTCTTGATATAATGGTGTGTTTGAGTCTAAAGAGTGTCTATCCTCCAAACTCCACTGATCCGAAGACACTTTAGCTGAGGAAAAAGAGGTGATTTTTTCCTCATCTGTTTTTTCATCAAAGTTCTTCTTAGTATCTTCAGTTGACATATACTTATCATTGTCTTTCATTAAAACAGCTCTACTGTGCTTATGAAGAATATTTCCATTTTCAAATTTTGCTTTTAAAAAAAGCCTCACTAAGGTGTCTTGCCACCCCACTTGTTGTGATATTTGATGTGCTGCATCTGGGTGAAACTGCAAAATTTGTAAAACCTGTAAAAAGATTAAGAATACAAAATTCTTCAAAAAGTACATAGTACTTTATATTAAAAAGTCTCTTCAGTTATTTTAATAATAAAGTAATTTAATGAGAAACTGCAGAAGAATATACTTTCAAAAGATTATATTCTTAATTAGATTAAAAACTATTTGGAAGATTGGCATTGTGTTTCCAACAAATCTCCATACTACTCATTGTACAGAGTAAGGGTGAACTAAAATATTTGCTGAAAGATAAAAAAGGAAAATTAAAATGAATAGGATGATGGTGTACATTAAATAATAGAGTAACATCCTTTCAACTAAATACTTTCCATGAGCCCACTACATTTGTTCAGCAAATACTATTGCATACCTACTATGTGCTAGGCACAGGGGAGCGAAAAGGACACATAAGGGGAGCATTAGAGGAGTGAACAGGACAATTAAGACATTTTGATAGAACCTGGGTACACCAAGGATGTTTTTCTGTCTCATTTTTTTTTTCAGGGAAAGTTAATGGTTGCTTTTTTTTTTTTTTTTGAGACAGTGTCTTGCTCTGTCACCCAGGCTAGAGTGCAGTGGTATGATCTCAGCTCACTGCAACCTCTGCCTTCTGGATTCATGCAAATCTCCTGCCTCAGCCTCCCAAGTAGCCAGGACTACAGGCATGCAGTACCACATCCAGCTAATTTTTGTATTTTTAGTAGAGACAGGATTTTACCATGTTGGTCAGGCTGGTCTCGAACTCCTGCCTGCCTTGGCCTCCCAAAGTGCTGGGATTACAGGTATGAGCCATTGCACCCAGCCTAATGGTTGCTTTTGCAAAACATTTTTGTTCAGTAAGTCTACACTAAATTCTACGTTGTTTATTAAGTCTATATTATACAAACAGAACAAAAACTAAACTTAGTCCCAGAAAATGAATTTCAGCAAGATGGATGCCACTGCTTAGCCAGAACAGTAAACAGTGACATGGGAATATGTATGATCTCTACTATCCAGTTGATTTCAATTTTTAGATAAAAACAAGTTCTTAAAAACCTTTAGACATTCACTTAAGATCTTTTAAGACAATTTTATCACAAAGCCAATAAAATTCTATGCAGATAAAAAGAACTTTAACTTCCAGGCTTTTGAGCATCTCTCTTAACAGAAGTTTTAGCTCTGACAAATTTCATAGCAAGAGATGAAAAATGTTGGTAAGGACTTCAATATTACTAGTACTAATATATGTTGATACAGAAGGCAAGGAGTCACAATGATGTGAAGATTCTTTCTTTACTAATGCTATATCAATCTGTGAGCCACTGTTACTTTATACATACAGAATACCAATTTTTTTCCTTCCACATTAAGCTCTACTTGGCAAAGAAACTCTTCATGCTTTCATGACTTTAACGTTTCCATAAAATAAGACTTACTTTGTACCTATTTTATACACAAATAATAGATAAAACCAAGCTGCACCGAGAGCTGTTTCTATCTAATTATATGTGAAAAAGAAAAAATCAATTTATAAGGCCTGCTTCAAATACTCAGAACAGAGCATACAGGGAAATAATCACTATCACACACACTGTTTGTATAGATGTAAACTGGTACAGTTATTTTGAAGGACAATGTGGAAAAATCCATCAAAAGGTAAAACATTAATACCCTTTGATATAGCAATTCTATTTCATGGAGTATGTCCTACAGATGTATTATCACAAATAGGAAAACATAAAGACATTCATAACAGCAGTTTATAACATGGAAAAGCAGGTGTCTATCAATAAGGAACCAGATAATACTTTAGAGGATAGCCATACAATGAAACACTATGCAGCCATTAAAGAGAAAAAGAAATTATATATATATAATACACATATATACACATATTAAACAAATACATATTTTTCTTTTCTGTCAGTTAAACAAATAAACTATATATATATGTGTGTGTGTGTGTATATATATGTGTGTACTTTCTCTCTGTCTCTCCAGAGAGAAAGATGATAGCTAGCTACATAGATACATACATACAAAAGAATTTTAACTACATACATATATACATACATACATACATAACATTAAAAAATCAGGAGGTAAAATTTTTTTAAAAAGCAAGGAAGCAAATTAGACAGGTCAATGGTACCAGTGGAGGACAGAGAAAGATATGATCTGAAAAGGGCAGACAGGCTAACTATCACTTGACTTAGTTAAAGGTTAACTGTGTACTGAAGACAAACCATTGCTGAAATACTCATAAACAAATTATAAAAAATTATTCCCAGGAAGTTCGAAAGATTCAAAACTCTAAAATATGGTATACAAATTAGAATTGGTCATGATCATTGAAGGTTCTTAATAAAAAAACTACTCTCTGGTAATAAATGTTTGATTCTGGAAAGAACATATTTGCAGGAGACCATGAAGAGCTAAGAAAACTTTCAAATGCTAATTTCTTATGATTACATAAAGTTAATTTACTTCAAAAAGAAAATTGTTTACTTACAAAACTATGTCATTTATAAAATAAGATAAATGAAAACTTGTATCTGCTGCAAAACACTAATGCAAAGTTATTTACAGCGTGATAAAGATGCTATCATTAAAATACATCTTAAGAGTTTACTGACCTTTCTGCAGATGGCCACTCTAACATTTATATGTGCTCTGTGAGATATATATACCACAGATAATAGATCTTTGAAATGAATAACAGGATCTATGACAGAAAAACAAAAAGTTAAAATTAAATACCAGAGATAACCCATGAAAGAACTGTGCATAATACTTGTATAAAATGCTGTAATAATTAATTCATTTTAAAATATGAATTATAGGTATGTTCAAATTTTAAAGAAAAAAATAGGTTTAGAATATTTGACATCCTCCTGAGTTAAACCTAAATAGCTGTTACTTTCTTTTGATTGCTTGAACATACTGTCCATACTGCATGGCTTTTACATTAGTATCTATCTTTTTATGTACGTGTCTTATCATCAAGATTGTAAACTACTCAAGACAAAATTCTCATATCTCCAAACTCCCAGCATTTGGCATAAATTCTATAGTGTGTCATTAAGTACTAAAAGAACTATTTAAGAAAATTAGAAGCAGGGCATGGTGGCACATGCCTGTAGTCCCAGCTACTTAGAAAGTTGAGGTGGGAGGATCACTGCATCCAGTATGAGGCTACAGCAAGCTATGATCAGACCTGTGACTAGCCACTGCACAACCAGCCTGGTCAATACAGCAAGACTCTGTCTCTAAAAAGAAAAACCAAAAACCAAACCAAAACAAACATAAAGAAGAAACCACAAAGAATATCTAAAATTAGTTTTCATTTGCCTTTAAAAATTTAAGCTCCTTAAAGAAAAAACAATCTTTTGTACATAATTTCTGTAGTGTCCTTTTCTTGTTCTGTGGACTCAGTTATTAACTTAATCACTGAGTCAATAAACATTTACTGAGTAAGGAACTGTGCTATGCCCTGGAGAGACAAAAAAAAACAAAACTATACAAGACACGGTAACCAAGGAAGGCTCTGCTGAAACAAATAACAGATCATTGTATTTATTTATTTTTGAGACAGAGTTTCAATCTTGTTGCCCAGTCTGGAGGGCAATGACACGATCTCAGCTCACTGCAACCTCCGCCAGCCAGGTTCAAGTGATTTTCCTGCCTCAGTCTCCCAAGTAGCTGGGATTACAGGCATGCACCACCATGCCTGGCTAATTTTGTATTTTTAATAGAGATAGGGTTTCTCCATGTTGGTCAGGCTGGTCTCAAACTCCTGAACTCAGGTGATCAACCTGCCTCGGCCTCCCAAAGTGCTGGGATTACAGGCTTGAGCAACCGCACCCAGTTGTAACAGATCATTTTAAAAGCAGCCTGAAAAAGGTATGAAAAAACTTAGAGGAAAAAACATTTCTTATATATGTTAGCTTTATCAATATTATTCATACCTGTATTTATGATTTGATTGGTGAGGTTTTTAATGAGAGAAGTATTAACAAGTGCTTCATTAAGAAGGAGTCCCAGTCCTGAGTAGCCAACGTCTCTGAGTCGAATATGTTGTTTACTACGCTCATAAACATTCGTGCATTTCAACATTTGTTCCATAATCTGGTCACAACAAGTAATACATTCTCAATACAGAAAACTAGTAGTTTGTCACTTATTAACATTAAATTTTGTTAGTTAATATCATTAGTATTAATATTAATGTTAATAAGTATTGCTATTAACTTATAGCAATATTAACTTATAGACTAAAATAACGCTATTAATTCATAGAATAAAATATTGCTATACTTTGTTTTTGGAGCATCATTTTATTCCTTAAGTATAAAAACCTCAGCATTAACCCATTTATGCTGGAGTTTGCAATTTTTTGGATTGAAGACATGCATGAAAAATCAGACCTTGTTGATGACCTTGAGCAGTGGTATATAAATAACTCCTGCATGCCTAGTGTTCCAATAATGGGATGCTAGGCATAAATGAATTTAATAGGGAGGAGCAATCTGTGTTATACTATTATGTAAAAATGGGTTTACGAATAAACTGGGCCTGGCATGGTAGCTCACGCCAATAATCCCAGCATTTTGGGAGGCTGAGGTGGGCAGATCACTTGAGGTCAGGAGTTCGAGACCAGCCTGGCCAATATGGTGAAACCGTGCCTCGACTAAAAATACAAAAATTAGCCGGGCATGGTGGTGTGTGCCTGTAGTCCCTGCTACTAGGAGGGCTAAGGCAGGAGAATCGCTTGAACCTAGGAGGCAGAGGTTGCAGTAAGCCAAGATCATACCACTGCACTTCAGCCTGGGTGACAGAGCATGACTCTATCTCAAAAAAATTAACAAATTTAAAAAAAGAAGGGCCGGGCATGGTGGCTCATGCTTGTAATCCCAGCACTTTGGGAGGCCAAGGTGGGCGGATCACAAGGTCAGGAGATCAAGACCATCCTGGCCAACATGGTGAAACTCCATCTCTACTAAAAATACAAAAATTAAGCCGGGCATAGTGGCAGGAGCCTGTAATCCCAGCTACTTGGAAGGCTGAGGCAGGAGAATCGCTTGAATCTGGAAGGCGGAGGTTGCAGTGAGACGAGATTACGCCATTGCCCTCCAGCCTGGGGGACAAGAGCAAATTGAAATGCACCTGTATTTGAATAATCAGTATGCTTAAAACTTTAATCATATGGCAAATTAAAGAGAAATAATTAAAAATTTTGTTTCTTAATGGGAAAGGCTTGAATGAAAACAAACCATGTAGCTTGCAAGAACAAATGTGTGTCAATACACCTCTGGATCAATCTAATAATCCACTTAAGTAACAGTTATTAAAATTAAAATAATTTTCAAGGATAAGTAAACATTTGTGAAGCAACTCATCTATTTATTTTATACATTGCTGATCCCTCTGGACTCAGTTTCTTCATCTGTAAAATGCGAATAGTAATAATACCCACTCCATAAAGTTGTTGCAGGATTAAGTAAGCCAATATATAAAAAATGCTTAATGGCTGACATACAGTGGTTGCTACATAAAGTTAGCTATTAATTGTTGAAATGTTCTGAATTGCCACATAGACCCACCAAGTCAAGAAGATGAGAGGTTTTATATTGAGGATGGTATGACAAAGTGAATATTCCACTGAGATGATTTTCAGATTACAATAGAATTAGTTCTTAAATATGTAAACAACTAGAACATAAAAACTATATGTAAAAATAAGTTGAACAACTTAGAGAAATAGATATAAAAATAATTTACAGTCACAGAATGGATATATTGCAAGAAAATTCATATACCCACAAATGCCCCAAAATACAAAGATGTTTAAGAAATGTTTCTACCTTAAAAATGATTTCTCTTAGTCTGTCAGAGTACTTCTGGTTTAAGAGCAAGGCATACAGTATGTCAGCATTTCCTGGTTCAAAGAGCAGTAAGAAAAGCTGACCTCGACTTGGGCTGGTGCGTAGGAGACTGAACAGTACATCCAAAATTCCAAAGAGCTTTTAAAATTAAACAACACAAAACAATTCACCACATTCATATATACAAGCACAAATAAGGTCATAAGCCACAAAGAGTCATTTAATTAAGTCCTATATACTCTAATGTTTTAACTTTACTGTATCTGATGATATGGTTTGTTTGTTTTTTTTGACAGGGTCTCCCTCTGTTGCCTAGGCTGGAGTGCAGTGGCACAATCACAGCTCACTGCAGCCTCAACCTCCCAGGCTCAGGTGATCCTCCCACCTCAGTCTCCCAGGGGTAGCTGGGACTACAGGTGTACACCATTATGCCTGACTGATTTTCTGTATTTTTGGTAGAAAAGGGGTTTCGTCATGTTGTCCAGGTAGTCTAAAACTCCTGGGCTCAAGTGATCCACCCAGCTCACTGTACCTCGCCTCTGATATCTTTTGAACCTGGCCTCTGCTATGCTTTTGTCTTATTCAACTTCCTTTAGTATATCCCTTTCACTATTCAAATTTACCTGTTGGAACCATATCTATCCTGCTTTATCTACATGAAAAGACATCTCCTCCAAAAGTCTTTCCTGGTCTCTGCAACATGTAAAAAACCCTCTTATGAAAACCTCACAGAACTTTGTATCTCTCTTATAGATATTATCATACTCTTTTTTGTTTATATAGTATTTGTAAACCTCTCTTATTGACGCCACCCTATTAGCTTAAGAGAATAATAATTCATCATTATATTACCTATAATGTCTAATATTATTGTGTGTAAACAGTAAGTCCTCAACAAATAACTCTGACTGAATTGACCAAAAAAATATTGCTGGCAATGAATCACAGATACAGCTATAATGAAATAAGATGGGAATAATGAGTTTTTTTAAGTAGTCCCGCCTTATGGGAAAATAGCCTGCAGTAACTCATCTAAATAATACCGATAATGAAGCTATGTAACCACTGAGTATGTAATAAATATTACATACAGAGGGAAAAATGTCCTAGTTAACATAAATCTACTTAAATTTGTGGTATTGAGGAGATTATACCAGAAGAGCACAAAAATGGCACTAAGAAAACATTTAGGTTCCAGTTTCAGGCTTATCAGCTGTATGACTTTTTAAGTCACATAATCTCTCTGAATATAAATTTCCAAAAGCGTACATGCAAAAAGTAATTCCTGGTCTGTCTGTTATAGTGGTGGTTCTCAAATTTTACCATGTGCACCAGAAAAATCTGGAGGGCTTTATTCAGCAGTTGAATTGCTTGAACCCAGGAGGCGGAGGTTACAGTGAGCCGAGATCGTGCTACTACACTCCAGCCTGGCACCTGGAGACAGAGCGAGACTCTGTCTCAAAAAATGTATGTGTGTGTGTGTGTGTGTGTGTGTGTGTGTGTGTGTGTGTGTATTTAACTAGACAAATACATAGGCTCAAAAGATGATGTAGCAACTCAAATGTTAAAAAGGAAAAGTAGATTTATCTTAGGCATAATACCTGTTCTTCTTCATTAATAGCAGCTATGTACCCCATAATACTTTGTATCTCTTCATGAGATCCACCTTTGCACAGAAAATATTTAATTAGTCCATACAAAGAAGTCCTTATTGTTCGAATATCATCTAGAGATAGTTCATTATATTTACAACCATTCCTGAAACAGAAAACAAGTGAAAGAATTGAAATTTTAATTTTTACATTTCTATATTTTCTATATAAAAGAATTGATAGGGTTAAAAAAAATCTTTCCATGTAATTCTGAGATTCAAGGTAACTTTGGCTTTTCTTTTTATGGAAAATCTTTTGAGTTAAGAGTTTCAGTGACAGAAATTAAAAATGTTAAAATAGCTTATGTGAATACAATACCCACTGCATAGCAGACATAGTTTAAGTGTTTTACATTATTAACTCATTTAATTTAATCCTCAAAACAACCAAAGGAGGTAACAGTTTTCTTATTTCCCTTCAAAAATGAAGAAACTCAAGCACAGAGAGGTTGATTTGCCTATAGCGGCCTGATTAATGAAAGCCAGATTCAAACCCACTGTTCATCATTTTAATCTCCACTCTATCCTACTTCTCTCCAGCTAAAACATACTAGAATCGCTGGTAAAGAGAAAGTCTACAGTCTACAAATTCCAGTCAAGTAGCAGACAGAAAAAAACATATCAAACGGAGAAGGAACAAGGGCATCATACCCATAATAAATCCTAAGTGTATCTAGAAGAAACTGCACACCAAACTTCTTTCGGAAAACTCTCCTGCTGTCTTTAATGATGGTTGAAAGATACTGTATGTGACCTAAAATAGAAAGTTCAGTGGTAAGTTATTTAGCTAAAATAAGGTCAACAAGTAGTTATACATTTCTAAAACAACTATAAAATTTTTATCTGAAAGACTGCTCTCACCAATTCGAAAGGGAAAATCTCCATGGTTCCAAATACGAAAGTCAAAGAGTAAATATTGATACATTTGTTGCAGGAGCTGCACATTTTTCTCTAATGATACTTGTTCAATTAGTAACTGAACTGCCATCAACACATTAACATCCATCAAGGTGCTTGGCACCTGAAATCAAACAGAAGAAGGTTCCACATAGTTCAGTTTAAATAACTGTCATTAAGCTATGATTTTAAATCATTAATTCAGAACATCTACTGAGAATAAAAATGGAAAAACCTACATTAGAAAAATATAAACTTAAATATTGATTTTTCTGATGTTATACCACAATATATTCTCCTAGTGTCATATTCCTAAACTAGTCTTACATTTCTCAATATCTCAAATATAAAGCTATCAAACAAGGTTGTATACATCAAAGATTATACACTATTATATAAAATAGGCATTTCTTATATAAGATGATCCTATACAAGTTTTAAAAGCTGCCTGTGAAACAAATCATATCCATTAATATAACTTAAGTGGTAATAATCCTTAAAAATATATTTACTAAAAAGAACTATCATCAGAGTGAACAGGCAACCTATAGAATGGGAGAAAATTTTTGCAGTCTACCCATCTGACAAAGGGCTAATAATCCAGAATCTACAAAGAACTTAAGCAAATTTACAGGAAAAAAAAAAACATCAAAAAGTGAGTGAAGGATATGAACAAACACTTCTCAAAAGGAAAAATTTATGCAGCCAACAAACATGAAAAAATGCTCATCATCACTGGTCGTTAGGGAAATGCAAATCAAAACCACACTGAGATACCATCTCACACCAGTTAGAATGGCAATCGTTAAAAAGTCAGGAGACAACAGGTGCTGGAGAGGATGTGGAGAAATTTACGAATGCTTTTACACTGTTGGTGGGAGTGTAAATTGGTTCAGTCATTGGGGAAGACAGTGTGGCGATTCCTCAAGGAGCTACAACTAGAAATACCATTTGACCCAGCAATCCCATTACTGGGTATATACCCCAAGAATTATTACTTGTTCTATTATAAAGACACATGAACACATATGCTTATTACAGCGCTGTTCACAATAGCAAAGACTTAGAACCAACCCAAATGCCCATCAATGATAAGAAAATGTGGCACATATACACCATGGAATACTATGCAGATGTAAAAAAGAATGAGTTCATGTCCTTTGCAGGGACATGGATGAAGCTAGAAACCATCATCCTCAGCAAACTAACACAACAACAGAAAACCAAACACTGCATGTTCTAATTCGTAAGTGGGAGTTGAACAATGAGAACACAGATGAAACTGGAAACCATCATTCTCAGCAAACTAACACAAGAACAGAAAAACAAACACTGAATGTTCTCACTCATAAGTGGGAGTTGAACAATGAGAACACATGGGCACAGGGAGGGAAACATCACACACTGGGGACTGTCCAGGGGTGGGGGTGGGGCTAGGGGAGGGATAGCATTAGGAGAAATACCTAATGTAGATGATGGGGTGATGGATGCACCTAACCACTGTGGCACAAGTATACCTATATAACAGACCTGCATGTTCTGCACATGCACTCCAGAACTTAAAGTACAATTAAAATACACACACACATACACACACACACACACACACACACACACACACACATTAGAAAGAAAAAATCCCAACATCAACTGCAAATCACAACCATTAGCTATATCAACAAAATGCTAGACTGGCTCACCTTCTGAAGTAAAGCACCAAGAGTTGCAACTCCATGGGAGTGAATAAGATTGTCCTGGTTGATAGGGTGTCTCTGAATAAAATGTTTCACAATCAAGATAAATGTTGCAACTAGGTTTCTCTCTAGTCTTGACTCTGTGGAATCAGGAACATACTAATTATCACAATTACTCTAATCACTTTCATATCAAGTTTTCTATATCATAATGCATACTGTCACACAGTAGAAATCTGGTTCAGGAGTTGGCTTCCAAGGCTCCCATTGTACAACAGAATCAGAAAAAGTAGCAACTGCAATATTGTATATTTACATACACATATTTTTTCTACTATAAATTTAACAGTGTGGTCATATTTCCACTAAGAGCAGAAACTAAGAATACTGGAAAGTTATCTTTAGTTTTTTGATAAAAGTATTATAAACTTTCTGAATGATATTTGTAAAAGTAGGAACAGCTGCTATAGCTACAAATGGTTAAGTTTCTTCCTAATGACAGCAAAATATTTTCCTCTATTTCTCAATTAAGTCTCAAATTTCTCAATGACTATCTTGTGTTAGTTTCATCGTAATACCTGAGGCCTTTGTGGAAGTCAATATGAGCCCATCTCCTTCAACAGGTGTTACTGATTCAGGAACTGTGCTTTCATTCTTTTCTTCAGGAATCTGTCCTTCACTAAAGTGGCTGATTTGTTCCAATAAAGGAAAGAGTACATTTAACCCGCCTATGCAGTTTATGATATCCTAAAGGGAAAATTATAATGTTTAAATCTTATAAAACAAGGACAATTTTGTCATTTAATATCTTCATATGTATGACGTTATAATTTACTAGATAAACCTTTAGGCAATGTATGGGATAACCTAAGCTGAAGAAACTTTTGTGTGGGAAGATGCTTTAAAGAGCAGCCTCAAGGGTCACCATAATCAATACTTAAGAGAGATCAGGCCAGACCATTTTTACTGCATCTTTGTTTTCCAAAGTTTAGGGATTTTGAACATAGGCAAATGAAACATAACCCCATAAGTGGACTTTATAAGGTAACTCCCAACAATGGAGAAACAACTGTCACTAGGCAATTAGGCATAATAAACAAGATAATAAATAATTTAAAAAATGCACTTGGTGGTAGAAATATGACTGACTCCTCGACTTTTAGTTAACAAAAACATGGAAAGGGTATTTCAGTCAAAGTTCAAAGTTTTGGATATCTTGGGTAGCTTAATAAAATATTTTCTCTATCTTTTGGTAAGTTACAAATATCACTGACCTCATTTTCTTCATCTGTAAAATGGGGATAACAATAATACCTACTTCATAAAGTATTGCAAGGATTAAGCTAATACATAAAAAGTACACAGTGGGCCGGGAGTGGTGGCTCATGCCTGTAATCCCAGCACTTTGGGAGGCCGAGGCGGGTGGATCATGAGGTCAAGAGATCAAGACCATCCTGGTCAATATGGTGAAACCCCATCTCTACCAAAAATACAAAAAATTAGCTGGGCATGGTGGCACGTGCCTGTAATCCCAGCTACTTAGGAGGCTGAGGCAGGAGAATTGCCTGAACCCAGGAGGCGGAGGTTGCGGTGAGCCGAGATTGCGCCATTGCACTCTAGCCTGGGTAACAAGAGCGAAACTCCGTCTCAAAAAAAAAAAAAGTACATAGTGTCTGACATACAGTTGATGCCATACAAGGTTTGCTCTTATTATTATTAAAGTGTTCTGAATTGCCACGTGGCAATTAAGTCTGCAAGCAACCTCTTTGTATTCTTTGCTTGTTTTCTGAGAAATACATTTTATTGCACATATTTGAGGTTTACAACATAATGTTGTAGGATACACATAGATAATAAAATGGTTACTATAGTGAAGCAGATTAACATTTCTATCATCTCACATAGTTACTTTGTGACAAGAGCAGCTAAAATCTACTTACTTAACAAAACTCCCTAATAAAATGTAATTTTATTAACCATAGTCCTCATGTTTTACATTGGATCTCTGGACTTGTTCATCCTAAATATCTGCTACTTTGTTGGGTTTTTGTTGTTTTTGAGACAGGGTTTCACTCTGTCACTCAGCTGGAGTGCACTGGCCAGATCACAGCTCACTGTGGTCTCAACCTCCCAGGCTCAACCGATCCTCTCATCTCAGCCTCCCAAGTAGCTAAGAATACAGGCATGTACCACCAAACCCAGCTAATGTTTGTATTTTTTGTACAAAGTTTTGCCATGTTGCCCAGGCTGTTCTCAAACTCTTGGACTCACGCAATCTGCCTGCCATGGCCTCCCAAAGTACTGGGATTACAGGTGTGAGCCACTGTGCCTGTCCCATATCTTTTACTTTGTTTTGACTGTCATACTGATTTTGAAGAACTCTTTGTATAAGTAAGTAAATTAACTTTTTGGATGGCAAATATTATTTTACCAGTTGTCACTGAATTTAACATGTTGGGTCTTTGACTTTGCTACAGCATAAAAATACAATGATCTTTCTTTTGATAATTCTGTTGCTTTTTGATTTCCACATCAAGCAAATGTCTAACTAGTTAATAATCTATCCGCATAGCTGTAACTCAGGGCACAAAAAACTGCTTGATTTTCAGGTGTGTATGGCATATATAAACAAGTTTCTATATATAATACTAAATGGAATCAGCTTTATAAAACCAGTCTTACAAATGAAGCAAAAGTTAACTTATGAATTGTCAATCATGTCATAAATCTTACTATGTTAACAGATAAGAAAAAGTGTCTGGCCAGGTGTGGTGGCGCATGCCTGTAATCCAGTACTTTGAGAGGTAGAGGCAGGCTGATCACCTGAGGTCAGGAGTTCAAGATCAGCCTATCCAACATGATGAGACCCTGTCTCTATTAAAAAACATAAAAATTAGCCAGGCATGGTGGTAGGCACCTGTAATCCCAGCTATTTGGGAGGCTGAGGTAGAATTGGTTAAACCTGGGAGGCAGAGGTTGCAGTGAGCCGATATCATACCACTGCACTCCAGCCTGGGTGACAGAGCAAAACTGTGCCTCAAAAAAAAAAAAAAAAAAAAAAAACAAGAAAAGAAAAAAAGTAAGTGTTCTTATCCCCAAATTAAGGAGAAAAATGCTTTATATACCATGAATAAATATGAAACTGATACTAATCGATAGATTCACTTCTACATAGGCAAAATTATCTTAATGATTTCTGTTTCACTGAAATAAATGTACTTGGTGTTAACTGATTAGAAGTTTTCTTTTTTCCTGATTTACCAGCAAGTTCTCTTATAATTATCTTTTATATTTCTTTTTATTTTACTTAGGTTATAACTTCTATAAAATATCATTTAAGGAAACACTATATTTAAGATATCACCCTAAACAACCTTTACTAATTTAATCACTCAAGTCAACACTTACTTGTGGCATAATCCTGTACCAGGAACTGGTTAAAATAAAGAAAAAAGCAGTGACCCCTCCTTCAAAGTTCTTATGGGCTACTAGAGCATTAAGCAAACAGTTACTATTTGCCAAGTTAGTGAAATGATAAAGTACTACGGATACCCCCAAGAGCAGTTAATTTGATCTTGCAAAGTAAGTAGAAGCCTCTAAATGGAAGCAAACTTCTAGCTGTGACATAAATATGAAGCCAATGAAGAAGGCAAATAAGATTTGAGAACCCACACAGACATGTCAAAAAACATGCAAACTCCATACAGACATTTGTCACTGCCAGGAATCGATTTTTTTCTCACTGACTTAATAAGGAACATCATTCCAAGGATCTGGCTTACAAAGGTAACATTTCAAACCCAAGTCATTCAACTACATTAATCACTTAAATTTGCATTTGTTTATCCTTCAAATTGTATGTTTGCATAACATTTTAACTGAGATCTTATTATTTAGATCAATCTGGTGGTGCTTAAAAAATAAAAATTTTTAATAAAAATATCAGTAAACTTGGCCAGGCATGTGGCTCACACCTGTAATCCCAGAACTTTGGGGCTGAGATGGGCAAATCACCTGAGGTCGAAAGTTTGAGACCAGCCTGACCAACATGAAGAAACACCATCTCTACTAAAAAAAATACAGAATTAGCTGGGTGTGGTGGCACATGCCTATAATCCCAGCTACTCGGGAGGAGAATCGCTTCAACCAGGGAGGCAAAGGTTGCAGTAAGCTGAGATCATGCCATTGCACTCCAGCCTAGGCAACAAGAGTGAAATTTTATCTTAAAAAAAAAAAAAGAGTATCAGTAAACTTAAATAATATGTTGCCCAACATTTACTCTTAATTTACCTTAATGTCCCAGTTCACTACTTTGTTTCCTGTTAATCTTCCATGCAAACAATTAGTAGATAAATCAAGACAGATTGAATTTTTGCAGGCCTAAGAATAAAAGAAAAATATGGCAAACAACCCAATTAGAACAAAATGTAACTTAAACCACATATAGAACATTTTACCATAATATAAAAAGGAATATAGGATAGTCAATGGTAAGTGTCCACCACGTGCATTTTAGTATTACTGTTCTCTATCTCTTAGAAGAAAGAATCAGGAATTAGATTCTAAAGCACCCACTTGTGAAAAGTAGGTCACTGCTGCTTGTCATCTGACAGATGAGCTACAACTAGAACTTAGTTGCCAGTTTAAAATTTTTCTCTTTTTAACAAATATATGAAAACAGATTTTTGGCTTAAAAAAATTCAATGTTTTATTCCCATTAGCACTTTCCGAGGCATAATTTCGGGATACACATGTGTGATTAATATGAGAGATAAGAGAAATCACAGAACAAAAAAATATATATATATCATGATATAAATGTACAGTTACAGATATAAGATACTATTTTCCCTCGTGTTGCTGCCAGACAATCCCGGCCATATTCAGAGTAAGAGCTTAGTCATCCATACATAAAGACATGTAACTTTATACTATATCTGAATTTTCAAGTAATGAAGCATCCTTGAATCTAATCCCCATTCCAAAAGAAAATAACCCTAGAAATTTTAGCGCACATGCTGAAGCTATTGTTCTACTCTTAAATAGTTGAGAAAAATTACATTAATAAAAGCAATACTTAATGTAAATGTTATCAGTCTCAGAAACAGACATGTCTTTCTCCAGTTACTACCTTAGTCTGTGACTCAAAACTGTGGATCTGTGACCTGTTTTAACACAATAATCTCCTAATGGTATGACTGCCTCTAGAATTCTACCCCTCCAATCCAACTTTCACAATGAAGCTTAAGACCATTTCTAAAATGCAAACCTGATATTACTCTTCTGCTTAAAATTCTATCCATTGCCTATTATTTACTCTGACATAGGAGGTTTGCTATAATGTGACCTTGCTCTCTAGTCTCATCTCTTGCTCTGTGTCCTATATCCAAATGTAGAACCCGGTTTTATAGTCTATGCCTTTTTAGGTGATATTTACCATGCATCCCTTCTCAATCTTGCTTGAACCTGGGAGGCAGAGGCTACAGTAAGCCTAGATTGTGCCACTACACTCCAGCCTGGATGACAGAGCAAGACTTGGTCTCAAAAAAAAAAAAAAAAAGACCAAAAAAAAAAAAAAAAAGTCACACATCCAGAACTTACCACTAAATACAGTGTTTGTAATATATGCAATAATTTCTTAGCTATCTATGCTATACAGTGGAGAATGAAAATAGGTATAAGATACAATTCTTGGCAAGAAATAATATAAGATAGAGTAAACAAACGTATCTTTGCGAAAAGAAGTTATACAAAGCAAACAAAAATATAAGTGTCAAGAGACATTATAACCAATGCAATGCATAAACTTTGACTGGATCCAGAATTCATTTCTAAAAAGCTATACAAATATTTTCAGAAAAAATTGAATATAGATTGTATATTAGATGAATTATGGGTCATATTCTTAGGTAGATAGATGATTATGTAGAAGTAGTATATAGGGATGAAGTGTCTTGATAGCTATGTCACTTTGTTTTCACAAATGATTTGAGACAAAGTCAGCAAGTACAGTAAAATGTTAATTGGTTAATTTAGGTAAAGAGTATATAGGTTATAACTTTACCATTCTTTTGAGCCCTCTATAGGTTTGAAATGTACCACAGCAAAAAGATGGAAGAAAATAAAACTAACAAGTAAATTTTATTAGGTAAGATACAAAAAGAAGTATTTAAAAGTATGGCCAGACAGGGTGGCTCGTTCCTGTAATCCCAACATTTTGGGAGGCTCAGGTGGAAGGACTACTTTAGCCCAGGAGTTCAAGACTAACCTGGGCAACAGAATAGACCCTATCTCCATAAAAAATACAAAAAAATAAGCTCAACATGGTGGCACATGCCTGCAGTCCTAGCTACTCAGGAGGCTGAGGGCAGGAGGACTGCTTAAGCTCAGGAGTTAAACACTACAGTGAGCCAAGATCCCACCACTGCACTCCAACCTGGGTGACAGAATGAGAACCTGTTTCCAGGAAAAAAAAGGTATAAGGTGGTGGGGTAGAAAAAAGTAACTATTATATGCAAGTCCTTTTTCCTTTTACTTATCTAATAAAAGCAACTGAGGTCAGCAAGGACTGAGGGGAAAAAAGACAAAAGAACTGTGAGGGACAAAAGAACTGGGAGGAAGAAAAGAAGTAACAAAAACAACACTAATTGCCTCCATTATACTAACTGTTACATGTAACATATATACTAAATGTTACAGAAAATGTTTTGGTTTTGTGAGATTATACATTTTTGTATATCTTTTTCTAGTTTAGCCAACTGGTACACGATTACAATTTACTACTTTTTTTTTTTTTTTGAGATGGAGTCTTGCTCTGTCACCCAGACTGGAGCATTGGTGCAATCTCAGTTCACTGCAACCTCTGACTCCCAGGTTTGATCAATTCTCATGCCTCAGCCTCCCAAGTAGCTGGGACTATAGGCGCCTGCCCCCATGCCCAGCTAATTTTTCGTATTTTCAGTAGAGATGGGGTTTCACTATATTGGCTAGGCTGATCTCAAACTCCTGACCTCAAGTAATCTGCCCAGCTCAGCCTCCTAAAGTGCTGAGATTACAGGCATGAGCCACTGTGCTGGACCCTTTTTTTTTTTTTTTTGGACAGGGTCTTGCTCTGTCACCTAGGCTGCAGTGTAATGGCACAATCACAGGTCATTGTAGCCTCGAACTCCTTAGGCTCAAGGAGGCTCAAATTTACTTTTCCTGCCTTTGCCTCCCAAGTAGCTGGGATTACAGGCATATGCCACCATGCCTAGCTAACTTTTGTGCATTTTTCATATGTTTTGTAGAGACAGAGGTCTCGCTATGTTGCCCAGGCTAGTCTGGAACTCCTGGCCTCAAACGATCCTCCCACCTAGGCATCCCAAAGCACTGAGATTACAAGTGTGAGCCAATGTACTTTCTGGCCTTTTTCTCCTTTAGAAGTGAACATTTTTCTTTTTCTCTCTCTTTTTTAAAATTTTTGCTACATCACATTTTTAAAACTGAGTACAATTTTGTTTCATCTCTTTCTAGTAAACTATAAGAATACAAATAGTTTCACTTACTGAAGTCAATTCATTGGTACAAATTCCAACTATAACTATTGCCATTAATACCACAGAGATGATATAATGACAGTATTTGGACTCTAGTTGAGGAGGTATACCTTTATTTTTACTGCTTCTCACCTTCCTTTGAAAATTCATGATTATTTGATGGCAATTCAAACCCTTCCTTTTAATTACCCACTGAAATGACAAAAGGAATAGAAAAGGAATTGCATTTCACAGCATAGTTATAACTAGATGGACAGTTTACAAATTTACTCTGACCTTTGCTGTGTAGTAAAGAAGGATGTTACCAGGCAGGTCAGCCATGTCAGACTCTTGAGACTTCCAAGGGCTTAAACAATTTGGACCTGAAAATTATTTACACACACATATATATACATTATTGAATACATAATGGTCTCCTTGATTCTGTGTTACCAGAATACAATTTAAAATTAAGCTGTTTCAAGCTACTCAAACAACGCAGTTGAAACTCATTAAGTTAAAATGTACTTTGTTTTTATATTACTTCCAGTTTATCTAAAACCTATAAAAATTGGGGAATAAACCAATTTCCATTACAGAAAAAAATTTTATATAGTATTTAAAACTACTATCAGCCAGATACATTGGCTCAGGTCTGTAATCCCAGCACTTTGGGAAGCTGAGGCAGGGGGATCACTTGAGCTCAGGAGTTTGAGATCAGCCTGGGCAACATGGAAAGACACCATTTCTACAAAAAATATATAAAAAATTAGCCAGATGTGGTGGCATATACCAGTAGTCCCAGCTACTCAGGAGGTGGGAGGATCACTGAAGCCTGGGAGGTAGAGGCTACAGTGATCTGAGATTGCGCCACTGCACTCTAGCCTCAGTGAGAGAGTGAGATACTGTCTCAAAAAAAAAAAAAAAAACACACACACACACAAAACAACAACAAAAAATTATTATCTGGCCATGTGCAGTGGCTCACACCTGTAATCCCAGCAATTTGGGATGCTGAGGAGGGTGGATCACTTGAGGTCAGGAGTTCGAGACTAGCCTGGCCAACACAGTAAAACCGTGTCTCTACCAAAAATACACATTTAGTCCAACGTGATGGTGCATGCCTGTAATCCCAGCTGCTTGAGGCTGAGCCAGGAGAATCACTTGAACCCGGGAGGCAGAGGTTGCAGTAAGCCAAGATCATGCCACTGTAATCCAGAATGCATGACAGAGTGAGACTCTGTCTCAAAAAAACAACAACCAAAAAAAAAACCACACACACACACACAAAAATCACAATTATCAAATATAACAAAGTCTACATTAGTTTATCTAATGTAAGTCAATTCAAATATATAAGATAAAAAAGTGAAACATTCTATTACTAATGTGAACAGACATCATAGAAATGGAGTAGCAGATGAGTAGGAAAAATATTTTTAATTTTATTTAAAAATGTAAGAAATACAAATTATTACAAAGTTCTATTTTCTACAGAATAATGGAGAAAACAGTATTGACCATTCCATATTATTGAGGTTGTGGTAAAACTGGTACACTTATGTGTTATGGATAGACATTGTGAATTCATGTATCCCTTCTTAGAAACTGATTAGGCAATAAGTAATGAGAATCATGAAAATATCCACATACTTTGAATATTTATCCTAGAAATTTATCATTAAATATATTGATATAAGAAAAACTAGAAGTATATCATATTTGAAATTTTAAGTTTATAGCAAAATTGAAAATTATAGGCCAGGCGCAGTGGCTCACACCTGTAATCCCAGCACTTTGGGAGGCCAAGGCAGGCAGATAATGAGATCAAGAGATCGGGACCTTCCTGGCCAACATGGTGAAACCCTGTCTCTACAAAAAAAAATACAAAAATTAGCTGGGCATGGTGGTGTGTGCCTGTACTCCCAGCTATTCCGGAGGCTGAGGCAGGAGAATCGCTTCAACCCGGGAAGTGGAAGTTGCAGTGAGCCAAGATTGCGCCACTGCACTCCAGCCTGGTGACAGACCAAGACTCCGTCTCAAAATAAATAAATAAATAAATAAATATAAACAGGGCCGGGCACAGTGGATCACACCTGTAATCCAGCACTTAGGGAGGGCGAGGTGGGCAGATCACAAGGTCAGGAGATGGAGACCATCCTGGTCAACATGGTGAAACTCCATCTCTACTAAAAATACAAAAATTAGCTGGGTGTGGTGGTGCGCACCTGCAGTTCCAAGCCACTCAGGAGGCTGAGGCAGGAGAATTGCTTCAACCCAGGACGCAGAGGTGGCAGTGGGCCAAGATCGTGCCACCTCTCCAGCCTGGCGACAGAGCAAGACTCTGTCTCAAAAATAAAATAAAATAAAATAAAATCCCAGCACTTTGAAAGGCCAAAGTGGGTGGATCACGAGGTTAGGAGATTGAGACCATCCTGGCCAACATGGTGAAACCCCGTCTCTAGTAAAATACAAAAAAATTAGGTGGGTGTGGTGGTGCCCGCTTGTAGTTCCAGCTACTTGGGAGGCTGAGGTAGGGGAATTGCTTGAAGCGAGGAGGCAGAGGTTGCAGTGAGCCAAGATGGCACCACTGCACTCTAGACTGGCAACAGAGTGACATTCTGTCTCAAAAAAAAAAAAATTATAAACTACCAGCCGGGCACAGTGGCTCACACCTGTAATCCCAGCACTTTGGGAGTCTGAGGTGGGAGGATTACTTGAGACCAGGCGTTCAAGACCAGCCTGGCCAATATGGTGAAACCCTGTCTCTACTAAAAATATAATAATTAGCTGGGTGTGGTGGCACATGTCTGTAATCCTAGCTACTTGGGAGGCTGAAGCACTAGAATCACTTGAACCCAGGAGACAGAGGTTGCAGCGAGCCAAGATCATACCACTGCATTCCGGCCTGGGCAATAGGGCAAGGCTCTGTCTCAAAAAAAAAAAAAGAAAGAAAGAAAAAAGGTTCTAATATAAAGTCTGAAAGTGTGGGCAATCCCATTCATCTCAAAATTCCCACGCAATCTAAAAAAGATATTAGACAAATAAGATTTTCTGCAGAGTTATATACTTTTAAAAGCTTAACTCCTGAACATCCTTTAAGAATATAGATACAATTTTGAAAGTAGTTAGGATCCAATAATAACAATTAGTACATTTGTTTAAAATCATAGCCAAAAGAAAAACAAAAAGCCAAAACAAAATGAAAAACAGTTTGCAAACTTATCCAAGGTCCCCTAATTCTACTGCCTCCATGAATTCTTTAGGTATATTAATATATTAATTGAAAACACAACGTTTTGGTATAAACTCATGATTTTGGAACAGTTACATAATTTCTCCTGCAGATCTCGTTATATTTTGTTTTATCAGTTCATTAAAATCTATGAAAAGTACTGGCAGTGTTATGGACTGAACTATTTTCCCCTAAAATTCATATGCTAAAGCCATAATCCCCAATGTTACTGTATTTGGAAATAGGGCATTTAAAGTAGTAACTGGAATTAAATGAAGTCATCAGGATGGGGCCCTAGTCTGATAGAGCCCCTTATAAGAAAAAGAAGAGACACAAGAGATCTCTTTCTCTGTCCATTTGCACAGAGAGCAAAGACCATATGAGAGCACAGCAAAACAGTGACCACCTGGAGGAAGCCAGGAAGAGAAGCCTCACTTCTATAGAAGTGAGAGCCTGATCCTGATGTCACCTTGATCTTGAACTTCTAGTTTCCAGAACTGTGAGAAAATAAATTTCTGTTGTTAAAACCACCCAGTCTGTGGTACTTCGCTATGACAGCCCTAGCAAACTAATACAGGCAGTATTATGGATGATATTTAAAATATTTACCGAAGGTTTGCTTTATTTATGCCTACAAAATAAAACGTATGGTATGTGCTGGGCTTTTTCTTCCCTTTCGGTTTCAATTAAAACAAATACACTCTTCAGATGAAATACATTCTTCAGAATATATTTAGACAATAGAAAAAACTCTAAATTTGCTTATACATTGTGACTGTACATGCTCACCTGCTAAATACAATGCCTTCACTTGAGGAGCCTGTAGCGCTTCATAGAAGATGATAACAGATCCTAGCTGACCCTCTAGAGATGTGGGACACCCCCATTCACTGTCTTGGGTTCCAGCTGATATCAATTTGGTAATCAATTTTGATTTTTCATTTGTTCCTCCCCAGGAAGCTGATGACAGAATTCCACCAAATGATGTCCGATGAGGGGTAACAGGAGAAGAGAAAGGTGGATCTGGGATCTGGGATGGTGGAGGAGTGGTGGTTCTTTGCCCAGCTGAACCAATGCAACAGGAAGTAAAGGGCTAAAACACAAAAAAATTACACAATTTTAATTAAAATATATCCTATATTTAACATAAAATAGTAGATAAAATTACACAAATATATAAATTGAAAATAAAAATAGAAGCGGTTTTACTTTTACTCAATCATGATGTATACTTGCATGTTTATACTTAGAAAATTATTAGCAAAATTACCTTGGCCTATAGAATCTGCATGTACTACTTTTATTATTTATTTATTTATTCAGAAACGGTCTTGCTCTGTTGCCAGGCTGGAGTGCAGTGGCGTGATGTTGGCTCACTGCAACCTCAACCTCCTGGGTTCAAGCAGTTCTCCTGCCTCAGCCTCCTGAGTAGCTGGGATTACAGGTACATGCCACCATACCCGGGTAATTTTTGTATTTTTAACAGAGATGGGATTGGCCAGATGGTCTCGATCTCTTGACCTTGTGATGGGCCCACCTCTGCCTCCCAAAGTGTGAGATTACAGGTGTGAGCCACTGCGCCCAGCCTGGATGCATTACTTTTATGACTCACTTTATATTCTTTTGCAAATTTTGAATTTTTAAAGAGTGTATTTAATTAAGAATTTTTTAACTTTACTGTTTTTGAAAATAGAGAAAACTGTATTTTTTCTCTTTAAAATGTATAAATGTTAATGACAAACTATCTTGAAATGGTCACTGAGATGAAAACCAACAAGAAATTACTTGAATCCTAAGACTTGAGAAATAATCTACTCTATTCCACTATCTTCAGAAAAGGCCCTCTAGTGTTCTTTAAGAACCACTTCACTATATGAACTCTACTTGATATCTGACTAAAATGTGAATGTTTTAAGCTTCTTCATTATTGTTTCAATTTTTTTTTTTTTTGGAGAGGGACTCTCACTGTGTCTCCCAGGCTAGAGTGCAGTGGCATGATCTCAGCTCACCACAACCTCCACCTGCTGGGTTCAGGCAATTCCCTGCCTTAGCCTCCCAAGTAACTGAGATTACAGGTGGATGCCACCATGACCGGCTAATATTTCTATTTTTAGCAGAGACGGGGTTTCAACATGTTGGCCAGGCTGGTCTTGAACTCCTGACCTCATAATACACCTGCCATGGCCTCCCAAAGTGCTGGGATTATAGGCATGAGCTAACGCACCTGGCCTATTGTTTCAATTTTCAATTTTAATGGAGTTAGAAGAGTCCATCATAATATTTAAGTATTTTACATACTTAAATAACTTTTATTAAAAGATACATTCTGCTGGCTGCTCTATTCATTCCGTTGGCTTTCCTGTCATAAGTCTTTCTTTCTAAGCCTTTGTTTCTTCCTTAAACGTTTTCCTTTTTTCACATTGTCTGACTTCATCTAATAATGACAGGCTGACAGAATTGAATATTAATGTGCAGAGTCTTAGTACATAGAAAACACTTTAAAATATGGGGGCACATATTTATAATAAACATAACCTTCTATATATCAACTGGAACATTTCAAGAATTCTCAATCAAAGCCGCCTGTAATGAACAGGTATGATATGCTTACTTCATTCATGGCAGGAAATCTGAGAGGGGCAGAAACCTTCTGTTGTCCATTGTCATAGATATAGACGAAGCTCTGACCAAAGGGCCTTTTTCCAGGCATGTGGACAATGGTTATGTTGTGCTGGTAAAGTGAAACACACATTTAAAAGGTTAAAATTACATTATGCCTTTGGAATGACAAATGGTTTCAGAATATTGCTCTATAATTTGAACAAATGGTAGAACATTAAGATGAAGCATAATTAAATGTTAATTAAACTGATGTTCTCAAAGTAACAATTTTTTCCATAGTAGTACAAAAGCATGTAAGCCTATAAAATATCCACAACTGTAACTGTACCTTTTCTGCATTTCCAAAGCTTAAGTATTCCTTAGAATCATTTTTAAAAATGAGAAGCAGTTTATATTTTAGAAAGACAACACAAATGCATTGTTTAAAACAACCTAACGGCTGGGTGAACTGGCTCATGCCTGTAATCCCAGCACTTTGGGAGGCCAAGGTGGGTGGATCACCTGAGGTTGGGAGTTCGAGACCAGCCTGGACAACAAGGTGTAACCTCATCTCTACTAAAAAATACAAAAATTAGTCAGGCGTGGTGGCAGTTGCCTGTAATCCTAGCTATTCAGAAGGCTGAGGGAGGAGAACTGCTTGAACCCGGGAGGCAGAGGTTACAATGAGCCAAGATGGCGTCACTGGACTCCAGCCTTGGCGACAGAGCGAGACTCTGTCCCAAAAGAAAAAAACAAAAAAAGCACAAAACAACCTATCATTGCATTTTATTTTATTATTGTTTTAAAAAACCTTTTTTAGAGATTGGGTTATGCTCTACAGCTGAGGCTCAAGTGCAGTGGCACAATCACAGCTCACTGCAGCCTTCAACTCCTAGGCTCAAGCAATCTTGCCCCAGCCTCCTAAGTAGCTAGGATTACAGATGTGTGCCACCTCACCCAACTAATTTTTTAAATTTTTTGTAGAGATAGAGTCTCACTTCTTGTCCAGGCTGGGCTTGAACTCCTGGCTTCAAGCAGTCCTCCCACCTTGGCCTCCCAAAGTGCTGGGTTTATAGATGTGAGTTACAGCACCCAGCCCATCTCATTTTAAATTGAAATTCAAAATTAAATTTTCTTAAAGAAAAACTGAAGACATCCTAATATTACACACACACACACACACACACACACGCACACACACATTATTATTATTTTTGAGACATGGTCTCACTCTGTTGTCCAGGCTGGAGTACAGTGGTGCCATCTCAGCTTACTGGAGCCTTGACTTCCTGAGCTCAAGTGATTCTCCCAACTCAGTCTCCTGAGTAGCTGGGACCACAGGTACAAATCACCATACCTAGCTAATTTTTTTATTTTTCGGTAGATATGGGGTTTCACCATGTTGCCCAGAATGGTCTCAAACTCTTGAGCTAAGTAATCTGCTGGCCTTGGCATCTTAAAGTATTGGGATTACTTACAGGTATTCCACCAAGTCCAGCCTCATTTAAATTTTTTAGCAAAAAAGAAAAAAATGACTGCTGCCGAATTTATGACAATGATGGGAAATACCATCAACCATACTAAAAGTTATATGTGATATTCTAAAGCCTTACCCAGAGGGAATCACAGAAACTGTGGTCAGGAAGCATAACCGTTGCATATTCTCTTTTTGTGCACACTGCCACGACCAACATACCTGAATGTGTAATAAAGGCTTCAAAACCTATGCCACTTCCTGTAAAAAAACTAACAAAAATATGTATTATCAGAACTTTTGAAGTTAGTTGTTCACTTTCATTATTATTAAAGTACATAAAACCATAAAGCCATTATGAATGTCTTTGTCAACAATTCTGTGGCTTAAATTCTATTGCCATACACTAGTCCAAACTCGTTTCAAAGACACTTTTAAAATCCATTTGGGCATGAGAGTTTAGTAAATAAAAGACAGCCTTGTAAGTGGAATTCCACTAGTAAAAATAAAACTATTAATTTTCAAATCTTTAAAATTTTTCCAAGTAAGATTCAGTAAGTATAAATAAAGGTCTTAAAAATCACAAAGCTTAGGCCAGGCATGGTTGCTCATGCCTATAATCCCAGCACTTTGGGAGGCCAAGGCAGGCAGATCACCTAAGGTCAGGAGTTCGGGGAGACCAGCCCGGCCAATGTTGTGAAACCTTGTTTCTACTAAAAATACAAAAATTAGCCCAGTGTGGTGGCAGGCATCTGTAATCCCAGTCACTTAGGAGGCTGAGGCAGGAGAATCGCTTGAACCCAGGAGGCGGAGGTTACAATGAGCCGAGATCACGCCACTGCATTCCAGCTTGGGCAACAAGAGCGAAACTCGGACTCAAAAAAATAAATCACAAGGCATATTAAAAAGTAGTAGCTACTAAAGTCTGGACATACATACACATAGCTTTTCTGTTCCTTCATATAAATATATGACATATGTTCCATGTATTTATAGAATTTTCAATGGAACAGAAATCATTACTCATTTTCTTTTCTTTCTTTCTTACTTTTTTTTTGAGGCAGAATCTCACTCTATTGCCCAGGCTGGAGTACAGTGGCATGATCTTGGCTCACTGCAACCTCCACCTCCCAGGTTCAAGTGATTCTCGTGCCTCAGCAAATTCTGTACCTCAGCCTCCCAAGTAGCTGGGATTATAGGCATGCCCAGCTAATTTCTGTATTTTTAGTAGAGACGGTGTTTCTCCATATTGACCAGGCTGGTCTTGAATTCCTGACCTCAAGTGATCTGCCCGCCCCAGCCATTTAAAATGCTAGGATTGCAGCTATGAGTCACCACACCTGGACATTTTTCATTTTCACAGTTTTTTTTTCTGTGTGTGTGACAGAGTTTTTCTTTGTCACCCAGGTTGAAGTGCAGTAGTAATCATAGCTCCCTGCAGCTTCAACTTCCCGAGCTCAAGTGATCCTCTCATCTCAGCCTTCCAAGCAGCTGGAACTACAGGTATGTGTCACTATACCCGGCTAATGTTTACATTTTTTTGTAGAGATAAGGTTTTGCCATGTTGCCTAGGCTGGTCTTGAACTCCTGGCCTCAAGCAATGCACCTGCCTCGACCTCCTCAAGTGGTGGGATTACAAGCATGCCATCACGCCTGGCCCATTTTCAAGATTATTCTTTCCATTCACTTGTACACTACTTTTAAGAAGGAAACTTATTTCCAAACTAGCCTCAAAACTTAACCAGCAATATTTGAGATATACAGTTCTTACTATGAAAGCAATAAAGCACTTAAAATTAAACTGTATAAAGCCTAACAATGAAGAGGCTTTAAATAAATTATACCTCTAAAAGCTAGATGCTTGGAAACAGTTTTCCTGTTTAAGAATCACGGCATATGTTGTTATGACAGTATTCATTTCTATTCCATAATTTTTACCAGTACCTGTACAATTGTTTCCTTTTCCCTCCTTTGTTAGCAATGCCAAGAGTCAATTGATCCTGATCTAAGCAAAACCAAGCACTGAAAGAAAAGGCAGACCCCGGCCATTTCTGTATGGGAGGCACAGAAATTCCTGCCATACTATGTGACAAATTGAAATACTGTAAGGCACTCTCTAGACTTAGTTTTCGGGCCATTGTCAGCACTGCTCGAGTCACAGGAGTGGTATAAGGGTGAACAGACTCAGATTCATCCACTCTCAGCAATCTTATTAGTCGACGGATTTCTTCTGAGCTCACTGACTGACTCCCCAAGGAACCATGGATTGCAATCAAGTTCTCAGCACAAGTTTGATGGAGGGAAGAATGGGAGTCAAGTGTTTCAATGATTCTAATTCCCATGTTTGCATTGACACAAGTAGTTCGACTCTGCCTGTTAATACAACAAATTCTTTTCAGCCAATCAGAGATGAAGATTTGTAGGTCATGAGATTGTAATTCTGGAAGCCACTGGATAAGAAGCAAGAGAGGTTGGACATTACTTATGCCCAAAATCCCAACTGAAGTGTGGTCACCCTCTACAGCCTGGAAAGCAACATAAAAGATAAAAGGTTAGTTATCGTTTTCAAAACAGTTATTAACAGAACTCTTAATAAAGGTTAAAAACTCACCATATTCATAAGTTCTTTAAGTAATTCCGGTGGTGGCTGACCCAGGGATTTTAATACTTCAAACATATGTGTATAACCAATTCTTTCTTTAAATACTTCCTAGGGGATGGGAAAACAATATATCAAAGTACATTTTCAAAGACTGAATATCTTGGAATATTAAAAAATACTCATTTAAGCTGATTAACTTAATACTAAATAAAAAGATTATGATTCACTATTTGTCTTCTTAAATTACATCTACATCTTAAAATAGATTCCATATAACTTCTGGAGTAATAAAGTTACTATTATATAACAAAATGCAAAATAAATAAAATTAACATTAACTGTTATAAAATGATTACATTATTTGCAGATAAGGGCATATGACACTTCTTGTATATTCTTCATTTGATTTGCAATTACTAGAATAGTAGTTAATTCAAAATAAAAATAGAGAAAAAGTGAGGAAACTGTAGGTAAGAGGAGTCAGGTATCAGACTAAAAGGATTCAGAGTCCCTGGCAGTTTTGAATAGTGGTCAGAAAGAAATTGAGTACAAAGAGTTTTCTCTCTGCTATTTGTATCTAAATGGTCTGAATTATCAAGTTCCTTTTAGAAAGTTCTATGTCACATGTATTTTTGAACCAGTAGGCACCCAAAGTTATAAAGTAAAATATTAAGACAACTGGAAAACTTAGAACATATTAAATTGCCCCATTAAATTAGGTAGAAATATATATACTCACTACAAAATCAAGAAATTTAACAAAACAAGTAAAACTGGTTCCTCTAGGGAGGGAAATGGTTGAATGTGGGTCAAGAATAGGAAGGAAATCTTTTTGTTATATAATCTTTTTAATTCTAAACATGCCAGATATTATATGGACCAAAAAAAAAAAAAATCTTTCAAGGAAGACTGGAACATCTTTTTTGATGTTTGAATTTCAGAATACAGTACCAGCAATCAATTATACTCATAAACCAGTTATTTAAGACTTAAAATGGTTTCCATCTTATAGCAACTAGTATTAAATGGAGATTAAGTCACAAGCCAGACTGTAAAAGTTGTAAAAGCCTATTCAATAGGAACCTAACCATGAATTACATCAATATTTCTAGGGCAAAAGTTAGAGTCTCCTAACACAAACCAATGTAATCTAAGAAATACAATGGAAGGCATGTTTCAGAAAATAGGGAGTAATTAATTCACTTCTGGTGCCAGAAAGGTAAGGCATGAAGTATATTGGATGTGGCAGATAAGAGTGTAAAGTAATAATAATAGTCACTGACATGTATTTAGCACTTATCATGTACCTGGCATTATGCTTACCACTTCACACAGATGACCCTCACTAATCTTATCAGTGTATGAGCAAACAACCAGTATAACTGGAGAGAAGAACAGGCAGTGGCAGTGAATGAGAAGAGACAGAAAACTCTAAGGGTTACTGAATACAAGAAGTAGAATTCCCATGGCCATACAACCTGGAAAAACTAGTATCCAATCGATAGGCTATTCAAATGTGAAAAATGTTCATACTTTAGGCAGTCTTAAACTGACTAAATAGAGAAAGGGTAATTATTTTATTAAGGAAGAAAAGCTCTGATATGAAACTTAATTCTTTAAACTCATTAACCATAGAACCACTTAAAATTATCATTTCAACATCAGTGCTCTCATCCCATCTTTGCCAACACTGTAAATCCAATCTGTTTGGAGTTCTATCATTAATACCTTTTAAAATCCTAAAGCAGTGCCATAGGGCTTTGTCTTTAAAATTATCGCAAGCTATAAGTAACCTCATTCTTATACTAAGATATTTTGTGAATGATTTTATTTCAAGTGTTAAGCTGCGTGTATTATATACTTTCATACATCACTTCAGAATTTATATAGTGAAAATTGACACATTTAATTAAATATTTTAAAATCTGACGATAAATCAGGCCAATAGCAGACCTTTCAACAGAAACCCTATAAGCCAGAAGCAACCAGGAGCATCTAGTCAGCATTCTTAAAGAAAAGAGGCTGGGCACAGTGGCTCCTGCCTGTGATCCCAGACTTTGGTAGGCTGAAGGGGGTGGAGCATGAGGTTAGGAGTTCAAGACCAGCCTGGTCAACATGGTGAAACCCCAGCTATACTAAAAATACAAAAATTAGTTGGGTGTGGTGGCAAGCACCTGTAATTCAAGCTGGTTGGGAGGCTGAGGCAAAAGAATTGCTTGAACCTAGGAGGTGGAGGTTGCAGTGAGCCAGTATTGTGCCACTGCACTCCAGCCTGAACAACACAGCAAGACTCCATCTTAAAAACAAAAAAAGAAATTCCAAAGAGTTGCATATCCAACCAAACTAAGCTTTATAAGTGAAGGAGGACTAAGTCCTTTTCATAGAAGCAAATGCTAAAAGAATTCATTACTACCAGACCAACCTTACAAGTTGTCCTAAAGGGAGTGATAAATATGGAAAGGAAAGACCATTACCAGCCACTACCAAAACACACTTAAATACATAGACCAGTGACACTATAAGGTAACCACACACAAAAGTGAACAAGTCTGCATAATAACCAGCTAAAAACATGGTAATAAGATCAAATCTGTACAGATTAAATGTATATGGGCTAAATTCCACAATTAAAATACACAGAGTGGCAAGCTGGATAAAGAGGCAAGAACCAATGGTATGCTGTCTTCAAGAGATTCATCTCATATGCAACACCCATAGGCTTAAAGTAAAGGAATGAAGAAAAATCGCCAAGGAAATGAAAAACAGAAAAAAGCAGGGTTCCTATTCTTATTTCAGACAAAACAGACTTTAAACCAACAAAGATCAAAAAGATGAAGAAGGGCCTTCTTCATTACTACATAATGGTAAAGGGCCCAATTTAACAAGACTTAACTATCTTAAATATACATACACACTCAACACAGGAGCACCTAGATTCATAAAGCAAGTTCTTAGAGACCTACTAAGAGATTTAGATAACCACGCAATAATAGTGAGAGACTTCAACACCCCACTTAATAGTATACTTAGACAGATCATTGAGGCAGAAAACTAATGAAGATATTCAAGACCTGAACTTAACACTTGACCAAATGGACCTAGTAGACATCTACAGAACACTTTACCACAAAACAAAATAACATGCATTCTTCACATCTGCACATGGCACACACTCTAAAACTGCCAACACAATCAGACATAAAATAATCCTAAACAAATTTCAAAAAACAGAAATCATATCAACCACACTCTTGAACCACAGTGCAATAAAAATAGGAATCAAGACTAAGAAAATCACTCAAAACCATACAATTACATGAAAATTAAACTGTCTACTCCTGAATGACTCTTGGGAAAACAATGAAATTAGAGCAGAAATAAAGAAATGTTTGAAACTAATGAGAACAAAGATACAACATACCAGAATCTCTGGGACATAAGCTAAAGCAGTGTTAAGAGGAAATTTTAGAGCACTAAATGCCTGCATCAAAGTTAGAAAGATCGCAAATCAACAACCTAACATCACAACTAGAGAACTAGAGAAACAAGAGCAAACCAATCTCAAAGCTAGCAGAAGACAAGAACTAACCAAAACAGCACTGAACTGAAGGAAACTGAGAGGTCAAAAACCATACAAAAGACAGGCCAGGCATGGTGGCTCACACCTGTAATCCCAGCACTTTGGGAGGGTGAGGTGGGCGGATCACTTGAGGTCAAGAGTTCAAGACTAGTCTGGCCAACATGGTGAAACCCCATCTCTACTAAAAATACAAAAATTAGCCAGGCATGGTGGCATGCACTTAAAATCCCAGCTATTCGGGAGGCTGAGGCAGGAGAATTGCTTGAATCTGCAAGGCAGAGGCTGCAGTGAGCCAAGATCGCACCACTGGACTCCAGCCTGGGTGACAAATGACAAATGCACAGCCAACATCATATTGAATGGACAAAAGCTGGAAGCATTCCCCTTGAAAGACAGAATAAGACAGTGATACCCTCGTCCACCACTCCTATTCAACACAGTACTAGAAGTCACAGCCAGAGCAATCAGTCAAGAGAAAAAAAGAAAATGCTTCAAAGTAGGAAAAGAGTAAGTCAAACTCTCCCTATTTGTAGACAGTATGATTATATACCTAGAAAAGCCCATAGTCTCTACATAAAGCTCCTTGATCTGATAAACTACTTGAGCAAAGTTACAGGATACAAAATCGATGTATAAAAATCAGAGGATTCCAAACAGCAGCAATATCCAAGCTAAGAGCCAAATCAAGAATGCAATCCCATTCGCAATTGCCACAAAAAGAATAAAATACCTAGGAATATGGCTAACTAGTGAGGCGAAAGATCTCTATGACAAGAATTACAAAACACTGCTCAAAGAAATCAGAAATGATACCAACAAATGGAAAAATGTTCCATGTTCATGAATAGAAAGAATCAATATTGTTAAAATGACCATACTGCCTGGGTGAGTGTGAAGCTCACACCTGCAATCCCAGCATTTTGGGAGGCCGAGATGGGCAGAAGTCTCGGTCAGGAGTCCAAGACCAGTCTGGCCAACGTCGTGAAACCCTGTCTCTACTGAAAATACAAAAAAATTAGCTGGGAGTAGTGCTGCACACCTGTAATCCCAGCTACCTGAGAGGCTGAGGCAGTAGAAGCACTTGAACCTGAGAGATGGAGGTTACAGTGAGCCAGGATTGTGCCACTGCACTCTACCTGGGTGATAGAGCGAGTCTCCATCTCAAAAAAAAAAAACCTGATCATACTGCTCAAGGCAATTTAGAGATTCAGTGCTATTCCTATCAAAATACCAATGGCATTCTTCACAGACCTAGAAAAAAAATACTTTAACAGTCATATGGAACCAAAAAAGAGCCTGAATAGCCAAGGCAATTTTAAACAAAAAGAACAAAGCTGGAGGCATTACCCTGAAGTCACATTACCTGACTTCACACTATACCACGAGGCTACAGTAACCAAAACAACATAGTACTGGTACAGAAACACACACACAGACCAGTAGAAGAGAATAGAGAGCCCCCAAAAATTGCTGCACACTTACAGCCAACCAATCTTCGAAAAATGACAAAAACAAGCAATGGGAAAGGGCTCCTATTCAATAAATGGTGCTGGGGTAACTAGCTAACAATATGCAGAAGACTGAAAGTGGACCCCTTCCTTACAATACGCAAAAATCAACTCAAGATGGATTAAAGACTTAAATATAAAAACTATAAAAAACCTGCAAGATAACCTAGGAAATACCATTATGGACATAAGACCTGGCAAAGATTTCTTGATGAAGCCATCAAAAGTAACTTCAACAAAAACAAAAATTGACAGTAGGAAAAAATTAAAATAAAGACCTTCTGCACAGCAAAAGAAACTATCAACAGAGTAAAAAGACAACCTACAGAATGGGAGAAAATATTTGCAAACTATGCATCCAACAAAGGTCTAATATCCAGAATCTATAAGGCACTTAGACAAATCAACAAGTAAAAGCAAATAACTCCATTAAAAAGTGGACAAAGGACAAGAATAGACACTTTTCAAAAGAAAACAGGGCTGGGCGTGGTGGCTCATGCCTGTAATCCTAGTACTTTTGGAGGTCCAGGAGGATGGATTACCTGAGATTGGGAGTTTGAGACCAGCCTGGCCAACATGGTGAAACCCCCTCTCTACTAAAAATAAAAAAAGTAGCCAGGCTGTGCTGGCACACACCTGTAATCCCAGCTACTCAAGAGGATGAGGCAAAAGAATCTCTTGAAAAAAAAAAAAAAAAAAAAAAAAGAATCTCTTGAACCCAGGAGGGGGAGGCTGTAGTGAGCCAAGTACTCCAGCTTGGGCAAGAGAGGAGAGAAAGGGGAGAAAGGGGAGAAAAGGGAGAAAGGTGGGGGGAGAGAGAGAGAGAGAGAAAGAGGGAGAGAGGAGAGAGGAGAGAGCACATAAGCAAACATACATAGCCAATAAGCATATGAAAAAATGCTCAACATCACTAGAGACATGCAAATCAAAACCACAATTACATGCCATCTCACACCCCTCAGAATGGCTATTACTAAAAAGTCAAAAATAACAGACACTGGCAAGGCTGTGAAGAAAAGGGAACACTTATAACTGCTGGAGGAATGTACCTTAGCTCAGCCATGGTGGAAAGCAGTCTGGCAATTTCTCAAAGAACTCAAAGCAGAATCACCATTTACCCAATCCTATTATTGGGTAAATACACAAAGGAATATAAACTGTTCTACCATAAAGACACATGCACATGTATGTTCATCACAGTACTATTCACAATAGCAAAGACGTGGAATCAACCTAAATGCCCATCAACAGGAGACTGGATAAAGAAAATATGGTACATATTCACCATGGAATACCACACAACCATAAAAACAAATGAGATCATATCTTCATATCCTTTACAACAACATGGATGGAGCTGGAGGCCATTATTCTAGGCAAACTAACAAAGGAATAGAAAACCAAATACCATATGTTTTTACATGTAAGTGGGAGCTAAACACTGAGTTCATATGGACACAAAGAAAGGAACAATAGACACCAGGGTCTACTTGAAGGTGGATGGAAGGAGGAGAGTGAAGACGAAAAAACTACCTACAGGGTACTATGCTTATTACCTGGGTGGCAAAATAATCTGTATGCCAAATCCCTATAATATGCAATTTACATGTATTAACAAACCTGCACATGTATCCCTGAACCTAAAATAAAAGTTAAGAAAAGAGAAAGCTTGAGGATATATATTTCACCTTAGCGGCTGGAGATTTGTTCATTACTGCTGTCAAAGCCTGAATGGTTGATATGGCCAAACAATCCAATTGTCCCTGAAACACCTATTGAGGGGAAGGGGAAAACAAGAAATTAACAAATATGTTGACGATTTTTATTCAGTTAGGAAACCTTTGTTCTGAAATCCTGAAAAAATACTTAACATGCATTACAATCCTCTTCCAATGAAATGAATTTCCGAAACACTATAACCTGCAAGAAAAGTTACCTACTTAAAAGAAAAATAAGGCACATGTCAAGAAGGATAAGGCAACATTCACTTATTACATTAAAATGTTTTGAGAAAAAAAAAATAAGCTTAACACATGCTTTTTAAAAATAATGGACAATCTCAAGAGGAAGGAAGGGAGGTCTATCATTTGAAATCCTACTACATTTTAATTTCCCTTCAAAAATACACTTGAACTATCCACGTTTAAATTCCATTTCCATGTATGATAAGATAGCTATAATAATCTTGTTCATCTAGTTTCCAAACCCTGTGTTAAAATTATGATGGCATGCACATACACCAATTAATTATACTTATAAGCAATTAAGTATATCTATTTTTATATAAAATGGAAAATTTGAGGCAGACACAGAAAATGAAATACGTATCTCTAAGTATTGTCATGTTTTTGAGAAGGCAAATTTTAATGGTAAAAGTTGTATGAAAAAATAAAAATTAGCTTCATTTTATCTACTGTTTAAGCTTCAGGGCAGTGTATTCATAGCAAAAACAAAAACTAACATCAAGAATATTAAAAAACTGAACATGACTGTTATATCAGGCTTAGACAATCATGAAAGCATAGACTCAGGACTAGAAGACTGTAAAAACAAACAGTCCCAAAAATCTGCTTTCAAGAATATATTACTATGGGCCAGGTACAATGGCTCACACCTATAATTCCAGCACTTTAGGAGGCCAAAGGAGATGGATCGCTTGAGCCCAGGAGTTCAATACCAGGCTAGGCAACATGGCAAAACTCATCTCTACTAAAAATACAAAAAATTAGCCAGGGGTGGTGGCACACACCTGTAGTCCCAGCTTCTTGGGGGCTTAGGCAGGAGGATTGCTTGAGCCTGGGAGGTTGAGGATGCAGTGAACTCTGATTGTGCGACTGTATCCCACCCTGGGCGACAGAGCAAGACCTTGTCTAAAAATATATATATTACTATGATCTGATGGCAGTCACTCCACAAATAAAATTTTCCTCTCTCTCTCTCTCTCCCAGCAAAACAGATTTGAGTAAAGAGAACTGCTTTCTTTGTAACGTTAAGCTACATTGCTACCACTTTTTGGCAAGTTGTTTAACCTAGAATCCTGTTTATTGTTGATGTTTGTTAGAATCCTGTTTATTGTTGATGTTTGTTAAACATTATTACACAGAATAAATGTATTACATATGTAATAAACATATTATAATATGCATTAAATATTCTGCATACAGCAGAAATTCATATGAGTCTGTTCTAGACTTTATCCAAGAGAAGTCAGTCAAAAAGATCTCATTTCTCTTATAATTTGGAATTGTAACATGAACCTCTAAGAAACTATAACTGTTTTATTATAGTTATTAATATATATAGTATATATATTAATCTATATAAGGAGGTCTTAAGAAGAATTAACATTTATACAGAAATCTGAAACAGTACTCTGTAAATTGATATTTCGCATCTAGGATAAATAAGATGATAATATCTCTTGTTACACAAAAATTCTATTTATAAACTTGGATGTTAATACAATGTTAAGACATTATGTAAATTTTCTTGAAAATATTTTGGAAAAGAAAAATAACACAGCAATTTTTAAAGGTAGGTTTTTCTTCAAACTAAATTATTGAAAGAAGCAACATAAATTACATATTTTTGCTTTATTATACTTGTATAGACTTGAATTTCTAGAACACAAAAAGTCAAGTTTTATGCTAAATTAAGAGAGAGTTAAGCATCTTCTTCCCTTCCTCCAAGATTCAGGTTGTCCATTGAATTATAATCATGACTTGTCAATAAGAAGCAAAGAATCAAGATATTAACAATGACCATATATATTCACAAAGAAAGCCCTAAGGTCCCAATATATCACAGTGCTTAGAAAAGTTGCCACCAGGTAGACAGCATTGATATTGAGATCCCATTCCTGTACTTTATATCTCCTCAAATTGAAAAGACCATACAACATAGAGGGAATGGTATTAATTGATTGATTGTATCAACCACCAAGATATTTATCCTTTAGATGAAAGTAATTTTTTATTTTAACTTTTTAGTAACTTTCAAAAATAATTAATGAATATTAGATTAGACAATGTTTGAGTATCTTATGCATAAGACGAAAAGCACAGGAATAGTTATTCCCATTGGTTGATTTTAGACTTCAGCTGAAACAAGATGCAGGCTTTGTAGATACCTGGTCCTCATTCATTTCTGTCAGTAATTTGTTGGCAAGGTCTTTCTCGTTCTTGTCTGCCACCTTATTGTTAGCATTTAAAAATAGCTGTTAAAAACAGAGACAAGAATAATGGAGAAAGAACATTACATTGTTTCCTATAAGCAGCAATGAAGCTTAAAGGGGTTTCCATGTCTCTTGAAAATAAATGCAACAATTCCCTTGTGAAGTATACCACACTTTTAGAAATTAAAGATTATTCACTTTTTAGATTACGAACTAACAGTAGTTTATATATTATATAATTATTATATACTTCTCTCGTGGAATTCAAAGTTAGTATAATTAGAAACAATGGCAATAATTAGAATTAGTTAAAATTCCTAAATTCTTAAAGAATCAGCAAAGAATGTCTCACAGTGATATAGTTTGGCTCTGTGTCCCCACCCAAATATCATCTTGAATTGTAACTCCCACAATTCCCATGTGTTGTGGGAGAAACCCAGTGGGAGGTCTCATGATACATGAACAAGTCTCATGAGATCTGAAGGTTTTATATTATAAAGGGAAGTTTCCCTGCACAAGCTCTCTTCTCTTGTCTGCCGCCATGTAAGATGAGCCATTCACCTTCCACCATGATTGTGAGGCCTCCCCAGACACATGAAACTATGAGTCCATTAAACCACGTTCTTTTGTAAATTACCCAGTCTCAGGTATGACTTCATGAGCGGCATGAAAATGGATTAATACACACAGAAAAGAAGAAAGGCTGTTACTGACACAGACTAAGGTACTGTAGTACATAATACCCAGTAAGGGTTCTATAGTTAAGGAAGTCTGCAAAATGCTATCGAGCTAACTTTAAAAACGGTTCTTTCTAAAAATACATCTCAGAGTCTCAAATATGCTAATGTGTACTTTGGCAAGAGAGGTCAGGGTGAAGCATTTCCAAAATTTATCTGACCACACATTTTGTTAAAACATTAGTTTAAAGACATTCTCCAAAGTCATCAAGAATTGAGCTTAATTTATATTAGTTTGTATTCTGTAAAGATTATATTTAGCATACATGGGCATTACTCTCTTCTGAATAAAAGAAAGGAATCAAGTATTTTAGTTTCAGTACATAAAACTCAGCATCACAAAAGGCCTTCGCCTTGCCCACAGTTTGGGTACAGAGAAAGAAAGTTAAAATGAGATTAAAAGGGGGAGAGAGTTAGACTTATAAAGGAACTTATTAAGAGCATCCTAAGAAAAGAAGTTCTTAGCAAGTTCAATTATTTTAGAAATGAGAAAACAAATGGTCAACTTATGTGCTGAAATATGCACTATAAAATAAACTAGATAAAGGTATGGTATTATATGTTATGCAAGAGTATATGTAAGGCTTAACATAACAATAAATTGATATATACACTATAGGTCTTGGAATCAGAGACTTGAGTTTAAATTTTGGTTCTGCAACTTATTGGCTATCAGATTTTAAGGAAAATTACTTCGCCAGGCTTTTCTCAAAAATAGGGAGAAAAATACCTCATCAAATAGCTATACATATTAAATGACATCATCCACAGTAGCTTATTAGCGTAATATCTGGCACATAACAGAGACTTAACAAATGAAAGGTGTCGGCCAGGCCGGCCAGGCATGGCTCACGCCTATAATCCCAGCACTTTGAGAGGCTGAAGCAGCAGGATACCTGAGGTCAGGAGTTGGACACCAGCCTAGCCAACATGGTGAAACCCTGTCTCTACTAAAAATGCAAAAATTAGCCAGTTCTGTTGGCACCTTCCTGCAGTCCCAGCTACTGGGGAGGCTGAGGCAGGAGAATCACTTGGAGGCAGAGGTTGTAGCGAGGTGAGATAGCAGTACTGCACTCCAGCCTGGGTGACAGAGCAAGACTCACTCAAACAAACAAAACAAACAAAAAAAAAATGAAAGGTGGCATTATTACAAGCAAAGGTTTTTAAAATAATAATATTTCATATTTAGGTAAAGGGAAACAAATGGTCAGATAAAACTGATCAATGTAAAAATGAGTAACATCTTTCCAGAAAGCAATACAGCAATTCATATGAACAATCTTTGGGCAGCTTAAAAAATTTACGTTAATTCAAATCATAGCCCTGAAATTTAATAAAACAAAATAACTGACAAATGTTTAAGGTTCATCACAGCTATCATAAAAGTTTAACATATGATTCCATGGAATTGTAAAGTACTCTATAGTATGATGAAACTCATTTTGCCAAGCCAAGAAGCTCTTACGCAAATACTTAAGGAAATCAATGCATACTTAAATAGGTTGATGAATCTCATACAAAAAGAAAGCATGGAAACGGCAGCAGTCAGCTTAAGGTTGTCTAGATTCATAAAGTGTTTGTGATACTTTAAACTTTATTTGCCAAAGTTTCCAATGGTTCTAAATGTATAAACAGCAAAACTGTCTTGATTCTGTACTACTGCATAAAAAGAGCATAAAGGATTCATTCTTTACTAACAAAAAATAATTTAAACAAAAAATCGTAGACATCTATATAGCATCATGCAATATATTTGGGAACTTAGGTTTTCACAGATTCCAAAGATTTTTATATATTCAGGAATCATATCAAATATGTCCATAAACTGTTTTTATATCAATAAAACAGCTGATTCTCCTATATTTAATACATAGAAAACATTTTTTCCTACTGACTAAACAGTGACCCTAAGTTCCAGTAATACAATTAGAAAATTACATATTACAATGGACTTAGGGTCAGAAAACCTGGGTAAGAAATCCTACCTCCATCAATGATGAGTGTTGACCTTGGGCTAATCATTTAATGCCTCAGGACACTTTTCCTTATTTGTATAATGAAGAAGTTTAGAAGCTTATTTAAAGATTCCCCTTTGTTGTAAAGACTTAATGGACTCAATGTCTAGTGATAAAACTAAAGTGATTCTGACAAAAAAAAATTCTTGAAATAAGGAAGACTATTACTAAAGATCGAGTCTCACTCTGTCACCCAGGCTAGAGTGCAGTGGTCAGATGGCTCACTGCAACCTCCACCTTCCAGGTTCAAATGATTCTTCAGCCTCCTGAGTAGCTGGGATTACAGGCGCACACCACCACACCTAACTAATTTTTATATTTTTAGTAGAGATGGGGTTTCTCCATGTTGGTCAGGCTGGTCTCAAACTCCTGACCTCAAGCGATCGGCCCACCTTGGCCTCCCAGAGTGCTGAGATTACAGGTGTGAGCCACCACGCCCAGCCAGTTTTCCCTCTTTATAGGGGTTTCTTCTCCAGCATTTTTGTTTCAAAATAAAATGTGACAGGTGGTATCAAATAATTAATTTTTAAAAGTCATTAGACTGTCAGCAAGTTTCCAGACAAAAATTTTAAGAAACTTTGGGTTATACCACAGTACAAAGAACAAACATTAGCTCACCATCATAATAGCTATGACAAACAGTTTTGTATTTTTTAAAAAGATGTTATTCATATTAGAAATTTATTATATCTGAGTTTCAGATGCTGAAGAAAAACCAATGCTAATAAATTTTAGTAGGAACTATATTGTATCCTACAGATGACCCTATCTATGATCCTATAAGTGTGTAATTAGCAGATTCTTTTTTTTTCTAGAGAGAGTCTCACTTTGTGGCCCCAAGATGGAGTGCAGTGGCATGATCTTACCTCACTACAACCTCCGCCTCCTGGGTTCAAGTGAGTCTCCTGCCTCCCGAGTAGCTGGGACTACAGGCGCATGCCATCACACTTGGCTAATTTTTTGTTTTTTTAGTAGAGATGAGGTTTCATCATGTTAATCAGGATAGTCTCGATCTCCTGACCTCGTGATCTGCCTGCCTCAGCCTCCCAAAGCACTGGGATTACAGGCATGAGCCACTGCGCCCTGCCAATTAGCAGATTCTTTACACCTGTGAGATGTTGGTTTTATCATTGTATTTGTCTTTATAACTGATAAAGCCACACAGGTATAGGCAGAGGTTGCAGTGAGCCAAGATTGCGCCACTGTACTCTACAGACACATACATGGTTAATTCTTGGGGCATCTCTGCAACTCTTAAATTATTTATGCGAAAACCCAGAAGAAACCAGGAACCATCCATCCCTTGTTTCCAATCTCTCCAGTCAAGACTTTTTCTTGATGTGATTCATGCCAAACACTTAAGACACTGCTGTATTTCAGATGGATCAAGCCTATTTCATCTTTAATCTTAAAGCAGACAGAAACAATTGAGGGCCTTCCATGTAGAAAGTGGGGTCAGGAGGCCAAGAAAGGGAATATGAATGTATATCCAAGTCACTCTGAAACTTTTATGCAGATATAAGAAACTTAGGTCATGGCCAGAGGTTGTTTAATAGGAGATAGAAGAATGTAACTCCATGTTTACTACTAGAAACCAGAGCTTTGTGTGAAATCTTGAATTATGGGGAGAGAGGGAGGGTACCCGTCTGTTCTCTTCCTGATCCCTTCACCTCATTCCTGAACTGCAGGAGACTGAGCTCCTTTTGGCTTTGGAGACCCCATCAATGAGGTGTGTTTATTTGATGGTTGATTTTGCTATACCAGTTACTTCCTTTCCTATTTTCTAATCATTTTGTAATACACATGCTGATTCTTTTCCTTTCCCTCCTCCTTTCCCTGGGAAGATACAATAAATAAATAAATAAATAATTATTGGCACTGAAAAAAATTGTAATGAATCCTAATTTTTAAATTAATCCTATTCCAATACATATCATAAATAATTTAACATTTGTAATGAATTTATACATAAAAGGAGGATAGTATCCCATTGTAGTTTATATCATTTAATCCATGATGTAGTTGTTCTAATACTTTTAAAATCAGCTTGAGTTTTAGGTTATAAAATGTTGGCCATAAAGTAAAGACGGAAAGGGACAAGGAAAAGCATTATATGCCCCTTCTTTGGGAGAGAGTTGTGCAGCCAGGCAAATTTTTAAACCAAATATATTTTATTTCTGATATTCATTCTGCTCCCCTACCCTAATATAATTCTGTTGTTCAAGGCAACCAACCACAAATTTAATCAATTCAGCTTTATTTATTAAGCTTCTACTATGTGCCAAATACCTAATGATGGGAGAGAAGAGATTAAAGTCAGCCTGCTTGGCTTCAAATAGACCACAGTTGAATATGAAACACAAAAAGTTTAAGTGTCACCCTGTAAATTTGTAAAAGATACTACAGGGGCCAAAAATATGTATCTATCTAGACCTAGCAGCACCAGAAAATATTATGTAGTAATTTTTTAAAAAGAACAGGAAAGAAATTATTTCAAGTAGCTATAAAAGCATCAAGTAGACAGAAAAGAATGAATAAGAAAACATGAAGGGTTTAATAAGGGTCTTTGTAAGAAAGGCTTAAGAGGCAGGCCTCGAGTCAGATGTCAGCCTTTCACAAGTCATGGTAAAGAGATTTTAAGATCACTAGAATATTTTAATGGTTTGGAGAGGACATCTTAAACAAAGAATTTTGATGACATTCAATTCAATTATGACATTGACTAACGTATCAAAAAGATAGTTTTAACTTCAGTGTAGAAGGGGATAAGAGTGAAAAGGGGCTGGGTGCGGTGGCTCACGCCTGTAATCCCAGCACTTTGGGAGGCCGAGGCAGGTAGATAACAAGGTCAGCAGATGGAGACCATTCTGGCCGACATGGTGAAACCCCATCTCTACTAAAAATATAAAAATTAACTAGGCATGATGGCAGGTGCCTGTAATCCCAGCTACTCAGGAGGCTAAGGCAGGAGAATCACTTGAACCCCAGAGACAGAGGTTGCAGTGAGCCAAGATCATGCCACTGCACTCTGCACTCTAGCCTGGGTGACGGAGCAAGACTTCATCTCAAAAAAAAAAAAGAATGAAAACGGAGAAAACATGAAATTGTCAATTTTGGTAACATAAGCAGATGTGGGAGATGAGAGATCACAAAAACTTGAGACTGATTTCCAAGTTTCTCCCTTGAGAAACTGGGAAGATAACGGTGTCTCTGACTGAAATTAGCAATACAGGAAAAGCAGGCTGGGTGCAGTGGCTCACATCTGTAATCCCAGCACTTCTGGGGGCTGAGGAGGGCCAATCACCTAAGGTTAAGAGTTCAAGACCAGCCTAGCCAACATGGTGAAACCCCGTCTCTAATAGATATACAAAAATTAGCCAGGTGTGGTGGTAGGCACCTGTAATCTCAGCTATTTGGGAGGCTGAGGCAGAAGAATCACTTGAACCGAGGAGGCAAAGGTTGCAGTGAGCTGAGCTGGTACCATTTTATTCCAGCCTGGATGACTTAAGCAGCTGTAGGGATAAGACAAGAAATGGGAGACAAAAGAGTAGGGGATGAACTGTTCCATTTTAGATGTAACAAATTTGATATTTTTGAGAGACATTCCAGTAGAATTCCTTAAGGAAGCTGAACTAACAACAAAAAATGTGGATATTATAGATGATATCTAAAGCCACATATGCAGATGAGACATTAAGAAGGTTGGAAAAAAGAGCCTAGAACAAAACAGGGAATGCCAGCATTTTTAGAAAGGGCAATATTCCAGAAAGACTAACAAGTGGCCACAGTGATACACAGAAAAAAAGATGAATATAGAAAAGAAGATGAGTGTACTGACATTTTAGAAATTAAAAAAAAATTTTTTTAATGTTTCAAGAAGTGTGTTCTTCCTATTTCATATTTTTGCATCAAAATACTGTTTTGTTACAAAATAACAATGGTACATACATTGTGTAAAATTCACTTACAAACATATTAACGTTTCTACAAGTCTGCATTAACCTCCACAACCTCTGAATAAATGCAGAAAAGGTTAACACTGATAATGAAAAAGTTATCAAGTAGTTGGTTTCTTCAAAATTTTGTATTAGTGCTATAATATGATTTTGAGCTATCAAAATATATTTATAAATGTATTCCATTGATACTATTCAGCTTAATGTAGGATCTTAGTTTTTCATTAATAGAAATACATATTTTTACAGTAGGAAGTGTGGGAATTATTACCACTTTTCCCCCATGAGTAACATTCTGGAATTAATATATTTATTATTGTATGGGAGAATCAATATGCTATCAATGTTTACATTTTACAATGAGCATGTATTACTTTAATTATAATTTTTAAAAATGCTATTTGACCCTGACAGGGCACCAAATCATTTATGAGCTTTATTTAAATTATGCAAAAATATCACATATTTGGAGAGAAGAATGGAAATAAACACCCAAAATCATCCTTTGGGTCATTACATGGTGTACAAGTTAGGAACAAATGACTTGAAGTCAAAAAGAACTAAACTGAAACCCTCGCTTTGAAACTTCTTGCCTAATTTATAAAGTGGTCATTATGAGGACAACATATATTTTGTGACATCAAATGAAAAGTGTCTGATACACAATTGGTACACAATAAATATTCATTAAATAAATCATTTAATTAAAAAGCTATTTCTGGCTGAGCACAGGGGCTCACGCCTGTAATCCCAGCACTTTGGGAGGCCAAGACAGGTAGATAATGAGATCAGCAGATGGAGACCATCCTGGCTGACATGGTGAAACTCCACCTCTACTAAAAATACAAAAATTAGCCAGGTGTGGAGGTGCGTGCCTGTAGTCCTAGCTACTCAGTAGGCTGAGGCAGGAGAATCACTTGAACCCAGGAGGCAAAGGCTGCAGTGAGCTGAGATTGTGCCATAGCACCCCAGCCTGGGCGACAGAGTGACATTCTGTATCAAAAAAAAAAAGCTATATCTTGTTCAAGCACGGTGGCTCACACCTGTAATCCCAGCACTTTGGGAGGCCAAGGTGGGCAGAACACGAGGTCAAGAGATCGAGACCATCCCGGCCAACATGGTAAAACCCCATCTCTACTAAAAATACAAAAAATTAACTGGGCGCAGTGGCCTGCTCCTGTAGGCCCAGCTACTCGGGAGGTGGAGGCATGAGAATCACTTGAACTCAGGAGGTGGAGGTTGCAATGAGCCAAGATTTCACCACTACACTCAAGCTTGGTGACAGAGCAAGACTCCGTCTCAAAACAAAAAAAAATGAAGGTTATTTCTTATATAAAAACATTATTCAGTGAATGACATACAATTTGAGTTGGAGTAATCAGTTTGCACCAAGAAATCTACATGTTTTATATAATACTCACTATAATCAGTGGCATGCATTTATAGGATATGTAACTTGGAGTCTACAAACTGTGATAGATAGAAGACAGTGTTTCCATGAGAAACAACTGTTTTTCAAATACTCATCTTAGTACACTCAGGCACAAATAGAAGAGCTCAGGCGCAACTAATGACCTACAGGGCCTCAAGGATATTCCTGGATGGAATGAAAATAATATACTTCATAAACCAAAATGCTTCCCATACAAAGAAATTCCAGTTTGACTACCTTTCAAGTATTTTGACAATTTCAAGTGATTTAATACTAGTTTCAATTCAAGAGAAAACTTGGTTATGTGATTATGCAAACAGAGATTAAGTATAAAAATTAGTAGTAAAACTATGCTCAAATATGAAACAAAACAAAAAACACTATCTTCTTAAAATCAAAGACAACAACAATAATAGAAAAATACCTTGCAGTTCTGTAGCAGTCGTATGAGATGTTCAAAGCAATTGCTGTTAAGAAAAATAGCCTGAAGAACAGGTCTATCTGTACAATCCAACATGGCTGTGATGGTATCTAGGAAAATAAAAAGAAAATCATCCATGCAAAAGTGAAAATTTGGGATCATACAAACATTTTTCTTTTTAATTTTTAAAACAATTATGGTGTTCAATATTTTTTAAATGACACTGACATACACAAACACATAAAAGCATTTGTATGCCTCTAGAAACTATATACCAAACCATTAATGTTGGTTATGTCTGTGTGGCAGGATATAAAGAACTTTTCTTTTCACTGAATTTTCCTAGTTTAGCTTTAATGAAAACATTTCATTTCTGTAAGAAACTATCAGTTATTAATATTTTATTTAACCACCTTACATGGGAATACAATAAGAAATCATATTAGTGAGGGAGCTTGCAGAACAGAGAGACAAAGATAAGCAGACTGACAAAACAACACAAAGAGAAGGGAAGAGAAACAAAGACACACACACACACACACACACACACACACACACACACACACACACACTGAGGAAAAAAAGAAACAAAAACAGAGGCCCTCTAGAGAAAGGACTTTTTTTTTTTTGACACAGAGTCTTGGTCTTTGCTCTTTCGCCAGGCACAAGGCTGGAGTGCAGTGGCGCGATTTCGGTTCACCACAACCTCCACCTCCCGGCTTCAAGCAAATTATCCTGCCTCAGCCTCCCGAGTAGCTGCGACTACAGGCATGAGCCACCATGCTCAGCTAATTTTTGTATTTTAGTAGAGATGGGGTTTCACTATGTTGGCCAGAATGGTCTTGATCTCTTGATCTTATGATCTGTCCACCTAGGCCTCCTAAAGTGCTGGGATTACAGGCGAGCCACTGCCCCCAGCCGAGAAAGGGCAGATTTTTGAAGTGACTTCTACAGAGATGTTACAGAGGCACATACAAAATTTATTGTATGTGACTCTTTGCCATAGGTTACTACAAATGGTGCTTTCTAAAAATTTACTTTTCCTATAATTTCAAAGTCATAGTTTTCTTTTTAACATTGATGCTTTTAGGAGATTACACTTTCAAAATAATACAGAGACTTGACTTTGTTACTGTTAAAGCAAAGAGGTTGTAAGAAACACATCAATTCTATATAAATTATTTTGAAGTCAAAGTCTAAGCAGCCACATAATATCTGAATTAAATAATCAAGAGTTTCCATAAAATGGCCTTGTATTTCAAAAGAAAGTGGAAGATATGAAAACAAAAAACAGACTTAGAAAAAGTTGTCATTATGTAATACTTACTTAGCATTTTGATCTGTAGAGCAATAAATCGGCTTTCCCACTGTCTGGACCTTCTTTGATTAGGTAAAGCTGAAGGATCTGAATTTAGCAACTTAAAATAGTTCTCCAGAATAGTACTAGTTTCCACTTGACGTTGATCACAGTTGCTACTGAGAAGGATATGTACCACTTGTGTAAGGCACTTCAGAGTTAGTTCTGCCTTCCTACCCACTTCTTCAGGATCTCCATCCTCCCAGGAATCACAATCTGCCAAAACTCGCATAAGAACTTCCATAGTGGCTGGAGAAATTGCTTGCAAAGCATTCCTCTGAAACATTAGAGACAATAAAAATGAAACCTAAACCTAACTGAAGAGAACTCTATGTGTGCAACAATGAGAATTTAATACATCTGCAGGCAACCTTTTCTTTTCTTTTTTTTTTTTTGAGACGGAGTTTCGCACTTGTTACCCAGGCTGGAGTGCAATGGCGCGATCTCGGCTCACCGCAACCTCCGCCTCCTGGGTTCAGGCAATTCTCCTGCCTCAGCCTCCTGAGTGGCTGGGATTACAGGCACGCGCCACCATGCCCAGCTAATTTTTTGTATATTTTTTAGTAGAGACGGGCTTTCACCATGTTGACCAGGATGGTCTCGATCTCCTGACCTCGTGATCCACCCACCTCGGCCTCCCAAAGTGCTGGGATTACAGGCTTGAGTCACCGCGCCCGGCCAGGCAATCTTTTCTTTTCTGAGACGGAGTTTTGCTCTTGTTGCCCAGGCTGCAGTACAATGGTGCAATCTTGGCTCACAGCAACCTCTGCCTCCAGGATTCAAGCAATTCTCCTGCCTCAGCCTTCGAAGTAGCTTGTTTTACAGGTACGTGCCACCACGCCCAGCTAATTTTTGTATTATAAGTAGAGATGGGGTTTCTCCATGTTGGTCAGGCTGGTCTTGAACTTCCAACCTCTGGTGATCTGCCCACCTCGACCTCTCAAAGTGCTGTATTACAGGTGTCAGCCACTGTGCCTGGCCAATCCTTTCTTTTAATAAATAAACACATAAAAATTTGTAACAGATACTCTGATAGACACTGCTACTGGTTCATATATATTAAATCCTTCCTCTTAGAAAACTTACTTCTGAGAGGAAGAAAAGGGTAGCCAGCTAAGGGTAGCCATGTGACATAGTTTTGGTCAAGGATATTTGGAAGTAGACTACAAAGAGGGTATCACTTTACAAATAAAAAGGGAAGGACCCTTTGCCCTTGGTCCTTTTACTTTTCCTGCCTAGAATATGGACATAATGCTTAGAGCCACCTTTATATCATGAAGCGATAAGTCCAAGATTAAAGTAGCAGGGTACAGAAAGAACAGGAATATCAAAGGACCTCAGTCTTTGATGTTCTCACTGAGCTGCTCTACCAGGCGAGAACTGCCTAAACCTGGAGTTCTTAGGCAAAATCAAACAAATAAAAAACAACGTCAAATTGGTTAAGTCTCACTCAGGTTTCCAGGTTGGTTACAGAAAATTCATCACAACTGATTTAAACATATAAGATGACTGGTTTGGTTTTGATTCTACAAACATGTTTCTCAAACTCCATGCACTAAGTAATTGGTAGCTATATGTCAAGGTGACCAGTAAAACACGGAAATCAATTCATCTAAATGTCCTCATACTAATGCCATATTCAACAAACAACTTTCTAACTTTGATATAAATCCCACTGTAACTATGCCTGGATAACAAGGATTTTTAGTATATAAAGTAATAAATTGGACTTCCAATATCTACTTGATTTCAGTGTTAGGTTTCATTATGGAGGTCTCTTGGGGCTTGACTACCCCGAGGCACTAACAAGAACAAGTATCTGTGTTTTCAAAAAGAGAAGGAGATCCAATCAACTTCTACACTGGTCATAACAATGCCACTTCCATTTTCATACACTTTTTAAGTGTAGTAAAGAAATTATAGAAATGGGGAGATAATGACCCAAAAGAAGGAAATCAGCTAATACTGAAACATGATTAAGGACACTTAAACTGGAAAATAAGATTCTGGTCACCACCTGTCTCACTACAAGGAGACTCTTTTCTTCTACTAGAGTGAAAAGGAGAAGGTCACACAGTCCACCAAAAAACCTAACTAGCAACTCTGGCAAGGTACCAAAAAAAGGACAGGACAAACAAAAAGAGAAGGAAATTTCAGTAGTGCTCTGGAGGCTAACAAGGTACAAAGGTAAAAATGAATAAAAAAATTTTTTTAAAAAGGCCATTGAGCATAAGGGCCATTCAATGAAAACAAAAATGATAATACAGAGAGAAAACAAAACAGAGCAAAAACAAGGAGGACAAGGGAATTGCATCAGTACCAACAGATCAGAAACTCTTAAACTCATAATGGTATTTAAAAAATTAATACTCAATAAAATATCTAAATTTGATATATTAAATTAAAAAGAAATCCCCAAAATACATAAAGTCAACTTTTATGAAGTTCACTTGAGAAACAAAAACTATACTCTCTCAAATCTCCAAACAGAATAAGAAATGATAAATTATCACACAAATAACTGCTTACTGCTAGAAGATTAAAAGTTCTAGCAGAATAAGAAATGATAAATTATCACAAAAATAACTGCTTACTGCTAGAAGATTAAAAGTTCCCTACAGCTATAAGCTAAAGAGCCTTATAAAAGGCTCTTGAACTCAAATAAATATCTAAGCATTAATCTTCATGATGTCTTCCTGGAGGTAGACAAGAATTTCCTCCTAATGCCCCAAATAATAAGGTAACATACCTAGAGTATTATTGGCATAATTTTGTATCTTTAAATAAAATTTACTTACGTTTTTAAAAATACAGGTTTCTAAGTTTTTAAAATAATAATATGTAATTTATTACAACAATATTAACAACATAGTACACTGATGTTAGTAAGAGAATGTTTAATGTCAAAGAAAACACTGATACTTAAAAAAGAGAAAATAGGAACTTTCAACCTAAGAGAAAGCAACAGAGGGATAGAGGGGAGGGAATTAAGGAGATCTGTAAACACGGATGGGAAAAACTAGATATCTTAATTTCTTATAATCTCTAAAATTGAGTATTTCCTTGAAATTTAAATGTAAGTAACAAAAGCACAGTAGTATAAATAATACTTGTGATTTTGTTGGCCTGGCATAGTGACTCACACCTATAATCCCAGCACTTTGGGAGTCTTAAGTAGGCAGGTTGCTTGAGTCAGGGATTCGTGATCAACCTGGGCAGCATGGCAAAACAGTGTCTTTACAAAAAATACAAAAATTATCCGGGTGTGGTGGCATGCACCTGTAGTCCTTAGGAGGCTGAAGTGGGAGAACTGACTGAGCCCAGGAGGTCAAGGTTGCAGTGAGCCATGATAGAGCCACTGCATTCCACTCTGGGCAGCAGAACAAAACCCTGTCTCAAAACAAAACAAACTTGATTTTGTCACCAGTAAAAATCATATGCATTTTCATTTATTATAGCTGTTACAGTCTCTCAAAATATAATTTATGTTCATTTCTTCTTGAAAATTACATTAGTTTCTAGATTTGCTGTTATAACTTTTTTATTTAATTTATTATAAAGAAGCACAAGTGGACAAAGGATATAGACAGACTCTTTTCAAATGAAGACATTTATGTGGCCAACAAACATATGAAAAAAAGCTGATCATCACTGGTCATTAGAAAAATACAAATCAAAACCACAATGATATACTATCACATGCCAGTTAGAAAGATCATCAAAAAGTCAGAAAACAACAGATGTTGGAGAGGATATAGAGAAATAGGAACACTTTTATACTATTGGGGGGAGCATAAATTAATTCAACCATTGTGGAAGACAGTGTGGCAATTCCTAAAGGATCTAGAATGAGAAATACCATTTGACCCAGCAATCCCATTACTGGGTGTGTAGCCAAAGGATTATAAATCATTCTACTATAAAGACACATGCACACGTATGTTTACTGCAGTACTATTCACAATAGCAAAGACTTGGAACCAACTCAAATGCCCATCAATGATAGACTATGTTAAGAAAATGTAGCACATACACCATGGAATACTATGCAACCATATAAAAGGATGAGTTCATGTCCTTTGCAGGGACATGGATGAAGCTGGAAACCATCATTCTCAGCAAACTAACACAGGAACAGAAAACCAAACACTGCAGGTTCTCATTCTTAAGTGGGAGCTGAACAATGAGAATACATGGACATGGGGAGGGGAACATCACACACCCAGCCTGTCCGGGGATTGTGGGGCTAGGGGAGGGATAGCATTAGAAGAAATACCTAATGTAGATGACGGGTTGACGGGTGCAGCAAACCACCATGGCATGCGTATACCTATGTAACAAACCTGCACGTTCTGCACATGTATCCCAGAACTTAAAGTATAATCAAAAAAATGCAAGGAAAAAAAAGCACATATTACTATGTCAAAGATTTGTTTTATTAATATTTTAGTAACTGCATTTCAGTTTAATTGGTTTCCTTTATTTCAGGCATTTAAAAACATTCTGACAAAGGGCTTTATCAGATTGCCAAAGGGATGTATGGTATAAAAAGTACAGAAAGTGTTAGGAACCTCTGATCTAAATTCTGTGGTTTAAGAAAACATACGTATAAGAAGGCACTTTCTGAACTATGATCCTTTTGTCAACTAGAATTTATATTCAAAGTTTATGACAGTGGTTAGGCATAGGGGGCTCATGCCTGTAATTCCAGCACTTTAGGAGGCCGATGTGGGCAGATCGCTTGAGCCCAGCAGTTCAAGATCAGCCTGGGCCACATGGCAAAAATGTTGTGTCTACTAAAAATAAAAAAATTAGCTGGGCATGGTGGTGTGTGCCTGTAGTCCCAACTACTAGGGAGGCTGAAGGGGGAGATTACTTGAACCTGGGAGGCAGAGGTGGCAGTGAGCCAATGATTGTGACTCTGCACTCCAGCCTAGGTAACACAGCAAGACCCCATTTCAAAAAACAAAAACCAAAAAGTTTATAACAGTACTTAGATGCTTACCTTAAAAAAAATACTAGAAATTCTTTTTTGTAAATTTTAAAACACTAGAGTTTTGGGGGAAAAAAAAAAACCCATAAACTTACATAGATGCGTTTAGTATTATAGGTACACAGAAGAGTGAATAAATTCCTGTCTTTAGAAACAAAACTACTAGAGTTTGATTTCATCAAGTGAACTGATAAGGTTGCTTTCCTCTGTCATCTGAAATAAAAACTAGTATCTGAAAGCTAACATAAATAAAAATTTACAATACCAAAAATCGTTAAATTTGCTTATTTATTCAGTAATTTTATTGTCAGTGCTAAACATTACTTAGGTTTTTTGGAAAATAAAAGTAGATTCGTTTAAAACAATATATAAATTCAATATTTGTATGGTGAATTAAATTATAAAAAGACAAAGAATACACTAAATAATCCATGGAAAGCTTTTTGTGCTGTTAATTATAATTTTATTCACTAAATTTCAACATTTTTCTTACCTGCCCACCAGCTACAATGGCTCCAAAGAGATGCAATAAGCAACACTTAAGACTCTCCTTGAGATGTTCACTTTCCTGAAAACATTCTGTAAATATATTACACACATAAATAAATAACATTTTCTTTGACAATATGATTTATCTCTAAGGAATGTGTGATACAAACATGAACTATTTGTGAAAAGGCTAATCTGTGTTAAAAGGCAATGTGTTGATATGCATTTTGTCTTAGGAAAAGAGAAGCCATCTACCAGATAGCATTTTAGGTATTTATGTCATCTCATTTAGTTCTCATAATTCTCCATATAAGGATGATATTTGGCCCCCATTTATAAATGAGAAAAAGGAAGTTCAGAAGTTAATATCTTGGCTCAAGTCACATGGCTACTGACAGGGCTACAAACTAACCCAAACTGGCATAAAATTAGATGTCTCTCTTTTTTTTTTTCTTTGAAATGGAGTCTCACTCTATTGCCCAAGGTAGAGTGTAACGGAGCAATTTTGGCTCACTGCAACCTCTGTCTCCCAGGTTCAAGTGATTCTCCTGCCTCAGCCACTGGAATAACTGGGATTATAGGCACCTGCTACCACACCTGGCTAATTTTTGTATTTTTAGTAGAGATGACATTTCGCCATGTTGGCCAGGCTGGTCTCGGACTCTTGACCTCAGGTGATCCACCCACCTTGGCCTCCCAAAGTCCTGGGATTACAGTCGTTAACCACCGCCCCCGGCCTAGATGTCTCTTTACTAAGACTATTACCTCTCATTAGTAAAAACTGACCATAACTAGTCAACTATAAAATGAATGAGTTGGACTAATATATTCAGAGCCAATATTCTAAAATTCTGGTACTAATAGTAACCTTTCCTTTAACATTAGAAATTATTGTATTGTTGTATTGTTTTTAAAAAGGCTATACATGCACATGACAACAAAAAAACAGCATAAAATAACTGACAAGGAAAAGTAAGTCTCCCTTTGACCTATTCCTCAACCCACTGACACTACTACTGCTTGCACACCTGTAATTCCAGCACTTTGGGAGGCTGAGGTGGGTGGATCACCTGAGGTCAGGACACTCTCCAAACATTTGCAGGTTAAACAACATATTCCTTTTCATTTTATTAACTTAATCTTTTTTAATTGACAAATACAAGTTGCATATATTTATGGTGAACAACAGGGTATTTTGAATGTATACATTACGGCTAAATCAAGCTAATTAACATATATACTACCTCACATACTTAACTTTTTTTGTGGTGAGCTCTCTCTTAGCTGTCTGCTTAGCAATTTTTAAGTATACAATGCATTGTTACTAACTACAGTCACAATGTTATGTAGTAGCTCTCTTGAATTTATTCTTCCTAACAGAAATTTTGTATCCTTTGAGTGACATTTCCCCAATTTGAAAATATTTTAAACCAAAAGAACAAAAAATTGTTTTAATTTAACAAAATTAAACATATCAAAGTCTGTAGGGCACAACTAAAGTAATGATTCACGTTCATTCTAGAAAAGGTCTAAATAAATATCTAATTAAAGATTGAACTTTTACTCTAAGAAGCTAGAAAAAGAAGAGCAATTAAGAGGGAGTTAATATTAAATAGAAAAAATAATGAAAAAGGAAATGAATAAACAATAGAGGAAAATCAGTGAAATCAAAAGCTAGTTCAATGAAAAGATCAACATAATTTTTTAAGAGACAGGGCCTCACTATGTTGCCCAGGCTGAAGTGTAGTGGCTATTCACAGGTGCAATTCATAGTTTACTACATCTCTAAACCCCTGGGCTAAGTGGTCCTCCCACCTCAGTCTCTAAAGTAGCCAGGACTGCAGGCATGTGCCAGGATCAATATAATTTAAAAACCTCTAGCTAGACCCATCAAGAAAAAAGAAGAGAGAAAAATGTAAATTATCAATGTCAGGAATGAAAGAGGAGACATCAATCTAGAGTCCATAGATTTAAAAAGGATACATGAAGAAATAATATGAACAACTTTATGCCAATAAATTCAACACAGATGAAAAACAAATTCCTTGAAAGACATGCATTACAAAAATGAACACAAGAAAAAATAATCTGAGTAGCCCTTTATCTAGAAAATAAATCTACTCCATAATTTAAAACCTTTTCACATTAGGAACAATAGCACATGCCTATAGTCTCAGCTACTCAGGAGGCTGAGGTGGGAGGATCACTTGAGCCCAGGAATTTGAGACCAGCCTGGGCAAAACAACAAGATTATGTCTCAATGAAAAACAAAACAAAAACTTTCCACAAAGTAATCTCCAGGTCCAGATTTGCTGGTGAATGTTAAGAAAATCATAATAGCATTGTCAAACCAACTCTCACAGAAAATAGAGGAAAAGAGAACCCTAACTCATGTAATATGACCAGTATTGTTGTTTGAGCCACCAAATCAATAGTATTTTGTTATACCAGCCCAAACAGATTAAGATAGATTTTGGTACAAAGAAGTAGAGTGCTTCTATAACAAAGACCTAAGAATACAGATGCAGCTTTAGAACTGGGTAATGGGTAGAAGCTGGAAGAGTTGTGAGGTACATGCTAGAAATATGGACCTTAAGGGCAATTCCGGTGAGCTCTCAAACATAAATAGGGAGTATGTTAGTTATTGAGAACTAGTAGAAAGGTGATCCTTATTATAAAGTGGCAAAGAACTTGGCTGAACTGTGTTCTAGTGTTTTGTGGAAGGCAGAACTTGCAGCAAGCAATGAAACTGGATATTTAGCTAAGATGATTTCTAAACAAATTATTGAAGGAGTAGCTTGATTTACTGCTTATAGTAAAATGAGGAGAGAAATAAACTGAAGAAACTGTTAAGCCCAAAAGAACCAGAAGTTGAAGATTTAGAAAATTCTCAGCCTATCCAAATTACAAAAAACAAACACAAAAAGCTTGTTCTGAAGAAAATACTGAGGATATGACTGAAACACACCATGGGTATAACTAGTGAACCTAATTAGCCAGCTCAGTGAAGCCAGGAATGGATATGGGATTATACCAGAAAAGACACTACCATTCTGAACTAAAGGGGACAGAGAAAGTGGGAAGGAATGAAGGTAGACTATTGGACTTCTTGGATTCCATAGACCAGACCATAAAGCTATTCAGTTTGAATGTGTGATAAAAATAACTCCAAAAGCAATTCAGAGATCATGAGGGCTGCCCCTCCCACCAAAGATCCAGGAGGCAAGGCTGTATCCTCTTCCTTGGTTTCAAAGGGCAGGACCACAGGTCAGGTTTCTGTGGGCCAGTATGACCTACCCAGTGCCTCAAGGGTGGGGCTGCCCTCACAGATGGTGTTATGGGTGGGGCCCTTGCAGAGAGCTGGGGTGGGTGGGTGACACTAGCCCCCCAGTGGCCATGGAGAGTAGAGTATCAAACCAAAGTGGACTACTCTCAAGTTTTAATGCCCAAGAGAATTTACCTTAATAGGTTTTAGGCTTACCTGAGACTTGTTATCCCTTTATTCCTTCCTCTATCTCCCTTTTAGAATAGGAATGTGTATCTTACACCTGTTTCAACATTGTATTCTGGCTACATAACTCACCCATTTTCAGAGGATTGCAGCTGGAGAGGGATTTCAACTCAGGAATAATTTAACTTCAGTCTCACCAGTATCAGATTTAGATATTTAGATAAGATTTTGAACTTTACACTTATGGAGTTGATGTGAGAATGAGTTAAGACATTTGGGGCTGTTAGGATGAAAAGAATGTATTCTGTATGTAATAAGTTCATGAATGGGTGTGGAGCAAGGAAAGGGTGGTATAGAGTGAACTGTGTACCCCCAAAATTAATATGTGGAAGCCCTAACACCCCACCCCCATGTGACTGTATTGCAGATAGGGTCTTAAAGAGGTGATTTAAATTCAATGAGGTCATAAAAGTAGAGCCTTGATCAAAGAGAACAGGTGCCCTTGTAAGAGAAAGAGACAACAGTCTTTTTCCAATATGTGAGGACACAGCAAGAAGGTTACTATCTGCAAGCCACAAAGAGAAATCTCCCTAGAAAATAAACCCTGCTAGACTTTCCAGCCTCCATAACTGTGAGAAATAAATTTCTGTTATTTAAGCCACCCAGTGTATAGTATTTTGTTATGATAATCCAAGCTACGACAAAAACCATACAAGATATATAAAGGAAAAAATCCTAGAAACCCTTATCATCCTTGAAGAGAGATACAAAACTTTTAAACAAAATATTAGCCAATCAAATGTAGTATTACATAAAAATGATAACATACTATAATCCTAGCACTTTGGAAGGCTGAGGAAGGAGGAACACTGGAGGCCAGGAGTTCAAGACCAGCCTGGAGGTAACATAGCAAGACCCGTATCTACAAAAACATTTTGCTAGCCAGTTGATATGGTTTGGATCTATGTCCCCACCCAAATCTCATGTTCAACTGTAATCCCCAGTGTTGGAGTGGGACCTGGTGGGAAGTGACTGGATCATGGGGTCGGATCCCTCATAAATGGTTTAGTATAGTCCCTTTGGTGCTGTTTTCATGACAGAGTTCTCACGAGATCTGGTCATTTAAAAGTGTGTAACACCTCCCCACTTTCTCACACTTGTTCCTGTTCCTGCTTCACCTTCTGCCATGAATAAGAGCTCCAGAAGCAGAGGCTATCCTGCTTCCTGTACAGCCTCCAGAACCATTAACCAATTAAACCTCTTTCCTTTATAAATTACCCCAGTCTCAGGTATTACTTTATGGCAGTGTGGAAATAAACTAATACACTGAGTATGATGGTGCATGCCTGTAATCCCAGCCACTCAGGAGACTGAGGCAGGAAAATCACTTGAGCCCAGGAGTTTCAGGCTATATAGTAAGCTATGATTATACCATAGCACTCCAGATTGAACAACAGAGCAACACCCTGTTTCTCAAAAAAAAAAAAAGAAAAGAAAAGACAAAGAAAATTTAATATAATTATATAATCACAACCAAAGGTAGTTTAGGCCAGAAATATGATGTTAGTTTTATATTTGAAAATCAATCTAAGTATTTTACCAATTAACAAGCACCTCAAATAGATGAAGTAAAAATACACTTTAAAAAAAGTCAATGTCCATTCAATAATAAAAACTATTGGCAAATTAGGGTTAAAATAAGATTTCCTCTACTTAATAAAGGGCATCTATTTTAAAAACAAACAGCTAATATTGTATTTAATGGTGAAAGACTGAATTGTTCCCTTCCACATGTGAGAACAAGGATATAAAAATCAATATGTAAAAACAAATTATATTTCTAAATACTAGTTTTAAAAATGAAATATACAATTTAAAATAAATCAGGCTGGGCATGGTGGCTCTTACATGTAATCCCAATACTTTGAGAGGCTGAGATAGGAAGATCACTTGAGGCCAGGAGTCTGAGACCAGCCTAGACAACATAGTGAGACTTTGTCTCCATTAAAAATTTTTTTTTAATTAGCCAGGAATGGTGGCATATGCCACCATAGTTCTATATATTTGGGAGGCTGAGGTAAGAGGACCACTTAAGCTCACAAGTTAGAGGTTATATAGTGAGCTATGACTGTACTACTGCACTCCAGTCTGGGCAACTGAATGAGACCCCAACTCTCCCAAAAAATGAGTAAATCATTTACAAAGCATATAAAATATATAATACTTTGGGATAAATTAACAAAATATGTGCACAATCTATACATACAAGAGACAAAGGCTTCTATGTGATACTTTACTTCTAAGCCAAGTGGCTCCCTGATACACCAATTTGACTTTTTAACTTCACTGAGAGGACCAAAGAATAGTCCTTGGATGGCTGTGAGGACTCCTGCTGACTAGAAACACCTTTACTGTTCTACTGGCATGTTGGGTTTCCTGTCCTGTATTTTTTAAGTGAGGCCAGTTTCCAGAGATGGTCTATTGTGGAGCTTCATTACCTAGCTAAAGCCAGTATCACTACTGGTGGTCAAGCAGATTCAGCAATGTAGTCATCTTCAGCAAGCAAACAAAGGACTATTTCTGTCTTGCTTCATTTCACAGAGAAAAGAAAGAACTGAAGCAAATATGGCAAAATGTTAAGTGACAAATTTGAACAGGAAATACATAGGCAAGAAACAACATTCCTTTTATATTCTGCAAACTACTCTGTGTTTTTGAAAGATGGCATATATAAGTCACATATACAGTGGCTAACTCTCTCAAGTTTCCTATTTTCAGTATAAATTCTGAAGTTCTCAAATATGCCACCATTGGCTGCGTGCAGTAGCTCACACCTGTAATCCTAGCACTTTGGGAGGCTGAGGCGGGAGGATCACCCAAGGTCAGAAGTTCAAGACCAGCCTGGCCAACATGTCAAAACCCCACCTCTACAAAAAATTACAAAAATTAGTGAGGTGTGGTGGCCCACATCTATAACTCCAGCTATCTGGGAGGCTGAGGCAGAAGAATTGCTAGAACCCAAGAGGTGGAGGTTGTGGTGAGCCAAGATCATACCACTACACTCCAGCCTGGGTAACAGAGCAAGACTTCATCTCAAAAATGAAATAAAATAAACTACTATCATTAAAATATTCAGCTATTCTCAAAAAAGAAAAAACACTTTGAGAACAGCAAATTAAATAAAACCATGTACAATAATTGCAGCCAAACACAAATCATGTAACTTACTCCAGTGACATGTTCTTACAACTTTTATTTTATAAATTCACAAAACTGAATCAATATCAGAATCAGAGTAAGAATAAAAAGTAATCAGAATAAGACGATAATCATAGCAAGAGAAATTAGAGGTGTTACTTACGATAAAAGAAAGGAACGAATTCCACTGTGAGAGAAGCTGGTTTATATTTCTGTCTGCTCTTTTCCACAGTACTAAGGATTCGTCTATCATTAAAAAGAAGTTAATAATAAATTACAACATGGGCAAGCAGAAATGGTACAATTACAAAACAATTACAAAACAAATTTAGTATTTTACTTTAGATTTGTGTCTTGAACTATGTATCTGTAGGATTGGCATAATCTTGAAAAGGAAGTCTAGCCAATAACTTAAATGTTCATCAATTAAAAGATTTATTTTTTTGAATTATGCAACATGGTAGCTAGGTTAAATCTCCAAATGACTAGAAAATAAACAAGAAACCAGCTCTTAAAATTTCCAATCTGTAAAAGAATTTGTTCAGCAGTAACGCTCAACTGAAAACTCAGACAAATAGCATATTATTAAAGTTGAAATTTTTCAGAAATCCAGGCTACACTGCCACTTTCTGAAACTTTGTAATAATAGATAATGAGGCCACATTAGCTTCTTTCATCTTGAGAATACAGATCCAGTATGGGCTGGAATTACTTTTGTTTTTAATGACAATTCTAGTAGTTTTGATGTATGTCATTTTTCTGCAGGTTTTGATAAAGCCAATACAAATTGCATGTGCTTTTATCAAGAACATTTCAATTCAATACAAAATGAATCTCTTAGATGGGCACAGTGGTGTGGAGATTGGAGAATAAACAGTAGTATAATGATGATACAGCCAACTGGTAGATGGTAAATTTATAAAAATCAGAGACATTTTTTCATTCCCTGAAAAAGCATTTAAAATTACTACATAAAGCTAACAAAAATAAAATATCTAAAGGACAGCCACATAGAAATTCTGTACATCTAAATATAATCTACTGATAAAGCACTGGTCTAAGATGCTTTCTTCTTAATGACCGTAACTGAGCTATTGAAACTACTTTCCTCATAATTATTTCAAAGCTAAGAAGAAATGTCAACTGACCATAGAACAAACCACATAGGATAAGCATAGCTAGACTCACTGATAGCAGAATAAAGAGTTCTAAGATCTGGATCTACCAGCCAGATTCATTAGAAATCATATTAGACCTCATTTGCTACTGCACTGCTTTCCAAATCTATGCCTATTTCCAGTGTGTGGAAGGCACAACAATGATTACGCCAGCTGTATTTATTTTAATTTTAAACATAACATGTTAGAACATTAATAATCTTCCTATTTAATTAATACATTATCAAAGATTTTCATGTCTTTGTAACAATACAAAATTCACTGGAGTTTCAAATTAAAAATTCAGTCATGTAGTAGAAAAATTAAGTTTAAAAGGATAAAATTTCCCTTCATTCTGAGTTGATAAATATTTTAAATTTTTTTAAAAAAAGGATAAATTTAATTTAGCTTTCAGTTAGGTTTTTCCATGAGATTATTTCCATTTTGTGCATCCTTTATAAATTATGGTATTAACTAATAGATTGCTTATATCCTATCTGAACAACCTGTGCTACAAACAAGCATCCTCACCTGATTAACATAATAAAAATGCACTTCTACAATTTGTGATCAATGACTCATTCTAAAGTCCCTGTATTAGATATAACAAATGAACATAATTTCCAATATATTTGTAATAAAAGTTTAATATGCTAACATAAACAAAAGGGGTGAGAACTATTACATATATTAGAACATAAAAATTAAAGCACAATAGTTTGCACTGCATGTTTTCAATAAGTTAAGTTTGTAGAGCTAAAAATGAACTTTAGTCTCACATCATTTGTAGAATATAGCATAGTTAATTGCTCCATTATTATTTGATATCTGGGCCAAGCATCTAGCATTTAGCAGATGCTACACATAAACTGGCTTCTGAGAGAGATGTAAAACACTTCTTTGCATCTCAGTTTTCTATGTTCTTGGTTGATTTAACCATGCTTCTTTTTTGTACTCACATCATGCCTAGGACATAATTCTTCTTCTTTTTTTTTTTTTTTGAGACTAAGTCTCACTCTGTCGCCCAGGGTGGAGTATAGTGGAGCCATCTCAGCTCACTGCAACCTCCACCTCCCAGGTTCAAGTGATTCTCCTGCCTTAGCCTTCCAAGTAGCTGGGATTACAGGCACCTGCCACCAAGCCCAGCTAATTTTTCTATTTTTAGTGAAGATGGGGTTTCACTGTGTTGGCCAGGCTGGTCTTGAACTCCTGACCTCATGATCTGCCCACCTCAGCCTCCCAAGGTGCTGGGATTACAAGCATGAGCCACTACACCTAGCCCTTACTTTTTAATTTTAAATTTTATTTGGAAAAAGCTCAAGTTCTGGCAAAAGTTACAACAATAAGAATAGAACAAATAACATCAAATAGAGTTTATCCAAGTTCACTGTTAACCCTTTATCCTGAATTTTTTCTTTTAGAGACAGGGTCTTGCTCTATTGACCAGACTGGAGTGAAGTGGTGCTATCCTAGCTCACTGCAACCTCTAACTCCTGGGCTCAAACAATCTTCCACCTCAGCCTCCTGTGAATCTAGGACCAAAGGCATAAGCCACCACACCCAACTAATTTTTTAAAAATTTTTTTGTGAAAATGAAGATTTTATGTTGCCCAGGTTGGTCTCAAACTCCTGGGTTTAAGTGATCCTCCTACCTCAGCCTCCCTAAGTATTAGGATTGCAGGTATGAGCCACTGAGCCAGCCTCCTAAATTTTTATCATTTGCTTACTTTCTCCATATATATATATAAATAGATATTTATATATACATATAGTCACACATAAAATTTTCCAGAACATTTAAGGGGAAATTACATATATCACGGCTCTTCATCTCTTAATATCTTAGTGAATATTTACTAATAGGGATACAGTCTTACATAATACCACAGTTTGGTTATAAACTTTAATAAATTTAATGCTGATACTATACTTCTGTGTAATCTATCAACCATATTCCAGTTTTGTCAGTTCACCCAATAATATCCTTTGTAAGCATTTCCTCCTTCCAATACAGCTTCCAGGCCAGGGTAAGGTATTGCATTTAGTATCTCTTTAGCCTCTTAATATGAAACATTTCCATAACCCCTGTTTGTGACATTTTTAAAGGAGGTTGTCCTCCAGCCCTCCTTTTTTAAAATTAGAATGCTCTTTATTTTGGTTTTGCTTGCTGTTTTCTTACAATTAGATTCAGACTATGCATGCTTGGGTAGAATAACATGTAAGCAATGATGCGGCCTTCTTGGGGTTATCACATGTGGAGCACATGATGCCCGTCTACTTCTTACTAATGATCAGTTAATTTTGATCATTCAACCAACTGGATTATTTGGTCCAGTACTGTCCAAAATCATTACTAATTTTTTAATTACAAGTAATAAGTAATTGTGGGGAGACAATTTAAAACCACACATGTCTGGGCACAGTGGCTCACACCTGTAATCCTAGCACTTTGGGAGACTGAGATGGGTGGATCACCTGAGGTCAGCAGTTCAAGACCAGTCTGGCCAACATGGTGAAACCCTGTCTCTACCAAAAGTAAAAAAATAGTCAGGTGTGGTGGTGCGCACCTGTAATCCCAGCTACTCGAAAGGCTGAGGCATGAGAATTGTTTAAACCCGGGAGGCAGAGGTTGCAGTATGCCGAGATCACAGTACTGCACTTCAGCCTGGGTGACAGAGCAAGATTCTGTCTCAAAAAACCACCACCACCACCGAAAAAACAAACCAAAACCATACACACACCATGCTCCCAAACAAAACTTCCCCTTGGGTTTAACATCCATTAATGATTCTTGCCTGATTCAATCTTACTACAATGTGTGCAAAATGTTTTGTTTTGTTTTTTCCCCAACTCCAGCATCCCCTCTATAATTGGCAGTTGGGATTTTACTGTAAGCAAGACCCTTCACTTCTCTCTTTATCCATCTATCCATCCATCCATCCATCCATCCATCCATCCATCCATCAATCACTGGTATGAACTCATAAATTTTCTTCCTAAATGGTTAAATAATTCATTACTGTAATTATTTAGTGCATATATTATCCCAGATTTGACAAGTAGGAGGCACAGGGCATACCTTAATATAAATTATTTTTTTCAGTGAAAGCAATGAATCCTACTAAATTTGCACTAGTCACAAAGTAGAAACTCAAAAGTATATTTCTGAATAAATGGTTAAATGAACGAACTAGTCATATTGAAGGAAGACTTTTCTCTTTTCCTTCTTCTTTCCTCTTTCCTCCTCCTCCTCTCACTCTCTTCTTCCTTTCCTCCCTTTTTCCTTTTTCCGTTCCTTTCTCCTTTCTCCTCTCCTTTCCTCCTTTCCTCCCTCTCTCCCCCGTCTCCCTTCCTCTCTTTCAAGTTTTGCTTTCACCCAGGCTGTAATGCAATGGTGTCATCATAGCTCACTGCAGGCTTCAACTTGTGGGCTCAAGTGATCCTCTCATCTCAGCCTCCCAAATATTTGGAACTACAGGCACACATCATCACACCTGGATAATTTTTTCTTTTTTCTAGATGGAGTCTTACACTCCTGGCCTCAACAAATCCTCCTGCCTTGGTCTCCCAAAGGGCTGGCATTACAGGTGTGAGCCACCATGTCTAACTGATTTATTTCCCTATACTTATTTTAGTTCCACTTGAGGAAATCTTCCTAAGTTTATGAGATTATGTAAGTAGAATCAAAATTGAGATACCAGATTAATCAAATCTACAAAAAGTATCGATTTGTTTTCATCAAACAAGAAAATAAATAGTTTTAAATGGCTCTGTATTTGGAATTATGTTAATTTTAATTAAATCTATTCTAATCTGGTTTAGCTATTTTGGTAAGCAATAAACACAAACAGTGAATAAGAAAATTTGTATCTTCCAGATTTCCATTTAATTTCAGAATCAGATTAATAAATAAGGTATAAACTATTGCTGTAGATCCCTTTGTATAGTCTTCCATGAGCAATAGATTTCTCCTAATTCCATTTTTTAACCTCCCTGTCGAAGTGAAAGAAACCCAAGTCTGAATTCCCTGCTTTATCATTTATCTTTGAAGCAGTACTTACATAACTGGCAAGACTGTTGTGCATATTAGAGATAATACATACACACCTTCTAACATAATTCCTGGCAAATATATGTATGCGTTCATTAAATGCTGCTTACTCATATGTCCCCCTTGCTGTTGTCATCTCACATATGTAGAATTCTCTTCCTAATATTATGTTAATAATACATAAAATTTTCTTCTTTTTGTGTCTCTAGGCTGCACTCCTAGCTCAGCTCCCTCTCCTCAGCTCTTAAGTAGTTCTGTGCTAGCCTCTGTCACCTGTGAGATCCCTGGCCAAGATGCTGGAGCATGCTGGAAGCCGGAATGTGGACTCAGTGACTTTTAAGGACGTGGCTGTGACCTTCACCCAGGAGGAGTGGGCGTTGCTGGATTTTTCCCAGGAGAAATTCTATAGAGATGTGATGTTGGAAACCTTCAGGAATTTTGCTTCTATAGAAAACAAATGGGAAGACCAGAATGTTGATCATCAAGTCAGAAAATATAGGAGAAATGTTAAGTCATATGGTAAGAGACTGTGTGACGGTAAAGAAAATAGTCAATGTGGAGAAAAACCTTCAGCCAGAATTCAAATCTTAATCTGAACAAGAAAGTTTCTACTGAAGTAAAACCATATGTATGCAGAATGTGTGGAAAAGTCTTCATATGTCATACATCTCTTGATAAGGATATTACATCTCACTCTGGACATAGACTATTTGAGTGTGAGGACTGTGAAATGAAGCCATATAAATATAAACAATGTGGGAAACCCTTTAATTCTCTCATAGGTGTTTGAACACACATGGTAATGCACAGTGATAACAGATTTTATAAATGTACAGTATGTGGGGAAAACTTTATTTTCCCCAGTTTATTTCATATGCACTAGAAAACTCACACTGGAGAAAAAAACCTATAAATGTAAATATTGTGGTAAAGACTTCATTTATTTCAGATACTGTCATGAACATGAAAGAAGTCATACTTCAGAGAACCCCTACACATGTAAGCAATGTGATAAATTATTAGCTTCTTCCTATACCCTTCGACAACGTAAAATGCTTCATACTGAAGAGAAACCCTATAGATACAAAGAATGTGGTAAACCCTTTACAACTTCCAATTTTCTTCATAAGCATACAAGGGCTCATAGTGGAGAAGTCTTAGAATTATAAAAAATGTGCTAAATCATTCAGTTCTTCCACAACATGAAAGAACTCAAACTGGAGAGAAACCCTTTAAATATAAGTAATGTGGTAAAGCCTTCACTTTTTATAGATCCCTTCAGAAGCATGAAAGAAGTCATACTGACAAAAAACCGTGTGAATGTAAGAAATGTGATAAAGACTTCAGATGTCCTAGTTCTATTAGAACACATGAAATAACATACAGTGGGATTGTGAGGAATTTTGGAAAACATGTAATTTTCCCAGTTCCCTTTGAAAACTTAGAAAAACTCATACTAGGGAAAAAAATGAATGTTAAAAAAATTGGTAAAGTATTCAGTTTTCCCAGTTGCTTTCAAGGACATGAAATAATTTGCAATGAAGAAAAAGCCAGTAATTCTAAGAAATGTGGGAAAGCCTTCAGTTTTTCCAGGTTTCTTTGAAATATGTAAGAAGTCAGTGGAGATAAGCCTTATAAATTAAAATGTGTGGTAATATTTTTAGTTCATAAGTTTCATTTTGATACTTAATTCATTTTTTAAAAATTCCTATACATGTACAGAGTGAGAGAATATCTTCATTTGTCTGACACATGTTCAAAGATACATGATAACAAACTGTAGATGAACCATATAAATATGAGAGCACTCTGGAATGGAAGCCCAGTAGTTTGGAAACTACAGAAATGTTTTCAAATTTAACAATTACTACAGAAGTTTTGTAAAACTCTCACTCATAAGAAATTCTATAAATGTGGTTTTTTCCAGTTCTGTGAAGAAGGTCAATGGTAGCTTGATGGGGACAGCACTGATTCTATAAATTACTTTGGGCTGTATGGCCATTTTCACAATATTGATTATTCCTAACAATGAGCATGGAGTGTTTTTTCATCTGTTTGTGCCCTCTCTTATGTCCTTAAGCAAGGGTTTGTAGTTTTCCTTGAAGAAGTCCTTTACATCCTTTGTTAGTTGTATTCCTAGGTACTTTATTCTCTTTGTAGCAATTGTGAATGGGAGTTTGCTCATTATTTGGGTCTCTGTTTGTCTGTTACTGGTATATAGGAATGCCTCTGATTTCTGCACATTGATTTTGTATCCTGAGACTGCTGAAATTGCTTATCATCTTAAAAAGATTTGGGGCTGAGACAATGGGGTCTTCTAAATAACCAATCATGTTGTCTGTAAAGAGAGACTATTTAACTTCCTCTTTTCCTAACTGAATGCCCTTTATTTGTTTTTCTTGCCTGATTGCTCTGGCTAGAACATCCAATACTATTTTGAGTAAGAGTGGTGAGAGAGGGCACCCATGTCTAGTGCAAGTTTTCAAAAGGAATGCTTCCAGTTTTTGCCCATTCAGTATGATAATAGCTGTGGGTTTGTCATAAATAGCTTTTATTATTTTGAGATACATTCCATCGATACATAGTTTATTGAGAGTTTTTAGCACAAAAGGCTGCTGAATTTTGTCAAAGACCTGCATTTATTGAAATAATCACATGGTTTTTGTCTTTGTAATGGATTTTTGTTTATGTAATGGATTACATTTATAAATTTATGTATTTTGAACCAGCCTTGCATCCCCAGGATGAAGCCTACTTGATAGTGATGGATAAGCTTTCTGATGTGCTGCTTATGGAACCAAAAGAGAGCCCTCATAGCCAAGACAATCCTAAGCAAAAAGAACAAAGATGGCGGCATCAAGCTACCTGACTTCAAACTATACTAAAAGGCTACAGTAATCAAAACAGCAAGGTACTGGTACCAAAACAGAGATATAGACCAATGGAACAGCACGGAGACCTCAGAAGTAACATCACACACCTACAACCATCTGATCTTTAACAAACCTGACAAAAACAAGCAATGCGGAAAGGATTCCCTGTTTAATAAATGGTGTTGGGAAAACTGGCTAGCCATGTGCAGAAAGCTGAAATGGACCCCTTCCTTACACCTTATACAAAAATTAACTCCAGATGGATTAAAGATTTAAACATAAGACCTAACACCATAAAAACCCTAGAAGAAAACCTAGGCAATATCAGTCAGGTCATAGGCATAAGCAAGGACTTCATGACTAAAACACCAAAAGCAATGGCAACAAAAGCCAAAACAGATAAGAGCTTCTGCACAGCAAAAGAAACAATCATTAGATTGAACCAGCAACCAACAGAATGGGAAAAAATTTTTGTAAGCTATCTATCTGACAAAAGGCTAATATTTAGAATCTACAAAGAACTAAAACAGATTTACAAGAAAAAAAACAAACAACCCCATCCAAAAGTGGGCAAAGGATATGAACAGGCACTTTTCAAAATAAGACATTTATGACGCCAACAAACATATGAAAAAATGCTCATCATCACTGGTCATTAGAGATACGTAAATCAAAACCACATTGAGATACCATCACACACCAGTTAGAATGGCAATCATTAAAAAATCTGTAGACAACAGATGCTGGAGAGGATGTGGAGAAATAGGAACACCTTTACACTGCTGGTGGGAGTGTAAATTAGTGCAACCATTGTGGAAGACAGTGTGGTGATTCCTCAAGGATAGAGAAATAGAAATACCATTTTACCCAGCAATCCCATTACTGGGTATTTACCCAAAGGATTATAAATTGTTCTATTATAAAGACATCTGCACATGCATGTTCACTGCAGCACTGTTTACAATAGCAAAGGCTTGAAACCAACCCAAATGCCTATCAAGGATAGCCTGGATAAAGAAAATGTGGCACATATACACCATGGAATACTATGCAGCCATAAAAAAGGATAAGTTCATGTCCTTTGCAGGAACATGGATGAATCTGGAAACCATCATTCTCAGCAAACTGATACAAGAACAGAAAACCAAACACCACATGTTCTCACTCTTAAGTGGGTATTGAACAATGAGAACACATGAACACAGGGAGGGGAACATCACACACTGGGGTCTGTTGGGGGCCAAAGAAGGGATAGCAGTAAGTGAGGAGATTGGGGAGGGATAACATTAGGAGAAACATCTAATGTAGGTGACGGGGGGATGGAGGCAGCAAACTACCATGGCATGTGTATACATATGTAACAACCCTGGAAGATCTGCACATGTACCTCAGAACTTAAAGTATAATAATTTAAAAAGTAAATTGTATAAATGTTGGTAAGTTGGAAAGTCTGATATAAATTATTGCTCAAAAATGCACATAAGTGGATATTTTATCAGTGGTTCATTGTTAAAGAGGCTCTCTGCTTTTGATTTCCACTTTTACAAGAAAACATTGACATGAAAATTCTGTAGATATTCTTTTAGCAATACTATATGAGTTTAATAGGTAGTGGGTTTTTTAAAAATTAAATTAGCAAAATTCTCTCTTCACTTAAGGGTCTTTGGGTGGATTAAAATGTATTCCTATATGGAGGTAATTTCAATTTTTAGGTAGTTTTTAAAGTTCTCTGATTAATGGGCCATTGCAAAATGTGTTTTTGTTAACATCTGGAATTTTCTGACTGGCCTCATCTGGCAAGTTTTCGTTATCTGTATATGTTTTCTACTTTATATGGGAAAATTACTCTCTTTTTGGTGTAATAATCTTTATTATATTTTCCTATTTAACAGCTATCAAAAAAATTCTTTTTTTATTTTGACCTTCAAAAACTCTTTTTAGCTACCAATTTTATTTAATTTGTTATCAGAGCTACCTTTTTATAAACCTCTCCTTTCCCCATCTTTAAATTCATTTTGCTCTTATTATTAAATCCTTTAAAAGCCTCTCTTCTGGCATTTTCAGACTGATTTTGTGTTCCTCTTTCTGTATCTGTCTTGCTGTCTACAAAGAAAAATTATGTTATTGTTTCAAAACTTAAAATGTTCTCTTAGATTTGCCATTGCTTGCAAATCTAAGGTAGAGGAGGGAGAATTAGCAAGAGTAGGAGGAAGAGGAGAAAGAGATATACTTTCCTCAGAGAAATCTATGACAAACATGTGGAAACAGGGAGAACACTGATTAGTTAGACCCAAAGTGCTAATAAGCATAAAGGCTACAGATGAAGTCCTGTCAAGTGCCTCTTTGTATCTTTTTTTAAAAAGACAGTTCTCTATAGCTAACTGCAGCCTTGAACACCTGGGCTCAAGCAGTCCTCCCACCTCAGCAACTCCAGTAGCTGGGACAACAGGCATGAGCCACCACATCCAGCTCCCTCTTTGTAACTTTAAAGAGTCATAAGCAGGGCATAAGCAGAGATAAGAGGTAGTCATGAAATTAATTGCCAACTATTTCTACCCCTTCTAGTCACATGGCAGATTTTAACTTGGCCCCACTGTAGTAGATGGGGATATGTAATCACAGTTTTGGCCAATGAGTTCAGAATGAAAATGACGTGTCATGTAGCATGACCAGACAAGAAAATTAAATTGCCAATTTGACACCTTTCAAAACTTATTCTCTCTCACATGGTGACCAGCAAAGGCTAAAATCCTGGCTGCTCTGTTAGCCTGGGATCTTTAGTGACTATGATGAGTAGAGGCTCTCTGTCTACCCACAACAAACAGACAACACGAAAACAAAATAAATATTTTGTTATTCTAAGCCCCTTGTTTGTTACTGAAGCATAATCTGTTCCTCCTGTCTAACTGAAATTTTGTATCTTTAACAAACATTTTCCATTCATCTCCCAGAATGTATTCAATAAAATATTATATTACTATATAGAGCATAAAAAGTGTTACCACATAGCATATATAAATGTTTTCTCGATTATCAATACTTCACCATCATCTAATGGTATGGTGGCTACACTATCCTGGAAACCCCAAAAAACCTATAAAAATAATTTAGAAATGAAATGCTGCAATCATGTTGCAAGAAGTAGGAATTATTTACAAATGGGTCAGGCTAAGTTGAAAATAAAAATGGAAAATCTTGAGATTTGGGAGATTTAAAAAAGAGGTCTGATTGCAAGTTATGATACAATTCTTCGTAATCTGTGCCCACAAGTAAGAATGATACGTGAGTTTAAAACTCTTCTCTTTGAGCTCTGTACTGGTAATTAAGCTATTGTCACTAAGGTACCAACCTACCTTTCTATATTCTCTCTGCTTTGTGATGCTGGGGCAGGCATCATACAAACTTTCTTCTTTTCCAGCTGCCTCTCTTTTGGGCTCCCTAATACAGGGTACCAGATGAAAGAGAGCAAGGATTGGTTCCATATTGCTCTTTTTCTCTATACTCATCAGCATCATTCCAGCAAGAATTCCTAATTGTAGTAATGGCAGCTGGTTCCTGCCTTCAGCTTATTTTTGGCAATTCCAGAATGAGCCTCTTGACTGCTCAAAAAGTATCAGCATCAGCTAAGCAATGCTCCTTCCTTAAGAGGTCTGAACCCCAGTGCTCTAGGGCCTCTTCTCCAAAAGTCTAGATTCTGATTAACTCCATTCTCTTCCCTTTGTTCCTATGACCCAAGGGAAAGTAGCTGTTTCCTAAAGTCAGTGTCCCACTTTTGCTTTCTCAATTATCTAATATTTATCAATTTCCCTCTATTCGATCCTCTTTTTTATTTTATTTATTTATGTATTTGCAAATACTGACTCCAGTGAAGATCCTCTTTTAAAATATCCAGCATGAGGAGGGCTGGGCGCGGTGGCTCACACCTGTAATCCCAGCACTTTGGGAGGCTAAGGCAGGCAGATCACAAGGTCAAGAGATTGAGACCATCCTGACCAACATGGTGAAACCCCATCTCTACTAAAAATACAAAAATTAGCTAGGCATGGTGGCATGCACCTGTAGTCCCAGCTTCTAGGGTGGCTGAGGTAGGAGAATCACTTCAACCTGGGAGGGAGAGATTGCAGTGAGCCGAGACTCCACAACTGCACTTCAACCTGGTGACAGAGCAAGACTCCATCTCAAACTAGCAGGAAGAGCCTGGGTGCAGTAGTTCCATACCTATAATCCCAGTATTTTGGGAGGCCAAGGTGGGAAGATTACTTGAGCCTAGGAATTCAAGACCAGTCTGGGCAATATAGTGAGATCTCAAGTCTAAAAGTAAAAATATAAATATTTCGTTTTGTTTCTGCTTTCCTGATGGGATTCTGATGACAGAAGCTCTATAATTAAAAATAAATGAATAAAATACTGCTAGAATGCATTTTCAAAATATAAAGTTTTTTTTAAAAAAAGAACTTTTCTTGAAAAAGATATATATTGTATTTGATGCTACTGTGCCTTTAACATTTCTTACCAGGTTGTTAGTATTTAAAATTGCATTGCAAAATACAAGTTCAGAGTATATGTAATTACCCAAAAGCAGAATTTATCACTAATTCATTCCTCCAACATATTTCTCTAGGTCAGATTTAAACCTGTGGATCTTATATATTTCTTCCAATTACTTTCATAGAGAAGACCTGCTTTGAAGAATCACATATATTATGACATCCAAGTTTTAAATGAACATTATTATTTATAGACATACCCTGAAATTCTATGTCTCCAATTCCGATATGGATCATATAAACTTTCACAAAATGCCAATGCGTGGATCACAAATTCTTCAATAGATGTCTGATCTGCCATTTCCTTCTCTTTCTTTTTGCTTTTTAACTGAGAACAAAGTTAAACATATAATTAAAGACATGTCTTACTTATCATCTAACAATAAGTCATTTGTAAACAAAGTTAAACATAAAATTAAAGACATGTCTTACTTATCTAAAAATAAGTCATTTATATTCAAATAAGCCAAACTTTTCCATTGAGACTAAGAGTCATTTAATCATATGGACCAGATACATCCTTTAAGATTTTAAATATCTCCTATGATAAGTTTAAAATAGCTAGCCAAACTTCTTTTGAAAAAGTAGTATGTTTTCAGTAAGAAGGATATGTGATTAATAAATAATATATAAAAATCATAAATTGTATCATTTTAAAAGCCATTTATTAAACACTTCAATATTTAAATTAAATAGCAGTAAATATAAAAACTACTTATCTACTTTTAGGTAATATGTACAAGATTTCTGAAATACATATTAGCCAACAGTAAGTTTAGGTCTCTTCTTAATTATTACCTCTTCTGAAAATATTTAACCATACTAACTGTAATACAAAAAAAAGTAAAACCTAGTTACTTTCAGTAAAGTGACAAAATGAATATATTAGTTCACACCTACTTGCTGAATATAGAGTGTTGTCATGGTGATGACATAATTAATGTACGAGCAAGTTCCAATTTCTCCCACATTGGATAGATTTCTATGAGAAAAAGAGACTAATTTTTTACATTTGAATGGTGAACAAAACATATGTTCATGTATTCAGCTTGAATTATGAGAATACATGTTGGCAAACAAAATGCAAATGACATTCATTAAAACATAAAAGCAAAATGTTATATAACTGCTCTTCCACCAAGAATGTGAAATATACCTCAAGCACCATTTAACTACTATAAACAAAGAATGTTTAAAAAGTATATGTTGATTAGCATCTATTTATTATTGGAAATCAGAAAATATCACAAAGTAGAAACAGAAGAGAAAAAATATATGCCACTATCTTATAATCTATAAGCAACTATGTAGAGTCTTGCTCTGTCACCCTTGCTGGAGTGCAGTGGCATAATCTCAGCTCACTGTAACCTCCGCCTCCTGGGTTCAAGCAATCCTCCCACTTCAGCCTTCCAAGTAGCCAGGATTACAAGCATGTGCCACCATTCCCGGCTAATTTTTGTATTTTTAGTAGAGATGGGATTTCACCATGTTGGCCAGGCTGGTCTTGAACTCCTGACCTCAAGTGATCCACCTGCCTCGCCTCTCAAAGTGCTGGGATTTAAGGTGTGAGCCACTCACCCAGCCAGCAAGACAACAATTTTTAAAAAACAATTGGCTAGGCATGCTGGTGTGTGCCTCCCAGCTATTCAGGTACTGAGGTGGGAGGATCGTGTGAGCCAGGAAGGCTGAGGTTGTAGTGAGCCATGATCATGTCAGTACAATCCAGCCTAGGTGATGGAGCAAGACTCTGTCTCAATTTTTTTTTTAAAGTATAATCCAGCCAGGTGCGGTGGCTCATACCTGTAATCTCAACACTTTGGGAGGCTAAGGCAGGCGGATCATGAGGTCAGGAGTTGGAGATCAGCCTTGCCAATATGGAGGAGGGTCAGGTGCGATGGCTCATGCCTATAGTCCCAGCACCTTGGGAGGTCAAGGTGGAAGGATCACTTGGGACCTGGCGTTCGAGATCAGCCTGGGCAACATGGCAAAACCCCTTCTCTACCAAAAATGCAAAAAAAAGCTGGGCATTGTGGGCATGTACCTATAGTCCCAGCTACTCAGAGGCTGAGGTGGAAAGATAAATTGAACCTGGGAGGTCAAGGATGCAATGAACCCTTATCAAGCCACTGCATTCCAGGATGGGTGACAGAATAAGACCCTGTCTAACAAACAAACAAGAAATTTCATGGAGGACCCTTAAATGCATATTGCTAAGTGAAGGAAGCCAGCCTGAAAAGACTACATTCTATATGATTCTAATTATGACACCCTGGAGAAAGCAAAACTAAAAGACACAATTAAAAGATCAGTGGTTAAGCCTCATTCTAGATCCTCTCACCTCACCCTACCAAAATGTTGGGATTGCAGGCAATGTTGATCATGGTGTCCAAAAATAAGTTAATGTGTCTAAATTGAGACACAGGTTATGCTTCCATCACAGTATACGTATCACAGTGGTGACAATGAGATCTGTAACATTTGGTATGCTTATGAGTTAAAAAAAAAAATCAGGGGTTGCCAGAGGTTGGGACAGGCACAGAGGTGGTGTGTGCATGTGTGTGTAAGGAATTAATAGGTGGAGCACAGGCCATTTTTAGGGTAGGGAAACTATTCTGTCTTTATTCCCAACACTTTGACAGGCAGGAGGATTACTTGAGCCCAGGAATTCAAGACTAGCCTGGGCAATGCAGCAAGACAATAATTTTTTTTTTAATTCTTTTTTTGAAACAGAGTCTTGCTCTGTCACCCAGGCTGGAGGGTAGTGGCATAATCTCAGCTCACTGCAACCTCTGCCTCCTGGGTTCAAACGGTCCTCCCACCTCAGCCTCCCAAGGACCTGAGATCACAAGCATGTGCCACCATTCCCAGCTAATTTTTGTATTTTTAGTAGAGATGGGGTTTCACTATAAAATATATTACAATATAAAATATATGACAAAATAAATGACAATATAAATCTGTCAAAACCCATGAAACTATAGGACACAGATAGTGAACCCTAATGTGCACATGGACCTTAGATAATAATGTATGAATATTGGTTCATCAGCTATGACAAATGTATCACACTAATGCAAAATATTAATAATAGAGGAAACTGGGGGCTACAGCAAAGGAGTGTGTGGGAATTCTAGGTTTACATAAAAACTGCTCTAAAACAGAAAGTCTATTAAAGTTTTTTAAAAGAGCTTTAAACAAGTAAAGGGAGATCTCTGTAAATAGAAACATGTTCTGTGACTGGTAGCTACTGAACATTAAATTTAACTTTATCACCAGAAACTATCTCCTACCCAAAAAATTTTTTCAACCAAAAAAATGTGTTGAGCATTCTAGTGCTTCCCTCTATTACCAAAATCTAAATATAATGAATTTAAAACAAATATCTGTAGGATTTTTCATGTCAGCAAAATTGTAGTAGGTAGCTAAGAGCAAAATATAGCAAATTATCGGAGGCCAACTTATGCCTTACTATCTGAATAAACCCTCTTCCTTTAACCTTTTTTCTTTTTTTGAGACACAGTCTCGCTCTGTCACCCAAATTGGAGTGCAATGGTGCAATCTCACCTCACTGCAACCTTCGACTCCTGGGTTCAAGCGATTCTCCTGCCTCAGCCTCCTGAATAGCTGGGATTTCAGGTGCCTGCCACCACACCCAGCTAATTTTTGTATCTTTTAGTAGACACGGAGTTTCACCATGTTGGCCAGGCTGGTCTCCAACTCCTGACCTCAAGTGATACACCTGCCTCGGCCTCCTAAAGTGCTGGGATTACAGGTGTGAGCCACCGTACCAGGCAGCATTCTTCAACCCTTATAATTATTATCTTATTCTTCTAAATTTTAAGGATGAAGAAAAACACAAAAATAAAAACATGTCTAAGGCTCTGGGAGAACCTAAATTAGGGGTGAAATATTTTAGCAATTATTGCTCAATCATTCCATGATTCCTGCAAAAGCAATAAGCAATTAAGCCAAAGGTGACTAACAGGTAAATTAAGTCCCTATTCCTCTACTAATTAGTTATAAAATATTTATAAAACAAATAATGTATGTTATAGAAAGTGGCTTCCAAAAAGAAGATAAATTTAAAGATATAGCATGTGGCTTTTGAAATGAAGATAGATTTCAAGAGGAATATGATGCCCTAAACCAGTGGTTCTTGAATTCTTATATGCAGATGAATATGGAATGTTTGAAAAATCTAGATTTTAAGCCCTTTTGAAACAGAATTTCCATAAGCAAGTCTCAAGCTCTGTATTCTACTAAGCCTCCTTGTTGTTATTTACACCTACCAAAATGTAGGTAATCTAATCACATATCTAATTTATAAATGTGGGAAATATGATAACATATAGGATAATTATACTTTATTTGGTAAAATGATAAAATGAAATATCTAAATGATTTATTTTCACAAATAGTAACACAGGGTAATAAAAATGCATATACATTTACAGGTGAGAACCATACAGAAAATACTGGTATAGTAATTTCTTGGGGAAGAAAAACTGTCATTGACTTTAATTTAATTTTTAAAAATCTTGGCTCATGTCTCTGTAACTAGGTATAGTAACTAAAAAGATTTCCAATATACTAACAAACCAAAAGCCTGTTGCAAAAAGTGTACTGACTCTTTAAAGCTCCATATGAACTACAAACATCATTAATAATAAATAAAAGTAATTATTATTTTGGTAACAATTATTTTAAAACAGATAATTTATATTTTTTTCTAGATACCTGCAAAGAATAATGAAGAACTTGACAAGCAAAATTGACAAGGCTTGCTGTTGCTCCTCTAACCCATCTGCCATTTTCTGAACACACTGTAGCAACTGGATCCTCAGAACCTGCAGAATATTATCAGGAAGCAGAGATATTCCTGGAGGCACATCATCTACCCTACAACAGAAAGGGAAAAGAAAAACAAGCCTGTTGAAATATAAGAAGAAAATCTCTGGCATTTAAATAAACTTCATTTTCAGCCAAAATCCTAAAGAAGCTCTTTTATTCATTCCAGATACTCTGTGCCTTTTTTTTTTTTTTTTTGAGACAGAGTTTCGCTCTTGTTACCCAGGCTGGAGTGCAATGGTGCAATCTCGGTTCACTGCAACCTCTACCTCCTGGGTTCAGGCATTTCTCCTGCCTCAGCCTCCTGAGTAGCTGGGATTACAGGCATGCGCCACCATGCCCAGCTAATTTTTTGTATTTTTAGTAGAGATGGGGTTTCACCATGTTGACCAGGATGGTCTCGATCTCTTGACCTCGTGATCCACCCGCCTCGGCCTCCCAAAGTGCTGGGATTACAGGTGTGAGCCACCACGCCCGGCCGCTCTGTGCCTTCTTATCTGCAACATACCACCAGATGATTAGTAACTAGAACACTGTTAGAGCAGAGTGGTTTTTCTTACTTTAGAAGAGGCTTACTAAAGAGAGAGACAGAGAGACTATTTGATATCTTCAACTGTACTATTTTTAATGAAAATATTTAGAATAAATTATTTTCCACTTAGAAATACTATGCATACTAAATACTATGTATACCAGTGTGCATATCCTTTCTAAAAGAAACAATAACTATCAAATAAAAATGAAGTCTCTATATAACTAGTTTAATATTTGTCAACTGCTTTACTAAACATCATTGTTTAGTATAGACTCCCCAAGCCATATGATCAGAAGAGGGAGAAAAGATAACCAGCAAAACGAAAGGAGAAAGATAAAAAGGTATAAAAGACAAAAAAGTAGAAAAGGAAACACAGAACTCTGAGCATGGGCAACAACAGAAGATTTTAAAAAATAATATGTCAATATTTTGTAACAAATGGTTTCTATGTAAGACTACATGGTTCTTAAGGGCAACTGTCAACATCAGACCTGAATGGCTCCTCTGGTGTTTCTTTCATAATAAAAACTCATATCTAGATTCAAAGTGTAAAGACAAGGGTACTAAATCTCAGCTCTGTAACACAGAGCTGACAATTTAACCTTTGAAGTTCCCCATGGATGCTGAAGTACCCAACCTCATGAAATAAATCTGTGTTCCAAGAGGAGCTGGTTTTAAGTGGGCTACGCAGATGGGCACAAGGGATGTATCAGAGGTTACTACTGTGGTCACACAACCAAAACCAGAGAATACCTTCTCCCTCCTCATCAAAAATCAGTGGCACTAAATAAAACCTTGTCATCTCTAGAGGTGGAGGAAAATCCAAAGCATAACAAAGCATGGATATCTTACCAGCCTGAAAGATGTGGGCTTAGAATCAAAGGCATGTTGAGTCACAGATAATGAAAAAATGCAGTATTTCGTACAAACCTGTTTCTGGTCTGAGGTCTACACCTGGTTGAAACCTATGCCAAATCAGCTAAGAAACAGAAACTTGGCCAGCCTGGGCAACATAGCAAAACTTCATCTTTACTTAAAAAAAAAAAAAAAATTAACAAGATGTAGTGGTACAGGTCTTCAAATCAAAAGCTCTGCCATTTCTTAAAAAGTAGACATGTAGGCTGGGTGCAGTGGCTTATGCCTGTAATCCCAACATTTTGGAAGGCTGAGGCAGGCGGATCACCTGAGGCAGGGAGTTCAAGGTCAGCCTGACCTGACCAACATGGAAAAACCTCGACTCTATTAAATACAAAATTAGCCGGGTGTGGTGGCACATGCCTATAATCCCAGCTACTTGGGAGGCTGAGGCAGGAGAATCACTTGATTCCAGGAGGCAGAGGTTGTGGTGAACTGAGATCCTGCCATTGCACTCCAGCCTGGACAACAAGAGTGAAACTCCATCTCAAAAACAAAACAAAAAAATAGACATGTATTGCCCAAATCTGAAGGGAGCTCCCTAAAGCACACCTATGATTAAATGACAATTATACTTTACAGTAGTCTCTTCTTCAGCTTATGCTTAATATGAGGTATCGCTAGTATTTTTATACTAAGTAAAAGGCTGTTTGATTAACTGTAGGCAGAAAAATCTGAAGCACATAACCAGTAGTCACATGTAGAATAAATACAGTTAGCCTCTTTCTTAATCATCCTATGACATAAATTAAGGAAGTGTTTTATAAAATGAACACTTGATTTTAATTAAATTACACAAAAAATAAGCCATAAAGCATATTACAAGAAATGCCAAATTCCATAACTCAGTTACAAATATTTCATTTAAGTTAGGGCACCATTTCACTTGTAGCATTGGATTCTTTCATTCTCTTATTTATAGGTAGGTCCCAGAAAATCTCTTATTTATAGATATACATATATAGTTTTTCCCACTAAAGGGCTAAAAGAAGTAATCTTTAGCCCTTTATATCAAAGATTTAGATATAACTAATTTTCAAAAGTAAGCAAAGCTATTCCTCATCACTTTTCTAAAAATATGTCAACAAGAAAGAAAACATTCAATTTCCCAATATTTCATCCTACTTATTTAAGAGTATTTCCCTTTGTCCTTAGTCATCTCATTCTCTACATGCACATTGTTTTTAATAAATACTTAAACCGTCAGAAAATCAGCTTCTAAAAAATGACTAAGAGTAAAAAATTAGTTTCTAAGATTTTTTTTTTTTAACAAAATTGGGGCTTGGACTTGGAACCAACCCAAATGCCCTCTGATGATAGACTGGACAGGAAAAATGTGGCACATATACACCAGGGAATACTATGCAGCCATAAAAAACGATGCGTTCGTGTCCTTTGTAGGGACATGGATGAACCTGGAAACCACCATTCTCAGCAAACCTGACACAGGAACAGAAAATCAAACACCGCATGTTCTCACTCATAGGCGGATGTTGAGCAACAAGAACACATGGACATAGAGAGGGGAGCATCACATACTGGGGTCTGTGGGGGGGAACAAGGGGAGGGACAGTGAGGGGGTAGGGAATTGGGGAGGGATAACATGGGGACAACTGTAAGATATACGTGATGGGGAGGAAGGCAACAAACCACATTGCCACGTATGTACCTATGCAACAATCTTGCATGTTCTTCACATGTACCCCAAAACCTAAAATGCAATAAAATATATATATTTAAAAAAAAATTGGGGCTTGGTTGAACATGCCTTATAAGGATGAAATTTTTGGCCATGTTTCTAATGTTATGAGCATTTAAGAATTGGAAGCATTTTTCCCACCTCTAGGACTTTACTGTTCAAAATTAAATTCTATGCTGCTTTTGTTGCAGTTTCCCAAATTCCAAAAAGCTGTTCCACTCCTCTGTTTAGCTATTGAATGTCTACTGTAAACAGCTGCCAATGGTTGTCTGTGTCTAATACAGGAAACAGCCTAGGTTCAAGTTCAAAGGCTTTATATTCTAATACAAGCCATCTCTGCTTTACATTATGAATTCTCTAAGGTCAGTTTACTTCAAATGAGGATTAGCCATGTGCATCTTACCTTTAAGGTGATTTGACTAATTTTATAAAATATCTTGCATAAAGCATACAATTAAAAATTTGAATGTTTTCTGTTAGAAAAATTAAATTCATGGCTCAGTTTTTTGACAAAAACATGAAACACAATTAATTATAAGTAAACAAACTATATCACAAACACAGCAATGCTCTTGGCATTCTTCATGTTAGTTTAAACACAGTGACAATATGTCTTCCTAATGTTTTTGGAAACCAACTCCCAAGAAAGGAGATATTCATCATGTATGGATGATAGCAACCGCACCTCAGAAACTTTAGAAGCCTTACTTCCAATATTCCAAATATTCAAAGGCTCAAAACCTAACTCTATAAAATTCTTAGCCCCATGATTTAAAGCAAGATGTAAAGTATTAAAATAGAAGTACTTCTAAGCACAAATAAGAATATTATTTTATTAGTAAAAATCAGTAATACATAATTTTATTTTGAGAAAAGGTCAAGATTTAATGCCTCCCAACCTTTATAAACCTATCATGAATAATAATCTAATGAGGAAGTCATCTGAAACTTAATTTATAAATAATGAAGTACTGGTTTTTTCTTAGTACACCCACATCCTAACTTGAGTTCAGTATCTTGGTCAAAAGCTCTAGTGATGTCTCTGGATTATCACACTTACCTCTTAACTGGACTCCTTGCCTTCAGTCTCAACCCTCTCCACCAGCCACTAAAGTGACTTTGAAACACAAACTTGATCAAGACATTCTACACAGAAAAGTTTTCAGTAGTACTCTTATTTTCCATAACAACAACAAGAGTTAAAGTCCATAGTGTTGCGTGCATGGTACTTCATGATCTGGCCCCTATTTGATTCTCTAGACTCGATTCTCCTTTACTACCTCTGATTGCCTACCTCTGTCCCCAAAATGCAAACACTTTTCCTCCTTGAAGATTTAATTCTCCAGATACTCTTTCTCATCACCATACACCATCCATTTCTCCCTTCTCCCCTCCACACCTTTTTTTTTTTTTTTTTAGACAGGGTCTCACTCTGTCACCCAGGCTGGAGTACAGTGACATGATCATAGCATACCACAGCCTCAACCGCCTGGGCAAAATCGATCCTTCCACCTCCGTCTCCCAAATAACTGGGACTACAGGCACATGCCACCATTTTTAATTTTTTTGTAGAAACGGGGTTTCTCCATGATGCCCAGGCTGGCTCAAACTCCTAAGCCCAAGTAATCTGCCCACCTCAGCCTCCCAAAGTACTGGGACTACAGATGTGAGCCACTGCACTCGGCCAACATGTATCTTAAACTGGCACTCCTTTTGTGGCTAAATGCCTCTTGCGATTTTTTTGCATTTTACCCCAGCCAATCTCTCTTATTGAACTACTATTAGGCCTTCAAGGTAGCTTAAGACATATAAAAAAACTTTATCTGAAAAGTGTGCCTGGGAAATGGTATGAAAGTGAGGAATGGTGGTAGGTGGAAAAATAAAAGATTTGTACTTTCAGTAGTACTTTTCCAAAAATTTTAATTTTTCCCCCATTTTATGATTTTTAAAACTAGTTTCTAAAAATCTAAACACTTCACCTCCTCTAAGATGTTTTCTAAGGCCCTACTGTAAGGCCAGGAATGAAAATAAGTTTCAACTCACATGTCTGCTGTATAATAAAGAGTATATAACTGGTCTTTGTCCCAGTTTTCTGGCATATAGCTTCAAAAACCCTTGAGATTTTCTGCGTGATATTCAGAATGTCTTTTGTTATTCATAATAAGCCCTGTGGATTATATCTGAGTCTATGCAAATGAAGTGACTCAAAGTGAGCCCTTAGTTTCAAACTCTGGACATCCAAATCTTGAAGAGCTTCCTGATTAGCGAACACACTGATGTTTAGGAACGGCAACACACCTTGACTCCATGGGAAGAAGACATGGAAACTCTGCATCCAGACCCTTCCACACCTTGTCCTATGTGTATTCTTTATAATAAAGCCATAATCATAAGTATAGTACTTTCAGTGAGTTATTTGAGTCAGTGTAGTGAGTTACTGAACCTGAGGTGGGGAGGAGGGTGTGAGAACCTGAATTCATAGCCAGTTGGTCTGAAATGTGGGTGGTCCCCAAGACTTGCAGTGGTTAATGTCTGACACAAAGGCAGTCTTATAGACGACTTTGCCCTTAACCTGTGGGATCCGGTAGTTAGTGTCAGAAGTTAAGTGTGTTGCAGGACACCAGCTGGTAGTGTCCTACTAAAGCAGAGAAGAGGTTTCTAGAAGCTAGGTCTAGCATCACCAAGAAAGACTGCTGTCATCAATTAGCTATGTCTCTATGAGAATAGGGTTATTCATGAGTATCAAGAGAGTAACATAATTATCATCCTTGTAATAGATCATCAAATAAATCTTTGTGTCAAAAATGAAAAACTCATCCAAGGGTAACAAATTAGTGTTTCTACATACCTGGTAGGCAGCTTTTCAAAGTCAATGTCTAAAAATTGTTCATAGCTAGAAACAAAAGTGTCCAACCATAGCTTCAGGTAATCTGGATCTTTCTGAAATAAGAAAACCATTATAATATTAAGTATACCTATCAGGAAAAAAAAATGCTTCCACACCTATTAAACAGATACCTAAAGAAGCAATACTATGAAATCTCTAAGTGAATTCAGGAGTACATATGTGCTGTTTTAAAATGTGTATTAAGTATATGGAACTCTCAAATGACTTCTCATGTCACTCAAAGAGCTAAAATCTTAACAATGTCCTATAAGAGTTTAAACAATTTGCTCTCCTATATCATTGTAACCTTGTCCACATTTACCCTGTACTATACTGGCTTTCTGGCTGTTTCCTGGGATATGACAGACAAGCTCCCATCCTAAGGCCTTTGCACTGGCTGTTTTGTCTACCCAGAACACTCTCCTCCCAGATATCTGAATGGCTAATCCCTAAATCTTCTTCAAGTCTTTTTCTTTTTTTTCTCTCTCTTTTTTTTGGATAACTGGATATTCATTTGTGTGCCTTTCTTCTTATGTATATTTCAAGTCTTTTCAAAACAAGACCCCAGGAATCTCCATTACGTCCCTGCACTTGGTCCATTGTTGCGGGAGTCCTAGAGAGCCTTGTACAAATGCTTGAGTTACTCATTTACCAAGATTAAACCCTAGGATAGAAGATACAACAAAGTAGGACTCCTTCTTCCATGGCATGTGCTTATTTCTGATGAGATGACAGCCAAGGTAGAAAACACTGAAATTTTCCTGGGAACTGGACTGTGATGAGCGGTGCTTCCCATGAATGTAAACTACTGTCTTCTCTTTGACCGTTCCTTTCCAGTTTTTGAAAATAAAACAGGGAATAATCTTCTCTGAAGATACTTGATAAAAATTCCCCAAAAAACAAAAACACATGCTTCCACTGCACTGTGCTTTCAGATATTCTGGGTCTTGTTCAGTTGGTGGATGAGCTGATTGATGCATTCACCACAGAGCCAGGTGAGCCAATCTTCTTGAGGAAGCCCACTATATTTTTGGTATGTAGTAGAGGTGGCAGTGAGGGAAGATCATGCTACTGCACTCCAGCCTGAGCAAGACAGGCCACTAAAAGGTGAAAAGGGTGCAAGAACCATGAAATCTCCTGGAAATACTTCCCTGGGAAGACAATTTCATGAATGAGGTCTTCCAAGCAAGTGACACCAAACTTCTCCAGGTTCTCCTCAGTCACTGTGTTGTCTGTCAGAGGGACGGTTTTATTCTTGAACTTGGCTTGTCCACATTTCAAAGTTAGTTCCCGCACAGACTTCAGATGTGGAAATCCCCAGGTCACGTAAAGTTCCACTATAAGCAGCATTTTTAGGTTCTGGGGATTGACTTTTACAAAGACACCACTAAAAATTTTCTTCGGGTGAAGTCTTGCAATGGTTCTCTCCACCGGTAAACTCATACCATTAATCCTTCCAACAAAGACCAACGAATGTTTATCTGGCAATTTCAAGGCATGAGTTCTCACTTTTAGTCATCTGAGATGCACCTTGTCATGTTTCTGCCTCCGGCAATCATGTAGGAATGATTCCAGTTGCTTAAACCTGAGCCCTTTTCCTTACCTCTGCTCCCTCTCTGACAAAAGTGCCTGTTTTGCCTGAGTGGCTTTGAGGGCTTGATAAGCCTTTCTCTTTCTCAAGAGATTTTCTGGAACCAAAGGGATTTTTCTTTGCTCTTGTTCCATCTTTCTAGTACTGCAGCTACTGATCAGGCACAACCCTAGCCCAAGTCATTTTTTAAATGACATTTTCTCAGTAAGGCCTATTTTTACCATCTTCCTTAAAACCAGAAACCTCACCACCCCTTTACCTTACCCTATCATGTTCCCCCAACCATGGTCCTTTATCACCTTTCATCATGCTCTATAATTTACTTATTAGTTTACTATTTGTCACTTCCCCAGAATATAGATTTCACAAGTGCAGAGAGTTTCATTTTTTTTGTTTACTAATGAACACCAGTACCTTTAATAGTGGCTGGTACTGAGGCTGTGCTCAGTAAATATTTGTTCCATTAATTAAGTGTAAAATGCATAAATGAAATCAAATTGGAAATAAATCATTAAAGTAAACATAAAAACTGAAACCAAAATTTTCTAGAAGAAAACATGTTGGGCACAGTGCTCACACCTGTAATCCTAGCACTTTGGGAGGCCAAACTGGGCAGAACACCTAGGTCAGGGGTTTGAGACCAGCCTGGCCGACATGGTAAAACCTTATCATTACTAAAAGTACAAAAATTAGCCGGGTGTGGTGGTGCACACCTGTTGTTCCAGCAACTCAGGAGGTTGAGGCATGAGAATTGATTGAACCCGGGAGTCGGAGGTTCCAGTGAGCCAAGATCACACTACTGCACTCCAGTCTGAGTGACAGAGCGAGACCCTGTCTCAAAAAGAAAAGAAAATACTGAAAAATTTTGCTACCTGGAGATAAACAGAGGTTTCTTAGCTAGGACACAAAAAAATCATAAACCTAAAAAGAATAAAAAATAATGTGTTCATCAAAATTTAAAACTTCTACTCATCAAAAGACACTATTAAGAAAATGAAGGCTGGGTGCAGTGGCTCACATCTGTAATCTCCACACCTTGGGAAGCTGAGGTGAGAGAATTGCTTGAGCCCTGGAATTTGAGACCAGCTTAAGCAACATAGTGAGACTCCATCTCTACAAAAAATAGAAAAAAATTAGCTGTGCCTGGTTGAGCAAGCATGTAGTCCCAGCTACTCAGGAGGTTGAGGTGGGAGGAATTGTTGAGCACAGGAAATTGAGACTGCAGTGAGCTGTGATCGTGCCACTGAGTGACACATGCCATTAGTAAAGAAAAAGATGAAAATCTCTGCACTTATGAAACCTATATTTTGGTGACAGAGTGAGACTCTAAAGAAAAAAAAGCGGAAAGACAAACCATACTGGCTGAAAATACTCTCAAAGACTCGTATGAAGAACATAAAGATCTCCTAAAATCAATAACAAAAAGACAACTCAATTTGAAAATGAGCACAAGGGGCCGGGCAAGGTGGCTCACACCTGTAATCCTGGCACTTTGGGAGGCAAAGAGGGTGGATCATGAGGTCAAGAGATCAAGACCATCCTGGCCAACATGGCGAAACCCTGTTTCTACTAAAAATACAAAAATTAGCTGGGCATGGTGGCGCATGCCTGTAGTCCCAGCTACTCGGGAGGCTGAGGCAGAAGAATATCTTGAACCTGGGGGACAGAGGTTGCACTGAGCTGAGATGGCTCGACTTCACGCCAGACAGAGTAAGACTTCGTCTCAAAAAACAAAAAAAAATGGGCAAAAGGTTTAGACACTTCACGAAAGGGAATATACAAATGTCCAAATAGCATCCTAATCTGTGACTAATATCATTAGTTAACCAGAGAAATGCAAATTAAAACCAAGTAAGATACCCACTAGAACAGCTAAAAGTAAAAAGACTAACTATATCACATTAGTGAAGACGTACAGTAATTCTAACTCTCATATATTACTTGTGGCAGTATGAAATAAGATTACCACTTAGAAATGTTTAAATATACACATACCAAACAGCCCAGCCATTCCTCCCCCAGATAAATGAATACAAATATCCACAAAAACGCCTGTACAAAAATGTTTATAGAAATTTTGTTTATAATAGCCCAAAGCTGAAAACAAAAATTCTGTCAAGTTAACAGATAAACAAATTGTGGTAATGGAATACAATTCCAGGAATAAAAATGAACTATTGATACTCACAATGACAAAAAAATTTTTTCAAAAATCTATTGAACAAAAGATGTCAGGCATCAAAGCACATACCACCTATTTTATTTATTCATGTAATTATTTATGTATTTATTTATTTATTAGACAGGTTCTCACTCTGTCACCCAGGCCAAAGTACAGTGGCACAATCACGGTTCACTACAACCTCAAACTCCTGAGCTCAAGGAATCCTCCTGCCTCAGCCTTCCAAGTAGCTAGGATTACAGGCCCAAAACACCATGCATGGTTACTTTTTGAATTTTTTTTAGAGATGGGATCTTGTTATGGTCTCAAACTCCTGGCCTCAAGTGATCCTCCTACCTTGGCCTCCCAAAGTGCTGTAATTATAGGTGTGAAGCACCTCAACTAGCCTGATTTCACTTATATGCAGTTCTAGAGCAGCCTATGGTAACAGAAATTAGACCACATGGCTGCCTCTGGGGAGGACTAACTGCAAAGGGCACAGAGGGAATTTTCCTAGGTGATGGAAATTTTCCATTTCTTGACTAAAATAATGTTTACACAAATGTTTGTGTGTATCAAAATTCATCACATTTGACACTGAAAATCTGTGGATTTTAAAGCTTTGTGACATTTCAGTAAAGCTGAGAGAAAAAAAAAACTAGCTGGGTGCAGTGGCTCACACCTGTAATCCTAGCACTTTGGGAGGCCAAGACGGGCAGAGCACAAGGTCAGGAGATCGAGACTATCCTGGCCAACATGGTGAAATCCCATCGCTACTAAAAATATAGAAAAAAAAAAAAAAAACCTGGGCATAGTGGCACACACCCTGTAGTCCCAGCTTCTCAGAAGTCTGAGACAGGAGAATCACTTGAACCCAGGAGGCAGAGGTTGCAGTGAGCCTAGATCGCACCACTGAACTCCAGCCTGGTGACAAAGCAAGACTTTGTCTCAAAAAAAAAAACAACTATGAGCCCTGGAAATTTTTAAATATATTAACTGTATCTCAAAAATTGATGTCCGATTCTTTTCCTTTGCCCCCTCAATATTTCTTCATGTCAGTCAGATTTCAACATGTGATTTAGGAGTCTCAGTTACATAGTCATTAAATATCATTGCTTTAGCACTGCTCTTGATTAAAGGGAATTCAAACAACTAATTTTCTGAAATAAAAGCATTACACTACAAATCAAAATCTAAAAGAATGTTCCCAGAATATGCAGAGACTACTGACCTTTTGTGTATTTGCTTTTTCTATTAATATACGTTTCTAAGATCAGCTTGTAAACTACCTCTCTCTACATCATTACTGAGAAATCAGATGAAAATACTTTAGAAAAATAGCTACCTTTTGTGAGAAACTTTCTCAAGAGTTTCACTACTTGCTTTTTACATGTCCAACTAGAATGTCATTCATTTATTCATTCATTTATCCATGCAGTATAGAACTCCAGAAATACAAGTAGCTAAAGTGTTCCTTATCATTGTTCCTCTCTAATATAGCAGAGAATTACCTCTTGGTAAAAGACACAAAACAGTCACACAACACCATAAAGAATTAATGCATTTCTCTTCTAATGCATATTTTATTTAGAAACTCTATAGTATCTGGTTCAAATTCTAAAGGTCTGGCTACCAAGTGTTTGGCAAGCACAGAGTTCAACTACAAAATTAAACAACTCTAAGGAAAAAAAGGTACTTATATTTGGAGATGTTTCATTTATTAAGAAATAAAGCACTTACAATATTTTGAACATCTGCCATACACAAAGTAGTAGAGCAGGCATTTAAAAAATCATCCCCTTTACTCCTTACAACTATCAAATGAAGATTTAATTTTCCCCATTTTACAGGTTAGAAAAGGGAAGTTCTGCCAGGCATGGTGGCTCACACCTGTAATCCCAGCACTTTGGGAGGCCAAGGCGGGCGAATCACGAGGTCAGGAGTTTGAGACCAGCCTCGCCAACATAGTGAAACCCTGACTCTACTAAAAATACAAAAAATTGGCCAGGCATGGTGGTGTATACCTGTAATCCCAGCTACTCCATCTCAAAAAAAAAAAAGAGAAAATAATTAAAAGGGAAGTTCTAAAGATGTATAATTTCCCCAGTCACACAGCTAGTAATGGATAACGCTGGAATTAAAATGTAAGAATCCAATACGTGTTCTTTCCACTACACTACGATGGCTTTAACTGTGTGCATAAATAGAATTAAGCTTTAGTGGGCAAAAGAGGAAAGGGGAACTTAGTCAGGACCAGTAAACTCAAGGTCATAAAGTATTTAACACAAAAAAAAAGCCACATTTTATACATCCTATAAAAACCCTTCATTTCACTGCCAAAGGTCATAAAAAGAAAGATACAAACACACAGAAACAATTTTAATTAAATCTCAAGCTGAGTCACTTTCACAGTTAAGACAAGTTTGCTTTATTGAAACACCACAGTCTGGCCTATCTCTCCAATTGTACAGTATTTATTTATTAACATAACACACAAATGTATTAAGTAGTGCGGGAGTGCTGCAGCCAAATTATTTGGACTCTAATCCCTGCTCTGTAACTTTCTTGAACAAGTCAGCCTATGTTTGCACATCACTTTCTTCCTCTATAAAAATGAACATAATGATGTCTCACAGGACAGTTGTGAAAATTAAATAATCTAACACATGTCAAGGGCTTAGAATGCCTAGCACATAGTATATGCTCAATAAGTAACAATAAATACTATTTTCATAACCTACTATGTGCCCAAATCAGGAAACTCCCACACAACAGTAATGTTATGTGCTATATATGATCCCCTCTGCCACCTGATTTTAAATCTTATTCTTTTCTTCTCAAACCTCTTTGCATTTACTATCTGTGTGACTTTCAGTAAGTTACTTCACCTCTCTGAGCTGTTCTTTGTCTGTAAAATGAAGATAATACTTCCTACCTCACAGGGTTGTTGAGAGCACTAAATGAGATAATGCACAAAGGCACTCAGTAGTGCCTGACATTTACAAATGCTCAAAACATGTTGGTTACAATTGTTATAATACAGACCTCACCAACAAGTTGGTCATGATCCAATATAACAAGCAAAATAATTACAAAAATCAAGTTTATTGATTCTGTACTCAAATATCCAATCATCCCATCTGCCACTGATTAAGACAAATAATCTCTGGAATGTTACGTAGCTCCCTACAATTTCTCCCACCTATACACAGCTACTAATGAGATGTGTTAAACTTAAATCCAATCATCTCCTCTGTCCTGCCCAAATATTTTCAGTGGCTCCCCATTACCAAAGAATGAAGTCTGAACACTTAGAGCTGTGCCGTCTAATATTGGCGGCACTAGCCACATGTAATTACCTAAACTATATTAAAGCACAGCAGGTGTTTAGCTTCTCATTAACACCCACCCACCTTTTGGGAGGCTTTAGAAGAGGATAATGGAATTAAATGATCTAAGCAATTTCCCCTACTTCTTCAGAGACAGGGTTACAGCTAAGAATAGGGGGAATGCTTTATTTCCTCTAGGCAAAACTAGCAAATTTTAAATGTATATACATATTTCAATCATACATTGGACAGTTCTCAACTTACATATGAATTGAATTTTAAAAGTTCATTTAAATCAGTTATATTTATATTTTCTAACATCCTACCACAAGATAAATTCCCCCCACAGAAACATTATAATGGTGACTAGTCTTGCAAGTCAGCCCTTAAGTTTTTCTGATACATCCTAGCAACCATAAAAAACGTTTAATAAATACAGACCAACCATGTATGAACTAGGGACCATGCTAGATAATGAATATAAAGACAAAGGAAACACAGTCTTGTTCTCAAAGTGCTTATTGTTCAAGAGAAAAGAGGTATAAACAAATAAATGCAAAATAACCTATGAAGTAACATAGTTGTGAAAAATACTGAAATAACATAAAGAAGGGAATTATTGATTCTGTCAACGGTGGGGGTAATGTGTAGTGTCAAGAGCTCAAAAAAGTTTTCAAAGAATCATAAACAGATACTCTCAGCAAAGGTTGGGGGAAGAAATCCAGACAGAGAGAAAACAGCAAGATATGTTCAAAGATGTACAACATTTGGTATCATTCCAGTGTGGAAATTATAGGAAGTAGTGGGATAATCAAAATCCAGGATTATCAGACTGGAGAAGTCAGCATTTCCTAACCAAGTATCCATCCGAACATTGTTCACTTCGATGATAACAGGTAAGACTGAAAAAGTTTTTTAAAAAGTGGAGGTGGAGATTGGGCCCATGTCTGTAATCCCAACATTCTGGGAAACTGAGGCAAGTGGGCAGATCATTTGAGCCTAGACAACATAGTGAAATCCCATCTCAAACACACAAAACAATTTGTTTAATTAGTGAGGTATGGTGGCATACACATGTGGTCTCAGCTACTCAGGAGGAAGGTGGAGGATCACATAAGCCCAAAGGTGAAGGCTACAGTGAGCTGTGATTATACTACTACACTCTAGTTAGTGCTCAATGAAATTAGTTAAACAAGCCAAAATATTGTTATTAAAATGAAATGTACCTTGTGAAGGAGACTGAAAAGGGTGCCTATGGTATGAAACATATACCTATAACCACATGCCTTTTCTTCCTGACTCAAGTTCATTAGCCTTATCAGAGAACCAACTTTTTATTTGGTTGATCCTTTCCATTATATATATTATTTAATTAATTTCTACTCTTTCTAAAACACATTTCATTAAATAAAATTTCAAACATACATAAAAGTAGAGAATGGGATGACCTGACTTCAACAATTGTCAAATCATGACCAATCTTCTTTCACCTAAAATTATCTTTTTAAAATATAACTATCAAATCACATTTAAAATAAATTAGCAGATTTTTTTTTTTTCTTTTTTGAGACGGAGTTTCGCTCTTGTTACCCAGGCTAGAGTGCAATGGCGCGATCTCGGCTCACCGCAACCTCCACCTCCTGGGTTCAGGCAATTCTTCTGCCTCAGCCTCCCGAGTAGCTGGGATTACAGGCACACACTACCATGCCCAGCTAATTTTTTGTATTTTTAGTAGAGACGAGGTTTCACCATGTTGACCAGGATGGTCTCGATCTCTTGACCTCGTGATCCACCCGCCTTGGCCTCCCAAAGTGCTGGGATTACAGGCTTGAGCCACCGTGCCCGGCCTAAATTAGCAGATTTTTTAACATCAGTCAGTGTTCAAATTTTCCAGACTCACTCAGAAGTGCCTTTCTTTTTCATCAGTTTGATCAGATCTGAACCCAAATAAAGTCTATATATTACAACTGGTTGATATATCTTTTAAGTCTTTTTAAACCTATAGGTTTCCACTACATCTCTCCTCCACCATCATCACCACCACCACCATCTGTTAAAGACATGGGGTCATTTGTGATGTAAAATTTGTCACATTAAGGGGTTTTGTTGGTTGCATATCCTTTTGTCATTTATTCCTTGGACCTCAGTATTTCCTATAAACTAGCAGTTAAATCTAGAGGCTTAATTAAATTCAGAATCAATTTTTTTGGCTAAAAAAAAATTGTCACATATGTGTTACATATTTATTTTATAAGGTACCTAATACATCTGGTTATCTCTTTTTTGTGACATTAGAAACTACTAATCTGGTATTTCATTACGAGTAATTTCTGCAAAAACCTGACAATTTCCTCATACTAACACCGTTACTACTAGAAAGATTTGCAGAAGAAAGAGCTATTTATTATTCTCAATCCCACTTCCAGATTCTCAATTAAAAGTATAACCCGATACAGACTGTGTTTATGCTACTCATCCCTTGATGTTATATAATGGATAGTGGCCTGTTAAACATAAACCTATTTCTTAATACATGCCAACTTTCTGATATATGTATATCTCCCACAACAACTGAAAATACATACAATAAACTTGGGAATTTTCACATTTAAAAAGCTACAATTTCCAGCTGGGCGTGGTGGCTCACACCTGTAATCCCAGTACTTTGGGAGGCCAAGGTGGGTGGATCATCTGAGATCACTAGTTCAAGACCAGCCTGGCCAACATAATGAAACCTTGTCTCTACCAAAAATACAAAAATTAGCTGGGTGTGGTGGTGCACACCTGTAGTCCCAGCTACTCAGGAAGCTGAGGCAGGAGAATCGCTTGAGCCCAGGAGGTGGAGGTTGCAGTGAGCCAAGATGGTGCCACTGCACTCCAGCCTGGGCAACAGAGTGAGACTGTGTTTCAAATAAATAAATAAATAACAAAGGCCACTATTTTTTTCACTCTTTCTTTGGGTTTTTGTTCTTATCCTCTTAAACGGATGATGCAATAGTTATCTATTCCTGCATAACACGTTACCCTAAATTTTAGCGGCTTAAAACAACAAACATTTATCTCACTGTTTCTTAGGGTCAGAATTCAAGAGTGGCTCAGGTTGGTGGCTCTGGCTCAGCATTTCTCATGAGCTTGTAATGAACATGCCTACTAAGAACACAGTCATATCAAAGCTTGACTGGGCTGGAGGAACCACTTAAAAGCTCACTCACATGGTGGTTGGCAAGAGCCTTCCATTCTTCACAAGATGGGCCTCTCCATAGGGTTACTCATTATTGAATTTATGGATTCCCCCAGAGTAAGTGATCAAAAAATAATAATAATAAGGAACAACTGAGGTAAAACAATAGTGTCTTTCACAGCCTAATTACAGAAATGGCATATTATCACTTGTGACAAATTCTACTGACTACACAGATCAACCTGTAGTACAATGTGGGAGGGGACAACACACAAGAGTGCAAATACCAGGAGGTGGGATCTTGAAGGCTGGCTACCACAAATGACTAGTTCATTAAGTTTTAGTCTTTTTTATTTCTAACATATGTACTTACATTTTCCTAATTCTGTAGCTGCCAAGTTTTAAAATGTACTTTTACCATTCAATTTTTTTTAATTCTAATTTTTCCCCACTTTAAGACAAGTCTATTTCTCTTTCAAAACTGTGAGGTCACTTTTTCCATATTTCTATGATTCTAAGATTCTTAACATTTTGACATCTTTGAAATTAAAATGCATCTCAAAATTGCCCTTACAGAGGCAGCTAACATTTGTTCTTGCCTGTTCATGTGCAAACCTGGTAGATTTCGTATTGATGTTCCTTCACTAGATTAACATGTATAGTTATTACTACACATAAGTTTAACTATCATTCAAAATGTCTTCAAAAAATTATGCTATCATTAGGCAATAAAACGAAAGTATTGTGTACAAAGGCATGAAAACAGAGCAACAGGGTAAAATCTGACATCAACAAAGCAAATATTCATTACTATAGAAACAATCACAATTGTATGTTTTCTGGCAAACGGCTTAGTATTTTATAAACTTGAAAATGAGAGATACTCTCAAATAGATGAAACGGAAATACATGTGTGAAAACATTATCTATCATAAGCCAAACAATGCAAAAGAAGACAAGAGAATCTGCCAAATCACTAGGAAAAGATGAGAGAAATTTCAAAACAATAAGAACCTGGTATAGTCAATTCCTACATCAGGAAATAAGTTATCAACCTGCAGTTTAACTGCCAGCATTTCTCTAAATGTTACATAAAGTAATGGTATATCTTGTAATCAATGTTTTCAAATTCCATAATACATAGAATCTATTCAACTTTTTTTTTGAAATAGCAATAACAGCTCACTGCAGCTTCCCTACTAGGCTCGAGTGATCCTTACATCTTAAGTCTTTCAAGTGACTGTGACTACAGTTACGTATCACCATGCCTGGCTAATTTTTGAATTTTTTTGTAGAGACAGGGTCTTCCTATATTGCGCAGGCTGGTTTTGAACTCCTGGGCTCAAGCAATCCTTTCATCTCAGTCTCCCAAAGTCCTGGGACTATAGGTGTAAACCATGGCACCCAGTATATTTATTTTATAATCTCTGCTTTCTAATATCAATACATAAAGTCTTTCTAGATCTATACTTAATGTCTACTTCTGTTGGTTCTCACTCATGGCACTTTTCCCTGCAGTCCTAGCGGAGGTAGGAGAGTGAAGCAGGTTTGCTTCCAGTTGATCCTTATGCCAAAGGTGTAAATTATGGGAATCAGAAGGGAAATTTTATTAGACTTCTCATTCCAGTTAGTCCCTTGGCTTTACATTTGGTATTTGTTCTTTATTATTATTGTAAATTGTTCTTTATTATTATTTGATCACTTACTCTGAGGGAATCTAGAAGTTCAATAATAAGTAGCCCTATAAAGAGGCCCATCTTGTAAAGAACGGAAGCCTCTTCTATATTCTATCTATTTACAAGACCATGAAAAAAAAAGCCTCTTCTAAATTCTATCTATTTACAAGACCATGAAAACAAAAGCTCAAGTTCACCAGGCAAAAAAAGAGGCTTTCATTTACCTAACTTTCTGCTTTTGTTTAGATTTGCTTCATATTACCTTACCACATTATCAGTTTTTCAATACTTTTAAAATATTTCTTAAATTGTATCCAGAATTTCTAGTAATTTTCAGAAGGGTTAGTCTAAACGACCTAGTCTACCTAATTACCAGAAATGAAAATCTATACTTAACGACCACTTTTCCTCCGTACTTTTCGGTCATGTCTTTATGCTTGCCTGGAACACTTTCTGTAACTATTAAGCTACTATACATTCTTTAAAACCCTGATAGATGCTACTTCTTCCACTAAGTAATAACTGATAACTTCATCCCTCCATCTTGCTTTAGTTTACTTATTATCTGGACCTACAACCTAAGTGAGAAACTGGAAGCATGCCCTCATATGAAGTCATAGTCAATTAAATAGATGAAAGCAAAAATTATTATGAAAGGAAAACCCATCACATCCAAGAGAGAGGTTTGGAAGCCATTTTAACACAAACAAAGTAGTAATATTGTAATAGAGGTGTTTATATATACAAAATAGGCTTAAAATACACCAATTCCTAGTGAGAAAGGTTTCAAATTTTCTTTATGTATTTTTTTATTAACTTTTTTTTTTTTTGAGAAAAGGTCTTACTTTGTTGCCCAGGCTGAAGTACAGTGGCACAATCAGGGCTCACTGCCTCAACAAACTGGGCTTAAGTGATTCTCCCACCTCAGCCTCCTGAGTAGCTAGGACCACAGGCACATGCCACCATACCCAACTAGTTTTTGTATTATCTGTAGAGGCAGGGTTTCACCACATTGCCCCAGGCTGGAATTTCTTAAATGTTTACAGAACTATCCATTCAGATAACTAATAAAGTTACTGGTCTGATTAATATAGAGTAGAAAAATCACAGCTAAGATCAGCAGAACTGGCTGACATCTGCAATGCTAGGTAAAATATGTCTTGTTAAATGAATTTTGTGTTTACCTTGGAGTTTCACGCATTAGTAGTCAGGTAAAGAAACTGATGCAGGCCAGACACGGTGGCTCACGCCTGTAATCCCAACAGTGAGGGAAGCTGAAGCACCTGAGGCCAGGAGTTTGAGACCAGCCTGGCCAACATGGTGAATCCTCATCTCTACTAAAAGTACAAAAATTAACCAGGTGTGGTGGTACACACCTATAATGCCAGCTACTCAGGAGGCTGAGGCACAAGAATCACTTGAATCTGGGAGGTGGAGGTTACAGGGAGTCAAGATTGCACCACTACACTCCAGCCTGAGCAACAGAGCAAGACTCTTGACTCGAACAAACAAACAAACAAAAAAACAAAGCCTCTGATGCAGGTGTTTTTGGGAAATCAGTGAAGTTATCAAAAGACAGCAAGGTGGTCCAGGATATAGATGGTAGGGAAGGTTGTGCATGTATGAAGACAGGGGGTATATGGGAATGCTCTATACTTTTTGCTCAATTTTTCTGGGAACCAACAACTGCTCTAAAAATACAGTTTATAAATTTTTTTTAAATTAACCAAATAAAAATAGGAAAATGTTAAATTCAAGGGACATGTGCATACAGCAGGCACCCAGTAAAAATGAGTGAAACAGGACTAAAGCTAATTCTTTAGAAAAGAAAAATATTACTATAAATGTATTAACTATATTAACATGTATATATTAATATATGTATTAATATAAAATTGACACTTGTCAAATGGAGTTTAAAGCATCCCATGAAACTTGAAATAATGTTCACATTTCATCTCAAGTTAAAGTTTTTCAAATTAAATATATTAATGATTTGTAGTAGTAAATGTAATTAAAGAACTAAAAGTCTCTGAATAATGAGATTCTCTGCAACTGACTTTCTGCATATCTGTATTTTCTACAATTAAGTTATATCTTAATTTAAAAATTAAAGTTCAGCATAAAAGTAAAACATCATTACTATTTTTTCTTAGAATATAAATCTAATCAGAAAGTCGAGGCCAAGCACAGCGGCTCACACCTATAATTCCACCACTTTGAGAGACCGAGGCATAAGGACTATTTGAAACAGGAGTTCAAGACCAGCCTGGGCAACATGTCAACACCCTGTCTCTTAAAAAAGAAAATTGTTCAGAAAATAGCCAGGCATGGTGGCACACACCTGTAGTCCTATCTGTTTGGGAGGGTGAGACAGGGAAGATCACTTGAGCCCATAAGTCGAAGGTTACAGGGAGATACTACGATTATGTCACTGTAATCCAGAGTGGGCAACAGAGCAAGACCCTAGGTCTTAAAAAAGAAAGTCCATATACTTCTTATTTTTCTCCCTAAAATAAAGTTCATTCACTGGAAAGGTTAAATTTTATATTTGGAACAGACAAAAATCACTCAAATCACCTCACAATGGCATCATAAATTACACATCTTTCCTACCATTCAAATGTTTAATGTCAGTAAAAATTATGTAGTAGTTAAATGCATCATACAAAACTACATTTTTTTTTTACAGAGGTAAACTGTTTTAAAATGTCTGATTGACTTTTGTGTGAAATGGATGTATCATTTAATCTTCTTTCGATCTGGGTAGATAACTCTACCAGTCTGAGTCTAAGTCACAAACCATAAAGAAAAATGTTGATTACTCTTAGATATGGCTAAGAATAAGTTATTTTTTCATTTTTTAAGACAGCAGAGTCTACATAAAAAATATTTAAGAGTAGAGCTCCTTATTTCCATTACTGAAAATGAAGTGGTGCATTATAATGTAAATTCCATTATTTTAAATAAAAGTTGAGGAAAGATGAGGAAGCAAGCATTGCAAACCCTTGCCTGAATTCTAACACCTTCAAAGTATTTCAAATATGGCTATGGAACATTTCATAGTCAGTCTACATAGTTCCCCATATCTTAATAGATTTTGAGTGACCAGAATAAAATTGTCACAAAAAAAAACAGAATTATATTTCCATAAAAGAAATCAAGAATTGGGGGTGAAGGGGTTAAAAATAAGGAGAAATCAAGGGTTTTTGTCATTAGCCAGGCTGAATATATATTAAAACACTATAAGGCATTAAACCTTGATCTAGAAGCATTTTACTTTACATCTTTAACAATGAAGGACTATTGAAAATTAAAACACCTGATTCCAAATGAACCTACTTAAAATGCATAATGAGGATTCCACTAAAGGAGGATATTTAAATGGCAACTACTAAATACCAACAATTAAAGCAAGTCATAACAGTGATTCTTTTCAATTATGTGAAGTCTTAATAATATCATTTCCCTAGAACATAACAGACTAATTATCCACATCTTAACCTATAAACACATAAAACTATTCTTAGTAATTATATATTATTTTTTTGTTTTTGTTTTTCAAATTTTTTTAATTTTTTGTTTATATATATATATATAACATATTCTAAGAGGTGCAAACAGATGATATTAGAAATAGCAGACCTAGAAAAATGAAGGGAATAAAACATCTAACATTATAAATTACACTGATCTATGATTTAAAGTGGTCATACACAAAAATACAGACATAAGTATACAAGCCTCAGCCCCAAATTCTGAAGCTAACATAATAGGAAAACCTAACCTTTTTCCTGCTAAAATGAGAAGCAAGGCAAGTAAATCCCTTATTTCCATTACTACAGAATATCATGTTGAAGCTATCAGATAATGTAACTAAACAAAAGAGAATTAGAAGGGGAGAGGGGTCCTCATTTTCTGTAGGGGACTTCCTAATGGAGAAGGCAAGTTGAGGGAGCTCAGTCACAACAAAGTGTAGTCTCTAATGCCCACTTCAGATAAAGCAGAAGGAAAATGATAGGGAAAAAAAGAACGTCCAAGAATACACAGCCAAGAGTGAAAAGAGAAGAGTGGCCACAGCAGGTACTGAGTCATATCATGGATTTCTTCTCTGAGGATAGAAAGACCAGGCAACATTTGCCCAACTGGATTTGCAGAGGACAGATACCAAGTATCCTCTGAGTTCACAGATCACAGTATCAAGAAAAACCACAATTGGATTTGATGTATACCACAAGATCCCATGTTTCAAGACTGGTATGATGACTGGATGAGACTTTTGGAGTTCTTCAGATAGATACAAAGTACATTTTGCGTATAAGAGAAATATGAATAACTGTGCCTAGAAAGTAGACTGAGGCAGACTGGATCTTCAGTTCCAATTCTTTACTTGCTTGTAGCAAAACTTGCCACATAATTTTTCAGAAAGGAAAAAAAAAAGCTGTAGCAAAGGCACAGCACTCGTAGTATGTCAGATATAATAATTGTTCAAGGTTTGTTTCTAAAACTAAGGTCTGAGAATGCTTGGAGTTATCAGAAATATTTTCAGAGGTCTTTAAGTTCTATATAGAAATTTTAAAGTCTGCACTCCTATTTTTAATTTTTAAATTACATTAAGCATATTAGGGAAGATTACCTCATTACTAGTAATACTACTCAATTTCAAAGGTCACATTTGGATTGCTACCAAGGGATCATCAGTGACAGTTCAATTTATAGAGCAATCTTTTTTAAATTACAGATCTCTGGATTTACAGATGGATTCTTAGGTATGAGAATTTTCAGATGCTTTAGAGCAGTGTCACACAAAGTGTGGTAAACAGACAAATAATGGTCCTCAGCCAGATTAGTAGAAAGACACATAGGAAACATCTAAAAACTTTAGTAGCAGTTTGGCAGTAATTTTAAGTCTGTTAAATTTAATAATAAAAAATTAATAAAATAAGGACTTGCATTTTTAACTTTTTCACTCTTCAGAATTGCTTTTGCTAAAGCCATACAATATTTATGAATTTATTTGAGTCAGAGTCTCTCGCTCTGTTGCCCAGGCTGGAGTGGAGTGGTATGATCTCAGCTCACTGTAGCCTCTGCCCCCCAGGTTCGAGCAATTCTCCTGTCTCAGCCTCCTGAGTAGCTGGGACCACAGGCATGCACCACCACACCTGGCTAATTTTTATATTTTTAGTAGAGACAGGTTTCACCATTTTGGCCAGGCTGGTCTCAAACTCCTGGCTTCAAATGATCTGCCCACCTTGGGCCATCAATAATATTTAAATTTTCAAATTTAAAAAAGGATGCTTTTTCTTTTTTGAGACAGAGTCTCACTCTGTTGCCCAGGCTGGAGTACAGTGGCACAAACTTGACCCACTGCAACCTCTGCCACTCAGATTCAAGTGATTCTCTTGCCTTAGCCTCCCGAGTAGCTGGGATTACAGGTGCGTGCCAACACACCCAGCTAATTTTTGTATTTTCAGTAGAGATGGGGGTTTCACCATGTTGGCCAGATTGGTCTCAAACTCCTAACCTCAAATGATCCATCCACCTTGGCCTCCCAAAGTGCTAGGATTACAGGGGTGAACCATCATGCCCAGCACATACTTTTCTTGACTGCCATGTTGAATTTGATACCCCAGACTATTTTTTTTTTTTTTTTTTGAGACAGGGTCTTACTCTGTCACACAGGCTAGACTGGAGTGACAGGATCCTGGCTCACTGCAGCCTCAAACTCCTGGGCTCAAGCAAATCTCCCACCTTGGCCTCCCAAAGAACTAGGATTATAGGCATGAGCCATTGCACCCAGCCAATATCCCTTTACTTTCTGAGGCAACCCAGTCACTCCTGGCTCTTCTCTCATTTAAACTCACAAACTCCACTTCCTCTGTCATCCATGTATTTATTTATTTAATAGAGACAGGGTCTCACTGTTTTGGCCAGGCTGGTCACAAAACTCTATCTTCTTCTTAAATGATAATGTTCTTCAGGACTCCCTTTTACCCTCTTCTCTTCTTATTCTCATAACTCTCCAATATCTCCCAATATGACAGCTCTCAAATCTTTATTTCCAGCACAGACCTCCCTTCTGAACTCCGTATGTCGATATTTCTACCTGAAATGTCCCTAAACATGGAAAAGTCAGGATGCTTACCTGAAAATCTAGTGATCTTGTCTAACTAACTTTGTGAATGGGAAGACCAAGTTTTCTTTGTCAGAAACAACAACAAAAAAAAAACAGGAAATTATCTTAGACCCTTACACATTATGTTCCACACCTAAACACTTAAGTGCTATCAATTTTAGCTTCTTCCAGGGAAATTTAAAGTTTGATGCTCAGAAGGAAAGAATTTTAAAAGTTAATGCATCTTAACAACTTTTGCATTTCCTAAGTCCACTAATATAAAATATTCACTTCTTGCCTTCATAACTAACTTCTGAAAACAAACATGTAACTGGTAAGTACTTCTACTAGGCTGTTAAAGATTTTGTTTTGTTTTCTTTAGAGTCAAAGAACATTACACCTTCCTTACATACAAAGCCATTATTAAGCCATAGAAAATCAAGACCATTTTCATACTTTGCACATACCAGAGACTTATTAAATGTGGCTTAAATTATAAGGATTGTGTCCATCTTACTAAAAACTTATTTAGGATTATAACAAAATTATACTAAGTTGACAATATTCTCATTAAAAGAATACTCACTAATTCCATTTTCCCAAATTTATGTGTAAAAAGAGTTACTTGCCTTTTAACTGAATAAAACACCTCTAAATTCTATTTTCTTTTTGAGGTAAAACTTTTATTCTGAAAAGGAAGTTTACTCTGAGCTCACTGCAAAACTATCTATTTCAGTCATATTCCAGATTTAGCAGGACAAAGGGCAACAGCAGGAAATGGAAGATCATCAACATCCAAAATAAATTTGGTTTAGAGTAGGGGAAGGACCCTCAAATCATTATTCAAGATAATTAAGCCCTATGCTTGAAAGCAAAAATAAGCACAGATTTAAAATCAGTTAAGACATTCAGACATACAGTTTCATTACTATTGACAAAATGGTAAGAGAATATTGTCCTCTATTATTATATTAATGCAGGGGCAAAATGGAAGTATTTCTGATACATACATGTCCACACCAACACAGCTACAAAATACTTATAAAGATTACATTTTTGCCTTGCTTCCTCTTAAGATACATTTAAATAAAATCTTTTTTCTAAAAAATGTTGACAGATACGTAAAATAGTTATGTTTTTCCATTTGACAGGTGAGAAACTGAGATATAAAGAAACTAGTTTAACTTGCTTTTAGGTTCTTAAGATCAGACACGGAACTGGGACTAAATATCAGCTCTAACACTGTAGCTTCACAAAATTGTTTAAGGCAAATTTAATCTCAACAAAACAAAAATAACTTTTAAAGCTAATGACAAAAATGAACCATGGATTTCAAGCCACATTGCCACATTTCAAAATCCCATGCTTTGAGAAAATTTTTATCTTTTTACTCAGTTAACTTATTTGATACTCTACAACAGATAGCACAAAAATAGCTTAATCTTATCTAAGACTTTGAGAGGCTCAGTTTCTTTCTTCAACATATTCTGGTGACCAACTAACTGCAGCACTCTGAAAAGGCTAAACGTCTAATAGAAATACATCCTTAAGCCTGTCCAAGGGTTGCAGTTGAGATAGGAAGTTTATGATACATGTTTCTCTTTTCTTTTTTTTTTTTTTTTTTTTTTTCAGACGGAGTCTTCCAGGGTAGCTTGGATTACAGGCACTCACCACTGTGCCCAGCTAATTTTTCTGTATTTTTAGTAGAGACAGGGTTTCACCATCTTGCCCAGGCTGGTCTCGAGCTCGTCACTGTGCCCAGCTAATTTTTCTGTATTTTTAGTAGAGACAGAGTTTCACCATCTTGCTCAGGCTGGTCTCGAGCTTGTGATCCACCAGCTTCGGCTTCCTAAAGTGCTGGGATTACAGGCAGCCCAGCCAATAAATGTCTTTTTCTACACACATACATGAATCTCACAACTTTGTATATAATAATATAGAAACAAAAACTGTTCTCAGCACCATCTCTCTTACTATCAGTATGTTAAGTATCAAAAAATACAGTGAATAACATGGTGTCTACTACACATACATAAACTAAATTTTTTTTTTTTTTTTTGACATGGAGTGTAGTGGCACAATCTCGGCTCAATGCAACCTCCACTTCCTGGGCTTAAGCAATTCTCCACCTCAACCTCCTGAGTAGCTGGGACCACAGGCAAGCACCATCATGCCTGGCTAATTTTTTATATTTCTGGTAGAGTGTGGTTTCACCACGTTTCTCAGGTTGGTCTCAAACACCCAAGCTCAAGTGATCCACCTGCCTCAACCTCGTAAAGTGCTGGGATTACAGGCATGAGCCATCACGCCCGGCCTAAAATCTTTAGACATTAAAAAAAACACTGGGTAGGGTGCAGCGGCTCATGCCTGTAATCCCAGCACTTTAGGAGGCTGAGGAGGGTGGATCACCTGAGGTCAGGAGTTGGAGACCAGCGTGGCCAACATGGTTAGTAGAGAAATCCCATCTCTACTAACAATGCAAAAACTCAGCCGGGTATGGTGGTGTGCACCTGTAATCCCAGCTACTTGGGAGGGTGAGGCAGGAGAATAGCTTGAACCTGGGTGGTTGGAGGTTGCAATGAGATGAGGTCGGGCCACTGAACTCTAGCCTGGGCAACAGAGTGAGACTCAGTCTACAAAAATAAATAAAAATACTGTATACTTAGGTACCAGTATTAAAATATTTCTATATTTAAGAAAAATACACTCAGACAAGAAGTAGTTAACTACTGAACTAAGTCCAGATACAATATTAAACCTGTTCAAATTAATGTTTAACTTATAAGAGCTATAAGAAATGTACTGGTAATCAAATCCTTGACTGTGGGTGGGGACAACCACTGGAGGCAAGAAAAGTTCAGGCTATGTAATTTGTTTTTTTTCCTTTTTCTTTTTGAGATAGAGTCTCACTCTGTCACCCGGGCTGGAGGGCAGTGGCGCAATCTCAGCTCACTGCAACCTCCATCTACTAAATTTAAGCAATTCTCCTGCCTCAGCCTCCCAAGTAGCTGGGATTACAGGTGCATGCCACCATGCCCAGCTAATTTTTATGTTTTTAGTAGAGATGTGGCCTCACCATACTGGCCAGGCTGGCATCAAACTCCTGATCTCAAATGATCCATCCATCTCAGCCTCCCAAAGTGCTGAGACTATAGGCCTGAGCCACTGCACCCAGCCTCAGACTACACTATACACTGGTGAAAGAATCTTTAGAGAGCAGGAATATGCTGGGAGATTAGAAATCATCCTGCTTGCATTATGTAATAACTACATAAGTTTTTAAAAGTAACAGGAAGAAGACACATGTTTCTAACAATGCAATTAAAGTCTATTCCTAGAGGAAGAAAGTGAAAACTGAGACCTGAAAAGTTTGGTAACAAACCAAATTGCACATCACAAAATGTTAAGTATGTGAAGTGACAGATATGTTAATTAGCCTGATTTGATGATTCCACAACGTATGCATGTATCAAAACATTACATTGTACCCCAAAAATACATACAATTATCAACTAGAAATAAAATCAAATAAATTGCCAAGTTTTATACTCAAATTCTTTCAAATATTGGGACTCCATCTGCTAAAAACTAAATATTTTAATTCTTCTTCTTTTTTTTTTTGAGACAGTCTCTCACTCTGTCACCAGGCGCCAGCCTGGAGTGCAGTGGCGGAATCTCGGCTCACTGCAACCTTCGCCTCCCAAGTTCAAGCAATTCTCCTGCCTCAGCCTCCCGAGTAGCTGGGACTACAGGCATGTGCCACCATGCGCAGTTAATTTTTATATTTTAGTAGAGACAGGGTTTCACTATGTTGGCCAGGATGGTCTCAATCTCTCGACCTTGTAATCCACCCACCTCAGCTTCCCAAATTGCTGGGATTACAGGCGTAAGCCACAGAGCCCAGCCTTTAATTCTTCTTAAAGGACTTTAATCACTAGTATTTAGGCTTGCAACTGAACCCAGGGAGAAGACATATATATATTCCATTAGCATTCTTTTAGCATTGCTATGATCAAGCAGTATTACCCAAGGGTTCTTTATGAGGTAGTACTACCTACTAGACCTACTAAACTTTTGTAATGTTCAGAAGCAACTTTTAAAACATGACATGGAAACACGGTGATGGTAGGTACCTTAATATTGACTTATTGTTAATACGTTGCATATTATCTGTGCCAAGGTTAGCACTATGGCAAATATGGAGGAGGTCTTAACCTTACTGCCCTGAAGCAGTCCTTCGTAAATCTTCCAAAGTATCTTCTTTAATCAGGTACGTAAACAACGTTTTGTGTAGATATCAAACCAAGCAGAACAACAAAATATTAGACACTTTCATCATTAAAGATGGACTTTATACTCAAGAAAAACAATTGATCATCATGGGAGGATGCTAGTAAATCAAGTCATAGTGAAAATCTACAAAGAGAATCAAACATATATGCTGCCTGCCTTCCCTTTAAGGAGCTGCAATCAACTACTGATAGTTAGTTCTCAATATGAATTATACAGTGTCACAAAAATCCTAATAATTAACACATATAGGCAAAAATCACAGATGCCAACTACACTAATGAATTATTCTATCCCTCCACACCCAAAACAGAACCCAAATCAATCAAGCCTCTGTTCTGTCAGTTTCCAGATACCAGAAGAGAGGAACAATAAAATAAAATCAAGGGAATTCAATGACCAAAACGTCCAAACTACAGAAAACTCTAAGGTCAAAATCTGGTTTCTTCAACACATAAACAGCAAAGAATAAAAATATGGTAAAGGAGAAGCTATAGATAAAAATGCTTAGCAGATATTTTCAACAAAATACATGTATACTTTGTTTTAAATATTGAGCCAAACGGTGAGAAAATACAAATATTACAATACTAGCAGGAAAGTATGAACATTGATCATATATTTGATAATTTTAAAAATTGTGTTGTGATTGTTTTTAAGAGGAATTATTCTACATATTTAAATATTTATAGATAAGATCATAAATTATCTGGGATTTGCTTTAAAATAATTATGAGATAGGGCAAATTGACAGTTACACATAAACTGTGACTGAACATGAGCTGTCAATAGTTGAAATTGGGTGACAGACACAAAAGAGTTCACTATAACATCTTCTCTAATTGGTGCATGCTTGAAGTTTTCCACAATAAAAGTTTTAAAAAGAAAGAACTAAAAAGTTCTACATAACAATCTACAGAATGAGAACAAGAAAATAACTGCTTGTCCCTCGGAGGTCAAAACAAACAAAAATCTCAATAGTTAAGTTAGACAAGTATTCTCCCTGTATATACGTACATGCGTACACACTTACTCAACAAATGAGAAAAACTGAGACCCAAAGAAGTAAATCCCGTTCAAGGTTACAAAACAAAGCAGCAGCAGGGCCAAAACTAAACTACAATTTCAAGTCCACAAAGAGGTCTAAGAAGCTTTTGGAACTAAATTGTAGAAAACATTTTCATAAGAAGATCTGAGTCCTCAAGTCGTCTGAAAGCTCATTAAAAGTGTTAAAAAAAAAAAGTCTTAAAAGTTTGTCAGCTGGGAAAAGAACAGAGTCAGTTGGTTTGAGAGGCTAAATGCTAGAGTGGAAATAATAAGGCAAGAAAGTATAGAGAACAACTGCGTACAGCATTTGGTAGTCATGCTCACTAGAAAGAAGACTTAAATCTATGAGGTTTATTTGGTATCTACCTTATTCAAGGTGTCTGGAGAAGAGAATGTTGTCTACCTCACAAGTAGCTTATTCATGAACCAGTAAAATACAAAATCACAGTTTTAAATAAATACTCTTCGAAAACAACTGAAAAAATGTAAATCTTATTAAGCACACAAATTAAATGAGATTTATATTCCTGTCCAAGAAGAGACAGACTTCAAAATCTGACAATGAAGTGCCTTCATTATTGAAGATAAACATTTCAAAAGAGAAAGGATGCACATTTATATTCAAAGCCATTAAGAATAAAATTCAGCATATGCCAGTGAACTATACTATCTGTTTAATAATCTTTTATATTAAATTTAATGGTAAATTTACCTAAAAAGTACATAACTTATTAATGAGACATGTAACCCCATTCACCAATGTCATTCTGAGAACAGTAAAACCTAGTAATTTGATTTTTTAAAATAAATCATTTTCAAACTACAGGGTATTCATACTAAAAATTCATTTTAATTTTTGGTTAATGTATTAGTGACTATTTTCAAAAGTGGTGAATTACATTCCTTTTTTATTGAAAGCTTCTATTTTTAAAAGACATTTCTGGTATTAAATTACACAAGATTAAAAGCTGTTTTAAAACTTCATATTAAGCATTTCAAAGTATATGTCCTTTAGTGATTATAATATTTATCAAATCAGGAAGTCAAAGAAAATTCCAGTGTAATCCCTAAATTTAATACAACAGATAAATGAGACCATTGCTAAATAATAATCTGCCTTTTAAGAAGCACGAAGGGATAATGCAGAAATGTGACTTGAGAACTTCACCACACAGACTAGGGGTGTTTCTCTGATCCTTGCCAGTATCTTCAAAGTAATAATGTACCTCCTCACTTGAAAAACATCTTTTTAAGTATTACTCTTGTCAAAACCTAAAATCAAAGCTATCATGCAAAAATTCACATAAAGACAAGAAGGGGAAAGAACATTATTTCTGAGTGACAAAAATGTTAAGGAGTAAAAATGTATAAAAGCATGCACTTCAGTGTATCTGCTACTTGTTACTCCTGTAACCTTTGCATCAGTTTTCTCATCAGTAAAAGGAAATGATCACAATATTCACCTCATGTGATTGTAGTGAGGAGGAAATGAGACAATTCTCTTAAGAGTGCTAACCTGGTGGCAATCACACAGTATGCAGTTCAATCAATAACCTTATGATGCAATTTCAAAGGTTTATTCTGAGAAAAAATGCTTAATGCCCTTCTCATAAAAATGTCTCTATCCTACACCCATTTGTGGGAGAAAATGTAAAGCACAAACAAAAATAAAAATAATTTATTTTTCTCTCAAGGGCATAATTTTACTTTTATAATTCTAGGATCATTTGGGGATCATAAGTATAAAATAAAAGCCACACTCTACAATTTTTAAGAGTATGCCAATATTGTATGGGTGTTCAAACCTGAAAAAGAGGAAAACAAAATCCTTTAAGTTTGGGGTTATTCGTATGACTAAATACACCATTATCTATTAAATAGTGTTAATCCTGCCAGTCATAAATTTTATAAAGTATTTTAAAACATAAAAATAAAAAGGAAAGCAATTACCTTTGTACAATAAAGCATCCAAAGTTCAAAAAGCCTCTCTCTGGATGCCATTCTGGCTTTCGCTCTGGTACTTTAATTTTTCTTTAAAAAAATTATGTTCAAGACTACAGCATGTTCATTTTATTTTCTAAGTTTTTCAGTCATTACAGTAAAGCTCATAGTAGCAGGAAAAGCAAAAAGAAGTAAAACAAATGGACTGTCAAAAAAAAAAGGCAGTTTCAGCAGTTACTCCAACATATCGTCATCAGTGGTAGCTGGGCAATTAAATGAATCTGTGAAAGAGAAAAATACAAAGGTTAGAAAAAGAGGCCGTATTAAAAAATCTGGACTTACCAGAAACTAAAGATGTATCTGCTTCACTTTCCACAAACAACCCACTACAGTTTCATACGGATTGATTAGATTTCATAGAAACTTGTGTTTCAGGAAAACATCACAGCTAAAACAGTATGTCACTTCATATAATCCTTTAGGACAGACTCCTAGAAATGGGTACATTTTAGTAACCAAAATTACGTCCAGTGAGAGTAACGAGCAAGACTGCTGAAGGGTCCAGCCCTACAGGGTCCTGTGAGCCCCTCTCCTTGCCACTTACACCTTTTTATACATACACAAGGAAAAGGCCCACATCTCAGACATATTTCAAATACATCAAAGCTCTTAGAATGAATGTTCTTGTTCTGGTCTCGTCATCAAAGTTGTTGGGGCCAGGCGCGGTAGCTCACGCCTTTAATCCCAGCACTCTTGAGGCCGAGGCAGGCGGATCACAGGGTCAGGTGTTCGTGACCAACCTGGCCAACACAGTGAAACCCCTGTCTACTAAAAATACAAAAATATAGCTGGGCACGGTGGCATGCGCCTGTAATCCCAGCTACTCTGGAGGCTGAGGCAGGAGAACTGCTTGAACCCGGGAGGCAGAGGTTGCAGTGAGCCGAGATCGCGCCACTACACTCCAGTCTGGGCGACAGAGCAAGACTCCGACATCAGGGGGAAAAAAAAAAAGTAGTTGGGACTGTTCGCTGTGTTGCAGGGCAGGGCGTGGGGGCGGGGGAGGAATTCCCAGATCGTTTGTTCTAACAATCCTCGGAGAGTAGAAGTCCACCCGCCCACCTGGCCTGTCCACCTTTCCATCCTAGAAAAGTGAACACGCATGCACCGGCGAGGAAAACTTCCCGAAGAAGCTTCCAAGTGTTTGTGTGGATCTTTAAATTTCCTCCTCACATCCCAGACAACCCAAACAGAGGCAAACTTAAGGTGTGCCAAGCTGCCAAGGGAAGCTCTAGAACTAAGGAACGTGGACTCGGCATCTCCCGACCGCGACCCCCGCCGGCACGACGGTATCGGGGCAAGACCGGACAGCTTCGCCCCCTCACAACCGCCCCTCACTCTGCAGCCCCTCCACCACCAAGCACCGGGGCCCTCCCATTTCTTGCCACGCCGCTCCCTCTTCCCAACAGCCCGCTTCCCCTCACCACGCTCACATTGGGGGCCGCGCCGCCGCCGCTCGGCCGCAGTCTAACCTGCTTCCCTCGCCCCCTTCCTTAGGAGAAGCCCCGTGTCACCCCACAGCCAGGCAGGCGGGCGGGCAGGCGGGCGGGACACGGGGGCGGGGCGCGAGGCCAAGAGGAGCCGGGGGCGGGGCCGCCCCCTCGGCTAATCATTCCGGCCGAGAAGGATTTACCCAGCCCTCGGGCGGCAGCTGTTCAATGATCGCAAAGCCAGGGGATGGGCGGAGTGACCTGAGGCCCCGCCCCTGCATACCTGCGCAGCCGCAGTCGACAGACTCTGGCCGCCCATTCCTGGGGCAGGCGCCGGCTGCGGCGCTGGAGCCAGCCTTCCCTCAGCTGGATGTGGAGGGCTGACGCGCTGACGTCTACGCCCGCCCCGCCCCGCTTTTTGCTGATGGCGTCATTTCCGTGAGTCGCCTGGGGGCGTGAGACGCTACTGTGTTAAGGAGGATTTTGTTTTGACTTATTTGTAGAACCAGGTTTGGTCCTGGGAATTTATGGTAATGTACACACACCCCACCCCAAGAAAAATACCCTTTTCCTTTTGTGCCTGCTTTCACCGTCACCGAGTGTCAAATACAAAGGGCTTGTTTTACCACCACTAAAGAGTAACAAAATATTTTGCTTTTTCAGAAAAGAAGCAAAGGCGTTTACTAGCTACAGACAAGTTTCAGAGATTTTTGTTTTAAGGAAGGAAAAACGCGTAAGATTACTTACCTTTGTTAAACATTTCCACAACTTTTTATTGAGAACGTTTTTAAGTATATTCAAAAGTAAACTAATAAAAGGAAACCCTGTATACGATTACCCAGCTTCAAAAATGACCAATTAATGTCCCATCCTTGTTTCATTTGTCACAGCGATCCACAAATTGCCTGTAAAGAGCCAGAGTAGACCAGGCACAGTCGCTCCCGCCTGTAATCCCAGAACTTTGGGAGATCGAGGCAGGCGAATCCCTTTAACCCAAGAGATCAGCCTGGGCAACAGAATGATACTCTGTTTCTACAAAAGAAATTTTTTTTTTTTTTGAGACAGAGTCTCGCTGTGTCGCCCAGGTTGGAATGCAGTGGCGCAATCTCAGCTCACTGCGACCTCCACCTCCCGGGCCTCCAGAGTAGCTGGGATTACAGGCGCCTGCCACGCCTGGCTAATTTTGGGGGTTTTTTTGTTGTTTGTGTTTGGAAAACTCTGCCCCTACCGCAAAATCTCTCTCTCTTTCCCTCCCCCACAAAGAGGCTCCCTTATCTCTCACTTTACATACCGGCCCTAGCCCTCCCGCTGACCAGCTTCCCGCCCAGCAGTTCAAACTGACCAACAGTTGCCCACCACCTCGGCTTTTGGCTTCCCCACCCCCCAGCCCTTCAGCCCCCTATAAAACAACCCTGCCCCTCTGAGCGGCGCGGCCATTCTCCTCTTCCTCCCGGCTGGTCCGCCTGGAGGCTCTTTCCTCTCAATAAAGCCTGAACTTAAGGAATTTCCTCTAGCCTGCGGTCCGGTTTTTTCCGAACGAGCTCAGTCTTCCCGCAGAGGGTAGGTCGGACAGTTTGTTTGTTTGTTTGTTTTTAGTAGAGACGGGGTTTCGCCAGGTTGGGCAGGCTGACCTGGAAATCCTGACCTCAGGTGATCCGCCTCGGCCTCCCAAAGTGCTGGGATTACAGGCATGAGCCACCGTGCCCGGCCAACAAAATTTAATTAGGTTGGCCTGGTAATGCACGCCTGTAGCTTCAGCTGTTTAGAAGCTAAAGAGGAGAATCGCTTGAGCCTAGGAGTCAAGGCTGCAATGAGCTCCAGTGGTGCCACTGCACTCCAGCCTGGGCCACAGAGCGGGACACTGTCTCAAAAAAATACAAATAAAAAGAGCCAGAAAGTAAATGTTACAGGCTTTGCAGCCCATTCTGCTTGGAACTTGCTTAACGAAAATCAAATGAACAATTTTTGCAATATGTGAAAATTAGATGAAATTCAAATTCAAGTTTCAGTTCCAAAATTTTATTGGAACACAACCATGCCCATTCCTTTAATATTGTCTATAGCTGCTTTCACTGCACCATAGCAGAACTGAGAGTAATTGCTTGCAAATTATGCCTTCAATTCTTTATACTGAAATTACATTTTACATTGAGCATTTCTCCTTGGTTGTTCATTAGGCATGTGAAATTTTTATGTCAAAACTTTGGGGGGAAATTATACTCTTCCTGTGGGATCCCCTATTTTAGTACTTAGCAACTCTATCTTACCGTTGGACTTGCTCAATCCAAGAACCTAGGAAGTATGCTTGCCATCTTCCTCAGGTACTTCACATCCAACCTAATCTTTTCAACCATATCTCCAAAATATATATAACCATCTCTCCACACTTCCTCCCTTAAGTGGATGGTGGTAACTGTTAAAATAGTAGTAGTAACCATTATCTTTATTTCCTTTTATTTTCCTTTTTAAATTAGAGGCAGTGTCTTTGTATGTTCCCCAGGCTGGTCTTGAACTCCTGGGCTCAAGGGACCCTCCTGCCTTGGCCTTCTGAAGTGCTGGGACTCCAGGTGTGAGCCATTGCACCTGGCCATGGCTACAGTCTTTAAAATGGTTTAAGTTACTACAAAATCTTTTCTGGTTTATTGTAATAGCCTTCCAACTTGTTTCCCTGACTCTGCCCATGACTCTCCCCACAATTCATGGATTATTCTCAACATAGCAAACGGTGATCTTTTAACATGGAAGTAAGATGTCATTTCTCGCTAAAAAGCCTCCAATGGCTTCCCATTCCACTTTAAAAGGCCTGCAAGGACCTACTTCATTTTCCTCCAACATTTTCCTCTCTAACTTCTCCAGCCATTCTGGCCATATTTACCTTATTTGAGACACAACTTCTTTGCTGCTTTTTGAAGGCACAAAGTACACTCCAGCCTCAGGGATTTTCACATTCTATCCCTTCTATCTGGACATCTGTTTTCCCCAGATGTCTGCATAGAATCTTTAAGAATCACCTTATCCAGGCTGGGTGCAGTGGCGCACACCTGTAATCTCAGCATTTTGGGAGGCTGAGGCAGGAATATGCTTGAGGACAGGTGTTCAAGACTGAGCACCATAGTGAGCCCCCACCATCTGTATAAAAATTTAAGAAAAAAAAATTAGCCCAGTGTGGTGGTACTTGCTTGTAGCCCTAGCTACTTGGGAGGCTGAGGTGGGAGAATGAGACTAGGAGTTCAAGGCTGCAGTGAGCTATGATCATGTCATGCACTGCAGCCTAGGCAACAGAGCAAGACCCTGTCTCTAGAAAAACTAAAACAAAAAGAATCACCTTATCCATGAAGCATTCCTAGACCCTTCTTGCCAAAATAGCAACCTCTCTTCCTTCTTACTTTTTCACTGTAGCACTTATCAGGTGATAGTAATATATCATTTGTTTGTCCGGTATGTGTTCCCCCTAATAAAATGTAAGCACCATGAAAACAGGGACTTTGTTCACTGCTGTATCTTCAGGTTTTTGAACAGTTCTTGAACACAGTAGGAACTCAATAAATATTTCCAGACTAATATGAATGAAAGAAATTAGCTGTTTCACCATATGCTTCTATATCCCCAGTCTATCCAGTTTTTCTATAAACTGTTTCTTTACAACATGTTCGACTCTTCAAAAGACTAGCACTATAAAACATAATCAATTTGTAAACTAGAGCAAAAAGTAATAAATGTGTTATCTAGAAACAAAGGTTGATAATATCGTACAACTTGCTTCTTAAACTTTCATGTGTGTATTAATAACCTGAGGATCTTGTTAAAATGCTGATTTTGATTCAGTAGGGCTGGGATTCAGTAGGTCAGCACTCTATCAAGCTCCCAAGTGATGCCAGTGCTACTAATTCACAACCACATGTTGAAAGAGTCCTACAGTTAATAGAGGATGCATTCTGCTTTGTTTTGATGGTAGTACTGATAGATTTGCATGGATTCATCCATCTATTCTCATTTTATTCCCCTTGTGTCTGACTAGTGACACAGATTTGAAGAGGTGTGATCTGTGGCTGTGACACAAAACCAAACCAATTGCTACGTATAGGCACTGAATCTCCGAGCATGACTTTATTGCAGTTACAGCTAGAAAGAGAGAAATACATTGTCTAAGATGCCAATATGATGGTCCCTACTGGGACTCAAAGGATAGCAGTATTTTGCTTTGATACCTGTCATAGAAGCAGCCCTCAACTTTGCCAGCAAATAGGAAGATTCCAGAGGACTGACCCTCAGTGAACTCCCAAAGAACTAAAACATGTAACCTGTGTGTCCCTTCTTTCTGTTCCATAGGAGGTCTCAAGCTATGTATTGACAAGGAGAAAACTCAGGAAACTTATCTGTATTGTCTCTGGGAATCTACTAGTTTGTTCTCTTTTCTGTATGATGATTCAACTAAGGCTGCTGACCATCAAGCTTCTGTGAACAGGATTATCCCAGTTTATTATCTTCTTTCCCTTTTCCTTTAGACAAAATACCCAGTGGATATTAGTAGAGCATTAAGTAATTCTTTTTCTGAAGGATGCAAGTGTTCCCTAAAACTACAGAGAGTAGTGGGAGATGAGGAGTTATGCCTTTCTTAATTCTTTCCTTTGTACCACATACAAGGCAATAATTACAACACCTCACTGCATAGGTTTAAGTAAGATGTCCCTCCTGGATAATCCCTAGTTTCCTAGTTCTCAATTTCCTTATGTCTCTCCCCAAAGTCCTGTCTTTAAACCATTCCTCTCTATAATGTCCCCATTATCCTCACAGAACAAGAAAGGTTGGATCTCAGCCCCTTCTTGAGCGTAGCAAATTCTACTGCATTTAGGTAGCATGTAGGTGTAAGCTAGATGTCAACATTCTGCCTCTGTTGAGGCTTCTGATGGCTCCCAGGAGTGGGGATAAGCTTTGGTTTCATGAGTGAGGCCCTCAACAACATTGAGGTGTTTCTCCACCAATGAAACTACAGCTACTTTTTCTCCCAATGTACCTTAAGATAAGCACAGTTTCCACCTTAAGAACATTTTCTTTCATAACACTATATGATCTAGAAGTTTCTAAAATAGCCTGTCCTTTTATGTTAAAAGTATATATCTGGCCTGATTTTCATGAAAAAGTCCTCCACATTAACTTAAATGGTCTTGTGCTCAAATAGCTTCTCAGTTTATGTCACAGGTGAGTTTCAGTTAATCTCACCAGATATAACCTTAGAATGCCACTAAATTAATTAACGGTTACACCTGCCAGCTGGGCATGGTGGCTTATACCTGTAATCCCAGCAGTTTGGGAGGCTGAGGCAGGTGGATTTCTTGAGGCCATGAGTTCAAGACCAGCCTGGTCAACATGGCGAAACCCCATCTCTACTAAAAATACAAAAATTAGCCAGGCAAGGTGGCACACGCCTGTAATACTAGCTACTCAGGAGGCTGAGGCATGCGAATCACTTGAACCCAGGAGGTGGAGGTTGCAGTGAGCCGAGATCATGACACTGCCCTCCAGACTGGGCAACAGAGCAAGACTCTGTCTCAAAAAAAAAAAAAAAAAAAACCTGGCAAGGCAGTTGGACTATTCATATTATTCATATCTCTTGGTCAGAGCATTATTTCCTCATACAAAAAATGTGTAAGGAAGTAAATTATATTCTCAGGGTTGCTTTTTCATCATGAGTCATAACAAGTAAAACTAATTGGATTAACATGATGGATAGTGTCATCTTTTATAATAGCCTGCATGCAACTATTTCCACTATGTGCCAATCAAAAGCAGATACTTGGTTCTGCTAGACAGGGCATAGTTTCCCATAGGCAGATCTGGAGACATGTGGCCAAGTTTTCGTTCTTTGACATCCCTTTCCTAAATTGCATCCAAGCTATCTTTCTTCTATCCACACTTTTTTAGTTAGCCTGTCAGCATTCAGATTTTCTGATCTTTTTAAAAAAACACCTTTGGTTTTGTTGATTTTCTTTATTAATTTCCCATTTCAATTTCACTTGTTTCTGCTCTAATTTTTGTTATTTCTTTTCTTCTCTTACTTTGGATTTAATTTGCTCTTCCTTTTCTAGTTTCCTATGGTAGAAGCTTATTGACTTTATATCTTTTTTTTTCTGATATTCAGTGCTACAAAATTCCCTCTGTTTTGGCTACATCCCTCAAATTTTCATCAGTTCTATTTTCATTTTCATTTATTTTAAAATATATTACAATTTCTCTAGATATTTCTTATTTGACCCCTGTGTTATTTAAAAGTGTGTCATGTCACCCAGGAGCAATGGCTCAAGCCTGCAATCCCAGTACTTTGGGAGGCTGAGGCAGGCGGATGGATCACTTGAGGTCAGGAGTTCAAAACCAGCCTGGCCAATATGGTGAAACCCCATCTCTACTAAAAGTATTAAAATTAGCCAGGTGTGGTGGCCCATGCCTGTAGTCCCAGGTACTCAGGAGGCTGAGGCACAAGAATCACTTAAACCCAGGAGGCAGAGGTTGCAGTAAGCTGAGATCACACTACTGCACTCCAGCCTGGGTGACAGAGTGAGAATCCATCTCAAAAAGTAAAAAGAAAAAGAAAAAAAGAAGTATGTTATGTAATCGCCCAAGTATTTTGGGATTTTCCAGAATAATAATAGGTAACAATAACAATGTTTGAACAAACTGTTTTCTGTTAGACTAAGAAAAATAAGAGTTTGTGTGTGTGTGTGTGTGTATTTTTTTTTTTTTTTTTTTGAGACAGAGTTTTGCTCTTGTTGCCCAGGCTGGAGTCCAGTGGTGTAATCTCAGCTTACTGGAACCTTTGCCTCCCGGGTTCAAGTGATTCTCTTGCCTCAGCCTCCCAAGTGGCTGGCTGGGATTATAGGCACACACACTACCACACCTGGCTAATTTTGTATTTTTAGTAAAGATGGGGTTTCACCATGTTGGTCAGACTGATCTCGAACTCCTGACCTCGAGTGATCCACCCACCTCAGCCTCCAAGAGTGCTAGGATTACAGGTGTCAGCCACCGCACCCAGCCACCCTGGTTATTTTTAAGTGGTTCCTTTTTCATTTCCTTCCACCTGCTGGAAACAAGAGGAAATTTTTCTCTAATACTTACCATAAGAATCTAGTCAAGCTCGGCCCGGCGCGGTGGCTCACCCTGTAATCCCAGCACTTTGGGAAGCCGAGGCGGGTGGATCACAAGGTCAAGAGATCGAGACCATCCTGGTCAACATGGTGAAACCCCATCTCTACTAAAAATACAAAAAATTAGCTGGGCATGGTGGCGCGTGCCTGTAATCCCAGCTACTCAGGAGGCTGAGGCAGGAGAATTGCCTGAACCCAAGAGGCAGAGGTTGCGGTGAGCCGAGATCATGCCGTTGCACTCTAGCCTGGGTAACAAGAGCGAAACTCCGTCTCAAAAAAAAAAAAAGAATCTCGTCAAGCTCCTGGAGGTAAAACTCACAGGAGTATTGTGGCTTGCTCCATAACTAGCCCTCCCTCCTCTAGAGCTTTTTACCCTCTGGCACGTCCACTCTGAGCCTCCAATAGCTTGTCAGTTGCAGTTCAGGTTTTCCTACCCTTGTTCCAGTTCCTGGGGAGATTTATGCTGTCTGTATTTGCCTCTCTCGCTCTCTCTCTCTCTCTCTCTCTCGCTCTCTCTCTCTCTCTCTCTCTCTGTCTCTCCAATTTTGGTGGCAGGAGTTTACCTTGTGACTTCATTTCTCTGGTGAATATAGGAAGAATTGTTGATTTTTCCATTTGTTCAGCTTTTTATTTGTTGTTAGGATAGAATCTTCCAAGCTCCTGGACATCAGAATTGCCACACAATTGTAATACCACACAGTTGTCTCAGCTACAGTGTCAGACATGTGCATGAAAACACTGTGATTATGATTATGTTGACAGGAATGTGGGTGTTCTCAGAACTCCTCAGCCACCTATTTACAGACTTTTTTATTAAAGTAGAATGTGAGGCCAGGTGTGGTGGCTCATGCCTGTAATCTCAGCACTTTTGGAAGCCAAGGTGGGAGTCTACTTGAGGCCAGGAGTTTGCAACCAGCCTGGCCAACATAGCAAGACTCTGTCTCTACAAAAAATAAAAAAAATTAGCCAGGCATGGTGGCTTGTTCCTGTAGTCCCAGCAGGAGGCTGAAGCAGGAGGACTGCTTGAACCCAGGTGTTTGAAGATGCAGTAATCCATGATCATGCCACTGTACTGGGCAATAGGGTGAGACTCTGTCTCAAATATACTAAAACAAAAACTAAAATAGATTGTATATTCTTCTATAGAATCACAAAACTAAACAATTGGATGTTACTGTAGAGATCGTTTAATTCAGTGGCCCCATTTTATTTATTTATTTTTTATTTTTACTTTTATATTTTTCAAGATCTTCAAGGTACCCATTTTAAATATTTAAAAACTGAGGACTGAATCTGTATCTAACCAAGCCTCTAGACCAGTGCTGTCTGACACAACTTTCTGCAGTGAAGGAAATGTTCCACATCTGTGCTGTTAACTGCAGTAGACACTAGCCATATTTAGCTATTGAACAATCGAAATGTGGCTTGTACAACCAAGAAATGAATTTTTAGTTTTATTTAATTTTAATGTACATAACCACATGAGGTTAATGGTTACTATCCTGGACAATGAAACTCCAGAGCTAATCTGCATTGTAGGAAGCACAGAGGATAGAGGATCCGGAGAGTTGAGAGATACCACCAAGTAATTCGGATGCTTATGAAAGCTTTCCAGTGGAGAGTATGCCTGAGCTAGGCTTTGAAGAGATGTTAGAATTCCAGTGTCCAGAAAGAAAGAAGAATTCTGAAAAGAGAAGGTCCTGGGTAAAAGCTTGACTCCTGAAGAAATTCTCTTCTGTGTTTTGAGAAAACCATATCTTACTTGATGAGTCTATCTGGGGTAGAAGCAGCAAGACTATGAACTTGTTTGCAAACAACTCACCATGAGTCCCTGAATACAGCTCAGTAATTTACATTTCACTTTGTGTAAAATTAAAGTTTTTATGCAGGGATGTAACAAGATTAAAACTACATTTAATGTACTAGACCCTGTGATATCTTGCTCAAGGCAACATGTAACCATGTGTGTGCACACACACGCACACAGAATGCAGTAATTAAAATTAAGTTGAAACATGAAAGAAAACCACTTCAGTTTCATTTGTAATAAACTTCCCATACTGACTGAAAAGTTAATTGAAAGTTAAGACTTCCACATCCTAGAGTAGAGAAAAATTATTTAATCAAGAGAAAAAAGGAATTACAAGAAATTCTTGTTTAAACATTAGCATTTTCTCTTTTAAAATTTTTTCCAAATGTGAAGAAAAGAAAAATTTGAGACTAGAGACATTTGTTCTCTTAAGAAAGCAGCTTTCTTGAAGTTCAACTGTTCTAGTTCAAATTTAAGTTAATCAATATCTGAGATCTCTTGTTATGCATCAAGGAACCTTTTTTCTTTACAGCATTATAATACTAAGATAATTAAAAAGGAAAAAAAAAAACAAAAAAAACCCTTGTGTAATTTCTGCCCCTGTACCTGCTCATCTCAATTAGTTTTTCTCCTTTGCATTATTTTAAGAGCAAATAATGCACGTTATTTCTTGACATTAATCTATCACCATTCCTAAGAATTATATCTGGCACTGTGTTTTCAGTTTTTTGTTTGTTTGTTTGTTTGCTTGCTTGAGACAGAATCTCGCTCCGTCGCCAAGGCAGGAGTCATTGGCGCGATCTTGGCTCACTGCAACCTTTGCCTCCTGGCTTCAAGCAATTCTCCTGCCTCAGCCTCCCGTGTAGCTGGGACTACAACTGTGCACCACCACATCCACCTAATTTTTCTGTATTTTAAGAGATGGGGTTTCACCATATTGGCCAGACTGGCCTCGAACTCCTGACCTTGTGATTTGCCCATTTCTGTCTCCCAATGTACTGGGATTATAGGCATGAGCCACCTCACCCGGCCCCTAGTTTTTTAGATACTTGTTTTGACTTGTATATTCATTTGATTTATCAGGTAAGATAGTATCAGGAAAATATTTCCTTTTACTTTTTCTGTTTGAGTAATAAAGTAGATTAACAATTATCAATTTATTTGGAATTAAAATTATGGGATCTAGAATTTCTGTAGTAAATGGCTCTATGACTCAGGACTTTATCATACTACATTAAAATTTTAACAGTAATAAAATAGGTGACACTTTTTTAACAGAAATAGATCTGATATCCAGTAGTTCCTACTTAAATTGACAGTTTGACACATATTAAGGCGGTCAACTCAACAGTGACTAAAATACAAACGTGCCACAATTATTTTTCTTTTTCTTTTTTTTTTTTTTTAAACGGAGTCTTGCTCTGTCACCCAGGCTGGAGTGCATGACATGATCTCAGATCAATGCAACCTCTGCCTCCTGGGTTCAAGTGATTCTCCTACCTCAGTCTCCCAAGTAACTGGGATTACAGGTGCTGCACACCACCATGCCCAGCTAATTTTTATATTTTTAGTAGAGATGGGGTTTTACCATGTTGGTCAGGCTGGTCTCGAGCTTCTGACCTTGTGATTCGCCCACCTCAGCCTCCCAAAGTGCTGGGATTATAGGTGTGAGCCTGACCAAATGTGCCACAATTTTTAAAAGACATCTCTGAAAGAGTTACATATTTTATTTCTTCTATTTTAGAGCCAGGATTTTGCTTTGTTGCTCAGGCTGCAGTGCAGTGACATGATCACAGCTCAGTGCCGTCATACCAGCTGATTTTTAAATTTTTTCTGGAGATGAAGTTTTGCTATAGTTGCCTAGGCTGGTCTCAAACTCCTGGCCTCAAGCAATCCTGCTGCCTTGGCCTCCCAAAGTGCTGGGAATACAGGCATGAGCCACCACACCTGGCCTCCTATTTTATTATAATGGATTTAATATAGGGGAAAAGATCTTCTGTTTATTGAGTATTACATTCCCACATTTATTTTCTGCCAAAAGGATCATTGGATTTTATTAATCACATGATTCATCACCATAAAATACATTAGAAGGTCAAGAAGATTATAGTTTCTCAGCTGTGAATAATCAGATAAAAAACGGTGCTCCAAAGAAATAATGAATGTGGCTGTGGAGAAAAGAGAATGCTTATACACTGTCGGCAGGAATATAAATTGGTTCAGCCACTGTGGATTGCTGTTTGGAGCTTTCTCACAGAACTTAAAATGGAACTACCATTCAACCCAGCCATTCCATTACTGGGTAGCTATTCAAAAGAAAATAAGTCATTCTACCAAAAAGACACACATAGCGAATGTCCATTGCAACACTACTCACAATAGCAAAGACATGGAATCAACCTAGGTACCCATTACAGTAGTTTGGATAAAGAGAATGTGGTACATATATACCATGGTATACCACATAGACATAAAAAAGAAGGAAATCATTGCATGTCCTTTGTAGCAACATGGATTCAGTTGGAGGCCATTATCCTAAGTGAATTAACATAGAAACAGAACACCAAATAACACATGTTGTCATTTATAAGTCGGAGCTAAACATTGGGTATTCATTGACATAAGGATGGCAACACTTTGGGAGGCCAAGACAGGTGGATCATGAGGTCAGGAGTTTGAGACCAGCCTGATCAATATGGCAAAACCCCACCTCTACTAAAAAAAAAAAAAAAAAAAAATACAAAAAAAAAAATTAAGGCCGGGCATGGTGGCTCAGCCCTGTAATCCAAGCACTTTGGAGGCCAAGGCGGGCAGATCACCTGAGATCGGGAGTTCAAGACCAGCCTGACCAACATGGTGAAACCCCGTCTTTAAAATAAGAAAAAAAAATTTTTTTTTAATTAGCTGGGCGTGGTGGCTTGTGTCTGTTATCCCAGCTACTCAGGAGGCTGAGGCAGGAGAATTGCTTGAACCCAGGAGACGAAGGTTGCAGTGGGCCGAGATCATGCCACTGCACTTCATCCTGGGTAACAGAGTAAGACTACTTATCAAAACAAAAACGAAAAAAAAAAGGTGACAACAATAGACACTGGAGACTACTAGAATTGGGAGGGTGGGATAGGGGAAAATGCTGAAAACCTATTGGGTACTAAGGGACTATGTTAACTTTTCTTCCCGAGTCCACAAGGGGAGTGGTTTCAAAGGCAAGAACTTCCCAGCATCATCCCTTCATTCACGTCCCCATCTGGGAACTAGAGTTCTTTGTCTAACTTTTGCCCACAAGGGCTAGGTAGACTGCCCAGGTGAGCTTCCTTTGTTTAGAAAGCCCACCAAAGCCTTGGAAGGAGGGGCTCTATTGTGAGCCAGGCAGCCAATCTGACATCAAAGTTCATTTATCAATCACTCCAGAGGAAGTTTCGAAGAACTCCTCTCACTGGACGAGAACTTAAATGGGACAGGAGTAACTCTGGGGTTAAACTCCCCCTACTCCCTTACCTATAAAATTTCCCTCTCTGGGATCCCCTCTCATGGCAGCATGGGAGCCTTCTCTCTCTCTCTTTTTACTCGTGTGGACTCCATCTCTGGATCCCCTCTCACAACAGCATGGGAGTTCTCTCTCTCTCTCTCTTTCTCTCTCTCTCTGCCTAATAAATCACTTTCTGCAAAACTCTTTGGGTCCAATATTTATTTGAACGAGCCCACTGCACCTCCAGGGCCTCTTCCCCCATTCCTGAGGCAGGGGAGGCCAAGAACCTGGGACACCCTGTTATAGTACTATGCTCACTTACTGTGCAACCAGATCATTCATAGCCCAAACCTCAGTATCACTCAATATACCTATGTAACAAACCTGCACATGTACCACCTGAATCTAAAATAAAAGTTGAGGGCAGGCCTTGGTGGCTCAAGCCTGTCATCCCAGCAGTTTGTAAAGATAGCTTGAGTTCGAGAGTTTGAAACCAGTCTAGGCAACATTGTGAGACTCTGTATCTACAAAAAATAAAAAATTTAGGGCCAGGTGTGGTGGTTCATGCCTATAATCCCAGCACTTTGGGAGGCCCAGGCAGGCAGATCACCTGAGGTCGAGAGTTTGAGACCAGCCTGACCAACATGGAGAAACCCCATCTCTACTAAAAATACAAAATTAGCCAGGCATGGTGGCTCATGCCTGTAATCCTGGCTACTCAGGAGGCTGAGGCAGGAGAATTGCTTGAACCTGGGAGGTGGAGGTTGCAGTGAGCTGAGATTGTGCCATTGCACTCCAGCCTGGGCAACAAGATCAAAACTTTGTCTCAAAAAAAAAAAAAAAAATTTAGCTGGATATAGTGGTGCACATCTGTAGTCCCAGTTACTCAGGAAGCTGTGGTGGAAGATCCCTTGAGCCCAGGAAGTAGAGGCTGCAGTGAGCCATGATCACACCACCAGACTCCAGTCCAGGCAACCGAGTGAGACCCTGTGTATAAAAATAAAAGTTGAAATTGTAAGAAAAAGAAATAAGTATGAATGAAACAAAAGCTTGTTTCAGTATACATTTAGAGGGAAAAGGATAGAACATTTAAGAAAACATTGTTGGTTTTTTTAAACTTTTTTTTTTAAGTTTCCCAATAAGAAATCAAACAGCCTCTGTAAAGGACCCTTATTTGAATAACTTTTAGAAATAGAAACGACATCATAAAAGCCTAGTTTCCCAATTATATCTTTTTTTGTTTGCAGTTATCAACTCTAGTCCTGTTAAAAGATTTCTGATGTTATAGTGGATATTGGAAGATCATTTTATAGAACCACTAGGGTGGAGGTAGAATGTGGAGTTATTGTTTAATGCATAAACAGTGTCATTTTGGGATAAAAAATTCAGGAAATGGATAGTGATGGTTGTACAATGTGAATGTACTGAATACCAATGACCTGTATACTTAAAACTTATTTTATTTTATTTTATTTTGAGATATAGCCTTGCTCTGTTGCCCAGGCTGGAGTGCAGTGACATGATCTCGGCTCACTGCAATTTCTGCTTCCGGGGTTCAAGCAATTCTCCCACCTGAGGTCCCCCAATTACAGGTGCTTGCCATCACACCCAGCTAACTTTTTAGTAGAGCCAGGGTTTCACCACATTAGCCAGACTGGTCTTGAACTCCTGACCTCAAGTGATCCACCCTCCTCAGTCTCCCAAAGTACTGGGATTATAGGTGTGAACCACCAGGCCTGGCCTTAAAACTTTTTTTAACTGAATGTTTAATACATTTTTAGGGATAAAAAGAATGCAACAAGAAAGAATTTTGTGATTACATTAGACATTTATATAAAAGATGTTCCAGCTGGGCACAGTGGCTCACGCCTGTAATCCCAGCACTTAGGGAGGCCAAGGCAGGTGGATCACGAGGTCAGGAGTTTGAGACCAGTCTGGCCAATATGGTGAAATCTCGTCTCTACTAAAAATACAAAAATTAGCGGGGCATGATGGTGCCTGCTTATAACCCCAGCTACTTAGGAGGCTGAGGCAGAAGAATCGCTTGAACCCAGGAGCAGAGGTTGGAGTGAGCCAAGATTGCGTCATAGCACCCCAGCCTGGGTGACAGAGTGAGACTCCATCTCAGAAAAAAAAAAAAAAAAGAGAAAAGATGTTTCAACAGGGCTTGGCGGCTCATGCCTATAATCCCAGCACTTTAGGATCCCAAGGCAGGAGGATTGCTTGAGTCCAGCATATCCAGACCAGCCTGGGCAACATGTCAAAATCCCTGCCTCGACAAAACATACAAAAATTAGCCAGGCACAGTGGCATGTGCCCATAGTTCCAGCCACTCAGGAGGCTGAGGCAGGAGGATCACTTGTGTCGAGAGGTCAAGGCTGTAGTGAGGTGTGTTTATTCCAGTACAGCCTGGGCAGCAAAGTAAGACATCACCTCAAAAATAAAATACAATAGTAAAATAAAAATTTCATTTTTAAAAGAAGGCCCTCTATTTCCCTATTTTTCCTACCTTCCTCAGAGCACTAAATAATAATTACTACTTTTATGGACAAGCTGCTTCATTGTGTTAGTGGACATTATATCTTTATGTTTAACATCATTACCACCCCCCAAAACTCTACCCATTTCACTGCACAGACTCACTGCACTGTTTCACAGTAAAACTCTGCTCCACTACAATTAGAAGAGCCCCGAGAAATTAGAGCAAACAGTAGTGAAATTCATAGGCACGAATGACAGAGGACCAAAAATTTTAAAGTACTGATTTAGTAACAAGAGTATCTACTGGCACAAATGTTTTATTTAATCATATTATTAAAACAGCAATAAGGCTGGGCGCGGTGGCTCACACCTGTAATCCCAGCACTTTGGGAGGCCGAGGTGGGGGGATCACAAGGTCAAGAGATCAAGACCATCCTGGTCAACATGGTGAAACCCCGTCTCTACTAAAAATACAAAAATTAGTTGGGCATGGTGGCGCACGCCTGTAGTCCCAACTACTTGGCAGGCTGAGGCAGGAGCATTGCTTGAACCCAGGAGGCGGAGGTTGCAGTGAGCCGAGATCACACCATTGCACTCCAGCCTGGGTAACGAGCAAAACTCCATCTCAAAAAAATAAAATAAATAAAATAAAACAGCAATAATAGAAATGAAAGCTACATTAATGAAAAAAGAATTCAGGAGTGAAGTCATTAAATATAACTAACAACGTTTTAAAAATAGATTCCATCAATTTCCTGATTAGTATCAGGTAAATATCGAATCCATCAATTCTGATTTCTGGTCTCAGAGAAAAAGGTCAGAGACAATTACAAAGAAGGTGCTTCATATTATCAGGTCTTTTTTTTTTTCTTTTCTTTTTCTGAGACAGAGTCTTGCTCTGTTGCCCAGGCAGGAGTTCAGTGGTTTGATCTCTGCTCACTGCAACCTTGACCTGCTAGGCCCAAGCAATCCTCCCACCTCAGCCTCCTGAGTAGCTGGGACCACAGGTATGCACTACCACATCTACTACTTTTTGTATTTTTCATAGAGAAGGGGTCTTATCATGCTGGCCAGGCTGGTCTTGAACTCCTGGCCTCAAGTGATCACCTGCCTTGGCCTCCCTTGATATGGTTTGGCTGTGTCCCCAACCAAATCTCATCTTGAATTATAACTCCCATAATTCCCACATGTTGTGGGAGGAACCCAGTGGGAGGTAACTGAATCATGGGGGCAGATATTTCTTGCGCTATTCTCATGATAGTAAATAAGTCTCATGAGATCTGAGAGTTTTAAAAAATGAGAATTTCCCTGCACAAGCTCTCTGTCTGCCTGCCGCCATCCAGGTAAGATGTGACTTGCTCTTGTTTGCCTTCCACTCTGATTGTGAGGCCTCACCAGCCACATGGAATGGTAAGTCCATTAAACCTATTTTTCTTATAAATTGCCCAGTTTCAAGTACGTCTTTATCAGCAGCATGAAAACCAACGAATACGCTCCTAAAGTGCTGGGATTACAGGTGTGAGCCACCATGCCAGCCATCAGGTCCATTTTTTAAATGATGAAATCCTTTGGGAAAATCTCTTTAGTCTTTGTTTTTATCAGATTTCTGTTGGGCTTTTTGTTGACAATCCATTTATGTCTGCATCGTTACAGTCTACTTTGCCTTTATTTCTATCATTGTATTCCTGCCTATCTTTTCTAGGCCATATATGATGAATAAAAGGAGAAATCAGAGAGTAGGTGGATGGCTCCAGGAATATTTTGTAGATTCAGAACAGAGCTGGAATAATGATTCAAAGAATGCACACCACTCTTCCAGGCTTGAGCTCCTAGACATGAGAGCCAAAGCTGTCCATGTGATAAAACTATTCTCCTTGTGGAAAAAAAAGAGAGAAAGAAATTTGACCCTCTCTGGTACTAAAGTAGAAGGCGGGACTCAACTCTGGACCAGATTGAAGACTGGCTGAAACAGGGAAGAGGTGAAAACACTTCTCCATAAAACACACCCACCAGTTCCATGACAGTTTACTCATTCCATGGCAGTAACCTGGAATTTACTACCTCTTTTCTATAAATTTCTAACTAACCTGCCCTTTAATTTGCCTGTAATTAAAAGTGGGTATAAATGTGACTGCAGAACTGTCCGTGAGCTGCTACTCCCCACACACTGCCTATGGGGTAGCCCTTGAATTCCTTCCTAGGGAAAGCCAAGAACATTCCCAGGCTGAGCCCCAGTTTTGGGGTCCACCTGCCATGCAAAACCATATGCAGGAAACCACTCCAAGTAGACAGTAGACCATTAATAAGAAAGGCGAAACTATAAAGCTTTTAGTAGATAGTATCCACATGATCTCTGGGTAGGAAAATTTATTTTAATTCTAAAATACACAACATAAAAATTGCAGCCCATGCGATAACTTATACTTGCAATTCCAACACTGTGGGAGGCTGAGGTAGTAGGATCCCTTGAGGCCAGTAGTTCAAGAATAGCCTGGCCAACAAAGGGAGACCCTGGTCTCTACAAACATTTAAAAAAAATTACTGGCCAAGCACAGAGGCTCACACCTGTAATCTCAATGCTTTGGGAGGCTGAGGAGGGTGGAGCACTTGAGGTCAGGAGTTCAAGACTAGGCTGGCCAACATAGTGAAACCACATCTCTACTAAAAATACAAAATTTAGCCAGGTGTCATGGTGGGTGCCTGTAATCCCAGCTACTTGGGAGGCTGAGGCATGAGAATCACTTGAATTTAGGAGATGGAGGTTGCAATGAGCCGAGATCACACCACTGCACTCCATCCCGAGTGACAGAGCAAGACTCTGTCTCTAAATAAATAAATATATTCGACCAGGAGCGGTGGCTCACGCCTGTAATCCCAGCACTTTGGGAGGCTGAGGCAGGTGGATCATGAGGTCAAGAGATCGAGACCAGCCTCGTCAACATGGTAAAACCCTGTCTCTACTAAAAATACAAAAAATTAGCTGGGCATGGTGACATGTGCCTGTAATCCCAGCTACTCAGGAGGCTGAGGCAGGAGAATTGCCTGAACCCAGGAGGCGGAGGTTGCGGTGAGCCGAGATCGCGCCATTGCACTCCAGCCTGGGTAACAAGAGCAAAACTCCGTCTTAAAAAAAAAAAAAATTAAAAATAAATAAATAAATATATTCTTCCTTATGATGAATTTTGATAGTTAATGAATTGTTAATTTAGAGTTAAATCTGGTTATAACATGGTCTCTGGAGTAAAATGTCTTGGGTTTAGATGCTAGGTTCTTGATTTCCTAGACATATAATCTTGGGCAAGGTATTTAATCTTTTTGAATTTATTTGCTTTTACATAAAATTGGGATAATAATATTCAGGCCAGTTGTGAGGATTAACTTATAAATATAAAGCATCTGGCACTCAAAAAATTTTTAGCTGGGCATGGTGGCTGACGCCTGTAATCTCTGCACTTTGGGAGGTCAAGGTGGGAGAACTGCCTCGGGCCAGAAGTTGGATGACAGCCTGGGCAACATAACGAGAGACCTGTCTCTACACAAAATTTTAAAAAGCAGATTAAGGGCTGGGCACGGTGGCTCACACCTGTAATCTCAGCACTCTGGGAGGCCAAGGTGGGCAGATCACCAGAGGTCAGGAGTTAGAGACCAGCCTGGCCTACATTGTGAAACCCTGTCTCTACTAAAAATACAAAATTAGTTGGGCGTGGTATCGCATGCCTGTAATCCCAGCTACTCAGGAGGCTGAGGCAGGAGAATCGCTTGAACCTGGGAGGTGGAGGTTGCAATGAGCCAAGATCACAGCATTACACTCCAGCCTGGACAAGAGGAGTGAAACTCTGTCTCACATATATATATAACTAATTAAATAAATAAATAAAATAGAAAGCAGGCTAAGGTGAGAGGATAGCTTGATGACTTTAGGCATTTGAGGCTGCAGTGAGCCATGATCACCTCATTGCACTCCAGACTGGGAGACAGCGTGAGACTGACTTTTTTTCTTAAGAAAGGAAAAGTTATCTATTATTTTATTAAACTATGCAAGTAATATATGTTAAATGAAGAACATCTTTAAATGAAGAACATCTTTATTTTCCAGCATTGTTGACAGTCCAAAAGCTGCTAAGCTTGGGGAAGGGCAGGCAAGTTAAAAGGAAAGTACATGCTGCTAGGTAGCAAGTCATTAGGTAATTCTTTTGAAACACTAAAGTTTGTATTGTAGTTTCCACATATGTTACTGAAAAAATAAATCATTAAACATATTGTCATTCACTGTGTAATTTAATGTCTATGTACAAAGTCCATGCAGTATTTCAGAAGTTAATACAATTCCCTTTTTATAACAGTGATTCTGTGCATTTCTGCTCATTTTCTCAGTCCTTTATTATGCCTTCAGTCCTTTATTATGAGCAGAATTATTTCAAATTCAGGGCAAGTAAGGAAATTTTAAAATTCTAAGATTTAATGGTTGTGGCTTAGATAATCTCAAATATAAAAGTTACTCACCTAAGTATTATAGTAGGAGTCTGATACTACCTGCAAGTTCTTTTTTTTTTTGAGGCAGAGCCTTGCTCTGTTGTCAGGCTGGAGTGCAGTGGCACAATCTCAGCTCACTGCAGCCTCTGCCTCCTGGGTTGAAGCAATTCTCCTCTGCCTCCCAAGTAGCTAGGACTACAGGCGCATCCCACCATGCCCAGCTAATTTTGTATTTTTAGTAGAGACAGGTTTCACTATGTTGGCCAGGATGGTCTCCATCTCTTGACCTTGTGATCTGCCCGCCTCAGGCTCCCAAAGTGCTGGGATTACAGGCGTAAGCCACCGTGCCTGGCCGCAAGTTCTTATGTCTATATAATTTCAACTCCAAATTATTTATACATGTAATACTAATAAACATGACATTTATTCCCTGAATTGAGTGTCTTCAGCTATTAAGTAGAAAAATAATATTTACACTCAACTCTATCCACAGAAATTTTGTGAAGAAAAATTGAGCAACCTGTGAATACACTTCGAAATGAAGTAACAAATCCTACCTATCTTATGAGGAAAATATAAAGCTCAGATGAAATATAGTATATATAACAGGATTTTCTACAAACCACAATTCAATGCTGTCCACCAACTGATACCAACTGATAAATTGCTTTGCTAGTTTCCCAGGACTGAAGGTCACATTCCCTGGAGAATACAAGAATAGCTACAGTTTTAACTAATTAGTATAGCAGTAAAACCACAAAAGGTTTTCCTTGAATGCCACTCTGGATTTGACTGAATTTCTCGAAAGTCTTACATCCTTAATTTACCTTTTTGGTTTTTGTTTTTTTGAGACAGAGTTTCACTCTTGTTGCCAGGGCTAGAGTGCAATGGTGCCATCTTGGCTCACTGCAGCCTCCACCTACCGGGTTCAAGCGATTCTCCTGCCTTAGCCTCCTGAACAGCTGGGATTACAGGCACATGCCACCATGCCCAGCTAATTTTTTTGTTTTTAGTAGAGATGGGGTTTCATCATGTTGGCCAGACTGGTCTGGAACTCCCGATCTCAGGTGATCTGCCCGTATTGGCCTCCCAAAGTGCTGGATTACAGGCATGAGTCACAATTCCTGGCTCTTAGTTCACTGTTTTAAAAGTTCTTCAATTCATTTTGGTTCCCAGTACTGTTCATGTAGTATTTCATGAATGCTGTCTTATTTACTGGCTTGGTATCTCTGAATTTTAACTAGATTCACCTACTATAATTTGAATTATTTTGCTCTGTCTTTTCAATTTAATATTCTAGTGTTTTAAGTATAAATGTTTCTCAAAGTGCCCTGGCATTTAGAGTTGAGAAGAGAAAAATGGGAAAAGATACTATTCCATTGAAATTTGTATTAGTAACTAGCTGACTTCCTTGGAGTTCCTCCTAAAACTCAGTAACTATCATTGACATCATTCAAACAAATGAATACATGCTGCTCACCCTAAAGCACCACACGTGGATTTGCCTGTGTGAAGCCACATGATCACAAATCAACATCTTCCCTGTGACCTTCAATTTGGTAATCTGGTTCTCCTACTTGAAACAACTTTTTTCAGTCCTTTTTTTTATTTTTTGAGGTGGAGTCTCGCTGTATCACTCAGGCTGGAGTGCAGTGGTACAATCTCTGCTCACTGTAATCTCTGCCTCCTAGGTTCAAGCAATTCTCCTGTCACTGTCTCCTGAGTAACTGGGACTACAGGTACATGCGACAATGCCCAGCAAATTTTTGTATTTTTAGTAGAGACAGGATTTCACCATATTGGTCAGTCTGGTCTCGAACTCCTGACCTCAGGTGATCCACCCATTTTGGCCTCCCAAAGTGCTGGGATTACGGAAGTGAGCCACCGCACGCAACCAATGCTTTATCTTAATGAATGATATGTGTGTCTGAATAATTCTTTATTATACTGTGGTATATGAATTTTAGCTGCTCTGGAAGATGACTATATTGTTTATGTGATTCTTTGAACTTCCTAAAGTGGATTTTCTGTGAACCACAAAATCTACAAGTTGGATCATCATAAACATATACCCTTAAGTTTGATGAATATTTTTGGTCATTTTTGTATGATTCAGTAATAAATAGAGACTTAATGTAACTTAAATTGATCAACACAAGGGAAACGTACCTTGTGTTTGGCAATCCAGATTTAACCTTAATATCATTGTCTTGTCTAATGCCATAACTAGATTTTCTTCTATGTTCCACTTAATTTTCGATTTTCATAACAGAACAAATTATTTGGTAATTTTAGGTACTTTTAAAGTCATTACGTAATTATATGTGATTCAATAGTGACACTAAATGAATGTCTTTTTTTTTTTCTTGAGACAGAGTCTCACTCTCTGGCCGAGGCTGGAGTGTAGTGGTGCGATCTCCACTCACTGCAACCTCCAGCTCCTGGGTTCAACCAATTCTCCTGCCTCAGCCTCCCGACTAGGTGGGATTACAGGTGCCTTCCATTGTGCCCAGCTAATTTTTTATATTTTAGTAGAGATGGGGTTTCACCATCTTGGCCAGGCTTGTCTCAAACTCCTGACCTTGTGATCCATCCACCTTGACCTCCCAAAGTGCTGGGATTACAGGCATGAGCTACCGTGCCAGCCTTTTTTTTTTTTTTTTTTTTTGAGATGAAGTCTCACTCTGTCGCCAGGCTGGAGTGCAGTGGTGCAATCTCAGTTCACTGCAACCTCCCCCTCCTGGATTCAAGCAATTCTCCTGCTTCAGCCTCCCTCCCGAGTAGCTGGGACTACAGGCGAGAACCACTAAGCCCAGCTAATTTTTCTATTTTTAGTACAGAGGGGGTTTCATCATGTTGGCCAGGACGGTCTTGATCTCCTGACTTCGTTATCCACCCTCCTCGGCCTCCCAAAGTGCCAGGATTACAGGCATGAGCCACTGTGCCCAGCCTAAATAAACATCTTTTTAAGACTTTGGAGTCAGACAATTCTGCCCTTTCCAGATGACCTGGGGAAAATTATTGATCACTTTGGACCTCTGCATCTAAAAAAAAAAATGGAGACAACAATACCCTCTTTAGAATACATGAAATCCCCCATTCCTTACAACTTGCCTACTCCTTTCAAAGGTGAATCTAAAAAGTGAAAAATTAATTCCATTGTTTTGGGAGTTAGGTTTCTATTGGAAGAGTGGGTGGGGGAAGCCCATCACGTTGGGAAGATTGGTTAATTGAAAAAATATCTGTTTAAACTTTACTTATCCTCTGCAACCAAATAATTTCAATATACTAAAAAAAAAAACACACACACACACACATAAGAAAGCTATAGGAAACTTTAGATAAATGTTTATCTACTATCTAGTTGAAGGAAGAGAATGCTTTAAGCATAGAAGTTATCAAAATTAAAAGGCAAACTACAAACCAGGAAAAGTAACAGAAGGGTTAGTACACTTAATTTATAAAACATGCTGCGCTTCACACAATAGCCTTGAAGAAAAGTGAGCTAGATCTAGTATAGTGACATGATAACAAATCTGAGACTAAAATAGGTGTCCACAATTAAAACAACAAAACTATGCATTACACTGCTATATAACAAAGAATTTGACTTTTCTTTGTCTGTGATTCCTGATAGTGAATCTTGGAATTTCTCAAGTACTACGAATGTCTTTGTTAGTCATGAGCACCTTGAATCACGCCTGAGTTTATGCAATGAGATGACACATGGTGGACCCCTAGAGAGCTTCAGGATGGGAGCTGGTCACGCTAGAAAGATCGAACATATAATTAGAGGGTTGGGTTGGGGCTCTGAGCCAATGATATCAATCCAGCCTCCTGTCCTCCAGGAAAGAGAGGGAGACTGAAGAATGAGTTCAGTCTTGGGCCAATGACTCAAGCAATGATGCCTATGTAATAAAACCCCCATAAAAACTCAGGACATGAAACTCAGTAGATCTTCCTGGTTGGTGAGTATATTGATATGAAAGGAGAATAACATGTCCTGATTCCATGAGGAGAGGGCACAGATATACCGAATTCAGGACCCTCACAGACCTTATCTTATGTATCTGTTTATTTGGTCATTTCTGGTTTGTATCCTTTCTAATAAAAGTGTGGTTGTATGTATAGTACTTTCCTGAGTTCTGTGAGTTGTTCTAGCAAATTATCAAACCTAAAGGGGGATGTGGGAACCTCTCAGATTTGTAGTCAGTTAAAAGTGCAGGCGGAGCTGGGCATGGTGGCTCACACCTGTAATCCCAGCACCAGCACTTTGGGAAGCCAAGGCAGGCAGATTACCTGAAGTAAGGAGTTCGAGATCAGCCTCAACAACATGGTGAAACCCTGTCTCTACTAAAAATATAAAAAGTTAGTCAGGGTGCGGTGGCTCATGCCTATAATCCCAACACTCTGGGGGGCCACAGCAGGCGGATCATCCGAGGTTAGGACTTCGAGACCAGCCTGATCAACGGTTGAGAAACCCCGTCTCTACTAAAATTATAAAAATTAGCCAGGCATGGTGGCGCATGCCTGTAATCCCAACTACTCAGGAGGCTGAAGTAGGAGAATCACTTGAACCCAGGTGGTGAAGGTTGCAGTGAGCCGAAATCGTGCCATTGCACTCCAGCCTGGGCAACAAGAGCGAAACTCTGTCTAAAAAAAAAAAAAAAAAAAAAAAAAAACACTAGTCGGGTGTGGTGGCACATTCCTGTAATCCGTCCGAGCTACTCAGGAGGCTAAGGCAGGAGAATCTCTTGAGCCCAGGAGATGGAGGTTGCAGTAAGCCGAGATCGTGACACTGCACTCCAGCCTGACTGACAGAGCAAGACTCTGTCTCAAAAGAAAAGAAAAGAAAAAGAGTGCAGGTGGATCCCGCCTGTGACTGACATTTGAAGTGGGAGCAGTCTTGTTGGCGATCACAATTTTTTTTTTCATGAAATGGGGTCTCACTTTGTAACCCATGCTGGAGTGAGGTGGCACAATCTCAATTCACTGCAAGCTACCCTTCCTGGGCTCATGTGATCCTCCCACCTCAGCCTCCTGACTATCCGGGTCTACAGGAGTGTGCCACCACACACAGCTAGAGATAGGGTCTTACAATGTTGCCCAGGCTGGTCTTGAACCCCTGGGCTCATGTGATCCTCCCACCTCAGCCTCCTGACTATCCGGGTCTACAGGAGTGTGCCACCACACACAGCTAGAGATAGGGTCTTACAATGTTGCCCAGGCTGGTCTTGAACTCCTGGGCTCATGTGATCCATCTGCCTCAGCCTCTCAAAGTGCTGGGATTACAGGCGTGAGCCATTGCACCTGGCCGAGATCACACTTTTTAATTTGTGTAGTCTGCACTAACTCTGAATGGTCAATGCTAGAACTGAATTGCAATACACCAGTTGCTGTCAGTCAGAATAAACACCAATTACATAAAAAGTATTAAGAGGGATTGGAGCCCGCGTTGAATTCGCAAACGGTGAGTCAGTGCTGCATTTCCAGACTGATCTTTGTTGCCCACAGAACGGGGAAACTCCCAAGTATAAAAAGACACGGGACGCCAGGCAGTAGGTCTGCCTGGCGAAGCCGGCAGCCGGGGCGGCGGCGGCCGGCCCTACCCAGCAATCCCCACAGGGCGCGCTTGTCCGGGTGCCTTGTTGAACCAGCAACCTGAGACTTGAGAGGGCTGGACTTGAGACTGAACGAGACTTGCACAGTAGCCCAGCCCAGGGGATTGCAGGGACAGATCGTTTGGGATACCCAGTGGGACGAACAAAACCGCGATTTCAAACTATCCCGGGCAGACGGTCCGAGACGCTCTGTGGGGGAGGGGCGTCCACCACTACGGAGCAACCTGCCCCAACTGATATACACGCCCACTGCTGAGGCAGCCAGCCGTTGCCGAGGCAACCCGCCCCAACTGAGATACACGCCCACTGCTGACGCAGCCAGCCGTTGCCGAGGCAACCCGTCCCTACTGAGATACACGCCCACTGCTGACGCAGCCTGCCGTTGCTGAGGCAACACGCTACAACGAAGAGACTCCGCCGCAGGGCGTGGCGGAGACCACAGCAGAGCCGGCAGGAACAGCGCGAATCACACAACAGCAGGGCGGAGCCTCGGCAGCCAAACAGTGGCTAGTCTGCCTTCGAGCTGGGCAGGACACCTGATCGGACATCCAAAAATAAAGCCCAAACCCCTCAACACAGAGCATTTGAGAAAAAAAAAAGGGTTGTGTAATGAGCTGTGTTGCAGCAGAATCAAACATAGCAGCCTAACAGCCCTGAATGAACAACAGAGTGCACAGCTCAGCAATTAAACCCCTATAAAGTACAAACTGTCTCCTCAAGCAGCTCCCTGACCCCTCTATATCCAAAAGACTGTCATTAGGCAGGCATCATCCTGGGACAAAGAGAGCAGAAAAAGAAACTGGTAGCATCCCTCGCTGTGCCACGGCTACTAGAGGTGCACCCCAGACAAGCAGGGTCTGGAGCGGGCCTCAACAGTCGTACAGTGAAGGGGCCAGACTGGTAGAAGGAAAACCAAGCAACAGAAATACTTCATCATCAACATTCTGGGTGTCCACTCAGAGACCCAATCGAAAAGTCAGCAACTACGCAGACGACCAGCGGACAAATCCGCAAAGATGGGAAGAAACCAGCGCAAAAAGGAGGAAAACACCCCCCGAAACCAGAACACCTCGCCTCCTAGAAAGGACCAAAACTCCTCACCAGCAAGGGAACAAAGCTGGACGGAGAATGACTGTGACGAAATGACGGAATTAGACTTCAGAAGATGGATAATGAGAAACTTTGGTGAGCTAAAAGATCATGTATTAAATCAATGCAAAGAAACTAAGAACCTTGAAAAAAGATTTGAAAAAAGATTCGAGGAAATGATAACAAGAATGGATACCTTAGAGAGGAATATGAATGAATTAAAGGAGCTGAAAAACACAATACGAGAACTTCGCGAAGCAAACGCAAGTTTCAATAGCCGAATTGACCAAGCAGAAGAAAGAATATCTGAAGTCGAAGACCAACTCAATGAAATAAAACGAGAAACCAAGATCAGAGAAAAAAGCGCAAAAAGGAATGAACAAAGTCTCCAAGAAATGTGGGACTATGTGAAAAGACCTAACCTACGTTTGATAGGTGTACCAGAAGGGGACGAAGAGAATGAATCCCAGCTGGAAAATACTCTTCAGGACATCATCCAGGAAAATTTCCCCCACCTAGCAAGACAAGCCAACACTCAATTGCAGGAAATACAGAGAACACCACAAAGATATTCTGCAAGAAGAGCAACCCCAAGGCACATAATCGTCAGATTCAACAGGGTTGAAATAAAGGAGAGAATACTAAGGGCAGCCAGAGAGAAAGGTCGGGTCACCCACAAAGGGAAGCCCATCAGACTCACAGCAGATCTCTCGGCAGAAACACTAAAAGCCAGAAGAGAGTGGGGGCCAATATTCAACATTCTTAAAGAAAAGAACTTTCAACCCAGAATTTCATATCCAGCCAAACTGAGCTTCAGAAGTGAAGGAAGAATAAAATCCTTTGTGAACAAGCAAGTACTCAGAGATTTTGTCACCACCAGGCCTGCTTTACAAGAGCTCCTAAAAGAGGCACTACACATAGAAAGGATCAATCAGTACCAGCCATTCCAAAATCACACTGAATGCTAAAGAGCTTCAACATAATGAAGAATCTACAACAACTAACAGGCAAAACAGCCACTTAGAATCAAAATGGCAGTATCAAATTCACACATAACAATATTAACCCTAAATGTAAATGGACTAAATGCACCAATCAAAAGACACAGACTGGCAAATTGGATAAAAATCCAAAACCCATCCGTGTGCTGTATCCAGGAAACCCATCTCACATGCAAGGATACACAAAGGTTCAAAATAAAGGGATGGAGGAAGATTTACCAAGCTAATGGAAAGCAAAAAAAAGCAGGAGTTGCAATTCTCATCTCTGATAAAATAGACTTTAAAGCAACAAAGATCAAAAGAGACAAAGAAGGCCATTACATAATGGTAAAAGGATCGATACAACAAGAAGAGCTAACGATCCTAAACATATATGGACCCAACACAGGAGCACCCAGATACATAAGGCAAGTTCTTAATGACTTACAGAAGGACTTAGACTCCCACACAATAATAGTGGGAGACTTTAACACTCCACTGTCAATACTAGACAGATCAACCAGACAGAAAATCAACAAGGATACCCAGGGCTTGAACTCAGACCTGGAGCAAGCAAACCTGGTGGACATTTACAGAACTCTCCACCCCAAATCCACAGAATACACATTCTTCTCAGCACCACATCACACCTACTCTAAAATTGACCACATAATTGGAAGTAAAGCACTGCTCAACAAATGCAAAACAACTGAAATCATAACAAACAGCCTCTCAGACCATAGTGCAATCAAGTTAGAACTCAGAATTCAGAAACCAACCCAGAACCGCACAGCTTCATGGAAACTGAACAACTGGCTCTTGAATGTTGACTGGGTAAACAACGAAATGAAGGCAGAAATAAAGAAGTTCTTCGAAACCAATGAGAATGAAGACACAACGTGCCAGAACCTCTGGGACACATTTAAAGCAGTCTCTAGAGGAAAGTATATAGCAATAAGTGCCCATATGAGGAGAATGGAGAGATCCAAAATTGACACCCTATAGTCAAAATTGAAAGAGCTAGAGGAGCAAGATCAAAAAAACTCAAAACCCAGCAGAAGACAAGAAATTACTAAGATCAGAGCCGAGCTGAAGGAGATTGAGACACGAAAAACCCTTCAAAAAATCAATAAATCCAAGAGCTGGTTTTTTGAAAAGATCAACAAAATAGACAGACCACTAGCCAGATTGATTAAAAATAAAAGAGAGAACAACCAAATAGATGCAATAAAAAATGATAAAGGGGAAATCACCACAGATTCCACAGAAATTCAAACCATCATCAGAGAATATTACAAACAACTCTATGCACATAAACTAGTAAACCTGGAAGAAATGGATAAATTCCTGGACTCCTGTGTCCTCCCAAGCCTAAACCAGGAGGAAGCTGAAACTATGAATAGACCAATAACAAGGTCTGAAGTTGAGGCAGCAATTAAGAGCCTACCTCACAAAAAAAGCCCAGGTCTAGATGGGTTCACAGCCGAATTCTACCAGACACACAAGGAGGAGCTGGTACCATTCCTTCTAAAACTATTTCAAACAATCCAAAAAGAGGGAATCCTTCCCAAATCATTTTATGAGACCAACATCATCCTGATACCAAAACCCGGCAGAGACCCAACGAGAAAAGAAAACTTCAGTCCAATATCCATGATGAACATAGATGCAAAAATCTTCAATAAAATATTGGCAAGCCGATTGCAACAGCAAATCAAAAAACTTATTCATCATGATCAAGTAGGATTCATCCCGGGGATGCAAGGCTGGTTCAACATACGCAAGTCTATCAACGTAATTCACCACATAAACAGAACCAAAAACAAAAACCACATGATTATCTCAATTGACGCAGAGAAGGCATTTGACAAAATTCAACAGCCCTTTATGCTAAAAACCCTCAATAAACTCGGTATCGATGGAATGTATCTCAAAGTAATAAAAGCTATTTATGACAAACCAACAGCCAATATCATACTGAATGGGCAAAAACTGGAAGCATTCCCTTTGAAATCTGGTACTAGACAAGGATGCCCTCTCTCACCACTCCTATTCAATATAGTACTGGAAGTTCTAGCCAGAGCAATCAGGCAAGAAAAAGAAATAAAGGGTATTCAAATAGGAAAGGTGGAAGCCAAATTGTCTCTATTTGCAGACGACATGATAGTATACCTAGAAGACCCCATCGCCTCAGCCCAAAAACTCCTGAAACTGATAAACAACTTCAGCAAAGTCTCAGGATATAAAATCAATGTGCAAAAATCACAAGCATTCGTCTACACCAATAACAGACTTAAAGAAAGCCAAATCAAGAGCGAACTGCCATTCGCAATTGCTACAAAAAGAATAAAATACCTTGGAATACAACTCACAAGGAACGTAAGGGACCTCTTCAAGGAGAACTACAAACCACTGCTCAACGAAATCAGAGAGGACACAAACAGATGGAGAAACATTCCATGTTCATGGTTAGGAAGAATTAATATCGTGAAAATGGCTATACTGCCCAAAGTAATTTACAGAATCAACGCTATCCCCATCAAGCTACCATTGACTTTCTTCACAGAACTGGAAAAAACCACCATGAACTTCATATGGAACCAAAAGAGAGCCCGCATAGCCAAGTCAATTCTAAGCAAAAAGAACACAGCGGGGGGCATCACACTACCGGATTTCAAACTATACTACAAGGCTACAGTAATCAAAACAGCATGGTACTGGTACCAAAACAGAGATATAGACCAATGGAACAAAACAGAGGCACCGGAGGCAACACAACATACATACAACTATACAATCTTTGATAAACCTGACAAAAACAAGCAATTGGGCAAGGATTCCATGTTTAACAAATGGTGTTGGGAAAACTGGCTAGCCATGTGCAGAAAGCAGAAACTGGACCCCTTCCTGACACCTTAAACTAAAATTAACTCCAGATGGATTAAAGACTTAAACATAAGACCTGGCACCATAAAAACCCTAGAAGGAAATCTAGGCAAAACTATCCAGGACATAGGAGTAGGCAAGGACTTCATGAACAAAACACCAAGAGCGTTGGCAACAAAAGCCAAAATAGACAAATGGGACCTAATGAAACTCCACAGCTTCTGCATGGCAAAAGAAACAGTCACTAGAGTGGATCGGCAACCAACAGAATGGGAAAAAATTTTCGCAGTCTACCCATCTGACAAAGGGCTGATATCCAGAATTTACAAACAACTCAAGCAGATTTACAGGAAAAAAACAAACAAGCCCATTCAAAAGTGGGCAAAGGATATGAACAGATACTTTACGAAAGAAGACATATATGAGGCCAACAATCGTATGAAAAAATGCTCATCGTCACTGGTCATCAGAGAGATGCAAATCAAAACCACATTGAGATACCATCTCACGCCAGTTAGAATGGCGATCATTAAAAAATCTGGAGACAACAGATGCTGGAGAGGATGTGGAGAAAAAGGAACACTTTTACACTGTTGGTGGGAGTGTAAATTAGTTCAACCATTGTGGAAGACAGTGTGGGGATTCCTCAAGGCCTTAGAAATAGAAATTCCATTTGACCCAGCAATCCCATTACTGGGTATATATCCAAAAGACTATAAATCGTTCTACTATAAGGACACATGTACACGAATGTTCATTGCAGCACTGTTTACAATAGCAAAGACCTGGAATCAACCCAAATGCCCATTGATAATAGACTGGATTGGAAAAATGTGGCACATATACACCATGGAATATTATGCAGCAATCAGAAATGATGAGTTCGTGTCGTTTGTAGGGACATGGATGAATCTGGAGAACATCATCCTCAGCAAACTGACACAAGAACAGAAAATGAAACACCGCATATTCTCACTCATAGGTGGGTGATGAAAAATGAGAACACATGGACACAGAAAGGGGAGTACTAAACACTGGGGTCTATTGGGGGGAAAAGGGGAAGGCCAGTGGGAGGGGGAGGTGGGGAGGAATAGCCTGGGGAGAAATGCCAAATGTGGGTGAAGGGGAGAAGAAAAGCAAAGCACACTGCCATGTGTGTACCTACGCAACTGTCTTGCATGCTCTGCTCATGTACCCCAAAACCTATAATCCAATAAAAAATTAAAAAAAAAAAAGTATTAAGAGATGCATCAAAGAAAGATTGCCAAAATATTAATGGTGGTTATCACCAGAAAGATTTAAGGTGAATGTTATTGTTTTAAAAACATCTTTTGGCCAGGCACGGTGGCTGACGCCTGTATTCCCAGCACTTTGGGAGGCTGAGGTGGGCAGATCAGGAAGTCAGGAGATTGAGACCACCCTGGCCAACATGGTGAAACCCTGTCTCTACTAAAAGTACCAACTTAGCTCGGTGTGATGGTGTGCGCCTGTAGTCCCAGCTACTTGGGAGGCTGAGGCAGGAGAATCGCTTGAACCTGGGAGGTAGAGGTTGCAATGAGCCAAGATCGTGCCGCTACATTCCAGCCTGGGCAACAAAGCAAGAGTCCATCTCAAAAAAATAGAAAAACAAAAACATATTTTATGTCTTCATAGATTTTTTTATAATAATCATGTAATATGCATATGATGGGGGAAAGAAGCATTTTACATTATGGGTGGGAGGGGGAAGGAAGCTCCTCGAGACATATTTCATGAAGAAACTCAAATGTTAGTTATTATGTGACCCATTTACACATGCAGTTGTCCCTTGCTATCTGTAGGGGTATTGCTTCCATAACATTCCTCTACTCATTCAGATATCAAAATCATCATCTGAACATACTCAAGTCCCCTAGGTGGCACAGTGGAACTGCATATGGGCAAAGCCAGCCCTTTGTATAAGTGGGTTTTGGTTTTGTATCCTTTAAATAGTATAGTCTTTTCTCTCGACGTTTTTTTTTTTGAGAGACAGGGTCTTGCTCTGTTGCCCAGGCTGGAGTGCAGTAGCATGATCATAGCTCACTGCAGCCTTGACCTCCTGGGCCCAAGTGATCCTCCCACCTCGGCCTCCCGAGGAGCTGGGACTACAGGAGCTGCCATCATGCCTAGTTAATTTTTAAAATTTTTTTGTAGAAACAGAGTCTTGCTATGTTGCCCAGGCTGGTCTTGAACTCCTGGACTTAAATGATTATCTCACCTCAGCCTCCCAAAGTGCCAAGATTACAGGCGTGAACAACAGCACCTGGCCTGATACTGTATTTTCTATCTGCATTTGGTTGCAGATGGGGAACCCACTGGTGGCAACTGTATTTATTAAAAATATATGAGCCAGGCATGGTAGCTCACACCTATAGTCCCAACACTTTGGGAGGCCAAGGTGAGTGGATCACCTGAGGTTGGGAGTTCAGGACCAGCCTGACCAACATGGAGCAATCCTGTCTCTACTAAAGATACAAAAAAATTACCCAGGTGTGGTGGAACATGCCTGTGATCCCAGCTACTCAGGAGGCTGAGGCAGGAGAATCGCTTGAACCCAGGAGGCAGAGGTTGTGGTGAGTCGAGATCATGCCATTGCACTCCAGCCTGAACAACAAGAACAAAACTTCATCTCAAAAAAAAAAGAAATCTGTGAGTATAAGTGAACTGATGCAGTTCAAACCCAGTAGTTCAAGGATCAACTGTATATATACATATGTATACACACACATATACACATATATACATATCATATGTGTACATGTTAATATATGTATAAGATTAGAGATATATACAGTGTAAATTAATAAATACAGGAATATTCCACTCTAACATGCTGTTGACAGTGTGTTGACAGTGGTTATCTATAAGGAAGCGTGTAGGGGAGTGTATTTCTATATTGTTTGAGTCTTTAGCAACCCAGAATATTTATGTATTACTCAAGTAATTAAAAAAATACAAAAAATATCTCATAGAAATGTTTTTTAAAAACCACAAAGGCCACCAAAATTGAGTTTTAAAAATGCAGGTTGGGCCCAGCACAGTGGTTCATGCCTGTAGTCCCAGCACTTTGGGAGGCCAACATAGGAGGATCACCACAGCCCAGAGATTTGAGACCAGCACTGGCAACATAGTGAGATCCCAACTCTACAAAAAAACAAAAAATTAGCCAGGTGTGGTGTGTGCCTGTAGTCCAGCTTCCTAGGATGATGAGGTGGGAAGATTGCTTAAGCCCAGGAGACTGAGACTGCCATGAGCAGTGGTTGTGCCACTGCACTTCAGCCTGGGTGACAGAATGAGACCCCATCTCTAAAAACAAACTAACCAACAAACAAAAAAAGTAGATTGAAATATAAAAATAGATTAAGTGAATAAATTGATATTTCACATAAGAGAAAATCTAATAAAAAATGTTAATCTTATTCTAATAAGGCACTACTTTGAGATAAAGTAAAATAATATAAATTTATAGAATGAAATTTGATAATATCAAGAAAGGCTGAGGCAGGAGAATCACTTGAACTCAGGGAGTAGAGGTTGCAGTGAGCTGATATTGTGCCACTGCACTCCAAAATAATGTCTCAAAAATAATGTGAAAAAAATACTTATGCTCTTTAAAGAGCAATTCCATGTCTAGAAATCTAAACCAAGAAATATGGTCAGAGATGTAAAATAAGAATCATTATACAAAAAATATCTGGGCTGGGTGCGGTGGCTCCCACCTGTAATCCTAGCATTTTGGGAGGCCAAAGCAGGAGGCTCACTTGAGCTCAAGAATTTGAGACCAGCCTAGGCAACATAGTGAGACCCATTTTTACAAAAATTACAAAAAATTAGCTAGCCACGGAGGCATGCACCTGTAGTCCCAGTTACTCAGGAGACTCAGGAGGCAGAGTTGGAAGGATTGCTTGAGTCCAGGAGGTTGAGGCTATAGTGCCACTGCACTCCAGCCTGGGTGAGAGAGTGAGACCCTGTCTCAAAAAAAAAAAGTCATAAAAAATTAGAAATAACTAAATGTTCAACAATATGGGGAAATGGATAAATTCATGTGATATATCTATATTATGCATCCATTAAAAATAATAATTTTGAAGAAACTTTAAGGCAATGGAAAAATGCAATGTAATACTCATTTCTGAAAAAAAAAAACAGATAATTGCATGTGATCCAAATTACATTTAAATAAGACAAATAACTGCCAGATTTTAAACATAAATTTTTTCCTTTTTCTTTTTTTTGAGACCAAGTTTTGCTCTTGTTACCCAGGCTGGAGTGCAATGGCACAATCTCAGCTCACCACAACCTCCACCTCCTGGGTTCAGCTGATTCTCCTGCCTCAGCCTCCCGAGTAGCTGAGATTACAAGCATGGGCCACCATGCCTGGCTAATTTTTTTGCATTTTTAGTAGAGACAGGGTTGCTCCATGTTGGTCAGGCTGGTCTCGAACTCCTGACCTCAGGTGATCCACCTGCCTTGGCCTCCCAAAGTGCTTGGATTACAGGCATGAGCCACCTCGCCTGATCATTTTCTTTTTCAAGGTTCCTCATTGGGAGCTTATTATTTTCATAATTTTAATTTTTAATAAATTTACTCAGTAGCAATTTTAAGTTCTGGGATACATGTGCAGAATATGCAGCTTTGTTACACAAGTATACATGTGTCATGGTGGTTTGCTAGACCTATTAACCTATCATCTAGGTTTTAAGCCCCACATGCATTAGGTATTTGTCCTAATGCTCTCCCTCCCCTTTTCCACCACTCCTCGACAGGCCCCAGTGTGTGATGTTCCTCTTCCTGTATCCATGTGTTCTCATTGTTCAACTCCCACTTATGAGTGAGAACATGTGGCATTTGGTTTTCTGTTCCTGTGTTAGTTTGCTGAGAATGATGGTTTCCAGCTTCATCCACATTCCTGCCAAGGACATGAACTCGTTCATTTTTATGGCTGCAAAGTATTCCATGGTATATATGTGCCACATTTTCTTTATCCAGTCAATCACTGATGGGCATTTGGGTTGGTTTCAAGTCTTTGCTATTGTAAATAGTGCTGCAGTAAACATACATGTGCACATGTCTTTATAATAGAATGATTTATAATCCTTTGGGTACACTCCCAGTAATGGGATTGCTGGGTCAAATGGTATTTCTCATTCTAGATCCTTTAGGAATCCCCATACTGTCTTCCACAATGGTTGAACTAATTTACCTCCCACCAACAGCATAAAAGTATTCCTATTTCTCAGCATCCTCACCAGCATCTATTGTTTCCAGACTTTTTTTTTTTTCAGACAGAGTCTCACCCTGTTGCCCAGTCTGGATGCAATGGCACAATCTCAGCTCACTGCAACCTCTGCCTCCTGGGTTCAAGTGATTATCTTGCCTCAGCCTCCAGAGTAGCTGGGATTACAGGTGCATGCCACCACACCCGGATAATATTTGTATTTTTAGTAGAGACAGGGTTTCACAATGTTGGCCAGGATGGTCTCAATCTCTTGACCTCGTGATCTGCCCACCTTAGCCTCCCAAAGTCCTGGGATTACAGGCATGTAATCCCATGCCCAGCCTGTTTCCAGATTTTTAATGATCACCATTCTAACTGGTGAGAGATAGCATCTCACTGTGGTTTTGATTGGCATTTCTGTAATGACCAATGATGATAAGCTTTTTTCATATGTTTGCTGGCTGCATAAATGACTTCTTTCGAGAAGTGTCTGTTCATATCCTTCACCCACTTTTTGATCAGGTTGTTTTTTTCTTGTAAATCTGTTTAAGTTCCTTGTAGATTCTGAATATTAGACCTTTGTCAGATGGATAGATTGAAAAATTCTCCCATTCTGTAGATTGCCTGTTCACTCTCATGACAGTTTATTTTGCTGTGCAGAAGCTCTTTAATTAGATCCCATTTGTCAATTTTGGCTTTTGTTGTCATTGCTTTTGGCATTGCCATTTTTTTTAAAGACAGGATCTTACTCTGTCACCCAAGCTGGAGCGCAATGACAGGATCATAGCTCACTGCAGCCTTGAAATGGGCTCTAGTAATCCTATCTCAACCTCCAGAGTATTTGGAACTACAGATGTGTGCCACTATGTCTGGCTAATGTTTGTGTATTTTTGTAGAGAAGGGGGTCTTGCTATGTTGCTGAAGCTGGTTTCGAACTCCTGGCCTCAAGCAATCCTCCTACTTCAGTCTCCCAAAGTGCTAGGATAACAGGCATGAGCTACAATACCCAGCCTTTAAACAGTGTTTCAGATGTACCAGTTGTCTCTTTAATCTTTGGTTTACTGATAGAAAGGTAATTCAAATAATAAAAATATTTTAATTGACTAGATAAAGCACTGAACCTTTAAAGTACACTGGGGTTAAAGTAGCCCAAACTCTGACACTAGTTGTGATTGGATAAAAAGCCAAAACCCGTCGGTGTGCTGTATTCAGGAAACCCATCTCACATGCAAGGATGCACAAAGGCTCAAAATAAAGGGATGGAGGAAGATTTACCAAAAAAATGGAGAGCAAAAAAAAGCAGGAGTTGCAATTCTCGTCCCTGATAATAGACTTTAAAGCAACAAAGATCAAAAGAGACAAAGAAGGACATTACATAATGGTCAAAGGATCGATACAACAAGAAGAGTTAACAATCCTAAATATATATGGACCCAATACAGAAGCACCCAGATACGTAAGGCAAGTTCTTAATGACTTACAAAGAGACTTAGACTCCCACACAATAATAGTGGGAGACTTTAACACTCCACTGTCAATACTAGACAGATCAACCAGACAGAAAATTAACAAGGATATCCAGGACTTAAACTCAGACCTGGAACAAGCAAACCTGATAGACATTTACAGAACTCTCCACCCCAAATCCATAGAATATACATTCTTCTCAGCACCACATCAAACCTACTCTAAAATGACCACATAATTGGAAGTAAATCACTCCTCAGCAAATGCAAAACAACTGAAATCATAACAAACCATCTCTCAGACCATAGTGCAATCAAGTTAGAACTCAGAATTCAGAAACTAACTCAGAACTGCACAGCTTCATGGAAACTGAACAATTGGCTCTTGAATGTTGACTGGATAAACAGTGAAATGAAGGCAGAAATAAAGAAGTTCTTCAAAACCAATGAGAACAAAGACACAACATACCAGAATCTCTGGGACACATTTAAAGCAGTCTCTAGAGGAAAATATATAGCTATAAGTGCCCACATGAGAAGAGTGGAGAGATCCAAAATTGACACCCTAATGTCAAAATTGAAAGAGCTGGAGGAGCAAGATCAAAAAAACTCAAAACCCAGCAGAAGACAAGAAATAACTAAGATCAGAGCAGAACTGAAGGAGATAGAGACATGAAAAACCCTTCAAAAAAATCAATAAATTCAAGAGCTGGTTTTTTGAAAAGATCAACAAAATAGACAGACCACTAGCCAGATTGATTAAAAAGAAAAGAGAGAATAACCAAATATATGCAATAAAAAACGATAAAGGGGAAATCACCACAGATTCCACAGAAATTCAAACCATCATCAGAGAATATTACATACACCTCTATGCACATAAAATAGTAAACCTGGAAGAAATGGATAAATTTCTGGACACTTGTGTCCTCCCAAGCCTAGACCAGGAGGAAGCCGAAACTATGAATAGACCAGTAACAAGGGCTGAAGTTGAGGCAGCAATTAAGAGCCTAACACACAAAAAAAGCCCAGGTCCAGATGGGATCACAGCTGAATTCTACCAGACACACCAAGAGGAACTGTTACCATTCCTTCTGAAACTATTCCAAATAATCCAAGAAGACGGAATCCTTCCCAAATTATTTTATGAGACCAACATCATCCTGATACCAAAACCCGGCAGAGACACAACAAGAAAAGAAAACTTCAGGCCAATATCCATGATGAACACAGATGCAAAAATCTTCAATAAAATACTGGCAAACTGATTGCAACAGCACATCAAAAAGCTTATCCACCATGATCAAGTAGGATTCATCCTGCGGATGCAAGGCTGGTTCACCATACACAAGTCTATAAACATAATTCACCACATCAACAGAACCAAAAACAAAAACCACATGATTATCTCAATTGACGCAGAGAAGGCCTTTGACAAAATTCGACAGCCCTTTATGCTAAAAACCCTCAATAAACTCGGGATTATGGAATGTATCTCAAAATAATAAAAGCTATTTATGACAAACCAACAGCCAATATCATACTGAATGGGCAAAAACTGGAAGCATTCCCTTTGAAATCTGGCACTAGACAAGGATGCCCTCTCTCACCACTCCTATTCAATATAGTACTGGAAGGTCTAGCCAGAGCAATCAGGCAAGAAAAAGAAATAAAGGGTATTCAAATAGGAAAGGAGGAAGCCAAATTGTCTCTATTTGCAGACAACATGATAGTATATCTAGAAGGCCCCATTGTCTCAGACCAAAAACTCCTGAAACTGATAAGCAACTTCAGCAAAGTCTCAGGATATAAAATCAATGTGCAAAAATCACAAGCATTCCTATACACCAATAACAGACTTAAAGAGAGCCAAATCAAGAACGAACTGCTATTCACAATTGCTACAAAGAGAATAAAATACCTAGGAATACAACTAACAAGGAACGTAAGGGACCTCTTCAAAGAGAACTATAAACCACTGCTCAACAAAATAAGAGAGGACACAAACATATGGAGAAACATTCCATGTTCATGGTTAGGAAGAATCAATATCGTGAAAATGGCCATACTGCCCAAAGTAATTTACAGACTCAATGCTATCCCCATCAAGCTACCATTGACTTTCTTCACAGAACTGGAAAAAACCACCTTGAACTTCATATGGAACCAAAAGAGAGCCCGCATAGCCAAGTCAATTCTAAGCAAAAAGAACACAGCAAAAGGCATCACACTACTGGACTTCAAACTATACTACAAGGCTACAGTAATCAAAACAGCATGGTACTGGTACCAAAACAGAGATATAGACCAATGGAACAGAACAGAGGCATCGGAGGCAACACAACATATCTACAACCATACAATCTTTGATAAACCTGACAAAAACAAGCAATGGGGAAAGGATTCCCTGTTTAATACATGGTTTTGGGAAAACTGGCTAGCCATGTGCAGAAAGCAGAAACTGGACCCCTTCCTGACACCTTACACTAAAATTAACTCCAGATGGATTAAAGACTTAAACATAAGACCTGGCACCATAAAAACCCTAGAAGAAAATCTAGGCAAAACCATTCGGGACATAGGAGTAGGCAAGGACTTCATGACCAAAACACCAAAAGCATTGGCAACAAAAGCCAAAATAGACAAATGGGACCTAAGGAAACTCCACAGCTTCTGCACGGCAAAAGAAACAGTCACTAGAGTGAATCAGCAACCAATAGAATGGGAAAACATTTTTGCAATCTACCCATCTGACAAAGGGCTGATATCCAGAATTTACAAACAACTCAAACAGATTTACAGGAAAAAAACAAACAAGCCCATTCAAAAATGGGCCAAGGATATGAACAGATACTTTATAAAAGAAGACATACATGAGGCCAACAAACATAAAAAAATGCTTATCATCACTGGTCATCAGAGAAATGCAAATCAAAACTACCTTGAGATACCATCTCATGCCAGTTAGAATGGCGATCATTAAAAAATCTGGAGACAACAGATGCTGGAGAGGATGTGGAGAAATAGGAACACTTTTACACTGCTGGTGAGAGTGTAAATTAGTTCAACCATTGGGGAAGACAGTACGGCGATTCCTCAAGGACCTAGAAATAGAAATTCCATTTGACCCAGCAATCCCATTACTGGGTATATATCCAAAGGACTATAAATCGTTCTACTATAAGGACACATGCACACAAATGTTCACTGCAGCACTGTTTACAATAGCAAAGACCTGGAACCAACCCAAATGCCCATCGATGATAGACTGGACTGGAAAAATGTGGCACATATACACCATGGAATATTATGCAGTCATCAAAAATGATGAGTTCATGTCCTTTGTAGGGACATGGATGAATCTGGAGAACATCATTCTCAGCAAACTAACACAAGAACAGAAAATGAAATACCACATATTCTCACTCCTAGGTGGGTGAAAAACAATGAGAACACATGGACACAGGGAGGGGAGCACTACACACTGGGGTCTATTGGGGGGAATAGGGGAGGGACAGTGGGAGGGGGAGCTGGGGAGGGATAGCATGGGGAGAAATGCCAGATGTGGGTGAAGGGGAGGAAGACAGCAAATCACACTTCCACGTGTGTACCTATACAACTATCTTGCATGTTCTGCACATGTACCCCAAAACCTAAAATGCAATTAAAAAAAAAAGACTCTGGGAAAATTATTTAACTCCTCTGAGTTACACTCATTCATCTGTTTAAAAAAAAAAGCATGGAACCAGATTTCCAAAATTTGTTCCGGGTCTAAAAATGTTTATGATCCACTATTATTTATTGATATCACCGATGAAGTATAAATTTCTTCCTTACACTCTGGTTTGACAGTTTGTGCAAATGTAACGGATTAATTCGAGATTGTCAGTAACATTTCGGAGGGCTGGATTCGGATTTTTAGAGTTAGAATAAACCTTATTAACCATTTACTATTGTATAGTTGTACAAACTGAGACAGAGATATTAGCTGACAGTCACAAAGGAGAAATAAAAGCAACTACCAAAAGTAAAACATCTCCCAGAGCTAATTATTAAGATCAGTGGTTTCCCAAACGGTTCCTTCTATCCACCAAAACATTTCTTTGATTAAATACTCTTAACAACAACAACAAAGCAACCGAGATGTCATGAAATTAGTGATACTTTAAATTCATGCATATTTTTATTAATGCGCTTGAACAAATCATGATATATATACATACAAGTCATATTATATATTTGTTTAGGACAAAGATTCTCAGAGCTGTCTGCAATTACTTTACAAATCCTCAGGATTAATCAACAGGCAGGGAACTACTAATATAGATAAATAACAGGGCCAGTCGGGGTGGCTCATGCGTGTTATCCCAACACTTTGGGAGGCCGAGGTGGGTGGATCACGAGGTCAGGTATTTGAGACCAGCCTGGCCAACATAGCGAAACCCTGTCTCTACTAAAAATACAAAAATTAGCCAAGCATGGTTGGTGTGAACCTGCAGTCCCAGCTACTTGGGAGGCTAGGGCAGGAGAATCGGTTGAAGCCAGGAGGCGGAGGTTGTGGTGAGCTGAGATCGTGTCACTGCACTCCAGCCTGGACCACAGAGAGAGACTCCATCTCAAAAAAAAATAATAATAATAATTAAAATGACCCCAGAATTACTATTATGTAACTGGTATAGAAGTCTGTTTCTCTGAAAGGCACACATTGATTTATAGCTACTATAAACTAGAATTTTTGTTTCATTTTGTTCTTCATCTTTTGGCTAAATTCTTCTTGAAGAGCTGAATACACCTATATTTTTGATGATCATAGCTCACTGCAGTATTGAACTCCTGGGTGATCGGGCAATCCTTCTGGGCAGCCTCCCGTGTAACTGGGACTATGGGTGCATGTCACCACATCTGGCTAATTTGTTTTGTTTTTGTTTGTTTTGTTTTGTAGAGACAGGGTCTTACTTTGTGGCCCAGGCTGGTCTCAAACTCCTGGCTTCAAGTGACCCTCTTGCCTCAGCCTCCTAAAATGCTGTGATTCCAGGCATGAGCCACCTCTACTGGCCCTAATGAATATAATAATTTTAATCTCTAAATATTACAATATATTTTCAAATGTTAACCTGAAAAGAAAAAAAGGATTTCCTTGACAAAGTTAATACATTTACATGTTTCAATCATCCTTTTTTTTTTTTTTTTTTTTTTGAGACAGAGTCTTGCTATTCAGATTGGAGTGCAGTGGTGTGATCTCGATTCACTGCAACCTCTGCCTCCTGGAGGAGGTTCAAGTGATTCTTGTCCCTCAGCCTCCCAAGTAGCTGAGATTACAGGTGTGTGCCACTGTGTCCAGCTAATTTTTATATTTCTAGTAGAGACGGGGTTTCACCATGTTGGCCAGGCTAGTCTTGAACTCCTGACCTCAGGTGATCCACCCACCTCGGCCTCCCAAAGTGCTGGGATTCCAGGTGTGAGCCACCGCGCCCAGCCTCAATCATCCTTTTAAAGTCAGAATTTATACTGTCTCTAAACATATTTGTAAAAGCAAAATAAGTGAAATAGTTTATTCAACCTCAAAATTGAATAATGTAAAAAAGATTAAACATTGATAGTTTAAGGTAGGCAATTTTTTTAAAGCCTAGAAAACAGAAAGACTTTTCTGAAATAGTTTGATGATCAAGCCTAGAAATCTGATGCCCTTCCAGGGGAAGAATGTTGTATATAAATATGATAGATTAAGGGGCATTAGACGAGTTACCCTATGTTGACACTGTATGGTAATGTCTCTTGGAGACCCCTCTTTATAGTACACGAGTATATATATTTGTTGACTAAGAAACTGAAGAGATTAATTAGTAACTAATCTAGTTTCAGATTCTTACTTCCCCTACATCCCCTCACAGATTCTAAGATGTACTCAACTGACCAGTTTGAGACTTTATTATTTTTGAGACAGAATCTTGCTCTACTGCCCAGGCTGAAGTGTAGTGGCAGGATCTCAGCTCACTATAATCTCCATCTCCAGGGTTCAAGAATTCTCCTGTCTCAGGCTCCCAAGTAGCTGGGATTACAGGTGTGTGCTACCATGTCCAGCTACAGTTTGATACTTTTTAAAATTTAATTTTAAAAGTATTATTATTATTTGATAGAGAGTCTTGGTCTGTCGCCAGGTGCCAGGCTGGAGTGCAGGGGCGTGATCTCAGCTCACTGCAACCTCTGCCTCCCGGGTTCAAGCAGTTATCCTGCCTCGGCCTCCTGAGTAGCTAGGACTACTCAGGTGCATGCCACCAGCCCAGCTAATTTTTGTATTTTGTTTTTAGTAGCGATAGGGTTTCACCACATTGGCCAGGATGGTCTCAATCTCTTGACCTTGCGATCTGCCCGCCTCGGCCTCCCAAAGTGCTGGGATTACAGGCGTGAGCCACGGGGCCCAGCCTTTATTATTATTATTATTTTTTTTTTAGACAAAGTCTACCTCTGTTGCCCAGGCTGGAGTGCAGTGGTACAATCTCAGCTCACTGCAACCTCTACCTCCCAGGTTCAAGCAATTCTTGTGCCTCAGCCTCCCGAGTAGCTGGGATCACAGGCGTGCACCATCATGCCCAGCTAATTTTTGTATTTTTAGTAGAGACAGGGTTTTGCCACATTGCACATGCTGGTCTTGAACTCCTGCCTCAGCCTCACAAAGTGTTGAGATTACAGGTGTGAGCCACCAGGCCTAACCTATTCCCTAGTTTTAAATATCATCCTTATGTTGATAATTCATACAAATGTTCATCCCTGATCCTGACCTTTACATTTGTATCACTAGGGCCTACTGAATATTTCCATTTAAAAGTCAAACAACCAGGTTCAAAAGAGAACTCTTTTATCTTCCAAATCTATTCCTCCCCATCAGAGTTCTTTCCCTCAGTAAAATCCACTACCATTCATACAGTTGCTCAAGGCTAAAACCTGGGAGTCATTTTTCATTCCTTCCTTCCTTCACTTACTTCCTTCACTGCCGCCCCAACAGATAATCAATCAGCAAGTTCTGATGATTCTATCTCCAAAAAATACTCTGAATTTGTTCATTTCTCTTTGCCTCCAGCATCAGTCTAGTTCCAAACCACCTGAACTTCCTTCTGTGCAATTGCAATAACCTAATTGGTCTCCCCATTTCCATTCATGTCCCTCTATATCACACTCTTCCGCAACGTATAAACCAAGGCATAATACTTTTCCGCTTAGTAACCTCTATGGTTTCACTTCTCTACTTAAAAACCTCTACGTTTTTCACTGTACTTAGAAGAAAATCAGCCCTATGATTACCATGGACTCCCAAGGCCTTCTGTACCTCTGACCTCATCTCATACCACTTTCTCTACTGATCTCTAAGTTTATTTGACGCTGGCCTTTATAACCTGTTGATAAAGCAAAACTGAGTTTTCTGCTTACTGCAGTGAAGAAGAATACTACCTTGACAGGTCTCAGCAATAAGAGAAGGGCAAAAATGAGACATTTATGAGGTTTAGGGGGTCTGGTTTAAGTTGGGTTTTCAGTATAGGGATCTGATTGGTATTGGGTAAAGACCACAGGCTGATGGGCCAAAGTGACCCATTAAAGACTCCTTTTCACAGAAATGAGCCTGCCTTACTACCTCTGCTATGCTCAGCCATGGTCTGGGAGCAGCCTGAGGGAAGCAGAACTTCTGCACAGCACTTTGGTAGATCCAGAGCATAGCAGCTGGGGCTATTCATCAGTTAGTTTATGCAGAGCGAAAGCTCTGAGTGACTCTTTTTCATAGCTTCCACAGCCCACTGCTTGCACTAAACAGATGAATGTCTTCCTACAGGTTCAGGGTGAAGTTCCTCCATGGTGCCTGTGGGCCCATCTTCTGAGGGCACCACAGAAGGGCCTTCTGACACTGAAGTTGATCTTGGGGTTGCAAATGGTACTCATCTCTCCCTCTTACACTAGCTATTCTAATTTCCCTCACCCGTCACCTCATAAGGTCTTGTGGGCTTATTGGTGCTGTAACGCAAACCTTAATTCCTGAAGGATCTAAGCAATCATATTGTCCACAGGACAACACTACTGCATGTGTCCACTCACAGTTACTGTGGAGAATGGGAGTACCAAAAGGTGCCCTGATGCATCATCTGGGTTCCACATTTAGTTCTCCTGTCTTACTCTCTCCTGTGGACCAGGGTCCATTACCTCTGCCGGAATGTTGATGCCTCTTCTCATCTGCTGGTCCCGGACCCAAAGGCTCCGAAGCACACACAAGCAGCCATATTGTAGTTCAATAAAAGCTTATTTCCCCTTTCAAGAGTAGCTCCCTTTGGTACTGGTACCTCCAACCCTGCAGAGTTGAAAGGACAGAAAGCACAAAATCTCCCAGTGTGTCATTGGGAATAATTATAAGTGGGGCCACTTCAACCTCTGCCACTTGAATTCGCAACCCAAGTATTCTTCCTGACGGGAACACAGCATCTTATAGTGGTCTCTGGTTTAATGCATATACTACATCTTCAAAGATATCTCTGCCTTTAGAAAGAAGTTCCAGCTTTTTTTTTTTTTTTTTTTTTTTAGACAGAGTCTTGCTCTGTTGCCCAGGCTGGAGTGCAGTCGTATCTTGGCTCACTGCAACCTCTGCCTCCTGAGTTTAAGTGATTCTCCTGCCTCAGCTTCCCAAGTAGCTGGGATGACAAGCACATGCCACCATGCCCAGCTAATTTTTTGTATTTTTAGTAGAGACAGGGCTTCACAGTGTTAGCCAGGATGGTCTCGATCTCCTGACCTCGTGATCTGCCCGCCTTGGCCTCCCAAAGTGTTGGGATTACAGGCGTGAGCCACCATGCCCAGCCACCCGTTCCAGCTTCCTCTGAGTTTACAATCTTAATAAAATGCAGTAATTTCCTTAAGAAACAACCATATCAGTTATTTTGCATAAATATTCATATCTCTCTGTAATTATATTGAATGTAGTTGCTGCCTTTAACAAAAATGACCAATTTTTTCTCCTTAGACAAAACTAGAAGACAGAAAATCAGGCAAGGTTTCGTTTTTTTTGTTTTTTTTTTTTTTTTTTTGAGACTAAGTTTTGCTCTTGTTGCTCAGGCTGGAGTGCAATGGGGTGATCTTGGCTCACTGCAACCTCCACCTCCTGGGTTTAAGCGATTCTCCTGCCTCAGGCTCCCAAGTAACTGGGATTACAGGCATGCGCCACCATGCCCAGCTAAATTGTTTTGTATTTTAAATACAGATAGGGTTTCTCTATGTTGGTCAGGCAGGTCTCTAACTCCCAACCTCAGGTGATCCACCTACCTCAGCCTCCCAAAGTGTTGGGATTACAGGTGTGAGCCACCACGCCTGGCCTTAAATTTAAGTCTTGCTCTTTTGCCCAGAGCTGGAGTGCGATGGTGCAATCTCAACTTGCTGCAACCTCTGCCTTCCAGGTTCGAGCAATTCTCCTGCATCAGCCTCCCGAGAAGCTGGGACTTTAGGTACTCACCAACATGCCTGGCTAATTTTTATATTTTTAGTAGAGATGGGGTTTCCCCATGTTGGCCAGGCTGGTCTCGAACTCCTGACTTCGTGATCCACCCGCCTCAGCCTCCCAGAATGCTGGGATTGTAAGTGTGAGAAGTTTAGATATTTTTTGCAGGTATGCAGTGGCACAATCATAGCTCTCTGTAACCTTGAACTCCTGGGCTTAAGTGATCCTCCTGCCTCAGATTCCTGAGGAGCTAGAACTATAGGCCACATGCCACCATGCTTGGTTAATTCTTGAATTTTTTGTAGACACAGGGGTCTCACCATGTTGCCCAGGCTGACTCCTGGCCTCAACCAATACTCCTGCCTTGGCCTCCCAAAGTGTTGGGATTTCAGGCATGAGCCATCGTGCCGGGCCCCTTTCATATTATCTTTATACGTTTTAAGTAGGCTATGTATATAACAAAATCCAAGGGCATTTTCACATCCTGTAAATAAGTCTTTTGTGTATGGTTTTTGTGTTTGTTTGTTTTTTGATAGGTAGGAGGATCTGAGACAGCTTTGTCGCCCAGGCTGGAATGCAGTGGTGTGATCATAGCTCACTGCAATCTCCAAACTCCTGGGCCCAAACGATCCTCTCACCTCAGCCTCCCAAGTAGCTGGGACTACAGTCAGGTGCCACCATGCCCATCTAATTTTTTTTTTATTTTTAGTAGAGACCGAGTGTCACTATGTTGCCCAGGCTGGTCTCAAACTGCTGGTCTCAATCAATCCTCCTGCCTTGGCTCATGTAATCCCAAAGTGCTGGGGTTACAGGCATGAGCCACTTTGCCTATTCTATTTTTAAATTTATAAGAAAAACAGTAAAATAAAACTGTTTAGGGACCAATGTTTTAGCTTTCATTTGTATTAATTAACTCTGTTTAACATTTGCCTAAGATCCTTCTAGACAAATGTCCAGGGTCTTTCTAGATTTCTAGATCCATAGCTTTTTACTTTTACTTTTTTCTTTTTTTGAGACAGAGTCTCACTCTTTCAACCAGGCTGCCGTGCAGTGGCTGTGATCACAGTTCACTGCAGCCTTGACCTCCCAGGCTCAATTGATCTTTCCACCTCAGCCTCCTGAGCATCTGGGACTGAGCATCTGGCACAATTAGCATGTGTCACCACACCAGGCTAATTGTTGTGTTTTTGGTAGAGATGGATTTCATCATGTTGCCCAGGCTGGTCTTGAATTTCTAGACTCCAATTCCCAAAGTGCTGGGATTACATGTGTGAGCCACTGCCCCTGGCCATAGCTAACTTTATAGAAAATAAGAAAAGGGCTTGGTTCTAAGAAAAGGGGATTTTATTTATTTATTTATTTATTTTGGGGGTTGTGGGATTAAGGTCTCACTGTGTTGCCCAGGCTGGAGTGCCATGAAATGATCTCAGCTCACTGCAACCTCTGCCTCCTGAGCTCAAGGGATCCTCCTGCCTCAGCCTCCCAAGTAGCTGAAACCACAGGTGTGGGCTACCACTCCTGGCTAATTTTTCTATTTTTAGTAGAGATGGGGTTTACTCACATTTCATAATATAATTTATGAATATGAAGTTTATATATTGTATGGAAAATGTTCATAAGATATTCCTGATTAATAGATGAGTCACTGGACAAATTTGTCCAACTTCAGTTAAATACAGAAGTTTCAGTTAAATGTAAAGTTATTAAGAATTTTAATATTATAGAAATATTTTACACACATACATATAAAGAGAGAGAGAGAGAGAGAGAGAGAGAGAGAGAGAGATGGAGTCTTGCTCTGTCGCCAGGCTGGAGTGCAGTGGCTGATCTCGGCTCACTGCAACCTCCACCCCCTGGGTTCAAGTGAATCTCCTGCCTCAGCCTCCTGAGTAGCTGGGACTACAGGCATGCACCACCACGCCCAGCCATATATATATATACATGTTAACATATATATATAAAATATATATATAAATAAATATATATATATATATATATATATATATATATGACAGAGTCTTGCTCTCACCCAGGCTGGAGTACAGTGGCATGATCTCAGCTCACTGCAACCTCTGCCTCCAGGGTTCAAGTAATTCCCATGTCTCAGCCTCCTGAGTAGCTGGAATTATAGATATGTGCCACCACGCCTGGCTAATTTTATTCGTTTTTATTTTTTATTTTTAGTAGAGATGGGGTTTCGCCGTGTCGGCCCAGCTGGTCTAGAACTCCTGACCTCAAACTATCCTCTCATCTGGGCCTCCAAAAGTGCTAGGATTATAGGCATGAACCACCATGCCTGGGCAAGATGATAAACTCTAAAGATACCCATCATTACATTTTTAATCATGATTCTAAATGTTTATAATTATAAATAATTTGTAGAAATAATGATAATGCTTATTATTTTGTCCTATAAAATCAATGTTAAGAAATATATAAAGCTTAAATTATGAGACATTCAATCTTCTTATATAAACTAGAATATTGTGTTGGTGTTAATTTCATATATAAAGTCAGGAAGAAGATCATTGTTTTTAAACCCTTTAGACCATATGGTTAACTCATTCTGATTTGTCCAGTAATTCATCCATCAGGAATATCTCATGAACATTCTCCATACAATATATAAACTTTGTATTCCTAAATCAAACAATAAAAATCCTTTACATTCTGTTTAAAAGCTCTTTTTATTGTAACCGAGGCATTTTCTTCTTTTAATTTTAATCAGAAATATATTTTTCAAAGGGAATGTTAAAAAAAGAAGCACAAAGCAATTTAATGATTTTTTTAATTTCAGAAATTAGTCTTTGGATATTCGTAGGGTGAGAACATGACAGAAAAACTGTTTACATCAATTATTCTTTAAAATTTCTCAAGGGAGGCAGACATGGTGGCTCACACCTGTAATCCCAGCACAGCACTTTGGGAAGCCCAGGCAGGCGGATCACCTGAGGTCAAGAGTCCAAGACCAGTCTGGCCAACATGGTGAAACCCTGTCTCTACTAAAAAATACAAAAATTAGTCAGATGTGGTGGTACATGCCTGTAATCCCAGCTACTTAGGAAGCTGAGCCAGGAGAACTGCTTGAACCTGGGAGATGGAGGTTGCAGTGAGCCGAGATCATGCCATTGCACTCCAGCCTGGGTGAAAGAGCAAGACTCTGCCTTAAAAAAAAAAATTCCCAAAGGAAGGAAAGGGGAAGAGAAACAGAAAGAAAAAATGAGCCAGCTTTAATCAAATACAAAGTTGTCACTGTAAAAGCCTAATTATCTTTCCTTAATTAAGGAGAGAAGACAGTTAAGATACAGGAAAACCTATTTAGACAAAAAGCCTAATTATCTTTCCTTAATTAAGGAGAGAAGACAGTTAAGATGCAGGAAAACCTATTTAGACATAAACACACGTGCCAGTGCAAACACACACATACACATGTACACAGGAGAGACAGTCAATGCAACTGGTTTAAACATTAACCCAGGCTCTTGACAATATAATTTGTGCAATTACAATGCCAGGAATTGACCAGGCATCGTGGCTCACACCAGTATCTCAGCACTTTGAGAGGCTGAGGTGGGCAGATTGCTTGAGCCCAGGAGTTGAGACCAGCCTGTGTCACATAGTGAAACCCTGCCCAAATAACTTAGCTGGGCATGTTGGCATTAGCCTGTGGTCCCAGCTACGCAGGAGGCTGATGTGGGAGGATCACTTGAGCCCAGGAGGTTGAGGCGGCATTGACTGCACTCCAGACTGAGTAACAGGAGACCTTGTCTAAAAAGATAGGCTGGGCACAGTGGCTCACACTTGTCCAGCACTTTGGGAGGCCGAGGAGGGCGGATCACTTGAGGTCAGTTTGAGACCAGCCTGGCCAACACGGTGAAACCCTGTCTCTATTAAAAATACAAAAATGAACTGGGCAGGGTGGTGGGCACCTGCAATCTGAGCTACTCAAGAGGCTGAGGCAGGAGAATCCCTTGAACCAGGGAGGCGGAGGTTGCGGTGAGCCAAGATTATGCCACTGCACTCCAGCCTAGGTGACAGAGGGAGACTCTGTCTCAAGAAAAAAAAAAGCCAGGAATTATTAATACTTGAAGTGTGGAAATGAGAGTAGAAGGTGCCTACTACATTAAACAAAGTGGTCTTTCTCTCTTAGATGAACAAGATCATCTTCTCATGTTTCAAAAGAAAGGAGAAAAGATCAGGAGAGAGAGGACAGAAGGAAATGGAGGAACATAGGGCAGGGAAGTGGAATAAAAAAGACATTATATTCAAATTGTGTTTTATAGAGATCTAAAAGATAGTTTTAAATTTTTCACATTTTTAAATAGCTGGGCATGATGGTGTGTGCCTGTAGTCCCAGCTACTTAGGAGGCTGGGGTGGGAGGACCATTTGAGCCCCCGAGTTCAAGGTTGCAGTGAGCTATGATGGCACCACTGCACTCCAGTCTGGGTGACAGAGTGAAATGGGTTTTAAGAAAGGGTTTCTTTTCTTTTTTCGAGATAGGGTCTCACTCTGTCACCCATTCTGGCGTGCAGTGGCACTGCAGCCTCAACCTCCTGGGTCAAGCAATCCTGAGTAGCTGGAACTAAAAGTGCATGCCACCATGCCTACTAATTTTTAAATATTTTGTAGAGACAGGGCCACTATGTGGTCCAAGCTAGCTTCAGACACTTTGTACAGCCTGCCAAAGTGCCGGGATTACAGGTGTGATGCTTGGCCTGTTTCTTTTTTAAATTGTATGTATTTAAGGTATACAATATGCTTTGTTGTACTTATCTTGATATACGTATAGTGATTATTACAATCTAACAAATTAATATACACAATGTCATATACTTACTTATGTCTGCTAAGAGTACATAAAATCTATTGTCTTGGCAAATTAACAGTATCCTATACAATATTGTTAAGTATCATCCTGATGTTGTTCAATGGATCGCTAACTTATTCATCCTACATAACTGTAACTTTGTACCCTTTGACCTACATCTTCTTAACCTTCAGCCCACACAATAGCCACCATTTTAGTCTCTGTTTCTATATAAGTAAAAAGTTTATTATTCCTAGGTAATACTCTCAAAATAGGCAAATAAGACCTAGCATTTGGAATGTTTGATGAAAAGTAAGAAATCAGACCATAAACCCAATGTGAACTTACCTCATTCTCATTACTGGAAAAACCCTATGCAAGAGGCTCAAAAGGCCTCAAGAAAGCACATGGTTTAAGTCGAGGGTCTTTTGCCTTTTTATACTAATCTTCTGCCATTCCCTCCACAATATTCTATGCTTCTGCCAACCTGAACTTTGTTCACCAGCCTGGAACTTCCTCTTTGATTTAGAACATTTCTTCCTTTGTCTGGATTGATAGTACTTATTACATTACAATTGGATGACTATATAACTGTGTGTCCCTACACTGAGCCCTCACAGGGCTAGAATTCAGTCTTAATAATCTTTCTATAGCCAGTTGGTAATACAATGTTTGGCTCTCAATAAATTCTGTCACTGTTGATCATGACTGGAGAGAAACATGCAACCATGTTGACTAGTCTCATCTTCAATTCATGAACATGAATTCAAATAGCCCTTTAACAAATAGGCTGAGTAATACCGTATTTCTCTAGGCTTTTCACTCTCCTAGACAATTATCTTATACCTTCTCTTTTCTCCTTAACCCCTAAGACCCTTCAATGCACCCATCTTCGCTCTACCTAAGGACCATGTTACTTACTTCAGTGAGAAAAGTGAAGCAATCACAAGAGAATTCCCACAGATTCTCACTTGTACCCACCTACTATCATCTGTATCCATGTAGTCTCCCTTCCACCTATTCATACATGAAGCATTTATGCTCTATCTAAAGCCAAAACCTTTACTTGGTCACTACATCCTATCCCCTTTCTCTTGTTCAAAAACATTTCTTCAGCAATTCTCTCCCCTCAACAACATTCCCATCTAATTTAGGTTGCTTTTCATTTATTTTCTATAAGGACACTCTGAAATCTTAAATGTGAATGTTCATTAAAAATATATACATACATATATATTTACACATAGATATGTGTATGTGTGTGTGTATATATATATACATATATGTATTTTGAGACAGTGTCTCGTTCTGTCATCCAGGCTGGAGGGCAGTGGCATGATCTTGGCTCACTGCAACCTCGGCCTCCCAGGTTCAAGCAATTCTCCTGCCTCAGCCTCCTGAGTAGCTGGGATTACAGGCACACACAACCATGCCTAATTTTTAGTAGAGACTTTATTTTTAGTAGAGATGGGATTTCACCATGTTGGTCAGGCTGGTCTCGAACTCTTGACCTTGTGATCCTGGCCACCTCGGTCTCCCAAAGTGCTGAGATAACAGGTGTGAGCCACCATGATCAGCCTAAAAAATATATTCTAAGCCACCACTGTGATACATCAGTAAACAAAAGAAGGCCAATATCTCTTTCCCTGCAGAGTTTATAATCTACCAAAAGGAGACAGAGAAACTGTAAAATCTATTCTCAACACATGGCCAAGATGACCCTTTTAAAATAATATCATGTCATTTCTTTGCTCAAAACTCAGCAGTGGCTTTCCATTTCCACTCAGAGTAAAAGCCAAAGTCTTTATAATGTTATACCTGAGCGAGTAAAGGAAAGCGCCACACTCTTGAGATTGAGTTATGAGTCCTTTATTGCCGGTGACTGAGAGACAGCTAACACCCAAAATTCTCTCAGCCCTGGAGAAAGAGTTAGGTGGTTTTTTATACCCTAGTTTGAAAAAGGAGGGGGAACCTAGCTGAAGCAATTTTTCTCACAGAAGCAGAGCAAGCAAAAAGTTAAAAGATAAACTAGAAACAATATCAGGTGCAGGGGCTTAATCTGTCACAAAAGACATACAACTTATAGATATGAGGGCTCTGGGGACTAAGCAACAGCTGCATTCCCAGGGTCTGCTGGTACCGATTAACTCGTTATCTTATCAGCAAATGCATTCCTGGGTGTGCCTGGTGTCATCCTGCCCCCGCAGCTACACACTACAGCTACATACCTAATGCAGGGAAAAAACTATAAGTGAAGAAGCTAAGATGGAGTTTGTCCAGCTTCTTCAACTAAGAATGAGTTGGTAAGGCCAACACAAGGTAGGTAAACACAATAATGGCTTATTAAGACCTAATATGATTGGACTCTCTAGTACCTCTCTGGTATTTGCTCCCACTCCAGCAACATTAGCCAACTTGTTGACTTCTAGTAGGCACGTCCCAATTTTGCAGTTTCCTCTGACTGCACTGCTCTGCATGGTATTTTCATGGCTCTTGTATTCCCTTTAAGAATTTGCTTACATGTACCTTCTCAATGAGGCCTCTCTGATTGCCCTATTTAAAATTGCTGCCTGGGCACAGTGGCTCATGCCTATAATGCCGGCACTTTGGGAGGCTGGGGTGGGGAGGGGATCACTTGAGGCCAGGAGTTCGAGACCAGCCTCGTCAACATGGCGAAACCATCTCTACTAAAAATCTAAAAATTAGCCAGGCATGGTGACAGGTGCCTGTAGTCCCAGGCACTCGGGAGACTAAGGCAGGAGAATAGCTTGAACCCAGGAGGCAGAGGTTGTAGTCAGCCGAGATTGTGCCACTGCTCTTCAGCCTGGGCAACAGAGACTCTGTCTCAAAAAAGAAAAAAAAATTGCAATCCTCTTACCCCCCACCCCGTATTTCACTCTTTTTTTGTTCAATTTTTTGTTTTGCATCACTTACCAACCTAACAAATAAGTACATAATATACATATAATATATATATAAGTACATACAGTATGCTTATGTTTATAATATAACATTTATTATTTGTCTGTCTTCCTCTACCAGAATGGCCTAGAATGTACTTTTTTAAACTCTCAAAATTCAGTAAGACAACAATTTAAGGGCTGGGCGTGGTGGTTCATGCCTGTAATCCCAGCACTTTGGGAGGCCAAAGTGGATCACCTGAGGTCAGGAGTTCGACAGCAGCATGGCCAACATGGTGAAACCCTGTCTCTACTAACAATTCAAAAATTAGCCAGGTGTGGTCATGGGCACCTATAATCCCAGCTACTTGAGTGGCAGAGGCAGGAGAATCACTTCAACCTGAGAGGCGGAGATTGCAGTGAGCTGAGATAGCGCCACTGCACTCCAGCCTGGGTAACAAGAGTGAAACTCTGTCTCAAAAAAAAAGAAAGAAAACAATTTAAAAGTGGGTGAGCTATGATGCTGGCTGTGGTTAAGAAAAGAATAAAAAACAAATAAGAAAAAAAAAAGTGGGTAAGGCTGGGCATAATGGCTCATGCCTGTAATTCCAGCACTGTGGGAGACCAAGGTAGGTAGACTGCTTGAGCCCAGGAGTTTGAGACCAACCTGGGTAACATGATGAAACCCAATCTCTACAAAAAATTAGCCAGGCATAGTGCATGTGACCGTAGTCCCAGCTACTAGGGAGGCTGAGGTAGAGAATTGTTTGAGCCTGGGAGGCAGAGATTGCAGTGAGCTGAGATCATGCCACTGTACTCCAGCCTAGGTGACAGAACAAGATCCTGTCTTAAAAGAAAAAAGAAAAATAAAAAAGGCCAGGTGTGGTGGCTCACCATAATCCCAGCACTTTGGGAGGCCAAGGTAGGTAGATCATGAGGTTAAGAGATGATTGAGACAATCCTGGCCAACAGGGTGAAACCCTGTCTCTACTAAAAATATAAAAATTAGCTTGGCATGGTGGTGTGCTCCTGCAGTCCCAGCTACTCGGGAGACTGAGACAGGAGAATCACTTGAAGCTGGGAGGCGGGGGTTGTAGTGAGCCAAGATCGCACCACTGCACTCCAGCCTGGCGACAAAGCGAGACTTCATCTCATTAAAAAAAATAAAAAGTGGGCAAAAGATTCAGACACATCATTGAAGAAGACAAATACACCATGAAAAGATGCTCAACAGTGTCAAATTAAAACCACAGTAAGATACTACTACTCACCTATTAAAATCTCTAAAGTCTAAAAACTCTTTATACCAAGGGTTGTCTAGAATACAGAGAACATGGAAGGTTTATACATTATTGGTGGGAATATAAATTGCACAACCACTTTGGAAAATCATTTGGCAGTTTCTTAAAATGTTAAATATATACCTAACATAGGACTCAGACATTCTACTCCTAGATATTTACCCAAGAGAAATGAAAGCATAAATCTCTATAAAGACTTGTACACATGTTCATGGAAACTTTATTCAAAATAGCCTAGATTTATTAATATCCATCATCAAAAGAATAAACAAATTATGATATATTCATAAAATACTACTCAGCAGCAAATGATTTATTCATAAATGCTACAATATAGACAAATCACAAAATTACTATGCTGAGTGACAAAAGCAAGACCAAAAAAGGTTCATACAATATGATTTCATTTGCAGCAAACTGATATTAAAGAAAGCAGATCAGTCGTCAGGTGATGGTGGGATGGGGTGGGAGGCAAGGAGGATTAAGTAAGCATGGATGACAAAGAGGTACTACAAACTTTTGCAGGTGATGAATATGTTCATTATCTTGATTATGGTGATGATTTCATGGCTGTATACATATGACAAAACTTAACAGATTGAATACTTTAAATATGTACAATTTATTGTATTTCAATTATACCTCAATAAAGATATTTAAAAATAAAAACCCTCCTGGTACATGATTCCCACTCTGTCTTCTGGTTTTAGTATTCTTTTTTTTTTTTTTTGAGATGGAGTCTTGCTCTTGTTGCCCAGGCTGGAGTGCAATGATGTGATCTCCACTCACTAAAACCTCTGCCTTCCAGGTTCAAGTGATTCTCTTGCCTCAGCCTCCCAAGTAGATGGGATTACAGGTGCCCATCACTATGCCTGGCTACTTTTGTATTTTTAGTAGAGACAGGGTTTCACCATGTTGGCCAAACTGGTCTTGAACTCTTGACCTCCAGTGATCCGCCTGCCTTGGCCTCCCAAAGTGCTGGGATTACAGGCATGAGCTACCATGCCCAGCCAAGTATTCTTATACCCATATCACATTACCAAAGGTTTTCCATGTTAACCATACAAATTATTTATTTTTCTCAGGAATCACTTTAGCATCCATTAATAAATAAGTTTTTTTATTTGTGAAGTTTTAAGAATTCAGTCAGCAATGAATACTTGTATTATTCAACAGTAAAACTCATAGCTAACATGTATGTGGCAAAAGTATACTAAGGCTTTGTCCTTATGACTAAGTTAATTAAGTAGAATTATAGATTTTTAAATACTAAAACAGTGTATCATTTAAGGTGTTTAAATGTCTAAGACAGCTGATGGAGAAGAGCCAATGCAGTATCCCTTCTGGAGAGATTAAGATTTCCAAGGTCCTCGAAAATAGGTACAGAGTAGAATAAAGTTTAAAAAAGAAAAAAGCAAAGAGGGAAAAAATTAATAATCTCTTCTCTTTTGACCACATACTTTGTCATTACTCCTAAAATACAAAGCTGTACTTGAAAATATCATGGTGACAAAATGTCAGGGGGTGGGGAGAAAGAATTACTTATTACATGCATTGTTTTAAAATGTTTATGCTTGGCTGAGTTGCAGGGTATTAAATGCATATATATATCTCCCCAAAACATAATACTAATAGGAGTTACTGGTAGTTACGCTTAGCACTTTCAGGGTCCCAACTGGACATAAATCTCTGGTCAAAATTCTCAGGTATTAAAGTGTTTATTCAGCATCTTCAAGATGAACAAAATTGCTACTATCTCTAAGGAAATTATAAAAAGAAAATTAACAAGTATAAGAAAAATAATGAAAAAAATACATAACAAGGGCACTATACATTAAATTGCTACACACACACACACGTTTTTAAAAATCTCTTTTTTAAACCTGGTACAAGTTAAACAACATCTTTCTCATACCCACATTATTAAGTATGTATTCTGACAGGATATAAAGATGAAACACAAGCTGGTGGGCCTTAGAATTCGAAACTCCAATGCAGGACCAGATCCCAAAAGCTATGTTTTCTATCACTTTTGTGACATTTAGGAAACATTTACCTTGCATAAGATACAAAAGCTTTTCCTTTTAAGTATGCTAACTATTTGTACAGAAAATTGCTATTGAGGCACAGGTCCACCAAGGCTATATCTACCTATAATTCACTGTAGTATATATAAAGTTCACTTGGAGGTTGGGAATGTCAAAAGTATAATGAATAAACAAGCTGAGCTGTAATTGTGAATTTCTTACTGCTAATTTTGAATGTCCAACTCACTCCTACAGATATTACACCTTATAATACGTGACACACAAAACACTATGTCAAACTTTGCTGTAGAGCTGTTAGGAGAATGCCAACATAGATCCTAAAAATTTTAGGAACTTGTATTTAATACCCTATACATTTAAAAATAATTAAACATTTTAAATATGTAAACATAGTTTTCAAAAAGTGATGCTGAGCACCTTTAAACACAATACTGATACATTGTGACTAAACATGCATTTAGATGACAATGAATCGCTTTTTAAAGAGCTACTCATTTAAATACTTACATGAACATACTGATAGCTCCAGTTTCTACCTAAAAACCAAAAGAGTATATAATTAGGGATTTAAACTTTTCTTCATGCTCTCGGTTTTTGTGGGGTTTTGTTTTGTTTTTTGGATTGTGGAAAAGTTGCACTGTTAACTTTCTGATTAAAAAACAGTATCAGAAGAGACTTTCACACAGAATGAAGTGAGAAAAATATTTTTTAACTATACCAAAGTCTGAATCCTCTGACATGTCTCATCCTTACAAGTAACTGACTGGAGTTTGTATATTAACAAGCATTTCTCCTTAGCAACTCAACATCAAAAAAGAAAGGAGTGTCTCCAAAAGAATATAGTTCAATTGGTGAAATAGCTAATAAACCATTACCACTATTGAGAGGTGAAGATTTATTATTTAGAATCTTGAAAGAAAAGGATCCCATAAAAACTAGAGTAAATGAAAAGAATATTACCTATTGTTCAACACTAAACTATAAATTATTCTGAACTTATTCCTTTTATGTACACACAGATTAAGAGAAATCTGGATTTGAGGTAACTAAGAGCTGTGTTTAACTTAGTATAACACAATCAAATTTGGCAACCTGCCTCTATAAAATGCTGACATCAAATATTTTCAATTCTTAGGAAAATGAAAATTAATTTTTATTAAAAAAATCATACATATAATTAAATATTAGCTTTGCATTAAATAGGGTATAAATAATAAACTTTATATTAAATAAAATATAAATCTAAAGGGCAAGGAACATTAGAATTCCACCTACCTCTACTATAACAGTACTTTATAATTAGATATATGTCATGTACCTGAAACAAAGTGAATTAAGAATGGGAGGCTGGACTTAGAAAAGCCGAAAATGACTCATATTCATGTAAAGTGTTAAGGTTAAATTTGATATATTGTGCATGCTTTGAATATTAACTATTAATATCCATTTAAAATCTTTATTTTTAAAATATAAAATATACCCACAAATGGTCTCTGGAGAAAACAAAAACCTTTAGGTTAATTTCCCAACAATTATAATTGATATTTCTAGTTTACCAATCTTTTTTCTTTTTCTTTTCTTTTTTTTGAGACAGAGATTCTTCTCTCGTTGCCCAGGCTGAAGTGCAATGGTGCAATCTCAGCTCACTGCAACCTCCACCTCACAGGTTCAACCGATTCTCCTGCCTCAGCCTCCCAAGTAGCTGGGATTACAGGCACCTGCCACCACATCCAGCTAATTTTTGTATTTTTAGTAGAGACTGGGTTTCACCGTGTTGGCCAGGCTGGTCTCAAACTCCTGACCTAAGGTGATCCACCCACCTCAGCCTCCCAAAGTGCTAGGATTACAGGCATGAGCCACCACACCCAGCCTAGTTTACCAATCTTTAGACAACAGATGCTTATAATGAATATACTGCTTAGTACTTATTTGGTATTTTAAATTAATATACTTACTTGAAAATATCCCAGAAGAGTTATTTTAAAGTTTTAAATATAAACTAAATTTTGAACTATAAATACTTACCTTAAAATACTAGAAATCCTAATACCATTAATTCAGTAAGAGCTCTGGCACAGAAAAATGTAACTACAAATCAAATTCTTTTTTAACCAGAGCTGGATCTTCATTACAAAGTAAGGGGGAAAAAATCCTCTGCTGTCATCAAAAAAGTTCCCCAAATTATCTGTAAACACCAAGGAATTCTATTAATCTTTCTCAATTCTCTCAATTTCTACATATTAATATCTATAGTGTTTTACTTCCAATATAGCACAAATCCATGCTACATATGTTGATTTCTGTTGCTTATCTGATTAATTCAAGTAAAAATTCTCAGTATTTACCAAGACACTTTAAATTTCTATTAGATAACCATTAGTATACTATTGATTTGTAGTTAAAAGTACAAAAATTAAAAAAGGCTAAAATGCAACTGCACAGTTTCCTTTCCACAGATGTAGCTGCTGCACTTTGTGTTACGATGTAAAATCTATTACTTTATCTTTCTTAATGAGAGAGATTATAAACATTTTCTTACCTGTCTGCCAATTAAAAATTTCTTCACAACTTTAAAGAGAGAACAAGTTCTTTCAGAACTTAAAAAAATTCATTATATACATACACACAAACATACATTCACACAGTGTTTTTGTTGCTGTAGTTCTCTTCTGTCTTGTAAGAACCAAAATTGAGTATTTCCAAGGATAAGTTAAATAAACTATTTGTGTTCAGACTATATTACTATGGATAAGTTCAGAAGAGCTTTTGAAATACTGGCCTTATTAGCTAATCAAAAAGCATAAAAATTATACAAAATAAGAGGAGCAAGACATCTCTTAAGGAAGGTAAAAATATGGAACTGGCAACAAATATATCTGTTTTAAATAAAAGCTTCTCATCAAACCTGTCTTCAGTCCAATTATCTCAATTCCACGCTTTGACAATATTCACCTTCTTTTCTAAGACATCAGAAGTCACCAGAGTTGTAAATTCTGAAAAGCTTCAATAACTTATGTAGCAGATAATTTCTTACAGTCCAAATTTTTTTTTGCTTCCATAGATAATGTTGGTTCTTTGGGTTCTTGCTTAACTGGGCTCACAGAAATCGTACTTTCTGGATTTTCTTCAACTTTAAAAACAAACAGAAAAGTCCTAAAAGTTAATATATTTCATGACACTGGGAGAGAGAGGAAAAATATTTTATATTCTAAAAATAACTCTGTGAAGACTTTTGTTCCTCAAAGCAAACTGCAAATCTTTTCCCACAAAAGTGCCCAATCCAGAATAATTTATGAGCAAAGAAGTGACAAAGTTAGATAAGGCAGGAGTTAAGGAGTTTACTTCTTTGTTGACAGGGATTAGTAATAAAGTGAATGTAAGAAGGTCTTGGACTAAACCTAAATGCCTAAGTCTTACTAGTTCCCTTTCAACTCAACATTTAGCTTATAATTCAAAATCTTTCTTTTGTCCAGGTGCAGTGGCTCACTCCTGTAATCCCAGCACTTTGAGAGGCTGAGGTGAGAGGACTGTTTGATCCCAGGAGTTTGAGACCAGCCTGGGCAACATAGTGAGGCCCTGTCTCTTAAAAAAAAAAAAATTTAAACAATTTTCCCAGTATGGTGGCGTGTGCCTGTGGTCCCAGCTACCTGAGAGGCTGAGGTGGGAAGACTGCTTGAATCAAGAAGCTCAAGGCTGCAATGACCCATGATTACATCATTGCACTCCAGCCTGGGTGACAATGAGACACTGTCTCAAAACAACAAAATATCAAAAATGAAAAATTTCCTTTTAGCCTTTATATATGCCTACTTCATTTCATTTTTCTTTGTGTATGTGTGCATACATCAATTCCTCCATAATTACCTTTGCCTGAAAATATTTTTCTTTAATTTTTTCCTATTAATTTTTTCATGTAGTCTAAAATGACCTTCCTGGTTTTATATTACCATAGATTTTTCCATGGAAAACAGGTAATTAGGGTATAAGTAATTTCTATGGCACTAAATAATTAGAAGCAAGGAGAAGGAAAACATTTAAGTATAAAAGTTCTGAAACTCATGTGAATGAAATTTCCTCCTTCTCTCTCATAATTTTGCTTCATTTATATAATATCTTAGACCCTAGGTAGAAATAATAGTTTTATCTATAGTATAATATAGTGATGATATTACAAAGGTTACAACAATAACATCATAAATTGATTTCAACTTACTAAGAGCTGAGTGGTTGTCTATAATCCGTATTGGAATAGTCTGCACATCTCCCAGCAGAATCTGATGAACAGTTCCTTCCAGATTCCCTGTATCCTCAACATCTCCAACGTCTACCAGCTGGTCCATTGCAACTAGATTTTGATCTGGTTCTGGAAGGTTACTCATGGTGGAGGCAGTACTATTGTTTTGGGTTAGGCATGTATCTCTTTGAAGGCTATGAGTTTGATCAAGCAGTAGAGAATTATTATTCATTACAGCACTTCCTATTGAATTCAGAAGTCCTGAAGGACTAGAGGATGGCTGGTTATTTACTGATACCAGAGCTGGTGATTCATCAGGAGAGGTGAACCTTGGTTGTAACTGCAAATCCTTTTAAACCAAAAAGAGTTACATCAAACTGTCTGAATTTACTATGTCTGATATTCTCATAGGATATACTATTCTTCTGACAAAAAATTGGAACAAATAAGAAGTATAGTTATAAATAAATATTAAATGAAGAAAGAAACAAGAATCAAGGGAAAAACAGTACAATTAAATTTATTGAATTCATAGCCAACCTTAAATTTTTAAAAAAAAATACTGTTTGCATTATCTTAAGTCAAGACACAAAAAAGTCAAGAAATTAACAATGAAAACATATTTGATCATTATTATAATCATTAATAATACTCTAAAATCCATAGGAGAAGAAGAGGTGAATTGAGGAATAAAGAGAAGGACCTCAAATTAGGATATTTTACTGGATACCTACCTGTAGCTGTGTAAATATTTTGGGCTGAAATGAGGACAGTGAGGAGAGCAAGTGGGTTGGCTCAGGAGACAAAGAACCCCCTGTCAGATTTGTTTCCATTTTGGTAGTAATTGATTCTTCTGGTGCATTTCCTAAATTATATTAAAAAAAACTATTAAAATAACTTTTATGGCTTCTATGAAGTCATAAAAATACTTTATTACAACCCTTTCTATCAGAACTAAAGTAGGAAATAATTTCAAAGTTTTGCAAAGGACTTCAGTAAGTCATCTAGCCCAAAGGTCCCTGACCTACCGGTCTGTGCCTTGTTAGGAACTATGCTGCACGGCAGGAGTAAGCAAGGGGCAAGCAAGCCTTATTTCCTGAGCCAGTCTTACTGTGTTAGCTCCACCTCCTGTTAGATCAGCAGAGGCATTAGATTCTGGGATCTAGGTTGCATGCTTCTTATGAGAATCTAATGCCTAATGATCTGAGGTGGAAGTTTCATTCTGAAACTATACCCCTTCTCTCCACCCTGGGTCGGTGGAAAAATTGTGTTCCACAAAACAGGTCCTTGATGCCAAGAAGACTGGGGACTGCTGATGTAGCCCACTATTTCCAGAACCTGGCAGATCATGAGGCTCTCTAAGGTATGTTTAAGAAAATATAGATTCCTAGGTTTAACCTCCGTTAATTTTAATTTGGTAGATCTAGGATGGGACTGTCCCTCCATATCCGTGGGAGGCTGGTTCCAGGACCCCCGTCAGAAATCAAAATCTGCAGATTCTCAGTTCCTGAAATAAAAGGGCATAGTAATGCATATAATCTAAGCATATCCTCCCACAAACTTTAAATCCTCTCTGGATTACCTATAATACACAATACAATGTGTATTATAAAAGTCCTCTGATATACTTTAAATCATCTCTAGATTATCTATAACAAGGAAAAAAAATATCTGTACATGTTTGGTACACATCCAATTAAAAATATATTTTTGATCAGTGGTTGGTTGAAGCCATGCATGCAGAACTCATAGATACAGAGGCAAAACTATGTATCTCTATATCTATCTATCTATCTATTTTTTTTTTCTTGAGACAGAGTCTCGCTCTGTCACCAGGTGCCAGGCTTGAGTGCAGTGGCACAACCTTGGCTCACTGCAACCTCCACCTCCCGGGTTCAAGCAATACTCAGCCTCCTGAGTAGCTGGGACTACAGGCGTGTGCTACCATGCCCAACTAGTTTTTGTATTTTTTTAGTAGAGACGGGGTTTCACCATGTTGGCCAGGATGGTCTCAATCTCTTGACCTCCACCCACCTCAGCCTCCCAAAGGGCTGGGACTACAGGCATGATATATATATATATATATATATATATATATATATATGTATATATATATATATTTTTTACCTTGAAAGACACAATATCTGTAACTCTAGTCCATCCTCCATATGGTAATGCTGGACTATACCTAAACTTCTCTAGATGTGTGAAATCTATGGCGCTTCTCAATTATAAACATCAAACTTAAATTCACCTTTTGTAGCCCTAGTAACTAGAACAGTACCTGGAAAAATTGGTCTTCAATGATAACAGCATTAAATTTCTTTCAATACCTCATTTTGGTATAAATTAATAAAAATAAAAACTCTGTTTTCTTAATAGCTCACATTTAAACTAATTGTAGGGAATCTGAATCATTCTCATGTAATTCTTATACATTAACCCAAATATATTCATCTCTTTAACTTAATGAAAAACTAGTTATTGGGTGGGTTAAGTGGCTCACGCTTGTAATCCCAGCACTTTGGCAGGCCAAGACAGGTGGATCACTGGAGGCCAGGAGTTTGAGACCAGCCTAGGCAACATGGTGAAACCTTGTCTCTAGTAAAAATATACAAATTAGCCAGCAGTGGTGGCATGTGTCTATAGTTCCAGCTACTTGGGGGACTAAGGTGGGAGGATCGCTGGAGCCCGGGAGGCAGAGGGCACAATGAGCAAGATCATGGCACTGCACTCAAGCATGAGTGACAGAGTAAAATCTTGTCTCAAAAAAGCAACAGAAACCCTAATTATCAATGAATATTTATTGCTTCCATAATACAAATGACTAATTTAAAAATGGCATAGTATCAGAAAAGAATGGATTTAAGCATTGGCTTTCTGTGTGACCTTCAATATGCTATATAACTCAGTTTCTATTTATTTTTGTAAGACAGTTTTGCTCTGTTGCCCAAGCTGGAGTGCAGTGGTGTGAACTCAGCTCATTGCATCCTCTGCCTCCTGGGTTCAAGTGATTATCCTGCCTCTGTCTCCTGAGTAGCTGGGACTACAGGCATATGACACCATGACCAGCTACTTTCTGTATTTTTAGTGGGGACAGGGTTTTACCATATTGACCAGGCTGGTCTTGAACTCCTGACCTCAGGTGATCCACCTGCCTCGGCCTCCCAAAGTGCTGGGATTAGAGGTGGGAGCCACGGTGCCCGTCCTATACCTCAATTTCTAAGCTTCAGCTTCTTCATCTGTAAAATCAGCATAAGAGTCCTTTCTCAATGGACCACTGAGAGGATTAAACAGCACTTACATGTTTCTTGGCTTCTTCACTATTAATGTCCTTTTACTTCACTGCTGTAGTCACCCACCACTATCATCATACTCTGGATGATCCGACCTCTAAAATCTCAAGTTCAAACATCTCATTCTCTGATCAAAATCGCTTATTCTTATATATTTTTTATTTTTATTCTTCTTTTGAGACAGAGTCTTGCTCTGTCATACAGGCTGGAGTGCAGTGGCACGATCTCAGCTCACTGCAACCTTCGCCTCCAGGGTTCAAGCGGTTCTCCTGCCTGAGTCTCCTGAGTAGCTGGGATTACATGTACATGCCACCACACCCAGGTAATTTTGTATTTTTAGTAGAGATGAGGTTTCACCATGTTGGCCAGGCTAATCTCAAATTCCTGACCTCAAATGATCTGCCTGCCTCGGCCTCCCAAAGTGCTGGGATTACGAGCATGAGCCACCGTACCCAGCTACAACCTCTTACTCTTCCAGAGATTTTGCTCCAGTACTTCACTACAATTATTCTTCAACCTCGTGGGAACCTCCAGTCAATTAATCCCTCAGTTTTCTTCAGATCCATCAACCTCTTTCTTAGTAAAATTCTTTCCCCATCTAGCTTACAGTCCTGGGTCTACAATTTCAGTCACTCTTTACAAGCACCTAAACTCTCGTCTGTCTGTCCTTGGGTCATATCCCTCCAGTAAAACTCTGACTCTGGATGAAAATGGCTTTCTGCATCAATACATGGGAAGCTGAGTGCCACTGAAAAAGAAACTCACCTATTATCACTAATACCAATTCGCTATTAACTCTGATTGGAGCTTCACCTGTATCTAACAATGTTTCACTCCCTATTCGGGATAATTTTTATTTTGCATTTCCCTCAAATCTATGGCACCCTTCTTGAAGCCATTCTTTATCCTTAGCACTCTTATTTAAAGAGAAAAGGGAAGCCAACAGAAGTTTCTTCAACTTCCCATCACCATCTTCATCTATCTTTTCAGTTCTCTACTGTCTGAAAATATCTTTCCTCAACCCTATTCTCCATTGCAAAACTCCTGAAAAAGTGATGCAGGAGTCCCTACTCCTTCACTCATCTCCCATTCACCCTTCAATCACCCTAATATGGCTTCCTCCCAATCCACTCCATTGAAATGGCTTTGATACTCAACTTTACAAACCTATTTAGTCCTTTCTTCTCTCTCCTGCCCTACCAATGCTCTCTTCTTTTGCCAGTGATGCTGAGCTCAGTAAATGCTATCAGTCAGTTGCTCATTATAGAAATTCAAAGGTTTGGCCAGGCATAGTGGCTCACACCTATAATTCCAGCATTTTGGGAGGCCAAGGTGAGTGGATCACCTGGGGTCAGGAGTTTGAGATTAGCCTGGCCAGCATGACGAAACCCTGTCTCTAGCAAAAATACAAAATTTAGCCAGGTATGGTGGTGTGCACCTGTAATCTCAGCTACTTGGGAGGCTGAGGCAGGAGAACCATTTGAACCCAGAGGCAAGTGTTATAGTGATCTGAGATCATGCCACTGCACGATCTAGCCTAGGTGATGGAGCGAGACTCCATCTCAAAAACAAAAAAATAAATTCAGAGGTTTAACTTTATACAGGGGATGAAGTTAAGAATGTACTTAAAAGAGACTACAATTTGAGTACTAAGAGGATTTTGCCATGCAGAAGAGAAGAGACATTTCCAGAAAAGAGAACACATGCAAAAGGGTAGAAATAAGTTTAGAATATTGAAAGGGCACACCAGTAAGAACACATGAGAAAAAGCAACCATAAAATGGACCATAGTTCCCAGATCAGGGCATCCTAGAGTTCTTACTACTGGAATTAGCCAGACTCATAATGAATTAGCTACAGTTAACTATGCTAGTTATCAGCTTCAAAATTTCAGTCATAAAAAAGAATTAAAAGCAAAGTATAAGAGGAAATTTAAATAGCAAGAAGTATGTTGATAAACCCTAACATAGCTGCTCCTACCTCTTTGGGTCCTGGTTTCCTTATCTATAAAATTTGATTAGATAAGATAATATCTTAAGTTCCTTTCAGTTAAACACTGTTTGAATTTATATTTTAAAGGTATTCAAGTAAACCTACCTTCTGCAAATGTAACTGTCACGGTCTCTTTGAGAATATTCCCACTGTCTGTAGTCCACTGAAGCTGAAATGGGAATACTAATTTCAGTAAACATAAAGCTCTTATATTGAAAAATATCTTAAGACATCATTACAACTATCACATTTTATTCACAGTATGTGATTTATTCTGCAACTACTCTCTTCACTTGTTCACATTCTCCAAGCACAAGTATACTTTACTATACAAATACACTAAATTCCTGAGTTCTGATAACAAAAATTTGGACAGCAAGTGTAGATGACAAGGACTACTTCTAACATTTGATACGTAAGAGTTATGGGGTTGTGGACAGTGGCTCACGCCCATAAGGCTTGGAAAGCCAAGGCTGAAGAAGTGCTTGAGGCCAGGAGTTTGAGACTAGGCTGGGCAACAAAGTGGGACTCTGTATCTACAAAAAATTTAAAAATTAGCTGGCTGTGATAGCTGGTGCCTGTAGTCCCAGTTACAGGAGTCTGAGGTGGGAGGACTGCTTGAGTCTGGGAGGTCATGGATGCAGTGAGCTGTGATTGTGCCACTGCACTCTACCTGGGCGACAGAGTGAAACTCTATCTCAACAAAAAAAGAAAAAAGACCAAGTAGAGAGTTGTAGATTGCAAGAAATAGTTCTAGCTTTTGAAATATCCTTATTTATTCAGATACTACATTTGGATAACAGAAGTTAAAGAGCAAAAGACATTGCACCTCAGATTTTAATACCATAATCACTGCCTGTATTGTAATTAGTCATTTCTGGGTAATTATAGTAATCTCTTCAGAGTAGGCAAAATTTTCATAGAAATGATTAATATTCAGGGAGAAACTACCATATCAAACTATGAGTTAAGGCCAGGCACAGTGGCTCACATCTGTAATCCCAGCACTCTAGGAGGCCAAGGAGGGCAGATCATGTGAGGTCAGGAGTTCAAGCCTGGCCAACATGGTGAATCCCACCTGGCTAGCAAGGTGAAACCTGCCTGTTCACCAGCCTGGCCAACATGGTGAAACCCGCCTCTACTAAAAATACAAAACATTAGTTGGGCGTGGTGGCTCAGGCCTGTAATCCCAGCTACTTGGGAGGCTGAGGCAGGAGAATCGCTTAAACGTGGGAGATAGAGGTTGCAGTGAGCCGGGATCATGCCACTGCACTCCAGCCTGAGTGACAGAGACAGACTCCGTCTCAAAAAAAAAAAAGCGAGTTAAACTGATATCCACAGATGGTATACGAAACCAACATTATCACTTTGGGTAATCAGGTATGAACAACTGCATTTATTTTTTTGAGAAGGAATTTCGCTCTTGTTACTTAGGCTGGAGTGCAATGGCATAATCTCGGCTCATTGCAATCTCTGCCTCCTGGGTTCAAGTGCTTCTCCTGCCTCAGCCTCCCGAGTAGCTAGAATTACAGGTGCCCACCACCACACCTGGTTAACTTTTGTATTTTTAGTAGAGATGGGGTTTCACTGTGTTGGCCAGGCTGGTTTCAAACTCCTGACCTCAGGTGATCCACCCGTCTTGGCCTCCCAAAGTGCTGGGATTACAAGTGTGAGCCACCACACCTGGCCTATTTAGTTTTTCATATTGCAGTTATTCAGATGGCCTGATAGTAGCCATTCTTATTAAACTAAATATTATTAGAAGCTGATAAAGACTCTGTAATAAAATAAGGAATTATGGTTGTAATCATACCGTTGCTGGAATAATCTCTGAGTTATATACCATATCTCCATTTCGCAAGGATTTCTGTACCTCATGGATGTGATTTTTTATATCATTTACAGTTGGAAAAAAAGATAAGTTATGTCTTTCAGGTACCTCATCAGGTTTGAACAGTTCCCTTTCCACAAATTTTCTGTAAAGAATATAAAATGGAATAAAGATATAAACCATTTAGCAATACGCCTTTAGATCAAAAGAGAGAAAGGCTCTCTTTTAGTATAAACTCTTATAAAGTATGGTTTGGAGTTCTGTAAAAAATTTGTATTTTCCTACTTAAAATTTTTCCATACATTACATCATAGAATTAATGTAGGCTATAGAAATGCAATATTTTCATTGGTAAAACAACTAATATATTAGAGTGAGCTTTGATATTTTTGTGGATTTAAATAAACCCATTATTTTCAGTTTAAGTATAATAATGTTTTTCATGCTTACTATATCAGGCACTGTATGGAACACGTCACATCAAATATCTCCTTTAACCCTTAATGATCAATGACATAGGTACAATTATCATTCCCACTTTACAGATGACAGAACTGAGGGCTGTAGAAGTAAAATAATTTGCCCAAAATCATACACCTACCTAGTAAATAAGAGAGCTTGGGCCTATACTCAGGTTATGTGTATAAACATCATGTTATATTGTTTCCAAAAGCATCAATTAATATTACATGAAATATGATGGGCTTGAATTTCACATGAAGACAAAGACATAAATAGAAGGCAGCACTGTTATTGAATTGTATAAAAAATAAATATACAAAAGAAATGATAACATAACATATATATGCTTATTATATTTGGTGGACCAAATAGCAGAGTTGTATTATACTTCTCTTCTTAAGATTCAGGTTTAGTAATAGTGAATGGCTTTTCCAAATTTTTCCCTTATGCTAATGATGCCCCCGTGGAAATAAATATAAAATGTGTAAGAAAACTGCTAAATAGATAACTCATGTATTAGTCAGGAAATAATTCTAGGAATTATAGTAAGTTCTCAGTTAACATCATTGATAGGTTCCTGGAAACTGAGACCTTAAGCGAAAGGACTTAAAACAAAACCAAATTGTTTTTTCCAATGCTATAACAAAACAACACTGAACCAGGTGCAGTGGCTTGCTCCTGGAATCCCAGCTATTTGGGAGGATCACTTGAGATCAGGACTTCAAGACTAGCCTGGGCAACATAGCAAGACCCCTGTCTCTTTTACAGAAAAAGTAAAAAGAAAAAAAAAAAACAGAAAAGAAAAGGCATTGAACAGAATGATTAATTACTCAAGGACTTGCTGTATTTCTTTTCATTTAAAGTAGCAGTTTTCAAGAACCTATTGATGACTTTAAGAGAGGACTTACTATATTCAATTTGTTATTGAGATCAGATTACACAATAATCAGTAAGAGCAAGGCTAAGTATCATAAATCACCATGGCAATAGGCATAGGCTATAGAGTTAGGCCTAAATTTAAGTTCTGCCACTCCCTCGTAAGCCAATTATGTAACCACTCTGAGACTCCAGTTTCTCATGTGTAGAATTGAGATAAATATACCAACTCATAGTGGTACTGTAAGACTAAATGAGATCACACATGTAAAAAGCCTAGCACAGTACCTGGCACTCACATAATGAATAATTATATAATTACTTATGTAATTATTGTTTCCTGAGGATCAAAAAACATAGACCAGAGTACTACAAATAAAATTTCACTAGACAAAGAACTATCCAAATTCTTGTGTTCTAATAAAATTTAACTGCATTTCAAATAGTCTGAAATACATATCTTGGTCTAGGTTTTAAAATCTTTGGTTCTACAAAGGTTTTTTTCTTTAAAAAAAGTATTTATTAAATAATTCAATATATACATCATTTAGAAATAGTCCAATTTGCCAAATCTGAATATAGAATATATCAAATGAGTAATTAGAAAGATAATAAACCATATTACACTATTGTTTGCCAAGCATATACTAGAAACCAGTTTATAAATGATTTTAATAAATTAATAAACTATATTCCTTATCTACCCTGAGAGCATATATTTTGGAAAATATCTCCAATGTTCACTGTATTATTTAAAGCAACAAGCAAAACTAAAAAATGTAAAAGAACGATGTGCTTCTGTTGTACCTTAGCTGTTTCCTTACTGCATATACTTGTTCTATTCCCTGTGATACTAATTCTTGAATCTTATGTGCTACTTGAGGATGTAAACGTGAGGGTAATGCACAATTCTCATCTCTAACTGCAGTTTCCTCTTCTTCAAGAGCAGACACAGGAAAAGGAGAAGGTGACAAAGGGAGGCAGGGAGTCTCTAATTCATGATACTGATGAGCTTGCTGTGTGGGTAACTGTACATACCACCTGATAAAAGAAAATATTTAAAATTACTAAAATTTAAACACTAAAATTATTTAATATTATTAAACCAAGGTAGGAATCATAATTACTTAGGTTAATACTCATAAAAAGTACTAATCCTTTAAGAAAATTATATGTGATTATTTCATATCAAATAAAATTTAAAATGATCTCTGCTTAACTCTTCTAAGTTCTGCTTTATCCAATTAAATTAAAATCTTTGTAAATATTTATGGACTTTCACTGTGGCCTGACAGTTGAGCTCCCTACAGGGATTTTAAGTATATATGAAAATGGCATTTTAAGTTTGATATTGTCATGTTTTAGGTTCATGAGAAAAAAATTCATATTAGGTAAATTTTACCTCAAAATAAAGAGAAGACATTGTAAATCACTATCTTTTGAACTGTGTATTTTCTCATTCATCAAACATTTATCCCAAATTACAATTCTCTATTACACCTACCATCCTTCCAACCAAAGAGTGTATATAATTTACAATAGAACCTGTCAAGATTGAGGTTTATGGTAGATTCTTCCCTCATAGGAGCTCAACAGGCTGCTTCTACAGCACTCCCAGCTCCTGTTGGCCAAGTAAGCAAAGCAATTAACTAAAGGTGAATGAAGATCTCTTGGAGAGTCATATAAAAAAAAAATAGACGGTAGAAAAACGAACTAATCTGGTAGGATACTGTTTTAATTGATATTTCTGTATAAAATTCTTACAATGACTGATATTGCCTACTTAAAAAGTATACGCAATTGTCGGGTGCAGTGGCTCATGTCTGTAATCCCAGTACTTTGGAAGGCCGAGGTGGGCAGATCACCTGAGGTTGGTCAAGAGCAGCCTGACCAACATGGAGAAACCCCACCCATCTCTACTAAAAATACAAAATTAGCTGGGTGCAGTGGTGCTTGCCTGTAATCCCAGCTACTTGGGAGGCTGAGGCAGGAGAATCATTTGAACCCAGGAGGTGGAGGTTACAGTGAGCAGAGATCACGCCATGGCACTCCAGCCTGGGCAACAAGAGAGAAACTCCGTCTCAAAAAAAAAAATTATACGAAATGTTCTTCAAACTGAAAGATCTAATTTTTTTTAGTGATATATTTGACTTTTATTGAAGGTTTTAATTATTGGCTCAATTTATTTTTTACACACCTAAAAGTTTTTTTAAAGATCACACAAAAACTATGTATCATACACTTAAATCCATTATACAATAATAAATTATTCACCTGGACTAACACAAAAGGAAGTATAAAAGAATGTTAATATTTCTTATTTAAAACCTAAAGCATAAAAAAAATGGAATTTTATTTAGGGCTTAGAATTCATTTCTGGCTGCCATAAGTAATCAAAGATGAGTTTAAAAAAATGAGATGGCTGCAGTTTCTGCTCACAGTATCTAAATCAAAGTACTAAATATATAATAAAATGTACTAAATATGTCTTTGCCATTTTGAAAAAAAGCTTTCACATGGTATATAGTATATAGAGTATATGTTATACAGTATGGTATAATTCTTTGGTCTGAATTATCTACAACTTGCGGCTGAGAAACTCATGGCTTATACAGTGGCAAATCAATTTAATATTTAGGGAACTATTGATATCTCTACCTTACAAAACCATTATTTAATAAAATAATTGGAAAAGTATAATTTCCATTACAAAAGAATTCTTGGAAATTGAGCTAATTAATTTGTAAAATAAAAGAATTATATAAATGTCATACCTAAGAACACCACCAGCATCTACCATGTTCTTCTTTAGCATGTTAAAGGCTTTCTCCTGCTCCATTCTGATAATTTTCTTGTCAATTTTGGGGTCTGTAGGAACTCTATATTCAGGAAACTTCTGTACCTTTTTAATGTAAATCCTTTATACAAGATAAAGAAGAATTTGTTTCATTATATTACAATCTCAAGAAAAATCTATCTTATCAACAAGAAGTCTTAAGCTTAGAGAAGATTCAACTTATCTGGAAAGTATTCAGAGGCTTATGTAAAATATATGGCACATTCTCAGTTGCATTAACACTTAGCAAATTAAAAGTAAACATGATTTGAGTAAAAATATCTAAGTACTTACAGATTTTACCATTTTCTTCCCCCTAGATTTGCCCCTTCTCTTCATTCTCCCAGAAGCCAAAATCATCTCACTCCTGGATTACTTTAATAGCCTCCTTCCAGGCCTGTGCCTCCAATCTTTCATTACTTAAATCCACTCAGTAATTCAATGTCACAATAATTCTTCGCATTTTTATTCCTCTGTTGAAGAATCTACCTGCTCTTTAATTAAGTACAAATTTCTTGGCAGCATTCAAGGCATTACATATGATTCTAATTTATTTATCTCATCTTCCTTTATATTACTTAAAATATAAAATTTCTTTTCCTGTAAAGTTCATCTTCTCAATGTTCCTCTCAATATTTCTTCTCAATGTTTCTAATGTAATACCAACCAGGTTAATTCTTCTATAATTTTTTTTTTTTTGAGACAGAGTCTCACTCTGTCACCTAGACTAAAGTGCAATGGTACAATCTCGTCTCACTGCAACCTCTGCCTCCCAGATTCAAGTGATTCTCCTGCCTCAACCTCCCAAGTAGCTGGGATTACAGGCATATGCTACCATACCTGACTAATTTTTTTTTGTATTTTTAGTAGAGACGAGATTTCACTATGTTGGTCAGGCTGGTCTCGAACTCCTGACTTCAAGTGATCCGCCATCCTCAGCCTCCCAAAGTGCTGGGATTATAGGCATAAGCCACTGTGCCCAGCCTCTGTAGCTTTATTTAAATGGTCCTCCTAACCTACAATATCGTCTCTCTAACTCTCTACCCACCCAAATTCAATTTAAACTCCAACATCCACTTTAAATTGTACTTTCTTTACTGCCATGAATTTGTATGAATATATTCCCTCTTTAAAAACCTAAATAGGTAGTTTAATAATGTATTTCACACCATATTCTATACTATCATGTTGTCTACTAGTTTTTGTTTCCTGATCCATTCTCTGGGATTAAGTAAAATTTAATTCCTCTTTTGGTTTCCTTCCTTCCTACGGCACCCAACTGTAGTTTCTGGGCACAGAGTAGATACTCAAAAAGTATTTGCAGAATAATGGAAAATAAAATTATTTCTTTATATATAGAGGTTTTCTCCCAAGTTATACCTAAAGTTTTTATATTGCTTATATTTAAGAAGCAACTGACAAGTTTCAAATGGAAAAAAAAAGCAACTGAAAGTTTGTTTCAGAGTCAGGTTTAAATATTACCTAAAGTTAATATTACAGGATTAAATATGATAAGCCTTGTAAATGGGTTTGTAAAAAAACTTCTTGAGAGTGCTGAGGTATTTATAACATGAGATGTGATCCTAAAAGTGTTTCAAAGACCAACTAAGTCCAACCACTACATACTACCTTTTAAATTTTTTATTTTACCTAATAGTTTAAAACACTTTCAATATATTTTAAAAGTCTTAAAATACTTTCAATGTCTAAAAAATTTAAGGATATTATAAAATCTTTCATTGGTTCACATTTTTCATTTTTACTCAGAGCAATGACTACTCTGTAGTCCTATCTAAAACTTACTATGTTGGTCTGATAATCTGCTGGTAAATTGATAAAATCACTCTAAAAAGCAACTATGCAATACTTGTCAACATTTTTAAAAGACACAGCCTTTACCCTAGCAATTTCACTTCCCGGAATTTTTCCTACTGAAACATTTGTAGGAGTGCACAAATATGTACAATGTTAATAACTGCAGCTTTGTATAACACTAATAAAGAATACTTTTCACAGCTATGTGAATTAAATAATTAATCCATAAATGGAATATTCTATGGCTATTAAAAACAGTTCTTTTATGTACATATACGGAGTCAGCTTTGAGATACTGAAAATGAAAAAAAAGCAAAGTGTAAGTCATTACATTCACACTAGTATGTAGCATAATAGGTATTCAGATTGAGAATCTATGTGAATTCATATCAAGAAAAAAGGTACACTATTATCTAAGTTTAAGGAAAGAAAATATTAGTGAGCTTTACAGATTTACAACAACACTGACGGGGTAGAGGAGGAGATCTCTATCTCTCTGCCATTATATGCATCCATATACACAGAATATCTTTGAAAGATGACTCAAAAAACTAGTTAAGAGTTGTTGCTTTAAAGACACAACAAAAGGGGTAAGAGAAAACTTAGAATTCACTGTATACTTTTTGATAATGTATAAACCTAATAAAAATATCTGTATTAGCTATTCAAAAATAAGTACTTAATAAAAAACAAACAAAAGAAAATAAAGCTTACCGAGCTGGACAAGTGGCTTTGTAGAGCTGACAAGACCTGCTTTCCTGCTCACTGATTTTTTTTAACTGGAAACCTTTTCTTCTTGGCCCATACTGACACTCCATTACCACAGCTCTACTCCCTGTGGGCCAAAACCAACTATTGATATTAATTCAAGTGTCCATCTATTCTAGACACTAGATTAAAAGTAACTTGGTGGTGGCAATGTCAAAATCTTTCAAGTATACAGCTTTAAGGAAAGAAAACATTAATAAGTCTTTTTAAGATGTACAAACATAAAAGTTTATTTAAAAATTTACCAAATGTACCATAATTATGGTAAGAAAATTCGTGAATATCACATTTACTGAATGTCTACTGGCATATAATTTTTTTTTTTTTTTGAGATGGAGTCTCACTCTGTCACCCAGGCTGGAGTGCAGTGGCACAATCTCAGCTCACTGCAACCTCCACCTTCTGGGTTCAAGCGATTCTCCTGCCTCAGCCTCCTGAGTAGCTGGGACTACAGGTGTGCGCCACCATGCCAGGCTAATTTTTCTATTTTTAGTAGAGATGGAGTGTTGCCATGTTGGCCAGGCTGGTTTTGAACTCCTGACCTCAAGTGATCCACCTGTGTTAGCCTCCCAAAGGGCTGCGATTAGACACATAAGCCACTGCGCCCTGCCTGACGTGGTTTTTATACCATTTTATAAATAGTGAGTAAATGTTACATTTAGTTAATAAATATTAATATCATTTAAATTTTCTTTCCTTTTATAATTATTTTCTTATTTTTATTTGGGCTGTTAATATAGCAGCCAGCCCTAAGATGGCCTCCAGTAATCCATGCCTTCTAGTATTCAGGTCCTTGAGTAATCCCCTCCCCTTGAACATGGGCTAGACTTATTAACTTACATCTAATAAATATGGCAGAAGTGATAGGAAGTTATTTTTGTTATTAGGTTATAAAAAGACTGTAACTTCCATTTGGGTACTCTCTCTTGCCCTTTCTTGAATTTCTCTCTTTGGGTGTAATCAGCTGCCATGTGGTAAGGGAGCTCTGTGGAAAGGCCCACATGACAAGGAATAAGGCCTGCTGACAGCCAAAAGAGTGAATCTGAAAGCAGACCCTCCCTCAGTCAAGTCATGAGATGACTGCAGCTTCAGCCAACACCTTAGTAGCAGTCTTGTGAGAGAACCTGAGGCAGAACCACTTTGCTAAGTCACTCTTGGATTCCTGATCCACAGAAACTGTGAGATAATAAATGTTTGTTATTTTCAGCCACCAAGTTTGGAATAATTTGTTACACAGCAATAGTTAATACAAATAAGTAGATGTGAAAATTAAGATTTTAAGTTTAATATCCTATGCTACTCTAGGATACAACAAACTTAAAATATAAAATAAAAACAATTACTAATAAAAATGTTAAGCTGACATTAAAATATAAAAACTTTTGTTTAAAAGACACCATAAGTAAATATAAAAGAAATATTTTGAGAAATAGCATTGTATAACATATATAACATAGTAAGTCCCCATGTAGAATTACTCTACAGACTACAAACAATCATAAATAATTAATAAACGACCATTCAGAAAAACGGGCAAAGGCTATGAATAACCTAGTTGGAATAAAAAAAAGCAAATGAATAAATAAAAAGATGTTCAACTTTACTAGTAAACAGGGAAATGCAAATTAAAACAATAGTAAAATACTATCTCATGCTCCTCAGACTGGCAAAAATAAAAATATTTGACAATACCCTAAAACAACTGAATCCACTGATCAATCTGAACACCACAAAGAGACACACAGATGGCAATAAGTACACAGCACACCTAGGAGGTATTCTTGAAAAAAATCAAATCTGCATTTAATCAAAGCTCTAGAACTCTTTACACAAAATAAAGGAGATAAAAAACAAAAACTACATTACACAGATGGAATCGGCAAAACCCAAAATATGACAAATATTATAGAACAAACTACCTAGAGGAAAAGAGGAGAGAAATATCCAAATAAAAAGAAGTTTAAGAGATTCATTAACTGAATGCAAGCTGTGGAACCTGTTGGATTTGAATTTGAACAAACTTTAAAGGGGGAAACTGTCAGATAAGTGGGAAAATGTAAAACACTGAACATTTTATAACATTAAAAAGTTACTGTTAATTATCTTATTAAGTGTGATAATAAAATTGTCATATATATATGTTTGTGTATGTATATACACATATACGCATACACACATATAAGGAGTCCTTATCTTTTAGAGATATATACTTTAGTATATACCATATACTTTAGTAATTACAGATGGAATGATATCTGAAAACATGCTATAAAATCATCTAGGGAATGAGGAAGGGAAGGTGTATGAGACAAGACTGACCATATACTGATAGTTGTTGAAGCTGGAAGATAGATACTGGGAGTCATGGGGTTTCTTATATTATTATCTCCACTTTGATTGACATGTAAAAATTTCCATAAGGTAAAGATTTTTTACGGCTAGGCACAGTGGCTCACGCCTGTAACACCAGCACTTTGGGAGGCTAAGGTGGGCAAACTACTGTAGAGTTTAGGAGTTCGAGACCAGCCTGGACAACATTGCAAAACCCCATCTCTACAAAAAAACACAAAAATTAGCTGAGTATGGTGGCACATGCCTGTAGTCCCAGCTACTCAGGAGGCTGAGGCAGGAGGATCTCTTGAGCTAAGGAGGTTGAGACTGCAGTGAGCTGAGATTGCACCACTGTATTCCAGACTAGGTGACACAGTGAGTCACCCGCCTCAAAAAAAAAAAAAGAAAGAAAGAAAGAAAAGAAAAAACATTTTTAAACATCTGGCAATGCTAAGTCATGAAGTAAATGTGGAGAAATAAAATTTTCACATACTGCTGACAGGAGTGAATTGGTACAAATGGTCAAGCCCTTATGTACAAATCTGAAATCCAAAAAGCTCAGAGAACATTTTTTGGGGACTCATTTGGCTGTAACACCAGGCCTGAGCTGTGTGAGGCTATTTATAGTCTTTATTTATTCCTCTTGGTCCTCTTTATTTATTCCTCTTAGTCTTACGGACTAGTACCAGTCCATTGCCTGTTAGGAACCAGGCCACACAGCAGGAGATGAGCAGTGGGCAAACCAGCAAAGCTTCATCTGTATTTACAGCTGCTCCCCATCACTTGCATTACCTCCTGAGCCCTGCCTCCTGTCAGATTAGTGGCAGCATTAGATTCTCATATAAGCAAGAACCCTATTATGAACTGCCCATGCACAGGATCTAGGTTGCTATGAGAATCGAATAGGGAATCATCTAGGGAATGAGGAGAATCTAATGCATATGAGAATCTAATGCCTGATGATCTGTCACTGTCTCTAATCACCTCCAGCTGGGACCAGCTAGTTGCAGGAAAACAAGCTCAGGGATCCCACTGACTCTACATTCTAGTGAGTTGTATAATTATTTCATTACATATTACAATGTAGTAATAATAGAAATAAAGTATATTATAAATGTAATGTGCTTGACTCATCCCAAAACCATCCCCCAGCCCCCAACCCAGTCGTGGAAAAACTGTCTTCCACATAACCAGTCCCTGGTGCCAAAAAGATTAGGGACTGCTGTTCTATAGAATACCTGCTAGGAGTATTCCATAATATTACCACATTACATTTAAAAAATCAGAATTTTGAAATACACCTGGTTCAAAAAAATTTTCAAAGGGATTCTGGACCTGTACAATCACTTTAGAGTGCAATTTTAAGATAATCTTGGAAAGACGAAATGGGCATAATTCACAACTAGCAATTCTACTTTAAGGCATATACTCTAGAAAAACTAATCACAGCTTTTCATTAGAGTATGTATACAGTGGAAGTTTGATACAGCATTCTTTGTAATAATGAAAAGTTGTAAACAACCTAAATGATGATCAATAGAAAAATAATTTGATCACACACTGGAATATTATACAATAATTAAATAGGATTAACTAGGATTTATAAATATCAATACCAACAGATGTAAAAAAGAATAAGGACGAGTAAAAAAATTTGCAAAACAAGACCTACACGTTACTATTTATGCATTTTTTAAAAATCCAAAACAATAAAATACATTATTATAGATACAAATATGTAAGGTAAAGTATAAAAATACAGACTAGAAAGATACACCAAAAATTCATGTAGTAGCTACCTATGGAATGTTAAGGAGATTAGACCTAGGATGGGAAAAAGGAAGGCTACAGGATTTCAAGTTTATTTTTTTAATTTATTAATTCCTTTTTTTAAGACACAGGGTCTTACTCTGTCACCCAGGCTGGAGTGCAGTGGCATGACCACGGTTCACTGGGGCCTCAACCTCCAAGGGTCAAGTGATCCTTCCACCTCAGCCTCCCAAATAGCTGGGACCTCAGGCCCATGCTTCCATGTCCAGTTAATTTATTATTTTTTTGTAAACATTGGGGTCTCCCTATTTTGCCCAGGTAGGTCTCAAACTCCTGGGCTCAAGCAATCCTCTTGCCTTGGCCTCCTAAAGTGCTGGGATTACAGGCGTGAGCCACCAAGTTTAAAAAAAACAAACAAACAAACCCAGCTCATTTATTTTTAATGTCGTATTTCTTTTATAGACTACTGATGAAACTTGGGCAGAAGGGGTTACATTTATGTCATCTTCTCTTAAGTATTTATTTCTCATTAAACCTCAGAGGTCCAGGATGAAACTGCAACTCTTTCACCTAATTTGGTGCCCCCATAATCCTAAAATAAATTGCTTAGTTTTAGATTATTTGGGACTCTAGTTTAAGAGGGTTGCTTGAAACTCTACTCCCTTAGTAAGCACTAACCCAGTGTCTAAGAATGCTGTACATAACACACCTAAAGCTTGAGAACTTTAGTATCAGAATTCTATAATAACTCCAGATTGTATACAAATTCTATACAGTCAACTTCAGAGTTACAAGCTACATAAAATAGACACAAATTTCTCCTACAATATAATTTAAGAAAGAGGCTAAAATATTTAAATTGAAGGGGAAAAAACACAACTGATGTACATATTTAAAATAAAATTGCTCTTTTAATATTTTATTAATAGGTTTAACTACAATTTCAATATTTTATTTTTATTTTATTTTTCAGTATATCAAAAAAGTCTTATTTATTCACTGATATATTAAAATGCAATATTTAATTATATTTACTATAAGTTTTTTTTTAGTTTCATATACATTTTAATCAATTAGCATTCATCTGTCAGCTACCAAAATAAAAATGTATCACCTTAGAAAAATCACATTTTCAAAATGGACTATGGCTGCTGCTGAACCTTTTAAAATAATTCTTTAAAAAAGTACCTGCATTAACAAACGGGATTCCATCATATGGGACATACTGGGATTTCCACATCAAGCGTGTAGCAGGCTTGGCTGGGCTTGGAGACTGACGAGTTCCCCAAACACTCTGTGTTTGCTGCTTGTGAAAGGTTAGGACACTTTCTAATTCAGTCTCACTTACACAGTAGCCACGGTATGAATCTCCAATTTTCTGCATGTGGTAGAAATTAAACAAAATTACTAGCAAATACACTTCATTGCATAATAAATGTAATGAGATGTCTGTTTCAGATGGAAGACTCATCACCTTTCACAAGACAGTATCATTTGTTCCCTCAGATCAATGGTCTATTACAACCACTGGGTCTGATTTGAATTCAACCAGTATCATCAAATAGATATTTTGTAGGTATTTGTTGGGGAATATAATGCCAAACTCATTGCCATACTAGCTTTATCAACTTCTTGTTTGAGAGAAAGAATAGTTAGAAAAGATAACTTACAAGAACATATAATGTGTATCCATTATTTCTGATACTTAAAACTCTATCCTGGATCAAACCAGACCAGCATAAAACTAGCCACAAACTGCTCATTCCCTGTGGGGCTTCCGTTAATAAAATGGATTTTTTTTTTTTGGTGGAGTTGGGTGGGAAGGAGAAAGGAAAGAGGAAGGTAATAAGGAAGGAGGGAGGTAAAGATGGAAAAAAGGAAAGAAGGAAGAGGAAGAAAATGCAGGCAGTAGGAAGGAAGGAAGCCCTGAGATTAATTTTGATAGGATGCCATGCATCTATAAGAAACCGAATGAAAATTGTGATTGATTGACAAAAATGCTATAGAAGAATTTGCTCATTATATCAACATTTTTCTTATAAAGATCCTTCTTTGAGGCCAGGAGTGGTGGCTCACACCTGTAATCCCAGCACTGTGGGAGGCTGAGGCGGGCAGATCACCTGAGGTCAGGAGTTTGAGACCAGCATGGCCAATATAGCAAAACCCATCTCTACTAAAAATATAAAAATTAGCTGGGTGTGGTGGCACTCGCCTGCAGTCTCAGCTACCTGGGAGGCGAAGGCACGAGAACCCCCTGAACCTGGAAGGCAGAGGTTGCAGTGAGCTGAGATTGTGCCACTTACTCCAGCCTGGGCAACAGAGCAAGGCATTGTCTAAATGTCTTTTTTTAAAAAAAAAAAAAGATCCTTCTCTAAGAGAAATTTGTCTGGTCTTAGTACCAAAGATAATTAATGGTTTGCTTATGTATTATGAACATTAGTATAATTTTTAAATCTAACAGGCACAGAATTAGTAACTATATTTCCCCTTTTGAAAAGCAGATACCTAGATTACAGACAAGTATATGTATACATACACACACAGTTGGTTAAGACATGTATTTTTTTAAAACTTCTGTTTTATGTTCCCATTCTTGTCTTTATTGTTTAGCTCCCACTTTTAATTTCTACCTTGCTAATATATTTTACATATTTTGTAAGTTTTCTTAAATTCTTTCTGAAACAAGGAAAGGCATAAATAATGTAAATAAATTGTTATTATCTACACACAACGATTTGAGTATCCCTGTACTAGAGGAGAAACTTTTCCTTTTTTCTTTTTTTTTTGGTAAGAAGTTTCACTCATTGCCCAGGCTGGAGTGCAATGACACAATCTCAGCTTACTGCAACCTCCACCTCCAGGGTTCAAACAATTCTTATGCCTCAGCCTCCTGAGTAGCTGGGATTATAGCCACCATGCTTGGTGAATTTTTATATTTTTAGTAGAGATGGGGTTTTGCCATGTTGACCAGGCTGGTCTTGAACTACTGACCTCAGGTGATCCGCCTGCCATGGCCTCCCAGAGCGCTGGGATTACAGGTGTGAGCCACCACATCTGACCAAGGAGAAACTTTTTCTATACCAACAGAATATATGTTAACTGTGGTCTCTTACAATGAAATGCATAGACCTAGAATTGATTCCATGTATGTTTCCCCCTTAGAGGAAATAAGAAGAGAGATGTGGGCAGAGAAGTCTTGTTCTTCCTCATTAGACTATATATTTTACTTTGGAAGGATACATTTAACAAATAAAGGTATCAAATACTGTTGTGGCTGTACTTTTGGTCATAAGAGTTAAGAGGTAATCTGATGCCAAACAATACATTATCTGAAGTTTCCTCTAAAAATAACGAAAATGCTTATGTTTATATTTTCTGCTAGCCTAGACAACTCCCTATCAAAATATTCACTACAAATAAATGAATATAAATTTTAGCTCTAACACTATAATTTATTTATAAATAGAAGTAATAGAATATATGTCAATAAATAAAAAAATCAGAATAATATAATCAGAGCCATAAATACTTATAAACAGGCTAAACATAAAATTTTAGTACAGTATTGAAATTTGTCCAGTTAATATATTTTTGGTCAAATCAAACATCATTAAATGAGAAATTCAAAAAATAAAAATCATTACTAAACAATATTTTGAACCAAAAGGCAGAAAATATTTCCTCAGCCATTAATCAAAAATTTTGTTTATCACTGATAGAGCTTGGGAGAAAAGAAAGAACCCCTTACTGGTAAAGAAGTGGTTGTTCACCTTGGACAATGATACTCAAGTCTGTTGGATAGTAGTACCCAGTTTCTTACAAGATATATCATGACTTTAGGTAAGCCATACAAGGCAGCATTGTTGTAACATAAGGTGATTTGGTTGCATGATTTTATTAATAAATGCTCTAATACCCATGGCATTCTGTGAGGTTTATAATAATGATTTTTAAAACCCTCATCAGACAATCACAGCAGTAACTTTAGGAAGCCACTAAAAAACTATGACTAACAAAAAGTAGGGGGAGAAAAACCTAAAAATACACACACACATATATGTACTCTACTTAGAAAAGCAACAACGATAATGTCCTAACAAATGTAATATACACAGCACAAAGTTTTCTATTAGAAATTTTCTCAAACTATTAAAATAGAAAGAACATTTTTCTTTCTCTCATTTTAAGATTTGTTTTAAACAATGAAGCATTCTGATAGTTAAATATTTATTACCATCTATGGTTTGTATATAGAATAGGCATGGTCCTTTCCCAAAAAGTCTAATTGTTATGTAACACTGAACAACCCAAGCTAGCAAATCTTTTTTTTTTTTTTTGAAACAGAGTCTTGCTCTGTCATGCAGGCTGGGGTGCAGCAGCATGATCTTGACTCACTCAACCTGTCTCCTAAATTCAAGCAATTCTCCTGCCTCAGCCTCCTGAGTAGCTGGGACTACAGGTGTCCACCACCACACCCAGCTAATTTTTATATTTTAGTATAGACGGGGTTTCGCCATGTTGGCCAGGCTAGTCTCAAACTCCTGACCTCAAGTGATCCACCCACCTTGGCTTCCCAAAGTGCTAGGATTACAGGAGTTAGTAAATAATTAAGAATGACAATTAATACTAAAGAATTTAAAGAGAGAAATAGGTGAAGGCTAAAATAATCATTAGATAATTTATAGAAAAGATATGCAGGACTTCCACTGGGATTTGAAAAATAGTTAGAAATGGCAAGTAGAATGACATATAGGAAAAGGAAATAAAAATTAGTAAAGGGAGAGCTAAAGAAATATTCTGGAGGCCAGGTATGGTGGCCCAAGCCTGTAATCCCAGCACTTTGGGAGGCCGAGGCAGGCAGATCACGAGGTCAAGAGATCAAGCATCCTGGCTAACACTGTGAAACCCCATCTCTACTAAAAATACAAAAAAATTAGCCAGATGTGGTGGCATGTGCCTGTGGTCCCAGCTACTCTGGAGGCTGAGGCGGAAGAATCGCTTGAACTGAGCAGGTGGAGGTTGCAGTGAGCCGAGATTGTGCCACTGCACTCCAGCCTGGTGACAGAGCAAGACTCCGTCTCAAAAAAAAAGAAAGATTCTGGAGTATCTGTCAAAAGTAGGAGGACTAGGCTAACAAGAATGAAGATGAGTTGGAGAAAAGTAGGAAATAAGGTAGGACAATACCAGATTATGAAAGGCATTGAAAGCTACCTACGGTGGCTAAATTATGTGGAAAAAAATAACAAGACTTATTGGGCACTGAAAAAAGACAATTAAAATAATCTTCAAATACAAGTAGTTTTAGAAAAATGCACATTAGGGACAAGAAACAGGAGAGTCAAAGGGAAGGCTATTCCTGTAATCAAGCACAACAGGACAAAGGTCTATGGAAAAATGGACCAAAAAGAAAAAGATATTTTAAAGGAAAAACTAAAAGAACCTGTTGACTACTGCTGGGCATAGTGGCTCATGCCTGTAATCCCAGCACTTTGGAAGGCTGAGGTGGGCAGATCACTTGAGGTCAGGAGTTTGAGACCAGCCTGGCCAACACAGCAAAACCCCCTCTCTACTAAAAATACAAAAATTAGCTGGGTGTGGTGGCACACCTAAGTAGCCTGAGCTACTCAAGAGGCTGAGGGAGGAGAATTGCTTGAACCTGGGAGCCGGAAGTTGCAGTGAGCTGAGGTCGTGCCACCACACTCAAGTCTATGTGACAGAGGGAGACTCCATCTCGAAAAGAAAAGAAAAGAAAAATCTGGTGACTACCTAAAATGTGGGAAAGGAAAAAATTAGTATAAAACTTTATGCCTGGCTATCTAAGGAAATGGTACTTGTCGTTACACAAACACGGAATTTCAGAAGTGGAGCTAGTTGTCACATGGTAGATGATTTCAGTATGGGATATGGTGAATTTGAGGTAGAATTCAAATAAGCCTTCAGGCAAGTAGCAGATATCCGGGACAAGAGGAAGGAAGAATTCAAAAACTGGTGGCCAGGCATGGTGGCTTACACCTGTAATACCAGAACTTTGCGAATTCGAGGTGGGTGGATCACCTGAAGTCAGGAGTTCGAGACCAGTCTGGCCAACATAGTGAAACCCTACCTCTGCTAAAAATACAAACATTAGCCAGGTGTGGTGGCACACACCTGTAATCCCGGCTACTCAGTTGGCTGAGGCACAAGAATTGCTTGAATCCAGGAGGCAGAGGTTGCAGTGGGCTGAGATTGCACCACTGCACTCCAGTCTGGGGGAAACAGTGAACTCTGTTTGAATAAACAAACAAACAAACAAACAAACAAACAACAAACTGGTGATATAGACTTGGACATCATTTTCATAGATGTGAGTTGACAGTCAACAAAGTAGGTAAGTGCTCCAAAAGATGACATACAGAGAAAGAAGACAAGGTCAGTAAGTGAGGCTTGAAGAATTTTCTACTGATAATATGAAAAAAAAAAAATAAGTAGAAGCAAAGAAAGAGAAGAAATAGTTGAAAAGTAAATAGCAGAGAACATGATAATGAAGTTTCATGAACTACGAGGGAAGAGTTGCAAGAGAAGAAATGATGGTAAAATGTTAAGAGGTTTATATAACCTCTGCTTTAACAGCTTAGAATCTCTAAGAATTAAAGAATCAATGAGATCAGATTTAACGTAAACACAAACAAAATATTGTAAATATAGCCTATATTAGTTGTATTCAAAAGTGGCATTTGGGAATGAACTGTGGTTATAACCAGTTGGGTAATTTTAGGTAACGATTATTTTTAACTCACCTCACAGCTCCTGAGACGGCAGGCCCATATAGGTGTGTTAGAGGAAAGTGGCTGAAGAGGCGCCAGAAGAGGTTCTTCCAGCATTCTGGGATAGGGGAGAAATATATATAAACATGCAGTTCAATGAACACACAAAACGCATTCAATTGCTTTATCTTCTTAGTATCAAAGATAATATATTGAGGTCATCAATAAGAGATTTGAATAATAACTACAGATTGATCTGATAGGTATTTTAGTTATCATTTTCTGTAACCATTACTATTTTATTAACTGCTAAGTCAAAGACCTAAGTTTCTTCTTCCAGGTACATGTAGTCCCAAAAAATTCAACTGTTTTACATATCTCTCCCAAAGCTTATTTTGTACTCTTATTATATAACTGTTTTCATTTATCAAAAAAATGATAAATTTGACTAGTTGAAAGTATTATTATGTGTCACTTCTTGGCCTTTTGGCTAAGATCAAGTGAAAAGTAACATTATGAAGTTCTAAGATTAAATGTCAAAATACTGTCTTAATTCAAAAATACTTTTATGGAACAATTAAAATAATATAAACCATGTACATGGTTTTATCACAGTTTTATTTTAAAGGAAAAACAAAAACTGAAATAAAAGTTAGCAAAAAAAATTTTAAACATTTTACCACAGAGGAATTCTACGCATAAAAATGTTATTAAACAATTTAAAAATTTTAGGAACTATAATGACTGTTACTTTATTCTAAAAAGTCTGTTAGTGTCAGATTAAATAAACAAATAAAATTTTCATACTGCTTCAAAAGATGACAAATGTCACTGAGGAAAAGTGGCGCTTCTGACATTTATGGCTTCCAAAGTAGCCTCCATATTACCAAGATGACTTAAAATAACTAAAGATATATTTGATGATAGTACCTTCTGTTTTTCGATCTTCTCCATATTCAGCCAGCTTTAAATGTGATAATCAGTAAAAAGATTTCCGGCCGGGCGTGGTGGCTCAAGCCTATAATCCCAGCACTTTGGGAGGCCGAGGCGGGTGGATCACGAGGTCAACAGATCGAGACCATCCTGGTCAACATGGTGAAACCCCATCTCTACTCAAAATACAAAAAATTAGCTGGGCATGGTGGCGCGTGCCTGTAATCCCAGCTACTCAGGAGGCTAAGGCAGGAGAACTGCCTGAACCCAGGAGGCAGAGGTTGCAGTGAGGAAGATCGCGCCATTGCACTCTAGCCTGGGTAACAAGAGCGAAACTCCGTCTCAAAAACAAACAAACAAATAAACAAAAAAGATTTCCAAGGTGATATTAAGAGATGAGCTCCTCTTTCCCATGGACTCACCTGGTTACTGACTTTTTGGGCAATGTGAAGGATGACTGTGGATGAAGAATGTAATTGCTAGGATTGTCTGCTAGAGTATCCACGCTTACAGTTGATAAGTTTCTGTCACTAGGTTTCTCTTCAGGGACATCTCAACAACAAAAACAAGAACAAAGTAACATCAGTATCTTGAATAAGACCATAAGAATATACCTAACTAAAGCTTACGTATTTGTAATAGGTAAGGAAAATTTATGCTTTGCTGAGAATAAAGGAATAATGCTTTATTGAGAATTTCTCTGGTATTTGTTTACTTTAAATCATAATACTATTGTAATTTCATAATTAAGTTTTAGAATTTATATTGAATAGACAGGATATAAAAGTAGTAGAAATAATTGTATATTAAGAGTTCTGTAAATATATAGGAAAATGTAAAACTAAGTTTGTTTATATACTGTGCTCATGTTTTCTGTAAATTATATTTTTCTCTTAAGTCTAAATGACTATTAACAAAGAATGATAATACTAAGGTAAAAATATCTGCCCTAAACCATTAGCTATGAAGAAGCAACAAAACAGTATAGCTCTGAGGTTAGAAAAGAGATTCAAATAGAGGGGAATGGGAGGAAAGCAGAAAAAAAAAAAGAGAACTAACAGGCATATTATCAAACAGGTAAAGAAAGAATATATAAAGAGAAATAAAAAGCATGGTTCTCCTTTCTGAACCTGAAGGGGCCAAGGAAAGAGGAAAAGAGCAAGAAGATAAAAAGGATAGTTCAAAAAAAAAGTAATGAGTAACATGGCTAATAAAAATACTGATAAAGAGGCCAGGTGAGGTGGCTCACACCTGTAATCCCAGCACTTCGGGAGGCCGAGGTGGGCGGATCATGAGGTCAGGAGTTCAAGACCAGCCTAACCAACACAGTGAAACCCCATCTCTGCTAACAATACAAAAATTAGCTGGGCATGGTGGTGTGCGCCTATAATCCCAGCTACTCAGGAGGCTGAGGCAGGAGACTCACTTGAACCTGGGAGGCAGAGGTGGCAGTGAGTGGAGATTGTGCCAATGCATTCCAGCCTGAGTGAGAGTGAGACTTACATCTCAAAAAACAAACAAATAAATAAATTAAAATTGTTAAAGATATAAATAAAAATGTCTGTAGCTATTAGCACTATATTCTTGCTATTGTTGCTGTTATTGTTACTGTTATAATTAAGAAGAATTTATTTTATGCTCACTGGTCATTTGGGAGGAAGCAGGAATCAACCAGCTTCATAGAATTCCAAAATGAAATAGACAGCTAACCTAGACAGGAGTTGAAAAACGAACTTTGAATTTATTTGGGCCAGGAACTGTTTTCTAATTATTCAATTCATAATCTTTTACCTTAAAGAGATCAATGTTAGCACTGACTTACACGAGGTGATTTTTCTAAAATATTTATGTTTTAAAAACACCTTCAAATCCCCTATATCCCATTGCTACTCACCCCGAGTACTATTCACATCCACAAGCTGCCCCTGCGGTATAATCACTTGTGCCATTCCTGTCTGGGTAGATGGAATTACACGAAGTACCTGTCCATTTTCTGATGGGCTGGCAATGATCATCTTGGAAGCATTAGAAAAAAAAAATCAAATGCACATGCTTACACTGATTTAACAAAAATTATTAGTTAAATAAATTACTAAACACATACCTAGCTCTATGGTGGATTCTATGATTTTCCCCATTTTATAGATGAAAACATTGAGGCAGATAAACATTTTTTCCAAGGTCTCACAACTGATAAGCAGTAAAGCCAGGATTAAAAACAGGCACTTTGACCCTAATCCTAGGGTCTTAACCATCAGCAGTCTTAATCATTACACATGCATGAAGTCTAATTACTTGGTAGTCTGAATTAGTCTGTCTGGACTTAATACATTTACCTTTTGCCAATTAGTGTATTATTCATGCATGTTTCACCTATTTGTGTGGCTATCATTTGTCTTATGGTTAAAGTCATTTTCACTAGTTTAAAAATGGTAACTTATTAAATGCCTAAATTACATAGGATTTATGTTTGTATTTCAGCATTTATATATAGCTTCTACAGTTCATAAAGAATACTACAGCGTGCCCCAAAAGTCTGAAAACACAGGGAAAATAGTATATTTATTGTACTTTTTTCAGTTTAACAACTGAACCCACTCCTTCAAATTTAGAGGACTATCAACTAAAAAGGCATATGAAGTTGAAGAAAAACTTTTGGGCCTATCATTTGAAAGTATAACTGATACAGTATTTGAAATTAAGTTTATCTGATGCTTCCAAGACTTTTTGGACATCATATAAATTTTATTACTCTCCTATTGACACAGTCTTACAGTTTTATCCAAAGTTTCCTGTCCTTTTTAGTGCAGGTAATAATCCTTAATCATTCCAACCCACTTTCCCAGACTCCCCTTTTGCTAGGTAAAACATGAAAATATTGCTGATGCTTGACAGATTATAGTTCATGCCTGTAATCCCAGTACTTTGGGAGGCCAAGGCAAGGATCACTTGAACCCAGGAGTTTGAACTTGGGCTACCTGTCTTTACAAAAAAAAATTTAAAAATCAAAAAAAAAATTAAAAATCAGCTAAATGATGGCATGTGCCTGTTGCTACTTTGAAGGCTCAGGTGGGAGGATCACTTGAACCTGGGAGGTCAAGGCTGCAGTGAGCCATGATCATGCTGCTGTACTCCAACCTGAGTGACAGAGCAAAACTTTGTCTTGAAAAAGAAAAGGGCATTTTCAAAAATGCAAACATAAATTTGAAAAAATTTAAAAAAGATTAAATGTTGGGAGAAAAAACTTCAACAAACTAGAATGCTTTAAATATTAATATATAATAAACAGTTTCTAGAAATTAAGAATGAGAACTGTTTCCTTCCTTCCCCCAATGTTTAACAAGTTTCTTGAGATAAAAATATCCTGCCATAACACGTAACTTTAGCATGAAATAGCAACTTTAAACTCTGATGACAACTGCTTACACATGCTAAGTGCATACTAAGTGGCAGGACTTTGAATGCATTACTTCATTTAATCCTCATCACATGTATATCAAGTATATGCATTTTATAAATGAGGAAACTGTCACACAGAGGTTACGAAACTCATTCAAGGTTACACAGAGCTATTTAGTGGTAGGCTATAATTTAAGCAATCTGACTCCTTTAAACCTTCCCTCTGTACTGCCTCCCAATATTTGACAATGCTACTTAATCTAAAAAGAAAAATGACAAAAACAAAACAACATAAAACACCCTGCTGGACATTAACAGGCAACAGTAATAATATTGTTTTAAATTCTTTACCCCTTATAATGACATTGAATATCTGTGAAAAAATATATATATATATATTTAACTTTAAGGATTGGGGAAAGGAAAAATACTCTATTCATTCTTAGAAAATGAGTGCTGTGGTTATTTTTAAATCCAAATTAAACAAAATTAAGTTGTTATAAGTTATTCAATCATATTTAAAATTCATAATTAAGACTGGTATGTAGAAATATCCTCTTAATTTTGAAACTATGTTTCCCAAGCACAGAAGAGAAGAGTCTCATTTATTTTCTCACTTCTTAGCTTATTCTCCCTGGTACCTAAGAAACTATTTTCAATTAATATAATCTGACAGTGATAATATTACTTTTCCTATTTTTAAAAAACCAGCTAATTACCTTTAATCTGTGCAATGAAAGCAAACATGGTTTTGATGAGTCATCTGCTACAACACATTCTACTTCAGGCAGACCATGAAAATTATCAGAAAACTTTAGCTGAGTAGTCTTTTACCTGCTGGGCTCTTTGTGTACAATATTTCTAATAAACCCAAAAGACCAATTCAGCTTCACTCCAAAAACCTCTTCATCCATTGCAGATTCACTCACTACAGAATCTTTATTAATAACTTTTATATAAAAAGTCATATTGGGCTAGGCATGGTGGCTCACACATGTAATCCCAGCACTTTGGGAGACCAAGGCAGGTAGATAAACTGAGGTTAGGAGTTCCAGACTTGCCTGGCCAACATAAGAAACTCCGTCTCCACTAAAAATACAAAATTTAACTGGGCATGGTGGCGGGCAACTAATCCCAGCTACTCAGGAGGCTGAGGCAGAAGAATCGCTTGAATCAGGGAGGCAGAGGTTGCAGTGAGCCAAGATCATGCCATTGCACTCCAGCCTGGGTGAGAGAGCAAGACTCCATCTCAAAGGAAAAAAAAAAAGTCATATTGAAAGAAAAGGAAGGTATATTTCTTTCAAAAAGCTCCATTTGGCTGATGGCAGTGGTATGTCTCTGTAGTTCTAGCTACTGTGGAGACTATGACTGTGCCACTGCATTTAAGCCTAGATAACAGAGTGAGACATACCTCTTAAAAATAATAAATTAATTAAAATAAATTAAGAAAAACAAAATGCTTAGCTACAAACCCACAGCCAACATCATAGTAAATGGGCAAAACCTGGAAGCATTCTCCTTGAAAACCAGCACAAGAAAAGGATGCTCTCTCTCACCATTCCTATTTTTTTTTCACCACTCCTATTTAACACATTATTGGAAGTCCTAGCCAAATCAATCAGGCAAGAGAAAGAAATAAAGGCCATCCAGGTAGGAAGAGAGGAAGGTGAACTATCTTTGTTTGCATACAACATGATTCTATTTAGAAAACCCCATATTCTCAGTCCAAAAGCTCCTCCAGAAGATAAACAACTTCAGCAAAGTTTCAGGATACAAAATCAATGTACAAAAATCTCTAGCATTCCAATATACCAACAACCACCAAGACAGCCAAATCAGGAAGGGAATCCCATTCACAATTGCCACAAAAAGAATAAAATACCTAGGAATACAGAAAGGTGAAAAAATCTCTATAATAGGAATAAAAGGCTTGCAAAAATTAGCTGGGCATCCTGTAATCCCAACTACCCAGGAGGCTGATGCAGGAGAACTGCTTGAACCTGGAAGGCAGAGGTGCAGTGAGCTGAGACTACGATCATACCACAGTACTCCAGCTTGGGTGACAGAGCGAAACTCCATTTCAAAAAAAAAAAAAAAAAAATTACAGAAGCCTGCTCAAATAAATCAGAGAAGATACAAACAAATAGAAAAAAAATCCACGCTCATGGATAGGAAGAATCAATATCATTAAAATGGCCATACTGCCCAAAGCAATTCACAGATTCAATGCTTTTCCTATCAAACTACCAATAGCATTCTTCACAGAACTAGAAAAAACTATTTTAAAATTCATACGGAACCAAAAAAGAGCCCAAATAGCTAAGGTGACCCTAAGCAAAAAGTACAAATCTGGCGGCATTATGTTACCTGACTTCAAATTGTACTATAAGGCTACAGTAACCAAAACAGAATGGTACTGCTACAAAAACAGACACATAGACCAATGGAACAGAAGAAAGAGAGAGCCCAGAAACAAGGCTGCACACCTACAACCATTTGATCTTCAACAAAGCTGACAAAAACAAACATAAAGGAAACAACTCCCTCTTAAGTAAATGGTGTTAACTACGGGTTACCCATATGCAGAAGACAGAAGCTGGACCCCTTCCTTGCTCCATATACAAAAATAAACTCAAGATGAACTAAAGATTTAAATATAAAACTCAAAACTATAAAAACCTGGAAGACAACCTAGGCAATACCATCCCAAACATGGGAATGGGCAAAGATTTCAAGACAAAAACACTAAAAGCAAAAATTGGCAAATGGGATCTAAATAAATTTAAGAGCTTATACACAGCAAAAGAAACTGTTAACAGAGTAAACAAACAACCTAAAGAATGGTAGAAAATATTTGCAAACTATGCATCTGACAAAGGTCTAATATCTTAAGCAAATTTACATGAGAAAAACAACCCCATTGAAAAGTGGGCAAAGGATATGAACAGACACTTTTTTTTTTTTAAGTTCTGGGATACATGTGCAGAATGTGCAGGTTTGTTACATAGGTATACATGTGTCATGGTGGTTTGCTGCACCCATCAACCTGTCATCTAGGTTTTAAGACCCGCATGTATTAGGTATTTGTCCTAGTGCTCTCCGTCCTCCTTTCCCCCACCCCGACAGACCCTGGTGTGTGATGTTCCCCTCCCCATGTCCATGTGTTCTCACTGCTCAACTCCTACTTATGAATGAGAATATATGGTATTCGGTTTTCTGTTCCTGTTAAGTTTGCTGAGGACAATGGTTTCTAGCTTCATTCATGTCCCTGCAAAGGATATGAACTCATTATTTATGGCTGCATAGTATTCTATGGTATATATGTGCCACATTTTCTTTATCTAGTCTATTATGGATGGGCATTTGGGGTGGTTCTAAGTCTTTGCTATTGTAAGTAGTGCTGCAATAAACATAGATGTCCATGTGTCTTTATAGTAGAATGATTTATAATCCTTTGAGTATATACCCAGTAATGGGATTGCTAAGCGAAATGGTTCTAGATCCTTGAGGAAGCATCACACTATCTTCCACAATGGTTGAACAAATTTACACTCCCATCAACAGCATAAAAGCGTTCCTATTTCTCACAGACTCCCCAGCATCTGTTGTTTCCAGACTTTTTAATGATTGCCATTCTAACTGGCATGTGATGGTATCTCATTGTGGTTTTGATTTGCATTTCTCTAATAATCAGTGATAATGAGCTTTTTAAAATATTTATTGGCCACATAAATGTCTTCTTTTGAGAAGTATCTGTTCATATCCTTTGCCCACTTTTTGATGGAGTTGTTTTTTCTTGTAAATTTGTTTAAGTTCCTTGTAGATTCTAAATATTAGATCTTTGTCTGATGGATAGATTGCAAAAATCTCCCATTCTGTAGGTTGCTTGATAGTTTCCTTTGCTGTGCAGAAGCTCTTTAGTTTCAGTATAACCTATTTGTCAATTTTGGCTTTTGTTGCAATTGCTTTTGGTATTTTAGTCACGAAGTCTTTGCCCATGCCTATGTCCTAAGTTTTCTTCTAGGGTTTTTATAGTTTTAAGGCTTTAATTCATCTTAGTTAATTTTTGTATAAGGTGTAAGGAAGGGCTCCAGTTTCTGTTTTCTGCATATTTCTGCCAGTTTTTCCAGCAACATTTATTAAATAGGGAATCCTTTCCCCATTGATTTTCTCAGGTTTGTTGAAGATCACATGGTGGTAGATGTGTGGTGTCTCTGTTCTGAGGTCTCTGTTCTGTTCCATTGGTCTATATACTTGTTTTGGTACCAGTACCATGCTGTTTTGGTTACTGTAACCTTGTAGCATAGTTTTAAGTCAGGTAGCATGATGTCTCCAGCTTTGTTCTTTTTGCTTAGGATTATCTTAGCTATACAGGCTCTTTTGTGGTTCCATATGAAATTTAAAGTCTTTTTTTCTAGTTTGAACAGGTACTTTTCAAAAAGAAGAAGACATACATGCAGTCAACAAGCATATGAAAAAAAGCTCAATATCACTGATCATTAGAGACATGCAAATCAAAACCACAATGAGATACGATCTCATACCAGTTAGAATAGCTATTATTAAAAAAGTAAAAAAAAATAACAGATGTTAGTGAGGTTATGGAGAAAAGAGAACACTTATACGCTGTTGGTAGGAATGTAAATTTGTTCAACCATTGTAGAAAGCAGTATGGCGACTCCTCAAAGAGCTAAAAACACAACCACCATTTGACCCAGCAATACTATTACTGGATATATACCCAGAGGTATATAAATCATTCTTCCATAAAGATATATGCATGTGAATGTTCATTAAGGCCCTATTCACAATAGCAAATACATGAAATCAACCTAAATGGCTATCACTGACAGACTGGATAAATAAAATATGGTACATACACGCCATGGAATACTATGCAGTCATAAAAAAAATCATGTTGTACTCACTTTGTATAGAAAGTTTAATCCAATTACAAAGAGTGTTAACTTTTTCTGGACTCAAATAACTTTGCTTGGAAATGTACCATATGTAAAATGACAACCCTAAAAGGGTTCAGACTCCTTTATCTTCCTGTTGGGACGAAAAACCCAGACTTTCTAAATGTTCTGATAGCAACTAGAATAAATGTCAGACAAAGGGGAAACTACAGAAGTATTTCATTCTGGACGTGAAAAATAGTAAAATGCAGTTGGTTCACATTTAAACGATTTGTTGAATATTAACATCTGCTGGTGATGCAATATGGTTACAGAAGCTTACTCCTTCTTTGCCTTTCAGTCCTGGTATAGGCTCAGAAAGCCTGAACATCAACAAAAAGGGCTTCCCTGCACATAGTCATCTCTCAACCAATTACTCTTAACTGTAGACTCTAGATAACTCAATTTGGTTGGATCATAAAGGAGCAAAATGGCATAGATTAACTGTAGAATACTCTAGATTATGAAGAGAAACAAGGGTTAATTCTAGGTAAAGTGACTACCTGTGGTATAATTTATAATTACAGTTACTATGCTTTAAAAAATAACTTTTATTATTAAAGTAATAAATATTCTGTGTAGAAAACTTGGAAAATTCAACTGAACAAGAGACACATTGTCCTTCACAGTATTACTTATGTTAAGTACATTCTAAATAAACAGAGAGCAACTTAGAAGTTTTGCTCAGTAATTTTCCATATGTCAATCAAAACAATCTTTCACCTCTTTGGCTCAAACTATGAACTTGGTCAAAAATACTTTTAGCCAACAGTTTGAAAGATATTTAAGCATCCTGATATTTTTTATCTTTGTGCATTGTTACTTACGTGGCACACATTTACCTACAAAGATCAGCAAGAATATGTCTAATTCTCCACACACTAGCAGTACCTCCACTGCTTTCTTTTTCTTCAAGAAGGCATACCAGAAAATGGTATGCAGGTCAGCGAGATGTTGATAAATCAAAAACCAGAGGTTAGGCAAGGCACGGTGGCTCACAACTGTAATCCCAGAACTTTGGGAGGCTGAGACAGGCAGATCATGAGGTCAGGAGTTCAAGACCAGCCTGGCCAACATGGTGAAACCCATCTCTACTACAACTACAAAAATTAGCCAGGTGTGGTGGCATGTGCCTATAATCCCAGTTACTCGAGAGGCTGAGGCAAGAGAACTGCCTGAACCCAGGAGGCAGAGGTCGCAGTTAGCCGAGATTATGCCAACACACTCCAGCCTGGGATACAGAGCAAGACTCTGTCTCGGAAAAAAAAAAGCAAACAAAAAACAGACAAACACTGGAGTTTAGCTGTGTGTGTGTGTGTGTGTGTACATGTAAATATACACGTACACACACACACACACACATTAAACGTAAGTTACACATCAACTCTGGCATGTTAGAACTAGTTACAGATGTTACATTCCCAGTTGATCTCAAAGCACCGGTGTACCCAAACACAGAGACTGATAAGTACTGTTTAAATACTATTTGTAGTCCTGAATGGAAATCTTTTAAAATTCTTACATAAAAATGAAAGTCATGGAAACAGTATTTTAAACACAATGTAATTGGATGCTGTGGCTTACCCTTGTAATCCCAGGACTTTGGGAGGGCAAGACAGGTAGATCATCTGAGGTCAGAAGTTAGAGACTAACCTGGCCAACATGGTGAAACCCTGTCTCTATTAAAAATATAAAAAAATTAGCCATGTGTGATGCTGGGCACCTGTAATCCCAGATACTCAGAAGGCTCACACAGGAGAACTGATGGAACCCAGGAGGTGGAGGTTGCAGTAAATCAAGATTGTGCCATTGCACTCTGGCCTGGGCAACAAGAGCAAAAATCCATATTAAAAAAATAAACAGGGGAGGGAGATCCAAGATGGCCGATTAGGAGCAGCTCAGGATTGCAGGTCCCAGCAACAGTGCAGAGGGACTACAGGGAAGTTCACATGGCAGCTGGGTGGAGCCCACAGAAGCTCAGCAAAGCCTCTGCAGGCAGACTGTGAATAGTCTGCCTCCTTGCTGGGCAGGGCATGCCTGAAAAAAGGCAGCAGCATGATAGACACTTATAAGTAAAGCCCTACCTCCCGAGGACAGAGCACCCGGGGGAAAAAAGGCATTTATGAGTTCTGCTACAGACTTAAACGTACCTGCCCAGCAGCTGTGAATGGAACAATGGAGCTCAGCTCAGCACTTGAGCTCCTATAAAGGACAGACTGTCTCCTCAAGCAGCTCCCTGACCCCCATATATCCAAAGAGCCACCTCATAAAGGAGAGCTCAGACTGACATCTGGCAGGTATCCTTCTGGAACAAAGATAGCAAAGAAGAAACTGGCAGCAACCATTACTGTTCTGCAGCCACTGCAGGTGATCCCCAGGCAAGCAGAGACTGGAGCAGACCTCAGCAGTCCTACAGCAGAAGGGTCTGACTGTTAGAAGGAAAACTAAGAAACAGAAAGAAAGAAAGAAATTCATCATCAACAAACTGGACGTCTACTCAGAGACCCGAAGTGAAAGTCAACAACTATAAAGACCACAGGTAAATAAATCCACAAAGATGGAAAGAAACCAGTGCAAAAAAGATGAAAACACCCCAAACCAGAACATCTCTTCCCCTCCAAGGGATCACAATTCCTCACCAGCAAGGGAACAAGGCTGGATGGAGAATGAATGTCATGAACTGACAGAAACAGGCTTCTGAAGGTGGTTAATAAGAAACTTCTCTGAGCTAAAAGAACATATTCTAACCCAATGCAAAGAAACTAAGAACTTTGAAAAAAGATTTGATGGAATGCTAATGAGAATAAACAGCTTAGAGAGGAATATAAATGAACTGATAAAGCTGAAACACAACAGGAAAACTTCGTGAAGCATACACAAGTTTCAATAGCCAAATTGACAAAGCAGAAGAAAGGATATCAGAGGTCAAAGATCAACTCAATGAAATAAAACAAGAAGGCAAGGTTAGAGAAAAAAGGGTAAAAAGAAAAGAACAAAGTCTCCAAGAAATATGAGACTATGTGAAAAGACCTAATCTACGTTTGATAGGTATACCTGAATGCGACGGAGAGAATGAATTCAAGCTGAAAAGTACTCTTCAGGATATTATCCAGGAAAACTTCCCCAACCTAGCAAGGCAGGCCAACATTCAAGTCCAGGAAATACAGAGAACACCACAAACATATTCCTCAAGAAGAGTAACCCCAAGGCACCTAATCGTCAGATTCACCAGGGTTGAAATGAAGGAGAAAATGCTAAGGGCAGCCAGAGAGAAAGGTCGGGTTACTCACAAAGGGAAGCCCATCAGACTCACAGTGGATCTCTCAGCAGAAACCCTACAAGCCAGAAGAGAGTGGGGGCCAATATTCAACATCCTTAAAGAAAATAATTTTCAATCCATAATTTAATATACAGCCAAACTAAGCTTCATAAGTGAAGGAGAAATAAAATCCTTTATAAACAAGCAAGTACTCAGATATTTCATCGCCACCAGGCTTGCTTTATAAGAGCTCCTGAAAGAAGCACTAAAAATAGAAAGGAACAACCTGAACCAGCCACTCCAAAAACATACCAAATGGTAAAAAGCATCGACACAATGAAGATACTACATAAACTAACGGGCAAAACAGCCAGGTAGCATCTAAATGGTAGGAACAAATTCAAACATAACAATATTTACCCTAAATGTAAATGGGCTAAACGCCCCAATCAAAAGACACAGACTGGCAAATTGGATAAAAAGCCAAAACTCATTGGTGTGCTGTATCCAGGAAACACATCTCACATGCAAAGATACATAAAGGCTCAAAATAAAGGGATGGAGGAAGATTTACCAAGCAAATGGAGAGCAAAAAAAAAGGAGGAGTTGCAATTCTAGTCTCTGATAAAATAGACTTTAAACCAACAAAGATAAAAAGAGACAAAGAAGGACATTATATAATGGTAAAAGAATCAATGCAACAAGAAGACCTAACGATCCTAAATATATACACGCCCAATACAGGATCACCCAGATACATATAGCAAGTTCTTAATGACTTACAAAGAACCTTAGACTCCCACGTAATAACAGTGGGAGACTTTAACACCCTACTGTCAGTATTAGACAGATAAACGAGATCAAAAATTAACAAGGACATCCAGGACTTGAACTCAGACCTGGACCAAACAAACCTAAAAGACATTCACAGAGCTATCCACCCCAAATCCGCAGAATATACATTCTTCTCAGCACTACATCATACCTACTCTAAAACTGACCACATAGTTGAAAGTAAATCTCTCCTCAGCAAATGCAAAAGAACAGAAATCATAACAAACAGTCTCTCAGACCACAGTGCAATCAAGTTAGAATTCAAAAACTAACTCAGAACTGCACAGCTTCATGGAAACTGAACAACTGGCTCTTGAATGTTGACTGGCTAAACAATGAAATAAAGGCAGAAATAAAGATGTTCTTTGAAACCAACGAGAACAAAGACACAACATACCAGAATCTCTAGGACACATTTAAAGCAGTGTCTAGAGGAAAATATATAGCAATAAATGCCCACATGCGAAGCAAGAAAATATCTAAAATAAACACCCTATCATCAGAACTGAAAGAGCTAGAGGAGCAAGATCAAAAATCTCAAAAGCTAGCAGAAGACAAAAAATAACTAAGATCAGAGGAGAACTGAAGGAGATAGGGTACAAAAAACCCTTCAAAAAATCAATAAATCCAGAAGCCAGTTTTTCAAAAAGATCATCAAAATAGACCACTAGCCAGAATAATAAAAAAGAAAAGAGAGAATAATCAAACAGATGCAATAAAAAATGATAAAGGGGATATCATCACAGATTCCACAGAAATACAAACCATCATCAGAGATTATTATAAATAACTCTATGCACATAAACTAGTAAACCTGGAAGAAATGGATAAACTCCTGGACATGTGCATCCTCCCAAGCCTAAACCAGGAAGAAGTCAAAACCCTGAATAGACCAATACCAAAGGCTGAAGTTGAGGTGGCAATTAATAGCTTACCAAAAAAAAAGCCCAGGTCCAGATGGGTTCACAGCCGAATTCTACCAGGCATACAAAGAGGAGCTGGTACCATTCCTCCTGAAATTATTCCAAACAATCCAAAGAGAGGGAATCCTTCCCAAATTATTTTATGAGACCAACATCATCCTGATACAAAAACCCGGCAGAGTCTCAACAAGAAAAGAAAATTTCAGGCCAATATCCATGATGAAGATAGATACAAAAATCTTCAATAAAACACTGGCACACCGATTGCAACAGCACATCGAAAAGTTTATCCACCATGATCGAGTAGGCTTGATACTCGGAATGCAAGGCTGGTTCGACATAAGCAAGTCTATAAACGTAATTCACCACATAAACAGAAACAAAGACAAAAACCATATGATTATCTCAATAGATGCAGACAAGGCCTTTGACAAAATTCAACAGCTCTTTATACTAAAAATCCTCAATGAACTAGGTATTGATGGAATGTATCTCAAAATAATAAAAGCTATTTATAACACACCCACAGCCAATATCATAATTAATGGACAAAAACTGAAAGTATTCCCTTTGAAATCTGGCACTAGACAAGGATGCCCTCTCTTACCACTCCTATTCAATACAGTATTGGAAGTTCTAGCCAGAGCAATCAGGCAAGAAAAAGAAATAAAGGGTATTCAATTAGGAAAGGAGGAAGTCAAATGGTCTCTATTTGCAGATGACATGATTGTATATTTAGAAGACCCCATTGTCTCAGCCCAAAATCTCCTGAAACTGATAAGCAACTTCAGTAAAGTCTCAGGATACAAAATCAATGTGCAAAAATCACAAGCATTCCTATACACCAATAACAGACTTAAAGAGAGCCAAATAAAGAACAAACTGCCATTCACAATTGCTACAAAGAGAATAAAATACCTAGAAAAACAACTAACAAAGAATGTAAAGGACCTCCTCAAGGAGAACTACAAACCACTGCTCAATGAAATAAGAGAGGACACAAACCAGATGGAGAAACATTCCATGCTCATGATTAGGAAGAATCAATACTGTAAAAATGGCCATACTGCCCAAAGTAATTTACAGATTCAACACTATCTCCAACAAGCTACCAATGACCTTCTTTACAGAACTGGAAAAAACCACCTTAAACTTCATATGGAACCAAAAGAGAGCCTGCATAGCCAAGACAATTCTAAGCAAAAAGAACTAAGCTGGAGGCATCACACTACCTGACTTCAAACTAAACTACAAGGCTACAGTAATCAAAACAGCATGGTACTGGTACCAAAACAGAGACCTAGACCAATGGAACAGAACAGAGGCCTCGGAGGCAACGCCACACATCTACAACCATCTGATCTTTGATAAACCTGACAAAAACAAGCAATGGGGAAAGGATTCCCTGTTTAATAAATGGTTTTGGGAAAACTGGCTAGCCATGTGCAGAAAGCAGAAACTGGACCCCTTCCTGACACCTTACACTAAAATTAACTCCAGGTGGATTAAAGATTTAAACATAAGACCTAACACCATAAAAACCCTAGAAGAAAATCTAGGCAAAACCATTCATGATATAGGCATAGGCAAGGACTTCATGATTAAAACACCAAAAGCATTGGCAGCAAAAGTCAAAATAGACAAATGGGACTTAATTAAACTCCACAGCTTCTGCACAGCAAAAGAAAGTAATTAGAGTGAATTGGCAACCAAAGGAATGGGAAAAATTTTTTGCAATCTACCCATCTGACAAAGGGCTAATATCCAGAGTCTACAAAGAACTAAAACAGATGTACAAGAAAAAAACAAGCCCATTCAAAAGTGGGCGAAAGATATGAACAGACACTTTACAAAAGAAGACATATATGAGGGCAACAAACATATGAAAAAATGCTCATCATCACTGGTCATTAGAGAAATGCAAATCAAAACTACATTGAGATACCATCTCACGCCAGTTAGAATGGCATCATTAAAAAATCTGGAGACAACAGATGCTGGAGAGGATGTGGAGAAATAGGAACACTTTTACACTGTTGGTGGGAGTGTAAATTAGTTCAACCATTGTGGAAGACAGTGTGGTGATTCCTCAAGGACCTAGAAACAGAAATTCCATTTGACCCAGCAATCCCATTACTGAATGTATATCCAAAGGATTATAAATCGTTCTATTATAAGGACACATGCAAAGGAATGTTCACTGCAGCACTGTTTACAATAGCAAAGACTTGGAACCAACCCAAATGCCCATTGATGATAGACTGGACAGGGAAAATGTTGCACATATACACCAGGGAATCCTATGCAGCCATAAAAAACAATGAGTTCGTGTCCTTTGTAGGGACATGGATGAACCTGGAAACCATCATTCTCAGCAAACTGACAGAAGAACAGAAAATCAAACAAGGCATGTTCTCACTCATAGGTGGGTGTTGAACAATGAGAACACATGGACACAGGGAGGGTAGCATCACACACTGGGGTCTGTAGGGGGTAAACGGGAGGGACAGCATGGGGTGGGGACTTGGGGATGGATAAAATGGGGAGAAATGCCACATATAGGTGATGGGGAGGAAAGCAGCAAACCACACTGCCACGTGTGTACCTATGCAACAATCTTACGTGTTCTTCACATGTACCCCAAAATCTAAAATGCAATAAAAATAAATAAACAAATAAATAAACAAACACAATGTAAGTTAAAAGTGTCAAGAAATTAAGGTTGTTTAGTAAAACTAATACATTTGGTTAAAGATCATAAAACTGGTTACTTATAAAATATACTCACCATTTGTGCACTGGAATCCCCCAACGACTGAAGTTCGTATTGAACAGCTTGCTCATTTTGGTCGACTAGGTGGAATTTTTCTGCAGAAAGAGTCTGTGTCTGAGTCAGGGTCCCTGGTATATTCTGTGATGTGAGTGAATTATTTGCTTCAGGAGCAGTGATCGGCAAAACTCTAGGAGAATCATTTTGTTCAAAAGAAGAATCCCTGGAGCCCATACAGGTTAGATGCTTTTGCAAAGAAAAAAAAAAATCACTTCAGTCTAACAATACAGTATCACCATTTAAAAAAAAAAGATGTGTTACGAAAAGATATCCATTTTCAGTTGTTTTTACTTTTTTGTAAGTTCTCAATTCACACAAATTGACATAAACAGAAAGTACTTAAGTAAAATTGTTGATTATTATATTTAATTTTATCAAAATAAAATTGTCCACAGGAAAGCAACCTGAAATAACATAATTCAACCTATAGATTTTTCTTTGTATAAAAATTTATATATATATATATATAAGCATTAAGTTCTGTATTATAAAATGTGTGTATAATTAAATATTGAAATTTTTTTTTTTTTGAGATGGAGTTTCGCTCTTGTGGAGTATAATGGTCCAATCTTGGCTCACTGCAACCTCTGCCTTCTGGGTTCAAGTGATTCTCCAGCTTCAGCCTCTGAGTAGTTGGGATTACAGGCACCCACCACAACATCTGGCTAATTTTTGAATTCTGCAACCTCTGCCTTCTGGGTTCAAGCGATTCTCCAGCCTCAGCCACTGAGTAGCTGGGATTACAGGCACCCACCACAATGTCCGGCTAATTTTTGTATTTTTAGTAGTGACGAGGTTTCACCATGTTGGCCAGTCTGGTCTTGAACTCCTGACCTCAGGTGATCTGCCCATCTTGGCATCCCAAAGTACTGGGATTACAGGCGTCAGCCACCACGCCTGGCCTAAAATTCTTGAATACACTAAATATAACAGGTATCGCTTGAGCATAAAGAGCTGTTAAATGGCATACTGTTTTACCCTAGGATGTAAAAAAGTTCCCAGCTGAATCCCTACCTCAAATACCTGAGCATCGGTTTTTGACTCTTCACCATCATTATGGTTGGCTCTCAATGAATCATTAGATTGTTCCATGCTGACATCATATTCAATTCCATTTTCTTCTATGATTTAATAGCTGAAAGAGTTTAAATAGCTGATCAACTAAAGCACTTAGTATTTTTGTGGAATGTTTTATCTTAAACCTCTCATATTCACTACTGTGGTACCCCATATAATTTAGGTAAAATCATTTCCATTCTATAGTTTAAAAAATTAACATTTTTGTTAAATAACTTGCCAAGGCACCAGAATACATTCAAAACGGCAAAAATTAGTGTTATGTAGATCCCTCATTCTATCTTTAACCACACTTCTGTACTGGCTTTTTAAGATTGCTTTTATGTGACAAGGTACTGCTAACCTTTCAAATACTTCTAAAATTATCATGTTACCATAGATTTAATACAAATAAAGTTTTTCAACTTTATGAGTTGGGTGTGCCCTATTGTAGCATTATATAATTTTAAAATAGATATCCTGGTGTAGACAGATTATGTATATACAATTTTTACCATTAATAGACTTAACATTTTACCACTTAACATTAGCTTGACAAGTTTTGAAAAGGAAGAAATATTTAAAAAGAGAAAATAAAGAAACATGTATACCAATAACTCTGAGCCACTTAGGTCTAGGGCAGTGGTTCTTAATTAGAGCAATTTTGCAAAGCTACAAAATCAGTCACGTTTTAATACATGGCTACAAAATATCTTGAAATTGCTCCTCCTTTAAGATTTTAAATTATCACTTATATCCTAATCAAGTAAAAAATCAATTAGAAAAAAACCAAAAAACTTGTAGTTACCTTGGGCTATAGAAGTAGAAGCAATTTTATTTTATAACTTTGTTTTTTTTAAATTTGTATATTATACCTATATTACTTGAGAATAAAATAATATTTAGAAGGGGTTTCAAATAAAAAGAGCCTCCCAAAAATGGCAATATGGCAAGTGGATACTATAAAAAAATTATCTTCCTACAAAACAAAAAACAGTAAGTTTTAAGGCTAAGAAACTGGTTTGGACAAGCAGCTTGTAGGGCAGGAAAACTTAAAATTCCCAAGATAAGGATAACAACCTGAAAGGTTCTGTGTGAAGAGTGTAACCTGGCTTCTGGTAAGAAAAAAATGCAGCTACTATTTTGAAAGAAACAAACCCAAATAAGACTCCAGTTTCCTTTCATATTAAGATCAATTAAATATAAGCTAAGAGTCAAAGAGTACCAAAAACACAGGAAATAAGCCACCATGAGATTGAGTCATCAGATTTAGAAAGTCCCTAAAGACTTCCCATATTGGAAACTATTTAATGTCTAAAAAAATAAATGAATCACAGAGATAAGCAAATAATAAAAATTATCAAAACTTTAATTAAAAAAAAAAAACAGGCTGGACATGGTGGCTCCTACCTGTAATCCCAGCACTTTGGGAGGCCGAGGTAGGTGGATCACTTGTGTTCAGGAGTTAGAGACCAGCCTGGCCAACATTGTGAAATCCCATCTCTACTAAAAATACAAAGATTAGCCGGGCACAGTGGTGCATGTCTGTAATCCTAGCTACTCAGAGGCTGAGGCAGGAAAACTGCTTAAACCCTGGAGGTGGAGGTTGCAGTGAGCTGAGATTGTGCCACTGCACTCCAGCCTGGGTGACAGAGAAAGACATTGTCTCAAAAAAAGAAAAACAAAACCCCAAGAAACAAGAAACCAAGCAGAACTTTCGGAAATGAAAAACTGCTGAAATTAGAAGGTCAATGGAGCCAGAAACAGCGGTTCATGCCTGTAATCCCAGCATTTTGGGAGACCAAGGCAAGATGATTGCTTTGAGACCAGGAATTCGAGACCAGCCTGGGCAACATAGTGAGATCCTGTCTCTACAGAAAAATTTTAAAATCAGCCATGTACAGTGGTGTGGGTCTGCAGTCCCAGCTACTTGGGAGGCTGAGGTGGGAGGATCTCTTGAGTCCAGAAGTCTGAGGCTGCAGTGAACCATAATCATGCCACTGCACTGCAGCATGGATGACACAGTAAGACCCTGTCTCAAAAAAAAAAAAAAAGGCAATGGATAAGTTAAATAGATGATTAGATGCAGAAGAAAGAATTAGAAGACAGATTTTTGTATTACCTAGACTGCATCACAGCAAACACAGAAGATAAAAAATATGACAGACTTAAAAATAGAAAGTATAGTATGCATGTAAGTGAAGTCTCAGAAGAATAAAGAAGAGAAAATGGAGGAGAGACAATACAGATGCTCTTAGACTTACAACAGAGTTATTATCCTGATAAACACACTGTGAGTTGAAAATACGTTAAGTGGAAACTATCATAAGTTGAAACTGCATTTTTGACTGACAGTATTTTCAAATTACAATGCATTTATCCAGATGTAACTCCATCATAGGTTGAGAGGTGTACAAAATATGTATCATTTTCACACCATCATGAAGTTGAAAAATCATAAGTTGAATTAATCTAAGAATTAATACCATCGGTATTTGAAGAGACAATGGCTGGCAACTTTTCAAAACTAAAGATATGAATATACAGACAAAGGAAGTCTTACTTTTAAGTACTCTAAGATAAATAAAAAGAAATCCATCCTCAATGTAATGAACATGCAAAATTCTAAAGAGGAAAAGGAAAATGCAGCTAGAGAGGTAAGATGGACCATAAAAACACCCCGAGCCTAGGTAACAAAAATATAAATGAAAAAAAGAGAGAGAAGACAGACTCCCTACAGAGTACTGAAATTAGACATACAGCAGCCTTCTTTTTTTTTTTTAATTGTACTTTGGGCTCTGGGGTACATGTGCACACCCTGCATCCTGCAGAACTGTTGCATAGGTACATACATGCCATGGTTGTTTGCTGTCCCCCACTCCCCTAGCCTATATCAGGTGTTATCCCTCCCTATCCTCCCCCCTCTCCCGTCCCTCCCCTCCCCTCCACCCCGCAACCTAGCCCAGCGAGTATTGTTCTTTTCTGTGCCCAAGTGTTCTCATCGTTCATCACCCGCCTATGAGTGAAAACATGCGGTGTTTGGTTTTCTGTTCTTGTGTCAGTTTGCTGAGAATGATGGTTTCTAGATTCATCCATGTCCCAACAAAGGACAGGAACTAATCATTTTTATGGCTCCACAGCGGCCTTCTTAATAGCAACATGGTAGCAGAAGTCACAGGAATAATATTGAAGGTTTTTAAAAATGTAATTATTGGCTGGGTGTAATGGCTCACACCTGTAATCCTAGCATTTTGGGAAGCCAAGGAGAGTGAATCGCTTGAGCCCACAAGTTTGAGACCATCCTGGGCCATATGGCAAAACCCTGTCTCAAAAAAGAAAAACTATCAATAAATAATTGTATATGATCCAAACTATTTTTTTCTACTGCCTTACCTTCAGAATAACAACAACAACAAAAAACCACAAAAAAACAAACAAAAAAACCACAAAACTGTATTTTTTCACAAAACAGAAAGGAAGATACCTTAAGATCTAAAAAAACTGAAAGTCGGCTGGACACAGTGGCTCACCCTGTACACCCAGTAATCCCAACACCTTCGGAGGCCGAGGGAAGCGGACCACTTGAGGCCAGGAATTCAAAACCATCCTGACCAACATGGCAAAACCCTGTCTCTACTAAAAATAAAATAAATAAATAAATAAATAAATAAATAAATAGCCAGGTGTGGTGGCACATATCTGTAACCACAGCTACTCAGGTGGCTAAGGCATGAAAATCGCTTGAACCCAGGAACTGGAGGTTGCAGTGAGCCAAGATCATGTAAGGAGCACAGGGAAAGACTCTGTCTCAAAAAAAAAAAAAAAAACTATTATAATACATAAAAAACAAAAAACAGTGTTTACAACCAATGTATTGCACATGAAAGAAATTTCTTTTATATATATATCTATTTTTTTTTATTGCACTTTAGGTTCTGGGGTACATGTGCAGAACATGCAGGATTGTTAAATAGGTATGTACATGGCAATGTGGTTTGCTGCCTCCATCCCCCCATGAACTATATCTGGCATTTCTCCCCATGTTATCCCTCCCCAACCTCCCTACACCCTGCTGTCCTTCCCCTAGTCCCTCCCAACAGACCCTGTATGATGCTCCCCTCCCTGTGTCCATGTGTTCTCATTGTTCAACACCCATCTATGAGTGAGAACATGCAGTGTTTGATTTTCCATTCTTGTGTCAGTTTGCTGAGAATAATGGCTTCCAGATTCATCCATATCCCTACAAAGGACATGAATTCATCCTTTCTTACGGCTGCATAGTATTCCATGGTATATATGTGCCACATTTACAATACACTTCATATCTGATAGCACAACAGGGTGACTAGAGTCAATAATTTAATTATATTTAAAAAGTACTACAAGAGTATAATTTGATTGTTTGTAACACACAGGATAAATGCTTGAGGGGATCGATACCCCATTTTGCATGAAATGATTACTACACATTGCATATTGGTATCAAAACAGTTCATGTATCCCATAAATATCTACAATTACTATGTGCCCAGAGCCCTCCCTGTGTCCATGTGTTCTCATTGTTCAACACCCATCTATGAGTGAGAACATGCAGTGTTTGATTTTCCGTTCTTGTGTCAGTTTGCTGAGAATGATGGCTTCCAGATTCATCCATGTCCCTACAAAGGACATGAATTCATCCTTTCTTACGGCTGCATAGTATTCCATGGTATATATGTGCCACATTTACAATACACTTCATATCTGATAGCACAACAGGGTGACTAGAGTCAATAATTTAATTATATTTAAAAAGTACTACAAGAGTATAATTTGATTGTTTGTAACACACAGGATAAATGCTTGAGGGGATCGATACCCCATTTTGCATGATATGATTACTACACATTGCATATTGGTATCAAAACAGTTCATGTATCCCATAAATATCTACAATTACTATGTGCCCAGAGCAAAACAAGATCTAATTTTTTTTTTTTAATAGGAACAGTAGGCCAGGCACAGTGGCTCACGCCTATAATCCCAACACTTTGGGAGGCCGAGGTGGGTGGATCACGAGGTCAAGAGATCGAGACCATCCTGGTCAACATGGTGAAACCCCGTCTCTACTAAAAATACAAAAAAATTAGCTGGGCATGGTGGCGCACGCCTGTAGTCCCAGCTACTTGGGAGGCTGAGGCAGGAGAATTGCTTGAACCCAGGAGGTGGAGGTTGCGGTGAGCCGAGATCGCGCCATTGCACTCCAGCCTGGGTAACAACAGTGAAACTCCATCTCAAAAAAAAGGAACAGTCAGCCAGGTGCAGTGGCTCACACCTGTAATCCTAGCACTTCAGGATGCCGAGGTGGGTGAATCACCTGAGGTCAGGAGCTGGAAACCAGTCTGCCCAACGGGGTGAAACCCCATCTCTACTAAAAATACAAAAACTAGTCTGGCACAGTAGCACACGCCTGTAATTCCAGTAACTCAGGAGGCTGAGGCAGGAGAATCACTTAGACTTGGGAGACAGATTGCAGTGAGCTGAGATCGCGCCACTGCACTCCAGCCTGAGCAACAGAGCAAGACTCTGTCTCAAAATACAATAAATAAATAAATAAGGAACAGTTATGCCATACAAAGACATTATAGAAGGGAGAGAAAAAATATACATCAAGTATAAAATATTTGGTACAGGAATTACCTCTGTATTTCTTACATGTTAGGTAACTGAATAAAGCACATTACTTCAACAAAAAAAAAGTATGTATGTATTTCAAGAAACCAAATATTACAGCAGAAAGAAGTCCTGAGATGCTGGAAAAAAATGGTAAGCAAACAAATAACTATAAAAAATCTAAATAAAGTCTCTGTATAAAATAATATTATCAATATTATAATTTTGTATATGTGTTTTAAGGACCGAAATAAAACGCTACAGAACTAAAAAATGCCTGTAATTTCTAGAAGGTATGATGATAGATAATATATCAATATATAAAATATAGCAATGATAATATGTACAGTATATCAAAACTTATGAACTGCAACAAAAGCAGTGCTCAGAAGGAAATTTAGAGCAATAAATACAACAGAATTGAGAGTCCAGAAATACATACATATGGTTAAATGATTTCTGACCAACCAAGCCAAAAGCATTTGGTGAGGAAAGAATACTATCTTCAACAAATGGTGCCAGTACAACTGAATATCTACATGAAAACAAATGATGTTGAACTCTTACCTCATACTACATGTCAAAAACAAAAAATGGATCAAAGAGCTAAACATAAAAACTAAAACCACACAACTCTTAGAAGAAAAACACAGGAGTAAATCTTCATGTCCTTGGATTTGGCAATGGTTTCTTAGATATGGCACCAACAGGACAAGTAACAAAAGAAAAAACAGATAAATTGGACATCATCAAAATAAAAATTTTTATACAAAGGACACCATGACAAGGGTTAAAAGACCATAGATGGAAGACACTATCTGCAAATCACTTATCTGTTATGGGTCTGGAATACATCAAGAACTTATACAACTCAACAACAAAAAGACTACAATCCAAAATAATCCAATTATGAAACGGGCAAAGGTAGAGCCCAAAGATAGATCAAGACCCTGTCTAAAAACAAACAAACAAACAAAAAAATTCTATTATGCTAAGTGACAGAAGCTAAGCAATGTACAAAAGGTCACATGTTATAGGAGGCTATTTACATAAAATATCCAGAATAGGTAAATCCATAGAGAAAGAAAGTAGATTAGTGGATGCCAGAGGCTTGCGAGCAGATGTAACCAACTAATGGGTACAAAATTTTATTTTGGGGTGATAAAGGTGTTTTGAAACTCTACATGGCACTTTTGCAACATGGTGAATATACTAAATGTCACTAAATTGTTCATTTAAAAAGAATTAATTTTAGGTTATATAAATTTCACCTCAATTAAAAAAATAGTACCACCAAAATGTGTGTGTACATATATATGCATGTGTACATGCAAGCAGGAAAATGTGAATGTGGACTAGATATTTGATATTAAGGAATTTTTCTTGGAATGTTCAGGCATTTCATGAAAAAAAGTAAAAAAAAGGAATTTTGGGGACTGGATACAGTGGCTCGCACTTATAATCCCAACACTTTGGGAGGCTGAGGTGGGAGGATTACTTAAGGACAGGAATATGAGATGAGCATGGGAGTTCAAGACCAGCCTGAGCCCCATTTCTACAAGAAACTTAAAAGAAAAACAAATTAGTGGCTGGGCAGGGTGGCTCATGCCTGTAATCCCAGCATTTTGGGAGCCCAAGGCAGGCAGATCACAGGGTCAAGAGATTGAGACCATCCTGGCCAATATGATGAAACCCCGTCTCTACTAAAAATAGAAAAATTAGCTGGGCGTGTTGGCATGCCCCTGTAGTCCCGACTACTTGGGAGGCTGAGGTAGGAGAATCACTTAAACCTGGGAGGCAGAGGTTGCAGTGAGCTGAGATCGTGCCACTGTACTCCAGCCTGGTGACAGAGTGAGACTCTGTCTCAATTAAAAAAAAAAAAAATAGCTGGGTATGGTGGCACATGCCTGTAGTCACAGCTATTTGGGAAGCTGAGGCAGGAGGATGGCATGAACCCAGGAGTTTTAGGCTGCAGTAAGCTGTGACTGCACTGCACTGCTTGTGCAACAGAGTGAAACGAATTCTAAAAACAATTTTTTTTTGGTGTTTTTAGGTGTGTGAATGGTATGATAATATTATTATAGGTAATATTATAGGTAAAATTATTAGACTATCCAGGATTTGTTTAAAAAATATCAAAGTCAGGCTGAGCATAGTGACTCATGCCTGTAATCCCAGCACTTTTCAAGGCCGAGGTGGGTGAATCGCTGGAGCCCAGGAGTTTGAGACTAGCCTGAGCAACATAACAGACCCTGTTTCTACCCTAAAGATAAAAAAATTTAGTTGGGCCTGGTGATGTGTGCCTGTAGTCCCAGCTTCTTGGCAGGCTGAGGCAAGAGGATCACTTGATCTAGGGAGCTGGGATTGTGCCACTGCACTCCGGCCTCTGTTACAAAGTGAGATCCTGTCCCCAAAAAATAAATAAATACCAAAGTCAGAGAAAAGGGTAGAATTGATAGAGAAATAAGTAAAACAAGATTAGTCATACATTCATAATTGTATACAGGCTTCATTTACTATTCTAATCCTATGTGTGTGTGTACATATATGTAGATATTATATATATAAATATATATTTTTTACAAATATATTTATAAGATAAAATTATATTTAAATATATTTAAATAGATATACAGAAGTATAGTATATAATAGGATTATATTAATTATATATTATTATATATGTAGTATCTAATATATAATTATATAAAAATATAAAATTATATATATAATTATATATATAATTCAATATATATTTATTTAATATATATATTAATATTTAATATATATAATATATATAATTTAATATATATTTATTTAATATATAATTTAATTATATATAATTTAATAATTATATTTATATATAATTATATATAATTTAATATATAATTATATATATAATTTAATATATAATTATATTTATATATAATTATATATATAATTTAATATATAATTATATTTATATATAATTATATATTAGATACTATATATATATACACACACACACACACACACACACACACACACCTTTTTTTTTTTTTTTTTTTGAGACAGGGTCTTACTCTGTCCCCCAGGCTGGGGTGCAGCGGCACGATCTTGTCTCATTACAACCTCCACCTTCCCAGTTCAAGTGATTCTCCCACCTCAGCTTCCCAAGTAGCTGGAACTATAGGTGCACATCACCATGCCTGGCTAACTTTTGTACTGTTTGGTAGAGATGGGGTTTCACCATGTTGGCCAGGCTGGTGTTAACTCCTGACCTCATGTGATCTGCCCACCTCAGCCTCCCACAGTGCTGGGATTACAGACATGAGCCACCGTGCCCAGCCTACTCCTGTATAGTTTTGAAATTTCTCTTTAAAAAAAATTTTTTTAGGCCAGGTGCAGTGACTCATGCCTGTTATCCTAGCACTTTGGGATGCCAAGGCAGACCGGTCAACATGTTGAAAGTCTGCCTCTACAAAAAAAAAAAAAAAAAAAAATTAGCCAGATGTGGTGGTCCTTGCCTGCAGTCTCAGGAACTCAGGTGGCAGGGGTGGGAGGATCACTTGACCCTGGGAGATCAAGACTGCAGTCGGCTGTGATCATGGCACCGCACTTCAGCTTAGGTGTCAAAGCAAGACCCTGTCTCAAAAAATAATCAAATGGCAACATGAAAAACCAATTTTCAAAAAAATGGATAGAATTTAGAGCCACATTGACAAATGCATTATCATAATGCAAGACCTCATTGTAATTATTTCAAATTAAGCAAGCAAAAGTAAGAAAACAGAACAAGCTTGAGTTACTGGACAAATTTAAAATTCATTCTGAACAACTAAAGAACACATATTCTTCTCAAATTCACATGGAACTACAAATAAGAGATCTGAACCATAAAGAACATACTATGTATCAAAACTTGTGGGATACAGCTAATATAAAATTTCAAGGGAAATTTATAGCCTTTAAACTAAGCTTGTCCAACCTGTAGCCCATGGTACAGCCCAAGATAGCTTAAAATGTGGCCCAACACAAATTCGTAAACTTTCTTAAAACACTATGAGAAGTGTTTTCTTGCATTTTTTAAACTCATCATCTATCATTAGTGTATTTTATGTATAGCCCCAAACAATTCATCTTTTTCCAATGTGGCCCAGGGAAGCCAAAAGATTGAACACCCTTGCTTTAAACTTGAATATTAGAAAAGAAGGCTATGTTTCCCATTTGTATAGTGGCATGTGAATTTAAAAAAAAAAACAGAAAAGACTGTGGTCAAAGGATACAAAATTTCAATTAGGAGGAATAAGTTCAAGAGATCTACAGTGCATCATAGTGACTACAGTTAATAGCAATATATTGTAGGCAGGTTACATCAGCAAGATGGCCCACTAGAAGTCACTAGTCATCTCCTTCATAAAGAAAAGACAATCAGAACAATGAGAAACAACTACATTTTAACAAAAATAAATGAGGGAGAGCATTGGTAAGCACAGAAACTCTGGATGGCCACATGGCCACATGGCCACATAGAGAATGGAAGGATGCATCTGGCCTCTACCACCCAATCCCCCAACTGGGAACAGCCAGGAACCAGGAAGAACTTCTCCCTGAAGCAAGGAGATAAACAAGAGGATTCCAGCAACCAACCCTATCAGTAGACCTCACCACTGGGGTTCCCTGCAGTCTTCACAGGCACCAAGCCCAGCTGAGGAAGCTGTCTAAAGTCCACACTGCTGTGCTGCCCTGAGAGAAAAAACTGACATTGTTTCCCAAGCACTGTAGTTCATGTAGCTACTGTGTTATGCCATCTTAGAACTATGGCTGGAGTATATCTTGCTCTGGGGCTGAGTAGCCAGTTACCCTTTATCCCTGGGGCTAAGCCACAACTGACCCACCCTAACCCAGTGGCCCAACATCCCTAAGTTGAGCTGCAAACAGTTGTTATACCCTCGTACGGCGGGGGGGGGGAAGCAGAGGTGGAGCCACCCCATCTACCCCTCCTATCACCCCCTCAGCCCAGAGCTGAAGCAGTATTCTGCCTCCTAGGGAGACAATAAGTTAGCTGCTCAGAGCAGTCATGCCTCTCCAGTGCATAAGGTGAAGCAACTACCCACATTCCAGGAAATGATGCTTGGTTCTCCCGGAACAGTCATGCCCCCGAGGCTTAAGCTGAAGTAGCACATGGGCCCCTGGAAAACTGGTGCTGTTTTCCAGCACCAGTTGTGGCCAAGTTGAGCAGCTGCCCATCCCAGGGCTGAACTGACAAAGTATCCTGTATCCTAGGGAAACAGAACAGTGGTTGAGCTGAGACACTCTGCCCTACAGACCAAACTCCTCTAGTAGTCTTCTTTCCTGGAACTAGTCTAGACCCCTAGAGTCTAAGCTGCTAAGACACGCTTCTCCACATGGAGTGGAGTCATTGCTGTGCTGTTCCCTACACCCCCCAGGGCCTAAACAACGGTTGTACTCCACCACTGGGATATTTGCTGCTGCAGCAACTGGCCTCACAGAGTCTCAGATACTACCAAATCCCACCATCCCAGGGACTAGAGTTACTACTACACAGTGTTTCCTCCCCCGGGGACTTGAGTTATCACCAAGCCCTACTGGCTCATGTTCCCAAACTGTGGCTGTACACCTTCCCTGTAATTGGGCCAGTTCTGTGCCCTGCCCCTCAGAAAAGAATCATAGTTACAACCTGGCTCCCTGGGCCTGAGCTGCTAGAGGGTATCTAAGAGTCACAGATCCTAGCTCTGAGGTCAGTCTACATCCAACTCTGCCACCTAACCTGTAGCCCCAAACTCAGGTGCCACAACAGGTTTGTAATTACCTGATATGGTCTGGGTCAGTGTCCCCACCCAAATCTCACGTTCGATTGTAATCCCCAATGTTGGAGGTGGAGCCTGGCTGGAGATGATTGAATCATGGTGGAGGTTTCTCCTGGTTTAATAACATCCCACAGGAGCTCTCCTCAAGAGAGTGAGATCTGGTTGTTTAAAAGTGTGTGGCACTTCCCCCCATCCTTCCTCCTGCTCCTGCCATGTGAAATGCTGGTTCCCCCTTTGCCTTCCACCGTGATTGAAAGCTTCCTGGAGCTTACCTAGAAGAAGCCACAATTCTTCCTGTACAGCCTGCAGAACCATAAACCAATTAAATCCCTTTTCTTTATAAATTACCCAGTCTTAAGTATTTGTTTATATCAGTGCAAGAACAGACTGATACAGACCCTGTGTCTAGCACCTAGCCCCATAGCTGCTCTGAGCACCAGTATCTGGAACCCAGCGCTACTGTAGCTACTTGTAGGCTGTGTCAGACTTGACACCTTGGTTAAATCTTCCCTTTGTGGAGAAAATTAGGAGTACTCCAAAAGCCTTTGTCACCAAGGACATTAACAACCTATGCTGCCACAGTCACTGCCACCGCCACAAACTTCTACAGACTAGCCCACTGAGCACCCAGTTATTGCTGACATTGAAGGCAGCTGAAGAAGCTGCATGGAAACTATACCACTGTACCTGTATAGAAACAGACACTACACCGTTCCTGACTGCCACAATAAAACCCAATTGCAGGTCAAAGTCTTTCTCTACAAAAGCCCCTCGAGAAAGTATGGAAAAGGCAATTGTTGCACCAAATACACAGATCCTGACACAGAAACATAAGGAAATATGATGCTACCAAAGGAACATAATACAGCTGACCCTTGAACAATGCAGGAATTGGGGTACCAACTGCTCACATGGTCAAAAATGTGTGTATAACTTCTGACTTCCCCAAAACTTAACTATTAATTATAGTTTACCATTGGCTGGAAGCCTTACCAATAACATAAACAGTCAATTAACATATATTTTTATGTTATATGTATTATATACTGTATTCCTTTTTTCTTCATGTAGACTCTCAAAAGAATATATTTTGTATAGAAAATACTACATAATTTCTAGATATTCTGAAAATATTTTCAAAGTAATCAGTGTACACAGAATTTGAAAATTTACATCCTAAAAGCATTACAGAATACATTTATTTATTGGGTCTTGTCTTAAATCTCCTTATTAGATATTCAATTCATTATCATCCAAAATGAAAACACAACAATAAGATGCTTATGACAGAAATCACAAACAGATGGCTAAAATTTGAAATGTGACCTTGTCTCTGTTCTTTAGGATAAATGATACAGTCGTTATTTTCCCCTCTAACCTAAACTGGCTTATGGGTTTTCTGATGATTCACTGTACTAGCACAACCTTATGGCAATTTGTATTTCCAGGACTTTGACTATCTTGGTTATGATTTTCACCTTCTTTGTTATTTTCAGGAGATGCACTCTCCTTTTTTTCTGTGGGATTCATAACTTTTTCCAGATTGAGAATTCACACTCTCAGCATTACTGTCCTCTGTATTTCTTGGCTTGGCAGCTTCAATGATGGGCTCTGGGCTGGTCCTGTCTGTCTGTTCCACAGGCTTTTTTGGTGCCACTTTTTTTTTCTTCAGCTGTTTCACTATTTAAATGAACAGCTGAGAAGGAATTTTTGGAGTCCTTGGCTTTTTTGTGCATAGAAGTTTGACTGTTATGACTGGAGGCGAGAGGGGAAGACATTTTCTGGGCTTTGCTTCCCTCCCACTGTTCTTTTCTAGGCAGTCCCCAGATAAAGTTCTCTGAAGGCGTGTAGTGTTTCTGGGCAAACCGCAGGAGCTTTCTCCTTTCTCTTCTGTCTCTAATTGTATAAACAAAATACTCTAGAGCACTCTGCTTAATATTGGGAATAGTATTTTCCACAAGAGCTTCATGAAGAATAAATTTTACAAAAAGAGATTTAAAACTTTCATATCCAAGCTCACCAAGGCTTTTAAGAATATGAGTGATTCTTAAACAGTTGTGCTAGGACTCATTCAGATGCTGAAATCTTTCCTGCCAATTAACAGCCCGAGCTGTTAACATTTCCAATTTTATCAGTCAGTTTTACTCCAAAAAATTCTAGCATCATTTTATAAGCCAGGAGGAATCTTCTAATTGCTTCTTTTGTTTTTTTGAATTCCTCAATTTCATATGTAGGTAGTTCTTTAGGGTAAAAGTTCAAGCCCTGTTCTCTCAGGGGGAAAAGCCATTGAATGTTAAGTGCGGTTGTGCTCCAGTTTTTCATAATCTCCTTTCCATTTATTTAGAACTTCTTTAATGTAAACACCATCTGGCTTGAATGGAATTTTATTCTTATAAAAACGAAGATTGCTTAAGTCATTTTGATATCGGATATCTTTGAAGTTTGGGTACTGGTGTCGGTACTTGTACAAATCCCTCGCAGCATAAAAACTTCTCTTTGGTTTGGCCATTGCTTCAGTGGAATCATCACCCTGCTCGGCGCCCGCCGCCTCCGCATCCTCTCCGGTGCGGGTCTGGCGCTGGGCCGCCCGCCAGCTCGCTTCAGGGGCTGCTCGGGCTCCTGCTCCGGGCCCTCACTGAAGTGGCCCGGCCCCGGGTCCTCGGGCTGGGCTCGGGCTCGGGCTCCAAGTCGGTCTGCCAGGTGGAGTCGCAGTCCTCCACGGTGGTGGGCTCGCGGAAGCGGACCCCGCCCAGCAGGTTGCCCATTGAAGAGGCGGCGGCGGGGGGGCGCGGGGCTGCGGGGCTGCGGGGCTTGGGCTGTGGCAGGTGCACTAGGGCCCGGGCATGGCCGCAGCGAGGGCGCTGGGTGGCAGCTTAGGCGCGCCCGCCCTGCACTCATGTACTGTATTCTTATAATAAAGTTAGTTAGATAAAAGCCAATTTAAAAAGTCATAAGAGAAAATATATTTACTATTCATTAAGGGGAAGTGGATTATCATAAAGGTATTCATTCTCCTCATCTAAATATAAGTTGAACAGGCTGAGATGAAGGAAGAAGAGGAGGGGTTGGTCCCACTGTCTCAGGGGTGGTAGAGACTGAAGAAAATCTGAGTACACAACCTGTGCAGTTCAAATCCGTTTTGATCAAGGGACAACTGTAACTCTCTAGTAATAGACTCCTATGATAAGAAAGTCAACGAATTGCCAAAAATTTTTCAAAACAATGATCTTAAACTTAACAAGATATAAGAAAATACAAATAGATAATTCAATAAAGTCAGGAAAACAATTCACAATATGAAGAAAAAATTCAATGAAGAGATATAAATAATAGTACTAATAGAAATCCTGCTGCTGAATAATTCAGTGAATTAAACATATAAAATAGAGAGCTTCGATAGCAGATTTAATCAAGCAGAGAGAATTTCTGAACTTGAACATAGATCATTTGAAATTAGTAAGAGAAAAGAAGGAAATAACAATGAAAATAAACAAAGCCTATAAGTATTATGGGATACCATTAAATATTGCAAAACACTGAATGAGGCCAGGTGTGGTGGCTCAGGCCTATAATCCCAGCACTTTGGGAAGCCAAGGCAGGTAGATGACATGAAGTCAGGAGTTAGAGACTAGCCTGGACAACATGGTGAAACCCTCTCTCAACTAAAAATGCAAAAATTAGGCAAGCATGGTGATGCATACCTATAATCCCAGCTATTCAGGAGGCTGAGCCATGAGAATCATGAGAATCGCTTGAGCCTGGGATGCAGAGGGTGGAGTGGGCCGAGATCACACCACTGCACTGCAGCCTGGGCAACAGAGTGAGACCCTGTCTCAAAACAAACAAACAAACAAACATAAAAAAAAACCTACACACACATTGAATGAAAGAAATTGAAGAGCACACGCACAAAAAATGGAAAGACATCCATTTATGGACTGGAAAAGTTAACACTGTAAAAATGACCATACTACCAAAGGCAAGCTACAGATTCACTGCAATCCTTATAAAAATACCAATGAGCTGGGTACAATGGTACACACCAATGGTCCCAGCTACTCAGGAGTCTGAGGATTGCTTGAGCCCAGGAGTTCAACGTAGCAATGTAGCAAGACCCTATCTCAAACAACAATAAAAACAACAACAACAAACCCATATCCTAATGATAGTCTTCACAGAAATAGAAAAAAGAAAACTTAAAATTTGTATGGAACCACGAAAGACCCTGAATAGCCAAAGAAATCCTACGCAAAAAGAACAAAGCTGGAAGCATCACACTACCTGGTTTCAAAATATATTAGAAAGCTATATAACCAAAATATCACAGTACTGGCATAAAAATAGACACATAGACAAATGAAAAAGAATAGAAAACCAAGAAAAAAATCTATGCACTTACAGCAAACTGATTTTCCGCACAGGCACCAAGAATATTCACTGAGGAAACAAAAGTCTTTGACAAAAAAATTCTGGAAAAACTGTGTATCTGTACACAGAAAGATTACAGTAGACCCCTAGTTCTCACCATATAGAAAAATCAACTCAAAATGGATTAAAAACTTAAATGTGAGATGTGGAACTATAAAACTACCAGAAGAAAACACAGAGTAAATGCTTCACAGGACATTGGTCTAGGCAAAGATTTTATGGCTAAGACCTCAAAAGTACAAGCAACGAAAGAAAAAATAGACAGATTTGTATCAAACAAAAAAGCTTTTGTACAGCTGGTGTGTACATCCAGCTTAAGGGGACTCAGGAGGCTCTGGTTCACTGTGGCAGCTGTGATGCTCCCCCATACCACCAGGCCTGGCATAGCCTCCCCCCAGACCCATGCCAGGGCCCAGGCCACCCTGGAAGCTGCTGCTGTTGCCCATCCAGGAGAAGCTTGAGGAGTTGATGCAGATACCTGGCCCACTCTTGTATAAGTAGCTGCTAAGGGCCTATGAACCAGAGGTGGACACCTTGTAGGACTTCTGGGTCACCCTAATAGATATAGTAGAGGATGGGGTGGTGGCAAGCAGGTTAAACTGGACAGATTTGAGACGGAGCTCAGAAGCTATTTCTAGGTAGGAGTCAATTGCTTTTTGACGAAGATATCAATACATCAAAAGAAAAAGAACACTTTTTAACGAATGGTGCTAAAACAACTAAACAGCCATTTGTAAAACAATAAACTTTGATCCTTACCTCACACCATATAGAAAATCAACTTGAAATGAATCACAGACTATCAAATGATAAAACTTCTAGAAGAAAACACAGGAGAAAATCTTTGTACCCTTGGACTTGGCAAAGATATCTTACACATGAAACAAACAGGACAAAATATATAAGAAAAGAAATCTATAAATTGGACTGTCAAAATTTAAAATGTGTTCTCATTAACGATGGGAAAAAATATTTGCAAAATATATACCTGACAAAGGCCTTATATCCAAACTCTAAAAAACTTTTACAACTCAATAAGACAAATCAATAAAAAAACTGGCAAGATGTTTGAAAATACAACATCACTAAAGAAGACATATAACTAGCAAGTAGCACACAAAAAGGTGCTGATCAGCATTAGCCATTACGGAAACAAAAATTAAAACCACAATAGATTTAAGTCCGTAATGTATCGAGTTGATTTTTGTATAAGGTGAAAGATGAGGATCCAGTTTCATTCTCCTACATGTGGCTAGCCAATTATCCCAGCATCATTTGCTGAATAGGGTGTAATTTCCCTATTTTATGTTTTTGTTTGCTTTGTCAAAAATCAGTTGGCTGTATGTATTTGGGGTTTATTTCTGGGTTCTCTATTCTGTACCTATTTTTATATCAGTACCATGCTATTTTGGTGAGTATGCCCTTATAGTATAGTTTGAAATTAGAGAATGTAATACCTTTAGATTTCTTCTTTTTCGCTTAGTTTTGCTTTGGCTATGCAGGCTCTTTTTTGGTTCCATATGAATTTTAGGATTTTTTTCTAATTCTGTGAAGAATAATGATGGTATTTTGATGGGAATTACACTGAATTTCTAGATTGCTTTTGGCAGTGTGTTATTTTCACAACACTGATTCTACCTACTCATGAACGTGGAGTATGTTTCCATTTGTATGTGTTGTCTATAATTTCTTTCAGCAGTGTTTAGTAGTTTTCCTTGCATAGGTCTTTCACCTCCTTGGTTAGGTATATTCCTAAGTGTTTTTTTTACAGTTATTGTAACAGGGGTTGAGTTCTTGATTTGATTCTCAGGTTGGTTGCTGTTGATGTACAGAAAAGCTACTATACAAAATTAATTGTGTACATAAACTTTGCTGAATTATTTTACCAGTTCGAGGAGCTTTCTGGAGAAGTCTTCAGGGTTTTCTAGGTAAACAATCACATAATCTGCAAATATCGACAGTCTGACTGTATGACTTCCTCTTTACCAACTTGGATGGGGATGCTCTTTATTTTATTTTTCTTTCTTTTTTTGAGATGGAGTCTCATTCTGTCACCCAGGCTGGAGTGCAGTGTCACGATCTCAATCTCAGCTCACTGCAACCTTCACCTACCAGGTTTTCAAGCAATTCTTGTGCCTCAGCCTCCTGAGTGGTTAACATTACAGAAGCCCACCACCACACCCAGCCAATTTTTTTGTATTTTTAGAAAAGGCAGGGTTTCGACATGTTGGCCAGGCTGGTCTTGAACTCCTGACCTCAGGTGATCCACCCACCTTGGCCTCCTAAAGTGCTGAGATTATAAGCATAAGGCACAGCACTGGGCCTGGATGCTCTTTATTCTTTCTCTTGTCTGATTACTCTGGCTAGGATTTCCAGTACTATGTTAAACAGGAGTGGAGAGAGTGGGCATCCTTGTCTTGTTCCAGGCCAGGCATGGTGGCTCATGCCTGTAATCCCATCACTTTGGGAGGCTGGGGCAGGCAGGTCACTTGAGTCCAGGAGTTCAAGATCAGCCTGGATGACATAGTGAGACCCCCATCTCTACAAAATTTTTTTTAAAAATTAGCTAGTTGTGGTGGTATGTGTCTGTGGACACAGCTACTCAGGAAGCTGAGGTAGGGGGATTGTCTGAGCCAAGGAGGGTGAGGCAGTGAGCCATGATCGTGACAGAGCAAGACCCTGTCTCAAAAGAAAAAAAATTTCAAGGGCTGGGTGTGGTGGCTAATGCCTGTAATCCTAGAACTTTGGGAAGTCAAGGTGGGAGGATGGCTTGAAGCCAGAGTTTGAAATCAGCCTGGGCAATATAATAAGACTCTGTCTCTATTAAAAAGAAAATCATCCAGGCATGGTGGTATGTGCCTATAATCCCTATAGGTTCTTGGGAAGCTGAGGTGGGAGGATTGGTTGAGCTCAGAAGTTTGAGACTACAGTGAGTCTTACCAATGCACTCCAGAGGTGACAGAGTGAGACCCTATCTTAGGAAAAAAATATGTCTTTTCAATAAATTTTTAAGTTTTATTATTTATGTCATTATAACAAATATGTTAATGTAGCAACATTATAAATTACTTATAATTTTACAAAAATTACTGCTAACATTTTTGCATATTCCAGATTTTTTCTAAGCATATATGTTTATAAGCAGATATTCATTCACTCAATAAATTATTACTCCACACTTATATGACAAATACTGTTCTATGTGCTGTAGATAAAAGACAAGACACGTAAAGTCTCTATGTATAAAATTTATATTCTGTATGTTTTATAACTGTGTCTGACTTTTTAAAATAGAGTTTATTTCATGATATCACAGAGGAGTGAACATTTCAAATGAACTCATACTTGCTAACTAACACGATTATGGAAAATGCAAAAGAAACTGACCTAAATATAGAATTTAATTTATTATAAAGCTGTCTGATGATCAGGTAATAGAAATTTCTTCAGATTTACTGAGGTGTTTACATAGATATAAAATTTTTTGGAATTAAAGAACTTTGGAAAATTCAACTTAGATCACTAACGGGTAACAAAATTATACTTTTTTATGACTAAACAGTGGGACATACAAAATTTCAAAGTTCAATTAATAAAACAGGAGTTTCATGACTTGGTTTAAAGTAGAGGGATTCAGACTAATGAAAAGTGTATTGGACAAAAAGAAGCTAGTGACTAGATTATTCGCCACTGTAAATTTCCTTAATATTCAAAACAATTACAGGCCCTTAAAGAATTCTAGAACATTTCTGTAGCAACAAAGCCACACTTTCAGGAGGGAGCTCTAGATTTATTCAAGTAAGAATAACTTTTTGTCACTGTATTTAGAATATAAACCTCAGAAAGTGTCTGGGTCAAAGTGGGGAACAACAGACACTGGATTCTACTTCAGGTTGGACGGTGAGAGGAGGATGAGGATCAAAAAACTACCAATTAGGTACTATCCTCATTACATGAGTGACAAAATAATCTGTACACCACACCCTGACAACATGCAATTCACCAGGTACCAAATCTGCATACATACTCCCTCACCTTAAAAGCTGGAAAGAAAAAAAAAAAAACAAAAAAAGAAAGTGTCTGCATGATGAGCCATATGCCCTATCAGCATGAATGTTTAACTATTAAAAAAGAAGAGGTAAACAAGCTCACTTGTGAACAAAAGCCAATAACAAACTCATACAAAGAGAAATACATAATTTGAATAGGCAAGTTTCTATAAAAGAGACTGAATCAATAATTGATAACCTTATAAAATAGCAAGAGGCACAGATGGTTTTACTGGTGAATTTTACCAAACATTTAAAGCAGAAATGTGCCAGTGTTCTGTAACATCTTAAAGAAAACAGAAGCAGAGGGAACATTTCCTGACTCATCCTATGAGGCCAGTATTATCCTAATACCAAAACCAGATAAATATATATTTACATTTTTTTTGAGACAGAGTCTTACACCACCTCGCCCAGGCTGGAGTGCAGTTTTGCAATCTTGGCTCACTGCAGCCTCCATCTCCCAGGTTCAAGTGATTCTCCGGTCTCAGCCTCCCAAGTAGTTGGAATTATAGACATGCACCAGGATACCCAGCTAATTTTGTATTTTTAATAGAGAGAGGGTTTCACCATGTTGGCTAGGCTGGTGTCGAACTCCCGACCTCAGGTGATCCACCTGCCTTGGCCTCCTAAAGTGCTGGGATTATATTCAAAACATGGTGGCATGAGCCACCATGCCTGGCAAGATATTTTTAAAAAGGAAAACCATAGACTAATACCTCTCATGACATAAATACAAAAATCCTTAATAAAAGATTAGCAAATCAAGTCTAAAAATGTATCAAAAAATCATACACTAAAACCAAGTGGGATTTATTACAGGTACACAGGGCTGGTTCAATATTTGAAAATAAATTCATGTAATCCATCACATATACAGGCATTAGAATCACATTAGGTACCAACAGAAATTGTATGATCATATCAATAGATGCAGAAAAAGCAGGCCAGGCCTGGTGGCTCACATGTGTAATCCCAACACTTTGGGATGACAAAACCATCTTTGTAGAAAATCCCAAAGGCAAAACAAAAACAAAAAAAACCCTCCTGGAACTAATAAACAATTCTAGGTCGGGTGCAGTGGCTCATGCCTGTAATCCTAGCACTTTTGGAGGCTGAGGTGGGTGGATCACCTGAGGTCAGGAGTTCAAGACCAGGACTCCAGCCTGGGTGACAGAGTGAGACCCCATCTCAAAAAAACAAAACAAGACAAAACCCAACACTATTTACATTAGCACCAGAGAGAGAGAGAGAAAGAGAGAGAGACACACGGAGTGGGGGGGAGAGGAAGAGAGAGGGAGGCAGAGAGAGAGAGAGAGAGAGAGAGGGAAATACTTAGGTATAAATCTAATAAAATATGCACAGGAACCACATAAGGAAAACTATAAAATTTTGATAAAAACATCAAATATCTAAATAAGTGGAGAGATAGTCCATGTTCATAGATAAGGAGGCTCCATATCGTTAAGATGTCAATTTTTCCCAACTTGATCTATATATTCAATAAATCCCAACCAAAATATAGCATATCACTTCAGGCTGGGTGACAGAGCAAGACCTTGTCTCTAAAAACCAGGAAAAAAAAATACAGCAAGTTATATTGTACATATCAAAAAGCTGATTTAAAGTTTTTGTAAAAAGGCAAAAGGCCTAAGTGAATAGCCAGTACAATACTGAAGAAGAACAAACTTGGAGGACTAATACAACCCAATTTCAAAGACTTACTGGAAACCTATGATAATCTAATCAAAACAACGGGACACTGGTGGGGCATGGTGGCTCACACCTGTAATCCCAGCATTTTGAAAGGCCAAAGCAGGCGGATCTCCTGAGGTCAGGAGTTTGAGACCAGCCTGGCCAACATAGTGAAACCCTAACTGTACTAAAAATACAAAATTTAGTTGGGTGTGGTGGTGTACACCTGTAATCCCAGCTACTGGAGAGGCTGAGGCACGAGAATCGTTTGAACTGAGAAAGCAGAGGTTGCAGTGAGCTGATATCATGCCACTGCACTCCAGCCTGGGCAACAGAGCAAGACTATGCCTTAAAACAACAACAATAACAACAACAACAACATGATACTGTCAAAAAAAAAAAAAAAAGGTCAATAGATTAAAAGAATAGAATAGAGAGCCTAGGTACAGATCTACACAGTCAACTGATCTTTAACAAAGGAATAAAAGCAATTCAGTGGAGAAAGAATAGTCTTTGCTTTTTTTTTTTTTTTTGAGACGGAGTTTCGCTCTTGTTACCCAAGCTGGAGTGCAATGGCGCGATTTCGGCTCACCGCAGTCTCCGCCTCCTGGGTTCAGGCAATTCTCCTGCCTCAGCCTCCCGAGCAGCTGGGATTACAGGCACGCACCACCGTGCCCAGCTAATTTTTGTAATTTTTAGTAGAGACGGGGTTTCACCATGTTGGCCAAGATGGTCTCGATCTGTTGACCTCGTGATCCACCCGCCTCGGCCTCCCAAAGTGCTGGGATTACAGGCTTGAGCCACTGCGCCCCGCCTAGAGTAGTCTTTTCAACAAACGGGTCTGGAAGAAATGGACATCTATATGCAAAAAAAAAGTAATCTAGACACAAACCTTACACCCTTAAAAAATTAACTCAATTTATCAGCAGCATGACAAAAAAAAAAGAAAAAAATAATTAAAATGGGCCAGGCACAGTGACTCATGCTTGTCATCCCAGGATTTTGGGAGGCCAAGGTGGGCAGATCACCTGAAGTTGGGAGTTTGAGAGCAGCCTGACCAATATGGAGAAAACCCATCTCTACTAAAATTACAAAATTAGCTGGGCGTGGTGGCAGGTGCCTGTAGTCCCAGCTACTGGGGAGGCTGAGGTAGGAGAATCATTTGAACCCAGGAGGCGGAGGTTGCAGTGAGCTGAGCATGCCATTGCACTCCAGCCTGGGCAGCAAGAGTGAAACTCTGTCTCAAAAAAAAAAACAAAAAACACCTAACTCAAAATGAATCATATAAACTAAAACACAAACTATACAATTCCTAGAAGGTAACAGAGGAGAAAACCTAGAAGACTTTGGGTATGGCAATGACTTTTTAAATACAACGCTAATTTTAATGAAGTCCAGTTTATTAGTTATTTCTTTCATTGATCATCCCTTTCTTGTATTTTTAAAAACTTTTGCTGTCAGCCGGGCATGGTGGCTCATGCCTGTAATCTCAGCACTTTGGGAGGCCGAGGCAGGGGGATCACCTGAGGTCAGGAGTTCAAGACCAATCTGGCCAAATTGGTGAAACCCTGTTTCTACTAAAAATATAAAAATTAGCTGGATATGGTGGTATATATCTGTAATTTCAGCTAATCAAGAGGCTGAGGAGAATTGCCTGAACCTGGGAGACGGAGGTTGCAGTGAGATAGCACCACTGACCTCCAGCCTGGGTGACAAGAGCAAAACTTTGTCTCAAAAAAAAAAAAAAAGAAAAAGAAAAAAAAAATCTTCTGCTCTCTGGAAAGGACAATATCAAAGAAATGAGAAGATGAATTATGAACTGGAAGAAAATGTTTGCAAAATACATTCTGATAAAGGATTTGTATCCCAAATATACAAAAAACTTTAAACACTCAGAACCCAGTTTTAAAAATGGCCAAAAGACCAATGGAACAGAACAGATGCCTTGGAAGTAATGCTGCACATCTACAACCATCTGATTTTTGACAAACCTGACAAAAACAAGCAACGGGGAAAGGATTCCCTGTTTAATAAACGGTGTCAGGAAAACTGGCTAGCCATGTGCAGAAAGCTGAAACTAGACCCCTTCCTTACACCTTATACAAAAATTAACTCCAGATGGATTAAAGATTTAAACATAAGACCTAACATCATAAAAACCCTAGAAGAAAACCTAGGCAATATGAGTCAGGACATAAACATAGGCAAGGACTTCATGACTAAAATACCAAAAGCATTGGCAACAAAAGCCAAAATAGACAAATGGGATGTAAAATTAAACTCCAGAGCTTCTGCACAGCAAAATAAACAATCATTAGAGTGAACCAGCAATGAACAGAATGGGAAAAAATTTTTGCAAGCTACCCATCTGACAAAGAGCTAATATCCAGAATCTACAAAGAACTAAAACAAGTTCACAAGAAAAAAACAAACAACCCAATCCAAAAGTGGGCAAAGGAACAGGCACTTTTCAAATTAAGACAATTATGCAGCCAACAAACATTATGAAAAAATTCTCATCATCACTGGTCATAAGAAAAATGCAAATCAAAATCACATTGTGATAATATCTCACGCCAGTTAGAATGATGATCATTAAAAAATTTGGAGACAACAGATGCTGGAGAGGATGTTGAGAAATAGGAACGCATTTACACTGTTGGTGGGAGTGCAAATTAGTGCAACCATTGTGGAAGACAGTGTGCCAATTCCTCAAGGATATAGAAATAGAAATACCATTTGACCCAGCAATCCCATTACTGGCTATATACCCAAAGGATTATAAATTGTTCTATTATAAAGACACATGCACGCATATGTTCATCGCAGCACTGTTTACAATAGCAAAGACTTGAAACCAACCCAAATGCCCATCAAGGATAGACTAGATAAAGAAAATGTGGCATATATACACCATGGAATACTATGCAGCCATAAAAAAGGATGAGTTCATGTCCTTTGCAGGGACATGGATGAATCTGGAAACCATCATTCTCAGCAAACTGACACAAAAACAAAAAACCAAACACCGCATGTTCTCACTCATAAGTGGGTGTTGAACAATGAGAACACATGGACAGAGGAAGGGGAACATCACACACTGGGGCCTGTTAGGGGGTAGAAGGGGTAGGGGAGGGACAGCAGGGGGTGGGGGGATTGGGAAGGGATAACATTAGGAGAAATAACTAACGTAGGTGACGGGGATGGATGCAGCAAACCACCATGGCATGTGTATACCTATGAAACTATCCTGCACGATCTGCACATGTATCCCAGAACTTAAAGTTTAACTAAAAAAAAAAGAAAAAAAATGGTCAAAATATACACTTCACCAAAGAAAATACAGATGGCAACTAAACATATGAAAACATGCTTAACATCACGTCATAGGGGAACTGCAAATGAAATAAAAATTTAGTTATCACAAACACCTAATAGAATAGCTAAAATAAAACAACTGACAATATCAAAAGCTGACAAGGATGCAGAACAGCAGGAACTCTCATTTGTTGTTGCTGGGAATGGAAAATGGTATAGCCACTTTAGGAGGTACTTCAGCAGTTTCTTACAAAGCTAAGCATAGGCTTACCATACACCCTAGAAAATGCACTACTACATATTTACCCAATGGAGCTGAAAACTTATATCCCACAAAAATCTGTACACAAGGCCAAGGCGGGAGGATTGCCTGAGCCCAAGAGTTCAGGACTAGACTGTGCAACCCACACAAAGAAAAAAACAAATTCTAGTCATCTAACTGATGTACTCAAAACTTTTCCAGGCTTAGTTTGAGATTCCAAATATACTTTTCTCTATACTGTCTTTGAAAAATATTGCAAAACTTTTACACTTTTAGAAGACTAAAAAGCTCTATTTCAGTATTACTGTCTAATTTTAAAAATTCATGAACATCTCATAAATGTAGCAGAGAAAGAACATGGGAGCCCAGATGCAGTGGTTCATGTCTGTAATCCTGGTGCTTTTGGAGGCTAAGGCAGGAAGATCAACTGAGGGGAGGAGTTCATGACCAGCCTAGGCAACAAGGCAAGATTGTATCTCTACAAACACTAAAAAAATTTAGCCAGGTGTGATGTCTTGTGCCTGTAGTCCTAGCTACTTAATCAGAGGGCTGAGGTGAGAGGACCAGGAGTTCAAGGCTGCAGTGAGCTGGCACTCCAGCCTGGGTGACAGAGTGAGACCCTCTCAAAACAAAATAAAAGAACATGAGATCTACCCAGATTCAATGAAATATTCAAATTGTTAACTTCTCTGAACTTCAATTTCCAGTTCCTTAAATTATCAGTAAGTAATCTCTAAGATCCCATCCAGTTCTAAGATTTTATGTTTCTAAGAGTTGATTATCCTGATTTTTAAAGTTCATTTAACTATAATTTATTGACTGATTTCTAATGTGCACTGAACAGAAATATAGAAGAACTCTATTAAAATAAGAAACTTGGCTGGGCGTAGTGGCTCACACCTGTAATCCCAGCACTTTGGGAGGCTAGGTAGGCGGATCATGAGGTCAAGTGATCAAGACCATCCTGGCCAACATGGTGAAACCCTGTCTCTACTAAAGTACAAAAATCAGCTGGGTATGGTGGTACGTGCCTGTAGTCCCAGCTACTCGGGAGGCTGAGGCAGAAGAACTGCTTGAACCTGGGAGGCAGAGGTTGCAGTGAGCCAAGTTCGAGCCACTGTACTACAGCCTGGTGCCTGTGGACAGAGCAAGACTTTGTCTCAAAAAAAACAGAAAATTTTTACAAAGTTAGATTCAACTGCAAATAAGGTCCTATTGAGGGGCTTTTTAAAAATAAAATATTTTAAGAATATAACATTTTAAAAATTTATCTTTTTTTCTGTCCATTAGGAATACAGTTTACTATCCTAAAGTAAATTGTGAAGAATACAATTAGAATACAGTTTAATTTTCTTTTTCCTTTCTTTTTTTTTTTTGAGGCAGAGTTTTACTCTGCTGCCCAGACTGGAGTATAGTGGCACAATCTCGGCTCACTGCAACCTCTGTCTCCTGGGTTCAAGCAATTCTCCTGCCCTGAGCCTCTCAAGTAGCTTGGATTATAGGTGCTTGCTACCATGCCTGGCTAATTTTTGTATTTTTATTAGAGAAGGAGCTTCACCATGTTGGTCAGGCTGGTCTTGAACTCCTGGCCTTGAGTGATCTGCCTGCCTTAGCCCACTCTTGCTGGGATTACAAGTGAGCCATCATGTCTGGCTTAATTTTCTAAAGTAAACTGAATATATTGAAATATTCACTGTCTAAACATAATGACATTAAAATTAAAATAATTTCTTAATATTTTTGAGAGCTCTTCACTTTTAAATATATGAATTTAATTGTCAGAGTTACAAAATAATTTATAATGTATTGAATCTCAACTATCCTAAATAATTATTAACTAGAATTATCAACAATCACTCTACTGTTCTGTGATATAGGACCTATTATTATCACCATTTTATAGAAAAAGAAGCTGAGTTTCATTGCTCAAATTATAAGGTTATCATTTATTGAGCACTTACCATAGTAAGGCACTAGACTAAAAGTGTTTTACCTGTTTTATCTAACCCTTTCAAAAGCTCTGGTTCAGTTGCTTATTCCAATTTACATATAGGATAGGCTGATAAGTAACTTTCCCAAGATTACAAATACGCTGAGTGGCTGAGCAAGAATTCAAACCTATGTGTGTTGATTTCAAAGTCCACACTCTATTATGACAATAGGAACATTTTCAAGGCAATCGAGAAAGCTCTCTTCTTATTCTATTAGTCAATAATCCACAGCTTTAAATCTTTTTCTGGATAGGTTAACAAATTAAAGATGTTAAAAGAAATTATTCCCTTTTGTTTTCAACTTTTCCTAGTTAAAATTTAATTAGAAGCAGTACCCTAACATACAAAAAGCTCTGTCTCTGACACCACCCAAAAGCTAGAGCTCTAACTATGTAGGCATTGCAGCTATTGAGAAAATATTAGGTACAACAGAGTGAGAAGCGGAGTTTATGAAGGAGTTGTAAAAACTGTCAACAGCTTAGGGGTAAGAAATCCACATATTCCCAGTTTCCTCACAGGTACCCTGATCCCAGTGCAAGTTACCCTTCACTAGTCTAAATTTTTTTTACTTTATTAACTTTTACACACTCTGAAATTTCATCAGTAAAATTTTCATTGATGCTAATAAACCCTTTCTTAAACAAAAAGATTAAAACTTTGGAGAGAACATCAGCCATTAAGAAATTTGTATAAATTTATGTAAGGATAGATTTCTTCCTTTAAGACGAGTTAAAAAGAGTACTCTAAGGGAGTGAAAAGTTTTACTTGGAGATGAGAAAGCAAGTACCTCTGAGACTCAAAGAACTTAGAGGGATTCAGCAGGCCTGCACTAGACGCAGCAGTGAAAGACCCAGGAAGAATGACTGCCCTAGGTTACATACACTAGTTAAGGGTTGGGGAGTATGTTGATAGAGGACCTACTGCAGAATTTTGGCCATATTGGGATTTTGCCAATGGAATAAAGATAACTTTATTTTCTACTGACTTCTGGGAATGAAAATCTATGGGTTAAAAAAGCTTTTTGTGGTTACTCTGAGAAAATATTAAAGTAGTTTCTATATGGAAAATTGGGATTTAGTATGACAATTGACCTAACCCATAGTTGAAATGGAGATTAAAGGTACTTTTTTTTTTTTTTTTTTTGAGATGGAGTCTTGCTCTGTCACCGGGCTAGAGTGCAGTGGCACGATCTCTGCTCACTGCAGCCTCTTGACTCCCTGGTTCAAGCGATTCTCCTGCCTCAGCCTCCCAAGTAGCTGGGATTACAGGCATGTGCCACCATGCTCAGCTAATTTTTGTATTTTTAGTAGGGTCAGGGTTTCATCATGTTGGCCAGGATGGTCTCAATCTCCTGACCTCGTGATCCACCCGCCTCGGCCTTCCACAGTGCTGCGATTACAGGCGTGAGCTACTGTACCCAGCCAAAAGTACATATGTAAGTTATAGACACACTTTTAAAAAAAATTTGGATTTAACGAAAAGTATTACTTCTTTCTTCCTCCTTTCTTCCATCAATTTGCTTTATCTTCTTCAATCCTGACAACTGCAGAGTGACTTAAAATAGCTGATTTTCTCAACTATCCTGAATGTCAGTATATGACACGCTGAGTTTCTATCCCTAACTGCCAATTAACTCTGTCAAAGTAAAGGTTTTAAGAATGAAGATATTAATATTAAATAACTAGGTATAAAATGTTCTTTTCCAACTGGTAACCATAAATGGTACAAAGTACCTATATACAAAGGCAATTCGACTTTTTAAATATGTAACAGATAATAGTTAAGTTTTTAAAATAATATTATTACTTTCAATTAGTTAAAAATAAAATTATTACCTTCAGATAGTGGCTCAGGTTTAAATTTCAGGCCTCAAGCATTCTACTAACCCAATAAATGTCCTTTCTTATCCACGGAAGTTCTTACTTTTGGGGTCACTAAATCATGATAGCTGTAGCTTCATTTATGTGAAAGCTTTGTGTCTTCACAGAAGCATTTTCTCTGTAATGAGAAGGTATTTAATGTATATTTTATTTACATAAATTACTAGATTTTGTTATGCAGGTTTTATTTTAAAATAATCATTATCAGCCTGGTGTGGTATTATCATCAACTGAATAGAACTAAAACGACAAGGACTGACCTTACAGATAATAATTGCATGTATCTTGGGACAGGTAGCAATCTCTGTTTCCTTTTCTAAAATCAGGGGTTTAGAACATTTAAATTCTCATATTTTATAACTACCACTGAAACAAAGATCTCTAACCAATTATATTTTTCCTCAATGAAAATATTTAATAGGGCATGTTTTAGAGCCACAAGAAGCTTTAAAATAAAAGCTCCTCTCCCCATGCCCTACCTCCCAAGCCCTAGAATTGACAAGCTTATTTCTTAAGTAAGAAGTATTACAATTGGATAAAGAGAGCAGAAAGAAAAAAGAAAGTATTAAATATGGAGCCTAAACAGTTAATAATGATTAGATTTCAGAAAATACACTAAGGCATTACATTTTGCTGGCAAATTGCTTTCTAGAATGTTTTGTTATCACATTTAAAAAGTGGATTTTATCTTATATCAAAAGTAAAGGTTGGAAAGCATCTGTAAAATTAGTTCAGTGTTTTTATTTATAGGGAGAAAGGGCTTTTTATTGTTTTTACACAGTGAATGTATGGCAGAGGGGAAGAGACAATTCAGGTTGTTAACACTCAGATCTCTTTCAAGGACCATACTTAGGCCATTGCTGTTTTGATCTTGTTCAACAGCAATTCTATCAGTTCAAAATTTTGGAGGTAATTTCTTAGGTGTAATATACATTTAAAAAAATGATCTTAACATCCAATCATGTTTTTAGTATCCCACCCAGACTTCGGTGTATTAAAATATTATCTGTTAAAACCAATAATCTGATAATAAATCACCTAAAATAATAATTAAAGAGAAAGCAGCTTGAAGTTGAGTTTCTTTTGATTCTAGGTACCTTGGTTAATGGTACAAGACGAAGCTGAGTTTCTTTTAATTCCAGGCACCTTGGTTAATGGTACATCTTGTAAAAGATCATTAAATCTATTCATTATCAGCATCGGATCTTTAAAAAATATTGCTCAAAAGTACTCAAGAAAATAAAATTTACTTCATCTTTTAGAGATAGGTAAATGACATAATGTTCCTTTTATATTATGTACAAAATTACTATGAATTGGTGTCAAAATGAAATCAAGACGAATTCACAAATATTTTAATAGAATTTCTTTTTTAAGGATCAAGTTTTACAGTTATATGTTAAATATCAAAACTTTAAACGTATACAAATATATAAACAATAACCTATACTAATTTTTAAATTTTCTGCTGGGCGCAGTGGCTCATGTCTGTAATCCCAGGACTTTGAGAAGCCAAGGTAGGCAGATCACTTGAGGTCAGGAGTTTGAGGCCAGCCTGGCCAACATAGTGAAACCCTGTCTCTTCTTAAAAAACAAAAATCAACCGGGTGTGGTGGCAGAAGCCTGCAATCCCAGCTTTTGGGAGGCTGAGGCAGGAGAATCACTTGAAACTAGGAGGCGGAGGCTGGAGACAAGATCATGCCACTGCACTCCATGCTGGGCAACAGAGTAAGACTTCAACTCAAAGAAAAAAAAAAGCACTTTCTAATTTTCAGGGAAAAAAAAATCTAAGGCTGGTGTTCACAATGTCTAGTTATGGTTTGCTCTTCCTGTAAGTTCCCTGTAATCCATTTCTACCTGGTTTTTTTACTCTGCACAAACAAACCTCTTTTTACTTCTTTGTTCTGAGAGTTATTTATTTTTTTATACGGAGTTTCGTTGGAGATTAATTTTTGAAGGAAGAAAAGAAAAAAAAGAGAGATGGAGTTTCGCTCTTTTGCCCAGGCTGTAGTGAAGTGGCACAATCTCAGCTCACTGCAATCTCCACCTCCCAGGTTCAAGCGATTCTCCTGCCTCAGTCTCCCAAGTAGCTTGGATTATAGATGCCTGCCATCACGCCCGGCTAATTTTTGTATTTTTAGTAGAGACGGGGTTTCACCATGTTGGCCAGGCTGGTCTCGAACTCCTGACCTCACATGATACGCCTGCCTCGACTTCCCAAAGTGTTGGGATTAGGCCACTCCTTGAGAGCTTTACAAATTCATTTAATCCTTACAGTGACTCTGAGGCAGATCTTTTTATCTGTTTACAGATAAGAAAACTGAAACTGTCAAGAAACTTCTTAAGATCACAGAGTACATTATTAGGTTCAGATTCAAAACCAAATTGGAAAACACACACACACACACACACACACACACACACACACCCCAATTAGGACTCCAAAGCCCTAATACATAATATTTGTATGATACCACACTATGCCATTATATACAGAAAACAAGAAACTTTAATAATGAGAAATGTATTTTCCAAACTGTGGTTCTCCAGATGACAATGTGTCTCCACGAGGACCATATAAAAAATAAATCCCATAGAAAATGATTACCAACCAAAAACTTGCAGTTAATGCTCCAACTAAAGAAAAACACTCAAAGTAAAAGCATCAGCTATCCTAGGTACTGCTTGGAGGCAACACCAAACATGACACAGAAGTTGTCGAAAAAAACTGTAAAACACAATTCTGGGTAGTTATTTTAAATGCTTATTTAACTAATCTTTCCTTAACTGAAGGTGTCCGTCAAATGAAAAATGTATTTCAGTCAAATCAGGATTTCTGTTTTGCAAACGGAAAGCCTTATCTATTAAGCATATATTCAGGTTCTTTATTTTCCTGGTAATTTTCGATTCAAATTAAGATCAAACTATATTGACTCTATCAGGTACTGTATATTTTTTGATAAATTTCAAATTAATGATACAAATGTATTAACCTGCTGAATTATATATTTATAAACATATTTTAACTACTGATATATTATCAATAAACACAGATTAAATGGCAAGTCTTCATTAAGAAAGTGGTTCAAGCTTTGGGTGCCCACGACTTATTTAACGTAACGTGTAAATCCTCACCACTACAACAACCACATGGTTAAACGACCACCATTTCCATTAGCAAGCCCAGTCCTAATAAATGATTTCCTGGGACTTGAGCACAGAGGTTTTCTAATTTTATTCCTCCACTCAGTGTGCCTATTCTCCCTTATCTGTTCACGCTGGCAAAGCTCCTAGTTAAACTGGAATTGGTAACTACTACGATGATAATAAACATACACTGACTGCTTCCTATGCCGCAGTTAATTCTCACAGTTGATAAAAGTGTGGCACAGAAACGTTAAGTAGCAGAGGCAGGCTTTGAACCCATGAATTCTAGTTCCAGGGTCCGCATTCCATCTACAAAGGCGAGTAACCTGAAAAGATTCCTACTTCTACTGTCATTGCTAATAAATCTCTTTCTCTATTAAAATATTAGGCGTCTACCTAACTGTAGGACATCTTTTAAGAACCTAACAAAGGAAAGCTTTAGTTGTCTTCACCTGCACACATACCGCTCTGCCCACAAACTTGGCAATCCAGTTCTGCGTGATTCTAAACTGTTTGTCTCTTGAAGCGAATGCCTTAAAAAGTGACTTTGGAATCTGGATGGTCATCTCCATCCATCCTCCCTCAGAAAAACGACTATATTGGACTAATTCTTGGGACCACTGAGAACAAGACATAGGCCTTTGGGTTAACTGCAAGACAAAAAAGGAAGAAACTGGGGGAGGAGGAGGGGGAGAAGGTGTGGGAGAATGATTTTCTCCTTCTAAACATAAAGTATAAAAGGGCTCAGAAAGGGGAAAAAGAATTCTAAAAAGCAAGATGCGGGACTGCGTGAGGGACCACACATTGGGCGCTCCGCCCAAGGGGTCCGGCTCCTTCTCCGCGGCGATGGCGCGTCCTCGGGCTCAGCAACCCTCAAGACACCTAACCTCCTCCTTCTCCAGCCTGCCCCGTGCCGGGTCGGTGGTCGGAGGCCCTGCCATTAGCAGGACCCGGAAAAGGCCCCCAGGCTCCGGGCGGAGTGCGCCGCCAGAGACCGGCTGCGGCTGGGGGCGGGGGCCGGCAGTTGCTCCGAGCTCCCGCGGGTCAGGAGGTGACGGGAGGAGGAGGAGGCAGAAGGAAGAAAGGGGGGTTGGGAGGTAGCGTCCAGTTGGTCGGCGCAGAAAGCGCTGCTAAACCTCCGACTCCCCTAGTTCTGCCGCCGCCGATAGCCCCACAAGGCGAGGAGGGAAGTCCGCCGGAGCAGAGGGGAGAAAATTCAAAACGAGTCTACTCAACCTCGTCTTGGCTCCGAGGCCCCGCCATGGAGACCAGCATAATGCGCAGGCGCATCCCACCGGGAGCGCGCAGCGCAGTCCCAAGAGATTAGGCCCACTACCGGCCACCGTCGCCTGTTTCCTCTCTCATCCGTTCTTTTTTTCGTATTTCCGCCTCTCGCTTCCCTCTAAAACCCGCAATTGGAGACGAGAGTTAGGAAAAATTTCTGCGGAGTGAGACTCTGGTTGGGAATATGTATAAGAAAAAAAAAAAAACGGACAAGGCATTAGTCAGGCAAAGCTGAAGACAGAGAAAATTTGGTATCTGGCTGGAGTCTGGAGGATTTAATGCAAATTAAGATACCCCGTGGGTAGCATGGCGAAAAACTACAATTCCCAATGGTCACAGCGTTTGAGAGCGATGCTTTCTGAGACTTGTAACTAGGAGCTGTGTTTGAACTATCCAGACTCAGGACAGCCTCTTGAAAAAAAAAATTATTAATAAAGCGGATTTGAGAGGGATCTTCCTGTATCTTCCTAATCGATAACAGGCCCACTTGTACGGGAAGAATTCTAACAATGATTAAAGGAACATATTACCTTTAAGGCCATGCTTTTCTAATCGATGATTCCTAAATCTAGGAGTAGGTAGTCGATGTTTGTGGTCTGGGCATCTGTAGAAGGGCGGCCTCGTGTTTTCTGCGGTGGAGACCGGAGGAGAGAAGGCGGAGTTCAGGCATAGACTGCAGCTCCTCGCTTACCTGTGCAGTCTAGTTTTGAGCTGCCTCCTTGTAGTTCTAAAAGACAGAAGCTCCCTGTTGTGGGTCTACTAACCCGTACGTTTCCGTGGGCAAGTCTTGTGTGTACTCCTCGTCATGGCTCAACTGCAAACACGCTTCTACACTGATAACAAGAAGTAAGTAAGCGTTCCACCCTTCCCTCCCTTACCAGGATCTTTTTTGACCACTCCTTTGGTATGACCTTGTGGATCCCTAGTTGTTCCTGCTGTCACCTTTTTTCTGAGATTGCCTCCTTTCTACCCAGCTTCGCAGGTTCTCTATAATTTGAATTGTGAGTGTGGAGGAGACTGAAGGGCTTCTGGTTTGCTTTCTGAATGAAACATTCTACATGTGTAATTTAACAACGAACAGTGAGTGGGCCTTGTCGTTATATAGGGTGTGTCTGCTGGTGGTGGTTCACGGTTTTTGAAAACACGTTTTCTTTCTTTCTTTTTTTTTTAATAGGTGGTAGAAGATGCTTTTCGAAACCAGGCTAGAAAGTGGAGCTCTGAACATGGGGTTGTGGTAGAATTGGTTCTTAATAAGTGTGAAGTCAATTTAGTTACTGATATATTTTTATTCATACACGTATATAATATAAATACATTATATGCTTTATCATGTACTTACATATGTCATATTTGCTAACATAAATGTAAACATATTTACATATATGTATCTATATATAGATATATGAACATTTTAAACAGTGGTCTCAAGGTCTTTTGGCACTCATTCGAAAACTAATTATAAGCTGCCTTGTGGTATATATTGCATTATTAGTTTTCTTTGTGTTTGCCTGGCCTCTTCCAACTATATTGGAAGCCTTTTTAGGGCAGGGGCTATATATTAAGCTTCTTGGATTGGCTGAGTTAACAATGTCAAATTTTTCAGTGAAAATAATAACAAATATTTGTTGTATTAATAAGCTAAAGTTATCCATAAACTAGGAAACTCCCACCTGAATTATACTTATTATTTTGTTTGTACCTTTATGAGGAGAGCTAGTAAATCATCTTTTCTCTTCTTGTATTGTTGCTTACAGTATACACAAATCGTATTGTCAATGTACATGAGTATATATACTTATAGTGTTAATACTTCTCAAGGAATGTGGTGATGCGTTAACATAACCACTACGTTTTTTAATTGAAAGGATTTTTTGTTTTTCTTAAAATAAAACTTTTTTTAATATGTGGGTTTTTTTGTTTGTTTTGGTATTTTTTTAGAGACAGAGTCTCACTGTGTCACCCAGGCTGGACTGCAGTGGTGCATTGTTGGCTAACTGCAACCTCTGTCTCCTGGGCTTTAACAGTTTTCCCACCGCAGCCTCCGGAGTTGCTGGAATTACAGGCATGTGCCACCAAGCCTGGCTAATTTTTGTATTTTTAGTAGAGACATAATTTTGCCTTGTTGGCCATGCTGGTCTCGAACTCCTGGCCTCAAGTGATCCGCCCAACTAGGTCTCCCAAAGTCCTAGGATTACAGACATAAGACACTGTGTCCAGCTTTGAGATAATTGTTGATTTATATGAAATTGTAGGAGATAATAGGCTGCTGTGTTTTAACCCCTGAAATGAATGGATACATGTCATATGCTTATGTTTGAATTTAGGTCCTCCAAAAGGTAAAAAAAAAAAAAAATGTAGAAATTAAAATTTTTGGCTGGATGCTGTGGCTCACTTCTGTAATCCAGCAGTTTGGGAGGCCAAGGAGGGCAAATCACTTACCTTGGGAGTTCAAGACCAGCCTGAGCAACATCGTGAAACCCAGTCTCTACCAAAAATACAAAAAATTAGCCAGGCATGGTGGTGCCCACCTGTGGTCCCAGCTACTTGGGAGGCTGACGTGGGAGGTTTGCTTGAGCCCGAAAGGCAGAGGTTGCAGTGAGCCAGGATCAATGCAACTGCACGCCAGCCTGGGGAACATAGTGAGACCCTATGTCAAGTAAATAAATAAATAAAATTCTTGCTTTTTCTTTTCACTTAATATTTTGGTCAGTAAAATGAGGGGGGGCCTAATATAATTGTCTCTCTCTCACACACACACACACACACACACACACACACACATATGTGAATGCATATATGTGAATTATATACGTAAATATATAGCCATAGCCTTACTGCTCTAATTATGGTTTGAGGATCATCAGCACCGTATTTGCAGAGTTGTGCAGACATTACCACCGTCAGTTTTAGAACATTTTTCATCATCCTTTAGCTGTTTATTAAATAATACCCCCAGCCCTATTGATCTGCTTTCTATCTCTGTAGCTTTATCTCTTCTGGACATTTTGTATAAATGGAATTATATAATGTGGTCTTTTGTGAGTGACTTCTTTCACTTAGTATGGTTTTTTTTAATTGTTTAATTATGTCATAGTATCTATTAGCACCTCATTCCTTTTTATGGCCCAATAATAAGCCGTTGAATGGATGTACCATATTTTTTCATTATCAGTTGGTGGGCATTTAGGTTGTTTCCACCTTGTAGCTATTACGAATCGTTTTGTGAGCATTCATGTATAAGTTTTTGTGTGGATGCATGTTTTCATTTCTCTTGCATATATAATTAGAAGTGGAGTTTTTGGGTCAGATATAATTCCATGTTTGACTTTTTGAGAAACTGCCAGAATGTTTTCCAAAGCAACTGCACCATTTTATATTACTGCCAGCAATAATCAGGGTTCCAATTGCTCCATATTTTCACTGACTCTTGTTATTATCTGTCTTTTTAATTATAGTACCCTAGTGGGTGTGAAATGATTTTCATTGTGTTTGATTAGCATTTTCAAGATAATGATGAGCATTTTCATGTCCCTATTGGCCATTTTAAAAATTGCATTGTCAAAAATGAAAAAAAAAAAAAAAAAGAGAAAAAATTTGCATTGTCTTTTTATTATTGAGTTATAAGTGTTCTTAATGTAGTCTAGATACGAATTCCTTATTAGATACATGATTTGCAAATATTTTCTCACAGTCTCTTATGAGTCTCCTAACCTGCCCCATAATGTGTTCTTCTAATTTAGTGTCCATTGTGCAGCCAGAAAGATCTAACTAAATAAAATCTGTTATTTCTAATTTGCACTGCTATAATAGTTCTTCATTGCCCACAAAAAAAGAAGTAAAAATGACTTCACATGGTATATACAGCACTCCATGTATATCTCTTTAGCCTTTGGTAACTTTAGAGCAAAATTGGACTTTCTGGAATAGGTTGGGTGGGCAGTTTAACAACTCCCAGCTATTGTTTTGATGTTCTCGCTGCTTTCCTGCACACTGCTTTTTCCATACTATCCTTCCCTTACCTGGCAAAAACTCACTTTTCTTTTGAGACAGGGTCTTGGTGTGTGTCACCCAGGCTGGAGTGCAGTGCAGTGGTGTGATCTCAGCTCACTGTAGCTTTGACTGCCTGGGCTCAGGCAATCCTCCCACCTCAGCCTCCGAAGTAGCTGGGGCTACAGGCACACGCCACCACACCTGGCTAATCACTTTTCTAATGTACCTTAATAGTTATCATTTTTGTGCATCCTTTCAGGCCCTGCTCTCCTGCCCTCCTTTTTTCTGGTTAAAATGACCTATGATGTCTTTGTGCTCTTTATACATGTTACCTAATGATATTGTTCTTACATAACTTCATTCTATTTGATTACCAGACTTGAACCTCTTCTGAGAACAGAGACCAAGTTTTAATTTATTTTTGTTTACAACATGTAGCAAAATGTCTGGCATGTAGCAGGTACCCCATAAATGTATGTCGAATTCATAAAAGCACAGTTGTTCAAGTATCTGTAGACTTGACATATCATTTCCTTTTTATAGATATGCCGTAGATGATGTTCCCTTCTCAATCCCTGCCACCTCTGAAATTGCTGACCTTAGTAACATCATCAATAAATTACTAAAGGACAAAAATGGTAGGTATATATGCTTAGAGGGGATAATGCCACTAATTACTCAAAAATGCATTAGATTTTTATTTCCTTTTTTTGGCCTTATGATACTGTATGAATTTTGTTATGGTAAAATGTGTAACTTATAAAGTTCAGGTTCTTCTGCTGGGTGATACTGTAAAGACTGCTTTGAAAGAAAAGTTTTCAGAAAAAAGTTTCTGTTTAATCTGTTTTTAAGGCAATGTGGAAATATGATGGTTGTAGTTAAGGAATAAATATTTTGGTATAAAGTTGTAATATAGAGGTAATCAAGACATTGACTGTGCTATAGAGGACTGAGTTATGTAGGCATAAAACAAGTGTTCTAGTGCTTAGACCCCACTTGCTAGTGAAGCACAAAGCAAAATGACAGTATCAGTATTTGAGTGTTCAGTGTAGTATCAGAATGACAGTATGAACACCAGTATTTTATTTTTTGTGTCCAGAATTCATAAAATGAATTTTGTTTTACTCAAAAAAATGAGTATAACAAAACATGCAAGAATATAAAATAAATCACTTTAAATTTACAAATATTAAATATATACTATTGTATTAATATGTTATTTGCCCATTAAATTAATGTGAACATAAGATTGGCCATGAGTTAATAGCTGTTGAAGTTTGGTGATAGATGTAAGGAGGCTCCTTAAATTATTTTGTGTATCTCATTGTAGTTCTGTATTTCTGAACTTTTCCATATGTGTGAAATTTTCTATAATAAAATTTTTTTTTTAAATAATGAAACATTACATAAAATAGAGAAAATTCAAACGTGAAACTTTAAGCAATTCTCTTGCCTCCACCTCCGAAGTAGCTGGGATTACAGGTGCCCGCCACCATGCCCAGCTAATTTTTTGTATTTTTAGTAGAGACGGGATTTCACAGTGTTGGCCAGGCTGGTCTCGAACTCCCAACCTCAAGTGATCCACCCTCCTTGGCCTCCCAAAGTGCTGGGATTACAGGTGTGAGCCACCATGCCAGGCCAGAGGCAAGTGTATTTTTTTTTTGAGGTGGACTCTCACTCTGTAGCCCAGGCTGGAGTGCAGTGGCGCGATCTTGGCTCACTGCAACCTCCGCCTCCTGGGTCCCAGTTCAAGCAATTCTCCTACCTCAGCCTCTTGCCAAGTAGCTGGGAGTACAGGCACAAGCCACCATGCCCAGATAATTTTTGTGTTTTTTAGTAGAGACAGGGTTTCACCATGTTGGCCTGTCTGGTCTTAAACTCCTGACCTCGTGATCTACCCGCCTCAGCCTCCCAAGGTGCTGGGATTACAGGTATGAGCCACCGCGCCTGGCTAGGCAAGTATATTTCTATACAGATGTTTCTAGTGCTGCAGAGCTCTTCTGACTCTACCCTAGCTGGAGGAATGGGCAAGAGTTATAAAGTAATGTGTAGTATTTTTCCCCATAACTTCATACTTTTTTTGTGAAATTTGAGATGATGTTTTTGAGCAACTTTATTGGGTTGGGGTGGGGGAACAGGGTCTGCAATCTTTTTATTGCTAGTAAGTTACAGTTCAATGTTCAATATTCAAGGATATTTACATAGCATTTCCTGTTGATCCTTGTCTTTGTCTTCATCATGGATATATAGAGATTCTGATGCATAGTTACCTTTATAAATTTTGAAAACTGTTATATATGCTGTTTGTTGAAAAAGTCTTTGAAGTAGAATAAAAAATATTCTTTTTTATTTTTGTAGGTACATGGTAGGTATATATATTTATAGGGTACATGAGATATTTTGATATAGGCATGCAAGGTGTAATAATCACATCAGGGTAAATGAGGTATCCATCACCTCGAGCGTTTATCGTTTGTGTTACAAACAATCTAGTTATACTCTTTGTTATTTTTAAATGTATAGTTAAATCATTACTGACTGTAGTCACCCAGTTGTGCTGTCAAATACTAGATGTTATTCTATTTTTTTGTACCCATTAACCATCCCCATCTGCCTCTCACTCCCCCTACTACCCTTCTCAGCATCTGTAACAATATTTCTACTTTGTGTCTCCGTGAGTTCAATTGTTTTAATCTTTAGCTCCCACAAATAAGTGAGAATATGCAAAGCTTGTTTCTGTGCCTGGCTTATTTCACTGAACATAATGGCCTCCAATTTTGCCCATGTTGTTGCAAATGACAGGATCTCATTCTTTTTATGGCTGAAGTACTCCATTGTGTAGAAGTACCGATTTCCTGACTTCTTTTCTTTTGAGTGTATGCAGAGAAGTGGTATTGCTGGATTATATGGTAGCTCTATTTTTAGTTTTTTTGTTTGTTTGGTTTTGGGTTTGGGGGGTTTTCTTTTGACAGTAGTTTAGCTCTTATTGCCCAGGTTGGAGTTCAATGGTGTGATCTCGACTCATGTTACCTCCACCTCCTGGGTTCAAGCAATTCTCCTGCCTCAGCCTCCCGTGTAGCTGGGATTACAGACATGTGCCACAATGCCTGGTTAATGTCTCTCATGGGAGAGACAGGGTTTCTCCCATGTTGGTCAAGCTGGTCTCGAACTCCCGACCTCAGGTGATCTGCCCGCCTTGGCCTCTCAAAGTGCTGAGATTACAGGCATGAGTCACCGGGCACGCCTATTTTCAGTTTTTTGAGGAACCTCCAAACTGTTCTCCATAGTGGTTGTACTAATTTACATCCCCACGAAGATGTACAAGGGGTCTCTTTTCTCCATATTCTCACCAACATTTGTTATTGCCTGACTTAGAAAAAGCCATTTGGGCTGGGGGCAGTGGCTCACGCCTATAATCCTAGCACTTTGGGAAGCTGAGGTGGGTGGATCACGAGGTCAGGAGTTTGAGACCAGCCTGGCCAACATGGTGAAACCCTGTCTCTACTAACAATACAAAAAATTAGCCGGGTGTGGTGTCGGGCACCTGTAATCCCAGCTCTTCAGGAGGCTGAAGCAGGAGAATTGCTTGAACCCTGGGAGGTGGACATTGTAGTGAGCTGAGATCACACCACTGCACTCCAGCCTGGGAGGCACAGCGAGACTCCATCTTGAGGAAAAAAAAGAGCCATTTTAACTGGGTTGAAATGATAATCTCATTGTAGTTTTGATTTGCGTTTCTCTGATGATCAGTGATGGTGAGCACCTTTTCATGTGCCTGTTTGCCATTTGAATGTTTTCTTTTGAGAAATGTATATTCAAATCTTTTGCCCAATATTTAATCAGATTATTAAATATGTTTCTAGAGAGCTTTCTGAGCTCCTTATATGTTCTGATTATTAATCCTTTGTCAGATGGGTAGTTGGCAAATAATTACTCCCGTTCTATGGGTTGTTTCTTCATTTTGTTGTTTCCTTTTTTCAAAAGCTTTTTAACCTGATGGGATCCCATTTGTCCATTTTTGCTTTGGCTGCCTGTGCTTGTGGGCTATTACTAAAGAAATTTTTGCCTAGACCATGATACTGGGGAGTTTCTCCAGTGTTTTCTTGTATTGCTTTCATTGTTTGAGGTCTTAGATTTATTAAGTCTTTAATCCCTTTTGTTTTGATTTTTGTATATGCCAAGAGATTGGGTCTAGTGTCATTCTTTTGCATATATATACCTGGTTTTCCCAACACCATTATTGAAGAGACTGTCTGTTCCCCAGTGTATGTTTGAGTTCACTATAGATGGGTGGATTTGTTTTGGCTTCTTTATTCTGTTCCATTGATATCTGTGACTGTTTTTATATGCCAGTACCATGCTGTTTTGGTTACCATAGGTTTGTAGTATAATTTGAAGTCAGGTAATGTGATTCCTCCAGGTTTGTTCTTTTTGCTTAAGATAGCTTTGGCTATTCTGGGTCTTGTGGTTCCATGTAAATTTTAGGATTTTTCTTTTTTTTTCTGTGAGGAATGTCATTGGTATTTTGAAATGGATTGCATTGAATCTGTAGGTTGCTTTGGGTAATATGGACATTTTAACAATATTTATTCTTCCAGTCCGTGTTCCTGGAATATCTTTCCATTTTTTTGTGTCCTCTTCAATTTTTTTTCCTTTTTGAGATGGAGTTTTGCTCGTTTCCCAGGCTGGAGTGCAATGGTGCCATCTCGGCTCACTGCAGCCTGCACCTCACAGGTTCAGGTGATTCTCCTGCCTTAGCCTCCTGAGTAGCTGGGATTACAGGTGCCCACTACAATACCTGGCTAAGTTGTTATAGTTTTAGTAGATGGGTTTTCAGTGTATTGGCCAGGCTGGTTGCGATCTCCTGACCCCAGGTGATCCACTGGCCTCGGCCTCCCAAAGTGCTGGGATTACAGGCGTGAGCCACCATGCCCAGTACTCTTCAATTTCTTTCATCAATGTTTTATAGTTTTTGTTGTAGAGATTTTTTACTTCTTTGGTTAAGTTAATTTCTAGGTATTTTATTTGTAGCTATTCTAAGTAGAAATACCTTCTTGATTTCTTTTTCTGATTTTTTGCTATTGGCATATAGAAACACTACTGATTGTTGTTATGCAACTTTATTGAATTTAACAGTTCTAATAGGTTTTTGGTATAATAAAGATTATATCAAATATAAGATCATATCATTGATTTTTCCAAATGTAAGATCAGATCATCTGCAAACAAGGATAATGTGACTTCTCCCTCTCCGAATTGGATGCCCTTTCTTTCTCTTTCTCCCCTTCTCTCCTTCCCTTTTTTCTTTCCTTTCTTTTCTCCCTCCCTCCATTTCACCCTCCCTTCCTCCCTTCCTTCCTTCCTATAGCTAGGACTTCGAATACTGTGTTGAATAACATAGGTGAAAGTGGACATCCTTGTCATGTTCCAGATCTTAGAAGAAAGGCTTTCTGTTTTTTCCCCATTTAGTATGGGGGTCTATTGTATATGACTTTTATTATGTTGAAGTGTGTCCTTCTATACCCCATTTTTTGAGGGCTTTTATCATGAAGAGATATTGAATTTTATCAAATGCCTTTTCAGCATCATTTGAAATGATCATATGATCATATGCTTTTTGTCCTGCATTCTGTTCATATGATGTATATATTAGGATTTTCTAGAGGGATAAGACTTATAGATGTATATGTAAAAGGGAGTTTATTGAGGTCATGATCACAAGATGAAGTACCACAATAGGCTGTCTGCAAACCGAGGAGCAAGGAAGCCAGTCTGAGTCCCAAAACCTCAAAAGTAGGGAAGCCAGCAGTGTAGCCTTCAGTCAGTGGCTGAAGACCCTGGAACCCCTGGCAAACCACTGGTCCAAGAATCAAAAAGCTGAAGAACTTGGAGTACAGTATTTGAGGCAGGAAGCATCCAGCACTGGAGATAGATAAAAGCCTGAAGACTCAGCCAGTCTAGACCTTTCATGTTCCTCTGCCTCCTTTTATCCTAGCTATGCTTGCAGCTGATTAAATGGTACCTACTCAGACTGAAGGTATATCTGCCTCTCCTAGTCCACTGACTCAGATGTTCATCTCCTTTGGCAGTACCCTCACAGACACACCCAGGAACAGTACTTTGCATTCTTCATTCCAGTCAAGTTGACACTCAGTGTTAACCATCACAATGATTTCTGTATGTTGAACCATTCTTGCATCCCTGGAATAAATCCTACTTGGTCATGATTATCTTTTTAATGTGTTGATGGATGTGGTTTGCAAATATTTTGTTGAGGAAAGAATTATTCCTATAAGAGAAGCTTTGCAATTGCAGTATGTTACCCAAATAGTTGCATATTTTTCTAATTATATAGACTGAACATTATTCCTTTTGTATAGACTGTTACTGTATTGCAACTCCAAAAGAAATAAGGAATATAAATACAGTCGTGATTCTCAATAGCTGTTAAACTCAATAATTAGTTATAAGACTACAACAAGGGAGCATTATGGTGGATGGAATCAGACTGATACAACCTGAGCCTTAAGTTGGGTCTTAATATCTAAAAAGAGACACAACCAGATACTATTTGCATCCTGATGGGTTGTAATAGGAAACAGACAATATTCTCTGTGACTGTTCTTGTCAAAAAACAAACAAACAAACAAACCTGAAATCTAATGAGGCATTTATGTCTGACTAGCTTATAGGATATTTATGTGATAAAGAAACATGTTAAAGGGCACCTTGGAGATGTAGTCAACAAAAGTCAGAATGTTTTAAATATTACAAAACAGATGACCCACTCTCATTGACAAATACTTGGCAAGGAGAAAAAGGAGGAGGAACTATTAAACATTAATTAAATATGTATGGGCTGTGAATGCTGATTTTTGAAAGCTCACTGTAAAAGAACATTGGCTATTTGATATTAGAAGGAATGATTGTTAAATTTTAAACTATTGTGACTAATTCTTTTACATCCTTATATTTTAGAGATACAAGCTAAAGTATTTACAGGTGAAATGATACAATTTCTGAGATTTGCTTTAAAATAAACCAGCCAGGGAATAGAGGGAGGAATATAGATGATGCTCCATTAGTTGGTGGATGTCAAAATGGGTGATGGTGATGGGATTCATTGTTATTTCTACTTTTGCATGTTTGAAATATTTCATAGACTAAAAGCTTTCTTTTTTCTTTTTTTTTTTTTACTGAGATGGAGTTTCGCTCTTGTTAGCCCAGGCTGAGTGCAGTGGCATGATCTTGGCTCACTGCAACCGCTGCTTCCCAGGTTCAAGTGATTCTTCTGCCTCAGCCTCCTAAGTAGCTGGGGTTACAGGCATGCACAACCACGCCCGGCTAATTTTTTGTATTTTTAGTAGAGGCGGGGGTTTTCCATGTTGGCCAGGCTGGTTTCAAACTCCCAACCTCAGGTGATCCATCCACCTCAGCCTCCCAAAGTGCTGGGATTACAGGCATGAGCCACCTCGCCCAGCCAGAGTGAAAGTTTTTTAAACCAAGGTTATTATACCAACAACAATAACGAAGACATTATACTAACGGAACAAAGTATTTCTGATCTTAAAAATCACATAGTATACTGGAATGCTGTGCCATAAGAAATTCTGGAGAAACTCATAGGCCACACTGGGAAAATAGGTACCTGTTTGTTTTGGGCGTTCTTGTATACCTCTGCCAATATCACTTCAGATATTAAGAGTTATAATTTTATTATGTGTTTTCCTCAGAGTTCCACAAACATGTGGAGTTTGATTTCCTTATTAAGGGCCAGTTTCTGCGAATGCCCTTGGTCAAACACATGGAACTGGAGAACATCTCATCAGTAAGTTCAAATACTTACCTTGTGTTTTGCTTAAAGCATTATCAGCTGTGGGTAAACTGCTTTTAGAATCACACTTAATCTACTTTACTATCCAAGATTATTTTGAACATATTGAATATATATTATATATATAGAGAGAGTGTGTTTTATGTATTGTGTGTATATTACGTTTGTGTATTGAATATATATAGTGTGTGTATATGTATGTATAATCCTATATATTCAGTTTTGAAGCCTTCTCTTTTTGTGAGTGTTTTATTCAAGAAATAAATGAACACATTCTTCATATTTATGGAAGAACTAGCAAGAAAGGAAATAGCAAATATGTGTGTACTAATACTGGTGCACAAAATAAGTGGGCAAATATAAATCTATGGGTTAAGTTATTGTGATTTTTCCCTTCCTTTTATTTTCAAAGTTTCCTTAATATTGCTTTTATGGTTAAAAATATGATTTATAATTGCTTTTTTATGATTTTTAAAATTGTGGCAAAATATGCATAAAATACAATTTTAAACATTTTAAAATATATAATTCAGTGGCATTAAGTACGTTTGCAATATTGTGTAACCATCACCATTTTCCAGAATTGTTTCTTTATCCTAAACAGAAGACCTGTACCCATTAAACAATATGCTTTTAGTCTTAATTTAAAATTTTCCTATATCATATCTTCTTTTTTTTTTCTGCAATCTCCGCCTCCCAGAATCAAGTGATTCTTCTGCCTCAGCTTCCAAGTAGCTGGGATTACAGGGGCATGCTACCACACCTGACTAATTTTTGTATTTTTGGTAGAGATGGGATTTTTACCATGTTGATCAGGCTGTTGAACAGAAACCTGTTCTTGTTATCTGCCCGCCTTGTCCTCCCAAAGTGCTGTTATCACAAGTGTGAGCTACTGCGCCCAGCCTTTTTTTTTTCTGCCCCCCGAGACAGAGTCTCCATGTGTTTCCCAGGCTGGAATGCAGTGGTGCCGTTTTGGTTCACTGTAACCTCCGCCTGCTGGGTTGAAGTGATTTTTGTGCCTCAGCCTCCCGAGTAGCTGAGATTACAGGTACCTGTCACTACTTCCAGCTAATTTTTGTATTTTCAATAGAGACGGAGTTTCACCATGTTGGCCAGGCACATCTTGAACTCCTGACCTCAGGTGATCCTCCTGCCTTGGCCTCCCAAAGTGCTGGGATTACAGGTATGAGCCACTGTGCCTGGCCTAAGGTTTTCTTATATTCTTTTTCCTTCCATTTTCAGCACAAGTTTTCCAAAGCCATTAACATTTCTTCTTAAAATTTTTGTTAGGAGATGGGGTCTTGCTTTGTTGCCCAGGCTAGACTTGAACTCCTAGGCTCAAGCAGTTCTCCTGCCCCAGCTTTCCTAATATTAATAGCTGGGACTATAGGTGTGAGCCATTATGCCAAGCTATTATTTTCGAATATCACTCTTAGCTCACTGTTAGGTCAAATAAAGTTCTCGACTTTTTGAATGGCTCCAAATTTACTGGGTTATGAAGGAAACTAATATGAAGTATATGAAGGAGATATATTAAACTGTGGGTTCTTTATCTTTATAATGTAGTTTTTAAAAACTATACAACCTGATTTGTTGCTGGTTTCTCTCCTGACTAGGAAGAAGTTGTGGAAATAGAATACGTGGAGAAATATACTGCACCCCAGCCAGAGCAATGCATGTTCCATGATGACTGGATTAGTTCAGTTAAAGGGGCAGAGGAATGGTATTGCCAGATTAATGTTCATGTCTTTTTTTTTTAATTTACCTCCTTCAGTCTTTTTAAATCCATGTATAAGTATTTTTCTGTGATTTACTATTATCTGTAAATTAATTTTGTGATCTCTGTATCAGTGGCCATGCCATACAGAAAGATCTCTGCATTCAGTGTCTTCAAGAAGAAACAGGTTATTTATTAATAGGTTTTCTTTTCTGTTCTGTTCAAGATGTCATAGTAACAATTATAGTTATCTTTTTTTTTTTTTAATGGGGTCTCTCTCTGTTGTCCAGGCTGGTCTCAAACTCCTGGGCTCAAGCAGTCCTCCTGTCTCAGCCTCCTGAATAGGTGGGATTACACTACACCCAGCAATGCTTGTCTTCTGAATAAGTCATGTATCTTAGAGCATTTGATTTATTTGGTTTGATTATGTTGCTTTTAAGACCAAGGATATAGTTTGTTTCATAGAGGAAAAAAATGACCTTTATAATCATAGATCTTCTGGCCTAATACCAGGAAGATGCATGCCATGCTATTTTAGGGCTAGAAAGAGCAGACTGGACTCAAAAAAGAAGGTACAGATGGCTCAGGGCAAATCCTCACTGGCCTTACTTGTAGGAAAACACCTCAAGAGGGATTATAGTAGGAGCTTATTTTCAAATATTGGAGTTATTAAAGAAAGTTATATTTCTACTGGTTTTACTTTTAATTTAAATGGTTTTCACTGGTTAAGTACAAAGTATTATAGGTCGACAGCCAGATGTATGGCTCTCGCCTGTCATCCCATCATTTTGGGAGGCCAAGGCGAGCAGATCACTTGAGATCAGAAGTTTGAGACCAGCCTGGTCAGCATAGTGAAACCTGTCTCTACTAAAAATTCAACAAATTAGCCAGATATGATGCTGCACACCTGTAGTCCCAGTTACTCAGGAGGCTGAGGCAGGAGAATTGCTTGAACCCAGGATGCAGAGGTTGCAGTGAGTTGAGCAACAGAGTAACACTCTGTCTCAAAAAAAAAAAAAAAAAAGATACTACAGGTTGGGTATCCCTTATCTGGAAATATTTGGGACCAGAAGTGTTTTGGATTTAGGATATTTTTTTAGGTTTTGGAATGTTTACATATACATAGTGAGGTATCTTAGGGATGTGATCCAAGTCTAAAATGAATTCATTTATGTTTCATATACAGCTTATATACCAAGCCCAAAAGTAATTTTATACAATATTTTTAATAATTTTGTGCCTGTATCAAAGTTTTGATTGTGTTTTGGCTATAGCCTGTCATTACGATGTCAGGTGTGGAATTTTCTACTTGTGGTGTCATGTTGGCTCTCAAAAAGTTTTGGATTTTGGAGAATTTTGGACTTTAAATTTTCAGATTAGGGATGCTCAACTTGTATTAGGGTCTGCTAGTAATTTGCACAGCTTCTGTGAGAGTTATATTACTTAAAACAAGGTAAAAATGAAATCTAGGATTTGCCAGGTATTATTTTTAGGAGGTTGAGAAACATCAAGTGTTTAACAGCTTATCTAGTATGCTTTGAAATTCCGATCTTCATATTAAAAAAGTATTTAAAAGTACAGTCCTCAAAGTTATTTTGTCATTGCCAAAGAGACAAAGTTCATTTTCAGGGTTTGAAAAAGCTGCTTTTTATGTTTCATAAGATTTTTTTTCTCCTTATAGGATCTTGACTGGTTCTTATGATAAGACTTCTCGGATCTGGTCCTTGGAAGGAAAGTTGATAATGACAACTGTGGGACATACGGATGTTGTAAAAGATGTGGCCTGGGTAAAAAAAGGTTAGGACTTTTTGCCTACACTTAGAGGAATCCTAGATAGGAATTTGGAAATAAGCCATTTTTGGTTCTAGGGAAGAATAGGGAGTGGGTGGGAAACATCTTATATCTCAGTTATTATGAGGTCTTTCAAAAAATATAGTGTTTAAGAAGAAAAGGATTATATTAAAAATTCATAAATTGTTAGAAGTCATTCTTTATTAAAATTACATCAGATAATATACACTTTCAAGTTAATATTGGGTATATTACACTCATCTTCTGTTTTCTTTGTTTGTTTGTTTAAGACAGAGTCTCGCTCTGTCGCCCAGGCTAGAGTGCAGTGGCTCAGTCTCAACTCACTGCAACCTCCACCTCCTGGGTTCAAGCAATTTCCCTGCCTCAGCCTCCCAAGTGGCTGGGATTACAGGTGCCTGCCACCACACCTGGCTGATTTTTGTATTTTTAGTAGAGACAAGGTTTCGCCTTGTCGGCCAGGCTCGTCTCAAATTCCTGACTTTAAGTGATCCGCCTGCCTTGGCCTCCCAAAGTGTCAGGATCACAGGTGTGAGCCACCTCAGCCAACCATCATATTATATTTTTGCAGAATCTTCTCTTCATTACCACATCAGCCTTTTAAAACCTGGCCATATAGTTATTTTTTTAACACCTTTTTCAACAGCAATACGAAAATTCAGTTCTTCAGTTTCAGAACATGATGTATTCTGAATGGTATATACTAATTTGTTTCTTATTCTTGTGTTCTCCTTTCTTCAGATAGTTTGTCCTGCTTATTATTGAGTGCCTCTATGGATCAGACTATTCTCTTATGGGAGTGGAATGTAGAGAGAAACAAAGTGAAAGCCCTACATTGCTGCAGAGGGCATGCTGGAAGTGTAGATTCTATAGCTGTTGATGGCTCGGGAACTAAAGTAAGTAACTGGAATGTTATTACTATTGTGTTAAATTAGAATTTGAGCTTGTTACTAAACATTTTTTTCTACATATATTCATTGTGTTGGCTTAGTCTCAATGATCGGTGACAAAAGATAGGATTTCAAAGCAAATGTAAATACCCATGCAATAGGAGATATTCACTTCCTCAGTTTGAGTATCCCTGGCTTAGAACCCTATATAAACTTCAGAAGTTTTAAGAAATGAGATAAACAAGTCATTTATTTATATAACCTTCTTATGTCATAGTAATTGACGTGTTTCCAACCTATATCAGCTATTCTTAAGTGCTATCATCAACTGAAAAATGCCTAGTTGATCGTCTGAGTGTTAGTATACACTAGAGTTTGTGCCAATAGAGTTTTACTGTAGTACTGATCTACTCTTTATCATGACAAAATGGTAAAATTTAGTTAAAAGGTAACAAACCTGAGGGCAATACCATATTGATTTATTAATATGAGGGGTTATAAATCCACTTATAGTTTGTAAGTTTCCTAAGCCACATTGAAGTATTCTGGACTTTAGAGTGTTTCTTTGACAGTTAGGGTAACAGGATGCTTGATGTATTCAAAGGTAAAGATTTATTTTTCATATTGAGTCAAAAAGGTTTATATGTTTAGTCTAAACTTCAGTGAATTAACTGTACCCGTTTTTTTTGGCTAAAGAGAGGTAGAAACTCATCTTGAACTTATTAACCTTAAAAGGAAATGTATTGGATTGTGAGATCCAAGGAAAGATTGAACAGACACATCACAAGAAGGGTAATGCTGCATTTGGGCCTCAGGAAATACAGGCTTGAATGTTGTCAGCACACCCTTTCCCTCTCTTGTCCCTCAAGTTGACTTTATTCTCTCTCACTTCAGATTGGCTTTCTTCAAGACATGGCAATAACCCTGGCCTTCAAAATTTCCCAGATTTTATGTCCTGTCCTAGAAAAAGACTAATTTCATCTCTCTGGAACACAGGTTCTTTGAAAAGGTCCTGAATGAGGAAGAGACCTACTGGTATAGGCCAATAATATGAATCATATTATATATGTCTTTTCTCTTCATATACATCTGTTTAGTTTTGCAGTGGCTCCTGGGATAAGATGCTAAAGATCTGGTCTACAGGTAAGTTAAATATTTCTTCTTTTACCTTGACTTATTTTGTTTCAAAAATTTAAGTGTAGAGGCCAGGTATAGTGGCTCACACCCAATCTCAGCACTTTGGGAAGCCAGGGTAGAAGGATCCCTTGAGCTACAAGTTCAAGAGCAGCCTGAGCCACATAGTGAGACCCTGTCTCTACTAAAAGTAGAAAATTAAAATTAGCCAAGTGTGGTGGTATGCACCTGTAGTACTAGCTACTTGGGAGACTTGTGTAAGGGAATTATTTGAGCCTAGGAGTTTGAGGTTACAGTGAGCTATATCATGCCACTGCACTTTGGCTGGGGTGATAGAGTGAGAACCTGTCTCACCAAAAAAAAAAATCAGCTTAGTGAAAGGGGACTTTTTAACCCATATTTTGCCATAAAAATACACCAGTGTGGCAACAAATTATATATCTCTTTGTGTTTCAAGATTTTTTTTTTCCTAGCCCACCACCCCCTTACTTATAGGATACAATTCAGTATCGAAAACATGTTTGGTGCAGTAGGATATATAAATACTTTGATTTTCAAAGTTCTCTTATTCAGGAAACGTGGAAATAAATAAAAAATATTTTCTGAGTCATTTTAAGTCACTTAAGAATGACTTTTGAGTCATTTTCCTGTTCATTTCTTTTTTTTTTTTTTTTTTTGAGACGGAGTTTCGCTCTTGTTACCCAGGCTAGAGTGCAATGGCGCAATCTCGGCTCACCGCAATCTCCACCTCCTGGGTTCAGGCAATTCTCCTGCCTCAGCCTCCTGAGTAGCTGGGATTACAGGCACGTGCCACCATGCCCAGCTAATTTTTTGTATTTTAGTAGAGACGGGGTTTCACCATGTTGACCAGGTTGGTCTCGATCTCTCGACCTCGTGATCCACCCGCCTCGGCCTCCCAAAGTGCTGGGATTACAGGCTTGAGCCACCGCGCCCGGCCTTTCCTGTTCATTTCTTAGGTAAGCTTGTTTACTTAAAAATTTACTTTAAAAGTTTTTAAATGCAGTTTTACTGATATTCATCTTTTTACCCTGAAAACAGATTAAAAAGAACAAATTGAGGGAGGAGGAAGAAGGACTGTTAGAGGAACAGAAGAAAAGAGGAAAAAATACACACCCATAGATACTTACATTTTAAGACCTAGTAGCTAAAACTATTTATTGCATAGGTAAACAGATCAGAATACCTGTCTTACTTTTTAGGTAATTGCTTAGGTACTTACACAGTATATACCCCAAATGCATTTTACAAAGACTTGAGGGGGATCAAGAAAAGTTTAACCAGTTTTGAATAATTATGTGTAAGATGGCGGGAAATACATACTCTATTTTAGTAGATTTTACAAAAATGGTGAAAGCAAATAATTTGGGGGCAAAAAGTGGTTTAGTTTAGAAAATTCTTTTGTAGAATTATTTATTTATTTATTTATTTATTTGAGATGGAGTTTCACTGTTGTTATCCAGACTGGAGTGCAATGGCACGATCTCAGCTCACCGCAACCTCCGCCTTCTGGGTTCAAGCAATTCTCCTGCCTCAGCCTCCCGAGTAGCTGGGACTACAGGCGCGCACCACCATGCCCAGCTAATTTTTGTATTTTTTTAGTAGAGACAGGGTTTCACCTTGTTGACCAGGATGGTCTCGATCTCTTAACGTTGTGATCCACCCGTCTCGGCCACCCAAAGTACTGGAATTATAGGCATGAGCCGCCGCGCTCAGCCAGAATTTTTTATTTTTTGATAGGGCCAAGTAAGTGAAGTATTGTATATGATTAGCTATTAACTTTAAGGGGTTTATAATCTAGTCAGAGAAATATTAATATTCATAAAAGCCACAAAACATCTTAATGTTATACATATTTTATGTTACATATTTAATGTAACATAATACATATATTAATGGAACATATACACATACATAGATTACATACACATAATGTTCACATACATTCCATATTTAATGTTACATATTTTATGTAGTTTTCAATCTGGGTTTGCTGCCTAACCAAGTGATGCATAACAAAGATTTAAAAAAAAAAAAACAGAAACACTTTTGGTAGAAAAATGAAATTAAGAGAATAAACATGGTTGAAATGTATCTCCATTTATCACATGTTTACTTTATCCTTCCCTCCTTTACAGTTATGTTATATAACTGTAATCTGGTCATAACTCTCCTACAACTAACAGCAATTTTTCATAGCTATGTCAAAATGATAAATATTTATAATTTTTTTTTTTTTAAAGACAGGGTTTCACCATGTCGGTCAGGCTGGTCTTGAACTCCCGACCTCAGGTGATCCACCTGCCTTGGCCTCCAAAGTGCTTGGATTACAGGAGTGAGCCACTGTGCCTGGCCTATAATGATGATCTTAAAGATGGCAAGATTTCCAACTTGTTAGAGTTTAGTTTTCTAATGTAGTTTAATTTTTATTTTTTCATTTTTAAAGATTGGTAATAGTTTAATTTTTATTTTTTCATTTTTAAAGATTGGTAATCTAGGTAAAATTTTATCTATAACTTTCTGTTAACCAAAATGATGAGGAATAGTCATTCCCTAACTAGTTGTGGTAACATGGAAAAACTGTGTATCTGGAAATGTAAAGAATTCTTTCAGACAGTTCGTGATTAAGTTTTTAAAATGTCAAATCTAATTCTCTATCACACAGTCCCTACAGATGAAGAAGATGAAATGGAGGAGTCCACAAATCGACCAAGAAAGAAACAGAAAACAGAGCAGTTGGGACTAACAAGAGTAAGTATTTGTGAGAATTGACTGTACCTGGGTTAGACATGTGTTGACAAATATATGGTAATTTAATATGGTCTTTCTTATTTATGTTTTCTTTGTCTTACCTTGCTTCTTTAACCATGATTATCCTTTTTTGCAGTAAGCCTGTAAATTTTTATTATAAGCACTGTACTGTTGCTACATTTATTTGCATCTTTGAATGTAGTGGCATTGAGTCAGGCTTATGGTTGCTACGTTGATTATTTAGTTATTATTTGATCCCATTCTGCATTCTGAACCTTGTAATTATTAAGGCTTACAGTAAAGTGAAGCATCTGATTACCTGGTTGTTGAATAATATTATCTGTTTCATAGACTACGTAATTTTTTTTCTTTTTGAGATGGAGTCTTGCTCCATCACCCAGGCTGGAGTACAGTGGCGCAATCTCGGCTCACTGTAACCTCCACCTCCTGAAGTCAAGCAGTTCTCTTGCCTCAGCCTCCTGGGTAGCTGGGACTACAGGTGTGCCCCACCATGCCCAGCTGGTTTTTGTATTTTTAGTAGAGACGGGGTTTCACCATGCTGTCCAGGCTGGTCTTGAACTCCTAACCTCGTGATCCACCCAACTCAGCCTCCCAAAGTGCTGGGATTGCAGGCGTGAGCCATTGTGCCTGGCCTGAGTATGTAATTTTTATAAGTTATATCTTCTAAATCACTAGAAACCAAGAGATTAATTTGGGATTTGATTCTGTCATTTAGCTATCAGATTCCATTAAGTCAAACTCAGAAAGTTTATCCAGAACTTTTCTTTTAAAAATACTTGATTGATAAAGATTGAATATATTTAAGGTATACTGCATGATTAGATATACATAAACATTAATGATTACCACAATCAAATTAATTAACACCACTCATGCTATACATTAGGTCCCCAGAACTTGTTCATCTTATAACCAAAAGTTTGTACCCTTAGACCTACATTTCCCCATTTTCTCACACTGCAGCTCCCAGCAACCACTGTTCTCTGTGCTTCCATGAGTGATTTTTCATACAGATTATTATTTATCCTGTTCCAAAGATATTTGTTATAATATGATCTGACCTGTATTTATATACTTTTTGTGAAGGGCAGTACTCAGTCAGGTTTAGAAAAACATTTTTCCTTCATTTTCTAGTAGTTACAATGAATGTGCAGTAAATCAAGCTCACATTTGCACACTAATTCTTATAGTCACTAATAAAATATCTTATAAAAATTGTTGAAAATGAAGAATAAAGTGGGATCATAAATTATTCATCAAATAGAATATATTAACAATAGCACATACTGGTTCCAGCTGAAAGTGATGATTTATAACTTCTTAATACAATTAAACATAGACTGATGAATTACAAGAGGAAAGTTATGGCACTTACTCAGCTTCTTTACTCTGGTAGGCTAAATTAAAGCTAGAAATGGAGGCCAAGTGTGGTGTATCATGCCTAGAATCCCAGCCCTTTGGGAGGCCAAGGTGGGCAGATTGTTTGAGCTCAGGAGTGTGAGACCAGTCTGGGCAACATGGTGATACCCTGTTTCTACTAAAAAATTTTAAGAAGTTAGCTGGATGTGGTGGCCCATGCCTGTGTTTCCAGCTACGCCCACCCTGGGAGGCAGAGGTTGCAGTGAGCCAAGATTGTGCTACTGCACTCCAGCCTGAGCAAGAGAGCCAGACCCTTTCTCAAAAAATAAAGATAGAAGTGCCTTACCAATTGGGTATGTGCCAGTGGTAGTTTATATTCATGCATATCCCTGATCAAACTTTTAAAGAATCTGAGTAGGAAAAGGTTTCCTGAGTTATGAAAATTTTTTACTGAGAAGGTAGCTCCTTTTTTCTTTTTCTTTTTTTTTTTTAAAAGAGACAAGGTCTTGCCCTGTTGCCCAGGCTGAAGTGCAGTGGCACAATCATAGCTCACTATAATCTCAAACTCCTGGCCTCAGGTGATCCTCCCACCTCCACCTTCCCAAGTTCCAGGATTACAGGCTTGAGCCACCATCCCCTGCCATTTCTTCCTCCTTTTTAATTAAAGTTTGACATACAGCTAAATTAATTCTTATACATATGTATACTCAAGTAGGCCATGTACAGTGGCTCATGCCTGTAATCCCAGCACTTTGGGAGGCCGAGGCAGGTGAATCACAAGGTCAAGAGATTGACACCATCCTGGCCAACATGGTTAAACCCCGTCTCTACTAAAAATACAAAAATTAGCTGGGCATGGTGGCACGCGCCTGTAATCCCAGCTACTTGGGAGGCTGAGGCAGGAGAATCACTTGAACCCGGGAGGTGGAGGTTGTAGTGAGCCAAGATCATGCCACTGCACTCCAGCCTGGTGACAGAGCAAGACTCAGTCCCCCCCAAAAAAAGTATACTCAAGTAATTACTACCTGAATAAAAATATAGAGATTTACCAGTACCCTAGATGACTCCCTCTAGCCTGCCTATCAACCACTAGCTCCCTAAAGGTGATCACTTTTGACTTAAGCCATCTTAGATTAATTTTACCTATTTTAAAAATTTTATATAACATCTGCAAGATAGGTCTTTATTCATTAATATATAGCATTTCATTGCAATATCAGTATGCCACAATTTATCCATTATTCCTTTTTTGAGATAGGGTCTCACTTTGTCACCCAGGCTGGGGTACAGAGAGCCTAATCCCGGCTCTCTACAGCCTCAATCTCCCCAGACTGAGGTGATCCTCCCACCTCAGCCTGCTGAGTAGGTAGGACTATAGGTGCGTACCACCATGCCCAGCTAATTTTTCTTTTTTGTAGATACTGGGTTTTGTCAGGTTGCCCAGGTTGGTCTTGAACTCCTGGGCTCAAGTGATTTTCTTGCCTCAGCCTCCCAAAGTTCTGGGATTACAGACATGAGCCACCACATTCAGCCTATTAGTTATTCTTTTGATGGAACTTTTTTTTTTCCTTTTGAGAGGAGTAGTGCAGTGGCATAATCATGGGTCACTGCAGCCTCGACCTCCAGGGCCCACACAGTCCTCACACCTCAGCCTCTCAAGTAGCTGGGACTACAGGCACATGTCACCATGCCCTGGCTAATTTTTTTTTTTTTTTTTTTTTTTTTTAAGTGACAGGGTCTTGCTATCTTGGTCAGGCTGGTCTTGAACACCTGGCCTCAAACAGTCCTCTCACCTTGGCCTCCCAAAGTGCTGGGATTACAGGGATGAGCCACCATGCCTGGCTTTTACTCCACATCTTTATCAGCACTTTATACAGTCAGTTATTAAAGTCATGATCGACTTTTATTAAGCCCTGGATCTTTGATACTCAATTTTGAAGTGTTCATATTTTTAGCTAATTTTAAAGTTATTAATCACTTTTTTATAGAGATAGTATCTTGCTTTCTTGCCCAAGCGGTCGCAAACTACTAGACTCAAGCAGTCCTCCCACCTCATAGCCCATTTTTTAAGAGTGTTGTCTCTCTTTTACTTACTGATTTTTTTTTTAACTTACTGATTTGTAAGAGTTCTTTCTGTATTCTGGATTCAAGTTATTTGCTGGATATATATATATTCTCCCACTCTGCTTTGCTGATACCTTTTATTTCTAGGTGGGTACTCTTGTATGCTTGCTCCCATAGTTCATTTATTTGAAAGAAATAATAGTATATTGAGTTTCTCATTTAGCTTTTTTCCCCCTTTCACTGGTTTTCCTGAGAAATCATTCAACTTTTTATAGGGTTTAAATTTATGCATTCATAAATTGTTAATTAAAGTCATGCCAGAAACCCTTGAAGAGCCAATTACAATGAAAATGTTGCTGCAGTTAGAAATAATAGAAATATTGGGGGCTCGTTTCCAGTTTGACAGTTATAAGTAAAACTGTCAGCATTTGTATTTAGTTTTCTGTGTGATCCTGTATTCATTTCTCCTGGGCAAATGCCAAGGTATGGTATAGCTTATCCATATGATAACGTTACCTATTGTTTTTTCCATGTCATTTTATATTCTAGAGCCTCCTAATTACTTCTGTGTCACCTTTTCATTTTGTTTTAGATCACATCAGAAATTGTTCTGTTCCTCACTCTATCAGGTTCCTTTACTTCTTTCAGGAAAATTTTAAAGCTGGAACAGACACCTCAGGGATCATTTGATCCAGGAGTTGGATCCCAACAGCCAATTTGACTGTCACTTATTTTTGTACTACAGAGAGTTAAGGATGGTTTTTACAATTATAAAGGGTTGTAAAAACAACCCCTTATAAAAACAACTGTGGGCTGAGTGCAGTGGCTCACACCTGTAATCTCAGCACTTTGGGAGGCCGAGGCGGACAGATCACCTGAGGTCAGGAGTTCGAGACCAGCATGGTGAAACAGCTTCTCTACTAAAAATAGAAAAATAAAAATTAACCAGGTGTGGTGGCACATGCCTGTGGTCCTAGCTACTTGGTAGACTGAGGCAAGAAAATCTCTTGAACCTGGGAGGCAGAGGTTTCAGTGAGCCAGGATTGCACCATTTCACTCCAGGCTGGGCAATAAGAGTGAAACTCCGTCTCACAAACACACAAAGAAAACAAAAACAAAACAAAAAAAAAATAACTGTGGTATTATCCATACAACAAAATACTACTCAGCAACGAAAAATGTACAACAGAAACTGTATGTGTTTTGCAAAAGTTGAAATCTTTACTTGTTGGTGAAAAATTTGCTGAAAAAATTTGCTTTCTTATATTGTTCTAATGCCTTAATATTACAGATGAGGTAATATTTAAGGAAGTTAAATGTAGCAAAGTTATAAAAGTAGATTGACTGTCTCCTATTCCAGAATTCTTTTCCTTTCTTTTTGTTTTTCTAAGAGACCAACTCTTACTCTGTTGCCCAGGGTGGAATGCAGTGACACAATCTCATCTCACTGCAACCTCTGCCTCCCAGGCTCAAGCAGTCCTCCCACCTCAGCCTCCCAGGTAGCTGGGACTGAAGGCCTGTGCCACCACACCAGGTCATTTCTGTATATATTTTTTTCAGAGACAGGGTTTTGGCATGTTTCCCAGGCTGGTCTTAAACTCCTAAGCTCAAGTGACCAACCCACCACGGTCTCCCAAAGTGCTGGGAGGTGTGAGTCACCGTGCCGGGCCTCCTCTCTTTTGTTTTTAAAGACAAGATCTCTCTGTCATCCAGGCTGGAGTGCAGTGGCATGGTCATAGCTCACTGGATCCTCAAACTCCTGGGCTCAAGTGATCCTTCCACCTCAGCCTCCCAAGTAGCTATGAATATAGTCATGTGTTATCAAGCCTAGCTAATTTTAATTTTTAGTAGAGAGGGGGTCTCACTATGTTGCCCAGGCTATTCTCAAACTCCTGGGCTCCAGTGATCCTCCCGCTTCAGGCTGCCAAAGCATTAAGACTACAGGTATGAGCCTTTTGTGCCTGGCTCTTTCCACTCTCTTTTAGATACTCCTTGTATTTCAGATAGGTACTAAACCTAGTTACCTAGTTTGGGGCTTTTAGTTTAAAAAGACGTTACAGATTGTGGGGTATTAATAAATGAACTGTGTATATTGTTTAAAGATTAAATAATAGTACTTAAAGATGCTGAGGAATGATATAGTAAGAATAACTTACTGAGATTAATTTACCTGGAGGAGTTATGTAGAAATTGGCAGCATATTTTGAGTGAAGGTGCTGAAATCTGTCTGATCACAAAGCTTTTTAACTGTGAAGCAGTTTCGTTGATAACCAGTCCCAAGGGAGGATTCTCACTGGGCAGAGGATAGTAAAGGTCATCTTATGCCAGCTACCAGGAATAGAAGTGTGAATACTTTCATCTACTGCATCCTGGGCTGCAATTTTACCAGTTGCCTGAATCTGGTGAGGAAGAGCACACATGCAACACATTACATGAAACAGGTTTATTACTTTTGGATAGGCAGCAAGGGACAACAGAAGCCAAGGATCCATTGTGAGCCAATCCTCCAGGGCTCAAGAAAGCTTCCCGGGGAAAATGGAATGTTTACTGTGTGTGCCTTACTTGCAGCACAGCTGAGGAATCCCAGAAAGCCTGCCCTGGTTTTTATACCCTGGCATTACTCAACTTTCTGGGCAAAGTCTGTTTCTAGAAGCTGGAACAGAGCCCCCAAGCTATGCTGGCCAGTTACTCCCTATCTCAGGATATTATATTCCCAGAATATTATATAGTTATTTTGAGAACTACAGGCAAGAAGAAAAGAGGGGAGAAACTATACCCATCAGTCCAAGGCTATTTGGAAACCATCCAGCACTAACTTTTAATATAACATTTCTTACCTGGGAGAGTTAAGTTTGTGTTACTACTGATCAAAATGAAAAGTAGAAAAGATGAGGAGCAGCAGAATACAGTGGAATGACTATAGACAAGTAATATTTGGGTTCAAACTCAAGTCTGCCACTTATAAGCTCTATGACCTTGGGTAAGTTATCTTTATCAGCTTCATTGTCTTGTAAAATAACAAATATCTATTCCATTGTAAAGAAAGAAGAAATAAGTCAGGATATGAAAGATAGGCAGTTCAGCTCTGGCATATGGGCTTTATAAGTAATAAGTACTACTATTGGTTCAATTACTCTGTAATGAAAACATTTTACCCTTTTGGGGTTCTTCCTTTCTAGACTCCCATAGTGACCCTCTCTGGCCACAAGGAAGCAGTTTCCTCAGTTCTGTGGTCAGATGCTGAAGAAATCTGCAGTGCATCTTGGGACCATACAATTAGAGTGTGGGATGTTGAGTCTGGCAGTCTTAAGTCAACTTTGGTGAGAAAAATTCAGTTATCTTTTAAGACATAAACTTCTAGAGATGGTTTTTAGTCTACCATGATTAATGTTCTTTCCTTTTCTTTTTTAGACAGGAAATAAAGTGTTTAATTGTATTTCCTATTCTCCAATTTGTAAACGTTTAGCATCTGGAAGCACAGATAGGCATATCAGACTGTGGGATCCCCGAACTAAAGGTGGGTCATGTAAACCACTGGGGGAAAAATATGTGTGAATAACATCAATTTCTCATCTCACTGGAGATGTATAATTTCCAGCCAGGCGTGGTGGCTCGCACCTGTAATCCCAGCACTTTGGGAGGCCGAGGTAGGCGGATCACAAAGTCTGGAGATCAAGACGAGCCTGGCCAATATGGCAAAACCCTGTCTCTACTAAAAATACAAAAAAATTAGCCAGGTGTGATGGCAGCCACCTGTAATCCTAGCTACTTGAGAGGCTGAGGCAGGAGAATTGCTTGAACCGGGGAGGTGGAGGTTACATTGAGCCAGGATTGTACCATTGCACTCCAGCCTGGCGACAGAGCAAGACTCCATTTCCGTTAAAAAAAAAAAAATTCTGCAAATATTTTTTGGGTTTGTTCTACTTTCTTCTCTTTTCTAAAATTCAACGCTTGTCTTTTTTGCTTTGTTTAGATGGTTCTTTGGTGTCGCTGTCCCTAACTTCACATACTGGTTGGGTGACATCAGTAAAATGGTCTCCTACCCATGAACAGCAACTGATTTCAGGATCTTTAGATAACATTGTTAAGCTGTGGGATACAAGAAGGTAAATTCTATGTATGATCTACCAAAGAAACATATCAATCACCTGTTACATAGAAAGAAAATGAATACTGAAATTATCTAAAACCAGAAGAGCAATAAAAGCCTCATGGTTATACAACTTCATGTGACAAATACTGATATGGCCAGTATCAAAGAAATTTTCCACCAGGCACGGTGGCTCACACCTGTAATCCCAGTACTTTGGAAGGCTGAAGCAGGCAAATCACTTGAGCCCAGGAGTTCAAGACTAGCCTGGCCAACACGGTGAAACCTTGTCTCTACTAAAAATACAAAAATCAGCCCTGCATGGTGGCACACGCCTCTAATCCCAACTACATGGGAACCTTGAACCCGGGAGGTGGAGATTGCAGTGAGCCAAGATTGCGCCATTGCACTCTAGCCTGGTTGACAGAGCAAGACTTTGTCTCAAAAAGAAAAATTCATGTTAATATGTTGTTTTTTTGATTATTGATAGCTAGACAAACAGTATATAAAGCCATAATTTGGAGGTTAAAAAATGTAGTTAAGGAAGTGTGAAAATGGGCCTAATTATAAGTAAATTTTTATAATAACATTTTTTTTTAATATATTTGTTATAATAAATACCTGTCGTCTACCATTGATACAGGAAAAAGAGGATCAAATAAGCAGAATTTAAGATTAAGTGGTTATTGGGGCAAGGATGGGAAACCCTCTAAAGTTTTCAGATAGATTTAAGTGATTATTTAAATATCTGTTTTAACACTATGAATGCATATAATATGTTAATATTTTCATCTTTTAGTTGTAAGGCTCCTCTCTATGATCTGGCTGCTCATGAAGACAAAGTTCTGAGTGTAGACTGGACAGACACAGGGGTAAGAATTTATTAGTTATTTGATGAAGAAGAAAATATATTAGCATAAATCTGGTGTTTGTATTTATAAAATTATTAGTTTTAATATATTTGATATTTATAATTCTGTATTGTTTCCCTTAATATTATTTTAAAATCTCACATCTCATTCAAAGAAGAAACAAATTTGTCCTTTAATAGGCCAGGCATGGTGGCTTATGCCTGTAATCCCAGCACTTTGGGAGGCAAGGTAGGAGGATTCTTTGAGCCCAGGAGTTTGAAACCAACCTAGGCAACATGGTGAGATGCTGTCTCTACAAAAAAATTTAAAAATTAGCTATGCATCGTGGTGTGACCTATAGTCCAGCTACTTGAGCCTGAAGCAGGAGGATCACTTGTGCCTGGGAGGTCGAGGCCGCAGTGAACTGTGATCGTGCCTCTGCACTCTAGCCTGGGTGACAGAGTGATACCCTATCTCAAAATAATAATAATACTAGGAATAGTAAATTTGAAATTGGAACTTTTTTTTCCTTCTGAGTATAGTGGGTTTTGTTTTTTTTTGTTTTTGTTTTTTGTTTTGTCATTGTTGTTTTAAGAAACAAGGTCCTCTCTGTTGCCCAGGCTAGAATGCCATTGGTGCAATCATGACTCACTGCAGCCTCGAACTCCTGGGCTCAAGCAATCCTCCCACCCCTATGTATATCTTCTTATTTATTTATTTTTAGAGATTGAGGCTTTAACTCCTGGACTTAGGTGATCCTCTTGCCCCAGCCTTCTGAATAGCTGGGACTACAGGCGGGTGCTAACACATCTGGCAAATTTTTAAATTGTTTGTAGAGACGTGGTATCACTATGTTGTCCAGGCTAGTCTTGAACTCCTGGCCTCAAGTAGTCCTCCCACCTCAGCCTCCTGGAGTGTTAGAATTACAGGCATGAGCCACTGTGCCCAGCCCCCATGAGTATCTTCATGAAACATTTTGTATCCATAAACCCACTACTTAAGACTAATTGGATCAAAGTATTTACCAGTTGGAAAAATATTATGTAAGTCTGCATTATAAAATGTGTTTAAAGAATTACAATTTATTTATTTTTATGTGTATACATAAGCTCTTACTGCCTAAGAATTCTTTGCAAATATAAGTCCTACAGCTACTTGAATAATTTGTAATATACAATTAATGTCCTATCTTTTATTAATTTTCTTTAATCGGTAAAACTGTGTCCCTTTCAAACTTATTATGTATCTTGGCAGATGCCTTATAGAAAGTACAGCAGCATATTGTGTCTCAACCAAATGTAAACAATTGCTTGTAATGTTTTAATATACTCTATTGTAGTATAGTAGTGAAACAATGTTGGTCCCTTTACTAACTCCCAGTGCAAGTTAACTGCTCACCTGTAATTCCTTTTGTAATGAAAATCAGTAGTATTTAATTAGGTTTAGCTATGATATGAAGTAATTATATCTTCTTATGTTTTCTTGTCTTTTTCTCTTTTTTTACACAGCTACTTCTGAGTGGAGGAGCAGACAATAAATTGTATTCCTACAGATATTCACCTACGACTTCCCATGTGGGGGCATGAAAGTGAACAATAATTTGATCACAGAGATTATTTCTGTAAATGAAATTGGTAGAGAATCTTGAAATTGCATTGATGCAGATGCAGAAAGTAGCCTTTTGTAGTTCATATGTTTTCACTCTTCATAATAGCTAACATTACTATCTTCTTATTTTGTATTTATAATACAGTAGGTTGTGTTTATAAAATATAAACTGTGGCATGCATTCTCTGTATGAACTTGAAATTAAACTGAGTGTTATATTTCTCTTTAAAGGTATTGGTTTGAATTAAGATTTTTTTTTTTTTGAGATGGAGTCTTGTTCTGTCACCCAAGCTGGAGTGCAGTGGTGTGATCTTGGCTCACTGCAACCTCCGCTTCCTAGGTTCAATCAGTTCTCCCATCTCAGCCTCCTGAGTAGTATTTTAATAGAGAGGGGGTTTTGCCATGTTGGCCAAGCTGGTCTTGGACTCCTGACCTCAGGTGATTCACCTACCTCATCCTCCCAAAATGCCGGTATTACAGGCGTGAGCTACTGTGCCTGGCCAAATAAGGATTTGTTTTTGAAATGCTATAAAAGGATATATTGGAAATCCAGTAATTACTTGTCCAGATGTAGGCCAGGCAGGTTGGCTCACACATGTGATCCCAGACATTGGGAGGACAAGGTGGGCAGATCACCTGAGGTCAGGAGTTTGAAACCACCCTGGCCAACATGGCAAAACCCACTTTCTACTAAAAATAAAAAAATTAGCTGGGCATGGTCCTGTGGTGCCTGTAATTCCAGCTACTTGGGAGGTTGACACAGGAGAATTGTTTGAACCCAGGAGGCAGCGTTGCAGTGAGCCGAGATCGCACCACTGCACTCCTGCCTGAGATGAGAGTGAGACTCCATCTCAACAACAAAACAATGTCGATTCTGCCGGGTGTGGTGACTCATACCTGTAATCCTAGCATGTTCAGTGGCTGAGGCAGGTGGATCACCTGAGGTCAGGGTTTGAGACCAGCCTGGCCAACATGGTGAAACTTTGTCTCCACTAAAAAAATAAAAATTAGCCGGGTGTGGTGACACACACCTGTGGTCCCAGCTACTTGGGAGGCTGAGACAAGAGAATCACTTGAACCTGGGAAGCAGAGGTTGCAGTCAGCTGAGATGGCACCACTACACTTCAGCCTGGGCAGCAGAGTGAGACTCCCATCTCAAAAAAAAAAAAAAGTAGATTGCTGATTTTTAAGGAATTTATTGAGATATTTTAAGGGAGGCACTTTAAATTAAATATATGTGAGATCCTTTAGAATTGCATATAGTTTTCATTGTAACCTCCTAACCTATCCTCTTGTAGATAAGAATAAATTCTTTAGACAAAACCTTTCATCAGTATCAGATAAAGATCCTACAAATTTTATATTAGCATTTGTCTTTATGCATGTTATATAAAAATCTTTAAAGTAAATATATTTTTAGAATGTTATTTCCATCATTAATGGATTGATATTCCTTAAGTAAAACATTCACAACCTTTTAGTAATATTTTGGAAATATGTTTGCTCTCATTATTAGACGGTATTACATCTCAAATGATGTTCCTGTTGCGGAAGTCTAGGAAACAGATCTATACTTGGCTACTATTGAGAGCTAAACAATGTATTGAACCAGTTAGAGTTTAGTTCTCATATGTAGAAAATCAGAGGCAGTCCAGGGGTGGCGTAGTTTTTGTTCTACATTCCTTAGGATTCTAGCCTCCCTCCACCCCTGGGATATGGTCCTCATTTTCATATAGACGAAGAGTCAGAGCTCCAGTTAGCATTTCTTACAGTATATTTTAATGTCAAAAAAGTGAATAAAGGTGGCTAGAAAATTCATGCATAGAATTTCTTGTTTTTTTCTCATTTTATGCTAACTGGTATAAATGTTATTGTATTTCTAGTCTCTGGAAATCTAACTTTGAGAGGACAAAGATGAATTGTTAGTCCTGTTTTGGATGGTCTTCGAATGATCCTTAAGGGCAGTTATTTAAAATGTCTTTCTTAACTCACTAACCTGGACTGACCAAATGTAGTCTGTATAAACTAGGTGGTTAAAGTAAAGGTAAAGAAACCTATATATCTGATGCAGTAGACAGAGAAGCAAATGGCATCCACAACTGGTCCTCACCTAATCCCAATACTGGTTCCACAGCAAACAGTCATAGTTTAGGCATTCTCCCTTGGGATAAATTTAATGTAAGTGACCAACTCTCTTGGACAAGGATAGTCTCTGATCAATCTCTGCCAAAGTCCTTTCCTTAGTTAACTCAAGTGGTTAGATCTTACTCCCTGAACAGAAAGCATATGTGAGGTCAATATAAGCCTAGAAAATTCAGTCCTCTTATAACATATTGTTCCCCCTTTTTCTCAAAAGCCAAGAAACTGCATTTCAGTGGTCCCCTTTCCTCCACCAGAACACCAGAGATGCCTGCTTTACATAGACTTACTTGTTCCTAAGAATCACTTGGATGGGCAGATGAGTGGTGCTGCTTTCCCAAAGTTGGGAAAAGCTAGGAACCTGATAATACAGTCCTCAGAACCTGCTGACCAGTACTAGTTAATGCTGTCCTGCCATCGTAGTGCAGTTGTATTTTTTTTTTAATTTATTTGTATTTATTTATTTTTAAGATAGGGTTTCACCATGTTGGCCAGGATAGTCTCCATCTCCTGACCTTGAGATCTGGCCCACCTCGGCCTCCCAAAGTGTTGGGATTAAAGGTGTGAGCCACTATTGCAGACCAGTAGTGCAATTCTTTAAAATGTTGATGCTTGATCTTTTGTCAAACAAAGGTTGTATTTTTGCTTGCTTGTTTTTTTGTAGAGACGGGGTCTCACTATGTCACCCATACTGGAGTGCACTGGTACAAACTAGCAACCTCCACTTTCTGGGCTCAAGCCATCCTCCCATCTCAGCCTTTCAAGTAGCTGGGGGACCACACCTGGCCAATTTTTTTTATAGAGACAGGGTTTTATCATGTTGCCCATGTTGGTCTCGAACTCCTGGGCTCAAGTGATTTGCCCACCTGGACCTCCCAAAGTGCTGAGATTACAGGAATGAGCCACCGAACCCAGCCCACATAAAGTTTGAAGAAATTCCTTGGCCAGGCATGGTAGCTCATGCCTTTGTAGAAAACCATAGCTTTTTTGTGAGAAGATCGGTATTTTCCTTTCCTTTGAATTTAACCATTTTGGAACTCTTGTCAACAACGCACAATATTATATCAGAATGCTTCCTAGTATAATATTGAAGAAAGAACAAATGAAAGTTTAAATTGATATAAAATGCACATAATTGTATAATTGAATAAACAACCCTGCAAAACAAAATAAACGCCATCTGGAAATTCCTGACAATAACATTGAAATCTGTTCACACATTCTAAAATTCTTTTGATGTATTGTAGTTTGGGAAAAATGTTACAGTTTATTATATATAACAATTATAAGGAAAATATTAAATTTTTTGAAAAATTGTTTTTATTTTTTAGAGACAGTCTCACTATGTTGCCCAGGCTGGAGTGCAGTGGCCTGATTATAGCTCACTGCGGCCTTGAACTCCTGGACTCAAGGGATCCTCCCACCTCAGCCTCCTGAGTAACTAGGACCATAGGCACATGTCACCACATCTGGCTGATTTTTAAATTTTCTTAGAGACAGAGTCTTGCTCTGTTGCCCAGGCTGGTCATGAACTCTTGGCCTCAGGCAGTCCTCATGCCTAAATGCTGAGATTATAGGCAAGCCACTGTGCCTGACCAAAAATAACTGATTTTTAAGATACTACTATGGCTTCTAAAAGAAAAAATATGACATTTTTTTCTTTCTTTTTTTTTTTTTTTTGGTGGTGTTGCCAAACTCCAGATGGTCAGGCAGCTGGGAAAGATATGACATCTTAAGACTATATGCAAGGGATATTCAATTAGTATCTTTTTTATTTAAAAAGCCACTAATTAGAATCTAGATTTTACTAGCCAGAAACTGTCATCTGTAAAAACAGCAGGAACATTTTAGTCACTTCATTGTTCACATTTTTGACTATTATAGTTTGAGTATCACACACAATAATAGTATTTTGTTGTATGAACCAAATATATATCTTTTTGCGAGACACAGTCTAGCTCCTTCATCTAGGCTCAACTCCTGGATTCAAGGGGTCCTCCTGCCCCAGCTTCCTGAGTCACTGAGGCTACAAGTGACAACCAGCTTATTTTTTAATTTTTTTTTTTCTTGAGACAGAGTCTCACTCTGTCGCCAGGTGCCAGGCTGGAGTGCAGTAGCACAATCTCGGCTCTCTGCAACCTCTGCCTCCTGGGTGCAAGCAATTCTGCCTCAGCCTCCTGAGTAGCTGGGACCATAGGTGCACACCATCACGCCCAGCTAATTTTTTTATTTTTAGTAAAGACGGGGTTTCACCATGTTGGCCAGGATGGTCTCGATCTCTTGACCGCATGATATGCCCGCCTCAGCCTCCCAAAGTGTATTTTTAAATTTTTTTTTAAATTATTTTATTTTTATGGAGATGGGGTCTTGCTATGTTGACCAGACTGGACTCAAACTCTTGGCCTCAAGCAGTCATCCCACCTTGGCCTCCCAAAGTGCTAGGATTACAGGCATGAGCCACTGCATCCAGCCTGAACAAATATATCTGTTATTTTTTTTTTTGAGACAGAGTCTCCTGTTTCCCAGCCTGGAATGCAGTGGCACGATCTTGGTTCACTGCAATCTCCATCTCCTGGGTTCAGATTCTCCTGCCTCAGCCTCCCGAGTAGCTGAAATTACAGGCATGCACTACCACGCCCAGCTAATTTTCTTTTTTTTTTTTTTAGAGAGACGAGGTTTCACTGTGTTGGTCAGGATGGTCTTGAACTCCTGACTTCAAATGATCCGCCCACCTCGGCCTCCCAAAGTGCTGGGATTATAGGTGTGAGCCACCATGCCCAGCCACAAATATATCTTTATTATAATTTAGGAGATAGAGTTTTTTGGTTGGTTGGTTTTATAGAATTAAACCTAATTAAATTTGCATTTTAAAGGAGAGAAAAACATGTTAGAGAGATTGAAGGTTTTGAACAGTCATGCAGGCAAGAAATGGATTTGAACTTGGACTTATCTGAGTTTAGAGTTCAAGCTCTCAACTGGTATGATTTTGTCAATTTTTATGCACAAGAATGTTATTTTTGTAAATGTAAAGAGTGAGCGTGGAAGTATCTTCACTTACTCAACAGAAAGGTTATATGTATTTAAGTGACATGGGCACTAAATTACCATAATGTCTTCAGCTTTGCATGTTTGTGCCTTTAAAATTAATTTCAATTTTAGTCTATTACTAAATGTATTACTGTAATAATATATGTATACTTTAAAGATCCATTTCTGTATATTCTAGTAGAAATTGTATATTAGCAAAAAATGAATTTTAGAAATTATCCTATTATTCATGTAACTGAGTTATGTCATTTATGTTATTTAAAGGAAACCACAGTCCAGAGAGGTTAAGTACCTAGTGTGAAGGTATGTAGCCAATTAATGGAGCTGGGCAACATACCTCTGAGTAATAAAGTCTACAGATAGGCCGGGCACGGTGGCTCACGCCTGTAATCCCAGCACTTTGGGAAGCCGAGGCAGGTGGATCATAAGGTTGAGAGATAGAGACCATCTTGGCCAACATGATGAAACCCCTTCTCTACAAAAATACAAAAATTAGCTGAGTGTGGTGGAGTGTGCCTGTAATCCAGCCACTCGGGAGGCTGAGACAGGAGAATCACTTGAACCCAGGAGGTGGAAGTTGCAGTGAGCCAAGATTGTGCCACTGTACTCCCGCCTGGGGACAGAGAGACTCCGTCTCAACAAAAAAAAAAAAAAAAAAAAAAGGAAAACAAAAGACTACAGATAAATTATCTTGTTAGGTACAATCTGATACAAAGTTTAGAAACATGTCAAACAATTCTATAAATGGTTAGTGAAAGTATAATAACATGCCTGAGTCTTTTTTTTTTTTTTTTTTGAGACGGAGTTTCACTCTTGTTACCCAGGCTGGAGTGCAATGGCGAGATCTCGGCTCACCGCAACCTCCGCCTCCTGGGTTCAGGCAATTCTCCTGCCTCAGCCTCCTGAGTAGCTGGGATTACAGGCACGCGCCACCATGCCCAGCTAATTTTTGTATCTTTAGTAGAGACGGGGTTTCACCATGTTGACCAGGATGGTCTTGATATCTTGCCCTCGTGATCCACCCGCCTCGGCCTCCCAAAGTGCTGGATTACAGGCTTGAGCCACCGCGCCCGGCCAACATGCCTGGGTCTTAATACCAGATTAAGTTCAATGGTTGTTTCAGGGGGGAGGAAGTACTTTTAAAACGATGTCTGTAACATTTCACATTTAAAATCATCTTAATAATTGTAATTCTAGAATGGTGTCTAAATCTTATACTGTGTCTAGCTTTACTTGAATAAACAAAAATGTAGTAGGGAAGAGACAGTATGTTTAGCTTTCAATATCTAAGTAATTACTGATGTCGGTATCTGGGAAAATAGCTTTACACTACCCCACTGTCACTGACCTACAGTGCTACTCTTGACATCTTCGGTAAAATCCAACAGGCTCCAAAGAAACTGGAATGCCTTGAAATAGAGCTTTTTCTATGATGTCAGATTTAATAGACCTCTAATCCTTAGTAAAACAGTACAAAACAGTGGAATAATTTTTAATGTTTTCTAATATCAACTGAGGTTTTTGTGGGAGATTAACCAGAGGTTTGCATAAAAATAAAATTGAAGACCATTACTCTTTTTTTTTTTGAGACAGAGTCTCGCTCTGTCACCCAGGCTGGAGTGCAGTGGTGTGAAGTGGCACAATCTAGGCTCACTGCAACCTCCATCTCCCAGGTTCAAACAATTCTGCCTCACCCTCCCCAGTAGCAGCTGGGACTACAGGCACATGCCACCATGCCCTGCTAATTTTTTTTTTTTTTTTAAGTAGAGATGGGGTTTCGCCATGTTGACCAAGCTGGTCTGGAACTGACCTTGTGATCCATCTCCCAAAGTGCCAGGATTACAAGCATGAGCCACCGTGTCAGCCAAGACCATTACTCTAAAGAAACTAAGACTCTAGGTTTAGATCCCATTTGTGGAGCCCTACATTCCAAGTCATCTAATGTTCTTGTCTAGTTGGCTTATAGAAGTCTACAATGGAGGAAAACCCTTTTTTTCCTTAGTGTAAGTGTATTAAGTGTTGATAGAAAGTTAAATGATCTTTCAATAAATGTAATTCTAAATGAAATTCAAAAGTATTTTAATGGTATTAAATTATTTCATTTTCTAAAGAGGTTTTATGCAAAACTAAATTGTAATGACTGAACTGCCTCATTTTGTTAAGGAACTAGTGCAAGTAGAGTCTTGCTCTGTGTTGCCAGGCTGGAGTGCAGTGGCGCAATCTCGTCTCACTGCAACTTCTGCCTCCTGGGTTCAAGCGATGCTCGTGCCTTAGCCTCCTAAGTAGCTGGGATTACAGGCACACACCACCACAGGGGGCTAATTTTTGAATTTTTAGTAGAGACAGGCTTTCACCATATTGGCCTGGCTGTTCTCAAACTCCTGACCTCAAGTGCTCCACCCACCTTATCCTCCCAAAGTGCTGGGAGTATAGGTGTGAGCTACCACACTTGTCCTAGTGCAAGCCATTTAAGCATTTTATCAATCCAACAGCTAAATGAAGATTAATGCATTCCACAGACTTTTATGAAATATGAGTAAGACTTGATTCCTGTCCAGGAGGAACATCAGTAGCTAGCTCTACATTATTTGCTAATACTATTCCTACGCTGTGCCATTTTTGCTTAGTGACTTGTGAAGAAAAAGTGATAATATGTAAATGGTACACTTCATTGACGGCTTGGAGACACTATATCGTTCTGTAATTTTCCCCAGTTAAGTAAATAAAAGCAATAGGCCCAGCCCATAGCCACTATTCTGACTTCCTGATGTGTTCCTTGGAGGACCTTACTTGGCCTCAGATTGAGCTGAAGAAGATATTAGTTTACTGTTCTCTTGACTTCAACTTCATCTTGTTGGAACAAACATTTTCTAAAATACCCCAAGAACTTTACCATGTGGAATAGTAACATTTGAAAGTCATTTCGCTTGCCATGTTAGTTACTTATTCCTTAGGTGAGAAAGATGATCTGTTCTTTTCAGATATTTTATAATGTATTCTTCAGTTGTTAATTAGCTATCTTTGTTTCACTTCATTCATTGATGGACTAAACATTCTTTCAGGACCTAGTTTGTATTAGGCACTGTGCTAGGTGGGTGACAAGGCTGCAGAAAGGTGTAAGGGCGGAGTAGCTTTGAAGCAGCTCAGCATCTAATGTGGCAGACAGGCAGGTAGACCATTACAGCCAGACAGCAGTATGCCTCTTAGTAGAATGCCACATTTAGTAAGAGTCAGGAAAGCCATCAAAGGAAATAACGTCAATCACCCATGTTTGCCAAACGCTAATTTTTACTCTTCTGAGGAAAGCTGTGGACTCTTAAAAAAAAAAAAAAGAAAAAGAAAACCAAAATTTTGCACATAATTTCAGGTATTTGCCTATTCCTTGAAATCCAAATATCTCAGGGTAAAAATCTAAAGATATTTAATGTTTTCAGTCAAATTAACCCACTGTAGCTTGCCACTTTTCCTATTCTAAAATTATACTTTCCTGGTTGAGTATTTTGTACTGTTAATATTCTGGAATGTCACCCCATCATTGTCTTTTGTGATCATACAGCCTAGTTATCACCTCGAGTGTAACTTTTTAATTCTTTGCTATCCTATGTGTCACAGTTGTAATTATCGATAATTCAGATTCTGCTGTTTTAGGAAAGCTGTTTTAAGTTTTGGAGTCATCTTTAAAAAGAATGCAGTTTGAGTTTATTAAATTTTCTCCCACCAGTAGTAACATAGTTTTGCCTTCTTTTTTTTTTTTCCTGAGACTTTCAGGATCCGATTTTTCGTTTATCACAAACATTATGGATATGGATTTGTGCATTTGAGGCTGGTTATGAACGGTTGTTAATTTACAACTCTTTAAACCTTTTTTTTTTTTTGAGACGAAGTTTCACGCTTGTTACCCAGGCTGGAGTGCAATGGCGTGATTTCGGCTCACCGCAACCTCCGCCTCCTGGGTTCAGGCAATTCTCCTGCCTCGGCCTCCTAAGTAACTGGGATTACAGGCACGCGCCACTGCCCAGCTAATTTTTTGTATTTTTAGTATTGACGGGGTTTCACAATGTTGATCAGGATGGTCTCGATCTCTTAACCTCGTGATCCACTCGCCTCGGCGTCCCAAAGTGCTGGGATTACAGGCTTGAGCCACCGCGCCCGGCAACTCTTTAAACCTTTAACACGAGAATTAAATATAGCGCGCGAACGCTTTCCGCGTAGGGAGCAGTGGTGCTGAGCTGAGGAGGGCCGGGCGATTCAGGAGCGACCCGGGTAGGCCAGCAGGTGCCGCGGGGGCTGGGAGGGAGCTGGAAGGGCCCTGGGCTAATGACTTTCACTTCCCACGCCTCAAAAGGCTCACACGCAGCTCCTCCTCGTGATGTTCTCACCGGTTTGGTGTTTGTCATTTCACTTTATTAAGTAAAGAGGAAATGGGAGGCCGGGCGCGGTGGCTCAAGCCGGTAATCCCAGCACTTTGGGAGGCCGAGGCGGGTGGATCACGAGGTCAACAGATCGAGACCAGCCTGGTCAACATGGTGAAACCCCGTCTCTACTAAAAATACAAAAAATTAGCTGGGCATGGTGGCGCGTGCCTGTAATCCCAGCTCTTCAGGAGGCTGAGGCAGGAGAATTGCCTGAACCCAGGAGGCGGAGGTTGCGGTGAGCCGAGATCGCGCCATTGCACTCCAGCCTGGGTAACAAGAGCGAAACTCCGTCTCAACAAGGAAAAAAAAAAAAAAAAAAAAGAGGAAATGGGAAAGGAGGTATAGAAGAGGGTTCCCGAGTTCATTCAAGGGCGGACCGAGAGATGCACCGGTCCGGAGCCGGGCCCGCGGCGGGGTCAGGCCGGCGCCCGAGGGGGTAGAACGCGGACGCCAGACCGTGCGGTTTAAATCTCCCGCCTCCCGCAGCGGGAGCCTGACACCTCCACGCACGGATGCGAAGGGGCACGGGCTGCTGGAGCGGCCCGGAGGCGGCGCGGGGCTCGCGGGCGGCGGCCGGAACGGGTGCCGGAACGGACCCCCGCGCGGCCGAACGCGACCCAAGGCGGCGGAGGAGCGTCACCTCGCGGCTCCGGCGTCGCGGTAAGCGTCTGCGGCCTCCTGCCTGCCCCTCTTCTCCCTCAGGCGACGGTCAGGCCCAGAGGCCAAATCCCGGGTTCCCATGGCGACGCTGGGAGGCGGGGGCGCGGCGGGAGGCGTCGGCCACGCGCGCGCGCGGCCTCTCAGGGCCTTGCTGGCCTCCTTGGTTCTTCGGTTCTCTTTGGGACCCCGGCCGCTGCCTGCGGCCTTTTCACGGGCAAAGCCCTGCTCGGGGTCGTTCTGGCCTCCATCCCGGCAAAACCAGCGAGGAGCTGTTTCTGGTGTGGCCGGGTCTCCTGCGGCCGACGGGCGCCTCCCGGCCACGCTCACTGTTGTGAAGGAGCGCGTCGGCCTGGGGCTCGTTGGGATGATTTTCCTCGGTGGTGGTGGTCGCTCCTAATAGGGGCGGCGGCCAATCACTCAAACAGCCCTCAGGTGCTTCCCTGCTGGCCTCCTTTTGAAGTGGTGTTTATTTTTATTTCGCTATTATATACGAATGTCTTCCTTAGAAACTAATTGGCAACCGAAGGATAAAAACAAAACATAGTAAATGTCCGTGGACTGCAGAATGCACAGCCCCGCGAGGGGCTCCGCGCACAGATCCTGCTCCCCAGGCCGAGAACCCGGCCCCACGGCACAGATCTGGCTCCTGGAAACGCAGGTCAGCTGGTCAGATGCCCAGGTGATGTCAGTCTTCCTGATGCTCCAAGGAAGACGGAGAGGGGAAAGCAGGGAGATCATCCTGGCAACTCACTCGCGATGCTGGGGCTTTGCCAGTAGAGGGGGTGGAATCATTTTTCGTGTAATAGATGATCTTGATGCACACAGCATAAAACTGTTATAAACTATGGGTCTCTGTAAAATAGATTGTTGGGAAGATAACGTTTTCCCATGGTTTTGATTTTTCCCAGAAGTATTTATGTATTGATTTATTTGGTTCCGACTCAGGCGACGTAATGTAAGAGGATATTACTTTAATCATCAGTATTTTTTGAGTAGCCACAGGTGCCTCATCCTTTAATAGGAGTTAATGATACATTTATTGGCCAAGTAAACATCTCCGAATGGTATGTATGTATTTTTATATGACCAAAATTTTAGTTCGTTTAATATTTATCTGTGCCTATCATACCCAGTATCCTTTGAAATCTCTATTTAATAGTGCAAAATGATTGTCTATCTAGTCATTGAAACAGCTCTGTGGAAGACAGTGTTCTAATTACCAGTATAATTTTAGAGTTAAAAGGGTGCTCAGAGAAGATCAGCCAGTCCAAAGAGGAAAAATTGCAAATATGAGACTGGTGGAAAAAGTAGGATGCCATATTTTTATTAAATGTTTATCATAAAAAATATTAAAATTTATACCAGTTATGGAACTAGGACCAGATATCAAAATACTAGATAGAAAATGGATAATACACTGTTTTGTTCTGTACTGCCAAACTTTGTGATTTCATTGTGTGATCCTGTATTTACATTTTTCTTTACTTTTTAACTTAGCTTTTTCATTGTACTCCTGTACCTCCTTTAAAATTTTATTCTTTTTATATTCTTTAACAACAACAGATAGGATATGTGAAAGATTTTTAAATAGTCTGTAACTGGAAAGATTTCCTTGTTAAAAGTAGATTTTGTTATTTAATATTGTCCTCATTACCCTGTTTCATTTTGTCTGTTTTTCATTCATCCCTTAAGTTTCGTGATTTTTTTCTGAAATCAAAATTTTCAAACTTCTGTTTGGATCCAGTATTCACCATTAAAAGTTAGTAACCTTCTATGTACCTCATTATTATTTTGCCATTGTTGACTCATTTGCATATAACACTAGTGTTTTTTCATTTCTTTGTTAATTTAGTTGAGATAGATAAAAAATACAGACTAAAGTAACACAATATCTATATTTACAGCAGCCAACATTGACAACTGTTAACATTTTTTATTTCTTTCTAGCATTTTTTTCCTTTTTTTTCTTATTGCATTTTAGATTTTGGGGTACATGTGAAGAACATGTAAGATTGTTGCATAGGTATACATGGCAGTGTTGTTTGCTGACTTCCTCCCCATCACCTATATCTGGCATTTGTCCCCATGTTATCTCTTCCCAACTCCCCACCCCCCACTGTCCCTCCCCTATTTCCCTCCCACAGACCCCAGTATGTGTTGCTCCTCTCCCTATGTCCATGTGTTCTCATTATTCAACACCTGCCAATGAGTGAGAACATGTGGTGTTTGATTTTCTATTCTTCTGTCAGTTTGCTGAGAATGATGGTTTCCAGGTTCATCCATGTCCCTACAAAGGACACGAACTCATCATTTTTTATGGCTGCATAGTATTCCATGGTATATATGTGCCACATTTTCCTGACCGGTCTATCATCAGAGGGCATTTGGGTTGGTTCCAAGTCTTTGCTATTGTAAACAGTGCCTCAATTAACATTTGTGTGCATGTATCCTTATAATAGAACGATTAATAATCCTTTGGATATATACCCAGTAATGGGATTGCGGGGTCAAATGGAATTTCTGTTTCTAGGTCCTTAAGGAATCCCCACACTGTCTTCCACAATGGTTGAACTAATTTACACTCCCACCAACAGTGTAAAAGTGTTCCTATTTCTCCACATCTTCTCCAGCATCTGTTGTCTCCAGATTTTTTAATGATCACCATTCTAACTGGTGTGAGATGGTACCTCAACGTAGTTTTGATTTGCATTTCTCCAATGACCAGTGATGATGAGCATTTTTTCTTATGTTTGTTGGCCTCATATATGTCTTCTTTTGTAAAGTGTCTGTTCATATCCTTCACCCACTTTTGAATGGCCTTGTTTATTTTTTTCTTGTAAATCTGCTTTAGTCCTTTGTAGATTCTGGATATTAGCCCTTTGTCAGATGGGTAGTTTGCAAAAATTTTTTCCCATTCTGTTGGTTGCCAATTCACTCTAATGACTTTCTTTTGCTGTGCAGAAGCTGTGGAGTTTGATTAGGTCCCATTTGTCTATTTTGGCTTTTGTTGCCAATGCTTTTGGTGTTTTAGTCATGAAGTCCTTGCCTATGCCTATGTCCTGAATGGTTTTGCCTAGATTTCCTTCTAGGGTTTTTATGGTGTTAGGTCTTATGTTTAAGTCTTTAATCCACCTGGAGTTAATTTTAGTGTAAGGTGTCAGGAAGGGGTCCAGTTTCTGCTTTCTGCACATGGCTAGCCAGTTTTCCCAATACCATTTATTAAACAAGGAATCCTTTCCTCATTGCTTGTTTTTGTGAGTTTTGTCAAAGATCAGATGGTTATAGATGTGTGGTGTTGCCTCCGAGGCCTCTGTTCTGTTTCATTGGTCTATATCTCTGTTTTGGTACTAGTACCATGCTGTTTTGATTACTGTAGCCTTGTAATATAGTTTGAAGTCCAGTAGTGTGATGCCTTCTGCTGTGTTCTTTTTGCTTAGAATTGACTTGGCTTTGTGGCCTCACTTTTGGTTCTGTATGAAGTTTAAGGTGGTTTTTTCCAGCTCTGTGAAGAAGGTCATTGGTAGCTTGCTGGAGATAGTGTTGAATCTGTAAATCACTTTGGGCAGTATGGCCATTTTCACGATATTGATTCTTCCTAACCATGAGCATGGAATGTTTCTCCATCTGCTTTTGTCCTCTCTGATTTTGTCAAGTATTGGTTTGTAGTTCTCCTTGAAGAGGTCCTTTACATTCTTTGTTAGTTGTATTTTTAGGTATTTTATTCTCTTTGTAGCAATTGTGAATGACAGTTGATTGCTGATTTGGCTCTCTTTAAGTCTGTTATTGGTGTATAGGAATGCTTGTGATTTTTGCACATTGATTTTGTATCCTGAGACTTTGCTGAAGTTGCTTATCAGTTTCAGGAGATTTTGGGCTGAGACAGTGGGGTCTTCTAAATATACAATCATGCCATCTGCAAATAGAGACAATTTGATTTCCTCCTTTCCTAATTGAATACCCTTTATTTCTTTTTCTTGCCTGATTGCTCTGGCCAGAACTTCCAATACTGTATTGAATAGGAGTGGTGAGAGAGGGTATCCTTGTCTAGTGCCAAATTTCAAAGGGAATGCTTCCAGTTTTTGCCCATTCAGTATGATATTGGCTGTGGGTGTGTTATAAATAGCTTTTATTATTTTGACATACATTCCATCAATACTTAGTTCATTGAGGGTTGTTAGTATAAAGAGCTGTTGAATTTTGTCAAAGGCCTTCTCAGCATCTATTGAGATAATCTTACTGTTTTTGTCTTTGGTTCTGTTTATGTGGTGAATTACGTTTATAGACTTGTGTATGTTTTTTTTTTTTTTTTGGAAAAAAGAAAAGAAAGAAAAAAGAATGAAAGAGAGAAAGAAAGAGGAAGACAAAGAGGGAGAGAGAACGGGAGTCTTGCTTTATTGCCCAGGCTAGAATGCAGTCTAAAAATGGGTATTGAAAACCTCTTTTATGCCAATAATTGTGCTTAACAATGGAAACAGGGAGGAAAATAACAGACAAGCAGCCAACCAATATTTCATTTAAACCTGTGAACTGCTATGCAATTAATGAGGAGTGATTTACTTCCAATTATGTAGTCACTTTTAGAGTTGGTGTGATGTGGTACTGGTAAGAATGTATGTTTTGTGTATTTGGGGTGGAGAGTTCTATAAATGTTTATTAAGTTTACTTGTTCCGGGTCTGAGTTCAAATCCTGGATATCCTTGTTAATTTTCTGTCTCGTTGATCTGCCTAATATTGACAATGTGATGTTAAAGTCTCCCACTATTAATAGGAGTCTAAGTCTCTTTATAAGTCATTAAGAACTTGTCTTATGTATCTGGGTGCTCCTGTATTGGGTGCGTGTATATTTAAGATCGTTAGCTCTTCTTGTTGCATCGATTCTTTTACCATTATGTAACATCCTTCTTTGCCTCTTTTGATCTTTGTTGCTTTAAAGTCTGTTTTATCAGAGACGAGAATTGCAACTCCTGCTTTTTATTTATTTATTTATTTTTGCTCTCCATTTGGTTGGCAAATCTTCCTCCATCCCTATGTTTTGAGTCTTGTGTATCCTTGCATATGAGATGGGTCTGGATGCAGCTTACCAATGGGTTTTGACTTTTATCCAATTTGCCTGTCTGTGTCTTTTGATTGGGGAATTTAGTCAGTTTAAATTTAGGATTAATAATAATATATGTGAGTTTAATACAGCCATTTGATGCTAGCTGGCTGTTTTGCCCATTAGTTGATGTAAATTTTTCATTATGTTGATGGTCTTTACCTTTTGGTATATTTTTTGAAAGGCTGATACTGGTTGTTCCTTTCTATGTGTAGTGCTTCTTTCAGAAGCTCTTGTAAAGCAGGCCTGGTGGTGATGAAATCTCTGAGTACTTGCTTGTTCACAAAAGATTTTATTTTTCCTTTGCTTATGAAGCTTAGTTTGGCTGGATATGAAATTCTGGGTTGAAAGTTCTTTTCTTTAAGGATGTTGAATATTGGCCCCCACCGTCTTGTGGGGTTTCTGCTGAGAGATCTGCTGTGAGTCTGATAGGCTTCCCTTTGTAGGTAACCCAACCTTTCTCTCTGGCTGTCCTTAGCATTTTCTCCTTCATTTCAACGCTGGTGAATCTGACGATTGTGTGCCTTGGGGTTGCTCTTCTTGAGGAATATCTTTGTGGTGTTCTCTGTATTACTTGGAGTTGAATATTGTCGTGCCTTGCTAGGTTGGAAAAGTTTTCCTGAATAATATCCTGAAGAATATTTTCCAGCTTGGATTCATTCTCTTTGTCACATTCAGGTACACCTATCAGGTGCACCTATTAGGTCTTTTCACATAGTCCCATATTTCTTAGGGACTTTGCTCATTCCTTTTTATCCTTTTTTTCTCTAATCTTGTCTTCTCGTTTTATTTCATTGAGTTGGTCTTCAACTTCTGATATCCTTTCTTCTGCTTGATCAATTCGACTGTTAAAACTTATGCATACTTCACAAAGTTCACATGTTGTGTTTTTCAACTCCATTAATTCACTTATATTCCTCTCTAAATTGTCTATTCGCGTTAGCATTTCATCAAACCTTTTTTCAAGGTTCTTAGTTTCTTTGCATTGGGTTAGAACATGTTCTTTTAGCTCACAGAAGTTTCTTATCCACCTTCTGAAGCCTGATTCTGACAATTCATCACACTCATTCTCCATCAGGCCTTGTTCCCTTGCTGTTGAGGAGCTGTGATCCCCTGAAGGAGGAGAGGCATTCTGATTTCGGATGTTTTCAGCCATTTTGTGCTGGTTTCTTTCCATCTTTGTGGATATATCCACCTGTCGTCTTTGTAATTGCTGACCTTCAGATTGGGTCTCTGAGTGGATGTCCAGCTTGGTGGTGGTGATGTTATTTCTGTTTCTTTGTTTTCCTTTGGTGGACCCCCCTCCCCCACAGAGCTGGACCTTCCCGGGTTCAGCTATGCTTGCTGTGAAACTCTCAACCATCAGCATTTCCAATTGCTGTTTTTTTAGCGGGGTAAGGGAGCAGCCAAGCCCAATCTCCTGGCTCCCTGCTTTGGAGCCCCCTTTTTTTCTTTTCCTAATTGAATGGTCAGTTCTCTCCCAGGTGCCCCAGTCGCCCGCTGAAAAGGCACCGGGATCTATGCAGTTTCCCGTGCGGCGACTGCGCCAGCTGAAAGAGTGGTGCTGAGATTCGTGGCACTTTTCTGCCCAGGAATCCCCTGGTCTGGCTCCTGGCTTCAGTCCCCCTCTCAATCAGCTGAATGGGTGACTCTGCCTTCTTGGAGCTTCAAATGCCAACTAAAAGGGCACCCAGTCCTGCATACTCCGCACTGAGAGCTGCCTCATCGGGACGCCGGCCAAACGAGTTGTGCTGGCGACCTGTGGGGCTCCTCCGCTGGGAATCTTCTGGTCTGTAGGCAACACAAATTCATCTGGAAGTCTGGCGTCTACTCACTTCCTGTGCCTTCACTGGGAGCTGCAACCCTGAGCTGCTGCTAGTTGGCCATCTTGGATCTCTCTCCCTAGACTTGCGTCTGTTGAATCAGCCTTGCATCCCTGGGATGAAGCCTACGTGATTATGGTGGATAAGCTTTTTGATGTGCTGTTGCAGTCAGTGTACCAGTATTTTATTGAAGATTTTTGCATCTATGTTCATCATGGATATTGGCCTGAAGTTTTCTTTTCTTGTTGAGTGTCTGCCGTGTTTTGGTATCAGGATGGTGTTGGTTTCATAAAATGATTTGGAAAGGATTCTCTCTTTTTGGATTGTTTGGAATAGTTTCAGAAGGAATGGTACCAGCTCCTCTTTGTATGTCTGGTAGAATTCGGGTATGAACCCATCTGGACTTGGGCTTTTTTTGTTTGGTAGGCTATTAATTGCTACCTCAACTTCAGCCCTTGTTATTGGTCTATTCAGGGTATCAACTTCTTCCTGGTTTAGGCTTGGGAGGATGCACGTGTCCAGGAATTTATCCATTTCTTCCAGGTTTACTTGTTCATATGCATAGAGTTATTTGTAATAATCTCTGATGATGGTTTGTATTTCTGTGGAATCTGTGGTCATATCCCCTTTATCATTTTTTATTGCATCTATTTGATTATTCTCTCTTTTCTTTTTTTATTAATCTGGCTAGTGGTCTATTTTGTTGATCTTTTCGAAAAAACCAGCTCCTGGATTTATTGATTTTTTGAAGGGTTTTTTTATGTCTCTATCTCCTTCAGTTCTGCTCTGATCTTAGTTATTTCTTGTCTTCTGCTGGTTTTTTACTTTTTTTGATCTTGCTTCTCTAGCTCTTTCAATTTTGAGGATAGGGTGTCGATTTTAGATATTTCCTTGCTTCTCATGTGGGCATTTATTGCTATATATTTTCCTCTAGAGACTGCTTTAAATGTGTCCCAGAGATTCTGATATGTTGTGTCTTCGTTCTTTTGGTTTCAAGGAACATCTTTATTTCTGCCTTCATTTCATTGTTTATCCAGTCAACATTCAAGAACCAGTTGTTCAGTTTCCATGAAGCTATGCGGTTCTGAGTTAGTTTCTGAATTCTGAGTTCTAACTTGATTACACTGTGGTCTGAGATGCCGTTTGTTATGATTTCCATTCTTTTGCATTTGCTGAGGAGAGATTTACTTCCAACTATGTGGTCAGTTTTAGAGTAGGTGTGATGTGGTGATGAGAATAATGTATATTCTGTGGATTTAGGGTGGAGAGTTCTGTAAATGTCTATTAGGTTTGCTTGGTCCAGGTTTGAGTTCAAGTCCTGGATATCCTTGTTAATTTTCTGTCTCGTTGTTCTGTCTAATATTGACATTGGGGTGTTAAGGTCTCCCACTATTATTGTGTGGGAGTCTAAGTCTCTTTGTAAGTCATTAAGAACTTGCTTTATGTATCTGGGTGCTCCTGTATTGGGCGCATATATATTTAGGATTGTTAGGTCTTCTTGTTGCATTGATTCTTTTACCATTATGTAATGTCCTTCTTTGTCTCTTTTGATCTTTGTTGCTTTAAAGTCTATTTTATCAGAGACGAGAATTGCAACTCCTGCTTTTTTTTTGCTCTCCATTCGCTTCGTAAATCTTCCTCCATCCCTTTATTTTGAGCCTTTATCTATCCTTGAATGTGAGATGTGTTTCCTGGATACAGCACACCAATGGGTTTTGGCTTTTTTTTTTTTTTTTTTGAGATCCAGGTAGACTAGCTCCAGAGTTCATACTCTTTTTTTTTTTTTTTTGATTTTTTATTGGATTATAGGTTTTGGGGTACATGAGCAGAGCATGCAAGACAGTTGCGTAGGTACATACATGGCAGTGTGCTTTGCTTTTCTTCTCCCCTTCACCCACATTTGGCATTTCTCCCCAGGCTATCCCTCCCCACCTCCCCCTCCCACTGGCCCTCCCCTTTTCCCCCGGGTTTTGGCTTTTTATCCAATTTACCAGTCTGTGTCTTTTGATTGGGGCATTTAGCTCATTTACATTTAAGGTTAATATTGTTAAGTGTGAATTTGATCCTGTCATTTTGATGCTAGCTGGCTGTTTTGCCCATTAGTTGATGCAGTTTCTTCATTGTGTCGATGCTCTTTACCATTTGATGTTTTTGGAGTGGCTGGTACTGGTTGTTTCTATGTTTAGTGCTTCTTTCAGGAGCTCTTGTGAAGCAGGCCTGGTGGTGATGAAATCTGTGAGTACTAGCTTGCTTGTAAAGGATTTTATTTCTCCTTCACTTCTAAAGCTTGGTTTGGCTGGATATGAAATTCTGGGTTGAAAGTTCTTTTCTTTAAGGATGTTGAATATTGGCCCCCATGCTCTTCTGGCTTGTAGGGTTTCTGCTGAGAGATCTGCTGTAGTCTGATGGGCTTCCCTTTGTGGGTAACGCAACCTTTCTCTCTGCCTGCCCTTAGCATTTTCTCCTTCATTTTCACCCTGGTGAATCTGATGATTAGGTGCCTTGGGGTTGCTCTTCTTGAGGAATATGTTTGTGGTGTTCTCTGTATTTCCTGGACTTGAATATTGGCCTGCCTTGCTAGGTTGGCGAAGTTTTCCTGGATAATATCCTGAAGAGTATTTTCCAGCTTGGATCCATTCTCTCCATCACATTCAGGTACACCAATCAAACATAGATTTGGTCTTTTCACATAGTTCCATATTTCTTGGAGACTTTGTTCATTTTTTTTTTTTTACCTTTTTTTCTCTAATCTTTCCTTCTCATTTTATTTCATTGAGTTGGTCTTCAACCTCTGATATCCTTTCTTTTGCTTGGTCGATTCGGCTATTGAAACTTGTGTATGCTTCACGAAGTTCTCGTGTTGTGTTTTTCAACTCCACCAATTCACTTATATTCCTCTCTAAGCTGCTTATTCTCTTTAGCATTCCATCAAATCTTTTTTCAAGGTTCTTAGTTTATTTGCATTGGGTTAGAACATGTTCTTTTAGCTCACAGAAGTTTCTTATTACCCACCTTCTGAAGCCTGTTTCTGTCAATTCATCAGACTCATTCTCCATCTAGCCTTGTTCCCTTACTGGTGAGGAGTTGTGATCCCTTGTAGGAGGAGAGGTATTCTGGTTTTGGGTGTTTTCACCCTTTTTGCATTGGTTTCTTCCCATCTCTGTGGATTTATCCACCTGTCGTCTTTGTAGTTGTTGGCTTTCAGATTGGGTCTCTGAGTGGATGTCCAGTTTGTTGATGAAGTTACTTCTTTCTGTTTCTTAGTTTTCCTTCTAACATTCACACCCCTCTGCTGAAGGACTGCTGAGGTCCACTCCAGGCCCTGCTTTCCTGGGGATCACCTGTAGTGGCTGCAGAACAGTAAGGGTTGCTGTCAGTTTATTCTGCTATCTTTGTCCCAGAAGGATACCTGCCCAATGTCAGTCTGAGCTCACCTTTATGAGGTGACTCTTTGGATATACGGGGGTCAGGGAGCTGCTTGAGGAGACAGTCTGTCCTGTATAGGAGCTCCAGTGCTGAGCTGTGAGCTCCATTGTTCATTCAAAGTTGCTGGGCAGGTACGTTTAAGTCTGGTGCAGCAGAACTCTTAAACTCTCTTTTTTTTTTTTTTTTTCCTTTGATGCTCTGTCCCAGGGAGTTAGGGCTTTATTTATAAGTCTCTATCGTCCTGCTGCCTTTTTTAAGGGCTGCCCTGCAGGGTGGAGACAGCTGAATCACTGTCTGCCTGCAGAGGTTTCGCTGAGCTGCTATGGGCTCCGCCCAGCTGCTATGTGAACTTCCCTGCAGTCCTGTTTATACGGGTATAGTTAGAACTGCCTTGGCAATGGCAGCCCACCTCTGTAATGGCAGAGTTTCTCTGTAATGGTAGGCTGCCTTGGCAATGGCAGGCTGCTTGAGCAATGGTGGACTACCTCCTTAGTGGTGGACTGTCTTGGTAATGATGGATGCCCCTCCCGCACAGAGCGGGATGGTCCCGGGTTCAGCTGTGCTTGCTGTGAGACTCTCAATCCAGAGAGTTTCAGGTTCCTCTTTTTTTGTGGGGGTGGGACTAGCCGAGCCTGATCACCTGACTCCCTGCCTCAGATCCCCTTTTTTTTTTTTTCAGTTGAATGGGCGACTCTGTCTCCCAGGTGTTCCAGTCGCCTGTTGAAAAGGTGCTGGGATCTGTGTGATTTCCTGTGCGGCGACTCACTGCGCCGGTTGAAACAGCCGCACTGAGATTCGTGGTGCTTCTTTGCCCAGCAATCTCCTGGCCTGGCTCCCTGTTTCAGTCCACTTTTTTATCAGTTGAATGGGCGACTCTGTCTCCCAGGAGCTCCAATCACCAGCTAAAATGGACCCATGTATTTTGTGCAGAGTCCCGCCGCACTGGGGCACCGGCCAAAACAGCTGTGCCAGCCAAAACAGCTGTGCTGGCTACCTGTGGGGCTCCTCTGCCTGGGAATCTCCTGGTCTGTGAGCTATAAAAATCCATCTGTAAATGTGGTATCCACTCACCCTCTGTGCTTTCCTGAGCTACTGAGAGCTGTAATCCTGAGCTACTCCTAATCGGCCATCTTGGATCCTCCCCCGCCATGTTTTCTTTGTTTGGTTTTCTGTTCCTGTGTCAGTTTGCTAAGAATGATGGTTTCTAGCTTCATCCATGTCCCTACGAAGGACATGAACTCATCCTTTTTTATGGCTGCATAGTATTCCATGGTGTATATGTGCCACATTTTCTTTATCCAGTCTATTGTTGATGGGCATTTAGGTTGGTTCCAAGTCTTTGCTGTTTTAAACAGTGCTGCAATAAACATACATGTGCATGTGCCTTTATAGTAGAATGATTTATAATGCTTTGGGCATATACCCAGTAATTGCTAGAACCAAATGGTGTTCCTGATTTTAGATCCTTGAGGAACTGCCACACTGTCTTCCACAATGGTTGAACTAATTTACACTCTTATCAACAGTGTAAAAGCATTCCTATTTCTCCGCATCCTCTCCAGCATCTGTTGTTTCCTGACATTTTAGTGATTGCCATTCTATCTGAAGTGGCATATCTCAATGTGGTTTTGATTTGCATTTCTCTAATCACCAGTGATGATGAGCATTTTTTTGTGTTTGTTGGCTGCATAAATGTCTTCTTTTGAAAAGTGTCTGTTCATATCCTTTGCCCACTTTTTGATGAGGTTGTTTGCTTTTTTCTTGTAAATTTGTTTAAGTTCTTTGTAGATTCTGGATAGTATAGTCCTTTGTCAGATGGATAGATTGCAAAAATTTTCTCCCATTCTGTAGATTGCCTGTTTAGTCTGATGATAGTTTCTTTTGCTGTGCAGCACTCTTTACTTTAATTAGATCTCATTTATCGATGTTGGCTTTTGTTGCCATTGCTTTTAGTGTTTTAGTCAGGAAGCCTTTGCCCATGCCTATATTCTGAATGGTATTGCCTAGGTTTTCTTATAGGATTTTTGTGGTTGTAGGTCTTATGTTTAAGTCTTTAATCCATCTTGAGTTAATTTTTATATAAGGTGTAAGGAAGAGATCCAGTTTCAGTTTTCTGCATATGTTTATCCAGTTTTCCCACCACCATTTATTGAATAGGGAATCCTTTTCCCATTGCTTGTTTTTGTCAGATTTGTTGAAGATCAGATAGTTGTATATGTGTGGTGTTATTTCTGAGGCCTCTGTTCTGTTCCATTGGTCTATATATGTTTTGGTACCAGTACCATGCTGTTTCGGTTACTGTCACCTTGTAGTATAGTTTGAATTTAGATAATGTGATGCCTTCAGCTTTGTTCTTTTTGCTTAGGATTGTCTTGGCTATATAGGTTCTTTCACATTCCTTGTAAGTTGTGTTCCTAGGTATTTTATTTTCTTTGTAGCAACTGTGAATGGAAGTTCACTCATGATTTGGTTCTCTGTATGTCTGTTATTAGTGTATAGGAATGCTTGTGATTTTTGCACATTGATTTTGTATCCTGAGCTTATCAGCTTAAGGAGACTTTGGGCTGAAACGATAGGCTTTTCTAAATGTACAATCATGTCATCTGCAAACAGACAAATTGACTTCCTCTCTTCCTGTTTGAATATCCTTTATTTCTTTCTCTTGCCTGGTTGCCCTGGCCAGAACTTCCAATACTATGTTGAATAGGTGTGGTGAGAGAGGCATCCTTGTCTTGTGCTTGTTTTCAAAGGGAATGCTTCCAGTTTTTAGTTCATTAAGTATTATATTGGTTGTGGGTTTGCCATAAATAGCTCTTACTATTTTGAGATACGTTCCATCAATATCTAGTTTATTGAGTGTTTTTAGCATGAAGGGGAGTTGAATTTTATTGAAGGCCTTTTCTGTATCTGCTAAGAATAATCATGTAGTTTTGTCATTGGTTCTGTTTATGTGATGGATTACTTTTATTGATTTGTGTATGTTGAACCAGCCTTGCATGCCAGGGATGAAGCCAACTTGATCATGGTGGATAAGCTTTTTGATGTTCTACTGGATTCAGTTGGTCAGTATTGTATCGAGGATTTTCGCATCGCTGTTCAGAGATATTGGCCTGAAATTTTCTATTTTTGTTGTGTCTCTGCCAGGTTTTGGTATCAGGATGATGCTGGCCTATTAAAATGAGTTCAGGAGGAGTCCCTCTTTTTCTATTGTTAGGAATAGTTTCAGAAGAAATGGTACCAGCTTCTCTTTGTACCTCTGGTAGAATTCGGCTGTGAGTCCATCTTGTCTTGGACTCTTTTTGATTGGTAGGCTGTTATTTGCTGCCTCAATTTCAGAACTTGTTATTGGTCTATTCAGGGATTTGACTTCTTCCTGGTTCAGTCTTGGGAGGGTGTATGTGTCTAGGAATCTATCCATTTCTTCTAGATTTTCTAGTTTATTTGCATAGAGGTGTTTATAGTATTCTCTGATGGTAGTTTGTATTTCTGTGGGATCAATGGTGATATCCTCCTTATCATTTTTTTATTGCATCTATTTGATTCTTCTCTCTTTTCTTCTTTATTAGTCTGGCTAGTGTCTATCGCTATTTTGTTGATCTTTAAAAAAAAAAAAAAACAGCTCCTGGATTCATTGATTTTTTTTTTTTTTTTGAAGGGTTTTTTGTGTCTCTGTCTCCTTCAGTTCTGCTCTGATCTTATTTATTTCTTGTCTTCTAGCTTTTGAATTTGTTGGCTCTTTCTTCTCTAGTTCTTTTAATTGTGACATTAGAGTGTCAATTTTAATTTTAGATCTTTCCCACTTTCTGATGTGGGCATTTAGGGCTATAAATTTCCCTCTACACATTGCTTTAAATGTGTCCTAGAGATCCTGGTGTGTTGTATCTTTGTTGTCATTGGTTTCAAAGAACATCTTTATTTCTGTCTTAATATTATTTACCCAGTATTCATTCAGGAGCAGGTTGTTCAGTTTCCAAGTAGTTGTGTGGTTTTGAGTGAGTTTCTTAATCCTGAGTTCTAATTTGATTGCACCATGATCTGAGAGACTATTTGTTATGATTTACATGCTTTTGCATTTGCTGGAGAGTGTTTTACCTCGAATTATGTGGTCAATTTTAGAATAAGTGCAATGTGGTGCTGAGAAGAATGTATATTCTGTTGATTTGGGGTGGAGAATTCTGTAGATGTCTTCTTATTTCACAGATGAGTTCAAGTCCTGGATATTCATATTAATTTTCTGTCTCTTTGATCAAATTTTGACAGTGGGGTGTTAGTCTCCCACTATTATTGTGTGAGAGTCTAAGTTTCTTTGTAGGTCTCTAAGAACTTGTTTTATGAATCTGGGTGCTCCTGTACTGGGTGCATATATATTTAGGATGGTTAGCTCTTGTTGCATTGATCCCTTTACCATTATGTCATGCCCTTCTTTGTCTCTTTTGATCTTTGTTGATTTAAAGTCTATTTTATCAGAAACTAGGATTGCAACCTGCTTTTTGTTTTCCATTTGCTTGGTAAATATTCCTCCATCCCTTTATTTTGAGCCTTTGTATATCTTTGCATGTGATATAGGTCTCCTGAATACAGCACACTGATGGGTCTTGACTCTATCCAATTTGCCAGTCTGTGTCTTTTAATTGGGGCCTTTAGCCCATTTACATTTAAGGTTAATATTGTTATGTCTGAATTTGATCCTGTCATTAATCATAATTAGCTGGTTATTTTGCCTGTTAGTTGATGTAGTTTCTTCATAGCATCAAAGGCCTTTTACAATTTGTTATGTTGTTAGAGTGGCTGGCACTGGTTGTTCCTTTCCATGTTTAGTGTTTCCTTCAGGAGCTCTTGTAAGGCAGCCCTTGTAGTGACAGAATCTCTCAGCATTTGCTTGTCTGTAAAGGATTTTATTTCTCCTTCACTTATGAAGCTTAGTTTGGCTGGATGTGAAATTCTGGGTTGAAAATTCTTTTCTTTAAGAATGTTGAATATTGGCCCCCACTCTCTTCTTGCTCATAGGGTTTCTGCCGAGAGATCCACTGTTAGTCTGATGGGCCTCCCTTTGTGGGTAACCTGACCTTTCTCTCTGGTTCCCCTTAACATTTTTTCCTTCATTCAACCTTGGTGAATCTGATGATTATGTCTTGGGGTTGCTCTTCTCAAGGAGTATCTTTGTGGTATTCCCTGTATTTCCTGAAGTTGAATGTTGGCCTGCCTTGCTAAGTTGGGGAAGTTCTCCTGGATAATATCCTGAAGAGTATTTTCCAATTTGGTTCCATTCTCCCTGTCACTTTCAGGTACACCAGTCAAACGTAGATTTGGTCTTTTCACATAGTCCCATATTTCTTGGAGGCTTTGTTCATTTATTTTCACTCTTTTTTTCTCTAATCTTGTCTTCTCACTTTATTCCATTTCATTGAGTTGATCTTCAATCTCTGATATCTTTTCTTTTACTTGATCAATTTGGCTATTGATTCTTATGTATGCTTCACGAAGTTCTTGTGTTGTGTTTTTCAGCTTCATCAGGTCATTTATGTTCTTCTCTAAACTGGTTATCCTAGTTAGCAATTCATCTAACCTGTTTTCAAGGTTTTTAGCTTCCTTGCATTCGGTTAGAACATACTCCTTTAGCCTCAAATTCCTGGGCTGAAGCAATTCTTCTCCCTCAGCCTCCTGAGTAGCTTGGACTACAGGCTCATACCACCATAGATGTCTAATGTTTTTTATATATTTTTTATGTATATGAAGTCCTGCCATCTTGCCTAGACTGGTCTTGAGCTCCTGGGCTCCAGTGATCTTCCCCCATAGCTTCCTAAAGTCCTGGAATTACAGGCCTGAGCCACTGTGCTCCCGCCACTTTCATTTTTTAAAAGGACAGTTTCAATAGATGTAGAGTTAGGGGTCAACAGATCTTAAATATGTCCTTCCATTTAGTCTGACTTTTGTTGTTTTTATTGAGAACTGACCTATTTGTATTTTTGTTACCTTGTGTGTAATATCCATTGCTTTCAAAATAGGTTTTCTTCACTATTTTTTTTTTCTATCTGGATTTAAGTGGTTTGTCTATGGCATGTATATTTGTGTTTTCTTTGTATTTATCCTATGTGGAGTTTGTGAGTTAGCTTATTGGATCTGTAAATTAATATCATTAACAAATTTGGGGATGTTTTACTTTTTTGAATATTTTTCTGTCCCATTCTATCTCTTCTCTTCTTTTGGTTCTTCTTCCTCCTCCCATCCCCACCCAGTTTTTAGATTGGTAATTTTTGTTAAGAAGAAACTTTCATTTCTGTCATCTTCAGTTTGCTCTTAATCCTTTCCAGTTATTATTTATTTGTTTTATTTATTTTTTGAGAAGGAGTCTCACTCTGTCACCAGGCTGGAGTGCAGTGGCATGACCTCAGTTCACTGCAACCTCCACCTCCCAGGTTCAAGCAATTCTCCTGCCTAAGCCTCCTTAGTAGCTGGGACTACAGACACACACCACCACACCCAGCTAATTTTTGTGTTTTTAGTAGAGACGGGGTTTCACCATGTTGGTCAGGATGGTCTCAATCTCCTGACCTTGTGATCTGCCTGCCTCAGCCTCCCGAAGTGCTAGGATTACAGGCGTGAGCCACCATGCCCGGCTCTATTATTTTTTAAAGAGGCAGTCTGTCACTCACTCTGTCGCCCAGGCTGGAGTAGGGAGGCATACTCATGGCTCACTGTAACCTCAAACTCCAGGGTTCAAGAGATCCTATTGTCTCAGCCTCCCAAAATGCTGGGATTACAGACATGAGTTTCCACACTCAGCTTCAGTGAATTTTAAAATACAGTTACTGAACTTAGTAACTGGAGAGTTTTGCTTGTTTTCTAATATTTTCAATGTGTTCATTTATCATGCGTACATCCTACATTAAGTTTGTGTATATGTTAATAGTTGCTTTAAAGTAATTATCTGATTATTGCAGTATCTAGGAAATCTTTGGGGTCTGTTTTATTGACTACTTTTTCCCCACTGGAGTATGGGTCACATTTTCCTATTTCTTTGTATGTCTAGTGTTTTTTTACTGAATACTTGGCATTTTGAATGATGCATTTGAGAGATTCCGGATTCTGTTTTGCTTCTTCAAAACAGAATTTTTATTCTAGAAGCCAGTTAACTGGACTGAACTCAGACTCCAAACTGTCTCCTTTCCAGTGGTAGTGCCGAAATCTTCACTTAGTTATTTCATCTTTCAGTGGCTGATTTATGCCATGATTCCTGGGTTTCTCTCCCTTGCCTCACAATTAGGTTAGTGATTAGCACAGGTCTTGGGAGGACTTTATATACATATTTTGGGGTTTACCTCCTGTTTGGCTTCTTCCCTTTTATGAAATCCCTCCTAAATATCTGATAGTTCTGCCAGCATTGAACTCTGTTATCTGATATATCAAGCCCATAAGACCTGGCTTCCTGCCTAACCTACCTCCAGTGGCAAGCACATTTAGCAGTGCCCTGGGTCATAAAAACCACAAATGTGGGCTCACACCTATAATCCCAGCACTTTGGGAGGCTAAGTTGGGTAGATTGCCTGAGCTCAGGAACTCAAGACCAGCCTGGGCAACACGGTGAAACCCTGTCTCTACTGAAATACAAAAACAAAATGTAACCTGGAGTTGTAGGGAAAAAAAAAAGAAATACAAAAAATTAGCTGGATGTGGCAGCATGCACCTGTAGTCCCAGCGACTCAGGAGGCTGAGGCAGAACAATAGCTTGAACCCGGGAGGCGGAGGTTATAGTGAGCCCAGATCACGCCACTGCACTCCAGCCTGGGTGACAGAGTGAGACTTTGTCTCTAAAAACAAAACAAAACAACAACAACAACAATAACAAAGAAACCCCACAAATGTACAAATCTCACCTCTTGCAGATTTGTCCTCCCAGTCACTTTCTCCTTTTGCCAGGGAATGTGTGCCCTCTGCAAGCAAGATAGCTTTCAGATATAGAGGAGTCGAGTTTATTACTGTCAAATTTCCAATCAGATAAGTTACTCTTTCTTTTCCAAGAAGAAGATACTGAGAGAGTGGTTGCGAGGAGAGGAATATATTGTTTGAGCTACATCAACATGGAAGTTGATGTAGGGAAGAGGTATTCTTTCCTGATACTCCCTAGCATTTTGTTCTCCTAATTGATTGAGCCTTCACCTGCAGTCAGTTTAGTAGAGATTAACAGTTTGTCATATGATTGGATTGCTTACAGTTATTTTAAACTTGGGGATGGAAGGAAGGAGGAGGAGGACTGAAAGCAGTTGAGAGCATCGAAAAGCAGAAAGAAACTGGATGGGAAAGAAAAACTAAGTTTCCCTCAAGACACTAGATGTGTCAGAACAGTATAATGCTTATATCAAATCCATGCTCCCTATGTACCCAAATTAAGTTCCCACATTATTTTCGATTCCAAATTATGTCCAGACAAATTATCCAGGGTAACATATTTGGAGGTTTGACAATTAAATGATGACTAATATATACTGCCCAGGAATCTAGGAAGATATCCAAAGGCTAATAATCCAGAGGATATCTGGAAAATTGGCCACTTTGTGGACTTTGCAGCTTGTCCTTGTTCATTTTATGCTTTTTATTTAAATCTACTTTGTCTGATACTAATATAGCTATCCTAATTTCTTTTTGTTAGTATTTATTTAACTGATATATCTTAATGCATATCTTTATTTTTATCTTTTTGTGTCATTTTGTTTTAGATGGATCTCAAATACCATATAGTTGAATTTTTATTTTTATTTTTTATGATTTGAGATTCTTTGTATTTAAAAAGAAGTTTGCATCTATTGTACTAAATGATATAATTGTTCTTCCATCTTCTTGTTTTGTACTGTGTGTTATATTGCCTTACTCCTGTTTTACACACTTGGTCTTTTGCTTTTGCTACAGTTTTTCTGGCTCTTTTGTTTTACCCCTAGTAATTTGGAAATTAGACTTCCTGTTTTTATTTAATTAGTAATTACTTCAAATTAAAAGAAAGTGAACCTCTATTTCGTTACTAACATGAAAAATACAATAGCATCTATTGATGTGCCTGGAAATACCTAATGAGTCACATACTTGAGCATTTCCCTTTTGTTCCTGCTCTTACAGTTTGTTGGAATAATTTGGGCTTTAGATCCAAACTGTTATTAGTATTTCTTCTTTTTAACATATCCTTAAGAAATATGTTTCACATTTGCATTTCCTTATATAGCCATGTTAACCTTCTTAAGAATAACTTCTTAGATATTAATTTTTATGTTTACAGTTTACAATGTCCATCTGTATTTATTTTATAACATATCTTCCCATATACCTAAGGACTTCATTTGTGTAGAATTTATTGGGCATTAAAATATTTCTTTGAGTGATTTTTAAAGAGTATGTCTTGGAATCTTTGCATATCTGAGAATATTTATTAAATGGATGTTTGTCTGACATAGCAATTATAACTATAGGAACTTTTCCTAAGTAACTGATAGTATGTAAAGATATATGTACAAGTTTGTTCATTTTGCAGTTTTATTACAAAAGCAAAACTTAGAAAGTAATAAACATCTATAAATAGATATCAGTCAAATAAAATATCTTTTCTAGGCATAATTGTAAAATCATAAGTTTTATTACCTTTGTCATCCAACTGAAATTAATGTAAATATAATTAATTTTTTGCCTGTTTCTTGTGCAAGTTGAAATTATACATTTAGACCATATAAAGCAAGCATTAGCATGTTTGACTGTGAAGATTAATATTAGGGGCCAGGTGTGGTGGTTCACACCTGTAATCCCAGTGCAATGTAAGGCTGAGACAGATTACTTGAGCCCACATTATAGTGAACTATGATTACACCACTACAGTACAGCCTAGGTATGGAAGGAGACCCTTATTCTTAAAAAGAAATTGCATTTAGTACCTTTTTTCCATTTGTCAGATTGAATATTGGCTAGATAAATGTTTATTATTGCTATATACATTTTATTCTATTATTATATAAACATATTTATTTTTTTTAAGAAGTTCAATTTTAGTCTCTTCATTTTAGTCACTTCATGGATTCCTTTGCACAACCCAGACCAGAAGATAATCAGTCAGTAGTGAGCAGAATGCAAAAGAAATACTGGAAAACTAAGCAGGTCTTTATCAAAGCAACAGGAAAAAAAGAGGATGAGCACTTGGTGGCATCTGATGCTGAACTGGATGCTAAACTTGAGGTAAATTTGAGCATTCTGTGTATTGTCTATTATTTGGGACACCAAAGGGGACTGCAACAGTTTTCAAACTGGAGAGCTTGTGGGGATAAATGCAAATTTGATAATAGAATGTTTAGTTGTAACCAGCTGTCAATTAGAGCTCTGAATAGGAGGTCACAGTTCTCACAAACTGAGAATTTGCAAAATTGGTATTCACTAAATTAGATAAAATATGAATAAAGCAGTTTCTCTGGCACACATATTATAATTTTTAAGCTAGTAAATTAATAACAGTCCCAATTAAGACCATATACTCATTATATATCATGTCATACTGTTTTGTAATACTTTGATGTGAAGTCTTATACCTCATTGAAATAATTAAAGTCAAATAGTGAATGAAGATAAGAGTTATTGTTTCTATTTTACTAAAAGATAGCGTTATTGAAATACTTCCTAATGCCTTTTTTGGCTGTTTTTTATTTTAAATAAATAAATTGCCATGGAACAATTTTAAACCAATAAATGGTTTAATTAGTCTAATTAGAGAAGAGTATCATATAAATGAATACAGAAATCTGAGTTTTAAATGCAGATTTACTAACTCAACATATATATTCTAATTCAAGCTAACTCTTTCAAATATTTCCAAGCAGAGATTTTGTTATGCTTGGAATATAATCATGTGGTAGGATTCTCCCAAATATGGGTCTAATTAAGCTGGTCTTGATCAAGTATTTTCCTCTACATAAAGTAAACATGTCATTGCTGAAACAAATATGGAAATACATAAAAATTTACAAGCTTTTACTGTTTCTGTTGAAAAGTATTCTTAGGATTCAGTGACAAATGTGTAAAAGTGAAGACTGTTATTATTATTGGTGTTGTATGTTCTAACACAACAATATGTTTTTCCAGGTTTATTCCCAGAGAAGTGAGAATGTATGAGGTTTTGATATTGTTTTACATTTTTAGGTCATCTCTGGATGTTTTATATTCAATGTAAATCTGTCCATTAGATAAATATTTGGAATCAACCAAGAACTTTCTCTCACATTTGTACTATTTTTTAAGAATGAGAAACAGTTTTATTATAAAAAGAAAAAGCAATAGTACCTAAATCTTGAAAAGACCTGTGGGGGGGGAGGGAAACAAGCACAATCACTTCATCCTTATAGAACTACCTTTTTTGTATTCTTTTCTAATCTTCTTCCACATTCATTTAAAACAGATTTTACAATTGCCAAATTCAGATACCAAACATATCTAAAATTATAAGGAAAATTGATGCCTTCTCCTCCTTTAATATTTTAGTGTTTATTATCAGTCTTCTGTAGGTTTGATCAAACATCAAAATAATAATAAAACTGCTCTAGAGATAGAATGTGGAGGTTTCTTGTGATATTGGGCATTTGACAATCAAAGGGTTAGGTCTTAATACTGTACAGCAGTACCAAGGTTTTTTTAACTAAGTCACTTAAAAATTCTTCAGTGAAGATGATTCTGGACAGCCCTTGCTTTAAAAAAAATCCTCATTATAGCACTTTGTGAGAAGGCTGTACACTAAAACTTATGCCAGCTTATTTAACTGGGAACACCTACATTTATTTGTGTAAAGAGTTACGTCATGTGTATAGTGTGTCCTCAACTCAAATTTTCATGTGCTTAATTTTGAAATGAGAGACTACTGGATATTTTCTTTTCTGTTAGCAATTAGCAACAGTAGTAATCAAATAATTAATATCTATGGGAAATTCTAAACAAAAAGAATCTAAAAATAATTTATATTTGATGTTGTAATACATTATTTAACTTTTATAGTAAATTTACTAATCTGTTTTGCTTAGACCAATATGGAAGAAAAGCCAAGACTTAGAGTTAACACTTTCTAAGGTTATCTGTACTCTGTTCATCTATGGTTGGCAATATTTGATGCAGTTTATATTAGATTTGTCTTTTTGTTATTTAGATAGTTTGGGGCTGAGATGAAGACAGACTCTTCAGTTTTAATTTTTTCTTTACTCCCCTATATTTATAATCATTTTTTCCAACTCTCATGGGGGAATGTACTTACTACATCAGACATATAACAAAAATTGAAGTATGTCAAAGCCAAGGAAAAATAGATATAATGTTTTTAAGATAGATATAATACCTAAAAGAAAATGTTATGCTTTTGAAGTGCTTATAACATACATTTGTTTATGGTTCTTTAAATTGTCTTAATATAATTTATATTTCAAGGTTTTTCACTCCATTCAAGAGACATGCACTGAACTTCTGAAGATAGTCGAGAAGTACCACTTAAGACTCAATGGTATGAAATTATAGATATCTGTATGATAATATTTGTTAGTATTTTTTAAAATTAAAGATTTAATGTAAAAGTAGTAAAACTATTTTGTGAATAACTTCTTATGGCAAAATATGAATATTTACAGTGACCTGTTCTCAAAGGCCCCAGTATTCTGTCCCTTTTTCCTTAGTTAATCAAATCCTCTGACCCAGATTTATTTTTTGCTGATATTCTTTTTTCCTTTGAGACAGGGTCTTCCTCTGTTACCCAGGCTGGAGTACAGTGGTGTGATCACAGCTCACTGTAGTCACCACCACCTAGGCTGAAGTGATCCTCCCACATCAGCCTACCAAGTAGCTGGGATTACAGGCCTGTGCCACCATACCTGGCTAATTTTTGTATTTTTTTGTAGACACAGAGTCTCACTATGCTGCCCAGACTGCTTTCAAACTCCTGGCCTCAAGTGATCCTCCTGCCTCAATCTCCCGAAGTGCTAGGATTACAGGTGTGAGTCACCATGCCCGGGCCTGCCAAGCATCTGAAATGGATTTGTTTCCATCACTTAAACCTCTTTCTCTTGACTCCCACTTGCCCTTGCAGTTAAATTCCATTCCTCTGCTCCTCTTTGCAGAAAAATGTGATGTAATTATCTGTATGCATGGTCTCTGTTCCTTTCCTTCCACTTTCTCTTGTACTCACTCCAGCCAAGTTTTATCTCCATCACCCTACTAAATGTCTCCTGTCGGGGTCATGATTAGCTAACTCCTGTCTAAATCTGGCTTATCACATTATTTAACACAGTTTATTATTTCCTACTCCTTGATACACTCTCTTCATTTGGCTTTCCTGGTTTTCCTCCTACTGGTCACTCCTTGGCATCCTGCCTTTGCCAATTCTCTTCTCTTTTGGACCTGTTCAGGTTGAAACTCAATCTTTGTATCTCTTCTCCTTTTTTAATTACAGTGGACCTACTGGACATGGCTACCTCTCTAATTACACGTCCTAAAAACCTCCTCTTTAGCCATATTAATATCTTATACAGTAGGCATATCTGCATAGTGGAATCTCTAACTTCCTTTGGGTATTTGGTCAAGTGTCATCTTTTCAAATGAGGCCTTCCCTGAACTGCATATCTAAAATGTATTACTCCCTGCCCTCAGAGGGCACAAAAAATACAATATCCCTTTCCCCCAAAACTCCCTGAACAGTTAACAGTATTCAACATTCTATGTATTTATCTGTTGTTTTTCTTCATATCACTAGATTATACCTTCCTTAAGGACAGAATTGTAATGTTTTGTTTATTTCTGTGCCTCCAGTCTAGAAACAATGTCTAGCAGATGGTCAGTACTCAATAAATATTTGATTTCAGTGAATCAATAATTTTTCTCATGTGGCTATGTAAATTAATCTCATTGCTTTATAATCAAAGCTTATACATTGTCCCATTAAGTAAAGAAATCCAATAAAGCATGCTTATTCAAGTTGACTTTTTTTTTTTCGAGTGGAGTCTTGCTCTGTCACCTAGGCTGGAGTGCAGTGTGGTGCAGTCTTGGCTCACTGCAGCCTCCATCTCATGGGTTCAAGCAATTCTCCTGCCTCAGCCTCCTGAGTAGCTGGGACTACAGGCGAGCGCCACCACACCCAGCTAATTTTTGTATTTTTAGTAGAGATGGCATTTCACCATTTTGGCCAGGAAGGTCTTGATCTCCTGACTCGTGATCCACCTGCCTCCCAAAGTGCTGGGATTTACAGGCGTTGAGCCACTGTGCCTGGCCCCAAGTATTCAACTACCTACCATTTGCTTTTCTCAAGGAAATAGTTGAAAAAACAACTTTTTGTAACAAAAAGAGAGATGATACAAGTAGTATGTAATTGAGCTCAGAATAATGATACAGACATAACTCTGAATTCCTAAAAGTGAAAAATAACTGTGGTTAAGAGTAATTGGTAATGGGAACTCCATAGATAGGAATTGAGGTAAAACTTTAAGGATTTATAGAAGTTGAACATGTAGAGAAAAGAAGAGACTTGGAGTTTAAAGAGCTTAAAGAATGAGAACAGCCTGCATGGGCAGAAGAGTTCGTTATTGAAACTAATGGGAGGATAAAGAAACAAAGGAAATTTGGGGTTCAGATTACTAAGCAATAAATGGCCATCTGGCCATCACAATCATTGGACCAAGTGACCCCTGTGATAGAAATGAAAATGTGAAAAAAATCAGTAAGTTTATATACCCTGAAATCACTAGATCTTTTAGCACTCTGGTGGAGCTTTTTAGGATAAGGAAGAGATACATATATATAGATTCAATTATGTATTTTCACTTCAAGATTGTGTATAAATATGTGATTTCTTGAAGACAATTGTATTAATACATCTATTGGGCATAACATTAGACAAATGCAGTAGGTTAGTCCAGCACCATAACTTTATGGGAATCTCTTGACTCAAGGGAGAACATGTCAGGGAGGGGTCTCTGTAGATTTTGGCAGGGAAGTCCCAACATAGAAGCAGCACAGATTATCCTCATTGACTGCCCTTTCTGCAATGATAAAGGTAAGTGTCAGTGATCATTTATGTTCAGTTGATACTTGATAATGAAGTATTCCAAGTACTCAAAGTGCTTTCTGAACCATCATACCCAAATGAATATTTTCTAGTAGTTTTAATTAGGGTATATTTTATGAAGTTCTGATTCAAAGGAAGTGTGTAAACTGTACATCTCTCAAGTAATCAGCATTAAATTAGCATGACTCCCCAAACCCCATTAGCTCTAGATAGGTCAGTTGTTCATGGTTTTATTAGAGATGAGACTACAGACTGTAGACACCTTCCTCATTACACTATTGTGCTCTCCTTGGTCACCCTTGCAGGCATGCTGGGGGGAACAGGGGAAATGGGGAGCCAGCATGAGGAGGCCTGAGTTCTGTTGCGGCTCGGCAAGTAGCCAGGCACTTCCCTTTCACTTTTAACTTTGATTTTTCTCTCAGTGAATTAGGATAAAATTAGGCATGACATTTGTTGTTGTTTATTCACTTTAAGCTTGTAATTGGAGCACTGTGAGCTTTCCCCCCTCATTAGTCTTACTATGGTTACAGGATCAGCTTACACTAGATCAGAGTTTCTTAAATTGTGGTGAAGTACTTTTTTATTTTTGTTTGTTCATGGTTTACTTTCATTCTGTTGTAAACTGATAAATTTGTAAAATTCAATAAAAATGAATTTTTAGCTGAGCACTGGGACTCGTGCCTATAATTCCAGTGCTTTGGGAGGCCAAGGTGGGAAGATGTCTTGAGGCTAGGAGTTTGAGACCAGCCTGGGCAACATAGTGAGACCCTACCTCTAAAATAATTTTTAAAAAATTACCCAAGCACTATGACTCATGTCTGTAGTCCCAGCTACTCAGGAGGCTGAGGCAGGAGGATCACTTGAGCCCAGGAGTTCAAGGTTACAGTGAGCTATGATCAAGCCACTGAACTCCAGGCTGGGCGTTAGAGGAAAACCCCATCTTTTAAAAAAATAACTTTTAGAAAAATGAAATAAAATATGTGAAAAATGTATTATGAGCTCACTTTATTAGATTTGACAAATATAAAATGCTCAGGCAAATTGGTAAAAGTCTCTACACAGCTATTCTCAGTTTTACTTCTTTGCTTGTCACAGCTTGGTAACAGAGGATTTTGGACCAATACTAGTCCATGGCCCACACTTTGAGCAGCAGTGCACTAGATGACAGTTTGTCACCCCTGCCAATTTGTCTGCTGTAGATGACAATGTTTAGGGTTGCTGGAGCAGAAGTGTGGACATCTGTGGGTCTGGAATACCAAACATAGGAAACTGAAGCCAGGATGGGAGTCAAGAATTAAGTTAACAAGTTTAAATAGGAAACAAATACTTTGTAAGAGGCAATGGTCCTAAAATACATCTCTGCACATTTGAAAATGCATCATTTGTGGCTTTATTTTGTAGTTTTGAGGGATTTTTGTCACTAAAATCAAACCATCTGAAGTGCTGATAAGAAGCCACATTCCCTAAACCTGTGGAAAATAGAGTCTCTGGAAAGGGAGCCCGGGAATTGCATTTAAAAAATAAGTCTCTCTTCTTCTTTCCCCAAGTAAATCTTGTATAGAGAGTTATTGCTGTGAGAATTTTAGTTGTGTGTATGTTTTAAACAAATGATGTAAAGGAAACAATTAACTACACTGTAATTTTTTCTCCTAGTTATATCAGAGGAAGAAAATGAGCTAGGGCTCTTTTTAAAGTTTCAAGCGGAACGAGATGCAACTCAAGCTGGCAAAATGATGGATGCCACTGGCAAGGCACTCTGTTCTTCAGCCAAGCAAAGGTTTACCATGGTTGTTCCTCATCTTGAATCTGTAGTCAGTCTGATAGTTTTGACATATGTACTTAAATTTTCATATTTGTAAAGATCACTGTTCAGCCTAATAAAGGGTTAAAGAAAAATATATTGCAGTGATATGTTTTGACACCTAATTCTTAATTACTAATTTTGTATTCAAAATAATTATTTAATGATTAATGTTCTTGATTGCTTAATTTCTAGAAATAGCCTTTAGGCCTCTATTTATTTTTCTTTTATTTCCCCTACAATCAGACAAGCATCAGTTATATCTCTCAACTGGTTTAATGTAACAGTCACAGAATAACTAACATCTTAAAAATGTATATTTTCTTTTTTTCAATTTCACTTTTTGATACTATACTGTAAATATATTGGTACTTTTTAAGTAGAAGAAATATTTTCTTCTTAATTGCATGCTTTCCAGTTATTATTTCAGTTTCTAATATAATGATACCTGCTGCAAAGAATCTCCTATAATTACTAAACATAGCCCAAATCTTTGTATTTAAGAAGAAGAATAAAACCGTCCCTATCAGACCTATAATAATGATGTACAGCTTAAGATAGCTTTACTCTGAAACATCACATCAGTGCAAAAGCCTATCTCGAAGGAAGTGACATGAGGTACTAAGTACAGGGGCCTTCAATGCCACTAAGCCAAAAGCAGAGCAGAGGAATTAGATTTAATTTGTTTTTTTAAAAGATACTTGTTATCTTGTCCTCATCCTCAGCTGCTAAGAACTCCATACTCATTAGTTCTCCTAGCATCTTATCTGCTCTTCCAAACCCAGGTTTTCCCTGAACTTGTCAAATGAAGGCTTTCTGTTCATTGGATTATGTTTTATGAATGCAGGTTCTCCGTTCCCCTCAGAACTGTTCTCTAAATGGCAGATTTACTGGCCAGGTTACTTATACATGAAATAACATCCAAAGTATTGCAAAAATGACATATTTCCTAAAGTAACAAGTGGGGAGGTGTAGACACATTTTTTTTTTTTTTTGAGATGGAGTTTTTTTCTGTTGCCGAGGCTGGAGTGCACTGGCACAATATCGGCTCACTGCAACCTCCACCTCCCAGGTTCAAGCGATTCTCCTGCCTCAGCCTCCTGAGTAGCTGGGATTACAGGCACTAGCCATGCCTGGCTAATTTTTCGTATTTTTAGTAAAGATGGGGTTTCACCATGTTGGCCAGGCTAGTCTCAAACTCCTGATCTCAGGTGATCTGCCCGCTTCCCAAAGTGCTGGGATTACAGGCGTGAGCCACCGTGTCCGGCTGTCACATCTTTATTGATAACTCAGAGTTGGTTATATGATCCTAATTTTCTTTCTAAATCTCCTTAGGGAACTTAATAATTTTTTACTTGTAGATTCATCTTGTTAGCAAATATGCTTTATCATTGGTTTAAACCTTTGTTTTGTTTTACTTATGATGTGTTCAACCCCCTGATTTTTACCTCTCTGCCATTAGATTGGCCCTGTGTACTCCTTTGTCTCGTCTGAAACAAGAAGTAGCAACATTCAGTCAAAGGGCGGTATCTGATACCTTGATGACAATTAATCGGATGGAGCAGGCGCGCACAGAATACAGAGGAGCTCTGCTGTGGATGAAAGATGTATCCCAAGAGCTGGACCCAGACACCTTAAAGCAAATGGAAAAGTTTAGAAAAGTATGAAAATGTATCCCTTTCCTTTTCTTGGTGTATGAAATACGGAACTGCCGTAGAATAATTTAATTAAGATCATAAAATTTCAGATGTTTTTTGAGAAATATATGTTTCATTATAAATTCTTGGAGACTGTAATTGAAGTACAAAAGTTTGTCACCCTTTTATTTTTACTCCTGGAGTGACATCTTCACACCATCTACCTTTTTTATTAATTTTTTTATCCCTCTCATGATAGATCTAAATTACCTATTAAATGTTGCTTGCTTGGACTTCTGAGATTCATTTGCAGGAAGAAAATAGTTTATTACAGAAGGACAAAAGTAATTTAAGTAAAAACTCATGTAAAATGATTGTTAGTTATAAGAAAATATGAAGGTTATCAAAATTTTTGTTTGGTCATAATTCAAAGTTTGGCCACAAACTAAAATAAATAAAAAATGTATAAACATACATTTTTGCTAAATAAACTTTGGATTACAAATTATATCCCCTAATTTTGCCATACATAATAAAATTCATTTTTTCATTCATTTCATAAATATTTAGAGAACCCATAATAAATATCATAATATTTAATATTGATGGAGCCAGGACTTTTGGGCCAGCTCTTCAGTGGTTTGCCTCATTGATTACACACAACAGCCGTATGAAGTAGGTGAATACATGGCCTCAGGCCACCCGACCTCATATTCCACTCCTTTTACAATCTTTGACAGTGAGAATACAGTCCAAGGAAGTGACTGAACGACATTGTGAATGCACTAAATGCACTGAATTGAAAACTTTAAAATTGCTAATTGTATGTTACGCGACTTTCACCTCGATTTTTAGAATAATGTATTAGTCTGTTTTCATGCTGCTGATAAAGACATAATTGAGACTAGGTAGATAAGGAGATTTAATTGACTTACAGTTCCACGTTGCTGGGGAGGCCTCAATCATGGCGGAAGGCAGGGAGGAGCAAGTAAGTCATGTCTTATATGGATGGTGGCAGGCAAAAAGAGAGAGCTTATGCAGGGAAACTACCCATTTTAAAACCATCAGATCTTGTCAGACTTACTCTCATGAGAACAGCACAGGAAAGACCTGCCCCCAATTCAATTATCTCCTACTGGGTCCGTCCCATAACACATGGGAATACAAGATGAGTTTTGGGCAGGGACACAGCCAAACCATATCAAATAGAATCCAAGTCCCTATCTGGACCCCCAAAACCCTGTATGGCCTGATCCCTGATCCCTGGTCCCTCCACAGCCATACTTTGTACTTGCTTTCTATACTCCAGGAAGAATGTGCTGTACCCACTTCCTTCTTGTTCTTCTAACATGATAAGGTCTTCACCACCTCCCACTCTCAGGACCTTTGTCCTTGCTTGTCCCTGGTTCTGGAATGCTCTCCCCACGGTCTTAGCTTAGCCTGCTCATCTTTCTGTTGCAGTCCAAACATCATGCATGATCTCACCAAGGACCTCCATGTCATTTTATTAAAGGTAGTCAGTTACTCATTTCTGCAACCTGAGATTATCTTATATATTTATGTACTTCTTTTTTCCCTGTGCCTCCTACCCAAGGATGGTGGGGAAGAACATTGTTTTGCTCATCACAATGTCTCAGTGCCCAGAACGCTGCCTTGCATATAATAGGTACCTTAACTTTTTATTAATTCATTCAACAAATATTTGAATATTTGTTGAATGAATTATTATATTAAAAAGTTGACTATTCACATTACCCAATGACATGACTCACCATTTATTCAAGAAATGTAATAGGCCTCTACTAAAATTTATAAATATCTGTATGGTTCAGAAATATTACTAATGTTTCTCAGCATTTTAATGAGGTCCCTTTCCATTTATTCTTTGGCTGTTAGCTAAGTGCTATCCATGAACACTTTTAGATGTTCTTTTTTTATATGGAATACTTTTTAAAAAACTATGTACTTTCCATCTATTATCTCATACTTTCTCAGCATAAAGATACCTTCTGGAAAGAATCCCTACAATTACTACAGTTGCCAAAATCTTCATCATTACTCATGAAATATTAACGATACAGGGAAAAGTAATTAGTCTTTATTATAATTTATTTCTGAAAACATGAACCTGTATACTATATTTATATCTGTAATAATATATTTATGCTATATATCTATAATACAAATTAGCATTTTTATTGCAGGTACAGATGCAAGTGAGAAATAGCAAAGCTTCTTTTGACAAGTTAAAGATGGATGTTTGTCAGAAAGTGGATTTACTTGGAGCTAGTCGCTGCAATATGCTATCTCATTCGCTCACTACCTACCAGGTACCCACCTCCATGATCAGCATGCCCTTGCAGTAAAGATGAGTGGTGAGATTCCTTTTTAAAAGTTGTCTAAAGGGTGCAGAAAATTTTGCGTGATTAGATTCCTTTGGCTTTGCTATAATTGCTTTATTTGCTATATATTTGCTATAATTGCTTTATTATCTCTCAAAGTCAGAGAGTCATAAAGTTCTGGAAAAGACCTTAGAGATTGTCTGCTTCTGTAGCTTTTCTCTTTGGTGTCATAGAAGAGAGAGAGACCTATGGACCATTTGAGGTTGAAGAGGAGAATGTTGAAGAGGCAAATTCTAAGGCCCATTTGCCCTGATTTAACCAGAGTTGTTCCACTTCTGGATTTGAAGTTCTATATACAATTTCATCTGAAGCAAAGATGCTGTGCCCCCAAAAGTTTAAAAACTTTTCTGTTGTTTTATGGATGAGGAAAATGACACCTATGAGAATTAAACTGAGAGGCAATGTTGAGCTTAGAAACCAAAGTTTTCTAATTCTGGATTATGTGTTCTTTTCATTCTGCCAAGTTGCCTTCCCATATCACTTTAACCTCAGAAGTTTCACTTGTGCTTATGTTACTATACATCACATATAAATAACACACAATGAATAAGTTAGATATTAATAAATAGCAGTTATTGATTTTTACATATATTTTAAATAGAAAAAATGGAATAAACTGTACTTAAGAAAAGAGTAATAAACTATAGGAAATGGACATTCACGCCTGCTTTTAGGGAGTCTGCCTATTTCAGTTCAATTCTGTGGGATTCAGGAATGGAGAAAGGATGTACTTCAAAATAACAGTGTGTGATATCTGTTTAGCATCTTGCCTGAAGCATACTAGCTATGAGTTCAGTTCTTCTTTATTCTCTCCATTCTTCCCCCTCACTTTAATCAGGAACCTTGAAGCAGCAAGGAAAATTTTCAATTACTTGAGTTAGCTTGAGAACATATTTTTTAGGCAAATCTTTCTTGAACTCTAGATGAAAGGCCAGATTTAGTGGTAAATGGAATTTTTCTCCAATTAAAAAATGTTTATATATTCCCATTAACATAAAGATTACACATATGCCCCTCCTTTTATAGAGATTGGTATTTTTGCGCTTTTAACATTTCTCTCTTTAATACCTCAGATGTTCTAATCCTTCAGTTTTCATTCTCTTAGCTGCAATCACTCTCTAGGTGGCTTCAGTGTGCATTCCTGTACTGTTTATACAGACAACCCCCACTCGTGCAGACACAGATACCAATTCTAATGCAAAATGACTATTTGTAGTGCTTTATGCTTCCCCAAACTTGGAAAACTGAATTTAGTTCCTGCTTCTTATTATTTGGCAACTGTTCATCTACTAAACTAGTAAGGAAATACAGCACTTAAAAAACCATGGAGGGGAATCAGAACTGTAGAGTCACCTTTTCTTTTTTTGCAGAGAACACTGCTTGGATTCTGGGAGAAAACAGCTCGAATGATGTCCCAAATTCATGAAGCCTGTATTGGCTTTCATCCATATGATTTTGTAGCTCTCAAGGTACATTGTGTTCCATATTCTCTTGTTTAGTTGTATTACACTTCATTTGGGTGATAACATTGAAACTTTTTTTTTTTTTTTTTTTACCAAGGTTAATTTAAAATTACAAAACATTGAGAAACATTTTCCTTCAGCCAAGGATCAGCATGTTCCTAATTGCAAATGCTGCCAGCAACACTGAAATACATAGGAATACTGTTGGCAGGCTCAAGATAGTAGTAAGACAGGGAGAAAGAGGGGAGAACTTGAAAAAATTTAAATGCAAAAGAGATAAGAAAAGGCTATGGAAAGGAAAAGTTTAAGAGGAACAAGTGATGGAAAGTGGTCATGTTCTCAAAAATGACCAGACTATCTACCTGAAAATATTAAAAGTTGGAGAAAAACTTTACTGTTTTACTTTTACACCCTTGTCATAGATATAATTCATGATACCAACATTATGCCAGGTTTCAGTACCTTTTAACTTACCATTCATTCTGCCTTACTTTCAGTAAAGCTTGAAAGCGTTGATGGCTGGTTGTTCAAGCTGAATGTGGTATTTGTGATAGGCTCATATCTTACATATTCCTAGGGTTTAGGAAGGATGCTAAAGTCATGTTCTGACACGGCATCTTCCAGCCCCAAAGATGCCCTTGAATTAGGTTGTTTTTTGTTTTGTTTTGTTTTTACTTTTTCTGTAATAAATGTTTCACTGTATGGCATAGTACATATTTAGGCATATTTTATATCCAATTTCTGCTCAGAATCAAAATTGAAAATCTTTAGCTGTATTTAGAGCATTGCAATACAGGCCAGCAACACAGTTTAAGTCTTTGTTAGGCCTATTACAAAGTTGTTAAAATAATCCGTGGCTACCCTACATCACAGTATGTACAGTTTACACAGGAAGCCAGGAGAAACAAGTACTTGGAGCTCAGTAGCTCAGTTCAGATTACATTAGGATACATGTCCTATATCTTTCACTTTCTAGTTCAGAACTTCCTATTTCATATGATTCTTTAGAATTTTTTTTTCTCATTTTCTTTGCAGACAGGAGGAAACATTCTTTCTATCTACTTAACATTGACTTTCTTATCCTTAGCAACTACAAGGCACTCCAAGCAAGCTTAGTGAAGACTATAAAGAAGAACAAATAGGCGGTTTTCTTACTGAACACCTCAATAAGTAAGCAGGCATAAGTCATATGTGTCATGCTATAGAAATCCTTGATAGTATCATATGATATATGTGGAAAGAATTGTTTTTTCTCTTACTGAATATTTATTTCTGTGTCATTTTTCCTTTATTTTTTGAGATGGAGTCTCACTCTGTTGCTAGGCTGGAGTGCAAGTGGCATGATCTTGGCTCACTACAATCTCTGCCTCCTGGGTTCAAGCAATTCTTCTGCCTCAGCCTGCTGAGTAGCTGGGACTACAGGCGCCCACCACCATGCTCCGCTAATCTTTTTTGTTTTAGAAGAAATGGGGTTTCACCATATTGGCCAGGATGGTCTTTATCTCCTGACCTCGTGATCTGCCTGCCTTGGCCTCCCAAAGTGCTGGGATTACAGGCGTGAGCCACTGCCCCTGGCCTCTATGTCATTTTTCCAATCAACACTAAACATTTGGGTCATAGTCTGTTTTGTGTTCCTGTAACAGAATACCTGAGACAGGGTAATTTATAAAGTAAAGAAGTTTAGCTCATGGTTCTGCAGGTTGGGAAGTTCAAGAGTATGGCCCTGGTTTCTGGTGAGGGCTTTAGTGCTGCTTCATAACATGGTAGAGAAAGCCAAAGGGGAAGCAGACCTGTGTGAAGAGGCAAAATCAAGGGATGTGCTGGCTGTATAACAACCCATTCAGAAGCATTCCTGAGAGAACTAATCCAATCTCATAGGAGTGAGAACTCACTCATTACCATGAAAAAGGCACCAAACCATTCCTGAGGGATCTACCCCATGACCCAAATACCTCTTGCTAGGTCTCTACCTCCCAATACTCCCATGTTGAGAGGTTGGAGTCAAATTTCAACAAGAGTTTTGATGAGGAGAAATTCAAACCTTAGCAATTTGTTTTAAAACTTTATGTATTTTTCCCCATTTTTTTCTTAATATCCAGATCCTGCACAACTTTTTTTCCATTTTCTAACATAGCAGGCAAAGGACATGACAGGAGTATCAAACTGATTGGGGTGATTAAGAGTCTGTCATTTGGGATATTGAGCCTTGTATTAAGAGCCACAAGTTCCTCTAGTGACTCTTGAAAGGGGCAGCTTGAGAGAAGAAAGGGACAGGTACCCACAGCTCTGAAATAAACTGTTAAAAATCTGTTTCCAGAATAACACACATAGGACTGGGACTGGTTACCTGAAAATAGAGGCTCTTGCCAGTACATCCTTCATGTCACCTGTTTCCCTTTTATTATATTATATTGTCCCTTTGTTTTTATTTCAAAGCTGCTATTCTTATTTTAACCAGATTCAATATATTAACAAACTCAGAAATAAGGGCCAAACAACTTTCAATACTAGCACCTGTGAGGTCAGGCCCCAGGTATAGTGACTATGTCTGTGTTCAGTTTCTTTGGCTTAACTTTTTCTTTATTAGGCAGATGCTATGAATATCCAAAATTAGTATTGACTGAGGTTATTTTAGGCTAATGTGTCTTGCAAACATCACTTTGTTGTTCAAAATAGGGTACTCCATCTTTCCTGGAGTTCCTCATTCCCTTGATTTAGTTGCCAAGTGTTCTTAAAACCTTTCAAGACTTGAAAATGAAACTTCTTACTCTATGGCTTTGGTGGTGAAGGTTCTTGAAGATTGAGTACTTAACACTGTGCCTACAGTGCTGAGCATGATGCCTAGTGCTTTGTAGATATTCAGTAAGTGTTTATTGAAGGAATAAGGGGTGAAAGGTCTGTGTAGATTTATAGAAGAAGAAGGAAATTCAGCAGACGTAGATTTTAGGGGATCTAGTGGAAAATGATTTTATGTTTCCTGAGTAAAAACATTTTTTTAATTATGTAAAACTGTTTGGGGAATATGAATCGCAAATGTATTATAACCAAAAATCCACATTTTTGTTTGTTTGTTTTATTTCAGGCTAGTTTTGTCTGCTGAGGAAGCAAGCCTGGAGAGTGAACAAGGTAAGATGATAAATTTATTACTTTGAAATGGTCACATTTTAAATGTCAAAATAGTTTATCACAGCCTTTTAGTAGAGACAGGGCTTCACCATGTTGGCCAGTCTGGTTTCGAACTCCTGACTTGAAGTGGTCCGCCCACCTCAGCCCAGTATCGCTATAATGGATATTATGTTACTATCCATTCAATTAACAGAACAGGCTAAGTAAGTACCTTCTGGGGGAATACCTTTTGTTATCTTTCTAAAAGTACCTAATCAGAGGATCTAATAGTCTTCTTTAGGGAATCAGGATTCTCAAAAATAGGTACATTTTTATTTTTTTAATTTTTGAGCTTTGAAATGTTTTATGGGTACATAGTAGGTATATATATTTATGGGGTAGCTGAGATATTATGAAACAAGCATATAATGCATTATAATCTCATCAGGGTAAATGAGACATCTGTCACTCCAGCATTTATCATTTCTTTGTGTTACAAATATTTTAATTATATTATTTTAGTGATTTTTAAATGTACAATAAATTATTGTTGACTGGAGTCACCCTGTTGTGCTATCAAATACTCAATCTTATTCTATCTAACTATATGTTTTTGTACCTATTAATCATCTCTGTTGCCCACCACTAACTTTCTCAGCCTCTGGTAAACATCCTTGTATTCTCTATCTCCATGTGTTCAGTTGTTTTAATTTTGAGCTCCCACAAATAAATGAGAACATACAAAGTTTGTCTTTCTGTGCCTAGCTGATTTCACTTACAATTATATCCTCTACTTCATTCCATGTTGTTGCAAATGACAGGATCTCATTCTTTTTAAAATTTTGTTATTATGATTACACTTTACGTTCTAAGATACAAGTGCAGAATGTGCAGGTTTCTTACATAGGTATACACGTGCCATGGTGGTTTGCTGCACCCATCAACCTGTCACCTACATTAGGTATTTCTCCTAATGCTATCCCTCCCCTCCACCCCTCTACCCCACAACAGGCCCTAGTGTGTGATGTTCCCCTCCCTCTGTCCATGTGTTCTCATTGTTCAATGCCCACTTATGAGTGAGAGCATGCAGTGTTTGGTTGTCTGTTAGTTTGCTGAGAATTATGGTTTCCAGTTTCAACCATGTCCCTGCAAAGGACATGAACTCCATGGTATATATGTGCCACATTTTCTTTATCCAGTCCATCATTGATGGGCATTTAGGTTGGTTCCAAGTCTCTGCTATTGTGAACAGTGCTGCAATAAACATACATGTGCATGTGCCTTTATAGTAGAATGATTTATAATGCTTTGGGCATATATCCAGTAATTGCTAGAACCAAATGGTATTTCTGATTCTAGATCCTTGAGAAACTGCCACACTGTCTTCCACATGGTTGAACTAATTTACACTTCTATCAACAGTGTAAAAGCATTCCTGTTTCTCCACATCCTCTCCAGCATCTGTTGTTTCCTGACTTTTTAATGATCTCCATTCTAACTGGCATGAGATGGTATCTCATTGTTGTTTTGATTTGCATTTCTCTAATGACCAGTGATGATAAATTTTTTTTCATGTTCATTAGCTGCATAAATGTCTTCTTTTGAAAAGTGTTTGTTCTTACTGGGCATGGTGGCTTACACCTGTATTCCTAGCACTTTGGGAGGCCAGGATGGGTGGATCATGAGGTCAGGAGATCGAGACCATCCTGGCTAACATGGTGAAACCCCATCTCTACTAAAAATACAAAAAATTAGCTGGGCGTGGTGGCACACACCTGTATCCCAGCTACTTGGGAGACTGAGGGAGGAGAATTGCTTGAACCCGGGAGACAGAGGTTACAGTGAGCTCAGATTGCGCCACTACAATCCAGCCTGGGGAACAGAGTGAGACTCCCATCTCAAGAAAAGAAAAGAGAGAGAGAGAAGTGTCTGTTCATATCCTTCACCCACTTTTTGATGGGGTTGTTTGTTTTTTTCTTGTAAATTTGTTTAAGTTCTTTGTAGATTCTGGATATTAGCCCTTTGTCAGATGGATAGATTGCAAAAATTTTCTCCCACTCTGTAGATTGCCTGTTCACTCTGATGATAGTTTCTTTTGCTGTACAGAAGCTCTTTAGTTTAATTAGATCCCATTTGTCAATTCTGGCTTTTCTTGCCATTACTTTTGGTGTTTTAATCATGAAGTCTTTGTTCATGCCTGTGTCCTGAATGGTATTGCCTAGGTTTTCTTCTAGGCTTTTTTTTTTGCCAAGGCCATCATAAATCATCTGATGATCTCTAGGGTTTTTATGGTTGTAGGTCTTACATTTAAGTATTTAATCCATATTGATTAATTTTTATATAAGGTATAAGGAAGGGATCCAGTTTCAGTTTTCTGCATATGACTATCCAGTTTTCCCAACATCATTTATCAAATAGGGAATCCTTTCTTCATTGCTGTTTTTGTCAGGTTTGTCAAGTATCAGACAGTTGTAGGTATGTGGTGTTATTTCTGAGGCCTCTGTTCTGTTTTATTGGTTTATATATCTGTTTTGGAACCAATACAGTGCTGTTTTGGTTACTGTAGCCTTGTAATACAATTTGATGTCAGGTAGTGTGATGCCTTCAGCTTTGTTCTTTTTGCTTAGGATTATCTTGGCTATACGGGCTCTTTTTTGGTTCCATATAAAATTTAAAGTAGTTTTTTCTAATTCTGTGAAGAAGGTCAATGGTAGCTTGATGAGGATAGCATTAAATATATAAATTACTTTGGATAGTGTGTCCATTTTCACGATATTGATTCTTCCTATCCATGAGCATGGAATGTTTTTTCATTTGTTTGTGTCCTCTCTTATTTCCTTGAGCAGTGGTTTGTAGTTCTTGAAGAAGCACTTCACATCCCTTGTAAGTTGTATTCCTAGGTATTTTATTCTCTTTGTAGCAATTGTGAATAGGAGTTCACTCAACATTTGGCTTTCTCAGCTGGGTGCGGTGGCTTACACATATAACCCCAGCATTTTGGGATCGCCTGAGGTCAGGAGTTCGAGAACAGCCTGACCAACATGGAGAAACCCCATCTCTACTAAAAATACAAAATTAGCTGGGCGTGGTGCATGCCTGTAATCCCAGCTACTCAGGAGGTTGAGGCAGGAGAATTGCTTGTTGCTTTAACCTGGGAGGCGGAGTTGCAGTGAGCCGAGATTGTGTCATTACACTCCAGCGTGGGCAACAAGAGCGAGACTGCGACTCAAAAACAAACAAACAAAAGATTTGGCTTTCTGTTTGTCTATTATTGGTTAATAGGAATGCTTGTGATTTTTGCTCATTGATTTTTGTATCCTGAGACTTTGCTGAAGTTGCTTATCAGCTTCAGGAGATTTTGGGCTGAAATGATGGTGTTTTCTAAATATACAATCATGTCATCTGCAAATAGAGACAATTTGACTTTCTCTCTTCCTATTTGAATACCCTTTATATCTTTCTCTTGCCTGATTGCCTTGGCCAGAACTTCCAATTCTATGTTGAATAGGAGTGATGGGAGAGGACATCCTTGTCGTGTGCCAGTTTTCAAAGGGAATGCTTCCAGCTTTTGCCCGTTCAGTATGATATTGGCTGTGGGTTTGTCATAAATAGCCCTTATTATTTTGAGATATGTTCCATCAGTACCTACTTTATTGAGAGTTTTTAGCATGAAGGGTATTGAATTTTGTCAAAGGCCTTTTCTGCATCTATTGAGATAATCATGTGGTTTTTGTCATTGGTTCTGTTTATGGGATGGATTATGTTTATTGATTTGCATATGTTGAACCAGGCTTAAATCCCAGCAATGGAGCCAACTTGATCATGGTGGATAAACTTTTTGATGTGCTACTGAATTTGATTTTCCAGTATTTTATTGAGGATTTTTGCATCGATGTTCATCAAGGATATTGGCCTGAAATTTTCTTTTTTCATTGTGTCCCTGCCAGATGTTGGTATCAGGATGATGCTGGCCTCATAAAATGAGTTAGAGGGAAGTCATTCTTTTTCTGTTGTTTGGAATAGTTTCAGAAGGAATGGTACCAGCTCCTGTTTGTACCTCTGGTAGAATTCAGCTGTGAATCCATCTGGTTCTGGGCTTTTTTTTGGTTGGTAGACTATTAATTATTACCTCTATTTCAGAACTTGTTATTGGTCTATGCAGGGATTCAGCTTCTTCCTGATTTAGTCTTGGCAGGGTATGGGTCCAGGAATTTATCCATTTCTTCTAGATTTTCTAGTTTATTTGCATAGAGGTGTTTATAGTATTCTCTAATGGTAGTTTGTATTTTTGTGGGATCAGTGGTGATATCCCTCTATTATTTTTTATTTTGTCTGTCTGATTTTTCTCTCTTCTTCTTTCTTAGTCTGGCTAAGCAAGTGGTCTATCTATTTTGTTAGTCTTTTCAAAAAACCAACTTATAGATTCATTGATTTTGTGTGTGTGTGTCTCTATCTCCTTCAGTTCTGCTCTGATCTTAGTTATTTCTTGTCTTCTGGTAGCTTTTGAATTTCTTTGCTCTTGCTTCTCTAGTTCTTTTAATTATGATGTTGGGTGTCAATTTTAGATCTTTACTGCTTTCTTCTTTGGGCATTTAGTGCTATAAATTTTCCTCTAAACACTGCTTTGGCTGTGTCCCAGAAATCATGGTAGGTTGTATCTTTGTCCTCATTGGTTTCAAGGAACTTATTTATTTCTGCCTTAATTTTGCTATTTATCCAGTAGTCATTCAGGAGCAGGTTGTTCAGTTTCCATGTAATTGTATAGTTTTGAGTGAGTTTCTTAATCCTGAGTTCTTTTGATTGCACTGTGGTCTGAGAGGCTGTTTGTTATGATTTGCATTCTTTTGCATTTGCTGAGGACTCTTTTAGTTCCAATTATCTGATCATTTTTTTGAATACGTGCTATGTGGCACTGAGAAGAATGTATATTCTGTAGGTTTTGGTTGGAGAGTTCTGTAGATGTCTTTTAGGGTCTGCTTGGTCCAGAGCTAAGTTCAAGTCCTGAATATCCTTGTAAATGTTCTGTCTCATTGATCTGTCTAGTGTTGACAGTGGGATATTAAAGTCTCCCACTATTATTTTGTCTCTTTGTAGGTCTCTAAAAACTTGGCTTTATGAATCTGGGTGCTCCTGTATTGGGTGCATATATATTTAGGATAGTTAGTTCTTCTTGTTGCATTGATCCCTTTACCATTATGTAATGCCCTTCTTTGTCTTTTTTTATCTTTGTTGGTTTAAAGTCTGTTTTACCAGAGACTAGGATTGCAACCCTGCTTTCTTTTTCTTTCAATTTGTAAAAGAGTCAAGACAATGGGTCTTGACTCTTTATCCAGTTTGCCAGTCTGTGTCTTTTAATTGGGGAATTTAGCCCATTTACATTTAAAGTTAATATTGTTAAGTGTAAATCTGATTCTGTCATTATAATGCTAGCTGATTATTTTGCCTGTTAGTTGATGCAGTTTTCTCATGTGTTGATGGTCTTTACAATTTGGTATGTTTTTGCAGTGGCTGGTACCAATTTTTCCTTTTCCTGTTTAGTGCTTCCTTCAGAAGCTCTTGTAAGGCAGGCCTGGTGGTGACAGAATGTTTCAACATTAGCTTGTCTGTAAAGGATTTTATTTCTCCTTCACTTATGAAGCTTAGTTTGGCTGGATATGAAATCTGGGTTGAAAATTCTTTTCTTTAAGAATGTTGAATATTGGCCCCCACTCTCTTCTTGCTCATAGGGTTTCTGCAGAGAGATCTGCTGTTAATCTGATGGGCATCCCTTTGTGGATAACCTGAAATTTCTCTCTGGCTACCTTTCATGGTTTTTCCTTCATTCAACCTTGGTGAATCTGATGGTTATGTCTTGGGGTTGCTCTTCTCAAGGAGTATCTTTGTGTATTCTCTATGTTTCCTAAATTTGAATGTTGGCCTGTCTTGCTAGGTTGGGGAAGTTCTCCTAGATAATATCCTGAAGAGTGTTTTCCAGCTTGGTTCCTTTATCCTTGTCACTTTCAGTTCCATCAGGTCATTTGTGTGCTTCTCTAAACTGGTTATTCTGGTTAGCAGTTCCCATAACCTCTTTTCAAGGTTCTTAGCTTCCTGGAGGAGTTGTGTTCCTTTGGAGGAGAAAAGGCATTCTGGTTTTTGGAATTTTCAGCCTTTTTGTGCTGGTTTTTCCTCATCTTTGGATTTATCTACCTTTGGTCTTTGATGTTGGTGAGGTTTGGATGGAGTTTCTATGTAGATGTCCTTTTAGATGATGTTGATACTATTCCTTTCTGTTTGTTAGTTTTACTTCTTAACAGTCAGGCCTCTCAGCTGCAAGTCTGCTGGAGTTTGCTGGAGGTCTACTCCAGACTCTGTTTATCTGTATCACCAGCAGACACTGCAGAACAGCAAAGATTGCTGCCTATTCCTTCCTCTGGAAGGTTTGTCCCAGATGGGCACCCGCCAGATGCCAGCTAGAACTCTCCTGTATGAGGTGTCTATCAACCCCTGCTAGGAGGTGTCTCCCAGTCAGGAGACACAGGGGTCAGGGACCCACTTGAGGAGACCTTAGCAGAGACCTTAGCAGAGCTCGAGTGCTGTCCTGGGAGATCTGCTGCTTTCTTCAGAGCCAGCAGGCCAGGAATGTTTAAGTCTGCTGAAGCTGAGCCCACAGCCACCCTTCCCCTCAGGTGCTCTGTCCCAGGGAGATGGGGGTTTTATCTATAACCCCCGATTGGGGCTGCTGCCTTTCTTTCAGAGATGCCCTGCCCAGAAAGGAGGAATCTAGAGAGGCAGTCTGGCTACAGCAGCTTTGCTGAGCTGCGGTGACCTCTGCCCAGTTTGAACTTCCAGGCAGCTTTGTTTATATTGTGAGGGGAAAACTGCCTACTCAAGCCTCAGTAATGGTGGATGCCCTTCCCCCCACCAAGCTTAAGTGTCCCAGGTCGACTTCAGACTATTGTGCTGGCAGTGAGAATTTCAAGCCCATGAAACAGCTTGCTGGGCTCTGTAGGGGTGGGATTCACTAGGCTAGACCACTTTGCTTTCTGGTTTCAGCCCCCTTTCCAGGTGAGTGAACGGTTCTGTCTCACTGGTGTTCCAGGCGCCACTGGGGTATGAGAAAAATCTGCAGCTAGCTCAGTGTCTGACCAAACAGCCACCCAGTTTTGTGCCTGAAACCCAGGGCCCTGGGGGCATAGGCACCAGAGGAACTCTGGTCTGTGGGTTGCAAAGAGTGTGGGAAAAGCATAGCATCTGGGCTACAGTGCACCGTTCCTCATGGCACAGTCCTTCACGGCTTCCCTTGGCTAGGGGAGGGAGTTCCCCGACCCTTTGCACTTCCTGCATGAGGTGACACCCCACCCTGTTTCAGGTTGCCCTCTGTGGGCTGCACCCACTGTCTAACCAATCCCAATGAGGTGAGCTGGGTACCTCAGTTGGAAATGCAGAAATCACCCACCTTCTGCATTGATCTCATTGGAAGCTGCAGATTGGAGCTGTTCCTATTTAGCCAACTTGCCAGCCACCCCTGGATCTCATTCTTTTTTTATGGCTGAATAGTACTCCGTTGTGTATATGTACCACATTTTCTTTATCCATTTGTCTGCTGATGGACACTTAGCTTGCTTCCAAATCTTGGTTACTGTACATAGTGCTGCAATAAATGTGGGAGTGCAGCCATCTCTGCAACATACTGATCTTGTTTCCTTTGGATAAATACATATTAGTGGGGTTGGCTTTTGAGGAACCTCCAAACTGTTCTCCATAGTGGTTATATTAATTTACTTTCCTACCAACAGTGTACAAGGGTTATCTGTTCTTCACAGCCTCACCAGGACCCATTATGGCTTCTTTTGGATAAAAGCCATTTTAACTGGGGTGAGATGATATCTCATTGTGGCTTTGATATGCATTTCTCTGATGATCAGTGATGTTTAGCATGTTTTCATATGCCTGTTTACCTTGGATGTCTACTTTGAGAAATTGAAATCTTTTTTCCATTTTTAATTGGATTATGAGAGTTTTTTCCTACTAAGTTGTTTGAGCTGCTTTATATATTCTAGTTATGTCTCTGGTCAGATGGATAGTTTTCAAATGTTTTCTCCCATTCTGTATGTTGTCTATTCATTTTGTTGACTGTTTCCTTTGCTGTACAGAAGCTTTTAAACTTCCATTTATGGTGATACCATTTGTCCATTTATGCTTTCCTTGGCTGTGCTTTGGAGGTATTACTCAAGAAATCTTTCCCCCGACTGATGTTCTGTGTTTTTCTGTGTGCTTACAGTTACAAATGAGTTTTGTACTTACCTTTAGATGATCTCTTACTGCTCATTAATGTTCTTTTCTTTCTGATTGAAGTTCTCTCTTTAGCACTTCTTTTTTTTTTGTAGGACAGATCTGGTATTGATGAAATCCATCGGCTTTTATTGGCCTGGGCAAGTCTTTGTTCTCCTTCATTTTTGAAGGATATTTTCACTGGATATACTATTCTTGAGTAAAAGTTTTTTTTCCTTAGCAGTTTAAATGTCATGCCACTCTCTCCTGTCCTATTAGGTTTCCACTGAAAAGTCTGATGCCAGACATTTTGGAGCTTCATTGTATGTTATTTGTTTCTTTTCTTTTGCTGCTTTTAGGATCCTTTCTTTATCCTTGACCTCTGGGAGTTTATTAAGTGCCTTAAGGTAGTCTTCTTTGGGTTAAATTTGCTTGGTGCTCAATAACCTTCCTATACTTGGATGGTGATATCTTTCTCTAGGTTTGGGAAGTTCTCGTTATTACCTCTTTGAATAAACTTTCTACCCCTATCTCTTTCTGTATCTTCTCTTTAAGGTCAATAACTCTTAGATTTGCCCTTCTGAGGCTATCTTCTAGGTCCTATAGGCATGCTTCATTGTTTTTTATTCTTTTTTCATTGTTTTTATTTTTTGAGACGGAGTTTCGATCTGTCACCCAGACGGGAGTGCAATGGTGCAATGTCAGCTTACTGCAACCTCTGCCTCCCAGGTTCAAGTGATTCTCCTGCCTCACCTGCCTCAGCCTCCAGGGTAGCTAGGATTACTGGTGCCCGACACCACGCCTGGCTAATTTTCAGTGTTTTGTTTTGTTTTGTTTTAAGGCGCAGTTTCATTCTTGTTGCCCAGGCTGGAATGCAGTGGTGCGATCTTGGCTCATTGCAACCTTCGCCTCTTGGGTTCAAATGATTCTCCTGCCTCAGCCTCCCAAGTAGCTGGGATTACAGGCATGTGCCACCATGCCCAGCTAATTTTGTATTTTTAGTAGAGACGAGGTTTTGCAACCAGGTCAGGCTGGTCTCGAACTCCCAACCTCAGGTGATCTGCCTGCCTTGGCCTCTCAAAGTGCTGGGATTACAGGTGTGAACCATTGTGCCCAGCCAAATTTTGTGTTTTTAATAGAGATGGCATTTCACCGTGTTGCCCAGGCCAGTCTTAAACACCTGACCTCAGGTGATCCACCTGCCTTGGCCTTCCAAAGTATTGGGATTACAGGCATGAGGCACCGTGCCTGGCCTATTCTTTTTTATTGGTCTCCTCTGACTGTGTATTTTCAGATAACCTGTCTTCAAGCTCACTGATTCTTCTGCTTGCTCAATTCTCCTGTTGATGCTGATGCATTCTTCACTGCATCAATTGAATTTTTCAACTCTGGAATTTCTGCTTGATTTTTAAAAGTTATTTTAATCTCTTTGTTAAGTTTATCTGATAGGATTCTGAATTCCTTCTCTGTGTTATCTTGAATTCATTGAGCTTCTTCAAAACAGCTGGTTTGAATTCTCTATCTGAAAGGTCACATGTATCTGTTACTTCAGGATTGGTCACTAGTCCTTTATTTAGTTTGTTTGGTGAGGTCATGGTTTTCTGTATGTTCTTGATGCTTGTGGCATTGAAGAGTTACGTATTTCTTATAGTCTCTGTAGACTGGGCTTGTTTGTACCTGTCCTTCTTGGGAAAGTTTTCTAACTATTCAAGGAGCATTGAGTTGTTGTAATCTAAATCTTTGGTTACTATAGCTATAGCTGCATTAGTGGAGGCATCCCAAGCCCAGTAATGCTGTGGCTCTTGCTGAATTGCAGAGATACTGTCTTGGTGGTCTTGGGTAAGATCTGGGAGAATTTCCTGTATTACCACGCAGAGACTCTTGCTCTCTTCCCTCACTTTTCCCCAAACAAATAGAGTCTCTCCAAATTCAGCAAAGTACTGGGTCTCACTCTAGGCCCACAGCTACCACTACTTGGTTACTGCCAATATTCACTCAAAGCCAAGGGCTCTTCCATCTGCAGGTAGCAAATCCAGCCCAGTTTGAGTCCTTCCCTTCAGGACAGCAAGCTACTCCCCAGCCTGCAGCAGATCCCAGAATGCCATCTGGGAGCCAGGGCCTACTGTCAGGAACTTTAGGAATCTACTTGGTTCTCGATTCTACACCAGCTGAGCTGGCACCCAAGCTGTAAGACAAAATCCTTCCCACTCTTCCCTCTTTTTTCCTCAAGCAGAAGGAGTCTCTCCCTGTAGCAAGTACTGCCTGGCTATAGCTGATACTCACTCAAGGCCCAAAGGCCCTTCAGTCAGCTTGAGGTGAATGTTGCCAGGTTTAGGACTCTCCCGTCAAGGCAGTGGGCTCCGCTTTAGCCCAGGGCAGGTCTAGAAATGCCATCCAGAAGCCAAGTCTTGGAACTGGGGACCCGAGGAGACTTTTTTTTTTTTTTGCGATGGAGTTTTGCTCTTATTACCCAGGCTGGAGTGCAATGGCACGATCTTGGCTCGCCGCAACCTTTGCCTCCTGAGTTCAGGCAATTTTCCTGCCTCAGCCTCCTGAGTAGCTGGGATTACAGGCACGCGCCACCGTGCCCAGCTAATTTTTTGTATTTTTAGTAGAGATGGGGTTTCACCATGTTGACCAGGATGGTCTCAATCTCTTGACCTCGTGATCCACCCGCCTTGGCCTCCCAAAGTGCTGGGATTACAGGCTTGAGCCACCGCGCCCAGCCAAGACTTCTTGGTTCTCTACCCCACTGTGGCCAAGCTGGTGGCCAAGCTGGTGCCCAAACTGCAAAAAAAGTTCCCTTTACTCTTCCTTCTCCCTACCTCAAGCAGAGGAAGTCCCTCCCTGTGGCCACCATAGCTTGGAATGCACTGGGTCATACCTGAAGCCAGCACAGCCCTGGCTCTTCCCCAAGTCCCATGGTGAGTACTGCCTGAATGCTGCTGATGTATATTCAGGGCCCAGGTTCCCTTTAGTTATCAGGTGATAAATCCTTCCAGGACTGGGTCCTTCCCTTTAAGGCAGTACATTGCCTTCTGGCCCCAGGTGTGTCAAAAATGTGATCAGGGATCTGGGGCTTGGAAAGGGGACCTTGGGACTCTGCCTGGTGCTCTGTCCTACTGTGGCTGAGCTGGTATCCAGGTTGCAAGACAAAGTCCCCTTTGCTTTTCCATCTGCTCTCCTCAAGCAGGAAAGAGTCTCTCCTGGAGCTGTGAGCTGCACTTCCTGGGATTGGGGTAGGGGTGATGTAAGCACTTCCTTGGCTCCTGGCTGGTATCTCACTAGGTCCTGTGTACCCTAACTGCACTGACTCCAAGCCCAGCATAGTACCAGGACTTGCCCAGGAATTGCAGTCCTTGTGGCCTAGACTGCCTTTCAAACCCTAGAGTGCTTTAGCCTGCCATGGTGGGGCTTGCTTGAACTCAGATTTTGACCAACGGGATGGGCAGTTCCCCTCTGGCTAGGGCTGATCTAACTGCTCTCTCTGTGAGTACTGGCTGAATTCTGCCCCATGTTGCTTTCAGCTGTGGCAGGCAGCACTGAGTTCTAACGCAAAGTCCCACAATCACTGCATTCTCCCTCCCACAAGCATAGATTCTCTCTCCACACCATGTGGCTGCTGCCAAGAGATGGAGGAATGGTGGTATTGGCAATTTAAGGCTGTGTTTCCTATTTTCTTCAGTGCCTTCAGTGATACGTAGTTAAAACCAGGTACGTGATCTCTCACCCAATGTTTGGTTATGAAGGTTCTTTCTTGTGTGGATAGTTGTTCAATTTGGTGTTTGTTCCTGTGGGTTATAAGGGGGAAATGATGGCAGGAGAGTTCTGTTAAGCCTGTTGGTATACCTCTTCCCAAAAAGGTACTTTTAAATGCAAAAGTCCAGTTTATAGGGTTGCCTGATTAAGTTTTAAGTTTTCCCTCACACTGAAATTTGTGTTATTTTTTAAAAATAAATACATGTTATATGAACAGTCAACATATATTTGAACCACTGTGGTAAAGAACAGTACAGGCTTTGGAAACAGAAAAATCTGAGTATGGATCCTGGCTTTTTAAAACCTATTATTTATGCCTCTCTCAGTTTTCTCATCAGAAATAGGAGTTATTTATGCCTATCGTACCAGGGACATTAGGGATAGAGATATAGAGATAATATTGACAAACTATGTAGCACATAATAGGTAACCAATAAATGTGACAGGTATTTTCTTTTTCTTTTCTTTTCTTTTTCTTTTTTTTAAAGACAGTCTCACTCCTGTCAGCCATGCTGGAATGCAGTACTGCAGTCATGGCTCACTACTGCCTTGACTTCCTGACCTCCCGCCTCAGCCCCCTGAGTAGCTGGGACTACAGGCATGTGCCATGTCGCCTAGCTAGTTTTGGTATTTTTTTCTGGAGATTGGGTTTTGCCATGTTGCCCAGGCTGACCTCAAATTCAGGCTCAAGCAATTGTTACCCACCTCATCCTCCCAAAGTGCTGGTATTACAGATGTGAGCCACAGTCCCAGCTGAGGTATTTTCAAGTACACACATAAATAGATTATACTGATAAAAGAAACAGTGTAAGAGACCATAGTAATCATGAACTCGTATACCTAACCTAGTTTCAAAATATATGTTCAAAAGGTTAGCTAATTGCATTAGTTTCAAAATATGTGTTCAAAAGGTTAGCTAATTGCATGTGCGTATGATCCTATATCCCACAAATACAGAACATTTAAGTCACAAAGGAAATACAAGGAACATTGTTGTAGTCTCACCATCTATTCATGCTCTTATTTTATCTTTTAAATTTTGCCATGTCAGTAGTTATGTTCCTTTTTAAATTTTACATATTCATTTGTTCCTTCTCCCTTTTTTCTTGATTAATCTTGCCAGTGGCGGCTTAATATTATTATTTTAGCAAACCAACGTTTGGCTTTGTTAATCCTCTCTATTGAATCTTTATTTTCTATTTTATACATTTTAGTTCCTATAGTTATTGCTTTCCTCTCTTTACTTTGATACTTTTCTTTCTGGTTTGTTGTTGTTATCTTGCTTTGTTGCCAAGGCTGGTCTTGAACTCCTGGCCTCAAGTGATCCTCTTGCCTTAGCCTGCCCAAGTCCTGGGATTAGAGATGTGAGGCACCGTGCTCAGCCATCTTTCTTTCTTTAAAGCTATATTTACCTCAGAATTTTAATTTTCCTATATCTTACAATTTTCTTTTAAAACAGCTTTATCAAGATATACTTTATGTATTATGAGACTCATTTCAAGTATATGTCAGTGATTTTTAATTATTACTGAGTGGCACTACCATGTCCATAAATCAATTTTAGAACATTTTCATTCCCTCAGTAAGCTTTCTTATGCCCATTTGCAACTTTGTTCCCAACTACTAATCTACTTTTTTTCCGTATGAATTTGTATTCTCTGGACATCTATAAATACAATCATACAATATGTGCTCTTTTCATGTCTAGCTTCTTTCACTTCATTTAATGTTTTTCAGGCTTATCCATGATGGGGCTTGTATCAGGAGTTCTTTCCTTTTTATAAATGAATCCATTGTATGAAGATGCATACATTTTATGTAGTATTTTCATTATCATTCAATTTCAGTTATTTAAAAATTTTCATTCCATCTTGTGTGACTCATGGCCATGAGTGATTTTGAAATGTGTTACTGAATTGCCAAATTATGGAAATAGAAAAATTCATCTTTTTGTTAACTAAATTGCATCATGGTCAGAGAATGTGTTCTTATGACACTGATTCTTTGAATTATTAGAACTTTTTCTTTATGGAATAACAAGTAGCCATATTTTGTAAATATTTCATGTTGCTTGAGAAGAATGTATAGTCAAACTGTTGAATAGGAGCCTATTTATATCTGTTAAATCAAGCTTGTTACGTGTGTTGCTCTACGTCTTCTATATCTTTACTAATTTTTGTTTACTTGTTGAGAAATGTGTTTTAAAATCTTTCACTGTGAAATTGGATTTTCAGCTTTGTCCTGTAGTTTTTTACTTGATAAATTTTGAGAATTTGGGGGTAGAGGACATATACAAGTTTAGAATTTTTATATCTTTTTGGTGAATTAATTTTTTATTGTTATACAGTGAACCCTTCTGGCTTTAATAATGCTTTTTGAGGCCAGGTGTGGTGGCGCACTCCTGTAATCCCAGCACTTTGGTAGGCCGAGGCAAGTGGATAACCTGAGCCCAGGAGTTCAAAACCAGCCTGGGCAACATGGCGAAATCCCACCTTTACAAAAAATTAGCCAGGTGTGGTGGCATGCACCTGTAGTCCCAGCTACTCCAGAGACTTAGGGAGGAGGATCAGTTGAGCCTGGTAGGTCGAGGCTGAAGTGAGCCAAGACTGCTCCACTTTACTACAGCATGGTTGACAGTGAGAACCTGTCTCAAAATAATAGTAATAATGAATTTTTGGCTTAAAGTCTCCTTTATATGATATTAGTAGAGCATAATTAGCTTTGTTTTATTAAATAATATCCTTTCAGTTTTCCCATGTCCTTTTTTTTTTTTTTTTTTTTTTTGAGACAGAATCTTGTTCTGTTGTTGAAGCTGGAGTACAGTGGCATGATCTCGGCTCACTGCAACCTCTGCCTCCCAGCTTCGCCCTCTCGAGTAGCTGGGATTACAGGCGCCCACCACCACACCTAGCCACTTTTTGTGTTTTTAGTAGTGATGAGGTTTTGCCATGTTGGCCAGGCTGGTCTTGAACTGCTGACCTCAGGTGATCTGTCTGCTTCAGACTCCCAAAGTGCTGGGATTACAGGTGTGAGCTACCATGCCTAGCCCTTACCATGTTCTTCTAAGTGAGATATGTCTCATAAACCAGATTTAGCTGATTTTTTTTTAGTCCAGTATGTCAACTTGTTATTCTTTTAACTTCTGAGTTTAGTCCATTTACGTGTATTGTCACTATATTTGGACCCATATTTCTGTCCATTGGTTTTGTACTTCCACTCCCATTCTTTGGTCTCCTGTTTGGCTCATTTTGAATTTTTTTTTTCATTTGTTTAAGAAGTTTTCTTCATGTTTCCCCACTCCCGCCATTTACTGATTTGAAAGTTATACATTTTGGCTGGGCACAGTGGCTCACGCCTGTAATCCCAGCACTTTGGGAGCTGAGGCAGGTAGATCACGAGGTCAAGGGATCGAGACCATTCTGGCCAACGTGGTGAAACCCTGTCTCTACTAAAAATACAAAAATTAGCTGGGCATGGTGGTGCACGCCTGTAGTCCCAGCTACTCAGGAGGCTGAGGCAGGAGACTTGCTTGAGCCAGAGTCAGAGATTGCAGTGAGCCGAGATAGTCCCACTGTACTCCACCCTGGCAACAGAGTGAGACTCTGTCTCAAAAAAAAAAGTTAAACATTTTATTTCTATTTCTGATTTTTCTAATATTCTACAAATTAGAACATCATTCTTGTTTTATAAAAAAAATTTTTACCCATATTCTTCCTGTCTTAACTATTTCTTTCTGTATTTCAGATCTTTATTGTGAGTTCATTTTCTTTTTTCCTTGACTGCATCCTTTAGTTCACTTTTTTTTTTTGAGATAGAGTCTTGCTCTGTTGCCTAGGCTGGGGTACAGTGGCGCAATCTTGGCTCACTATGACTTCTTCCTCCTGCGTTCAAGTGATTCTCCTGTCTCAGCCTCCTGAGTAGCTGGGATTACAGGTGTCCATGTCACCATGCCTGCTAATTTTTGTATTTTGTGTAGAGACAGAGTTTCCCATGTTGGCCAGGCTAGTCTTGAACTCCTGGCCTCAAGTGATCCACCCACCTCAGCCTTCCAGAGTGCTGGGATTACAGGTGTGAGCTGTCACGCCCTGCATCTTCTGTTGTTTTCTGCCTTCTCTGGTTGCTGTAGAGAAATCTTCAGTTAGGCTAATTATTTTTCCTTTATAGTGAATTCAACTTGTCTGTTTGACTGCTTTTAGGATGTGCTCTTTGTTTTTGGTATTCTGCCCTTTCAGTACAGTATCTATGTGTAATTTTTATTTAATAAATGTATAATTTTTATTTAATTTTTGCTGGTATAAATTGTATTTCTTATATTTGTGTCTTTTACTAGTTCTGGAAAATGCTCAAACTTTTTTTCTTTTTAGTGTGATAAAATATGCATGACTCAATGATTATCTTTAAAAATATTCCCTGTCCTCCATTTTCTCTATTTTCTGCTTCCAGAACTCTAATAAGCTTAGGGTGGACCTTGTCATTAATTCCTCATATATTTTAACTTCTGTTTCATATTTTCATCCCCCTTTCCTGCTACACTACATTGTTTTTCAGATTTGTTTCTCACTAATTGTCTCTTCTTGCATCTAATCTACTATTTAATGTATACACTAAGAATTCTTTCCCCCAAACAACTATACTTTTTATTTATAAAAGTTCTATTCGTTGTTTTATAAATTTGCTTAGTCAATTTTGTAGTCCCTTGCTCTTTCTTACTTTTTGACTCACATCCATATCTAAAAATACAAATATTTGAAGTTCTTAGGGGGTCTAAATCTATTTTTTCCCCTAATGTTCTTTTGGTAGCTTGTTTCTTTAGCGATTTGTGAATACCAGACAGAATTTTTTGTTAAAGAAAATTCATATTGCCTCTTTCCAGAGTCAAGGAATACTCACAGCCTGGTGACCACTTTAACCCTCTTCCAGAGCCTTTAGTTTAACGTAGGAATTGTGGGTTCAGCTCAGTTTCCTTGTGTTTGCCAAGGGCCTTGTCTGGCAGTGTCAGCAAAGGCATTGCCCAGAGCATACCCACCTTTCTTCTTTGCTTGCTGCTTCTCTCTCCTGGCTCTGGTTTCAGCTTACATTTTCTTTTGTTTACTTCTAACAAGTCCAGCAGTGCATTAAACCTATATTGTATGTAGAGAAGCCAGGAGAGCAGAGAAAAAGTATATTTTATAGATTTAGTAAGGATTTTTTTTTTTGCAAGGGAGGGTGCTTCTGAGTATCTAGCCTACTAAATTTCTGGGTAGCATTTTCCATTAGCCGTATTGATACGAACATTTTGAATATATTCAGTGCCCCCGAGACCAAAAGAACACTAGCACTACTTGTAGAAATGAAAACTGGGACAAATTTTCTGAAGAATGTAAACATTCCAGACTTTGAGTAATTTTACTTTAAGAACTCTACTGAGGTACATGAGCAGAGCATGCAAGACAGTTGCGTAGGTACACACATGGCAGTGTGCTTTCTTTTCTTCTCCCCTTCACCCACATTTGGCATTTCTCCCCAGGCTATCCCTCCCCACCTCCCCCTCCCACTGGCCCTCCCCTTTTCCCCCCAATAGACCCCAGTGTTTAGTACTCCCCTTTCTGTGTCCATGTGTTCTCATTTTTCATCACCCGCCTATGAGTGAGAATATGCGGTGTTTCATTTTCTGTTCTTGTGTCAGTTTGCTGAGGATGACGTTCTCCAGATTCATCCATGTCCCTACAAATGACACAAACTCATCATTTCTGATTGCTGCATAATATTCCATGGTGTATATGTGCCACATTTTTCCAATCCAGTCTATTATCAATGGGCATTTGGGTTGATTCCAGGTCTTTGCTATTGTAAACAGTGCTGCAATGAACATTCGTGTACATGTGTCCTTATGGTAGAACGATTTATAGTCTTTTGGATATATACCCAGTAATGGGATTGCTGGGTCAAATGGAATTTCTATTTCTAAGGCCTTGAGGAATCGCCACACCGTCTTCCACAATGGTTGAACTAATTTACACTCCCACCAACAGTGTAAAAGTGTTCCTTTTTCTCCACATCCTCTCCAGCATCTGTTGTCTCCAGATTTTTTAATAAAAAATTAAAAAAAAAACAAAACTATAATTTAGGAATTAAAAAAAAAAAAACATAGATTTGTATTTATTTTCAAAATGTTATACAATAATTATGCATAATATTTCTATTCAGAAAATGTATATGTTGTTTGTATTGTTATATATGTATATGAGAAAATTACAATTATGCTTCAAACACATAGCAAAAATAAGAGATGGAAATGAATATACATGTAATAGTGACTGTGTGTATACAATATAACTAGCGGAAGGGATCCTTCTATTTCTGGAGTTTTTTTCTCATTTTGTAAAATGAGCAAGTACTGATTTCAAAATAACGCAAGAACTTTGTTTTTAAAAAATAAATACCAAATTGAATTAATTGAAATACAAAAAAAAAAAAAAAAAAGAACTCTACTGAGGAAATAATTTGAAATGCCCTCAAAGATTTATGCTCTGAGATATTCACTCAAATGGTGTTTCATAAAATGGAACAAAACTAAGCCTTTGTGCTAGACCATTCTCACTTATCTGCCTATCTTAATTCCAATGTCATGTGTTTGTAACATTAAAATAAAATGAAACCAAACTACATGAATCTATACCAAAAGCACTGTAAGGTAAAGCAGATCATTATTGAAAATTTCTGAGGAAGAGAGAGGAGGGAGGTTACCTTTCATCTTATCCAACAACATTTCCTTAAAGATCCTTTAACACATCTCTCCATTCCCCAAACTCTATTTCTGCAGCCTACAACCTTCCGTGCTGTGACTCTGCCTCTGCATCAGCAATTCCTATTCCGTTCCCCACAACCAGGATTATTCTTCTCACTTCTTTCTCTGGCCACCTCTGGAATCTTTTCCATTCCTAGATTTTCTCCTCTGTTTTTTCCCTCCTATGTTCAACTAAAATCTTTACTGATAAAGTCCATTTGAAAATTTTTAAATCTTCTGTATATTTCTAACCGTTTTATATTATGTATTTGAACTTATAACCTAATTCATCCTTTAGCTTCCTTATTGTAAGGTTAAATAACCCTGATTTGCTTAAATATTTCTTTTGAATTTGTTTTCTTTTTAATTACTTTGGCTGTTTTTATGTTTTTTTTTTTTTTTTACTTTTTCCATATTATTTTATAGTAGCCCAAACTGAACATAGAATTTTAATAATAGTGTAATAGAGCTATTACTTTCTTGTCCTTAGATGTATTACATTCTTTAAGCTCTCTATACAGCAACACTGTCCACCTTTGTATGTAGGAGAAATTTACATTTCATTTTTTTAAATGGCCCTAATAATAGTTGAATATGTTAGAAAGTATAAAAATCATGTACTTTTTTTGTCTCTGTGTGTGCCTATGTTGAGTAACAAATGACATAGAGATGGTATCCAATGTATACAAAATGGATCATATAGAAAAACTGACTCAAAAACTGGTTCCCATTGTTGCAGTAGGGCATAATTATTTTATTTTTGTCTTGATATATAGGCTTAAAACTTGGAAGTAATTTTTTAGTAGAGTTTTGCCTCTGTAGGATTTGGTTTGTATGTTTGACTTTCTAAATGTTTAAAACATTTAAAAACACAAGACAATGCTGTTTTTTGATCAAAAAAGAGTATGCTATCTTTTGGCATGTGTATGATCTTTCTTTTCCTATGAGATCACTACTACTCAAGCTCTAGCTTAAGTAAGAAATGTGAAGATGCTGCTTATTGTTATGCCGTTTTTAAAAGAATAAAGAAGCCTTTGAATTAAAAGTAGACCATATCCTTAATAGCCCCATGTAGAAGAATGAACCTGAACTCCCATCTCTTACCATATACAAAATCAACTCAAAATAGATCAAGGACCTAAATGTAAGACCCAAAGCTATTAAAATATGAGGGAAAAACCTATGGAAAATGTTCCTGGACATTTTTCTAGACAAAGAATTTATGACTAAGACCTCAAAAGCACAGAGAACAAAACCAAAAATAGACAAAAGGGACTTAATTAAAATAAAAAGCTTCTGAACAGCAAAATAAATTATCAAGAGAGTGCAGCTACAGTCTCTTCAGTGGGATAAATAGTTGAAAACTATGAATCCAACAAGGGACTAATATCTGGAATATAGGAGGGATTCAAATAATTCAAGAAAAATAAACGTTAAAAAGTGGGCAAGGCTGGGCGCAGTGGCTCATGCCTATAATCCCAGCACTTTGGGAGGCCGAGGTAGGCAGGAGTTTGAGACCAGCCTGACCAACATGGTGAAACCCCGTCTCTACTAAAAATACAAAAATTAGCTGGCTGTGGTAGCACACACCTATAGTCCTAGCTACTCAGGAGGCTGAGGCAGGAGAATCGATTGAAACTAAGAGGTGGAAGTTGCAGTGAGCTGAGATTGCACCATTGCACTCCAGCCAGGGTGACAGAGTGACACTTCGTCTCAAAAAAAAAAAAAAAAAAAAGTGGGCAAAGGACATGAATAGACATTTCTCAAAAGAAGACAGAACGATGGTGAACAGGTATATGAAAAAGTGCTAAACATCACTCATCATCAGGGAAATGCAAATCAAATCCACAATAAGATATAAGCTTCCCCAGTCAGAATGGCTATTAAAAAGACAATAACAGATACTAGTGAGGACGCAGAGAAAAGAGAGCTCTTACACACTATTGGTAGGAATATAAACTATGAAAAAATACTATGAAATGCGGCTACTGTGAAAAACAGTATCGAGATTTCTCAGAAAATTAAAAATAGAATTATCATTTGATCCAGCAATCCTCTAATGGTTATCTACCCAAAGGAAAAGAAATTAATATATCAAAGTAATACCTGCACTTCCATGATTATTCCATCAGTATTCACAATAGCGAGGATATGGAATCAACCCTAAGGGTCCATCAGTGGATGAATGGATAAAGAAAAAGTAGCATATATACACAATGGAATACTATACACCATAAAAAGAATGAGATCCTGTTATTTGCAGCAACATGGATGGAAATGAAGGTCATTATCTTAAGTGAAATAAGCCAGGCACAAGAAGACAAATATCACATATTCTCACTTATATGTGGGAGCAAAACATTTTGATCACATGCAGGTAGAGAGTAGAAAAATAGATGACAGAGACTGGGAAGGGTAAGTGGTGGGGAGATTGAAGAGGATGAAGAGAGGTGAGTTAAAAGGTACGAAGAAACAGTTAAATAGAAGGAATATATTAGTGTTTGATAGCAGACCACAGTTATTATACTTAACATAAATGTATTATACTCAGATGACAAATACCCTAAATACCCTGACTTGACCACTACTCATTATATACATGTAACAAAATTTAACATATACCTCACAAATATGTACAAATATTTAAAAGTAAACTATATCCTTGATCAGGCATGGTGGCTCACACCTGTTATCCTGGCACTTTGGGAGTCCAAGCCCAGAAGTTCAAAACTAGCCTGGGCAACATAGTGAGACCTTGTTCTACAAAAAATTTTAAAAAATTATTCAGGCATGGTGACACACCCTATAGTCCCAGCTACTTGGGAGGAGTCCTAGTTACTGAGGTGGGAGGATCTCTTGAGCCTGAAAGGTAGAAGCTATAGTGAGCTATATGTCCAGCCTGGGCAACAGAGCAAGACCCTTTCTCAGAAAAAAAAAAAAAGTAGACCAGATCCTTAATCACAATAGCTAAAATATGATATGGAATCAATGTAAGTGTTCATCAACAGATGAACAGATAAAGATAATTATGGTATGTGTACACAATGGAATACTATTCAGCCTTCTTCAAAAAGAAGGAAATTCTGTCATTTGTGACTAAGTGAATGAACCCAGAGGACATCATGCAAAGTGAAGTAAGCCAGACACAGAAAGACAAATACCAACTTACATGTGGAATCTAAAAAGTTGAACTCATAGAAGCAGAGAATAGAGTGAGTGGTAGGTAGTTGTGGAGAAGGCACTGAGGACATGTCTGAAGGATACAAAATTTCAACTAGACAGGAGGAATAAGTTCAAAAGATCTATTGTAAAACATGGTGACTGTATTTAATAACAATATATTCTTGGAACGATCCAAGATGGCCGATCGCTAACATCCCGGAATTGCAGCTCTCAGGGAAGGTGCGGAGAACTAGAGGACGCCACACTTTCAGACAAATTCTGGTCGCTCATGGAGCAGAAGATCCCCCAGTGGAGGAAACACACGGGTGGCCAGCGCGACTCTCATGGCTGGCCCAGCGGTTCCGCCGGCACTTCGGCGCAGCAGCTCTCGGAGCAGAGTAAACAGGTTCGGAGGACCTGCACAGGTCCCCAGCAGGACACCAGAGCCCGGCAGTGGCTGTGACGGCACCTCAGCGTGGCAGCACTTGGCGCAGAGTAAACAGGACCAGTTCCCCTTCTGACCGAGGTTTGGAGGTCCGGGAAGGCAGAGTCCCCTACTAAGGACACAAGAAGGAAGCCAGACAGGAGAATCCTGGGCAGAAAAGCACCATCAGTTTTAACGCCGCTGCTCTGGCCCTGGGAACTAACAACCTGGACGTCCACTCAAGAGACCTAATCTGAAAGTTGGTAATTTCAAAGACGACAGGAGGATAAATTTACAATGATGGGAAGAACCAGCGTAAAAAAGCTGAGAATACTCAAAGTCAGAACGTCTCTCTCTCTAAAGATGATCACAGTTCCACATCAACAATGGAACAAGGCTTGATGGAGAACGAGCGCATCCTGATGACAGAATCACTCTTCAAGGAATGGATAATAACAAACTTTGGTGAGTTAAAAGACCATGTTGTAGCCCAACGTAAAGAAACTAGGAACTTTGAAAAAAGGTTTGATGAACTCCTATTGAGAATAGACAACTTAGAGAGGAGTATGAGTGAAATAATGGAACTGAAGAATACAATACAGGAACTCCGAGAAGTATGCACAGGTTTAAACACTCGAATTGTTCAAGCAGAATAAGGGATATCAGAGGTCAAAATCCAACTTAATGAAATAAAACGTGAAGAAAAGATTAGAGAAAAAAGGATAAAAAGGAATGAGCAAAGTCTCCAAGAAATGTGGGACTATGTGAAAAGACCAAATTTACGTTTGATAGGTGTACCTGAATGTGACAGAGAGAATGAATCCAAGCTGGAAAATACCCTTCAGGATATTATTCAGGAAAATTTTCCTAAACTAGCAAAGCAGGTCAACATTCAACCCCAGGTAATACAGAGAACACCACAAAGATATTCCTCAAGAAGAGCAACCCCAAGGCACATAATCGTTAGATTCACCGGGGTTGAAACGAAGGAGAAAATACTAAGGGCAGCCAGAGAGAAAGGTCAGGTTACCCACAAAGGCAAGCCTATCAGACTTATAGCAGATCTCTCAGCAGAAACTCTACAAGCCAGAAGAGAGTGGGGGCCAATATTCAACATTCTCAAAGAACAGAACCTTCAGCCCAGAATTTCATATCCAGTCAAACTAAACTTCACAACTGAAGGAAAAATAAAATCTTTTATGAACAAGCAAGAACTCAGAGATTTTATTACCACCAGGCCTGCTTTACAAGAGCTTCTGAAAGAAGCATTACACACAGAAAGAAACAACCAGTATTAGCCTTTCTAAAAATACACCAAAAAGTAAAGAGCACCAACATAAAGAAGAATTTACACCAACGAATGGATAAAACAGCCAGTCAACATCAAATGGCAGTAACCCTAAATTTAAATTGACTAAATCCCCCAATCAAAAGACACAGCCAAAACCCAACGGCATGTTACATCCAGACCTGTTTCACATGCAAGAATACACAAAGACTCAAAACAAAGGGATGGAGAAAGATTTACCAACCAAATGGAAAGCAAAAATAAATAATAAATAAATAAAAAGCAGGAGTTGCAATTCTCGTATCAGATAAAATAGATTTTAAAGCAACAAAAATATAGTGGTAAAAGGATCAATGCAACAACAAGAGCTAACGATCCTAACACCCAGATACGAGACTTAGATTCAATGAGACAGAAAATTAATAAGGATATCAAGGACTCGAACTCAGATCCGGAACAAGTAAACTTAATAAATATTTATAGAGCTCTCCACTTCAAATACACAAAATATACAATTTAGGCAATACCACACCACACCTACCCATAAGTTTAAATGAAACATTGATTGGCCATTATTAATACCCAATTTTTTTCAAAATAAAGCAATATTTCCATTTACTCTCTTTCTTTTCCTCTTTCTTCCTCTCCTTTACTTATTTTTTTTTTCTTTCTTTCTCTCAAAAAAAAAGAAATCAACTTGTAAACCTCTAGATCGAGGTCGGCAATGTCTCTCTCATTGCTTGATTCCCTTCCTTCCCTTCCCTCCCTCCCTCCCTCCCTCCCCGCTTCCTCCCTTCCTTCCTTCCTTCATCCCTTCCTTCCTCCCTACCGTCCTTCTTCTCTCCCTTCCTGCCTTCCTCCCCCCCCCAAAAAATAAAATAAAATAAAAATAAAAATATATATATATTCTTGAAAATTGTTGAAAGAGGCTGGGCATGGTGGATCACACCTATAATCCCAGCACTTTGGGAGGCAAAGGCAAGAGGATCATTTGAGATCAGGAGTTCAAGACCACCCTGGCCAACATGGCGAAACCACATATCTACTGAAGATACAAAAATTAGCTGGGTGTGGTAGCTACTCAGGAAGCTGAGGCAGGAGAATCGCTTGAACCCCAGAAGTGGAGATTGCATTGAGCTGAGATTGTGCCACTGCACTCCAGCCTGGCTGACAGAGCAAGACTCTGTCTCAAAAACAACAACAACAAATTGTTAAGAGAGTAGTGTTCTCACCACAAAAAGTAATATGTGAGGTAATACAAATGTTAATTAGCTAAATTTAGCCATTTCACAATGTATTACATATATCAAAACAATATGCTGTATGCGATAAATTATATATTTTTGTCAATTAAACAATAATAAAATCATAGACCATATTCATTCACTGTAAGATAAACATCCATTGTGTCAGAGTGTCAGGACATGTAGATCAGGTGGAACAAATATAAAATGGCCTATCAGAGAGCATAGAATAAGAACAGGTCCACCAAGGAAGGAACAGACTTTGGAATGTGAAAACTTAAATTTCAAGGGGACAGAGACTTAATAGAGCACCTGAATACCTCTCATGTTATATTGATATATTTATGTGTGTGTGTATATATACACACACACACACACACACACATATACACACAAATGCGATTTTTATATATAAGATAATTTAAATTTTTATGTTTCCCTTTTGTATGTTTTAGACTCTGATTTGGTCAATTGAACACTTGACCTAATGATAAAATATTACAGTAAATGTTCTTGCTGAATTTCTTCTTGTTCAACTTTTCTTTTATGTGCTTTTGTTTTAGCAAACAAAGATCACAAGGAAAAACATTCTCAGATGAGAGACTTTAGAGCACCTCAGTTTTCTAACTCTGAAAATGGTAAGAAATAATCATTTCACTCTCTATATAAATGATTCTTTAAAATTCTTCAATTTTCATTTAATATTTATTTCCTTAACATTAGAAACTGTCTCAGTCTCTACATAAGAATGCAATGATGTGTCTCTACTTTGTAGCATATCACAATGGAAATTAAATCTTTGTTCTGTATGTTTGGGCCCTATCAGAATGTATCTATATAACCAGGACAGCTAGGGCTGTGTCCTTTTTTCTTTCCTGTATCTCGACCATCAGCAGTATAGGCACTGAGTAGATATTTGTTGAATGAATGAATGAATGCAATTTTTTGTATTATCAGTGTCATTAGATACTAGCAAAATAGTAAATGTCATTCAACATTAAATAAATTAAAATCACTATTTAAGAAACAAAAGTATATCTCCAACATTCTGGTTTTCTTATCTCTATAATGAGGATCCACGCCTGTAATCCCAGCACTTTGGGAGGCCGAGGCAGGTGGATCACGAGGTCAAGAGATTGAGACCATCTGGTCAACATGGTGAAACCCCGTCTCTACTAAAAATACAAAAAAAAAAAAAAAAATTAGCTGGGCATGGTGGCGCATGCCTGTAATTCCAGCTACTCAGAAGGCTGAGGCAGAATTGCCTGAACCCAGGAGGTGGAGGTTGCGGTGAGCCAAGATCGTACCATTGCACTCCAGCCTGGGTAACAAGAGCGAAACTCCATCTCAAAAAAAAAAAAAAAGAGGATCAAGAGTAAATTAAGGTACTTTCTAAGCATTAAATAACTACCTCGAATATCTTTCTCAAGCAATTTGGCTGTCAGTATTTTCTCCTAGTGTGTCATCTGTCTTGTGACTTTGTTTCTTTAAATTTTTTAAAGTTAAAAATGTTTTAAAGTTTTAAATACAGTCAAATTTGTTAACTTTTCTTTTATTGGATCTGGACTTTAGTCATAGTCAGAAAGCTTTTCCTAAACCCAGATTATAAAAGAATTCTCTTATGCTTTCTTCTGGTATTTATATATAGTATTATTTTTTGCATTTAGATCTTGAATTCATTTGAAGTTAATTCATGTGTACAGTGTTAGCAACGGATCAAATGTTATCCCCTGCTTTTTTTTCCCCCAAATGGCTATCATATATATATATATATGATATATGATATATTATATATATATGGTTTTTTTTTTTTTTCTGAGACAGTCTCGCTCTGTCACCCAGGCTGGAGATCAGTGGCATGATCTCAGCTCACTGCAAATTTTGCCTTCTGGGTTCAAGCAATTCTTTTGTCTCAGCCTCCCAAATAGCTGGGATTACAGGTGTGTGCCACCACGCCCAGCTTTTTAAAAATATTTTTAGTAGAGACAGGATTTTGTCATGTTGGCCAGGCTGGTTTCAAACTTCTGACCTCAAGTGATCCGCCCACCTTGGCTTCCCAAGGTGCTAGGATTACAGGCATGAGCCGCCTCGCCCAACCCTTTAGATATATTTTTAAAATGCTATCTTTGTCCTAGTAATTTGAGGTAACATCTTATATACTACATTTCTGTTTCCACATGGTTGTATTTCTAGACTTTCTTTATATTTCATTGGTGTGTGCATGCAACAGTGCCCCATTGTTTTTTTGTTTGTTTTTTGAGATGGGGTTTTGCTCTTGTTGCCCAGGATGGAGTGTAGTGGCGCGATCTTGGCTCACTGCAGCCTTTGCCTCCCGGGTTCAAGTGATTCTCCTGCATCAGCCTCCCAAGTAGCTCTGATTACAGGCTGAGACACGCCTGGCTAATTTTATATTTTTAATAGAAGCAGGGTTTCACCATGTTGAGCAGGCTGATCTTGAACTCCTGGCCTCAAGTGATCTGCCCACCTCTGCCTCCCAAAGTGCTGGAATTACAGGCATGAGCCACCTTGCCCGGCCCACATAGTTTTAATTATAGAAACTTTCTTGTTGTTTTAATATCTAGTAAGGCTAGAATCCCCCATTTTTAAAATATTATTTTCTTAGCTATTTTTGCCTGTTTATTTTTCAATGTGAATGTAAAATTGTGGAGCTTTCTTAAAAAGCTCATTGATACTTTTATTGTAATCACATTAAATGTGAAAACTGACAGGTTGATCGTGTTGAGACATCCTAATGAAAAACAAGGGACATCTTTCCATTTGTTAAAGTTTACTTGTATATCTTTCAGAGATTTTTTTTTTGTACAGGTTTTGGAACATTTCCTGTTAAGTTTATTTCTATGTATTTTATCTTTCTGGTTGCTATTGTAAATGGGTTTCTTTCCCCATTATATATTTTCATTGGTTATTATTTTATAGATATGAATGCTATTCACTTTTGCATATTAGTTTTATATCCTGGTATATAGCTGAATTCTTTTATTATTTGAGTTATATCATTTGATAATAGAGATCATCTTTTTCTTTATTCTTACCAAAGCATAGATTTCTCCTATGTAATTACATTGGGTACTATCTTCAGAACAATGTTAGCTAGTAGTGAACATTTCCTGGCTTTAGTGGAAATGCCTATAATATTTCTGAACTAAAATGCTGGCTTTGGACCAAGATATATTTCATGATGTTAAAGAAGTATCCATACGTACTTATTTTCTCAAGATTTTTTATTAGGAATGGTTGTTGTTGTTGTTGTTCTTGTTTTGAGTCTCACTGTGTCACCCAGGCCGGAGTGCAGTGGTGTGATCTTGGCTCACTGCAACCTTTGTCTCCTGGGTTCAAGCGATTCTCGTACCTCAGCCTCCCAAGTAGCTGGGATTACAGCTGCATACCACCACACCCGGCTAATAGTTGTTGAATATTGTTGGCAGCTTTTTCAGTTATCTATGCCAGCAATTACTTGCTTTTCCTTATTAAATATATTAATATGATGAACTATAATAAAAGGTTTCCTGATATTATATCATTTTTGCATTCGAGTTGTAGTCCAGCTTTGTCATTTTATATTACTTCGCTTGCTAATATTTTACTACTATATTTGCATTCTTTTTTTTTTTTTTGGGAGATGGAGTTTCAATCTTGTTGCTCAGGCTGGAATGCAAGGCGCGTTCTTGGCTCACTGCAACCTCCATCTCCCAGGTTCGAGCAATTCTCCTGCCTCAGCCTCCTGAGTAGCTGGGATTACAGGTGCATGCCACCATGCCTGGCAAATTTTGTATTTTTAATAGAGACAGGGTTTTACCATATTGGTCAGGCTGGTCTCAAACTCCTGACTTCAGGTGATCCACCCGCCTTAGCCTCCCAAAGTGCTGGGATTACAGGTGTGAGCCACCACGCCCAGCTCTTTTTGCATTCTTTTTTTTTTGAGATGGAGTCTCTCTCTGTCACCCAGGCTGGAGTGCAGTGGCATGATATCTGCTCACTGCAGCCTCCACCTCGTAAGTTCAAGCAATTCTTCCTGCCTTGGCTTCCTGAGTAGGTGGGATTACAGGCACCAGCCACCACACCTGGCTATTTTTTTTTTTTTTAAGTAGAGACGGAGTTTTGCCATATTGGCCATGCTGATCTTGAACTCTTGACCTCAGGTGATCTGCCTGCCTTGGCCTCTCAAAATGCTGCGATTACTTACAGGTGTGAGCCACTGTGCCCAGCCTCTTATTCATGTCTTAATCTATGAAAATGTCTAGGTCTGGTGCTTTCTTGTGTGTATGTGTTTTTTTCTCTCTGTATATAGAAATTAGTCTGTTTAAGCTTTTAATCTGTACTGGGATTTATTTTAGTAAATTATATAAGAAATTATTCAGTCTCTAGACTTCTAAATTTATTTGCAATAGAGCTGTATAAAATTTCTTTTAATTTTTAACAGCTTTATTTAGGTATAATTACCATAAATTTCATGCATTCTAAGTATAACAGTTCATAATTTTTAGTAAATTTAGATTATGCAACCATTACCACAATTGGATATTAGAATGTTTCCATTGCCCCCAAATTATTCTCTCACACTTGTTTTAATCTGATTCACTCCAAGCCAGTAATTAATTAGTAATCTGTTTTTGTCTCTATAAATTTGCCTTTTCTAGACATTTAATATACATGAAGCCAGGCAAAAAGGTAGTCCTTTATTTCTGGCACCTTCCACTTAATGTTTTTTAGTCATCCATGTTGTATATATCAGTAGTATATTACTTTTTGTTGAGCAATAGTATTCAATCATTGTATGGATATACCATCTTATGTTTACTTAACAGTAGATGGACATTTAGATTGTTTATAATTTTTGGCTATTAGAATACCACCACTGGACATTCATGTACTTCTCTTTGTGTGGGCATATGTTGTCTTTTCCCTTGGTTAGATTCCCAGGAGTGGAATTGTGAGGCAGTACGGTAAATTTAACTTCTTAAGGAACTGCCAAACTTTTTCCAACATAATTGCACCATTTTATTTCCATCTGCAAAGTGTAAGGGTTCTAATTTCTCCACATCTTTACCAACATTTGGTATTATCTATATTTTATTTTTTTGAGATGGAGTCTCACTCTGTCACCCAGGCTGGAGTGCACTGGCACCATCTCAGCTCACTGCACCCTCCACCTCCTGGGTTCAAGTGATTGAGTCTCCTGCCTCAGCCTCCTGAGTAGCTGGGATTATAGGCATGCACCACCATGCCCAGCTAATTTTTGTATTTTTAGTAGAGAAGGGGTTTCACCATATTGGCCAGGCTGATCTTGAACTCCTGACCTTAAGTTATCCACTTGCCATGGCCTCCCAAAGTTCTGGAATGACAGGTGTCAGCCATCAGCCACTATGTGCAGTATATTTTAATTAATAGGTATTCTAGAGCTTTTTTTTAAAAAAATTTTTTTTTGAGATGGAGTTTTGCTCTTGTTGCCCAGGCCTGAGTGCAATGGCGTAATCTCAGCTCACTGCAACCTCCGCCTCCCAGGTTCAAGTGATTCTCCAGCCTTGCCTCCTGAGTAGCTGGAATTACAGGCATGACCCACCATGCCTGGCTAATTTTGTATTTTTAGTACAGACAGGGTCTCGCCATGTTGGCCAAGCTGGTCTCAAATTCCTGACCTTAGGTGATCCATCTACCTCAACCTCCCAAAGTGCTGGGATTACAGGTGTGAGTCACCATGCATGGCTATTCTAGTGCTTTTAATTTGTAGCTTCAATTTCCATTTCTTCAGTGACTGATGGTGTTGAGACTCTTTTCATGTGCTATTGGCCATTCATATATCTTCCTTGTTGACAAATCTAATGCCCATTATTAAATTGGGGTTTATCTTATTAAGTTGTAAGAGATTACATATTTTTTGATAAAGTCCTTTATCAGATATATGACTTGTAAATATTTATTCCCAATCTTTTTATTTTCTCAGTTTTGCCTTTGGAAGCACAAAATTCTTTATATTTTATAAGTCCAGTTTGTTATTTTTTTCTTCTTCCAGCTGATTGCTCTATTGAGTTCAGCAATGCCCTGGAGCATAAATTACTCCATGTAATACACCAATCAAATTTGGACTCATTTGAAGAAATAGTTCTCAAGGTCACTGAAATTTGTGATGACCCCAGCTGGCTTTTTTTCCTGGTTCCTTCAGGCAAAGTAGCTGGCCTACAGTTTAGCCTACATGTTTAATGACACTATGAGTCTTCTCCCAGTTGCCTTTTTGTGACAACCTCCACCGTTTTGAGAGCATCCTTAGGGTTGAACTTCCTACACTCTGTTGTAAATGAAGTCAGCGCCTTTGGAAAGGGATTAGGAACTATCTGTTTTATGGTCTGCTTCTCCCTCACTCCCTGCAAGGAAAATCTCTCAGTCAGAGCTTCAGCTGGGAGTGGGGACAATGGCATGCTACTTTCTGTGTGTCATCCTTGCTCTAAGAGATGAGTGCTAGGTAAGGAGAGTGACAGTAGCCTTAGGTCTTCTTGGCTTGCCTTTCTTCATGAAACCACCACTTTACTAGCAGGGTCAAGTGGTCATGGGCCCTATATTCTCAGGACACCACACCAAACTCGGACTTCCCAACCCATAAATGGGAGCTGGGGAGGAGATGGGAGCCTCTATCATCTACTGACTGCACTCACCTCAGCAACAGGTAACTGGGGACAGGATGTGAAATGCTGGCATCCTACTCCTCCTAGGATGCTAGCCCTTGACTGATAGCTGGAAGGAGAAGGAGCCCTGTGTTCTGGCTGTACCAGACAGGAGTGGAATCTCCATCTTGCTAAGTTGGGAAGTGGGAGGATGGGAGTGGTCCTCAGTTCAAATACCACAAACTCTTGCTGTTTTTCCTAAGTTACAGATTTTCTTAAGTAAAAATTTATTCATTTGCTCCATGTCCCTGGGACCAGTTCCAGAGACTTAATGCTTGTTTCTTTTGAAAAATAATTTTCACCAATTATGCTGGGGTGCAGGTCCATGAAGCCCCTCCCTTTCATTTTTATTGATAAAAGTGTTTATGATTTTTCCTTTGTTTATGCCATTTAAGTATTCCATTGTCAAAAGGTAAAATTAAAACAAATTTAAAGACCTTAATTGGCTTTTACTTGCAATTCTAGAATCAGGCAGCACCCCATTCTGTAAAATATGAGTGTTCTGAGGAGGTTGGTTTTACAGACAGAAAAGGATGGAGGAAAGCAGAAACAGAAAACAAAAAGTGGATTGATCATTGCAAAGTTACTTTTCTTGTAACAGTTAAAGCAGAGGGGACTTCCTTATCATGCCAGCTAGGACTGGTTTAGGGACTTGGCTATGATGTCTCTCTCCAGATTTCTTGAAAGGCCAGATAACTTAGCTTTCGTTTGGTGATGTGGAACTTAGCATGATTGACCCCATTTTGGTTTGATTTGTTGGGTCTAGTACAGGAGCTCAGTCCAAAACAATGGTCTTCTATACATTTTACTTACCAACATGGATTATGATATAAAATATTTCCCTCATCATTATTTTTCAGAAAGTCCATTCCTTTTTCAACTAAGAGTTGCTTAGTAGTTTTTAAAATTTACAGATGGAAGAACCTATTTGTTTTGATAGTTTAATTTTAGAATTGTCTTTTTATTGCATATGATCCGAGCATGTTGTATGTAATGTTCCTACCTTAAGGACACAATGATTTTTTGTGTGTGCCTTAGTATAATCAACTTTTGTACATTTTCAATGTGTGCTTAAGAAGAATGTGTCTGTTCCCAAGGTTGGTGTATATCCAAAATAATTACATTACTGATTATGCTCTTTAATCTGTTGTCCTCTTGGCCTGTTTTTTAGTCAGAATGGTATGTTAAAGTCTCATATTATTAATTTGTTTCTATGTCTTTTTGCATCTCCTTTAGTTTCTGACTTAGGTCGTAGCTTAATTGTTTCATAGATAGCTATTCATAACTTACATCTTCATTGTGAAATGTGGCCATTTTGGCCTAAATCCTGCCTAATTAGAAATAGTTTCACATAAATTTGCAGTCAGTTTAGTTGTTCACTTAAAATTATGTTAATACAGTATAAAAACAGTGAAACAAATTTGATTTGTCCTATGCCTTACTCTCATTTCCTAAAATCTAAAAAGACTTTGTTTTTATTTATGCTCAGTATTCGCAAAAGATCTACCTGTGGATTCACTGGAAGGAGAAGATTTTGAGAAGGAATTCTCATTTCTGAACAACCTCCTAAGTTCTGGTTCTTCAAGTACTAGTGAATTTACCCAAGAATGCCAGACTGCCTTTTGGAGCCCCAGTGCCAGTCTCACGTCCCAAGAGCCTTCCATGGGGTCTGAGCCACTCGTTCATTCTTCTCAATTCCTTCCTTCACAACTCTTTGACCTTGGCTTTCATGCGGCTGGAGCGTTCAACAGTAAGTGTCTATGAAACATTTGGTCACATGAGCTTTACTTTATGAGCAAAACTGTGTGCTTATTGATGCTAGAATCAACAAGATCGATTTTAATGTCAGCACTATTAGATAAAATCTGCAGTCCACCAGTCAACTGGAAAAACATTAGTCGCCGCTGGAATCTATAAACAGACTGAAGCAAGGGCTGCTTCCCTCCCACCTTCACCAGACCCCATGTTTTCTGCACTGATTTTCCCAGGTGTCTGGTTTAAAACACTTGACCTGCTAATTCCTCGTACCTAGGGCAGGCAATACTGTTTCTTCCATCAAGTAAAACTTGGTGCGTTCGGAGCTGACAAGATAAAGGAACAGCTCTGGAGGCTGATTGCAGGACAGCCTTCTGGGCAAGGCAGCAGGAGAGAGTCCACCATCCTGTGTCCAATCCTGTACCTTGGGGGTCACTTTGTTTCCCACATCCATATTGGTTACCAAATCCTGTCAGTTCTGTTTCTGAAACCTGTCTCAAATGTCCCACTACTCTCTGCCTCTACACCAGAGCCATTTAGAGCCTCATTTGGTTTCCTAGGTTACTGTGAGTTTCTAACAGGTCTCCAACCCCCAGTTCACCCTCCACACTTCCGTGGAGTTCTCTCTCCAAGCAGCAGCTTCTGATGTCAGTACCGGCTTACACTTTTAAAAATGAAACACCATAGTTTCCAGGATAAAACCTGCCTATGTTGCATTTCCACCCATAATTCCTATCTCCTCTTAAAGTGAAGTAAGAATACTTGCCATTTTCTGCCATCACAATGAGCACTCCAGAACCCTCTGATATATCCATCTGTGCTTGTGTTGTTGCTTCTGCTTCTAATGTTCAGTAATGGAGCCTGGACATGGGCCTGAGTATTAGATCCCAATCCAGTGTTTCTTCCATGATTGTCGGTCCTTGAAGTCTTCCTCAGTGCTGCCAAATGGAAATGGTTTCTCCTTCCTCTGGCCTCCCATGGTGCTTTGCTTTATCTATTTTCATGGCTCTAATCCTACTTTTATCTTGCCTTACATCCCAGTCTCTCATATCCCAGTAGATTTTAACCCCTGTATGGGAGGGACCCCACAGGGCATCTAGCAGTGTCTTAATGCCTTGAACTTTGTATTAAATATTGACATACATACTTTATCTACAAACATCCCAAGGCATGATATGTGGAGTGAGTCATCTTTGTGCTATCTCTGACAGCAACATGCAGTTAGCTCGGTTAATAAACTAAATGTCAGCTGGGATTATGTCTGTAATCCCAGCACCTGGGGGAGGCCAAGGCAGGCGGATCTCCAGGTCAAGAGATCAAGACCATCCTGGCCAACATTGTGAAACCCCATCTCTACTAAAAATAGAAAAATTAGCTGGGTGTGGTGGCATGTGCCTGTAGTCCCAGCTACTTGGGAGACTGAGGCAGGAGAATCGCTTGAACCTAGGAGGCGGAGGTTGCAGTGAGCCGAGATCGCACCTGGAGATGCACTCCAGCCTGGAGACAGGGTGAGACTGTCTCAAAAAACAAAAAACCTAAATGTCAGTTAAATCACTCAGTAAGAATTTATTGAATAGACTGATAGCAAGAATGGACAATATTATTTGATAAAGAGGCACTCTATCTGGGATAATTCAGGTATTTTGCTACAGTAAAATCCTTAAAAATATTTATTCTCGTGTGGCATATCAATGGCTCAGTAGCTATAAAGATTTACAAACTAATTCATTCTCCACTATCACCTCCCTCTTCCTCCATAACTTGCCACGTCTCTAGCAGTGCTAAATGTTTAGTTTCTGGCAATGTAATATCAACAATATTTTTTCACCACTCAAAATATGTGCTCTGATCCCTACCTGCAGACAGACAGGATATTCCCATTTAGTAGCTGAAGCAGTTGAAACCCACAGTATTTGAGTAACTTGCTCAAGGTCATCAGTGTTTAGTTAAGGCAGGACCAAAATCTGCCTCCTGCTTCTTTGTACAGAACTCTACCAGTCTTTCCTTTATATCTACTTCCCTCATCTATGAAGTAGACCAGGAAAGTGAGCTTCCCTGAGAGCTAAAAGATCTGTGTTTGAGGAACCTTATCTACGTTGGACCTCAGATGATCTTTTCTATACAAGGAAGGGATTAGGCAGGATAATCTAAGTTCCTTTCTAGTGCTGTGCCTTAATCATAGCATAAATGGTTTTTCATGTTGTAGCAAACATTTCTCCATGTTCTTATATTCATGACGTGTTTTAATTACAAAGAATTGTCATTTTATACACAATAATCTACCTGATTCCTTATTGTATCTACTTGTTCATTAATACAGATAATACAGCAAAAAATAAAAATCATGCATGTACGTTTTCCTTCAGCTAAATTATTTCCTTAAGGTAAATTTCTGGGAATGGGATCACTGAGTCCAAGGGTATAAACATATTTATAAATTTCAACATTCCAATTATCAGGCCTGTTCCTTTTCTTCTTGACTCTTTAGAACTTTTTCCTATATATTCTGCATTTCAATTATTTTTTAAAAATCCCATGTATTTATTTCAAAACCACTTTGAAAAATGGAAGGAAGTCAGATAGAACTCTTTCTGAAACTAAGATGATTAAAATATAAGACTATAGATAAATTTTCAGTGTTTTATACCTCTTATACTATAGAATTTTACCCAGGTACAAAGACTGGAGGACTTACATATTTTTACCTTTTCTTGTTTTTTTGATGCTGCTTCCTATTTGATTAACAATGGACAATTTTTACTTCCTTTCTCTAGGCTGGGTCTCCCAAGAGGAATCAGAGTTTCGTCTTTCTGATAGCCAGCCAGTGCCTTCACAGAGTCCAAAGAAATTAACGAGATGTAAGTTATTTACATATTCTTTACCATTGCTTTAAGAATCAGTTGAATTCAAATAAATTTACAAAAGGATCACATTATATTGTTTTCACCTCACTGTCCAGAAAAATCATTTAATAATGAGTTATTATTCAAATGAAAGCTGTACTGCCTATCCCTCACTGTGAAAAGCATTGAATACAAATTGTGAGCTTGGGGCCAGGCGCAGTGGTTTATACCTGTAATCCTAGACTTTGGGAGGCTGAAGTGGGCGGACTGCCTCATGTTAGGAGTTGGAGACCAGCCTGGGCAATGTGGTGAAACCCTGTCTCTACTAAAATACAAAAACAAAAAAATTGCCAGGCGCGGCTGCTCACGCCTATAATCCCAACACTTTGGGAGGCTGAGGCAGGTGGATCACTTGAGGTCAGGAGTTTGAGATCAGCCTGGCCAACATGGTGAAACCCCATCTCTACTGAAAATACAAAAATTGGCCAGGCATGGTGGTGCACGCCTGTAATCCAAGCTACTCAGGAAGCTGAGGCGGGAGAATCACTTGAACCTGGGAGGCAGAGGTTACAGTGAGCCAAGATCATGCCACTGCACTCACTCCAGCCTGGGTAACAGAGCAAGACTCTTGTCTCCACCAAAAAAAAAAAAAAAAAGAAAGGGAAAGAAAAGAAATTGTGAGCTTGGCAAAGCATACTGCATTTTATACTGTAATCTTTTATAGTTTGTGTTAAGGTTTGTTGGTAATGAATATAAACTTAGGGATACAAGATGCTTTCTGATTATAAATGCCTGTTGACAAAGAATGCATTCAAGCACTTAAGTTGGTTACCATATTAACTATTTTTAAGTGTACAGTTCAGTAGTATTAAGCATGTTCATACTGCTATGAAACAGATCTTCAGAACTTTTCATCTTGTAAATCTGAAACTCTATACCCATTAAACAAGCACTTCTCCTAAGTCCGTAGTAACAACCATTCCACTTTGTCTGAGTTTGATTACTTTAGATACTTCATACAACTGGAATAATGCAGTATTCGGCTTTTTTGTGACTGGCATATTTCATTTAGCATAATGTCCTCAAGGTTCATCCTGTAGCAAGTGACTAGATTTCCTTCCTTTTTAAGACTGAATAATACTCCATTTGGTAGATATAACACAAGTAGTTATCTATTCATCCATGGATCACATTTTTTACAGCCTACTGAGATATAATTCACTCCCTCTACTGGTCTTCAATACTCTGCTATAAACAAGAGTTCTCTCTTATCCTCATTTATCTATTTATTATCAATATACATTCATATATTTTCTTTTTTTGTTGTTTTGTTTTCTTGGAGACAGTCGCCCAGGCTGGAGTGCAATGGCACATTCTCGGCTCACTGCATCCTCCCCCTCCCAGGTTCAAGCAATTCTCTGGCCTCATGCCTCCACTGCAGGTGTGCACCACCACACCTGGCTTATTTTTGTATTTTTAGTAGAGATGGGGTTTCACTGTGTTGGCCAGGCTGGTCTTGAACTCCTGACCTCAAGTGATCCACCCATCTCAGCCTCCCAAAGTGTGGGGGTTACAGGCGTGGACCTGGCCTGATTCTTATGTTTTCAGTGGTTTATAATCACCACTGAACTTACTGATTTTGGTGCTCACATTGTTCCTGTGTTGGCCAGTGGGAGCCCTTTCAGGCTGACTTCGGAATCCTTGTCATATCAATATTTTTAAATTTTGAAATAATTTCAGACTTATAGAAAGACTACAGAAATTAATACAAAATACTACTATAGATTCTTCACTTAGGTTTCCAAAATGTTACCATGTTTGCTTTACATTCATATTGTCTCTTCCTCACCCCCCATTATATCATACAAATTTCTTCTGAACTGAAATAGTTTAAGTAGCAGACATGATGCCCCTTTGCCACTAACTGTTCATTGTCTGTTTCCTAAAAATCAGGAAATTCTTTTGCATAATTACAGTACTACAGTCAAAATGAGGAAATTAACGTTGCCATAGGACCATTATCTACTGTAGATCTTTTCAGAGTTTGTCAGTTATCCCACTAATGTCTCAATTTTGTTTTTAGTTTTTCATAGTCTAGGATCCAAGCCAGTATCACACACTGCATTTAGTTAAGTCTCTTTAGTCTCTTTTAATCTGGAACAGTTCCTCAAGCTTTATGTCTGATGACCTTGACATTTTTACAGTGTACAGGTCTGTTATTTTGAACATTCCTTGAATTTGGGTTTAGCTGATGTTTTTTTCATAATTAGACTGAGGTTATACATTTGGGCAGTGCCACCAGCGCAGGAATGGTGTTGTGCCTTCTTAGTAAATCCTATCAGGAGGTGCATGTCTACTTTTTTTCACACCTGGTGATGTTAACCTTGATCACTTGGTTATGGTGGTGTCTGCATGTTTCTCCACTACAAAGTTAGCACTGTGTTTTTCCCTTTGTAATTAGTATCTTGTGGGAAGTGTTTTGAAATATTATAAATTGTTTATTTTTACTGAAAGTTTTGCCCACTAATTTAGCATTTCCTGGTAATTCTTGCATGAAACATTTATTACTGTGGTTGCTGCCAAATGGTAATTTTCTATTTTCTAATTCCCTCTGTATTTACGAGTTAGTGTTCCTATATGGGAAAGCTTTCCCTTGTTCCCTACTTATTTACTTACTCATTGATATCTACCAGTATGGACTCCTGAAATCTATTTTATTCTTCCCAGTACTTTGAGGTCAGCCAGTAGGGGAATCCCTCAATTCCAAGCAAATCACAGATTTACACTGGCAGGTTCAGAATACAGTCATTCCTCAGGGATTCAGAGTACTTATAGTTATACTTTTTAAAAACCAGCTAAGGCCAGGCATGGTGGCTCATGCCTGTAATCCCAGTATTTTGGGAGACCCAGGCAGGCGGATTACTATGTCAGGAGTTCGAATAAAAATGTAAATATTAGCCGAATGTGGTGCTGCGCACCTGTAGTCCCAGCTATTCAGGAGGCTGAGGCAGGAGAATCGCTTGAAACCAGGAGGCAGAGGTTGCAGTGAGCCGAGATCATGCCATTGCACTCCACCGGGGGCAACAGAGTGAGACTTCATCTCAAAAAAGAAAAAAAAAACCAACCAGCTTAAAACAAGTTGTGCTTAATCATTTAAAACAGACACTATAAGTAAATTTCAGAAATGAACACAAAAAAGCAAAGGCACTATTACCTGTCATTCTTGAGGCTGATTTTTGAAGAGAAATTTAGGGAAAAAAGAAAAGCTCTCACCAAGAAGGTCCAAAAAAAATTTAAGAATTTTTTTTAAACCTAAGAATTCTAATAAAATTGAATTTTTTTTTTTGAGACAGAGTCATGCTCTGTCACCCAGGCTGGAGTGCAGTGGCACAATCTAGGTTCACTGCAACCTCCACCTCCCGGATTCAAGCAATTCTCCTGCCTCAGCCTGTTAAGTAGCTAGGACTACAGGCACACCATGATACCCAGGAGCAATAATTTTTGTATTTTTTAGTAGAAACGGATATTCACCATGTTATCCAGGCTGCTCTCAAACTCCTGACCTCAAGTGATCCACCTGCCTTGGCCTCCTAAAGTGCTGGGATTACAGAGGTGAATGACTATGTTAAAATCAAAAATTTTAACAACTTTAAAATTTTTTGGCCAGGCGCCTTGACTCATGCATGTAATTGCAGCACTTTGGGAGGCTGAGGCAGGTGAATCACAAGATCAGGAGTTCGAGACCAGCCTGGCCAAGATGGTGAAACCCCATCTCTACTAAAAAATACAAAAATTACCCGGTGCAGTTGCAGGTGCCTGCAATCCCAGCTATTCGAGAGGCTGAGGCACTTAAACCCGGGAGGTGGAGGTTGCAGTGATCCAAGATCGAGCTCCAGCCTGGGCAACCGAGAGACTCCATCTAAAACACACAAAAAATTATTTCATTAAGAGCCCCACTTCATTAGTCATTAAGGAAGTGCAAATTAAAAGGAAAATGTAATTCAAGACCTACCTACTACAATGGCTAAAATGAAACAAAAGAAAATTGACAAAAAGATGTTAAAGAACTAGCATCTCAAAAACTGCTTGTAAGAGTGTAAATAGGTAACAGCCATTTGGAAAACTGGCAGTTTCTACTAAACTGGAACATATATATACACGGTGACCAAATAATTCCACTTCTAAGTACATATCCAACAGAAACGCATCTATCCATTGATTAAAATATATGCTAACGAACGTTATTGTGATACTGTTAATAATACACCAGAATGCATTCCCTGGGGTTGGGGGTGTGAATAGTGACTGGAAGGGTGTCAGTCAAGGGTGCAATGCATGAGGGGAGCTTCAGAGGAGTGGACACATTCTATTTCTTTTTTTTGTTTTTTTATTTTTTTGAGATAGTGGCTCACTCTGTCATCCAGGGTGGAGTGCAGTGGCACAATCTTGGCACACTGCAACCTCTGCCTCCCTGGTTTAAGCAATTCTCCTGCCTCAGTCTCCTGAGTAGCTGGGATTACAGGTGTGCACCACCATGCCCAGCTTGTGTGTGTGTGTGTGTGTGTGTTTCTTTTTTTTTTTTTTTTAGTACAGATGGGGTTTCACCATTTTGGCCAGGCTGGTCTCAAACTCCTGACCTCAGGTGATTTGCCAGCCTTGGCCTCCCAAAGTGGTTAAATTACCGGCATGAGCCACTGACCCAGCCACATTCTATTTCTTGATGTTGATATTGTTTATGAGAGTTATTTACTCTATGAAAATTATGCTTAATTTGGGGTTTTTCTCTCTGCATAGAATTCATTTTCTGCTTGTTAAAAGAATCTCTGGAGGCAGGAATAGTGTACCCAAGGAGAGCCCCTATAAAAGATGTAACTGACAGACCTTTATTTCCCATTGTGACCAATGAATATAAAACTGTCTTACATATGCATAATGCTATACAATATTTACATACTTTTCAGGACTCTTCAACAGCTGCATGAAGGAGGTCAGATATTATCTTAGTGACATCTATTCTTCTGGTATAATGACTAACAGTGACGCTATTTACCCTCAAGTATCCTGATTTAATGATGAATTGTATAGTTACTACTTTACAGATGAGGAGACAAGAGCCCTGAGGTTAAATGACTTGCCCAGTATTTCTCATTTAGTAGGTGTACCCCTAGGACTTAAAGCCATATTTTGTGTGGGTATCACTGATTCTACCTCAGGGTACTCAGAAACAGAACTGGACACACACTGAGTGAAGCCTTTCACTCTGCCCTGATCCTTGGGGCTTTGGGTCCCCACACCCCAAACCCCAGCCCTCTGGTGTGTGGTGAGTGTTACCATGATGTGTGAAAGAGGACTGCCCTTGGGACTGCGTTCCACCCTCCACCCAGTCACTCTGGACTCATGTCCAGTTCTTAGATTGTCCTCTGGGTCTCAACCCTGCTTTCTGGACTCGTTGGCTTTCAAGGTCCTAGACTTCTGAGATGACTGACTGTGTCACTGTGCATTCTTCTTCAGTCCCAGCCCTCTGCCCAAATGAACATTCTTGAATATCTGCCACAATGCAACTTGTAGAATCTAGAGAAATAAAATTTTCCATCTCCTTAAGGAGGTGTGAGGGATTTGATGAACAAGAAGCTGTACCTGAGATACAATGCATACTGTAAAAGACGTACATCAAAACATTTTAAAGTGCACATGGAAAAGACAAAACAACTGTAAACCAAAATGACATGTTGGGTGTGCTAATGTGGTAAGATTAGGCAGACTTTGTTCCTTTTGTAATACCACTTTTATAATAAACATAAATCAACTTGGAGCAGTGTTTACAAATGTCATTTCTTACTTGCTATGAACAAGTTTACTTTTAATTTTAAATCTTAGCTGAGTCTTCTATAAGTGATCTTAAATGTTCTATGAAGACTACAGTATTGCTTGCCTTTTCACTTTTAACTCAGTTCCTTTCTCAGAGCAGCATACAATTATTATTTAAATATAGGAGGCTCAGCAAAGCACAAGTTATCTGCATTTGCCTTTCAACATTATCCTAAATCAGGAACAGTGGTTCACGCCTATAATCCCAGTGTTCTCAGAGGCTGAGGAGGGAGAAGCACTTGAGCCCGGGAGTTCCAGACAAGTCTGGGCAACAACGGGAGACCCCAGTTTCTACGAGGGGAAAAAAAAAGTCTTAAAGGAACTATAATTGATAGATTATTATTATTTTTGAGACAGAGTCCCTCTCTGTTGCCAGCTGGAGGGCAGTGGCATGATCTCTGCTCACTGCTAGGTTCAGGTGATTCTCCTGCCTCAGCCTCCCCAGGAGCTGGGACTAGGGGCATGCACCACCACAACCAGCTAATTTTTGTATTTTTAGTAGAGACGGGGTTTTGCCATGTTGGCCAGGCTGATCTTGACCTTTTGACTTCATGATTTGCCTGCCTCACCCTCCCAAAGTACTGGGATTACTGGTGTAAGCCACCACGCCTAGCCCAATTTTCTTAATTCAAAAGAAGCACCTAATTCAAAATCATAAATGTGGTACAAAAACATGATTTCAAAACTGAAACTCTTTAATGTGTTTTTTTCTAATAGCCACCAACAATGGTAACCAAGACATGTCAGCCTGGTTCAATCTATTTGCAGACTTGGATCCACTTTCAAACCCAGATGCTATTGGACATTCAGATGATGAACTTCTTAATGCTTGACTGAAGTTATAATGTCACTTCAACGGCCTTGAGACATCAATTTTGCGACATATTTCCTTTGTGGAAAGGAGTTTATATTGTAACCCACACACAAAAGCATGGTGTTTCTGAATATAACACCTGTCAGCCAACTTTAGACAGATGGTAAAGACCACGTTTGAATAGGTTAAGTACATCTTTCATATTTTGGATTTGCAGTTGTTAGTACTATGTGGAAATATTAGAAACTATGGAGTCTGCGATATTTAGATACTGGAATTTATGTCAAAATAATGGCTAGGAATAATTCTGTCAATACAGAGTTGAGCTTATTTCGTTGGAAACCCTTTTAAGTTGCCTTGCTGGCTGTGAGATAAAAATTTTATATGTGGATAAAAAAGATAGCATGTAAATTGGGTAGTAATTTGGGGTCAGTTTTTGAATGACATAGTGGCAGGGAGTATTTTCTGTTTTAGAAAATAGCATTAGAACCAGATCAGCTTTGTTTTGGGTTAGAGAGGTAGAATAAGATTTGAGAACTCAGTTTGCTTTAATGAAATCACAGAGAAACTTGCTACTTGTTTTTTTTTCATTTGGAGGCTAAAATGTAATGTTTTTTTATTCACACAAAATAATGGACACTTCCTAATTCCATTATTAAATCTTCAAGGGGAAGTAGCAGGGTAATTAATTTGCTAAGCCCATCCTCTGTAGAAACAGAAAAACCTATCTTCCCATCTCCTAAACCTCAGAATGCATAGTAATACTTAAGACTTGGGCAAGTGTCTTCAGACCCACTCTTTCATATACTCGCTATATATTATGCTATTATGCAGTATTTATATTATTCCTGAAAATAAAATGGAGGGGGGGAGAATATTCCCTAAGCAACTGGCAGTAGTAGTCTGAAATACCTCGAAATTTCTATCTGAATGAGGGAGACACTTATGAACACTTTATCCTTACATATATTTGTCTATTTTGTGACATAATTTAACCCAGAATACTTTCTGGCAGAGATACAGAAAGCTGTGTGTGATCAATAAGGGAGTGTCTCATTTTTCTACTTCCCTCTTTCTGTGGGTGACATCATATGAGGCTCTATTTGATTGATTATTAAGCAAAATCTGTTACCCCTACAGGGTTTAGAACCTAAGAATTAGAGGGGAAGGCTATTTAATGGAAGTTAGTGTAAGCCGATAAAAACATAGCTACTGTACACACACGTCAATCACTCACTTTCCTGTCCTTTTTCTTAGCCACCCTTTAATTTTGAAGCAGTTTCCCAAGTGTTTTATGTTTGTCATCCAGTCCATTGCATTTCCATAAGACGACGTTTTGACTAAGTTATTCGTGGTAGTTTGCATGTGTTCTTAGTCCTATTCTAAACATGCTTACTTAGTGATGTTCAAGTCATGGTATGTATAAAACATTGGACCAGAGTAGGTAAAACACAGTCCAACTCCCATTCACAGTCATCTACCATAGTAACTTCCCACAAGCTCTAAATGGCCAAGGACTGTATAGGCTGGAACGACCTTATCTGAGGGTCAGAAATACCAACTCAGAAAAAAGGTATTAAGTCTTTTCTTAAATCTTTTCACAATATTGTTCCTATTTCTTTGATTTTAATGAGTCATTATTTATCTCTTCAGAAGCACTGTCTTCCTTTATAATCAGTTAGATTTCCCAGAATGCAATACTGTCATTATTCTGCCAAGTTTCAATAGAAAGATCATGATTATGAATCCCAATCTGAATTCTATACCCATGGTGACTCTGGTGCTCTCAACTTTTGAGTGCCTAAAAAAATGCTAACTTTATGTCTTGAGAGTTTGTACCATTTTTCTTTGCAGTGGTCGCCATGCTAATGCATTAGTTCTGAGATATTCGTTTATCTCCCTCACATGCATGCAAGGCAGTCCCTATTCTCTGATACAGACAGACACTATAAGCAGGAAAAGCAGAAGCCCAAAGTCCACACTAGGAACACCCTCAGTTTTCCAAAAGCAGAGTTTCTCCCCAAGTGGAGACTTTTATTATTCAGTTACTAGTTTCTGTAACATTTCTTCTTTCAACAGAGTATATGTTTTCCATTTAACCCAGAGCAACATTAAGTTCCTTAGCAAGTCGTTGTAACTTCCAACAAGTCTAACCATTTTTGAAGAGCATATCAATAACTTTAAGATAAAGGTAACCATATTCATATTTTCTCAAGATTAGTTATTTGAAGCTCAGCAATTTTGTGGTCAGAAAGAAATTTTGCTCTATTAAACCAACATTGCTAATATAAAAAACCACCACACTGAAGAAAGGAGGGAAAGGATGGATAAGCACAGAATACAGAATGACTGGTTGCTTTTCGTTTCAATCTAGATAATCCATTCAATAAGAAGTAAATTAATTATCCTTAACCAATGGCAGGCTGAGAACAACCCTCAATATAGGTATTTTAAATGGGGAGAAATACCTGTACTTACTTTATATTGGATAAGAATGTGTTTGAGCTTAAAAAACACTGGATGAGCTAAACTTTGCCTAATGTATCTACAACCATGTTTTGGGAGAGGCAGGAATACCAGGGCATAAGATCAGATTGGTGTAATTTTGTATTTTTTTGAAATCCTTCATTAAATTGTAGAACATCAATATGATTAGAAACAAACTGTATTTAAACAAAACAGGTTTCAGTATTTGCATATTGAAAGTGTTTTGTATTTCAACTATAAATATTTCATGTATCTGTATAGACCATCTAGAAATGTAGAGGTCTTACAGCATTAGAATGAAGGAAGTTTAAATGTGCTCTTTCTATTTTTCTGAGCCTCTTTTAATAAAGATTGCAAGATGGGATAAAACAAAAGTTTGTTTCCTGAAGAGTTTAATACAAATATAATTATTGTTTTCCTATTCAAAAACTTGAGTTTTACCTCAAGATCACAATATTAGGAAACTACATTGAACTGATGATATGGTGGGCATGGGAGAATGAAAAAACTAGGGCAATTAATATCCGTCTAAGGCCAAGTGTGGTGGCTCATACTTGTAATCCCAGCACTTTGGGAGGCCAAGGAGGGCATATCACTTGAAGTCAGGAGTTTGAGACCACCCTGACCAACATAGTGAAACCCTGTCTGTACTAAAAATATAAAAATTAGCCACGCGTGGTGATGGATGCCTGTAATCCCAGCTACTTGGGAAGCTGCGGCAGGAGAATCACTTGAACCCAGGAGGTAGAGGTTGCAGTGAAGCAAGATCAGGCCACTGCATTCCAGCCTGGGTGACAGAGTGAGATTCTTGTCTTCAAAAAATAAATAAATAAAATCCTTGTGAGACTAATTCCTTCTAATTTATTTCACATAAAAGGGGTCTATGTAAGATATAGGAAATTACATAATGTATGTTATTTCTGTAAGTACTTTCAGTAACAAAAACTATAGAATATCAAAAATCTGAGCCTAGACACAAATATAAGCCACAGTATGTAATCTTACTTATTGAAGGCAGGAGTAAAAAGTGCCAGAATTGAGTCAGTTATTTTTGTCTTCCATAGTGTTGGCAGGGCCCTGCATTTTTCTATCTTAAGCAATGAAGCAGTCCCAGAATTTCAGAATATAGAAATTAGGAAGGAAAAATCACCTTTAAAATATTAATTCAACAGAACTGAAAGCAACAGTAAAGTGTTAAAACATGGCAAACCCTGTGGGACAAGATGAGAAGAAAAATGGTTGGTCAGGATGGGTCACATCCAGATGACCAACAGAAACTATTTTTCCATCTTTTCTGTACCATTTAAAAGACTACTGAAGAGTTCAAAACAAACTGTCCTTGGCATTTAAAGTCAAGCCATGGTTCTTCACTCAGTGGTGTAGTAAATAACCACTATTGGCCAAAAAGTAAATACAAAAAGGAGATGAAGTTCTGACTGGTGTCGTGGGTGAGATTTTGCAGTGTATGTTTTTAGATTTGTAGTGTACGTTTTAAACTTCTTGTTTTCTTGCTGCCTCAAAAACTCCACAAACAAGCTGTGAGCACTTGGCCCAGTGTGATGTGGGTAGCCCCTGCCACAAGTCTCTCTTGCTACCTTGTCCTCACCAGGACTTAGTAACATTTAAATGCACCAGTGAAATTCTCACTTTTTCTTGTGTGCTTCTCCCTAATCCGAAGGCTCCTGCTCATGTCTTAGGCCTACTCTGCTCCCCACCTGCTTTGCTGAGCCCCTCCCAGGTGACCCCCTCTCAGCATAAAGTGACTTTCTCTCTAGGACCTGTGAGTATAATACAACTTGTTTTCCGGTGTCTCTCCTGTGATATCTCTTGTGGCTACACCTCACTGACAATCACCTAAAAAAAAACACACACAAAAAAAAAAACATGAAAAAGTTGTTTCTTTTTTCCCCATTTTAAAGCAGCATCTTCTAGAAGAAAAAAAATCAGCCATAGCATATCTAGGAATATCCACTATTAACATATTTTTGCTTATTTTTTTTGTAGTGCCTTTAAGCACACACTTGAATTGTGATCCAGATGATTTTACTGTCCTCTCTCTCGAACTCTGAACCTCAGGTGATCTACCCACCTTGGCCTCCCAAAGTGCTGGGATTAAAGGTGTGAGCCACTGCACCCGGCTCTGTCCTCTCTCTCTAAAATGGGCATACCAAGTCACAGATTTAAAAACAGCTCTCTAAGTCTTTCTCTCAACAAGGCCAGGTGAATTAAAAAATCTGTCAGAAATGTGACTGAAGTTAGTTTTTGCCTCCCTAAAAGATGTGCTCCCCCAATTTTTTTGTGCTCCCCAAATTAAATAAAGTATTTCTTTTTATTTTCTGCAGCTATAGCAACATTAAAAACCTGAGAGTTTAAGAATGTCTGTCACTAACGTCCTTGGTTCGGAGCTGAATAACTAACCAGCTCCTTTCTTTTGACCCTCTGAACTAAGCTGTCAGCAGCTGTAGCAATGAAGAGGATCACAAAGAAAACAAGGCAGTGTGGCAAATTCTTCTGTATGCACTTTATAATGAATTTAAGTGACTGCCCCAGCTAAGTTACCTCTAACAAAACTGTGAAGCAGTGAATTGCCCACACACAGCTATCTCTGTGTGCTGCTTATATTTTAACGTGTACTTAGCACTTACCACAAAGAGCAGGTACTTTCAGATCTAGTGCAAGTGAGAGCGACCAAGGAACCTGCTGCTGAACATAAACACATTATTTTTCTATTAGTTTGAGAAAACCAATGTACCACTTAAAAGCCAAAAAAAAAAAAGAAAAGAAAAAGCTAGATAACCAGTCCAAAAATGAATGTAATTTGAATTTGAGACAGTATTCATAAAAATTCACAGAAAAATCTCAAGAAGAACAGACTTTATTTTAAACATAAAAGTTCTATTTTCTTGTGAGGCAACAACAAGTGTTCAGGTCCAGGGAATACATGAGTACAGCGGAACAACACCCATTACCATTGGAAATGCTGTTTTCTGAGATAACTGTTAGAATAACAAAATGTTTTAAATTGTGTTTTAAAAAGATTTACACAGCTTCAACAGAGACAAAAAAATGAAGAGTTAAAAAAATCATATTCTTCAACAAGACTGTATAAACAAAATGCTGTTCAGAGCTGCTCTGCTGATCATCAATTTGGTCAGAGTGAAACTTAAACCTTAAAGTGCAAAGTTCAGCATTCTTAGCTTTATTTTGCAAATTCAACACTTCCACTCTTCTGGTTTTGAGACATCAATATTCCACGCACTAAGGAATGAATCTTAAGTTTACAATAGTAAAGTAAATGCAGCAGTGGCAAATTTTACTTTCCTTCACGAAAGAAAATCTTTATAACCCAGTCCTAGTCTTGGACATAGTGAAAGCTATAAATTTTGTCCTTTTTTTTTTTTTTTACACTTTTTTCAGTGAAAGCCAACCACTGAAAGCAGAGAAAAAGGACTTTCATCTTGTCTGATATTCCACAGTTAGCACGAGCACCTTCTAAAAGACTGATTTGGCCTGTAGTCATAAGTATTAAGTATAAGAAACATAAAACAAATTGAATAATCTAGTTCAAAAATAATCTTGACATCCATGCTTACCACATATAACCAAAAGAGGCAAAACTGGTATTTTTAAAACATAGTTGCTTACAAAAGCCATGACAAGTAATAGACTTAGTCACGATCAGAAAGAGTAAATTTATGTAATTTTTATCATCACAGAGAAATTGTTTGAGAATTAAGAAAAAACTAAGATTTGACAAAGTGAAGAACCAAAGAATAGCTCCTTTCTCTGAAAGATACATGCTACCCATTTCTTTTAATGCAATGGAAGTAAATTTTTATAAAATTAAAAAATTTTAAATTATATTCCCATTGAAGCTATTCTATTTACCTTCTGTACAGTTTTCTACAGAATAACAATAACTATGGAGTGTAATTTTAGAAACCAACATTATGCATTCTATTGAGAGTAGTATCACATTTCACTGGAAAGCTGGAGACCCATTTAAAAAAAAAATCAACCACCAGGGAACTAAGGATTAAATAAAAGAGCTGAATGAACCTATGGTTGATATTTTTTCAAGACTGTGATAAAGCTTACATGCTTAAAAATTAGCCCTTTGGCACTGGCAGTTAGAGTTGTTTTGTACCTTGTACCTTTTTTTCAAATCTCAAGCTCTATTTCTCCCAAACCCCAGGGATCTGTCTGGTTGCCATACAATTCATTTACCTGCAAATTCACTTTCTCCTTACAACCAAACATTAAACTAGACATTCTATTTATGAGACTGTAAATAATTCTGAAACTTGTTCTTCCATTCCAATTTTAAGTTGCTTTAAAGATATATGAAACTCCACAGAAAGAGATGAATTAGACAAATACGCACAACAGAGCAAAACGGAAAACCTCTTTACAGAGTGGCATTCTAGTTCTAAAATGCCACTGTCACTAGCAGAGATGGAGATGGAAGAGGAAGGAAGTGCAAGGCCAAGAACACAGACTGAATAAAATTCAAGTAATCAAAAAACTGAGGGTTCTTTTTAAATAACTGTTTTTAACTTCCTCTACCCCCCATTCTGATTTCAGTTTTACCTTTTCTTCTGAACTCTGATACAGCAGAAACTCAGTGGTGATAGTCGTTATAATGCATAAGAAAGAAGGCAAAAGATCAAGGCTTGCAGTGAGAAAATGTAGAGTCCAAACTGAGCTTTTAATAACTGAGAAGCCATAACATACTTGTTCCAAATAGTTTTTTGGATGGAGAAGGTACCAAAGTTCACCAATCCTACCATCTAAAACCTGACAGATTTATTCAGATGTTTGAATTTATCCGATTTACCTCAATACGTCTCAATTTAAAACTCAACAGGGATTATTTTAAATTACTTAGATGTTTTAAAGGTACATGAATATAAGAAGTCCTTTCAGAAGATTTATTGCTACCCACTAGGTTTTCCTTGATAGAGTATGTCTGGATAAGCTGACATATTAATCTTCTAAACTGAATCCTTTTTATAAGGATTTAAAAACTTCTTTCTACCTATATAATATGTATACAAACAGTAAATTATTGCATCATAAGGTAGTATATGAAGATATTAAAAGGATGCTTTTATTCAATAGTTTGCTGAAACTTACTTTTAAAAAGAGTGGCCAGGTGCGGTAGCTCACACCTGTAATCTCAGCACTTTGGGAGGGTGAGGCAAGCAGATCACCTGAGGTCAGGAGTTCAAGACTAGCCTGACCAACACAGTAAAATTCCGTCTCTACTAAAAATACAAAAATTAGCTGGGCATGGTGGCACATGCCTGTAATCCCAGCTACTTGGGAGGCTGAGGCAGGAGAATTAATTGAACCTGGGAGGCAGAGGTTGCAGTGAGTTGAGATTGCGCCTTTGCACTCCAGCCTGGACAACAAGAGCAAAACTCCATTAAAAAAAAAAAAAAAAAAAAAAAAAAAAAAAAAAAGCTGCTCCTTTATCTCACTACCACATACCCAGAAATCAAATACTGATACCATGTGATATTGGCAGTGATTTGTATTAGGATGAGCCCAAATCCAAAACTTTATGGAGGTTTCAAAGGTGCTTATCGTTCATATTCAAGTTCTTCTTGTCTATCTTCCCCACTATGCGAAGTGTTAGGGAGTAAATTAGCAAAATCTGTAGGCAACAAATCTCAAGACCAACCACCACCACAAAGAAAATGTCAGTCACAGGATTCTGCGGCTACGGTTCGGATCACTATCCACTGGATTACACTCCTGGCAAACTACTAGCCCAACCAAATCCACAAGACAACAACATCACAAGGGCAAAGGAGGAAATCCATGCACAGCCATTTCAGGATCTCTTGGGGCTATGATACAGTGATGATTAAAGGTAGAATGACACCTGTGGTGAGGAAGGGAGAGTGTGTGATATATATATATATATATGTGTGTGTGTATATATATCACAGAAAACCAATGGGGCTCCTTACTCTTAGCTAGCAATCAACACTGGATAGTTTCCTTTTGGCTCACTGACTTTTAAATCAAGTTCCAATATGGGTGAGAACATATTAAAGCACTTGTCTTCAGACTACAATTTTCTGACCACAAGGTGAAATGTGTATAGTGAAGAAAACAGCAGTTATACAAATATTTCACCCAAAGCACAAACTTTTGACATCAAAAAACATAAATCACATAATATACAAATATTGCTTTTTATCTCTTTTTATATATACTTGTTCAATGCATTTACCTATCAATCCTTGTTTGGGAGATTAATCCTTAATCTCTTGCTGGGAAAACGTCAACAATCCCTTTGGTCCCAAAGCTGAAAACAGCTGAGAAAAGCACACATCTAGAAAGGAACAAGAAACAGAGGCCACCAAAGAATCTTTTGAACATCCTGTTTTGCTACGTTTCAGAAAATGTAACATTGGTATATTATAAAATAGTCATTTTCATAGAAAAGATGGTTCTTGCAGCATCAGTCACATCTCCCTTTAGGAATCATGTTTGCAAGGGTGTGTCTGTGTGTGTCTACTATCTGTCGACAGTTGTGTGTGTGTTTTAAAGAAGTCTAATTCGAAAACAATGTGATATTGTCTCTTCAAAGATAAAGAATGAGACCTTTCTTGTTTCAATCAGTGCTTTGATAAAAAGCAGGCTAAGCACTGAGGGTTGGCGTACACGAGTGGGGCAGAGCCATCACAGGGGGTCCTTTCTTCCAGAAGCCTCACCATCACATGTCACTGGAAAGCTGGAGCACATCACAGCTGACCAGAAGCGCACGATGCCATCAGAATCCAGTGATCTGAGGAGGTTCCCAATTTCCCAGAACAAGAGCCACGTAGCACTGTGACCTATCCTTCAGCTTCCTCAATTGGTTCTGGTGGTGGGAGCAGAGAAGCTGATGACATGACTGTACTTGTTCCTCGAGAGACTCGGTCTTGCTCTGTGTTTGTAGACAGGGAGGCCATAGCAATAGGTTGCAGCAGAGTGGTGGTCATGCCAGTGGTGACTGTCAGGCTGTGGCCAGAGCCCTTGAGTGTAAGATCAGGAGTGGGAAGGAGTGGCTTGAGGATGCTGACGAGGCAGAAAGCAGATCCACTTTTAGGAATGAAATTCACCTTGTTTTTGTCAGGACAATAAAAGGCTGGGATTTCATGAAGCTGTTTTGGCCTAAACACAGAACAGACAACCCAATGCTTTTTAGTCACTGAACTTAAAAAAGAAGCTTGGAAACAAGCTTTTAAAACACAGTTAACTTACAGCACAGAAAAGGAATATAAAACTCAAGCTCAATCAAAAGCTGCAAACACCAAGGACCAAAGTGCTATCTGACATATGATTCAACATATGCATCTCAGAGTGCAAGAAGTCCCCATCATCACTGCTGATTTCAGTTCCCTCAACAGCCCCGTTACCACGCAGGTGGCTCAGGCAGATGAGCACTGCATGTGAATGAAGAGCTAAGACAATCAAGGGAATAATAAATTTCCTATAATGAAAGAAAATCTAGATGTTTAAAGATGCCATAATTTTTCTAAGGTCTGTAGTATACTGGAGGGAAACAGCAAAGAAACTGAAGACATACAATGTCTGTCTTTTGTTAAGCTCCACCACTGCATGACTAAATTATGGTAGGCATGGGTTTTCTCTTCAAGTGCTTATAAAAATCTCTTTGATTGAAACAATTCTGTGAGTTAACCATGATAGTTTTCTGAGCAATATAATGTAAATGTGAAATAAAAATTAAAAACTCCTTTGCTTTGAAAGTTTTTATTAAAGGCAAATTCTTCCCTTGTCCTAGGTCCTCCTGAAAATTAACCTGAATTGTTGAAAAATATATTGGCATTAATGATATTTCATGAAAATTAAAAGTATAAAAAACTACATTATTAAAGTTAACATAGAAATGCCACAAAATTAAAGCAAAATTAAGGTAGAAGAACCTAAATCAATCCTCTCTTCCAATGACAATAAAATCTAAGTCAACCTGCGTGGTGGTTCATACTTGTAATTCCAGCACTTTGGGAGTCTGAGCAGGGAGATTACTTGAGCCCAAAAGTTCTACACCAGCCTGGGCAACATGGTGAGACCTCATCTCTGTAAAAACCTTAAAAAAAATTATCTAGTGTGGTGGCCTGCACCTGTAGTCCAGCTACCTAGGAGGCTGAGGTGGGATAATGGCTTGATCCTGGGAGGTGGAGGTTGTAGTGAGCCATAACTGGGCCACTGCACTCCAGCCTGGGTAGCAGAGCAATATCCTGTCTCAATAAAACAAATCTAAATCAGTTCAATAAAAATCTAAGTGTGCCAAATATGCACTAAATTCTGAGAACACAAAGTTGAAACAATCCACAGGAGGAGGTGGACTAAATTTATAGTTCTTGTGGGGTGAAGAGTGATGGGGACAGAACTGTTTCAACATAATTAGCTTCCTTTATAATCTTGCGTGTATTATGCATTTAAAACATTATTCAGAGATGAGATCCACAAGCTTTACCAGACAGACTGCCAAAGATGTCCAGAGCACAGAAGAGGTTAAGACCTCGACAAGAGAATCTAACAGGTGATAACAAAGGTTTACAAAAAGGTTTAAAGGTAGCATGGGGGGCCTGGAGGAAGACGGAGGGTTTGGTAGTCATCCTCGGAGCTGGGTTTTGAAGAATGAGTAAACAGCAGATGGGGAGTGGGCACCAAAAAAATATGTGTTCCAAGTAGACAACGATTGGGGGGCAGGTTTTATTAATAGTGAACACTATGGACAGCTTTGGCAAATATAACAGTTCAGAACAAAGAAAAATATATCATGTAAGTTATGTTCTACTTGGGCACTATTCTTTGTTGATTACAATGAAAACTTAGTAATTTGAATACTTTCAGTGCCACAAGCATATTTGGATATGTTACTGATAAGAACAACACACACTCTTCTGTTTTTATCATCTGAGAACATGATTTTCAATATACTGAACTTGAGGAAGTTGAGGTTATGTTTTCATAATTAAATAATGCTTGAATTTTCCTATGCAGACAGAATTATTGAAGTAAACTTTCATATTTGTAGAATGAAAAACTTCTTGTAGAAAAAGAAAAGTCTAGTTAATTTTAATACTTCCATCCAAATGAGGCCTAGATTTTTGACTGACTTATTTGTTTATCTTCCTAAAAATGACTTAAGACACGTGGCCATTAACAGGTCTCTGAGATGAAACTTTACATTTCTGAAGTACAAAATTCCTGACTTAGATAAAAGTTCTTGATCTGGAATTGTTTTTTTAATGACAGGAATTGAAAAACGATTTTACGACCATATCCAAGTAACTGACTGTTCAGAGAAAGTTTCTAATTTGGAGGGCTTCTTAGCTTTTGCGATCTTCAAACGCTCTATTGGTGGTTGCTGTTTATAACTTTCATTTCATGAGGCTGATCTGTAAGGAAAGTCAATGCTTGCCAAAAGGAGGGGTTGGGGGAGATGGGCAGAAATTGCTCTCCCTGAATAAAGAATTATGGTAGAGGAGAGGACTCAAGATGGCGCTTTGAGAACAACCCAGGATTGGAGCTCTCGTTGAATCTGCAAAGAGGTGAGTCGGAGTTGCATTTCCAGACTGATCTTTGTTGCCCACAGAACGGGGAAACTCCCAAGTGTAAGGGAGACACGGGACGCCAGGCAGTAAGTCTGCCTGGCGAAGCCGGCAGCCAGGGCGGCGGCGGCCGGCCCTACCCAGCAATCCCCACAGGGCGCGCTTGTGCGGGTGCCCTGTTGAACCGGCAACCTGAGACTTGAGAGGGCTGGACTTGAGACTGAACGAGACTTGGACAGTAGGCCAGCCCAGGGGATTGCAGGGACAGAGCGTTCGGGGTACCCAGTGGGACAAACAAAACCGCGATTTCAAACTATCCCGAGCAGATGGTCCGAGAAGCTCTGTGGGGGAGGGGCGTCCACCACTACCGAGGCAACCCGCCCCAACTGAGATACACGCCCACTGCTGACGCAGCCAGCCGTTGCCAAGGCAACCCGTCCCTACTGAGATACACGCCCACTGCTGACGCAGCCTGCCGTTGCCAAGGCAACACGCTACAACGAAGCGACTCCGCCACAGGGCGTGGCGGAGACCACAGCAGAGCCTGCAGGAACAGGGCGAATCACACAACAGCAGGGCGGAGACTCGGCAGGCAAACAGTGGCTAGTCTGCCTCCTAGCTGGGCAGGACACCTCAACGGACATCGAAAAATAAAGCCCGAACCCCCCAACACAGAGCATTTGAGAAAAAAACGGTTTTTTTAATGAGCTCTGTTGCAGCAGAATCAAACATAGCAGCCTAACAGCCCTGAATGAACAACAGAGCTCACAGCTCAGAAATTGAGCTCCTAAAAAGAACAGACTGTCTCCTCAAGCAGCTCCCTGACCCCTCTATATCCAAAAGACTGACATTTGGCAGGCATCATCCTGGGACAAAGATAGCAGAAAAAGAAACGGGTAGCATCCCTCACTGTGGCACAGCTGCTAGAGGCGCACCCCAGACAAGCAAGGCCTAGAGTGGACCTCAGCAGTCGTACAGCGAAGGGGCTAGGCTGGTAGAAGGAAAACCAAGTAACAGAAATACTTCATCATCAACAATCTGGGTGTCCACTCAGAGACCCAGTCGAAAAGTCAGCAACTACGCAGACGACAAGCGGATAAACCCACAAAGATGGGAAGAAACCAGCGAAAAAAGGAGGAAAACACCTGAAACCAGAACACCTCGCCTCCTAGAAAGGACCAAAACTCCTCACCAGCAAGGGAACAAAGCTGGACGGAGAATGACTGTGATGAAATGACGGAATTAGACTTCAGAAGGTGGATAATGAGAAACTTTTGTGAGCTAAAAGAACATGTATTAAATCAATGCAAAGAAACTAAGGAACTTAAAAAAAGATATGAGGAAATGATAACAAGAATGGATAACTTAGAGAGGAATATGAATGAATTAAAGGAGCTGAAAAACACAATACGAGAACTTCGCGAAGCATGCACAAGTTTCAATAGCCGAATTGACCAAGCAGAAGAAAGAATATCTGAAGTCGAAGACCAACTCAATGAAATTAAACGAGAAACCAAGATTAGAGAAAAAAGCGCAAAAAGGAATGAACAAAGTCTCCAAGAAATGTGGGACTATGTGAAAAGACCTAACCTACGTTTGATAGGTGTACCAGAAGGGGATGAAGAGAATGAATCCAAGCTGGAAAATACTCTACAGGACATCATCCAGGAAAACTTCCCCCACCTAGCAAGACAGGCCAACACTCAAATGCAGGAAATACAGAGAACACCACAAAGATATTCTGCAAGAAGAGCAACCCCAAGGCACATAATCGTCAGATTCAACAAGGTTGAAATAAAGGAGAAAATACTAAGGGCAGCCAGAGAGAAAGATCGAGTTACCCACAAAGGGAAGCCCATCAGACTCACAGCAGATCTCTCGGCAGAAACATTACAAGCCAGAAGAGAGTGGGGGCCAATATTCGACATTCTTAAAGAAAAGAACTTTCAACCCAGAATTTCATATCCAGCCAAACTGAGCTTCAGAAGTGAAGGAAAAATAAAATCCTTTGAGAACAAGCAAGTACTCAGAGAGTTTGTCACCACCAGGCTTGCTTTACAAGAGCTCCTGAAAGAGGCACTACACATAGAAAGGAACAACCAGTACCAGCCATTCCAAAATCACACTAATTGCTAAAGAGCATCAACATAATGAAGAATCTACAACAACTAACGGGCAAAACAGCCAGCTAGCATCAAAATGGCAGTATCAAATTCACACATAACAATATTAACCCTAAATGTAAATGGACTAAATGCACCAATCAAAAGACACAGACTGGCAAATTGGATAAAAATCCAAAACCCATCAGTGTGCTGTATCCAGGAAACCCATCTCACATGCAAGGATACACAAAGGCTCAAAATAAAGGGATGGAGGAAGATTTACCAAGCAAATGGAGAGCAAAAAAAAGCAGGAGTTGCAATTCTCATCTCTGATAAAATAGACTTTAAAGCAACAAAGATCAAAAGAGACAAAGAAGGCCATTACATAATGGTAAAAGGATCGATACAACAAGAAGAGCTAACGATCCTAAACATATATGGACCCAATGCAGGAGCACCCAGATACATAAGGCAAGTTCTTAATGACTTACAAAGAGACTTAGACTCCCACACAATAATAGTGGGAGACTTTAACACTCCACTGTCAATATTAGACAGATCAACCAGACAGAAAATCAACAAGGATATCCAGGGCTTGAACTCAGACCTGGAGCAAGCAAACCTGATAGACATTTACAGAACTCTCCACCCCAAATCCACAGAATATACATTCTTCTCAGCACCACATCACACCTACTCAAAAATTGACCACATAATTGGAAGTAAAGCACTGCTCAACAAATGCAAAACAACTGAAATTATAACAAACAGCCTCTCAGACCATAGTGCAATCAAGTTAGAACTCAAAATACAGAAACCAACCCAGAACCGCACAGCTTCATGGAAACTGAACAACTGGCTCTTCAATGTTGACTGGGTAAACAATGAAATGAAGTCAGAAATAAAGAAGTTCTTCGAAACCAATGAGAACGAAGACACAACATGCCAGAACCTCTGGGACACATTTAAAGCAGTCTCTAGAGGAAAGTATATAGCATTAAGTGCCCATATGAGGAGAATGGAGAGATCCAAAATTGTCACCCTATTGTCAAATTGAAAGAGCTAGAGGAGCAAGATCAAAAAAACTCAAAAGCAGAAGACAAGAAATAACTAAGATCAGAGCTGAGCTGAAGGAGATTGAGACACGAAAAACCCTTCAAAAAATCAATAAATCCAAGAGCTGGTTTTTTGAAAAGATCAACAAAATAGACAGACCACTAGCCAGATTGATTAAAAAGAAAAGAGAGAACAACCAAATAGATGCAATAAAAAATGATAAAGGGGAAATCACCACAGATTCCACAGAAATTCAAACCATCATCAGAGAATATTACAAACAACTCTATGCACATAAACTAGTAAACCTGGAAGAAAGGGATAAATTCCTGGACTCCTGCATCCTCCCAAGCCTAAACCAGGAGGAAGCTGAAACTATGAATAGACCAATAACAAGGTCAGAAGTCGAGGCAGCAATTAAGAGCCTACCACACAAAAAAAGCCCAGGTCCAGACGGGTTCACAGCCGAATTCTACCAGACACACAAAGAGGAGCTGGTACCATTCCTTCTAAAACTATTTCAAAGAATCCAAAAAGAGGGAATACTTCCCAAATCATTTTACGAGACCAACATCATTCTGATACCAAAACCCGGCAGAGACCCAACAAGAAAAGAAAACTTCAGGCCAATATCCATGATGAACATAGATGCAAAAATCTTCAATAAAATACTGGCAAGCCAAATGCAACAGCAAATCAAAAAACTTATTCACCATGATCAAGTAGGATTCAACCCGGGGATGCAAGGCTGGTTCAATATACGCAAGTCTATCAACGTAATTAACCACATAAACAGAACCAAAAACAAAAACCACATGATTATCTCAATTGACGCAGAGAAGGCATCTGACAAAATTCAACAGCCCTTTATGCTAAAAACCCTCAATAAACTCGGTATCGATGGAACGTATCTCAAAGTAATAAAAGCTATTTATGACAAACCAACAGCCAATATCATACTGAATGGGCAAAAACTGGAAGCATTCCCTTTGAAATCTGGCACTAGACAAGGATGCCCTCTTTCACCACTCCTATTCAATATAGTTCTGGAAGTTCTAGCCAGAGCAATCAGGCAAGAAAAAGAAATAAAGGGTATTCAAATAGGAAAGGAGGAAGCCAAATTGTCTCTATTTGCAGACGACATGATAGTATACCTAGAAGACCCCATTGCCTCAGCCCAAAAACTCCTGAAACTGATAAGCAACTTCAGCAAAGTCTCAGGATATAAAATCAATGTGCAAAAATAACAAGCATTTGTCTACACCAATAACAGACTTAAAGAAAGCCAAATCAAGAACGAACTGCCATTCGCAATTGCTACAAAAAGAATAAAATACCTTGGAATACAACTCACAAGGAACGTAAGGGACCTCTTCAAGGAGAACTACAAACCACTGCTCAACGAAATCAGAGAGGACACAAACAGATGGAGAAACACTCCATGTTCATGGTTAGGAAGAATTAACATCGTGAAAATGGCTATACTGCCCAAAGTAATTTACAGAATCAACGCTATCCCCATCAAGCTACCATTGACTTTCTTCACAGAACTGGAAAAAACCACCATGAACTTCATATGGAACCAAAAGAGAGCCCGCATAGCCAAGTCAATTCTAAGCAAAAAGAACACAGCGGGGGGCATCACACTACCGGATTTCAAACTATATTACAAGGCTACAGTAATCAAAACAGCATGGTACTGGTACCAAAACAGAGATATAGACCAATGGAACAAAACAGAGGCACCGGAGGCAACACAACATATCTACAACTATATAATCTTTGATAAACCTGACAAAAACAAGCAAGGGGGAAAGGATTCCCTGTTTAACAAATGGTGTTGGGAAAACTGGCTAGCCATGTGCAGAAAGCAGAAACTGGACCCCTTCCTGACACCTTACACTAAAATTAACTCCAGATGGATTAAAGACTTAGACATAAGACCTGGCATGATAAAAACCCGAGAAGGAAATCTAGGCAAAACTATCCAGGACATAGGAGTAGGCAAGGACTTCATGAACAAAACACCAAAAGCATTGGCAACAAAAGCCAAAATAGACAAATGGGACCTAATGAAACTCCACAGCTTCTGCACGGCAAAAGAAACAGTCACTAGAGTGGATCGGCAACCAACAGAATGGGAAAAAATTTTTGCAGTTTACCCATCTGACAAAGGGCTGATATCCAGAATTTACAAAGAACTCAAACGGATTTACAGGAAAAAAACAAACAAGCCCATTCAAAAGTGGGCAAAGGATATGAACAGACACTTTACGAAAGAAGACATATACGAGGCCAACAATCATATGAAAAAATGCTCATCGTCACTGGTCATCAGAGAGATGCAAATCAAAACCACATTGAGATACCATCTCACGCCAGTTAGAATGGCAATCATTAAAAAATCTGGAGACAACAGATGCTGGAGAGGATGTGGAGAAAAAGGAACACTTTTACACTGTTGGTGGGAGTGTAAATTGGTTCAACCATTGTGGAAGACAGTGTGGCAATTCCTCAAGGCCTTAGAAATAGAAATTCCATTTGACCCAGCAATCCCATTACTGGGTATATATCCAAAAGACTATAAATCGTTCTACTATAAGGACACATGTACACGAATGTTCATTGCAGCACTGTTTACAATAGCAAAGACCTGGAATCAACCAAAATGCCCATTGATAATAGACATTATCAATGTAGCACATATACACCATGGAATATTATGCAGCAGTCAGAAATGATGAGTTTGTGTCGTTTGTAGGGACATGGATGAAATCTGGAGAACGTCATCCTCAGCAAACTGACACAAGAACAGAAAATGAAACACTGCATATTCTCACTCATAGGCGGGTGATGAAAAATGAGAACACATGGACACAGAAAGGGGAGGACTAAACACTGGGGTCTATTGGGGGGGAAAGGGGAGGGCCAGTGGGAGGGGGAGGTGGTGAGGGATAGCCTGGGGAGAAATGCCAAATGTGGGTGAAGGGGAGAAGGAAAGAAAAGCACACTGCCATGTGTGTTCCTACGCAACTATCTTGCATGCTCTGCTCATGTACCCCAAAACCTAAAATCCAATAAAAAATTAAAAAAAAAAAAAAGAAAAACGATTTTACTTTCTTGCTGCTGTCATGAAAATAGACTTACAATATACCTCACACAAAATAATGTCAACAGTAATAACTTGTCAAGATAACATAAAGCACCAAAAACACTCTCCTTGTGTCTTGCTTGGTTCCTGTCATTATCTCAAGCCACCAAAAATCACTTTCCTAACCTCTGTAGCTTCTAAAAGTGCATTACCCAAGAAAAACAATACCCACCTGAGGATATGTGACCTACATGTATGCTAGCAGAAGCTGCAAATACTAATATTACTTAAAAGCATTCTTCAACTTAAGAACTATACATATAAAAAAAATACAATCTCAGAGCTGTTTTTTAAATTTTAATTCTTAATCAGTTATTCCAGAAGGATTGTGTCTCAAAGTAAAAACTAAAGTAATAACTAAAAAAAAGACTCTATATTGCAAAGAAGCCATAATGTCTAAGAATCAAGGCCGGGCGTGGTGGCTCATGCCTGTAATCCCAGCACTTTGGGAAGCTGAGGTGGGCGGATCACGAGGTCAGGACTTCAAGACCATCCTGGCTAACAGGGTGAAATCCCGTCTCTACTAAAAAAAAAAAAAAAAAATACCCAGGCGTGGTGGCATGTGCCTGTAGTCCCAGCTACTCAGGAGGCTGAGGCGAAGTGCTTAAACCCAGGAGGCAGAGGTTGCAGTGAGCTGAGATCGCACCATTGCACTCCAGCCTGGCGACAGAGTGAGACTCTGTCTCAAAAAAAAAAAAAAAAAATCTAAGGAAGAACTTCATAAGCTGGGATCAGGAGTATATTTAACTTCACTGAAAAGGACTTACTAGGTGCAGCTGACATGGCTATGCTATGTGCTGTTATCATAAAGAATATGGAGACAGAAGTAAAAATTCCGGTTTTTCCCTTTTTGGGCCCAAATCCAACTACCTATTTTCTTTCAGGTAAACATTTCTAGAAATCAAAGATCACTCCTTACCCCATCCCAACCCCCAAGTTCAGGTCAGAGTTAGTACTTTAAGCCAAAAGTAAGACTTAGTAAGAAAAGTAATTCTTTTTTTTTTTTTTTTTTTCTTTTTTTTTTTGAGACGGAGTTTCGCTCTTGTTACCCAGGTTGGAGTGCAATGGCGTGATCTCGGCTCACCGCAACCTCCACCTCCTGGGTTCAGGCAATTCTCCTTCCTCAGCCTCCTGAGTAGCTGGGATTACAGGCACGCGCCACTGTGCCCAGCTAATTTTTTGTATTTTTAGTAGAGACGGGGTTTCACCATGTTGACCAGGATGGTCTCGATCTCTTGACCTCGTGATTCACCCGCCTTGGCCTCCCAAAGTGCTGGGATTACAGGCGTGAGCCACCGCGCCCGGCCAAGAAAAGTAATTCTTTATAAAGAATGGCTAAAGAAGCTAAAATTTTATATTGGGACCAACAATCTACCTTTGCTTTAACAGTAGTATGAGCAGTGGTTATTGCTCTAATTTTGACAAATCTAGGACAAAGACTAATTTTTTTAAATTGCATTTTAGGTTTTGGAGTACATGTGAAGAACATGCAAGATTGTTGCATAGGTACACACGTGGCAGTGTGATTTGCTGCCTTCCTCCCCATCCCCTATATCTGGCATTTCTCTCCATGCTATCTCTCCCCAACTCCCCACCCCCCGCTGTCCCTTCCTTATTTCCCCCCAATAGACCCCAGTGGGTAGTGCTCCCCTCCCTGTGTCCATGTGTTCTCACTGTTCAACACCCACCTATGAGTGAGAACATGCAGTGTTTGATTTTCTGCTCTTGTGTCAGTTTGCTGAGAATGATGGTTTCCAGGTTCATCCATGTCCCTACAAAGGACATGAACTCATTGTTTTTGATGGCTCCATAATATTCCATGGTATATATGTGCCACATTTTTCCTGTCCAGTCTATCATTGATGGGCATTTGGGTTGGTTCCAGGTCTTTGCTATTGTAAACAGTGCTGCAATGAACAATCGTGTGCATGTGTCCTTACAGTAGAACGATTTATAATCCTTTGGATATATACCCAGTAATGGGATTGCTCGATGAAATGGAATTTCTATTTCTAGGTCCTTGAGGAATCGCCACACTGTCTTCCACAATGGTTGAACTAATTTACAGTCCCACCAACAGTGTAAAAGTGTTCCTATTTCTCCACATCCGCTCCAGCATCTGTTGTCTCCAGATTTTTTAATGATCGCCATTCTAAGTGGTGTGAGATGGTATCTCAATGTAGTTTTGACTGTATTTCTCTAATGACCAGTGATGATGAGCATTTTTTCATATGTTTGTTGGCTTCATGTATGTCTTCTTTTGTAAAGTGTCTGTTCATATCCTTTGCCCACTTTTGAATGGGCTTATTTGTTTTTTTCTTGTAAATCTGTTTTAGTTCTTTGTAGATTCTGGATATCAGCCCTTTGTCAGATGGGTAAACTGCAAAAATTGTTTCCCATTCTGTCAGTTGCTGATTCACTCTAATGACTGTTTCTTTTGCTGTGCAGAAGCTGTGGAGTTTGATTAGGTCCCATTTGTCTATTTTGGCTTTTGTTGCCAGTGCTTTTGGTGTTTTGGTCATGAAGTCTATGCCTATGTCCTGAATGGTTTTGCCTAGATTTTCTTCTAGGGTTTTTATGGTGTTAGGTCTTATGTTTAAGTCTTTAATCCATCTGGAGTTAATTTTAGTGTAAGGTGTCAGGAAGGGGTCCAGTTTCTGCTTTCTGCACATGGCTAGCCAGTTTTTGAGTAAATTATTTTATTGTCAAAAGGTTAAAATTACTTCTTAGATATTCACTTTTAGTTACTACTGCTAATTTGTCTTTAAAACATAATTAAAATATTTTTTTGTGTGTTACAGTCTACCAGGAAAATTATAATAAATATTACATTAAAAAAAAAAAAGAAGAATAGGTTTACCTTCTACTAACAGATCAGTGTGCCATAAAACATGCAATATGTCCAGGCATGGTGGCTCATGCCTGTAATCCCAGCACTTTGAGAGGCAGAGGCGGTGGATCACCTGAGGTCAGGAGTTTAAGACCAGCCTGGCCAACATGCTGAAACGCTGTCTCTACTAAAAATACAAAAATTAGCCAGGGGTGGTGGCGGGTGCCTGTAATCCAAGCTACTCAGGAGGCTGAGACAGGAGAACTGCTTGAACCCAGGTGGCAGAGGTTGCAGTGAGCCAAGATTGTGCCATTGCACTCCAGCTGGGGTGACAAGAGTGAAACTTCATCTCAAAAACAAAACAAAACAAACAAAAACCACCTGTAATATGCTAGGGTCTATCTTATGTTTCTTTGATCTATCTATAGACACAGACATATTCACATACCCCTCTGTCTTTTCTTCTCTCCCTTTAAAGATAAATAATGTAGTAGTACATAGTTGAGACACTGAGTCCTCAGAAACTTTCGAAATGCAATAGTCTGAGGCAGGTACCACAGGACACCAATCCAAAGTCATCACCCCCTCCCCCACCGCCCCCAAAAAAATCAAACTGCTTTGGAGCCAATCAACCAAATCTCTACACTTAGCACTTAGGCAAATCGAGTAAATCAAAGTGCCGACGAGTAAATCAAAGAGCTCAACTCAGGCTGGATGCAGTGGTTTATGCCTATAATCCCAGAACTTTAGGAGGCCAAGATGGGTGGATCACTTGAACTCAGGAGCTCAAGTCCAGCCTGGGCAACAGGCCAAAACCCCATCTCTACAAAAAATACAAAAACTAGTTGGGTGTGGTGGCATGCCTGTGGTCTCAGCTACTTATGAGGCTGAGGTGAGAAGACTGCCTGAGCCCAGGGAGGTCGAGGCTGCAGTGAGCCCTGACTATAACACTGTACTCCATCCTGGGTGACACAGTGTGATCCTGTCTCAGCAGGGGGGTGCAGGGGATGGGCACAAATCCAAAAAAGTACATTTGGGCCAACAGATTTTTACCTAAAAGAATAAGCCCATTTCTGCTTTCCAGTTCCAAAATAGCAGTAAAGAAGCACATGGTTTCACTCCCCGCCACAGAAAACCAAAAACAAATATGTAGCACTGAGATTATTACTAGTAATATCCTAGTACTCAAATATGAGGAGACAGTTCCTGAGCCACAGAGAAGTGAAAAAGCTGAGAATCAGACTTCTACATCTGCAACAACCCTACCCTCATTCTGCCCAGCACAACTCATGGTTTCTACACTAAAAAAGTGAGATTGAGTAGACAACCAGCTTCACAAGACACTGCCTTAACCTATGGGAAGCATGGTGAATACATGAAAGGAAAAATATTCCCAATGAAAGACAAAGGCAAAGAGGGGAGGCAGAAATGCTATCTCCAGCTCTGGAAACTCTGCTGTGATTCGGAGAAAGGAGATGCCAAATCACAGTGGTTCAGCAGGACCACACAGGTCCCTTCAGCATGAACTCTTACCTAGCCTTCCCCACTGCTGAGATACTCCCTTTGGGACCTTCCCCATTCAGGAGCAGCAGCATTTAGGCTGTTTACCAGAGCCATGGTGAACCTGTGCTTAAGGGGCCACCTAGAGCCAAAAAGGAGGCAGCGATCTAGCAGTGAAGAATCTCTAAGCAAATATATCCAATAAAAACCAAAATAAGCCAGATAGAGGAAACTAGAATCAATAACTAATCCTTCAACGCAAAGAAATCAACTTATATCCACAAGAAATAACAGCAAACAGGGAATGACGACCTCCTCAAATGGACAAAGCAAAGAACCCCAGTGACTGATGCTAATGTGAATTTGCTAACCAATAATTCAAAATAGTGGTTTTAAGAAAACTCAATGATCTCCAAGATAACATAGAAAAACAATTTAGAAATTTATCAAAGAAATTTAACAAAGAGATTGAATTTTTTTTTTTTTTTTTTTTAGACTAAGACTCTGTCATCCAGGCTGGAGTGCAATGGTGTAATCTTGGCTCACTGCAACCTCTGCCTTCTGGGTTGCAGGAGGCAGATTCTCCTGCCTCAGCCTCCTGAATAAGTGGGATTACAGGCACATGCCACCACACCTGGCTAATTTTTGTATTTTTAGTAGAGATGGGGTTTCACCATGTTGGTCTGGCTGATCTCGAACTCCTGATCTCGTGATCTGCCCACCTTGGCCTTCCAAAGTGCTGGGATTACAGGCATAAGCCACTGCACCCAGCCTGAAATAATTTTTAAAACTCAAACAAATATTAGAAGTGAGAAATACATTTGCAGAACCAAAAAATTCATTAGAGGATCTAAACAAGTGATAAATCAAACAGAAGAAAGAAGTGGTGAACTTAAAGACAAGTTATTTGGAAATAAACAGAGGGGAAAAAAAAGGAAAAGGAACAAAGACCACCTAGGAGATACATAAGATCACCTCAAAAGACCAAATCTAGGAATTACTGTTGTTCAAGAGGGAGTCAAGTGATAGCAAGGGGTAGAAAGCTGATTCTCAGAAGTAATGACAGACTTTCAAAAACCTAAGAAAGATACAAATATCAGGTACAGGAAGGTCAGGGAACCCCAAATAGCTTTGACCCAAAAACAAAAACAACTACCCCAAGACATACAATAATCAAACATTCAAAGTCAAGGACAAAGACAAGATCCTAAAAGCAGTAAGAGGAAAGAGGCAAATTAACATATAAAGAAACTCCAATTTGTCTGGAAATGGACTTCTCAATGGAAACTATACAGGCCAGAAGGAAGTGGAACATGATTTTCAAACTGGTGATAACAATGACCTAATTTCTTAAGAATACTCATGAAAAAGTATAAGCCAGTATTTTCATATTGGGCATAAAAATCATGAGCTACTAGTTAAAGATGCAGAGCTCATATCCTACCCCATATTTGCCCATACATTAAGCCTGGGGAAGGGTCTGGGAATCTACAGTTTCAACTAACAACCCAAGTAATTATGATGCAGGGAGTCTGTAGAACAAATCTGCTAAAAAAAACTGGCTGAAACTCTCAGCTAGTACCACTTAAAACTTATAGGCTAATATGGTGAAAAAAAACTAAAATAAGCAGTTGCTAAAACAAGAGTTTTCAATTACAGTCACAGAAGCAGATAGAAGACTAGTGTCTCCTAGTGGAGAAGTTGAAGGGATTCAAAAACAATGCTCTTTATGTAGTTAGATTATTCAGAATTCAGGTTAAAGGAAGCACTGACAAGAGAGAACATAAGAGAAATAAAAAATGCCTTTTTTTTTTTTTTTTTGAGACAGAGTCTTGCTCTGTCATCCAAGCTGGAGTGCAGTGGCATGATCTTGGTTAACTGCAGTCTCCGCCTCCCCGGTTCAAGCAATTCTCCTGCCTCAGCCTCCCAAGTAGCTGGGATTACAGGCGTATACCACCATGCCTGGCTAATTTTTGTATTTTTAGTAGAGATGGGATTTCTCCATATTGGTCAGGCTGGTCTCAAACTCCTGACCTCAGGTGATCTTTCACCTTGGTCTCCCAAGTGCTGGGATTACAGGTATGAGTCACCATGCCCAGCCTAGAGTGCCATATTTCAAATCACTTCAAGATGTTCGTGATAAAAGAAAAAGGCAAATTGTGTGAACTGCTGAAGGCTGGACAATCTCCAGATTGCATTTTAGAATTCACAGTAAGAAAAAGACAAAACGGGTGGCTCTGACTTGCAGCCACAGTGAAATTAGATGGCAAGGGCTAAAACTGTTATCATATCCTCAAATAATGTTCATCATCTAATTTGCTCAATCTCATACAGACCTCAAATCCTTAGTCATCACCTGTAAAGCAAGGAGCCATAGGCTGTGTACTTTCTGGGTGACTTTTGAGTTTAAACTGGGAGTACCAGCCAAAAGAAGTATGTGAATATAGGAGATCACATACCAAGGGCACTAGATACTACTGTTAGTTTAAAATCCTGCCTAAATTATCTTCCTCACAGTGAGATATGCATGTGCGTATGTGCGTGTGTGTGTGTGTGTGTGTATTTTAAATGTATTTATGTGAATGGATCTTGTTGTGTTGCCTAGCCTGGCCTCCCTGAAAGAATGGAACCACACTAGGTGAGATTCATGGTCTTATCTGGAATAAATATACTGCTAAATTCAACATGTAAACATGACTGGATACATGCTCACAAATGATAGTCACAGAAGACATTTTGCAGACAACTAAGGAAATCTGAATAACAAATGGGTATTAGTTGACATTAAGCATTACTGTCAATTATTCTAAGGTGTGATAATAGTACTGTGGTTATATAGTAGTACTGTGGTCACTTTTAGAAAATACTGCAAAATGTTAGCTATTATCTAATCTGGGTTGTAGATATATGAGTGATCACTATACTATTCTTTTAGCTTACTTGAAAATGTTGCTAACAGGTTGGGCACAGTGGTTCCTACCTGTAATCCCAGCACTTTGCCCAGCCTGGCCTCCCTGAAAGAATGGAACCACACTAGGTGAGATTCATGGTCTTATCTGGAATAAATATACTGCTAAATTTATTTTTAAATTTAGGAGGCTGAGGCAGGAGGACTGCTAGTGCCCAGGAATTTTGAGACCAGCCTGGACAATCAGTGAGACCCTGTCTCTAAAAAAAATTTAAAAATTAGCCAAGCTGGTGGCATGTGTCTGTAGTCCCAGCTATTTGAGAGGCTGAGGCAGGAAGATCACTTGAACCCCGAAGGTAGAAGTTGCAGTGTGACCTGTGACTGCATCAGTGCAGTCCAGCCTAGGTCACAGAGTGAGATCCTAGCTCAAAAAAACAAAAAAACAAAAAAAAAAGCATCTCATAATAATTTGGGTGTGGGAGGAATGGAAGGGATACTTACGAGCATTCCTCAAAGACTTTGACCCTTTCACAGCCCTCAGGAGGTTCCCTTTTAAACATGTAACTGTTGTTAGGTTTTGGTGAGGTTGCATATTTGGGCAAAGGAGAATTGTTCCCATTCTCTGCAAGAAATGACATATTAGATTACTAACAAATAAAACTACATAAATGTACAGTCATACTACATTTAACTGTTTTTGGACTATGCCTCCATGAACTACTTGAGGGCAGCAGCAGTGCTTTATTCATCAAGGAGATAATTAATGTTTGTTAAATAAATGCATAAACAAATACAGTATTTTATTTCACTTCCCCTTACAATTACCATAGCCTGGGCCTGTATCATATAACCCTCAGTACTGAACACTGATGTAGCTTGCTGCCTTATTTCTATTCTGTACAAAACAAATGCACTCAAACATTACTTCCATTTTTCCCAATACAAATATCTGAAATGGTTCTTCATTGGTTGCTGATCATTATCTCTTGGCCTGCACTTCAGAATTTCTCAATTTGATTTCTCTGCTCCTCTGGTTACAATCTTTGCTCCTGGTAGTCAGAGCCACTGGATGCCAAACATTTTATTTTGCCTGTGAACGTCCCCTTACTTAAATGGGGTAAGTTCTGTCTATTTTCCAAAAGCATCCTTCAAAGTCTGGCTCTGGCTCAAGTTTTTTTAAATCTTTCCGAATTAACCCTATCAGGAGGAACATTTCTTTACTCTTTACTGCTGATATCCTCAATTTATATTTCATTAACTTAAAATTTTTAATATGCTAAATATCTGTTCTAAATTTTCCATCTGTGCCAGCTAAGCTACAAACTCCTTGCTGGCAGCAGCACTACAACCCTGTTTTCCCACAAAAGAAACTCACAGAGGCGAAACAGTTACTAAAATCAAATACTTAGGACCCAACCTTTATTGAGTTTATTTATAGAATTCTGCATATTATTGATGTAGAAGTAGGCAGTATGGGAAATCAAGGGACAGATTTCATCTGACCCATGTTTTATCAGACCCAGAAGCTAGTAAGAAAAGTCCAAAGAATGACAGTTTACAATTGTCCACAGTTTAGAGTAACTTTTTCAGTGAATTGTCTGTCTTCTGCACTTGCTACGGTTTTAATTACTTAGATGATTAGTAGTAGTAGCCATTCCTAACAGCAGAGCACTTTGGCACATTCAACACACTGTATGGAGGAGGTTCTAAATAAATGACTACTGAACTAAGCTTTAGAATTTATAAATAGATGTCATTATTATTGCATTCAAGTATATAACATAACCAGGATTAGGTTAAGAAAATACTGTCCTGACACCAGATGCAAGGCTAATATTTGTTTTAAAAGGCAAGAACATTTGTAATTAACATTCAAACTGCTTCTACTTCCAGGTTATTTCTAAGGTATTTTAAGGTTATTTTTAAGACTACCCTCCAACGTTTTACATCAGGCTTGCTTTGAACAATCATCCTGCATTAATATAAATCGGTTTAATCCGTGTTAAAAATGTCACAAATATAGATCCTGAAACACACTAACTTGAAGGCTTTGTATTGATTGAAAAAGCATTAAGGTAATAAAATCATGACTATCAGGTGACAGAAACCAAAGTGCTTTCAGAGCAAGTGCTCATCTCATTTACTCCAAAAAGAGTGTTTCTCACCAATAAGTTGTATTAACAAGTGCAAAAAAAGAAGTACAAATGTGTTCTGTTGGAAAATGAATAGAATGAATGATAAAACAGGAGGTATTCAGTTATCATCTAGCAGCACATTCCTCCAGCACTCTACCTTTATCTCTGGGATCAACAAGCAGGTCATCAGCTGAGCAAGGACTCTCCTCGCTACCTTCATTGGAAATGGTGAGGAACGACGTTGGGGACACGGACTGGGAGCGGCTGCTGTTGTTGCTTCCCCTCTCTGCCCCACCAGGGGTCTGTGTGTCGATGCTGCGTGTGCTGCTACTTCTCTGTACAAGGGGGGGTGGGGCACGATGGCCATCTGGAATATCTTGCGGCTGTTACAACATTTTAAAAATATATGTGTATTTACCATTAATTTCAAATCACCAGCAATGCACCCAGTGTCAACCTTCCCATACAGTGCCAGAGACACAAAAACAAGAAATCCTTTCCTACTTATTAGGGCTTCATGTTGCATGTTAGTGACATCTCTGTCTAATCTGACTCTCCCACTGAGTGTCTTCAGTGAAGATTTTGTATTCCCAGGGCCTGGCATACAGCAGGTGGCCAATGCTTGCTGAATAAGTGAATTGCACTAAATCACTTATCATGTGTTAAGGGTTATTTTAAAAATTACGAGTGCCATGGTAAAAAAGGAGAAATGTAGGTGTAACACTAGGTTCCATATTAGAGGAAAAGGCTATTCATCATGTGAACTAGGGACACTGATGCCATGCCCTGAGAGAATTTTTTTCAAATAAACCTTCCTAAATGGGGCAAAGGTTAATCACAGAAGTACTAATGACCAGGAGAAAATCAAGTACATACTCAGAGGAAAGCCTGTGTGGCTCACTTAGCAGGGAAACCAACTCCCTGCACACCTTTGATTAATTTACCTTTATTGCATCAGGGAACCTGTACCCTATCATGCAGAATGGAGGAGAGGGTGTGGGGATCTGTGTTTTTTTTTTTTTCTAAGTGAAACCAACCTTTTATCTTAAGGGAGAGGATCTTAAGCATTAATACAATACTCCATTCCTCCTACACTGAAGAATAGAAAGAGGCTTAGATAACTAAATATACTGTCTGACATGGTTTTTAAACCTCAACAGTAATTTCTGTTTTACCTAGGAACTATTCTCAGGGGTATTCTAGTTAGTAAAGACAATAAGCAGATCTTTTTTTTTTTTTTTTTTTTGAGACAGAGTCTTGCTCTGTCGCCCAGGCTAAAGTGCAATGGCATGATCCTGGCTCATTGCAACCTCTGCCTCCCAAGTTCAAGCGATTCTCCCTGCCTCAGACTCCCAAATAGCTGGGATTACAGGTACGCACCACTACACCCACCTAATTTTTGTATTTTTTAAGTGGATATGGGGTTTCACCATGTTGACTAGGTTGGTATCGAACTCCTGACCCTCAGGTGATCTGCCTGCCTCGGTCTCCCAAAGTGCTGGAATTACAGGCGTGTACCACCATGCAAAAGATCATTTCTAACTGTACTTATGACATTGCCTAGCATGTCAACCAAAATCAAATAGTCACTGACATTCAAAAAAGGAACAGATTCATGCTTAGAATGTCATGTAAACTTCTTCCCCCTATAATCAGTAAGCTAAACTTTGTTAAATTGAATTAAATCATATAAAAGTATATCACCTAACAGTTTCTAAATACAGACAAACAACAATAGTTTCTGTTCAATAATCTAAATTCAAGTCAGATCAGTTGCCTCTATGAAATGCAACAAAATGAAAACTTTTCATTCACCTGCCCAGGTCAAAGTTTTTCAAAAGAGATAAATTTTTGTTCTCTCTCAATGAGAAGGAAGAAACCCAAGTAAATATGGAAATCCAAACTGTACATTTTTAATAATTAGAAGAGTTCAAGAATGATTTTAAGATACAAGATCACTTACTATAAGTTGCTCTTCCTTTTCCCCAGTCTCTTTAATTATTATTTCAATCTCCTGATTCAATCCTTCCACGCTGTTCCGGAACCGGGAGCCTGTTGATTTGGTGATGGGAATTACAGGAATAAGTGCACTCTTTGGAACAGGAGCCTTAAGAAAATGGGATCAAGAAGAGAGGCTTAACATTACCTTTTAGTTTTCTAGACTGAAGCATAATCCCAACAGACATAACTCAAAAATAAATCAAAGTTTACAGGCCTCACAGAAAGTGTGAGTGACCAAACCTGCTCCTTAGTATGTATGAATATAAGTGAAAACCCAAATCCCACACAATGAAGGTAGGATTTTGAAAATTTATTCACGCCTGTGAACGACTACAAAGAAACAAGGATAAAGAAATATAGTAAAAGAATGTCAACCTCAGAAATTCTTTTATGACTGTAACAGAGCTCAGATTTCCAAATGTAACTTTAAACTCTCCTAGTGCCACAGTGATACAGTTTGCATGTCTCACCCAATGTTGAAGGTGGGGCCTAGTGAGAGGTGACTGGATCATGGGGGTGGATTTCTCGTGAATGTTTAGTACCATCCCCTTCTTGGTACTGAGAATTCTCGTGAAATCTGGTTGTTTAAAAGCATGTAGCACTTCCCCCTTCTCTCTTTTGCTCCTGCTCGGCCATGTGACCTGTGTGCTCCCCCTTTGCCTTCCGCCATGATTATAAGTTTCCAGAGGCCTCCCCAAACCCCGAGTAAATGTCAGTGTCATGCTTCCTGTAAAGCCTGCAGAACGTGAGACAATTAAACCTCTTTTCTTTTTTTGAGACAGTCTCTCACTGTCGCCCAGGCTGGAATACAGTGGTACTATTTGGGCTCACTGCAACCTCTGCCTCCCTAGTTCAAGCAATTCTCCTGCCTCAGCCTCCCAACCAGCTTTAACTATAGGCACCCATCACTCATTTTTTTTTTGTATTTTTAGTAGACACAGGGTTTCACAATATTGGCCAGGCTGGTCTCAAACTCCTGACTTTGTGATCCACCCACCTCGACCTCCCAAAGTGTTGGGATTACAGGTGTGAGCCACCACACCAGACCCCTCGTTTCTTTATAAATTACCCAGTCTCAGGTATTTCTTTATAGCAACATGAGAACTAATATATACAATTATTTATATTCTGAGGGGGGAATTATTTTTGTTTTGGTTTCATTTCTTCTAAGAAACAAAAACGACACTCATGCGCAGAATGTGCAGATTTGTTACAAAGGTACGTGTGCCATGGTGGTTTGCTGCAGCAACTGACCAGTCCTCTAAGTTCCTTCTCCTCAACTCCCACATCCCAACAGGCCTTGGTGTGTGTTGTTCCCCTCTGTGTGTCCATGTGTTCTAACTGTTCAGCTCCCACTAATGAGAACATGCAGTGTTTGGTTTTCTGTTCCTTTGTTAGTTTGCTCAGAATTATGGCTTCCAGCTTCATCCACATTCCTGCAAATAACATCATCAAATTCCTTTTTATGGCTGCATAGTATTTCATGATGTATATGTACCATATTTTCTTTATCCAGAGTATCATTGATGGGCATTTGGGTTGGTTTCATGCCTTTGCTATCGCAAATAGTACTGCAATAAACACATACGTGTATGTGTGTTTATAGTAAAATGATTTATATAATCTTTTGGGTATATACCCAGTAATGAGATTGCTGGGTCAAATGGTATTTCTGGTTCTAGATCCTTAAGGAATCGCCATACTGTCTTCTACAATGGCTGAACTAATTTACGTTCCCACCAATGGTGTAAAAGTGTTCCTGTTTCTCCACAGCCTCGCCAGCATCTATTGTTTTCTGACTTTTAAACAACTGCCATCCTGACTGGCCTGAGGTGGTAGCTCACTGTAGTCTTCATTTGCATTTCTGAGATCAATGATATTGAACTATTTTTCATATTTTTTTCATGTTTGTTGGCCATGTAAATGTCTTCTTTTAAGAAATGTCTGTTCATATCCTTTGCCCATTTTTTGATAGTGTTTTTTCTCTTGTAAATTTAAGTTCCTTACAAATTCTGGATATCAAACCTCTGACAGATGGGCAGAATGCAAATTTTCTCCCATTCTGTAGGATGCCTGTTCACTCTAATGACAGTTTCTTTGGCTGTGAAGAGTCTCTTTAATTTAATTTGATCCCATTTGTCAATTTTGGCTTTTGTTGCCATTGCTTTCGCTGTTTTTGTCATGAAGTCTTTGTCCATGCCTATGCCCTGAATGGTATTGCCTAGGTTATCTTCTAGGGTTTTTATGGTTTTGGGTTTTACAGTTAAGTCTTTAATCCATCTTGAGTTTCAGTTTTCTGCTAATGGCTAGCCAGTTTTTCCAGCACCATTTACTAAATAGGAGATCCTTTCCCCATTGCTTGTTTTTGTCAGGTTTGTTGAGGATCAGATGGTTGTAGACGTGTGGTGTTATTTCTGGTTGTAGACGTGTTATGTTATTTCTGAGGTCTCTGTTCTGTTCCATTGGTCTCTGTATCTGTTTTGGTACCAGTACCATGCTGTTTTGGTTACTGTAGCCTTATAGTATAGCCTCCAGCTTTGTTCTTTTTGCTTAGGATTGTCTTGGCTATACAGGGTCTTCTTTGATTCTGCATGAAATTAAAAATGTTTTTTTCTAATTCTGTAAAGAATGTCAATGATAGTTTGATGGGAATAGCATTGAATCTTTGAATTACTTTGGGCAGTATGGCCATTTTCATGAAATTATTTATTTATTTAACAAAACAACTTCCTAAATCTATGTAGAAATTTTAAAATTAAAAATATTTTTATTGTCACAGTATTACTTTTGAAAAGAACTATCTGATTATATAATTACAGGATATTGTTTCCTGACAAGATACTCAAAATAAAATATGAAACAAGCATTAACAGAGATATCCGCCAAAGCTAGTAACAACAGTTACAAGATGCCAGATGAACATCTTGTAAATTCTTCTGTCTGGAAAAGAAATGTGATTAACCCATCTTCATTTAGGAAAGTTTCTTTGGAAAACCTCTTTCAGTAAGAGGTGGGCAAGAAGACAAAGGTAACAAGGCCTCTAATCAATGACCATTAGTTTTATTCCCTGATAACCCTGCTGTCTGATATAAAACTTAGTGTTAAATCTGTATTTCTCCTTTTATTACTGCTCCCCTTTAAAACTTAAAAAAAAGCATAATACAACAAGAATCCTTGGCAAACACAAGAAATTTGTGATTTAAAAAGGCCAAGGGGAAGCTCCATGCAGAAGTGCTGAGAGAGCATGTCTCCACTGCTCAGTTAGTATTGGGTCCTCACAGGTAACACAGAACACAGCAACCTACCTCATGGCTTTAAGAATAAAATGGCAGGAAATCTGGTATGGTACCTGGCCTCTAAAACATAAATGCTCAGAAAACAGTAGCTGCAATTTTTATTTTGTATTTTTCCTATTATGTATTGTATTCTTAAAATATTTATCTTTTCACATTTTTCAAGTGTCACTTATTTTCTTTCACATATAATGTCTCCCAATTTTTCCCTTTTTATAAGTCTCTCTGTTCCCACATTCCCCACAGCCTCAAGCTTCTATATTACTTATTCCCTTTACTTCCATCTCTTCTTTCTGTTCCCTTTTCCAATCTCAGCATCTACTACCAAAAGAAAGAAAAATCTTAAATTTGGGTGTTCTGTAAGTTTTATAGAGAAAATTTATATAATTTTTAAAAACCCAACTTATATTTTTGAACCATTCTCCATAGTGTAGATCTTTGGCACACTGATATGCAATTTTCATAACTTTTTTTTTTCAGACAGAGTCTCGGTCTGTCTCCCAGGCTGAAGTGCAGTGGCACAATCTCGGCTGAGATACAGTTGAGCTATACACTTCAAGTAACAGAGTGATCTGTGAAGAATTATGCAATTTTTAGAAGGTGAATTGTAAAATAATTTTGGAAATTTGCAAACAGAAAATTATGGGACTAAAGCTTGACCTGTATGTCTTCAAGGGTTTAGCCCTTACTATACAATTTGATTCTCCCTTTTCTCAAATATAGACACTTTATATGTGCAGAGAGAAACCTACACACCTAATTTCTCAACATTTTCTGTTCTACCTACTGAAACAAGTTTCATATACCCCAGATATTTCACAAAAGCACGAAGTTATAGAGCACTCTTCTTTCGTCTCTTACTGTTAATTCAACCAAAAGCCCAATACATGCATATAAAACAGGCATACACATTTATTTATATTTCACCCAGCAAAAAAAAAGACTATCTTCCAAAAATATCAGAAGCAAGTTACTCCTGGGAATAGAGATGGTATTTTTTTCTTTTGGATTATTTTTCTACAATTAACCTGAAGAGAGAAACTATGTCTTATTAATCTCTTTAGTGCCACTGCCAAGCACACAGCCTAGAACATACAAGATGCTTGTTCAACAAGGCTGGTATATGGATGTGTGCATCCCCTCAAAATCATGTTGAAGCCCTGCCAATGTGGCTGTATGTGGACATGGGGCATCTAAGGCAGTAGTTTTGTTTTGTTTTTGTTGTTGTTCTTGTTTGAGACAGGGTCTCCACTTGTTGCCCAAGCTATGCAGTGGCATGATCTTGGCTCACTACAACCTCTGCGCCTCCCGGGCTCTGGTGATCCTCCCACCTCAACCTCCCAATTAGGGATTACAGGTGCATGTCACCATGCCTGGCTAATTTTTGTGTTTTTTTTTTTTTGGTAGAGACAGGGTTTCACCATGTTGCCCAGGCTGGTCTCAAACTCCTGGGCTCAAGCAATCAGATGGCCTCTGCCTCCCAAAGTGCTGAGATTACAAACACAAGCCACTATGCCCAGTCCAACAGGACACCAAAGAGATCCCTCCCATCCGCATGCACACAAAGAAGAACTCATATAAGCACACAGCAAGAAGGGAGCTGTCTGCAACCCAAGGGGAGAACCCTTAACCAAATAACCCTGCTGGCACCTTGATCTTGAACTTAAGAGTCTCCAGAACTGGAAGGTAAATTTCTGTTGTGTAAAGTCACCTAGTCTATGTATAAATACTTTGTTACAGTAGCCTGATGAGACTAATACACTCACCTTTAGTTTCTTCATTTCTATAGTTTTCAATAGACTTAAGAATGTATTTAAAACATAAGCCAGAGATATAGTGATCCAGAGAACTTGAATATGTCCATAAAGTCTTCCCTGAGAAACTATTTTTAACTGTCATCTTTTTAAATTTAAATAATCTTAAAAATATAATTAGTGACAGGTCTCACTATGTTGCCCAGGCTGGTCTCGAACTCCTGGCCTCAAGTGATCCTCCCAGTCTTGGCCTCCCAAAGTGCTGGGATATAAATGTGAGTCACTGTGCCTGGCCTGGCACTGTTTTATTGCAAAAGTAAAAAAATATTCACTGAAGAAAGAAAAATAAATACATGTAAATTACCAGAGGTAACAACTATTAATAATTTTATAAAAACTATCTAGTCCTTTTTCTTAAATATATGTATACAAAAAGAAAGAGATTGTACCTAGTGCTCTGAACCCAGTGCACTTTTTTTTAAACATCATACTATATCTGTAACTTAGCTCTATGCTTTAAAATGTTTAACCAAATTATTTTTATAGCTGCATAGAATTTCATTTTGTGAGTGCATTACATAAGAAATCAATGCTCTTTAAACAAATAATTTTCAATTTTTTCACTATTACAGAACCATACCATCATGAACATCCTCTTAGAATTATTTGCACACATGTGTAACTACTTCTTTAGAATAAATTCCTGGGGTGGGGAAACTATTGGCACAAAGGATAGGAAAGATTTTTCAGGACTTTGATTTATAATGCCAAACTGACCAGTAAAATATTTTTACTCTTTATATTTTTATCTGTACTCTATGAATATATATGTTTCACAAACCTCTCTAAACTGGATTTTTTCTAAAACTTTCCTAAGTTTTTCATATACCTGTTGGACATTTATGTCTTTTGAGAAATGTCTAGTCAGACTGCCCACTTTTTAACAGGATCACTTGTTGGGTTTGTTTGCTATTCAGTTCCTTAAATATTCTGGATATTAGTTCCTTGTTGGATGAATAGTTTGCAAATGTTTTCCTCCATTCAACAGGTTATCTCTTCTCTCTGTTGTTTCCTTTGCTGTATAGAAGCTTTTTTATTTAATATAGTCTCATTTGTATATATTTATTGTTACCTAGGCTTTTGTAGTCCTAGACATAAAATCTTTGCCTAGACCAATATGCTGAAACATTTCCCATTCAGTCCTGGGCTTTTCTTTGTTGGGACACTTTATATTACTGATTCAATCTCATAACCAGTAACATGGTTTGTTCAGGTTTTCTACTTCTTCCTGGTTCAATTTTGGTAAGCTGTATGTGTCCATGAAATTACTCATTTCCTCTAGGTTTTCCAATTTGTTAGTATATAGTTGTTCATACTTATCTTTAATAATCTTTCATCTAATAATTTTAGATTTGTTCTTGGTTTTCTAGTTCCTTGAGGTACACTCTTCAGATTGTTTATTTGAAATCTTTTTTTTTTTAATGTAGGCATTTATTGGTATAAACTGTCCCCTTATATAAGAATAAGCAATTCTTATACTGTATCTCATACGTTTTGGTATGTTGTACTTCCATTTTCATTTGCTTCAAGAAATTTTATTTCCTTCTTAATTTCTTTATTGACCAATGGTTATTCGGGAGCATGTTGTTTAACTTCCATGTATCCATGTTTCCAAATTTCCTCAGTATTCATTTCTAGATATAGTCTGTGATATGAGAAGATATTTGATAATTTCCATTTTTAAAAATTCATTGAGATTTGTTTTGTGGCCTAATATACGGTCTATCCTGGAGAATGTTCCATGTGCTGCTACGTATTTGTGTATTCTGGAGCTATTGGATGAAAAGTTCTGCAAATGTCTATTGGTTCAATTTGATCTATAGCGCAGATTAAGTGCAGTATTTCTTTGTTGACTTTCTATACAAACGATCTGTTTGGTGCTGAAAGTGAGGTGTTGAAGTCTCCAACTATTATTGCATTGGGGTCTACGTCTCTCCTTAAGCTCTAACACTATTTGCATTATACACTAGGTGCTCTGGTGTAAGGTGCATATATATTTACAACTGTTATATCCACTTGCTGACCTGATTCCTTTATCATTACATATAATAACCTTCTTTGTCTTTTTGTTTTTTGACTTGATGTCTATTTTGTGTGATATGAATACAGCTAATCCTGCATACTTATGGTTTCCATTTGTATGGAATAGCCTGTTCCATCCCTTCACTTTCAATCAATATGTGTTTTTGCAGGGGAAGTGGGTTTCTGCAGGCAGCATACGAATGAGTCTTATTTTATTATCCATTCAGCCAGTCTAAATCTTCTAATTAAAGCCATTTACATTTAAGGTTGTTATTGATAGGCGAGAATTTAATCCTATCAGTCACTTTAATTGTTTTCTGATTGTTTTGTATACCCTTTGTTCCTTTCTTCCTCTTTTATTATTTAACTTTACAATTTGGTGGGTTTCCTGTAGTGATATTTGACTCCTTTCTCTTTCTCATTTATTTCTGCTCAACGAGTGAATTTTATGTCTGTGTGTTTTTATGATGGTATTCTCTTTTCACTTCCAGATGTAGGACTCGCTTAATAATTACCTCAGTTCTTTCCTGACTGGAAAGTACTTATTTTGCTTTTTTTTGAAAGTGTCTCACTCTGTCACTCAAGCTGGAGTACAGTAGCACAATCTCCACTCCCTGTAACCTCTGCCTCCTGGGTTCAAGAGATTCTAGTGCCTCAGCCACACGAGTAGCTGGGACTAAAGGTGTGCACCACCACACCCAGTTAATTTTTGTGACTTTAGTAGAGACACGGTTTCACCATGTTGGTCAGTTTGGTCTCGAACTCCTGACCTCAAGTGATCCTCCTGCCTCAGCCTACCAGAGTGCTAGGAGTACAGGTATGAGCCACCATTCCTGGCCTCTCTCTCTCTCTCTTTTTTTTTTTTTTTTTAAGATGGAGTCTCACTCTATCATCCAGGCTGGAGTGCAGTGGCACATCTCAGCTCACACAACCTCTGCCTCCCAGGTTCAAGGGATTCTCCTGTCTCAGACTCCTGAGTAGCTGGGATTACAGGTATCTGCCACCATGCCCAGCTAATTTTTTTTTTTTTTTTTTGTATTTTTAGTAGAGATGGAGTTTTGTCATGTTCGCCAGACTGATCTCAAACTCCTGACCTCGGGTGATCCGCCTGCCTTGGCCTCCCAAAGTGCTGGGATTATAGGCATGAGCCACCATGCCCGGCCAACTCTCCTTCATTTTTGAAGGCTATTTTTCTTGGCTAGCAGTCTTTTTTCTTTCAGCACTTTGAATATATCATCCCATTCTCTCCCAGCCTGTAAAGTTTTGGCTGGAAAAACTCACTATTAGTCTGATGGTCTTATCACTGGGATGTTTGTTTCTCCAAACCTCATGTTGAAATCTGATGCCCAATATTGAAGGTATAGCCTAATAGAAAGTGTTTGGCATATGGAGGCAGATGTCTCATGAATAGATTAATGCCTTCTCTAGGGAAGAAGTAAATTCACTACATTAGTTCTTGCAATAGCTGCTGGTTAAAAAGAATCTGGCACCACTCCTCTGTCTCTCTTGTTTCCTCCCTTGACATATTATCTCTGCACACACTGGCTCTCCTTCACCTTCCGCCATGAGTAGTTGCAGTCTGAGGTTCTCTACAGTCTACAGAACCACAAGCCAAATAAAACCCTTACCTTTATAAATTACCCAGCTTTGGGTATTCTTTTACAGAAACAGAAATGAACTAAGACAGATGGGAATTCTCTTAAATGTGACTTGAGACTATTCTCTTGTTTTTTTGAATTCTGTCTTTGACTTCTGACATCTGACTATAATATGCCTTGGAGAAGACCTTTTTGGGTTTATCTGTGTTCTCTTATGTGTCAGAGTTTCTCTGATGTCATTATTTTTAACTATTTTTCAGGAATTTCATCAATTTCCTTTTCTTTGAGATCTGTTACTGAAGAATTACTGGGCTCCTTCGGAGGTGTCATGGTTCCTTGCTTTTCTACTTTTCTTGTATCCTTGTATTAATACTTGTACATTTAGTATACAGACACTTCCTTCCTCCAGTTTTTTTAATTGGCTTTCATAGGGAAAGCCTTTTTCCTATAGATTTATCTATTGCGTTTCATGGGTAGCTTTGTCTTTGATTCTGGGTGGGTGCAATAGTGTAGTCTCTGTATTATTTCTTTGGCTATAATCAGCAACAGTGGTGTCTTTGAGTTTCTCAGCAGCTTAGGCTGCAGTTGTTAGTGAAGGCTGTGGTAAGGCTTTGCAGGGTATAGGAATATGAGCCGGGCCAGTCCTAAGGCATCAGTGTTAGTGGCAGTGGGCCTGGTGTGCTGGTCCTTAGACCCCTGGGTGGCATACACAAGCACTAGTAGTGGTGGGTACAGGTAAGGTGGTCCTTGGGCTTACATGTGGCATGCTCAGGTGCCAGTGGTGGGCTGGGCAGGTAGGTCCTCAGGCCTCTGGGCAGTGTATGCAGTATTGGCAGTGCAGTAGCAATGGTGGATTGAGTAGATCAGTCTCCAGGCCTCCATGTGGTCTGTGTGACTGACTGGCAGCAGCAGGCTGCACAGGCCAATCCTCAGAGCCCCAGGAGGGCAAGGCTATCCTTATGCCACTGGAGGGTACGTGCAAGCAGCATGTAGCAGCATGTCCCTCGATTTTTGAGAGTTTTTTTTTTTTCCTCTGAGATGGAATCTTGTTCTGTTGTCCTGGCTGGAGTGCAGTGGCATGATCTCGGCTAACTGCAGCCTCCACCTCCCAGGTTCAAGCAATTCTCCTGCCTCAGCCCCGCTAGTAGCTGGGATTACAGGCACGCGCCACCTTGCCCAGCTAATTTTTGTATCTTTAGTAAAGATGGGGTTTCACCACATTGGCCAGTCTGATCTCGAACTTCCTGACCTCAGGTGATTCACCCGCCTCGGCCTCCCAAAGTGCTGGGATTACAGCCCTGAGCCGCTGCACCCAGCTGAGAGTTCTTTATATTAGGGTTATTAGCCTTTTGCGTCTGGGGTGTATATTGTGAAAATTTTCTGTTTTTCAGTTTTTATACTTGGTTTGTAATGTTTTCTGCCATACAAAAATGTTTACATGAACGTATCAACCTTTTGTTCATTATGAATTTTGAGTCAAAGAAATCTTTTCTGCTGAGATTACAGAATAATTCACTAATGTCTTCTCCCAATACTTATATGGTTTTGTTTACATTTAGATCCCTAATCCATTTAGAGGTTTTGCATATGATGTGGTCTAATTCTTTTTGTAAATGGCTACCAGTTGTCCCAGTGCTAGTAATTTAAAAGTTCATTTCTGACCAGTGATTTGAGATGCCTTTACCGTACAGTAAATTTCTTTATGTACTTGGGTCAGTTTTTGGGCTTTCTAGTCTATTCCTCTGATGAATTTGTCAATTCCTGTATCAGTAGCACACTGCTTTACTTGTAAAGGCTTTATAGCATGTTTTGATATCTGGTAAGGCTAGCTGCCCTCATAGTTTTTCCTTTTCACAGCTTTCCTGGTTATACTCACATATTTACTTTTCCCTTTGAGCTTTAGATAGCAAGTTTTTTTTTTTTTTTTTTTTTTTTAAGCAACAACTTTTCCAATGCTGTAAAGAAGCTTACTGATATTTTTATTGGGATTGTGTTAAATTTAAAAATTAAATTAGAAAGTATATTAACTCATGCGATCCAAGAATAAAACATTTTACATTTGTGCAGGTCTACTCTGTATCTTTCACAAGTGTTTTTAATTTTCGCCATGTAGATTGCGCAGTACTTATTAACTTCATTCTTAAGTATTTAGTTGTTTTTACCGCTATACTACAAACTGGGGTTTATTTTCCATTATGTCTTCTAATTGGTTGCTGTTTGTATATATAATTGGTATTGATTTTAGCTTACTAATGCTACGGACTGCAATCATATACAAATTTTTCATTGGTTTTATTGATTCTCAGAGGTTTTCCAGATATACTATCATATTATCTGAAAGAGAGTTTTATTTCTTCATCACCAATTCTAATGGCTCTAACTGACTTCTCTTTTCTAATTGTATTAGCTACTACTACTAGTACAATGTAAACAAAAGTAGGGATGATAAGAATCCTTGTCTTGTTCCTGATCGTAGTGGAAATATCTCTCATGTTTCCCCATTAAATAGTATGGGATCTTAAGGTAAAGAGAGGTGCATGTATGTGTGTGATCATATTAAGAAAGTATTCCTTAAAGTTCTTAAATATCTCTAACATAAATGGTATTTCCCAGAGGCTTTTTTTTTTTTTTGTATCAATGTAGATAATCATATGATTCTTTTTGTAACTAGAAAAAATTTAAAGGAGGTAGTCAAATGACCTCTATGGCCATTAAATTACCAAGCTTCAAGCTCATAAATATCTTCTATGTACAACTCCCCAATATGAACAAGCTATGAAATTCACTGTAAGGTAAAAGAATGTCATATATGGCTCAATAGCTACAGACCATCTAAAGGTTAAAGAATATTTACCAAAACCAATTCTTTTATATTTAGAATAGTTTTTTTTTGTTGTTTTTGTTTTTTTTAAGAAAGAAAGGGGAAAAAAAGGAGTGAAGGAGAGGAAGAAAGAGAAAGAAAAAGAGGGAGAGAGAACAGGAATGTAGGTTTATTCTAAAAATGGGTATTAATAATGGCCGATCAATATTTTGTGTATTTAAGGTGGAGAATGTATATTTTGTGTATTCAAAGTGGAGAGCTCTATAAATATTTATTGAGTTTACTTATTCTGGATCTGAGTTCAAGTCCTGGATATCCTTATTAATTTTCTGTCTCGTTGAGTCTAAATCTCTTTATGAGTCTTATGTATCTGGGTGTTAGGTTCATTAGCTCTTATTGTTGCATTGATCCTTTTACCACTATATCTTTGTTGCTTTGAAATCTATTTTATCAGATGCAAGAATTGCAACTCCTGCTTTTTATTTATTCATTTATTTTTGCTCTCCATTTGGTTGGTAAATCTTTCTCCAACCCTTTGTTTTAAGTCTTTGTGTGTATCTTTGGATGTGAGATGGGTCTGGATGTAGCATACCATTAGGTTTTGGCTGTATCTTTTGACTGGGGGATTTAGTCAACTTAAATTTAGGGTTACTGACATTTGATGTTAACTGTCTATTTTAGCCTTTCTAAAAATATACCAAAAAGTAAACAGCATCAACATAAAGAAGAATTTACATCAACGAATGGATATATTTAGAATAGTTGATCTTCCATACTTCTTTCCTGCAATAACTAGGCAGCAGCTAGTAAATGCAGAAAAGTCTTAATATATTAAATTTTGCTCCATAAACTATAAAATAAGCACAAATACACTATATAGTCATAATGCAAAGTCCCCACTATATTCTAGAATTCAATAACTGTATATTAAAAAGTATCAGATCTTGTATTACTAAAGTGTTAGTCATGATAAAAATTAAATGCTTTTTTTTTTAATGAGAATGTATCAAAGTACTTTCTAACCCACAAAATATAAACTTATATAATGCTAGCCACTTTGTATTGAGCATATTCTAAATTCTGGGACTAGTACTAGAAACTTTACATATACAGTCTTATCTCTTACTTTTTAACACAACCCCACAGTTGTTATAATTACATTCAATGTATACATGAGTTCAGAGAACCACAAAAAAGGTTGAGTGATTTGTTAAAGGGGCAGAGTCTGAATTCAACCCAATATTACTTCCAAACAGAGGTTTTACTTTTCCTTCCTACTCAGAGCTAACACAGCAGCATTATTTAAACATCCTTAAGAATGGTGGGGAGGAATCAATAAATAACCTGCTTTGACAAAACACCCTCATAAAATCTATGCTTGCATTTTAGAACCTCTGAGTTTCACACATTGTTTTGACACATCAAGTGTAAGGTGAAAAATAATAAATTTTGAGAACCAGGAATATGATATGCTATCCCATCCAAACTTACATTTTTAAATTCCATTCAACTCATATTTCCAAGCATATAAACAAATCACAAATAACATGAAATAGGAAAAAAACACAGACTTCCTTTGCTTTTGGAAAACAGCTGAGAAAAAACAAAATTCTTTTCAGAAATACAGAAAAAAAATTGTTTTTGTAGTGTAGTAAATATGCCCTCCTTAGGCATTAAAACACTTTTCTGTTTATAACCTTAATGCAGCCATATTTTTACTCTTTATAAAAATGAAGTCTCTCAATAAAAACAGTATCACACTCACTAAAAAATGTAGTTATACACACCAATTTCTAACATCTTAGATTATTCTGCACAATCAATTTTAATCATTGGAATGAATAACTGTTAAAAAAAGCCGTAAGGTGCAGTTTTGGCCCCACGCCTTCTCCCCACTATCCCCGCCCCCCGCCCGCTCCGCCCTTTCTCCCCTCACCCGTCTTTTTTTTTTGTTTTAGAGGCAGAATCTCCTCTGTCGACCAGGCTAAAGTGCCGTAGTGTGATCCTGGCTCACTGGAACCTCTGCCACTTAGGTTCAAATGATACTCCTGCCTCACCATCCCGAGTAGCTGGGATTAAAGACATCTGCCACCATGCTTGGCTAATTTTTGGATTTTTACTAGAGACAGGATTTTACCACGTTGGCCAGGCTGGTCTTGAACTCCTGACCTCAAGTGATCTGCCCGCCTTAGACTCCCAAATGCTGAGATTACAGGTGTGAGCCACCATGTAAATTTAAAATTCACTTAATTTTAAATTTGTTGTCTTTTAATCTGAAAAACCATTTGGAGATGACAAGTTCATCTCAATGATATATATTAATTGTTCATCTCAATGGTATATATTAATGAAAAATGGAAAAATAACAATGATTAACAATACAAAGGCCAGATACAGTGGTTCACACCTATAATTCCAGGACTTTGGAAGGCTGAGTCTGGAGGACTGCTTGAGGACCAGACTTCAAAGACCAGGCTGGGCAACATAGGGAGACCAAGTCTCTATAAAAACTTTTAAATTATAAGCTGGGTATGGTGGCACACACCTGTAGTCCCAACTATACTTGGGAGGCTGAGGTGGGAGGATCACTTGAGCCCAGGAGGTTGAGGCTACAGTGAGCCATGGTCACTCCACTACACTCCAGCCTGAGTGACAGAGTGAGACCCTGTCAGGAAAGGAAAGGAAAAGGAGGAAAGGAGAAGGAAAGAAAAGGAGGGGAGGCGAGAAGGTCAGAGAGAAAGAAAAGAAAGCAAAATAAAGCATAGGAAAGCATAGAGTATCCATATTACGATATACCACAGGACCATTAAAAATCATGCTTTGGACAATCTCTACAATGTTAACAAAATATTAACATTCAAAGTTAGGGACAAAGAAAACAACAGAACATACTGGGGCTTTTTGTTGTTGTTTTTGAGACAGTCTCACTCTGTCATCCAGGCTGGATTGCAGTGGCACAATTTTGGCTCACTGCAACCTCTGCCTCCTGGGTTCAAGCAATTCTCCTACCTCAGCTTCCTGGGTAGCTGGAATTACAGGTGTGTGCCAACATGCTTGACTAAATTTACATCCTACCAAATTTAAAATGCCCCCAAATATTGAAAAGTTATCCCTATAGAGTGAAAGTACGTGATTCTTAATTTTTATATTTTGAAATTTTCCGAATTCTCCTAAAAGTAGTTTTCCTATCCTTTGATAATCAGAAATTCTCTATGAGTACTTCACTAATCTTAGATAACTCAGAAATATTTTTATTCAAAATAGTCTGAATTGATATCATTTTTTGATAAATTCTCCATTTCCATTAAAGATGTCCTCACTTCCACAAACGTGAGTGGAGAGAAAAAATAAAATCCTGTGATCTATTGTGATAATTATAAGTAGGTTGTTCTGATTCAAGTCTCAAAGTTGTTTCTTTGAAGACTACCTTAGATATGACATCAAAAGTAATCCCCATGAAAGAAAATAGTAACATATAGCCAAAAATATTTTTTTACGTTTGCTCTGTGAAAGACAGTAAGAGAACAAAAGACAAGTTGAGACTGGGAGAAAACAGCTGTAACTTACCCAACAAAGGACTTTTATCTAGAATGTCTAATAAGCTCTCAAAATTCAGTAGCAACAAACAAGCAAATTTTAAAATGGGCAAATAATATGAATATACATTTTACCAAACAGGATACACAGATGGCAAATAACCATAAGAAAAGATGTTCATGGCCTGGTGCAGTGGCTCACGCCTGTAATCCCAGCACTTTGAGAAGCCAAGGCAGGGAGATCACCTGAGGTCAGGAGATCGAGACCATCCTGGCTAACAAAGTGAAACTTAGTCTCTACTAAAAATACAAAAAATTAGCTGGGGCGTGGTGGCATGCGCCTGTAGTCCCAGCTACTTGGGAGGCTGAGGCAGGAGAATCGCTTGAACCTGGGTGATGGAGGTTATGGTGAGCCAAGATCGTACAATTCCACTCCAACCTGGGCAACAAGAGCAAAATACCATCTCAAAAAAAAAAAAAAAAAAAAAAAAAAGGAAATAAAAGAGGTTCATTAGGGGAATGCAAATTAAAATGAAGATGAGATGTCCTTCAACAAGAATTTAATATCAATAAATTGTGGGAAATTCATGTAATGGAATACTGTTTAGCAACTAAAAGGAATAAATTGGTTGGGTGTGGTGGCACATGCCTGTAATCCCAGCACTTTGGGAGGCCAAGGCAGGCAGATCACCTGAGGTCAGGAGTTCAAGACCAGCCTGACCAACACAGTGAAAGCCCATCTCTACAAAAATTAGCCAGGCAGGGTGGCCTGTGCTTGCAGTACCAGCTACTCAAAAGGCTGAGGCAAGAAAATGGCTTCAACCCAGGAGGTAGAGGCTCCTTTGAGGTGAGATCACTCCACTCCACTCCACTCTAGGCTATAGAGCGAGACTCCATCTCAAAAAAAAAGAAAAGGAAAAGAAAGGGAGAGATATCCAAGATGGCTGATTACTAGCAGCTCAAGATTCTAGCTCCCAGTGAAAGCACAGAGAATGAGAGGACGCCACACTTTGAGACGAATTTTTGTTGCTCACGGACTAGGAGATTCCCAGCGGAGGAGCCCCACGGGTCGCCAGTGCGACTCTTGTGGCTGGCACCCAGGCACGGCGGTTCCTGGTGCAGAATAAACAGGACTGGATCCCCTTTTGGTCGACGTCTGGAGCTCCGGGAAGGCAGAGTCACCTATTCAGCTGATTGAAAGAGGGACTCAAGGAGGAAGCCAGACCGGAGATTCCCAGGCAGAAAAGCACCACAAATCTTAACACTGCTGTTTTAGCAGGCGCAGCAGGTTGGTCAGAATACGGCACTGAGAATCAACAAGTTGGATGTCCACTCAGAGACCTAATTTGAAAGTCAGTAATTACAAAGACGACAGGTGAATATATTTACAATGATGGGAAGAAACCCATGTAAAAAGGCTGAGAATACCCAAAATCAGAATGCCTCTCCCTCTACAGGGGATCACAGTTCCTCATCAAAAAGGAACAAAGCCTGATGGAGAACGAGTGCATTCCATTAACAGAAATAGACTTCAGAAGGTGGAAAATAAGAAACTTCTGTGAGTTAAAAGAACATATTCTAGCCCAATGTAAAGAAAGTAAGAACCTTGAAAAAAAGGTTTGACAAAATCCTAACAAGAATAGACAATCTAGAGAGGAATATAAGTGAATTAATGGAACTGAAGAATACAATACAAGAACTCCGTGAAGTATGCACAGGTTTTAACAGTTGAATTGATCAAGCAGAAGAAAGGATATCAGAGGTCGAAGACCAACTTAATGAAATGAAACAAGAAGACAAGATTAGAGAAGAAAGAGTAAAAAGGAATGAGCAAAGTCTCCCAGAAATATGGGACTATGTGAAAAAACCTCATTTACATTTGATAGGTGTACCTGAATGTCATGAAGAGAATGAATCCAAACTGGAAAATATTCTTCAAGATATTATTCAGGAAAACTTTCCTAACCTAGTAAGGCAGGACAATACTCAACTCCAGGTAATACAGAGAACACCACAAAGATATTCCTCAAGGAGAGCAACCCCAAGACACATAATCGTTAGATTCACCAGGATTAAAATAAAGGAGAAAATTCTAAGGACAGCTAGAGAGAAAGGTCAGGTTACCCATAAAGGGAAGCCTATCAGACTCACAGCAGATCTCTCAGCAGAAACCCTACAAACTAGAAGAGAGTGGGGGTCAATATTCAACATCCTCAATGAAAAGAATTTTCAACCCAGAATCTCATATCCAGCCAAACTAAGCTTCATAAATGAAGGAAAAATAAAATTTTTCGTGAACAAGCAAGCACTCAGAGATTTCATCACCACCAAGCCTGCTTTACAAGAGCTTCTGAAAGAAGCACTATACACAGAAAGCAACAACCAGTATCAGTCATCCCAAAAACTTAACAAAAGGTAAAGAGTATCTCCATAATGAAGAATCTATATCAACTAATGGGCAAAATAGCCAGCTAGCATTAAAAGACAGTATTAAACTCACAAATATCAATATTAATCCTAAATTTAAATGGATTAAATGCCCCAATTAAAGACCCAGGCAAATTGAATAAAAAGTCAAAACCCATGGTTCGCTGTATCCAGATCCATCTCATAAGCAAGGACATACAAAAACTCAAAACAAAGGGTTGGTGGAAGACTGACCAATCAAATGGAGAGCAAAAAAAAAAACAGGAGTTGTAACTTTCCTCTCTGACAAAATGGACTTTAATAGTAACAAAGACTAAAAGAAATAAAGGAGGACATTACATAATGGTAAAAGGATCAATGATCATAAATATATATGCACCCAATATAGGAACACCCAGATACATAAGACAAGTTCTTAATGACTTATAAAGAGACTTGGACTCCCGCACAATAATAACGGGAGACTTTGACATCATATTGTTAATATTCGACAGATCAACGAGACAGAAAATTAACAGGGACATCTATGATTTGAACTCAGACCTGGAACAAGTAAACTCGGTGAATATTTATAGAATTCTTCACCCCAGGTCCACAGAACATACATTGTTCTCAGTATCACATTACGCCTATTTTGAAAGTGACCACATAATTGGAAATAAATCACTCTTCAGCATTTGCATAGCATTTCACAGACTTAAATGAAATATTGGTTGGCTGTTTGTTATTTTGTTCCCTTATTCCTGCCTGTCTCCGCTGTTAAGCACAATTATCGGCATAAAAGAGGTTTTTAATACGTATTTTTAGATTGCATTCCAGCCTGAGCTACAGAGCAAGACTCCTGTTCTCTCTCCTCCTTTCTTTCTTTCAAATAAAAAAAAAAAAAGAAAGAAAGAAAGAAAGACATACTAGTTATATACGAATGAATGAAAAGAAAGAGAAAGTTGGCAAATTCATCTGTAAAATCATCTGGGTCTTCGGCCTATTAAGAGTCAGGAGACTGGGTTTTTAATTAATATTCCAAATTCTAAAGTTATTAGCCTTTACAAATTTTTCATTTCTTACTCTGTCAATTTAAAATTTCTATTTCTCCAGAAATAAATCTAGTTTGTATGGGTTTTTAAGTATACATTTAAGTATACACTAATACTAGTGTATAATCATATTTTTAATTAAAATATCTTATATACAGAAAAAAAGTTACTGAAAACTACAATCAAACTATAAATTTGGCTGGGCATAGTGGCTCATGCCTGTAATTCCAACACTTTGAGAAACTGAGGTGGGCGAATCACTTGAAGCCAGGAGTTAGAGACCAGCCTGGGCAACAAAGACAGACCCCCATCTCTACAAAAAAAATATATATATATATCAGCCAGGATGGTGGTGCACACATATAGTCTTATCTACTCAGGAGGCTGAGGTAGGAGGATCATATAAACCTAGAAGGTCGAGGCTGCAGTGGGCCATGATCACCCAAATGTACTCCAGCCTGGATGATAGAGTAAGGCCCTGTCTCAAAACAAACAAACAAAACAAACTAACAAAAACCTATAAATCTTGAAATTAAATTTGTTCCAAGTATTAACATTTTGGGGCAAAATCAGTTTGAAATATTGTATAGCTTTACCCATACTTTCTATTGCAAACAATCTACATATTTAACAATCAGACATTATCAAGCTATAAAAGGGGTTGGCATGCCTTCTCTGTAAAGGACCAGTCAGTCAGTATTTTAGGCTTTGTGAACCAGAAAGTCTCTGTTTCAACTACTCAACTTTAGTAGTCTCTCAGTATCTGTGGAAGATTGGTTCCAGGACCCCCCTGCAAATATCAAAACCCACAGATGCTCAAGTCCCTTACATAAAATGGCATGGTAATTGCATGTGATTTAGGAACATCCTCCTATATATTTAAAATAATCTCTAGATTACTTATAATACCTAAAACAATGTGAATACTATGTAAATAGTTGTTACACTGTTATTATTTTCTTATTTCTATTTATGTTTTAAAATGTATTTATACATATTCCATTATATTTTTCCACAAATATGTTTGATCCATGGTTGATTCAATCTACAAATCCAAAACCTGCAGATACAGAGAGTCAAATACATATTTTTATAGCATGAAAAGGAGCCATAGACAATATATAAAAAAATGAGAATGGCTGTTTTCTAATAAAACCTTATATACAGAAACACATGGTGGGCCGTTCTTGGCTTCCAGGCCACAGTTTGCCAACTCAAGTATTAAAAAACAATCCAAGAGTCACAGAACTAACCCTTCAGTTTCCCTCTACCTTCCAGGTCCTGCTGCCTTACTGTTAACATAGTAAGTTGAATCTAGCCTTCCTTATTCCCAAAGCTTCACTTCTGGGACTTTAAAGATCCTGAAGGACCTGAAATAAACTTGCTTTCTCCTTGCCAGGAGATCTCATCCAATTTCAATTCAGTTAGAGAGAAGTGCTCCTTGGATTAGCCACTGAAGAGCAATTCATGCGCTCTACTAAAAAAAAATCAAAGCAAGTAAAGGTTTGTCTCTATCAAAAGACTTCCATGAGACAGGTATTATTATCCCCATCTTCACATGAGAAAATTGAGACTTAGAAAGGGTAAGTTATTCAGCCAGGGTCTGATCCATACCCAATGCCTGATTTTCTATATCATTCTGCCACCAATATATTGAATTGATAAAGACGAAAATATGGTAAATCAAAACAGATAAGTAGCTATGTCAACTTAGATCACTAAAGGAAATTATTTTGTCAATTTAATATTGTTTTCTTATAAAGACTGTGAATCAGTATTTAAATCACTGTTTCAAATATGTTTTTGAGCATTTTTGTCCTACACAATTACCAATTAAGCAACAAATCACCAGAAAAACAACAAATTCCTTTTCTGGATTTTGTGGTATTGGTACTCTTACCTGACACTGGTTAATAGCTGCATGGTTGCCATGGAATGGAGACTGTCTTTCTTTATCTCGATGATGCCGACTACTGTGTTTACTTCTCTGCAACTGCTGGCGTAATTTTGCAATCTGAAAAGGCAAAAACAGCAAGTACACCGGAGTGTTTTCCACACGAAATAAAAACCCATCCTTGCTTAGTAAGAACCAGTAAAACTCACCCTTAGTAAGTCCTTTGAATTTTTGAACCATATCACAAAGTCTCATTTTTTTGTTCGTAATTTTATACGTACACATGTACGTATGCATATATGTTCCAACACTGTTCTCAGCCTTCAAGCTTCCCAAGCACTACACAAATAAAGTTTTCAGCACTTAGAATAAATTACATTACAGTTTTCTTGAGGAATTCAAAAAATAACAATCATTCTCATTGCCCTTACCGTAAGTTTTTCTTTCAACTTAGATTTCTTTACTGAACATCTAACTTTCAACAGCTCCAAAAATTAGGCAGTATTTAAAAATCAACTCAAGCCATAAAATATATTCACAGATATCATCTTTAAATAACAAATGCAATTCCAGTTAATATCACATACTATCCTTTGACTGAATTTTTGTATTTCTACATTATATATGAAATCAAAATGTCATTAAATAGCAACACATAAAATGGTAATCATAGCATAGAGCCATAATCATCCTGGTTATAGTGAGTACTGAATTTCAGAAATACCACCACATATAGAAAAATAATAAATGTGACCAGGCACAGTGGCTCATGCCTGTAATCCCAGCACTTTGGGAGGTCAAGGCAGGCAGATTGCTTGAGGTCTGGAGTTAGAGATGAGCCTGGACAACATGGAGAAACCCTGTCTCTACTGAAAACACAAAAATTGGCTGGGCATAGTGGCACACGCCTACAGTCCCAGCTACTCGGGAGGCTGAGGCATGAGAATTGCTTGAGCCTGGGAGGCAAGGCCTGCAGTGAGCCAAGATCACATCACTGAACTCCAACCTGGACAACAGAGCAAGACTCCACCTCAAAAATAAATAAATAAATAGATAAAATGTGAATTTGTTGTATTGTTACAATTTGTAAATCTGGTGTTTATATTATGTTGACATGTATGAAGGTTTCCAAAAAAAGACAAAAATACATAATCAAGTGATAAATGAATATCCCTACTCTAATCTTTATGAAATCAACACAGTAATTGTTTTGCTGTTATTTCACAACCCAAAGAGAAAAAAGAAATCAATGGAAAATGACAAATCCTTGCTGTCCCAATATCAAGGAAATAGCCAACAAAAGGATCGTATTTCCACACCCACTACCCTAGAACCATTTTTCTGACCTCCTTAAGTTGATCTGTACTGCCCCAAGATGCTGAGCGCTTGTGAGACCCTTTCTTCTTTTCAGCATATTCTTCAGCCCATGCACTCTCTGTCTGTAATGAAAAAAGAGGTGAAGTGAACTTTAACAAAAATCATTTCAAAATAATGTATACCATATTTTTCTATTATAAAACACATTTCCATTACAGAAAAATTAGATATTAAAAATAATTAAAATAACACAAATTACCCAAAATTGTCTTAGCACCAGTTACTTAACTGGTATTAATTACAATTAATATTTTAGCATACTTCATTTTTATTGCTAATAAAAATTAACATTTTTACATAATTATAATTTTACTACAAATAAAGCATTTATGGAACAAAGTTAACAATATATAGTAACTGTACTTACTATAGTTAACTAACATATCATAGCTAATGATGTTATTATTATTAGTATGCTAACATTCTTGTGTTCTGACGTGCTACACACTGCGCTTTCATATGCTTTATCTGACGTAACACTGTAAGTTGCCTAAGGTCTTATGCTAGAAGTGGCAAAGCCAAGAAATAAATCTAAGACTCCAGAGCTCATACTATTAACTTCTATATTATGTCTAGTCTTGCCTTAAGTATCTGCAGAGAATAGCTTCAAAAACGTTAAACCTTAAGTAGTTATACCAAACCCAGAATTTTAAAAGAGTGTATTGGCAAAGAAAATACAAATGAGTTCCTAGCACATGAAACTATGCTCAACCTCACCCCTAAGGAGAGAGAGCAATGTAAGATTGAGCAATTTGCTAATATAAACTCTCTTATATTGTTAATGGGAGTGTACAGTCTTTATGGGGGGAGATTCGGTACCCGCTGTCAAAGTTATAAATGCACAAATAAGCAACCCCTTATTTAGTAATTTATCCTGCACAAATACCAAATGCACATCTTTATGTACAAAATGACTTGCATATTATTCCTTGTAGCAGGGTTCTTACAAGTAACACTGAAACAATGTAAATAAGTTAGATTTATTCAGGCTTGGCTAAATAAATTACAGTATACCTTTATAACAGAGTACTGTGCAGCTATAAAAAAAATAAGGAAATTCACAATATACAGATATGAAATAATCTCCATGATAAACTGTTAAGTGAAAAACCTCAAGGCTTAGTACAGTGTGTATAGTAATTGCCTTTATATGGGACTGTGAAAAATAATGTATGTGTATGTAAATTGTATTTGGAAGAAAATACATGGTAACAAAGAAAACTGATACCAGTGGCAATCTCTGAGGAGAAAGAGCCTTAGTGTATCCCCTTCTGTACTTTTCAATTTTGCACTAGATGAATGGATAGCTTCTTCAAAATAATAAAAAAAATACCAAAAAACACTGTCCACAGTTTGAATATCCTTTGCACCATTAACATAAATTACTAATTATAAAATGGTCTAGTTTCAAATGGAGAAGAAAAGAGAAAGTTTTCAAAAATAAAGAAACTGTGATTCTAATTAATCATGTCCCACGTCTGGATCTCATCCTTATAGCTAAAAGGACTCCATTCTGATGAGGAGCCTTAAATACACTGAATCAAAAGGAAGGGCTACAATTTGGTCAACTTCCCATCACCACTCTATGCCCTGTTTCACCCTAAACTCCAGTTTCACACTGAGGTTACCAACTGATATCACACATCCCAGAGGTGACCCCTGCTGTACTTATAATGTCTCATATTAGGGTCCACAGGCTTTTTAAGTCCACTGTTAAAAAACCTGTCACAAGGATTAACATATAAATAGGACCAAAGAGCATAAAGTCAAAATCAAAAACCAAAATCAAAGTAATAATCTTAACACTACAAAATTTAAAATCTTAGCAAATGAATTCCTTTTTCGTTTTAAACTTTTAAGTTCAAAGGTACTTGTAATGATTATACAGGTGAACAGGTAAACTCGTGTCATGGGGTTTGTTGTACAGCTATTTCATCACCCAGGTGCTAAGTCTAGTACTCATTAACTACTTTCCCTGATCCTCTCCCTCCTCCCACCCTCCACTCTCTAGAAGACCCCACCATCTGCTGTTCCACTCTATGTGTCCATGTGCTCTCATCATGGCTCCCATTTATAAGTGAGATCATGCAGTATTTTGTTTTCTATTCCTGTATTAGTTTGCTAAGGATAATGGCCTCTAGCTCCAACTGCGTCCCTGCAAAGGACATGATCTCGTTTATTTTTATGGCTGCATAGCAGTCCATTGCGTATGTATCACATTTTCCTTATCCAGTCTACTGTTGATGGGCATTGAAGTTGATTCCATGTCTCTTCTATTGTGAATAAGCAGCATAGTATGCATGGTCCAGAAGCACGTATGTTGGTGTTAAACAAACATGTTTAAGTTTCAGATCAGTTAAATAACATTTTGGGGCCAGGCATGGTGGCTCATGCCTGTAATCCCAGCACCTTGGGAGGCCAAAGGTCAGGAGTTTGAGATCAGCCTGGTCAACATAATGAAACCCCATCTCTACTAAAAATACAAAAAATTCGCTGGACATAGTAGTGGGTGCCTGTAATCCAGGTACTTGGGCGGCTGAGGCAGGAGAATCACTTGAATGCAGGAGGCGGAGGTTGCAGTGAGCCAAGATCATGCCACTGCACTCCAGCCCAGGTAACAGTGCAAGACTCCATCTCAAAAACAAACATTTTTGTATCTTAGGCAAGATGCTTCTCCTATATGAATTTTTAAATTCCTCATTTATAAGAATAATGTTAGGCCAGGCACAGTTGCTCTTGCTAGTAATCCCAGTGCTTTGAGAGGCCAAGGCTAGAGGATCCCACGGTTCAAGACCAGCCTGGGCAATGTAGGAAGACTTCGTCTCTACAAAAAAATTTTTAAATTAGCTGGGCATCGTGGCTCATGATTGTAGTCCCAACTACTCGAAAGGTTGAGGTGGAGGATTGTTTGAGCCTGCGAGGTTGAGGCTGCAGTGAGCTATGCTTCCTCCACTGCACTCCAGCCTGGGTGATAGAGCGAGACCCTGTCTCCAACGAAAAAAAGAAAGAAAAAGGAAAAGGAATAATGTCATCTACCTACTAAAATTATAAGGTAATTAAAGGAGTTAGTATATGTGAAGGATTTAATTTTTAAGCATGGTGCCAAGAACAAAACATTCACTCAGAAAATGTTTATCGTTATTTCCATTCCATTATGCCAAGTAGTCATTACTTATTTTGTTATCTCTATGGTCATAAAGCTATAGGAAAGAATGTAAATAATTTTTTGATGTAAAAAATTTCAAGTAATAATTGAAGTAAAATTTCAAGTAAAAAACTAAAACAGGATTGAAACAGAATCAGTTTTTTTTTGTTGTTTTTTTTTTTTTTTTTTTGAGACAGAGTCTGGCACTGTCACCCAGGTTGTAGCGCAGTGGTGCAATCTCGGCTCACTGCAATCTCCGCCTCTCTGCCTCTAGGGTTCAAGCAATTCTCCTGCCTCAGCCTCCCAAGTACCTGGGACTACCACATGCGCCACCAGGCCCAGCTCATTTTTTTGTATTTTTTTAATACAGACAGGGTTTCACCATGTTGGCCAGGATGGTCGCCAATCTCCTGACTTCATGATCCTCCCGCCTTGGCCTCCCAGAGTGCTAGGATTACAGGCGTGAGCCACTGCGCCCAGCCAAAATAGAATAAGTTTTATGAAAATATTTTTGTATATTATAATGAAGTGGAAATGATAATAGGCCTTTATAAAACATTACAAGTGGGGGGAAACAAAACCTGGTTCTTTGAGGATTCTACAGGTTACTATGTCTCTGAGTGACAGCTAACAAGGAGAGTAAGAACAGGAATCTATGTGTGTAAATGTCTATAAATGTTATTATTTTCACATTCTAAAACTAAAAAACCCAACTCCTTCATACATTTTATATTACTATTTATATGAAAACTTTGGGCTAAAATCATGATGAGCTGCTTTATAAACCCAATTCCAAATTCAAAAATTGTTTAAATTTTTATCCTTGTATTTTAAATGTTGGTTCAGTATTAAATTCACATCTTACTAGAGACTCTCAAATATAGTTTGAAAAAAAAGTTGGGTTTATACCCTCTCCCTATGTAAGAGGGGAGGAATCCTTAGAGATAAGAGGAAATCCCTCAATTGAGGTAATCTCCTTAAAATATTAAGTGAAATGCAAGGTTGCAGAAAAATACAAAGAATATGATATCTTGTGTGTAACAAAAAAAGACAGTTTTTCTTGTTCACTTGTGTTTGTGTGTGTTGTTGTGTGCTTGGGCACATGCAACCTCCAGGAAAGTAACTGATTTAGGCAAGAATCATCAATGGAAGCTAAAACTATTAGGTAAAAGATACTGAAGAACAGGATATTTGTGTGGTGCCAAAACTCACAAATTACTTGCTAATTATAAGACCAAAAGTTTAGGTTTTTTCCAAAGTGAAGGATAAAAACTTAATGTAGGCCAGGCGTGGTGGCTCATACCTTTAATCCTAGCACTTTGGGAGGCCGAGGCAGGCAGATCATGAGGTCAGGAGTTCAAGACCAGACTGGCCAACATGGTGAAACCCCGTCTCTACTAAAAAATACAAAAATTAGCTAGGCATGGTGTCTCATGCCTGTAATCCCAGCTACTTGAGAGGCTGAGGTAGGCGAATTCTTGAACCAGGACCCAAGAGGTGGAGGCTGCAGTGAGCCAAGATCATGCACTCCAGCCTGGGCTACAGAGCGAGACTCCATCTCAAGAAAAAAAAAATTAACGTAATTAAGAAAAAAGTATAAGAATGACCTGTTCTAGATTAATAAAGACTTAGGAGAAACCAACAGCAACATATGAATGTCTAATTGGGTCCCTTTGGGTCCAAGTGTAATGTATAAATGTCAAACTGGGTCATTAAAAAAGACATACTGGGGAATTTTTTACCATAAACTGGTTATTACGTGATATTACGAAATTGTTAATTTTCTTAGATGACCTAATGCTATTACGGCTATACAGAAAATATTCTTAGGCGATACAGACTGTAATATTAGAGAGAAATTTTGTCATGATATCTGCAACATACTTTCAAAAATTGCAGCAAACACATACACACATACAAGATAGGTAAAGCAAATATGACTAATGTTTAAAACACTTGAATTACAGCTGTAGTTTTTTTGTACATTTAACATTTTCATAATAAAAAGGAAAAAACCTTAGGTCATTTCCACTGACATTTTATGAACTCCATTTAGGACGATTCCAAAAAAAAATACCTCCATTACCAAGTATTAGACCAACAAATCAATACAGAAGAATGACAGAGCTACAAAGTCATCACTTTGGAAATACTATAGTAATAACTGACTTAAGTAATTATCATCAACAAATGCTAAAAACCAATGAATGTTTCTTGGAGAATGGAATATTTATAAGCTCAAATATTTCTCCACAAATTACTTATTAGTTAAAAAGGGTTCTGATGGATCAAACTTAACATCACTTACTTCATGTACCTACTGATCGATCCACAGGCAGGCACAGAGAGAAACATATATCATATACAGTATTCCGAACAAAAATGCACTAAACTGAATCTTATCATAAAGGAATGTATAAACCAAATACAAAAAATACTGCTCTACACACTTCAAAAACATTAATGTCATGAAAGACTCAAAAACTCAGTGTTAAAAAAAGACTGAAGAACTACTCTGGATTAAAGGATATTGAAGAGAAATGACATGTAAATGCCATGTGTGCTCCTTGACTGGATCCTAGCTTACAGGGGAAACTGCGACAGAGAACATAACCAGAGCAACCGAAAAATTATAAACCATATAGTGAACAACAGTATTATATCAATCTTAACTCTCTTGAATTTGATAATTCTATTGGTATTTTTAAAAGTCCTTGTTCATATACATGCTGAAATAGTTAAGAGAATGTCTGCAGCTTACTAATGATTTGCAAATTAACAACATAATTCTATTTACAGACACAAAAATAAAGCAAAACGTGGCAAATGTTACTTGGTAAATACAAGTGAAAGGTATACTGGTACTTAATATCCTTGCAACTTTTCTGTAAACTTAAGATTTTTCTAAAAATAAAAAGTTTTTAAAAATCATGGAAATTATTAAATGATGGTAATTTTAAGCATAAAATTTAATTTAAAGAAAAGCGAAGGTATATAAAAGATTCCTATAGATTTATTTAAGAACAAATTAAAGAGGATGAGGGTAACAGTATTAATTACTGAGACAAATAAAAATAAGCATAAAGAGCAACAGACAGCTTTGCTCACTTTAGTGATAAGATGTTCAGGGCAGGAAAAAAATACCTAGCAAAGACATCAATTTTACTTATACTTCTAATTTAAAGGAGAATTGCTTTCTTTGTTCAGCTAAGAAGCTGTGCTTTGATTATAGGACACTTAGGTATTGATTTAAAAGTAAAATTGAGTTTTAATTAAAATATGTTTTGATTTTGTTCAGTCTTGTCTTATGTACTAGAAGGTTTATATTAAAGTATCTAATAACGTGTCAGACACTGGATTAACATTTGGAGGTCAAGAGGAAATACAGTTCTTATTCTTAAAGAGCTTCTAGGAGAAAAGGAATAAATAGCTAATTATGATACATGTGATGACAGAAGTCCCCTAAGAAAGGTATCTAACCAAGAATTGGAAGGACAGGGAAGGCTGGTAGGCACAGTTTTATGGAATTAGGAGATACAACCAGAGTATGAATCACCCAGTCAAATGATGGAAAAAGCATTCCAAACAAACTAGATCGCTGGGGAAGCACCACTGAGTTGAGCACATAGGGCCAGGTTCATTATTGAAACTTGGAGTACATCTTCAAAATTATTTTTAATGAGATTTAAAAAATGTTATTCCTTGACAAATATAGATGCAAAGATCCTCAATAAAATACTAGCAAACCCAACCAACAAAATTAAAAAAAAATCATAGATGACTCAATAAACAAATATCAAGTGATAGAATAAACCACATTAACAAAATAAGAAGTACATATAATCATTTCAATAGATGCAGAAAAAGCATCTTATAAAATTCACTCCCTTTCATGATTAAAAACAAATCATGAATAACAGAAAATTATCTCAACATAATAAAATAAAGTTCATAAAGGAGAAGCCCACAGCGAACACCATATCCAATGATGAGAAACTGAAAGCTTTTTCTCTAGGATCAGGAACAAGGCAAGTGTTACCCACTCTTGTCACTTCTATTCAACAGTACCAGAAGTCTTAGCCAGGATAATTAGGCTACATAAATAGCCTCCAAATTGGAAAAACAAGAATTAAAATTGTTCCATTTGGACACAACATTATGTAATTACAGAAAACACTGAAACTCCACAAAACAGTTAAAACTAACAAATTCCATAAAGCTGCAGGATACAAAATCAACAACAAAAAAGTCAGATGTGCTTCCAAACATTAAAAAATATCTAAAAAGGAAATTAGGAAAAAAGGTACTGGAATCTAGAGAACAAAATGGCAGAATAGAAGGCTGCACTTATTGTTCCTCCCAGAAGGACACCAGTTTAACAACTATCTATACACAAAAACGCACCTTCATAAGAACCAAAAATCAGGTGAGCACACACAGTACCTGGTTTTAACTTCATATGACTAAAAGCGGCGTTGGAAGAAGGTAGGAAAGACAGGTTTGAATAGCTGATGCCCCATTCACCACCCCCACCCGCTCTTGCCACTGCAGCAAGCTGTGTGGTACGCACTTGGGAGAGGGAGAACACAGCAATTGTGAGGTAATGCACTGAACTCAGTGCTGCTATCACTGCAGAAAGCAAAATCGGGCTGCACTCAGCTGACACCCAGCCACGGAGGGAGTACTTAAATCATCCTTAGCCAGAGGGGAATTCCTAACCCCAAGGCCAAAACTTGAATTCCCAGCAAGCCACAACATCGCAGACTAAAGTGCTCTACAGCCCCAAATAAACTTGAGAAGTCAGTGTAGGCCATGGAGATTGCAACTCCTAAGCAATTCCTAATGTTGAACTGGGCTCAGAGCCAGTGGACTTGTGGGACACATGGCCTACTGACATATGAGCAGGGACAACCAAGGGAGTGCTGGTGCCACCCAACCACAGGCTATGCAGTTCACAGCTCCAAAAAGACATATATTCTTTGTTTTGCATCTTGGATACTAGCTCAGCCAAAAGAGGATAGGACACCAGAGTCACGAGGCCCCCTTTCTAGGCCTTATCTCCTGGAGGAAATTTCTAGACATACCCCAGGCCAGAAGGGAATTTGCTCCCTTGAAGGAAAGGAACCAGTGCCAGCAGGACCCATCACCTGCTGCCTAAAGAGTCTGTGGGCCCTGAGAAACCAGCAGTCATGGCCAGGCAGTGTGGACCTTGGATAAGACTCTGAGACTTGCTGGTTTCAGGTGAGACTCAGCATGTTCCCAGCTATGGTAGCTATGGGAATACCCCTGCTTGAAAGGAGTACTACTTGTGGGTCTGTGGTAGTGATGGCTACAAGGTGAGGCTCCTCTGCCTGTGGAAAGGGGAGGAAAGAGTGGGAAGGACTGCATCTTGTAGTCTGAGTGCCAGCTCAGCTGCAGTACAACAGAACACCAGGCAGACTTCTAAGGTTTTTGACTCTAGTCCCTGGCTCCCTACACCACCTCTGGACATGGCCAGGGCCTGGGGAAACTTACCACCAGGAAGAAAAGGACACATACCTAGCTGATTTCACCACCTGCTAACTGCAGAGCCCCAGCACCTCGAGCAACCATAAGTACTTGCCAGATAGTGGTTACAGCAGGCCTTGAGTGAGACCCAAAGCTGTGCTGGCTTCAGGTCTGACCCAGTGCAGTCAGTGGTAGTAGTCACAGGAGTGCTTGTGTCACTCCTCCCCCAGCTCCAGGCAGCTCAGAACAGAGAAAAATACTGTTTGGGAGAAAGAGAACAGAACAAGGGTCTCTGCCTTGTAATCCAGATAATTCTTCTGGATCTTAACCAAGATTGTCAAGGCAGTTTATCTACAACTCTGTGAGAATATCACATTACTGAGCTTAGGGTGTACCCTAATAAAGACACAGCTTCGATCACAACAGCTATGTTTTGTTTCGTTTTGTTTTGTTTTTAAGACAGGATCTCATTCTGTCACCCAGGCTGAAGTACAAATGGCACCATCTTGGTTCACTGCAGCCTCAACTTCCTGGCCTTGAGCAATCCTCCCACCTCAGCTTCCCAAGTAGCTGAGACTATAGGTGTATTCTACCACACCTGGCTAGTTTGTTGTTTGTTTGTTTGTTTCGTAGGGACTGGTTTTCACCATGTTATCCAGGCTGGTCTCAAACTCCTAAGCTGAAGCAATCTGCCCTCCTCAACCTTTCAAAGTGCTAAGAGTTTCAGGTGTAAGCCACTGCACTCAATCAAGTATCTGGAAAGCTTTCCCAAGAAAGACAGGTACAAACAAGCCTGGACTACAAAGATCTACAAGAAATATCTAACTCTTTAATGCCCAGACACAGACTAACATACATAACTATCAAGACCATTCATGAAAGCATGACCTCACCAAATGAACCAGAGACCAATCCTAGAGAAATAGATGTGTGACCTTTAAGACAGAAAATTCAAAATAGCTGTTTTGAGGAAGCTCACAGAAATTCCAGATAACACAGAGAAGGAATTCAGAATTCTGTCAGATAAATTTAACAAAGAGATTGAAATAATTAAAAAGAATCAAGCAGAAATTCTGGAGTTGAAAAATGCAACTGACATCCTTAAGAATGCAGTAGAGTCTTTTAGTAGTAGAACTGATCAAGCATAGGAAAGAATTAGTGAGCTTGAAGATGGTTTATTTGAAAGCACAGTCAGAAGAGACAAAAGGAAAAGAAAACAATAAAGCATGTCTATAGGGTCTAGAAAATAGCCTTGGAAGGGCAAATTGAAGAGTTATTGGCCTTAAAGGGGAGGTAAAGAAAGAGATGGGGGTACAAAGTTCAATCAGATAATAACAGAGAATTTATCAAATCTAGAGAAAGATATGGATATCCAAGTATAAGAAGTCTATACAACACCAAGCAGATTTACTCATAAGAAGACTAGCTCAAGGCACTTAATAAAACTCCCAAAAAGCGAAGGATAAAGAAAGAATCCTAAACGCAGCAAGAGAAAAGGGACAAATAACATGTAACGGAACTCTAGTACATGTGGCAACAGACTTTTCAGTGGAAACTACAAGCCAGGAGAGAGTGGCATGACACAGTTAAAGTGCTGAAGGTAAAAACTTTTACCATGGAATAGTATATCTGGCAAAAGTATTCTTCAATATGAAGGAGAAATAAAGACTTTCCCAGACAAACAAAAGCCAGGGGGGGATTTCATCAACACCAGACTTAGTTTACAATACTAAAGAGTACTTCAATCAGAAAGAAACAGACATTAATGAGCAATAAGAAATCATATGAAGGTACAAAAGTCACTGGTAACAGTAAGAACCCTGAAAAACACAGAATATTATAACACATTATCCTTAGGTAGAAAGACTAAACAATGAACCAATCAAAAATAATAACTACAAGAATTCTTCAAGACATAGTAAAATAAGAAATAAATAGAAATAAAAAGTCTAAAGCAGGGAAAGGAAGTTAAGGTATAGAGTTTTTATTAGTTTTCTTTTTGTTTGTTTGTTTGTTTGCAAACAGTGTTGTTATCAGCTTAAAAAAATGGGTTATAAGAGTATTTTCAAGCCTCGTGGTAACCTCAAATCAAAAAACATACAACAGATACACTAAAAATGAAAAGGAAGAAAATAAATCATACCATGAGACAAAATTACCTTCACTAAAAAGAAGACAGGAAGGAAGCAAAGAAGAGAAGACCACAAAACAACCAGGAAACAAATAACAAAATGGCAGGAGTAAAGTCTTCACTCATTAATAATAACATTGAATGAAAATGGACTAAACTCTCCAATCAAAACACTCAGAGTGACTGAATAAAAACAAGACCCAATGATCTGTTGCCTACAAAAAAAACACATTTCATCTATGAAGAAACATATCAACTGAAAAAAAAAGGGATGGAAAACGATATTCTATGCAAATGGAAACCAAAAAAGAGCAGAGTAGCTATACTTAGACAAAATAAATTTCAAAACAAAAATAAGGTCAATACACAATGATAAAGGAGACAATTGAACAAGATATAACAATTGTAAATATATATGCACCCAACAATGATGAACACAGATATATAAAACAAATATTATTAGATCTAAATAGAGAGATAGACCCCAATACAATAACAGCTGGAGACCTCAACACCCCACTTTCAGTGTTGAACAGATCATCTATACATAAAATCAACAACAAAAAATCAGATTCAATCTGTAGTATAAACCAAATGGACTTAATAGATATTTACAAAACATTTCATATAATGGCTATAGAATACACAGTCTTTTTTTCTCAGCACATGGATCATCATTCTCAATGACAGATCATATGTTAAGTCACAAAAAAAAGTCTTAACACATTCCAAAAAATCTAAAATAATATCAAGCATCTTCACTGACCACAATGAAATAAAACTAGATAACAGTAACAAGGAATTTTGGAAAATATTTAAAAACCATGAAAATTAAACAGTATGCTCCTGAATGACCAATGGGTCAATGAAGAAATTAAGAAGGAAATTTCAAAATTTCCAACAATAAATGACAATGGAGGGCTGAGTGCACTGGCTCATGCCTGTAATCCCAGAACTTTGGGAGGCTGAGGCAGGCAGATCTCCTGAAGTCAGGAGTTAGAGACCAGCCTGGCCAACACGGTGAAACCCCATCTCTACAAAAAAAAAAATTAGTTGGGTGTGGTGGCATGTGCCTGCAATCCCAACTACTGGGGAGACTGAGGCAAGAGAATTGGTTGAACCTAGAAGACGGTGGTTGCAGTGAGCCGAGACCACGTCACTGCACTCCAGCCTGGGCAACAGAGCAAAATTCCATCTTAATAATAATGGAAACACAAAACACCAAAACCTATGGGATACAGTGAAAGCAGTACTAAGAGGGAATTTAATAGCTAAAAGTGCCTACATCAAAAAAGAAGAAACATTTCAAATAAACAACCTAATGATGCATCTTAAAGAACCAGAAAAGCAAGAGCAAACCAAACACAAAATTAGAATAATAAAAATCAGATCAGAAATAAATGAATTTGAAATGAACAATAAAAAGATCAACAAAACAAAAAGATGTATTTGGAAAAGATAAACAAAACTGACAAATCTTTAGCCAGACTACGAGAAAAAGAGAAATTTACATAAATAAAATCAGAGAGGAAAAAGGAGATATTATTAAGAAATGTCTCCACAGAAATACGAAGGATCGTTATTGGCTACTATGAGCAACTATATAGCAATACACCGGAAAATCTAAAATAAAAGGATAAATTCCTAGACACATACAACCTACCAATATTGAACAATGAAGAAATCCAAAACCTGAACAGACCAATAACAAGTAACAAAATCAAAACCATAATAAAAAGCATCCCAGCAAAGAAAATCCCAGGACCTGATGGCTTCAGTGCTGAATTCTATCAAACACTTAAAGAAGAACTAATACCAGTCCTACTAAAACTACTCTAAAAAACAGAGGAGAAAATATTTCCAAATTCATTCAGTGAGGCCAGAATTACCCTGTTACCAAAACCAAAACTTCAAAGAAAGAAAACTATAAGCCAATATCACTGAAGAATATTGATGCAAAACTCAATAAAATACTAGCAAACTGAATTCAACAACACATTAAAAGTTCATTTATTATGACCAAGTGTAATTTATCCCAGGGATGCAAAGACAGTTCAACAAATGCAAATCAATCAATGTGATACATCACATTAACAGAATAAAGACAAAAACTATATGATCATTTCAACTGATGCTGAAAATGCATTTGATAACATCCAACATCTCTTCATGATTTAAAAAAACCCTCAAAACCCTAGGTATAGAAGGAATATACCTCTACATAATGCAAGTCATTTATGACAGACCCATAGCTAGTGTCATACTGAATAGGAAAAAATGGAAACCCTTTTGACAAAGATGCCCACTTTCACCACTGTTACTCAATATAGTACTGGAAGAACTAGACAGAGCAACTGGACAAAAGAAGGAAATAATGGGCACCCAAAGTGGGATGGAAGAAGTCAAATTACCCTTGTTTGCAGATAATATGATCTTACATTTGGAAACACCTAAAGGCTCCACCCAAAAAAAAAAAAATAGCTGATAAACTCAGCAAGGTTTCAGGATACAAAATCAACATATAAAAATTAGTGAGATGTAATCCCAGCACTCTGGGAGGCCAAGGCGGGTGGATCACAAGGTCAAGAGATCAAGACCATCCTGGTCAACATGGTGAAACCCCGTCTCTACTAAAAATACAAAAAATTAGTTGGGCATGGTGGCGCGTGCCTGTAATCCCAGCTGTTCAGGAGGCTGAGGCAGGAGAATTGCCTGAACCCAGGAGGCGGAGGTTGCGGTGAGCCGAGATTGTGCCATTGCACTCCAGCCTGGGTAACAAAAGCAAAACTCCATCTCAAAAAAAAAAGAAAAAAAAATCAGTGAGATTTCTATATGCCAACAGCAAATAATCTGAAAAACAAATCAACAAAGTAATTCCATTTACAATAGCTACAAATAAAATACCTAGGAATTAATTTAACCAAACAAGTGAAAAATTTCTTCATTGAAAACTGCAAAACAGAGTGAAGAAATTAAAGACACACATAAAAGGGAAAGAAATCCCATGTTCATGGATTAAAAGAATAGATATTGTTAAAACGTTCATACTACCCAAAGCAATCTACAGATACAATGCAATCTCGATCAAAATACCAATAACATTCTTCACAGAAAAAAAAAAATCCTAAGGAGCCACCAAAGACCCAGAATAGACAAAGCTATCCTGAGCAAAAAGAACAAAACTGGAGGAATCACATTACTTGACTTCAAATTATACTATAGAACAATAGTAACCAAAACAGCATGGTATTGGCATAAAAAGAGACACACAGAACAGTAGAACAGAAGAGAGAATCCAGAGATAAATCCATACATCTACAGTGAAGTCAATTTTGACAAGGATGCCAAGAACATACATGGGGAAAGAACAGTCTGTTCAATAAATGGTGCTGGGGAAACTGGTTATTCATATGCAGAAGGATGAAACTAGACCCTGTGCCTCACCATATACAAATATGAAATAAAAATGGATTAAAGACTTAAATCTAAAACCTCAAACTATGAAACTACTACAAGAAAACATTGGGGAAACTCTCCACGATGTTCGTCTGGGCAAAGATTTCTTGAATAACCCACAGGCACAAGCAACCAAAGCAAAAGTGGACAAATGGGACCATATCAACTTAAAAAGCTTCTGCACAGTAATGGAAATAATCAACAAAGTGAAAAGAAAACCCACAGAATGGGAGAAAATATTTGCAAACTACCCATCTGACAAGGGATTAATGGCCAAAATATATAAGAAGTACAAACAACTCAATAGGAAAAACACTAATAATCTAACTTAAAATGGGCAAAAGACCTCAATAGATATTTCTCAAAGGAAGACATACAAAAGGCAAACAGGTACATGAAAAGGTGCTCAATATCAATGATCATCAGAAAAACACAAATCAAAACTACAATGAGATACCATCTCACTCTAGTTAAAATGGTTTTTATCCAAAAGCTGGGCAATGACAAATACTGGCAAGGATATGGAGAAAAGAGAACCCTCATACACTGTTGGTGGGAATGTAAATTCGTACAACCACTATGGAGAACAGTTTGGAGGTTCCTCAAGAAAAAAGAGGAACTATATGGTCCAGCAATCCTACTCCTAGGTATATATCTCAAAGAAAGAAAATCAGTATATCAAAGAGGTATCTGCTCTCCCACGTTTGCTGCACCATTTCCAATAGCCAAGATTTTGAAGCAATCTAAGTATCCATCAATCAATGAATGTAAAGAAAATGTGGTATATATACACAGTGAAGTACTATTCAGCCATAACAAAAAAAAAAAAGAGATCCTGCCATTTGCAATAGCATGAATGGAATTGGAGGACATTATGTTAAGTGAAATCAGCCAGGCAGAGAAAGACAAATTGTGCCTGCTCAAAATTAAAACAATTGAACTCATGGAGATAGAGAGTAGAAGGATGGTTATCAGAGGCTGAGAAAGTTAGTAGCAGGCAAGAAGGGAAGAGGCATGGTTAATGGGTACAAAAGAATATAGTTAGATAGAATAAGATCTAGTATTTGGTACCACAACAAGGGTGACTCCAGGAAACAATAATTTATTATACATTTAAAAGTAAGTAAAATAGTATCACTGGAATGTCTGTAACACAAAGAAATTATAAATGCTTGAAGTGATGGATATCTCATTTACTATGATGATTATGCATTATATGCCTGTACCAAAATATCTCAGCTACCCCATAAATATATACACCTACTATGTACCCATAAAAATTAAAAATAAGAAAAAAAATTAAGAAAATTAGGAAAGCAATCTCATCTACAACAGCACCAAAAATAACATAACTAAGAAGAAGCATAGCTAAGAAACTGAAAGACTTGCGTACAGAAAACGAAAACACACTGATTAAAGAAACTAAAGATGACAAACAAATAGATATTTCATGTTCAGAGACTGGAAGACTTTTAATACTGTTAAAACATCCACACTACCTAAAGTCATCTACAAATTCAATGCAATCCCTATCAAAATCCCAATGGCATTTTTATAGAAATATGTAATAATTCTAAAACTCATGTCAAATTACAAAAAACCATGAATAGCCAAATAAATATTGAGAAAGAACAAAGCTAGAGGTATCATACTTCTTGATTTCAAAACATATTACAAAGAAACAGTAATAAAAACAATATACTGGAATAAAGATAAGACATACATCAATGGTACAGTACAGACAGCCCAGAAATAAATCCACACATTTACACTCAACCAGTCATCAATGAGGGTGCCAACAGGGGAGTGCCACTACCCCCGAATAGTTTTTAAAATATTTTAGAGATGTAGTGTCACTTTGTTGCCCAGACTGATCTTGAACTCTTGGCCTCAAGCAATCCTCCCACCTCAACCTCCTGAGTTACTGAGATTACTGGTATGAGCCTTTAGGCCCAGCCAATTTCCAATTTTTTGAGTGACCTTTATACTGTTTTCCACAGAAGCTGTACTGTTTTGCATTCCCACCAACAGTGTACAAAGGTTCCACTTTCTCTACATCCTTACCAACACTTGTCTTTTTGATAATAGCCATCCTGACAGGCACGAGATAATATTTCATTGTAGTTCTGATTTACCTTTCCCTGATTAATAATGCTGACCATTTTCTTATATACCTCTTGGCCATTTGCATGTCTTCTTTGGAAAAATGTCTGTTCAAGCCCTTAGCCCATTTTTTAATTGTTAGTTTTATTGCCATTGAGTTATATGAGTTTCTTACATATTTTGGAGATTAGCCTCTTATCAGATATATAATTTGCAAATATTTTCCATTTTTCAGGTTGCTTTTTTACTCTGTTAATTGTTTTCTTTGTTATGTATAAGCTTTTTAGTTTTTGCTTTTTTTTTTTAAATCTATGCATTTGATGTCATAGCCATGAAATCATTATCAAGACCAATTATCATGAAGCTTGTTCCCTATGTTTATCTCTAGGAGTTTTACAGTTCGTGTCTTATATTCAAGTCTTGAATCCATTTTAAGTTGATTTTTGTATGGGCTAAGAGTCCAGCTGCTTTTGCATGTGGATATTCAGTTTCCCCAGCACCAATTGTTGAAGAGACTGTCCTTCCACTGTTGGCACCCTCACTGATGATTGGTTGAGTGTAAATGTGTGGATTTATTTCTGGGCTGTCTGTACTGTACCATTGATGTATGTCTTATCTTTATTCCAGTATATTGTTTTTATTACTGTATCTTTGTAATATGTTTTGAAATCAAGAGCATTCAGTCTTAAAAAAAAGAAAAGAAAGAAATTCTGCAACATATAATAATATGGATAAACCGTGAGGACATCCCACTAAATGAAATAAGACAGTCACAAAAAGACAAATATTGCATAATTTGACTTATATGAGGAATCTAAAACAGTCAAATCACAGAATCAGAAATGGAATGGTGGTTGCCAGGGACTGGAGAGATGGAGAAAGTTACCAATCAATGGATATAAAGTTTCAGTTAAGCAAAACGAATACGTTGTAGAGATCTGCTGTATAATATCACACCTGCTGTATTTATACTGTATTGTACGCATAAAATTTTGTTGAGAGTAGATCTCTTATGACAATAAAATAAAAAAATTAGGCTGAGCATTTACATCTGTAATCCCAGTACTTTGGAAGGCCAAGGCGGGTGGATCATGTGGGGTCAGGAGTTTGAGACCAGCCTGACCAACATGGTGAAGCCCCATCTCTACCAAAAAGGCAAAAAATTAGCTAAGCATCCTGGTATACTCTTGTAATCCCAGCTACTTGGGAGGCTGAGGCAAGATATCGCTTGAACCCAGGAGACAAGCAGCTGCAGTGAGCTAACAACACACCACTGCACTCCAACCCGGGCGACAGGGCAAGACTGTCTCAAAAAATAATAAGATACACGATCATGAAACTATTTTATTGACTGATTAAGTGATTGACTTTTGAGACAGAGTCTCACTCTGCTGCCCAGGCTGGAGTGCAGTGGAATGATTTTAGCTCACTGTGACCTCTGCCTCCCAGATTCAAGCGACTCTCATGCCTCAGCCTCCTGAATAGCTGGGACTGCAGGTGCACACACCACCAGGCCTGGCTAATTTTCTGTATTTTTGGTAGAGATGGGGGTTTCACCATGTTGGCCAGGCTGGTAGCAAACTCCTGAGCTCAAGACTACCTCAGCCTTCTAAAGTGCTAGGATTATAGGCATGAGTCACTGTGCCTGGCCATGAAACTATTTGTTTTAAAGGATTTGAAAATATAACCCTTCATCTGCTAGATTTGCCCAGTCTATTTAATAGGCTGGGCCCAGTGGTCCACACGTATAATCTCAACACTTTGGGAGGCTGAGGCAGGAGGATGGCTTGAGTCCAGGAGTTCAAGACCAGCTGGACAACATAATAAGACCTTATTCTCTACAAAAAAATTAGCCAGGCATGGTGGCATACACCTGTAGTCTCAGCTATTTAGGAGGCTGAGGAGGAAGGATTGTTTAATCATGGTAGGTCAAGGCTGCAGTGAGCCACGATCATGGTACTCCACACTGGCTGGCAACAAGCAAGACCCTAACAACAACAACAACGAAAAAACAATACATGGTGTCACTGGCTTAGAGAAATTTAATGTAACGTGAAAAAACAAAGTGCAGGAACACCACTCCAAGTAGTGAAGATTTGGAAATTAGAATTCTCAGACTTCTAGGCTTGCCCCAAGGAAGGCAAAGCTACTGACAGGCCAACAACAGAACTTACACTGAAATCACTGAATTTAGGCCCGAAAAAAATATTTTTAACATTTATTTTACTCCTAATGTTACACATTTTCTTCTACTCCTATTACATTCTAATTTTAACTGGTAGACCAAGGTTTTATTCAAAACAGCAAATGTTACTCAAAAAGTAATTTTTTTTAAAGTTGTTTTACCTCTTCAATTTCATAACATTAAAATACACTTTTATAGTATTGCTTAGATCTACCAAACATGTAAAGTGGTAATATTTTTACTCTAAATCACAGATTACTCTTTCAATTCAAAGAAGACAACCTGTAAACAAGTTTGTAGATTTATGAACAGCTACCTTCAGTAATTCAACATTAATCTTCAACTTTTATTGTTTTAATCACAGGTCATCTTACGACATTTCTGAATGCAGATCTTTTCCATAAATTGGAAAACTCACAACTTTTCCATAAGTAACAAATGCCGGCCTATAAATTATAAAAATAAAACACTTCCATAAAATATTATGAAACCAAGATCTTTTTAGAAAAAACAAACATTTTCATAAAATATTAATCAAAATCAACCTTAAAAAATGGGCTCAGAAACAGAGAGGGTCGAATAACGTAAGATTTTTCAAAGCAAAAGATGACTGGTTTATGCCATAAAGAAACCAAACTGAAAAAAGAGGAAAGAGAAAGAGGTGTGTGGTGGCATAAGACTGTAGTCCCAACTACTCAGGAGGATGAGGCAGGAGGATCCCTTGAGCCAAGGAATTTGAAGCTGTAGTACATGGTGATTACGCCTGTGAATAGCCACTGCACTCTAGCCTAGACAACACAGTGAGACCTTGTCTCTAAAAAAAATTTTTTTTAATAGGAAAGAAAATCAGACATCAATCACCTGGTCACAAAAAGTTACGTACTCAGATAAACCACCTATAAGGTAAATAAGCCTAGGTTAAGGAAGTTGGAAAGAAAATACCTTCTGAGACTAAAGAATCCCAAATAATGCAACCACACATACACATTACAGCTTCTCTCCCTAAATTGACAGTCAGCAAATACAAAAGGCACTCTGAAAATCAGGTAGTTTAAACTAAATTAATACAATTGCCACATAGGTAGCTAATGCTGGAAATATAAATTAGTCTAACGTTTTTGGAAGGCAAACTAGCAAGAGATCAGACAAGAATCTTTAAAAGAACATAGAGGCGGTGTGCGGGCAGAGGCTGGTGACACTGTAGCTCTGTACAAACTCTGAGGTACAAATAGCAAATTGGTCTTACAGGAACTAAGGCCCACTGACATGCTGGAACACTAAGCTAAAAGGCTCTCAGGCTATTTGAACACACAGAGTAAGGAATGACTGCCAAAGAGACAAAAAAAGAATGATAATACCTTTTTGTCCAGTAATTATGATGATAAATAATCATGTTCACTAAAACCTTAATCATTCACTAATTCTCATGACCAAAGTAAATGATGAGGTGGGGTATTGTAACCAGGTGTCCCAGGTTTTTGGCCTCCCCTGCCCCAAGAATGGACAAAGAGGCCTTGGAGGTGCGGCAGGCTTGTTTAAGTAAATATTGGACCCAAAGAGTTTTGCAGAAAGCAATTTATTAGGAAGAGAGAGAGAGAGAGAGAGAGAAACCGGAGGGAGCACACAAGCGCTTCCATGCTGTCCTGGGAGGGGATGCAGAGATGGAGTCCGTATAGGTAAGGGAGTAGTGGGGATTTTAATCCCAGAGTTACTCCTGCCCTATTCAAGTTCTTGTCCAGTGAGAGCTTTTCCAAACTTCCTCTGGAGTGACTGATGTTCCACTCTGACGCTGGACTGGCTGCCTGGTTTGCAATAGAGCCCCTCCTTCTAAGGCTTTTGGCGGTCTTTTTAAACAAAGGAAGCTCACCTGGGCTGGCTACCTTCCCAGGCGGGAAAGTTAGACAAAGAACTCTAGGCTCCGGGATTAGGTGGGGGGATAGAGGTATGGTGCTGGGAAGTTCTTGCCTTTGAAACCACGCCCTTTGAAGACCCACGAAGAGAAGTTAACATAGTCCCTCAGCATGGGACAGGGGAGAGATTAACATCTTTCAAAACCTATTCCCGTGTTCTTACCTTTTTTTTTTTTTTTTTTTTTTTTGAGAGGGAGTTTCACTCCTGTTACCCAGGCTAGAGTGCAATGGCACGATCTCGGCTCATCACAACCTCCGTCAAGCGATTCATGAGCCACCATGCTCAGCTAATTTGATCAAGCTAGTCTCAAACTCCCTATCTCAGGTGATCCACCTGCCTTGGGTTCTCAAAGTGCTGGGATTACGGGCGTAAGCCACCGCGCCTGACCCTCTTAATTTTTTAAATGCTGTATTTCTCTGTATTTTCCAGAACATCTTTCTGCCATCTCCAATCTTCCCCCAGGAGCTGGAAAGGCCTGAGAATGATACATAATTATTTCAAAATCAGGCCGGACATGCTGGCTAACACCCAGAATTTTGGGAGGCCGAGACGGGCAGATCACTTGAGGTTAGGAGTTTGAGACTAGCCCAGCTAACATGGTAAAACTCTGTCTCTACCAAAAATACAAAAATTAGGTGGGCATGGGTGGTGGGCACCTGTAATCCCAGCTACTCAGGTGGCTGAGGCAGGAGAATCGCTTGAACCCAGGAGGCAGAGGCTACAGTGAGCTAAGATTGCACCACTGCACTCCAGCCTGGGCGAGACTCTGTCTCCCAAACTTTTTTTAAATAAATAAATCAAGAAACAAGGGTTCAGAATAGTGACATGATAGTATTTGCCAAAAGTCTATAGCAACTTTCTGCAAAGCATCCACCTACAACCTAAGATAAATTATTTCCGACATGTTGTATTGTCTAGACTGGCAAAAACTGATAAAAGTGCCACAGACCCCTTACTAAAGGCAGAAATCACTTATCAGTCTCAGCAATCTTTATCCTGAATCTTTTCAACAGGATGCTCCAGGAAGACAAGAGCAATTGATCAAATTACTTAGGAGATGAAACCTATATTCCATCCTTGTTCAAATCCGACAATAATTAAAGGTAATCACTGTAATTTTTAATTTAACAGAGAACATTTATTGAATGCTTACTAGGTGTTAGATACTGTTCTCTAGAGTTTTATGTCTTCCTTGTTTAATCCTCAAAATAACCTCAAAAAATTGGTACTATAGTTCTCCTATTTTACAAAAAGGAAACAGAGGCACAGAGATGTTAAGAAAGTGTCTGAACTCTAAAGGAGATGTGCACATGGCCAGTAAGCATAGGAAAAGATACTCAGCACCATTAGTTATATGGGGAAACAAATCCTAACAATTAGATGCCACATCACACCTACTAGGATGACTATAATTTTTAAAGTAAGTGTTAGTGAAAATATGGAGAAATTGGAACTCTCATATATTATATACCCTCATACATGGTGATGAAAAATGATACAGCTGCTGTGGAAAAGTTTGGTGGTTCATCTAAAAACTAAACATCAAATTAACATATGACCCAGCAATTCCACTCTTGGGTATGTATCAAAAGGAACTGAAAGCAGGGACTCATACAGATACTTGCATGTCCATTGCAGCACTGTTCATAAGAGCCAAAAGGTAGCAACAACCCAAATATCCATCAACAGATTCATGAATAAACCAACTGTGGTATATTGATAAATGGATTATTATTCACCCATTAAAAGGTCAGGTGTGATGGCTCTTGCCTGCAATCTTAGCACTTTGGGAGGCCAGGGTGGGGGAATCTCTTGAGGTCAGGAGTTCTAGACCAGCCTGGGAAACATAGAAAGATTCTGTCTCTACTAAAAATTCAAAAAATTAGCTGGGCATGGCGGTGCATGGTTAGCAATGGTTAAACAACATTGTGAATGTAATTAATGCTTCTAAATTATATACAGTTACACCTCAAGAGATATTGGGGGTTCAGTTCCAGACCACTGCAATACAGGGAGTAACACAATAAAGCAAGTCACATAAATTTCTTTGGTTTCCCAGTGCATATAGAAGTTGTTTGCACTACACTAAAGTGTATTAAGTGTGCAATAATATGTCTTAACAAATAAACCTACCTTAATTTAAAATATTGTCTAAAAAATACTAATAATCATCTGAGCCTTTAATGAGTCACCATCTTTTTGACAGTGGAGGGTCCTGCCTTGATGTTAACGTATGCTGACTGATCAGGGTGATGGTTGCTGAAGGTTGGGGTGGCTGCAGCAATTTCTTTCTTTTTTTTTTTTTTGAGACAGAGTCTTGCTCTGTTGCCAGATGCCAGACTGGAGTGCAGTGGTGTGATCTCAGCTCACTGCAACCTCCACCTCCTGGGTTCAAGCAATTCTCCTGCCTCAGCCTCCCAAGTTGCTGGGACCACAGGCGTGCAACACCATGTCCAGCTAATTTTGCATTTTAGTAGAGACGGGGTTTCACCATGTTGGCCAGGATGGTCTTGATCTCTTGACCTCGTGATCCGCCTGCCTCGGCCTCCCAAAGTGCTGGGATGACAGGCGTGAGCCACTGTGCCCAGCCAGCAATGTCTTAAAATAAGACAACAATGAATTCTGCTACATCAATGGCCTCAGGTCCTTTCACAAAAGATTTTTCTGTAGCACACAATACTGCTTGCATAGCATATTGTCCATAGTACAATTTCTCTCAAAATTGGTGTCAACCCTCTCAAAACCTGCTATTGCTTTAACAACTAAGTTTATGTAATATTCTAAATCCTTTGTTGTCATTTCAACAATACTCACCACATCTTTACCAAGAGTAGATTCTATCTCAAGAAACCACTTTCTTTACTCATCCATAGGAAGCAATTTGCCATTCTTAAGTTTTATCATGAGATTGCAGCAATTCAATCCCATCTTCAGGTTGTACTTATATTCTAATTCTCATGCTATTTCCACCACATCTGCAGTGACCTCCTCCACTGCAGTCTTGAAACCCTCAAAGACATCCATGAGGGTTGGAATCAATTTCTTCCAAACTCCTGATAACATTGATATTTTGACCTAATCCTACAAATCACAAATGTTCTTAATGGCACCTAGAATGGTTGAGTCTCTTCCAAAAGCTTTTCCATTTACTATGCCCAGATCCATCAGAGGAATCAGTATCTATGGCATCAATGGCCTCATTAAATGTATTTTCTTAATAATAAGACTTGAAAGTCAAAATTATTTCTTAGATCCACAGGCTGCAAAATGAATGTTGTGTTAGGAGGCATAAAAGCAACATTCCTCTCTGTGTATACTGGCATCAGAGCTCTTAGGTGACCAGGGGCATTGCCAATGAGCAGTAATACTCTGAAAGGAATCATTCGTTCTGAACAGTAGATCTCAATGGTGGGCTTAAAATATTCAGTAAATCATAGTATAAAAAGATGTTCTGGCATCTAGACTTCGTTGTTCCATGTATCAAGCAAAAACAGAGTAGAATTAACATAGTTCTTAAGAGCCTTAGGATTTTCAGAATGTAAATGAGTACCGGCTTCAACTTAAAGTCACCAGCTGCATTTGCCCCTAACAAGAGAGCTGGTCTGTCCCTTAAAGCCAGGCAATGACTTCTCTCTAGCTATGAAAGTCCTATATGGCATCTTCTTACAAGATAAGGCTGTTTTGTCATTAAAAATGTAGCTGGATGCAGTGGCTCACACCTGTGATCCCAGCACTTTGGGAGGCCAAAGTGAGAGGACAGCTTGAGGCCAGGAGTTTAATACCAGCCTGGTCAACATAGAAAACCTCATCTCTACAAAAACTTAAAAAAAAAATACCTAAGCATGTCAGTGTGTACCTACAGTGCCAGCTACCTGGGAAGCTGAGGTAGGAGGACTGATTGAGCCCAAGGTCTTTGAGTTTAAGGCTGTAGTGAGCTATGAATGCATCACTGGACTCCAGCCTGGGTGACAGAGCAAGACCCCATCTCAAAAAAAAAAAAAATTTATTGTTTAGTGTAGCCACCTTCAACAGTAATCTTAGCTGGATCTTCTGGATAACTTATTACAGTTTATATATCAGTACTTGCTGCTTCACCTTTCACTTTTATGTTATACAGATAGCTTCTTTCCTTCAACCTCATCAACCAACCTGTTAGCTTTAAACTTTTCTTCTGTAGCTTCCTTGCCTATCTCAGCCTTCCTAAGAACTAAGAATTAAGGTCTTACTCCAGGCTTTGGCTTAATGGAATGTGGTGGCTGGCGTGAGCTTCTATCTAGATGACTAAAACCTTTTTCCATATTGGCAATAAAGCTGTTCCACTTCCTTATGCAGTCACTCAGGCAGTACTTTTAATTTCCTTCAAAAACTTTTCCTTTGCATTCACAACTTGGCTAGCTTTTGGTCTATCTCAGCTTTTGATATGCCTTGCTTTCTAAGCTTAATCATGTCTAGCTTTTTATTTAAATAGACAAGCAACTTGTCACCTCACTTAACCAACCTTAGAAGCCATTGTAAGGTTAATGATTTGTCTAATTTCAATACTGTTGTGTCTGAGAAAACAGAGAGGCCCAAGGAGAGGTAGAGACTCAGGAACAGCAGTCAGAATACACAAAACATTCATCAATTAAGTTCCCCATCTTATATGGGTGTGTTTCATGGCCCCTCAAAACAACAGTAACATCAAAGATCACTGAGCACAGATCACTATAACAGATAAAATAATAATGAAAATGGTTTAAATACTGCAAGAACTGGCAAAATGGGGGAGAAACACGAAGTAAGCATATTTTTGGAAAATGGCACCGACAGACTTGCTCAATGCAGAGTTGCCACAAACCCTTCAATTTGCAAAAAAACACAATACCTGCGAAGCCCAGTAAAGTGCAATAAAATGACATAGCCCTGTATTTTTAAATAGCCAAACTGGCAAATGTTATGTTTTACATATTTTACTTCAATTTTTAAAAGTTGACTTAACTAGCATACAGTTAGGGAAAACCAGTATCTGCCAATAAAGAATTTGAGAGTTTTTGGTTAATTATGTTAGTGCTAAATTCATTTGCCAAAGATGAGAGCCCACTATGTAACTCAAAGGCTGGAGTGCCCAGTTATCAATGCATTACCCTTTAGGATATTCTACACATGAGCTGTACAAATAAGATTAACAGTATGATAATTACAAATTTTCTTTTCTTTTCTTTTGAGACAGAGTCTTGCTCCAACGCCCAGGCTAGAGTGCAGTGGCACGATCTTGGCGCGCTGCAACTTCCGCCTCCCAGGTTCAAGCAATTCTCCTGCCTCAGCCTCTCGAGTAGCTGTATTTTGTATTTTTAGTAGAGACGGGGTTTCACCATGTTGACCAGGATGGTCTTCACCTCTTGACCTCATGATCCACCTCCCTCAGCCTCCCAAAGTACTGGGATTATAGGTGTGAGCCACCATGTCCAGTCCTAAATTTTCTTATTTGTACCCTTAACATTCCCAATTTGGGGGACATTTAGAAAAAGGCAGAGATTATAGGGTTTATATTTTAATTCAATATAGGTGGATGTAGGTCATAGCAATTTGCTAAAAAGGTTTACTGAACTTCTTCCACAGATCAAGGAGCTCCCAATGGCTCATATGATAGCACACTCTTACATATCATATATTTGTACATAATATGACAAAATGTCTGAGCCCACTGAACCTAAAACTGCAGTGGAAATAAAGGGAGCTGTAGAAATGTTCAAAGAAATAAACTTTCTACAAATTTAAGTGTGACAAGTGGATTAAGCAGAAAGCAAGTAGACACTATATTTATTTTCCATATTACGTGCCCTACGTGCCCTAAGCTCAGCTAAGTTACAGACTGTGAATAACTTCAGAGTTTCACGGAACTCTTTGGTTAAAAAATTAATTTCGGTGGTTCAAGCCTGTAATCCCAGCACTTCATGAGGCTGAGGAGGGAGATCATTTGAAATCAGAAGTTTGAGACCGGCCGAACCAATACGGTGAAACCCCATCACTACTCAAAATACAAAAATTAGCCAGGCATGGTGGTATGTGCCTGTAGTCCCAGATACTTGGGAGGCTGAGGCAGAATTGCTTGTACCCAGGAGGCAGAGGTTATAGTTAGCCAAGATCACGCCACTGCACTTCAGCCTTGGCGACAGAGCAAGACTCCATTCCCGGAAAAAAAAAAAAAAAAAAAAAGTCAATTTCAGAAAATATTAATTACTTTTGATGGGCACAGAGTCTACATTTTCACTTCTGTAGTTGGCACTGAAGTATAAACACCAAGGTAATCCAAATCCTAATCTCATGCCCTAATAGTTGGACTCTGTTTCAAGATTATCAACAGAAAACAAACTGAGCCTACTAAGAATACCTGGAATTTTGGAAATTGATATACAAATCCAAAACCATCACAGAAAAGTATGTTTACTTGGTTCTTTAACAAATTTTCACTCAGGACCAACACCTGGGTTCATGCCTGTACTCCCAGCACTTTGGGAGGCTGAGACGGGCAAATCACTTGAGGTCAGGAGTCAGAAATCAGCCTGGCCAACATGGCAAAACCTCGTCTCTACTAAAAACACAAAAAAATTAGCCAGCAATAGACAAGTCAGACACAATCCCTATCTGTGCAGAGCTTACCGTCTAGTGAATATAAGAAGCCATAAATAAATAACTGCACAAATATTTAATTAATTGTGGTAAGTACTATGAAAGAAATTATACCAAACTAAGATGCAGTCTTTAACTGGCTGTATGATCTCAGACCTCAGCTTCTTCATCTGTAAAATCAAGGGGTAGATCTGAATGATTTCTTCTTTGTTTTTTTTTTTCTTTTTCTTTTTTTTAAGACAGGTTCTCACTCTATCACCCAGGTTGGTGTGCTATGATCACCACTCACTGCAGCCTTGACCTCCCAGGCTCAAGTAATTCTCCTGCCTCAGCCTCCCAAGCAGCTGGTACTACAGATGTGCACTAGCAAGCCTGGCTAATTTTTGTATTTTTTGCAGAAATGAGGTTTCACCATATTGCCTAGACTGATTTTGAACTCCTGGGCTCAAGCCATCCACCCATCTCGGCCTCCGAAAGTGCTGGGACTATAGGCGTGAGCCACCTTATCCAGCCCTGAATGATTTTTTAAAATTCCTTTATATTAAACAATTTTACAAACCTAGAAGTATAAAGCTTTGCTTCCAGAGTCCCTTTGTCAGGATATTTACACTTTTAGAGTATATCAGCAAAGTAATACAGTACCCATCACCCAACACACGAAGGTTTTTCAGCAGAAAAACATATGGTTAGATGTTCAGTAATCTTTACCATTACAAAAGACCAAATTCGATACATTAAATATATTATGATGTTGTAAACCAAGTTTGTCCAACCTGCAGCCCAAGGGCCTCATGAGGCCCAGGATGGTTTTGAATGCGGCCCAACACAAATTCATAAACTTTCTTAAAGCATTGTAAATTTTTTGTGATTCTTTTTAAAGCTCATTAGCTATCATTAGTGTTAGTGTATTTCATATGTGTCCCAATACAATTCTTCATTTTCCAATGAGGCCCAGGGAAGACAAAGACTGGACACCCCTATTGCAAACTAACTTACAAACAATAATTGGGAAAAAAAGTATGTCCGTAAATATCTGTATGAATCAGAATTATTGTGCTAACTATTTAAAATGCACATTCCCAGGGTCCAACCAAAACCTACTACAGAATACCTTGAGGTCAGGCTTGGAATCTGCTCTTTTTGGTAAGTTTCTCAAGTTAATTCTAATATACACTAATGTTGGTTCTACTCAAAACAGAATGAATAATATTAGAAGTGGCTTCTGAGAAAAACACTTCAGGACAAGAACTATAATAAGCCTACCTGTGTAGCTTTGTCCCTCATGCAAGGGGCAGCTTGCCCGTGACTATCCCGAGGCCAGTGCCCAGCAAGATATGGTGCAGCAAGAGTATCCAGGGAGGAAGTGCGTCGGATAATACTGGAGGGGCTTGAAGAAGGCTGTCGTGTTTTGTCACCTAGATTTAAGACAAAAATGCTTGTTTTAATAAAATAAGTTAGGAAAAAAAGCAGAAACTAAGTTCAAGACTCCCAGTAAGACAGATTTAACACAATTTTATATACAGTTTTTTCCTATATATACACATCTATGATAAAGTTTAACTTGTAAGTTAGGAACAGTATGAAATCAACGATAACTAATAATAAAATAGAACAATTATAACAATAAGCCAGCATCACTGCTCTTGGGCTTTGGGGCCATTAAGTAAAACAAGAGTTCCTCAAACATCAGCACTACAAAACCTTGACAGTCAATCCAATGACTGGGAGGGCTCCAAAGGTAAGGAGCATAGACAATATGCACAGGATAGACAAAGGGATGATTCACGTTCCTAGTAGGGGAAGCGAGACAGCAAGATATTTCATTACCCTACTCAGAACGGCATGAATTTATAACATAAAAACTGTTTATTTCTTGAAATTTTCCACTTGATCTGTTCAGACCAAGGTTGACTACAAGTAACTGAAACCATAAAAAAAACCATGGATGAGGAAGGATTACTATACATAAAGAGAAACAAAAAGGAACAAGCTACTGATACACACAATAACTTGCATGACTCTCCAGAGAATTATACTGAGTGAAAACAGTTGACCCAACCTAGGCCTACAAAATCAAAGTCTCTAGGGATTGGGCCCAGGAATTTTCTATAGAATCAATGTATCCCTCATATCCAACATATTCTTATTTGGATCTCCAAAAGTGTTTATAAATTAAACCCTTGATTGATAGGTTTCAGGGAAATGTGAGGACATAATAAAAATAAGACAGGTGATAACCATCCTGGGAAAATATAAATCAGTGACAATCTCTCACTAAATATCATTAAAAAATTAGTGACAATGTTATCTAATAACATTTAAAAGTAATACTGGCATTTAGTGATCGTCTTATTCCTCAATATTCACAGAGGATGGAGTAATAACACATCGGCTTCATGATAACTTAGTACCAGTTCAAAAGATTAAGGCAAATTAACACCTTGCTAACTGATCCCTTGCATTTGAGAGTATCCTAGAGGATGCATAAACCAAATCAACTACAAAAACCAACCACCAGCTTTGTAACAGGGGTAGGTTTCATTTCTGAGCAAACAAAGTGGGTATTTGCCAATATAATAATTATAAGATATCCAATGTAAATTATAATAGTCAAATATAGTTGCAATAAAGAATATGTAATAAGTAATGTGAGGAAAGACATTTAAAAAGTGGATTTTGCAATAACATCTGTTTTCACTGTATAGGAAATAGTTTTTACTATATCAGAAAATCAAAACATTGTAAACATTAGATTTCTAGTTAATAATACAATAGCTAATTTGATTAACATTTTTCATTTATAAAAGCTTAACTTCTTCAGGCCAAGTTTTGATGCATAAAAATAAGACTTAAAATACCAGTCAACATCTCACATATGATTTAATAATTGGAAAATAAATCTATGTATAATTTTGTGTTAGAATAATTCTAACTACCCTTACCCCATAGTTGCCAGTATAAAAAAGAAATGTGGGCCAGGCGCGGTGGCTCAAGCCTGTAATCCCAGCACTTTGGGAGGCCGAGGCGGGTGGATCACGAGGTCAAGAGATCAAGACCATCCTGGTCAACATGGTGAAACCCTGTCTCTACTAAAAATACAAAACATTAGCTGGGCATGGTGGCGTGTGCCTGCAATCCCAGCTACTCAGGAGGCTGAGGCAGGAGAATTGCCTGAACCCAGGAGGCAGAGGTTGCAGTGAGCCGAGATCGCGCCATTGCACTCCAGCCTGGGTAACAAGAGCGAAACTCCGTCTCAAAAAAAAAAAGGAAATGTGTTCTCCTAAATAAATGGACTACATTAATGTTATATTCAATGTGCACATTCTTTTAAGACTGAGCCCCCAAATCAAAGTGGCATTAAAAAAAACTATTTCAGCATTAATGATCAAGCTTAAAATGTTATTACAAAAAGAGCACATAAAAATGAACTGCAGAAAACCAGAAACAACAAAATGTCCAAAATGAAAAGATAGTTGGATACATTATGGCAGAGTCATATAATGTAATATGATAAGCCATTCAAAGAATAAGCATATAGATATACATGTCCTGGTCTAAAGAGTTATTCATGACAAAGTCAGTGAAAAAAGACAAATCCTCACATGTTTACAAAAGGTATAATCTCATATTTTGTTTTAAAAAGTAATTAGATGTACATAAAAGTGTTGTTTTTTTTTTTTTTTTTTTTTTGAAATAGAGTCTCTCTCTGTCACCCAGGCTGGAGTGCAGTGGGGCGATGTCAGCTCACTGCAACCTCCGCCTCCCAAATTCAGGTAATTCTCCTACCTCAGCCCCCTGAATAGCTGGGGCCACAGGCACCCACCACCATGCCCAGTTAATATTTGTATGTTTAGTAGAGACAGGATTTCACCATGTTGGCCAGGCTGGTCTCAAACTCCTGATCTCAAGTGACCCCCCCCTCCCCCACCTCAGCCTCCCAAAGTGCTGGGATTACAGGTGAGAGCCACCATGCCGGGCCAGTGTTAATACATTTATTTTTTAAATCTGGAAAAAGTATGTACCTAACCTTTTGGGGGACAGAATTGGTATTTGAATTTCTAATTTAGGCATTTCTATAATGTTTGAATTTTTATAAGGAGTATACTGTCAGAGAAAAGGTATTAAAACAATGGAAACAGTTTTAAAACAAGTTATTAATTTTCTGAAATATAATGCTTAAAAATACCTATATTCGATTTTGGCAATTTTTAACAGTTTATATCTGGGATTGGGAAAACTACAGCCTACAGGCCAAATCTCTCTTACATCTGTTTTTTGTATAGCCAGCAATCTAAAAATGGGTTGTACATTTTTTAATGGTTGGGTGAAAAAAAAATTAAAATATTTTGTAATACATAAAAATTATATCAAATTTAAACTTTAGTGTCCATAAGTAAAGTTTTATTGGAACACAAATATGATCATTCATTTATAGGTTGTCTGTGGCTGCTTTTGTACTAAAAAGGCAGAATTAAGTACACACAGCAAAGACCTTATATGGCCCTCTAGTTGCTTCACACTGCTGCTTGGCACTACAAATCATAATGAAAAAGTTATGCCATGTACAGCTCTTGTGTGGGTGAAATGTCATATTCAAAGATGATATGTAAAATTTCATATAGATCAGCATTAGGAAATGAACATTTGCAACTGTTTTGATGATATGGAACACTAACTTTTAACTAGAATTAACTGAAATGTTATCCCTCTAAAAAGAATTCCCACTTTTCATTAGAGCTGTATTACAAAAAATGCATTCAATTATATTTTGAAATTTTGTCCTTTAAGAATTTGTGAAAAATTGTGTGTTCTCTTATATTAGTACCTACGTGATATCTTTGATTTTTACCTCTTGACCTCAAAAGTCTAAAATTTTACTATGTGGTACATTACTGAAAAAGTTTGCTGACCCCTGGTTTCTACTACATGTCTTTATGTCTTGGTTTCTGTGCTACAACACCCTTAAATCATTTATCTTTCCGCAGGGGAAGGAGATGAGCTTAGCTAATTTATGCTTAACTTTCACAGGGGCTTTAAAAATATTTTAAAATATATTCATAGCAACTGTGCTGCTGATAATCATAATAGCTGCTTCACAAATATGTCTGAGACACATAATTTGCTTTCAAAATGGCACAGTTATTTCACCAACACAATATCTAATTGTTATAAGTGCTCTCCATGTTCAGTTTTCCTTTTTAGTACATTTTCAGAAAACAAATGCAGTACATACTCATTTTCAGGAAAATATGTACCCACATTATTAACTGTGACAAGTGAAATGCAATAAATATACATGTTCACAATTTTTCCTCTAACCAAAAAAATATAAAATAATCCCTTTTGGGATAGTCACAAGACTAGTCTCAGCTGGGAGGGTGGGGAGGCACACACACAATGTAAATGAATTGTGTGCATGAATTGTGTACATTACACAATGTAATGAATATATACATTATATATATGTATATATACACACATTATATATGTATATATAATGTATATATTCATTATATCAAATTGCTAAAAGCTGTCTGGCACTTTTCTTCCCTAACTATGACCATTGTTGCTTCAGTTGCCTACCAGTACACTAATTCAACAGACCTTACTAATGGGTCTGCTTTCATTTTATTTCTTTAATTAAAAATCTAAGGGTTAACTTTTCAAGCAGGCCTCCAAAGATTCTTAAAATTATTGGATTATTATTTTTTTTTGGTAGGGGACAGAATCTCGCTCTATCACCCAGACCAGAGTGTAATGACACGATCTCAGCTCAGTGCAACCTCCACTTCCTGGGTTCAAGCCATTCTCCCGTCTCAGCCTCCCGAGTAGCTGGGATTACAAGCATGCATCACCACATCATTTTTATGCTTTTAATAGAGACTGAGTTTCTCCATGTTGGCCAGGCTGGTCTTCAACTCCTGACCTCAGGTGATCTGCCCACCTCAGCCTCCCAAAGTGCTGGTATTACAGGCATGAGCCACCACGCCCAACCAGATTATTATTATTTCAATAATGAAATGTAGAATAGATGAATTATACGTGTAAAAATACTGAACATTTTCTCTTTGGAACACCGTTCCTTTAATCCATTCAGTTAGACACTAAGGGCCTATGAGCCAGAGCTAAGCCCTAGAAATTAAAAAGAATAAGTCACAGCCTGTAATAAAGAACACAGTTTACATCTACCTTGCTATTTTTCCATTTCAATCAAAGTTCCCAAAACTGACAGGATTTGGTGCCTAATTATTAAGGAGGTTATGGGAGGAAAACTTGAAGAGGCAAAGATGACTCAAAAGTTCCCAGCCTAAGTGAACAAAGGCTGTATTTACAAGGAAGTCCACAGGAAGAGACTGACAGCCAACAAGACTCTTCATGATCTGGCCTCTGAAGCCTCACTTTTTTGCCTGCACTGCCTTGATCCCTACACCAAGACCATGGACTTGCAGTTCTCAGCATGTACTGTGCCCTTAACACGCCTCTAGGTGTTTGTCTCCACCTTTATATCCCTTTCTTTGGTGTGGCTAATTCATGCTTAACCTTTCAAAATTCAGTTCAGATGTAACTTCCTCTGGAAAATCTTCCTTGAACAGACACCCAAACTCATAGTTGACTGGAAAGGTCCCTGACTGCTCCTGTGTTCTGGTAGAGAGTATGATTCTGTAGGGCAGGAATTTTATTTCCTACCCTGCATCCCAGTGATTAAGGCAACCTGACATACAGTCAATATGTCATAAATGGCCAGTGAAAAAAAATAATTTTCTTTTTAAATATCCTAAATGAAGAAGACTTGAAATGCTGAGAAAAGAATGATTTCTAATATTACTATCATTTACCAACAAGGACAAGTGTATGCAATAAATTCACATGCTTTTTGGTTAATTCAAAGTAAATCAAAACTGTGTCTTAAACTTGACTTGCTCTTTAAAACGTAAGTCTTTAAGAGAGATTAACTACATACAGCAGGGTGTAGCACTGAAATTTTCAGTCAACGCCTTGGGCTCCGGAGTTCAGAGTTCCCCAACTATCAGTACCAGTTCAACTGGTTCCTGGGTAACTTCAATTACACTAATAGAGCATCCCAAACCATGGCCCTTAGGCATTCCATTATAAAGGATCAATAGACCTTGATATACTAGTGTTAGATACAAATATTTTTAGAACTTGATTGGGTACTTTTTTTGTTGGAGACAGGGTCTCACTGTTGCCCGGGCTGAACTGCAGTGGTGGGATCAGGGCTCATGGCAGCCTTGGCATCCCAGGCTCAAGAGATCCTCCCACGTCAGTCTCCATAGTAGCTAAGACCACAGGCGCATACCACAAAGGCTAGCTAATTTTTATATTTTTTGTAGGAATGGGATTTCACCATTTTGTCCAAGCTGGTCTCAAACTTCTGAGTTCAAGCAATTCACTGGCCTCAGCTTCCCAAAGTCTTGGGATTTACAGGTGTGAGTCACTGTGCCTGGCCTCAGGTACTGTCTTAAAGGCTGTATTTCCCATTATCGACAGCTACAGCAAGCAAAAGGGATAAATTAGACATATCTATTTGTTTAGAAAGGAGAGGAAATTTTCCAAGTATACAATTGATAAATACTCAGCATAAAGAAACATAAGACTATTAAAAATTCCAAAAAGTCCACCATCTAGAGCTAACTACTTTTGTTTAGACAGGGTATTGCTCTGTCACCCAGGCTGGAGTACAGAGGCATGATCACAGCTCAATGCAACCTCAAGCCTCCCAGGCTCAAGTGATCCTCCCACTTCAGCCTCCCAAGTGGCTGGGACTCCAGGCATGTGCCACGCCTGGCTAATTTTTTATATATTTGGTAGAGATGGGGTTTTGCCATGTTGCCCAGGCTGGTCTCCAACTCCTGAGCTCAAGTGATCCACCCACCTCAGCCTTCCAAAGTACTGGGATTACAGGTGTGAGCCACTGTGCCCGGCCAGATAATCACTTTAATGAGTATTTACAAAACTCTGTCTATCCCTGCACATACATATGATTTTACATAAATGAGGTCCCATTATGCATTCAATTACTTATTGTTGTGAGAAATAAAAAGGGTATGTAGAGAACCTATTTCCGTGGCAATAAATTAAAATCTATAACACATCACTACTTTTAATACTAGTATATTAACCTATTTGATCAATTCACAATAACTTAATCTTCTATTGATGGATACTTTCATGGTAGATAGGTATCCTTTTACACTTGTTTCAAGATCTGTTCATGAAAAGTTTCTAGGTATCAAATTGCTATATTCAAGATAAGAGATTAAAATTGGAAGTACTGCCAAACTGTCTTCTACTGAAATAATTTTACAAAAACCTACATCACAAAGGTACCCATTTTCCCACATTCTAAGTAAGTGTATTTTATCAATTTTCACTAGTCTAAAAAAGATAAAAATATCATTTTATTTGTATTTCAATTACTGAGTTCTAAAATAGTCATACTTTCACTGGTAATTTATATTTCTTTTATACATTACCAATATTTCAAAAATATTACTCCAAACCTTTCTTTTCTTAATCTTACAGAGCTTTTTTCTCCCAGTAAAGATTTAAATTCAAAGAGGTTCCATCAGTTTCATTAGTTTCCTTTTCTCTTATGAAATTCAAGTAAAATTAAATGTAGTTGATTTTATTTTAAAGACTATGTATAATATACATTCTTGTAAAAAAAAGTTTGTCATCCACTGTCTAAACTTCACACACACACAAACAGAGAGAGAGAGAGAGAGAAAACACAAAATTCTGATGACACCGGCTGCCTCCAAGAAGGGAAACTTGACAACAAAGATGCAAGGAAGACATTTCACTGTATTCCCAATTGTACCCTTGGAATCTGACATGAATTTACTATCTATATTTTTTGAAATTCATATTCCTTGATTCAGTGATCTATATCTAGGTATCCATAAAGAAGAGTAGTCAAATGCCAAAAAAGGCTTCAAATACAAAGATATTCATAACATTCACAATAGTCAAATCACAAATATCTCCAAAAGTTGAATGGGAAAATTCATAGAATATTAAAGATATTTAAAATTACATTTTAAAAATGATAAGCCTACAAGAGAACTTACTTATAATCTAAGGGAAAATTTAAGAGTTTCCATAATTTATTTCTAATTTTGTAACTTCTCCAGTTATTTTCATGTTTCTTTTTCAGTTAAATTTCTCCACTAAGTTTTCAAACAAACATTAACAGATACCATAACCAAATATTAATACAGGCCCAGAAGAACCTAATAAATAATTTATCCTAATGAGAAAATGATTTCTCATAGGCATGGTATCAAAAAGAGATAAGGGCTATTTTAGAAACTTAAAAATCCACTTAGTAATTATTCTTTTGTTTAACATGAGGTATCATTTACATAAAATACAATGTACTAGGCTGGGTACAGTGACTCACACCGGTAATCCCAATACTTTGGGAGACCGAAGCAGGAGGATCGCTTGTGGCTACAAGTTTGAGACAGATCACCCTGGGCAACACGAGACCCCCATCTCTACACAAAATGTAAAAACATTTTACAGGTGGTCCAGGCGCAGTGGCTCACACCTGTAATCCCAGCACCCTGGGAGGCAGAGACAGCAGATCACAAGGTCAAGAGATGGAGACCTTCCTTTAATGGTGACCCCCCCCCCCGCCCGTCTCTATTAAAAATACAAAAATTAGCTGGGCATGGTGATGCACACCTGCAGCCCTAACTACTAAGGAGGCTGAGGCAGAAGAATCACTTGAACCCGGGAGGCAGAGGTTGCAATGAGCTGAGTTTGTGCCACTGCACTGCAGCCTGGCCAAGGGTGAGACTTCGTCTCAAATAAAATAAAATAAGCTAGGTGTGGTGGCATGTGCCTGTAGTCCCAGCTACAAGAGAGGCTGAGGCAGGAAGATTGCTTGAGCCTAGCAGGTCAAGGTTATAGTGAACTATTGACTGAGTCACTGCACTCCAGCCTTGGTGACAGAGCAACATCCTGTCTCTAAATAAATAAATCTGCACCCATTTTTGGAGTTTTGAAAGTCAAATAAGCCATTAAGTTACCACTACCATCAAGATTTAGAATACTGCCATAACCCCTAAACAATTTTTCATGTTCCTTTGAAGTCAATCTCTCCATTCTTGAACCCAGGTAAACTCTGACCTACTTCCTATTATTAAAAGTTAGTTTTGGCCAGGCGTGGCTGCTCACAACTGTAATCTCAGCACTTTGGTAGGCCAAGGCAGGCAGATCACCAGGTCAGGAGTTTGAGATCAGCCTGGCCAACACGGTGAAACCCCATCTCTACTAAAACTACAAAAAAATTAGCTGGGTATGGTGGCAGGCACCTGTAATCCCAGCTACTCAGGAGGCTGAGGCAGGAGAATCGCTTGAACCCAGGAGGTAGAAGTTGCAGTGAGCCGAGATCGAGCCACTGCACTCCAGGCTGGGTGATAGAGCAAGACTCTGTCTCAAAAAAAAAAATTAGTTTTGCTTTTTTTAAAGGTGTTATACAAATGTAATCACATAACACATACTTTTTTGTGTCTAACTTCTTTCACTTGGCATAGTGTCTATGAGATCTATCTTTGTTGCTGCAGGTAACAGTTCATTCCTTTTTATTGCTGAGTACTCCACTGTATACATATATGTGGTAGTTAATTTTATGTCAGCTCCTTCTGGTTCTCAGGTCTTTGGATTTTGTCTAGACCTACACTACTGACTCTCTTCGGTCGCCAGCTTGCCTGCGGCAGATCATGGGACTCTGAGCCTCCATTACTGCATAAAACAACTCCTTAAAATAAATCTGTGTGTATGTTATTGTATCAATAAGATATATACATATCCTATTGGTTCTGTTTCTCTAGGGAACCCAGACCAATACAAAATACTACAATGTGGGGCCAGGAGCAGTGGCTCACGCCTGTAATCCCAGCACTTTGGGAGGCTGAGGCAGGCAGATGAGACCAGAAACCCGTCTGTACTAAAAATACAATCAATCAATCAATCAATCAATCAATAAAAATTAGCTGGGCATGGTGGCGCACACCTGTAGTCCCAGCTACTCAGGAGGCTGAAGCAGGAGAATTGCTTGAACCCTGGAGGTAGAGGTTGCAGTGAGCAGAGATCGTGCCACTGCTCTGCAGCCCGGAGACAGAGTGAGACTCAAAAAACAAATCAAAAAAAAGAAAGAAAAAAGCCCAGCAATTTGGTTATCTAATACCTCTTCTTTCTTTTCTTTTTTTTTTTAACTGAGTCTCATTCTGTTGCCCAGGCTGGAGTGCAGTGATGTGATCATGGCTCACTGTAACCTCCCCCCTCCCAGGTTTAGGTGATTCTCCTACCTCAGCCTCCCAAGCAGCTGGGATTACATAGGCATACACCACCAAGCCTGGCTAATTTTTGTAATTTTTAGTAGTGGCAGGTTTCGCCATGTTGGCCAAGGTGGTCTCAAACTCCTGACCTCAACTAAACCACCCACCTCGGTTTCTCAAAGTGCTAGGATTACAGGCAAGGGCGAAGATGCTCCGCCTCTAATAGCCTATTGATGGGCATTGGATAGCTTCCAGTGTTTGATAATTAGGAATAAGTCATATACTAAAATTCTTGAACAAGTTTATGAGTGAGACTTACACCTGTCCTAAGATATAAACTCTAGTCTATTAAAATTAAAAATTGCTATTTGAAAGGCACCATTAAAAACTGAGAAGGTTCCTTTCAGCCAGAACCACCATCTTCCAGTAATTCCCCAAAATGATGAACACAAAGGGAAAGAGAGGCACCCAATATATGTTCTCTAGACCTTTTAGGAAACATGGAATTGTTCCTTTGGCCACATATATACGAATCTTTAAGAACCATGATATTGTAGACATCAAGGGAATGGGTACTGTTCAAAAAGGAATCCCCACAAGTGTTACCATGACAAAACTGGAAGAGTCTACAATGTTACTCAGCACGCTGTTGGCATTGTTGTAAAAAGAAAAGGACAAGATTCTTGCCAAGAGAATTAATGTGCATACTGAGCACATTAAGCACTCTAAGAACCGAGAGAGCTTCCTGAAACACGTGAAGGAAACGGATCATAAAAAGAAAGAAGCCAAAGAGAAAGGAACCTGGGTTCGGCTGAAGTACCAGCCTGCTCCATCCAGAGAACACTTTGTGAGAACCAATGGGAGGGCGCCTGAGCTGCTGGAACCTATTCCCTATGAATTCATGGCATAATAGATGTTTGAAGAAAAAAAAAAAAAAAAGACCTCTGGATAATTAAAAAAAAAAAAAAATGAGAAGGCAAGCCAAAAAGAAGACAAGGCAAAATTTTGTTCATATGCATACATTTGACAAAAAACTTGCAACCAGAAAACACTTATCTTGGATAAGTGTTTCATTTCTCTTGGGTGAACAGTGGAAATCTGGACCTTAGGACAAGTGTTAAGTCTCACTTTATAAGAAACTGCCAAAATGTTTTCCAAACTGGATGCACCCAGTTTACATTCCCACCAATAATGTATTACAGCTCCAGTTGTTCCACTATCCTCATCAACATCTGGTATTGTCATATTTTTTCATTTCGGTCATTCTAGTAGATCCGAAATGGTTCACTGTGGCTTTAATTTGCATTTCCCCATGGCAAATAAGTTTGGGCTTTGAGTGCTTTTTGGCCATTTATACATTTTCTTCAGTGATATGTCTGATCAAATCCACTGTCCATTTTTTAACTAGGTGGTTTGTCTTCTTATTAAATTGGATTATGTATTCTGGTTTCAAGATCCTTGTCAAATATATGCATATGAACAGTTTTATCTTGTCTTTTTTGGCTTGTCTTCTCAATTTTTAATGGTGCCTTTCAAACAGCAATTTTTAATTTTAATAGACAACAGTTTTTCAACTACTTCTGTTAACAGTTCATGCTTTTCGTGTCCTAAGAGATCCTTGCCTACTCCAAGGTCAAGATGATTTGCTCCTATGTTTTCTTCTAGAAGTCTTTCCATTTTAGCCTTCATATTTAAATTTTTAATCCATTTGGATTTCATTTTTGAGTACAATTTAAGGAAAGTGATTATCTCCCTCCCCTATATATACAGTTGTTCCAGAACTGTTTGCAGAAAATACTATTCTTTCTCCCACTGAATTACCTCAGGAACCTTTATTGATATGTAAATTATTTCTCAAGGTTCTATTCTTTTCCATTGATCTGTAGCTCTGTCCACAGGCAATGCAAATTCTCCAATTTTAATTATTCCTTTTCAATATTGTTTTGGCTATTTTAGTCTTTGCGGTTTCATATAAATTTTAGGATCAGAGCAGGAATTGTGAGAGCTGACATCCTTAGTCTGTTCTTGATCTTATGAAGAAAGAAATATAATGTTAACTGCAGACTTATATATACTTATGTATAATAAAGCAGTCCTTTAATTAGAAGGTTGACATCTGGTCCTAGATTCCTGAGCATTTCTAACATGATTAGATGGTAAATTTTATCTAATACTTGTATAAATTGAGATAATTAGCCAGGCACAGCTCGCCCTATAATCCCAATACTTTGGAAGGCCGAGGCGAATGGATCATTTGAAGTCAAGAGTTCAAAACCAGCCTGGCCAACATGGTAAAACCCCATCTCTACTAAAAACACAAACATATTAGCCAGGTGTGGTGGCATGTACCTGTAATCCCAGCTACTCAGGAGGCTGAGGCAGAATTGCTTGAACCCAGGAGCCAGAGGTTGCAGTGGGTCAAGATCGCACCACTGCACTTCCAGCCTGGGCCACAGAGCAAGACTCTGTCTCGAGAAAGAAAGAGAAAGAGAAAGAGAAAGAGAGAGAGAGAGAGAGAGAGAGAGAGAGAGAGAGAGAGAAATCATGTGGTTTTCCTTCTTTACTCTTAGATAATAGAGTAACAGATATACAGCCGATTCTTATTATTTATGGTAGTTATTTGTTCTATAAAGTCACTACGAACAATGAATTAGCAAATATTGAGCCACTGTTCCTAGGGAATACAGGGTTATATTCCTATAAGCCTCTAATCACAACACTTTCATCAACCAATCAATACATAACCTTGTTTAACATATGTTTCTGTTTAAAGATATCTTATTTAATACATATTACTGGTTCGTTACATTAAACTTATATACCCAACAGCACTATAATTCATGCCTAAATGAAGTTACTTACCTAATACATGTTCATTTCTACAGAAGGCACATTATAGCATTTTTGCACTTAAAAACATACAGGCCGGGCACGGTGGCTCAAGCCCGTAATCCCAGCACTTTGGGAGGCCGAGGCGGGTGGATCACGAGGTCAAGAGATCAAGACCATCCTGGTCAACATGGTGAAACCCTGTCTCTACTAAAAATACAAAAAATTAGTTGGGCATGGTGGCACATGCCTGTAATCCCAGCTACTCAGGAGGCTGAGGCAGGAGAATTGCTTGACCCCAGGAGGCGGAGGTTGCGGTGAGCCGAGATCGCGCCATTGCACTCCAGCCTGGGTAACAAGAGCGAAACTCCGTCTCAAAAAAAAAAAAAAACAAACATTAAACAACACTTCAGTACTGTGCTTGCGGGCATTATGACTTCAAACAACGAAATCATTAGCAAAAAGTCTGAAAACTATGGCACTAAATAGATCATGAAAAAGACATTTGTTTATAAAACAGAAGCTGAAGAAAAAGGCAGAGAACTTTGTTTGACTCAACCAGGAATGTATATGTTGGACAATTCAAATGTTCCACTGCACATGCATGTCCACAAATTACCACAAAATAGCAATTAAGTATTAAGTTTGAAGTCAGAAATAACTTTTAGCTAGTAGGCAAATTTGCAAATACAAAATTTGTGAATAGCAAGGATGGAATGTATACCGATTTTTTTTACTATTAAATCAAACTCATAGTTGGCATAAACTCTACCTGGTCATGATGTATCATTATTATATTTCTATTTCTGGATTCAACTCAATAATATTTTGTCAAGAAGTTTTGGGCCAGGTGCAGTGGCTCATGCCAGTAATCCCAGCACTTTGGCAGTCTTGGTTGTTCTACCTAGGGTTTTATAATATGTACCTTTAACTTATCACACTGTACCTTCAAATAAAAATACATAATTTTACATATAACACAGGACCCTCAGGCCTTACACTTCCATTGCTGCTTCCTGTCTTTGTGCTACTATTGTCATTCATTTTATGTAGACAGTATATACACACAATATGTTATTATTTTGCTTTATGCAATTATCTCATAAAGAAATCAAATAATATCCAAAAAGTCCTTTTATCTTATTAATTGACTATTACAGGTGCTTATTCTTTTGTATACCAAGTTTCTATCAGATGCTGTTTCCTTCCACCTGAAGAACTACCTTTAACATTTTTTATAGTATAATTTTCTCTCAGATTTTGAATGTAAAAAGCCTTTATTCTGAAGAATTTTTTGCTGGGTATAAAATTCAGTCTGGGTTTACAGTTTCATTTTATCTATTAGCACTTTAATAATGCCAAATTCTACTTTGCTCTGTCTTATATTGTTTCTGGCAAGAAATTTGTCCCTTTTTTGTTTCTCTGTACATAAAATGTCATTTTTCTTTAGCCATTTAAAAAACTTTTTTCTCTTTATCACTGGTTTTCAGCCATCTAAATATGGTGCCTTGGTATTGTCTTCTTTGTGTTTATTCTGCTTGAGATTAATAACAACTTAAGTCTGTATGATTATACTTTTTATAAAGTTGGGAAATTTTTCAGCCATTATTTCTTCAAACTTTTTGGGGGGCTCTTCCTTCTTCTGAGAGTACAATCATGCCCGTGTTATCACATAGATCACAAAGGTTCTGTTCATTATTTCTTTTAATCTTTCTTCTACATTTGATTTTTGTGTCGTTTCTACTGTTGTTTTCAACTCCACTGATATTTTTCATCAGATAAACTACTGTTAACTTCAAACAGTAAATTTTTCATTTCAGTTAAATTTCTTTTCAGAAACTTTGGTCAGTTCTTTTTAATATATTTCATTCTTCTCATTACATTCATGTTTTCTTTTAAATCTTTGAGCACACTGAACATAGTTATAAAGCCAGTTTTAAAAATTTGTGTCAGCCGGGCATGGTGGCTCACACCTGCAATCCAAGCACCTTGGAGGCCAACGCAGGCAGATCACCTGAGGTTGGGAGGTCAAGACCAGCTTTAACCAACATGGTGAAACCCTGCCTTTGAAAAAAAAAAAATTGCATCATATAGTATCATCTTTGTGATTTCATAGTCTGTTTCCACTGCTTTAGTTTTCTCATTAGAGTTTACATTTTCCTGCTTCTAGTAATTTTTTTACTGGATGCTAGACAGTATTATGTTTTTAAATAACGGGATTTTGTTATCTTTCTTGAAAGATTCTTGTGAAAGTCAGTTAGGTAACCTGTTTACCAACTTGATCCTTAAAAGTTTGTTTCAAGCTTTTGTTTCGACAAATTAGGAGTAGCCTTTATGCTAATTTAGCCCTACTTCTAAGGCATGGCTCTTTTGGAGTCTCTACTGAACATACTGGGTGGTCAGAAACAACTTAGCACTCTGGTCAGTGCTTGAACAACTCCCTAACTCTGGGAATTACTTAACTTAGAGTTCCTCTAATCATTCCTTGTCCAGCGTAATGGAGTTTCACTGTACACACATTCTATATATTCCTTTAGCAAAAGCTAAAGAAAGCACCAATATACATTTCTAGAGCTCTTTTTTGATACAGTTCCCTCTTCTCTCAAACTATCAAGCTCTTTCCAGTCACTGAAACTTCCCTGAATTCCAATCCCTATCTCATCGAATCAACAAGACATCATATCCTGAAATTCCCCCTGCCTGCAGTATGACCTGAAATGTGTCTTCTGGCAGAAATCTACCATCATAGTGTTCACCTTACTATATTTCCCTTTTCTCAAAAATCATATTCCCACAATGCCTGTAATTTATTATTTAAAAAATAACTGTTTGGCATCTTTTGTCCAATTTTCTCATTGTTTACCATAGAAAGGACTATTTCTCCAACAGTGCCAGAAATAAAAGTCTCTTCATGTCCAAGTACTAATATATAATATTATTATGATATTGTTATAGGAGTTACAAAGAAATTATTTTAGGCAGATAAGAAAAAGAATCCTTGGGAAGTTTTTGTTTCTTTTAAAGCAGCTCCAGAAATGTTTCTCATCTAACAGGAAAGCCCAGGCTCTTAGAGCTGGGGCAGCAAATTTTGATATGCAAATGTTGAACATTAGAAACTGGGCCCACCCAAACATAGCTATTCCCACTGTGTTCTTCCTTGCCCAACATGTGCCTGGCAACATGGCTGCCCCCACATATCCCTAAGTGTATAGAACATCGTGCCACCCTAGTAAAAGGCTAGGGTGGGAGAGCCAGTTTTTTTCACTAACTATGTGAATGACATGACTGGTCAAATCAATCCCGAGCCCTATGCAAATCAAACACCATCCCCCTCCGGCCTCATCATATAAGCAGCCACTTTTCTACCACACATGGGGTCCCTCTGTCTCTGTATAGAGGAGTTTCTTCCTTCCCTCTTGCCTATTAAATGCTCCACTCCTTAAAACCACTCCGCATATGTCTGTGTTATTTTATCCAATTCAGTGCGAGACTAATGACCCTTGTGTTCCTCCACTCATTGGAGCCGTATCAATATAATTATATATGATATGATATAATAATATAATGATTATATGTTAATTAGTATATAATACTTTAAATTGATTCCTGATGTATCATCCAGAACCACAAACAAATCTTTTGCTCTGTGAGTTGTTTTATTCACAAAACAGTTTTCTATCCATCAAGGACTACGTGAATAATAGGGAGAAAAATAGCTAAACACAACAAACATTGAGCAGTTAATATTTACTAGGCATTGAGCAAACTGCTTCTATGCATTACCTAATTTAAACCTCACAATAACACTCTGAGGCAGAAATTACTCAATTTATTAATTCAATAAATATTTATTAAGCATCTATTATGACTTCAGATGCTTCTAGATGCTAGCAGTGAGCATACAAGTAAAAACACAGAAACTTTAGGAGTTTATACTCTACTATCATTAATCCTACCCTGTAGATGAAGAAAGTGAGGCATGGAAAATTTAAATAACTTGTCACTTTGTAAGAGAGAGTCAAAGTTTAAATGTAAATCTTTTTAAAATTAGAATCTGAGTAAGATCTAAACCACTATACGTTAGAAGGTCTATCACAGAATTCATAGCCTAGTGAGAAATACAAACAGTTAAGTACATATAACAGTATGATAAATACTGTAAGAGTGGCATGTCCATAGGACTAGTGGAAAACTCTCAGGGTACCTCTTGCATTTTACTATAAGCAGCAAGAAGAAACACAGTGGCAGCTTTCACACTTTGCTTAGAAATCTCTTTGGTTTAGTAACACCCAGTTCATTAAGCAAGCTTCCTATTTTCCATGCTATTAATGGCAAGAGTGCTTCTAAGCTTTCTGCCTCTACATAACAAGAATTCTTCTTTCTCCATTTTTCAACAATATACTTCTCATCTCCTTTTAAGTCCTTAACCCCAGCTTCCTCAAAGTTCAGATTTATGCCAAGAGTCTGTTCAAGGGAATTTCTCTATCATGACTGACAAAATTTTTCCAAACTCCAGCCACTTCCAAGGCTTACTCCACATTTCTACATATTTGCTATGGCAGCACCCCACTTTCAGGCATCAAAATTTATATTAATTACTGTTGCACAAAAAATTACCCCAAAACTTAGTGGCTTAAAACAATAAACATTTATTATCTCACAGATTATTGGGGTCAGAAATCCAGGTGTGATTCAGCTGGATACCTCTGGCTCAGAGTCTATCACAGAGATATAATCAAGGCATCAGCTGGGTCTGCAGTTATCAAGGCTAACAAGGATTTCCTTCTAAGTTCATTCATATGGCTACTGGCAAGCCTCAGTCCCAGGCTAACTTGCTGGCCACAGACACTAGCTCCTTGCCACATGGACCTCTCCACAAGACTACATAAACATCAAGTTAGGCCAGGCACAGTGGCTCACGTCTGTAATCCCAGCACTTTGGGAGGCCGAAGTGGGTGGATCATGAGGTCAGGAGTTCGAGACCAGCCTGGCCAACGTGGTGAAACCCTGTCTCTACTAAAAACACAAAAACAGCCAGGCGTGGTGGCAGGCATCTGCAACCCCAGCTACTTAGGAGGCTGAGGCAGCAGAATCACTTGAACCCAGGATGCAGAGGTTGCAGTGAGCCGAGACGGTGCCACTGCACTCAAGCCTGGGCAACAGAACAAGACTCCGTCTCAAAACAAACAAAGAAACATAGCAAGTTGCTTCCCCAACAGAACAAAAACTCAGAACAAGCAAATAAGAAGGGAAGAACAGCCAGGTGTGGTGGCTCACACCCGCAATCCTAACACTTTGGGAGGTTGAGGCTGGTGGATCACCTGAGGTCAGGAGTTTGAGACCAGCCTGGTCAATGCGGTGAAACACCATCTCTATTAAAAATACAAAAAATTTGCTGGGCGTGGTGGGGCACACCTGTAGCCCCAGCTACTTGGGAGGTGGAGGCACAAGAATCACTTGAACCCAAGAGGTAGAGTTTGCAGACAGCTGAGATTGTGCCACTTGTACTTCAGCCTGGGCAACAGGATGAGACTGCTCACTCCATGGCAAAAAAAAAAAAGGCGGGGGAGAGTAATACATAAGCGACAATCTTTCAGTAACCTAATCTCACAAGTGACATCCCATCACTTTTGCTGTATTGTTTTGTTTTGTTTTTTTTTGAGACGAAGTCTCCCAGACTAGAATGCAGTGGCATGATCTCACCTTACTGCAACCTCTACCTCCCAGGTTCAAGTGATTCTCCTGCCTCAGCCTCCCAAGTAGCTAGGATTACAGCCACATGCCACCACATTTGGCTTATTTTTCTATTTTTAGTAGAGACAAGGTTTCACCATGTTGGCTAGGCTGGTCTCAAACTCCTCAACTCAAGTGATCCACCCACCTCGGCCTCCCAAAGTGCCAGGATTACAAGTGTGAGCCACTGTGCTCAGCCTGCTGTATAGAATTGAGTCACTAGGTCCGGTTCACACACAAAAAGGAGGGTATTACACAGGACATGAACACTAGAAGGTGGGAACAACTGGGAGCTATCTGAGAGGTTACCTACCACTAGAGGTATGACCAAGGTCCTAGACACCACAAATGAGGGGTACTAAAGAGGAGAGGAAATGCCTAGAAGAGCAAGCAGAGGTTTCCTGAGAGAGGTAGCACTTGACCTAACTCTTTTTTTTTTTGAAACAGGGTCTTACTTTGTTACCCAGGTGGGAGTATGGTGGCACGATCTTGGCTCACGGCAATCTCTTCCTCCTAGCCTCAACTGGTCCTCCCTTCTCAGCCTCTCAAGTAGCTGGGGCTACAGGTGCATGCCACCATACCTGGCTAATTTTTGTATTTTTTGTAGAGATGAAGAATCACCTGTTGCTCAGGCTTTTTGTTGCTATTTTTTTAAGAGACAAGGTCTTACTCTGTTGCCCAGGCTGGAGTATAGTAGCACTCACTATGACCTCAAGCTCCTGTGCTCAGGCAATCCTCCCACCTCAGCCTCTTGAGTAGCTAGGACTACAGGGATGTGCTATCATGCCTGGGCTAATTTTTAAATTTTTTGTAGAGATGGGGTCTCACTATGTGACCAGGCTGGTCTTGAACTCCTAGTCTCAAGCAATCCTCCTGCCTGAGCCTCCCAAAGGGCTGGGATTATAGGTGTAAGACACTGTATCCGGCCCCAACTTGTAAAAATGAGAACTTGAAAGTGGTGGAGGAAGAAAGGGCATGCGACCAAAACAGAAGCAAAATGGTGAATTATAGCTCTAGAACATGTATTTTATAATGATTGAAACAAAATGACCATGCAATAGGACCATAAATGGCCGAAGATGATCCCAGATGTTATGCCAAAGATTTGGTTTTTATCCTAAATGCAGTAAGGAAAATGACATAATCAGACTTGTATTTTAGGAGAAATTTTTGGACAGCAGTATGGAGAAGAGACTGGGTCAGGAAGATCTGCTAAGTAGCTATTGTAGTAAACTAAGTGAGCAAGGTAAATAGAAGCATGCAAAATGAAATGTTTTATGGCAACTCAAGAGGTTGGTAGCATTGTGTCCCTGCCAGGGGTATTTTTCTGTGCTATGTCCATATTGAAGGGAAGGGGAACAGAAGTGCAGCAGAGTAGATAGAGTATGGAACTGGAAACCATTCAGACCTGGTTCAACTTCATCAGTTATACTAAGTTTTATTACCAACTGGTTAAGTTCCTTAATTGTTCTGAACTTCTCTTACAGTATCTGTAAAATAAACAGAGTTGTGGCCTGGCGAAGTGGCTCACATCTGTGATCCCAACACTTTGGGAGGGTAAGGCAGGTGGATCACCTGAGGTCAGGAGTTCAAGACCAGCCTGGCCAACATGGTGAAACCCCATCTCTACTAAAAATACAAAAAATTAGGTGGACATGGTGGTGGGCACCTATAATCCCAGCTACTCAGGAGGCTGGCCAGGAGAATCACTTGAACCTGGGAGGTGGAAGTTGCAGTGAGCCAAGATTGCCCCACAGCACTCCAGACTGGGTGACAGAACGACACTCTGTCTCAAAAAAAAAAAAAAAAAGGAAAGAGTAATTAATTATATGCTCAACATGTAAATAAAAAAGAAGAAATGTGATTTTTAGAGGTCTTGAAGACGCTATTAAAATTAATGAAATCTTGACAGTTAAGTGAAAATTCTTCAGGGTCAAATGGGTCAGAAACCATGCTTCCTTACAATTCACAGGCTCCCTTCCAGTTAGGTTGGAGCCATGCCACTGGTCTGGCCATAGGTTGTGAAGTAACTAATATATCCAAAGCTGATGTACTTTCTCCATGATTTTTCCCCATCCACATAGCTGAACAGAAAAAAACTCTCAGATTGTGGAGTTTCAGCTTGGGTCTCTGAGTCACTGATTGGACAACAGCTCTGCCAGAGAGCCACCCAACCTATATTGAACATTTGTTAAGTCACAAAACTTTCTGGGATTTGCTGCAGCAGGCAGTGGTAACCACCCTAATGCAAAACAAATAAACTGAACCAGGGTGGGAGGGGCATGGTTAGGGTAGGTACTTACCCTGCTTTACTAATATATGGGAATTTTTATGAAAACCAAAGGCAAAACTCACCTATTTTGAGAATATATTACACCATTCATAGCTGAATCTATCAATGTCCTACTCATTTCCATTCATAGCCACTATGGAGAGCACCTGTAGTTTCTATGAACAATTCAGTAGACAGTATCTCAGTATCTGGGCCTCTCTGCAAGAGCTTTCTCTATCTGAAGGAGCATACTCAGCTTGGCAGCAGGACAAGCAAAAGAGCCCAGGAGTTACTCCCAGAAACTTCAACCAAAACCAAACAAATCTTTGTCTCAGGGTCTTCTTTTGGTGGAACTCAAATTAAATCGCCAAGTAGCATTAACTCTCAAAACTCTCTTTATGGGCAGGCACAGTTGGTTCATGCCTGTAATCCCAGCACTTTGGGAGGCCGAGGCGGGCAGATCACCTAAGGTCAGGAGTTCAATCAGCCTGGCAAACATGGCAAAACCCCATCTCTACTAAAAATTAAAAAAAAAAAAAAATAGCCAGGCATGGTGGCCTAATCCCAGCTACTCAGGAGGCTGAGGCAACAGAATCGCTTGAACCCAGGAGGCCGAGGTTGCAGTGAGCCAAGATCATGCCATTGCACTCCAGCCTGGGCGACAGAGTGGGACTCTGTCTCAAAAACACCAAAACAGAACAAAACAAAAAGCTGTGTTTATGATCTACAAGACTACAACCTTCCTGTCAACACAGTGAATTATGTGAAAAGCAGTATATTTAAATCATAAAAGTTATTTGTTTGGCTCTTTGGATATCAAATTGAAGATCACAATTACTTTAGATTTAGACATAAGGAGAAAGATTAACATTTTCAAGCTTTCAAAATTAGTAAAGTTTCGCATATTTGGCAAATTTATTTGCAGCTTTAAATACAAGGAATTAAACTTCAAAATACAAACACCATAATAGCACTATTTTTGCCTGCCCAGTATACTCATTTCCCCCAGGCCTTCCTGTCTTTTGGTAACAGATGCTGGTCCCTAACAGGGTGAGTACATGACAAGGCTCAGCTAATAACAATATTTCATTCTTCTGGGTGCAATAACTGACTCTGAAATGGGCACACAATGAAACATAATCCTTCCCTGGAATTTTTCTAGCTGGAGTTGGTAGAGAAGAAACCCTCTTGACTTGGGTCCTGCAGATGAAAATAGGAGTCTTGGCCAGGCGCGGTGGCTCAAGCCTGTAATCCCAGCACTTTGGGAGGCCGAGGCGGGTGGATCACTAGGTCAAGAGATCGAGACCATCCTGGTCAACATGGTGAAACCTCGTCTCTACTAAAAATACAAAAAATTAGCTGGGCATGGTGGCGCGTGCCTGTAATCCCAGCTTCTCAGGAGGCTGAGGCAGGAAATTTGCCTGAATCCAGGAGGTGGAGGTTGCGGTGAGCCGAGATCGCACCATTGCACTCCAGCCTGGGTAACAAGAGCGAAACTCCGTCTCAAAAAAAAAAAAAGAAAATAGGAGTCTTGAAGTGTCTGTCGCCTTGTTCCCTGCTATGTTGACAAAGTCTCTACACCAGAAAGCATGCTTCTTGGCTGGGGGCAGTGTTTTATTCCAGTACTTTAAGAGGCTGAGGCAGAGGGATCACTGGAGGTCAGCAGTTCAAGACCGGCCTGGTCAAGATGTTTCCTGAAACCCTGTCTCTACTAAAAATACAAAAGGCCAGGCGTGGTGGCTCACGTCCATAATCTCAGCACTTTGGGAAGTTGAGGTGGGCGGATCACGAGGTCAGGAGTTTGAAACCAGCCTGGCCAACATGGTGAAACCCCATCTCTACTAAAAATACAAAAATTAGCCAGGTGTGGTGGCACTCGCCTGTAGTCCCAGCTACTCAGGAGGTTGGGGCAGAAGAATCGCTTGAACCTGGGAGACAGAGGTTTCAGTGAGCGAAGATCACGTCACTGCACTTCAGCCTAGGCAACAGAATGACACTCTGTCTCAAAAAAAAAAAAAAAAAAGGTATTTCCTCATTTTGACCCAATAAAGCACTCAAGGATAAGGGGGGTGGGGGGGAAGCAATACTCATCCAGTATTTTTGTTCTGAAAGATGATTAAAGGAAATACTTTCATAATGACATGCCTGAAAATCCCATTTGAAACAATGTGAAAAACATTTTTTCTTAGTTATGTTCCATGTTAGCCAAAACATCTCAAAGGACAGTTTTTATCATTCAAACTTGATTCAGTTAACAAAGTAACTTACAAAAAAACAATCCAGAAAATTTGAGGGGGGAAAACATCTTCTGATTCACTCCCCAAAATAAGCAAAATTTATCTTCTCTTGATTATTTTACAAAGCTAATCTTTTTTATTGCACTCAGATAATGAAAACAGAACAATTCACAGATTTCCGTATTATTTGAGACTCAAAAGCCTGGTGATAAATAAGCAGTCCCACCCACACTAATACCACATGATTGGTACAGAAAAATATCTGTATCTTAAAGATTAAGTTTTTTCTTCCTAGAATCATTGTTGCTTAATTTTTGAAATGCTTATTTTGAAATCTCCAACATCACAGCATAATTTTTGTGCTTACCAAATCAAGATATGGGTTTAAAAGACTAAAAAAAGTCTGTCCCTAAAACACCATTTTACAACCAATTTCTACGAATTATTCCAGATCACTCTGTCCATTGATTTATCAATGTATTTATTCTCTGCTTCAACCAGAAACTGTCTGAACCCTTCTGCAAGAAGGAAGGAACTTCTGGTATATATTATTCCTTGTCTTAGTAAATTATCCAGCTTAGTAGGATACCTATTCAAAACAAGTTTAATATTGGCTAAATTATATTACATAACACTGTGAGAAGATTTTAAAAACACAGTCCCCAAAATTAAACAGACATGAGTTGAAATCCCACATTTAGAAATTCTCTGAAACATTAAATTACTTAACTCTCTTGGACTGAGTATTCTCATTTATGAAATGGAAATAAATACAGCCTAAGTTAGAGGCATATATTTAATGCATGAGATATGCATTCAATACTACTTCTTTTCCTTTCTCTTTCCTGATACAGAAAATAAAGAAAATGTGACCCAAAATCTACCATCTGATACCACACTTTATAAAATGTTCTTTTATTTATTTATTTGAAACAAGATCTCACTCTGTAGCCCAGCCTAGAGTACAGTGGCACAATCAGAGTTCACTATACTTTCTTTTTCTTTTTTTTTTTTTTGAGACAGAGTCTTACTCTGTCTCACACAGGCTACAGTGCAGTGGCACAATCTTAGCTCACTGAAATCTCCACCTCCCAGGTTCTCCTGCCTCAGCCTCCCAAGTAACTAGGATTACAAGCATCTACCACTATGCCCAGATCAGAGTTCACTGGACCTTCTAACTCCAGGGCTCAAGCAGTTTTCCCACCCTAGTCTCCCAAGTAGCTAGTACTACATGTGCATGCCACTGCATTTAATATATAAATTTTTTTATATTTATATATTTTATATACATAAATACATAGTATATATATTTATATTTTACATATATATATGGTTGTCTTTTTTAAGAAATGGAGTCTTACTGCGCTGCCTAGGCAAACTCCCAGCCTCAAGTAATCTTCCCACTTCAGCCTTCCAAATCGCTAGAATTACAAGCATGAGCCATCATGCCCAGGAATACTGATTTCACATCTAATACTACTCTACTACTATCCTCACTATTATCACTCTAAAATCTCAATCCACTATGATATTCTGTGGTTCAGCCATGCTAGATGTCCACACTTCACTACTTATCAATTATCTCCTCATCTGTCAATATTTCAAAGGTCTCAAAAGACTGAAACCTAACAGAAATAAATATAACCAGCATACTACTTCAACTTGGGTAGAAATAGGTTATTCAGGCCGGGCACGGTGGCTCACGCCTATAATCCCAGCACTTTGGGAGGCCAAGGCGGGTGGATCACCTTAAGTCGGGAGACCAGCCTGACCAACATGGAGAAATCCTGTCTCTACTAAATATACAAACAAAATAGCTGAGCGTGGTAGTGCATGCCTGTAATCCCAGCTACTCAGGAGGCTGCGGCAGGAGAATTGCTTGAAACAGGAAGCGGAGGTTGCAGTGAGCCAAGATCATGCCACCGCACTCCAGCCTCGCGCCTGGTGACAGAGCAAGCAAGACTCTGTCTCAAGTGTGTGTGTGTGTGTGTGTGTGTGTGTGTGTGTAGACGTGTACTTATTGACATGGAAATTATTTCCAATTTTTTTTTTTTTTTTGAAACGGAGTTTCACTATTGTTACCCAGGCTGGAGTGCAATGGCGCGATCTCGGCTCACCGCAACCTCCGCCTTCTGGGTTCAGGCAATTCTCCTGCCTCAGCCTCCTGAGTAGCTGGGATTACAGCCACATGCCACCATGCCCAGCTAATTTTTAGTATTTTTAGTAGAGATGGGGTTTCACCATTTTGACCAGGATGGTCTCGATCTCCTGACCTCGTGATCCACCCGCCTAGGCCTCCCAAAGTGCTCAGATTACAGGCTTGAGCCACCGCGCCCGGCCTATTTCCAATATTTTAAGTGGAAAGAGCACTTAAAACATTCCAATACTATAAGTGGAAATTATTTCCAATATTTTAAGTGGAAACTATGAATGTTTAATTTTAAAGAGTCCTTCCAATGCTTCATTATTCTGAAGCTAAAAATCATTTTTCTTTATATTGATTTATAATTGACATAATTGTACATATTTACAGGATAGAGTGTGATGTTTCAATGCATGAATACACTGTATAAAATCAAATCAGGGTAATTATCATATCCATCACTAAACATTTATCTTTTTTTTCTTCTTTTTTTTTTGAGACGTAGTCTTGCACGTCGCCAGGCTGGAGTGCTTGGTGTCAACTCGGCTCACTGCAACCTCTGCCTCCAGTGTTCAAGTGATTCTCCTGCCTCAGTCTCCTGAGTAGCTAGGATTACAGGTGCACGCCACCACACACAAATTTCTGTATTTTTTAGTAGACATGGGGTTTCACCATGTTGGCCAGGATGGTATCGATCTCTTGACCTCGTGATCTGCCTACCTCGGCCTCCCAAAATACTGGGATTACAGGCATGGGCCACCACACCTGTATCATTTCTTTGTGAGGAAAACATTCAAAATCCCTTCTAGCTATCTTGACTACACTGTTATTAGCTATAGTCACCCCTGTAATAGAACCTAGAATTTATTCCTCCTGACTGCAACTTTATACCAGTTGATTGACTTCTCCCAGTCCCCTCCTCTCCCATCGCCTCCTCTTCCGGCCTCTGGTAACCACTGATCTACTCTACTTCTATGAAATGAACATTTTTAGATTCCACATGAATGAGATCATGTGCCTGGATTATTTCACTTAATACAATCCATGTGCCTGGATTATTTCACTTAATATAATATCCTCCAAGTTAATCCATGTTGCCCCACATTTTCTTTATCCATTCACCTGTGGCTGGAGTGCATGGATAAAGGTGAATGGATAAAGAAAATGTGGGGCAGCATGGATTAACTCCAACGCCAGGCTAGAGTGCAGTGGCATGATCTTGGCTCACTGCAACCTCCGCTTCCTGGTTCAATAGCTCTGCAATAAACATGGGAGTGCAAGTATCTCTTCAACATACTGATCTCATTTCCTCTTGATACATACCCAGTAATTGGATCTTTTTTTTTTTTTTTTTTTTTGAGATGGAATTGTGCTCTGTCACCCAGGCTGGAGTGCAGTGGCACAATCTCAGCTTACTGCAACCTCCATCTCCTGGATTTAAGCAATTCTCCTGCCTCAGCCTCCCAAGTAGCTAGGATTACAGGCATGTCCCACCACGCCTGGCTACTTTTTGTATTTTTAGTAAAGATGGGTTTGGCCATGTTGGCCCGCCTGGTCTTGAACTCCTTACCTCAGGTAATCTGCCCGCCTCGGCCTCCTAAAGGCATGAGCCACCACACCTGGCCTAAAAATATAATTTTTTTATATTTATACACTAGTTCCACCACTTAATGGCTATATGACCACAAGTAAGTTAAATAATCTCTATGTTAAAGTGGTAATAATACCTACTTTTAAAGGCAGTTTAAGAACTAAATTACATATTCAAAACACTTAGCATAGTAGTTGGAATATAGAAGGTCCTTAGTAACAGTTAACAGTTTTACTATAATTGTTTTACTATTTTTACAATTTGACTATTTCTCATACTATACTCAGGCTTTCTAATAAGTGTCTAAAATTAAAAGTTGATAGAGTTGGGAAAGGAAATGCCTACAGTTCTGGCTAAAATGAACTAACTACACTTTCTATCTCTAGCACCGATTATCACTAAAAACCTTGGAGCGCATACATGGAGGAGTTCTCTGAGGATTCAAAAAAGTAAATGATGACAGCTAGACTGGGGAACAAAACAAAAATTAGAAAAACTGATAGAGAAGTGATTCACTGAGTTTTTCCCCCCTCCCATATGTCCTGGATTAGATTCAAGGGCATCCCAAATCTTGAAACTGCACAGGAGTGGGAAGGGAAAAGTCCAGGAGAAACACTTCCTTTGTGGCCAATGGACGAGGTAGGAGGGCCCTGTAGGATGAAGGATATGGGTGGAATCCCAGCTCTTTTTCTCTCTTTTTTACTCTTCTGGCCCTAGCCAGAACCAGTTTACAAAACTGTACTTCAGCAGTGATCACAAGGCACCTAAAACTAGAGAGAATTCTTCTCTTTGACCAGAGGAACAGAGGCTCTGTGGCTGGAACAGTGCAGAGATAAGCCAGGTATTTATTCCTCTCTTCTCTGTCACCATCTTGGTCTAGAGGCATATCCATTTGTAGGAAGTTCATGATAGTGTGGAGAGGTTAAAAATCCTAGCTTTGCCATAAAAGAATGAGGACAAGATCTCCTGGGAGACAGTGTGAAAATAAATCATGGAGAAGAGGGAGCTGAAAAAGCAACACTGCTAAATCTATGTATGAAGTTCCAGGCACTCCCAAAAGCTGTGCACGTATGAACTGATCCAAAATAGTATAACATAGATCTTGAGACCTAAATTAAGATATAGATATAGACCACTGCTCAGGTCCCATACTGACAGAAAAGACAGATCCAAACAGTACTGCAAAGACTTTGAAAACTAAATTGAAGTTAGAACCATAACCCACTGAAAGTAAGATGAACCTAACCAGGGTTGATTGCCTGCTAAAAGAAAACACTCAACATTTTCCAGGTGTCTTTAATAGGACTCAGAGTCTCAAGTAAAATATTCAAAATGTCCAAACAAGCAAGAGACACCAACCCTAAGATGACTCAGATTTTGGAATTGTCAAGAATTTTAAAGCAGCTATTATAATCATGCTTTCTGAAATAAGCGCAAATACACATAAGATTAATGAAAAGATAAACATTTTCATACAGAAATTGAAACTATAAAAAAAAAGCCAAATGGAAAATGTTGATTTAAAAAAACTAAAATTAAAATTACTCAATGGGCTCAATGACAGAATGCGACAGAAGAAACAGTAAACTTAAAAATAGCAACAGAAACGATTTCATCTAAACAAGAGAGAAAAAAGATGGGGGGAAAAAATGAACACGGTCGTTCACATCTATAATCCCAGCACTTGGGGAGGCCAAGGTGGGTGGATCGCTTGAGCCCAGGAGTTTGAGACCAGCCTGGGCAAGATGACGAAACCCATTTCTACAAAACAAATACAAAAATTAGCCAGGTGGGATGATGAATGCCTGTAATGCCAGCTACTTGGGAGGCTCGGGTAGGAGGATTGCTTGAGCCCAAAAGGTAGAGGTTGCAGTGAACTGAGATTGCACCACTGTTCTCCAGCCTGGGCAACAGAACAAGATTCTATCTCCAAAAAAAAAAAAAAAGGCCAGGCATGGTAGCTCACGCCTTGTAATCCCAGTACTTTGGGAGGCCAAGGTGGGCAGGTCACCTAACATCAGGAGTTCGAGACCAGCCTGGCCAATATGGCAAAACCTCATCTCTAGTAAAAATACAAAAATTAGCTGCGTATGGTGGCACGCACCTGTAATCCCAGCTACTCAGGAGGCTGAGGTAGGAGAATCACTTCAACCCAGAGGTAGAGGTTGCAGTGAGCTGAGATCATGCCACTGCTCTCCAGCCTGCCAGACTGAGGGAGGGAGGGAGGGAGGGAGGGAGGAAGGGCGGAACCTCAAAGATCTGTGAGAGAGTATCAAAAAGTTCATGTCAGTGAAGTCCCAGAAGAGCAAAAGAAAAAAACTGGAGCAGAAAAAACAATATTTTACAAAACAAAACTTTCCAAATTTCATGAAAAACATAAAGAGTTAAGTGAACATGAACAGGATAAATGTATGCCCAAAAATAATCAAACTGCTAAAAAATTAAAGATTAAACAAAAAATTTCTAAAGGAGCCAGTGAAAAACAATGTATTACATACAAAGAAACAATGATTCCAATGATTACAGATTTCTCATCAGAAAGCACAGAAGCCAAAAGACAACAAACTACATTTTTTAAGAGCTAAAAGAGTAAAACAATATACCCAGGACTCTACATGGAGTGAAAATTTCCTGCAGTAAAGATATTCTGGCCGGGCGTGGTGACTCACGCCTGTAATCCCAGCACTTTGGGAGGCCGAGGCGGGTGGATCACGAGGTCAAGAGATCGAGACCATCCTGGTCAACATGGTGAAACCCCGTCTCTACTAAAAATACAAAAAATTAGCTGGGCATGATGGCACATGCCTGTAATCCCAGCTACTCAGGAGGCTGAGGCAGGAGAACTGCATGAACCCAGGAGGCAGAGGTTGCAGTGAGCCGAGATCGCGCCATTGCACTCCAGCCTGGGTAACAATAGCAAAACTCCAATTCAAAAAAAAAGGACATTATTAGGCCAGGCACAGTGGCTCATGCCTGTAATCCCAGCACTTTGGGAAGCCAAAACAGGTGGATCACTTCAGGTCAGGAGTTCGAGAGCAGCCTCCTTCAACATGGTGAAACCCCATCTCTACTAAAAATACAAAATCAGCCAGGTATGGTGGCTCACACCTGTAGTCCCGGCTACTTGAGAGGATGAGGGAAGAGGATCACTTGAACCCAGGAGGCAGAGGTTGCAGTGAGCCAAGATTGAACCACTGCACTCCAGCCTGGAAGGCAGAGTGTTTATTTTGTTTTGTTTTGTGACGGAGTTTCGCTCTTGTTGCCCAGGCTAGAGTGCAATGGCACTGCCAGCTCCCCACAACCACCACCTCCTGAGTTCAAGCAATTCTCCTGCCTCAGCCTCCCAAGTAACTGGGATTACAGGCATGTGCCACCATGCCCGGCTAATTTTGTATTTTAATTAGAGACAGGATTTCTCCATGTTAGTCAGTCTGGTCTTGAACTCCCAACCTCAGGTGGCCTTGGCCTCCCAAAGTGCTGGGATTACAGGCATGAGCCACCATGCCCAGCCTCTGTCTCAATATTTTTAAAAAAAGATTCTTAGGTGAAGGAAAACTGAGATAATTCATCAGAAGCAGATCTCTTCTAAAACAAATGCTAAATGTAGATCTTCAAGCAGAAGGAAAATGATACCAAAGAGAGACTGTAACTTTTAGAAATAAAGGAAGTACAAATGAAGTAATATACGTGTACATAAAACATTATTTTTCTCCCCTTAAATTCATTAAAATAGGCATGACTGTTGAAAGCAAAAATTACAATGTGAACTAATGTGGTTTTCAATGTTTAAAGATATAATATATACAATCACTGTAATGTAAAAAGGCTTTTAAAGAAACATAGATTGCATGATTTCTGCATTTCACCTGAAGCAGTAATGTATTAACACTAAATAAAATATAAAATTAGGTATGTATATTGTAATCCCCATAGCAACCACCAAAAACAAAACATACAAAAAAAGTCAAAAAAAATATGTAAATTAAATGAATTACTAAAAAAAATAGCCAAGCAATCTGAAAGGTAGAAAAAGGGAGATCATGGAACAAAAAGCAGAAGGGGCCAGGTGAGGTGGCTCACACCTATAGTCCCAATACTTTGAGAGGCCAAGGCAGGAGGATCACTTGTCTAGGAGTTTAAGACAAGTTTAGGTGACATAGTGAGACCCATCTCAAAAAAAAAAAAAAAAAAATTTCATTAGCCAGGTGAGGTGGCATGCACCTATATAGTCTCAGCTATTCAGGAAGCCAAGGTCTGAAGATCACCTGAGCCTGGGAGGTCAAGGCTATGGTGAGTCATAATTGTGCCACTGCACTCCAACATGAGCAATAAAGCAAGACCCTGTCTCCAAAAAAACAAAACAAAAAAACAGCAGACCTATATCCAAACATACCAATAATGTCACTAAATGTAAATGATCTAAACACAACAATTAACATACAGAGATCACAGTAGATTTAAAAAACACAAGATCTGCCAGGCACAGTGGCTCACCCCTGTAATCCCAGCACTTTTGGAGGCCGAGGAGAGCAGACCATCTGAGGTCAGGAGTTCAAAACCAGCCTGGTCAACATGGTGAAACCCCCATCTCTACTAACAACACAAAAATTAGCTGGGTGGCGCATCCCTGTAGTCCCAGCTACTCGGAAGGCTGAGGTACAAGAATCACTTGAATCACTTGAACTGCCTGGGCGTTGTGGCTCACACCTGTAATCCCAGCACTCTGAGAGGCCAAGGCGGGCAGATCACCTGAGGTCAGGAGTTCAAGACCAGCCTGACCAATAAGGTGAAACCCCTTCTCAATAAAAAAGAAAAAAATTTAAAAATTAAAAAAAAAAATCACTTAAACCTAGGAGGAGGTTGCAGTGGGCCAAGATCACGCCACTGCATCTCCAGCCTGGGTGACAGAATAAAACTGTTTCTCAAAAAACAATAAATAAAATAAAAATAAAAAAACACAAGACCCAGTAATATGCTATCTATAAGACATCCCATTAAATACAATAAAGGATAGAATCATAGCAGGGACAGAAAAAATAGCTCTTGCAAACTCGAAGTAGACTTCAGAACAAGAAAAATTACCAGGGATAGAGGGAAATTACATAGTAAAATGGCCAATTCACCAAAAAATATATAACAATTCTAAATGTTTATGCACTTTTTTAAAGGCTCAAAATATATGAAGCAACAACTGAAAGAAGAAATAGGAAAAACACTGTATTTGGAGATTCAACACTCCTCTCTGAGTAACTAATAAAACAGATAGAAAATCAGCAAAGATATGTAAGACCTAAAACCACTATCAATCAATCTGACCTAAGTGACATTTATAGAACACTCCACCCAACAACAGAATACACAAGGTTATGTGAAACATTTATCAAAGTAGATCATATCCTGGGACATAAACCTCAACAAATTTAGAAGAAATGAAATCCAGTAAGGTATGTTCTCTGATATGAAATCAAATATAAAAATCAATACAAGAAAGTTACCTGGAAAATCCCCAAATATTTAAAAATTGAACAAAACCCTTCTAAGTAATCTGGGGGTCAAAGAACAAGCCTCGAGGAAAACTAGAAAATATATGGAACTGAATTAAAATGAAAATACATATCAAACTTTGTGAGATTAAAGAAAAATGTATAGCATTAAATATTTCTACTAGAAAGACCTCAAATCAACATTTTAAGCCTCTATCTGAGAAACTAGAAAATGAGCAAACTAAACCAAAAGCAAGTAGGAGGAAGAAAATAAAGACTAGAGCAGAGATGAATGAAATGAAAAAACAAAGAAAGTAAATGAAACCAAAAGCTGGTTCTTTGACCAGACCTATAATAATAATAAACCTCTCTAACCATTCTGACCAAAGAAAATGATACAAATATTCAAATCAAGAATGAAAGAAAGGATGCTACCACTGCAAACTCCATAGACAATAAAATAATGAAATATCACAATTGTTTATTCATGTCCACAAATAAACCAATTCCTTGAAAGACACAATCTACCAAAGCTCATTCCTCAAAAAACAGACAATCTAATAGTCCTATAATCTATTAAATAAGCTGAATTTATAGTTAAAATTTTTCTAACAAAAGCATTCCAAAGGTAGTAAGTTATCTCAATTGATTGTTCACTGTCTTACAGATCAAACTCCCTGTTCTACTCTTTCTCCCCTTCTCATTACTGCACTAGTCTTCAACCCTCTCCCTCCCCATCTCCCTCCCTCTCCTGCTCCCTCTCTCTCTTTTGGCACGCCCTCCAGGCCAAGATGATTTCACTGGGGCAATTACCAATCAAGGAAGAGATACTATGAATGCTACACATTCATAAAAACAGACAAGGAAGGGAACATTTCTCAACTCATTTTATAAAGCCAACATTCCCCTAATACCTAAACCAGGCAAAGGCATTACAGGAACAGAACACTACAAACCAATATACCTCATGGATATAGATGTAAAAGTCCTCAACAAAATATTAGCAAAAGACACTGGAAAACTGGCAGTTTCTTACAAACATACACTTACTATATAATCCAGCAGCCCCAACCTTAGGTATTTAACAACAACAACAAAAAAGCCAGGTTCACCAAAAAAAAACTGTACACAAATGTTTACAGCAGCTTTATTCATAATCACCCAAAACTGCAAACTCCCAGATATCCTTCAACTAATAATGGATAAACAAAGTGTGATACATTCATGTAATGGAACACTACTCAGCAATAAAAAAATGGACTACTGAAACATGCAATAACATGAATGAATCTCAAATGCACTATGCTAAGTGAATAAAGCTAGAAAATGGTACAAGTCATTTATATGACACTCTGAAAAAAGTAAAACTATAAGAACCAAAAATTAATTTTTCTTAAAACCAAACCTACTCCAGAAAAAGCATTAAACTATTTAAACCTTAACAAATAATCTTCATCCTGGGGATATTTTTTTTTCTTTTTTGTTTTGGGGGATATATTTTCTAAAGAGGATATATACAAATGTATACTCATACCAGCCCCAAAGAGACACTTAAAAAGGTGTTTTTACTAGAGTAATTTATAAAGAGAAAAAGGGAAACAAATGCGCACTAGAAGTTTATAAATTTGATAAGAGTATTCAACCTTATATATAACAACACACCATATCATACTTTCTTGCCTCCTATTTGACAGTTCAGACTCATTAACAAATTTGTCACATTTCAAATCTTTTTTAAAAATACAATATGATCCAAGTCTGACTTTAACTTGTGCAATACAAAAAGGTTACAAAGGCGAAACTGTTCTATTACCTCTAACTATACACAGCCTGAAATGCAGTTAGCAAGATTAACAATGTGTATATGAAACAACATAATTTTTTCTAGTATTTAAAAAAATTTTCTATTATTTAAAAAATTTCCAATAGGAGGATTTACAGGATTATTGAAGATTTTAAAACTACTCAATAGTGGGTTAGCAGTACAACCTTCGTAAACAAAGCTCGATTCTAAGAAAATAATACTCAGGATAGGCAAAAATCCGGTGATACCGAGAGCCTCCAAACTGATGAGAACAAATACACAAAAGACAAATGTCAGGCGTGGTGACTGACATTTTTTTTTTTAGGTAGATTTTTATGGATATATTTTATATCTCAGTAAATGTTCTTAAAGGAAATATTATAAATCAAAAAAATTGTCCCATAATATTTAAATTTAATATTATACTTTCTTTTCAATCAAAATCAATTTAGTAAGGGTCTCCGAGGTCACAAGATCTACCTCTGTTCTGACAGATGCTTATATACATGCACAGAGTAGGTTGAATAGCATACTTGAAATGCAAGAGAGAAGCTGGAAGACATATTTCATTCGTGATAGAAAATCATTCCTTTTCAACCACCATAGTAATAAATGATTAGGGCAAAACAAAAATTTTTTGTTGTTTGCCGCATTTTTATTGCCAAGAGGATATAACACATTCAAATAAATGAAGAAAAATGTGTAAATGGCCAAATTATGAGGATTTCTAAGGTTCAATTAACATGTGTGAATTTCTCAACCTCTCAATTGTCAGGGAAATTGACTATAAGACAAGCAAACAGTTTTCAGGATAGACAAAATCCAGTGCTATCCAAAGCTTCCAAACTAATAGAGAACAGTTACACAAAAGACAAAAGTCAGGCACAATGGTTCATGCCTGTAATCCTAGAAACTCCGGAGGCTGAGGGGATCCCTTGAACCTAGGCAACATAGCCAGGCCCTGTCTTTTTTTTTTTTTTTTTAAAGACAGGATTTCACCATGTTGGCCAGGCTGGTCTTGAACGCCTAACCTCAGGTGATCCACCCACCTCAGCCTCCCAAAGTGCTAAGATTACAGGTATGAGTCACCACGCCCGGCGGCTCTGTCTTTAAAAAGAAAAAAAAATGAATAGGAGATGGGCCATGGGTCTTCACTTTTGTAGGCGTTTCTTTTGTTGCTATTGTTGCTGTTTTTGAGATGGGGTCTCACTGTGTTGCCCAGGCAGGAGTGTAGTGGCATGATCATGACTCATTGCATCCTCGACCTCCTGGGCTCAAGAGATCCTCCCACATCAGCACTCTCCCAAACAGCTGGGTCTACAGGTATGTGCCACCTTGCCTAGCTAATATATATATTTTTTTTTTTTTGAGACGGAGTCTTGCTCATAATCTTGGCTCACTGCAACCTCCGCCTCCTGGGTTCAAGTGATTCTTCCACGTTAGCCTCCTGAGTAGCTGGGACCACAGGTGCATGCCGCCATGCCTGGCTAATTTTTTTGTATTTTTAGTAGAGATGAGGTTTCACCATGTTGGCCAGGATGGTCTCGATATCTTAACCTTGTGATCTGCCCGCCTCGGCCTCCCAAAGTGCTGGGATTAAAGGCGTGAGCCACCTTGCCCTGCTAACTTTTTAATTTTTTTTTTAGAGATAAGATCTCACTATGTTGCCTAAGCTGGTCTCAAAAACTCCTGAGCTCAAGAGATCTTGATCTTCCGGTCTCGTCCTCCCAAAGTGCTGGGATTACAGGCATGAGCCACCAAACACAGCCTGTTTTGTTTTTTTGTTTTGTAACAGGAAGCTACTTATTTATTTGACAAAATTTGTATTGAATCTCACTAAAATCTTACAAGTTCTCTTTCCAGACTGCAGGTTACTGGGATTTGGGGGGGCGGGGGGAGTTTAACTGCTACAGAGAATGTCCAAAGGTATGGGTCCTCACTCTTCCTTATACAATTGAGATATAACATCTCTGAAGTAGAAGAGGAGCATTCCTGTGAAATTAAATTAATTTCCAGGAGTAGACCTTCCAAAAATTCTTAGGAATAGCATTAATGGCATCTGTTTTCTACACAAGTGAACGATCTCTACTCTACAAATCACCCAGCAATTCCTGCCTGCACACAAAGCATTCTGACTCAAGAAAAATCACACATGGCCATATCAGGTTTCTGTCATGAAGTACTCTTTTCAGTAATATTACATATTTTCTTCTTTGTATTGTTAACCCCTGAGTATTGCAAAAATCCATATTATCTCTTTCTTAAATTCTAAAGTCTGTAAGGTCAAAAATGTGTTCTCAACATCCTGCTTTGAATAAAGTGAACATGGATTCTAAAATAATATAAACAGGCCAGGCAGGATGGCTCACACCTGAAATCCTGACACTGGAAGACCAAGGGAAGAGGATCTCTTGAAGCCATGAGTTTGAGGCCAACCTAGGCAACACAGTGAGACCTCATCTCTACAAAAAATCAAAAAATTAGCTGGGCAAGGTGGCATGCACATGTGGTCCCAGCTACTGAGGAGGCTGAGGTGGGAAGATCACAAGCTCAGGAGGTTGAGGCTGCAGTGGGCCATGATCATGTCACTGCACTCCAGCCTGGGCAACAGAGCGAGACCTTATCTTTAAAAAAAAATAATATAAGCAGACATCACTTGTCCTTATCTTTTTTTATTATTTGAAACCAAGTTTTGCTCTTGTTGCCCAGGCTAGAGTGCAATGGCACGCTCTCGGCTCACTGCAACCTCTGCCTCCCAAGTTCAAGCAATTCTCCTGCCTCAGCCTCCCGAGTAGCTGGGATTACAGGCATGCAACACCACATCCAGCTAACTTTGTATTTTTAGTTGAGATGGGGTTTCTCCGTGTTGGTCAGGCTGGTCTCGAACTCTCAACCTCAGGTGATCTGCCCACCTTGGCATCCCAAATTGTCTTCATCTTTAGAAATACCAACATGCATGCACAATGGGAAAATAGAATTAATGTAAAATAGTTTTTCCAGAAACTACTAAATACAGCCCATTATATCCCAGTAGAACAGCAAGTAAAATAGAAATTACAAACTTTTAAGAATGGTAAATTAGGCCAGGCACAGAGGCCTGTAATCCCAGTACTTGGGAAACCGAGGCAGATGGATCACCTGAAGTCAAGAGTTTGAGACCAGCATGGTCAACATGGTGAAATACCATCTCTACTAAAAATACAAAAAATTAGCCAGGCATGGTGGCAGGCGCCTATAATCCCAGCTACTCGGGAGGCTGAGGCAGGAGAATCGCTTGAACCCGGGAGGCAGAAGTTGCATTAAGCAGAGATTGTGCCATAGCACTCCAGCCTGGGCAACAAGAGTGAAACTCCATTTCAAAAAAACAAAAACAAAAAGTATGGTAAATTAAGGGCCAGGAGCAGTGGCTCACACCTGTAATCCCAGTACTTTGGGAGACTGATGTGGGCAGATCACCCACGATTAGGAGTTTGAAACCAGCCTGGCCAACATGGTGAAACACCATTTCTACTAAAAATATAAAAATCAGCTGGCTGTAGTGGCAGGCACCTGTAAGCCTATATACTCCAGAGGCTGAGACACAAGAATTGCTTGAACCAGGAGGCGGAAGTTGCAGTAAGCTGAGGTGGTAACACTGCACTCCAGCCTGGGCAACAGAGCAAGACACTGTCTCAAAAAAAAAAAAGTAAATTAGATGGGAATATCCAAAAATAATAATTAGCTGTGATGCTTAATATTAGAGTGTCAACTTAATTGCACTGAAGGATGCAAGTATTGTTCCCGAGTGTGTTTGTGAGGGTGTTGCCCTGACAACTCAAGATTAATATTTGAGTCAGTGGACTGGGAGAGGCAGACCCACTCTCAATCTGGGTGGGCACCATCTAATCAGCTGCCAGTGCAGCCAGAATAAAGCAGACAGGAGAAGATTTTGGAAGAGCAGATTTGCTGAGTCTTCCAGCTTTCATCTTTCTTCAGTACTGGATGCTTTCTGCCCTCAAACATCAGATTCCAGGTTCTTAAGCTTTTGGACTCTTGAACCTACACCAGTGGTTTTCCAAGAGCTCTCAGGCCTTTGCCACAGACTGACGACTGCACTGCCAGCTTCCCTACTTTGGAGGTTTTGGGACTCGGACTGGCTTCCTTGCTCCTCAGATTTCAGACGGCTTATCGTGGGACTTTACCTTGTGATCATGTGAGTCAGCACTCCTTAATAAACACCCCTTTATGTATACATCTATCTTATTAGTTCTGTCCCTTTAGAGAACCCTAAACTTGAGCCTTTTCCTTTATCTTCCAATTTTTCCATATTTTTATTACTTTTGAATAAAAATTTTAGTGCATTGTGCTCCAAAAGTCCATGGCCTAATTATGCATACAGAAAATATATAACAGCATTTACGAAACAAGTTAATACTGGCAACATTATTAACCCAACTATCCAAGTAGGTTCCAAATTCCAGTCATCATGACTCTCTCATCTACCAAATTTAATAAGTTAACAAATCCTATCTTCTTCACTTCTCAAATAAGCCCTTCTTCATTCACACTAACTACAACCACCCTATTTTCACACAAAGAAATGAAGGCTGCTGAAAATAGTAGAAATGAGGATAAATAAAAAAGACTTTATTCCTTTTTTTGGGGGGTGGGGGAGGACAGAGTCTTGTTCTGTCACGCAATGGTGCAATCTTGGCTCACCACAACCTCCACCTCCCAGGTTAAATCAATTCTCCTGCCTCAGTCTCCTGAGTAGCTGGGATTACAGAGGTGTGACACCACACCCAGCTTTTGTATTTTTAGTAGAGACACGGTTTCACCATCTTGTCCAGGCTGGTCTCAAACTCCGGACCTCGTGATCTGCCCATCTCAGCCTCCCAAAGTGCTGGGATCAGGTGTGAACCACAGCACCCAGCCTTTTTCCCTATATTTAATTGCTCTAAAAGATAACCATCTAAAGTAAAAATAATAACAAGGCCTGGGCCAGGCACAGTGTCTCATGCCTGTAATCCGAGCACTTTGGGAGGTCGAGGCGGGCGAATAGCCTAAGGTCAGGAGTTCAAGACCAGCCTGACCAACATAGTGAAACCCCGTGTCTACTAGCCAGGTGTGGTGGCAGGCGCCTATAATCCCAGCTACTTGGGAGGGTAAGGCGGGAGAATCACTTGAACCCAGGAAGCAGAGGCTACAGTGAGCTGAGAGCCCACCACTATATTCCAGACTGGGCAACAAGAGCAAAACTCCATCTCAAAAAATAAATAAATAGGCCAATCGTGGTAGTTCACACCTGTAATGCCAGCACTTTGGGAGGCCAAGACAGGTGTATCGCTTGAGGTCAGGAGTTCAAGACCAGCCTAGCCAATATGATGAAACCCCATCTCTACTAAAAATACCAAAATTACCCAGATGTGATGGTGCATGCCTGTAATCCCAGCTACTCAAGAGACTGAGGCAGGAAAATGGCTTGAACCCGAGACGCAGAGGTTGCAGTGAGCCGAGGTCATGCCACTACAATCCAGTGTGGGTGACAGAGCAAGACTCTGTCTCAAAATAAGGAATACTAATAAAAAATAAATAACAAGGCGTTACGATATAACAGAGAGAAAATATGTGACAAATAACAATTTTATCACAAAGGATGGGAGGGAGGAAATGGAATTATATATAAGGTTCTACCATAAGAAATATTAGACAACCCACCATCATTCACAAAGTTCTACTAGACAGCAATGCTTAGCACAACCACTTCAGGAAGAAGAGGTAACAGTAGGGAAAACAGAAAAGAGAGAGGGAGGGAGACATTCTGGTAGGTAGATTAAACTGTACAATTAGAGTATACTCCTTAAGGGCAAGGATTCTAAAAAATAATAGTAAGATAAAATGAAATAATAAAGCATACTCCAAAGGAAGATGGGAAAAATGTTCATGAAATTCAGGTATGAAATAATATCAATTCCCAAAATATATCTGACAACAGGAAGAAAAATGCACACCCTTCTGACCCAGAAATTCTATTTGTAAGGATTTGTCCTACAGGTAAATTCATATATGAGTGCACAAAGAAGTATATACAAGAATATTCAACCTAGCACCATTTAGCAGCAAAAGGCTATAAATGATCTCAATGTTCACTAATAAAAGCCTGATGAAATGATGCATGGTCCACAATAAACCTATGTGCACAATGACACACACACACACACACACGTGTGTGTGTATACTAGCTATACTAGCTCATGAAGAAGAAAAATGTCATGCAAATTTCTTTTGGGTTAAACTAGCACTAATTTCATCTCAACTGATACATGCCAGCCTTGATAAAAAAAAAAAAATCATATACTTCCTATTAAATAATACTGAGGAAATAAAAATACATAAACTCACTAGCACAACACATGGGAAAAGAGGCAAGACCAGAAACAAGTTTTCAACCCAACTGATTTGGAAGTAGATGTTTTGGTGATAATTTAGCTGCAGTCTGATCCTATGCTCCACCTAAGATTTCCCCATCTGCCCCAAAATAAGTTCTAGATTTCTGTGGATAGAATAAAGTCTTGTCATTCACATGTAAGCAATGAATATTTTGCTGTAGTTTTTAACTTCTCATATGCATCAACAAACTTTTTCTTGTTTAACAAGCATCAAGAGCAAGAAAAGTTTCATTTCAGTTGAAAATAAAATCTGAATGTACTCATTTCAAGCTCAACCCAGAACTGAGTATTTGTACAAAAAAAAAGAGTACATATTTTGTTGAAAGAGATAAAATTGTTATTTTAATTTTGAAATAAATTTTTAATTTTGAAATCGCTTTTTATGTACAGGGCTAGAATAGAGACCAATAAATCATCACACATTAACAATTCTGCTAGACCTATGTTTAACACAGATCAAGTTACAAAAAAATTTTTTTGAAGGTTTTATATGAAGCTGTGTTAAGCTATAATTTTCCATATTGCATTGCTTTATGGTTTTAGTAGCTTTACTATAAACATTATAAATAATTTTTCCTACTATAAAAAATAACTTTACTAAGCTCATTTAAATTAAATACATTGTTAGAAAAAATAAATCCCATTTTGTCTTTTTTTTTTGAGATGGAGTTTCGCTCTGTCGCCTAGGCTGCAGTGCAGTGGCGCAATCTTGGCTCACCACAACCTCTACCTCCCCAGTTCAAGCAATTCTCCTGCCTCAGCCTACTAAGTAGCTGGGATTACAGGTACGTGCCACCACGCCCACTTAATTTTTGTATTTTTAGTAGAGACGGGGTTTCACCATGTTGGTCCGGCTGGCCTCAAACTCCTGACATAGTGATCCGCCTGCCTCCGCCTCCCAAAGTGCTGGGATTACAGACAAGAGCCACCATACCTGGCTCCATTTTGTCTTAAACAAATTATTTAATCAAAACATTATGGTTGCCTTATGAGTTTTTTAAAATCTATGAAAAGGGAAGAGATTAATTTCAAGAAAGGTAAGCTAAGTTAACTATACATTTTCCCCCAAGAAAAGTATTAAAATGTCATGTTTAGTTTTAAAAGGTGGCTGGGGCGTGCCTCTTGTACATACCCTAGATCACATAGTATCTCATTAGCATCTTATATACTAAATACTGGGATAAAACTATTGTTATCACTTGAACAAAGTAAAAAAAAAAAATCATATAGAAACTTCTTTAGAAGGAAAAACTAAAGTTTCCTTTACTTCACTACTCACAATAATGATATCCTTAGGGGAGAGAGGAAAACCATACAAAATGAATAGGCTAATTAGTTGGTCAAATAAACAGATTTATAGAGAAATCAGTCTGTACTCAAAAGAGCATTAATTATTACTAGAGTAATACATCTCAACTTCCTGGTCACAAATGCCTGGGGGGTTCCCTGAGAAATGGAAATTATTCCAAGGAATCGCCAGAAAAAAAGACTGGGAAAATCTGCGCTACAGAAATTAATGAGACAGGCTCTGGACTTAAAGACACCACACATATCCTCAGGCATAATACTGGGGAAACTGGCCCAAAAGAAAAAAAAAAAACCCTTCATATTTGGGAGTCCCTGCATCTTCTTTCTACAGTAAGATGCTCCAAGCTAGCAGCCTGACCTAGACACACAAAACATCTAATCGGCATTTTAGTGTCTCAAATATTAATAGAAACTGGCTGGGTGACTGGCTCACGCCTATAAATCCAGCACTCTGATTAGCAGAGGCAGATGGATCGCTTGAGGTCAGGACCAGCCTGCCCAACATGGTGAAACCCCCTCCCTGCCAAAATTTAGCAGGGCGTGGTGGCGCGCATTTGTAGTCCCAGCTACTCGGGAGGCTGAGTCAAGAAAATTGCTTGAACCCAGGAGGTGGAGGTTGAGGTGAGCCAAGATCACGCCATTGCACTCCAGCCTGGGCAACAAGAGCAAAACTCCGTCTCAAAAATAAGAAAAAAAAAAGGAAAGGCATTAACAAGACAAACAATAATCAGTAAGGCAAGTACTCTTGAAGAACTGAAATATAATGGCCAAAAGGTAAAAATCAATAAAAGGGACACAAGATAAAAATAAATCTGATAGGCCAGGTGCGGTGGCTCAAGCCTGTAGTCCCCCAACTCTGGGAGGCCAAGGCAGGCAGATCACTCAAGGTCAGGAGTTTGAGACCAGCCTGGCCAATATGGTGAAACTCCGTCTCTACCAAAAATACAAAAACTTAGCTGGGCGTGGTAGCGATCACCTGTAGTCCCAGATACTCAGGAGACTGAGTCAGGAGAATTGCTTGAACCCAGGAGGCAGAGGTTGCGGTGAGCCGAGATCACGCCACCACACTCCAGCCTGGGCAACAGAGTGAAACTCTGTCTGAAAATGAAATAAAACAAATCTGATAAAAATAAAAACAGGCCAGGCATCATGGCTCACGCTTATAATCCCAGTACTTTGGGAGCCGAAGGCAAAAGCATCACTTCAGGCCAGGTCAATACAGAGAGACCCAGTTTCAATTTTTTGAAAGGAAATGTATTTTGAAATTTTAAAACATAATAAAAAAGAAAAAAAAACAGATAAAGAAATGGAAACTAGGACAGATATTGTTAAATTACAAATGTACTCCACGATGTACCACATCTAAATAACTCGGGTTCCAAAGAGAAAACAAAGATAACAGAAAGGAGAAATAATAAAAGAAAAATTCCCAGAAAGAGTCTCTAGATTGAAAAAGCCCACAGAGTAACCAGCACAGTGAACAGAAAAAAAACAACGAAACACCTCACAACAAAGCTATTCTCATTTCAGAATGGTGGTAACACTTCCAGAGAGGACACACCCTTCACCAACTAAGGACTAAGAATCAGAACGGCATCCAAATTCTCAACAGCAATTCCAGAAGCTAGAAGATGAAGTGCTTTCAATATTCAGTAGAAAAATTATTTCCAACCTACAATTCTAATTCTATACCCAGTCAAACAAACAAGTATGAAGACATCACCATAGATTTTCAAGGTCTGAGTATAACATGTATCGTCCCATGTATCCTCTCACAAAAAATTATTGGAAAATATGCTCCAGCAAAACAAGATCCAGAAATTAGGGTATCCAAAACAGGAGAGAAGTGAAGAGAATGCCCAGGGAAGTTCCAGGTTCTAATAGCTGTGCCACAGATGTAGAGATCAATGAGCCAATTTGGAATAGGAGGATGAGGATGAGATATCCCCAAAAGGGATATCTCCAAGTGAAAAAAAAAAAAAAAAAACTAACTGATAGGTTTTTAGCTATTTACAGGGAAGTTTCCATTATCAAAACTTTCTTAAGGATAAATTTGTGATAGGTACATAGAAAATAAAGCAATCAAAATAAAAAACAATTTTAACCTCCAGGACCATAAAGTTATTTATAAAAAAAGGAAATATAACTGTAGTATATCACTGGGTTCTACTGTAACCAATATTTACAGTCATATATTAATACTGATTTAACCCAAACATGCTATACCTACAATGGAAGGATTGGATAGAACGGTGATTAGAGAGTTAAGTGTACATTTTCCATGGTAGCAAGTCACTACATAAGACATAAAACTGAAAAAAAAAATTACTGAAGCAGTAGCATAAGCATATTATTTAGAAATATGTGGGCCAGGCGCAGTGGCTCATTCCTGTAATTCCAGCACTTTGGGAGGCCAAGGCAGGTGGATCACTTCAGGCCAGGAGTTCGAGACCAGCCTGGCCAACATGGCAAAACCCCATCTCTACTAAAAACACAAAAATTAGCCGAGTATGGTGGTGCACACCAGTAATCCCAGCTACTCAGGAGGCTGCAGCAGGAGAATTGCTTGAACCTGGGAGGCGGAGGTTGTGGTGAGCTGAGATCCTGATACTGCACTCCAGCCTGGGTGACAGAGAGAGACTCTTTCAAAAAAGAAAGAAAACGAAAATGTGTAGGTAAACAGCCAAAGAAACCACTGAGAGTTGAAAGTGGTTGTTTCTAGGGGCCAGGAAGAGGGAGTGGAAAAGGATGTGACAAAGAAAAATTTTATTTGATAAGTTTAGTACTATTTGACATTCTAAATTATGCACATGTAGTTTAGAAAAATAAATTTTAGGCGGGGCGCGATGGCTCACGCCTGTAATCCCAGCACTTTAGGAGGCCGAGGCGGGCAGATCACGAGGTCAACAGATCGAGACCATCCTGGTCAACATGGTGAAACCCCATCTCTACTAAAAATACAAAAAATTAGCTGGGCATGGTGGCGCGTGCCTGAAATCCCAGCTACTCAGGAGGCTGAGGCAGTAGAAGTGCCTGAACCCAGGAGGCGGAGGTTGCGGTGAGCCAAGATCGCGCCATTGCACTCCAGCCTGGGTAACAAGTTTTTTTGAAACTCCGTCTCAAAAAAAAAAAAAAGAAAAGAAAAAGAAATTTTAATTTTATAATATAGTATTAAGAAAAGCATGCTATTTTTGTCTTCAGGTAGTTTGGAAATGGAAGTAGCTGACTTTCTCAACTTCCTTCTACTGCTGAGTTATCTATCATCTTAACCCACGCCCGGTGTACCTCTTTCCCTCCTCAGAGAAAATTTGTTTGAGATTTCCAGACTCTACCATGTACTAGATCAAGGTTGTAGAAAATATCTAATATTGAGATTCCTACATCCCACACACAGACTACAAGGATTTTTACCCCTTGTAATAATCCTCTATGGTAAGTACCATTGGTTTCCCCTTTTAAAGTAAAGTGAACTTGCCTAAAGGTAAACTACTAGCAAGTAAATGGCAATGCCAGTCTGGCTCCAGAGCACATACTATTAACCATGGAATACTTTCTAATTCATATATTCTATTCAAAGCCATTCTGAAAACCTACGTATCTTTCTTTTTCCACTGTTCCTGCTCTCCCCATCCCAACACCCTATTACCCTACATTTCCAGCCACAAAGACTTGAGTATGATAGGCATATTTTCACACCTCTAAGATCCAACTGCAAAGTTCTGTTCCTCCCTTTCTAATTCAATTCAAAATTCATATCCTCTAAGGGAACTTCTATATCCATCCCCTGTAGAATTATTCACCCTCTAAGGCCAGAGAACTCATCACATTACTAGTTTGTGAGACTCTGAAATTCCTGTATCGTTTACATCATTGCATTACACTGTTAATAACGCAGAGTAGTTCAATCAAAGCTTACAGAATCTAACTTAATTAAATGTAAATTCTACTAGCCAAGACATAAAACTAATAGAAGTTTCTACTTTGTCTCATCTTCAATTGCAAAATATAGACATCACAAACCAAAAAAATTCCCTTTTGCTGGGCGTGGTGGCTCATGCCTATAATGCCAGCACCTTGGGAGGCTGAGGCAGGCAGATAGCTTGAGCTCAGGAGTTGGAGACCACCCTGTGCAACATGGTGAAACCCGGTCTCTACCCAAAATACAGAAAATTAGCCGGGCATGGTGGCATGTACCTGTAGTCCCAGCTATTCGAGAGGCTAAGGTGGGAGAATCATCTGAGCCTGGGAGGCAGAGGTTGCAGTGAGCTGAAATGGTGCCACTGCACTCTAGCCAGAGTGACAGAGAACTCGTCTCCAAAAAAAAAAAAAAAAATTCCCTTGAATGTGTGATGTTAGCAGCAATCCTTCAAATGTTAGAGAAACACTAAATTCTTAGAGCTGTGTTCCATAAGGTTCTAAAAAGTAGACAGCAAAGATGACGACACAAATATGAGGTTTTGGTACCTTGCTTCTTGATTGTGCCTATTAGTCCAAAAAGTTATCTCTTGGCGGGGCTCCATGGCTCACACCTGTAATTTCAGCACTTTGGGAGGCTAAGGAGGGTGGATCAACTGAGGTACAGAGTTCGAGACCAACCTGGCCAACATGGCAAAACCCCATCTCTAGTAAAAATACAAAATTAGCAAGAAAGAAAATAAAAAATAAGTTATCTCTTTTTGCTGCCCTTGGCACTCCCCCACTCCAATAAACAACCAAATTTATATACAACTTAATACATCCAAAGGAAAAGGGAAACTAGCAAGAACACAACTTGCTACATATATATATAAAATACATAATACATGTATCAAGCAATATTTACATATTTATATACTTATATATATACTTATTTATATAGACATCTTACATATATTAGACATCTTTGCTGTCTACTTGATATATTTATATACAAATATATCAAGCAATATTTATATATAATATAAAAATGTATAAAATATATATATTATACATATAATTTATTTTATTTTATTTTATTTTATTTTGAGACGGAGTTTTGCTGTTGTTACCCAGACTGAAGTGCAATAGCACAATCTCAGCTCACCGCAACCTCCGCCTTCTGGGTTCAAGCAATTCTCCTACCTCAGCCTCCCAAGTAGCTGGGACTACAGGCGCGTACCACCATGCCCAGCTAATTTTTGTATTTTTAGTAGAGACGGGGTTTCACCTTGTTGACTAGGATGGTCTCGATCTCTTGACCTCGTGATCCACCTGCCTCAGCCTCCCAAAGTCCTGGGATTATAGGGGTGAGCCACCGCGCCCGGCCGATACATATAATTTAAATATTCTCTCTCTCTCTCTCTCTCTCTCTCTCTCTCTCTCTCTCTCTCTCTCTCTCTCACACACACACACACACACACGATCTCGGCTCACTGCAACCTCCACCTCTCAGGTTCAAGCGATTCTCCTGCCTCAGCCTCCCAAGTAGCTGTGATTACAGGTAAGTGCCACCACGCCCAGCTAATTTTTGTATTTTTTTTTTTAATTTCCTTCCCTAGCAAACCCTATTCTTTTGCGTGCCTCTTGGACTGCCTTCTCAGAGTCCATACCCAAAAGTAGCTTCCTATCTCACCTATTCCACAAAAATCTAATCCTATCTTCCACTGTGTACTCATGCCACCTGCTATCTGTCCTAATCTTCTCAGTTCTTAGGAGGCATCATATTTGTTTATGTCTCTGTTTTAGAGTCTGCAAAGTGAGCTTTGATTATGACAATGCTTTTTTTTTTCTTCTTCTTCTTCTAAGGAAGGAAGGGAAGAAGAGAGGAGAAAAAGAAGGAAGGAAATGCTTTATAAGAAATTCTTATAATTTTTGTGTTTTTTGTAGAAATGGGGTTTCATCGTGTTGGCCATCCTGTTCTTGAACTCCTCACCTGAGGTGATCTGCCCACCTCAGTCTCCCAAAGTCCTGGGATCACAGGCATGAGCCACCACACCCGGCCACTACCTATATATTAGTATCAGTCAGCCACACTACAAAAATAACTTACATTGTACTTCCCTTTTCTCTAATGAGTTTTGAGTTTTCAAACTATTTTCCTTGGGAACTTCTGGTCATTCTTTTTCAGTTTAGAGTCCAGCAAAATCACGGGTATGGAACAGTCTTTCAAAGCCTAGAGTATGGCCCGGGAATCTGCATTTTAACATGCACCCTGGGGTGTTTTCCAACACCAACCACCAATTCTTCAATTCTCTGGACGTCAACAATCCAATTCAGTTCTGACACTACCCAGAATCAGCACAGACCCCTCAAGTTAAGGGCTTAGCCCCACCCTTCCACCAGCACTTCAGAGGCCAATCACCAAGTCCCAAGGCACCTGTACTTCTCACCAACTGGCTATAAATTGAGGGTCCCCATAACCCCCTCCTAAGGTTTCATAATTATCCAGAATGGCTCACAGAACTCAGGGAAATATTTCACTTAGGTTTACCAGTTTATTATAAAGGTTACAACCCAGGACAGCTAAAATGAAAGAGATGCACAGGGCAAGGCATAGGGAAGAGAGAAATATCCAGCTTCCTCTCCAAGCATGCCACCCTCCCAGCACCTTTTGTTCACCAACCCTCCAAATATTACTGCTCAAAGGTTTTTATAAAGCCCAATCTCAGCCGGGCATGGCTGTTCTCACCTGTAATCCCAGCACTCTAGGAGGCCAAGGTGCGTCAATCACCTGAGGTCAGGAGTTCGAGAGCAGCCTGGCCAACATGGTGAAACCCCATCTCTATCAAAAATACAAAAATTAGCCGGGCATGGTGGTGCACGCCTGTAATCCTAGCTACTTGGGAGGCTGAAGCAGGAGAACTGCTTGAACCCAGGAGGTGGAGATTGCAGTGAGCTGAGATCATACCACTGCAATCCAGCCTGGGCGACAAAGTGAGACTCTATAACTAAGACCTCATTAGAGCAGACAGTAGACACAGCTGTGACTGAAATGGGATCAAAATGAGTAAGAGAAGACACTCCTATCAGGAAATTACAAGGGTTTTAGGATCTCTGTGCAAAGAACTAGAGACAAAGATCAATTTTTTTTTTTGAGATGGAGTCTTGCTCTGTCACCCAGGCTTCACTGACAGGGTTTGACCATGTTGTCCAGCCTGGTCTTGAACTCCTCCTGACTTCAGGTGATCTTAGCTTCCCAAAGTGCTTACCGGCATGAGCCATTGCGCCTGGCCAATTTTTTTTTTTTTAAGACGAAGTTTCACTCGTTACCCAGGCTGGAGTGCAATGGCGCGATCTCGGCTCACCGCAACCTCCGCCTCCTGGGTTCAAGCAATTCTCCTGCCTCAGCCTCCTGAGTAGCTGGGACTACAGGCATGCACCAGCATGCCCAGCTAATTTTTTGTATTTTTAGTAGAGACAAGGTTTCACCGTGTTGACCAGGATGGTCTCGATCTCTTGACCTCGTGATTCACCTGCCTCGGCCTCCCAAAGTGCTGGGATTACAGGCTTGAGCCACTGTGCCCGGCCCAAATTTTTTTTTTTAATATCCCACACACCCTAAGTAATTCTGATACAGATGAACCACAGAGCACACTTTGAGAAACACTATTCTGGATGTTCACAGGCAATGTTATCACCAATTTGCAATTTCATACGACCATGAAAACTGAACCTACACTGGCAATTTATGTTGAGCCACTAAAACTAGAAGTAAAACTAATATGATACACAACAGCTAACTTTTAATACTGAGGTACTGTGCTGTTTTTCAGTTTTCCTTATTTAATCCCTACTATCATATAAAGTAGATATTACCATCCATTTCACAAATAAGACAGATAACTTTCCCTATCACATGGTTTCTAGTTGGTGGAACACAGGTATTAAATCCAAACTGCTTACCCAAAGTATATCCTCCTAACCTCTATGTTATACCATCTCTCCATTTGTAATCTATTTGACATTTTAATAAATAAAACAAAGTTGGGTAAAAAGAGGGAAGGCACAAAAACTTCCTGGTTAACACTGTTGCCTAGATACCTTTTCTAAACATACCTCAGTTCCTAATGACAAACAGCTTTGCTATGGAGATGACAGTCACTGAAGGTGCGAAGGATCTGTCAGGGAAGGGTGCTTGGATTATTTTACAGTAGTCAAGAGTAGGAAATTCTACATCAGCCATGAGCCAAACAGCTCTAACTCCAGAAGAATAAAGCAACTGGGTAGGGATCTTGACACCTTCAACTTAGGGACTTTGAGATACTGGATCCCTAACAAAGGTTAGGGCATTCAGTTCAGCTGATAAGACACCTGGACCCAACAGCCTGATCTAGATGGAACCTTAAATTTGAGTCCTATGAAGTTTATAGAACTATGTGGGGTAGGCTCTTCCCCTTTGCAGTAGGGATTTTTACACTTCATCAAGGCTGCAAAGTGGTGGTAGCCTCCCTTTAATCAAAACGAGGGTGAGAGGCCAGGTGTGGTGGCTCAAGCCTGTAATCCCAGCACTTTGGGAAGCCGAGACAGGTGGATCACCTGAGGTTAGGAGTTCAAGACCAGCCTGGCCAACCCCATCACTAATAAAAATATAAAAATTAGCTGGGCATAGTGGTGGGTGCCTGCAATCCCAGCTACTTGGGAGGCTGAGGGAGGAAAATGGCTTGAACCCGTAAGGCGGAGGTTGCAGTGAGCTGAGATAGCACCATTGCACTCTAGCCTGGGCTACAAGTGCAAAACTCCGTTTCCGAAAAAAGAAAAAAAGAAGGGGGTCTGGAGTTTACAAAGACTCTCCTTCCAGATCTAGTCATATAAAAACAGCAAATGATTTAAGGGTAGTTTATGTGTTATGAACACTTGAAATCTGAAAACACTTTCTTCTACTCTGCATGGATATTTGGAAGAGTGAAACAATTCCTAAGAAAGAAACTGAAACATTCGCACTAGAGTATGACTTAACGACAGATAATATTTCTCACAGCTAATTGAAAGTTCAGCACTAGAAAAATAAGAGTTTTTATTTTTCTGGATTTTTTTTTTTTTTGGTGGGGGAACTAATGAGGATAATTTTACAGCAAATACTCTATAGGATGATCTGGTGAAGGGGAGCTTTCAAAAAATGAAGAGTGGGCACAAGAGTAGCCTCAGATCCCAGGAAACAGAGCCCTCCTAGAGATCAGAGGGAAAGAGTACCTTCCACCACAAGTTGCTAATACTTGACCCAGTTCTCAGCGTGTTTCTCCCAATATCAAACAGTTGTTAAGAGAGCCACATTCTGTCACCAGGCTGCGGGTTGTGCCTCCTTCTGTCACCTCTAGTGCTCACTTATAAGCAGCTCTCTTTCCCTTCCACCTAATGTACTATGCTGGCTCCAGAAGGCTGAAGGACTGAAGCAGTTTTGTTCATTAGATGTCTAAGTACATCTTAACTAAGTACATGTAATTTTGGCGTGCTATACATTTCCCAGGTTCTATCTTACACATCATGATGTCACTTTCTTCATATAATATAAAAACATCGTCTTTGGAGTACAACTGACCAGAGTTCAAATAAATATTAACTCTGCCACTTGTTAACCTCTTTAAAAGCTACAGTGAGGGTTAAATGAGATTCTGCATAAAAACCACCTGCCATATAGTACTTGTTCAGTAGGTGACAGAGGTTATGAAGCCGGAAGAGGAAGTCTAGTACTTTTATCACAGTTTTAGAAAAGGATTCTGCATTCTCGAAAGGTTCAAAACTGCTCTAGGTCAGGAGCAGTGGCTCACACCTGTAATCCCAGAATTTTGGGAGGCCGAGGCGGGAGGACCACCTGAAGTCAGGAGTTCCAGATCAGCCTGGCCAACATGGTGAAACCCCAACTCTACTAAAAGCACAAAAATTAGCCGTCCATGGTGGTGGTCACCTGTAATCCCAGCTACTCGGGAGGCTGAGGCTGGAGAAGCGTTTGAACCCGGGAGGCAGAGGTTGCAATGAGCATAACTGCACTCCAGCCTGGTGACAAAGACTCTGCCTCAAAAAAAAAAAGAAAATACTATTCATCATTTTCCAGGGCAATTCTCTCCAAAATAGTATTATTTAAAACCTTTCATAAAATAAATAGAGTCATCCTACTATTTCCATTTCGGAAACTATTTCAACTGAATTCGTTTCCTCAAATTTCCAACCATTCTGCCTGGAAGATTCTAACAGGAGTTCCCCAGACAGGGAAAGACAAAGATATATGTTGACAAAAATGAATATATAACTAAAAACCACCCCTTTCTTTTCTCAAGGCAACAAGATGGTAAATGTTATCCCTTTCCATTTCACCCAATCTGAATTTCTCTTTTGAGTTACTCTTTATGAATGACTGCATGGGCACTCAATAGCTCCATTCAGGATTTTTCCCAAGAAAGCTTCCAGGAAAACAGAAAAACAACGAATGTTAGCTCCCTAAAACAATAACAAGATGGAGACAAACACTGGATTCTGTTTTTCTACGTTCAAAACAAAAAATCAGTACACAAAATCAGAAATACACCCAGAGCCTCAGACAAAACCCATAAACCTTCCTAAGAAATCTTGCTTAATTCTCACTTCTTGCTACCCATTTATCAAGTCTTGGGAAATGCTCAAACACGGGTCTCAGCCTCGTCTGTTCAGTGATTCAAACCTGCCACTGCTAATGCATTCAGGACCCCAGATCTGAGACTGTTTTGTGAACAGAAATATATAGAAGCAGCAGACATGGGTTATGTCAAAATTAACCTTGTCCCTCAAACAAAATGACAAACCACTACTAGCCTCACTCTCGATGGAGGGTGAGCAGTAATGAGCGAAAGGCCAGGACGCCAGGTTTATCATTAACACTCATCAGCCCAAGCCCAAGGTTTAGCGTCTGCAACTCTACCGCCGGGGAGCCGCGCGGGGCGGACGAAGGGATGAATGAGGCGGGCAAACGGGGCACCAGGCAGGCCCGGGAAAGGTGGGGCCACACTGCCCGGTCCCCACCGCTCGGCACCGCCCCCAGCCCCGCCCCCAGCCACCCAGGCTCAGCGGCAGCGCTGCAGTCCCCGCGCGATGGCAGCGCGCGCCCGGGACCCCTTCCCGCCGCCGCCTCCCCCAGGCTGCGCGACACCCAGCACTTACCTGCTTTGCAAACCGGGGCGCTGGGGCTCCTCTTCTCCGGCGAACTTCGGCTCTGCTCCGGAGACCTCCTCCGATGCCGGACGCGGGCTGGGGGTGGGGCCGCGCTCACCTCGCTGGTCCACAGGTGGGTGGGCGACGAGCTGGGCGACGACACGGTACCAAGCAACGGCGGCGGCGGCGGCGGCCGTGGGGGGCTCCCGCGAGCGCCGGGCGCAGCGCCGCGCGTGGGGCTGGTGCCTCGCGTGGACGTCGCGGACGCGCCCGTCTGCGTGGCCACCGTGGGGCTGGTGCGCGCGGCCACGTTCCCGCCGCCGCGCGTGGGGCTGGTGCTGCGCGAGGCGGTGCGCGGGCCGCCGCCGCTGCCGCCGCCTGCGGGGCCTGAGGCGCCACCACAGCAACCACCGTTGTTGTTGCCGCCGCTGCCGCCGCCGCCGCTCCGCGTGGGGCTGCCATGTTGCTGCTGCTGCTGCTGCTGCTGCTGCTTCAGCTGGAACGGAACCGTCGCCCTCATGGGCTGCAAGCGGCTCCCGGGTCCCCCGGCCGTGGCGACCGCACCACCCCCAAGGGAGCCGGCCGGCGTGGGGGACCCATTGCGCCTCACCCGCTGGGACATGGTCCCCCCCTCCCCGGTGACTGGGCGAGACGGGGGGTTTTGTTGTTGTTGGGCTGCAGGGGTAGGATTCTCGAGGCCGCTGGGCAGGCCCCCGCGACGGGGTGACGAAGCTGGACTCCGAGGTGCGGGGGGCGACTGGGCCGGGGCCCAGACCGGCAGCAACGAGGTGGTGCAGCCGCCGCCGCGGCTCCTCATCAACAATAGTGTCTCCTCGGCTGCCCCCGCCCCCCGCGAGCAACCATTGGTGCAGCGTCAGCCGCGCTCGAGCCGCTCCACGACTCCCATTGGCTGCGAGCAGCTCGGGTCCCGGGCCCCGGAGGCCTTGAGAGCCTGGGTGTGCGCGGAGACGGTCTGCTCTTTAAAGAGAAAGAGACCCGCCCCCCGCGGGGAGGGAGCAGAGGAAACGGGCCGTGTGTGTATGTGTAGTGTGCGCGCGTGTGTGTGTACACGTGAGTGCCCGTGTACGCGCGCGCCTAGACACGCGCGCCTTTCCCTTCCCGCTGTGGGGAGCCCTGGGGACTCAGACTCTGGAAGGTTGACAAAGGGAATGTCCAGACCCGGAGGAGTCCGCAGGGATAATCTGAAGGCTTTTCCGAGTAACTCATTTCCTTACCCCAGTATTCACTGTGTAGTCACATGTACGGGCCTCTCCTTCGGGCTTTTATTCTTAATCTTTTTGTTCTGCCCTAATTCTACCTATGGGTAGGGCTCAAAAGGAGAAGAAATTTAATCTTACTGGCATTTTACACCCATCTTCTTATTTTTTAAAGCTCTAGGAAGAGGCAAATCTCAGAAAGATTAAACTTGCCTGTTAGAATGCGATTTTAGATAGTATCTATAGAGTTCAGTTACCACGTTATTTCTACCCTCCTGTATCTCAAGTAATCAAGACTTTATTTTAATCAGCTGCTTCACTGTTCCCTGATACTTTGGAAATATGGCTGCTACCTTACCAGTTTGTAAAGTGCTATAGTTTACAGATGGCCTTATTTGATTCTTATGATCATTGTTTGAGACAGAACTGGGTCAGCCATCCATATTTTTGTCTAGTGTAGGAAACAAGTCTTTGTTGTGGCAAAGACTCAGGAAGGCAGGCAGTGACACTAGTACTAAAATGACCTAAAGTGCTCATCAAGACAAAAAAAAAATGGTGGACCCAAAACCTGCACTCCCACCTCTCTGGCTATAAATTGCCTACTCATGACGTCTTTTTCCTCTACTGTTTTTATTAGTTGTACATGCTAGACAGATTTCGTCGTGTAAAACTGTGAGAGTGGAGGGCACAGTATGATTCTCTGGACGTGAAATCCTACTGGGTCCCTGTGCGCAGTGGTGGAAGGCTTTTAAAAACCCAGAGAGGAAATTCAAATCCCACGTCCGGCCACTTACTCTGTGACCTTGGGTAGGTCACTAGCCAGTCTCCTTATCTGTAAAATGCAGTTAAACAATACCATGTGCTTCATACTGTTGTTATGATTATTAACTAAGGATTATATAAGAATGTGGTGTGTAGAAGGTGGTCAGCACTTCCACAGTCCCCATGTGATTCAGAGACCACATCTCCCCTTACCATCCCTTCTCGTTTCTCCTCCCCTCTACCCCTCCACAGAGAAAGCATCCAACCCCTTAGGCTAGGAACCTGCCTTAAGTTGGCTGGTGCTCTGGCTAGATCCGACATCACTATCTGCCCCCTACAGCCTGAAGTGAGGACAAAAAGCTTCTCACTGGATAGGACATACAGGAAACTGCCAACGGGATCCATGCAAGAGCAAAGTCTGGTCTGACAACAATGGATAGAGAAGATACGCCTTTAAATAAGGATGTAATCCCAGCACTTTGGGAGGTCAAGGTGGGTCACTTGAGGTCAGGCGTGGCCAACATGGCGAAACTAAAAATACATGGCGTGACCAGCCTGGCCAACATGGCGAAACTAAAAATACAAAATTACTACTATGTAATTTCGCCACTACTAAAGATACAAAACAGGCGTGGTGGCATATGCCTATAATCCCAGCTACTCAGGAGGCTCAGGCACGAGAATCACTTGAAACCTGGGAGTCGAAGGCCACAGTGAACTGAGATTGCTCCACTGCACTGCAGCCTGGGCTCACTACAGCCTCAAACTCCTGGGCTCAGAGGAACCTCCCACTTCAGCCTCCTAAGTAGCTAGGACTACAGGTGCGTGTTACCACACCTGGCTAATTATATATATGTATATATCTATTTGAGACTCTCTCTCAAAAAGTGAATAAATAAGGATGTCATGAAGCCGAATTTTATATTGCACAAAGTAGGAACCTCAGTACATATTTACTGAATTAATCCAAAGGGAGTCCTGCAGCCCTAGTGTTCTTAGCTTCCTGATCAATTGATTTGGATACAGCAAACTAGAGACATCTTTGTTGGTGGCAAGAGGCTTTTAGCCTGCCTAAGCTAAATAACTGATTTCAGCAGATCTTACTAGATTTCATTACATCAACTAGATTTCACTAGATCAAAGAGCTTAAAAATGTCATTGGCTCAGTCATGAGATCTGATGGAGCCATTTCGCCTTTTGCTTCTAGTTATGTTTCCTTCAGAAACTCAGACCTACAGTTCTAGAATATTCCTCTTTTTCATCTTATTTGACAGCTTACCTCACTCATCAGTTTAGGGCTTAAATTTAAACACATGAGAGCACTTCAATTAAAGCAGGTAATTAACCATTTCAGCCCCCTTTGTACTAAAGGATATTCGTGAAGTAGGAGGATTGCTTGAGCTGGAAAGGCAAAAGTTGCAGTGAGCTGAGATCATGCCACTGTACTCCAGCTTGGGAGACAGAGTAAGACCCTGTCTCAAAAAAAAATTAGGTTTTTTTTAATAAAAGTATAAAATTATTAAAGAATGCTAAAAAGAAAATAAAAACTTGCTTGGATATATTAAAGCTCTTCAGTCTGTTTTTAAGATTTAATGGCAGTGAATAAAAGCATCATTTACTCCTGCCCTTGACTTCATTATCTGTTGTTCAAGATTCAGAGAAAACAATGCATCAAGGCGATGTATTGGTTTTTAGTTTGCTTGCTTATCTACGAACAGAGTCCTTGTATTTCAAAGATCAACAAAATAAACATCTCTCTCTCTACTTTAACCCTGCTCTTCTTAAGATGTAATTTAAATTTTCCTATTTTCTCACCAAGGTTGAAACATGATTGTATAAAATTGTAGACAAGAGGCCAGGCGTGGTGGCTTACACCTGTAATCCCAGCACTTTGGGAGGCCAAAGCAGATGGATCACTTGAGGTCAGGAGTTTGAGACCAGCCTGACCAACATGGAGAAAACCTGTCTCTACTAAAGATACAAAATTAGTCGGGCATGGTGGCACTTGCCTGTAATCCCAGCTACTCCTACTCAAGAGGCTGAGGCAGGAGAATTGCCTGAACCCGGGAGGTGGAGGTTTCGGTAAGTGGAGATCGTGCCATTGCACTACAGCCTGGGCAACAAGAGTGAAACTCCATCTCAAAAAAAAAAAAAAAATTGTAGACAAGAAGCAACATATTGAAATTGGTTTGTCTGTATTTAAACTTCAAGAAGACAAAATGATAGGCTCATTTGCTCATGTGCTTGCTTAACTACAATGATCCTTCCATGGTAAAGGAAGATGGGTCTTATGAAAAAGTTTGGCCGGGCGCGGTGGCTCAAGCCTGTAATCCCAGCACTTTGGGAGGCCAAGGCGGGTGGATCACGAGGTCAAGAGATCGAGACTATCCTGATCAACATGGTGAAACCCCGTCTCTACTAAAAATACAAAAAAAATTAGCTGGGCATGGTGGCGCGTGCCTGTAATCCCAGCTACTCGGGAGGCTGAGGCAGGTTGTGGTGAGCCGAGATCGCGCCATTGCACTCCAGCCTGGGTAACAAGAGCGAAACTCCGTTTCAAAAAAAAAAAAGAAAGAAAAAGTTTATTGTCCTGTAGTGGTTTCTTTTCTTCCTTTTGTTATTATAGAATTATCCCTATCCTCCCACAAACCTCTAAAATATCATTGAATGGAACATTATACAGCCATCAAAATGGTAACTATGAAATCACAAATTCCTTCTACTTTAAAATTAAAAAACCAAAATTATGCATCCATTGTAATTATAATAATTGTATAAAAGGTATAAGCCTCAAGGTGGGCAGATGTCTTGAGTGTAGGAGTTCAAGACCATGCTGGGCAACATGGCAAAACCCTCTCTCTACAAAAATTTAAAAATTAGCTGCACATGGTGGTGCACACTTGTAATATCAGCTACTCAGGAGGCTGAGATGGGAAGCTCACCTGAACCTGGGTGATCAAGGCTGCAGTGAGCCATGAACACACCACTGCACTCTAGCCTGGGTGACAGAGTGAGACCCTGTCTCAAAAAAGAACGAAAATAGAGCCAGGCACAGTGGTTCACACTTGTAATCCCAACACTTTGGGAGGCTGAGGCAGGAAGATTGTTTGAGCCCAAGAGTTTGAGACCAGCCTGAGTAACATAACAAGATTCCATCTCTATGGAAATTTTTTTAATTAGGGCCAGGCACAATGGCTTATGCCTGTAATCCCAGCAATTTGAGAGATCGAGGCAAATGGATCACTTGAGGCCAGGAGTTTGAGACCAGCCTGGCCAACAAGACAAAAACCTATCTCTACTAAAAATACAAAAATTAACCAAGCATGATGGCACACACCTGTCATCCCAGCTACTCAGGAGGCTGATGCACAAGAATCACTTGAACTCAGAAGGTAGAGGTTGCAGTGAGCTGAGATCACACCACTGCACTTCAGCCTGGGCAACAGAGTGAGACTCTGGGTCATAAAAAAAAATTGTTTTTAATTAGCCAGATAACACACACCTGTAGTCCTAGCTACTCAGGAGGCTGAAGTGAGAGGATCCTCTGAGACCAGGAGTTGGAGGCTATAGTGAGCCATGATTGTACCACTGCACTCCAGCCTGGGTGACAGCGTCCAAAAACAAAAAAAGAGAGGTTTTTTTCCCCAAGAAATGTTGATACATGATTTCCTAATAAAAAGAATTATAAAAACTTGGAACTACTGAGTGATATTCTGTACTTAAAATCTGACTGCTACTTCACTGAAATTTGTCTTAGACCAAATGTGTGTCCATAGCACTACACATTTCTGGGTGTCCTTCTTACCTCTCTAACTGTGCCTTGGTCACTTTTGCTGGCTTCTTCTCAATCTGACCCTTAAAATGTAAGAGTCCTGGCTAGGCACGGTGGCTCACGCCTATAATCCCAATACTTTGGGAGGCCAAGCAGGAGTTCAAGACCAGCCTGACCAACACGGAGAAACCTTGTCTCTACTAAAAATACAAAATTAGCTGGGCGTGGTGGCAGATGCCTGTAATCCCAGCTACTGGGAAGGCTGAGGCACAAGAATCGCTTGAACCTGGGAGGCGGAGTGAGCCAAGATGGTGCCACTGCACTCCCGCCTGGCGAAACAGCAAGACTCTGTCTCAAAAAAAAAAAAGAGTCCTGGAGGGCACGGTGGCTCACGCCTGTAATCCTAACACTTTGGGGGGCCGAGGTGGGCAGATCACAAGTTTAGGAGATCAAGACCATCCTGGCTAACACAGTGAAACCCCATCTCTATAAAAATACAAAAAATTAGCCGGGCATGGTGGCATGCACCTGTAATCCCAGCTACTCAGGAGGCTGAGCCCTGAGGACCCCATCTAAGCCTCTCACTCCCTAGACTGGTAACTGTATTTGTGCCCAGAATTCCACTGACTGTCACACTGCCATCTCTTCAAGTGCCTGCTTGGCCTCTCATCTCCTATATCTCACAGGTACCACAAGCCTTGCCCACAAGTAAATTCATCATCTCTTCACCACCAACAACCGACTTTTCTCGCAGTCTTCCCTATCTCAGTCAGTGGTACCACCATCTGCTAAATAGTCTAAATCAAAACCCTAGAAGTCCTCTTGGCTCTCCCCCTTCCTTGGGGTAAGGCCAGTGAATCGCTGTATCTTAACTATACCTGTTCCTAAATCTCCCATGAATCTACTACTATTCTCCAGGCCTACCATCCCTTCTAGCCAAGCCTCTATCTTCTCTGGCCTGCACTCTTAGCCAGTCTCCCTAGGTCATCTCTGCCCCACCCTACTTCTCCAAGCTTCCCATTCCCCACATATCTATAGTGGTCTCTTAAAAGCACAAACGTAATCACCTCACTACATGGCCTAAAGCTTCCTCTCTTAGAACCAGTCTCCCAGTCCTGAGGCTTATCATAACTTCCATGGCCCCACCTCAGACCTCTTTTCCTCCCTAGGCTCCCACTGAACTGCTGTTCTTTCATTTCCCCCCAAAATGCAATACTCTCTTCCTGTCCTTCATGCATGCTAGTTTTTCTCCTTGGAAAACACCTTACTCTTGTCACCTGGCCAACTTCTACTCAGTTGTGAGATCAAGGAGGCCTGTGTTGTCATACCCGCCCCTGCCCCACACTTAAATTAGTTTCCTGGGTTTACAGTAACATCATTCTTCCCTGTTATAGACATCATAACATGATTATTTGTTCAGTGTCTGTATTTCCTTCTCAGTGTTAACCTTCACAAGAGCTTATTTATTCACTCAACAAATATTCATTGACTGCCTTCTATGTGCAGAGCTCTGTGATGGCTTTACAGTAATGAGCAAACCCATAAGCTCCTTGTCCTCATGGACTTTACATCTGCTGAAGACACTGAGCAAGTAAATGAAACATGCATGGGTGTGCACACATATAACTACACATGTAAATAAATGACCACTTGGCCGGGTGCAGTGGCTCACGCCTATAATCCCAGCACTTTGGGAAGCTGAGGTGGGCAGATCATGAGGTCTGAAGTTCGAGTCCAGCCTGACCAACATGGTGAAACCCCGTTTCTACCAAAAATACAAAAATTAGCCGAGGGTGGTAGCCTGCACCTGTAGTCTCAGCTACTTGGGAGGCTGAGACAGGAGAATCACTTGAACCCGGGAGGCGTAGGTTGCAGTGAGCCAAGAGGGTGCAACTGTACTCCAGCCTGGGCAACAGAGCAAGACTCCATCTCAAAAATAAAGAGATAGATAGATAGATAAATGACCACTTGCAAAATTCTGTAAAACACACACACACACACACACACACACAGAGTGCCATCAAAAAGAACAATAGTAGAGATCTAGCTAAGCTAGGTGAAAAGTCCTTCCTGAAGTTAAGATGAGACCCAAAAGATAAGAATGAGTTGGCCAAGCACGGTGGCTCATGACTGTAATCACAACACTTTGGGAAGCTGAGGCGGGTGAGTCAACTGAGGTCAGGAGTTTGAGACCAGTCTGACCAAAACAGTGAAACCCTGTCTCTACTAAAAATACAAAAATTAGCCAGGAGTGGTGGCAGACACCTGTAGTCCCAGCTACTCAGGAGGCAGGAAAATTGCTTGAACCCGGGAGGCAGAGGTTGCAGTGAGCCGAGATTGTGCCACTGCACTCCAGCATGGGCAACAGAGTGAGACTCCATGTCAAAAAATAAAAAAGAGAGAGAGAGAGAGAATGAGCCATCATGGGCCATCATGGAAAGAACATTTTAAACAGAACATAGCTGCATAGATTCATAGACTTTTAGACCCTTGTAAGAGATTCAGATTTTATTCTAAGCACAATAATGTATTTTGAGTAGAGTTGAGCCCACTCATTGCCTCCATTAGCACACTGTCTCACTCAAAGGAACAGCAGAAGCCAGTTAAAGTAGAAAGGAAAGGCTAGCTAATATTTACTGAAATCTATGAAATAAGCATGATATTTTATACATGATAAAAGGTTATCAAAGGGGAATTTCTTTGCATGAGTCTCAATAGACATGATTTTAAAAACCCTTGATCTTTGTCTCCAAGTTCTACTCATCACAACACAGCAACATCGTCTAATTTCTCATCTCTCTAAAAATAGGCCAGATCTGGACCTGGCTCTTCTTTCTTTGGCCTCATTCTCTCACCTCCTAGGCTCCATGCTTGCTGCTTGAATAACTCCTTGCCTTTGCTAAACTAAAGTATATCAGTCTGTTCTTTCTGACCTCACCATTTCTGCATCTCTAATTAATTTATCCTGAGTAGCACAACAGAAGCTCCAGAACCCAGAATAAGAATCTTCTCAGGAAGGCTTGGGAATGAAAGAATACTTGTATTTTCAGTTTTGTTTATTTGTTTGTGTTTGTTATTGCTGCTGCTGCTGTTGCTGTTGCTTTCGCGCTGGGAATCCACTCTGGTTACTGTATGGAGAATGGCTTGTAGGAGAGCAGGAAGTAAGGAAAATCGTGAGGAGTCCATTGCAAAGAAGTCTGAGCAAGGTTGATTTCAGAGACAGAAAAAGTGGATGGATTCAAGACCTACCTTCTAGATGGAGTTAATTTGTCTTACAGGTGATGGGAGGGATGGGAGGTCTCTCGGGGAAGTCCCCCATATTTCTGGCTTGAACATCTTGGTAGATAGTGGTGTGTTTATAGAGAAAGAGAAGAGTGGAGGGAGGAACAGCCATGGTATTGAACTCAGTTTAGGTTTGGACATACTAGGTTTGATTTCTAGTAAATTATTTAAAATATATGTTGGGGCTAGATGCTGGTAATCCCAGCACTTTGGGAAGCTGAGATGGGTGGGTCACTTTTGGTCAGGGGTTTGAGACCAGCCTGACCAACATGGCAAAACCCCCATCTCTACTACAAATATGAAAATTAGCTGGGTGCCATGGAGGGTGCCTGTAATCCCAGCTACTTGAGAGGATGAGGCAGGAGAATCACTTGAACCTGGGAGACGGAGGTTGCAGTGAAGCAAGATCATGCCATTGCACTCCATCCAGCCTAGGTGACAGAGCAAGACTCCATCTCAAAATAAATAAATAAATAAAATATATGTTGGATATATAAGACTCGGTTTCAGAGAAGTCAGACCATGAGGTTTCAGCACACAGATGTTACTTGCACTTGTGTGAGCACATGAGGCTACCTGGGGATTTACCATTACTTTTCTGCCTTACCACAGTGCCTGGTACACACTAAGTGCTAAAAAAAAATGACAATTTAAGATCCTGTCTGTCTTGTTTACCCTTGTATCTTTATGCCTACCAGAGGCTGGCATACGGCAGAAACTCAATAATATCCTGCTAATGGAATGAATGATTTAGCAACTATTCCATTCACAGCAGGAAAAATAAAATAAAACAAAAAGAAAAATAAAAAACCAACTAATTTCAAACCCATGATTTTAGACTCCAGAGTCAATTTGATTTCACCATAGGATGGTACTCTTATCCAGCAGATTGTCTCAAAAATCTAACAAAAAAGGCAAGCATATGGTATCTTCATGATATAAATGAGGACACTAAAGACATTAAATGGCTTCCTAAAATTAGAACATGGGTCCTTCAACTTATATTCCAACATCCTTTCACTACAGTAGGTTAGTGACTTTCTTTTTTTTTTCTTTCCAAGAGACTCTTGAGACAGGGTCTCACTCCGTTGCCCAGGCTGGAGTACAGTGGTGTGACCACGGCTCACTGCAGTCTTGAACTCCAGACTCAGGTGATTTTACCACCTCAGCCTCTTAAGTAGCTGGGACTACAGATGCATGCCATCATGCCCAGCTACTTTTTGTATTTTTAGTAGAGATAGGGTTTCTCCATGTTGCCAAGGCTGGTCTTGAATTCCTGGGCTCAAACGATCCATCCCCCTTGGCCTCCCAAAGTGCTAAGATTACAGGCATGAGCCATCATGCCCAGTCAGGATGACATTCAACAGACCAGCAGCTGTATCTAACTAACATGCTGGGAAGAAGAAGGAGAACCAAAGAAATTATGTTTTGAAATGGTGAATATTACCACTTAAAACCATCTACTTTTCTGCCATACTTCAATATTCTGCCAAGATTTGACTTAAGGCCGGGGCACGGTGGCTCCTGTAATCCCAGCACTTTGGGAGGCTGAGGCGAGTAGATCACGAGGTCAGGAGAGCGAGACCATCCTGACCAACATGGTGAAACCCCATCTCTACTAAAATACAAAAAATTAGCCAGGTGTGTTGCTACCCACCTGTAGTCCCAGCTACCCGGGAGGCTGAGGCAGGAGAATTGCTTGAATCTGGGAGGCAGAAGTGGCAGTAAGCTGAGATGGCACAACTGCATTCTAGCTTGGGCGACAGAGCAAGACTCTGTCTCAAAAAAAAGAAAAGCACAGTATTGTGCTTTTGGTCAGGAGTTTGAGACCAGCCTGACCAACATGGCAAAACCCCCAGCTCCCTCCTCTTTTGGTTCATTGACATTGTACTTTCAGATAAATGGTTTCCACTATACCAGCAATTTTGTATCCTTTCAGAAACTCTTCAATCTATGTATTAAAATGTATGCTCATTGAGGCTGGGAACGGTGGCTCACATCTGTAATCCCAGCACTTGGGGAAACTGAGGCAGGCAGATCACTTGAGGCCAGGAGTTCAGGACCAGCCTGGCCAACATGGTGAAACCTTGTCTTGCCACTGAAAATACAAAAATTAGCTGGGCATGGTGGTGCACACCTGTAATCCCAGCTACTCAGGAGGCTGAGGCACAAGAATCACTTGAACCTGGGATGGGGAGTTCTCAGTGAGCCAAGATTACACCACTGCACTCCAGCCTGGCAAAAGAGCGAGATTCTGCCTCGAAAAAAGTATGCTAATTAAACAAAAACATGATCTAGAACAGTGTATACTACCAATAGCCTTTGCTTTTTAAAGACTTTAGTTATATGAGTAGTTGTATGCACATGCATAGACTATCTCTGGAGGTTCTCCCGAGAAACTGGCCTCTGTAAAGGGGAACTGGGAGGGGTAGAGAGAGGAAGAACATGTCATTTTGTATACATTCTCTTTGTACTATTTGCAGTTTTAAAAGCAATGTTTATGTATTCATTTTAGCACCTGAAGAAAGATCTAATGTTAAAAAAAAAAGTAATATCAGACAACAAGGTTATTTTGGTGAGCACTACAATTTGAAATTAGGGTTTATAAATTATAGTTTCAGCATCCAAAATATTTCTGTATTTTGTTTGGATTGAGCAATATTGAGAAAATCCTGATTAATACAGAGAAGTAATTGCAAATGGTAACAATGTTCTTTTTTTTTTTTTTTTAGATGGAGTCTCAGTCTGTTGCCCAGGCTGGAGTGCAGTGGCACAATCTCGGCTCACTGCAGCCTCCACCTCTGGGTTCTCCTGCCTCAGCCTCTTGAGTAGCTGGGACTATAGGTGCCCACCATCACACCTGGTTAACTCTTTTATTTTTAGTAGAGATAGGGTTTCACCATATTGGCCAGGCTGATCTCAAACTCCTGACCTTGGGATCTGCCCACCTGGGCCTCCCAAAATGCTAGGATCATAGGCGTGAGCCACCATGCCTGGCCAACAGTGTTCTTTTAATTGCTCTGCAACTAGGCAGACTCAGACTTAAAATAGGAGCAATGGAAAATACTTATTGGAAAAAAAAATAAAGAGATCAAATGGAGATATAGATGCTATGAGAATGGCAGAATATCAATAATGTTGAAGCAGGGTGGCAAGTATAGGGTACTTCCTTATTCTATTGTTACTTTTTATCTAAAAATACAAAATTAGCCAGGCGTGGTGGCACATGCCTGTAATCCCAGCTAGTTGGGAGGCTGAGGCAGGAGAATTGCTTGAACCTGGGAGGCAGAGGTTCCAGTGAGCCAAGATCATACCATTGCACCCCAGCCTGGGCAACAAGAATGAAATTCCATCTATATTAAAAAAAAAAAACAATGTAGCTGGCCAGTTAGCTCAGTTGGTTAGAGTGTGGTACTAATAAAAAGACCAATGAAAAGCTACAACCTTATTACATGGGCCGGCCATGGTTCTCACAGCTACAATCCCAGCACTTTGGGAGGCTGAGGTGGGTGGATCACTTGAGGACAGGAGTTCAAGACCAGCCTGGCCAACATGGTGAAACCCCATCTCTTCTAAAAATACAAAAATTAGCCAGGCGTGGTGGTGCACACATTTAATCCCAGCTATTTGGAAAGCTGAGGCAGGAAAATTGCTTGGACCCAGGAGGTGGCAGTGAGCTAAGATCACTCCACTGCACTCCAAACTGGGTAACAGAGTAAGTGAGACTCTATCTTGAAAAAATAAATAAATAAAATAAAATTTATTATATTAATTAATTGATTTTTATTATAGGTTTTTAAATATTTAAAAGGCATGGTTGCTTGGGCCTGTAATCTCAGCACTTTGGGAGGTCAAGGCAAGAGGATCACTGGAGCTCAGGAGGTGGAGACCACCCTGGGCAACACAGCGAAACCTCATCTCTACAAAAAATCAAGAAATTAGCCAGGCAGGTTGGTGCACACCTGTAGTCCCAGCTACTCAGGAGGCTGAAGCAAGAGGATTCTTTGAGCCCAGGAGACAGAGGCTGTAAGAGCCGTGATCATACCACTGCACTCCAGCCTGGGAGACAGAGTCTTGCTCTGTCTCCAAAAAAACAAAATATGTTTTGAAAATGAAATTCAGATCAAAACACATACTGTACTCCTGAAACACAGAGCACTTTAAAAACTGTTCCACTGTAATGTGATAAAATTAAAGGAAGAAAATGTATTTTATTAATCTGTCTCTCTAATACCCAACACAATAGTTTGATAAATAGTTCGATGAATGAATATTGTTAACTGAAGCTATGGAAAAATTGATTTATAAGCCCAAAGTAATCTTATTAGAAATCCATCTGTGTTGATTTTTTCTGAATACACAAAGTTCACTCTCATTATAAACAATTCAACATAAAAATTATTAAATTAGAAAATAAAATTCCACAATTCCACCAACTTTTCATTTTTCTATGCATCAAGTAATATGTATTTCTAAGACTTGATTTTGCTTAAAAAGACAGGATCACATTATGGATATAATTTTGAAACCCGTATTTTTTTCCCTTAAACATATATCTAGGACATTTTTTGACTCAGTATACATCTAGAGTCTATCTCATTCCTTTTGAAGAATACATAGTATTCTATCATTTGGCAATACCACAATATAACCAGTCTCCTGCTAGTGGACTCACCATTACATAAAATGGTGTATGATACCTTTACATTTATATCTTTCACTCTTGAGAGAATATTTTAAATTTTAATGTTGTATAAAAGCAATCTAAATACACAGCTTAAACAACCAAATACTATTAGAAGGATGATTTTTTTGTTTTGGTTTGTTTTGGTTTGGTTTGGTTTTGCTCTGTTGCCCAGGCTGGAGTGCAATGGCGCAATCTCAGCTCACTGCAACCTTTGTCTTCTGGGTTCAAGCGACTCTCCTGCCTCAGCCTCCTGAGTAGCTGGGATTACAGGCATGCACCACCATGCCTGGCTAATTTTTGTATTTTTAGTAGAGATGGGGTTTCACCATATAGGTCAGGCTGGTCTCAAACTCCTGAGCTAGTGATCCGCCCACCTCAGTCTCCCAAAGTGCTGGGATTACAGGCATAAGCCACTGCAACCGCCATGAATGATTTTGTAAAGTAGTCATTTGCTTATTTTCATCGCTTTTCCCAAAACCTCAAAAGAATTGTTAAACCTCTCTGAAAGTGATAGTGGTTTGTTTTTTCCCTTAAAGGCATCCTAATGGAAACTTCTTTTCTCCTGCTCTGTCTGAACTAGATTGTGTTCTAGGATTTCTGCATAGCTAGCCTATGATTTCCTGGATTTCCCTACACTTGTCTGTGCATGTATCCCACGTTCCCTCTCCTCAGGGTCTTCCTTTTTTATTTGCTTGTTTATTCCTTTGTTTTATAATTACTTCCTAAGAAAGAGCATATAGAAGGGTTAATACTTTAAAAAAATAACCGGCAGGATTGAAGCTGCTCCTTTGAATTTGCAATTCAACATGAGAAATCACCACAGGGCTGGTAAAAGAGGCCTCCGCCTGTATCTTTAGATTTAATGCTTGCTCAGCCATTTTATCATGCCCCGCCACCCCCCCACCCCCCACCCCCACTCCCCCACCCCCTCCCACCCCCCACCCCTCCACCCCCCGCACCCCCCATCCCCCACCCCGCCAACCTATGTTCATCAATCATTGATTGTTTTCAACTAACCACAAAAATGGTTTTGATAAACACTACCTGCTATTCGGCATGAGCAGGGATAGTAGGCACCGCCTTATGCCTCCTAATTGGAGCAGAACTAGGCCAACCAGGAACTGTGCTAGGAGATGATCAGAGCTACAATGTTATTGTTACCGCCCATGCATTCGTTATAATCTTCTTTATGGTGATACCAATCCTAATTGGAGTTTTGGCAACCCGCTAGTCCCTCTGATAATTGGTGCACCGGATACCGCATCCGCCGAGAAAAATAATATGAGCTTCTGACTTCGCCCACCCTCACCCCCCTCCCCGCGTCTTTTCTACTCCTACTTGCATCCTCAATAGTAGAAGCCGGCACTGGAACCGGCTGGACAGTTTATCCCCCTTTAGCAGGAAACCTAGCACATGCAGGAGCCTCTGTGGACCTGACCATCTTCTCCTTCCACTTGACAGGTGTCTCTTCTATTTTTTAGGGGCCATTAACTTTATTACCACAATTTTTAACATAAAAAATTGTGGTAATAAAGCTCTATCCCATACCAAACGCCCCTTTTCATCTGATCTGTCCTCTTTATGGCAGCCCTTCTACTCCTTTCCCTCCCAGTCCTAGCCGCCGGCATTACTCATACTGTTAACTGACCATAACCTCAACACTACTTTCTTTGACCCTGCTGGCGGGGGTGACCCTATATTGTACAAGCATTTATTCTGATACAAAATTACCTTCCATTCCTACCATATAACCAAATATATTTTAATTTTTGTCCTCCTCCTTCTAATAACTTTAGAACTATTTTCGCCTGATCTCCTGGGTGACCCAGATAACTAGGCTTTAGCCAACCCCCTCAACACCCACCCCACATATAGCCCGAGTGGTACTTTTTGTTCGCCTATGAAATCTTATGATCCAAATGACATGGTTCTCTAATAATTGTATGAGCTGAATCAACATGGTTATCCACAGCCTACTCATCAGCCTACTATTTTTTATCCAATTCTATGATAAATAAGGTTGTTGGATCAGGTGGTTAATAGCTCTTAGGTAGTATTATTACAGTGAACCTGAGGTATTTTGAGTATAAACAAGTGCTACAAGAAGAGGAAGGGATCCTACTTATGTGTAAAATAAAAGGCGTGCGCTTGCATTAAGGCGTTCTGGTTGGTTGCCTCAGTGGCTGATGATAATTAGGGTAGGACATAGCGTGGCTTCAAAGAGGATATAAAATATAGTTAGTTCTGTGGCTGTGAATGTCATTTTTAAAAGTCTGTAGGGAGATCAACATAGAAAAATAGAGTTTTTTGTGGGAGGGATTCATTGGGCAGGTGATATTGGCTTGCTAGAATTACAAGAGGAAGTTGGCTGTTAAGATTAGAAGGGGTGATGTGAGTGGGTCAGAAGAGAAAATTAATGAGAAATTGAATGAGTTATCATTGAATTGGTTTAAAAATAGTAGGCTGGTCCTGGCATGGTGACTCACACCTGTAATCCCAGCACTTTGGGAGGCCAAGGTGGGCGGATCACGAGGTCAGGAGTTTGAGACCACTCTGGCCAGCATGGTGAAACCCTGTCTCTACTAAAAATACAAAAAAATTATCCAGGCACGGCAGTTTGTGCCTGTAGTCCCAGCTACTTGGGAGGCTGAGGAGAATTGCTTGAACCTGGCAGGCAGAGGTTGCAGTGAACCGAAATTGTGCCATTGCACTCCATGGGTAGTAAAAGAAGTGAATAGGTTTTCACTCGTTTTAATTCTCAGGGGGCTTTATGTTTTTGCATTTTGATTGTTTTTGGTGTAGGGGTGTATAATAAATGAAATCTGCTAATTTTAACTGAGTAATGGAGAATAAGTTGTGATTATTGACAGGATGACAATGGATCATGTGGAAGTATCTAGCTGAGGCATTCACTGCACAGAGAGAGATCCCCTCAGTCTTTAACTTAAAAGGTTAACATTAGACAGCTTTCCAGTGATCTTACAGTGCAAACGTGGATCAGGTTTTGAAGCATTTTAAGAGGGTTAATTTCAGGACAATAGGTATAAAAAAGTGGTTAGACCCACAAATTTCTGAGCACCATCCATAGTAAAGGCCTGGTTGTGTAGCAGTTAAGGTAGTTTGATTTAAGCGTCAGGGGACTGCATCTGTTTTGAGGCCTAATGAGGAGATAGTTCATGAGTGCAGGATGTCTTCGGATGAGATAAATATATGGATAGGGATCTCTATTGGGAGAATTGTTCAGTTATCAACTTCGAGGAGTCTTGGCTTTAAAAGTCTGCTGTTGGAATCATGTAAGAATCGAAGCCTAACTCTTCATAGTCTCTATATTCAAAGCTTCAGTATCATTGGTGGCCAATTGCTTTGACAGTAAGAGGATTGTTAACCTCATCTGTTATGTACAGAATACGTAGGGATGAAAGGGCAATTAAAAATAAAATTATGGCAGGTAATATAGTTCACACAGCTTTGATTTCTTGAGCATCTATGGTGCTAGTATGAGTTAATTCTGTTGTGAGTATTAGGGAAATAATGTATAGGACTAGGGAACTAATTAGGAAAATAATTACAAGGGCGTGGTCATGGACCGGGCACAGTGGCCCACGCCTGTAATCCCAGAACTTTGGGAGGCTGAAGTGGGCAGATCAGGCGATCAGGAGATCAAAACCATTCTGGCCAACATGGTGAAACTCTGTCTCTACTAAAAATACAAAAATCAGCTGAGTGTGGTGGTGGCACGCACCTGTAATCCCAGCTACTCAAGGGCTGAGGCAGGAGAATCGCTTGAACCCAGGAGGTTTAAATTGCAGCGAGCCGAGATCATGCCACTGCACTCCAGCCTGGTGACAGAGCAAGACTACATCTAAAAAAAAAAAAATGTGTGGTCATGGAAAGTGAGTAGTTCTTCTATAATAGAGGATGTAGGATTTTGAAGGCCTATTTAAACTGGATGAGCCATTAAGACATATAGGATTTAACCTATAAATTAACCTTGACAAAGTTATGTAATAATTTTACTAATATCTTATCGAGAGAGTCATAGAGGTTATGGAATTGGCTTGAAACCAGTTTCTGGGGGTCTGATTCCTTCCTTTCTCGTTTGGGCTTTCATGTAGGCTGGCTCTTCGAATGTGTTGTAAGGTGGCGGACAGCCATAAAGCCACTCTAAATTAGTAGATGGTTGTTCAATTGTCAGTATTTTTTTATTTTGAAGCAAAGCCTTCTCAGATTATAAAGATTATTATAAAGTTTATTATTATAAAAATTCCCTGGGATGGACACCAGATGTTTTTCAGACTGGAAAATGTTATTGAATTATTATTTGGTAATTTCTTTTCTTTTTTCTCTGTCACCCGGGTTGGAGTGCAATGACGCAATTTTGGCTCACTGCAACCTCTGCCTCCTGGGTTCAAGCAATTCTTCTGCCTCAGCCTCCTGAGTAGCTGGGACTACAGGCTCCTGCCACCAACCCCAGCTATTTTTTGTATTTTTGGTAGAGATGGGGTTTCACCATATTGGCCAGGCTGGTCTCAAACTCCTGACCTCGTGATCCGCCCATTTTGGCTTCCCAAAGTGCTGGGATTACAGGCGTGAACCACCATGCCCAGCCTTGACTATTTTCTTTCCCATACTAGTCTTACCTTACCCTGAGAGAATGACTACAGACTATATGAACTACAGACTCTCACGCAGTCTACCTCCTGGTTAGGTGTGGCCAATATCAGATCAGATCACAGAAATAGAGAGAGGTCAGAATATTTCTTCCCTGCTGTGTCTCTATTGCAGAACCCCATCTCTCAGGCATTAGCTATATCTGTCACCGGAAGGCCCTTCCTCCTTGGCTCTAGTTCTCATTGGACCCCATTTACACGGCCTCCTCCCCTTGCACTTTCAGCCCTGGGAGTGTAGTAGCTTCTCATTGCTGCTGGTCCTTGGACACTATACCACCTTTGTCCTCCCCCAACCCCTTTCTTTTTTTGGGACAGAGTCTCACTCTGTCACCCAGTCTGGAGTGCATTGGGGAATCTCGGCTTCCAACTCCACCTCCCGGATTCAAGCAATTTTCCTGCCTCAGTCTCCCGAGTAGCTGGGACTACAGGTGCCTGCCACCGCACCAGACTAATTTTTGTATTTTTAGTAGAGGAGGGTTTCATCATATTGGCCAGGCTGGTCTCGAACTCCTGACCTTGTGATCCACCCAAAGTTCTGAGATGACAGGCGTGAGCCTCCACACCAGGCCTTGTTTGTCCCCTTAATCCTTGCTGCTCACATTCCTGTAAATAGTCCTTTCATAAAAATCTCTTTATCCGAACCATGTGCCCATGTGCTGAATTAGGTTCTCTCTCTCTCTCTCTCTCTCACTTTAGAGAGTGTCTTGCTCTGTTACCATAGCTCACTGCAGTCTCATCCCTGGGCTTGAGTGATCCTTCTGCCTCAGCCTCCTAAGTAACTGGGTCTACAGATGTGAGCTACCACACCTGGTGAACTTAAAAAAAATTATTTTTAACAGAGACACATCTTGCTATGTTGCTCAGACTGGTCTCGAGCTTCTGGGCTCAAGCAATTCTCCTGCCTCAGCCTCCCAAAGCACTGAGATTACCAGCTGATCCATCACCTTTGTCCTCTATTTTCCATCTATATGTCATCTCTTGAATCTACCTTCAGGGAAATTTCCTTGTCTTCATCTTCCATACTGTCTATGACTTTCTTGTTTCAGCAGTCATATTTTTCATTTCCAAGAGCTTCCATTATTCATTTTCTTTCCAATTTTTTATTGTGGTCAAATATACACAACATAAACTTTACTGTCTTAACTATTTTTAAGTTTACAGTTCAGTGGTATGAATATTGTGCAACCATCACCCATCTTCAGAACTCTTCCTCTTGCAAAATTGAAACTCTTTCTCTATTAAACAGTAATTCCCCACTCCCCACTCCCCCAGCCCTTGGCAACCACCATTCTTTCTCTTTCTCTACCTCATATAAGTGGAATCACATAGTATTTGTCTACCGATAATTCTTTCTTATAATAGCATTCCATTGTTGATGTTTCATAATTTATCTCTCTTCCTGCATTGTCTTTGTTTACCCTAAATTCCATTGTTTTAGTGTCTGATGGAGACATTCCTCGGATGTCAAGTGACTTTCACATAATAGTTGATTATTATCTCTGTATACTCAAATAATACTTGTCCTCTGGTAGATTTCACTTTGGAATCATCAAGCAGGATCCACTTGCCTCATTGTAGGGCTCCCATATGTGCTTTGTTGTGTTGTTGATTTTTTTTCCAAAAGAGAATTTGCTAGTCTTTTGCCTAGCATTCTTGGAGCCAAGTGCAGGAATTAGCCTGAGCACTTCTTTTTTTTTTTTTGAGGCAGAGTTTTGCTCCTGTTACCCAGGCTGGAGTGCAATGGTGCGATCTCAGCTGACCGCAACCACCACCTCCTGGGTTCAGGCAATTCTCCTGCCTCAGCCTCCCGAGTAGCTGGGATTACAGGCGTGTGCCACCATGCCCAGCTAATTTTTTGTATTTTTAGTAGAGACGAGGTTTCACCATGTTTACCAGGATGGTCTCGATCTTTTGATCTCGTGATCCATCCGCCTCGGCCTCCCAAAGTGCTGGGATTATAGGTGTGAGCCACCGTGCCCGGTCCTTAGCCTGAGCACTTCAAGTTCAGAGTAGACTTTCATTTAATGGGAATATTTGTCTGGAATAAATTCCTTGAAGTAAATTTGTGGTACCCAAGAGTATGTATTTTAAAATTTAATGGATTCCAATGCAATTTTGGAAGCAACCAAAGAAAAAAGTTTGTTTTTTGTTGTGTTCCTTTTAGAGACGGGGTCTTGCTCTCAGGCTGGAGTGCAGTGGTGTGACCGTGGCTCACTGCAGCCTCAACCTCTGAGCTCAAGAAATCCTCCCACCTCCGTTTTCCAAGTAGCTGGGACCACAGGCACATACAACCATTCTCACATAAGTTTTGTGGGTTTTTTGTAGAGATGGGGCCTTGTTTTGTTGCCCAGGCTAATCTCGAACTCCTGCGCTCAGGCCGTTCTCCCACCCTGGCATCCCAAAGTGGTGGGATTACAGGTGTAAGCCACCATGCTCAGCCCAAAGAAAACTGTTTAATATAGTTAAAAACAACAACAACAACAACAAGAAACACATTTTGTAAGCTTCCTATGTCAGCGGAATTTAATAAAGTGCTTTCCTTATGGAATTAATGTTCCAAGAGGTAAAAGAGACTGAAATAAATTCTGCTTTTCCATGGGTCCTGCTTGGCTTCAGAATCAGTGCTAACACAGGCTATTTGAAAGACTAAACTCTCATCTTTCTAGAAAACCAAATTAGATTACTTTAAGAAGCCATTTGATTGGCATTACGGGAGAGGCAAAAAATGGCAACCTATGAAGAGGTTCTTGGTCTTATCTATCTATAAGGATTGAAGAAAGTAGCAGCTAAAAAAAAGTTGTTTACACCTTATGATCTTTGGTAACCGATATTTAAGTTTATGACAACTATTTGCAGAAAATCTCAGGGTGATGATTGTCCCATAGGTTGCCTACCTCTTTCTGGATTATAACTAGTTCCTTGCCCTAACCATTCTCATAATTTATATGCCACAGAACATGAAGATTAGTGATTTCCAGAGTCCCTAAATTCTATCCAGGTCATAACTGACTTGTAGGCTCTAGCTCTACGCTAACCTAAGTAGGTTTTTCTGTTTTAAAAGTGCTGATTATCTTACCCCATAAGGTTGCTCCAAATTTTGTCCTAACTCACTACATAGCAGATAGTAAGACATTCTTTATAAACTCCACTCCAGAGAGGCCAAGCATCAGCCAGAAATAGACATTTCTCTTCCAAGATGATTGCAAGGAAGTCTTTAACTTCTCAGTCTCTATGGTGACAGCTTGATGGAGATGGTTGAGGACTAGTACATGAAATATGCCTTGCCCTTTCAAATTCTGTAACAACCGCTCAACATGAGCTCACAGACACCAGTCGTTGCTGGGTAATAGCAATCACTTTACCACTGCTGAACTGGAGCTGGGATTTCTTAACAGTGAGGAAGCTAAAGAGAGAAAAATACATCCAAATGACATGGTATCTAATTCATTCCCTTTCTCCTGTCCTTTTACTTTAAAGATATAGTTGAATTTTGTTTGAAGAAATGCAGTTAAATGCTGCATATTGGCAAATGCACAGCCCAAACATTGGCGTATAGTCAGCAAAATTTGAGCTTCTACTATTTGCCAAATACTGTGTTCTTTACAGATATTCTACTGCTGTCAATAAGTATTTGTGAGCTAATGGTTTTAAGAGCACTAATGTCATCAATGATTACTGCTATCTTTTCTCAATATCACTTAGCCATGCCCAGAATACAGAATGAATTCAAAGGGCGGAGTGCCATGTCACTACTTTCTGTCACACACAGTGGGGTGTAGCTTTGCCCCCACTTATGTAGTCCTTGATTAATTGAGAAAATTAACTGAGCCATGGTACCCAGCAGAATGACTTAGGCAGCTAACATATGAAAAATCATAACCACTTACCCCTCCCATGTAGTGAAAAGATACTTGACTCCTCCTATGTAGTGAAAACATAGGCCTGCCCAGACTTGGTATTTAGAAAACTAAAATAAGACTCTTTGTTTGACTCAGCTCCTAAGTAGTCATTACATATGGGGCACAAAGACCTCTTCTTGAAGATCTCTCTACGAAAAAAGACCTGTAGTGGACTAGTGGCTCCCTGACTTAAGAATGATGACAGCCCTCTATACGTTATTGGCTTTTTAAAGCGAAGTCCTTTTAAAATCTCTACTAACTTGATTTTAAGCATGTACTGTTCTGAGGGAGAGTTGCAGCATAGCTGACTTGTCAATATGTGCATGGTCTAGTAATAGTGAGGATGAAAAGAGGAAACCAAAAGGGAAGTTAAATTCATGCACAATATATAAGTTACTAATAAAATGGCAATCCCGCACCCTCTTGCCCACAACCCAAGAGGGCCTACACTAACCAGGGCCTTGGTTTCCTTTCCTTTCTCTCCCTTCTGACATGATTTTTCTTCTAGGCTCTATAAGACTGACATTTTGAGTTAACTCTTCTCTTAGAACTTCCCCCAGTTTCTCCTCACTTCCCTCAGTGTAATTTACTGATCCTTAAATCTTCTCTAACTGAAGAGCAGGGGACTTCTGAGTGTAAAATAACCTTAACCCAAACTTCCCCTTCTTATTCTGGCAATTAGAGTTACTATCCTGGCAGGACTTCAGGTTCTTAGAGGATAATAATAATCATTTTATTGATAGTTAACATTAGTTGAGCAATCACTATGTCTTAGGCACTGGGCGGCATACTGTACATACTATATACCACATTTATACCTTTTAGCAACTTCATACACAGTTACTATTATCCCTTCCCCCCCTTTTTTTTTTGACACCAGGTCTTACTCTGTCACCAGACTGAAATGGAATGGCACGATCTCAACTCACTGCAACCTCTGCCTCCTGGGTTCCAGTGATTCTCCTGTCTCAGCCTCCTGAGTAGCTAGGATTACAGGTGTCTACCACCACACCTGGCTAATTTTTGTATTTTTAGTAGAGACGGGATTTCACCATGTTGGTCAGGCTGGTCTCAAACTCCTGACCTTGTGATCCACCTGCCTCAGCCTCCCAAAGTGCTGGGATTACAGACGTAAGCCACCACATCTGGCCTATTATCCCTATTTTTATGGATAAGGAAAAGAAGGGGTAGAATATTAAGTGGATTGTCCAGAAGTGGATAGTAAATGCTAGAGGCAGGACGGAATCCCAGGGAGTCTGAGTCTAGAGGTCATACTCTTAACCACTGCACTAGGGTAGTTTTCTTCCCTTGCTCTTTAACTTCAGAGAGGCAATCTAGTACAACATTAAATGTCTTTGGAGTCACAGTGCCTGGATTCAAGTTTCAGTTCCTCTCTTATTGCTGCACAATCTAGAGCAAGTTATTTAACTTCCCTTCATGATTATAAGTCATCCCACTGGGTGCCATGCTTCTGATTAACTCCATCCAGGTTTCATCATTGCAATTGATTTATAAACATTTCTGGAAATACTATGTATTATGTTAATTTGCACTTGTTTTTATAGTACATATTGTTTCTGTGCATTCTCTATTCTTACAGCAATTTTTTAGTCGTTGCTACCTGAGATCATGGTTTCTCTTCCTTTTCAACTTTTCCTTCATGCTAAGGTCAGTGCTTCATAGATGTTAAGTGACTGATAGCATGAAACAGTCAGTTCAAGAAAGGTCTGTTAGAGGCAAAGTAACACGACGCTGGGCCTTGTGTTACTTTAAGTCCAGGTAACAAATAACGATGCACTCTACAGCTTTGCAGATCAGGGTAATCCTCAGAATAAGTCATGTCTCTGCTTCTGACAGAGCATCCTTTCAATGGCAGCCAGAACACTGATCCCTTGATTCTTCGTCCCTGGGTGTGTAGGCATGTAGACAGAAGAAAGCAAGGGATAGGCTGCCATGACATGTCTACAGGACTTTGCCAAGACAATGCAAAGCCAGTAACCCCCACCCTGAGGAGAGGAGTTAGGTTGCAGTTAACTCCTTGTCATCTGCTATAGCAGAGTCAGCAACCTGGCAGCTTTCCCTTTCTTTACTGAGAGTACACATTCTTCCTTCCAGGCATCTCCTTGGATCCCTGATCCTGAGGACATCCTATGACCTCTCTCCCAATTCCAAAAGAAGCAAAAGAAGATAGGATCCATAGTTGGCATCTAGCTCTGTATGAGTGAGACATAGAGGAGAGGAGGTCTAGAGATTTGCAAGGTAACACTTGGAAAGGGATCCAGCAGAACTGAGTTATAGATCAGTTCTTTAACCATTGTGCCAATTACTTCTTTGGTAGAATGACAGATGGAAAACAATCATTGAAACCATTGAAATGAAAACTAAATCATTCCAATTATACCTAATAGAGCAGAGAAGGCCTGTCAACACTCACACAAAAAGGTAGGGGTGATCAAATTCCATGGGACTTAAGTATGGCTTTTACATGGAAGGTAGAAAAAAAATTAAATCCTTCATAATTCAGAAGGTAGAATCACAGGATTTTAGAGCGAAAAAAATTTTTAACTCATGTAATCTAAGTTTTATATTTTACATATTAGGAAACTGAGGCCCAGGGAGGAAATGTCACTTTCTGGAGGCCACAGGAATGATAACAGAGACAGGTAAGAGCTCAGGTCTCCTGCCTTTCTTTCTTTTTTTTGAGACTGAGTCTTGCTCTTGAGGTTACAGATGTGCACCACCACACTGGGCTAATTTTTGTATTTTAGTAGAGACTGGGTTTCACCACGTTGGCTGGGCTAGTCTCAAACTCTTGACCTTGTGATCCACCCACCTCAGCCTCCAAAAGTGCTGGGATTATAGGTGTGAGCCACCACGCCCAGCTTAGTCTCCTGCCTTTCTAATGCATCCACTGACCAGAAAAAAATGCCTGTATCTGGGAAAGGCTCTCACATTCAACTAAGGCCCAGGAAACTTGAGTAAACCCATAGAAAGATAAAGTTCTCATACCTCCATTCCCTGTGTGCTGGGCCACAACCCAACAGTCCTCATTTTTCTCAAAAGTTTCAGGTTCTCTGATTTGCATGTTGATCTCGTGTTCAAGTGGGCCAAAAAAAAAGCATGCAAAAAGAGAGAGAAAGAAAAAATGTAGTATAAAATAAAGCAGAAGCAACCTTCTTGGTGGCTTAGAGGTGTTTAATAGCAAACTAGGAATCAAGAGGACCTGGATTCTTCTGGCTCTATCTCTGCCACTTTGACAAGTCATTTAACCTCTTAATGCCTCAGTTTTCCTTTCTGCAAAATGAAACGACTCTATAGTAAATGATTTCTAAGGTCTCTTTCATCACTAATATTTTAGAATAATATTAGAACAATATTCAAGCCCCATGACACAAATAGAATTTTATCATATCCCAGATTAGAAAGATATATATAAAATAAGGGTGGTGAGCAAGTAGTTGATTGCAAATTCATTCGGACAAATATTTATGAGGTTTTTTGTTTGTTTGTTTTGAGACAGAGTCTCACTTTTTCACCCAGGCTGCAGTGCAGTGTCACGATCTCAGCTCACTGCAACCTCTTCCTTCTGGGTTCAAGTGATTCTCCTGCCTCAGCCTCCTGAGTAGCTGGGACTATAGGCGTGTGCCACCACGCCTGGCTAATTTTTTGTATTTTTGTAGAGATGAAGTTTCACCATGTTGGCCAAGCTGGTCTCAAACTCCTGACCTCAGGTGATCTGCCTGCCTCGGCCTCCCAAAATGCTGAGGTTACATGTGTGAGCCACTGTGCCCAACAGAACAAATATTTATTAAGGGCCTGCTCTGTTCCAGGCCTAAGACTCTGAAGACAAATAAGACATGGCTCATGCTCTCAAGGAGCTGACAGCCTGGAGAAAGACTTATAATGCCTTATCTAAATACTATCCAGGTCTGACCAAAGATCAAACAAGAGTAAACATGAGTTCTGTTCAGGATGGTATTACCAGAGGCATGCTGGTAGGCAACATCATGATTTCTTTTCACTTCTTACATATCCACCCACTCCAAGTATTACAAGAAGTAAGGGTCACTGCAAGAACCCACCTGAAGAACATTCCTAATTGAGGCTTGCTGGCAGAAATGTGATAGATCAGATATTGCAACATCCATGCTGTTCACCAAGAGTATTATCATTACCTCAAATTTGACCCTGGGTCAGAACAAAATGCCAGGACTCTGGAGTGCATCCTCATTGCTTTGCTCTGAACATGGACAAATCCACCTAAGCATTTATGTTAATTTGGGAAACCAAGGGCAAGAAGTTGCCTATGAAGTATGTGCTATATAATATGAAAAAAAAGAAAAAGAAATGATGAAATACTATCTAATTAAGAGACTTAATTGCAAAAATTCTAATCTGAACACAAACTCTGAACGTTAACTTTGTTTTAATATATCTCACCATTGCCCTCCACCTTCATGTTACTAGCAAACTTCCTGAAAGTCTTCTTCATCCACTAATTCCACTTAACCAGGTAATCTTTATTTTCTGGCTTTTCTAACTTACTTTTCAAACAACTAAGGTTCTCAAAGATTGCCTAACAAACAGCCCACTGACCTGTTCCTTCTACCTCTCTTTGAGATCTATATCACTGCTGTCCATACATTTTTCCTTGAAATTTTGTCTTTATCTCTGTGGAACATTTCAGCACTATCCTAGTTCTCCTCCTGCCTCTTGCTCTTATTCCATTTCGACTGTGTATTCTTTTTTGTTTGAGACAGAGTCCTGCTCTGTCGCCTAGGCTGGAGTGCAGTGGTGTGATCTCAGCTTACTGTAACCTCTACCTCCTGGGTTCAAGTGATTCTCCTGCCTCAGCCTTCTAAGTAGCTGGGACTACAGGCCGGTACCACCACGCTTGGATAATTTTTGTATTTTTAGTAGAGACAGAGTTTCACCATGCTGGCCAGGGTGGTCTCAAACTCCTGACCTCAAGTGATCCACCTGCCTTGGCCTCAAAAAGTGATGGGATTACAGGTGTGAGCCACCACATCCAGCTCCATTTCTACTGTGCATTCTTTGTTGGCTTTCTGTCCCTAAATATGGATCTTGCCCTTGAGCATTTTTTTCAACCCTCACTATACATAGTACCCCCTCCTGGGAATCTCATGATATTCCCAGAGCTTAGACTCTCATTTCTGCAGAGGATTCTCAGTTCTAGAGGCATTCTCAAGACTTGTCAGAGGTGTAGACACGGTACTTAACACCAGATACCCCTTCTATTGTAAGACTAAAATTTCAAGTTCTGCTATTGTTGTATACTACCTACTTATTCAGGTGTAGTGAGGCTAAATCTGTCACCACTCCATGTAACAACCAGGGGAGTGGCTGGATTTCACTTCATTAATAACAGTTTCAGTGGCCATGCTGGTATATTATGCAAAGTGAAAGCTTAGCATGTAGAATCATGTACACAGGTAACCTCTAATTATTTTATTGTATCTTGACATAGATGTTGTCCTTTTATTCAAACACTGCCTGTTTTGTGCATAAATTACCCAAGCTACAGAAGTAGAGGAAGGGCAGGCCTAGAAGAAAATAACTGGAGTGGTAGGCCCAGTCTCTAAAGAAATCACAGACTTCAGGAGAAAAATGCCTGCAGTCAATTCTCTCATAACTGAGACATAAATAGGCACCCTCTGCCTCCAAAGCTAGAAATCACAGAGATCAGGACCCTGAACAGTCACCCTCCTTTCTCTTTGAGAACCCACTCCATTTTAAAATTTTCTCACCAGGTTGGAGAAGAGAGCTCAGAGTCTGTCTGATCATAAGTGTTAAACCAAGTTGAATCATTCAATCATAATGTCATTGGCTTTGGCAATGTCTTACGATTAAGCAAAAACCTTTCCAAAGAGCTTCCAAAAAGGAATAAAAGTACACTGAGCACATCATTGCACATTAAATGAGCAGGACATTACTATATAGGGGCAAATAGAAACAGTAATGAACATTAAGCTTTCATATCCCACTGAAACTCACCCTAGCAACCAGAAAGCAGAAATAGCTAAAGGAAAACTACATGACTAGAGAATTGTTTTCTAAAACATGTTTTAGGCACGGGGTAGACTTTTCCCTCTTCTTTCTTTAGTTAGGGTGCGTGTCTGCATGTGTGTGCTGGGGGCAGGGGTTCTTCTAAAATATTGCAAAGACTGGCCAGGCACGGTGGCTTATGCCTATGATCTTTGGGAGACTGAGGCAGGAGCACTGCTTGAGCCCAGGAGTTCAAGACCAGCCTGGGCAACATGGTGAAACGTCATCTGTACAAAAAATGAGACATAAATAGGCACCCTCTGTCTCCAAATCTAGGAATCACAGAGATCTTTGCAGATTATATGCTTTTTATAGTGGAAGACTCAATTCAATGAATAATGAAGGTGGCCAGTGACAAAACAATAACTAATAAAAAGGCAAGTAACTTCAGACCACCCTGTCTCCTCCCACCCCACCTTTTTGGACACAGTCACTCTCCTTTCTTTTTGGGAACCCACTCCATTTTAAAATTTTTTCCTCAAGTTTGAAAATAGCCCTATCAGGCTGTGAGCTCACACCTACAGGTGTGGTGATATGTGCCTGCAGTCCCAGCTACTTGGAAGGCTGAGGTGGGAGGATCACTTGACCCCAGGAGGCAGAAGCTGCAGTGAGCCCTGATCACACTACTGACCTCCAGCTGGAGTGGCAGGGTGAAACCCTGTCTCAAAAAATAATAATTATTATTATATATACATGTATGCCAAAGACTTAGTGTGGTAAAAATTTAAATGTCCAGTTAAGCAATAAATATTCATAAACAAAGAAAACTCACCCATATCATCCCCAAAATGTAGTGAACTTTTTTAGCCATTTTTCTGTGCATTTGTCTCTATATTTCACATATAGAAAGGGCGAGAATCATACTACTCGTATTACATTTTGTAGCCTGTTCTTTTCACTGACAATATATGTCATGAAATTATTTCCATGTCATATATAACCCTAAGTCCTTGTTTGTTTGTTTGTTTGTTTGTTTGTTTTGTGAAACAGGGTCTCACTCTGTTATCCAGGCTGGAGTACAGTGGCACCATCTCGGCTCACCGCAACCTCTGCCTCTGGGCTCAAGCAATTCTCCTGCCTCAGCCTCCTGAGTAGCTGGGATTACAGGCATGTGCCACCATGCCCAGCTAATTTTTGTATTTTTAGTAGAGAAGGAGTTTTGCCATGTTGGACAGACTGATCTTGAACTCTTGGCCTCAAGTGATCCACCCACCTTAGCCTCCCAGAGGAGAGGCATGTTGGTAGGCAACATCCTGATTTCTTTTCACTTCTTCCATATCCACCAAGGATTACAGGCATGAGCCACTGTGCCTGACCCTAAGGCCATTTTTAATGGTGATATTAAACATTCATATAGAAGCTAAAAAGTATGATTTAACTATTGTATGACTGCATCCTAATTTATTTAACTAATTCTCAATTCTTAGATTAGGTTTGCATAATTGGCTGAATTGTGTCCCCTCAAAATTCAAATGTTGATATCCTAACCCCCAGTACCTCAGAATGTATTTGGAGATAAGATTTTAGAGAGATAATTAAGTTAAAATGAGGTCATCAATGGGCCTTAATCCAATATGACTGGCACCCTTATAAAAAGAGGATATTTAGAAGATGGCCGACCACTAACAGCTCAGGATTGTAGCTCCCAGTGAAAGCTCAGAGAAGGAGACGACGCCACACTTTTAGACGAATTTTCGTCACTCACCGATCAGCCTATTCCCAGTGGAGGAGCCCCACGGGTTGCCAGCGCGACTCTTGTGGCCGCCGCAGCGGTTTTGCCGGCGTCTCGGCGCAGCAGCTCTTCATGCAGAGCCAACGGGACTGCTTCCCCTACTGACCAGAGTTTGGAGCTCCGGGGAGTCAGAGCCGCTTGTTGCGGACTCAAGAGGGAAGCCAGACCAGAGATTCCCGGGCAGAAGAGCACCATCAGTCTTACCGCTGCTATTTAGGCTGCCACAGTGGGTTGCTCAGATCCCAGCACTGGGAATCAATAAGTCGAACGTCGACTCAGAAAACTAATTAGAAAGGCGGGTCATCTACAATGAAGGGAAAAAAAACAGCCTAAGAAGGCCGAGTATACTCAAAATCAGAACCCATCAGCAACGGAACAAGCCCTGATGGAAAAGGACTCATTAGCAACCGAACAAGCCCTGATGGAAAAGGACTCATCAGTAACGGAACAAGCCCTGATGGAAAAGGACTGTGTTCCATTATCTGAAGTAGGCTTTAAAAGGTGGATGATAAGAAACTTCTGGGAGTTAAAGGAACTTGTTCTAACCCAATGTAAATGAAACTAAGAACTTGGAAAAAAGGTTAGATGAAATGTTGAAAAGAATAGACAATATAGAGAGGAATATAAATGAACTTATGGAGTTGAAAAATACAACACGAGAACTTAGTGAAATATGTACAAGCTTAAACAGCCGAATGGATCAAGCAGAAGAAAGGGTATCAGAGGTCGAAGATCAACTTAATGAAACAAAACGACAAGACAAGAATAGAGAAAAAAGGATAAAAAGGAATGAGCAAAATCTCCAAGCAATATGGGACTATGTGAAAAGACCTAATATACGCTTGATTGGTGTACCTGAATGTGACGGAGAGAATGAATTCAAGCTGGAAAATACTCTCCAGGACATTATCCAGGAAAATTTTCCTAATTTAGCAAAGCAGGATACTATTCAACCCCAGGCAATACAGAGAACACCACAAAGATATTCCTCAAGAAGACCAACCCCAAGGCACATAATCGTTAGATTCACCAAGATCAAAACGAAGGAGAAAATATTAAGGGCAGCCAGAGAGAAAGATCAAGTTACCCATAAAGGTAAGCCTATTAGGCTTACAGCAGATCTCTCAACGGAAACCCTACAAGCTAGAAGAGAGTGGGGGCCAATATTCAATATACTTAATCAACAGAACTTTCAGCCCAGAATTTCATATCCTGCCAATTTAAGCTTTACATTTGAAGGAAAAATAAAATTTTTTAGGAACAAGCAAGTACTCAGAGATTTTATTACCACCAGGCCTGCTTTACAAGAACTTCTAAAAGAAGCACTATACACAGAAAGGAACAACCAGTATGACCCTTTCTAAAAATACACCAAAAAGTAAAGAGCATTAACATAAAGAAGAATTTTTATCAACGAAAGGACAAAATAGCCAGTTAATATCAAACGGCAGCAACCCTAAATTTAAATCAACCAAATCTCCCAATCAAAAGAGACAGACAAAATCTAACGGTATATCCAAAGATATACATAGACTCAAAATAAAGGGTTGGAAAAAAAAAACGTACCAACCAAATGGAGAGCAAAAATAAATAAATAAAAAGCAGGAGTTGCAATTTTCACATTTGACAAAATAGATTTCAAAGCTACAAGGATACAAGGATAAAAGGATTAATGTAATAATAAGAGATCTTAACACTCAGATACATAAGACCCATAATGAGATTTAGATTCAACGAGACAGAAAATTGATAACAATATCCGGGACTGGAACTAAGATCCAGAACAAATAAACTCAATAGGGCTCTCCATTTTAAACACACAAAATATACATTATCCACAAAATCTAACGATATATCTAAAGATATACAAAGACTCAAAACAAGGGGATGGAAAAAAACTCACCAACCAAATGGAGAGCAAAAATAAATAAATAAAAAGCAGGAGTTGCAATTCTCATACTTAATAAAATAGATTTCAAAGCTACAAGGATGCAAGGGTAAAAGGATTAAAGTAACAATAAGAGATCTTAACACCCAGATACATAAGACACATAATGAGATTTAGATTCAACGAGACAACAAATTGATAACGATATCCAGGACTTGAACTCAGAGCCAGAACAAATAAACACAATAGAGGTCTCCATTTTAAACACATAAAATATGCATTAACCACTTTAAACACTCAAAATATTGATCGGCCATTATTGAAACCCATTTTAGGAATGAAGTAATATTCCTTTTTCCCTCTTTTTCTTTTTTTCCCCTTAAAAAAAAAATTAAGGAATAAAGCAGTATTTAAGGCTAAAATATGGAAACAAAGAAGAGGAACATTGCGTAACGATAAATATGACTTACAAAGAAGTTATATATGTCAGTTATCTAGTGCTGTGTCCATGATACCTCAAATCTTTTTTGTCTTGAGACAGGGTCTCGGTCTGTTGCACAGGCTGGAATGCAGTGACACGATCATGGCTCACAAAAAAAAAAAAAAAAAAAGAGTATATTTGAGGCCAGGCAAGGTGGCTCAAGCCTGTAATCCCAGCATTTTGGGAGGCTGAGGCGGGCGCATCACGAGGTCAAGAGATTGAGACCATCCTGGTCAATGAGGTGAAACCCCATCTCTACTAAAAATACAAAAATTAGCTGGGCATGGTGGCGTGCGCCTGTAGTCCCAGCTACTCAGGAGGCTGAGGCAGGAGAATTGCTTCAACCAGGAAGGTGGAGGTTGCAGTGAGCCGAGATTGTGCCACTACACTCCAGCCTGGCGCCTGGCGACAGAATGAGACTCTGTCTCAAAAAAAAAAAGAGGATATTTGAACATAGACACTTACAAGGACCATGTGAAGATCCTGCTGACACATTGATCTCAGACCTTTAGCTTCCAGAATTGTGAGAAATAAATTTCCGTTGTTTAAACCAGCTGATCTGCCGTGCTTTGTTATGACAGCCCTAGAAAACAAATATAGCTTGTTTGCCATTTTTTTCCAATTAAGAACATCTTTGCATTTGACTCTCTGGGCACCTATCCAACTATTTCCTTGGAATACATTTCGAAACAAGGATTGTTGGGTCAAAGAGTATCTTTTTTATGCTTCTAATGTATTTGTCTGTCAAATTGTCCCGGCTAAGGGTGCGGTTTCCAGACTACGTCCAAGGCCACTAGCCTTCCTGGTGCCAGAGTTTTTCATAGGTTTTTCCTCTTTTTTCTAATTATGTGTTTTTCAAATTTTCCATTAGAAATACATGTTGCTTTTATAATAACATTTTTATTTTTTAAAAGGGAAAAAAAGTCTTATCCAATATAAAATATTTCCATATTGGATTGAATTAAAATAAAACTGTCACAGAGATTCAGTTTTGTTTTGTTTTGTTTTGTTTTTCTGTCCCCCAAGCTGGAGTGCAGTGGCCCTATCTCGGCTTACTGCAACCTCTGCCTTGCCCCACCCTGGGTTCAAGTGATTCTCCTGACGCAGCCTCCCAAGTAGTTGGGACTACAGGTGCGTGCCACCATACTCAGCTAATTTTTGTATTTTTAGTAGATGGGGTTTCACTTTGTTGGCCAGGCTGGTCTCAAACTCCTGACTTCAGGTGATCTGCCTGCCTCAGCCTCCCAAAGTGCTGGGATTACAGGCGTGAACCATTGTACCTGGCTGAGTTTTAGTTTTATAAGATGAAAGAGAGAGGTGGATGGTGGTGATGGTTTTGTGAATATATTTACAAAATTTTGAATATATTCATACCACTCCATTGTAGAGTTAAAATGGTTAAGATGGTAAATTTTATTTTATGTGTATTTTAACACAATAATTAAAAATTGAAAATGTCACATGAAACAGTGGTTTGAAGAAACAAAACTGAAAGCTCATCAAAAGAATGAGAAGATAAGCCACAGATTAGGAGGAAATATTTGCAAAAGACATATCTGATAAAAGTGTTTTCTGGCTGGGTGCAGTGGCTCATGCCTGTAATCCCAACACTCTGAGACGCCACGGCGGATGGATCACTTGAGCCCAGGAATTCAAGACTTGCTTGGGCAATATAGCAAACTTTATCTCTACAAAAAAAAAAAAAAAAATTAGCAGGGATTGGTGACGCAGGATGGTTTGAGCCTGGGAGGTTGAAGCTGCAGTGAATTGTAATCACATCACTGCCCTCCAGCCCTGGTAACAGAGTGAGACCCTGTCTCATGGGAAATAAAAAAAATGTTGTTTTTAAAAAATATATACAAATAACTATTTTTAAAATGTATTTATTTATTAGAGATGGGATCTTGCTATGTTGCCTAAGCTGGATTAGAACTCCTGGCTCAAGGGATCCTCCTGCCTCATACTCTGAAGTAACTGGGACAACAGGCACACACTGTCACGCTCAGCTGAAAATACACAAAGAACTCTTAAAACTCTGGGAGCTAAGCTATGAGGATTCGAATGCATAAGAATGATAAAATGGACAGCTGGGTGCAGTGGTTCACGCCTGTAATCCCAGCACTTTCAGAGGCTGAGGTGGGCAGATCACTTGAGGTCAGGAGTTTGAGACCAGCCTGGCCAACACGGCGAAACCCCATTTCTACTAAAAATAGTGGTGGCATTTACCTATAATCACAGCTACTTGGGAGGCTGAGGCAGGAGAATCACTTTAACTCAGGAGGCAGAGGCTGCAGTGATCCGAGATCATGCCACTGCACTCCAGCCTGGATGACAAAGTGAGACTCAGTCTCAAAAAAAAAAAAAAAAGAAAAGAAAAGAATGATACAATGTCTCTGGGGACTCGGGAAGGGGTGAGGGGGCATGAGGAATAACACATTGGGTACAGTGTACACTGCTCATACACTGCTCATGATTTGGTGATAATTGCACTGAAATCTCAGAAATTACCACTAAAGAACTTATTCATGTAACCAGACATCACCTGTTTCCCAAAAACCAATTGAAATAAAAGAAAAGTAGCTATAATTATGTGTCATTTAATAATAAAGTTTGTAATAATTTCTGGTCACTAAAAAAATTTTAAAAACTCTTAAAACTCAACAGTAAGAAGCTGGGCGTGGTGGCTCACGCCTGTAATCCAAGCACTTTGGAGGCCAAGGTGGGTGGATCACCTGAGGTCGGGATTTCAAGACCAGCCCAATCAACATGGTGAAACCCTGTCTTTAAAAAATATATAAATAATAATAAACTCAACAGTAAGAAAACAATCTGAATAAAAAATGGGCAAAAGACCTGAACAGAAACACATCACCAAGAATATACATGGAAGACAAATAAGCAATGAAAAGATCCTCAACATCATAAGTCATTAGGGAATTGCCAATGGAAACAACAATGAGATATGAGTACAAACATACTAGAATGGCTAAAATCCAAAAGATGACACAGATGGTGACAAGGAGGCAGAGCAACAAGAACTCCTATTCATTGCTGATGGGATATCAAAATGGTATAGAAGACACTTTGGCAGTTTCTTACAAACTAATCACATTCATACATAGGATCCAGTGATTGCACTCCTTGCTATTTCCCCTAAGGAGTCAAAAAACTTATGCCTACCTGCCAGGCATGGTGGTGCATGTCTGTAATCTTAGCTGCCAATCTGAAAGGGCTGTATGATTCTAATTATATGACATTTGGAAAAGGCAAAACTATGGAGACAATAAAAAGATTAGTGGGCCGGGCACAGTGGCTCACATCTGTAATCCCAGCATTTTGGGAGGCCAAGGCGGGTGGATCACTTGAGGTCAGGAGTTCGAGACCATCATGGCCAGCATGGTGAAACCCCAATCTCCACTAAAAATACCAAAAAAAATTAGCCAGGCATGGTGGTGTATGCCTGTAGTCCCAGATACCTTGGAGGCTGAGGCAGGAGGCTGAACCCAGGAGGTGAAGGTTACTGTGAGCCAGGATCACACCACTGCACTCCAGCCTGTGCAACAGAGTTCCATCTCAAAAAAAAAAAAAAAAAAAAAAGATTAGTGGTTACCTGGGATTGAGGGGGATGAATAGGCAAAGCACAGAGGATTTCTAGGGGAATGAAATTATTGTGTAGGATACTATAGTTGTGGACACATGTCATTATACATTTGTGAAACCCACAGAATGTCCAACATCAAAAGTGAACTCTAATATAAACTATGGACTTTGGGTGATAATGATGATATGTGCATGTAGATTCATCAATTGTAATGTAAGTACCACTCTGGTGCATGATGTTGATAGTGAGGGAGGCTGGTGTGGGGAAGGGGTCATATGAGAACATGCTGTATTTTCCACTCAATTTTTTTGGGAATTTAAACTGCTCTATAAAATAAAGTTTATTTAAAAACACAGGCCAGGAACAATGGTTCAGGCCTGTAATCCCAGCACTTTGGGAGGCCAAGACAAGCTCTGTCTCCAGCCTGAGAGACAGAGTGAGACTACATCTCAAAAACAAAACAAAAAACAGGAATAAAAGCCTAGAGATTGGTCTGCTTTTTTTTTATTAGACAGAATTTTGCTCTTATTGCCCAGACTGGAGCACAATAGTATGATCTCGGCTCACTGCAACCTCCGCCTCCCGGTTCAAGTGATTCTCCTGCCTCAGCCTCCCGAGTAGCTGGGATTACAGGCATGCGCCACCATACCTGGCTAGTTTTTGTATTTTTAGTAAAGATGGGGTTTCTTCATGTTAGTCAGGTTGGTCTCGAACTCCCAACCTCAGGTGATCTGCCTGCCTTGATCTGCTTTTTATTACCACCATGAGACTTTAGTTCTAAACAATGTCACGGATAGAACATTCCTCTCTCCAAATTTGTTTTGTTGTTCCGAATTCTATAATAATTGTGGCTATTACTGAGTTTTATTAATGTAAGCTTCAAATTAACACATTTATATTGCTTATGTCTCAATAACCATTTTATTTTACATAAAAGTTAATTAAGAGAATCTCCAATTATACAATCGGCTCCTGACACATGCTGACTCGGCTGCAATAGTCATGTCAGGAGTGTGTTTGTAACAGCTTAGAATTGTTCTAGCTCACTTTGGGAGCAGTTTGTATTTCAGATCCCTGTGGAACTACATATTCTTGAATTTAAACAGGAGGTTCAAAATACAAGATGGCATGTGGTGGTAGAAATTGAAAAACAGATCACACTGTGATCAAAGTTTCATTTGTGTTTAAATTTTATTTTTTATTTTAATTAAAACAATTTTTTCGGTACAGATGGGAGTCTCATCTTGTACAGTCTGGTCTCGAATTCCCGACTTCAGATGATCCTCCCACCTCAGCCTCCCAAAGTGCTATGATTACAGGTATGAGCTGCCACACTCAGCCTGTGTTTAAATTTTGAGACAGTGAAATAGACAGCAAACTGCAGGATGTAACATCTTGTCTGGTTAGTGCATATTTTAGTTCATACATGAAATATACTACCAAATTTAAATAACATATTATAATTGAACTTTTTTCTTTTAAAATTATTTTTATTTATTTAATACACTGCAATATCACTATTCATGACTGCAACACACTAATATATAGGCATATGTTTTTTTCTATATTTGAAAAAAGTTAATATAATTTAAAAGTTTCAACTTCTTTCCTTTTCTGTACTGTGATGTTTATTTATTTATTATTGTTATGATTAAATATACAAGGTTTAATAAAAAAATTTCACTCATGCTTCTTTTTTCTCTTTACAGTGATTTTTTTTTTTTTTTTTTTTTGAGACAGAATTTCTCTCTTTTTGCCCAGGCTAGAGTGCAATGGTGCAATCTTGGCTCACCACAACCTCCACCTCCCAGGTTCATGCGATTCTCCTGTCTCAGCTTCCCAAGTAGCTGGGATTACAGGCATGCACCACCATGCCTGGCTTATTTTGTATTTTAAGTAGAGAAGGGGTTTCTTCATGTTGGTCAGGCTGATCTCAAACTCCTGACCTCAAGTGACCCACCTGCCTCAGTCTCCCAGAGCTGGGATTATAGGCATGAACCACCATGCCCAGCCTACACTGATTTTTATTAAACAAATAAGGCTGGTAGTGGAATATATTTTTATTTAATGCACAAACATATAAGTCTCTTTATTAGAAATTGTATATATTGATGAATATGGTCAATGGTCACATCTATGGGTAAATTCGTTAAAAATCAGAACCAATAATTAGGATAGATTTTATGCTTTCTTCATTACATTATGAAGTGTCTCGTGTAGTCATATTTTATTGCTGGAATGACAGCTTGTACAAATTTCAAGAAAGTAAGAAGATGTATATGAACTCCAAGTTCTCCCCCTCCTTCTGCAACAGTCTCAGTGATGTTCTTCATCACCTCAGCATGGCTGCATGGGTGAACTGAACACATGGGAGGTGGTGGGAGATGAGGGTGATTTTCAATGGTCACCATTTTCTTCACATGATCTTGACTGATGTCTTCATACATGTGCTCAACCGTTCTGCTGCCATTGCTCATCATAGCCAAACAACCCCTAATCGCGGAGACTGGTAGTATTCATCATAAGCGATGTAAAGGTAGTAAATTCTGGTTTGCAAAATAGCACCTTCCCCGCCAGCATCAGTTGGGCTTTACAAGCTTCTACTATTTTTCTTGTGTCTAGGGTAGCCTCATCTTTTTCCAACAATCCACTCTCTTCATATTCTTCTGTATCTGCAGCTTCTCCTTCACCTTCTTCTTCTACCTCTTCACACAGTGCTGGGCAATCTTGAAATTTTATACTGTCTTTGTTTTCCAGTGTGATCTCTTTCATTGCTTCGGTTATTCCTGTAATATCTGTGTTGTCATATGTATCTACCCATCTGCCATCATCATCATCTTCTTCAATGATAGCTTCCAATTCATCTGAATGTTCCACCTGTTTGCACTGCTTATAGCATGGCACATTTTTGGTTACCAAAAATTGTTTGCCTGTTGGTAGGTATGCCTTCACTTTCAATTCTTCCCCTGTAGCCCATTGCCATGTTGGACAGTGGTGGACTAAGTGATCTACAGCTGCCACAAACTATTCTGGGATGATTATATCTGTTTCCTTAAACTTTGATTCCTTGAGGACCAGGGTTAGGTGCTCAACCACTTCCAGGGCCTTACTCTTCATTGTGTTTGTTTTTCTTTTCTTTTCTTTTCTTTTCTTTTTTTTTTTTGAGATGGAGTTTGGCGCTTGTTACCCAGGCTGGAGTGCAATGGCACAATCTCGGCTCACCACAACCTCCGCCTCCTGGATTCGAGCGATTCTCCTGCCTCAGCTTCCCAAGTAGCTGGGACTACAGGCACATGCCATTATGCCCAGGTAATTTTTTTGTATTTTTAGTAGAGACGAGGTTTCACCATATTGACCAGGATGGTCTCGATCTCTTGACCTTGTGATCCACCGGTTCGGCCTCCCAAAGTGATGGGATTATAGGCATTAGCCACCGCGCCCAGCCTGTGTTTGTTAATCACATTCTGCATTCTGGGGCTGGAGTAGTGGCCCGCTGGTGATGGGATGGAAAGGGCAGCCAGGTCAGGGGCCGGGGAGTCAGAAGATGTCCCCGCTGCTGCTGAGTCACATCAGCACTGAGCAGCAGCCCCCTGTGCTGTTTCTTTTCTGGTCATTAGTAGTTCTCTCTCTCTCTCTCTCTCTCTCTACACACACACACACTTTTTTTTTTTTTTTGAGGCAGAGTCTCAATCTTTTGCCCTGGCTGGAGTGCACTGGCGCAATCTCAGCTTACTGCAACCTCTGCCTCCTGGGTTCAAGCAATTCCCCTGCCTCAATCCTCCAGAGTAGCTGGTATTACAGGTGTATGCCACAACACTTGGCTAATTTTTTTTTTTTTTTTTTTTGAGATGGAGTCTCATTCTTTTGCCCAGGCTGGAGTGCAGTGGTGTGATCTTGGCTCACTGCAAACTCTGCCTCCCAGGTTCAAGCAGTTCTCCTGCCTCAGCCTCCCAAGTAGCTGGGATTACAGGCATGTGCCACCACATCTGGCTAATTTTTATGTTTTTAGTAGAGATGGTTTCGCCTTGTTGGCCTGGCTGGTCTCAAACTCCTGACCTCAGGCGATCTTCCCAAAGTGCTGGAATTATAGGTGTAAGCCAGAGCCACCTGGCCCAGCCTACTTTTTTTTTTTTTTTTTAATTGAGCAGTTAATTTCCTTTCTGTTTACCCACTATCTGTTTGGGGGGGAGTTTATGTACTTAGTCTAGTGGAGAGAGAAATGAACCCTTTAATTTTGCTTTTGGATGGAGACTTATTAAGGAAGGTGCAGGAAAGAGCAATGAATAATTACGTGACACAAGGACATATTGTTACTTCCTATAAAATTGGCAGCTCTTTTATTGCTTCAATTTGCACATAGTTTTCTTCTCACCCTCTCAAATTATACAGGTGCATGTGGATTTGCATGATAAATGTGTAACTGAAAAGACTATTTGTACTGGAGGAGAGTCTAATTAATGAAAAATATTGGTGAGTCGTTTTAATTAAAGAATCAGTTTTTGTTCTATAAAGTCATGTTTTCAGGTAGTAGATTTGCTTAAAGAGAGGCACATTTGTATGTTGAAAAATAAATTCTACACTTTTTGAATTCTAGTCTGAATTTCACTCACATTTTGGTCCAGAAAAGGCAGTTTAACAGGATCAGTAGCATCAATAACCTTACTCAATATAAAATTGTAAGTTATCCATTGTATACTAAAGTTGAAAATACTAAAAGTCAAATTTGGGCCCCCATAATTTAGGTGAAGATAAATCAGAGAAAGTTTAGCAATAAATGAGGAGAGTGTTTTCAAATAAGACATATGAGAAAAAAGCTAAAGGGATGGGGAGAAGGAGATTTTGTAGTTTGGAGAAGAAAAAACTATAGGGAAGATTTTCATTAACTTTATTTTTTTATTTTTTGAGACAGAGTCTCACTCTGTTGCCCTGGCTGGAATGCTGTGGTGTGATCTTGGCTCACTGAAAGATGGAGTTTCGCTCTTGTTACCTATGTGCATTGGAGTGCAATGGTGCCATCTCGGCTCACCACAACCTCCGCCTCTTGGGTTCAGCCAATTCTCCTGCCTCAGCCTTCTGAGTAGCTGGGATTATAGGCACGTGCCACCACGCCCGGCTGATTTTTGTATTTTTAGTAGAGACGGGGTTTCACCATGTTGGCCAAGCTGAACTCCTGGCCTCAAGTGATCTGCTCGCCTTGGCCTCCCAAAGTGCTGGGATTACAGATGTGAGCCACGGCACCTGGCCTCATTAATTTTAAATAGATAAAAGGATATTATTTACTGCTTTCTTTGACAGGAATGACTCTAAGAATAAATAGCCCAGAGTTAGCACCAGAAAAATTTTGAGTGAGAAACAGTACAAATAAGACTGTGAAGGTGAAGGGCACTGGGGTGAGTATCTGAAGTTACTAGCACACAGTTTCGTACTTCTTTGCCTCAGCAGGGAGGCAGGGGCTTGACTTAGAGCAAATATTCCTGAAGACCTCTTCCTTGGTCCTACCATTCTGGAAGCCTGAATTAAAACTCTTTTTGTTTCACTTTCCTTTTCTCAAGCATGGCTTTCCTTTTCCACTTTTCCTATTTCTCGTATCAAGTTAAAAGAAAAACGGATTTTAGAGAAGCCTCTGTGCAAACAACCAAGCTGAGTGTATGATGATTCTGAGTACCCCATTTGTTTGGTGATGCTTATATAATGAAAGTTTATTTGAGGTTTAGGATAAGCCACAGTTTTGTTTTGTTTTGTTTGGGGGAGTCATTTATCCCATGAATGAGTACTGGAACCTTATTTAGGTACAGGTTTGAATGAGAGATGGTGGCCTGGAGAATGGAGAAATAGAGTAACCACGGACTTGTGTGGAAGAAGACAAGTGTGCGCCATGGAGAGGGAAGACAATCTGCCCTGCGTCAGAGTCTTAGAGTCTTAGCCAGAGATGGCTCTCCTTTTAAGTTCCCCTCCTCTCAATTTCGCAACGCCAAGCATTTCCTCTAGGCTCTTCTATTCACAATATGTCTGCGATGAAAGTTCTTACAGCAGGCACAAACCAAAGATTACAAAGGTTAGGAAGGTAATATAAGTGGGTAAATCTAGTTGGGTTAAGACAACTGGGAGTTGCTGGGTTTGGGGAAGGTCCAGGTCCCACCTAAAAGGCATTCAAATAAAAACAAATGTTAAATACTCTGCAGGCCAAACAAAACACAGCTGGCTGGCTAAATTTAGCCCTATGCTCATCAAGCTTTTCCTCCTTTCCTGGAGAATAGAGCTTAAAGTATTCCCTCTTGTATGCAGATACGCACATGATACAGAAAATCAGAAGTAATTGAGAGGAAGGTCTAGATAGAGCATGATTTACTGAAATTCTACATACCTTAGGAAAGGCTATTTCCAGAATTTTATGCAAATTGTGAATTGATGAATCTTGGTTCTGATTCCGTGTTTTTTGGTTTCCAAATTTTTACTTTATTATTTTTTTTTTCTGAGACAGAGTCTCACTTTGTCACCCAGGCTATAGTGCTGTGGTGAGATCTCAGCTCACTGCAACCTTGTCTCCTGGATTCAAGAGATTTTCTTGCCTCAGCCTCCTGAGTGGCTGGGATTACAGGTATGCACCATGCCATGCACAGCTATTTTTTTTTTTTTTTCTGAGATGGAGTCTGGCTTTGTCACCCAAGCTGGATTGCAGTGGCACAATCTCTGCTCACTGCCACCTCCGCCTCCCAGGTTCAAGTAAGTCTCCTGCCTCAGCCTCCTGAGTAGCTGGAGTTACAGGTGCAGGCCACTGCACACAGCTCATTTTTGTATTTTTAGTAGAGATAGGGGTTCACCATGTTGGCTTAGGCTGGTCTCAAACTCCTGACCTCATGTGATCCGCTCCCTTTGGCCTCCCAAAGTGCTGGGATTACAGGCATGAGCCACCATGCCCGGCCTGGTTTCAATTCTTCAAATCTGCTTTGGGATGAGAACTATAAACTATTTAAGTGTAAATCCCCTTGAAAGGATGGAGCTTCCTCCTCCTGCACCCCAATAGGTTGAAAGTTAATTGCTGAGTCAGATATAATCCATGATAGATAGCACAGCACTCCCCAGATTATTTGGGAGTATTTTGATTTATCAGGATAGATATAGTGATGTCTAATTCTTTCCTCAATATTTCATGTTCATCTTTAGTAAAGCAGCTATCAGTAGCTTCATTTATCACCTAAAACTTCCAATATAATATAAGTTCTTATAATTGGAGAACCTTCAGGCAGTTTACACATCTAGAGGAATCTTAATGGAAACTTAAAGACTCTAAAAGCTTTATAGTAATAGGAAAATAGCACTTTGGAAGGCCGAGGCGGGTGGATCACGAGGTCAACAGATCGAGACCATCCTGGTCTACATGATGAAACCTCGTCTCTATAAAAATACAAAAAAAATTAGCTGGGCATGGTGGCGCGTGCCTGTAATCCCAGCTACTCAGGAGGCTGAGGCAGGAGAATTGCCTGAACCCAGGAGGCGGAGGTTGCGGTGAGCCGAGATCGCGCCATTACACTGCAGCCTGGGTAACAAGAGAGAAACTCCGTCTCAAAAAAAAAAAGTACCTTTTTGTTTTTATTATGATAACATACAAAGAAACACTGAAGGCTCTTCAACAATTCTGAATGTTGGTAAGAATGCAATTTTTAGGTAGAAATTATCAGAGAAGAGAAAATAAGGAGAAAAAGTAATCAGAAATTGTTTCTTCAAAACATTAAGTTATCAGCTGGGCATTATGCTAATGCCTGTAATCCTGGCATTTTGGGAAGCTAAGGTGGCAGGATCACTTGAGGTCAGGGGTTCAAGACCAGCCTGGGCAACATAGTAAGGCCCCATCTCTACAAAACAACAACAAAAAAATGAGCCAGGCATGGTATCATGTGCCTGTATTCTTAGCTACTTGGGAGTCTGAACCCAGGAGTCTGAGGCTACAGAGAGCCCTGATCATGCCACCGCACTCCATCCTGGGCAACAGAGTGAGTCTCTGTCTCTTACAAAATAAATAAATAAATATCAAACCAGTCAGCTCCTTGCAGCAGAGAGCAGAGTGGAGAGTAGATCTGGAGAGAAAATATGAATTATCCAACAGCCATGAGTAGAAATTGACATGGGAAAGAGGAACAGAAAGGTCAGTGATGACTGAGTAGAAACATTGAATGCCAGTTCTCCTCAGAGAGAAGAACCAAAGGTGAATAATTGTGGCCCAAGCAGAATACTGAGGGAAGAGTGTCAAAACCCATAAGGAAGAAGCTGGGGCACAGGAAAAAGAGGGAAGCAAGAGTTTGACAATCCCCAAGGGACTTGCAGTCCTGTGGAAAGGGTAGGTGGGGATGTTTTTGGTTCCTTTCACTCACCCTCACTGCAGCAGACTGCTGGTTGGTTTCCAAACTGTTGGAGAGCCCCTCTGCCCTCCTGAACTGGCACCAATATGAGCAGTGATTTGAGGACTTCTTGAGGGCAGAGCACCAGGTTGCCAGCTCATGCAGGATTGCTCACCCAGCCCCTAGAGCCAAGCTGAGGTGGTGGGTGCCATACTGGTTGTGCATCCATTAAGGGCCTCTGTCCTGCCCAGGGAGTCTCAGCCCTTTTGTTGCTGCGTTACTGGGTCACATGCAAACATTCCCTAGCACCTGCTCAGACTATAGCAAGGGCTAGTGGGATCCAGGGGGAGCTGCGGGGTTGCTCGAGGTCTAACCCTCAGGACAAACTGTCCATAGGGGAAGAGAGTGTACACTGTGTCAAAGCACACCTTGGGACAAAGGAGATGAGACTACGGGCTCTCCTGTGCCTGAGAGCTCCCTGTCTGTGCACTGAATGTGACTATGCCCCTTCTAGCAGAGATACAGTGTGGTGCTGGAGGAGTGTGGTTCCACCCAGTGGGCAGGTAGCATTGGTGCTCAAGAAGGGGCACAGAGAGAGGGACTTCTCCCCTACATTCATTGCTGTATACATAGCCAGGGTGTTCCTGTGGAGAGTTGGCACAGGTGTGCCTCTGGATGGTCATTGCAGGGCTATTAGGAATGGCTGCACCCCAACTGGCAGTGTTCCTACCACCACCCTGGGCCTCGCTTGCATGAAGAGTGGGGCCCCTCTCCCGCTCTACATGGAGCAGCAGTTTTCCTGCAGTAGAGATCAAGGAAGCCACAAAGCTGTCTGTGTTCAGCTGAAGGGAGAACCCTTCCATGGGCAGTCATCTCAGTGGAAGACCTTGGGACAGGCATTTCTGCAGCCCTCAGGTATACTGCAGCCTAGAGATAAACAACATTGCCTATCTCAGAGTCACAAAGCCCCAGGACAGGGGTGTGACTGGGAGGCAGATTGCATTCCTGCTTGCTCAGGACAAGGAGCTGGTGCAGCTTTCTCTGCCTGTGATGGAAACCTCAGCTCATTTCATCATAAGTCCCGGACTAGCTTCATCAGGGCTTGTGCTTCCACTATCATGGGGATATCCAAAGGTGAGCTTAGCAGTCCAGCTCCACCCAGCTTTGTCCCCTCTTCCTGGGGGTTAGCAGGGAACTCAAGGCATCCTGCATTCCACAGATCAGCCAACCTACAGATCAGCCCATCACCTGAGATAATAGACAGCCCCTCCCTATAAAGATTAAGCACATACCCTCAGCATCTGACTCTTACTCATAATTGCCACCTGCTGGCCTAGAGGTGGAACTGCACAACCCAATGCAAAACCTTTTGACAGAAGTGCGCAGTGCTATGAACCAGGTAAGCTTCCTAAGACCTTCATAAGCTCAGCCCTGCAGAAGGTAGTGAGCCTGCTAATATGCCCAGCATGGTGCTACTACAACCAGCATTTGAGAAAGCCACTGCACTAAGGCTATCTATAAACAAGGAATTCACACGGAACCATGGCCCTCTGACAGCACTCCGAATTGAACCCAACCAATCATTCATAACATACATTACAGTCACACCCTCAAGGGGGATAATTATTTTAAAAGTCCCATCCAAATGAAAGTAAATTCAAAATTAAAAAGTGAGATATTCTCCAGATGAGAAAGAACCAACAATGTAAGAACTCTGGCAGTATGAGAAAACAGAGTATTTCAACAACCTCAAAAGATTACATTAGCTCTCTACCAATAGATACTAATCAAAATGAAAATTCTGAAATTACAAATAATTCAAAATATATATCATAAGGCAGTTTAATAAGATCCAATAGAAGGTGAAAAAACCACCAGGCGTGGTGGCTCAGGCCTGTAATCCCAGCACTTTGGGAGGATGAGGCGGGTGGATCACAAGGTCAGGAGTTTGAGACCAGCTTGACTAACATAGTGAAACCCTGTCTCCACTAAGAATACAGAAATTAGATAGGCGTGGTGGCATGAGCCTATAATCCCAGCTACTCAGGAGGCTGAGGCAAGAGAATTGCTTGAACCCAGGAGGTGGAGGTTGTAATAAGCTGAGATCATGCCACTGCACTCCAGCCTGAGCAACAGAGTGAGACTATGTCTCAAAAAAAAAAAAAAAAGAAAGAAAGAAAGAAAGAAAAGGTGAAAAAACCAACAGGAAGAAACTAGAGAAACAATTCAGGATATAAATGACAAATTCACAAAAAAGAAAAAACTTACTAAAGAGATAAGATACTTTAAAAAACAGAACATTTAGAAATAAAAAATTATTGAAGTAATTACAAAATACAGATGAAAGACTTAGAAATAGACTAGACCAAGCGGAAGAAAAATATTTAGCAGAAGAAGACAGGTCCTTTGATTTAACTAAGTGAGACAAAAATAAAGAAAAAAGAGGCCGGGTGCAGTGGCTCACGCCTATAATCCCAGCACTTTGGGAGGCCAAGGTGGGTGGATCATGAGGTCAAGAGATCGAGATCATCCTGGTCAACAAGGTGAAACCCCATCTCTATTAAAAATGCAAAAATTAGGGGAAACGATCCAAGATTGCCGATCGCTAACATCCCGGGATTGCAGCTCTCAGGGAAGGCGCGGAGAACTAGAGGACGCCACACTTTCAGACAAATTCTGGTCGCTCACGGAGCAGGAGATCCCCCAGTGGAGGAAACACACGGGAGGCCAGCGCGACTCTCGTGGCCGGTGCAGCGGTTCCGCCGGCACCTTGGCGCGGCAGCTCTCGGAGCAAAGTAAACAGGTTCGGAGGACCGGCCCGGGTCCCCAGCAAGACACCAGAGCCCGGCAGCGGCTGTGACGGCACCTCGGCGCGGGAGCGCTCGGCGCAGAGTAAACGGGACCGGTTCCCCTTCTGACCGAGGTTTGGAGCCCCGGGAAGGCAGAGTCGCCTACTACCGACACAAGAAGGAAGCCCGACAGGAGAATCCTGGGCAGAAAAGCACCATCAGTTTTAACGACGCTGCTCTGGCCCTGGGAACTAACAACCTGGACGCCCACTCAAGAGACCTAATCTGAAAGTTGGTAATTTCAAAGACGGCAGGAGGATAAATTTACAATGACGGGAAGAAACCAGCGTAAAAAAGCTGAGAATACTCAAAATCAGAACGCCTCTCCCTCTAAAGATGATCACAGTTCCACATCAACAATGGAACAAGGCTTGATGGAGAACTAGCGCATCCCAATGACAGAATCACTCTTCAAGGAATGGATAATAACAAACTTCGGTGAGCTAAAAGACCATGTTGTAGCCCAACGTAAAGAAACTAGGAACTTTGAAAAAAGGTTTGATGAAATCCTATTGAGAATAGACAACTTAGAGAGGAGTATGAGTGAATTAATGGAACTGAAGAATACAATACAGGAACTCTGAGAAGTATGCACAGGTTTAAACACTGGAATTGTTCAAGCAGAAGAAGGGATATCAGAGGTCAAAGTCCAACTTAATGAAATAAAACGTGAAGAAAAGATTAGAGAAAAAAGGATAAAAAGGAATGAGCAAAATCTCCAAGAAATGTGGGACTATGTGAAAAGACCAAATTTATGTTTGATAGGTGTACCTGAATGCGACGGAGAGAATGAATCCAAGCTGGAAAATACCCTTCAGGATATTATTCAGGAAAATTTTCCTAAACTAGCAAAGCAGGTCAACATTCAACCCCAGGTAATACAGAGAACACCACAAAGATATTCCTCAAGAAGAGCAACCCCAAGGCACATAATCGTTAGATTCACCAGGGTTGAAACGAAGGAGAAAATACTAAGGGCAGCCAGAGAGAGAGGTCATGTTACCCACAAAGGCAAGCTTATCAGACTTACAGCAGATCTCTCAGCAGAAACTCTACAGGCCAGAAGAGAGTGGGGGCCAATATTCAACATTCTCAAAGAACAGAACCTTCAGCCCAGAATTTCATATCCAGCCAAACTAAGCTTCACAACTGAAGGAAAAATAAAATCTTTTATGAACAAGCAAGAACTCAGAGATTTTATTACCACCAGGCCTGCTTTACAAGAGCTTCTGAAAGAAGCATTACACGCAGAAAGAAACAACTAGTATTAGCCTTTCTAAAAATACACCAAAAAGTAAAGAGCACCAACATAAAGAAGAATTTACACCAACGAATGGATAAAACAGCCAGTCAACATCAAATGGCAGCAACCCTAAATTTAAATTGACTAAATCCCCCAATCAAAAGACACAGCCAAAACCCAACGGCATGTTACATCCAGACCTGTTTCACATGTAAGGATACACAAAGACTCAAAACAAAGGGATGGAGAAAGATTTACCAACCAAATGGAGAGCAAAAATAAATAATAAATAAATAAAAAGCAGGAGTTGCAATTCTCGTATCGGAGAAAATAGATTTTAAAGCAACAAAGATATAGTGGTAAAAGGATCAATGCAACAACAAGAGCTAACGATCCTAACACCCAGATACGAGACTTAGATTCAATGAGACAGAAAATTAATAAGGATATCAAGGACTCGAACTCAGATCCGGAACAAGTAAACTTAATAAATATTCATAGAGCTCTCCACTTCAAATACACAAAATATACATTGTTGTCAATACCACATCACACCTACCCATAAGCTTAAATGAAACATTGATTGGCCATTATTAATACCCAATTTTTTTCAAAATAAAGCAATATTTCCATTTACTCTCCCTCTTTCTCTTCCTCTTTCTTCCTCTCCTTTACTTATTTTTTTTTCTTTCCTTCTCTCAAAAAAAAAGAAATCAACTTGTAAACCTCTAGACCCAGGTCGGCAATGTCTCTCTCATTGCTTGATTTCCTTCCTTCCCTTCCCTCCCTCCCTCCCTCCCCGCTTCCTCCCTTCCTTCCTTCCTTCCTTCATCCCTTCCTTCCTCCAAAAAAAAAAAAAAAAAAATGCAAAAATTAGCTGGGCATGGTGGTGCGCGCCTTTAGTCCCAGCTCCACGGGAGGCTGAGGCCGGAGAATTGCTTGAACCCAGAAGGTGGAGGTTGCAGTGAGCCGAGATTGTGCCATTGCACTCCAGTCTGGGTAACAACAGTGAAACTCCGTCTCAAAAAAAAAAGAAAAAAGAATTTTTTTTTAGATGAAGTCTCACTCTGTTGCCCAAGTTGGAGTGCAGTGGCATGATCTTGGCAACCTTAACCTCCTGGGTTCAAGTGATTCTCCTGCCTCAGCCACCCAAGTAGCTGGGACTACAAGCACGCGCCACAAAAGTTGCCTGGCTAATTTTTTTGTATTTTTTAGTAGAGACGGGGTTTCACTATGTTAGCCAGGTGCTGGTCTGGAACTCCCAACCTCATGATCCACCCACCTCGGCCTCCTAAAGTGCTGGGATTACAGGTGTGAGCCACCATGCACAGCCAGTAAAAAGAATTTTTTTAAATGAGCAAAGACTTCAACACGGGTATAGGTTAAATGGCCAATCCTATAAATAATAGATTTTCTAAAAGAGAAGAAGAAAGAGTAAAAATCTTTTTTTTTTTTTTTTTTTTTTGAGATGGAGTCTTCTTGCTCTGTCATCCAGGCTGGAGGACAATGGGGTATTCTTGGCTCATTGCAATCTTCATATCTTGGGTTCAAGCCATTCTCCTGCCTCAGCCTCCTGAGTAGCTGGGATTATAGGCATGCACCACCACACCTGGCTAATTTTTGGATTTTTAGTAGAGATGGGGTTTCACCATGTTGGTCAGGCTGGTCTTAAACTCCTGACCTCAGGTGATCCACCTGCCTTGACCTCTCAAAGTGCTGGGATTACAGGCATGAGTCACCATGCCTAGCCATATATATATATATATGTATATATATATATATATATATATATATGTATATATATATATATATATGTATATATATATATATACATATGTATATATATATATATATATATATATGTATATATATATATTTGAGATGGAGTTTCCCTCTATTGCCCAGGCTAGATATGGAGTGCAGTGACATGATCTCAGCTCACTGCAGCCTCTGCCTCCCAGGTCCAAGTGATTCTTCTGCCTCAACCTCCCAAGTAGCTGGGACTACAGGCATGCACCACCATACCCAGTTAATTTTTGTATTTTTAGTAGACATGTGGTTTCACCATCTTGGCCAGGCTGGTCTCGAACTCCTGACCTTGTCATCCATCTGCCTTGGCCTCTCAAAGTTCTGGGATTACAGGTGTGAGCCACTGTACCCAGCAGAAAAATCTTTTAAAACCTGTTTGAGAAAATAATTCTGGAAAACTTCCCTGGTCTTGCTAGAGACTTAGACATAAAAGAAGACTTAGAGATAAAGAAAGCTCAGAGAACAATATGCCTTGTTTAACTTTGCAAGACAAACCTCAACAAGTTATACTGCCATCAGACTATCCAAAGTCATTATATAGGAAAAAAATCCTTTTTTTTTTGAGGCGGAGTTTCGCTGTTGTTACCCAGACTGGAGTGCAATGGCACGATCTCGGCTCACCGCAACCTCTGCCTTCTGGGTTCAAGCAATTCTCCTGCCTCAGCCTCCTGAGTAGCTGGGACTACAGGAGCGCACCACCATGCCCAGCTAATTTTTGTATTTTTAGTAGAGATGGGTTTCACCTTGTTGACCAGGATGGTCTCAATCTCTTGACCTCGTGATCCACCTGCCTCGGCCTCCCTTAGTGCTGGGATTATAGGTGTGAGGCACCGCGCCCAGCCTATGTAGGAAAAAAATTCTAAAAGCAGCAAGAGAGAAGCATCCAATCATCTATAAAGTACTTCATAGCAGAAACCTTATAAGCCAGAAGAGATTAGGGTCCTATTTTCAGTCTTCTTAAGGGAAAAAAAAACCCCTGCTAGCCAAGATTATATCCTGCTAAACTAAGTTTCATAAATGAAGATGAAATAGTCTTTCCCAGACAAGCAAACATTGAGGAAATTTGTTGCCACTAGACCAGACCTATAAGGAATGCTCAAAGGAGTTCTGACCATAGAAATGAAAGGGTGATACTTGCCACCATAAAAGCATACAAAAGTACAACACTCACTGATCTTACAAAGCTATTACACAAATGAGACTACAAAGCAACTAAGTAATAATTAACATTATGACAGGAATAAAACTTCACATATCAATATTAACCCTGCATATAAATGGACTAAATACATTACTTAAAATATATAGGCTGGCAGATGGATTTAAAAAAAAAAAACAACAGGCCAGGCATGGTGGCTTACACCTGTAATCCAGGCACTATGGGAGGCTGAGGTGGGTGGATCACCTGAAGTCAGGAGTTCAAGACCAGCCTGGCAAACATGGTGAAACCTCATCTCTACTAAAACTACAAAAAATTAGCTGGGCATGGTGGCACACACCTGTAATCCCAGCTACTTGGGAGGTTGAAGCAAGAGAACTGCTTGAACCCGGGAGGTGAGATTGCAGTGAACCAAGATTGTGCCATTGTACTCCAGCCTGGGTGACCAAATGAGACTTTATCTTAAAAATAAATGAAATAAAATAAAAAGAACACTAGGCTGGGTACGGTGGCTCACGCCTGTAATCCCAGCACTTTGGGAGGCCAAGGCAGGTGGTCAGGAGATCAAGATCAGCCTGGCCAACATGGTGAAACACCGTCTCTACTAAAAATACAAAAAATTAGCCAGGTGTGGTGGCATGTACCTGTAGTCTCAGTTACTGGGGAGGCTCAGGCAGGAGAATCGCTTGAACCCGGGAGGCAGAGGTTGAAGTGAGCTGAGATCATGCCATTGCACTCCAGCCTGGGCAACAGAGTAAGACTCCATCTCAAAAAAAAAAAAAAAGAACAACAACAAGATCCAATCACATGCTGCTTACAAGAAACCCACCTAATGAGTAAAGTCATTTACAGACTTAAAATAAAGGGGTGGCAAAAGAAATTTCTCACAAATGGAAACAAAAAGTGAAGAAAGTTTATGGAACTTGAACACTCTGTTCCTGAATGATCTTTGGGTAAATGATAAAATTAAGGTAGACATTTTAATACACTTTTCTTTTCCCTCATCTTCTCCTTCTTCTTGAAACAAGGTCTCACTCTGTCACCAACATTGAAGTGTAATGGTATCAGATAAAACATACTTTAAATCAACAACAGTTAAAAAAAAAAAAAAAGACAAAGAAGGTCATTATATAATGACAAAGGTTTCAACAAGAAGATACAACAATTTTAAATATATATGCACTCAACACTGGTCCATCTAGATTCATAAAACAAATACTACTAGATCTAAGAAAAGAGATAGACAACAATATAACAGTACAATAGTAGGGGGAACGTCAACACTCTACTTGCAGCACTAGACAGATCACCAAGGCAGAAAATCAAATAAACTCTGGATTTAAGTTGAACTCTAGACCAAATGAACTCAATAGATGCTCAGAGAACAATGGCAGAATATACATTTTTCTCATTTGCACATGGAACACTACCCAAAATACACCATATGCTTGGCCACTAAGTAAGTCTCAATATATTTTGAAAAATCAAAATCGTATCAAGTATTTCTCAGACCATGGTGGAATAAGGATAGAGATCAATGCCAAGAAAAACTCTCAAAACTATATAAATACATGAAAATTTAACACCCTGCTCCTGAATGATCTTAAATGTTGGTAAATGATAAAATTAAGGTAGACGTTTTTAAACACTTTTATTTTCCTTCTTCTTGAAACAAGGTCTCACTCTGTCACAAACATTTAAGTACGATGGCATGATCATAGTTTATTACAGCCTCAAACTCCTAGGCTTAAGCGATCCTCCTGCCTCAACTTCTCAAGTAGCTGGGACTACAGGCACATGCCACAATGACTGGCTAATTTAAAAAAAAATTTTGTAGAGATGGAGTCTTGCTGTGTTGCCCAGGCTGGTCTTGAACTCTTGGCCTCAAGTAATCCTCCCACCTTCACCTCCCAAAGTGCTGGGATTACAGGTGTGAGCTACTGTGCTCAGTCTAGAAATTTAAAAATTTTTTGGAATAAATGAAAACAGAGACACAACATACCAAAATCTCTGGAATACAGTAAAATCAGTTGGAAGAATGAATTTTATAGCATTAAATGCTTACATCAAAAAGAAAGATCTCAAATTAACAACCTAATGTCACCCCTCAAGGAACTAGAAAAACAAGAACAAACCAAACCCAAAGCTAACAGAGAAAAAGAAATGACAAACATCAGAGCAGAACTAAATGATATTGAGACCAATAATAAAATAATAATACAGACTGTGCGCAGTGGCTCATACCTGTAATCCCAGCATTTTGGGAGGCCAAGGCAGGAGCATTGCTTGAGCCCAGGGGTTTCAGACCAGCCTGGGCAACATGATGAAACCCTGTCTCTACAACTAATACAAAAATTAGCAAAATGTGATGGCATGTGCCTGTAGTACCAGCTACTCAAGAGGCAGAGGTGGAAGGATGGCTTGAGTTTTGGAGGTTGAGCCTGCAGTAAGCCATATCGTGCCACTGCATTCCAGTCTGGGTGATAGAGAAGACCCTGTCTCAAAAACCAACAACAACAATGGATCAATGAAATGAGAAAATTCTTTGAAAATATAAACAAATTGATAGACTGTAAGCTAGATTATCCAAGTAACAAAGAAGATTAATATAAGCAAAATCAGAAATGATAAAGGTGATGTTACAACTGACACCACAGAAATAAAAAGGATCATCAGAGACTACTATGACTATATATGTACATAAACTAGAAAATCTAGAGGAAATGGAGAAATCCCTGGAAACATACAACCTCTCAAGAATGAACCAGGAAGACATAGAAAATACTGAACAGACCAATAATGAGCAGTGAAATTGAATCAGTAATTTAAAAATCTCCCAACAAAAAAGGCCCAGGACCAGATGGATTTACAGCCTAATTTTATCAGACTTACAAAGAGGAACTAGTACCAGTCCTACTGAAACTGTTCCAAAAAATTGAGGAGGAGGGCATCCTCCCTAACTCATTCTACAAAGCTAGTATCACTGTGATACAAAAGGCAGGCAAGGACACCACCAAAAAGGAAAACTACATGCCAATATTCTAACATTCTTTTTCTTTCTTTTCTTTTCTCTCTCTCTCTCTTTTTTTTTTTTTTTTTTGAGATGGAGTCTTGCTCTGTCACCCAGGCTAGAGTGTAGTGGCTCAATCTTGGCTCACTGCAACCTCCACCTCCCTGGTTCAAGGGATTCTTCTGTCTCAGCCTCCCAAGTAGCTGGGATTACAGGCACGCGCCACCATGCCCAGCTAATTGTTGTATTTTTAGTAGAGATGGGGTTTCACTGTGTTGGCCAGGCTGACCGTGAACTCCTGACCTCAGGTGATCTGCCTGACTTGGCCTCCCAAGGTGCTGGGATTACAGGCATGAACCAATGTGCCCATCCTACATGCCAATATTCTTGATGAACATAGATGTAAAAATCCTCACCAAAATAATAGCTAACCAAATCCAACATCACATTGAAAAGATAACACAACACAATAACTGAGTTTTATTCTAGGGATGCAAGGATGATTCAACACACAGATACCAATAAATATGATTCACCACATAAACAGAATTAAAAACAAAAACCATATGACCATCTCAATCGATGCAGAAAAAACACTTGATAAAATTCAGCATCCCTTCCTAGTAAAAACCCTCAAATAAACTACCTCAAAATAATAAAATTTATATATGACAAACCCACAGACAACATCATACTGAATGGGGAAAAGTTGAAAGCATTCCCCTAAGAACTGAAAGAAGACAAGGATGTCCACTTTCACCATTTCTATTCAATATAGTACTGGAAATCCTAGTTAGAGCATTCAGATAAGAGAAAGAAAAGGCATCTAAATTAAAATCATATCTATTCACTGATGATTTGGTCTTATACCTAGAAAACCCTAATGAATCTTCCAAAAGACTCCTGGGTTTGATTAATGACTTCAGTAAAGTTTCAGGGTACAAACCAATGTACCAAAATCAGTGGCATTTCTACATACCAATAACACTGAAGCTGAGAACCAAATAAAGAACTCAATCCGACTTATAATACTTAAAAGAAGAATAAAATACCTGAGAATATATTTAACCAAGAGGTGAAACATCTCTACAAGGAGAACTATAAAACGCTGATGAAAGAAATTGCAGAGGAAACAAATGGAAAAACATCCCATGCTCATGGATTGGAAGAATCAATGTCATTAAGATGACCACATCACCCAAAGCAATCTACAGATTCAAAGCAATTCCTATCAAACTACCAATGTCATTTTTCACAGAATTAGAGAAAGCAATCCAAAAATTCATATGGAATCATAAAACAGCCCGACTAGCCAAAGCAATCCTAAGCAAAAAAGAACTAAGCGGGAGATGTCACCTTACCTGACTCCAAATTATACTACAAGATAGAGTAACCAAAACAGTATGGTATTGATGTAAAAACGGACACTTAGATTAGTGAAACAAAATAGAGAACATAGATATAATGCCACATACCTACAGCCAACTGATCTTCAACAAACTTTGCAGAAACGTAACTGGGGAAAGGATACCTCATTCAATAAATTGTGCTGGCAAAATTGGATTGCCATATGTAGAATGAAACTGGATCTCTATCTCTCATCGTATATAAAAATTAACTCGAGATGGATTAAATTCTTAAATGTAAGACCTGAAATTATAAAAATCCTGGAAGAAAACCTAGAAAAACTCTTCTAGACATTGGCCTAAGCAAATAATTTATGAAATTCATTTGCTAAAAAGCAAATGCAACAAAAATTAAAATAGACAAATGGGGCCTAGTTAAACTAAAAAGCTTCTGCACAACAAAAGAAATAATTGGCCAGGTGTAGTGGCTGAAGTCTGTAGTCCCAGTGCTTTGGGAACCTGACTTGGGAAGATCACTTAAGACTAGGAGTTCAGGACTAGCTTGGGCAACACTGTGGGACTCTGTTCCTACAAAAAATTAGATTAGCTGGATGTAGTGGCACACACCTACAGTCCCAGCAACTTGGGAAGCTGAGGTGGGAGCATCACTTGGATCACTTGAGCCCTAGGGAAGTCAAGGTTGCAGTGAGCTGAGATAGCGCCAGCCTGGCAACAGAGCAAGACTCCATCAAGAAAGAAAAAGAAAGAAAGAGAGAGGAAGAAGGAAGGAAGGAAGGAAGGAAGGAAGGAAGGAAGGAAAGGGAGGGAGGGAAAGAAAGAAAGAGAGAGACAAATTACAGAATGGGAAAAAATATTTGCAAACTATATGTCTGACAAAGGGTGGATCTCCAAAATCTACAAGGCACTCAGACAACTCAACTAGAAAAAAACAACATCAATAAATAGCCCCATTAGAAAGCTGGAAAAAGAAATGAACAGGCATCTTTCTTTTCCTTCCTTCCTTCCTTCCTTCCTTCCTTCCTTCCTTCCTTCCTTCCTCCCTCCCTCCCTCCCTCCCTCCCTCCCTCCCTTCTTTTCTCTCTTTCTATCTTTCTCACCCAGACTGGAGTGCAGTGGCGCCATCTCAGCCCACTGCAACCTCTACCTCCCAGGTTCAAGTGATTCTCTTGCCTCAGCCCCCTGAGTACTTGGGATTACAGTCACCTGCCATCACACCAAGCTAATTTTTGTGTTGTTAGTAAAGAAAAGATTTTACCATGTTGGTCAGGCTGGTCTTGAACTCCTGAACTCAAGTAATCTGGCTGCTTTAGCCTCCCAAAGTGCTGAAATTACAGGTATGAGCCACCAAACCCATCTGGCATTTTTCAAAAGAAGGCATATATGTGGCTAACAAACATGAAAAATGTTCAAGACTACTAATAATCAGAGAAATGCAAATTAAAACTACAATGATCATGCCAGCACTTTGGGAGGATGAGGTGGGAGGATTGCTTGAGACCAAGAGTTTGAGACCAGCCTGGGCAACATAGTGAGATCCCATCTCTATTAAAAAAAAAAAAAAAGAAACAGTGTGATACCAGTCAGAATGGCTATTATTGAAAAGTAAAAAAAACAACAGATGTTGATGAGGATGTGGAGAATAGGATGCTTATACGCCGTTGGTGGAAATGTGAATTAGTACAACTTCTATGAAAAATAGTATGAAGACTTCTCAAAAAACTAAAAATAAAACTACCATTCAACCCAACAATCTCACTTCTTGGTATCTACCCCAAAGAAAATAAATTATTATATCAAAAGATATCTCCACTTGTAATGTTTGTATCAGCACTATTCACAATAACAAAGCTATGGAATACTACTCAGCCATAAATAAGAATGAAATCCTGTCTTTTACAGCAACATGGATGGACTTAGAGGTCATTATCTTAGGTGAAATAACTCAGAGACAGAAAGTCAGATACAGCATGCTCTCACTTATAAATAGAAGCTAAATAATGTGCACACATGGACATAGAGAGTGGAATAATAGACACTGGGTGGGAGGAGGGTGACAGATGAATAATTACTTGATAGGTATAATGTACACTATTTGGGCAATGGGTACATTAAAAGCCCAGTCTTCACCACTATGCAATATATCTATGTAGCAAAACTGCACTTTTACTCACTAAACCTATTAAAAAAATAAATATCAAGAAAGCCAGAGTTGGCTGAGCATGGTGTCTCACTAAGTCTGTAATCCTAGCACTTTGGGAGGATGAGGTGGGAGGATCACTTGGGCTCAGAGTTTGAGACCAGCTTGGGCAACATAGTGGGACCCCATCTCTACAAAATAATAATAATAATGAGATGAGTGTGGTGACATGCACCTATACTCCCAGCTACTCGGGAGGATGAGGCAGGAGGATCATTTGAGCCCAGGAGGTCGAGGCCACAGTGAGCTGTGATCACACCACTGCACTCCAGCCTGAGTCACAGAGTGAGACTCTGACCCCTCCAAAAAACAAAACAAAGCAAAAAACAAAAAGAAACCTAACGTCAATAACGGTTTCTTAAAAGCTCTAAAGCCTAACTTTGTATATAAAAGGCTTTCATGGAACTTTGCTCAACTTTGATAGAATCCTGGCAAATGCTAGGGTTCCATGAAACTGTGTGAATGACTATGCATCTAGATACCTTTTCTGATGTCTCAGAAATTATAAATTATATTTTACTGTGGGATGAAAGCGAAGTCAGAGGGTAGCAGTGTCATGCTTATTCAGGCCTGGCTTTGGTTATTTGCATTGTCCTGGAGAGAAGTAACCACCAGATTCTCTGCTAAGCCCAAATCTTCTCAGCCCATGGAAAGCACTGGACTCTTTTTTTTTTTTTTTTTGAGACGGAGTTTTGCTCTTGTTACCCAGGCTGGAGTGAAGTGGCTTGATCTTGGCTCACCGCAACCTCTGCCTCCCGGGTTCAGGCAATTCTCCTGCCTCAGCCTCCTGAGTAGCTGTGATTACAAGCCCGTGCCACCATGCCCAGCTAATTTTTTGTATTTTTAGTAGAGACAGGGTTTCACCATGTTGACCAGAATGGTCTCGATCTCTTGACCTCATGATCCACCCGCCTCGGCCTCCCAAAGTGCTGGGATTACAGGCATGAGCCACCGCGCCTGGCCCAGCACTGGACTCTTTAAAGGTAAATGGTGTTCACAGAGCCTGTCCTACTGAGTATTCATAATCAAGAAGAACATGAATGGGGTTCTTCTTGTTCTTCTTGGCTGGGGATGCTGACCTGTAATTCCAGTACTTTGGGAGGCAGAGGTGGGCCGGTCACTTGAGCTCAGGAGTTCGAGACTAGCCTGGCCAACATGGTGAAACTCTGTCTCTACTAGAAGTACAAAAATTAGCCCGGCATGGCGCCCTCTGAGGCTGAGGCACAAAAATAGCTTGAACCTGGGAGGCAGAGTTTGCAGTGAGCCGAGATCCAGCCTGGGCAACAGGGTGAGACTCTGTCTTAAAAAATAGCTGGGCACGGTGGCTCACGCCTGTAATCCCAACACTTTGGGAGGCTGAGGCGGGTGGATCATGAGGTCAGGAGATCGAGACCATCCTGGCCAACGTGGTGAAACCTCGTCTCTACTAAAATACTAAAAAATGGCTGGGCGTGGTGGCGCGCGCCTGTAGTCCCAGCTACTCAGGAGGCGGAGGCAGGGGAATTGCTTGAACCTGGGAGGCAGAGGTTGAGATCGCGCCCAGCCTGGCGACAGAGCAAGACTCCATCTCAGAAAAATAAAGTAAAATAAAATAAATAAAAAATAAAAATACCAAAACTAGTCGGGCGTAGTGGCACAAGCCTGTAGTCCCAGTTACGAGGAAGGCTGAGGCAGAACTGCTTGAGCCTGGAAGGCAGAGAGGCTGCAGTGAGCCTAGATGGTATGGTGACACTGCACTCCAGTCTCGGCGACAGTGCTAGACTCCGTTTCAAGTAAATAAATAAATAAGAAAATGTTATGAACCAAATTGACAACAGAGGTATCTGTGTATCCTTTGAAAAGAACGAAGAGGCCTCGGGTTACTAGAGCATGAAATAAGAGAGCCGCCTAGTGGTCAAAGTGGTGCACAAATTTGCCCCGAGCACCAGAGAAACGTGATTTTACCGTTTTATTAACGAAAGTGAAAAAGTAAAAAATAGAAACACTGTAGTAAAAACCAAAAAGGTAAAAGCATTGAAGAAAGACCTATTTTCCAAATTTATCTTTACTCTTTCTAAAACCATGATTGGTTTTAGAACCAATTCAACCATGTTGAATGTAGGTAATACTGCTACTCATTTATCTAAAGTTCTCCGTATATATCGCACATCCATACATTCCCTCAATGCTTATTATTTTGTCCTTTTTAACCAGAAAGATGTGCCACAAATCTCACAGAATAACTAAATAAATTTCCTACAGTTAAATTGCTTTCCAGCACAGAGTGACTCAAAGCACTTAGAGTACTAAGAAGCCTGGTTAATAGAGGTTAAATGAGAATGCACTTTAAAATAAAAATAAGACTATTTTGGTATCAAAATAGCATTAAATTAAATATTGGTACTTCAGAAACAGAAAAAACTGATAAGACTCTGTTCCTGATGCAAAAGACCGACAATTTAGTAAGGAAATTAAGTAGCTTAATAAAGTGTAAAGTAGAAATAGAGTAAGATATGGTTGGGAAGGTACATGGCTACTATATGGTAGAAAATTTGGAATTTCAGGTTGAGGAGCTTGAACCCGGTAACCTGGTAAGAGCATCAAGAAAGATGACTGGCAGCAAAGTATAACATTGCTTGGAGAAGGGAGAAACTATATATAGTCACTGTGGGGTTTTGAAACTCAGCTAAGAAAGGGCAGTGGGAGTTAAGAGAATGAGATAGATGTAATCATTTTAACTTACTTTTTTTTAGTTTTACTTTTCTAAAAGTGAGATGTGACTTCTAGATGGCATCACCAAATATCATGAATAAGCCAGTTAAATTAACTTACCTATTTACCAAAAAAAAAAATTTCTTTTTTTTTTGAGACAGAGTCTTGCTCTGTTACCCAGGCTGGAGTGCAATGGCACTATCTTGGCTCACTGCAACCTCCGCCTCCCGGGTTTAAGTGATTCTCCTGCTTCAGCCTCTGGAGCTGGGATTACAGGCACATGCCACTTTGACTGACTAATTTTCGTATTTTTAGTAGAGACATGGTTTCCCTATGTTGGCCAGGCTGGTCTCGAACTCCTGACCTCAGGTGATCCACCCACCTCAGTCTCCCAAAGTGCTGGGATTATAGGCATGAGCCACTGTGCCTGGCTATTAAAATGTTTCTTTAAAAAAAAAACAACCCAGTAGTTCTGAAGTTCTGCATGACATCCAAAGAGAATAATGCATTTCCCTAAATACTTTTTTTCCTTAGGAATTTAAGCGTATTTTCCATGACATTTTATATAAAAGATTGGATTGATTAGTTCAATCATCATTGGAAAAGTTAGTAAACAAAGGAAAACTTCCCTTTTATCTGTCCCATTTATCACAATTTCAAAAATAATTAAACATACAAATAAGGGACACATGTTTCCTTGAATAGAAAATAGTTTTGAAGTTTTGTCACCTTCTTTTCTAATTAAGTAGACAGGAATCGAAGAGTTCCAGTGTTGGGAAGTTAAGCTAGTTGAGGACTTGATGGGAGAGGGAAGCACTGGGCAAGAGAAGGGAGCTGTACTTGGAAGATCACATATCTACAATTGATACAATCCCCTCACCATCTTTCCACCACCCATTTCAGGACAGGTTGTTCCTTTCAAGGCTGCTCTTCATACTCATCTTTAAAGTGCAGGCACAGGGCCACTTCATTAAAATTTCCTAGTACAAATCCTGTGCGCAACAAGTTGGTCTCATAACACATTCATTCAAAAAGATCAAACTGAGTTTCTGTGTGACTTACCCAGGGAGGCTTGGTTCTTGAGACATTTCTGTAGAGACCATAGGTGAAAGTTGTCTACCTATATTTTTGGAACCAAAAATTTGAACACATGATGTAATAACAAGACAGAATATATCAAAATTTTTATATTTTTAAAACTTATAAAGGAAAGACCCTTTGTCAGCTGCACATTTCCTGAAATTTTTCATTTCTCTCCCTTTCCAAATTAGAACCCTGAAGTTAACAGTCTTTTTCTCTCCAATGTTCATCTTAATGGTTCACTGGGTCCTACTGATTATCTTTAACACAGACTCAATCTGCTCCTTCTTCTCTGCTGTCACTGACAGCAACCTTGGTTTAAGGCTTTCATTATCTCTCACCAAGACCAAACTCTTCTGTGTATTTCTTTCTTTTTTGTTTATTTTTTTAATGGAGACAGGGTCATGCTATGTTGTCCAGGTTGGTGTTGAACTCTTGGCCTCAAGCAATCTTCCTGCCTTGGCCTCCCAAAGTGTTAGTTAGGATTATAGGTGTGAGCCACCATGCCTGGCCAGGTATATGTATTTCTATGTTTCTCCCTTCCTCTCAATTCATTCTATATATTACCAACTGAGTTATCTATTTTGGAAACCCATCGTTTAAATTATTCCGTGACTTCTAGGGTAAGTTCAGACACTAAGAATACCATGCTAACCCTTCTGCAACAGCTGTGTGTGTAGCCATCTCTCTTCATCTTTCCACGTAACATCTCAAATCCTACTCTCACTGAATGTCCTCTCATCCCCTTGAAAAAACTTTACCCTCTCAGGCAGAGAGTCATTGCTCATCTCTTAATTCCTACTCACATTTTGACAGTCATCAAAGTTACCAAAAAGTTACCTGATTCAGCAAGACTGGATTAAGTATCATTGCCAAGTACTCTCACAACATCCTGGGCTTTCACTTCCGTAACACTTGAATTTGTACTATCATTTTTTTCCAAATCTACTGTGAGCAACTTGAGAGCAGGGCTGTTTATCTTCTAGAAGAGCACTTGCCACACACTGGTTGTTCAAAAAAATGTTTTTGATGCCCCTTGAAAATGGGACTTACTAGTCACAATGGAAATTGCATTTTATTTGTAGTTTCTCTCATGTCCCCGGTGCAGTCCCTCCCATTCTCATCTATCCTGCACACTTGTCAGTCCAAACTTCATCATATTGCTTCTACCAAGGTCTTTCCTTCCTCAGAAACTTTGTTCTCTGTATTGTCTATGACAGCAGCCCAAACACTTTCAAAAGGTGTATCAGTTTGGATCTATTTTGCCTGCTTTATTTCCAGTCCATGTCCTCCCTTACTTCTGGCCACTTCAAATATTGTCTTCATTTTTTGTTGAAATCTCATCCATCCTTTTGATTCCCTGTTCAACAATAATTTCCTCAACTGAAGTCTTCTTTGACTCTTCAAACACATATTGACCATATAATTTACCACTTATTTGGGCACTTACATGTTATCTTAATTGGATGCAATAATTTCCTAGGTGGGCATGGAGGAGATAAGGCCAATCCAGGAAATTGTTAAGTAAGGAAAGGCAAGGATCATATTATATTTTTTAGTATTTCTCAGTGCAGCAATGATTCAATTTTGAAAAAGTAATAATAAATCATATCAATAAAATAAAAGCTGCTAGAATATAAAGTTGGCCTTTGATCTGAAAGACACTGTAGAATAAAGAGGAAGATTAATCACTAGTTTATTAGCTCTTTTGCAGAGAAGGATGTTAACCAGGTAAATCAGAGAGGTGTAAGTGAAAATATTTTACTTGTGGCAAGTCATTATCAAAAGGTTCAGCAGGTTATTATTACACATTTTTCCCAGGTCGCTACATTTTCTCTAAGGACATTTAGGTATAATTTTGAATATTACATAGTGGGTTCTGTAGAAAACTGCAGTGATACTACCTGTAACATACCAGATTGTAAGGTTATGCATATGCATATGCATATGAGTCCAAAGGTTTGGATACCCCAAATCTCTTCTATCCCTAAAATAAAGTATTATTTAAGGTGACAACAGAATTTACGGGAGTAGGTCATGTTTTCCACAGGCAAAAGTTCTCTTTGCATATAGTAAGTGGCCCAGTACCCTTTTAAAGATGGTTGCCCCATGAATTGATACGAGATCCTGCTCCAGGACGCTTAGCTAACACAATGAATTAATCTGGAGACAAACAATGTGTGCCATCACAAACTCATATTCTGCTTTAGCAAGGCCTTCTAAAAGATACAAAGATCCAACCAAAAAGATTTGATGATGTGAAGCACAAACACAATATTAGGCCAATAGAAATAGCTGTTTTGGTACCTGCTAGCTTTTCTGCACCCTTCAATTACTCCAAGGATATTCTTGGTTACTCTTAACTACTGAACTATTTTTATTTTTATTTTTGAGTTTCTCTTGCCAAAAATAAAAGGTTGAAACCTGCAGTTCAAAGCAAAATGTAAAATGCATTAGAATCTCATCACTTGACAGTTCAGTGACTGGGCAAAGCAAAGTACTTAATTTCTCTGACTTTGTTTCTTCATTTATAAAAGGGGATAGTAACACATATTTTGCAGGATTGTTGTGGGAATTATTAACAATGTATGTAAAATAACACAGTGCCTGGCATAAGAGGTGGTCAGAAAATAAGCAACTTTTTTTTTTTTTTTTTTTTTTTTTTGAGATGGAGTCCTACTCTGTCACCCAGGCCAGAGTGCAGTGGTGCAATCTCGGCTCACTGCAGTCGCTGCCTCCCCGGTTCAAGTGATTCTCCTGCCTCAGCCTCCAGAGTATCTGGGACTACAGGTGTGTGCCAGCACACCCGGGTAATTTTGTGCATTTTTAGTAGAGACAGGGTTTCACCGTGTTAGCCAGGATAGAATAGCAACTATTATACTAAATTTAGTTGATTTTTAAAAATGTATCATACTGAGTTATGAAAGTCATATTAGATAGAACATTTACTATTCTAATGCAAACAACCTAATTATCATAATAATTTCTGGTGACTTCATAAAATAAAAAAACACAATTACTATTGTCATTAATATGATCTTTAATAAACGGAATAATGCACCATTTTACAGCAAGCCTTTTTTAACCTAAAGAACTGCCTTAAAATCTCCTTCTCCAATGTCTCTGTATCAATACAATCTTTTTACTTAGGTTTATATATATCAAAGCATTTACTTACACTTATTCATAGAAAACTCTTTAGTGGCTTAATGTCAGCTTTCATAGTGGCATCCATAGATAATACAAAAGAAGAGTGATTTGCTTTATTTTATACTCACACTGACCCATCAAACACAACTTATACAGCATAGCAAGGTTTCAGACAGCTTATACAAAAGCAAAATAACTGAAATTATTCATAAACTCATATATGACAGTCTATCTGTAATGTAAGAGCAAAACACACCAACAAAAGATACCCGTTAACAAGAAAGAGGGTTCTGAGGAAGTGCGAATATTTTCTAGCCTTTCTTTTTCCAGAAAAGCATCCTCAAAAATGAATACTCTGTAGCTTATGTTTCTCCCATCCATTCAAAAAAGCATGGCAGCTACACATCTCCTTGTTTCAGCTATTACAACACCCTAAGAGTTAGTGTATTTTACAATTATCCATGTATCATTATCTGAAAAATTATCAACAGAAAACTGAGGATGATTCCAGCTTACATAAACACTGATACAATATAATCTCTATGGAACAAAATGACAAGGCATACAAAAATTGCTTAAATAAATAAATGTGGCCAGAAAAAGAAAATCCACAGAAGTCAAGCAATTCAATGTTAAACTGGGACCTATCCATCTTTGAATTGCATCTTTTAGTATTTTTTTCTTACTTTTAAGCTTCTTTAAAAATGTTTCCTTTACATACTTGAGAGGATTGGTAATATAAGGTGAAGAGCCTGAGACAAGAGACTGCTTATGGATAACTTTCTAGGATTTTAAGTTATATCAACTTAGAGCTTGAACTTGTCTGATTCAAAGAAAAATTGTTTCACTCTGACAATGTGATAAATATTATAGGTTATTTTCTCAAAACCATTCAAGTTATTACTAAAGTTGTAAAATACTTAGTTCACTTTTCGAAGAACGCTTCATAACCCTAAATTGTCTCTGGAGAAAATCCTATCTGAGAGGAACTACTTTACTATCTTATTAAAAACAAACAAAATGGAACAATTTGTCCCATATCATGTATGGTCATTTGACCAAAGAACAGAAATGTAAATCGTTTTAAATCAGTGCTCCAGCACTATAGGCCTAAGTTTGTTGCAACATGTAGCAAATTAGTTGAGTCATTCCCTCTGTTCAGTAATTACAGAACTGGGTAACTTTTTATGATTAATAAAATCTGATATTCTATGTGAAAAAGTCAAGTAAGGTGAAACATTAAATGAGCAGTGCAACAAACACTTTAAATATTCAACTGGATCTAACTGCTTATTTGCTACCAATTGAACTTTTTCAGTGTACAAAGGGATGAAAAGGGCCCTGAGTTTTTAAGTAATATGATGTCTATAGAATGAATCTTAAAACATGAAGATTGTTACCAATTACTGCAAGGATATAAAAAAAAAAAACCATGAAGATGTTTCTGAAATCTAAAGGTAAAAATAAAATGTATAAAACCAACATGCTGCCTTTTAAAACTGAAAAACAAATCAAGTTGTAGTTTCAAATACACCAATTTGCTTAAAAATTCAGTCATAAACTGGACACCCTAGTGATGTGATTTGGTTCTGAAGATTCCTTCTCTTACCCAGATTTTAAAATGGGTTTCAAGTTGTTTTAAAAATGAAAGTGTATGTTCACAATGTTTAATAGTAACACTATAAACATCACAATAAGAGAATTGAAATTTTTAAGATATGATTTATTTTGAGCATAGTTTTAATACACAGCATAAATTCTTCTGAAGTACTTTCAAATGTATCTGCCATGAGATAAATTTCTAAGTTTTTCTTTATATGCACATTCAAATGAGTCACCTAAAAGTTAAATAAAAGCTGTTATACTCCAGTCTGTTGCAAAATAATAAGTATTTCAAAAGTGGTCTACAAAAATGTCCATAGATATACCTGATTAATGTAAGGTTTGCTTTTGAAAGTTAATCTTGCATTTAGCATTTAATATTTGATACAAAGAAATATGTAAAATGTTGTGGCTCAATCATAAAACTAAGCTTGCTGCAATGTAAGTTAAAAAATTTTAATGGCAAAATGATATATAATTCTGTATGCATGGCTTTTTAGTTATAACTAGTGAGAATATAAAAACATAAAATTCCATAATAGAAAATGTTAGATAATACAAAAATTAAGAGCTGATTTGCTGGTAGTATGATGGTTGAATCCGTTTCAAATAGAAACATCTTAACTCTCAATTCAAACTATCAAACGGTTACTTAACTGGAGTCATGAATTTGAATATAAAAGAAAATATAATTTTATGTTCTTAAAAATAAAGTCATTACAATAGGACTGAGGAGAAAGATCTAAAGCCATTTTGTCTGAAGAATTGAGGCTTCAGTGTTCATTGAGAGGCCTGAAGCATACTGAAGACTAAGAATACTGGGGATGATGACCAGCTGCTCTCTTTTGGGTCCTACTGGGTAAAAGAAAAGAATTTAAGATCAAAGAGGAGAGAGACGGAATAGATATGAAGAAAACTATCCTGACACAGACAACCAATCAGATAACTGAGGTGTAGAGTTAAGTGAGACATAAACTATGAGGTGATTTAAGGAAAGTGCACTTAAATGCTCTGTGATTTCCTCTTCTTGTATGTTAATCTGGAAATTTGTAGAGAAGCCTTCTCGAAATTTGAAGTAACTAGCTCAAACAGTGATTTGCCAGATTTACTTAATCAAGGAATATATTTAGGAGGGAATCATGCAAGGTAGCTTTGGGTAAAGTTTGCAAAGTTCATAATGTAAAAGTTAAAATGCAACCTTATGTGCTGAAAAGTAAATTGCCAGTAAACAGTATATTTGAAACACTGCATTCTGAAAATCTCTTGGGGTTTATGTGAGAGGTTACACAATTTCTAGGATGACTGGTCTAGATAACCAACATGTATGTATAGATTCTAACTTTAAGAAGTTAGCTGGGAAGATAAAGCAATATATGAAGCCATCTGTGAATAGTTACAAAATAAATAACCTGCACATAACAGGTAGTAAGTTCAACATAACTTTGTAAAATGTTGTATAGAAATATATTCTCAAATTCTAGGAGTTAATGATCTCCAATAGAATATTCATGTCCATAAATATGAAAAAGGAAATTAAAAGTTCCTTGAAATATGTTTCTATTTTAAATTATTTTCAGGAGAGACTTAAAGAGACTGGGAAATTTCAGAATAACAGCTACAGCCTACTAATTCCATTTGGCTGTAGAAGTCAAATTTGAAAATAATTTAAATTAAAATACTTGCCAATTTTTGTGATAATTCCCACTGAAGCCCACATTTACTTGACTGTTCCTTTCTCTCTTTAAATAGTTTACATTCAGAACCAATGCACATTTTCTGGAAAAACTGGATACATGTAAAGAAGCTACACTAAACTGTTTTATAAAAAGGATATTATCCTTGTATCCTTCCTATATCCTACTCTATTAGTTCTATGGATTGGTAAATTCTCTAAATTTATTAAAAGCAGAAGTCTTGAAGATGGATTCAAAGGATTGATGAGACTGAAATTTTGTGTTAAATTAATTCCCCCAAGTCTACTATGGAATCAATTTAGAGAAAAGTCGCTGTTCCCAAAAGCTATCTTATCTTTTTCCTTGAAATTTACTTTACCTTTAGTTCTGCAACATAAGAATGTTGTGAGTGAAGTGAAATGATTTTAAGATTCATGATGGGAGATAGAGGATTGAGTTTTGTCTTGAATTAGCAATTATTTCTCAAGCAACAATCAGCATAGATTATGTCTACATACCTTATATTTGCCTAACTTCTCAAATCATTAAAGTATGTGGTTTGGCTTATATACAAATAACAATTATGCCAGACTACAGTGACTAAATTTTTAAAATAAACCTTAGCCCATTACACATCCTGTCATATGGCATTGTAGGCAATGTGGTACGGATGAAACAGTGTGGAGAGAGGTAGACCCAGACTGAAATCCCACCTTTGTCTGTTACTAGATGTGGATCTTGGGCATATTTACTTAGTTTCTCTTAGCTTCGGTTTCCTTATCTGTAAAATGGGGATATTAACTATAATGCTCATATGGTTGCTCTGAGGTTTAAAATAACTAGTATATGTATACTTCAGCATTCAGTATGTGCCTTTTCGTAATTTCCTACACTGGTAACAGTTTTTTTTTTCTTTTTTGCCAATTACGCACAAAAGAGTTCTGGGTTCAGGCAACTCTCCTGCCTCAGCCTCCCCAGTAGCTGGGATTACAGGCACGCGCCACCATGCCCAGCTAATTTTTTGCATTTTTAGTAGAGACGGGGTTTCACCATGTTAACCAGGATGGTCTCGATCCCTTGACCTCATGATCCACCCGCCTCGGCCTCCCAAAGTGCTGGGATTACAGGCGTGAGCCACCGCGCCCAGCCTATTATGATGCTTTTAAGGTTACATTATCATCTAGTGAAATAAATTTTAATATTTTTAGTTGAATAATCTTTTATTCAAAAGGACCCACTTTTGTACATGTAAAATTTTGTGATGGCAGTTAAATGTCAACTTTAAGAAACATTTATTATCAGATGAATATTAGCAAGTAATTAAGTCATTTAAAATAATTTTGCTTGCTTGTATCTTACAGATTATAAGTCTGATGTATAATTTAATTTAAAATTTATTAAAATAATATATACTTTCCACTTTTCCTACTTTTCAAGAGTCTACTAAGAAAAACTGGTGAAAGGAAATTATTTGTTTTAAACATGCTTGAACGAAATGGTAAACTATTCAGTTAATCTGGCATATTAATTTTTTAAGGCATTATGTTATCATTTTCCAAATAGTAGAAAATGTTGGAAAACCTACAATCAACTGGCCTAAATACAAATACAGCAGAACATAAGATAATTCTTCTGGAAGGAAAAGATCAGTTAGGCCTCAAATGGTTGTCTATCCTCAATGCTTCAAATTGGAGAAGGAATATAATTTATTTTGATTCAAAGTTGTCCTACAAATATTTGAAAAGAATATCCTAAAATGCATCTGAAAGATATTTCAGGTCAAGAGAACTAAGTGAAAATGTACTGGAAAAGATAGAAATAATTTGTTAAAAGAATAGTAACTGTGAAAAAAATTATATGCCATAAGACTGAAAATCGGTTACGGATCTGAATCAGGATAAGGTCCAATAAAACACAAAATGTGGGAATTCTGGGCACTAATAAAATAATCTTAATTCTAAGAATCCAGAACTGTGTTCAGCAATCTAGCTGAATAAATGGTGTGTGTAGTAACAACTAACTTGTAAGATCACAGCACGTGGCAAATGAGATGGCTTATATACAAATAAATCACAAGTATTTTGGACAGAAAATTGGGAAATTTAGGCTGTCTTTAGCTAAGTGATGAGATGGAGGAATATAGTGAAAAATATTGTTCAGGAGATAAAAACCTAAATCAGAAATTTGGTGATTTTTGTTTTCCTCTTAACCTTTTAATCCCTGGAAATATCTTAGAACTTAACTATATGACATTTACTAACTAATCTGATAATTAAAAAAAAATTTTTAAGTGAAATCATTGTTTGCAAAGATGGAAAATAATTTGTGTTTAGAAAAAAGTCCCCTATTTGACAGAAAGTACTTTATTAAAAAAAAACATGTAGAGGTTGTTGTAGAGAAGATTATAAGTAATGAAAGAAGAGAAGCTTTAAAAAACAATGATTTCAAGTCAAAATAATAAATGTTGCTCACATATCAAAAATAATGTGAAAAACTGGCAAAAGGAAAAATTATGAAAACAGAATTAAAGAAGGTAACATAATTCTGAAAAGAGAAGTTTAGTCTCAGTCTGCTCAAAAAAGGTAGGTTTGACAGAAGCCCTTCCTTCCATTAGGGATTTGGCATGCCACTTGAATGATTTTTCCACACAGTGTTTTAGGTCATGGGAAGAGGAATCATTTTCAGATAAAGTCACCAGTCTTTGCTTAGGAACAGAGTAAATGATACTATAGATTCAGAACTATAAATTACTTCTGAAGTTATAATAAACAGTAAGTGTAATTTTATGAGTCAAAGATGACCTATTCAGAGAATGAAGGCTGTAACACTATTTTGTCTTAACCATTTATTTACCTACTTAAAAATTTCATAAGTATAGCTCCATAAGCTTACCAATAAAAATGTATTTCTTAAATAAATGAACATGGAACATGAGCATACATAGAAAAATAAAATGGGAAATGGCTAATATTTGATGTCCTGTATTTTGTTCTATTCTCTCTTATGAACTCCCAAAACCAGAAGCAAATATGTTTATTAAAATGCCTGGAAGAAAATATTTAGGATTTGGAAGGTTAAAAGCAATGGCATTTAAAATAAGGTTTTGGTAGTTTCTTCTTTAGAGCCCTTTGAGACAATATTTCTGCATTCTCCTTCACAAGGAGGGAGAAAGTGAGAAATCAGGTAGCTGCTTCTCCTGTGCAAAATTCACTGTCATAGAACTGACCTACAAAAGTATGGGAGATGGGGCAGAAAAAATGCTTATATTATGGAAGAAAATATGCCCTATTAGGAAGAGAGCTTACAAGAAAGCTTACTTGTGGCCTATAAACTATTGCACATTCAAACAAAACACAAGAGAAAAGATGTCCAACAGATAATATGTTCAGGAACACATCAACATAAAAAACTAGCTTGTGCCCAGAAATAAAACATGAATACCAGACACCACTGTAGTCAAACCTGTCTTAATTTGCTTCTGTTTTAATGACCTTAAGAAACTGGTCCAAACTGATTATCAGCAATATTGTTTTTGCTTTTTTTCTTAAAAAAATATTTTGAGACCACTTTTGATACGCACACATATAACTCTGTGGTCGTAACAGACAAATATAACTTTAGCGAGACTAAACAAAAGTGCAAAACTTAAAAAACAAAATTTAAAAATATGGAAGCATAAGCTAAATTTTTCTGCATAGCTGAAATCTATTTAAAGCAAGTCCTTGTTGCAGGGGTGGGAGGGGGTGGTGACAGGAGGATAAAGCAGTTTTGTTTTTTTTTAAAAACGTCTTCTGCATGTTTAAATGATGCAAAAAATAATTTCACTCCGTAGGCTTGAAAACACTTCACAGACAGTTCATTCCTATATCTTTAGACACCATGGTTGTGGCAGTGCCTCCTTCTGCAAGGTAAACAGCAGTGCTGGATTTGGAATGAACTGCCCTGTTACTGCCATTGTTGTTGACTTCACAGTCCAGTGATTCAGTGGAGATGACCCAGGTGGAGGGGCGCCATCGCTTAAGAGAATAGGGAGTTTTCACACGTTTCTTGATCTTTTCACCTGATCCTGATTTGCCATCTTGTGTTGACTCACCTATTGAAAATAAAAGTGCAGAAAAATGAACTGCATTACAAACTTAAGAAATAAAGGGTGAGGGATGTAACTCAAGAAAAGGTCAAACCAATGTCTGAAGAGGGTGCTAATGAACATTTCTTGAAATTCATAATGCTAGGCAATGTTTTTCTAGGCAAAGCTTAACCAACGTACTGACTGATTTATTCTATAGGACAAGGAAAAACATAAAAAACAAAAACAGGGAAGAAAATTTAAAGCTCTCAGCTGTATTCTTAAATCTTCTGGTTTTAGTAAAATGTACTTAATATTGTATTTAATGCTCAAGGTGGATCAATGTTTTTTTTTTTGGTAGCTCAGGCTGGAGTGCAGTGATACGATCTTGACTCACTGCGACCTCCACCTCCTGGGCTCAAGCGATTCTCATGTCTCAGTCTCCCAAGTAGCTGGGACTACGGGTACATGCCACCATGCCTGGCTAATTCTTTGTATTTTAGTAGAGACAGGGGGATTTCATCATGTTGCCGAGGGTGGTCTTGAACTCCCAAGCCCAGGCAATCCGCCCGCCTCAGCCTCCCTAAGTGCTGGGATTACAGGTGTGAGCCACCATGCCTGGCCTGGATCAAATTTTAAAGGCACCTGGCATACAATATTTTTCAGAAGAATGACAGAAATATTAGAGTACAAATATTCTAGTTATTTCCTCTTCCCATGTCTGACGTCTGACTGACTCAGAGCCCTGCAATAAGGGTCGGTCAACTGGTCTATAATATAAGCCACTTAAGCAAGTGGCTAAATTTTACTGATTGTTCTTTGAGATCTGTATCCTTCTTTCAGCCCATTTTGTAGCCCTAATAATCATAAAGCATAACGTTTTTTCATAAATGCCTTAGTCTAAAAGAGAAAACGGCTAGGTATGGTGGCTCATGCCTGTAATCCCAGCACTGTGGGAGGCTGAGATGGGTAGATCACCTGAGGCCAGGCATTCAAGACCAGCCTGGACAACATGGCAAACCGCTCCTTTACTAAAATACAAAAATTAGTGGGGCATGGTGGTGCATGCCTGTAATCCCAGCTACTTGGGGAGGCTGAGGCAGGAGACTCACTTGAACCTAGGAGGTAGAGGCTACAGTGAGCTGAGATCATGCTGGGAGGCTGAGGCAGGAGAACTGCTTGAACCCAGGAGGTGGTGGTTGCAGTAAGCTGAGATCATGCTATTGCACTTCAGCCTGGAAGACAGAGCAAGACTCTGTCTAAAAAATAATAATAATAAAATAAAATAAAAATCATTTTGTATAACAATAACTGCTACAGATTTTGGTGAGTTCTCCTGATTTGTATTGCAATCCCTTTAGGGCAAGAAACCAAGTATCAGTTTAAGTTATTTGTTTAAGATGCTATGGGGCTCATAGTATCATAGTAAAGTATGGAGTTCCAGCTACTTGGGAGGCTGAGGTGGGAGGATGACCTGAGCCCAGGAGGTTGAGGCTGCAGTGAGCCATGATCTTGCCACTGCACTCCAGCCTGGGCAACAGTGAGACCGTGTCTTAAAAAAAAAAAGGTATAGGTATGTGAGAGATTCAACACATACCTCTTGAAAAAGATAATACTAAGAAACTAGGAAGAATCTTACAGTTTTGTTTTGTTTTCAGAGTCTCACTCTCTTGTCCAGGCTGAAGTATAGTGGTGTAATTATGTCTCACCATACCCTTGAACACCTAGGCTCAAGTGATCTTCCTGCCTTAGCCTCCCAAGTAGCTAGGACTACAGGCATGCACCACCATACCCAACTAATTTTTAAATTTTTTGTAGGGATGCGTTTTTGCTATGTTGCCCAGGCTAGTCTTGAACTCCTGGCTTCTAGTGATCCACCCACCTCAGTCTTCCAAAGCACTGGGATTACAGATGTGAGCCACTGTGCCCAGCTACAGTTTCTTTATAGTAATTTTTCTGAAATTTCTCTGGAATTTTAAGATTTATTAAGGTTAGTTTGATAAAATCTAAATGTAGACATAATTGATATTAATATGTGCAATAAACTGTTTCAAGGGTTATACTGGCATAAAATTACTTGGAGCTTTTGAACTAGTATTTACTTAATTTCAACTTTTCATAGCAAGTATATGAGTTGCATTATAAAGCAGCAGCCACATAAAGCACATATTAAATTGGTAATTATTCTGACTATTGTGATACTGACTTTTTAATTATCAATGACAAAAAATATTACTTTTTTCTTTACAACAGTTAATTACCTTTGAGGCCCAACCAAATGGCTTATTTTATTTTATTTCATTTTTGAGATGGAGTTTCGCTCTTTTGCCCAGGCTACAGTGAAGGGTCATGATTGCGGCTAGGATTACAGGCACACGCCACCATGCTCAGCTAATTTTTGTATTTTTGTAGAGATGGGGTTTCACCATGTTGGCCAGGCTGGTCTTGAACTCCTGACCTCAAGTAATCTGCTGGCCTTGGCCTCCCAAAGTGCTGGGATTACAGGCGTCAGCCAATGTGCCTGGATTAATTTTTGTATTTTTTAGTAGTGATGGGGTTTTGCCATGTTGGCCATGCTGGTCTTGAACTCCTGACCTCAGGTAATCCACCTGCTTCGGCCTCCCAAAGTGCTAGGATTATAGATATGAGCCACTTTGCCCAGCCTCAAATGGCTTATTTACAAAAGTGGTAAAGGTAAATAATCACTAGCTGAAATATATCTATTGAGTTGATTCTAAGTAGTTATTTAAATGGCCCCAAGAGACACACAGGAGAGATTATATGATCCCTCCACTTACTCTGTATACTGCCGCCATCCAGGACATTTGTGGCTGAAAGATCCAGAGAATTAGGCCTCTGTGCTCTTCTGGGCTTTGATGGCCCAGGATCTGCTACTGTGCTTGGAACACCCTGTGTAAGAACATCTTGTTCTGAACATGGATTGCTGTTGTTGTTATTGGAATTAGTTCGGCCACCTTCTAGTTGCCGTTCCCTCCTGTCCACAAGACGATCCAGAACACCTTCATCACGGCCAGCTTGTTGCTCTCGTCTCAGTAAAGGCTCATGCTCATCAGGACTGGAATTAATATTCAGCCGGGTATCCTCACTGATAAACTGATTCTGCAGCATTTCTTGGGCCCTATGTGTCACTATGTTGGTTGTTTGGCCAGACGGTACTGTCCCATTGGCATATTGGGTTGTAGCAGCATGGGAATTAACACTGTGGTTTCTACCTGCCACACCATTCATGGTGACTGTCACCACATGAGGTTCTGCTGCATTGATTGTATTCATCTTTGCAACTCCAGTTTCTACTTGTTTCAAGTTTGATTTGTGCTTGCTGCCAAATTTTAACCGGGGCTCCTTTGTTGAATTTTTGGTGTTTAAAGGCAAACTAGTAGGTCTCTTGGGAAGGTTCTGTTGCTTGGGGAGAGGATAGATCTGAGTAGGCAGAACATCAGGAATTAAACATGCTTGGCCATTTGCAGCCTGTGTGAAGTCCTGCTGTCCAGTTGCTTCTACTGCAAGTTTTATGAGTGGGTAAAGCAAGCTAGAACTAGTACTGCTCAGTGGGTCTGGCCCACTGAACTGTTTAAGAGAATGCTCCATCAGATTCTCGTCAGAGCTTTCCTTGAGGTTCTTATCAACTTCTTTTGGGTCTAGTTTGTTGGTCTCCAAGTCTTCTTCTGTCAGCTGTAAGCAGACAGGGGTTGGCCCAATTGATTGTGCAACATTTGTGGCATGCAGATTTGTTTCATCTGGGTATGGCATCTCAGATATAGTGGTCATGCCAGTACTTGGAGTGAGGCCTGTGGTGTTTGTGGTTGTTGTGTTGGTGGAGAGGCTGGTGACACTTGTTTCAGGGCTGGGGATTCGAGCTTGTGCTTGCTGTCGTTCATAGTTAATTGAATTTCGGTTCTTTTCCCCTATAGTCAAAGGTGTGCTGGACATAGAATGCTCAGAGGAAATATTCTTCACAATGCTGTCAGTGTGATGGATAGAGTCTTCAATGTATGAGGAGGAAGAATAATCTGGATAAGGACCAATTTTTGGCACACGCCTATTATGTGACAGGTTGCTTAAAGAAAGAAAAAAAGTGTCACATTGAGAACAGACATTTATGACAAACTGTCTCTCCAAGTTTAACACCTCTGATTTTAAAGTCTGAGCTGTTTTTCATTTTCTTCCAAACATATATTTTTCTAAAGGTTAGTTAAAAAGTCTAATCAAATAATCAAGTATCAATTAATAACTTAAGTGTTAGTTTTAGATGAATAAAGCCTACTGAAAAATTTATGTGAATCAGATATGATTTTTATAAATGTCCATTATTTTGGTTTATAAGAGTTAATTAAAAAATCTCTCCTATAGTTTTATAACATCACAAAATATCTATTTATGAACTGTATATTCATACAACCAGACATTATGTTTTATGAAAGGAAGAATCATGGCATATGTTTCTTTTTTACTTCCATAATTCTAGATGCATAGTACCTACTCAAAAGGTATGTTGTCAATTATCTTCCAATGGCCAAATGGTAAAAAGAATATAAGCTTTTAGGTTGTTCCAAAGGCCTCCATTAAGAGGCATGCCCTAGCAATGGCACATATCTTTCTGGAGTAGTCTGAGCCATTTGAGCAAAAGTCCTTGAGCCCAAGGTATAAGGAAGAATGTGATGTTCAAATAAAGAACCAAAGATTCAGAACTGCTCTCTAATTATCATGGGTTTTTCACTGTCATTGTCATTCCTTGGGAGTGACAGTTATTTATAAGGGAGATGACAGGAGGAAAAGAAGAAAGAGTTGTTAAACAGTACAAGAAAAGGAAGCTAAGGAGACATGGAGGGTAAGATTCAGTAAAATAAAACGTAGAGTTAGAGTAACTATGGGAAATCATTAGTAGAGACCGGAGATGAGAAGATGCATGGAGAAGGTCAAGCTGAATGACATGGGAGGCAAAAAAATGGCCAAATCAAGGTGGGGCATCAAGGGTTTCTTTTCTTACCATTAAAGAAAAGTTTGAAAGCATTCGAAGTAAAAGCTTTAGCTGACTTTTGAGAAAAGTATAAACACCATACTAGAGGACATGGGAAATACAGAGATGAGGGGAGATGAAAGCAGAAGACTGTCCTCAGGTATGTTGAAAGTGAGAAAACTTATGATTACAATTGCCAGTGTCTACCTTTCCTGACTTGCTGATATATAAGGTATAAGTTTATATCTGAAACTAATTTAACCTATACAAAAGTAGTACAAACCACATTTTTTACCTATGGCTAATATAAATAGCTTTCACAAATTAGAACAACAGAAAATAGGCCAGGCACAGTGGCTCACAGCCAGGCACGGTGGCTCACGCCAGCACTTTAAGAGGCCAAGGCAGGTGGATCACCAGAGGTCAGGAGTTCACGATCAGCCTGGCTAACATGGTGAAATCCCATCTCTACTAAATATACAAAATTAGTTGGGCCTGTAATTAGGTGGCTCATGCTTGTAATCCTAGCAACTGGGGAAGCTGAGGCAAGAGAATCTCTTGAACCCAGGAGGGGGAGATTGCAGTGAGCCAGGATTGCGCCACTGCACTCCAGCCTGAGTGACAGAGTGAGACTCAGTTCCCCCTCCCCCCAAAAAAGTTTCAAGAATCAAGTGTATTTTTATTTCAATTTTCGCCAGTACCGCTTTCCTGGATGCCTTTCTGAAAGTTTTAAACATGTATTAGACAAAATGACAAAGTCATAGAAAGGCTTTCTTTTCTCCCAAACATGGAACAAAGAAATACAGACGTAGAAAGTTCCAAATTGTAGTGATTTTTTTTAAAGTCTCTTTATTTAAAACCAAAAATCATAGTTCTAATAAAGGAAATGTCTTATAAAATAATATTCATGATGGAATAGAAAGACCTTTGAATTGCTTTCATGTAGTAGTAGTGTATTCTATAAGAAAGAGTATTAGATAGAAAGTCTAGAAACGGTAGCATCAGTGACAGTCGTTAGATAGGCAAGTTCACAGTTCTATTGACTTAAGGAAAAAAGCAGAGGAGGAAGGAATAATAACAACAAAGGATAAATGAGACAATTTATATAGAAGTGCTTATGAACTTTTAGTTATTAAAATGTTTTACCTTTATTATTGCAGGAAAGTTAGACCATAGAGAAATACTAAGTTCTTTCACTATATTTTTACATATAAAAAAAAATGCAGATTTCATTTTGTACTTATACCAAACAAAAATGTTCAGTAAATAGGAATACTGAAAGACAAATGATAACTTTAGATTGTACGAGGTAATCATTGAACCATTAGGCTGGTTTAACAGTATTTGTTTTCTATTCTTTGTTAGGTCTCAGTTTCTAATACTGATTGATAGATGCCACACCCCTTAGGGTCTTACCGTTCATTCTGCATAGCAGTAGACATTGGATTGACTGTTGGGCTCACAGATTTGTTTCTTTCCCAAATCATCATAAGTTCAGCCATCCTTTCCTCAGCACACTGTGCAGTAAGCCGAGCCTCTGCATCCTGGTCCCAACAGTCTTCGATTGTCTCCTTGAGTGACCTCACTGCCTGTAAGACAAAGTACATGTCAAACTGTGTGTCTTTAAAAAAAAGTATCGAGCTTTTCAGTTCACAATATGAGGTAAAAGAAAAATCAATTTCCCTAACCAGTATTTTACATACAATAACATATTTTAGGCTTCAAGGATTTGTAAAGGAACACATTCTCAAAAGGCGATGAACAAGTAAGCAAGCAAGCAAGATTTAATTTAACTCCCTGAAGAATTATTCACAAAAGTAAACAACAGTAAGTCGCAGATGTTTTTTCAAGGCCACAGGTTTATGTCATTGTTGTTAATTCACAGTTCTGTTATTTCAATCGATAGCCACTAATTCCGCCTCAAAAATAAGTTTTGAGTTTGATGGAATTTGGGGCATTTGGCTATCTTCTATCTCTAGGTGAGCTTTTCTCCTTTTCCCTTAGTTAAGAGTGCTTGGCTAGGCACAGTGGCTCACACCTATAATCCTAGCACTTTGGGAGGCTGAGGCAGGCCAATCACCTGAGGTCAGGAGTTTGAGACCAGTTTGGCTAACATGGCGAAACCCCATCTCTACTAAAAACATAAAAAAATTAGCTAGCATGGTGGTGTGCACCTGTAGTCCCAGCTACTTAGGAGGCTGAGGCAGGAGAATTGCTTAAACCTGGAAGGCAGGGGTTGCAGTGAGCCAAGATTGTGCCACTGCACTCCAGCCTGGTGACAGAGTGAGACTCTGCCTTAAAAGAAAAGAAAAAAAAAAAGAGTGCCTCATTCCAACCTTAAAATTTACAGACATGTCTTCTTTAAACTAGTTCCACAGCAGTAGTATCAAAAACAGTCCCATGCTGTAGTACTCCTATACATTAGCAATGAACAACAGTCTCTCTTTTGGGGAAAGCTAGTTTTAACTCCCTTTTTAAAAACAGACTTTGAATAGTTTGGTAGACTGTCATCTATAATCCCTTCAGACTTGTTTCAATTAAGCTTTAAGCTTTGTGCCTGCTCTGATATTTACATTTCCTGTACCTTTACTTTCTTTTTTTTTTTTTTATTTTGTAGGAAGGGAGGAAGGCAGGAAGGGAGGGAGGGAGGAAGAAAGGGAGTGAGGGAGGGAGGGAGAGAAGGGAAGGAAGGAAATCAGGCAATGAGAAAGACATTGCCAACCTGGATCTGGAGGTCTACAAGTTGATTTCTTTTTTTCTTTTTTTTTTTTGAGAGAAGGAAAGAAAAAAAAGGAGTGAAGGAGAGGAAGAAAGAGGAAGAAAAAGAGGGAGAGAGAATGGAAATGTTGCTTTATTCTAAAAAAAATGGGTATTAATAATGGCCAATCAATGTTTCATTTAAACTTATGAGTAGGTGTGATGTGGTATGGACAAGAATGTATATTTTGTGGATTTGAAGTGGGGAGCTCTATAAATATTTATTAAGTTTACTTGTTCTGGATCTGAGTTCGAGTCCTTGATATCCTTATTAATTTTCTGTCTCACTGAGTCTAAGTCTTTATGTATCTGGGTGTTAGGATCGTTAGCTTTTGTTGTTGCATTGATCCTTTTACCACTGTATCTTTGTTGCTTTAAAATCTATTTTATCCGATACAAGATCTGCAATGCCTGCTTTTTATTTATTTATTATTTATTTTTGCTCTCCATTTGGTTGGTAAATCTTTCTCCATCCCTTTGTTTTGGGTCTTTGTGTATCCTTGCATGTGAAACGGGTCTGGATGTAACATGCCGTTGGGTTTTGGCTGTGTCTTTTGATTGGGGGATTTAGTCAATTTAAATTTAGGGTTACTGCCATTTGATGTTAACTCGCTGTTTGATCCATTCGTTGGTGTAAATTCTTCTTTATGTTGGTGCTCTTTACTTTTTGGTATATTTTGAGAAAGGCTAATACTGGTTGTTTCTTTCTATGTGTAATGCTTCTTTCAGAAGCTCTTGTAAAGCAGGCCTGGTGGTAATAAAATCTCTGAGTTCTTGCTTGTTCATAAAAGATTTTATTTTTCCTTCAGTTGTGAAGTTTAGTTTGGCTGGATATGAAATTCTGGGCTGAAGGTTCTGTTCTTTGAGGATGTTGAATATTGGCCCCCACTCTCTTCTGGCTTGTAGAGTTTCTGCTGAGAGATCTGCTGTAAGTCTGACAGGCTTGCCTTTGTGGGTAACCTGACCTTTCTCTCTGGCTGCCCTTAGTAATTTCTCCTTCGTTTCAACCCTGGTGAATCTAATGATTATGTGCCTTGGGGTTGCTCTTCTTGAGGAATATCTTTGTGGTGTTCTCTGTATTACCTGGGGTTGAATATTGACCTGCTTTGCTAGTTTAGGAAAATTTTCCTGAATAATATCCTGAAGGGTATTTTCCAGCTTGGATTCATTCTCTCCGTCGCATTCAGGTACACCTATCAAACGTAAATTTGGTCTTTTCACATAGTCCCACATTTCTTGGAGACTTTGTTCATTCCTTTTTATCCTTTTTTCTCTAATCTTTTCTTCACATTTTATTTCATTAAGTTGGACTTTGACCTCTGATATCCCTTCTTCTGCCTGAACAATTCGAGTGTTTAAACCTGTGCATACTTCTCGGAGTTCCTGTATTGTATTCTTCAGTTCCATTAATTCATTCATACTCCTCTCTAAGTTGTCTATTCTCAATAGGATTTCATCAAACCTTTTTTCAAAGTTCCTAGTTTCTTTACATTGGGCTACAACATGTTCTTTTAACTCACCGAAGTTTGTTATTATCCATTCCTTGATGAGTACTTCTGTCATCATTGGGATGTGCTCGTTCTCCATCAAGCCTTGTTCCATTGTTGATGTGGAACTGTGATCATCTTTAGAGGGAGAGGCATTCTGACTTTGAGTATTCTCAGCTTTTTTACGCTGGTTTCTTCCCGTCATTGTAAATTTATCCTCCTGTCGTCTTTGAATTTACCAACTTTCAGATTAGGTCTCTTGAGTGGACGTCCAGGTTGTTAGTTCCCAGGGCCAGAGCAGCGTCGTTAAAACTGATGGTGCTTTTCTTCCCAGGATTCTCCTGTCGGGCTTCCTTCTTGTGTCCGTAGTAGGTGACTCTGCCTTCCCGGGGCTCCAAACCTCGGTCAGAAGGGGAACCGTTTACTCTGCGCCGAGCGCTGCCACGCCGAGGTGCCATCACAGCCTCTACACCGGGCTCTGGTGTTGTGCTGGGGACCTGTGCGGGTCCTCCAAACCTGTTTACTCTGCTCTGAGAGCTGCCGAGCCAAGGTGCCGGCCGGAACCGCTGTGCCGGCCACGAGAGTTGCGCTGGCGACCCGTGTGTTTCCTCCACTGGGGATCAGTCGCTCGGTGAACGACCAGAATTTGTCTGAAAGTGTGGCGTCCTCTAGTTCTCAGCGCCTTCACTGAGAGGTGCAATCCCGGGATGTTAGCAATCGGCCATCTTGGATCGTCACCCCTAATTTATTTTTTGAGACAGGGTCTTGCCCTGTCTTCCAGGCTGGAGTGCAGTGGCACAATCTCGGCTCACTGTAACCTCTGCCTCCTGGGTTCAAGTGATTTTCCTGCCTCAGCCTGCCAAGTAGCTGGGATTACAGATACCTGCCACCATGCCTGGCTAATTTTTGTATTTTTAGTAGAGACGGGGTTTCACCATGTTGACCAGGCTGGTCTTGAACTACTGACCTTGGGTGATCCACCTGCCTCAGCCTCCCAAAGCACTGGGATTACAGGCAGGAGCCACCACACCTGGCCAAAACTCCCCAAATTTAGTAAAATAAATAAATCTAGGCTAGGTATGATGGCTAACACCTGTAATCCCAGCAGTTTGAGAGCAATCTGGCCAATATGGTGAAACCCTGTCTCTACTAAAAACAAAAAAATTAGCTAGGTATGGGGTCAGGCACCTGTAATCCCAGCTACTTGGGAGGCTGAGGCAGGAGAATTGCTTGAACCTGGGTAGTGAAGGTTGCAGTGAGCCAAGAGCCGAGATCATGCCACTGCACTCCAGCCTGGGTGACAAAGTGAGACTTAGACTCAAAAAAACAAAAAACAAGAAATGAATCTACATATCCAATATCCAAAAAACTTGATGAATTCTAAGTAGGATAAACTCAGAGTTTCATATTGAGACACACTACTATTAAACTGTGAAAAGCCAAAGATGAAGAGAGAATCTTGACAGCTAGAGAAGAGATCTGAAACATACATGAGATCTTCAATAAGATTAACAGCCAATTTCTTATCAGAAAACATGGAAGCCAGAGGCAGAGGTATAACATACTTAAAACGCTGAAAACAACAACAACAACAACAACAAAAAAAAAAACTGTTTACCAAGAACTCTATAGCAAGGAAAATTATCCTAAACTAATGAGGTAGAAATTAAGGTATTTCCAGATAAACAAAAACTGAGATTGGGTATGGTGGCTAACACCTGTAATCCCAGTACTTTGGGACGCTGAGGCATGCCACTGCATTTCAGCCAGGGCAATAGAGCAAGGCTCTGTCTCAAAAAAAAAAAAAAGCTGATATTCCCTACAAAAAATGCTAAAGGGAATCCATCAAAGGACATCAGACAATAAGTAGAAGCCAAAAGCCTACTTAGGTAGATATAAAAGCCACTATTATTATATTTTTGGTTTGTAACTTCTTTTTAAAAACAGAAAAACAGGGTCTCGTTCTGTTGCCCAGGCTGTAGTGCAGCTGCATGATCACAGGTCACAGCCTTCCTCCTGGACCTAAGCAATCCTCCAACATCAGCCTCCTGAGTAGCTGGGACTGCAGACAAGCACCACTGTGCCTGGCTAAGGCACCACAGTGCCAAAATGATCCTTCTGCCTCGGTCTCCCAAAGTGCTAGGATTATAGGTAAGAGCCATCACATATAGCCTCCTCCTTTTTTCTTATTTAAGAGAGAAAAGCATAAAATAGTAATTATAAATCTAGGCTGGGCATGGTGGCTCATGCCTGTAATCCCAGCACTTTAGGAGGCTAAGGTGGGAGGACTGCTCGAGGCCAGGAGTTCAAGACAACAAGCCTGGACAACATAGCAAGATTCATTTCTACAAAAAATTTTAAAAATCAGCTGGATGGCTTCTTCTCCAATAAAACACCAAATGGTCGATGACGCTGGTGCAAAAAGAAGAAAAAATTTTTAAAAAATTGGCTGGATGGGCTGGGTGCAGTGGCTCACACCTGTAATCCCAGCACTTTGGGAGGCTGAGGCAGGCGGATCACCTGAGGTCACGAGTTCGACACCAGCCTGACCAATATGGTGAAACCCCACCTCTACTAAAAATACAAAAATTTTCCAGGTGTGGTGGTGGGCACCTGTAGTCCCAGCTACTCGGGAGGGAGACAGGAGAATTGTTTGAACCCAGGAGGCGGAGGTTGCAGTGAGCTGAGATCACGCCACTACACTCCAGTCTGGGTGACAGAGCAAGACTCTAAGAAGAAAAAAAAAAAAATTAGCTGGATGTGGTTGTGCACCCCTGTGATCCCAGTTACTCAGGAGGCTAAGGTGTGAGGATCACTATTTAGCATGGGAGGTCAAGGCTGTAGTAAGCTATGAAGGCAGGACTATACTCTAGTCTGGGTGATACAGTGAGACCCTGTACTCCCATCGCCACCCCCTAAAAAGAATGTCTAAAATTAAAAAGACTGGCAATACCAAGTGTTTGCAAAGATGTAGAGAAACTGGAACTCTCATGCACTGCTGGCCAGAATGTAAAAATGGCACAACTATTTTAGAAAACCAGCAGGGTTTCTTTTTGCTTTTTTGAGACAGAGTCTCACTCTGTTGCCCAGGCTGGAGTGGCGCGATCTCAGCTCACTGCAGCCTCTGCCTCCTGAATTCAAATGATTCTCTAGCCTCAGCCTCCCAAGTTGCTTAGATTACAGGTATGCACCACCACATCCGGCTAATTTTTGTATTTTTAGTAGAGACAGGCTTTCACATGTTGGCCAGGCTGGTCTTGAACTCCTGACCTCGGGTGTTCCACTGGCCTCAGCCTCCCAAAGTGCTGGGATTACAGGCGTGAGCCACTGCACCTGGCCATGAAAACTGGCAGTTCCTTAAAAAGTTAAACATATACCTACCACATGATCCAACCATTCTACTCTTAAGTATTTACCTAAGTAAATAAACCATATGTTTATACAAAGACTTGTATAAGAATATTCATAGCAGCTTTATTTATAACAATTGAAACTGGAAATAAGTGAAATATGTGTCACCAGTAGATGGACAAACATATTATATGCATACAATGAAATACTACTCAGCAATTAAACGAAACAAACTATGGATACACATAAGAACATGAATAAATCTCAAAATAATTATGCTGAAAGAAGCCAGAAAAATAGTACGTTTATATGACTCCATTTATATAAAATTCTAGAAAATGTAAACTAATCTCTAGTGACAGAAAGCAGATCACTGGTTGCCTGGGGACTCACGGGGGACAGAGAAAGGTGAGAAGAGATTACAAAGCGCACGAGAAATCTTCTGAGGGTAATTGAAATGTTCACAATCATGACTGTGATAATGATTTTATAGGTGTATACATATGTCAAAACATACTAAATGTATGCTTTAATATGTGCAGTTTATGAATTATAGCTCTTTAAATGTAAAAAATTTGAGAATAAATCAGAATGGAAAACAAATATTTACGCAAAATCTGATGTCCCCTTTGAAAGGGGACTCTAACTCTAGAAACAGATAAATAATGATACCTTCATGCTTTTGTAAATGAGTTAAAGGGAATGGTATTATTAACACTGATGAGGAAAGACAAGTAGGGAAAAAAAAAGAACAGAAAAGATAAACAAGGAACTTTTTCAATCTTTCTTACCCAAAGGAAGGAAAATCCAAGTTGGGTCTTGTGGGTGGGTCATAAAATCAGCTCAGTGGTTTAAAACAAACAACTCTACCAATATCCCAAAATTGAAATGCTCTAGACTAGAGCAGAAAACACTAAGATGATCTAGGGCAGGTAGTAAGGTTAAGTATTATGCTGTGTAATGATGTAAACTTTACTTTTTTTTTGAGATGGGGTCTCACTATCTTGCCCAGGCTGGAGTGCAGTGGTTATTCACAGGTAAGATCATAGTACTACAGTCTCACATTCCTAGGCTGAAGCAATCCTCTTCCATCAGCCTCCTATGTAGCTTGGACTATAAGCCACTACTGACCTGACTGAAGTTGTATTTCTTAATGTAGGTTGTGTCAGACGAAAAAAATGTTTTATTTTATTTAAAATGTTGAATCACAGAAGTAGTCTGTAGATTTTGTGCAAAAGAGAAAATGGAAAAACTAAAAATATGTGGAAAACAGTGGTAGTTTCTTCTAAAATGTACTATATATTCCTTAAAAAAAAAAAAAGACTAGAGGGCAAACATGAACCGAGGAAGAGTTGCCACATTTTTTTTTTTAAGATGGAGTCTCATTCTGTTGCTCAGGCTGTAGTGCAGTGGGACAATCTCAGCTCACTGCAACCTCCACCTCCCAGGTTCAAGCGATTCTCCTGTCTCAGTCTCCTGAGTAGCTGCAATTACAGGCATCTGCTACCACATCCAGCTAAGTTTTTGTATTTTTAGTAGAGATGGGGTTTCACCATGTCCAGGCTGGTCCCAAACTCCTGACCTCAAGCAATCCACACACCTGGGCCTCCCAAAAAGCTGGAATTACAGGCATGAGCCATGTACTGGCCTTTTTTTTTTTTTTTTGAGATAAAGTCTCCCTCTGTCACCCAGGCTGGAATGCAGTGGCACAATCTCTACTTAGTGTAACCTTCACCTCCTGGGTTCAAGCGATTCTCCCGCCTCAGCCTCCTGAATAGCTGGGATTACAGGCGTGTGCCGCCACACTTGGCTAATTTTTGTGTTTTTAGTAGAGACAGGGTTTCACAATGTTGGCCAGGCTGGTCTCAAACTCCTGACCTCAAGTGATCCACTTGCCTCAGCCTCCCAAAGTGCTGGGATTACAGGCATGACCCACCATGCCTTGCTAAGCTCCCAGCTTTTATGTGAAAATATATTAAAATAAAACTATTGATTAAAAGAGGTTATACAAAACTAACACTAAGGAATAAAGAAAAGCCAGACATCGAGACCATCCTGGTCAACGTGGTGAAACCCCGTCTCTACTAAAAATACAAAAAATTAGCTGGGCACAGTGGCGCGTGCCTGTAATCCCAGCTACTCAGGAGGCTGAGGCAGGAGGATTGCCTGAACCCAGGAGGCAGAGGTTGCGGTGAGCCGGGATTGCGCCATTGCACTCCAGCCTGGGTAACAAGAGCGAAACTCCGTCTAAAAAAAAAAAAGAAAAGCCAGACAAGTGATTTTAAGAGAGGAAAGAAAGAATTCAAGACAGACTAAGAAATGGAGTATAAATGTTTGGAAAAGAGGCTGGGGGCTCATAAATATACTCCCAGCACTTTAGGAGTTTGAGGCTACAGTGAGCTACTACTGTCCCCCTGCACTCTAGTATGGGTGACAAAAACAAAAAAACTGTGGAAGAATGGAAAACATGAAGAATGGTAGTACAGTTAAAAAATTATAGTTGAACATATTATGTAGGAGAAAAAAAGCTACTTTAAAATAAACGTGGCCTATAATTTTTTGTTTTACCAGTTTAAAATATTTTAATATAAAAAAAAGCCTTAAACTGTGTGTGGGGGCCAGGCATGTTGGCTCATGACTATAATCCCGGCACTCTGGGAGGCCAAGCTAGGAGGATTGCTTGAGGCCAGGAGTTTAAGACCAGTCTTGGCAACATAGTGATACTCTGTCTCTACAAATAAACAAAAATAAACAAAACACAAATAAACAAAAAACCAAAACTGGCCCGGTGCGGTGGCTCATGCCTATAACTGCAGCACTTTGGGAGGCCAAGGCAGCAGGATCATGAGTTCAGGAGTTCGAGATCAGTCTGGACAACATAGTGAAACTCCATCTGTACTAAAAATACAAAAATTAGCTGAGCGTGGTTACTTGCACCTGTAGTTCCAGCTACTCTGGGGGTGGGGGTGAGGCAGAAGAATCACTTGAACCTGGCAGGCAAAGGTTGCAGTGAGCTGAGATTGCGCCACTGCACTCCAGCCTGGGTGAGAGAGCGAGACTCTGTCTCAAAAGAACAAACAACTGTGTGTATATAATTGTTAAAGCAGTTCATTTTTCCTGTAAATTCTGAAACATACAGGAAGAAGTCATTTATGAAATGAAGAAAAAGGGAAAATAACAAACAGAAAAAAAAAAGAAAAAGTCATTTATAAACCCAATATTCAGAGATAACTAGGGTTTAACATTTTCATGTATTCCTTTAGACTATTTTCTATGCTTTCATTTTTATTAGGAAACTATTCTTCCCCCACCCCTTTATTGACTAATCTATGTTTGAGTCCCTGGCAGTTTATAAAATAAAACTAGTTTTTATATTCATTAATATTTGAAAGATTTTGAGTTTTACTACTAAAAGAATGTTTCTTAATCTCAATGCAACTATGAAAGCAATAATGCCTTCTTTGAACATAGCTGCATTTCTCTTTTTATAAACTATGTACTTGCTACCTAACTCTAGTATTGGACTGTCACTGCAAAGAAGCAGTTTATTGACTGTAGCACATTAGAATTAAATGGATTCACTGGAAGTGAACCAAGTATTATGAATCCCTTACTTGGCAACCTACTCCATACTGGAAGTAAAAAGTTTTCAGGTAAATATGCATATGATGCATATCCCGTAACAATAGGGTTGCCAAGAGGCATTTCAAAATAATAGTTCCCATTTTCACTGGTGAAATAAAACAGTTTAAGAAAGATGAGGTTGTATTTTGCTAGAATAAAATTTTGCCAACAGATTTTCTTTTAGGAATACTCTATTGTGAGGCTGGCACCTCTGATGAATTCAGCCTCTCACCTGCTGTCAGGGACCTCTTAAAGATCTGTCTCAGTTCCCATAGCAGGGACTGTAGTTTGGAAGCAATTCTGGACATATGTGCTTAACAACATGCTCTTCAATTGCCACATACTCAAAGAAGATTTCAATCTGATTCAAACAGAAGCCAAACTTGAAAGTAACCTACTGACAAAGATAACCAATGAAGACAGTGCTCATTCTAAATCTGTATGGAAACATATAATGTCTCTCTAGCCTTTCTCTGACATGACATCACTCCACTTAAGTCAGGATCCAAAATGGAAATACTATTCTAGTCCTACCAAGACAATCTAAAATTGAAATGTGAAAATATATAGTAAAATCATTTAAGTTGCTTATTTTTTCACTTTTTGTTATTTATAGCCAAGAAAATTAATTTGTTAAAAATAACACCTTCAGAATGAATCACTCTTATTACATATTGAAAATAAGAACTGATTGCTATGGAAAAGGCAAACAAGAGCTTCTGGAAATATAAATATGATTGTGGAAGCTAAAACTTTAATTAATAGATAACTGATATAAGAATAGTAAAAACTAAATGAATCATTTGAAGGTAAAGCTGGGTAAATCTTGAAAAATGTAGTAGGGGAGCCCAGGTATGCTGGCTCATGCCTGTAATCCCAGTACTTTGGGAGGCTGGGTTGGGTGGATCACTTGAGATCAGGAGTTTAAGACCAGCCCAGCCAACATGGTGAAACCCCATCTCTACTAAAAATACAAATTACCTGAGAGGCTGAGGCATGAGACTCACTTGAACCTGGGAGGCGGGGGTTGCAGTGAGCTGAGATCCTGCCACTGCACTCCAGCCTGGGCAACAGAGCAAGACAATGTCTCAAAAAAAAAAAAAAAGGAAAGAAAAGGAAAACATAGAGGGGGGGAAAAGTGGAAAACACACCAAAAAAATTGATTCCTAGGATGTCAGGTGGTATAATATTTGTCTAGTGGGAATTTCAGAAGGAGGAATTGAAAGTTTAAGAAAGAATTAAAAAAATAATACCAGGCCAGGCATGATGGCTCATGCCTGTAATTTTAGCACTTTGAGAAGGTGAGGTAAGGGGACTGCTTGAATTCAGAAGTTTGAGACCAGCCTGGGAAATACAGCAAGACGCTTGTCTTTACAAAAACTAAAAAAAGCCAGGCACAGTGGTATGCATATGAAGTCTCAGCTACTCAGGAGGCTAAAGGAGGAGAATAGCTTAAGCCAAGGAGTTCAAGGCTGCAGTAATCCATGATCACACCACTATACTCCAGCCAGAGCAATAGGGCGAGACCCTGTCTCAAAAAAAGAAAAGAGAGAGAGAGAGAGAAAAAAGAAAATTCCTCTGAATTTTCAAACTGAAAACCTATCCAGTGCCAAGCCAAAATGTGTGAAAAGATCCATGCCTACATACATCAAGGTGAAATTTCACAGTTCTAATGATAAAGTCTTAAAAGCTTATAGAGAAAAGAAATTAAGAGGACAAAACAAAGATACAACAAAAAATGCAATGGAATGATTCAGGATGGCACTGAAATTCTCAATAGACTGGAGACTAGAGCCTAGAGCACATGGAGATTGCAGGCTAGAGAATGATGGAGTAGTAGTTTCAAAGTTGTGAGCAAAACAATTTTGATACTGAAACTATTATCCAGCCAAATTATTACTTGAGTGTGAGCAAAAGATAAAAACAGTTTTAAACATGCAAGGATTCATAATGTTTACCACCACACACATACTAATACATATTACTTAAGTTTTAAGGAGGAACTTCATCAAAGAAAGCATCATTTAAAGAAAGAGAATGACATGAGATTTTTAATGCTGCTTCTGAGTAGAACCTAAAAACAAGAAAAAGAAAGATGACAGGAAATCAAAAAGAAATCATCTGGTGATGACTTTTTCTTTTTTGAGAGAGTCTCCTCCTGTCGCCAGGCACCAGGCTGGAGTGCAGTGGGACGATCTCGGCTCACTGCAACCTCTGCCTCCCGGGTTCAAGCAATTCTCCTGCTTCTGACTCCCGAGTAGCTGGGACTATAGGTGCACGCCACCATGACCAACTAATTTTTGTATTTTTTTAGTAGAGACGAGGTTTCACCATGTTGGCCAGGATGGTCTCAATCTCTTGACCTTGTGATCCACCAGCCTCGGCCTCCCAAAGTGCTGGAATTACAGGTGTGAGCCACCGCGCCCAGCCAATTTTTTTTTTTTTAAGACATAATCTCACTCTTGCCCAGGCTGGAGTGCAGTGGTGCAATCTCGGCTCACTGCAACCTCCACATTCGGGTTCAAACGATTCTCCTGCCTCAGTCTCCTGAGTAGCTGGGATTACAGGTGCCTACCACCATGCCTTGCTAATTTTTATATTTTTAGTAGAGACAAGGTTTCATCATGTTGGTAAGGCTAGTCTTGATCTCCTGACCTTGTGATCTGCCCACTTCAGCCTCCCAAAGTGTTGGGATTACAGTCGTGAGCCAATGCGCCTGGCCTTTTTTTTTTTTTTTTTTTTTTTTTTTTTAGATGAGGTCTCGTTCTGCCACCCAGGCTGGAGTGCAGTGGGGTGATCTCAGCTCACTGCAACCTCCACCTTCTGGATTCAAGCAATTCTGCCTCGGCCTCCTGAGCAGTTGGGACTTGATTATATTTTTTTAAAGAGACAGGATCTTGCTCAGGCTGGAGGGAAGTGGTGTGATCATAGCTAACTCAGCCTCAAATTCCTGGGCTCAAGTGATGGATGATAACTTGAAACATTCTACCCAAAGCAGCAGGGGAGATTGTAGTAACTAATGTAGAATTTTTATTCCTTATAAATCCAAGCACAATACTTTGTTGTGCAGTGAATGCTTTTATAATCATAATTCTACAAATTTCTGGTTATTTTATTTAAATATTAGATGAATTTACAGACAAAGCATATATCATTTAATAATAGAATATTACAAACTGGGAGACAATAAATGAGAGATAACTTAAGAATAGAGTATTTGAAGTTATAATGATAATCTTTGGAAGAGAAAAAAAGATTACTAAAAGGAGTTACTTACAGAGAGCAATAGTAGAAAGAGGTAGTTTTTTCCCTTTTAATACAATAATTATGATATATCATCCAATAGGATGATTATATTATCAATGGAATACTGACCAAATGGAGAGAAACACAAACATCTAGAGGTACTGACATTAAAAAAAGTCTTTAAGAAATAAACTTCAGAAATGATAGTGGATAATTAGATGATCCTATTTATGTTAAAAAATTATATGAGTGCATATATGTGAATTTGTAAGATGTTTTCAGTGATGTAACAGCAACTTATTCAAATGGCAGGGGCCTCTGAAGATATTTCATTGTTGTGAATTATATTTTTAATAAGCAGAATTCATAGGCTGCACCTTGGTTTTCTTCAGGTCTAGCCTAAATTTTCATTAGCCACTGATTATGTATGTCTGTGCTACTTAACATTTTTGGTATTATTATCAAGAGAATAAGAAGAAATTTCAATAATGACTAAAATCAATATGTTAATTAATCCAGCTGTTACTTAATCTGGTAAACTTAAGAAACAGTAGTTATTCTCTCTAAATAGTATTTTATGCTTGGAGAAAAACAAAACGGAACAAAAAACTGTGACTTTTTTCATTTTGAAAGTGTATAGCATCATAAAAATCAAGTTGGATTTCTGGCATTAGGCAACTCCAAAAACAATTAACATTATCTATTTTTGCCTCAAACAACATTAAAATATATTCAGTCATAAGTCTTCTCTTTAATAATTTAGTTTTTTCTTACCAGGCTATTTTCTTTCCAGGCTTCTGGGAACTTGGGTCTCTGTTTTTCTCTAGACACAAGAACCTGCATATCCTCGAAAGTGGGATGGTTTCCAACCTCTGTCTGAAAAGCCATCTGGTACTCTGGTACAGATTCCCCTGTGTATTTGTAGAAAAGAATGACAGAATAAAATTTCCAGTTACCATAAATGATAGAATAACAGGGGTATTTCTGATACTAAGTAAGCAAAAAAACTGTGTCACAATCTTTTTAGTTTTTTAGCCCCTTCAGGTAAATTTGGAAATCCTAAAGAGACCTTGTTGTAGGTTTAATAATTCTTTTTGTTGTTGTTGTTGAGATGGAGTTTCCCTCTTGTTATCCAGGCTGAAGTGCAATGGCGCAATCTCGGCTCACCGCAACCTCTGCCTCCTGGGTTCAGGCAATTCTCCCGCCTCAGCCTCCTGAGTAGCTGGGATTACAGGCACGTGCCACCATGCCCAGCTAATTTTTTTGTATTTTTAGTAGAGACGGGGTTTCACCATGTTGACCAGGATGGTCTCGATCTCTTGATCTGGTGATCCACCCTCCTCGGCCTCCCAAAGTGCTGGGATTACAGGCGTGAGCCACCATGCAGTTTCACTCTTGTCTCCGAGACTGGAGCGCAGTGGCTGGATCTCGGCTCACCACAACCTCCGATTCCCAGGTTCAAGCGATTCTCCTGCCTCAGCCTCCAGAATAGCTGGGATTACAGGCATGTGCCACCATGCTCAGCTAATTTTTTTTATTTTTTTCTTAGTCGAGATGGGTTCCTCCATGTTGGTCAGGTTGATCTCCAGCTCCCAACCTCAGGTGATCTGCCTGCCTCACCTCCCAAAGTGCTGGGATTGATTACAGGCATGAGCCACTGAGCCCAGCCAATTTTTTTTTTTTTTTCAAAGACAGAGTCTCACTCTGTTGCCCAAGCTGGAGAGCAGTAGCACAATCTTGGCTCACTGCAACTTCCACCTCCTGGGTTCAAGTGATTCTCCTGCCTCAACCTACCGAGCAGCTGGGATTACAAATGCACACCACCACACTGGCTAATTTTTGTATTTTGGTAGAGATGGGGTTTCACCATGTTGGCCAGGGTGGTCTCGAACTGACCTCAGGTGATCCACCAGCCTTGGCTTCCCAAAGTGCTGGGATTATAGGTGTGAGCCACCATGCCCAGCCCAATGCATTATTAATAAATGCTTTGCTTAGAATAGTCTCAAATATTTGTTGATAAATCAAATGGTAGTTTCAATGATGGATAGGTATTTTTAAATGGTTTCTGATATTACTAAATTCAGGGGACAAAGACTATTACGTTTATAAGGCATACATAATACTTGAAAATAGGCCTCAACACTGATCCCCCCATAGAGGGTAGTGAAGATGAGAAAAAAGTCCAGGACCTAGTACAACAAATATGTCTATAGAACCAAATATAAATGGGTGGGTTGAATACGTCATTGGCTCTATCATAGTGCCAGACAGTATCAAATGTCACAAAAATATTTATAATAATGGTCATTTCAAAGAAAAAAGTCAATATACTTTAAACAATTTTTTTTTAAAGAGGCTGGGTGTGGTGGCTCACGCCTGTAATCCCAGCACTTTGGGAGGCCGAGGCAGGTAGATCACAAGGTTAGGAGTTGGAAACCAGCCTGACCAACAGGGTGAAACCCTATCTCTACTAAAAATACAAAAATTAGCTGGGTGTGGTGGCGAATGCCTGTAATCCCAGCTACTCAGGAGGCTGAGGCAGGAGAACTGCTTGAACCCGGGAGGTGGAGGTTGCAGTGAGCTGAAATCGTGCTACTGCACTCTAGCCTAGGCAACAGAGCAAGACTTCATCCAAAAAAAAGGAAGGAAAGAAAGAAGGAAGGAAGGGAGGTAGGCAGGCAGGCTGGCAGGCAGGCAGGAAGGCAGGAAGGCAGGAAGGCAGGAAGGAAACAGGGTCTTTACTTTGTAACCCAGGATGGAGTACAGTGGCATGATCATAGTTCAATGTAACTTGAACTCCTGCGATCAAGTAGCCCCCCTAGTACCTAGGACTACAGGAGTGTGCGACCACGCCCAGCTAATTTAAAAAAAATATTTTTGTAGTGATATAAGGTCTTGCCATGTGGTCCAGGCTGGTCTCATACTTCTGCCTGCTGGTGGTGTGAGCCACTATGCCCAGCCCTAAAAATTCCTTTTAACTAACAGGTACTTTAGGATCATGGACTTAAATATTATTAACTATTTTGTTCACTGTTTAATAACCCTATTCATTGCAAATAAGCACAATCAACTGTAATGTCAGGCTTTCGATTTTTACAAAATATGATAATAAAATGAAGTTTATGTATATAACATATTGAATCACATAGAAAACCTCTGGAACCAACAATGTGAAAACCCATGGTCTAGTAGAAATCATGGCAAAGAACACAGAACAAGAAACTCTTCCTGTCTCTTTACCCCTCCTCCCACCCTATTAAAATGACAGGATAAATTACAAGGAAGAACACCAACAGAGGAGAATAAGGCATTTAGGTTCTAATCTTGGCTTCATCTCGACCTCAGAAAAGTCATTTTACAATTCGTGTTTTACACTTCCTGTAGGCAAAATGGCAGTCTGCCACCTTCCTTATATCATTCACATGGAGATAATACAAAGTTCTAATGACCCAGATGGAAATCGCATTATAAATAAGTTTATATTTCATTTAAGTTTCTATTTGAATACTCAAAACAAATCATAAATACTTGCCCTCCACCAATATTAAAAAAAGATTTACAAAGATTAATTCTATTATCTACATTGCATTGCCCAAGTTTATTGTAATATACTGCCTTATGTATAAATACAAGTGATTTTCACATACTGTAAACATTTAAGCAAATACTTAGTGTTGATCAATAACATCAACATTGAACTTGAGAGATAAAGGATTTAATAATGCCAGTTAGTATATCACTTTCTTCCTTGAAACCCCATATGATAAAACCTTATCCTATACCATCTGTGAGCTGTAAGATATTTATTAATATATCTGAACTGTCTCTGAGACACACACACAACACATACACATACCTTCCAAGTGTTATTTACTGTTTTTTCAAATGCTGGTTTAGTAGAATAACTAAAAATTTACTACTCTTTTAAAAAATTAGACCCAAAGTATAATTTTAAAACTTGCTACAGCAAATTGAAGTACAATCTTTTATGAATGCAATGGTTTAGAATTACCAAATAAATTTCCACTAAATCTTCACAGTTGAAAATCTAATTGTTCAACTGAAACTTGTTTACCACTAACTTAGTTTTAGGTATTGGAGACACAAAGGTGAATGTTAATGACAAACATCTTTATCATGGAAGATATTAACCTTATTGGATTTCCTTAAAACCTTACTGAATTTCCTTCTATCACTGGATTGCTCAAGGGAAATTTTATAATCTCACTTTCTTCAGAATTGCCCAAAATATCTTTTTTTTTGAGACGGAGTTTCGCTCTTGTTACCCAGGCTGGAGTGCAATGGCGCGATCTCGGCTCACCGCAACCTCCGCCTCCTGGATTCAGGCAATTCTCCTGCCTCAGCCTCCTGAGTAGCTGGGATTACAGGCACGCGCCACTATGCCCAGCTAATTTTTTGTATTTTTAGTAGAGACGGGGTTTCACCATGTTGACCAGGATGGTTTCGATCTCTTGACTTCGTGATCCACCCGCCTCGGCCTCCCAAAGTGCTGGGATTACAGGTGTGAGCCACTGTGCCTGCCTGAAAATACACTTCTAAATAATAACTGATGCACCTGTTAATCTAAATAATCACTGATTTATTTCATTATATTTTTGAATTACAAACTAATGTTTGGCCTGGTGTAGTGGCTCACTCCTGTAATCTCAGCACTTTTGGAAGCTGAAGTGGACGGATCACTTGAGCCCAGGAGTTTGAGACCAACCTAAGCAACATGGTGAAATCTTGTCTCTACAAAAAATACAAAAATTAACCAGGCTTGGTGGCACATGCCTGTAGTCCCAGCTAATTGGGAGGCTGGGGAAGGAGTATCACTTAAGCTTGGGGAGGTCAAGGCTGCAGTGAGCTGTGATCAGACCACTACACTCCAGCCTAGGTGACAGAGTGAGACTCTGTCTCTTAAAAAAAAAAAAAAGTGCATATATATATAATACACACACACACACACACACACACACAGTTATATGTATCTGTATATGTATTTAATTTAAAAACATTAATAATGGAGTTGAATTGTTTTGCTTTAAAGACATTAAGCATTAAACATTACTTTATAGTACTATTAATCTTTTTAAATAGCTTCATTTCATAAACTTGTCCAATGCTGGTTCCTTTTTCTATGCTTTTAGTGGTGTTATTAATAAAAGACAGAGGCCACAAAGATCAAATCATCTGTACAGCCTCTAGAAGAATGCAACAGCAGATTTAAAGTTTTTAGATGATAATATAATAATACAATCCCTAAGAAGGGCAGAAAAACTATGAATTCATTTGGCTATTTCAAGTAAGCCTCAAACAAACATTCAATTAAATGGGTATCTGGGTATTCTTTTTTTTTTTTTTTTTTTTTTTCGAGACAGAGTCTTGCTCTGTTGCCCAGGCTGGAGTACAGTGGGGCAATGTTGGCTCACTGCAACCTCTGCCTCCTGGGTTCAAGTGATTCTTTTGCCTCAGCCTCCCGAGTATCTGGGACCACCACACCCAGCTAATTTTTGTATTATTAGTAGAGACAGGGTTTCACCATATTGGCCAGGTTGGTCTCAAACTCCTGACTTCATCATCTGCCTGCCATGGCCTTCCAAAGTATGGAAATTACAGGCATGAGCCACCACCTCGCCCAGCGTTTTTTTTTTTTTTTCTGAGACAGTTTCACTCTTGTTGCCCAGGCTGGAGTACAATGGCACCATCTTGGCTCACTGCAACCTCCACCTTCTGGGTTCCAGTGTTTCTCCTGTCTCAGTCTCCCAAATAGCTGGGATTACAGATGCATGCCACCAAGCCTGGCTAAGTTTTTTTTATCTTTTGTAAAGACAGGGCTTCATCATATTGATCAGGCTGGTCTCAAACTCCTGAACTCTGGTGATTCACCAGCCTCAGCCTCCCAAAGTGCTGGAATTACACACATGAGCCGCCACACTCAGCCAATGAGTATTCTTTCATTGAAAGGAAGAAGAGGGGAGGGGAGGGAAGGGATGGAAGGGGAGGGGACGGGAAGGGATGGGAGGGAGAAGGAAGAAGAAAGGGAGAATAAAGAAAGGAAAAAGAGAAAGTATTTACAAATAATTCATTGCTTCTAATTCCTTACAGGGTCAACTTAGTAAACATCCTAAATATAGCTTGTCTCCAACACTCAGATGGTGCGTAAGAAAAATGTTGAGAGAGGCAACTTGGCTGCTACCCGGACACAGCTCAAGGAGAGAGAGAAGATGGCGCTGTAGGACCAACTCAGGATTGCAGCTTCCAGTGAAACTGCAGATGGTGAGTGGACACCGCATTTTCAGACAGATCTTTATTGCCCACAGACCAGGAGATTCCCAGGTGTAGGAGCTGCACGGGCCGCCAGCATGGCTGTTTGGGCCGGTGCGGCTGTTTGGGCCGGGGCCGCAGTGCAGCAGCACTCCATAAAAAATACACTGATTTGGTTGCCCTGTTAAACCGGCAATTGGAAATTTGGAAGGGAGATTAGCACATTCATCTGATTAAATGGTACTTAAACAGAAAGCCAGGCCAGGATATTCCTGGGCAGTAACGTGGTTCCAGCCGGCGCAGTGGGTTGCTGCAAAGGAAATCACACAGATCCCGGCGCCCTTTCAGCAGGTGACTGGAACACCCAGGAGAGAGTCAACCATTCAACTTAAAAAAAAAAAAAGGGCTCTGAGGCAGGGAGCCAGGTGATCAGGCTCAGCAGGTCCCACCCCCACAAAAACAAACGAAACAGCAATTAGAAAGGCTTGGGGTTGAGTTTCACGGCAAGCACAGCTGAACCCAGACTGTCTCCTCAAGTATAAAGTACAGATAGTCTCCTCAAGCACCTCCCTGACCCCCATATATCCAAAGAGTCACCTCACAAAGGACTGATCAGACTGACATGTGGCGGGCATCATTCAGGGACAAAGATAGCAGAAGAAGAAACGGGTAGCAACCCTCACGGTTCCGCAGCTGCTACAGGTGTACCCCAGGCAAGCAGGGCCTGGAGTGGACCTCAGTAGTCCTACAGCAGAGGGGCCAGACTGTTAGAAGGAAAACTAACAAACAGAAATACTTCATCATCAACAATCTGGAGGACCACTCAGAGACCCAACTGGAAAATCAGCAACTGCTCAGACGACAGGTGGATAAATCCCCAAAGATGGGAAGAAACCAGCGCAAAAAGGAGGAAAACACCCAAAACCAGAACACCTCACCTCCTATGAGGGACCATAACTCCTCACCAGCAAGGGAGCAAAGCTAGACGGAGAATGAGTGTGATGAAATGACAGAATCAGACTTCAAAAGGTGCATAATGAGAAACTTCCGTGACCTAAAAGAACATGTTCTAACTCAATGCAAAGAAACTAAGAACCTTGAAAAAAGATTTGAGGAAATGATAACAAGAATGGACAACTTAGAGAGGAATATAAATGAATTGAAGGAGCGGAAAAACACAACACAAGAACTTCACAAAGCATGCACAAGTTTCAACAGCCGAATTGACCAAGCAGAAGAAAGGATATCAGAAGTCGAAAATCAACTCAATGAAATAAAATGAGAAACCAAGATTAGAGAAAAAAGCGCAAAAAGGAATGAACAAAGTCTCCAAGAAATGTGGGACTATATGAAGAGACCTAATCTACGTTTGATAGGTGTACCTGAACGTGACAAAGAGAATGAATCCAAGCTGAAAAATACTCTTCAGGATATTATCCAGGAAAATTTCCCCAACCTAGCAAGGCAGGCCAATATTCAAGTCCAGGATATACAGAGAACACCACAAAGATATTCCACAAGAAGAGCAACCCAAAGGCACATAATAGTCAGATTCACCAAGGTTGAAATGAAGGAGAAAATGCTAAGGGCGGCCAGAGAGAAAGGTTGGGTCACCCACAAAGGAAAGCCCATCAGACTCACAGCAGATCTCTCGGCAGAAACCCTACAAGCCAGAAGAGAGTGTGGGCCAATATTCAACATCCTTAAAAAAAAGAACTTTCAACCCAGAATTTCATATCCAGCCAAACTAAGCTTCATAAGTGAAGGAAAAATAAATTCCTTTGCAAACAAGCAAGTACTCAGAGATTTTGTCACCACCAGGCCTGCTTTACAAGAGCTCCTGAAAAAGGCACTACACACAGAAAGGAACAACCAGTACCAGCAATTCCAAAAACATATCAAATGCTAAAGAGCATCAACATAATGAAGAATCTGCATCAACTAACAGGCAAAACAGTCAGCTAGCATCAAAATGGCAGTATCAAACTCACACATAACAATATTAACCCTAAATGTAAATGGGCTAAATGCCCCAATCAAAAGACACAGACTGGCAAATTGGATAAAAAGCCAAAACCCATCGGTGTGCTGTATCCAGGAAACCCATCTCACATGCAAGGATACACAAAGGCTCAAAATAAAGGGATGGAGGAAGATTTACCAAAAAAATGGAGAGCAAAAAAAAGCAGGAGTTGCAATTCTCATCTCTGATAAAATAGACTTTAAGCCAACAAAGATCAAAAGAGACAAAGAAGGACATTACATAATGGTCAAAGGATTGATACAACAAGAAGAGCTAACAATCCTAAATATATATGGACCAAATACAGGAGCACCCAGATATATAATGCAAGTTCTTAATGACTTACAAAGAGACTTAGACTCCCACACAATAATAGTGGGAGACTTTAACACTCCACTGTCAATACTAGACAGATCAACTAGACAGAAAATTAATAAGGATATCCAGGACTTGAATTCAGACCTGTAACAAGCAAACCTGATAGACATTTACAGAACTTTCCACTCCAAATCCACAGAATATAATTCTTCTCAGCACCACATCAAACCTACTCTAAAATTGACCATATAATTGGAAGTATATCACTCCTCAGCAAATGCAAAACAACTGAAATCATAACAAACAGTCTCTCAGACCACAGTGCAATCAAGTTAGAACTCAGAATTCAGAACCGAACTCAGAACCTCACAGCTTCATGGAAACTGAACAACTGGCTCTTGAATGTTGACTGGATAAACAATGACATGAAGGCAGAAATACACAAGTTCTTCGAAACCAACGAGAACAAAGACACAACATACCAGAATCTCTGGGACACATTTAAAGCAGTCTCTAGAGGAACATATATAGCTATAAGTGCCCACGTGAGAAGAGTGGAGAGATCCAAAATTGACACCCTAACGTCAAAATTGAAAGAGCTGGAGGAGCAAGATCAAAAAAACTCAAAACCCAGCAGAAGACAAGAAATAACTAAGATCAGAGCAGAACTGAAGGAGATAGAGACACAAAAAACCTTTCAAAAAATCAATAAATCCAAGAGCTGGTTTTTTGAAAAGATCAACAAAATAAACAGACCACTAGCCAGATTGATAAAAAAGAAAAGAGAGAATAACCAAATATATGCAATAAAAAACGATAAAGGGGAAATCACCACAGATTCCACAGAAATTCAAACCATCATCAGAGAATATTACAAACAACTCTATACACATGAAATAGTAAACCTGGAAGAAATGGATAAATTCCTGGATACTTGTGTCCTCCCAAGCCTAAACCAGGAGGAAGCTGAAACTATGAATAGACCAATAAAAAGGTCTGAAGTTGAGGCAGCAATTAAGAGCCTAACACACAAAAAAAGCCCAGGTCCAGATGGGTTCACAGCCGAATTCTACCAGACACACAAAGAGGAACTGTTACCATTCCTTCTGAAACTATTCCAAATAATCCAAAAAGAGGGAATCCTTCCCAAATCATTTTATGAGACCAACATCATCCTGATACCAAAACCCAGCAGAGACTCAACAAGAAAAGAAAACTTCAGGACAATATCCATGATGAACATAGATGCAAAAATCTTCAATAAAATACTGGCAAGCCAACTGCAACAGCGTATCAAAAAGCTTATACACCATGATCAAGTAGGATTCATCCCGGGGATGCAAGGCTGGTTCAACATACGCAAGTCTATAAACATAATTCACCACATACACAGAACCAAAAACAAAAACCACATGGTTATCTCAATTGACGCAGAGAAGGCCTTTGACAAAATTCAGCAGCCCTTTATGCTAAAAACCCTCAATAAACTCGGGATTGATGGAACATATCTCAAAATAATAAAAGCTATTTACGACAAAACAACAGCCAATATCATAATGAATGGGCAAAAACTGGAAGCATTCCCTTTGAAATCTGGCACTAGCCAAAGATGCCCTCTCTCACCACTCCTATTCAATATAGTACTGGAAGTTCTAGCCAGAGCAATCAGGCAAGAAAAAGAAATAAAGAGTATTCAAATAGGAAAGGAGGAAGTCAAATTGTCTCTATTTGCAGACAACATGATAGTATATCTAGAAGACCCCATCGTCTCAGCCCAAAAACTCCTGAAACTGATAAGCAACTTCAGCAAAGTCTCAGGATATAAAATCAATGTGCAAAAATCACAAGCATTCCTATACATCAATAACAGACTTAAAGAGAGCCAAATCAAGAACGAACTGCCATTCATAATTGCTACAAAGAGAATAAAATACCTAGGAATACAACTTACAAGGAATGTAAGGGACCTCTTCAAGGAGAACTATAAACCACTGCTCAACGAAATCAGAGAGGGCACAAACAGGTGGAGAAACATTCCATGTTCATGGTTAGGAAGAATCAATATCATGAAAATGGCCATACTGCCCAAAGTAATTTACAGACTCAACGCTATCTCCATCAAGCTACCATTGACTTTCTTCACAGAACTGGAAAAAACCACCATGAACTTCATATGGAACCAAAAGAAGCATAGCCAAGTCAATTCTAAGCAAAAGCAAAAAGAACACAGCAGGAGGCATCACACTACTGGACTTCAATCTATACTACAAGGCTACAGTAATCAAAACAGCATGGTACTGGTACCAAAACAGAGATATAGACCAATGGAACAGAACAGAGGCATCGGAGGCAACACAACATATCTACAACCATACAATCTTTGATAAACCTGACAAAAACAAGCAATGGGGAAAGGATTCCCTGTTTAATAAATGGTGTTGGGAAAACTGGCTAGCCATGTACAGAAAGCAGAAACTGGACCCCTTCCTGACACCTTACACTAAAATTAACTCCAGATGGATTAAAGACTTAAACATAAGACCTGGCACCATAAAAACCCTAGAAGAAAATCTAGGCAAAACCATTCAGTACATAGGAGTAGGCAAGGACTTCATGACCAAAACACCAAAAGCACAGGCAGCAAAAGCCAAAATAGACAAATGGGACCTAATCAAACTCTACAACTTCTGCACGGCAAAAGAAACAGTCACTAGAGTGAATCGGCAACCAACAGAATGGGAAAAAATTTTTGCAGTTTACCCATCTGACAAAGGGCTGATATCCAGAATTTACAAAGAACTCAAAAAGATTTACAAGAAAAAAAAACAAACAAGCCCATTCAAAAATGGGCAAAGGATATGAACAGACACTTTACAAAAGAAGACATACATGAGGCCAACAAACATATGAAAAAATGCTCATCATCACTGGTCATCAGAGAAATGCAAATCAAAACTACATTGAGATACTATCTCACTGTAGATACTATCTCACTGTAGATCGCCAGTTAGAATGGCGATCATCAAAAAATCTGGAGACAACAGATGCTGGAGAGGATGTGAAGAAATAGGAACACTTTTACACTGCTGGTGGGAGTGTAAATTAGTTCAACCATTGGGGAAGACAGTGTGGCGATTCCTCAAATACCTAGAAATAGAAATTCCATTTGACCCAGCAATCCCATTACTGGGTATATATCCAAAGGACTATAAATCGTTCTACTATAAGGACACATGCAAACAAATGTTCATTGCAGCACTGTTTACAATAGCAAAGACCTGGAACCAACCCAAATGCCCATTGATGATAGACTGGACTGGAAAAATGTGGCACATATACACCATGGAATATTATGCAGCCATCAAAGACGATGAGTTTGTGTCCTTTGTAGGGACATGGATGATCTGGAGAACATCATTCTCAGCAATCTGACACAAAAACAGAAAATGAAATACCGCATATTCTCACTCCTAGGTGGGTGATGAACAATGAGAACACATGGACACAGGGAGGGGAGCACTACACACTGGGGTCTATTGAGGGGAATAGGGGAGGGACAGCGGGGGAGGGGGGGAGCTGGGGAGGGATAGCATGGGGAGAAATGCCAGATGTGGGTGAAGCAAATTTGACAGCAAATCACACTGCCATGTGTGTACCTATGCAACTATCTTGCATGTTCTGCACATGTACCCCAAAACCTAAAATGCAATTAAAAAAAAAAAAGAAAAAGAAAAATGTTGAATGCTAAAGCTTATTGAAATAGAGTTCAATAAGCTATTACTGGCAATCAATTAAATTGCACTCAGATGAAAACATGGAACACTCTAAAAAAAATTTCCTGATTCGCATCCTTCTGCTAATAATTTTTCTAAACACTAGACGTCAATGAACTAGAGGTTTAGATGAAAGTAGATTCTTACGTAAAAGTTGAGTTATGTACTACAGGTAGAGAAAGAAGATATAACTGTTTCACTTCAAAACATATTAACTTTATTGACAGTAGTTTTTACCTGGGAAGAGGTCTGTACATCTCATAAATATCTCCCAATAGATTAGTCCAAGAGCATACATGTCTACTTGTTTCAAAGCTGATTCACAGTCCCTCAAGTTCACAGCTCCTTCTAGCACTTCTGGTGCCATATATCTGATAGTGCCAACCTGATAAATTAGAGTGATATTTTTTAGAGCGAGAATGTAGCATATTCTGAAGAACAGACATTAGACCAGAAGTTACACATAAATCGTAGTCATGTCAATGTTATTTGACCCTAACCACATCACCAAACCTTTCTATAACTTATTTTTTACCTATAAAATGCCCTTCCTGAATAAACTGTGATAAATCAATATTAGTGAATATTATTCATTATTCAAAAAGAATGAGCTAGACTTTCCTATGTATATCAACATAAATAATCTGTAAGATACACTGAGAAAATTACAAAACAATATGTATGCCACCTAATATTTTTAAAAATTCACAAAAATACAGCTGTGCGCAGTGACTCACACCTGTAATCCCAGCACTTTGGGAGGCTGGGTAGGGTGGATCACCTGAGGCCAGGAGTTCAACAACAGCCTGACTAACATGGTGAAACCCCATCTCTACTAAAAATGCAAAAAATAGCTGGGCATGGTGGCATATGCCTGTAATCCCTACTCGAGAGACTGAGGCAGGAGAATTGCTTGAATCAGGGAGGTGGAGGTTGTGGTGAGCCAAAATCGTGCCACTGCACTCCAGCCTGGGCAATAAGAGCTAAACTCCATCTCAAAAAAAAACACAAAAATACATATATGTTGTACATAGACATGTATATATGAATACAGAGAACAAAACTGGGAAGGATATATTCCACATTATAATGGTGATTATCAAAAGATGGACTATCTTATCTTAAACTTGTAACTTTACTACTGCTTTAAAAATCGCTTCCTACAAATTTGTTCCTAATGCTTGTTAAAATGACTTGGAATGGCAGTGAGTTCCAAAGTAAACTGATGAACTTTACAAAGGCCTTTAGGTGATGTATTTTATATTTCCTAATTTTGTAATTCCTAGTATTCTGTAATTGGCAGTATATGAGAATAATTGTCCTGAGTCTCGCTCTGTCACCCAGGCTGGAGTGCGGTAGCATGATCTCAGCTCTCTGCAACCTCCACCTCCCAGGTTCAAGCAATTCTCCTGCCTCAGTCTCCTGAGTAGCTGGGATTACAGGTGCGTGCCACTGTGCCCAGCTAATTTTTGTATTTTTAGTAGAGATGGAGTTTTACCCGTTGGTCAGGCTAGTCTTGAACTTCTGATCTCAGGTGATCCACCTGCCTGGGCCTCCCAAAGTGCTGGGATTACAGGCATGAGCCACCATGCCTAGCAGGTAGATGTTTTAATTAAATTCATTATTATTTCAAGGTACATCAGTGTGATACCTTTTGTATACACTCACCTCACTTATGGCTGCATTATCTTCTTCCCCTGGGCGCACCAGTCTATTTCCAGTTAGCCTCATGGACAATCCAAAGTCACTAATAACACAGGATCCATCATTTTTCACTAGAACATTTCTGCTGTTTAAATCTCGATGGGAAATTGCAGGTTTATAATGATCTGTTTGGATAATTTAAAATATTTATTAATGACTAAAAAGCATTATTGAACAAGAAATAAACATGCAGGTAATAGGAACTACATAAATATAAAAGTAGTGTTATTTTTCTGCCCATTAATTTTCTAATAAAAAAGACAAATCAAAATTTAAACTCACACTCATCACTATTTTCTAACACATTTTATAACTCCTATCACATGTATAGTTAATTAAACATTAAAACTAAAAAACATGCTGCCACTTCAAATTCTAACACACACTTGTTTTTTTTTTCTCTTCATTTATAGTATAGGGCTGCAAAAAGAGGCAATACAGAAAGGAATATTTGGTATAAACATGAAAAAAGCAAGAAGGTCAGATTGTCTAAAATAAGTATCAGTGAAAAACTAATGGAGCCTCAAAATTTTAATGTAAATCTTAAACTGTTCTCTTACAGCTTAATAGATTAAACCTGGGACAGCACATTCCAGTTCTACCCTGAGGTTTAGCCCTATCTCTAAGCCCACCTCAGCTTTTCAAATCTAACCAGAAATAGTTTTATAATGGTTTGGAAGAACAAGCAGAGGAATTGGTATCTCTCACCAAGATATGAAAACTTGTTTTTCTAATTTTACAGAAGCAAAGTAGTGTTATGCTCCTTCTATTACTTTTTTAGTCCTTATCATAGGAATACAGGCTCCATGAAGGCAGAAAGATAATATATTTTACCAGAATTTAAAAGGCTTGGCACAGGATAGACACACAGTAAATGCTTGCTGACTGAAAGAATGAATCTAACCTAAGCCTCTCACCAAATATAATTACATTATATTTTTCCTCTCTATAAGGAAATCTTATATAAACCTTATATTAAATAAAACCATAGCTCTGAAACTGAAAAAAAAATTTATAGCACAATTTCTGAAATTTAAAGTATCTGCCTAGGTATACAGAAAAACAGAGCAATCAGAACAAAGTATGAGCATTCAAATGCAATTTCACCAATAATGAAATTATAGATAATAATAATGATCCTTGACATAAAAAAAAATTAAGCAACAGTACTATTTGAAGAAAAAATAGGAGTTACCAAGTTTCTTCACCTAAGAGTTGATTTCTTTCTCATTTTCTCCCTTACCCACTTCCTATTCTCCAGTCTTCTAAAGCTTGTATTAACTTGGCTCCTACTCAATTCCTACAAGAGCTGCATTTCTTACTCTGGATAAAGCTACAACATAAGTATATGTGGTACAATCTTTTTTTTTTTTTTTTTGAGACAGAGTTTCACTCTTGTTACCCAGGCTGGAGTGCAATGGCATGATCTCAGCTCACCACAACCTCTGCCTACTGGGTTCAGGCAATTCTCCCGCCTCAGCCTACCGAGTAGCTGGGATTACAGGCATGCACCACCACGCCCAGCTAATTTTTTTTTTTATTTTTAGTAGAGACGGGGTTTCACCATGTTGACCAGGATGGTCTCGATCTCTTGACCTCGTGATCCACCCGCCTCGGCCTTTTAAAGTGTTGGGATTACAGGCGTGAGCCACTGCGCCCAGGCTGTGTGGTACAATCTTGAGCTAATATTTATCTAGGAAAACTTATGAAAAAATTGGAATATTATTTACATACTAAAACCAAATCAATGAGTAGAACTATAGACTGCCCTTTTGAGACAAGTTTTCCCTTTGAAACTCCCCTCTGTACTCATTTAAATCTTCTTTATTTGGGTGTGGAGGGAGGTGGAACATACAATAATTTTGCCCGGGGCAAAGCACTGAAGTAGGCAAATATCTCAAAGGAAAGCACAAGAAGATATTAGTTATATATATATTTTCTAAACTTGAACAAAAATAGTCAATCTATAAATTTTTTTTCTTTTTTGAGACAGAGTCTCTCTGTCGCCCAGGCTGGAATGCAGTGATGTGATCTCATCTCACTGCAACCACCACCTCCTGGGTTCAAGCAATTCTGCTGCCTTAGCCTCCTGAGTGGCTGGGACTACAGGCACGTGCTACCACCCCTGGATAATTTTTTGTATTTTTACTAGACAGGGTTTCACCATGTTAGCCAGGATGGTCTTGATCTCCTGACCATGTGATCCATCTGCCTCAGCTTCCCCAAGTGCTGGGATTATAGGTGTGAGCCAATCTATGGATATTTATACATACATATTACCAGTGCTATGCCTCTGCCCTCCCAAAGACCTTAAAAACTATACACAAACTACTTAACAGTAATTTTTCTGGTGAAGTCTGAGTTGCCTATTTTTTTGGTCAGATACTTCTTTGGTAATAAGCATGCATTGCTATTATAATATAGAAAAAATTCATAGGGAAATCTTATTACAAATAAATAAATGGGTTTAATTCTTCCTTATTCTGAAGCAAAAGATAGCTGAATAAGTAATAACAGTGTAATTCCTTACTACCGAATTTCTACCCTAAACAACAAAGTTATATCTGAAGATGCTGGGAAGAACAGAATTCAGTGAAAGAACACTTCAAGTAAAAATAGTATAGTATAGGCATATAGATGACCTCCCACTTACAGAGGGTTTGATTTATGATTTCTCAACTTTACAGTGGTCTGAAAGCAGTACATAATCAGTAGAAACCATACTTCATTCCTTTTTTCACTTTTAGAACAGTATTCAATAAATTACATGAGATATTCAATCCTTTATTATAAAGTAGACTTTGTGTTGGATGATTTGGCCAACTATAGGCTAATATAAGTGTTCTGAGCATATTTAAGATAGTTAAGGCTAAGCTATAATGTTCAGTAGGTTAAATGCATTTTCAACTTACAGTATTTCTAAATTATGATCTTTTTTTTTCTTTCATTTTTTTGAGACAGTCTTGCCCTTGTCACCCAGGCTGGAGTGCAGTGGCATGATCTCGGCTCACTGCAACCTCCTCCTCCCGGGTTCAAGTGATTCTTCTGCCTCAGACTCCCGAGTAGATGGGATTACAGGCACCTGTTACCATTCCTGGCTAATTTTTGTATTTTTAGTAGAGACGGGGTTTCTCCATGTTGGCCAGGCTGGTCTCGAACTCCTGACTTCGTGATCTGCCCACCTCGGCCTCCCAAAGTGTTGGGATTACAGGCGTGAGCCACTGCGCACGGCATTTTTCTCTTTTCTTCCATTTTTTTAAAAAACAGGGTCTCGCTCTGTTGCTCAGGTTGGAGTGCAGGGGCATTATCTTGGCTCACTGTAGCCTTGACCTTCTGGGCTCAGGCAATTCTCCCACCTCAGCCTCCTAAATAGCTGGGACTACAGGTACATGCCATGATATTGGGCTAATTTTTTATTTCTGTAGAGGTGAGGTCTCACTATGTTGCTGAGGCTGGTCTCAAACTCCTGGGCTCAGGACTTTGATCCTCCTGCCTTGGCTTTCTAAAGTGCTGGGATCAGAGGCATGAACCACTATGTCCAGCCACCTTATAATTAGTTCACTGGGATGTAATCTCATTGTAAGTCAAGGAACATCTGTACTTGGGAATATTTTTTAAATAATCAGGTAAAAACCATAAATTCTGCGCAGGTGCAGTGGCTCACCCTGTAATCTCAGCACTTTGAGAAGCCAAGCAGGTGGATCACCTGAGGTCAGGAGTTTGAGATTAGCCTGACCAACATGGTGAATCTCCATCTCTTCTAAAAATACAATTAGCCTGGCATGGTAGTGGGTATCTGTAATCACAGCTAGTTGGGAGGCTGAGGCAGGAGAATCACTTGAACCCAGGAGGCGGAGGTTGCAGTGACCCGAGATTGTGCCACTAGATCGTGCCACTGCACTCCAGCCTGGGTGATACAGCAAGACTCCATCTCAAAAAAAGCATATATTCAAATAGCTACTATATTTAGATGCAATGACAGAAACTATGTACTTAGTTTTTAAAAAGGTAACTATTACCCTTATTTAGTGGTAACATTAGCTAATGTTTCAGAGTGCTGTTTAAATAAAACTTAATATCTGATGGCAATCATTCTTTTCAGCCTACATTTGACTTGAAACCTTGCTAAATTATGCAAGCCTTAAAAAGGAAGATTAGGATGGTATTTTAAGTTCTGTGCTAAGCCAGCTTTTTAAAGGCATTAAAATATTTAAGAGCTAAGTGGACACAGTCCAATGGTTGATGTGCTAAAGCACTAAAGAAAGTGCATCAAGTTGCTGACACAGGCAATACTTTGGACAATTCTGTATTAAGGAAAAGCAAGATGTCAAGATAAATGAACGGATAAATTATTCAGGAGAAATTATTTATACATGAAGCATCAGCTACAAAAGACGATCCATGCTAATATACAATGGAACAAAGATCTAAGAAACTGATAATTAAAGTTCCTTTCACGAAAGAGGTCAGAGAGACTAAAAAAAAATGTCAGGGCTACAGTATGACAAGAAAATGTAGTAAGGGATGAGGGTAGAAGAAAGCATAAAGACAGAACTATCACAGCAAAAGTAACTTAGGGGTGTCTATGAGGTGAGGTATATATTGAAACTAAGTGAGAAAGCAAATGTATTAAAGAAATGCGGCTGGGCACGGTGGCTCACGCCTATAATCCCAGAACTTTGGGAGACCAAGGTGGGTGGATCATGAGGTTAAGAAATCAAGACCATCCTGGTCAACATGGTGAAACCCCGTCTCTACTAAAAATACAAAAATTAGCTGGGCATGGTGGCGCACACCTGTAGTCCCAGCTACTCAGGAGGCTGAGGCAGGAGAATTGCTTGAACCCAGGACGCGGAGGTTGCGGTTAGCTGAGATCGCACCATTGCACTCCAGCCTGGGTAACAAGAGCAAAACTCTGTCTCAAAAAAAAAAAAAGAAATGCTCTGAACAACTAGCAAAAATATGCATGAAAGCTGAGGAAGACCACAGTTGTAACAAGGAATATAACCACATAGCTCTGAAACACGAGCAAAGACTGATCCCCACAGTGTATTCTTCTCTTCCTACCTAGTAACAGAACCCAATATTATTTGAGGCAGCAATGCAAGCAGGAAACAACATCAACAGCTGTAATCTCAGTCTCTTTTGGAGCTAAGTGTGGACTAGGTTCTGGGAAACAAACGAGCATAGAAGTGGGACCTCTGGAGACTGACAGGGGTAATTCCTTTTACCTTCTCTTACTTTTCCCTGCTGATCGACATGATCGATATTGAGATGACTTTGAAAATGAAAGCTGAGGCCAGGCGTGGTGGCTCATGCCTGTAATCCCAACACTTTGGGAGGCTGAGGTAGGTAGATCATGAGGTCAGGAGGTCAGGAGTTCAAGACCAGCCTGACCAACATGGTAAAACCCAGTTTCTACCAAAAAAAAAAAAAAAAAAACAAAAAAATTAGCTGGGAGTGGTGGCGCACGCCTGTAATCCCAGCTTCTCAGGAGGCTGAGGCAGGAGGATTGCTTGAATCCAGGAGGTGGAGACTGCAGTTGAGTCGAGATTGAGCCACTGCATTCCAGCCTGGGCGACAGTTAGACTCTATCTTGGCGGGGGAGGGGAATGAAAGCTTGCCAGGTGTGGTGGCTCACGCGTGTAATCCCAGCACTTTGGGAGGCTGAGGTGGGCAGACCACCTGAGGTCAGGAGTTCGAGACCAGCCTGGCCAACCTGGTGAAACCACATCTCCACTAAAAATACAAATAATTAGCCAGGCATGGTGGCAGGTGCCTGTAATCCCAGCTACTTGGGAGGCTGAGGCAGAAGAATAGCTGGAACCTGGGATATGGAGGTTGCAGTGAGCTGAAATGGCACCACTGCACTGCAGGCTGGGCAACAGAGGGAGACTCCACCTTAAAAAAAAAAAGGAAAAGGAGAAAGAAAATGAAAGCCTAAAGGATGATGGAGAAGAAATATGGAAGGCTCAGGCCCTGATAATACTTTGATGATGACAAGTCAATCCTAGGCTTTCCTTTTCTATATTCTTATAAGAGAAAAAACATTTCTTTCTTATTGAAGCCACTGTTATTACTCCCCACCCCTGATACATTTAGCCAAACCTAATTTTATCTAACAGAAGCACTGATATTTGAAAAGATACAATTGGGTTTTATACTAAAGACCAACCCACGGAGTAAAAATCCATGTTATGTTAAAACTAAAGAAGTAATAACGGTGCTCACTTTGGCAGCATATATACTAAAATTGGAACAACACAGAAATTAACATGGATGGCCCTGACACAAAGATGATGTGCAAATTCGTGAAGTGTTCCATATTTTTAAGATAGTTGGAAAGAATAAACAATACCTAGTATTTGATAGCACAACAGGGTTACAATAATCAAAATAATTTAATTGTACATTTATAAATAACTAAAAGAATATTATTGGATTATTTTAACACAAAGGAGAAATGACTGAGAGGATGGATATCCTGTTTTCCATGATGTGATTTTTTTACACATTACATATTTGTATCAAAATATCTCATGGGGCCAGGCACAGTGGCTAACACCTGTAATCCCAGCACTTTGGGAGGCTGAGATGGGAGGACTGCTTGAACCCAGGAGTTTGAGACCAGCCTGGGCAACATAGGGAGACCATGTCTCTATAAAAAAATAAAAATAAAATTAGCCAGGCATGGTGGCTCATACCTGCAGTCCTAGCTACCCAGGAGGCTGAGGTGGGAGGATCACTAGAGCCTACGAGGTAGAGGCTGCAGTGAGCCAAGATCACCCCACTACAGTCCAGCCTGGGCTGGAATGAAAACAAACTCCCTCTAAAATAAAAACAAAAACCTCGGAGGGACACGGTGGCTAATACCTGTAATCCCAGCATGTTGGGAGGCCAAGACAGGTGGATCATTTGAGGTAAGAAGTTCAAGAACAGCCTGGCTAACATGGTGGAAACCCCATCTCTACTAAAAATACAAAAACTAGCAGGGCATGATGGTGTATGCCTATAATCCCAGCTACTTGGGAGGCTGAGGCAGGGGAATTGCTTGAATCTGGGAGGTAGAGGTTGCAGTGAGCCAAGATCACACCACTGCACTCCAGCCTGGCCAACAGAGGGAGACTCCATCTCAAAAAAAAGACAACTCATATACCTCATAAATATATATACTACTATGTACCCACAAAATTAAAAACATGAATGACACATTATAGTTCACTTAAGCAAAATAAATACAAGGAAAATATAATATAGCCTAGCTAAGAGGTTCTTATCCTAAGGTCCATAAATGGGCTTCAAAAAGTATGAAAATGCCCTGGAATCAAAAGAACATTTTTAAAATTTTTCTTTTATTTATGTATTTACACTTTTGTGAGATAGTTTCGCTCTTGTGAGTTCTCCTGCCTCAGCCTCCTAAGAGGCTGGGATTACAGGTGCTGCCACCATGCCCGGCTAATTTTTTTGGTATTTTTAGTAGAGAAGAGGGTTTCACGATGTTGGTCAGGCTGGTCTTGACCTGCTGACCTCAGGCTATCCACCCCCCTTGGCCTTCCAAAGTGCTGGGATTACAGGTAGGAGCCACCGTGCCCGGCCTTATTTATTTTTCAGATACAGTCTTGCTCTGTTGCCCAGGCTGGAGTGCAGTGGCGAGATCTTGGCTCACTACCACCCCTCATCCCAGGCTCAAACGATCTTTTCACCTTAACCTCCTGAGGTGCATGCTACTATGCCCAGCTAATTTTTTATATTTTTTTGTAGAGACAGGGTTTCACCATGTTGGTCTCAAACTCTTGGGCTCAAGCAATCTGCCAGCCTCAGCCTCCCAAAGTGTTGGGATTTCAGGTGTGAGCCATGGTACCTGGTCTCTTTTATTTTAAACTCGGGGGTACATGTGCAAGTTTGTTATCTGTAATCACAGTGTGATGCTGAGGTTGGGTTTCAAGTGATCCTGTTACCCAGCTAATGAGCACAGTACCCAAGAGTAAGTTTTTCAGCCCTTACCATTCTCCATCTCTCCCCACTCTAGCTGTCCCTAGTTTCTATGGCTGTAATCTTCATGTCCATAAGAACTCAAGGTCTACTTCCTACTTAAAAAGTGAGAACATGTGGTATTTGGTTTTCTGTTCCTGCTTAGCATAATCTACCCAGCTCCATCCATGTTGCTGCAAAAGACATGATTTCATTGTTTTTTTGGCTGTGTAGTATTTGATAGTGTATGTGAACACATTTTCTTTATCCACTCCACTGTTGATGGGCACCTAGGTTGATTCCGTATCTTTGCTATTGTGAATAGTGCTGTGAAAAACAGAGAAGTACCTGTGTCTTTCTGGTAGAATTATTTGTATTCTTTTGGATATATACTCAGTAATAGGATTGCTGGGTCAAATGGTAGTTCTGTTTTAAGTTCTTTGAGAAATCTCCAAACTGCTTTCCAAAGTGGCTGAACTAATTTATACTCCCACCAACAATGTGTAAGTGTTCCCCTTTCTCCACAGCCTCAACAGCATCTGTTGTTTTCTGACTTTTCAATAATAGCATTCTGACTGGTGTAAGTATATAATTGTGGTTTTGATTTGCATTTCTCTGATGATTAGTGATATAGAGCATTTTTTCATATCATACAAGTTGGCTGCTTGTATGTCTTTTTTCTGGGAAGTGTCTATTCATATCATTTGCTCACTTTTCAATGTGGCTATTTGCTTTTTGCTTGTTCAATTGTTTACGTTCCTTATATATTCTCGATATTAGACCTTGGTTGGATGTGCAGTTTTCAAATATTTTCTCTCATTTGTAGGTTGTTTACTCAATGGATGGTTTCTTTTGAAAAGAACAATTTCTAAGTATGCTCGCATGTATATCTTGGAGGAAGAATGTTCAGAGTATGAAGATGAATTCTTTTTATTTTTTTTTTTTGAGACAGCGTCTCACTCTATTGCCCAGGCTGAAGTGTACTAGCATGATCAGAGCTCACTGCAATCTAGAATTCCTGGGCTCAAGCAATCCTCCCACCTCAGCCTCCTGAGTATCTGGGACCAAAGGTGTGTGCCACTACCCTCAGCTAATTAAAAAATTTTTTTGTAAAACAAATAAAGGGTATTCAATTAGGAAAGGAGGAAGTCAAATTGTCTCTATTTGCAGATGACATGATTGTATATTTAGAAGACCCCATTGTTCAGCTCCAATCTCCTGAAATTGATAAGCAAGTTTGGCAAAGTCTCAGTATACAAAATCAATGTGCAGAAATCACAAGCATTCCTATACACCAATAACAGACTTAAAGAGAACCAAATCAAGAACGAACTGCCATTCACAATTGCTACAAAGAGAATAAAATACCTAGGAACACAACTAACAAAGTATGTAAAGGACCTCTTCAAGAACTACAAACCGCCCTCAAGGAAATAAGAGAAGACACAAACAGATGGAAAAACATTCCATGCTCATGGTTAGGAAGAATCAATATTGTGAAAAGGGCCATACTGCTCAAAGTAATTTATAGATTCACTGCTATCCCCATCAAGCTACCTATGACCCTCTTCACAGAACTGGAAAAAAACACCTTAAACTTCATATGGAACCAAAAGAGAGCCTGCATAGCCAAGTCAATTCTAAGCAAAAGGAACAAAGCTGGAGGCATCACACTACCTGACTTCAAACTATGCTACAAGGCTACAGTAATCAAAATAGCATGGTACTGGTACCAAAACAGAGATACAGACCAATGGAACAGAACAGAGGCCTCAGAGGCAATGCCACTCATCTACAACCATCTGATCTTTGACAAACCTCACAAAACAAGCAATAAGGAAAGGATTCCCTGTTTAATAAATGATGTTGGGAAAACTGGCTAGCAATGTGCGGAAAGCAGAAACTGGACCCCTTCCTGACACCTACACTAAAATTAACTCCAGGTGGATTAAAGACTTAAACATAAGACCTAACACCATAAAAACCCTAGAAGAAAACCTAGGCAAAACCATTCAGGACATAGGCATAGGCAAGGACTTCATGACTAAAACACCAAAAGCATTGGCAACAAAGCCAAAATAGACAAATGGGATCTAATTAAACTCAAGAGCTTCTGCACAGCAAAAGAAACAATCATTAGAGTGAACCGGCAACCAACAGAATGGGAAAAAATTTTTGCAAACTACCCATCTGACAAAGGCTAATATCCAGAATCTACAAAGAACTTAAATAAGTTTAACAGACAAACCCATTCAAAAGTGGGTGAAGGATATGAACAGACACTTTCCAAAAGAAGACATACATGAGGCCAACAAACATATGAAAAAATGCTCATCATCACAGGCTACTAAAGAAATGCAAATCAAAACCACATTGAAATACCACCTCATGCCAGTCTGAATGGCAATCATTAAAAAATCTGTAGACAACAGAGGCTGGAAGAGGATGTGGAGAAATAAGAACACTTTTACACTGTTGGTGGGAGTGTAAATTAGTTCAACTATTGTGGAAGACAGTGTGGCAATTCCTCAAGGACCTTGAAATAGAAATTCCATTTGACCCAGCAATTCCATTACTGGGTATATATCCAAAGGATTATAAATCATTCTATTATAAAGACACATGTACACATATGTTCACTGTGGCACTGTTTACAATAGCAAAGACCTGGAACCAACAACCCAAATGCCCATCAATGATAGACTGGACAAGGAAAATGTGGCACATATACACCATGGAATACTATGCAGCCATAAAAAACGATGAGTTCATGTCCTTTGCAGGGACATGGATGAAACTGAAAACCATCATTCTCAGCAAACTGACACAAGAACCTTCACCTCCCAGGCTCAAGCAATCTTCCCACCTCAGTCTCCCAAGTGTCTGGGACTATAGGTGCATGCCACCACGTCCAGCTAATGTTTGTATTTTGTAGATACAGGGTTTCACCATGTTACCTAGGCTGGTCTCAAACTCCTGAGCTCAAGTGATCCGCCTGCCTTGGTCTCCCAAAGTGCTAAGGTTACAGGCATGGGCCATTGCACCCAGGCTGCTAATACTGCAACTGAAATAGCTGCTTGTTCTTAATAACTATTTTATGAAACTCTCTTGCAAACAAGTACGTCATAGACAAACTATGTCTGCACAACTCTTAGAGTTGTTTAAAGTAACCTAATAGAAAGACAATGACGAAGGTCCATTCCTTATCTCTAGCTTTGTAAGTCCCAGGCTGCCTATGACACCTGGACTGATGCTACTGGGTCCCCTAGATCCCATGATGACAATGGAAAAAGGGCAGGCCAGGACAAGCATGAAGAATAAACAGTCTTTATTGGGCTCAGACTAGGAGTCTTTGGGCCAAGAGGACCTTGGTATATTTTTCAGTTTTATTCTCCATGTTCTTTTTGGCCTTTTCCCATAGCCTCATGAACTGTTTTTCTTCTGGTAATAGATCTTTTGGTAACAGACTTTCCTCTTCTCCTCCAGGGTGGCCATGATTGTCTGGTATTTCCTGTCAGCCTTGTGAGCCCAGTGCTCCAAGTAGGCAAACTTCCTTCAAGGCTCAGACACACAACATTGAGGGTGGCAGAAACTACTATCTGCTTTTCCTTGTCATACAGCAGTGGGATTCCATCAGACACCCTGAGGTAGTCCAGGGCAGCCTGGCCTTGCTTGGTCTTGTTGGGGAGCATACCGCATGTGGTCTGCCAAAAGATGTGGCTAGGGGCTCATAAATGGTAGGGTACTTGAGAAGGGTTGCTATTTGTCTGCTTGCAGAGGAAGGCTAGGTACTTTAATTTGTTTCTGTAGAAACTGCCAGAAATGTTGATGTCCTCACAGCACATGACCACTACTTTCTCTGCTGGGTCATGATAGCCTCCAGGTAGCCCAGGAATTGGACTCAGCTATCAAGCACTAGGACTGCCCCTCTGCCATCTTGGCAGCTGCGTGGGAAAACTCTGTCTGTCACATTTCAAATGTATTTCATGTTGAATCTTTCAAACAACTGGCTAACAATAAATATTCAATAATATAAATGATACTTTTACTTTGAAGATACAATTAAAATTTCCTGTTGTAAATTTTGAACCCACACGAGTGTCAATTTCACCTATTGACTCTCTTACCTCCTCGTGGTAATTCTGTGTGAAGATAGGCCAGTCCTCTAGTCACAGAATGAGCAAGACGACAAGAGCTTACCCAGTCACTTGTGTGGAGACTCAAATACTTGCATAAAGATCCCTACATAGAGGGAAAAATGCAAAAGAGAAAAAAAGGTAGAATTAACTTACTTTAACATGAAGAAGTAAGTTAGCATCCTTATAAAGAATTTGAAAATAGGCTAGGATTCCATGAAGATCTAATGAACTACGACATTTCAGAATCTTGAAAGAGTTAATATGACATTTCTGAGAGAAGAGGAGAGATGGGAAGAAGGGAAATTTAAACATTATCATTTTTTTTTTTTTTTTTTTTTTTGAGACAGAGTCTCACTCTGTCACCCAGGCTGGAGTGCAGTGGCACAACCTCGGCTCACTATAACCTCTACCTCCCAGGTTCAAGTGATTCTCCTGCCTCAGCCTCCCAAGTAGCTGGGACTACAGGCATGCGCCACCAGGCCCAGCTAATTTTTGTATTTTTAGTAGATGAGGTTTCACTCTTGGCTAGGCTGGTCTCTTAACTCCTGACCTTGTGATCCGCCCACCACAGCCTCCCAAAGTGCTAGGATTACAGGTGTGAGCCACCACACCCAGCCTAAACATTATCAATTTTTATGTCTCCAATATTAAAAATTATGAATGATTCTTTCCTTTTAAACAATTCTTTGATAAAATTAGGACAGAAAACATGTATCATTCACCAGTACAAATATAAATCATATTGTTATGGTTCCTAAGTAGAAAATAAAAGGTTTTTGTAAATATATCTATTTATGTATTGGTGCTGCTCAAAGTTCTTATCTACAAACTATGACCAGTTGCTGATGAGAAAAGGAGTTTGCATCAAAATGAATGTCAATCAAAGTACTGCTTCCTTCATCAAAAAACTTATCAAAAAAATTAACTATAAAAGAGAGTAACAAAGAAAGAGAAGAAAGCTGAATAAACAGTATAATCAGTAATACAGTTCATTCACATTGTGGTGTGAGATCCTTATTCCATTGCAGACCATTAATAATCCAGCTTGTGAGTCAGTAATGCTCTCTCCATCAATACAGTGGTCCTCTCTGAAGTCTGATTAACAATTAATATAAACGTCAATTTTTTTTTTTGAGACAACGTCTTGCTCTGTTGCCTGGAGTGCAGTGGTATCATCTTAGCTCACTGCAATCTCCACTTTCCAGGTTCAAGCAAGTCTTATGCCTCAGACTCCTAAGTAGCTGGGATTACAGATGCGTGCCATCACACCTGGCTAATTTTTGTATTTTTAGTAAAGACAGTGTTTTGCCATGTTGGCCAGGCTGGTCTTGAACTCCTGGCCTCAAGTGATCCACTTGCCTTAGCCTCCCAAAGTTGCTGGGATTACAAGCATGAGCCACTGCACCCAGCCTCAGTTTATTGCTTATGAGGTACTTACATTGGGATAATACTCCATTACAAGCAAATATTCCATGCGTCCATCTGCAGTGACTCTCTCATCTCCAACTATAAAGCGGGCAATGTTGTCATGTTCCATCAAAGGCACTCTGTAAATGTTCTTTTCATTGATAAAATTCTGACGGTTTGCAAAGGAAAACACTTTTACAGCAACCAGACGCTCATCCAAGGAGCCTTTATATACTGCTCCATATCGACCTCGGCCAATCAGCTATAAGTGTTTTAAAGAAAGCAAGGTATTCCCATGTGCATGTTCAAAGAGTAAGTGAAAAAAAAAGAAGAGGAAGAAAAAAAGAAAGGTATTAGTATCATAATTGAACAATCAAATTTACTAAACAAAAAAGTACAAATTTATATGGAATGCCACAGCTCTCTGTTGCTTATAGTTTATTCCATTATCAAGAAATCAATAAATTTTGTTCTAGTATGGCTGATGAAGCTCCTACCAGACCCAGCCTCCCCATAGATAACATTTATAAATGCTGGACAAAATTAAAAAAAAAAAAAGTTCTAAAGGCAGACAGATCTTGAGCGTCATTAAGGCTTTGAGAAAAAAGTGGCATGGGGTGAGCTACCCTTTTTTTTTTTTTTTTTTTTTGAGACTAAGTCTCACTGGGTCACCCAGGTGGAGTGCAATGGTGCAATCTCGGCTCACTGCAACCTCTGCCTCCTGGGTTCAGACGATACTCCTGCCTCGACATCCTGAGTAGCTGGGATTACAGGTGTGTGCCACAGTGCCCAGCTAATTTTTGTATTTTTAGTAGAGATGGGGTTTCACCATCTTGGCCAGGCTGCTCTGTGACTCCTGACCTCGTGATCCACACATCTCGGCCTCCCAAAGTGCTGGGATTATAGGCGTGAGCCTCCGCCCAGCCTGAGCTACCCATTTTTATGGCTTTTAGCCTGAGAGCAGGCTGAAGTTAGCACTGTACAGTGGAACTAAACTTGCTAAAGAAAACAGTTTCTAGGCTAAGTGTGGTAGCTCACACTTGTAATCTCAGCACTTTGGGAGGCTGAGATGAGAGAGGTCAGGAGTTCATGATCAGCCTGGCCAACATGGCAAAACCCTATCTCTACTAAAAATATAATAATTAGCCAGGAGTGTGGCACGCACCTGTAATTCCAGCTACTCAGGAGGCTGAGGCAGGAAAATCACTTGAACCTGGGAAGCGGAGGTTGCAGTGAGCTGAGACCGTACCACTGCACTCTAGCCTGGGTAAAAGAGCAAGACTCTGACTCAATTAAAAAAAAAAAGAAAAGAAAAGAATACTGTTCTGGCATTGGGAAACTCAGGAAATACTAGTAAAGCCACAGTTGCTGGCAAGTGAGGGGAGAACCCTAGAAAGGAGAAAGTCAGAGAGAGGGAAACTCAATAGAAGTACAAGACAATCTCCAGCTAAAGATGAAATAACTGAACTGAGATTTGAGCTTCTGCCCCAGACAAGTTTGTGATATGTGTCCAACCAAGTTAAATGCTTACTAAAACAAACAAACAAAAAAAACCTCAACAATCTTTAGAAGAGTCCAGTGTCTCCACAACACAATATTCACAATATCCAGAATACAAAAATATTACTGAACACACAAAGAACCAGCAAACTGTAACCCATTCTCGTCATTTTTGGCTTTGAGGGATTGCTTTCGCTTTTTATTGAAACAGGTTAGGGATTTACCATCATTTATTTAAGGATGTATGTTGTATTTCAGACGCTATTTCTAGGTTAAAATTATACAAAGTATCCTTTAAAAAGGTTGTATCAATATATAGTTAATTCAGCAATTTTGGGGAGTGTTTCTATGACTTAATCATGGTTAAACTTCCATGGGTTAATTAGTATTTCTTTCAACCTTGTAAACTGGACATTTTACTGTACATTTCTTCACCACATTTACTTCTTTTGTCCATTTTTTTTGGGACAGGGGTCTCTGTCTCCCAAGCTCACTACAACCTCTACATCCTAGGTTCAAGTGATCCTTCAACCTCTCAGTCTCCTGAGTAGCTGGGAATACAGGCGTGTGCCACCCACCCAGCTAATTTTTTAATTTTTTACCAAATACACGGTGTTTTGCCATGTTGCCCATGGCTTGTCTTGAACTCCTGGGCTCAAGCAATACACCCACTTTGGCTCCCAAAAATTCTGGGATTACAGGCGTGTATCACCACACCCAGCCTTTTTGTCCATTTGCTATAGAATGTTTCTTTCATCTTGATTTGTATCAGTTCTTTATCAAGTTTTCCCTTGTATGTTGAATTTTTTTTTTCAAATTTGGCTTTTATCTTTGTTTATGGAATGTCTCTCCCAAAACAGAAAGTTCTTACAATTTTTTATATAAGCAAATCTATCATATATATTATTTAACAGTCTCTGGTTTGGGGATCATAGTTTTCAAGTCACTCTTAATAAAGATCATAAAAACACTTATCATAGCAATACTTTTAATGTAGCTTCTGAGATATCACCAAATGAAACGTAAATTCTATATATAAGAAGAGCCTTATGTATCTACAAAAACATGTAATATATGCATACAAAGAATATTTAATTGTTGTCTACTATGGATTCCTTGGTGTCACACTGTTTTCAAAATTTCATGTCTTTATTCTCATACCCTGTAAAAATCTGGACTCAAGGTCAACCCCTTTCTAAGTATATTTTCTTTTTTTCTTTTAAGATGGAGTCTTGCTCTGTCACCTAGGCTGGGACTACAGGCATGTGCCACCACTCCCAGCTAATTTTTGTATTTTAGTAGAGATGGGGTTTTGCTATGTTGGCCAGGCTGGTCTTGAACTCCTGACCTCAAGTGATCCACCTGTCTAGGCCTCCCAAAGTGATGGGATTACAGGAGTGAGCCACTGCGCCTGGCCATATTTTCTGTAATAACCCCCTTTTCATCATTTTCTTATCCACTGTACTTTTCTTCATAGCATTTCCTACTACTTGTAATTATATTATACATTCCTTTACCTGTTTGTAGACGTCCCAACTCAAATATAGGCACCAGGAGACATACCTGTATTGTTCACCTATATTCCCAGTATCTAGAATAGACCTTGACAAAAAACTGTTATTTAATAAGTAAGGGTTAAATAAATGAATGAATGTCTTAATGAGTGAATGAAATCACTGTTCCAGGTCTAGTATAATAGCAGAAACAAGAGTCCATAATCTAACAGCAAACTTACCTCCAACAGTTTCAGATTATCTAGGTCAAGAGAGGGTTCGGATGCTGCTGCCTCCATCATGTTCATACTGTGAAGACCTTGTTTACGGTCTCCTATAGGAATAGAATAAAGGTTACTAATATATGGTTTCCTTTTTTTTTTTATTTTGAGACAGAGTCTCACTCTGTTGCCAGGCGCCAGGCTGGAGTGCAGTGGTGCAATCTCAGCTTACTGCAAGCTCCACCTCCCAGGTTCAGGCAATTCTCCTGCCTCGGCTTCCCAAGTAGCTGGGACTACAGGCACGCGCCACCACGCCCAGCTAATTTTTGTATTTTTTAGTAGAGATGGGGTTTCACCATGTTGGCCAGGATGGTCTTGAACCTGACTTCATGATCTGCCCTCCTCGGCCTCCCAAAGTGCTGGGATTACAGGCGTGAGCCACTGCACCCAGCCTAATATATGGTTTTTTAAAAATGATTATCTTTTTATGCTTTTTACAATATTACAGTTAAAAAGAAGAGCTGCAGAAAGATTGGCAGTAAGATTTATGCCTAATGTCAATGAATAAAGCTATTTACTAAACTTGCTAACATCTATAAATGCAGATGAATGCAGAATAGCATGAAGGCCAAATTCTGGGAGACACTTCCATGATGACTTAATTTAAAAGTTTAAAACTTTAATATTACAAAAACTTTAAAGAAGACTATATAGAAGTTATTCAAATGAATGAATGAATGAATGAATGCTGATTTCCTAAACAGTCCATCAAACCCAAAGCTTATTAGAACCAACTGAACATTTGATGATACTGAGGAATTACTGCTATTTTTTTCAGGTGTGAAAAGGGTACTATGAATATATATTCTTAAAGCCATTATATCATAGAGATAATATTTACAGATATCATATATCTATAAATACTAATTAACTACTTATTAGATATATGATATCTGTGACTTGCTTCAAAATAATCCAGTGGCATGGAAAGGGGTAGTGACTGATAATTTAGATGAAACAATACTGTCCATATGTGATAATTATTAAGGCTGGGTGTATTCTGCATAACTTTGAGACTATTTTTTTTTAACATAGGGAATTTAAAAGGAGAAAATAAATTCTGATTAAATTGCATGTTTAATAAACGATAGGACAGAAAGTGGTGATTTTTACCTGTCAACATTCTGTATCCAAAGCATAAGGCAACTATCAAAACAGCTAACACAGAGACTGATGCCAAAGCAATGATTATTGTCTCATCTCGGTTAAATGAATGAGGTGGACCTAAAAGAAAACAAATTTTGAAATGTTACCATTTTTTAAAAAAGTATTTTGTTAAATACTGACAGGACTGCCCTTCAGAAAGGCTGTATCAACGTATAATCAAATCAGTAATGTTTTTGGATCAAAGGAAATGAAAGAAAAAATTAGTAATAAATTTATGATAATTGCAAATTATATAATCATACAGACTATTCCATATAAATCTGGAACACTGAAACACCAAGTAGGTGTGCTCCTAATTATTGAAATATCAGCTATGCCATGGAATAGCATGGACAGGATGGTATAATATTAAGAGTCTTAGAATCGAATGGTTTTAGAATCACATTTGGTTTTAAATCCTCAATTTCCTCATTTATAAAAATAGTACTCTGTATTTCCCAAGTTAGCTGTGAGGTTTAGATGGCAGTCTAAGTACTTAGCACAATGTCAAGAATATGTTTTCAGACTGGGCATGGTGGCTCATGCCTATAATCCCAGCACTTCGGGAGGCTGCTGCAGGAGGATCACTTGAGACCAGGAGGTCAAGACCAGCCTGGACAACATAGCAAAACCCCAGGCACTAAAACAAACAAACAAACCAAATTAGTCAGACATGGTGGCATGCACCTGTAGTCCCAGCTACTCAGGGGACTGTGGCAGGAGGATTGCTTGTGCCCAGGAGTTTGAGGCTACAGTGAGCCATGATGGTACCACTGCACTCCAGCTTGGGTGATGTAATAAGACCATGTCTCTTAGAAAACCTTTAAAGTTTTTAAAAAAGAATATGTTATCTATGCAATAAATGGTAGTTATGTTTATCAATATTGATTTTATTATTAATAAAAATATCATGGCTTTACAGGCAGTTAAATCTGAATTGGACTTCAAGCTCAGTTCTTCCACTTAATATATGACCTTAGGAAAGTGTCTTCAACTATCTGGGCCCAAGTTTACGCATTTGCAGAATGGAATGGGAACATACATAAGTAAATCACAGGGCCATCATGAACATGAAAACATTTTATGTGTTAAGTTCCATTCTGTGGGTCAGATCATATCTAGAGCAAATACCCTTTAGGATGGATGGCCACAAACTACAGCATATCAAAAAGAAAGCAAATACAACTGTGAAGGTATGAGACCTCTGAACTGTGATGGGTAGAAATAACTGAAAGCATTTGATGAGGGAAAAAAAGAAAACTTGGGAGGATATGATAGCTGTCTTCATGTCAAAAAATGGACTTGATTTGGACCAAGAAAAAATAACCAGTTCCAGTTAGTGTATTTTTAAGGATAACAATCTTTAGTTCAGCATACAGAAAAACATGGTTTATAAATAGACCTGTCTAAAATAGAATGAATTACCCTATGAAAGAGCTGTTCATCGTTTTACTAGACGTAGTCATGCAAGGTTTGGTAATACTGATCAGAGGCTGTGCTTGATGACTGCCAGTATCTTCGTTCATTCTTTATATTCAATCAAAATCAAGCATGTTGTACTCAAATTAGAAGCTTCTGTGGCAAAGTAAGATGCCTCTATGGCAAAGAGTTCCTCTGATGGACATTCCTGTTCTAATGAATTTATTTATCCCAATCAAATTAAGTAGAAGTTGCTTATTAAAATGTCAAAACTATATCTCTGTAGAAAGATCTGTTGAAACAATACTGAAATACTCTTAATTTGCAGGCCATTTATTAGATTTTCTTTTTTCCTTCCCTCCTTCCTTTCCCTCCCTCCCTTCCTTTCATCCTTCCTTCCTTCCTTTTTCTTTAACAGACTCTTGCTCTGTCACCCAGGCTGGAGTGCAGTGGCACAATCTTGGCTCACTGCAAATTCCACCTCCCAGGCTCAAGCAATTCTCATGCCTCAGCCTTCTGAGTAGCTGGAATTACAGGCGTGCACCACCACACCTGGCTAATTTTTTGTATTTTTAGTAGAGATGGGGTTTCACCATGTTAGCCAGGCTGGTCTTGAACTCCTGGCCTCAAGTTGATCTGCCCACCACAGCCTCCCAAAGTGCTGGAATTACAGGCATGAGACAAGGTACCTGGCCCATTTATAAGATATTAATAGTTTATAACATATTAATAATTCTACCTCCTTATAACATACAGAGTAAGTTACAGGCAGAAAAGCTACATATAAAACTCATTTTACCACAGTGAGATATTATTTCACACACATTAGCATGGCTACAATGTTAAAAAAAAGAAGAAAATCAAAAGCACTGGCAAGGATGTGGATAAATTAAAACTCTTGCAGATTGCTGGTGGGAAATAAAGTGGTAAAAACACAGTAGAAAAAAGTTTACAAGTTCCTCAAAAAGTTAAACATGGAATCACCAGAAGACCTAGCAATTTCACTCCTAGGCATATATCCAAAAGAACTGAAAACAAGTGTTCAAACGAAAACTTCACATGCAGGTTCACAGCATCACTATTCACAATAGCCAAAAGTGGAAATAACACAAATGTTCATAAATTGATGAATGGATAAACAAAATGTGGTATATTCAATACAAGGGAGTTAACAAAAGGTTGAATACTCTATGATTCCACTGAAATAAAATACCCCGAATAGGCCAAATCCATAAAGACAGAAAGCAGGTTAGTAGCTGCCAAGGACTGGGAGAGGAGGAAAGAGGGAGTGACTGCTTACTAGATACTGTATTTCACTTATGGAGTGATGAAAACGTTTTTGAACTAGATAGAGGTAATAGTTGCACAACACTGTGAATGTGTTGAGTGGTACATTTCATTTTAATATGACTAATTCTAAGTTATATAAATTTTACTTCAATTAAAAAAAAAAAAACTAAGGCTGGACGTGGTAGATCACACCTGTAATCCCAGCACTTTGGGAGGCCAAGGCAGGCGGATCGCAAGGTCAGGAGTTTGAGACCAGCCTGGCCAACATGGTGAAACTCTGCATCTACTAAAAATACAAAAATGAACTGGGCATGGTGGTGTTTGCCTGTAATTCCAGCTACCCAGGGGGTCAAGGCAGGAGAATCACTTGAACCCAGGAGGCGGAGGTTGCAGTGAGCTGAGATTATATCATTGCACTACAGCCTGGGCGACAGAGCAAAACTCCATCTCCAAAACACACACACACACACACACACACACACACACACCACACACCAAACACTAATTTTAGAATTTACTAAACCTGAAAGAGAAACTATTTTCAAGACATAAACATATGCACACATACACACATATACAAAACTAAATAATTTATAGATTCATGACTATACATAGATATTTTATTTCCTTTATTTTTTTTCGTTTTTTTTTTTTCTCCTCCATGTGACCTTTATTCCATACTTGTCCTCAGGGGTGTCTTTAACCAGAACAGGTCCAGGCTCCAGGCTACTGGGAGTGCCAGTGTGAAGAGAGCAGCTTGAAATGTTGTTTTCCTTCTGATTTGGGGGAATGAGTTCTTCCTTCATAGACGATGACTCTGGGGTCTGGATATCAGGTGGAATGAACACATAAGGTAAGCTCTGAAGTGCCTGAGCTGACATGTCCCCACAGCTTTGGGGACTGAGCACTGGAACTAAGGGTCTTCTGGAAACAGGCTTTTCTGATTGACTAAGGAACTCCCTGATTAAGGAGTCCCCAATGTCTCTGAACTGGAAGATTGTGGATTCTCAAAAGTTAGCTGTGGAAACTTGGAAGTGGTAGATTTTCGACTTAAATGTCTCGCCCGGTCTTGGTGGTGGTGTTTCTGGTAGGCTGGGAACAAACTTCCTGCTGTTGTATCAAAATCAGGTGATACCCAGGAAGTGATGGTGCTGTGGTCAATGGGCTTGCTGGGCACCTGTCGAGTGTGAGTGATGGGATGCTGTGTAGATGCATAGCAGTGTTTGGGGCCCTCCAGTGGTTGTTGGTGGAACAGCAGCTGGGCTTTCTGGGAAGGCTGGCGGTGTTTTTTTCTGGGAGGCATCAACCGGTGAATGAGGAACAGTTGGTAACCACATGATGCTGATAGCCTTACTCTGTTATCTCGTCTCACTGCAACCTCCACCTCCCAGGTTCAAATGATTCTCCTGCCTCAGCTGCCTGAGTAACTGGGATTACAGGTATGCGCCACCACACATGGCTAATTTTTGTATTTTTAGTAGAGACGGGTTTTCACCACATTGGTCAGGTTGGTCTCAAACTCCTGACCTCATGACCCTCCCGCCTCGGCCTCCCAAAGTGCTGGGATTACAGGTGTGAGCTACCGCACCCAGACTGACTATGTTTTACTATAAAATGCTTATGCACAGAAAAACTAAAAGATTAACAAAGATTTTTGGGTGATTTTTAAAATATTTTGTAAACTTTCTATAATAAATATGTATTATCTCTAAGTAGAAAAATAAATGCCATCATTTTAAAAGAACTCACTTATGTCGGGCTTAGTGGCTCATGCCTGTAATCCCAGCATTTTGGGAGGCCAAGGCAGGTGGATCACAAGGGCAGGAGTTCAAGACCAGCCTGAGCAATATGGTGAAACCCCAATTCTACTAAAAATACAAAAATTAGCTGGGTGTGGTGGCAAGGGCCTGTAGTCTCAGGTACTCAAAAGGCTGAGGCAGGAGAATCGCTTGAACCTGGGAGGCAGAGGTTGCAATGAGCCAAGATCAAGCCACTACACTCCAGCCTGGGTGACAAAGCAAGACCCCATCTCAAAAAAAAGAAAAAAGAAAAAGCAAAAAAAAAAAAAAAAAAAAAAACAGAAACAGAAGAATTCACTTCTTGCTCTTTAGGAGTTCACGATGGAGTACCAGTTTTAATGTATGAAGTATTGATATTTCCTTTATTAAATGGGTACAGAATATTCCTGCTTTGATATCAATAAGGAATTATCCTTTATCTTTTTTGGATCCCAGCTGTTCTGAAGGTCTGAGAGTTAAAAAAAATTCTGGCAAGGCCAGGCGCGGTGGCTCAAGCCTGTAATCCCAGCACTTTGGGAGGCCGAGGTGGGTGGATCACGAGGTCAAGAGATCGAGACCATCCTGGTCAACATGATGAAACCCTGTCTCTACTAAAAATGCAAAAAAAATTAGCTGGGCACGGTGGCGTGTGCTTGTAATCCCAGCTACTCAGGAGGCTGAGGCAGGAGAATTGCCTGAACCCAGGAGGCGGAGGTTGTGGTGAGCCAAGATCACGCCATTGCACTCCAGCCTGGGTAACAAGAGCGAAACTCCTTCTCAAAAAAAAAAAAAATTCTGGCATATGATACATAAGATTTACCACAGAAACAAAAAGTCTACTTAAACTTAGTATTAAACAAAATGCATAATAAAATAATGACAATTTTCAACCTATTTTCCTTTGTCTACAAAAATCTAAACATACCACAGGCATCTTAATTATTTCATATATATTTCATATTGTAACCACTGAAACTAGTTTGTATTAAATGGCGAAGAGGTTTACCCCAAAGATAAGCTATTATCCTTTTATCTCTCCTTATTCTCAAATATTAAAAGAATAATAAAGCAGGCACATAATAATTCAAATATACTGACTATTTACGTCTTGGAAGAATTATCAACATCAGGATAATCCACTGATTTCTTTAGAATTAACTAAAGAAGCAAACAAGGAAAGGGAACAAACCATTTAAACGATGTTCTTAAGTACAGTTAAACTATTCTGCATAGTGTGGGTTGTTGAAAAACCACAGACAGCTGGTCCAATGGTAGTGGTTTACCAAAACTTACTAACATTGGTGTCACTAAGGTTGGTACACAACTCCCAACTACTAAATTTGACTGGCTAAAAAAGAGACAGAGAGAAGGACAGAGAGAGAGAGAGAAAGAAAGAAAAAGCCACAGAGGCAGACAGATCAGCCCGGTAAGAACCCAAAAGGTCTGGGATGCTCTTTATAAGCAGTAGCTTGAAGCTAACCTTCAGAGCCAACAATAAAATTGCAAACAGATTCTATAAGGTATAAATGCAGTTGTCAATCAAAGAATGCATCTCACATGCGTATGTCTGTTCAGCAATACCTACGTAGTGAATGATTTTGTTAATGACACCTCCAGATTACAAAGTATTGGCTAGTCTAAAAAATATATAATCAACCCAGCAATCCTATTACTGGATACATATCCAAAAAATAAAAATAAATTGTTCTACCAAAAAGACACACACACTTATATGTTCATCACAGCACTATTCACAATAGTTAATTCCAACAAATGGAATGAACCCAGGTGCCCATCAACTGCAGACTGGATCAAGAAAATGTGTTACATATACTCCATGGAATACTACACAGCCATAAATAAGCACAAAATTATGTCCTTTGCAGCAATGTGGATGCAGCTGGAGGACATTATCTTAAATGAACTAATGCAGGAATAGAAAATCAAATACTATCAAATAAGTGGTAGCTAATCACTGGGTACACTTGAACAAAAATATGGAAACAACAGATGCTGGAGGCTACCAGATGGGGGAAAAACAAAAGGGGATAAGGGCTGAAAAAAACTACCTATTGGGTAATGTGCTCACTACCTGGGTGATAGAATTATTCATACCCTAAACCTCAGCATAAATGCAATACATCCATTTAATAAACCTGCACATATACCCACTGCATCCAAAATAAAAGTTGAAGTTAAAAATACATATACACACAACCAGGTAGTTTTTTTTCCTGAAAAAGATCCATATTTTACTCCACAAAATTAATATCTCTAAAATAAATAATAGGAACAAATTCTTTGTGGGTGATACCCATAGAAAAACAGAGGCCGACATTCTAAATGAAAAAGCTCCCTTACTTTGCAGTAGAACTCAACAGCTTCTGCAATCATTTCATTTCTTCTACTGCCAAGAAGAAAACCTCATAGAGTTATGATGAGAATATCAGTCTTAAAAATAGTAGTTGAACCATAAGAGATAAAGGTTGTAAGGGGTGTGATTTAAACATGCCTTATAGCATACATTAGGTTAGTACAAAAGTACTTGCAGTTTTTGCTGTTAAACTTTTAATTATGTTTAATGGCAAAACAGCAATTACTTCTGCACCAACCTAATAAGTGCCAGTTTTATCTGGCATAAGAAACAAGATAGGCCAGGCGAGGTGGCTCATGCCTGTAATCCCAGCACTTTGGGAGGCCGAGGCGGGTGGATCATGCGGTCAAGAGATCGAGACCAACCCGGCCAACATGGTGAAACCCTGTCTCTACTAAAAATACAAAAATTAGCTGGGCATGGTGGTGCATGCCTGTAGTCCCAGGTACTCAGAAGGCTGAGGCAGGAGAATTGCTTGAAACCAGGACGCAGAGGTTGCAGTGAGCTGAGGTCATGCCACCGCACTCCAGCCTGGTGACAGAGCAAGACTGTCTCAAAAAAAAGAAAAGAAAAGAAAAAAGACAGCCTTCAGTGACATCTTCTATACATGTCAGGTGTAGACAAACCATGTAAAATACTACTAGGATAGAAATGTGAGATACTATATACATTCTACATATGAACTAATTGAAGATATTCTTTAGGAAACTAGTGGAACAGTCAAATACTGATTATCTAAAGCAGGGGACTCTAGTCTTTTGGTTTCCCTGGGCCACACTCGAAGAAGAATTACCTTGGGCCACACATAAAATACACTAACACTACAATAGCTGATAAGCTAAAAAAAAAAATCACCAAAAAAATCTTGTAATGTCTTAAGAAAGTTTACGAATTTGTGTTGGGTTGCACTTAAAGCTGTCCTGGGCCGCATGCAGCCCACAGGCCAAAGGCTGGACCAGCTTGAAACAATGGTGAAGAGCTAGCGCTTAAAAGCTTTGAATAATCTTTGAAATTGATCACAGGGAGTAAGGCAAATGAGTACCTTGCAATTAAATTTTTTTTTTTTTAATGTGAATCATTTTTCATCATGAAATGCTCTTAAGAATACAAAGCATTGGCAGCGTGTAGTGGCTCACGTCTGTAATCCCAGCACTTTGGGAGGCCAAGGCGGCCAAATCACAAGGTCAGTAGTTCAAGACCAGCCTGATGAGAATGGTGAAACCTTGTCTCTATTAAAAACACAAAAATTAGCTGGGCATTGTGGCAGGTGCCTATAATCCCAGCTATTTGGGAGGCAGAGGCAGGAGAATTGCTTGAACCCGGGAGGCGGAGGTTGAAATACACCATGATCGCGCCACTGCACTGTAGCTTGGTGATAGAGCAAAATTCTGTCTCAAAAAAAAAAGAATACAAAGCATCTTTCCTGCTCCCCTAAATATACTGAACACCTACAAGACTAGAGTTACCATTTTGAGTATCAATTAGTCTAGGGTGATATTCTCAGGGCCTGTTAGAAATTCTCAGATCACTGGAGTTCTTTAAAGTTATTTTGTCTGATTTTCCAGTTTTCCAGCTCATTCTTTGTCTATTGTTTTTAATTTGTCAATGTGCTTGTTGTCTTAGTGTTTTTTAGAATCTAGCATGGGGTTTGAAAACGAAAGGCCTAACGTTGTAAATGAATGTAAAGTTACAGAAAACAGACTTAAAACCCTAAGGGACTTCCCTAAAAAACATATGTGAGCTTTCATACAAAGATTTTGTAGCATCCACCTTACCTGCTTGTAGGATTTTTAGTCAGTCTCCCAAACATCTGAGACTACAGCCATGAGCCAACATATCTGGCTAATTTTTATTTTTGGTAGCGCCATGTTGTTCAAGTTGGTCTCAAACTCCCAGGCTCAAGCAATCTGCCTGCATTTGCCTCCCAAAGTGCTGGAATTACAGGCATAAACCACACACCTAGCCATAACAATTATAAATAAACCTGTTAAATTTTTCTGGACAATGCCTGCAATTTTTTGGGAAAATAAGTAAATTTCTTATTGACAGCAAATAAATTATGTTTGCAGCATTTTAATCATACAATAGGTTCCATCTGTTCACTACACTTTTTTGAGTTGTCCTACATTCAAGTACATGGTTTTTTGTTTGTTTTGTTTTTTGAGACGGAGTCTCGCCAAGCTGGAGTGCAGTGGTGTGATTTCAGCTCACTGCAATCTCTGCCTCCCAGGTTCCAGTGATTCCCCTGCCTCAGCCTCTGGAGTAGCTGGGACTATAGGCATGCACCACCACTCTTGGCTAATTTTTTGTATTTTAGTAGAGACAGGGTTTCACCATGTTGGCCAGGATGGTCTCCATCTCCTGACTTTGTGTTCCACCCGTCTCAGCCTCCCAAAGTGCTGGGATTGCAGGCGAGAGCTACCGCACCTGGCAAGGACATGTTTTTAATGCTGTTTTTTTGCTGTTCCTGTTATTCCTGTTATTAAAATACATTAAACGATAAAACAAAAATAAGTGACCTCATAAGTGACTTTTAAGGTCCTTCTACTTCCAAAACTTTGTATTACGAGTCTTCTCATACAGCTTTTTGAAGGCTCAGCATTCTTTGCTTTTATTCTCAAATTTATAAAAGAAAATGCAACAAAAGTTTTACATTAAATATTCATTAATTCAAAATCTAAAACATGCATTATTAATTCATACATTGGAGAGGATTAAAAAAACAGATTTTAAACATGTTATAGTGCTGGGAAGGGAAGAGGGTGGACTCTTTAAATAATACAGAAGGAGGGGGGGAAGCGCTGGGTAGAGAAACATGGGTTCCTGGCTAGGCCTCCACCCCCACAGACGTAAAAACAGGCACTTCCGCTTTCCCTCCCAAATGTTGCATTTCCAAAACCACCATGGCCCACCACACCACCATCCTGGGACTGTAAAAGCCCAAAACTCTAGCAGGCAGACACACAAGCAGGCCAGACATCAAGAGGAGCACACTGGCAGAAGACGCAAGCTGCTGGTTGTCGAGAGGGACAGTCTAGCAGAAGAGCACACCAACAGGCGCCAGAAGAGCACACCGCAGGCACCGGCAGGCCATCAACCAAATGACGCAGTTTGGCTGGGGCAGATGGAGGAGACCCTGGCCACCGAGCAACCCAACTCCAGGGAAAGACTATCTTCCTTCTGGCTGCCCCATCTGCTGAGAGCTACTTCTACTAATAAACCTTGCATTCATTGTCCAAGCCCAAGTGTGATCCGATTCTGTCACCAAGACAGGAAACACTGGGATACAGAAATCCCTCTGTCCTTGTGATAAGGAAGAGGGTCTAACTGAGCTACTACAAGCCACCTATAGATGGCAAACCAAAAGAACACCCTGTAACACATGACCATTGAGACTTCAGGAGCTGTAAACATTCACCCCTAGACACTGCTGTGGTGTCAGAGCCCCACAGCCTGCCTATCTGTATGCTCCCCTAGAGGTTTAAGTAGTGGGGCACTGAAGAAACAAGCTACATCCCACATCACATGCCCTGCAAGGAGGACAAGGGAACTTTTCCCGTTTCATTATAAACCATGACTGGTTAAATTTCAAATAAAAACTTTGCAAGGCTATGTCACATAGTCTAAAAATATGAGATCCCTGAAAAACTGCCAGTAAAATATTTCAATATGGGTATTCACATGTATGTGCAATAAAAGAGGCCTTTAACTAGAAACTCCTATTTTTTATTGTCTGTTTCTTAAAAAAAAAAAAAAACTCCCTTTTTCTAGTGGGCCACACACTTTGAGATAGACTGCAAAAACAGCAGTGATCAAGATAAATTCCTCTGCCTCATCAGAGTGAATCTCTCTCTCATTATTATACGAGTTCCACTTAATCATTATATAACATATACTACATGTATGTTATACCTGAATTGCCTTGTTCTCCTACCTCTAATAAACCCTCTTTTTCTTCCCTATTAGTTTTCTCAGTAAAATACTTAGCCAAATGTAAACACTGCTATGTGCCTGTGTGCAATAGCTGGGCTTATACAAGCAAGGACTTCCTGAATGCAGAACAGACAGGGAACCTCTGTCTGTCTCATTGGAGCCTGGGATGTTTCTGTTTACAAATCCTGGAGCCAGGCCGGTGCCGCTAATGGAGGCATTCTGTCTGTTTCCTTGCTACACTAGGCCTTTGTCTGGGTCTGTGTCAAAGAAAGAACAACACTGTTACACGTGCAGCAAGCGGCAAAGAGAAGCTTAAATATAACACACCAGTGGTTATGACAGCTCCTTAATCTTTTACCACTCTGTAGAAAGGCAAATTGGGGATTAGTTTTTGTAGTTTTCAAGCAATGTATTTTTCATACAAGTAGAGAAAAACATTTAAATCCAAAACAATGTGATCAGAGTTAAATGGATTCCCTGGCAAAATAATCCAAATTGTTAAAATATTGTTTCTGTACTATAATTCATTATGGAGCTCAATATTTTGAACAAATGTTTTTATAGGAAATAAACAATGTTGATTTATTTTAATTAATATGTCTGGAATGGCAGTAATCATAATCAGACTAATATTTATATTTAATGCCCTAAAAACAAACTGAGAGGGGGCAGATTTCTTGTTTTAATTTTTCAAACAAGTAGTTAATACTGAATATGAAAGACTGGTTTAAATGTAACTTGTTAATTATTTTTAATAGATCTAGCCCAGAAGAAAAAGTAAAAAATAACAACAACAAAGAAAAATAGCTCATACTTTGCTAATTGAATTAAGGCATTTGATGACTCAAATGATGAGTGAATTATGAAAGAAACAGTGAAAAACTGAAGGAGAGAGATAAATATTAGAAAAGACAGGAAAAAATGGTCAAGACATTCAGTGCCCCTCCTCCTTAACTTTTAGCTTCGTAAGTATTTACAATTTTAATTTCTTTAGAATGTATTTTAACTGGCTGTTTTATAATTAGGAGAGATAATTTCGGCAATTTATTTTATTAAAGAATGAATTAAAACAATTATATTTGATTGGAATAAAATCCTTAAAAAACGGAAAGATCAAATTTAATAAACTGGGAATTTTTAAAATATGAGAAAAATGGAAGAATTAATTTGCAGACCATTGTATATTAAAACATTTATTAAAGTATAAAGAAAATACCATTAAATATGCTCTCAAAGTATTTCTGGTATAATTCTAGTTTAATTACCTCTATTGTACTAAGATTGGACTTTTTAGTTATGATAGAACAGTGTTTGTTACTCTATACAACTTTTTAAAAAAGTATTTAATAATTCTTAAAAAACACCAATAACCTAATTGAGTAAGAAACGTCCATTTAAGCCTGTTACCAATAGAAAACCTAGTCATTATAATAATCATTATTTAAAACAAACAAATTAAAAATAAAATTTACAATACAGAAAATTCACAAGACTCACAATATAGAACCAAACCAAAGAATGTCACTCAAAGATCTCTCGTCAATTTTCCTAACTGCTCCACAAGATGACAATTCTAAATTCAGAATCCATACTCAAGACCTCTGTTTTCAGAAAATTACCATGAACTAATAATCTGACTATCAAAGTGAAAGCTATGCCTTCCAGTTATTTACTGACTGAACAACAAAACATGAATCGCATCATGCGGGCAACTCCCTCAATCCATTTCATGGTCTTTTAATTATCATAGCAACCTTTGCTCTCTTATAAGGAAAACAAGATAGATATTCGGAGAAAAATGAATAGTTTTTTTTCCTACTAAATTTTTGCTGGTCTGCTTCCTAGTTTTTTTCCCTTGCTCTAGCTTTCTGATTTCCCACAATGATTTCCCTTTTTTTTTTTTTTTTTTTTTTTTGAGACACAAAGTTTTGTTTTTGTTGCCCAGGCTGGAGTGCAATGGCACAATCTCCACTCACTACAACCTCCACCTCCAGGGTTCAAGTGATTTCTCCTGCCTCAACCTCCTGGGTAGCTGGGATTATAGGTGCCCATCACCAGGCCCAGCTAATTTTTGTATTTTTAGTAAAGACAGGTTTTCGCTATGTTGGCCAGGCTGGTCTCAAACTCCTAGCCTCAAGTGAACCACCTGCCTCAGCCTCCCAAAGTGCTGGGATTACAAGCATGAGCCACTGTGCCCGGCCTGATTTCTGTTTTTTAAACTTTAAAGTTACAATATATATGCTGGGCACAGTGGCTGACTCCCATAATCCCAACACTTTGGGAAGCCGAGGTGGGCGGATCACGAGGTCAAGAGATCAAGACCATCCTGGCCAACATGGTGAAACCTTGTGACTACTAAAAATACAACAATCAGCCAGGCATGGTGGCAGGTGCCTATAGTCCCAGCTACTCAGGAGGCTGAGACAGGAGAATTGCTTGAGTCAGGGAGGCAAAAGTTGCAGTGAGCTGAGATCGTGCCACTGCACTCCAGCCTGGGTGACAGAGCAAGACTCTGTCTCAGGAAAAAAAAAAAAAGAGATGCACCCAGTGTAGGAACAAAATAGACAAAAAAGCTTAGGAATAAAGAGATAGGATGGGCTCAGAGCAGTGGCTCACGACTGTAATCTCAGTACTTTCGGAGCCGAAAGTGGGAGGATCACTTAAGCCCATTAGTTCAAGACCAGACTAGACAACCTACAAAGACCCCATCTCCACAAAAAATTAAAAGATTAGCCAGACGTAGTGGCACACACATGTAGTTCCAGCTATTCAGTAGGCTGAGGTGAGAAGATTGCTTGAGCCTGAGAGGCTGAAGCTACAGTAAGCCATAATCATTCTACTGCACTCCAGCCTGTGTGACAGTGTTTCAAAAAAAAAAAAAAAAGAGTGGAGGGAAATATATCTTAAGCATAAACTGGACAAGGCTTTATGAAACTAATGCTATTCAGAAAATAATCCTTAATCCATTTCCAAAACCACCAAAATCTTTAATTCATCTTTTCGAGTTCCCACAATTGTTCTCTTGTCCCCAAAATATCTATTGTAATTTTTTTTTAACAATCTGACAAAAGACTCCTACTAAACATGCACATCTGGTCTTCTGTGAAAAGATATTAAAAAGAATTTTAGGGCTGGGTGTGGGGCTCATGTCTGTAATCTCAGCACTTTGGGAGGCTGAGGTGGGCAGATCACAAGGTCAGGAGTCCAAGACCAGCCTGGCCAATATGGTGAAACCCCATCTCTACTAAAAATACAAAGACTAGCGGGCATGGTAGTGCTCGACTGTAGTCCCAGTTACTCGAGAGGCTGGGGCAGAAGAATTGCTTGAACCCAGGAGATGGAGGTTGCAGTGAGCCAAGATTGTGCCACTGCACCCCAGCCTGGGCAACAGGGAAAGACTCCATCTCACACACAAAAAAAGAATTTGTCTCCCTCAGATTGTTACTGATTTTTCTCAAGCCTGTCCATAATCATTTGCACAGGCCCAGCATGGTGCCTCACACCTGTAATCCCAGCACTTTGGGAGGCCATGGCAGGTGGATCGTTTGAGCCTAGGTGTTCCAGACCAGTCTGGCCAATATAATGAGACCCCATCTCTACCAAAAATACAAAAATTAGCCAGGCATGGTGGTGCATGCCTGTAGACCCAGCTACTCAGGTAGGAGAATCAACTGAACCTGGGAAGCTGAGGTTGCAATGAGTGAAAATTGCGCCACTGCAGCCTGGGCAACAGAGCAAGACTCTGTCTCCAAAAGAAAAAACAACATTGCTCAGTTTCTATAAACGATACTCCTTATATAATGAGAGTAAGGAAGTAACAGAGTATCAAGGGCACTGATGACCCTAAGGGGAGTTTAGATTAATTGTTGTTGCTACTTTATCTCTAAAACAGGCACTTCTTTTCCCTAATCCTACTTACTCCTTACCCTTCTTTTTCTTTTACGTTCTTTCTCCCTGTACATATTTCTGTCTGCAAATGAGTTTCAGAGGCACTTACATGTCCTGCTTAGAAGCACTGGAGAAATTCTGGCATATGCAGGAAGTTCTATTTTTAATCCAACTCTATCTTTTGTATATATACACACATATATACATATACACATACATACACGTATATATACATATATATGTATATACACACACACGTACATATTGGCACCTATACATTTATATATATACTATACACCTATATATGTACACACACACATACACACACACCCCTATATCTTTGAGTAGTATATATTTGGTACTATCTCTTGTGTGTGTGTGTACACATCTTTTAACTTTAGAAGGTAACTCTCTTTGTTTCCTAAAATTGTCCCTTCCCTATAATGAAAATGTATCCACCTTCTTACCATAGCCTCATGATAGATAGAGTGTAGCTCCTTTCTCCTTGACTTTGAATCTGGCTACTTAACTTGATTGACCAATGAGAAGCTGACAAATATAAAGTGAGCAGAAATCTAAAAGATGCTTGGATACTTGGGTTTGCACTCCTTGTAAGCAGGCAATCCATTACTGATAGGAACTTGTCCTGAGTTGCCCACTGATCCTGGGTCCCAGACAAAAAGATATGAATTGATCCGGAAGTCTGAAACTGAATCCTGCCTAGATCAGCCAAATCCAGCTGATCTACAGACATATGATTATGAAAATAAATGTTTGTTGTTAAAACTACTGAGCTTAGGGAGGCTTGCTGATGAAGTATCATCAGTAACAGCTGACTAATACATTAGTATGCCTACTACTGCCCATGTAATATCTTACATGGGTATATATGAATATATATAACTTTCAGTTTTCTAAAAATTGTGTCCATATTTTTAATCACAATTATAGACACAATTTCATCTAAACAAAGGAGTCTATAAATAATGAGCAGAATCCCACTACTAACTACAGAATGAATTTTTTACACTGGAAAAAGTAATCATGTTTGTTTATTTAAAACAAAGCACTTCAGGTGTTTTGTGTAGTAAGATATGTAATATTCCCAAAGATCAACATTTATTTACCATTTGTGAGATGTATAAACTTTAAAATACAACTTTAAATCTATTTCTATCTTTAGTACCTTGTCTTAGTCTAATTATATTCTAACTTTCTCTCCAGGTTAAATTATAGGAATTCCATCTATTGCTACTTAAATCCTGGGGTGTTCTTAATTACCACTGCCTTTAACTTTTGCAATTATCCTGAGGTATTCTTAATTACCACTGGTTTTACTTTTGTAATTATCTTATTCCTTTCTTTTTGTTCCCTTAGCTACGTGGTCTTCTGCTTTTTCATATCTCCATTTATGAAAAACAGTACATAAAATAGTATTAAAAAGTAACCAGGACTGGGTGAGGTGGCTTACACATGTAATCCCAGCACTTTGGGAGGCCAAGGAGGGTGGATGGCCTATGGTCAGGTGTTCGAGACCAACCTGGCCAACATAGTGAAACCCCATCTCTACTGAAAATACAAAATATTGGCCAGGTGCGGTGGCTCACGCCTGTAATCCCAGCACTTTGGGAGGCCAAGGCAGTTGGATCATGAGGTCAAGAGATCGAGATCATCCTGGCCAACATGGAGAAACCCTGTCTCTACCAAAAATACAAAAATTAACCGTGTGGTGGTGTACACCTGTAGTCCCAGCTACTCGGAAGTGGGTGCAGAGGCTGCGGTGAGGTGAGATCATTCCACTACACTCCAGCCTGGTGACAGAGCAAGACTCCATCTCAAAAAAAAAAAAGAAAGAAAAAAGAAAATAAAATAAAATACAAAAACTTAGCTGGGCGTGATGGTGACCACCTGTAATCCCAGCTACTCAGGAACCAAGATTGTGCTGCTGCATTCCAGCCTGGACAATAAGAGCAAAACTCCATCTCAAAAAAAAAAAAAGGTAACAAAAAGATACCTTATTATATGAGGTACCTAAAGTAGTCAAATTCATCAGATAGAAAGTAGAATGGTAATTGCCAAGGGTTAGTAGGGGAGATTGGTGAGTTGTTTAATGCCTATAGAGTTTCAGTTTTGCAAGACAAAGAGGTCTGGAGGTTGGTTATACAACAATGTGAATGTACACAATGCTATTAAAGCCATGCACGTAAATATACTATGACAGTAAATTTTGTATTTTTTAAAATGGTTAATCTCTGGGCATGCTGGCTCATACCTGTAATCCTAGCACTTGGGGAGGTCAAGGCAGAAGGATTTCTTGAAGCGAGGAGTTTGAGACCATCCTGGGAACACAGCAAGACCCTGTCTCTACAAGAAAAATTCTAGCTACCAGGGAGGCTGAAGTGGAAAGATCACTTGAGCCCAGAAGTTTGAGGCTGCTGTGAGCTATGATCATGCCACTCCACTGCACTCCAGCCTGAGAGACAAAATGGGACCCTGACTCTTTTTTTTTTAAAGATTAAAATAGTAAATTTTACATTTTTAAACAAAGGTTTAAGGATAGTTCTCACCTTTTTCAAAAGATGATGTTTTATTTTTTAAATATTGAGAATATACATAAAAATACCTAACTCAGTCACAAAATTTTGAGTATTTATAAAATGCTTTATAATACTGTTAGTACTTATGTCATAATATTGTAATTATTGACATAAGTACAATATTCCAATCTACTTATATCCCTTCCCCACATATCCACCCTTACACCCTCAACAGGAGTTCATGGGTGAGGGTAAAAAAGAGGATGAAAAACAAAATCCTGTTCACCTCTTTATTGTCAATATTTGCACACCAGCTTGCATGCATAGTGTGTATTCAATACCTGTTTAATGAATGAATGCATGAATAAATACATGATGAGGAACACTAAGGACAAGATTATACTAGAAATAGGTCGAGCACAGTAGCATGCAGAGGCTCATGCAGGTAATGCCAGTGCCTTGGAAGGGTGAGGCAGTCAATCACCTGAGGAAAAAAGTTCAAGAATAGCCTCACCAACATAGCGAAACCCTACCTCTACTAAAATTACAAAAATTAGCTAGGTGTTGGTGGTACATGCCTATAGTCCCAGCTACTCAGGAGGCTGAGGCAGGAAAACTGCCTGAACCTGGGAGGTGGAGGTTACAGTGAGCCGAGATCACGCCACTGAACTCCAGCCTAGGCAACAGAGCAAGACTCCATCTCAAAAAAAATAATAAGATTATACTGAAAATTAAAAAGACTAGAATAGTGAGGGGTGGAATCATATCAGTTACTGCTAGTCTGGAAGACTGACCAGTGGTTATAACCAGTCAGGAATACTATTTTAAAGTTTAAAAAGATGTCCTATATTTATTTATTTACAGGACCATACTTTTCTTTCAGACACAGTAAAATATCTTTCAACCTCTTTACTACATGCAACTGAATCTTCCTGGTGTAAATGCTACTCTCTGGTGTAGAAGCAGAAAGTTCTACCCAGAAAGTCAGATCTTGATATGTTCTGCTCTCAAGATATTTCTGAAGTTTAAACATTTTTCATTTTAAAATTTTTTAAATAGGTAATACATTGACACAAATATTTTAAGATAAAAAGTAAAGAGTCTTCACACCCCCATATCCCAACAACCCAACTTCCCCCATACACACAGACTCATACATACGCAATTACTGTCTAGATTCTGTGGCTTATTCTTTCAGAATTTCTTTATGGATATAGAAGCAAGTATGAAAATACACAATACTTAACAATATATCATGGGGGTCCTTCTATAATTAGTCCAGAGAGAGCCTTTAAAATCTTTTTAAAGCTTCATAATGTCCCATTATACCTCTATTGATGTACATTTAGTTCTTTCCACTTTTGCTGTAAATATAACAAATATTCTTGTTTACAATCATTTCAAAAATATATGTATTTATATGTGTAGGATAAATTCTCAGAAATGAAAATACTGGGTTTGGAATTTAGATAGCCTAACTCCAAAAGAGCAGAATAATTAAAAATTTTAAAAATGGATACAGTTCCAATATCTTCTGGATGTATTCTCTTGGTTTTTCTTCCCATTAAATGGATTAAGGAAAGAAAAGTATAATATGCAATGCGTTCCAACAAACACATAAATGAACTAGAACCATCAAAGCATGTGTGGTATCAAACATACTTCTCGGAGGTCTCTGTGATTATCTGTAAAATTTGTTTCACCTAATCTGAAATCACATGGTCCTGTGACATTAACAAACAATTTTAACACCCTGAGAAACCACATCATTACCACAAACTGTGTTATAGCTAATCACTTCTTATTTATTACTCTGGCATAATTTTTAGAAATGGGTAATTTAAAAATCATTCTAATGAAACTATTAAATGCCCTACGTGCTTGGATTCTCAAATACCTGGGCAGCTGAGTTAACTCGGGCTATTGGTTCTATTATAAGCCACGTACAACAGCAAAAAGATTGATTTATTTATTGATTGATTTAGAGGAAGTTACATAAACAAAAGTTCTTGAGAAATGTTGCTCAGATATGCTGAAGCTGCCAAATACTTTTCTAAAGACCTCATGCTGCTGCCCCTAGGAGAGAGTACATGTCCGACTTTAATACCCTGGCAAACCATGTCATCACCATACACTGTGTTACGGCTAATCATTTCTTATTTATTACCATGGCATAACTTTTTAAAATGGATGTTTAAGTCATTTTCAAAAAATACAACTGTTTTCATGCCTTTTTGTAGTTTTAGTAGAGACAGGTTTTCACCATGTTAGCCAGGATGGTCTAGATCTCCTGATCTCATGAGCTGCCCACCTCGGCATCCTAAAGTGCTGGGATTATAGGTGTAAGCCACTTCACCCAGAACATGGCTTGTTAACTTTTCTCTGGGGGTACATTAGTTTCCGGTGGCCTTGAGTGCTTAGACTCAAATATTTGGTCAGCTGAATTAACTCAGAATTGGGGTGGTGGGGAAAAGGGAAGTCTATGACAATATCCTAAGGATCTTTTTTGTTTTTGAGACAGAGTCTTGCTCTGTCACCCAGGCTGGAATGCAGTGGTGTGATCTTGGCTCACTACGACCTCGGCCTCCCCAGTTCAAGCAATTCTCCTGTCTCAGCCTCCTGAGTAGCTGGGATTACAGTCACCCATAACTACGCACAGCTCATTTTTGTATTTTTAGTAGAGACAAGGTTTCATCATGTTAGCCAAGTGATCCGCCCACCTTGGCCTCCCAAAGTGCTGGGATTACAGGCATGAGCCACTGTACCTGATCTCCTAAGGATGTTTGTATATGTGCTTAGAAAGACATCACCACAGTCCATGGACTAGAAACACTAAAATGTGCCTGAAGGAAGGCACGAAGGAGCAGGCGGCAAAGAAAGATCAGCAAGCTAAAGGGCAGTGGCACAGATAAACTGTGACTGCTTCTTGAAAAAACAAATACTGACAGAGACACAGGAAATTTTGGACTGGAATAGAAATATCCTCTATATTCATCTTTAAAAAAAAAAAAAAAAAAAAACTCCACTCCATTTACTGCCTTCTCTGTAAATCTCATTCTCCCAGAGAGTTAGCTGAGAAAAAAATACTTTAATAAGATATGGCAGACTGCCCCTTAACATCCATTCAGGCTTCATTCTATTATAGTGTCCCTTCCTGAAGTGCAAAGGTTAAAAAGTAAAAATCCTACATTTTCTAAACTCTCTTGCATTTAGGATTCCAGATTTAATGTAGCATCAGCCAACTCAATGTACTTAGAAAAATTTGGAAGGCAGAAGTGAGATGGATTTGTTCTGTGTTTCTTTTTCTTTTTTTTGAGTCTCACTCTGTCACCTAGGCTGGAATGCAGTGGTACGATGTTGGCTCACTGCAACCTCTGCCTCCCAGGTTCAAGTGATTCTCCTGCCTCAGCCTCCCGAGTAGCTGGGACTACAGGTTTGTTTAACCACGCCCAGCTAATTTTTTGTAGTTTTAGTAGAGACAGAGTTTCACCATGTTAGCCAGGATGGTCTAGATCTCCTGATCTCATGAGCTGCCCACCTCAGCCTCCTAAAGTGCTGGGATTATAGGTGTAAGCCACTTCACCAAGACTGTTCCGCATTTCTAAAAGCAAACATGGCTTGTTAACTTTTCTCTGGGGATACATTAGTTTCCAATGGCTGGTATAACAAATTTGTCATAACTTTGCTGACTGTAAAAATTTATCCTTTCATTGTTCTAGAAAACAGAAATATAAAGTAAAGTTTCCTGGGTCAAATCAAGATGGTGGTAGGACTACAGCTGCCACTACCCAGGAGGCTCTAGGGGAAAGTCCATTATTTTCCTCTGCCAGCTTTCCTTGGATTTCCTAGCACTCCTTCGATTGTCATTGCATTACTCCAATCTTTGTCTCCATGGTCACACTGTCTTCTCCTCTTCTGTGTCAAACATCCCTCTGCCTATGTCACCCAGAGAGGATTACTTCAGGCCAAATGTTCACAACCAACCTGGCAGCAATAGCAAGATCCTATCTCTAAAATAAAATTTTTAAATTAGCCAGGCATGGGGTCATGTGCCTGTAATCCTAGCTACCCAGGAGGCTGAGGTAGGAGGATCACTTGAGCCCAGGAGTTCAAGATTACAGTGAGCTATGATCGTACCACTGCATTCCAGTCTGGGCAACAAAGCAAGACCCTGTCTCTTAAAAAAAAAAAAAATTAAAAATAGCATGATTATCATATGATTCAGCAATTCTATTTCTTGGTATACATCCCAAGGAACTGAAACCAGGGTCTCAAAGAGATATTTGTAAACCCACATTCATTGAAGCTTTAATCATAATAGCCAAGAGGTAGAAGTAACCCAAGTGTCCATGATGAATGAATAAATGTGGTATTTGCATAAAATGGATTATCCAGACTTAAAAAAAGAAAGAAAGAAAATGCTAAAACATGCTTTGTAGCATGTGTAGCATCTTGTGATGGATGAACCTTGATGATATTATGCTAAGTGAAAGGAGCTAGTTGCAAAAAGACAAATATGACATTCTATTTATATGATGTACTTAGAATAGCCAAATTCATACAGACAGAAAGTAGAGGGTGCTTGAAGGTCCTGAGGAGAAGGGATAATAGTGAGTTGTTATGTAATGGGTACAGAGTTTCGGTACCTGAAGGTGAACAGTTCTGGAGATAGATTGTATGACAATATGAACTATACTGAACTGTACACTTAAAAATGGTAAGATGGTAAATTTTACATTTTATTTTAGCTGTGGGGTATTTTACCACAGCTAAAATTTTTGCAAAATAATTTCTTGTAACTGGTATATACAGTACATGCAGCTGTCTTGTCCAGAGACAGAAAACTACTCTGAAAAATAATTAGGAATAAATTTAACAAAGAAGTGTAAGACTTGTACACTGAGTAAACTATAAAACACTGTTGCAAGAAATGAACAAAGGTCTACATAAATGGAAAGATATCTCATGTTTATTAATAAGACTTACTATTGTTAATATAGCAATACTCCCCAAACTGCCTATCAAAATCCCAGTTGTCTTTTTTGCAGATATGGAAAACTGATCACAATTCATAAGGAAATGCAAGGAACCCAGAACAGCCATAATAATCTTGAAAAAGAACAAGCTGGGTGCTGTGGATCATGCCTATAACCTCAGCACTTTCGGAGGCCAAGGAGGGCGGATCATCCAAGGTCAGATCAGCCATGGCCAACATGGTGAAACCCTGTATCTATTAAAAATACAAAATTTAGCTGGGTGTGGTAGTGCAAGCCTGTAATCCCAGCTACTTGGGAGGCTAAGACAGGAGAATTGCTTGAACCCTGAAAGTGGAGGTTGTAGTGAGCTGAGATCACACCATTGTACTCTAGTCTGGGCAACAAGAGTGAAATTCTCCCTCAAAAAAAGAAAGAAAGAAAGAAAGCAAAAGAAGAGCAAAGTTGGAGAGCTTGGCTTTCTCTATTTTAAAACTAATTACAAAGCAATAGTTTTCAAGACAGTGTGGTCCTGGGTTAAGTATCAATTAATCTTTGACATACTGATCAATGGAACAGAATTAAGAGTTCAGAAATAAACACTTACATGTATGATCAACTGATTTTTGACAAGGCTGCTAAGACAATTCAATTGGAAAAAACACTATTTTTAACAAATGATACTGGAAAACTGGATATTAAACAAAAGAACAAAGTCATACTTCCTACCTCATGCCATATATAAAACTTAACTCAAAATGATCACAGACCTCAATATAAGAGCTATAAAACCCAAGAAGAAAATACAGCAGTAAACCTTTGTATTAGAAAACAGTTTCAGGTTGGGCGCAGTGGCTCACACCTGTAATCCTAGCACTTTGGGAGGCCAAGGCAGGCAGATTACCTAAGGTCAGGAGTTCGAGACCAGCCTGGCCAACATGGTAAAACCCCATCTCTGCAATGGTGTGATCTAGGCTCACCGCAAATTCTGCCTTGCAGGTTCAAGCAATTCTCCTTTCTCAGCCTCCCAAGTAACTGGGATTACAGGTACACACCACCACACTCAGCTAATTTTTTTGTATTTTAGTAGAGATAGGATTTTACCATGTTGCCCAGGCTGGTCTCAAACTCCTGACCTCGTGAGCTGCCTGCCTTGGACTTCCAAAGTGCTAGGATTACAGGTGTGAGCCGCCACACCCAGCCTATTTAACATTATTTTAAAGATGCTTGTTACTCAAATCATGGCTAGTTTCATGTTGGTTTTGAATGTATTTGAAATGTTTTCATGTATCTATGACTCTATTATAGTATGTTTGTATCTGAAACCACTGAATGATTATTAGATGGATAATTGTTTTTTGCACATAAAATATGCAGAAAATGCTCAGTAATCAGAAAGCACATTATAAGAAAATGACACACAGTTAAGGCAGGAAGAGAGGGATACACATGGAATTGGAAATCTTAAAAAGAAAAGAAAAATTGCAGTTGTTGAAATAAAGACATGGAAATAATTCCATGATCTACATCCAATTCTGTCCAGTATTTCAGAAGATATTTATTTTTTAAACACTGGTCAATTCCAGCATATTTGCTTGGGACTTATATTTCACAGATGAAAAGTTCTTCAGTGAAAGCCAGGTCAGTCACAAGGTTTTGCTTTGTTCATCATTTTTAGGTTCTTTTTTTTTTGAGACGGAGTTTCGCTCGTTACCCAGGCTGGAGTGCAATGATGCGATTTCAGCTCACTGCAACTTCCGCCTCCTGGGTTCAGGCAATTCTCCTGCCTCAGCCTCCCGAGTAGCCGGGATTACAGACACGTGCCACCACGCCCAGCTAATTTTTTGTATTTTTAGTAGAGACGGGGTTTCATCATGTTGACCAGGATGGTTTCGATCTCTTGACCTCGTGATCCACCCGCCTTGGCCTCCCAAAGTGCTGGGATTACAGGCTTGAGCCACCACACCGGGCAGTAATGTAAAATTTTAAGAACCCCAACATAAAAAAGGATTACTTTTTGAGAGGAGAGGAGCAAGGTAGGTAGGTAGGTAGATACAGGATAGTGGCTGGCATTCAGAAGTGCAGAGCTAGCAAAACTTCAGAATGAAAACTATCTGATGAACAAAAAATAATGTATAAATAGAATCTTGTTACTATTGCATTAAAGAATTACTATTTTCCTAAATAATGCAAACCTTTATTTTTCTTGTCCTGTGCCTTCTACACTAATATTTTTTTAATTATTTATTTTTGTGGGTATATAATAGGTATACTTATTTATAGGGTACATGAGATGTTACACTAGTAATTTTTAAAAGTATAAAAATGTGGCCGGGCGCAATGGATAACGCCTGCAATCCTAGCACTTTGGAAGGTTGAGGCAGGTAGATCACCTGAGGTCAGGAGTTCGAGACTAGCTTGGCCAACATGGTGAAACCCCATCTCTACTAAAAATACAAAAAAAAAAAAAAAAAAAAAAAAAAAGAAATTTGCCGGGTATGGTAGCAGGGGCCTGTAATCCCAGCTACTTGAGAGGCTGAGGCAGGAGAATTGCTTGAGCCTGGGAGGCGGAGGTTGCAGTGAGCCAAGTTCGCACCACTGTACTCCAGCCTGGGTGACAGAGTGAGACTTTGTCTCAAAAAAAAGGTATAAAAATGTAATATACATTGTTTTGCTTCCTGAATGAAGACTTTCAGGCCTTCTCATTTAAGTGAAATATTACTATACATTGACAATAGCTAATAACCCACCCATGGCCCTATGCCAACAACTGCTTCTTTGAATACAGGCTTTGTTTTCTAGATTGGTGGGAGATAAAGACAAATGCTGCCAGACTCTGGAAATATAAATTTCTAATCTTAAGAACACAGAATGAATTAGAATGTGATTTCTTTTTCTTTTTTACTGTTTTTGAGACAGAGTCTCACTCTGTTGCCCAGGCTGGAGTGCAGTGGCACAATCTTGGCTCACTGCAACTTCTGCCTCCCAGGTTCAAGCGATTCTTCTGCCTCAGCTTCCTGAGTAGCTGGGACTACAGTTGTGTGTCACCATGCCTGGCTAATTTTTGTATTTTTAGTAGAGACGTAGTTTGACCATATTGGTCAGGCTGGTCTCCAACTCCTGACCTTGTGATCCACCAGCCTCAGCCTCCCAAAGTGCTGGGATTACAGGCATGAGCCACTGCGCCTAGCCAAGAATGTGATTTTTTAAAGCCAGCTTCAGATGCAATTCAATCTTCATTTCTCATCAAGGATCCAACTATTAATTTAACAAATAATATAAAGAAAAGGATCCCACATCTATATACTGACTTTCACCATCAACACTGAATAGAATGAATTAGATTGATGTAATTTAAAAAAGCACACACAAAATTGTGCCTGCTTTGCTGTTGACTTAACTATCCTGTTTACTTTAGAGTTAGGGAGGTTAATTATACCAATTCCAGAAATCTTATCAAGAAATTGTTCTAAAATAAGTTTCTAAACTTTGTAATAATTATACAATTCTTTCAAACTCTAAAATTTATAAACAAAAGAAGATGAATTAAGGGTGTAAGAAAGTAAAAGAATACTATAGATATAAACTTACTTAAAGACTGGTTTTCTTTTTAAACAGAGTAGATAACTTGAAAGACTCAGGCTGGGTGTGGTTTGTTATTTAATATTTTTTTCAAATCATCTCATTTAAAAAATATGTTTTTTTGTTTTTTTTTTTTTGAGACGGAGTTTCGCTCTGTCACCCAGGCTGGAGTACAGTGGCTCAGTGTTGGCTCACTGCAAACCTCCACCTCGTGGGTTCAAGTGTTTCTCCTACCTCAGTCTCCTGAGTAGTTGGGATTACAGGTACCTGCCATCACACCTGGCTAATTTTTGTATTTTTGTAGAGGCAAGGTTTCACCATGTTGGTCAGACTGGTTTCAAACCCCTGACCTCAGGTGATCTGCCTGCCTTGGCCTCCCAAAGTGCTGAGATTGCAGGCATGAGCCACCATGCCCAGCCAAAAATATGTATTTTAAAGAGAAACATCTCATCATTACTATAAATGAAAAGCCTTGTAATTATAGTCACTGTGGAGACAAAGGGGCATTATAAAAGTCCCTCTCACAAAGAACTTCAGAGTCTATTAGAAAAGACAGACAAAAAGACAATTACTACATACATATTAATTCAGATATGATGCTTGCAACTGATCTGCAAGAAGTTCAGAAAACATAATGAAGTATATATTATCTATTTGGGGAAGAATGATAGAGCAAATACAGCAAAATATTAACAATTGGTGAATGTGAGTAAAGTGTAATATGGGAGTTCTTTGTACTATTTTTGTAACTTCTTAAATAACTTTGAAATAATTTCAAATTTAAAAGTTTTAACACATTCTCTGTTGGGGGCCCAAAATATGAACACTTGACACTTATTGTCTACCAATATAATGATAAGTAAAAACTTAAAGGAAGATAAACTGTAAGTCATCTCTGTCAGAGAAACACAGCTACTTCAATTACCATTCTACTCATTAGGCTGGTTTTTACTAAACTACCTAAATGTTAAGAAAATATCTTTAAAAAGTTTATGGAAGTGATAGCACTATTAAAATATAGAATACTAGGCAGGCCGGAAAAGGTGGCTCATGCCTGTAATCCCAGCACTTTGGAAGGCCAAGGAGGGTGGATCACCTGAGGTCAGGAGTTGAAGACCAGCATGACCAACATGGCAAAACTCCATCTCTACTAAATATGCAAAAATTAGCTGTGTGTGGTGGCATCCACCTATAATCCCAGCTACTTGAGAGGCTGAGACACAAGATTCACTTGAACCCAGGAGGCAGAGGTTGCAGTGAGCCAAGATTGCACCACTGCACTCCAGCCTGGGCAACAAAGTAAGATTATATCTCAAACAAACAAACAAACAAACAAAAAGCTATGCAAAAGCAAGGCTTCATCAGCCATCACAAAAATGTGGTATGTGAAGTATAGAGATAATTTTTCAGTGAACACTCTTCTCACAAGATTTAATAATGAACATTTTATTTTAATATTTTAATTAAGGTATAGTTTACATACCATAAAATGAACACGTAACTTTATTGAATGATATTAAAAGTGTTTCATTAGGAAGTGCCAAGGTTCACAGATTTTGTAATAAACAAAAAACATCTTATAATACATATTAAATTACTATTTAAAATATAACTTCTCTTACCTCTATGATACCAGCAGAAACTGACAAAGGGAGGAAAAGACTGATTATAGATTATTTTAAATCATTTTTCTCAAAACCAGGATTACAGGTGTGAGCCACCATGCCTAGCCATCCACTTCTTTCTTTGCTAGGTTTGCACAAGTTTTTAGTTATTTTATTTTATTTATTTTGAGACTTATTTAGACATGGTGTCTCACTCTGTTGCCTAGGCTGAAGTGCAATGGTGTGATCTCTGCTCACTACAACCTCCACCTCCCAGGTTCCAGTGTTCTCATGCCTCAGTCTCCGGAGTAGCTGGGATTACAAGCAGCCACCATCAAGCCCAGTTAATTTTTTGTATTTTTAGTAGAGATGGGGTTTCTCCATGTTAGTCAGGCTGTCTCAAACTCCTAACCTCAAGTGATCTACCCAACTTGGCCTCCCAAAGTGCTGGATTACAGGCGTGAGCCACCATGCCTGGCCAGTTTTTAGTAATTTAAAAATGTGTTTTTGATAAAAATTTTTATGTTAAATATTCAGTAACTGGAATTTTTCATTAAAAAAATTTTTTTGGAGACAGGTTCTCACCCTGTACTCTAAGCTGGAGTGCAGTGGCACAATCTCGGCCATTAGCAACTTCTACCTCCCAGGCTCAAGCGATCCTCCCCATCTCAACCACCCAAGTAGCTGGGATCACAGGTGCATGCCACTGTGCCTGGCTAATTTTTGTATTTTTAGTAGAGATAGGGTTTCACCATGTTGCCCAGACTGGTTTCAAACTGCTAGGCTCAAGTGATCCACCTGCCTTTGCCTCCCAAAATGCTGGGATTACAAGCATGAGCCACCATGCCCTGCATTAAGGAAAAAGTATAAAGGAGAAAAAAACTCACCATCACCAAACTTTCTATTTATTATTATATGGCCATGAGCAAAAGTTCTGTTTCTGAATTTTATAATTTTTTTTTTTTGAGAAGGAGTTTTCCTCTCCTCTCATTGCTCAGGCTGGAGTGCAACAGCGCAATCTTGGCTCACCAGAACCTCCGCCTCCTGGATTCAAGAGATTCTCCTGCCTCAGCCTCCCAAGTAGCTGGGATTACAGGCCTGCACCACCACGCCCAACTAATTTTGTATTTTTAGTAGAGATGGGGTTTCCCCATGTTGGTCAGGCTGGTCTTAAACTCCTGACCTCAGGTGATCCACTGACCTCAGCCTCCCAAAGTGCTGGGATTAAGGGAGTAAGCCACCATGCCTGTCTTATATTTTAATTTCTTTCTTTAAATTTCAAAAATAAAACTATTTTTCTTTTTGTTAAACACCTAGCATTTGTGGACTAAATCTCTGACAGTCCATTTAACAGTAGTTATTTTTCTTGAGGTTAATGCAAAAGCCAAAATTGATCTTGTTTGCCAACTTTAACTTCACTCAATTTTTTTGTTTGAAGAACAAAAAATATAAACTGTGTTAATGCTTCCAAATTAGAGCACTTTACTTAAACACTTCCCTTTTTTATTGCAATAGCATTACTGATTCCTGGTAGGCAATAATCCTAACTTTGGGGTCATAGTAAACTAAACTAAGACCTAGGTAACAATCTGAAATGCAATGCAGCTGTAAAGATCTTTGAGGATAATGTATGAACAAATTCACTTACCCTCTTTCTTTTTCTGAGACGGAGTCTCTGTCACCCAGGCTGGAGTGCAGTAAGCAATCTCAGCTCACTGCAATCTCCACCTACTAGGTTCAGGCGATTCTTCTGCCACAGCCTCCCAGGTGGCTGGGATTACAGGTGTTTACCACCATGCCTGACTAATTTTTCTATTTTTAGTAGAAACAGGGTTTCACCATGTTGGCCAAGCTAGTGTCGAACTCCTGACCTCAGGTGATCCATCCACCTTGGCCTCCCAAAGTAATGGGATTATAGGCATGAGCACCTGGCCACTTTCCCTCTTTTATTTAGCTAGAGGTACAAGTGAAAATTAGAGACCTTGTTTTATTTGTGGAAAATAAATGTATCCAATACAATCTCCAAACAGAAGCTAATGGCCTTCAGTAGTTAGAAACTATGGTTATAAAGAAAATTTCCTATTGCTTTCAGTTTAGTGCTTCATCAACACATCAAAGGAAATAATCCAAAACTGATGATCCCAGAGTACAGTCTGATAAAATCTGCTGACTAAGAAAATTCTTGAGATGTGCTATATTTTAAATTTTTAAACTAAGAATTGTTTAAATTTTTATTTGGAAATAATTTATAACTTCCACAACAGTTGCAAGAATGGTACAAAGAATACACCATATTCTTTCACCCAGATTCACCTACTAATACCATTTTATTCTGTTTGCTTTTGTTCTCTCTTTACACACATACACACACACACACACACACACACACACACGTTTTTTGAACCATTACACAGTATAATCATGGTACTTTATTCTTAAACACTTCTTAGATTTATTTCCTAAGAATATGGTTATTCTCTGATAAAACCACAGTATTGTTAATAGCTTCAGCACATTTAACATTGAAACATTGTTGTCTAGTCATCCATTTTGTCAATTGGCTCAACAATGTCTTTTATCTCATTGTTCTCATTCAGTCTAAGACAGGCACTGCCTAGTTGTCCAGTCTTTTTAGCTTCCTTTGACCTAGACCTGTTCCACATTCTGTCTTACATGACACATTTTTGAAGAATATGATCCCCCTCCTTGTAACAGAACATTCCTAATTTGGGGTTTGTGTGATGCTACCTCATGACTGAATTCAGGTTATGCATTCTTAACTGGAATATAGTTCTAAATTAGTTATGTGGCCTTCTCCAGGTATAATGGATTTCCATATGCCCTTCATTAATGATGTTAATTTTTATTACCTGGTCAAGGTGTCCATTTTTCCCATTTTATAATTACTTATTTTTCCCTTGAGATATGTGGGAGGCATGCAAATATCCTGGCTCCTCATTGAAACTGCCCCTAGATTTAGGATCCTTTGATGATTCTTGCCTGATCCAATCCTTAACACAATGGTTGAAGAATAATAAGCTGCCAACTCCAGCATTCCTACATTTACCAGTTGGCACTTGACATTCTATGCATGATTCATTTTTCTTACAGTAGTTCACAATTCATTAATGTACTTAATTGTTTTAGCACTCAAAATGACCCAGATTTAGTCAGTGGGAGTTCCTTCCAGCTGGCTCCTCTGTCCTATGACAAGTCTCCATCATATTTTTAGGAACTTCTTTCCTTCCTTTCTTTGCCTTTTGTTTTTGAGACAGGGTCTCACTCGTTTGCCCAGGCTGGAGTATAGTGGCCTGATCACAGCTCATTGCAGCCTTGACTTCCCAAGTTCAAGTGATCCTCCCACCTCAACCTCCCAAGTAGGTGGGACTACAGACATGTGCCACATCTGGCTACTTTTTAATTTTTTTTGAGATGGGGTCTATGTTGCCCAGGCTAGTCTCAAACTCCTAGGCTCAAGCAATCCTCTTGCCTTGGTCTCCCAAAGTGCTGGGATTACAGGCTCTTTCCTTACTTTCCTACAAAAATTTTAAAACATTATAAGATGTCCCAGGTTTATCTTACACCTATCCTGCTCCAGTCTTGGAATAAATCATTTTTCCAAGAAGTCTTGGTTCCTTTTTAGTGGAGAACGGTATTAGAGACTAAGATGTGGGCATTATGCATGGTCACTGCTACCGGGGTACTACTGTTTCTTATCCTTTTCAATGGACAGAGATGTAAAATACATACATTTGCCATGTGTGTATAAATACATTTATATATTTATTTATATACACACATGTATAGAGCCACATATACATGCATGTAACACATACATACGCATATTTTTTTAAGTATAAGTCCATACTGATACCTCGAATTGCAATCTATTTGCATGGGTTTTTCTTCTGTCTCCCCATTTGATAATTGTATATTCCTATTTCTTCTGTAAGAACCCTGACATACAAGTACATCAACTCATTTTCTTTTTTTTTTTTTTTTGAGATGAAGTCTTGCTCTGTCACCAGACTGGAGTACAGTGGCACGATCTCAGCTCACTGCAACCTCCACTTCACAGGTTCAAGAGATTCTCCTGCCTCAGCCTCCTGAGTAGCTGGGATTACAGGCGCAGCTAATTTTTGTATTTTTTGTAGAGACAGGGTTTCACCATGTTGGCCGGGATGATAGTCACGATCTCTTGACCTTTTGATCTGCCCACCTCAGCCTCCCAAAGTGCTGAGATTACAGTTCAGGCTGAGCTCGACTTGAACTCATTTTCTTAATCCTATAATCCATCTACAATGGTTTCACTACTTTACCCACACTACTAGTTCAGTATTTGTTTGTAATTCTCCCTCATCCTTTATATTGCATCTTGCACAAAAGAGTATATATAGTCAAATACTGTGTTTATAAACTAATCACTTGGATTAGTTCTTTTTTCTTTAGTTTTTTTTCCTTATCTTTCAATAATTTTGTTATCAGTGTAGTTATTGTAGTAATATGAAAAATGATTGGGTTCATTTATTTCAATTTGGTTACAGCTTGAGGTATTTTTCTCCTTTCCATTCTTAGGTACTTAATTTTTTTGCTTATGTAGAATATTTACACAATACCAATAGTAAAAATTACATACAAAAAGGTACACTCAGAGAACTGTTATTCCTTTTTTTTTTATTTTTATTTTTTGATGGAGTCCCTTTCTCTCTCACCAGGCTAGAGTGTAGTGGCATGACCTCGGCTCACTGCAATCTCCACCTCCTAGTTTCAAGCAATTCTCCTGCCTCAGCCTCCCAAGTAGCTGGGACTACAGGTGCATACCACCACACCCAGCTAATTTTTGTATTTTCAGTAGAGACAGGGTTTCACCATGTTGGCCAGGATGGTATTGATCTCTTGACCTCGTGATCCGCCCACCTTGGCCTCCCAAAATGCTAGGATTACAGGTGTGAGCCACTATACCCCATCATCACTCCTTTCCATATCCTTTCTGTCCCATTCCTTGGATCCCTTATAAGTAAGCAAGTTCATTATTTTCTAATTTATTCTTTCTTTCTTTTTTTTTTTTTTTTTTATTTAAAAGATTTTATTTTATTTATTTATTTTTTATTGAGATGGAGTTTTGCTCGTTACCCAGGCTGGAGTGCAATGGTGCAATCTCGGCTCACAGCAATCTCCGCCTCCAGGGTTCAAGCAATTCTCCTGCCTCAGCTTCCTGAGTAGCTGGGATTACAGGCACGTGCCACCGTGCCCAGCTAATCTTTGTTTCTTTTTGTAAAGATAAGTCAAGAGTAGATATGCTTTTTTATTTTCCTTCCAGTTTTATAAAAGAGAGCCTATTATACATACTTTTTGTATCTAATATTACCTGTGAAAATCACTAGGTTAGTACATAGAGATCTTATTTTTTTTTTACAGCTGTATAGTTGACACTCCATTCATGTATGTACCACAGTATATTTCAACTAATATCCTATTCTTGAACATTCACTTCCTAATATTGTTCAGTTAAAAATAATACTGCAGGCCAGGCATGCTGGCTCATGCCTGTAATCCCAACACTTTGGGAGGCTAAGGTGGGTGGATTATGAGGTCAAGAGATCAAGACCATCCTGGCCAACATGGTGAAACCCCATCTCTACTAAAAATACAAAAATTAGCTGGGCATGGTGGTGCATGCTTGTAATCCCAGCTACTTGGTAGGCTGAAGCAGGAGAATTGCTTGAGCCAGGGAGTCGGAGGTTGTAGTGAATCGAGATCACGCCATTGCACTTCAGCCTGGGCAACAAAAGCAAAGCTCCATCTCAAAAAAATACTACAATAAGCAACTTGATGTCTATGTATATTCATAATATTGAAGGTGTATTTCCAGATAAAGTCCTAGAAATGTGAAAAGAGTAAGCACACATGTAGTTTAGTCTTAACCAAATTTCCCTCCATATAGGCTGGAAACTACTATATTTTATACTATTTTGAGACAGAGTCTTGCTCTGTCACCTAGGATAGAGGGCAGTGGAACAATCGTTGCAGCCTCAACTTCCCAGGCTCAAGCAATCCTCCAACCTCAGCCTCCCAAATAGCTGGAACTAAACATGAGCGCCACTACGTCTGGCTAATTTATTTATTGTGCTGATAGAGATGGGGTCTCACTATCTTGCCCAAGGTGGTCTTGAATTCCTGGGCTCAAGAGATCCTCCTGATCTGGCCTCCTAAAATGCTGAGATTACAGGCATGAGCCACCATGCGTAGCCAGTACTCTATTTTACCAAAGTTATGTAGATGCCTTGGAAGTCCTGGTGCATCTCTTTTGGATTTCAGGTGTTTGCTAGATGTAATCTTATGATGCTCTCCCTCTCACTCCTACTAACCTTAATTTTTTTTTTTTTTTTTTTTTTTTTTTTTGAGTTTCACTCTTATTGCCCAGGCTGGAGTGCAATGGTGCAATCTCAGCTGACTGTAACCTCTGCATCCTGGGCTCAAGCAATTCTCCTGACTCAGCTTCCCAAGTAGCTGGGATTACAAGCACCTGCCACCATGCCTAGCTAACTTTTTTCTACTTTTAGTATTGATGCAGTTTCACCATGTTGGCCAGGCTGGTCTCAAACTTCTGACCTCAGGTGATCCATCTGCTGTGGCCTCTCAAAATGCTGGGATTACAGGCATGAGCCACCACACCTGGCCTCAATCTTGTATGTTTTTTATGTTTGTTTTATATCTTGCAAATTTTTGGAGAAAGGAAATACAAAGAAAAGTTAGTTACTTTACTTACTAAGTGGTGTTGTGTCAGGAGGTGGAAAATTCTCAGTAAAGTTGACATTACATAAATCTGTGCTACAACAGCAGAAACGGTATGTTCCATTTTGAATTGAGGGAGGAGTGGTAGTTACTACACATTCTTCATAGTGACACTCTTGGGGATCTCCAATGTGAGACCAACATCCTATAAATCAATATTAATAGAAAGAAGTTAGTAGACAATATGAGAAAGAAATATAAAAGAAAAACAGCAAACTAAGAAGTAATTTCAATAAATGTGAGAGTACATATAAGCTAGGAAACAGTTTTGCAAATCAACAGGAAACATTTTTAAGAAACAGAAAAATGGTAAAGGATACAAAAGACATTTCATGGGAAGAAAAAGGCCACCAACAAAATGTTTAACTGCATGATTAATCTAAGAATTATTAAAGCAAGAGTAAGGTTTCATTTCTGTCTATACCAAGTAAATTGTTCTAGGTTTAAAAAATAGTATGGCCGGGTACAGTGGCTCACACCTAGAATTCCAGCACTTTGGGAAGCCAAAGCAGGAGGATCACTTAAGCCCAGGAATTTGAGACCAGCCTGGGCAACATAGGAATACCATATCTCTACAAACATTTAAAAATTAGCTGGGCATGGTGGTGCTTGCCTGTGGTCCTACCAACTTGGGAGGATTGCCTGAGCCCAAGAGGTCAAGGTTTCAGTGAGCCATGAATGTGCCACTGCATTCTATCCTGAGCAACAGAGTGCCACTGTTCAAAAATAAAATAACAAATACATAAATAATATACATAAGAAAAAGGATTCAGTAACACAGACACCTTCATACAGTGTTGGAGGGAATATAAATGAATAGTACTTTTAGAAAGCCACATGGAAATTTTTATACAATTTTTAAAATATTCATATATTTTATAACCTAATAATTCTACATCAAGGGATCTCTTTCAAGGAAAACAATCACATACAATCAAAGAATTATATTCAAAGTTGTTCACTGAACAACTGTGTTTCACTATGCATTACAGTGAAAACATGAAAATAACATAATGTCTACCAATAGAATAATCTGTAAGTAAACTGTGATACATGTGTACAATCAATCATATGTTGTGCAAAAGTTAAATAGGTTTTCAGAGATTCTTTAATGACATGAAACAAATGCTTATAATTAAGGTGGAAAAAATGGATATGAAATTGTTTATACAATACATTCCTAATTTTTTAAAAAAGTACACGCACATAGTAACATAAAGGTGCATAAAAAATACACCTGAAGAAGACAAACTAATACAGTAAAAATATATATATTTTTTGAGATGGAGTCTTGCTCACTCGCCAGCTTGGAGTGCAGTGGTGCAATCTCAGCTCACTGCAACCTCTGCCTCCAGGTTCAAGCAATTCTTCCATCTCAGCCTCCTGAGTAGCTGGGTTTACAGGCGCATGCTACCACGTCCAGCTAATTTTTGTATTTTTAGTAGAGACGGGGTTTCATTATGTTGTCCAGGATGGTCTCTATCTCTTGACCTCGTGATCTGTCCACCTCAGCCTCCCAAAGTGCTGGGATTACAGGTGTGAGCCACCGTACCCGGCCGGTAAAAATATTTTTAAAAGAGTATATTATTGTAGCTTTCGTTTTCTTTATAGTTTTCTATATATTCCACAATTCATAGAATGGGTATGTACAACATTTTAAGAAGAAAACTGTTTTTAAAATAATCTAAAAATAAATAGCCTTTCATAAATTTGGGCCTTGTGGATATATATATAAATATGCACTTTTGTTTGTTTGTTTTGAGATGGAGTCTCACTCTGCTGCCCAAGCCGGAGTGCAGTACTCCCATCTCAGATCACTGCAACTTCTGCCTTCCAGGTTCAGTGATTCTGCTGCCTCAGCCGCCCGAGTAGCTGGGACCACAGGTGCACTAATTTTTGTATTTAGCAGAGACAAGGTTTCACCATGTTAGCCAGTGCCCGCCTCTGCCTCCCAAGGTGCTGGGATTACAGGCATGAGCCACTGTGTCTGGCCTTATATATACACTTTTAAATTCACTGTTTTTCTGAAAAGGATTTTAACGTACTCCCATGTCCATTGTAGATGAATATCAATTGTATAAAATACAAAGTCATCTTAGGTAAGGAAAGTATCACTTGCCTTGTTTTACAAGATTGATGTCTCCTTTTGATTTCTCCCAAAGGCCATAGCAGGTGCTACCTTTTGAGCATAATATCGTTCCATTTTCATGAGAGATTCGACTCTCACCTATCCCAAGGTCTTGCTGATATGGATCTTTAAATGCACATAGCCGTTCTTGATTCTGTGAAGCTAAAATAAAGGAAATTAAGAAATGACAAATTATTATTTTTTTTTTTGAGACGGAGTTTCGCTCTTGTTACCCAGGCTGGAGTGCAATGGCGCGATCTCAGCTCACTGCAACCTCTGCCTCCCGGGTTCAGGCAATTCTCCTGCCTCAGCCTCCCGAGTAGCTGGGATTACAGGCACGCACCACCATGCCCAGCTAATTTTGTTTGTATTTTTAGTAGAGACAGGGCTTCACCACGTTGACCAGGATGGTCTTGATCTCTTGACCTCGTGATCCGCCCGCCTCGGCCTCCCAAAGTGCTGGGATTACAGGCGTGAGCCACCGCGCCCAGCCTTTGCCCACTTTTTAATGGGGTTGTTTTCTTCTTGTAAATTTGTTTAAGTTCCTTATAGAGGCTGGATATTACACCTTTGTCAGATGCATAGTTTGCAAAACTTTACTCCCATTCTGTAGGTTGTCTGTTTACCCTGTTAATAGTTCATTTTGCCATGCAGAAAGCTCTTGTTTAATTCTATCCCATTTGTCAATTTTTGCTTTTGTTGCAATTGCTTCTGGTGTCATCATAAAACCTTTGCCTGTTCCTATGTCCAGAATGGTATTGCCTAGGTTGTCTTCCAGAGTTTGCATCATTTTGGGGCCATTATCCTTAGCAAACTAATAGGAAAAGAAAATCAAATACCACATGTTCTCACTTATAAAAGGGAGCTAAATGATGATAACACATGGACCATAAAGGGGAACCCCCTACACTGGGGCCACCAAAGGGTGGGAGGGGGAATAGGATCAGGAAAAATAACTAATGCATACTAGGCTTAATATCTGGGTAACAAAATAATCTGTACAACAAACACCCATGACACAAGTTTACCTATATAATAGAAACCTGCACATGTACCCCTGAACTTAAAAGTTAAATTTAAAGAAAATTCTTAATAAGGTTCCATTTCTCATGATTTATAATTTCTATTATTTTTATTTAACAGCTATACAGCTACACTAATTAATCATTTTTGCCAAAGTTGTAAAAAATTACAGATATTTGCCAAACAACTAAAATTAAGTAAAAAGAGGAGTGTGAGGGTTGTGGAAGTGATTTGCCAAGTAGCTGACAAAAAGTTTGCTAAGCAAGTATCCAAAAAACTATAACCTTAGAAGAGAGTCCACTCAATCAAAAAGGAAGGCTTAAAGGAGAAAAATAAAAAGGGTTTTGAGCAAAGAGACAGTATAAAAACAACTTTATATTTGGCAGCAAGACATCTTACTTTCTCACTCCAACATTTTGAGAACAGCCTACACTTTTTCTATCTTCAAGATATTGCATGCAAGGTAAGTCCATAAATGTAAAACTCTAGAAACTGTGGACAATTATGAAGAACTTTTTTGCAAATTAACTCTATAAAAACTTTTTAGAACCTAGTGATAACCAGTTTGTACCCAGGGAAGATTTGGCAGGCATACAAATTGTAATTATAAATAAGTCTGCTTATAGGCAGAAACAAGTTGAAGCCCCAAATGTATAAGAAAATTGGTTTAGAGAATGCAAAAAATATACATGTCAAATAAAAAGAAAGCCAGCTTTTTGAATAAAGATAAATGTGCACATGAAAGAAACAATCACCACTGGTTATCATCTACTCTAAACATCTGTTAAACTCAGAGATACAGAAAGGATAAAGAAGAAAATCTGAAAGAATAGAGCAGAGGCCAAATTCTAACTGAGCACACTAACAGAGATAGAATAAAGAGCATTAAGCATTCAATTTAAAAAAATTTTTTTTTTTTTTTTTTGAGACAGGGTCTTACTCCATCGCCCAGTGTGAGTACAATGGCACAACCTTGGCTCACTGCAACCTCCACCTCCGGGCTCAAGTGATTCTTCCACCTCAGTCTCCTGAGTAGCTGGGACCACAGGTATATGCCATCAAGCCTGGCTAATTTTTATAATTTTGTAGACACAGGGTCTCACTATGTTGCCCAGGCTGGTCACAGACTCCTGGACTCAAGCAATCCTCTTGCTTTGGCCTCCCAAAGTGTTGGGATTGCAGGCAACTCTGTCCAGCTCAAAATGTTTAAAAATTAGTATTACAGATACGGCAAATAAATGCTTTAAACAGAAAGTATCATTATGGCTGGGTGCAGTGGCCCACGCCCCTAATCCCAGCACTTTGAGAGGCTGAGGTGGGCAGATCACCTAAGGTCAGGAGTTCGAGACCAGCCTGACCAACTTGAAGAAACCCTGTCTCTACTAAAAACAATAAATTAGCCAGGAGTGGCGGCACATGCCTGTAATCCCAGCTACTAGGGAGGCTGAAGCAGGAGAATCACTTGAATCCAGGAGGCAGAGGTTGCGGTGAGCCGAGATGATGCCATTGTACTCCAGCATGGGCAACAAGAGCAAAATTCCATCTCAAAAAAATAATAAGAAGGTATCCTTATACAGAATTGTCCATGTGTTACCATATCATCTAAACTGAAGGTATCAGTCATTTACTTCAAAAACAAGTCAAGGCCAGGAGCTCACGTCTATAATCTCACCACTTTAGGAAGCTGAGGCAGGTAGATCACCTGAGGTCAAGAGTTCAAGACCAGCCTGGAGAAACCTTGTCTCTACTAAAAACTATAAAAATTAGCTGGGTGTGGTGGCAGGTGCCTGTAATGTCAGCTACTTGGGAGGCTGAGGCAGGAGAATTGCTTGAACATGGGAGGTAGAGGTAGCAGTGAGCCGAGCTCTGCACTCCAGCCTTGGTGACAGAGCAAAACTCCATCTCAAAAAAAAAACACAAAATACAAAAAAGTCAGATTTGCAACCTATGTCTTGTCCTTTGAGTAGAACTGTCTCATTCTATTATTTGATGGTGGGGGAAAAATTGAAAGTATGACACAGGAAAATTAGCATAGGTTTCCAAAAACTTTAATGGCTTATCTATAGTACTTTATCTCTCTATCTCTTCCTCTGTATATAACCTTGCTACGAATAATATAACATATTATTGCTTGCTAAAAATAATGTATCTTTATGTCACTTTTCTGTTTCTTCCATTCTAAAAAAAGTCATTGTAAGTATATATTGATGAAGAAATCACTGGAAACAGATAATAGTCATGAAAAACTATTATGTCATTTTCATGATAAATGAGTATAGCTCATTTATCATGAACATAAGGCTGGGCGCGGTGGCTCATGCCTATACTTTGGAGGGCCAATGCAGGTGGATCACGAGGTCAGGAGATTGAGACCAGCCTGGCCAACACAGTGAAACCTCGTCTCTGCTAAAAATAAAAAAATTAGCTGGGCATGGTGGCACATGCCTGTAGTCCCAGCTACTCAGGAGGCTGAGGCAGGAGAATTGCTTGAACCCGGGAGGCAGAGGTTGTAGTGAGCTGAGATCCCATCATTGTACTCCAGCCTGGTGACAGAGCGAAACTCTGTCTCAAAAAAAAAAAAAAAGAAAGAAAGAAAAGTGCTGTATAGGCTGGGCACGGCGGCTCACACCTGCAATCCCAGCACTTTGGGAGGCCGAAGCAGGTAGATCACCTGAGGTCAGAAGCTTGAGACCAGCCTGATCAATATGGTTAAACCCCATCTCTACTAAAAACACAAAAATTAGCTGGGTGTGGTGGCAGGCGCCTGTAGTCTCAGCTAGTCCAGAGGCTGAGGCAGGAGAATTGCTTGTACCCAGGAGAGGGACGTTGCAGTGAGCCGAGATCACGCCACTGCCCTCCAGCCTAGGTGACAGAGTGAGACACCCTCTTTAAAAAAATAAAAAGGAAAGTGCTATATAAATAGAACCAATAATAGTGTCCTTTGTGATGAGATCTGAAACAAGTAATTAGCAATACTACTCTAATTTTAAAATAAAAAGTACACAAAAGAACATACCATGAAAATAATACAGCAAATAGTTGGGCCCAAAAACACTTAAAAATAAAACTAACCATTTTGGGCCAAAAATCACTTTAAAATAAAACTAATCATTCCCTACAAACAAAAAACTCTCCATTTCTAAATGGAGTTAACTATAATAGATGTTTACTGAGAAAAGCAGATTTCAAGTAAGACACAATCACAGCATTGTTTCTCACTCAAAATAGCACTAACCTCTTTCATGTGATCAATAACTATCACGACAGGCTTCCATATATGACATCAGCACTATTCAATATAATTTTCTGTGAAAATGGAAATATTCTATAATCTACATTGTCCAATACAGTAGCCAGTAGTTGTATTTTTTTGGATGGAGATGGGGTCTGGCTATGTTGCCCAGGCTGGTCTCAATCTCTTGGGCTCAATCAATCCTCCTGCCTTGGCCTCCCAAAGCGCTAGGATTAAGGTGTGAACCATCACTCAGTCATCTTATTCGGATATTATGCACTTGAAATACGACTAGTGACTAAGGAACTGAATTTTTAATATTGTTTTAATTTTAATTAATTGAAATGTAAATTTAAATTGCAAGTGCTATAAGACTGAATTGTGTTTCCCTCAAATTCACATATTGAAACCTAACCCACAATGTGATGTTATTTGGAGATGAAGCCTCTGGAAGTAATTAGGTTTCAAGAACGTCATGAGATAGGATTAGTACCCTGTAAGAATAGACACCGTAGAGCTTGCTTCCTCTCTCTATGTTATGTGAGGACACAGAGAGAAGGTGGCCATCTGCAAGCCAGGAATAGAGCCCTTGCCAGGGATCCAAATCATCTAGCACCTTGATCTTGGACTTCCCAGCTTCCAGAGCTGTGAAAAAATAAATTGCTGCTGTTTCAAGACATCGAGTCTATTGTATTTTGTTGTGGCAGTCCAAGCCAACTAATATAACCACGTGTTTCTAGTGCTATTTTAGATAGCACAGCTCTATATAGTTTATATAAATATACTAGACACTGTATATAAACAAAATAGTCAAATTGTAATCATGTTTTGGTTTTGTCCATTAAAACACAACTGTAAATTGGTCTGATAATCCCTGCTTCTCCAAAAAGACTTTCTTTTCATAGCCTCAGAGCAAGTACTATAAATGAATGCTCAAAAACCTAACAAATTATTAGATAACAAGTAACTAGATAAGAAGTTACTAGGTAAGTTACTTGATTATGAACTATAACCAAAAATCATACACCAGGCCTCTTGCCTTCTCCCCCAATTTACTTCCTGCAAGTAGCCTTTTCTTACATAAATGGGAATTTAAAACTTTAGTATTCCAGTAGTATCTGGCTATTTAAATTCTACATATTCAGGGCCAGGAGCAGTGGCTCACCCCAGTAATCCCAGAACTTTGAGAGGCCAAGGTCGGCAGTTTGCTTGGGCTCAAGAGTTTGAGACCAGCCTAGGGCAGCATGGCAAGACCCTATCTCTACCAAAAATACAAAAAGTCAGCCAGATGTGGTGGTGTGTGCTTGCAGTCCTAACTACTTGGGAGGCTGAGGTAGGAGGATCACTTGAGCCCGGGAGGTGGTGATTGCAGTGAGCTGAGTTCATGCCCCTATATTCCAGCTGACGGAGAACCTATCTCAAAAATAAAAATTAAAAAAATTTTTTTACTTATTCAGAAATAAGAAAATAACAAAATGAGTAGTGGTCCCAGTCTTACTGTAACATTTTACTCATCTTCTTGGTAGCATCTATTGCTAAAAAATTTTTTATTTTTAATTTTTGTGGGTACATAATAGGTATATATGAGGTACATGAAATATTCTGATACAGACATGCAATGCTTTAACAATCACATCAGGGTAAATGGCATATGCATCCCCTTAAGCATTTATCTTTTATGTTATGAACAATCCAATTATACTCCTAGATTTTTTAATGTACAATAAATTTTTGTTGACCTTAGTCACCTTGTTGTGCTATCAAGTATTAGATCTTATTCATTCCATCTAATTATATTTTTGTACTCATTAACCATCCCCACTTCTGCCCTGTCTTCACTCCCTCTGCTACTACTCTTCTCAGCCTCTGGTAACCATCTTTATACTCTATTTCCATGAGTTTGTTTTAATTTTAAGCTCCCACAAACAAGTAACATGCAAAGTTTGTCTTTATGTGCCTGGCTCACTTAACATAATGTCCTCCAATCCATGTTGTTGCAAATGACAGAATTTCCTTCTTTGTCATGGCTGAATAGTATCCACCGTGTGTATGTACCACATATTCTTTATTCATTCACCTGTTGACGGGCACTTAGGTTGCTTACAAATCTTGACTATTGTTAACATTGCTGAAGCAAACAGGGCAGTGCAAACATCTCTTTGATATACTGACTTCCTTCCTTTTGGGTATATACCTAGCATTACTAAAAATTATTATTAGAAGTAATAGAATTTTAAATAATGGGCAGAATTTCTGGAAATGAAGGGATTATAAAGAATTTACTTAAAAAAATGACAGTATGTGTTAAGCTGCAACAATAAGATCCGCAATTTGACCATGTCATTTCCTTGCTTGAAACCTTTTAGTGATTTCCTACCACTTCAGGAAAATTTTCAAAATCCTTAAGATGTCGTACAAGGACCCACATAATATAGAAACTGCAAATCCCTCCAGCCTCATCCAAATAGCACACATAAAGTGCCATTCTCTTTTTCATCTTAAGGCTTTCGTGCATCTGTTCTCTTTACCTGGAATGCCTCATTTATTTACTTCCTGTTCCTTTTTTTCTTCTTTTTTGAGACGGCGTTTCACTCTTGTTGCCCAGGCTGGAGTGCAATGACACGATCTCAGCTCACCACAACCTCCATCTCCCGGGTTCAAGTGATTCTCCTCCCTCAGCCTCCCATGTAGCCGGCACCAGAGGTGTGTGCCACCACACCCAGCTAATTTTTTGAATTTTTAGTAGAGACAAGGTTTAACCGTGTTAGCCAGGATGGTCTCAATCTCCTGATCTCGTGATCCACCCACTTCAGCCTCCCAAAGTGCTGAGGTTACAGGTGTGAGCCACCATGCCCAGCCTCTTCCTGTTCTGCTTAAACATTTCTCCGAGAATCCTACTCTAATCACCCCAGACCACTGAGGCAGGATTTTCTATCATAAATTTCCCTAACATTCTATACTTATTCACACAATCCCCATATTTCTTACTATGTGTAATGTGCTTAGTTTATTAAAGTATAAGCTAAATAAAAGCAGGGGCTGAGTCCTTGTTCACCATTGTGTCTTTAGCACATGGCATTATACTTGGCATTCAATAAGTATTTACTGAATAAATAAATGATTGCTGTGCTTCTTTCCCCCTTTGGCACTAACAAGAGGAACTATTAGAACCAATGATTTTAAGAGACAGTCTTGCTATGTTGCCCAGGCTGGACTTAAACTCCTGGGCTCAAGTGATCCTCCTGCCTTGGTCTCTGGAACAGTTGGGATGACAGGCACAAGCCACAATGCCTGGCTATTAGAACCAATCTCTGCTTTTTTAAAAACAAAAACAAAAAAAACACAAAAATACAGAGCATACCATCAAACATAATCATATATCACACAAAAACTCATACAATAGTGGTTTGTTTATAATATATAAACAACTGTTCATAAATTGATGAACAGATCAACAAAATGTGATATATCTGCATAAGTAACTATTCAGCAATAAAAGGAATAGATTACTGATATACATAACAATATGGATAATATCAAAAACATTGTGCAAAGCAAAAGACATCACACACAACTGCATATAGATTCCATTCATATGAAATCCTAAAAAATACAAAGTAATCTCAAGCAGATCAGTTGTTGCCTGGTGCTAAGGGCAAAGGGAAAATAGAATACAAAGAGGCATAAGGAATCTTTGGGGGAATGATAAAAATGTACTATATGCTGAATACGGTGGGGAGTTTCATGACTACATACAATTATAAAAACTCATCAAAATTGTACATTTTAAATATATGCAGTTTATACCTCAATGAAGTCCTTTTTTTTCGAAATGGAATCTGGTTCTGTCTCCCAGAGTGCAGTGGTGCCATCTTGGCTCACTGCAACCTCTGCCTCCTAGGTTCAAGCAATTCTCTTGCCTCAGCCTCCCAAGTAGCTGGGACTACAGGCACACACTGCCACGCCTGGCTAATTTTTTGTATTATTTTAGTAGAGATGGGATTTCACTGTGTTGCCTAGGCTGGTCATGAACTCCTGAGCTCAGGCAATCCGCCCCACTAGGCCTCCCAAAGTGCTAGGATTGCAGGCATTAGCCACCGCACCCGGCCATAAAGTCCATTTTTTAAAAGGCAAGACACAATGTAGAGCTGAACAAGATAACAGGGAATTTAAATATTTTTCATTCATGTTATTAAAAGGTGTTACTGAGTCACAGAATCCTGGGCTTAATCTATAATTGAAAAGTAGGATCTATGGATGAATATAAATTTTCCCTTCAGTTTTGTTGATATAAATTTTTTAAGACCTTCACTGTCATTTTATATCTAAAAATACAAAAGTCACATAACACCCATTTTTCAGTAGTTGTAATATATTTATCTGTACTGGAGAAGTCTAAATGCCTTATCTTTACCCTGGAATGAAGTTCAGGGACTAATTCTGGGCATGCTTGTATGTTTGGCTTCTGTTTATCTAAGTGTCAAAATGAACTATCTAAAATAAAAAACACAGGAACCTTACAGTAATGGGGCAAATAACTAAATAACTGAAGCAACAGTATTCCTTTCCCAAAAGACAAACTTCTCAGGACAAATACAACTGAAATTTCAGAGTATCACAAATTATGTTGTGAAGTATATGAAAAACAGATTATCTTAATCTAACATAACTGTCCCTATAAAATTTGGTGTAAACTCAAATTTCTAAATTCAATTATAATAAATCAAGAGAGTCTCCTATTTTTCCAATGTTATGGTGAAATCTTTTGTAAAGCAAATAATTCTTTCAAAAATGAAATATTTATCCCTTAATTTATATATTCCTATATCCAGAAAACAACAGATTAAACTGTCATTCTGCTGAGCATTCTCATGATATCAGAAAAAGATCATAGTAGAAAAAAGATTAAAATCTTCATAAGGTACCTGTCAGGATGTCCTTAAATTTGATGTTGTATTGGAGATCTCTGAGCCCAAATTCAGCACATAGTCGTACTCAAGGCTATAACGTACTTTTCTTTTCTTTTTGTTTTTCTTTTTTTTTTTGAGACGGAGTCTCCCTCTGTCACCCAGGATGGAGTGCAGTGGCGCGATCTTGACTCACTGCAACCTCTACCTTCCTGGTTCACACAATTCCTTTGCCTCAGCCTCCCGCGTAGCTGGGATTACAGGCACATGCCACCATGCCTAGCTAATTTTTTTGGTATTTTTAGTAGAGATGGGGATTCACCATGTTGGCCATACTGGTCTCAAATTCCTGATCTCAGGCAATCTGCCCACCTCAGCTTCCCAAAGTGCTGGGATTACAGGTGAGAGTCACCGTACCCGGCCTCAAGGCTATAATGTATTACAGTAAAATAATACAAACCGAAATTAGCAACAGGAAAAGACATATGAATTAAAGTCAGGAGAAAACCAGGTGTAAACTTTCAACAGTCTTTTCCCCACGGAGTTACATAGGGTGCATTTAATTCCTCCAGAAGTGAAATGTTGTTTAACCAAGGAAGCTCATTAGAGAACTCAGTGTCCAAAGTTTTTATTTGGGGGTTGGTCACATAGGCATACTTAGCCTAGCAGGTATCAAAATTCCCAGAAGAAAGGGAGGCATTCAGTAGAAACCATATTGTTTGCACAAACACTTTAGGCATAGTAAACAACTCTTAGCAGTTTGGGAATGGTGGGAACACTCTAAATTCCTAGATGCCAGCTAAGGGCCAAGTTGCAAGCAGGCCATTCTAAGGATAGAAGTCTCAAGCCTGTTTTTGTTTTGTTTTGTTTTTGTTTTTGAGACAGAGTTTAGCTCTTGTTGCCCAGGCTGGAGTGCAATAGCGCAATCTCAGCTCACTGCAACCTCTACCTCCCGGGTTCAAGCGATTCTCCTGCCTCAACCTCCTAAGAAGCTGGGATGACAGGCATGCACCACCACGCCTGGCTAATGTGGTATTTTTAACAGACGGGGTTTCTCCATGTTGGTCAGGCTGGTCTCCAACTTCTGAACTCAGGCAATCCGCCTGTCTTAGCCTCCCAAAGTGCTGGGATTACAGGCATGAGCTACCACACCCAGCCCAGGCCTGTTAACTCTTTTTTGTACAGACACCTAAAGAGAAAGGCAACCAAAACTGATTAAAACAAACACACACACACACACACACACACACACACACCCCAATTCTAAGCTGACAAATATATCTGGTAATCCAAACTCTCTAAAAACAGCAATAAGATATATCGTTCTCCCCTAATTCAGAGCAACAGCTAAACCGCAGAAAAACAGATAAGCCAGGCTCAAGCCTCTAAGAGGCTTATATATATCCTGGAGTCTAAATAAAAATCAGTCATTAAACAGTCAAATACTTATTAAGTGCCTGTTATGTGCCAGACAGTATTCCAAACCAGGAAACATGCTAGGAGTAAGATAGTGCCCACCTACCCTCAAGGTGTTTATATTCTAATGATGTAAATACACAAGTCATAAACCTATAAACAAATAAATAAGAATTCCATGAGACTTTGGATGACTCTATTTTTCAACCCATGTTGCAATGGGTGGCCATCCTCATTAGCTACTCTTAAAAGAGGACTAAATTTTGAATATCCTAGAAATATTCTTAACCTACATAATTTTCTATAACTTTCCTGGAGAGTATCATAAAATAACAATTTTAAATATAGATGTTCCTAAGACCCCAAATTCCCTTTCAAATTTTTATATAAAAAAAGAATAAATATATGTAAGTGTACTTCCTGGAGCATATTTATAATAGTAAACACTGGTAATCAGTTCTCTCTTTTTGTGTGTGTGAGACAGGGTCTTGCTCTGTCACCCAAGCTGGAGTGCAATGGTGCAGTAATGGCTCACTTCAGCCTCAAACTCATGGGCTCAAGAGATCCTCCCAGCTCAGCCTCCTGAGTAGCTGGTACTACAGGCACATGCCACCATGACTGTCTAATTTTTGTAGATAATGGGGTCTCGCCATGTTACACAAACTGGTTCAAGTAATCCTCCCACCTCGGCCTCTCCAAGTGTTGGGATTACAGGCATGAGCCACTGCACCCAGCCAGTAATCAGTTCTCTACCAATGTATTTAGGTTATCATAATCATAATATACCCCAAAATAAAATACTACGCAGACATGAAAAATTATTTAGATTTGATTTGTTGACATGGGGGCAAAAATCTACTATATACATATTTTTAAATTATTTATTTATTTTTTATTTATCTTGAGACAGAGTCTTGCTCTGTCACCAGGCTGGAGTACAGGGGCATGATCTCGCCTCACTACAACCTCCATCTCCCAGATTCAAGCAATTCCCTTGCCTCAGCCTCCCGAGTAGCTGGGAGTACAGGCACATGCCACCACGCCCAGCTAATTTTTTTGTTTTAGTGGAGACGGGGTTTCACTATGTTGGCCAGGCTGATTTCGAACTCCTGACCTCGTGATCTGACTGCCTTGGCCTCTCCCAGAGTGCTGGGATCGAGCCATGAGCCACCGTGCCTGGCTAATCTATGATATATTTTTAAAAGGAAAACACACCAGCATAATATAACTCCATTTTTTTCTTTTTTTTGAGACGGAGTTTCGCTCTTGTTACTCAGGCTGGAGTGCAATGGCGCGATCTTGGCTCACCGTTCTTCCGCCTCCTGGGTTCAGGCAATTCTCCTGCCTCAGCCTCCTGAGTAGCTGGGATTACAGGCACGCGCCACCATGCCCAGCTAATTTTTTGTATTTTTAGTAGAGACGGGGTTTCACCATGTTGACCAGGATGGTCTCGATCTGTTGACCTCGTGATCCACCTGCCTCGGCCTCCCAAAGTGCTGGGATTACAGGCTTGAGCCACCGCGCCCGGCCCAATATAACTCCATTTTTAAAAATGTATGGCTAGGTGCAGCGGCTCATGCCTGTAATCCTAGCACTTCAGGAGGCCAAGGTGGGTGAATCCTAAGATCAGAGTTCAAGACTATCCTGGCCAACATGGTGAAACCCCGTCTCTACTAAAAATACAAAAATTAGCAAGGCATAGTGGTGCATGCCTGTGGTCCCACCTACTCGGGAGGCTGAGGCAGAAGAACTGCTTGAACCTGGGAGGTAGAGGCTGAAGTAAGCTGTGATCGCCGGACTGCACTCCAGACTAGGTGACAGGGTGAGACTCTGTCTTAAACAAATAAATAAATAAATGCAAATATAAATAAATAAATATATGTTGATGCAACATAGCCAGTGTGTACATATTTACTACTCTTTAAAATATGTCTAGGCCAAGTGCAGTGGCTCTCACCTGTAATCCCAGCACTTTGGGAGGCCGAGGTGGTAGATCATCTGAGGTCAGGAGTTCGAGAACAGCCTGACAAACATGGTGAAACCCCACCTCTACTAAAAATACAAAATTAGCTGGGTGTGGTGGCGCATGCCTGTAATCCCAGCTACTCAGGAGACTGAGGCAGGAGAATTGCTTGGGTCTGGGAGGTGGAGGTTGCAGTGAGCCGAGATTGCGCCATTGCACTCCGGTCTGGGCAACAAGAGCAAAACTCCATCTCAATAAATAAATAAAGTCTAATTCACTAAGAAGATTATTTGGTTTTGTTATAGAATATTAAAAAAATAAGATACACTACTTCCAAATGTAGAGTTAGTTCTAGAGGAAAAGAAGTAAATTAAACAGTGGACCATATCATCCAAAATTACATAAAACAGTTAAGAACATCTATAGTGTTCTACAAATCACTGGTGATCTCCACAAAACATTTCAACACAAAAGTGTTTCACATATAGAACACACCTAACTAAAGTCTTAAAAAATCTTGATGTAACTACACCAACACTAACACAAAAAACAACCCAGGCAAGTATATGGAGCAATTGGAACTCTCATACTTTGGTGGTGGAAATGCAAAACAGTATAGGCACTCTGGAAAAAAGTTGGGCAGTTTCTTAACAAAGGCAAACATATACTTACCTTGCACCCCAGTAATTTTCACTCTTAAATACTACAAGAAACAAATACACACCTTCACACCAATACCAGTATATAAGATATTCATTCATAGCAACATTGCTCACAATAGCATAAATACTATTCAGCAATAAAAGGAAATAAACTTGACACAAAAGACTACACAACATATGACTACATACATATATGAAATATTAGAGACAAATACAAAAATGTCTAATTTCGTATGATCATTTGCTTTTGTTTTTAAAGATGGAAAAGTGCTGGATGCAGTAGCTCACGCCTGCAATCTCAACACTTTGAGAGGCCAAGGTAGGAGGATTGCTGAAGGCCAGGAGTTCAAGACCAGTCAGGACAACACAATGAGAACCCATCTCCACAAAAAATTTTAAAATTAGCCAGGTGTGGGGGTGCATGCCTGTAGTCACAGCTTAAATGGCTGGAGCAAGAAGATGGCTTGAGCCCAGAGGTTTGAGGCTGCAGTAAATTAGGATAATAACTGAATTCCAGCCTGGGTGACAGAGCAAGACTCTCTTTTAAAAAAAAAAAAAAAGTCAAAAGTATAACATATGCTGCTAAACGAATAGCTAATTCTATATTAGTTAACTTGTATTAATTAATAAATTAATTTCATATATATCAAATACTAAAGATGAAACCAAAGAGACAGAAAATACATCAACCATTGCTTGGAGTGAGGGGTGGGAGCAGGAGCAATGGCAAACAGACAAGAGGGAAGACTGTGGGGATGTTTTTATTGATTGTGGTGGTAGTTACATAACTGTATACATTTGCCAAAAGTTAACCAGCTGGAAACATAAAAGAATAAATTTTATTTTGTGTTAATCAAACTTTAACAGGAAATTACAACAGTACCTGCACTAGGATGGCTAAATGAAAACAACTAATAGCAAGTGTTGCTGTGAGCATAGAAAAATTAGAATCTTCAGTATTGCTGGTGGCATTATAAACTGGTACAACCACCTTGAAAAAAGGTATGAAAGTTTCTCAAAAGGTTAAACGGAGTTGCCATATGACCCAGCAACTACTTTCCTAGATATATGTATAATCAATAAAATTGAAGGCCGGGCATGGTGGCTCAAGTCTGTAATCCCAGCACTTTGGGAGGCCGAGGCAGGTGGATCATGAGGTCAAGAGATCGAGACCATCGTGGTCAACATGGTGAAACCCTATCTCTACTAAAAATACAAAAAAAAAAAAAATTAGCTGGGCATGATGGCACGTGCCTGTAATCCCAGCTACTCAGAAGGCTGAGGCAGGAGAATTGTCTGAACCCAGGAGGCAGAAGTTGCGGTGAGCTGAGATGGCACCATTGCACTCCAGCCTGGGTAACAAGAGCGAAACTCCGTCTCGAAAAAAAAAAAGAAAACAATAAAATTGAAAACAAGTCTACATAAAAACTTATATACAGGGCTGGGCATGTTGGCTTATGCCTGTAATCCCAGCATTTTGAAAGGCCAAGGCGGACAGATCACTTGAGGTCAGGAGTTGGAAACCAGCATGGTCAACATGGCAAAACCCTGTCTCTACAAAAAATACAAAAATTAGCCAGGCATGGTAGCATGTGCCTATAGTCCCAGCTACTCAGGAAGCTGACATGGGAGGATCATTTGAGCCTGGGAGGCGAAGGTTGCAGTGAGCTGAGACTGTGCCACTGCACACCAGCCTGGGGGACAGAGAGAGACCCTGTCTCAAATAAATAAATAAATAAATAAATAAAATTATGTACTTATATGGAATCTCAAAACAATCCCAAGAAAGAAGAACAAAGCTGGAAGCCTCATCCTTTCTGATTTGAAAACATATTATAAACATACAGTAATCAAAACAGCATGGCACTGGCATAAAGACATATAGAACAGAATACTGTCCAGAAATAATCCCTTGCATATATGGTCAAATGATCTTCAATAAGCATGCCAAGACTACACAATGAAGAAAGGATAGTCTCTTCAATAAATGGTGCTGGGAAAACTGGATATCCACATTCCAAAAAAAAAGCTGGACCCTTACACTATAAACAAAAATCAACTAAAAATGCAAACTGCATTAAAGAAGTAAACATAAGACTTAAAACTATAAAACTTCTAGAAGAGGCTGGACATGGTGGCTCATGCCTGTAATCTCAGCACTTTAGGAGGCTGAGGTAGGCAGATTGCTCAGGAGTTTGAGACCAGCCTGGGCAACCCAGCAAAACCCTGTCTATATCAAAAATTACAAAAATCAGCCAGGCATGGTGGTATGTGCCTATAGTCCCAGCTACTCATTAGGTTGAGATGGGAGGATTGCTTAAACAATCACTGTCGAGGTGGCAGTGAGTCATGACTGCACCATGCACTCCAGCCTGGGTGACAGGGTGAGACCCTGTCTCAAATCAAAAGAAAAACAAACAAAAAAACCCTGCTATAAGAAAACATAGCAGGAAAACTTAATGACACTAGGATTTGTCAATTATTTCACACATAGGACACCAAAAGCACAGGCAACAAAACCAAAATAGTCAAAGGGATTACATCAAACTTCTACACAGAAAACAATCAAAGAGTGAAAACCTAAGGAATGGAAAAAATTATTTATAAATTAAGTATCTGATAAGGGGTTAATATTCAAAATATATAAAGAATTCCTACACCTTGGTAAACAAAAAACCCTAAATAACCTGATTTAAAAATGGGCAAAGGACTTCAATAGACATTTCTCCAAAGATATACACAGTGGCCAACAAGCCTATGAAAAGATGCTCAACATTATTAATCATCAGGGAACTGCAAATACAACGAAAAGATATTACCTCACTCCCGACTGGATGGCCACTGTCTGAAAAACAGGACTGAACACAGTGGCTCATGCCTATAATCCCATCACTGTGGGAGGCCAGAGGGAGAGGATCACTTGAAGCTAGTTGTTTGAGACCAGCCTAGGCAACATAGTGAGACCCCCATCCCCAGAAAAAAAAACAGTTGGGTGCAGTGGCACACACCTATAATATCAGCTACTTGGGAGGCTGAGGCAGAAGGACTGCTTGAGCCCAGGAATTTGAGGCTGCAGTGAGCTATGACTGTACTATGGAACTCCAGCCTGGACGGCAGAGTGAGACAAAAAGGCACAGGGGCTCATGCCTGTAATTCCAACACTTTGGGAGGCTGAGACTGGGTGGATTACTTGAGGACAGGAGTTTCAGACCAGCTTGGCCAACATGGCAAAACCCCATCTCTACCCCCACCCCCGCCCCCAAAAAAATATCTGGGAATGGTGTTGGATGCCTGTAATCCCAGCTACTTAGGAGGCTAATGCAGGAGGATCGCTTGAACCTGGGAGGTGGAGGTTGCAGTGAGCCAAGATCGCACCACTGCACTCTAGCCTGGGTGACAAAAGCAAGACTCCGTCTTGAGAAAAAGAGAGGCTGGGTGCGGTGCACTTTGGGAGGCCGAAGCGGGTGAATCACGAGGGCAAGAGATCAAGACCATCCTGGCCAACATGGTGAAACCCCGTCTCTACTAATACAAAAATTAGCTGGGTGTGGTGGCACACGCCTGTAGTCCCAGCTACTCGGGAGGCTGATGCAGGAGAATTGCTTGAACCCAGGAGGCAGAGGTTGTAGTGAGCCAAGATCATGCCACTGCACTCCAGCCTGGTGCCTGGTGACAAAGTGGGACTCTGTCTCAAAAAAAAAAGAAAAGAAAGAGAGAAAAAGAAATGCAGAAAATAAGTGTTGGTGAATTGGTGAAGTGTGTATCTAAAAGAATTGGAAACAGAAGAAAAGATATTTGCACACCCATTGTGTTAGTAAGCTTGGGCTACTGAATACCACAGACTAAGGGGTATAAACCCATCTGGGAAGTCCAAGATTGAGGTGCTATCCATCATTTCCCAGTGAGGGCTTTCTTCATGGCTCACAGATGGTCATGTTGTTGCTGCGTCTTCTCATAGTACAGAAAAGAGATCTGGTGTCTTCCTCTTCTTATAAAGGAACCAGCCCTACTGGATTAGGCCCCAGCCTTATGATCTCATTTAACCTTTATCATCACCTCCTTACAGGTCTCATCTACAAACCCAATCACCTTGGGAGTTAGGGTTTCAATATATGAATTTGAGAAGAAGGTATTTCAGTCCACAGTACACATGTTCACTGCAGTATTATTCACAATAGGCAAGCCGTAGAAGCAACTTAAATGTGCATCAACAGATGAGGAATAAACAAAATGTATTCTATACATATGACAGAATATTATTCAGTCTTTTAAAAAGAAGTAAATCCTGTCACATGCTACAACAGGAATGAACCTTGAGGACATTATGCTAAGATAAATAAGCCAGTCACAAAAGACCAAATAATGCATATTTATATAAAGCATCGAAAGCAATCAAACTCACAGAAACAGAAAGAAAAATGGTGGTTAGTGCCAGGAGCTGGAGGCAGGGTGAAGTAGGAAGTTGAGTTTGGTGGATGTAGACTTTCAGCCATCCAGGATAGGGGGATTCTGGACACCTGACGCATAACTATGTGCATGCTGTTGACAATACTGTGCTATATACTTGAAAATTGCTGGGAAAGTGAATTTTGTTATATGATTTGCCATAGTTTAAAAAAAAAAGAAAGGAAGTACTGATATATGCTAAAACATGGATGAACCATGAAGTTAATCACAAAACACTACAATTTACAGATTTCAATTTATATAAGACACCCAAAATAGGTGAAGATATTTAAACCAAAAGTAAACTAGTACTTACCTACAGCTGGGATAGGGGAGGTGTATGTGGAGAAGAATTGGGAATAACTGCTAATGAGTACAAGATTTCTTGCTGGGGGAACCATATGACGCATATGAGCTATAAAGTCACAGATCATTGAAATTTGAGGATGATAACAATTCCTTCAGATTCATTTACCCTTTGTAACTAACAGGTTAATCCAGGTAAATTATGTGATTCCCTCAAGAAAACATTTCCATTATCCTTCTTTCAGTGTATTTTATAATTTTTAAATGAAGGAAATTAGTGACAATTCAACCTTAATGTATTGAATTTCAAAAAAGGTATTTATTGCACTCTTATGTTGATCCCTGCTTTCCCTTCAAAATAGAAGAGGGAAAATAAGGAAAGAAAACTTTGAAAGACTAGTATTAAGAATATTTTCTTACTCCTGGCACTTGGGGAGGCTGAGATGGGTGTAGATTACCTGAGCTCAGGAGTTCAAGACCAGCCTGGGCAACATGGTGAAACCCCATCTCTACTAAAATACAAAATAGTTAGTTGAGTGTGGCAGTGTGCGCCTGTAGTCCCAGCTATTTGGGAGCCTGAGGCAGGAGAACTGCTTAAACTCGGGAGGCAGAGGATGCAACAGAGCTGAGATCGCACCACTGCACTTCAGCCTGGGTGACAGAGTGAGACTCTGTCTCTAAAAAAAAAGAATATTTTCTATGTGGGAAAGCAAATAAATACTAATCAATGTGTATTTAATATCTTAATAAAATACAACACCATTTCATGATTAAAACACTTAACAAACTAGGAGTAGAAAGGACCATTCTGAATGTGATAAAATCATCTATGAAAAACCTACAAGTAACATCATACTTAATGGTGAAAAACTGAAAACTTTTCCTTCAAAGATCAGGAACAAGACAAAAATGTTGGCTTCCCCACATGTATCCAAACATGTACTGGAGATTCTTCTAGCCAGGGAAAAGTAGGCAAAAAGTAAAAATAAAGAGGAAAGAAAAAGAACAATGAATGAAAAGATACACAGATTAGAAAGGAAGAAGTAAAGTGATCTCTGTTTGAAGATGGCATCATCTTGCATTCTGCAATGTTGTTGAAATTAAATTAGTTCTAGTAATTTTTTGTAGGTTCCGTAGGATTTGTTTATATACAAATGTATTTGTATATATGTGTACATACATAAATATATATAAAAACATAAACATATACAAATATATATACTATATATATTCAAATATATATAGTATATATATTTGTATATAAACAAATCCTAAGGAACCTACAAAATCCAAATTTGCTTGTATATAAGCAAATCCTAAGGGACCTACAAAAAATTACTAGTTAATAAAAATTCAACGACATTGCAGAATACATTAATATATAAAAATCAATTGTATTTTTGTACACTAGCAATGAGCAATCCAAATGTGAAATTAAGAAAATGATCCCATACATAATAGCATCAAAAGAACAAAATTATTAGAAAAACAATTTAAAAAAGAAGTGCAAGATTTACACAATGAAAACTGTTAAACATCAATGGAAAATGATCTAAACAAATGAAGAGACATCCCATGCTCATTGACTATAAGACTTAATATTTACAGTTAAGATGGCAATACTCCCCAAATTTATCTACATATTCAATACAATCTCTTTCAAACACCAGCTGTCTTTCTAGTAGAAACTGACAAGATGCTACTTTAGATGGAAATACAAGGGACCCAGAATAGCCAAAACCATCTCGAAACAGAAGAACAAAGTTAGAGGATTCACAATTCCTGATTTCAGAATGTAGTACAAAGCAACAAATCAAGACTGTAGCACAGTGTGGTACTGATATAAAGACAGACATGCACATCAATGGAATAAAATTCAGAGTTGAGATTAACCCTTATATATACAGCGAACTGATTTTTGACAAGGGTGCCAAGGCAATTCAATGGGGAAAAATTACCTTTTTCAATAAATAATGCTGTGATAACTGGATATCCATGTATAAAAGAATAAAGTTGGATCCCCTACCTTGTATCATAAACAAAAATTAACTGCAAATGGATGAGAAAAGCTTAATATAATAGGTAAAACTATAAAACTCTCGGAAGAAAACATAGGTGTAGATCCTTTATGATCTTAGTTTAGGCAATAGCTTCTTAGCCATGACACCAAAAAAGCACAACAAAAGGAAAAATAGAATGTCAACAAAATTTAAAACTTCTGTTCTTCAAAACACACCATAAAGAAAGTGAAGACATCCTTTCACAGACAGACCCACCAAAGCTCTGACTGTGATGGAAAAAGGAAAAAAAAAAAAAAGAAAGTGAAGACAACTCACAGAATGGGGGAAAAATTTACAAGTCACACACCTAGCAAGGTACTAGTATCCAGAATATGAAAAGAAGTCTTTTTTTTTTTAGACAGTTTCCCTCTTGTGCAATGGCTTGATCTCAACTCACCACAACCTCCGCCTCCTGGGTTCAAGCCATTCTCCTGTCTCAGCCTCCTGAGTAGCTGGGATTACAGGCATGTGCCACCATACCCAACTAATATTGTATTTTTAGTAGAGACGGGGTTTCTCCATGTTGGTCAGGTGCAAACTCCTGACCTCATGTGATCCACCCGCACTGGGCTCCCAAAGTGCTGAGATTACAGGCATGAGCCACCATGCCTAGCCATAAAAAGAACTCTTACACCTTAATCACCTGACCAAGCAATTTCACTCTTAGGTATATGCAAGAAATATAAAAACATATATCCATGAAAAAAACTACTCATAATAGCATTATTCATAATAGCTAAAAGGTGGCAACAACTACATGTTTATCAACTGATGAAAGGATAAACAAAGTGTACTATATCCATAACAGGATATTATTGGGCAATGAAAGGAAATGAAGTGTGGGATATATGTTACAATATGGATGAACCCTGAAAACATTATGCTGAGTGATGGGGCACGGTGGCTCATGCCTGTAATCACAGCACTTTGGGAGGCCGAGGCAGGTAGATCACCTGAGGTCAGAAGTTCGAAACCAGCCTGGACAACATTGTGAAATCCTGTCTCTACTAAAAATACAAAATAATCAGCTGGGCGTGGTGGCACATGCCTTTAATGCCAGCTACTCAGGAGGCTGAGGCAGGAGAATTGCTTGAACCCAGGAGGCAGAGGTTGCAGTGGGCCGAGATTGTGCCACTGCACCCCAGCCTGAGCAAAAGAGGGAGACTCAGTCTCAAAAAAAAAAAAAAACATTATGCTGAGTGAAAGAAGCCAGACACCAAAGACTATATATTATATGATATGATTCAACTTATAGGATATGTCTAGAATAGGCAAATTTGAGACAGAAAGCAGACTACTGGTTGCCAGAGGCTTGGGGAAGGAAGAATTACTGCTAATGGATATGGGACTTCTTAGTGGTGTAAGAAAAATATTCTAAAATTGATTTTGGTGACATTTGTACAACTCTGTGAATATGCTAAAAAGCAGTGAATTCTGCACTTTAATGGCTGAATTATATGCTATATAGATTATATCCCAATAAAGCTGTTATAAAAAAGAATATGTATATATGAATAAAAACCATTTTATAAAATAAAACAGGCTAAAATTTATTGCAACAACTGAAAATATTAGGAGAGATACAAATGATCAGGTTGGAAATCCTAAAGAAGTAAATTTAGTGTATTTAAGGAAGCCCCAAAATAAATGCTAATTGACTAAAGAGAAAAATTTTCCATTTGAGTAAAATGGGAAAGCATGGAAATAAGGGAAAAAAGAGATCTGAGTGGAAAACAATTCCTACTGCAAGGCGAAATACCTTGCAAAGGCCAATAAAGAATTCTAAAGTCATGTTTCTTGGAAAACTTCCAAGTTTAATAAAGCCAATTCAGGCTGAGGTTATTTTCAGTACCATTGGAAAAACTGTACAAAAAGAATACATCATTTTCTAGGAATAGGACCACATATATAAGTTAGAATTACAAAATACTACTTAGAACTAGAAGTCAAATTTTCCATAATAAAGCAGGAATTCATCCTACATGTAACATTTTTGACAGATGATCTACTTAGAGGTTTTCAGGGGTGGCAAGCTCACTAATTCAAAAGATAGGCCATCCATTGTCTCCATTTTAAAACTTAAAAGCAAATTAGATGTCTTTGTCAAGATAAAACTGAGAGGTTTTTTTTTTTTCAGTTTTTGGGTTTTTGTTTTTTGAGACGGGGTCTCACTCTATTGCTCAGGCTGGAGTGCAGTGGCACAATCGGTGCTCACTGCAGCCTCAACCACCTGGACTCAGGTGATTCCCCCCACCTCAGGACCCCAAGTAGCTGAGACCACAGGCACAGGCTATCATGCCTGACTTATTTTTTTGTATTTTGTTCATACAGATGGGGTTTCACCATGTTGCCCAGGCTGGTCTCTCACTCCTGGGCTCAAGGGATTCGCCCGCCTCAGCCTCCCAAAGTGCTGGGATTACAGGCGTGAGTCACTGTGCCTGGCCAAGATAAAACTAAGTTTTCAGGAAAATGGCCAATTTAATTATCAGTATTACCAGTGATGTACCATTTTTACAGTTAACTTAGTGTGGAAAGAAATGTAGTATAAGAAATGCTTTTTTTGAATCAGACCAAGTACAAACATATAAACATAAAACTAAAACAAAAATTTCATGGAACAATACCAAAGGCAGTCATGTGTGGCTTAATGACAGAAATACGTTCTGAGAAATTTGTTCTTAGGTGACTCCATTGTATGAATATCACAGAGTGTACTTACACAAACCTAGATGACATAGCCTACTACATAACTAGGCTATATGGTGTAACTTATTACTCCTAGGCTATAAGTTAGTTGAATAGCTGCTATACTGAGTACTGCAGCCTGTTATAACACAATAGTATCAATGTATCTATCTAAACATAGAAAAAGTACAGCAAAAATACAGTATGAAAAGATAAAATATGGTATGCCTGTATAGGCCACTTACCATGAATGGAGCTTATAGGACTAGAAGTTGCTCTAGGTCCGTGTGTGAGCAGTAAGTAATGTGAAGGCCTAGGACAGTAATGTACCCTACTGTAAACTTTATAAACACTATACTTAGACAACATTAGTTTTAGTTTTTAAATTTTTCTAATAATAAACAAATAAATAAATAAAAGGCCGGGTGCAGTGGCTCACGCCTATAATCCCAGCACTTTGGGGGGCCAAGGTGGGCGTGTCACCTGAGGTCAAGAGTTCAAGACCAGCCTGACCAACATGGAGAAACCCTGTCTCTACTGAAAATACAAAATTGCCTGGGCACAGTGGCACACGCCTGTAGTCCCAGCTACTTGGGAGACTGAGGCAGGAGATTTGCTTGACCCCAGGAGGCAGAGGTTGCGGTGAGCCAAAATTGCGCCATTGCATTCCAGCCTGGGTAACAAAAGTGAAACTGCATCTCAAAAAAAAAAAATTTTTTTTTTCTTTTCTCAGTAATAAATTAGCCTTAGATTACTCTAACTTTTTTACTTGTGATTTTTAACTGTTTTTTAACATTTTTACTCTTGTAATAAAACACTTAGCTTAAAACACAAACACATTGTACAACTATACAAAAATATTTTTTTCTTTCTTTTTTTTTTCCTTGCTCTATCCCCCAGGCTGGAGTGCAGTGGCATGATCTCAGCTCACTGCAACCTCCACTTCAGAGATTCAAGGGATTCTCTTGCCTCAGCCTCCGCCGAGTAGCTGGGATTACAGCCGACTGCCACCATGTCTAACCAGATGTTAAATATAAATAAATTTTTGTATTTAGAGATGCGGTTCACCATGTTGGCCAGGGTGGTCTCGAACTCCTGACCAAGGGTGATCCGCCTACCTCAGTCCCCCAAAGTGTTGAGATTATAGGCATGAGCCACAGTGCCTAGCCTCTTTTTTGAGACAGGATCTGGCTCTGTTGCCCAGACTGGAGTGCAGCAGCACGATCTCAGCTCACAGCAACCTCTGCCTCCTGGGTTTAAGCGATTCTCCTACCTTACCCTCCCAAGTAGCTGGGACTACGGGTGCACACAACTACAGCCAGCTAATTTTTTGTTTGTTTTTTTCTTTTCAACAGAGACAGAGTTTTACCATGTTGGCCAGGCTGATCTCGAACTCCCCGACCTCAGGTGATCTGCCTGCCTTGGCCTCCCAAAGTGCCGGAAATACAGGTGTGAGCCACCGTACCCAGCGTACCCAACTTATTTTTGAATTTTTTTGTAGAGAAGGGGGCTCACCATGTTGCCCAGGCTGACCTGGAACTCCCAAGCTCAAGCAAGCTGCCTACCTCAGCCTCCCAAATTGCTGGGATTACAGGCATAAAAAATATGTTCTTTCTTTATATCTCTATTCTGTAAGGTTTTTTCTATTTAAAAATTTTTAAGCTTTTTTTTGTGAAAAACTAAGACACAAACATACACATTAACCTGGGCCTCACAGGGTCAGACTCATCAATATCACTAACATCTACTTCCACATTTTGTCCCACTGGAAGGTTTTCAGGGACAGTAACATTCATGGAACTATCATCTCTATGAAAACAATGCCTCCTTTTGTAACATCTTCTTCTTTAAAACCTGTCTGAGGCTGTTTTGCAGTAAACTTTTTTATTTATAAGTAGAAGGAGTATAATAATCTAAAATAATGATTAAGAAGTCTTAATGTAGTAAACACACAAACCAGTAACATACTCATTTATCATCATTATCAAATATTATGTACTATAAAAAATTTCATGTGCTATACTTTTGCATGACTGGCTATATAACCACTAGGTTCCACTTCTACCATCTAACCGCCAATTTCCAAAGAAAAAGTATATTAATAATAGCACTGTGAGGATTAATTTTATGTGTCAACTTAACTGGATGCTCAGATGCCTGGTAAAATACTATTTCTGGGTGTGTCTAAGAGGCATTTCTGGAAGAGTATTTCAATCAATAGACTAATTAAGGAGGATTCCCCCCACATCATGTGGATGGGCATCATCCAATCTGTTGAGGTCTTGAATAGAACAAAAAAGTAGAGGAAGAGTACATTTGCTATTACTCCTTGAGCTGAATCATCAATCTTCTGCCTTTAAACATCAGAGCTAAGGACTTCAAGGCCTAGACCAGTGCCCACCCAGTTCTCAGGACTCCAGCCTTGGATTGGGAGTTACAACACTGGTTTCCTGGGTTCTGAGGCCTTTGGACTCACACCAAATTACATCACCAGCTTTCCTAGTCCTCTGGCAGCTTGCAGATGGCATATCATGGGACCTCTCAGCCTCCAAAATCATGTGAACTAATTCCCATAATAAATCTCCTCTTACATAAGAGGACTTCAAAAAATTTGTGGAAAAATGAAATTAAAAGATAAAAATAGTCCAGGTGCAGTGGCTCACACCTGTAATGTTAGCACTTTGAGAGGCTGAGGCAGGCAGACTGCTTGAGCCCAAAGAGTTTGAGATCCGCCTGGGCAACATGGCAAAACCCCATCTCTACAAAAAATACAAAAATTAGCCAGGTGTAATGGTGTGCAGCATCTGTAGTCCCAGCTATTATGGCAGGTGGAGTGAGGGGGATGTCTGAGTGAGAGGATTGCTGGGCCCAGGAGGTCGAGGCTACAATGAGTCATGACCATGCCACTGCACTGCAATCTGAGACAGGACAGAGCAAGGTTCTGTCTCAAAAAAATAAAATATATAAATTTCTCAACATAAGCTGCATCAAGATCAATACACTTTTATAAGTGATGATCTAAGCCATTTAGTCCATCCCTAAATAATTGAAGGTCCTGGGAATTTAACCATGTCAATGTAATCTTTTTTATATTATTAACTGAAGAAAAATGGGTGCTCTTTAAAGATTTTTTTAAGATTAGGAAACAGCTGGCTGCAGTGGCTCATACCTGTAATCCCAATATTTTGGGAGGCTGAGATGAGAGGATTACTTGAATCCAGGAGTTTGAGCCCAGCCTGAGCAACATAGTGAGACCTCATCTCTATAAAAAGTAAACAAAATTAGCTGGGCATGGTGGTGCACCTGTAGTCCTAGCTACTTGGGAGCCTGAGGTAGGAGGCTTGCTTGAGCCCTAGAGATCAAGGCTGCAGTGAGCCAAGAATGTGCCAGCCACTGCACTCCAGCCTGTGTGACAGAGCGAGATGCTTTCTAAAAAAAAAAGAAAAGAAAAAAAAGATTTTGAAACAAAAAGAAGTCAGAAGGAGCCAAATCAGGACTACAGGTTAAATGCCTAATGATTTTCCACTGAAACTTTTGAAAAATTGCCCTTGTTTGATGACAGGAGTGAGCAGGAGTATTGTCATGGTGGAGAAGGACTTTCTAGCAAAGCTCTCCCTAGTGTTTTTCTGCTAAAGCTTTGACTAACTTTCTCAAAACAGTCTCATAATAAGCAGATGTTATTATTCTTTGACCCTGCAGAAAATAAACAAGCAAAATGTCTGAGATCCCAAAAAACTGGTGCCATGACCTTTGCTCTTGACTGGTCCACTTTTGGTTTGACTGGACCACTTCTACCTCTTGGTAGCCACTGCTTTTATTATGCTTTGTCTTCAGGATATACTGGTAAAGCCATGTTTCATCTGTTACAATTTTTTCAAGAAATACTTCAGGATCTTGATCCCATTTGTTTAAAATTTCCATTGAAGGCCAGGCACGGTGGCTCATGCCTGTAATGCCAACACTTTGGGAGGCCAAGGTGGGCAAATCACGAAGTCAGGAGTTTGAGACCAGCCTGACCAACATGGTGAAACCCTGTCTCTACTAAAAATATAAAAAATTAGCCAGGCATGGTTGCTGTGCCTGTAATCCCAGCTACTCAGGAGGCTGAGGCAGAAGAATCACTTGAACCCAGGAGGCAGAGGTTGCAGTGAGTCAAGATCACGCCATTGCACTCCAGCCTGGGCAACAGAGCAAGATTCCATCTCAAAAAAAATTATTTTTCCATTGAAAGCACTGGTTGTCTATAGCTGATCTAGGTGCCATAATTTTGGCCTCCATTGAGCTGAAAGTTTGCCCAAGTTTAATTTCAGCCAGAATCTTGTAAGCTGAATCACTTGAGATGTCTGTGATGTTGACTATTGCTTTTGCTGTTAATCATTGGTCCTCTTTAAATAAGGCACAAACAAGGTTAATTTTTTCCTTGCAAATTGATGTGGATAGTCTGCCGTTGCAAGGTTCATCTTTAACATTCTCCTGTCTTTTTTTTTTTTTTTTTTTTTTGAGATGGAGTCTCACTCTGTCGCCAGGCTGGAGTGCAGTGGCACGATCTCAGCTCACTGCAACCTCTGCCTCCCAGGTTGAAGCAATTCTCCTGCCTCAACCTCCCAAGTTGCTGGGACTACAGGCATGGACCACCATGCCCAGCTAATTTTTATATTTTTAGTAGAGACGAGGTTTCACCATGTTGGTCAGGCTGGTCCTCATGATCTGCCCACCTCAGCCTCCCTAAACACTGGGATTACAGGCATGAGTCACCGCACCTGTCCTGTCCTATCCTTTCTTAAAATGAGTTATCCACTTGTAAACTGCTGATTTCTTTGAGGCATTGTCCCCATAAACTTTTTGTAAATCATCAATGATTTCACCATTCTTTCACCCAAGTTTCACCATAAATTTTATGTTTGTTCTTGCTTCAATTTTAGCAGAATTCATGTTGCTTTAACAGGAAGATTTTTTCAAACTGATGTCTTATCCTTCCTTAGTGTCTCAAACTAGATCCTGTGGAAGTTTATTTTGGCACAAAAAATTTTTGAAAAACATGCATAGTTTTTCCATAATACACATTTCCCATGACCTTTCAGAGGTCCCCTTGTGTATCTATTTATCTACCCACTCACCCACCTACCTATACCTATCTATCTACTTACTCCTATTGGTTCTGTTTATCTGGAGAATCCTGACTAACACAAGTTCTAAAGATCCTGGAGGTCCAGTAAAGATAAAATTTAGCAGAGAGCATACTTGCTGTTAGATCTGGCAAAGTAACACTCTTGAACATCCTAGACAGATGCTATCTTACCAGCTGGCAGATGGCTATATGATTTTCAGCCCCAAAGGTTAATTTAGATATAGGATTTGCCTGCCACTAGATCTGGCAAGGCAACACTCTTAAACATCCTTACTAGATACCACCTTACCAGCTGGCAGATGGCTACATGATTTTAAGTCTCAAAGGATTATGGAATAGAGCCAGGTCAAACCTCAAAACAGCAAAGTAGATTGAACAGCTAAGCATCACCTTATCATTTTAGTAAACAACAACAACAACAAAACACACAGATTTCAGCTGCCTTTGGTATATTTTTTAAATAAGGTGAAAACTTCCAAAACAAATGCCAACACTATGTGATAAAATGACTTTAAATACTTTAAGATCAGAATCTGAGAAACAGACAGATACACATATTTGTTGTGTATTAGGTAACATCTAATCTGGGATCATTTTCAAAAATCACATAACAAAGAGTCAACACAACTATAATTTAAAAAAGAATGAGTGAGGCTGTGACTTATACTTAATTCGTTATTATTTATGCTAATTTAGGGTTTTTTAACCTCAGTACTACTTGCATTTTGTGCCAGATTTTGTTGTGGGGGCTGTCCCACATATGGTAGACATGTTGTAGCATGACTAGATTCCAACCAGTAAATGTTAATAGCATCTCCTAGATGTTACAACCAAAAATGTCTCCATATATTCCCAAATGTCCTTGATTGCAAAATCACCTCTATTTAAATACCACTGTGCTAATGGAATTAAACAGCACAATACAGAAAAATCTCAAATAACCAGGATGAAATACATCATTACCTGGTATTAGATACTAATTATTTTTCTGCTTATATGTGAACACAGGCAACCTCTGTGATATGAAAATTAATGACATTTCAAACTACAAAATAAAAATAAATCTTAAAGGAATTTTCTGATGGCGTAAGCCCTTAAGAAGCCTTAATGAAAAGGGAAAGAGAACTAACATCTATCATTTAAAAACTACTGTATTGTTTTGCTTCATGAGAGTTATTCCACGTAATTTATTGTTTGTTTGTTTGTTTCAGGCATTGTTTCACTCTTGTTGTCCAGGCTGGAGTACAATGGCACGATCTCAGTTTACCACAATCACTGCCTCCCGGGTTCAAGAGATTCTCCTGCCTCAACCTCAGAGTAGCTGGGATTACAGGCATGTGCCACCATGCCCAAATAATTTTGTATTTTTAGTAGACATGGGGTTTCACAGTGTTAGTCAGGCTGGTCTCAAACTCCCGACCTCAGGTGATCCACCTGCATACTGCTATAACTGAACTGTGTTCCCCCAAAATTCATATAATAAAGCCTTATCCCCACTCTATGTCACTATATTTGGAGATAGGGCTTTTAGGTACCAAGTGAGGTTAAATGAGGTATTAAGGATGGGGTCCTAATCCACTTACATTTATGACCTTAAAAGAAGAGAGAGATATTTCCCTCTCCCTACTTTCACCATGGAAGGCAACCCAGAGCTCTCACCAGAACTTGACTGCTGGCACCCTATCTTGGACTTGAGCGTCCACAATGGGAGAAACTAAGTTTCTGTTGTTAAAGCCATATATTTTACAGTAGTTTCTTATTGCAACTTGATATGGATTGGCTCTGTGTCATCCCTCAAATCTCATCTAGAATCGTGATCCCCATAATCACCATGTGTCAAGGAAGGGAAGTGATTGGATCATGGGAGCAGTTTCCCCCCATGCTATTCTCATGATAGTGAGTGAGTTCACGTGAGATCTGATGGTTTTATGTGTTTCAAAGTTCCCACTTCATGCTTCTCTCCCTGCTGCCTTGTGAAGAAGGTGCCTGCTTCCCTTTCTGCCATGACTGTAAGTTTCTTGAGGCCTCCCAGCCATGTGGAACTAAGTCAATTAAACCTCTTTCCTTCATAAATTACTCAGTCTCAGGGAAGTTCTTTACAGCAGTATGAAAATGGACTAGTACATAGCCCACGCAGACTAATATACTGCCCAATCTCTCTAGGGAATATCAAGAAATATTTTAAAATATCAGCATCACAGAAATATAGCTTGAGCTAAATTGTCATAGAGAAGTAAAGATTCAAAAGGCAGACCTGGAGAGAAGGAAATTCCAAGCAAGAGGAGTATCATAAGCAAAAGCTTAGAGAGAACGTGTTAAGTTCCAGTAACCATAAATAGTTCAGTGTTACTGGAATGCAGAGAGGGGAAGGGGGAGTATTAGGAAATGATGCTGAAAATGTAAGCAGAAACAAGATGATGGATGTGCCATGATAAGGAGTTTGAACTTCATTTTGTAGGCCACAGCGAACTACTGAAGAATTTTAAGCAGGGGAATAAAATGAATAGATTTGTATTTTAGAAAAGTACTCTGGCAGAGTGTGAAAAGGAGATTGCGGGAAGGAGAAAAGAGGGGCATTTACCAGCTAGAAAGCTACTGCATTAACATAGGGAGAGAACTGATAAATGCAGGAACAGAGGAAAATACGAAAGGAATACATTATAGAGATATTTATGAGGCCAAATGGAACTAGTAGAAGCTTTGAAGTCACACAAAATACTTTACTTTCTTAATAAATTGGTTTTACTTTACTCTGTGGACCCGCCCCAAAGTCTTTCTTATATGAGGTGTAAGAACCCTCTTTTGGGATCTGGATCAAGGTCCCTTTCCAGTAACACTACGGGCACATACAAAGGTTATAGTTAGATGTATGTAGAAAGATGAAGAATTTGTGATGAAGCTGGAAATGCCAAAATATCAAGAGGTATAAAGGCATTTGAGAATAGTAAGAACAGAACCACAGGAATAGGAATGATAAATCTTTCTGTTCTGATGGACAATAAGCAATTATCTGTGTGTATACATGTATAAGCAAGAGGCTGGGGACAGTGGCTCACACTTGGAATCCCATCACTTTGGAAGGCTGAGCAGAGTTCAACACTTGTTGAGCCTAGGAGTTGAGGACCAGCCTGCCAACACAGCAAGGCCCCATCTCTACCAAAAAAAAAAAACTTTTAAAAAACTTAGCCAGAGTGTGGTGGCACACACCTGTAGTCCTAGCTACTTAGGAGACTAAAGTGGAAAAACTGATTAAGCCTAGGAGTTGGAGGATGCAATGAGCTACAACTGTACCACTGCACTCCAGCCTGGCAGATGGAGTAAGCCCCTGTCTCTTAAAAGCAACAAAACAGAGAGAGAGAAATGAGAGAAGGAGAGAGGAAGAGAAATGAGAGAGGGAGAGAGGGAGAGGGGGAGAGGGGAAGAGGGGGAGAGGGAGAGAGAGGGAGGGGGGAGAGGGGGAGGGGGGAGAGGGGGGGAGAGGGGGAGAGGGGGAGAGGGAGAGAGGGGGAGGGAGAGAGGGGGAGGGAGAGAGGGGGAGGGAGAGAGGGGGAGGGAGAGAGGGGGAGGGAGAGAGGGGGAGGGAGAGAGGGAGAGAGGGAGAGAGGGAGAGAGGGAAAGAGGGAGAGAGGGAGAGGGAGAGGGACTCCGGGGACAGGGGAGAGAGACTGGCAATGTAGAGAGAGAGAGAGAGAGAGAAATAGAGACAGAGATTCTGGCAGCATGTTCATGCATGTGTGTGCACGTGCTAATGAAAGGTAAAAGGTAAAGTTAGCACAGTAGAATGTTGTTGTATTCTGTCCTATAAACACTGATCTGCAGACAGGAGGGAGCTACAGCTCTTTGTTGAGGATATAAAAAAAAATGAAATTACAATTGCACCTAGGGGAAATTACACTGAACTGTAATAGGAATAGATCGGGGGTAGATGAAATAATAACAGGTATGTATGTATGTATGTATTGGAGACAGGATCTCACTCTGTCATCCAGGCTGGAGCACACTGGCATGATCTCAGATCACTGCAACCACCACCTCCCAGGCTCAAGCGATCCTCCTACCCCTCAGCCTCCCAAGTAGCTGGGACTATAGGTGCACACCACTATACTCAGATAATTTTTATATTTTTTGTAAAGATGGGGTTTGGCCATGTTGCCCAAGCTGGTCTCAAACTCCTGAGCTTAAGCGATTCATCCACCTCGGCCTCCCAAAGTGCTGGGATTACAGGTATGAGCCCCCATGTCCAGCCATAAAAAGTATTTCTTATAATGGTAGAGTAGAGGAATAATTCTTAACTAGAGAAATACTGTGAGAATGGAAAAAATGTAAATGAAGTGAAGAAATCAAACTATCACAGAAAAATGATAATATAGCAATAAAAAAGTCTTAAGGTTCAGAGGAAAATAAAGCCTTATTATGGGCTTGCTTCTTGTTTTTTGTTTTTAATTTTTGGTCCACAAAAGCACTGTTTGCTTACTGTAAAAATTTTGTTGCAGAAATACATAACACACCCAATTAATCGCTAAATCCAATATACCTTCCATTTTTTAATTTTTATTTTTATTTTTATTTTTGAGACAGGCTCTGGCTACAACACTCAGGCTGAAGTGCAGTGGTGCAATCTCAGCTCACTGCAGCCTCAATCTCCTGGGCCTAATCGATTCTCCCACCGTAGCTTCCTGAGTAGCTGGGAAGTACCAGCCACATGCCGCCATGCCTGGCTAATTTTTGTATTTTTTGTAGAGATGGGGTTTCACTATGTTGCCAGGCTGGTCTTAAACTCTGGGGCTCAAGTGATCCTCCTGCCTCGGCCTCCCAAAGTGCTGGCATTATAGGTGTGAGACACCTTGACAAGCCCATCTTCAATATTTTCTCCATTCCATCTAAATACACCACTTTCTATCCAATGCACCATCCTAGTCTTGACTATCATCATCTCTTACCTAAGTAACTTTAATGACCTCCTTACTGGTTTCTCCACATCCTTTCATAATCCAATTTCTATATGGTAACCAGAGCAATTTATTTTGTTTTATTTTACTTTTAAAGAGACAGGGTCTTAACTTGTTACCAGGCTAGTGTACAGTGACACTATCATAGCTCACTGAAGCCTCAAACTCCCATGCTCAGTCAATCCTTCTGCCTCACCTTCCTTAAGCTAGGACTGCAAATGCATGCCACCATGCCCAGCTAATTTTTAAATTTTTGTAGAGACAGGATCTCACTATGTTGCCCACATGGGTCTTGAACTCATGACCTCAAGTGATCCTCCTACCTCAGACTCCCAAAGTGCTGGAATTACAGTCATGAGCTACCACACCCAGCTACAATTTACTTTTAATTTTTAATTTGAGACAGAGTCTCACTCTGTTACCCAGGCTGGAATGTAGTGGTGCGATCTCGGCTCACTGCAACCTCTGCCTCCCAGGTTCAAGCCATCTTCCTGCCTCAGCCTCCAGAGTAGCTAGGATTAGAGCTGCCCGCCACCACACCTGGCTAATTTTCTTATTTTTTCAGTAGAGACTGGGTTTCACCATTTTGGTCCTAACCTCAGGTGATCCACCTGCCTCAGCCTCCCAAAGTGCTGGGATTACAGGCATGAGCTACCACACCTGGCCCACAATTTACTTTTTAAATAAGTAATACATGCTCACATTAAGCAAATTTGATGTTACACCAAAACATATATTTCAGCTGGGTGTGGTGGCTCACGCCTGCAATCCCAACACTTTGGGAGGCCAAGGCAGGTGGAGCACAAAGTCAGGAATTCAAAACCAGTCTGGCCAAGATGGTGAAACCCCATCTCTACTAAAAAAAAAATCTGTAATCCCAGCACTTTGGGAGGCCAAGGCCGGCAGATCACGAAGTCGAGATCGAGACCATCCTGGCCAACATGGTGAAACCCTGTCTCTACTAAAAATACAAAAAAAAAAATTGCCTGGGAGTGGTGGCGCACGCCTGTAGTCCCAGCTACTCGGAAGGCTAAGGCAGGAGAATTGCTTGAACCGGGGAGGTGGAAATTGCAGTGAGCTGAGATCGCGCCACTGCACTCCAGCCTGGCGCCTGGCACCAGAGCCAGACTCTGTCTCAAAAAAAAAAAAAATTATATATATATATATATAAATTAGCCAGGCATGGTGGTGGGTGCTTGTAATCCCAGCTACTTGGGAGGCTGAGGCAGAGAACTGCTTGAACCCGGGAGGCAAAGGTTGCAGTAAACTAAGATCGCACCATTACACTCCAGCCTGGGTGACAGAGTGAGACTCCATCTCAAAATTTAAAAAAATTGTTTGCTCAATTAATTTCTTAAGTTTGTCTTAAAGTTGTGTTAAATTTGCCTTAAAAGTTCTTTTAACATGTCTATCTCTTGCTCTCAGTCCAAAACTAGGTCCTGTAATAGCATTTTGAGAGTCCAACCTTGTAAAGATATAGGGGATATTTCAGATACCATTATACAGCAAGTGAGTATACTGGCTAAATTCCTGGTAATAAGGGTGTCTCTTCATTCTCATATTTCTTAGGTCCATTTTTTTTAAGACAGAGTCTATAATAATAATAATAATAATAAAGAGAGAGAAAGATGGAGTCTAGCTTGCTCGCCCAGGCTAAAGTGCAGTGGTGCCATCTGGGCTCATTGCAACCTCCGCCTCCCAGGCTCAAGCAATTGTCCTGCCTCAGCCTCCCGAGTAGCTGGGATTACAGGCACCTGCCACCACGCCCAGCTAATTTTTGTGTTTTCAGTAGAAATGGGGTTTCACTGTGTTGGCCAGGCTGGTCTCGAACTCCTGACCTCGTGATCTGCCCACCTCAGCCTCCCAAAGTGCTGGGATTACAGCGTAAGCCACCATGCCCTGCCTGGTTTTTTGTTTATTTGTTTTGAGATGAAATCCTGCTCTGTTGCCCAGGGTGGGGTGCCATGTCATGATCCTGGCTCACCGCAATCTCCACCTCCAGGTTCAAGCACTTCTCTTGCCAAGCAGCAGGGATTACAGGCACACGCCACTACACCTGGCTAATTTTTCTATTTCCATTATAGAGGGGGTTTCACCACGTTGGTGCTAATCTTGAACTCCTGACTTCAAGTGATGCACCCGCCTTGGCCTCTCAAAGTGCTGAGATTACAGGCCTGAGCCACTGTGCCCGGGTCTTTTTTTTTTTTTTTTTTTTTTTTGAGACAGAGTCTCACTCTGTCACTCAGGCTGGAGTGCAGTGGCACGATCTTGGCTAACTGCGACCTCTGCCTCTGGGGTTGAAGTAATTCTCATGCCTCAACCTCCTGAGTAGCTGGGAAAACAGGCATGAGCTACCACACCAAGCTAATTTTTGTATCTTTAGTAGAGATGGGGCTTCGCCACGTTGGCCAGGCTGGTCTTGAACTCCTGGCCTTAAGCAATCCACCCACCTTGACCTCTGAAAAGTGTTGGGATTACAGCCATGAGCCACCGCACCCAGCCTTTTATCTTTTTTCTTTTTTAGAGAGAGGCTATCTTACTCTGTCACCCAGGCCAGAGTACAGTGGCACCATCATAGCTCACTGCAGCCTCAAACTCCCAGGCTGAAGCAATACCTCTTGTCTCAGCCTCCTGAGTAGCTGGGACTGCAGGCACGCCAACATGCCCAGGAAATTTTTTAATTTTTGTAGACAGATAAGGATCATGCCACTGTGCCCAGGCTCATCTTGAACTCCTGGGCTCAAACAATCCTCCTGCCCCAGCCTCCTAAAGTGCTGGGATTACAGGTGTGAGCCACAGTGCCCGGCCACTGAAAAAAACTTTTAACACCAAGAAATGAGACACTGTTTTCTTTTTGGCATCCTTTCAAGAAGACAGAGCCCCCCTGGTTTAAGTAGGAGCCAATTTCTGATCTCCTTCTCACATGGTCACTTTTAGACCCTGCTGGCCTGGCAGGAACTCATGGAAATGCTGCCAACTTCTGGCCCCAGAATTTAGTTAGGTAGAACACTTTGCCTTTCTATTCCAAGAAGATGTTAAGCTTGATTTTTGAGCCTAGCCATGTTATTTTTTAATATTTCACCTGTCTGCTGAGCACAATGGCTCACACCTGTAATCCCAGCACTTTGGGTGACCAAGGAGGGTGGATCACTTGAGGTCTGGAGTTCAAGACCAGCCTGGTCAATATGGCAAAACCCTCCACTAACAGTCCTTGGGTCATGATCTGGTCCTTATATCTTTGTTGCTACTTTTTACTAATATCTGGCTCCCTATATTTATTTCATTTTAAAACAATATACAGGCTAGATGTGGTGGCTCACGCCTATAATCCCAGCACTTTGGGAGGCTGAGGCAGGCAGATCACCTGAGGTCAAGAGTTCAAGACCAGCCTGGCCAAAATGGTGAAACCCAGTCTCTACTAAATATACAAAAATTAGCTGGGTGTGGTAATGCCTGCCTGTAATCCCAGCTACTCAGGAGGCTGAGGCAGGAGAATTGCTGGAATCCAGGAGGCGGAGGTTGCTGTGAGCTGAAATTGTGCCACTGTACTCCAGCCTAGGTGACAGAGGTAGACTCCACCTCAAAAAAAAAAATATATATATATATATATACACACACACACACACACACACACACAAGTGTCATTGAAGATCAGACACTGGAAATGGCTAACTTAAAGAACTTTATGATGAGTAATTTTAATCAGCAACAAGATAAATAGGCTATCATTCACATGTTTCTTTGAAAGGGTTTCCTGCTCACTAAAGCAAGCTTAAGAAAAACACAAACTTTAAAATGACATTACATGTTATTTACTGTACAGTCACCTACCAATTTCTTGACTACTCCTCCTCGACCCACCCCACATCTAAAAAAGAAAATCAAAAGTTCCCCCAATTCTGTTTTCCCAACATCTATGAATCTTTTAGTGGAGCTGTCTTTATTTTTTTTGAATGGGCAAAGACCGTCTATAAAATCTAGTTCCACTTACCTCCTTACTTCCAAATTTTTAAAATTCCTCTCTGGCAAGCACCATTCAGTCCTGTATAATGCAAATTTGTTAAAAAAAAAAAAGAAGTGGGGGTAGCTTTGCTATCAAATACCATAGAAAGTGCTAAGAGTACTAGTTACAAACTTAATTTTCTTGGGGAAAAAGACTTCTGCAATGATAACCGTACCTCTGCAAATAGACCCTGGCCTGGTTTTAAACTTTCTTCCCCCAACTTTGGAGACACGGTCTTATTGTCCAAGCTGACCTCAATACAATTTCTCTCTTTTTTTTTTCCTTTTGAGATGAAGTCTCACTCTGTAGCCCAGGCTAGAGTGCAATGGCACCATCTTGGCTCACTGCAACTTCTGCCTCCTGGGTTCAAGCCATTCTCCTGTCTCAGCCTCCCAAGTAGCTGGGATTACTAAGTAGCTGGTGCACACCACCACGCCCAGCTAATTTTTTTCTATTTTTGTAGAGATGGTGTTTCCCCATGTCGGCCAGGCTGGCCTCAAACTCCTGACCTCAAGTGATCCACTCTCCTCAGCCTCCCAAAGTGCTGGGATTACAGGCATGAACCACAGCCCAGCCTCAATTTCTCTTTTTTAAATGAAGCCTGGAAACTTTTTGTTTCTTTTAAGTTGGATCTCATCGATTAAAGAAATCAATCACTAAATATTGCCTTTAAAAACTCCTCATCCTGGCTGGACGTGGTGGCTCACGCCTGTAATCCCAGCACTTTGGGAGGCTCAGGTGGACAGATCACCTGAGGTCAGGAGTTCAAGACCAGCCTGGCCAACATAGCAAAACCTGTCTCTACTAAAAATACAAAAACTAGCCAGGCATGGTGGTGTACGCCTGTAATCCCAGCTACTCAGGAGACTGAAGCAGGAGAATTGCTTGAACCCAGGAGATGGAGGTTGCAGTGAGCCAAGATCGCGCCGCTGCGCTCCAGCATGTACAACAGAGCAAGAGACTCTGTCTCCAAAAAAAAAAAAAACTCGTCTTTCTACAGATGTTTGCATACTCCAATGTATAGGGTTATAAATTCATATTTAGGAATGTTAGCAGGCCTCATCCTTCAGCTTAAACCCAAAAGCCTTAACTGGAAGCAATGTTAAAAAGGAGTCTACGAGGCAGGTAGATCACGAGGTCAAGAGATCGAGACCATCCTGGTCAACATGGTGAAACCCCATCTCTACTAAAAATACAAAAAAGTTAGCTGGGCATGGTGGCGTGTGCCTGTAATCCCAGCTACTCAGGAGACTGAGGCAGGAGAATTGCGTGAACCCAGGAGGCAGAGGTTGTGGTGAGCTGAGATTGCGCCATTGCAGTCCAGCCTGGGTAACAAGAGCAAAACTCCGTCTCAAAAAAAAAAAAGGGGGGAGTCTAAATGTTTCAAGACAAACAATAAAATTCACAGTTTCCCTGTATAAATTATTTTAATTAATTGTACTATCTTATTTAGTAAAGATATTCCCTTCCAGTTTAATTCTGTAATTGCTCATTATTTCGTAGAATAAATGTGTTTTGAATAGATGTCTGTAAAGCTACCTCTTGATAGTCAAGAGTCTTTTGCATTTTTTTCTCAGTCTACTTTTTTATTTTTCTACTCTATTTAATTTTTTGTTAGAGACATCTTAATTTCTGTAATTATTATAAGCAGTAAACATTAGGCAATTAATTATTCAATTATAACTCTAGAAGAAATGGAAGGGATAAAAGCATTACTATGAAAACCTTCTGATTCCTTCAGAGCAAATAACTATTTATTCTTTTGTGGGTTTATTTTAATTTTTTAATAAAATTTTTAAAATATGTAAAATAGAGATGAAGTCTCACTATGCTGGCCACACTATCTGAAACTCCTGGCCTAAAGTAATCCTCCTGCCTCAGCCACCCAAAGTGTAGGTATTACAGGCATGAACCACTGTGTCTGCCCACCTTGTGTTTATAGTTTATAATAACCTTTTTTCTAATTTCTCATATTGCTTTTAGGGAAAAACATTGTAAGAGTAGTGAGAAGCAAAAGAATCAACAACATATTGTTTTCTTCTAGAGACAGATGATACTCTAAATATTTAAGATCTTACTTAAAAAAACTGAAATACTTCACTGTTTCACATTTCCCAGTTAAGACTTAATTTTTAAAAAAAAATACGAGGTGCGGGGAGTGGTGGCTCACGTCTATAATCCCAGCACTTTGGGAAGCCAAGACTGAGACTGGTGGATTACAAGGTTTTGAACTGCTGAGTTCTAAATCAGCCTGGCCAAGATGCTGAAACCCCATCTCTACAAAAATATATAATTTAGCCAGGTGTGGTGACACACACTTGTAATCCCAGCTACACAGGACGCTAAGGCAGGAGAATCGCTTGAACCCAGGTGGCAGAATTCACAGGGAGCTGAGATCCCACCAACTGTACTCCAGCCTGGGTGACAGAGCAAGACTCTGTCTCAAAAAACATAAATAAATAAAAATGTATAAAAATTTTAAAACAAACATAAATCCCAAAATTTTTTTTTTTTCTTTTTTTGGAGACAGAGTCTTGCTCTGTTGCCCAGGCTAGAGTGCAGTGGTGGGATCTCAGCTCACTGCAATCTCTACCTCTCGGGTTCAAGCGATTCTCCTGCCTCAGCCTCTTGAGCAGCTGGGGGACCATAGGCGCACACCACCACGTCCAGCTAATTTTTAAATTTTTAATAGAGACAGGGTTTCACCATATTGGCCAGGCTGGTTTTGAACTCCTGACCTCATGATCCTCATGATCCACCCGCCTTGGCCTCCCAAAGTGCTGGGATTACAGGTATGAGCCACCGCACCCAGCCCCAAAAGAAATTTTTTAAAACTACCTAGAAAATGTTATCCTAATTAGTACATGGCATTTTAAATAAGTGAATCACTGAATAAAAAAGTAAATTGCTAAAACAAAAAAGTACAGAACGTTAAATTTGACTTTAAAATGAAGGCAAAAGATGTGAGGGAAATCTTACCAATCTTGTCATCTGAGGACTACACTCTGCCCTTTTTCTTCTGCTCAAATTTGTACCTGTGGGACCTGGGGAGTCACGCCTTACAAACCATAAAGTCTCATCAGAGGGGTTTTATTTAACCCCATATAATGTGGCTTACTTTCCTACCTGACTCTGGCATAACATAACATGACAGATAAAGAAAGAAAAAAAAATATTTTAACCCCAAATATGTTTATTTGCCATAACTTGAAATCGCCTACAAAGCTGTCTCTTGTGGGGAAAAAATCTACATTCTCCAGAGAATCCACTTCCCTTCCAGGTCTTTTCCCTGATCCAGAAGAGAATCAACTAAGAGTCTGGCACCTTTTTAAGACTGATAAGATACTACAATCATTCTTTCTGAAGCCTGCTATCTGGAGGCCTCATTTGCATAAGAACCTTGGTCTTATGCAAAACCATGGACCCCTTATCTTAACCCAGACATTCCCTTCTACTGATTCCAGGTCTTTAGACAATAACTCTTTGAACCAACTGTCAATTACAAAATCTTTAAATCTACTTATGACCTGGAAGTCCCGCCTTTCTGAACTGAAACAATGTATATCTTACACATGTTGATTGATGTCTATAACTTCTGTCCCCCTAAAATATGTAAAATCAAGCTATGACCCAAGCACCTTGGACACATGTTCTCAGGATCTCCTGAGGGCTGTGTCAGGGGCTCTTGGTCCCTCATACTTGGTTTAGAATAATCTCCAAATATTTTACAGAGTTTGAGTCTTTTAGTCAACACATCTAATTAAATGTCAAGATGCATTTACAGGTGACTTTGTCGTATTTCTTAGGCAAAGCAGACAATGTCATCTAAAAAGAGATTTTTAATCTGTACACTCTGGAACCAGACCCTAGTTCTGGCTATTATATTGAGCAAATCACTTAATTTTATCTATTCTCATTCCTCATGTGGAAGGGCCTGGACACTTTAGAAGGATTAGATAGGAAATACAAGCATACTTCGGAGATATTGCAGGCTTAGTTCCAGACCACTGCAATAAAGCAAATATCACAGTAAGGCAAATCACATGAATTATTTGGTTTCTCAGTGCATATAAAAGTTATGTTTATATTATAGTCTATTAACTCTGCAATAGCATTAGGTTTAAAAAAAAATGATGTACATTCCTTAATTTAAAAATATTGATAAAAATGCCAGTGAATATCCAAGCCATCAGCAAGTTGTAATTTTTTTGCTGGTTGAAGGTTTTAATTTCTTGTTTGTTTCTTGAGACAGAGTCTCACTCTGTCACCCAGGCTGGAGTGCAGTGGCACTCTCTGCTTACTGCAACCTCTGCCTCCTGGGTTCAAGCAATTCTCATGCCTAAGCCATCTGAGTAAATGAGATTACAGGCATGAGCCACCACGCCCAGCCTTGGTGTAGGGTTTTGCCTGGATGTTGATAGCTGCTGATCAGGATAGTGGTTGCTGAAGAGTGGGGTGACTGTGGCAATTTTTTAAAATAAGACAACCATGAAGTTTGTTTTGGGTTTTAGGGTTTTTTAGGGAAAGGGTCTCTCTCTGTTGCCCAAGCTATAGTGCAGTGGCATAATCATAGCGCATGCAGCCTCTAATTCTAGCGCTATAGTGATCTTCCTGCCTTGGCTTCCCAAAGTGTTGACATTACAGATGTTAGCTACCGTGCCCTGCTACAAGCATGAACTTTGCTGCATCAATGGACTCTTCCTTTCAGAAAAGATTTTTCTGTAATATGCAATGCTGTTTCATAGCATTTTACCCAAAATAGAACTTCTCTCAAAATTGGAATAAAACCTCTTAAAACTTGCCGCTGCTTTATTAAATGTTATGTAATATTTTGTAAACCCTGTGTTGTAATTTAAACAATGTTTACAGCATCTGCACCAGTAGATTTCATCTCAAGAAAGCACTTTCTTTGCTCGTCCATAAGAAGCAACTTTTAAACGGCATGGTGGCTTGTGCCTGTAATCCCAGCACGTTGGGGGGCTAAGGCAGGAGGATCACCTGAGGTCAAAAGTTCAAGACCAGCCTGACCAACATGGTGAAACACCATCTCTACTAAAAATACAAAAATTAACCAGGCATGGTGGCACATATAATCCCAGCTACTCAGGAGGCTGAGGCAGGAGAACCGCTTGAAGCTGGGAGGCAGAGGTTGCAGTGGGCAGAAATCATGCCATTGTACTCCAGCATGGGCAACAAGAGCAAAATTTTATCATGAGACTGCACCAATTCAGTCACATCTTCAAGATCAACTTCTAATTCTAGTTCTCTTGAACTACTACATCTGTGTTAACTTCCTCCACTGAAGTCTTGAACCTATCAAAGTCATCTGATCCTTAAAGGCTGGAAGCAACTTCTTCCAAACTCCTGTTACTATTGCTATTTTAACCTCCTCCCATGAATCACTGATTTTCTTAAAGGCATCTCAAATGGCGAATTCTTTACAGAAGGTTTTCTATTTACTTTGCCCAGAATCAGAGGAATCACTATCTATGGTAGCTACAGCCTTATGAAATATTATTTCTTAAATAAGATTTGAAAGTTAAAATTACTACTGAATCCATGGGCTGCAGAATGGATGCTGAGTTACCAGGCATGAAACCAACATTCATCTCCTTATACATCTACATCAGAGCTCTTGGGTGATCCGATGCATTGTCAATGATCAGTAATATTTTGAAAGCAATCTTTTTTTCTGGGCAGTAGGTCTCAATGGTGGGTTGAAAATAGTCAGTAAATCATGCTATAAGCAGAGGTGCTGCTATCCAGGCTTTGTTATTTCATTTATAGAGCACAAGCAGAGTATATTTAGTATAATTCTAAAGGGCCCTACGATTTTCAAAATGGTAAACAAGCATTGGCTTCAACTTAAAGTCACCAGCTGTATTAGCCCCTAACAAGAGAGCTGACTTGTCCTTTGAAGCTTTGAAGCCAGGCATTGATTTCTCTCTAGTTATGAAAGTCCTAGATGGCATAGTCTTCTAACATAAAGATGTCTCACCTACATTGAAAATCTGTTTATTAGTGTAGATACCTTCATCAATTATCCTAGTTAAATCTTCTGGGTAATCTATAGCTTCTACATCAGCACTTGCGGCTTCATCTTGCATTTTTATGTTATATAGACAGCTTCTTTTCCTAAACTCATGATCCAGCCTCTACTAACTTTAAACTTTTCTTCTGTAGCTTCCTTACCTCTCTCAGTCTTATAGAAGACTGAGGGGGCTGGGCACGGTGGCTCATGCCTGTAACCCCAACACTTTGGAGGCCAAGGCGAGCGGATCACCTGAGTTCAAGACCATCCTGGCCAACATGGCGAAACCCCATCTCTACTAAAAATACAAAAAAAAAAAAAAAATGCACGCCTGTAGTCCCAGCTACTCAGGAGCCTAAGGCAGGAGAATTGCTTGAACCCAGGAGGTGGAGACAGCAGTGAGCCGAGATCACGCCATTGCACTTCAGCCTGGGCAACAGATGGAGACTCCATCTCCAAAAGAAAAAAAACAAGACTGAGGGTTACAGTCTGGCTCTGGGATTAGGCTTTGACCTAAGGGAATGTTGTGGTTAATTTAATCTATCCAGACGACTTAAACTTTCTCCAAATCAGCAATAAAGCTGTTTCACTTTCTTATCATTCTTGTGTTCAATGGGGTAATACACTTTTAATTTTCTTCAAGATCTTTTCCTTTGCATTGACAATTTGGCTAACTGGAGCAAAAGGCCTATCAGCTTATCTTGGTTTTCAGCATGCCTTCTTCCCTAAGCCTAATCATTTTTAGCTTTTGATTTAAAGTGAGAGACGTGCAACTCTGCCATTCACTTGAACATTTAGAGGCCACTGTAGGGTTATTAACTGGCCTAAATTCAATATTTGTGTCTCAGGAAATGGGGAGGCCTGAAAATAGGAAGAACAATGGTTGATGTAACAGTCAGAACACAAACACTTATTAATTAAGTCTGCCATTTTATATAGGTGTGGTTCCTGCTGCCCCAAAACAATTACAATAAGTAACATCAAAGATCACTGGTCACAATCACTATAACCTATAATAAAAATGTTCACAACATTGCAAAAATTACCAAAATATGACACAGATATGAAAAGAGCACATCCTATTGGAAAAATGGTGCTGAGTGACTGGCTTGACGCAGAGTTGCCCCCAAACGCTCAATCTGTTCAAAACACAGTTATCTGCAAAATGCAATAAAGTGAAACACAATAAACAAGGTATGCCTGTTATGTATATGTATATATTAAACATATATTAATAATATGAGGCTGGACATGGTGGCTCATGCCTGTAATCCCAGCACTTTGGGAGGCTAAGGCAGGCAGATCACTTAAGCTTAGGAGTTCCAAACCAGCCTGGGCAACATGGTGAAACCCTGTCTCTTTGTTTTGTAAAAATACAAAAACTTAGGCAGGCATGACAGTACACACCTTTAATCCCAGCTATTCGGGAGGCTGAGGTGGGAGGATCATTTGAGCATGGAAAGGGGAGGCTGCAGTGAGCCAAGATAACACTACTGTACTCCAGCCTGGGCAATGGAGTGAGACCATGTCTTAAAAAAAAAAAGTAATAAAATAACATGTTTAATATATAATGAACAATATGTAATATATATCAGATAGATTGATATCATACACATACAGTATGTTCTATATAGTCATTGCAAACACTGAATTAGTGAATACTGAACCATTGCTTCTAGGAGAAAAGACAGGGTTAGATTCCTATGAGCCTGTGCTTACCACATTTGCATTAACAGATCAATATATAATGTTTTTTTTTTGGTGTGGGTGGGTGGGTGGGTGGGTGTGTGTGTGTGTTTAAAGGCACTTTAATATATTTTGTTGATGCACTGATACTCAGCTCCTGGCTACCAGCACTATAATCCATGCCTGATAACTCATGACTGACTGAAGATTATCTAACATAGTTTTCTCCGTTAAGAAGAGCTTTCTTGCACTTAGGAACACCAGATAACACTTTAGGATGACATTTGTGAGCCATTTTGAACAGTGAAATCACCAGCAAAAAGCACAAAAATGAGTAAAACATGGCACTAAATAGGCCATGAATAGGACACTTGTTTATTTATAGTATGAGACCTGAAACAGGAAGTCAGAATGTGGCCTCATTTGACCTCTGCTGAGAAAGTGTGCATCACATGACTTACATTTCTCACAGCTCTATAATGTCCTTATCTGACTACAAAAATACTATGCATATTAATTTTGGGTTTACAAATAAATTTCACTGAGTAGAAAAATTTGCAAATATGGAATCCATGGACAATGAAAATCAACAGCATATAAGTGTATAGACACACACACAGCATATAGTACACATTAAACTAATACTTCTCTTCCTGCCTTAATTTCATATTCTTACAACTATCAGTGAAATAGTAATTACTGAAGATCATAGGTATAACATAAGAAAATAACTTTGCACAAAAAATGTCTAAACTAATGTGGTTAACAATTAAATGAACTCTAGTTTCCCTTTATGATTAGACCCAGATCATAAAATTTACAAAACTAAAAATTCCTGCTTATATTTTTATTGAGAACTATAGTTGCCAAACATAAATTATATATTTTAAAGTATAACAGAAACAGGATGCAGTCACATGCATCTCTAATCCCAGCTCCTCAGGAGGCTGAGGTGGGAAGACCACTTGAGCCTGGGATTTCAAGTTCAGCCTGGGAAACATAGGAAGACCCAGTCTTAAAGTATTTCAAAAACAGTCAGATGTTCTCTCTATCTCTTGGACATTGGTATGCCGATATCTGGTGCTGGTATCTTCTTTTATACCTACCATTAAAAACTGTTCAATCCCTCTCCCACCTTCCTTGTTTCCCAGGTACAGTATTCCAATCTGTCAACTGTTTATCACATTATCTATTTCCCAATTTTGGTCCAAGTGTTAATGCACATTAATAAGTTCTTCTGCAACTCCCTGTTGTTTTCTATTTAAATTCAGAACTACTAAAGGGAACCATCGGCAATCCTCTTCTACAGAATGGACAGATTTAAAGTATGAACACAAACTTTTATTTCCATCCTCCAGTCACTGATCTTTTATCTATTTATTGCATATTCTTTGAATCACTGTCCAATGTTAAGCTCAAAGGTCAAAGCTTCATTCTCACAAACTTCTGACACAGACAATTCCCTTAGAAAGTTCCTAACTGTCCACCTAGATTTTGGAGGATTTTTTAAAAAAAGAAATTTCTTAACTGTCCTCTAGTATTTTTGGAGAATACAGAAATGTATAGATTCATTTTTAGCTTTTCTAAGTTGAACCTTTCTATCTTAATCAACACATCCCACAGAAGTTCCCCCCAGTTGCTCTTTCCTCTCTGTCTTAATTTAAAACTTTTCTAAAAGCTTAACTGACTCTTCATCTTATCACCCTGAAATCTCTGAGACACTAGCAAATTAAAGGCTCCCAATTTATCCCACAACCTCAAACCATTCTACTTACAGACCCTAGTCATTAATCTCATCTTTTTCATTTGCAGGACTGAAACATACACGTTCTTTCTTCAAATATTTGCTTTCTGTACTCAAATATAGTACCCCTCCTCTCTAGTTTGAAAATTCCCTCAATCTACAATGATTTGAAGCAGAGGGTTTTGTTTTGGTTTTTGACTAAAAATGTAATGGCACGATCTAAAGCGGATTTGCCTTTTTTTTACCTTATGTCTATAATTTTTGTCAGGTCAGGGAGTTCCTTGCTTTAGATTCAAATACTTTACTACCTAATTTCTATGGGGCAGGAATTATTTTTAAATCATTATTGTATGAGTAAAATTATTAGGCAGGGGAAAGAACACCTTTCATGACAGTTTTAAAGTAAAATTTGTCAAGAATGAATGAATCTAGGCAGGACACGGTGGCTCACGCCTATAATCCTAGCACTTTGGAAGGATCCCTTGAGGCCAGGAGTTTGAGACCAATCTGGACAACATGGCAAAACATCGTCTCTACTAAAAATACAAAAATTAGCCGGGTATGGTGGCACACACCTGTACTCTCAGCTACTCGGGAGGCTGAGCAAGAAGGATCACCCAAGCCTGGGAGATTGAGGCTTCGGTGAGCCATCATCACACTGCTGTACTGCAATCCAATCTGGGTGAGAGAGTAAGACCCTGATTCCAAAAAAAAAAGAATGAATGTGCCAAAAGTGCTCCCAGAAATTTATTGAAAGATTTTTGGTGACTTCATTTTGTTTATTTATTTTTGTGTGTGTGTGTGTGACTTCATTTTATTATCTCAAGAATCTCAAGAATTCCTTCTATCATCTTAAATATCTTTAGGATTATTAGAGACACATACACATGTATCTCTAATACATGTGTTTTGAACTTTTTAGTTGGAAAATATTTTAATACTTACAGAAAAAAATGCAAAAATAGTATAGAGTTTTTGAATAACCTTTACCCAATTGCTCCTAATATTAACAAATCTTACATAATTACTTATAATTGTGAAAACAAGGAAATATACATTGACACAATTAAATATAAGATTGAATTTCATCAATTTTCCCACTAATGTCCTTTATCTGGTCCAGGATTTAATTAAGAATCCCACAAACTGTAATGTTTCTTTAGATCACCCCAATATGCAATAGTCCCTCAGTTCTTTCTTGTTTATGACTTTGAGACTTTTTTAAAGTACTGGGAACTTATCTTGCAGAATGTTCCTTAATTTGGGTTTGTCTCTGTTTTCTCATGTTTAGACAAAAATTACCTTTTCTGGCAAAAAAAATACGACAGAGGTGATCCTATGTCCTTCTCAGTGCCCTGCATCAGGAAGCATATGAGATATGTTAAACAAATGTATAGAAAGCCATTGTTCTGGGCTGTTTCTACACTAGGCCCCAACAGAGCACACAAAACCTGAATGGAGTCACTCCTGCTAGGTACAACATAATCAAACTGAACAATGAAATAGACCAGTTTTCCAAAACACAGGAGATTCACAGCAGCCAATCAGAGGGTCCCAGTTTACTTGTGCTGACAAGATAACGAAGTTCCCTGTTTTAACCCTGTAAGGAAAGTAACTTTGTAACGACCAATCACTTTTTTTCTTTGTTTCTGTCTTCTCAGCTTTTTCCTACCAATAAAGCCTGCCTCCTCTGCTCAGCTCATTGGAGTGTCTTTGTATATCTTTAGATGGGATGCTTCCTGATTCATGAATTGCTAATAAAAGCCAATTAATCTTTAAACTCAATTTGCCAAAATTTTTGTCTTCTGAGAGATGTCAATGTGTCACCAGGTTAGAGTGGTGTCTCCAGATTTCTCCAATGTAACTAAGGTTCCCCTTTGTAATTAATAGGTATTTTGTAGGGAATATACTTTGAGCCCACTTAAATACCATGTTTCTTATTATCATGCTTTCACCTACTAATTTTAGCATCTATTGGTTGATTCTTGCCTGGAACAAGAACCTGCCATGGTCACTGCCTAATGATAATTTTCTATTTCCATCATTCATTCTATAGTTATTGACCCAAATTCTACTATTAAAAAAAAAATGAGCTGCCTCTCAATTTCACTGTGAAGATAAAATTGCTCTAAAAGGAAAGTTTACTATTATTTTTATCATTTTATTATTATTTAAAATCAAAAAAGAGTTGTCTTTTCTCCCTTGTGTGTTTATGTTAGTATGGACTCACTGATATTTATTATATTCTATGGATTTTAATATAATACTATGGTTATTTAGTCTCAGCTTTGACCAATGGAACTATCTCTTCAAGTTGGTTAGATCTTTTCATATGTCCCTATCATTTTTTGAGTTACTTTCTGATACCATTAAATGTTTCAGGCTCATTTTGATTTTCCCTGTTTCAGTCCTGGAATCAATCATTTCTCTAGGGTTCCTATTAGTGGAGAATGTTATTTAGAAACCAAGATCTTGGGCCAGGCATCCCAGCACTTTGGGAGGCCGAGGTTGCCAGATTACTTGAAGTTAGGAGTTTGAGACCAACCTGGTCAACATGGCCAAACCCCATCTCTACAGAGAATACAAAAATCAGCTGGCGTGGTTGCGGGTGCCTGTAATTCCAGCTACTAGAGAGGCTGAGGCAGAAGAATCACTTGAACCAGGAGGTGGAGGTAGCAGTAAACCAAGATCATCCCAACGCATTCCAGCCTGGGTGACAGGATGAGACTCCAACCAAAAAAAAAAAGAAAGAAAGAAAGAAATCAAGATCTGGAGCACTACTATCATCACTGCTACTGTGACGTACCTAATTCTAGGTCCTCTCAGTGGAGAAGTTAGGAACCTAGGTCTCATTATCCATATTATTTTCTTATTTGTTCACTACAAGTATATATTTAAAGTAGAATTGCCAACACATACCTCTATGAGAAAGAAACTTACTAATGAGACCACATATTTGTATATAATTCTTTTGGTCTTTAGCCTTATAATTTTCCAAAGTATCTTAGACTAGTTATTTTCTTCCCCAACCCCTTCAGTGTCTTATCCATTTATTATACATACAATTAGGTTCACGTGTTATTGTTTATATACCTTTTTGAGTTCTCCCCACATCCTGGTTGACCTGCATGATTTATTTATTTTAGAGATCATACACCTGGGTTTTTTTGTTTGTTTGTTTGTTTGTTTTTGAATTAACAGAGGCAGAGTCTTACTATTTTGCACAGGCAACTCTCAAATCCCTGGGTTCAAGTGATCCTCCTCCTTGCCTCAGCCTACCAAAGTGCTAGGATTACAGTCATGAGCCAACATGTCCATCTTATTTCAGAGATCATATGCCTGTGGGGTTTTTGGTTTTGGAAAGTAATTTTTTTTTGAAATGTATGTGTAATCTTATTTTACACATATTTTTTGAGACAGTCTTGCTCTATCACACAGGCCAGAGTACAGCGGCACAACCTCAGCTCACTGCAACCTCCCCGCCTTCTGGGTTCAAGTTCTTCTCGTGCCACAGTCACCCAAATAGCTCCGATTATAAGTGTGCACAGCCACATCTGGTTAATTTTTGTATTTTTTGCCCAGGCTGGTCTCAAACTCTTGGCCTCAAATGATCCACTTCCCTCAGCCTCTCAAAGTGCTGGGATTACAGGTGTGAGCCACTACACCCAGCCTCATATATCTGTTTTGATGGACAATTAAGAAGAGTGCTTTGTTCCTTTGGCGGATAATGGGAATAGGAAGAAAACGCAGTATCTCCTTGACAAGGAAACCCTCACACTACCCCCGATATTAATGAATCAATTCAGAACCTTCCAGACATGTCCAGACATAGAATACAATAATATAGCACAAAGCAGATAAAGCAACAGATAAAAACAAATTTTAAAAAATACTTACACAACCATTGTTTGATGTTATACCCTGTGTTTCCAAGATAGTTCAAGTGGAATGCGAAATAAAAACATGGATAATCTTCCTGTTCCCTTGTAGGTCCTACGCCCTATTTCCTGCTCCTTTCAAATCTCAAAGATAGAAGACTGATTACAGTGCCAGGAAGTCCCTCATGTAATTAATACTAATGCTTACAAGAACTGAATTTTAATATATTCTAAAAACATTTGTTGCATGCCTACCCTCTGTACCAGGCATAGTGTGAAGTGCTTTATGTACATTTATCTAACCAAATAAGCACTTTGGAGAAGACCTATTAACTATGCTATGGTTCATACTGATTTGTTTCCTCGCTATATTTTATAGACCATTGTGCCAGTACAGTCAATATCTGGTGATAATGAAAAGCTAATACCAAAATTTGTCAAGACTAACCTTTTAAGAGAAATAAGTTAACCTACTGGTGTACTTAGGTGGATATTTGATAGAGCTAAGAAGCAACCACAAACATATGGTTTCTGTGAGGAATGAGAATATGAAATTATTTTGCCACCTTAAACTGCAAAGGTAAAAAGCACTTCATAGAAGATATGGTCTTTTAGCATTTCACCCAACATCACAGACATGACTATTCAGAGCTATACATTATTTTATACAACAAATAAATTGGGCTTTTCTCAATCTTGTTTTCTTATGAAATCCTGAGTTAAAAGAAGTTATGCAGAATAAAGTATAAATACAGAATTATTAAGGAGCAGTACCTGATCACACCAACATTTATGATAACCAACAACGTGCCCCAAATGAACAGAACAAATACAAGCATGAAGAATAACACCTGAGGCCGGGCACAGTGGCTGACACCTATAATCCCAGCACTTTGGGAAGCTGAGGCAGATGCATTGCTTGAGGTGAAGTGTTTGAGACCAGCCTGAGCAACATGGCGAAATCCTGTCTCTACTAAAAATACGAAAATTAGGCCAGGTGCAGTGGCTCACACCTGTAATCTCAGCACTTTGGGAGGCCAAGGCAGGAGGATCATTTGAGGTCAGGAGTTCAACACCAGCCTGGCCAACATGGTGAAACCCTGTCACTACTGAAGAAAAAAAAAAATACAAAAATTAGTGTGTATTTGTCGTTCCAACTACTCAGGAGGCTAAGGCAGGAGAATCACTTGAAGCCAGGAGGCAGAGGTTGCAGTGAGCCAAGATCACACCACTGCACTCCAGCCTGGACAAAAGAGTAAGTAAGAAAAAAGAATAGCACCTGAAAAGAACTACTCAGGTACACTAATCCAGGCCTCAACCACTACTATCGGACAATTACAGCATTACCACAGCTTTAAGTTTATTAGGCCATTCTTGATATCCTTGCACAGCAGCCAGTGCACGGTAGCAACAAAGTGAAACACTTGAATTACCAAGTCACAGCCTCTAGCGTGTGCCTAACCCTAACTCGGAATGACACCATGAGCCAAAAAGCCTGCCAATCTCTGGCACAGAGGTTTATTTATTCATTGATGCTCAATTTTGTATGGTTTCCCCTTAAAGCAGGGTAAAACCATAAGGGATAAGTTAACTGTACCTAGAGAGTAATTTTAATATGCTACAAATATTCCACACTCATGACACTATGTTCACTTTCTGAAAAATAGAACAGTAGGACTCCTGTTACAGCTTGGATCTTAAATTCCTATTAAACAATTTATTACTGTATAAATGGTTAACAGCATATAACCAATTTCCTTAAACCCAGGTTACAATCTGGCATCCTCCTGACAGGGACTAGCAAGTGTTCTCAAAACAAAATAAAATAACAGCCTCTTCCCCAGCCATAGAGTATAAAGAAAATTATATTAATTCTCATTGGAGGGAGGCTGCTCACAGCCCCAAGGGTCTACAACTTACTTGGAACACAGAAAGAAGGCAATGGTGTTTTATGAAACTAACAACCAAGGAACTCTATCATATCCTTTCTTACTCCTATTACTTGCCTGTATTAGTCAACCACTTATGCTGGATATGATGACATAAAAGGAAAGGTAGAGATAGGGCCACCCATAATTCCTTCTCCTGTCAGTCCTTCCCTACTCATCAGAAAGCAGAAGGTGAAATGTTGGTAGACTACGTATTTATTGAGAAGTAAAAGAAAGCCACTCAGTTTGTACAGAGTGTCTATTGTTCTAGTAAAAACAAACTACATATGCAAGTGTAAGCCACAAAATGACTGTATAATTTCAGTGATTCCACAAATGAGGTAAATATTCTATTTGCATTTTAAATGGGAAATGCACATTTAAAATTCATGTTAATGATATAGAATTCTAATTTTTCTTTGTTTAGAATGACATTAGATGATAAATTTTTTTAAATATGACAAGTTGAAGGGACATCACAAGGAAAGAAAAAAGGTATATATTTTAGTACCTTTAACAGCACATTTTTCCTGCTTTTTGAATAAGGGAGCCCTCATTTTTATTCTGCCCTGGGACCTGCAAATTATGCAGTCACCCCATCATCAACCTTTTCTTGTCTGGACTTCTATAGAATGAAGAAAAGTGAGGTAGAGGCTGGGCACAGTGGCTCACACCTGTAATCCCAACCCTTTCCGAGGCAGGTGGATCACGAGGTCAGGACTTTGAGACCAGCCCAACCAACATGGCGAAACCCCATCTCTACTAAAAATACAAAAATTAGTCAGGCGTGGTGGCATGCTCGTGTAATCCCAGCTATTCAGGAGGCTGCAGGAGAATCACTTGAACTCAGGAGGCAGAGGCTGCAGTGAGCTGAGATCACACCACTGCACTCCAACCTAGGAGACAGAGCAAGACTCTGTCTCAAAAAAAAAAATAGAGGAAATGATGGAAAAATTAAACAGTTCTAACTATTGTATCTGATTTTCTTTTCAGGCTTCAGGACCACAAAACTTCATTAGTGTCCAATTTATAGCACAATAAGAAAAAGCTAACCACTGTTGTAAATGGAGTTTAAAAAGTGTACAGGGCTAGGTAAGGTGGCTCGTGCCTGTAATCCCAGCACTTTGGGAGGCTGAGTTGGGAGGATCACTTGAGTTCAGAAGTTTGACACCACCCTGAACAACACAGCAAGACCCTGTCTCTACCAAAAATAAAAAAAGTAGTTGGACGTGATGCACACACCTGTACTCCCAGCAACTTGGGAGGCTGAGGTGTGGGACTCCTTGAGCCTGGGAGGTTGAGGCTCCAGTGAGTCTCCAATCCAACCTGGCACTCCAACCTAGCAGAGCAAGAACCCTGACTTTAAAAAAAAAAAAGTCTCCACATACATAAAGATTGGAACAACAGACTCCACCAGGGACTCAAAAAGCAGGAAGGGAAAAAGGAAGGGGTTGAAAAACCACCTATTGGGTACTATGTTCACATTTAAGTGATGGGATTAGTAGAAGCCCAAACTTCAGCATCACACAATATACAAAACCCATGTAACAAACCTGAATTATGAACTCCAAAAGGAATATTTATCTAGTTTACTGCTGTATCACCAATATCTGATGTTTCTTAACTATTAACTTATAAAATAAATGATGGTCATTGCTACTGGACACTCATCTGTAAATCCATGTATCTAGCAAAAGACAAATTTTAGCTCTAAAATGATAGCAAGTCCTTTTATTAGGGCTTAAAATTATACTTATAATCACAATAATTACAAAATTTATGAATTTGGTAAAATAATATTCAAGTACCACAGAAACATAAAATATAGAAAGTAAAAGCCCTTATGTCTCACTCTTGAGTGTACATCTACATAAATATAAGTGTTCAGTAGTATAAAAATATGAAATCTAAAGAATCTGAACAAATAAAATGACCTTATTATGTAATCTTTCTTTCTTAAAATGAGTCCAACATTAACTTTCTAGAGGTATCATTTTTAACTAGATTTCTGAATAAAAAACTAAGTATTATTTTGTTCAAACGTATACAAGAAAAAAAGGCTTATGCCTGTAATCCCAGTACTTTGGGAGGCCAAGATGAGTGGATCACGAGGTCAGGAGACCAAGACCATCCTGGCCAATATGGTGAAACCCCCTTTCTACTAAAAATCCAAGGCTGGGTGCAGTGGCTCATCCCTGTAATCCTACCACTTTGGAAGGCCGAGGTGGGCAGACTGCCTGAGCTCAGGAGTTCCAGACCAGCCTAAGCAACACAATGAAACCCCATCTCTACTAAAATAAAATAAAATCAGCTGGGTGTGGCAGCTTGTACCTGTAGTCCCAGCTACTCAGGAAGCTGAGGCAGGAGAATTGTTTGAACCCAGGAGTCTGAAATTGCAGTGAGCCGAGATCACGTCACTGCATTCCAGCCTGGGCAACAGAGTGAGACTCTGTCTCAAAAAAAAAAAAAAGAAAAGAAAAGAAAAAGAAACTTCAACCCTACTAAAACTATAGAAATTAACAAGGTGTGGTGGCATGCAACCTGTAGTCCCAGCTAGGGAGACTAAGGCATAAGAATTGCTTGAACCTGGGGTGGAGGTTGCAGTGAGCCAAGATCACACCACTGCACTCCAGCATGGTGACAGAGCAAGACTCTGTCTCAAAAAAAAAATAATTATATATATATATATATATATATATATATATATATATATATGCAAGTCTTGCTATCAGTATTATTTCTATTAACTGAAAAAAATGGGAAGGCCAATAGAAGAAAAAGGTAAAGGGCATTCAAGGCTTAAATTAATTTTTTTTTTTTTTTTTTTTTGAGACAGAGTGTCACTCTGTCGCCCAGGATGGAGCACAGTTGTGCAATCTTAGCTCATGGCAACCTCCGCCTCCCCGGTTCAAGAGATTCTCCTGCCTCAGCCTCCTGAGTAGCTGGGATTACAGGGACATAACACTATACCCAGCTAATTTTTGTATTTTTATTAGAGACAGGGTTTCACCATGCTGGTCAGGCTGGTCTCAAACTCCTGACCTCATGATACACCCGCCTCAGCCTCCCAAAGTGCTGGGATTACAGGCGTGAGCCACAGTGACCAGCCAAATTAATTCTATTAATCCAAGTATGCTAAACTCATTTGACACAATAAATACATAAAGTTACTGTGTGAAAAAAACCTATTCCACCTGCCATCTCCCCCTCATTCCCATCCCCAACTGCTCCTCTTGGATCTTAGGGAAGTTTGGGGTCTTGATGGACTGAATGTCTGGCTATAATCCAGCATTAGCTTAATGAAACACTGCCAACTTTTAGACTTTACAGCCTTACCCTAAAAGACAGAGGACCCACAAGCAAAATTGTACTAACAATAGAGCCCTTTACAAAAAAGCACTTTTGAGTCCTTTCTGCAGCATGTTCATGTTAAGTTACCACTGTTTCTTTCCAACATTTTACTGCATCATACAGAAGAATCCCAAAAGGAAAATGTAGTCTTGAAATCTTTCTACAACAAAAACTAAACCATATCTTTGTTAGGAAGCTGAGTTAATTATTATGTTGAGGCTTCCTGGTTGATGCTGCATGATTCCTTAATCTGGACCTTTCTCAACAAATTTTTCTCCACTGTATTTGTTAAAAATTAACACTTTGGCTCACCTGTTGCTTTAAAAATAAAACCCCCAAAATACAGTTCATTTATATAAACTTAAAATGTTATATAATAAAGATTTATCATCTTATTGACTTATACCAAGTAAAAGACTAAGTATTATATGTGTATTAAGAATTAACAACCTATACAAAAGATAAAGCTATTTTAACTGGCATGCAAAACTTGGTAAATGTGTTCCTACTGCACATTATTGCCAAAATTCATTAGCAAAACAAACCACTTGTATCTATTTTCATTTAACACCTTGGCCTTGAAATGCGTCAGCAAAGTTCTTAGTAAACTGTATCCCCTACCAGAAAAATGTGCACCTACTGAATAAAAAATATCTATTAATACAAATGATAAACTCTTTAAATTCACTCTTAGAACTATGTTCCTTTCAGGTATTGCCACCACATGCCATCCAATTTTACTCTTTCATAAAAGGGAAGATGAGATGTGAGGTACTGTTGGCAATCTTCATCAGTTCCCTTTCACTCACTACTGCTGAGTTGGGTGGCATGCAAACAACAGACATTTGCATACTCAATAGGTTGAGTGACATCTTAACTGAAAGAAAGCTGCCAACCTTTGCCTGGATTAGATAATAAGAATGTTATAAAATATTCTTTTCATTGTACGCCTTTTCACAATTTGAATTTTTTCTGTCATGTATGTATATTATTTTGAACTAACCGTATTTTTTAAAGTTACCAGTTTAAAACCATTTTATCTAAATCAAGCATAATTTAGGAGTTTGAAATTCAGTAATAGAATAGATTACAGAAGAACTAGAATTAATTAATTTAAATGAGAAAAGGCTTAAGTTGATTTACATGAATAAAAGAATAAAATACTAATCAAAAATATTTCACAATTAGCAGCTAAATTAAAAATTAAGTAAATTTCTAGTGACAAAGTTAAAGATTTAAAACTATGCACTATTCAGATAATTAAGATCTGACCCTAAGTATAATTTGTTATGAAAATCACCAAATAGAAATAAAAACATACATTTTAAAACTCTCATTAAGTATAACCATTATGCTTATTAACTATGAAAAAACAACAATGTGTGCTATTATCATTATCTTCCATTAAAATCTAATACTACTTCCTCTATCAGTATTTTTTAAAGAATTTGCTTTTCAGTCAAGGCATAGTTAAAAATCAGCCTATGTATTTCTATAATGCTTTGTAACAGTTAAAAATCAAATCAAATCTAATTCTGTGGTCAAAGAATACTACATTAAGGGTGGCATGATGGCTCACCCTGTAATCCCAGAACTTTTGGAGGCCAAGGCAGGAGGATTGTCTTGAAGTCAGGAGTTCAAGACAAGCATGGGCAACATAGCAAGACTCTGTCTCTACCAAAAAAAAAAAAAAAAAGGAAAAGAAAATTAGTTGGGCATGGTGGTGTATACCTGTCACCCTAGCTACTCAGGAGGCTGAAGCAGGAGGATGGCTTTAGCCCAGAATTTCAAGTGAGGTATGACTGCAATACTGCCCTCCAGCCTAAGAGTAACAGAGCAAGATCTCAACTCTAAAATTAATAATAATAATTAACTAATTCAACTATATATTCTTTTTTTTTTTTTTTTTTTTAGATAGGGTCTCACTCTGTCACCCCAGGCTGGAGTGCAGGGGCATGATGTGTGCTCACTGCAGATTTGAACTCCTCCAGGTCTCAAGTGATTCTCCCACCTCAGGCTCCTGAGTAGCTGGGAATACAGGTGAGTGCCACAACGCCCTCGCAATTTTCTTTTTCTTTTTTTTTTTTATTTTTTTTGAGACGAAGTTTCACTCTTGTTGCCCAAGTTGGAGTGCAGTGGCGTGACCTTGGCTCACTGCAACCTCCGCCTACCAGGCTCAAGCGGTTCTCCTGCCTCAACCTCCTGAGTAGCTGGGATTACAGGCATGCGCCACCATGCCCATCTAATTTTTTGTATTTTTAGTAGAGAGGGTTTTACCATGTTGGCCAGGCTGGTATCAAACTCCTGACCTCAGGTGATCTGACCACCTTGGCCTCCCAAAGTGCTGGAATTACAGGCATAAGCCACCAGGCCCAGCCTAATTTTTTATTTTTTGTACAGACGGGATCTCACTATGTTTCCCGGGTTGGTCTCAAACTCCTGGGCTCAAGTAATCCTCCTGCCTTGGCCTCCCAAAGTGCTGGGATTATAGGAAGTGGCCACCAAGCCCAGCACTTGACTCTACATTCTAAATCCAATAAAGAGTCTCTGATATTTAAAAAATAACATATTACAGAAGTAGGTATGCAATCATACCAAAATTCTAGTTGGCAGTACTAGAGGAAAAAATCCAACCTGCCACTACCCTTGGCCATCCTGACTAGTATATCTGCCTAACCAGTCTTCCTGTTTTTCCTTGGCTCCTTTCTTAATTCTTCTCTACTGATAAACCAGAGTGATCTTTGAAAAATAAACATTAGATTATGAACTTACTCTGCTTAAACTCTTTCTAAAGCATTTCTCACTTTCTCAGAATAAAATTCAAACTTTTCATCTTTACCATGTCCTACAAATCCCCACATGATTTGGCTGCTGCTTGCCTGTCTAACCCCTTGTCATGCATCTCTCTTCCTAGCTCACAACATTTGAGCCACAACAAGCTCCTTTCTGATCCTGTGAAATATCAAGCACTTTCTTATCTCCCAGCCTTTATACTTTCTGTTCTTCTACTTGGACTGTTTTTCCTGCAATTATTCACATATCTGGTTGATTTTAATTCCTCAGGTCTCACCTCATAAAGCAGGCTTCAGTGACTCTCTTTACCTAATGTGAGTGGCCTTCCCCAGTTACCCTCTAATATAACCCTGATATGTAGACATTTATCACAATCTCTAATGATCTTGTTCCTTTATTCATTTAATTATATGTAATCGTCTTCCTTTTTTTTTTGAAACAGAGTTTCGCTCTTATTGCCCAGGCTGGAATGCAATGGCATGATCTCAACTCACCACCTCCCGGGTTCAAGTGATTCTCCTGCCTCAGCCTCCCAAGTAGCTGGCATTACAGACATGCACCACCACATCCAGCTAATTTTGTATTTTTAGTAGAGACAGGGTTTCTCCATGTTGGTCAGGCTGGTGTTGAACTCCCAACCTCAGGTAATCTGCCAGCCTCAGCCTTCCAAAAATCTGCTCCCTCAGCCTCACAGACATGAGCCACCATGCCCAGCTATGATCTGTCTTCGTCTTTTTTTTTTGAGACTGAGTTTCGCTCTTGTTACCCAGGCTGGAGTGCAATGGCGCGATCTCGGCTCACCGCAACCTCCACCTCCTGGGTTCAGGCAATTCTCCTGCCCCAGCCTCCCGAGTAGCTGGGATTACAGGCGTGTGCCACCATGCCCAGCTAATTTTTTGTATTTTTAGTAGAGATAGGGTTTCACCATGTTGACCAGGATGGTCTCGAACTCTTCATCTCAAGTGATCCACCCACCTCAGCCTCCAAGTACTGGGATTACAGGTGGGAGCACGCACAGCTAGGAATTGTAAGCTTTTATCCCTACCTGTCCAGCCACAGTGACTTATCCATTGCCCAAATTATTACTACCTATATGCATTCTATATATCTTACTCTAAATTAGAGTATTTTTTAACTCACAATTTAGTAGTTGAGCATAAACCATCATGTTTATGTTCTTATTCTATAATAGCTTAAGTTCCAGGTCCATGATTCATACTTCTATACTCTAACACAGTTAACTATAGTAGATATTCAGTGAATACATTCTAATTTGGAAACAAAATTGATCAAGCATAGTAATCTTTCTGCTAATGAATCAACATTCCTTATACACAATTGATGTAAAGATACTAATCAATCTGTCCTAACTTGCTTAATTTACAGACAGAAAAATTTACAGAATTTCAAAGTTGAAAGGCAAGTCACTGTGATCAATTGTATCTTACAACATGAAAAAGTCATGAGAGGAAATACGGCTGAGTAAAGACTTTTAGACTTCAAGAATATACTGGCTTGAAATACAGTTCTGTCACTTTCTAGACTTTGGGTGATTTTATTTAACCTCTCTGTGCCTCAGTAATCTTATTTATGAAAAAAAACCTATATTTTTTATAAACATATGAAAAAGAAAGATATAAGAATCAGATGACATAAACATGTACTATAATACCTGTCACAAGGAGGTACTCAATAAATACTTCAATAATTATTTTTATATACCATTAGACAAAGTACTTATTCTCTGTTATCTGTTTCCCTAACTCTAAAACAGAAAAAATATCTACCTTTCAGCCATTCTGAGGATTAAAGGAAAATATATATAAAAACACTGCATTTCTCTCATGAGACTCTTTCAAAAAATAAAAATAAAAACACTGCATTTTACTTGACATATAGCAGGCACTCATAAAGGGGGAAGTTACTTTTGTTAAACAGTAGCTATTTCACTTCATTGGTTACTCTTAATAAGCATATAATATGGTTCTCTTTATATTTTATGAATATCAGCTATTTTGAGGGAAAAAAAATTTTTTTTTTTTTTGAGACAGTTTCACTTTTGTTGCCCAGGCTAGAGTGCAATGTCAGGAATCTCAGCTCACTGCAACCTCCACCTCCGGGTTCAAGTGATTCTCCTGCATCAGCCTCTGAGTAGCTGGGATTACAGGCACATCCCACCGCAACCAGCTAATTTTTTAATATTTTTGGTAGAGATGGGGTTTCACCATGTTGGCCAGGCTGGTCTCGAATTCCTGACCTCACATGATCCACCCGCCTCAGCCTCCCAAAGTGCTGTGATTACAGGTGTGAGCCACCGTGCCAGGCCAGGGGAAATCTTTTATACAACAGGTTCCTTTAAACAATAATGAAACATTCATTAGCAACAGAAATTCCAAGACAGAATCCTCCAAGACAATTCTCAAGACAATTACTGAGGATATGACTCAGTTGAATCTCACAAGAATCTCTCATTACCTTAACCAGATGCCATCTTCTAAACAAATTCTGTAATTAGTGACCTAACTAAGTAACATGGGCTTGAAAAGATTTCAAGAATCAGCTCATCTAAGTTACAGAATGATAAATGCAACCCACAGAATACATTCTCTTAGTAATTTTAATATTCTGTTAACTTCCTTCTGGTACTGTCATTTATTTCATTGTTTAGAATTCTGTTTTCTTTTTTTTTTTTTTTGAGACTGAGTTTCGCTCTTGTTACCCAGGCTGGAGTGCAATGGCGTGATCTCGGCTCACCGCAACCTCCGCCTCCTGGGTTCAGGCAATTCTCCTGCCTCAGCCTCCTGAGTAGCTGGGATTACAGGCACGTGCCACCGTGCCCCGCTAATTTTTTGTATTTTTAGTAGAGACGGGGTTTCACCATGTTGACCAGGATGATCTTGATCTCTTGACCTAGTGCTTCACCCGCCTCGGCCTCCCAAAGTGCTGGGATTACAGGCGTGAGCCACCGCGCCTGGTCTAGAATTCTGTTTTCAAGGCCAGGCGGGGTGGCTCACGCCTGTAATCCTAGCACTTTTGGGAGGCTGAGGCAGGTGGATCAGGAGGCCAGGAGTTCAAGACAAGCCTGGCCAAGATGGTGAAACCCCATCTCTACTGAAAAATACAAAAATTAGCCAGGCGTGGTAGCGGGCACCTGTAATCCCAGCTACTCAGGAGGCTGAGGCAGAGAACTGCTTGAAGCCAGGAGGCGGAGGTTGCAGTGAGACACTGGATCCCAGCCTGGGTGATGAGAGAGGGGAAAGAGGGGAGAGGGGAGAGAGGGGAGAGAGGGGAGAGGAGAGAAGAGAGAGGGAGAGGAGAGAAGAGAGAGGGAGAGGAGAGAAGAGAGAGGGAGAGAAGAGGAGAGGAAGAGGAGAGAAGAGAGAGGGAGAGGAGAGAAGAGAGAGAGAGAAAGAATCCTGTTTTCAAATTCTTTGCTTCAAGTAGCAGCCCCAAGACTGTCTAACATCAAAACTACTGTCTCAGCTGGGCACAGACTCACACCTGTAGCCCCAACACTTTGGGAGGCTGAGGTCAGGAGGATCATTTGCACCTAGGAGTTTGACACCAGCCTGGGCAATACGCAAGACCCATCTCTATAAAAAAAAAAAAAAGTTTTTAATTATTCCCAGAGGTTACAGTCAAAGAATCCCACCCTGCTTTGGAGCCTACTCCAATATAGCTCAAAGGCAAGGGCAACAATGCTAGACCAAGCTGGGCAGTTTGGATGTAGACAGACAGTATGAGAGAAACTTAGTATAATATTTTGTTTCCTTCCTCTCCCAGACTTCCCAAACTCTGTCCCTTTATCTCTGGCTACCATATTCTTATTTTAAGTGTATCAAATACTGCGAAATAGGACTACTAGGATGACAAAGAATTCCAGTTAATGCTATGTATTTCCATACACCAACTGCAGAGACTAGGTTCTAATTCCAAGTTGTTCTGAATGCATTAAATGTAGGTACATGTTCAGCCATTTTAAGTCATTGACAGTAGTCATTTATTTACCTATTTGATGCTCCTTCAACTTTTTACAGCTAGAAACTCAAACAACTACAGTTCTTAGACATTTTTAAATGAAAATAATATGGCTCTAAATAAAAGCCAGAAATGCCTGGGTTCCAATGATCAGGCATTTTACCCAATTGATATCAGTCACCTAACTTGCCATTGCACACATAAAATATATTGTAACATATCAGCAGAAGTATATTTTACACATATTAAATAACCTGCCTCTAAAGGATACCTTCAGCTAAAATGAGACACTTTCTTTATTTGGAATTCCATGATGAGAGGACAACTTGGCTATATAAGAGACAGTAGCAGTTAAGAGTATAGACTGTAGCTGGGCATGGTGGCATACACCTATAATGCCAGCTACTAGAAAGACTGAGGTGAAAGGATGTCCTGAGTTGGGAGGCAGAGGCTGCAATGAGCTGAGATTGCACCACCACACACTCCAGCCTAGGAGAAAGCCTATCTCAATTAAAATGTATATATATATATATATATATACACACCAGTCAGCTGTGGTGGCTCACGCCTGTAATCCTGGCACCTTGGGAAGACAAGGTAGGCGAATCACCTGAGGTTGGGAGTTCAAGACCAGCTTGACCAACATGGAAAAATCTTGTCTCTACTAGAAATATAGAATTAGCGGATGTGGTGGTGCATGCCTGTAATCCCAGCTACTCAGGAGGCTGAGGCAAGAGAATTACTTGAACCCGAGAGGTGGAGGTTGCAGTGAGCCGATACCACGACACTGCACTCCAGCCTGGGCAACAAGAGAGAAACTATCTCCAAAAAAAAAAAGACTACTTACTTAAAGGCAGGATTTTTGGTAGTTGCACATAAGGCAGAGGCTTTTCTAAGATAACACAAAATCAGATGTCATAAAGAAAAAAAAAGGAAGTTCTATTTGTATAAAGCCATTTATATCATAAAAGCAACACCTTTAAATTAGTAAGAAAAAGAAACAAATCATTAGAAAAATTGACATGATATATGAAAAGGCAATTCAGAGAAATACAACTGGCCAAGAAGCATATGAGAAGCTTGGATCCACTAATAATTAAAGCACTACAAACAAACAAAATACAATTATTTTGCTCTGGCAAAAATTGAAAAGAATTATATTGCTGGGCGCAGTGATTCACACCTGTAATCCCAGCATTCTGGGAGGCTGAAGCAGGTGGATCACCTGAGGTCAGGAGTTCGAGACCAGCCTGGCCAACATGGAGAAACCCTGTCTCTTTACTAAAAATATAAAAGTTAGTTGGGCATGGTGGCGTGTGCCTGTAATTCCAACTACAAGGGGGCTGAGGCAGGAGGATCACTTGAACCTGGGAGGCGGGAGGTTGCAGTGAGCCAAGATGGTGGCACTGCACTCCAGCCTGGGCAACAGAGCGAGACTCCATCTCAAAAAAATAAATAAATAAATGGAGATTCTCATATATTACTGGTAGAAATGAAAACCAGTACAACCTGTTTTGAAGAAAATCTGGCAGTTCATTTTAAGATTTTAAATGTAAAAATTTCTGACCACATGATCTTACTTCTAGTGCTGTCCTACAGGAATAATAACAAAACTTTATGTACAATATGCACAATATTATTCCACCTTGTTTAGAAGCAAATTGTAATTATACAGGTATTTATACAAAAAAGCATTAAAGATTATACACCAAACTATTAACACTGGTTTTATCTAGGAAATGGGATTAAAGAAACAGGAGATGATGGGGTTTTTTTCCCTGTACTTCATTACCATTTCTACATTTTGCCATAATTATTATTAAAAAACTCTTTTTACAATGACTGTATAATTTTAGAATCTTAAATTACAAAAAGGGGTTGTTTTTTGTTTTTTTGAAATGAAGTCCTGCTCTGTCACCCAGGCTAGAGAGCAGTGGCAGACTTTTGGCTTACTGCAACTTCTGCCTCCCGGGTTCAAGCAATTCTCCTGTCTCGGTCTCCTGAGTAGCTGGGATTATAGGTACACGCCACCATGCCCAGCTAATTTGTGTATTTTTAGTAGAGACAGGGTTTTACCATGCTGGTCAGGCTGGTCTCAAACTCCTGAGCTCGTGATCTGCCCGTCTCAGCCTCCCAAAGTGCTGGGATTACAGGTATGAGCCACAGCACTTTTTTCTTTTTAAGTTTCTTAAAAGAAATTATAAAATCAAAGCCTAAAAGCAAAAACAAGTTTCTATTATTTTTTTTTTTTAATTTAAAAGGCAAAGTCTCACCCTCTCACCCTAGCTGAAGTGCAGCGGCATGATCACAGCTCATTGCAGCCTCTAACTCCTGAGCTTCCAGTGATCCTCCCACCTTAGACTCCCAAGTAGCTGGGACTACAGACTCACACTTGGCTAATTTTTAAAAACTGTAGAGACAGGGTTCTCATTATATTGCCCAGGCTGGTCTCAAACTCTACCTTCAAGCAATCCTCCTGCCTTGGCCTCCCAAAGAGTATAGGTGTGAGCCACTGTACCCAGCCCAAACTTTTAACTGCAAATAACTAAAATTTAATATAGCAAAGATTGTCAGTTACTGAATTTAATCTCTTTTCATTAATAGGGTAATGTGAAATATAAAAGCTATTAGACACTTAGAGTAGAATACAGTAAAATGTATCTTGCTTTTAAAAGAAGGACTTAGCAACGAATCAGTATAACTCAATTTCTTATAAACCTAATGGACAAACCATGATTCTTAAAGAATAGCTGTACACAAAATGTCAATGGTATGAGGTTGAGAAAAAAAAAGAACAGCTGTACAAATGGAACAAGTTTGTGTGAAAGGCTAAACTGAATTTACAGATTAGCATTCTTGATAATGTTTCATCAAGCTAACACATTGGGATAGCCAAAGGAAAAAATTATTAAATAGCTCAGAAAAGTTATGTCTCATATACAACTTTGTTTCCATAAATAACATGAATAGGCCAGGCGCGGTGGCTCACGCCTATAATCCAAGCACTTTCGAGGCCAAGGCGAGTGGATCACCTGAGGTCAGGAGTTCAAGATCAGCCTGACAAACATGGTGAAATCCTGTCTTAAAATAAATAAATAAATAAAAATTTTAAAAAATAACATGAATAAATTCAATTCTTCATATCATTTGAATGTTTTTAATCTTGCCTTTTTTTTAATCACCACAATGCAGTCATTTCTGAAGTAACTAAATACAAAAAATTTTTCTTCACACTAGATTGGCCCCATGGGGTTTTAATCACTAACAACACATGGAAACATCAAAAACTTATCCTCAACTAAATATGTCATCATCACTCTTCTAACTGGTGTTCTTTTCCAAAACTAAAGCTTTGAATTTTGAATTTTTTTACTATCTTCCAACATTTGAATGTTACACATAAAACCTAAGATATTTGCTGTCATTTACAGCAACAGAAGAGACTATACCTAAGACATAGTTCAATCTGGACAATTATTCTAGCACGATCAAAATGCCAGTAAGATGTTCAAATGCCTAAAAGTTTCCAAATATATACTTTTTTTTTTTTTGAGATGGAGTTTCGCTGTTGTTACCCAGACTGGAGTGTAATGGCGCAATCTCAGCTCACTGCAACCTCCGCCTTCTGGGTTCAAGCAACTCTCCTGCCTCACCCTCCCGAGTAGCTGGGATTACAGGCACGCGCCACCATGCCCAGCTAATTTTTGTATTTTTAGTAGAGACGGGGTTTCACCATGTTGACCAGGATAGTCTCGATCTCTTTACCTCGTGATCCACCCGCATTGGCCTCCCAAAGTGCTGGGATTATAGGCATGAGCCACCGCGCCCGGCCACTACTTTTTTTTTTTTTTTTTTGAGACGGAGTTTCGCAATTGTTACCCAGGCTGGAGTGCAATGGCACGATCTCGGCTCACGGCAATCTCTGCCTCCTGGGTTCAGGCAATTCTCCTGCCTCAGCCTCCTGAGTAGCTGGGATTACAGGCACGCGCCACCATGCCCAGCTAATTTTTTGTATATTTTTTAGTAGAGACGGGGTTTCACCATGTTGACCAGGATGGTCTCTATCTCTTGACCTCGTGATCCACCCACCTCGGCCTCCCAAAGTGCTGGGATTACAGGCTTGAGCCACTGCGCCCGGCCCACTTTTTTTTTTTTTTTTTTTTTAGGTGGAGTCTTGCTCTGTCGTCAGGCTCGAGTGCAGTGGCTTGATCTTGGCTCTCTGCAATCTCCACCTCCTGGGTTCAAGTGATTCCCCTGCCTCGGCTCCTATAGTAGCTGGAACTACAGGCGCACACCACCATGCCCGGCTAATTTTTTGTGTTTTAGTAGAGACAGGGTTTTACCATGTTGGCCAGGATGGTCTCAATATCATGACCTTGTGATAGGCCACGTCAGCCTCCCAAAGTGCTGGGATTACAGGCATGACCCATTGAGCTGGGCAAAGATTCTAAATATTTTATACCTTTAGGCTAATACTGTATTTATTATATGAATGTTCTCCTTTGGAGCCATAGGGGCCTGACCTTGATCCCCAAGTGTCGCATTTACTCAGTTTACTCATCCACAGAATAAAGAAAAATAATAGTACTGATCAGTCTGTTTAGAGGATAATGAGATAATGTAATAGATATCTAAGGCACTTAGTGACTATACTAAAGACTTGAGAATGCTCATGTGTCTCTTCACTTCCCCAATATAGATTTACTCATTGTAGCCACTGTCAAATCATATAAATAAGGTATCTTAAATCTAACCTCTTATAAAATATTTAATTTTCTGAATTTTTCCTAGTTTGTAAAGTTAAAAGCCCAATAAAAGTTGAGCAAGAGAGAGATTGGCACATGAGGTCATAAATTGCAGAAGCCCAATCATATACAGTATTTTAAATGACTATTATTTTGAGTGAGATGGGAAGACAATAGTTTTAAGCAAAGAAATGTCTTATCTAAGTTATATATGTAAAGGGTCTGTCCGGGCAAGGTGGCTCTCGCCTGTAATACCAGCGAGGAGGGCGAGTCACAAGGTCAGGGATCAAAACCATCCTGGCTAACACGGTGAAACTCTGTCTCTATTAAAAATACAAAAAAAAAAAAAAAAAGGGCCAGGCGTACTGGCTCACGCCTATAATCCCAGCACTTTGGGAGGCTGAGGCGGGAGGATCACACGAGGTCAGGAGTTTGAGGCTAGCCTAACCAACATGGAGAAACCCCATCTCGACTAAAAATACAAAACTTAGCCAGGTGTGATAGTGCATGCCTGTAATCCCAGCTACTCCAGAGGCTGAGGCAGGAGAATCACTTGATCTCAGGAGGTGGAGGTTGCAAGATCACGCCATTACACTTTAGCCTGGGCAACAAGAGCTAAACTCCATCTCAAAAAAAAAAAAAAAAAAAAAAGGCGGGGGGGGGGTCACTCAGGCTACTATATTGGAAGGAGACTGTAATAAAGCCAAGATGTTAACAGAGAAAACAGAGTCTAACAAAAAGTACAAGTAAGAGAAGATGATGGCTTTTAAATTAAGGTAGAAGCACAGTGGAGGTGACAAGTAGTAAGATTCTAGATATATTCTGAAGGTAGAGCCAAGAGTTTTTGCTATCAGATTGGATATGAATGTGAAAAAAAGAAAGAGAGGAGACAAAGATATCCAGTTTGGGACCTGAACAACTGGAAGGATAGAACTGATATTTGCTGAATAGGCTAAGACATAGGAGAAACAGGACTGGTGAAGAAGCTTCAAAAGTTCAGTTTTGGACAAATTAAGTTTGTGATGAATATGAGACATCCAAGTAGATATGACAGATACATAGTTGACTACATGCAACAGAATTTCAAGGTAAGAAGTCTGAGATAGAAATAAATTTGAGGCCGGGCATGGTGGCTCACACCTGTAATTCCAGCACTTTGGGAGACCAAGGTGGGTGAATCACAAGGTCAAGAGATCGAGACCATCCTGGCCATCTTGAAACCCCATCTCTACTAAAAATAGAAAAAAATTAGCTGGGCATGGTGGTGCACACCTGTAGTCCCAGCTACTTGGGAGGCAGAGGCAGGAGAATCACTTGAACCCAGCAGGCAGAGGTTGCAGTGAGCTGGGATCGCGCCACTGCATTCCAGTCTGGCAACAGAGTGAGACTCCGTCACAAAAAAAAAAAGAAAGAAAGAAATATTTAAAGCCATAAAACTGGATGAGATCACCAAGAAGGTGAGTGCAGACAGGAAAAAAAAGGGTTAAAGACTGAATCCTGAAACAATACGATATTTAGGTTAGGGACATAAGGAGAAACTGTCAAAGGAGATAGTGAGGTAGGAGAAAAATAAGAGAGAATAGTATCGGCCTGGAGCGGTGGCTCAAGCCTGTAATCCCAGCACTTTGGGAGGCCGAGGCGGGTGGATCATGAGGTCAAGAGATCGAGACCATCTTGGTCAACATGGTGAGACCCCCGTCTCTACTAAAAATACAAAAAATTAGCTGGGCATGGTGGCGCATGCCTGTAATCCCAGTTACTCGGGAGGCTGAGGCAGGAGAACTGCCTGAACCCAGGAGGCGGAGGTTGCAGTGAGCCGAGATTGCGCCATTGCACTCCAGCCTGGGTAACAAGAGCGAAACTCCGTCTCAAAAAAAAAGAGAATAGTATCTTAGAAGCCAAATGAAGAAAATACTTGAAGGATGAAAAAAAAAGGATTAAACTGGCTCATGCTGCTGATAGGTCAAAACAAGAACTTGGAAATAAACCAAAAAACAAGCAGGACATATGCACAAAAGTATTCAATACGGCATTGTTTATTAGAAAAGAAATACTCAGTGGAATACACTCAATGAAATATCACACAATTATGAAAAAGTGATAGTTATTAAGATCATATATACATGCTTATGACATATTCTATGTAAAAAATCAGATATAATAGATATTATAAAATCACAACCATATAAAAATATATGCATCTTTTTTTAATTAGAATATACCAAAACAAAAAATGTTACAGTTGTATGAATATTAACATTTTTTTCTCTTAATTTTTCAAATGAAAACAAAAATAAAGTTTGCCCTAAAAAGGTTAGCCTGGTGCGTCTATTACAATTATACAGCTTTGCCCAGACTTTTTTTTTTTTTGAAACTGAGTCTCCGTCACCCAGGCTGGAGTGCAGTGGTGCTATCTCAGCTCACTGCAACCTCTGCCACCTGGGTTCAAGTAATACTCCTGCCTCAGCCTCCTGAGTAGCTAGAATTGAAGGTGCCTGCCACCGCGCCTGGTTAATTTTTGTATTTTTAGTAGAGATGGGGTTTCACCATCTTGGTCAGGCTGGTCTTGAACTCCTGACCTCGTGATCCACCCACCTCAGTGCTGGGATAACAGGCATGAGCCACCTCGTCCAGTTGCTCATAGACTATTCTTAACTACAAAAGCAAGGATTGAAAACAGATTAACAATAATAGAAAGGCTTAACTATTTCCTTATCTAAATGAAACAAAAAACTGGAGAGTTTGGATTACTGGCCAAATATTTATATATCCCTTTACACTTATACTATCATTAACACATTTTGTTCTAAATTATCCTATTTTACACTTAATTTACTGGGGCAGAATGAAAGTACATGATCATGTATATTTTTGACACCGATTATAAGGGTAAACTACTGTCTTGAAGGAGAAAGGGGAAATGAGATCTGGCTTTAAAAAACTGAAATTTCTCAACCTCCATTTACATCTAACCTTCCAGAAACAGATGTGGATCAAATGTCTAACTCTCTCAAACACCTAACTTCATCTACAATTCTTATGGCCAATGCCTCTGGCACAATGCTTCATCACGTCTCATAATTCTTCCACCAAGTCCACTATTGACACATTTAAGATGTGAATGATTGCACACATTTTGCACTATATCTTGATAATTTGGGTAATGTATTTTAAATGTTACTCATACACAAGGCAGGATTAAGGTATAGTGTTGGGCATTGTGATTCTAGGCATGCATATAATCTTTCATATTAGTGCTTTTTTTGAGACAGAGTCTTGATCTGTCACCAGGCTGGGGTGCAGTGGCACAATCTTGGCTTACTGCAACCTCTGCCTCCCAGGTTCAAGCGATTCCGCTGCCCTGCCCTCTGGAGTAGCTGGGATTATAGAAACGTACCATCACACCCAGCTAATTTTTTGTATTATAGCAGAGACAGGGTTTCACCATGTTGGCGAGGATGGTCTTGATCTCCTGACCTCATAATCAGCTCAACTCGGCCTCCCAAAGTGCTGGGATTACAGGCATGAGCCACCGTGCCTGGCCAGTACTTTTTTTTTTTTTTTTTTTGAGATGGAGTTTTGATCTTTTACCAAGGCTGGAGTGAAGTGATGAAATCACTGCTTACTGCAACCTTCGCCTCCTGGGTTCAAGCAATTCTCCTGCCTCAGCCTCCACCATGCCCAGCTAATTTTTTTATTCTTAGTAGAGACAGAGTTTCGCCATTCTGGCCAAGCTGGTCTCAAACTCCTGACCTCAGGTGATATACCAGCCTCAGCCTCCCAGCCCATATTAGTGATTTTGAAAATAATTTTTTTTTTTTTTTTGAGACGGAGTCTTGCTCTGTTGCAGAGGCTGGAGTGCAGGCCCGATCGGCTAACTGCAACCTCTGCCTCCCGGGTTCAAGCGATTCTCCTGCCACAGCCTTCTGAATGATTACAGGTATGTGCCACCATGCCTGGCTAATTTTGTATTTTTAGTAGAAATGGGGTTTCACCACATTAGCCAGGCTGGCCTTGAACTCCTGACATCAGGTGATCAGCCCACTTCAGCCTCCCAAAGTGCTGGGATTACAGGTGTGAGCCACTGCACCCAGCCAAATTTTTGTATGTTTTTGTAGAGATGGAGTTTCGACATGTTGGCCAGGCTGGTCTTGAAACCCTGATCTCAAGTGATCCACCCACCTCGGCCTCCCCACATGCCAGGATTACAGGTGTGAGCTATTGCGCCCAGTCTACACTGCAAATATTTAAAAAGGAAAAAGGTTTTGGGTAATTGCTTAATGCACAAATTAAGAAATGTTTGTTCCTAATGTTTACCAGATTAAGTAATAAAAGATCTAGAGTACCACAAAAAGTAGAAATAATAAAGTTACAGAACTTGAGAGTTAGAATCTTAGAACCAGTAGTTCTCAAAGGTATTTAAAATTTACTGGTTGAGGGGGGCATTAAAGGCAGAATCACAAAGGGCATTAAAGGCAGATTCCCAGGCTCAAGTGTCCAGAGATTTAGATTCAGTAGGTCTAGTGGGGTACCCATGAATCTGTATTTCAAAATGACCAAGTCCAACCCCACATTATTACAACTGAGATAACTATGTTAAGTAATCTATTTGCCCAGAATCACATAGAATCTAGGTCTCATTAACTCACAACAGGGGTCTTCTCACTATACCTCTTAAACTACATACTTTATAGTTAAAGGAACGAGGACAAAGAAAAAGTTACTAGTATGTTATTTGAGTCAGTAAACAATCCTAGAATAAATACTCTTGGTTGAAATTCCTTTTTATTATTAATTCATTAAGTATTTCTTAATTTATTATTCATTCACTAAGTAATTCTATGTGCATAGCAATATGGTAAATTACAAAACTAGTAAGACATAACACTACCCTCTGGAAACAATTATCAGTTTGGAGGACAAGGCAAATACATAACTGAAATCTAGACGGGTATGGTGACTCAGACCTGTAATATCAGCACTTTGGGAAGCTGAGGAGGGCGGATCAGCTGAGGTCAGGACCAGCCTGGCCAACATGGTGAAACCCCATCTCTACCAAACACAAAAAAATTGGCCGAGTACGGTGGCTCATGCCTGTAATCCCAGAACTTTCAGAGGCCAAGGCAGGTGGATCACCTGAGGTCAGGAGTTCAAGACCAGCCTGGCCAACATGGTGAAACCATCGCTACAAAAATACAAAAATTAGCCATGCATGATGGCAGGGGCCTGTAATCCCAGCTACTCGGGAAGTTGAGGCAGGAGAATCACTTGAACCTGGGAGGCAGAGGCTAGTGAGCAGAGATCATGCCACTGCACTCCTGCCTGGGCAACAGAGCAAGACTCTGTCTCAAAACAAAAACAATAAGAAACAAAACTTGATATCCAACAGCACCACAATATATGGGTATGTGCCAAAGTAAGTGCTGTGGCCAATTTCAAAATTAACTAATTCACACAGACTCCACTCAGTATTTTTTGTGGTCAGAATTTACCCTTCAGAGATCAATATTCAATTTCTTCTCTTTCACTGTTAAAAAAAAAAAAGCTGGCATTTAATAAAGGAAAGGTTTTGTCTTTGTGTGGAACAGTTCCCTCTCCCCACATTTCATATACCCATTCACATCAATACCACTACTATCACATCATCCCACATGCCAGAATAATAACTTTTGTAGAGACCAAAGTTTATATAATTTTAATGCAAAAATCTAATTAAGAGCTTAGCCCTCTTCAAACGGTAAGAAAAGCCTCCCTTCTGGAGAATCTTACTGATTATGTGTGGTTGACTGAGGATTTCAATTCTTCATTCTTCTGCAATATACTATACATCCATATATTACATTAGCCTAACATTATAGGCAAAGTGTACTTTGATACCTCTTATCTCTCTCAGCCATATGACTTAGCCAATGGGACGTTAGGAGAGCAGAGTCTGGAAATATGCTGGTAGGATTGGGCTTGGCCTCTTGTACTTCTGCCAATGCCAGGACACAAGCTTTCCCCAAATAGACGTTACCTCTCTCTCTAGCCTGGACCCCAGCAGGAGACACATGGACAGAATAAATGCCTATTGCTGCATGCCACTAAGATTTGTGGTTGCCAATAATTATGCAGCAAAATGTCACTGAATCACCATATCTAAGAAATCCAAGCCAAGCATGGTGGCTCATGCCTGTAATCCCAGCACTTCGGGAGGCCAAGGCGGGTGGATCATGAGTTCGAGACCAGCCTGGACAATATGGTGAAACCCCGTCTCTACTAAAAATACAAAAATTAGCCATGTGTGGTGCTGGGCGCCTGTAGTCCCAGCTACTCAGGAAGCTGAGGCAGGAGAATTGCTTGAACCTGGGAGGTGGAGGTTAGAGTGAAGCAAGATTGCGCCACTGCATTCCAGCCTGGGCGACAGAGTGAGACTCCTAGAAAAAAAAAAAAAAGAAAGCAAGAAAGAGACAGAGAGAAGAGAGAAAGAAAGGAGGGAGGAGGGAGGAAAGAGGGGGAGAGAGGGAGGGAGGAAAGGAAAGAGAGAGAGAGAAAGAAAGAAAGAAAGAAAAAGAAAGAAAGAGAGAAAGAAAAAGAAAAGAAAGAAAGAAATCCAGACTGGGCACAGTGGCTCACACCTGTAATCCCAGCACTTTGGGAGCCTGAGGCAAGTGTATCACCTGAGGTTGGGAGTTCGAGACCAGCCTGACCAACATGAAGAAACCTGCCTCTCTACTAAAAATACAAAATTAGCCAGGCATGGTGATGCAGGCCTGTGATCCCAGCTACTCAGGAGGCTGAGGCAGAAGAATCGCTTCAATCAGGGAAGCAAAGGTTGCGGTGAGCCCAGACTGTGCCATTACATTCCAGCCTGGGCAACAATAGCAAAATTCCATCTCAAAAAAAAAAAAAATCCAAACAATCAGGACTGATGTTAAGCAGTGCTTCTCAAGCACCTGCCTGAGACTTTTGGGGTTCTCCCAGAGATATCCATTCAGTACCTCTGGACTATAGGGCCAAAAATATGCATTTTTATAAAAAACCCAGGTAATTCTGTTGCAGTACCCACACTGAGAAAAACTAAAATGAAGATTACTAAACTTTACTCAGTAATATTCACTAACTGCTCAAGAATATTAACTAGATAGATGAATTTTACTTTAGATAATCTGTGTGTTTCTCGAGATGTATGTAAAATTGAAATCTAATCAAGTGAATTATTTCAAATGTATTACAGAAGTTGATCTTTAAATAATAGCTGTTGTATCCTTTTATTAAGAATTCATTTATAAACCAAGCAGCCACATCTTATTTTTCATCATCTATTTTTGCATAGAAAATGTTCTAAGAATTAGGCCAGGTGCAGTGGCTCATTCCTGTAATACCAGAATTTTGGGAGGCTGAGATGGGTGGATCACTTGAGGTCAGGAGTTCGAGACCAGCCTAGCCAACATGGTGAAACCCCATCTCTACTAAAAGTACAAAAAAAAAATTAGCCCGGTATGGTGGTGCGTGCCTGTAATCCCAGCTACTTGGGAGGCTGAGACAGGAGAATCACTTGAGCCTGTGAGGTGAAGGTTGCTGTAAGCCGAGATCACACCACTGCACTCCAGCCTGGGCAACAGAGTGAGACCCTGCCTCCAAAAAAAAAAAAAGAAAAGAAAAAACATGTTCTAAGAATTAAGGAGTCCAAGAAGCAGGTAAGTGAAAAAGAGGGATTCAAAGAAATAATTTATCCATGACCCCAAAAAAGGATGTGCTATCAATCAGTCTTCTAGGGTTTTTTTCCCTGTTCAGCTGCACTATTTGTGCCTGTCCAGTTAACATCACTAGAGCTATGTAACCCAAATCCACACAGGCCCTCTTTAATCACTTTGCATTTAATGAAGCTGCACTAGCCACTTCAATATTAGGCAAAGTTTTACATGTTCAGAACTACGACATTTGCATAACCACTGCTGCACTAACATCTTGTAAGTGTCCCTGCTTCTCTTTAAAGGTTGATCTGGTGAAGGCATTACTCCATCTCATATACCCAATAAGAGTGAGAAGTTGTTGCTGCTACTGATGTTTTACCATTAATGTGGTATGTAAGGGCACATACTGTAATCCTGGCTCCACAATTTACCCACTGTATAGTGAGTTATTCAAATTCTCTTTACTCTCCCTCTATGGAAAAGGGGAATGACAATAACCTACGGTATAGATTGTCACGAGGATGAAATAAAAAAATATATGCAAATTATTTGACTAGCTGATGGTGCATGAAAGGCACTTAGATACTGATTATTATCATTATTGTTACAGGTCTGAAATCCAGCTTCACAAATTTTGTCATTTGGTGCTATGCAATACTAAAGAAAAAAAAAAAAAAAAAGGACTAAAACCACTTTTAAGCAGTGATTCTTTTACTCTCCCTTTTAAGACACACTATTCTAAGATGATTGTATTAACAAAAAAAATTATTTTTAAATCAATGTTTTTTCTGTTACTTTTATCAGTTCTGATCACAATATTATGAGGACTTCACCATAAATGAGAATCTATATTCTAAAAAGGTTAAGAATAACAAAGAACATTGAAAAGTGTACGTTCTGAGATTTCTGCTCAAGGAATGTTTAAGGCCTCATATTCAATATTATACAGGAACCACATGGCTTATGGCTAAAGAATTTAAATAGCTAACACAATATAAAGAAATTTAAAGAAAAATCATTCATTTTTACTTTGAAAGGAACTACAATTGTTAAAAATATTAAAATATTAGTTTTAAAGTAAATTCAAAATTCAAATTATTTTAAAAGAACTATATGGATTTATCACCAATTTAACAGACATTAATCAACAGTAGACATTTTTCAACAATATCAAAAGCATAATAGCAAACTTCAAATTTTCTTTCATCATTTTCCTAGTTCAGATTTTTAAAATGAAATAAGTAACCTTTGTATCTAACATAGCAATGAGAAATTTGTTTAATGTGAAACACACTTATCATAAGAAAAAAGTAATTGGAAAGGGTCATTGGTCCTTTATTCATTTTAAAAGCACAATTCATTTGCTCATCATAAACCAAGTGTACCAGTTGTATGTAGAATTCACTCCTGAAAATTTCTAAAAGCGAATCCCTAAAAGACCTCTAGAAAAAAAAGAGTTGCAAATAGAAGATAAGGTCTTTTTCCTAAGGTGTCTGAGAACTGAAATGAAAATATCCAAAGGAAAGGATGACTACCATTTCCCTTTAGACTTTAGAGAAGTGTCAACGGGAGTCAAATCTCCTAGAAGTCTGATGTCAGGTCAAAGTTGTCTCGACAGCAAAGCCAATAAATAGATGCCAGGTGACTAATAGTAAAGTTATCAAAATACAGCCCAACAGTACTGTAATTCTCCAAAAGCATCTAATATGTGAGTGCCCAGGTTGAAAAGATGGAGATATAATTATTAAAATACTTGGGAACAAAATAATACCACTGATAAGAATAGGAAACCATATAATAAAATGTCAAGAATCTCACAGTTCTGGCTTCCTCAACATTTTTTCTATTCATTCGGTAACATTTCTGAATAATGAAAGTAATATGGATTCCCAGCATGATCTAAATATAAAACTAAGGTTCAATGTGTTCTCTAGTTGATGTTCTTTTTACTAGAAGCCAAAACCGCTTCTTTATAATAAAAAAAAATACATATACAGGTCTGTTTCCTGAGATCTCATAACAGATACTGTTCACTGGTGATTAAAATATTATTTTTAATCCTTGCATTACCTCACAGCTAAAAATGTCAAGATACCACACCCAATATGTCTTTTTTACCCCGTGAAGGGGGGTGGGGTGGGAATATGGTAGCGGGGATAGGAAAGTACACAGGAATATTAAAGGTGATTTCCCTGGAAGTCACGGGGCAGGCGCGCAGGCACCGAGTCGCGGCTCCACTCCACCGCGATCCGGGGGACGCGTCGAGAAGGGTGAGCACAGGCCTCGGCCTCTTCGGGCTCCCTCCCTCGCCACCCGCAGGGGAAGTGGCCGGGACGCGCCGGCTGGGGCTACTCACCCGCCGCAGCGCTGACCAGCAGGATGGTCCATGGTAGCCAGGGCACCCGCCAGGGCCGCTGCAACGAGGAAGTCATCCCTGGGCCAGCCAAGAAGCAGGAGGGCAAAGAAAAGAAATGCGGGAAGTGGATACCGGCGGACAAACAGCCGGGAGGTTCGTCTCCTCTCCCGTGGACTGATCGTGCCCGTATCACAATGCAGTTTGAAAGGACAAATGGCAGATGAGAGGACCTAGCTCAGAGCTTTCATGCCGCTGCAGAAATTCCCTTCATTTCTCTCCCTCGCGGCTGGGGGGGGTTCCTTCGCCTCGGACGGGGTGCTGCAGCCATCCAAAGTGAAGGCATATCCGTGGGGAAAGCAGGGATCCAAGAAGAAATCACCCAAGTTATTTCCCTCGTAGTTTCACGATATCAAAAAAATATCCAGGTCTGGGAGAAAACATATCCAGGGTGCGGAGGACGGAGATAGATCCGGGGCCCGGGGACGAGTTCAGAACTAGTTCCCGACTGCCGGGAAGGGCGAAGCCGGGCGGGCGGCGGCGGCGGCGGCGCCCGGCGGCCCAAGTCGCATCGCCAGAGGCTCCAGGAAGGCAGGATTCCTTAAGTTTCGCTTCGGTGCTTCCCTCACTGTGATTTCGAGAACAAATCCTCTTCCTCGACTGGATCGAAAAAAGTGCCTGCCTCCATGGACAAGCTCACAGTCCCCACGCCTTTGCGGAACAATCGTGCGAGGGTCGGCGAAGCCCTGGCGAGGGCTGAAGGGAGGTGGAGCGGGGGAGGGGAGGGGTCGCGGCCCGTGCCGGAGCTCCCCGAGACGGCGAGCGGAGGGGGTGCGAGCGGTTGCCCCTTCTGGCCCTCCCGGCGGTGCTCCCTTCCCTTCCTAGGTTTTTATCCCGGCTGCCCGATCTTGCCTGAGGTAAATTCCACCAGGAAAGCCTTGTCTTCTGCAGTCAATGGCTCCTGTGAGAGAATCACAACCACCCGAGGAAGCCGCCGCCGCCGCCGCCGCCGCCTCGTTCTCCCGCAGCTCTGGGCTCCGGGCGGAGCTCGGGCGTCGCGGGCCGAGGGCGGGGGGCGGCGGGAGGGCGGAGAAAGGTAGCCGGGGAAGAGGGTGAGCAGCAAGGAAGCGAGACACCCTGCGCCCCTCCGGGAAGCACTTCCAGTGGCTCCGAGCAGACCAGACACAAAGGGGGGAGTCGCCGCAGCTGCCAGTCTGCGGCGCTCCCGGTCACCGGAGTCGCCCCGCCTCCGCCGCCGCCCCCGCCTCCTCCTCAGTCTCCAGCTCTTCCCGGCCCAGTCTGTCTCTGGCCTGTGGTGCAGCGCGGGCGGCGACGGCGGCGCTGGCGGCGCGATGAAGCCCGCACTGAGTCTGCGCGCTCACGGCCCCGCCCGGCCCCGCCCCTCGTCCGGGCTGGCTGAGGGCTCCGAGGCCCTAACTCCTCGGGCCTCTCCCCTGAATGGCCGAGGGCTGGGTGGGGCAGCGGTGGGCAGCGGTGGCCTCTCTCTCTTTCTCTCTCTCTATCTCTATCTCTTTCTCTCTCTGTGTGCCTCTCTCTCTGTCTCTCGCTCTCTCACACACACACACACACACACACACGCCTTCCAAATGTGCATGGCTTGGGATTCGCGTGTGTGTTTAAGAGAGGGTGGCCACATCTTTTTGTCCAGTGTTCGGCAGACTTCCGAGCTCCGGGAATTCTTCCGACAGAGGCGTCTTGGTCTCCCCAGGACTCTCGGAGGAAAGCCTTGAGGGACAGAACTGCCCTCTGTTGTTTCACTGGGCTGGTGCCTCCCTCTCCGCAGCCCAGAGAATCCGGATGGACCCGCCTTTCCCAGAACCGGAGACCTTGGCCTCCTCAGGCTCCCCTCTGACTCAAACAAAAGCCGGAATTGGAAAGACCACCCCTAAATTGATGTGTTTGCTGTAATCGACGTCCTGCTTGCCTCAACCGCCCATTCCCTTAGCCTTAGCTGACAGGAATATTGAATATTTGCAAGGATGCGAAGCCAGAAAACAAACAAAAAGAAGACTTAATTCTGTAAATCGTCCCGCTGCGTGCGCGAGCCTGTCGGTACAGCGCGATGCCCACCTGAGACAGGGCCTGGATTCACTAAGGCTGGGGACCCTGAGGGCTTTTTAGGGCACGTGAAAGGAAAATTGAGCTAGAATTGTGTCACGATAGAGTGGGATCATTTTGCACTCAAGGAATTGAGAAGGTCCCATTGGTACCCCAATTTCCAAGGATTTGTGTAGTGCGTTTTTTCGATCTGGTTTGTACTAGCGACCAGGATAGGGGAGGGGATTCATCCCGCCCTTATACCCCGCTGCGGGGTCAGCCGACGTGGGTGGGATTTTGCCGGCGGAGAGGGGAGAAGGTGACGTACATGGCGCCATGATCGGAAGTCTGGGTTGAATTCTTAGCTGCGAGGTGGAAAATGCGCGTAGGAGGGCGATCGGCGGTCTAGAGGGGTAAAGTCTGGCCTTCCCATCTCCCACCAGACAGTACGGTTATTCTGAAGGCTGGTTTTGCTGGTCTTTCATTGTGGCCAAGGGCACAGATACAGTCATAGATAGACTCCTTAAGTCATGTTCTGCTTGCTTCTTCAAGTCTACTTTTATCTCTTTATCTGAATTTGATGTAAATAAATCTCCACATTCCTTAAACTGGTTTCTGTTATCATACTAAACATCTTCCATAATTAGGGGTTGTAGCAATACCAGCCCCGGATTCTAAAACTCTTTTTAATTGAAATATGTTTGTACTGTTTACCCTTTAGGCAAAGAAAAGTTCTACATAGCAAAATCCCTTAAAAAAGACAAGGAGCATATGCTTTGATTCATTAGCTTTATTTATTTATGTATTACTTATTTATTATTATTATTTTTTGGCGACGGAGTCTTGCTCTGTCACCCAGGCTAGAGTGCAGTGGTGGGATCTCGGCTCACTGCAACCTCCGCCTCCCAGGTCCAAGTGATTCTCCAGCCTCAGCCTCCCGAGTAGCTGGGATCACAGGTGCCCACCACCACACCGGGCTAATTTTTGTATTTTTTTTTTAATATAAAGATGGGGTTTCACCATGGGTCAGGCTGGTCTTGAACTCCCGACCTCAGGTGATCCGCCCACCTTGGCCTCCAAAGCGCTTGGATTACAGGCGTGAGCCACGGCGCACGGCCTAATTTTCATATTTTTAGTAGAGATGGGGTTTCACCACTTTGGCCAGGCTGGTCTCAAACTCCTGACCTCAGGTGATCCTCCCACCTTGACCTCCTAAAGTGCTGGGGTTACAGGCGTAAGCCGCTGAGCCCCGGCTGATTCATTAGCTTTATTACCATATTTTGTTTCGCCCAAAAGACCAAAATCAGAAACCAGTATTGTTTTACAATTTGTCTTTTAAGAACTGAGAGTTTCTAGCACTAAGAGAAATTGGATTTTTGTATGTTAGAGATGCAGAAAGTTCCTCAAATTGAGATCAAGTACTTCATCATTAAATTTTTATTTGCTTAAGACTTTTTCCGAGAAACATTAAGTGCCCTTTGTGGTAGTTTCCCCTTATCTACAGTTTCAGTTACCTTCGGTCGACCATGGTCTAAAAATATTAAATGGAAAGTTTCAGAAATAAACAATTCATAAGTTTTGTTTTGTTTTGGGTTTTTTTTGTTGTTGTTGTTTTATTTTGTTGTCTTTTTGAGATGGAGTTTCGCTCTTGTTGCCCAGGCTGAAGTGCAATGGCACAATATCCACTTACCGCAACATTTGCCTGCCGGACCCAAGCGACTGTCCTGCCTCAGCCTCCCAAGTAGCTAGGATTATGGGCATGCGCCACTATGCCCAGCTAATTTTGTATTTTTAGTAGAACCAGGGTTTCACCAGGTTGGTCAGGCTGGTCTCAAACTCCCGACCTCTGGTGATCCACCCACCTCGGCCTCCCAAAGTACTGGGATTACAGGTGTTAGCCACCTCACCCCTCTCAGAAGTTTTAAATTGAGTACTGTTCTAACTAGCTGTGATAAAATCTCTGCCATCCCACACTGTCCTGCTGAGATGTGAAGTATCCGTTTTTACAGTGTATCTGCTATAACCTTCTTAATGACTTAGTAGCAGTCTCATCAGATTGACTATGGCAAGATGCAGTATCCAAGTGCTTGTGTTCAACTAACCCTTATTTTCCTTAATAAAGGCCTCAAAGCACAAGAGTAGTGATGCTGGCAATTCAGGCACAGAGAAGCTGTAAAGTGCTTCCTGTAAGTTAAAACATCAGTTTTTGACTGAATAAGGAAGGAAAAAAAAATATGCTGAAGTTGCTAAGACCTCTGGTAAGAATGAATCTTTGGTGGGGCGCTGTGGCTCATGCCTGTAATCCCAGCACTTTGAGGGGCCGAGGCAGGAGGATCACTTGAGGTCAGGAGTTCAAGACCAGGCTGCCCAACATGGTAAAGCCCCATCTCTACTAAAAATACAAAAGACTAGCTAGGCATGGTGGCGCCTGCCTGTAATCCCAGCAGCTACTCTGGAGGCTGAAGCAAGAGAAACACTTGAACCCTAGAGTCGGAGGTTGCAGTGAGCCAAGATTGTGCCACTGCGCTCCAGCCTGGGTGACAGAGACTCTGGCTAAAAAATAATAATAATAATAATTCTATTAGTGAAACTGAATTGTGAAGAAGAAAAAACAAATTCATGCTAGTTTTGCTGCCACACCTCAAACTGCAAAAGTGATGGCCACAATGCATAATAAGTGCTTAGTTAAAATGGAAAAGATATTAAATTTGTGAGTGGACGACATAACAGAAATGTATTCCAGTTTACAGCAATTGAGTTAAGTACTCTCTGCAGTTTCAGGTGTCCACTAGAGGTCTTGGAACATAACCCTTGTGGATAAGGAGGAGGGAGTACTAGTGTACTGTACGATAAATTATATAGAACACAGAAAAGGTCCTAGGAAATTCACATGAAAAAATACATGCCACTGACTTGGTAGGCAGACAGCTAGATTTGTACCCTCTTTCCTTTTCTGTTCCTTCTTCTAATATCTCAGTTGTGACATGGCTGTACACTCACAGTGAGAAAGAACATCAAAGAACAGAATTAGGACTTGGCAAGAAATTTGTCCATGACAAAAGGCAGATAATGTAAGTCAAGCTCAGCTGAGAACAAAGTACTGGTGGTACAGGTAAGGTTTGGCATCTGTACTAATCAGAATGGGCTAAATTACAGTACCATCCCCCAATCTCAGCATCTTATTGCAACAAAGGTTTATTTCTCACACGTTACATGTTTGATATAAATCAGGGGGCCCATCGCAACTTCAGTTGACCAGGAAATAGACCCCAAAACTCTGAAATTTGTCTGCAGGGGTTATTACCTAATGATGGCAAGAACAACCTCTGTGGGGATTGAGGGATGCAAGACTGGGCAGAGGGAGAAGTTGAACTGCAACATATTTGCAACTGAGGCATCAGCCAATCCTGCAGGAATTCTGGAGCTGGGTTGGCCTATCAGCATTGTCCTAAATTGAGAGAGAGAACGAGGTTCTTATACCTTCACACTAACCAGTCACTGGATGTGGGCTGCACATATAAAGGAGATGTGACCTTTGATAAAAGGGCTCTCTTTACCCAACAGCTGCTCCCAGTGAGGGACCCAGCTGAGCACTGTCAGCCACCAGCATTTTCAGCAGTTGGGAGAGAGCCTCAGACCTAAGGGGTGGATCTGGGGAGCTCAGCACAGCACCCACTGCATAGACTGTTCATTGTAATCACTAAGGTCCCCAGATTGGTAAAGGCTTCACTGAGACACATGTTTTCAAAATTGCCACAGTAGGGATCATAAAATTTAATTGCTAGTGTTGCAGTGTCTTGCTGTAGCCATTAACAAGCTTCTACCTAGAAGCAGAGCGCTTCACTTACACTCATATTTTAGTGGCCAGCAAAGTCAGATGGCCAAACCTAACTTTAAGAGGGCAGAAAATGTAATCCTACCATGTCATGAGAAAGAGAACCTGAATATTTGTGAATAGCCCTAATGACTAAACATAGCATCCAAGGATAAAATAATCCCCAATACTCTAATCACCAAAACCCCAACAAGTAGGACTTTTTTTCCTGGTAGGGGTAAAGAAGCAGGAAATGAAGGAGAGCAACACAGAAATTCAAGAGGACAGACTAACAGCATCTGCAAGACTTATCTTCACTATGAATTATAGCCCCTCATGGGTGATATCTCTGCTTTGAGTTGGAGGACTGTCTTAGTTTTAAGGGACAGAGGGGCACTAAGCAGATCATTAGAACAAGAATTGAAATAAGAACCAAGGCCAATTTATTGTTAAGTAACTGAGGACATGTAGGAATTACCTGGGCTTAGAAATACCAATTACTTCTAAGAACAAACATCATGGTCATAAAGAGGTGGTATCATCTGGGTGTGGTGGCTCACACCTGTAATCCTAGCACTTAGGGAGGCAGAGGCGGGCGGATCACAAGGGCAGGAGTTTGAGACTATCCTGACCTACATGGTGAAACCCCATCTCCACATAAAAATACAAAAAATTAGCCAGGCCTGGTGGCGTGCGCCTGTAGTCCCACCTACTCAGAGGCTGAGGCCAGAGAATCAGGTGGAGGTTGCAGTGAGCTGAGATCATGCCACACCACTGCGCTACAGCCTGGGCGACAGAGCAAAACTCTGTCTCAAAAAAAAAAAAATCAATAAAAACAAAAAATAAAAATAAAGGGGTGGTATCAAAGTAAAATAGAAGAAAAACTCATAGCTCTAGCAGAAAAACAATATAGAAGTTAGCACTGTCAGAAAAACAGACAACTAAAAGCTTCGAAACTTTAGAATTTTATCTTTAGGCTTAAACTGAGAAACAGGACAGGGCATTGCTTCCTTTTGGAAGATCAAAGTATAGTAGTAGGGAAAGAAGAAAATCCAGTTGGGAAGTACAGAAAAAACAAAATTAGAGATTGACCTCTCTGACATCCTTTGGGCCTGAAAGCAACCTTAATTCTCTGTCTTCCTAAAACAATCAAAGCTTTTTTTTAAAAAAAAAAAAAAAAAAAAAAAAGTAAACAAATTAAAAAGAGCCTTCCTTTTGAAACCTAAATTTATTTGTCTCGTTTCTTTCCTTTCCTTTAGTCTAACTTTGGAAATTTTAGTTAATCTAGCTTCTGGGGTCACCCTTCTCTTCACGAGCAAAATAAAAGCATCAGAACTTCCCATTCTGAGTGACCGACAGCAAGAAAACCCAGCTTCTCCCCAAGCATTTGGAAGATCACAGAGAAGAGCTTCTATTTTTCACAAATTTACTTATTTGTTCTTGACGTCTCTCTGGTGTCTTGTAAAAGCTTTTCCTTGCTGATTTCAAACACTGAGCTCTACATTCCTTCAAAAAGTAGATACAGAACCCTTCGTTTATTCTTCAAGTTATACCACATGTAGTTAAGATTTTTACTAAGGCTTGGAATTAAAAAAGAAAAAAAAGCAGGCTGGAACCAGTGGCTCACATCTATAATCCCAGCACTTTGGGAGGCTGAGGCGGGTGGATCACTTGAACCCAGGAAGCAGAAGTTTTGGTTTGAGACCAGCCTGGCCAACAGAGTGAAACCCCATCTCTACTAAAAATACAAAAAATTAGCTGGGCATGGTGGTGCACTGGAGGCTGAGGCATGAGAATCACTTGAGCCCAGGAGGCAGAAGTTGTAGTAAGCAGAGATCAGGCCACTGCTCCAGCCTGAGTGACAGAGTGAGACTCTGTCTCAAAAAGAGAGAAAAAAAGAAAGAAAAAAGTAAAGTATAAACATAATATAACACAGTGAAGCATATCTTAAAATAAAAATCAGATATGACTGAAGTCAGGTATTATTGCTCTCTGAAGTCCTTGATGAGTGAAACCCATTTGAAAGTACTATTTCTTAGCCAATAGCCACTAGCTATGTTGTTAGGATCCAATCCCATCCTTCTCCAACCATACATTCATTCATTCATTTATATAACCAACAGATGTTTACTGAACTATGTGCTAGTCATTGTTCCAGGTACTAGAGATACAGCAAGGAACAGGGAGACAAGTTCCTTCCTCTCATCCTTTGATGGTACTTACTTAAATTCATTTTCTATTGCTGTGTAACAAATTACCACAAACTTAGCAGCTCAAAGCAACATGTACTGATTATCTCTCAGTTTCCATGTCAGGGGTCTGGGCAGTTTAGCTGGTCTGTCTGCTCAGAGTCTTGCAAGACTGCAAAGTGTCAAGCAGAGTGTGTTACCAGTCGGAGGCTTAACAGGGGAAGAATCTCCTTTCAAGCTCATTCACGTTGTTGGCTGAATTCTGAAGTTGCTCACAGCTCCTAGATGCCCACATAGTTCCATGATACGTAGCCTCTCCATAGGCATTCTCATAATAGAGTGGCTTATTTCTTCAAAGTCAACAGGGAAAAAAAGTCTGTCTTGCTCCAGACTGCTAAGACACAGTCTTTTATAACAACATAATCATGAGAGTGGCATCCCATCACCCTTGTCATATTCTACTGGTTGGAAATAAATGGCAGGTTCTACCTACATTCAAGGGGAAGAAATTAAACAAGGATGTGGAAGATTGGGGGTCACTTAGGGTGTGTTTACCATGTTACCTTTTAGCAAGAAGAGACAAAATGAGAGGGACAACAGTTCTACCTTAGAAGGACTCAGCAAGGAAGGTCTGTCTGAGGAAGTGTCACTTGAGCTGAGACTTGAATGATGAGAAGGAACCAATGGCTGGTCAGAGATCTGATGGAAAAGACTTTTTGGCTTAGGAAACAAACTTAGTATGTCTGACATACACAAGTGCCCAGCCTAGGATCACTATTGTTGAATCTAATTAAGATATATATTATTGGTTAGACACTATGAGTTTGCTGGACACACACACACACACACACACACATTTTTTTTTAATTCTTTTTTTTTTGAGACAGGGTCTTGCAGTGCCATGATCATAGCTCACCGCAGCCTCGACCTGGTGAGCTCAGGTGATCCTCTTGTCTCTACCTCTCAAGTAGCTGGGACTGCAGGTGTGCCACCACGATGCCCAGCTAAGTTCTTTTATGATTTGTCAAGACTGAGTTTCACCAAGCTGCCCAGGCTGGTCTTCAATTCCTGGGTTCAACTGATCCACCCGCCTTGGCCTCCCAAAGTGCTGGGATTACAAGCATGAGCCACCACACCCAACCTAGATTTATATTTCCACTCACTAATACTGACTAAATCAGGGGAAAGGGCACAGGCACCTGAGTCAATGAGTAAATAAGGCCTAACCTGTATGATATAAACACTGTGTGTCAAAATAACAAGTTAAACAAAATAAGGGGTCTATAAAAGTGAATAAAAATTGATCCACTTGAAATATTATTCATGCTTTTGAATTGACTTAATAAAGAAAAATTTTCATAGATAACTTCTGCTCACACCCTGGATATATTTGTTCATACTTTATAGTTATAATTTATGTGATTAGAGTCTAAAATAATTTGTCTGAGATTTATGCATTTAAAGAATAAATGAAATCAAATTCTTGAAAATTATTTCACTAGGCTGGGTGTGATGGCTCATGCCTATAATGCCAGCACTTTGAGAGGCTGAGGCAGGAGGACCAGGAGTTGGAGACCAGCCTGGGCAACATAGTAGGACTTTGTCTCTACAAAAAAAAGAAAAGAAAAGCAGGCCATAGTGTATGCCTGTGATCCCAGCTACTCAAGAGGCTAAAGTGGGAGAATCAACTTGAGCCCAGGAGGTAGAGGCATGGTGGCGCATGCCTGTAATCCCAGCTACTCGGGAGGCTGAGGCAGGAGAATTGCCTGAACCCAGGAGGCGGAGGTTGCTGTGAGCCGACATCGCGCCCTTGCACTCCAGCCTGGGTAACAAGAGCGAAACACTGTCTCAAAAAAAAAAAAAAAAAAAAAAAAGCAGCTTTTAGTTGATGGTTGCATGGTGCCTAAATTCCAAAATCAGAGAGGTTTTTTGTCTTGCTGTAGCCATTAGAAAGCTTCCACCTAGAAGCAGTGTGTTTCACTTACACTCATATTTTAGTGGCCAGCAAAGTCAGATGGCCAAACCTAACTTTAAGAGGGCAGAAAATGTAATCCTACCATGTCATGAGAAAGAGCATCTGAATATTTGTGAATAGGCCTAATGACAAACATAATACCCATGGGTAAAATAATCCCCAATATGCTAATCACCAAAACCCCAACAAGTAGGGTTTTTTTCCAGGGCGTAGTGGCTCACTCTTGTAATCCCAGCACTTTGGGAGTGGCTTGATGACAGCCAACTGCAGCCTCTACCTGTCAAACGATCCTTTCGCTTCAGCTTCCCAAGTAGGTGGGATCACAGGCATGTGCCAACACGTTCAGCTCATTAAAATTTTTTTTGCCAAGGCACAGTGGCCCACACCCATAATCCCAGAACTTTAGGAAGCCAAGGCAGGCAGATCACATGAGGTCAGGAGTTCAAGACCAGCCTGGCCAACATGCTGAAACCCCATCTCCACCAAAACCACAAAAATTAGCCAGGCATGGTGTCGTGCCTGCAGTCTCAGCTACTGTGGACGCCGAGGCACGAGAACTGCTTGAACCTGGGAGATGGAAGTTGCAGTGAGCCAAGATCGTGCAAATGCACTCCAGCCTGGGTGGAAGAAAACAAGATTCTGTCTAAAAAAAAAAAGTATACACACACACACACACATGCACACACAGCTTTTTTGGTAGAGACAGGGTCTTACTATGTTGCCCAGGCTGATCTCGAACTCCTGGGTTCAACTTCTTGCCTTAGCCTCTAAGTGTTGGGATTACAGGCGTGAGCCACTGTGCCCAGCTTATTTTTAAAAATTGCCAGTTCTGTGGAATAAATTGAACTACTTGATATACCATTAAATAGTACAAAGATTTTATAAAGTTTAATATGCCAGTCTGGAGCACCTGACCTCAGTCAGCAGTACCAAAGCTACATCTTATACAAGGCAAATTGCAAAGACTGACCACTGGAAGAAAATTATCTGAAACTATAGTAGTTTAAAAAAAGTCAAAGTGATTGGCCTAAAACTAAATAAATAAAAATTTAAAAAATAAAAATGTCAGGGCCGGGTGCAGTGACTCACTCCTGTAATCTCAGCATTTTGGGAGGCTGAGGTGGGTGGATCACAAGGTCAGGAGTTCGAGACTGGCCTGGCCACCATAATGAAACCCCATCTCTACTAAGAATAAAAAAATTAGCCGGGTGTGGTGGCGGGCACCTGTAATCCCAGTTACTGAGGAGGCTGAGGCAGGAGAATCGCTTGAACCTGGGAGGCAGAGGTTGCAGCAGCCTGGGTGACAGTTCATGACTTTGACTCAAAAAAAAAAGTCAGGACCAGGAGCAGTGGCTCATGCCTGTAATCCCAACACTTTGGGAAGCCAAGGCAGGTGAATCAGGAGTTCCAAAGGTTAGGAGTTCGAAACCAGCCTGGGCTACATGGCGAAAACCTATCTCTACTAAAAATACCAAAAAGATTAGCCAGGCATGGTAGCAGGCGCCTGTAATCCCAGGTACTCTGGAGGCTGAAACAAGAGAATCACTTGAACCTGGGAGGCAGAGGTTGCAGTGAGCCAAGATCACACCATTGCACTGCAGCCTAGGTGACAAGAGCAAAACTTATCTCAAAAAAATAAAAATAAATAAATAAAAGGGGGGCTCACCCTTAATCCCAGCACATTGGGAGGCCAAGATGGATGGATCACCTGAGGTCAAGAGTTCAAGACCAGCCTGGTCAACATGATGAAACCCCGTCTCTATTAACAATACATAAATTAGCTGGGCATCATGTCGGCCGCCTATAATCCCAGCTATTTGGGAGCTGAGGCAGGAGAATCACTTGAATCCAGGAGGCCGAGGTTGCAGTGAGCTGAGATCACGCCATTGCCATCCAGCCTGGATAACAAGAGTGAAACTTTGACTCTACATAAATAAATAAATAAATAAATAAATAAATAAAAGGTCAAAGTGGGAAATGGAAGAACTGAATATGAAATTTTTGAGTACTTTATCAGCATCAAGATTTGTTTATTTTTTATTTTTTTTTATTTTTTTTTTGTGATGGAGTCTCAGTATGTTGCCTAGGCTGGAGTGCAATGGCATGGTCTCGGTTCATTGCAACCTCCACCTCCCGGATTCAAGCAATTCTCCTGCCTCAGCCTCCCAAGTAGCTTGGATTACAGGTGCCACCCACCACGCTTGGCTAATTTTTTGTTTTTTTTTTTTTTTTTTTTTAGTAGCGATGGGATTCGCCATGTTGCCGAGGCTGGTGTCAAACTCCCGACCTCAGGCGATCCACCCACTTTGGCTTTCCAAAGTGCTAGGTTTACGTGAGCCACTGTGCTTGCTTATTTTTTTTTTTTTTTTTTTTTTTTATTTGTTTTTTGAGATGAAGTCTGGTTCTTGTCTCCCAGGCTGGAGTGCAATGGCATGATCTCGGCTCACTGCAATCTCTGCCTCCCAGGTTCAAGTGATTCTCATGCTCAGTCTCCTGAGTAGCTGGAATTACAGGGGTGCAACACCATGCCCGGCTAATTTTTGTATTTTTAGTAGAGACAGGGTTTCACCATGTTGGCCAGGCTGGTCTCGAACTCCTGATCTCAGGTGATCCACCTGCCTTGGCCTGTCACAGTGCTGGGATTACAGGTGTGAACCACTGCACCCAACCAGTTATTTTTATATTAAGAGAACTATACCAAGTTACTGGATCAATTCAATTCAGAGATTTTTTTTTGTATTTTGTTTTTGGTTTTAACCAAAGCAGAATGTCAAAATCCAGCATCCACAGAGTATCTCTTTGTCAACAAATCATCTAAATCTCTCCCACTTGTGATTAAAGGAAACAATTAGGTGTGTAGGGAAAAAATATTAAATCAGGAAAACTGTGACTATGAGGATATCATCTCACTTCTCTAGGTCTCAATTACTCTTTTTTTCACTCTATTGCCCAGGCTGGAGTACAGTGGTGCAAAATCGGCTCACTGCAACCTCCGCCTCCTGGGTTCAAGTGATTCTCCTGCCTCAGCCTCCCAAGTAGCTGGGGTAACAACCACCTGCCATCATGCCTGGCTAATTTTTGTATTTTTAGTAGAGACAGGATTTTGCTATGTTGACCAGGGTGGTCTTGAACTCCTGACCTCATGTGATCCACCGCCTCAGCCTCCTAAAGTGCTAGGATTACAAGCACGAGCCACTGCACCCAACCACATTATTTTTTTTAGTATGTCGTGATTCCTACTGGTCATAGCCAGAATGTAGAAGCTTAGAGATTCTTCCATTTAAACATGAATCCTAATATGATTGGAGAATATGATTTTTCCTTTATGACTCCCCAGCTTACTCAGAAGTACTATAAAACTTATATAAAAGTACTACAACTTGGCCGGGCGCGGTGGCTCACGCCTGTAATCCCAGCACTTTGGGAGGCCGAGGCGGGTGGATCACAAGGTCAAGAGATTGAGACCATCCTGGTCAACATAGTGAAACCCCATCTCTACTAAAAATACAAAAAATTAGCTGGGCATGGTGGCATGTGCCTGTAATCCCAGCTACTCAGGAGGCTGAGGCAGGAAAATTGCCTGAACCCAGGAGGCGGAGGTTTCGGTGAGCCGAGATCGCGCCATTGCACTCCAGCCTGGGTAACAAGAGCGAAACTCTGTCTCAAAAAAAAAAAAACAAAAAGTACTACTACTTAAGAAAAGTTGTTAATCAACAAACATGCATTTATCAAATCCCTTCTGGGTATATAACTTTGTACAAATGCTATATCAATATTAATATTTAAAGGCTCTATATTTCAGTATGATGAACATAACATAGTCATCTAAAGAGAAGTGATAAAATCATAAAGCATTTTTCTGTAATTATTCCATGTACAATTACTTAATGTGTGAAAATCTTATTTTCACAGAAAGATTTATAGTATCAGACAGTGATTACTAAATCATTTACTGCTAAATACCCAGAAAATGTTCACAGTCACTGAAGTGAAAAGCCAGCCAATTGAGGACACAAAACAAGGCAAATATTTGATCCTGTGTAGGCTTATACTTCTATCCTCAGAATTAGAAAAAAATCATAATAAATATGAATAACATAATGTACTCCACAGAAACAAACCTTTGATATTTGTTCAATATTTTGCCAGTTCTTAAGCATGTCTACATTTTTCTTACTTAGAGGGTAAGGCTGTTGCATAAGCATTTGAAATAAACTGAAGTCAGAAAGAAACCTTCTTATGGCCTTGCATTCTAGTTTATCTGGCTTTTGATAAATATTTATCTGGCTCTTCATAGTGACCTCCAAATAACTGCACTGGACTATCTGCTTGCAAAAATTATACAAATAATTTCAAGAGCAGGATTTGTGTAATAATGAAGCTACTGTAATACCCATAGCCTTCACCCCATGTAAGATAAGTACATACTCATCCTTTTACAGGCCCCTGAAGCACAGAAATACCCATGTCAAAGCTTACCTTCTTTTTTCTTAATCTAGAATTTCCCTAGTTAAAACTGACTAGATATTTAGAGCTGAAATGTGATGGTTTTATTTTCCAAATACAAAACTAATCATGATTTAAAATTTAAATCTGTTTTACTTGACTGTATTCCTTTTTCCTGAAAATAAAAGACTGATTTTAAAACCCATGTTGGAGTAGGAAATCAAATTGTACAGCAAATTTAGTATAAAACCTTTGTCTAGGTTTGGTCTCAACATTTTTCAAAAAGCAAGACAAACTTCCACACTTTTTTATGGAGAAAAATACAAGTTTCAACTATAAAGATAACAATTAGGCTGGGCGTGGCACTCACGCCTGTAATCCCAGCACTTTGGGAGGCCAGGCAGGTAGATCTCTGGAGCTTAGGAGTTCAAGATCAACTAGGCAACATTGCAAAACCCCGTCTCTACAAAAAAAAAAAAAAAAAAATTAGCCAGGTGTGCTGCCATGTGCCTGTAGTCCCAGCTACTTTGGAGGCTGAGGTGGGAGGACTGCTTGAGCCTGGGAGGCAGAGGTTGTAGTGAGTCCACATCGCATTCCAGCCTAGGCAACAAAGTGAAACCTTGTCTCAAAAAATAATAATAATTTTATTTTTTAAATAATGATTTTTAAAAAGGCTAATCATGGCTGGGCACGGTGGCTCACACCTGTAATCCCAGCACTTTGGGAAGCCGAGGCGAGTGGGTTACCTGAGGTCAGGAGATTGAGACCATCCCGGCCAACATGGTGAAACTTCGTCACTAAAAAAAAAAAAAAAAAAAAAAAAAAGTTAATCATTAGCCTCCTTTTAGGCATTTATTTTATTTTAGGGCATGTCTCTATTTCATCCAGCATTAGACTTACTATGTCTGAAATTTTTGGCATTCTTTTCCTTCAGAACCATGATTACCTTTTATTTACTGACTCATCCTCCTCAGGGGATTTTTTTTCCCCATTATATAGTTACCATACTAATCAATTTTTTCAGTGTATATCTGTCAGAGGCGTTGGAACCAGAGAAACTCCATCTTAAATAGGGGCTGGGTAAAATGACCTGAGACCTGCTGGGCTGCATTCCCAGACGGTTAAGGCATCCTAAGTCACAGGATGAGATAGGAGGTCAGCACCAGATATAGGTCATAAAGACCTTGCTGATAAAGCAGATTGCAGTAAAGAAGCCGGGTAAAGTCCAACAAAACCAAGATGGTTACAAGACTGACCTCTGGTCGTCCTCACTGCTATATTTTCACCAGTGCCATGACAGTTTACAAATGTCATGGCAATGTGAGGAAGTTACCCTAGATGGTCTAAAAAGGGGAGGCATGAATATTCCACCCCTTGTTTAGCATATAATCAAGAAATAGGGCCAGCTCAGTGGCTCACACCTGTAATCCCAGCACTTTGGGAGGTCGAGGCAGGCGGATCACCTGAGGTTGGGAGTTGGGAGATCAGCCTGGCCAACATGAGATGGGCCAACCCCATCTCTACTATACAAAAATTAGCCGGTCGTGGTGGCGGGCTCCTGTAGTCCCAGCTACTCGAGAGGCTGAGGCAGGAGAATCACTTGAACCCAGGAGGGAAAGTTTGCAGTGAATCAAGACTATGTTACTGCACTCCAGCCTGGGCAACAGAGCAAGACTTCATCTAAAAACAAAACCATAAAAATGGGCAACCAGGAATCTTTGGGGCTGCTCTGTCTCTGGAGTAGCCATTCTTTTATTCCTCTACTTTCTTAATAAACGTGCTTTCACTTTACAGATTCGCCTTGAATTCTTTCTTTCAGGAGATCCAAGAACCCTTTCTCAGGGTCTGGATTGGAACCCCTTTCCTGTAACATGTCTGCTACCATCCAGAAAGACTCCATACATTTATTCTTCATAAAGCACAGAATAAAAAATAAAGCTATCAGACCTGTGAGGTTTTCCTTCCTCTTTCAAATATTACAGAATAATTTTTCCATATGCCAAAAAAATGTCTTTAAGAAAATGCGCCAAACACAAACAATTACTAGAATGGTTTCACAGCTAAGGATTACTCCATATCCATTCTGTTTGCCAAATCTTTATGTAGAATGTCTGTATGAAATCTTTTTTGCTTTTGTCATGGCAAAGGGAATTTTTTTTCTTCTCCTTTAAAGGTTCAAGTCCACTGAAATAAAGTGACAATAGATTAATAGGAGAAAAGGCAAACCGATTTATTAACATGCAAGTGTATGTAACATGCAGGAGCCATACAAAATATGAACCTCAAAGAAGGGCCAGATGGCTGAAGTTTTATAGGGGAGGGAAAGAAGGGAGAGGGAGATGGGAAAAATGTAGGCAATTGTGAGGAATAGTAAATAATTTTTTGGGAGAGTTGACTGGGCCCAAAGAATAGGCAATAGTTTGTAAATAAATGATTTGATTTGAAAACTGAATGGGACCTGAAGAACAGACAGTGGCTTGTGACAAAAATCTGTCTAGATGAGGTGACTTTCCTCAGTTTTCCTTCCTACTATATAAATTTAATCCTCTCTGGTTTAAAATTTCAGTGATCAAAGCAACTGTGTTCCTTCTGGAGGAGCTTCAGATAAGGGAGCTTCAGAGAATTCCACCCTGAGCTTGGGGTCGGGGAGAAACAGGAGAAAGCAAGTTCTTGGTTCTGAGGCTATTTCTAAGGCCTTTTAATTTCCTTTATTTCAACATGCTAAGCATGCCAAAGCAGCATGCTTTGAGACATTGTTTTCTGAGCCCCAACATTTGCCATTATCTTGTCTTCCTACATCTTCCTATAAGGAGTTTTTCTTCTTTCTTTCTTTTTTTTTTTTTGAGACGGAGTTTCGCTGTTGTTACCCAGACGAGTGCAATGGCACGATCTCGGCTCACCGCAACCTCCGCCTCCTGGGTTCAAGCAATTCTCCTGCCTCAGCCTCCTGAGTAGCTGGGACTACATGCACGCACCACCATGCCCAGCTAATTTTTGTATTTTTAGTAGAGACGGGGTTTCATCTTGTTGACCAGGATGGTCTCAATCTCTTGACCTCGTGATCCACCCACCTAGGCCTCCCAAAGTGTTGGGATTATAGGTGTGAGCCACCGCGTCCGGCCTAGGACTTTTTTTTTTTTTTTTCTAACCATCAACTTTGGTAACAGAAAAATGAGGACACAGAGGAAAATCTGGTGGAGTGATTAGGCTAAGTAATAATTTTCTAGTTAAGGAGCTAAAAAACAGTATCATGCTTCCAGTTGTCAATTACCTTGCCTATCTCAGTATAACTAAGGACAGTCCTACAGGAAGCAGCCCAATTCCTTAGCTTCTTCAAAACTAAGAGTGTGAAGACTGTTTCCAACCTTATCCCCCTTTTTACCTCTTATAGTCTAGACGTACTGAACCTCTTAGAGTTCTCAGAATGTATCAGGCTCTTTCCCAAATTTTACCTTCTTTCTAAGTAAAGAAAATAAGAGAGTGATTCTATCATTACCTGCAGACTATTCCCTCCACCTTCAGTGCCTTTCCCTGCCCCTTCTCCGGGCTAAAGCCAACATAATTGTCACCTCACAACAGGAGAATGTTAAGCATTCTCCAAATCCCCAGTCAGTACTACTTGCCTTGTCCTTTATGTTCCCAAAGAAATTTGTTCACAATCTGGAGTAGTGTAGCATTCCTATTCTATGGTTTTGGTTTGGGGAGGAAAAGAATTATGGGTGACTTTAAATATTATTTTTTAATTTATATATATTTATATGTTTTAACGTCATAGAATTTATTTTTAGAAACAAGGTCTCACCTTGTCACCCAGACTGGAGTGCAGTGGTATGATCACGGCTTACTGCAGCCTTGAACTCCTGGGCTCAAGAGATCTTTCTGCCTTGGTCTCCTACAATGTTTGTTTCTTCATTTGTTTTTTGAAACCAAGTTTCTCTCTTCTCGCCCAGGCTGGAGCGCAATGGCTCAGCCTGGGTTTACTGCAACCTCCATTTCCCAGGCTCAAGCAATTCTCCTGCCTCAGCTTCCCAAGGAGCTGGGATTACAAGTGTTTGCCACCATGCCCAGCTAACTTTTGTATTTTAAGTAGAGATGCGGTTTCAACATGTTGGCCAGGCTGGTCTCAAACTCCTGACCTCAGGTGATCCACCTGCCTTGGCCTCCTAAATTGCTGGGATTACAGGTATTAGCCACCACGCCAGGTTTATTTTATTTTATTTTATTTTATTTTTTGAGTTGGAGTCTCACTCTGTAACCCAGCCTGGAGTGCAGTGGCACCATCTCAGCTTACAGCAAATGATTCTCGTGTCTCAGCCTCCAGAGTAGCTGGGATTACAGGTGTCCGCCACCACCACACCCAGCTAATTTTTTTTTTAGTAGAGATGGGGTTTCATCATGTCGGCCAGGCTGGTCTCGAATTCCTGACCTCAGGTGATCCACCTGCCTTGGCCTCCCAAAGTGCTGGAATTAGGGGCATGAGCCACCATGGCTAGCCTATTTTTTATCAGAAAAATAAACATTATTTAAAAACAGTAGTTCAGAATCAAAAATTTTTTAAAAAGTAGTCTTTGGTATCAGAACAAAAAGAAAAATTTTTTTTGAGACGGAGTTTCAAAAACAACAACAACAACAAACAGCTGGGATTACAGGTGTTGCCACCATGCCCGGCTAATTTTTTGTATTTTTAGTAGAGATGGGGGTTTCGCCATGTTGGCCAGGCTGGTCTCCAACTCCTGACCTCAGGTGATCCACCAGCTTCGGCCTCCCAAAGTGCTGGGATTACAGGCGTGAGCCACCATGCCCGGCCTCAGAACAAAAATTATATTCAAGGTAAGGAAATGCAAAAAGAAATAGAAAAAAAATTATGTAAATTCTCTGTTCATTATAAAAATCCAAATTACTTCACAGATGATGCTTAATTATCAGCACTAAATCCTAATATTTATTGAAGCCTCCAGGATATGTTAACATTCTATTTAGTACTCTGGTTTATCATAGGTTAAATTTGCAATGTCTTTTTTCAAAAAAATCATATTGGGCCAGGTGCAATGGCTCACACCTATAATCCTAGTACTTTGGGAGGCCGAGGAGGGCAGATAACCTGAGATCAGGAGTTCGAGACCAGTCTGGCCAACATGGCGAAACCCTGTCTCTACTAAAAATACAAACATTAGCCAGGCAAGGTGGCAGGTGCCTGTAATCCCAGCTACTCAGGAGGCTGAGCCAGGAGAATCACCTGAACCCAGGAGGCAAAGGTTTCAGTGAGCTGAGATTGTGCCATTGCACTCCAGCCTGGGCTACAGAGCAAGATGCCATCTCAAAAAAAAAAAAAAGAAGCTCTCATTTGCAGTCAATACAAACATGTCCATATGCAACAAACCATAAACAATATGCAGAAGGTTATGATATTTATTTTCATTTATCTCTTCATTACAGAATGGTGAGCTGGATGTGGTGGTACATGCCTGTAAGTCCCAGCTACTCAGGAGGCTGAGGTGGGAGGATGACTTGAGCTCAGGAATTCTTGGCTTTAGTGTATGCTTTGGGTGCTATCAGGTGTCAGCATAAGTTCCACATCAATATGGTGACCACGTAGGAGCGGAGACCACCAGGTTACCTAAGGAGGGGTGAATCAGCCCACGTCAGAAACGGAGCAGGTCAAAAACTCCCCGCCGATCAGTAGTGGTATCACATCTGTGAATAGCCACTGCACTCCAGCCTGGGCAAAATAGTGAGACCCTGTCTCTAAAAATAAAAATTGAAAAAAAAAAGGAAAAAGAAAAAGAACTATGAAAGCTTTACCCATACATGGCTAAGTTGTTTAAGTTCTCTTCTTGTACAGTCCAATGATGATTTTCTTTCATGTGTCCTGTTCTCTTACACCATGCAGGTCTGGCTAGGATGCAAGGTGACTTTTGAGGTCAGTGCCTTTATTACTATTGGCAAAAACAGTGATCCTTTGCAAACCTGTTATTTCTGAATGACCACTTCAAATAAAGATTTTATAAATTGTATTGTTGAAGAGGCTTGGGCAGTGCTCTGCAAAAAGCCCCAGTTTTACTCAGTACTGGGAAATTGCCTTTGTTCTGTTTGTTCTACTCTGCAAGCTGTGCTCTAAGGCCAGCACCTCTTACTCAGCTGTCTTCATGTTGGATGTGATCAGTGTTTTCTGTACTGTGGTGACTGATGAGAGATATAATTTGTATACTTTGACTTTTTCCACGCACAAAAACTCCATTGTATTTTCTCCATAATGTTAGTTAAAACCTTCTTGTCTGTATCCCCACAGGGGTTTTACTGTTAAGCCATTTTAATCTACTGTGAGGTCTACAACAGTATTTACGGCATTGTGTCACCAAACATCTCCTTAGGAAGAGAGATGATGAGTTCCTTAAGGTCTGCAACTTTACCCCAAGTCTAAGTCTGACATATGTTAGCTCCTCAATAAATACAGTACATATTCGAATAAACAATGATTTAATACAAAACATGCTTTCTAAGGAACAGAGAAGCATCAGGAGAAATTCTCAAATGAATTGAAGACATAAACAGAATATCCTAAACTAAAAGTGAAAATCGAATTTTAAAATGAACAAATGGGGCCAGGCACAGTGGCTCATCCTTGTAATCCCAGCACTTTGGAAGGCTCAGGTGGGAAGATGGCTTGAGCCCAGTAGTTCTAGGCTGCAGTGAGCTATGATCACACCACACCACTGCACTCCAACCTGGGCAACAAGGTAAGACCTGGTTTCTTTTTTTTTTGCCAATCAGTTTGAGCTTATGAGGTTGCTCAGGTTAGCCTTGAACTGATGACCTCGCCTTCGCGAGCGCCATGACCTCCGGCGGGAGCCACTTTGGACCCCCAAGACCTGGTTTCTTATAAAAAATAAAACGTAAGCCGGACCCGGTGTCTCATGCCTGTAATGCCAGCATTTTGGGAGGCCGAGGCAGGCAGATCCCTGAGGTTAGGAGTTCAAGACCAGCCTGACCAATATGGAGAAACCCCATCTCTATAAAAAAAAAAATAATAATAAATAAAAAATAGGCTGGGCACACTGGCTCACACCTATAATCCCAGCACTTTGGGAGGCCGAGGCAGGTGGATCACGAGGTCAGGAGATCGAGACCATTCTAGCCAACATGGTGAATCCCCGTCTCTACTAAAATACAAAAAAAATAGCCAGGCATAATGGCACACATATGTAGTCACAGCTACTCAGGAGGCTGAGGCAGGGGAATTGCTTAAACCCAGGTGGCGGAGGATGCCATGAGCCGAGATCGTGCCACTGCATTACAGCCTGGGTGACAGAGCAAGACTCTGTCTCAAAATAAATAAACATATAAAGATAAAATGGACAAAATATCTGAATAGACATTTCTCTAAAGGAGGATGTACAAATGGCCAATAAACACATTTAAAAAGATGCTCAACATCATTAGCCATTAGGAAAATCAAAACTATGAGATACCACTTTATACTCATTAAGATGGCTAAAGTAAGGCTGGGTGCAGTGGCTCATGCCTGTAATCCCACTTTGGACGTTTGAGTTCCAGCCTGACCAACATGGAGAATCCCCATCTCTACTAAAAAATACAAAATTAGCTGGGCGTGGTAGTGCATGCCTGTAATTCCAGCTACTCAAGAGGCTGAGGCAGGAGAATTGCTTGAATCCAGGAGGTAGAGGTTTCGGTGAGCCAAGACGGCACCATTGCACTCCAGCCTGGGCAACAAGAGCGAAACTTTGTTTCAAAAACAACAATAACAAAAGATGGCTAAAATAGACAGAAGAAAGTTTTTTTTTTGAGACGGAGTTTTGCTGTTGTTACCCAGACTGGAGTGCAATGGCGCAATCTCAGCTCACCGCAACCTCCGCCTTCTGGGTTTAAGCAATTCTCCTGCCTCAGCCTCCCGAGTAGCTGGGACTACAGGCATGCACCACCATGCCCAGCTAATTTTTTGTATTTTTAGTAGAGACGGGGTTTCACCTTGTTGACCAGGATGGTCTCAATCTCTTGACCTCGTGATCCACCCGCCTCGGCCTCCCAACGTGCTGGGATTATATAGGTGTTAGCCACCACACCTGGCCCAGAAGAAAGTATTGACAAGGATGTGGATAAATTAGAACCCCAACATATTGCTGCTGGAAAAATGCAAAATGATACAGCTGCTTTGGAAGGCAGTTTGACAGTTCTTCAAAAGTTAAGCATGCTGGCACACACCTCTAGACTAAGCTACTTGAGAAGCTAGTGTGGGAGGATTGCTTGAGCCCAGGAGCTTGAGGGGGCAGTGAGCATCACCGCACCTGCCGTAATGCCTGAGAACCACTGCACTCCAGCCTGAACAACATAGCTAGACCTCCATGATGGTTAATATTAACTATCGACTTGATTGGATTGAAGGATACAAAGAATTGTTCCTGGACATGTCAGTGAGGGTGTTGCCAAAGGAGATGAACATTTGAGTTAGTGGACTAGGGTAGGCAAACTCACCCTCAATCTGGGTAGGCACCATCTAATCAATTGCCAGCAGGACTGGAAGAATTCCTGACCTCAGGTGATCCACCCACCTTGGCCTCACAAAGTGCTGGGATTACAGGCATGAGCCACCGAGTCCAGCCCATTTTATATTTTTTTCTAGACACAGGGTTTTGCCATGTTGTCCGGGCTGGTCTTTTTTTTTTTTTTTTTTTTTTTTGAGATGGAGTTTCACTCTTGTTACCCAGACTGGAGTGCAATGGCGCGATCTCGGCTCACCGCAACCTCTGCCTCCTGGGTTCAGGCAATTCTCCTGCCTCCGCCTCCAGAGTAGCTGTGACTACAGGTGCGCGCCACCATGCCCAGCTAATTTTTTGCATTTTTAGTAGAGACAGGGTTTCACCATGTTGACCAGGATGGCCTCGATCTCTTGACCTTGGGATCCACCCGCCTCGGCCTCCCAAGGAGCTGGGATTAAACTCACTTTTATCCTTGAGGCCGGCCGCGCCCGGCCCTCAGGCTAGTCTTAAACTCCTGGACTCAAGCTGTCTGCCTGCCTTAATCTCCCAAAGTGCTGAGATTATAGGCACCTGGCCTTGTAAACAATTTGGTTTGTTGAAAACCAAACCAGATTGAAATCTTAAGCTGTTTTAGGGTATAAAAAGGTGAGGGGAGGGGAACCCTTAAGACTAAGCTTTATGTCTCAAAGTAGAAGGTCTCAAAGTAGATACTAGAATTTGAAAATTTTGCTTAGATAGCCTTGCTACTTCCTTTTTTTAAAATGTCTATTTTATATACAAAGAACTATCATGGTTTTTCATTGGGTGGATGCCTTGGATAATCCTCTGAAGAAAGATTATTTAGTTCAACTTAATGAAACTGATATCCTTACTAATACAGAAACACTGGCAGCACATATTGAGGCCATATTTCTGGATCAGACCGTGCTGGTTGGAGTAGACACAAGATCGAGAACCCTGGCCGAATTTTCGTGGGTGGCTCCAGTAAAGATGCTGGTGACCCATCTTGCTCTCAGGAGTGTCTTTTTTTTTTTTTTTTGAGACGGAGTTTCACTCTTGTTCCCCAGGTCTGGAGTGCAATGGCTAGATCTCAGTTCACTGCAACCTCTGCCTCCCAAGTTCAAGGGATTTTCCTGCCTCAGCCTCCTGAGTAGCTGGGATTACAGGAGTGAGGTACCACGCCCGGTTTATCTTGTATTTTTAGTAGAGACAGGGTTTCACCATGTTGGCCAGGCTGGCCTTGAACTCCTGACCTCAGGTGATCTGCCCACCTCGGCCTCCCAAAGTGCTGGGGTTACAGGCATGAGCCATTGCACCTGACTGCAACTTCCTTTAAAACTCTTTCAAGGGTACATTAGGCAAGAGACAGAGCTATGATAAGAGATTTTCATATAGTAATAGTGTACCTGTACTCTTGCTGAGACAAAATCTGTTTGGTAATGGACTTGTTTCAATTTTTCTCAAGAGCAGACAGCCAGTAATGCTATATCACTCAATCCTATGCAACAGTTACAGCAACCAAGATGATGAAACTAATAACCAATGGTGAAGAACCCATTAGAGTGCCAAAGCTTGTCTATATCACAAAGGATTTCAGTACTAGGATAAGAGAAAGAAAAATTAATGAGGCTGAACTGGAAAACAAATGACAAGATAATGGTGAGTAAATTCTTCCCAGGATATACTTAGAAAATCAGTTGACATCTGCAAGCGTATTTTTTTAAGTCCATACAAGAGTGAATTTATTTTTAATTAAAAAAATTTTTTTGGGCCGGGCACGCGGTGGCTCACGCCTGTAATCCCAGCACTTTCGGAGGCCGAGGCGGGTGAATCATGAGGTCAAGAGATCGAGACCATCCTGGTCAACATGGTGAAACCCCGTCTCTACTAAAAATACAAAAAATTAGCTGGGCATGGTGGCACGTGCCTATAATCCCAGCTACTCAGGAGGCTGAGGCAGGAGAATTGCCTGAACCCAAGAGATGGAGGTTGCGGTGAGCCAAGATCGTTCCATTGCACTCCAGCCTGGGCAACAAGAGCGAAACTCCGACTCGAATTAAAAAAAAAAAAAATTTTTTTTTTTGGAGACAGGGCCTTGCAACTAAGTTGCTCAGGCTGACCTCAAACTCCTGGGTTCCTGGGGGATCCTCCTGCCCCAGCCTCAGGAGTAGCTGGGACTTCAAGTGCCTGCCAATCCTGGCTGCAAGCATTTTTGCAAATAGCATCACAGCAGGAACAGGAAGGTGTTTGCCTTCCAGAAGAATTTCAGAGGATGAATTGTTACAACTTATTTTATCAATCAGTAAAGAGGCATTTATTTAACTTTCATAGATTACAAAGCACTACCACATGTTTCTACTCTGGAGCCTCCTGAGAGGGGACTAAAGCAGGTATTAGTTGTTTCATCATCACTATCATTAAAAAAAAAAAAAAGACTTTTATTGAATTCTTTTTTTGTTTGTTTGTTTGTAGAGTTGGGGTCTTGATATATTGCTCTTGCCCTGGCTGGTCTTGAATGGCTGGATTCAAGAGATCCTCCTGCACTGGCCTCCCAAAGTGCTGAGATTACAGGCATAAGTTATTGTGCCCAGCCTGAATTCTTGTATCTCAGGCAAAAAAGAATATTTTGACCTTACCACGTTAATCCAATGAATGTTTTGACTGAGTCAGAGAAAATACTCAAATTTCATAGAAATAACAGCCACAAAAGAAGGTTTACAACAGCAGTTGTTAAAATGGGCAGAGTTTGATGAGGATACAAACCTAATGACTAAAGTAGCCCAGTATAAAAGTGCATGCCTGTAGTCCCACCTACTTTTGGAGGCTGAGGCAGGATGCTCCCTTGAGGCCCGGAATTCGAGGATGTCCTGCATTATGATGGTGCCTGTGAGTGACACCCGTCTGTAACTTACAAAAAAAAAAAAAAAAAGACGTAATGACTGAAATGAATCTTATTTTTAAATGCACATGGAAAAATTTTATCCTGAGCAAAATTTTGGTAAAATAAAAATGAGACTAGAGACTGGGCATGGTGACTCTTGCCTGTAGTTTCAGCACTTTGGGAGGCTGAGGCAGGTGGATCATGAGGTAAGGAGTTTGAGACCAGCCTGGCCAACATGGTAAAACCCAATCTCTACTAAAATACAAAAATTCGCTGGGTGTGGTGCATGCCTATAATCACAGCTAGTCAGGAGACTGAGGCAGGGGAACTGCTTGAACCTGGGAGGCAGAGGTTGGAGAGAGCTGAGATCAGGCCACTGCACTCTAGCCTGAGCAACAGAGCAAGACTCCGTCTTGAAAAAAAAAATGAGAATGGGAAAAAATTGGAAATTGTTTCACTGTACTGCAGAGAAATTTGATAAAGAATCAAACTGGTTATAGCAATAGTTTACATGGGTATATTCATAAATACAGGGTTCAAAATGGCAGGTCAAAATCACATATCTGATTCAAGTGCAGTGTGCAAAAATGTGAAAATAGCAAGATCAAAATGGCATTATTGACTTTATGTTTAGACTGGTGCCTAACTTCTTACCTCCTATGTAATGTTAATAAGTCTCATTATTGGGCTCCTTCTTTATCTGTAAAATGAGACATACAGTGTCTGGACCTACCTCATCATCTTGTGGATTAAATGAGATAATGTATATAAAGTGGTTAGCATAGTGTGTGGCACCAGTGAAAGACATTTCAACCCTGCCTGTTTCAAAAATATATGATACTCTTACAGTGTGCCAGGACAGGATCTTTAAAAATAGGTCTCCTAGTCACTAAATCACATTACTTAACTGTAAGTACATTTCTTATAATTAAAGAAATATTCAAAGCAAATCTCAGATGAAGCTACTGCAGAGCTACTCTGATTCTTCATATATTTTAAAATATATTTTAATTTAGAAAACATTGTCCTGGCCGGATGTGGTGGCTCACACCTGTAATCTCAACGCTTTGGGAGGCCGAGGCAGAAGGATCATTTGAACTCAGGAGTTCTAGACCTGCATGGGCAATAAGGTAAAACCCCATCTCTACAGAAAAATACAAAAATTAGCTGGGTTTGGCAGCCTGTGCCTATAGTCCCAGCTACTTAGGAAACTAAGGCAGGAGGATCACTTGAGTGTGGGCAGTCGAGGCTGCAGTGAGCCCTGTTCATGCAGCTGCGCTCCAGCTTGGGTGACAGAGTGAGACCCTCTCTCAAAAAAAGGAAAAAGGGCCGGGTGCAGTGGCTCACGCCTATAATCCCAGCACTTTGGGAGGCCGAGGCGGGTGGATCACGAGGTCAGAAGATCGAGACCATCCTGGTCAACAAGGTGAAACCCCGTCTCTACTAAAAATACAAAAATTAGCTGGGCATGGTGGCGCGTGCCTGTAATCCGAGCTACTCAGGAGGCTGAGGCAGGAGAATTGCCTGAACCCAGGAGGCAGAGGTTGCGGTGAGCTGAGATCGCGCCATTGCACTCCAGTGTGGGTAACAAGAGCAAAACTCTGTCTCAAAAAAAAAAGGAAAGAAAATGTTGTCCCAATCAACTATTTGGGTATAGAGTACATTAAAAATACTAAAGATTGTTTAGAAAGTCCAAAAAATAAAAATACTGTCCTTGTGGAGTCTCTTTTTTTTGTTTTTTTTGAGGTGGAGTCTCAATCTGTTGCCAGGCTGGAGTGCAGTGGCGCGATCTCGGCTCACTGCAACCTCTGCCTCCTGGGTTCAAGCGACTCTCCTGCCTCAGCCTCCTAAGTAGCTGGGACCACAAGCATGCACCACCATGCCCAGCTAATTTTTTGTATTTTTAGTAAAGATGGGGTTTCACCACGTTGGCCAGAATAGTCTCGATCTCTTGACCTCGTGATACACTTGCTTTGGCCTCCCAAAGTGCTGGGATTACAAGTGTGAGCCACCACGCCCAGCTTGTCGTTGTGTTTTAAAAATATTTAACATGTGGCTGGGCACAGTGGCTCACACCTGTAATCCCATCGCTGTGGCAGTCCAAGGCAAATGGATCACCTGAGATCAGGCATTTGAGACCAGCCTGGCCAATATGATAAAACTCCTCCTCTACTAAAAATACAAAAAGTAGCAGGGCATGGTGGCACATCCCAACTACTTGGGAAGAGGCTGCTGTGAGCCAGGATCACACTGTTGCACTCCAGCCTGAGTGACAGAACAAGACTCCAGCTCAAAAAAAAAAAAAAAAAAATTGACATGTAAATAGCTATTTTTGTTTGGTTTATTGATCCAACAATTGCTTTATCACTTCTCAAGGGACAAAAAAAAGTGGCCAATGAAGCAATAGCATTCTTAGTTTCAACAATAATGGACTTCAGAATACCAGGAAACCATTCAGCCTGTCTGTCGTCTCATGTGAAAATAGCTGTGATAAAATATACACACTTCACAGAGTTATTATGAAAATTAATTAATGCCCTTAAACTGCTTTGAAATTCCCATGTGAAAGACACTTAACCTGATCTTTATCTAGGAGCAGGTAGGTAAGGCATATATATATATATATACACACACACACATATGAAGATAACATTCATCCAAAAGTTAAAATTGGCTCTTGCTTGTGTAACTTAAATTTCTACGGGGCAAGAATATAATTTAGCAGAGGGAATGCTATTATATAATTTTTAAAACACATATTTCAAAACCATATAATATTCATTCGTCTTTTTGATGATTTCATCCTCACATAGTCTCTATATAGCAACAATAGTTACACAAAGTGCTCCATTCAGTATTCACACATATATAGCACATCAAATACTTTTGTATAGTCATGCTATTATTTTTAGAACTTTTATTTTTTGTGTAATCAAAAATATGTAATTGTTGATTGCTTTTTAACACAAGATTTCTGAAGTATTGATGTGGTTTGGCTCTGTGTCCCCACGTAAATATCATCTCAAATTGTAATCCTCACATCAAAGAAGGGACCTGGTGGAAGGTGATTGAATCATGGGCATGATTTCACCTAGGTTGTTCTTTTTTGTTGTTTTTTTTTGAGATGGAGTCTTGCTCTGTCACCCAGGCTGGAGTGCAGTGGTGCGATCTCAGCTCACTGCAACCTCTGCCTCCCAGGTTCAATCCTGCCTCAGCCTCCTGAGTAGCTGGGATTACAGGCATGCACCACCATGACCGGCTTTGCTATGTTGGTAGCGCTCCTTAGGAAAACAGAAAGTTCCTTAAAACGTCAAACAGAATTACCAGATGAGCTGTGTCTAGGTATACACCCTAAGGAACTAAATGCTGTGTCTAGGTATACACCCTAAAGAACTAAAAATAGGTGTTCAAATAAAAACTTGTATGCAAATGTTTATAGCAACATTATTTATAATAGCTAAAAAGTGGCTCATGCCTGTAATCTCAGCATTTTCGAAGGCCAAGGCAGGCCGATCACGAGGTCAGGAGATTGAGACCATCCTGGCCAACATGGTGAAACCCCATCTCTACTAAAATACAAAAAATTGGCTGAGCGTGGTGGTATGCACCTGTAGTCCCAGCTACTCAGGAGGCTGAGGCAGGGGAATTGCTTGAACCCAGGAGGTAGAGATTGCAGTGAGCCGAAATTGCGCCACTGCACTCTAGCCTGGTGACTGAGCGAGACTGTTTCAAAACAAAAACAAAAACTAGCCAAGCATCATGGCACACTCAGGAAGCCGAAGTCGGGGGATGGTTTTGAATCCAGGAGGTAAAGGCTGCAGTGAGCCATGATCATGCCACTGTACTCCAGCCTGGGTGACAGAGTTAGAACTTGTCTCAAAAAAAAAAAAAAAGAAAGAAAGAAAAGAAAAACAATAATCAAGTAATGCAGAGTTTAACCCAAATAAGCTGTAATTTAAAAATTCAACTAACTTTCCCTACTTACTCAAAATTTCTTGAGAAAAGAAACAAGATAACAAAGAAAGAAACAAGGACTCTTTGCTGTCTGCTAGGGAGTTTTCAGTAAAGCTCCTTCCCGGCAAGTAACACCCACTCACTCACTTAAGAAATGTTCATCATAAAGCAGAGGTGGGAAGAAATCAGCCCTCGGGTGTTTGGGCTGCACTATAGCTGCTGATCAACTGCCTTTAGTGACTCGAGCCAAGTTATAAACAAGGGTGAACCTCAATGTCTGTGCAGGACTCAACTTGATAGGAAATCAAGGAAATTCAAAAACAATCATCCAACATTACATGGTTTGGTCCTTTGTTTTTCAGAAAGCTGTAATTTTTTACAATCTTTGCCTGGAACTTTTTGTTATTGGCTATATCCCTTCCTGTGGATTCTTTTAAAAGTCTCTTATCATGTCACCCTGAGGGTCAATTTGTTCCAGAAGAACAGTAGAAAGAATGCTAGACCTCATCAGGATGCCTGGATTCTAGTCAGGCTCCACTAATTAGGAAAGTGATCTCTGAGTTAGTGATGAAACACTTTTCTGAGTCTTAGTGTCTTTTATCTCTCACTACTTCAGTCAAGGTCAAATAAATTAATGAATGCAAAAATGGCCACTGAACATTCTAAAATGCTATATGATATGGTTTGGCTTGGTATCCCCAGCCAAATCTCATGTTGAATTATGCTCTTCAGTGTTGGAGGAGTCTAGTGGGAGGTGACTGGATTACAAATTTCTTTTTTCTTTTTTTTTTTTTTTTGTTTACATGGAGTCTCACTCTGTCTACCAGGCTGCAGTGGCACAATCTCGGCTCACTGCAACCTCCACCTCCCAGATCCGAATGATTCTCCTGCCTCAGTCTCCTGAGTAGCTGGGATTATAGGCGCAAGCCACCATGCTTGGCTAACTTTCGTATTTTTAGTAGAGATGGGGTTCCACCATGTTGGCCAGGCTGGTCTCGAACTCATGACCTCATGATCTGCCCACCTCGGCCGCCTAAAATGCTGGGATTACAGGCATGAGCCAGTGCAACCGGCTTCTTTTTTTTTTTTTTTTTTTGAGATGGAGTCTTGCTCTGTCGCCCAGGCTAGAGTGCAGTGGCACAGTCTCTGCTCACTGCAATCTCTGTCTTCTGGGTTCAAGCAATTCTCCCTGCCTCAGCCTCCTGAGTAGCTTAGAAAACAGGTGCCCATCACCACAGCCAGCTAATTTTTGTATTTTTTAGTAGAGATGTGGTTTCACCATGTTGGCCAGGCTGGTCTTGAACACCTGACCTCAGGTGATCTGCCCGCCTCAGCCTCCCAAAGTGCTGGGATTATTGGCATGAGCCCCTGCAGCCTGGCCTGGATCAGCTCTCCCACCTGCTGTTCTTGTGATAATGAATGAGTTCTCGTGAGTTCTGGTTGTTTAAAAGTGTATAGTACTTTCCCCTTCACATTCTCTCTTGCTCCACCATGTGAAGATTGTGCCTGCTTCCCCTTCACCCTTCTGCCATGATTGTGAATTTCCTGAGACCTCCTCAGCCATCCCTCCTGTATAGTGGGTCAATTGTGAGTCAACTAGGCCGTGCTTGGTGGCTCCTGACTGTAATGCCAGCACTTTGGGAGGCTGAGGTGGGCAGACCACAAGGTCAGGAGTTCAAGACCAGCCTGGCTAACATGCTGAAACCCTGTCTCTACTAAAAATACAAAAATTATCCACATGTAGTGGCTGGCAACTGTAATCCCAGTTACTTCGGAGGCTGAACCAGGAGAATTGCTTGAACCCAGGAGGCAGAGGTTGCACTGAGCAGAAATGGTGCACCACTGCACTCCAGCCTCAGTGACGAGAAGACTGTCTTGAAAAACAAAAAACAACAATAACAAAAAACTGTGATTCAACTAAACCTATTTTTTTAAATAAATTACCTAGTCTCAGGTAGTTCTTTATAAGCAGTGTGAGAACAGACTAATACACTATATAAATGTAAAATACTATTGTTACTCTTTTACTTTGGAATCATCATTACTAAAACAGTCTTGATAGCTTGGCACCCTTTGTTTACCATTAAGATTAGTATCCATGTCAGTTTCACTATCATGTGTTGAACAAGCGCCAGGCATTTTCTGAGCTTTAAGCCAAATCTTCCCTGAGATAAACAGAGTTATCTTTCCCTCTTCCACCCCTACCCTTCTTCCCCAAAACCAGCAAACCAAGAGTCTTATGCTATCTTGCAACCTACAATCAATCAGTAAAGTGATCCAATACAATAATTTATATGAAGATTTAGTGTTATCTCTAATGTGTTATCCTTAATTGGAATACTTATTTTTTTCTTTTTCTTTTCTTTCTTGCTTTTTTTTGTTTTGTTTTGAGGTGGAGTCTTGCTCTGTCACCAGGCTGGAGTACAGTGGTGCAATCTCGGCTAACTGCAACCTCTACCTCCCAGGTTCAAGTGATTCTCCTTCCTCAGCCTCCAGAGTAGCTGGGACTACAGGCGTGCGTCATCATGCCCAGCTAGTTTTTGTATTTTTAGTAGAGACAGGGTTTCACCATCGTGGCCAGGATGGTCTCAATCTTTTGACCTCATGATCTACCCGCCTCAGCCTCCCAAAGTGCTGGGATTACAGGCGTGAGCCACTGTGCCCAGCCATCTTTAACTGGAATATTTCTATTTCAAAAAAAATTTTACCGGGCGCGGTGGCTCACACCTGTAATCCCAGCACTTTGGGAGGCCGAGGCGGGTGGATCACGAGGTCAAGAGATTGAGACCATCCTGGTCAACATGGTGAAACCCCGTCTCTACTAAAAATACAAAAAATTAGCTGGGCACGGTGGCGCATGCCTGTAATCCCAGCTACTCAGGAGGCTGAGGCAGGAGAATTGTCTGAAGCCAGGAGGCGGAGGTTGCGGTGAGCTGAGATCGCGCCATTGCACTCCAGCCTGGGTAACAAGAGCGAAACTCCATCTCAAAAAAAAATTTTTTTTATAATCAAATAAAGTTCATGCTATTCCCTCAACCTGGAAAAACCTTTTTGTTTTTACCTGGTAAAATTCTACCACCTTTCAAATCCCAGTTATCCAGCAACCTTCCCAGTGAAACCTTTCTATACTTGTTTAAGAGAGTTGCCATTCCCTCCTATGGATCTCCATCTCCCTTTGCACATATCTCTTATACCTACCACTTTAAAGATTAACATGTATGTTATGATGGGAAAATAATATATATGGAACAGCTGCCCCAGTATTCCTGGGGGTGAAAGGAGTAGGGGGATTTGAAGTGGAGACCTTGAGAGGTCTGAGTACAGGCAGAACTGTTACCCACCAAACAAAGACTGGAGTTTATAGTAAAGTTTACTCCAAGGCCGGGCACGATGGCTCACACCTGTAATCCCAGAACTTTGGGAGGCCAAGGTGGGTGGATTACTTGTGGTCAGGGGTTCAAGACCAGCCTGGCCAACATCGTGAAACCCCGTCTCTACAACAACAAAAAAGCAAATAAATAAAAAATAAAAAAGTTTGCTCCAGAGAAACAAGGCAAGTAAAGGAGATACTTTTAAATAAGAAAACATATCTGATGCTTTTCAAATCACATTGCTGAGCACTGTTCCTATATAATCCTTGCCTGGAATCTTCTGGTTCTTCTATAGATATAAATTAGGGCTTGGGAGTCAAGGCAGCAGAATCACTTGAATGCTAGACGTGGAGTTAGCAGTGAACTGAGATCATGCCGTTTCACTCCAGCCTGGGCAACAAGAGTGAAAAAAAATTAGAATGTTCAGGAGCCAAAACTTTATTATTATTACTTTTTTTGTGTTTGTTTTTGAGACAGAGTTTCACTCTTGTTGGGCAGGCTGGAGTACAATGGCCCAATCTCAGCTCACCGCAACCTCCGCCTCCCAGGTTCAAGGGATACTCCTGCCTCAGCCTCCTGAGTAGCTGGCTGCAGGCATGCACCACCATGCCCAGCTAATTTTGTATTTTCTTTCTTTCTTTTTTTTTTTTTTTTTGAGATGGAGACTTGCTCTGTCACCCAGGCTAGAGTGCAGTGGCACAATCTTGGCTCACTGCAACCTCTGTCTCCTGCCTCAAGCTATTCTCATGCCTCGGCCTTCTGAGTAAAAAATTGCAGGCACCCGCCACAGCGTGCAGCTAAGTTTTGTATTTTTAGTAGAGGTGGGGTTTCACCATCTTGGCCAGGCTGGTCTCAAACTCCTGACCTCATTATCCACCCACCTTGTCCTCCCAAAGCGCTGGGATTATAGGTGTGAGCCACTGCATACGGCCTATTATTTATTTATTTATTTAAGACAGAGTCTGGTTCTGTTGTCCAGGCTGGAGTGCAGTGGTGTGATCTCAGCTCACTGCAACCTCCATCTCCTGGGTTCAAGCAACTCTCCTGCCTCAGCCTCCCGAGTAGCCGGGACTATAGGCACGCACCACCACGCCCAGCTAATTTTTTTTTTGAGACAGAATTTCACTCTTGTTGCCCAGGCTGAAGCGCAATGATGTGATATCAGCTCACTGCAACCTCTGCCTCCTGGGTTCAAGTGATTCTCCTGCCTCAGCCTTTTGAGTAGCTGAGCCTACAGGTGTGCACTACCATGCCTAGCTAATTTTTAGTAGAGATGGGGTTTCTTGAAATTAAATATAAGATTATTGATTTTTAACTTTTTTCTCTAATATATACATACATTTTAAAGCTAAAAAGTTTCACTCCAAGCACAGCTTTAGCTTTTTTTTTTTTTCTTTTGAGACAGAGTTTTGCTCTTGTTACCCAGGCTGGAGTGCAATGGCGCGATCTCGGCTCACCACAACCTCCGCCTCCTGGGTTCAAGCAATTTTCTTGCCTTAGCCTCCCGAGTAGCTCGGACTACAGGCGCGCCACCATGCCCAGCTAATTTTTGCATATTTTTTTTAGTAGAGACGGGGTTTCACCATGTTGACCAGGATGGTCTCGATCTCTTGACCTTGTGATCCACCTGCCTTGGCCTCCCAAAGTGCTGGGATTATAGGCGTGAGCCACCACGCCCGGCCTAGCTTTTGTTGTTGTTGATTTGTTTTGAGAAAGAGCCTTGCTCCGTCACCCAGGCTGGAGTGCAGTGGTGTGATCTCGGCTCACTGCAACCTCTGTCTCCTGGGTTCAAGTGATTCTCTTGCCTCAGCCTCCCAAGTAGCTGGGATCATAAGCGCACTCCACCATGCCTGGCTAATTTTTGTATTTTTAATAGAGATGGGGTTTCACCATGTTGGCCGGGCTGGTCTCAAACTCCTGAGCTCAGGTGATCCATCCGCCTCGGCCTCCTAAATTGCTGGGATTACAGGTATGAGCCACCATATCCAGCCGAGCCTCCTTGTTCTTGTATCACACCAAACATGCTCCCACCTCAGAGCCTTTGCAGTTTGTTATTCCTTCTGGCTGGAGTGTACCCTCCCATTTTCGCATGCCTGACTCCTCACTTTGTTCAGCCTTTGCTCAAATGACATTACCCCAAAGGCCCTTCTTTGGTCACTTCTTCTAAAAAAGCAAGGCCCCTCCATTCTCTTACCCTGAACTACTTTGCTTCAAATCATTTATCATTAAAGAAAATTACATTATATGTTTATTATATTTAGCAGTCATCTCCTCCCCTAAAAGGCAATCTTCATAAGTAAAGGGATTTGGTTGATTTTGTTCACTATAGTATCTGCATCATATAAAATAGTTCCTGGCATAGGTCCTCAGTAAATATTTGCAGAATGAATCACAAATGAAGAGCTCTATAGATTGGACGTCCATAGTTTTTGCACAGCCTTAGCTTCTCTGCAAATACTAAGGGTCAAGTAGCCCCATGCACACCAGGGTACCAGAGGTTGGGAGACTCCTGGGTGAGTGCAAAAGTGGAGCAAGTGGAGAAGAGGCTGCAAGGACTATGAAGGCTTCTTGCAAGCTAATATGTTAGTCTGTCATTGTTTCGTGGATGCTGGCAATAGTCATGACACTCCTTGGTCAGAGCACAGCAAATAGCATGTGTCAGCATGCTTGCATTGGTTTCCCTTGCCCTCAGGTTCTAATGGGGCAACGCAGTGAGCCCAAATGACACATGTATCTGCAGTGGTTTGCATTACAGGAGAGGAACTGTGGACCAAGGGCTCAGCACGTTTTAAGCAAGCAGCTAACAAGCCAATCCCCACTCCCTCTAGGGAGCAAGTGGTTACAGGTACTTACAGTAGTTGCCTTGGCCACACAGTAACACAGTAGTTAGTTATCTGTGTGAATAGCTATAGACATTGCTCAGTATGAGGACCCTGGGAGTCTTGTGGGTTGGGATACTCAGCAAGAGAGTGCAGACATGTTCAGGGCCCATGGTGGGGTCTCTCGCAGCACAGGGCAGCTGAGTTATCAGCAAAGGAGGATGACACTGAATGTTGCCTGTTTGACACATACTCACTAGACTTCAAATCCTAGCAAAGAGAAGCATTTAGTAGACAGATTCAATATTCAGCCTTCTTAAGGCATCATTCAGCACGCAGTTTTGGATGATCAAATGGGGGAGACATGTGGAAACTAAAGAGCCTGGCCTAGCACTGTGGCTCACGCTTGTAATCTCAGCAATCTGGGAGGCCAAGGTGGGAGGAACACTTGAGTCCAGAAGTTTGAGACCAGCCTGGGCAATGTAGTAAGACCCCATCTATATAAAAAATACAAAAATTAGCCAGGTGTGTTGGTGTATGTCTGTAGTCCCAGCTACTCAGGAGGCTGAGGTGGGAGGATTGCTTGAGCCTGGGAGATTGAGGCTGCGGTGAGCTATGATGGCACCACTGTGACTCAGGCTGGGTGAAAGAGAGAGGAAGGAAGGAAGGAAAGAAGGAAGGAGGGAGAGAGGGAGGGAGGGAAGAGAGGGAAGGCCAGGCACAGTGGCTCACGCCTGTAATCCCAGCACTCTGGGAGGCCAAGGTGGGTGGATCATGAAGTCAGGAGTTCAAGACCAGCCTGGCCAAGATGGTGAAACCTCATCTCTACTAAAAATTACAAAAAAATTAGCCAGGCATGGTGGCATGTGCCTGTAATCCAGCTACTCAGGAGGCTGAGGCAGGAGAATTGCTTGAACCTAGGAGGTGGAGGTTGCAGTAAGCCAAGATTGTGCCATGGCACTCCAGGCTGGGTGACAGAGTGAGACTCTGTCTCAAAAAAAAAAATTAAAAAAAGATAAATACATAAAATATTTTTAAAAAGGAAGGAAGGAAGGGAAAGAAAGAGAGCATGAAAGAAAGAGAGAGAAGAGCGAGCTTCATAGAGGTTGCTTGTCTTGGTAAAAAATGTATTATATGGCACAGTTGTGTAGCAAAGCTTACAATAACTCTAGGGCTTTGCATCAGTCATGAATGGCTACCAAGGGAAAATTGAGATGTCCTCAACTGTGGCCTTGCCCCTGCAGCCTTTCGGCATGGTGGAGTGCCCAGTCCTGGGATAGAAGGCTTGGTTTCTGTCTAGCTCTACTATTGTTCTGAAACTTCGAGGCAATCCTTTAACTTTACTGGACAGAATTATCACTAGATTAGGAGAAGTCTGGTGGCAGTTGCCTATGTGTGATTTATTATTCCTTTTAGGACCTCTTGGTTCACATTGACATGATTTTGCCTGATAAAAACAGTGCTGAAAAAAGAAAAGAAAAAAACAGTAGTGCTGAAGTCATTGTGTGTATAGTAGGTTTAGAGAAAGATAAATTTTTTGCAAGGTGGGATCTCTCTTTTGAGTTTCCCTTTATTTTTCAGACGGAATTTTTTTTTGAGACAGAATCTCGTTCTGTCACCCAGGCTGGAGTGCAGTGGTGCGATCTTGGCTCTGCAACCTCCAACTCCCGGGTTCTTGCAATTCTCCTGCCTCAGTCTCCCGAGTAGCTGGGAGCTGGGAGTACAGGGGCACACCACAACACCCGGCTTTTTTTTTTTTTTTTTTTTAAGTAGAAACAGGGTTTCACTGTGTTGCCCAGGCTGGTCTGGAACTCCTGAGCTCAGGCAATCCACCCACCTCGGCCTCCCAAAGTGCTGGGATTACAGGCATGAGCCACCACGCCCAGCCCAGAATGAATTTTTAAAACCCCACAATCTTCTACACTGCTCCACCCTCCATCCTTAGCCCATGAGGTGCTTTCAGGCTTCATTCCCCTTGGGGACAGATTTATCTCTGAGGATTCGATTAGTAGGATTTGTAAAAGAGATAATATTTGTTCTGCTGACTTCATGTTTTAGATTGAGAATCACATGAAATTTAATTTTAAAAAATTAGAACTGTAACTACCTTTAGACACCATCTAGGCCCAACCTGCATTTTACCGATAATGAAACTACAACGGAACAGCATGGTGGTACACACCTGTAGTTCCAGCTACTCAAGAGGGTGAGATGGGAGAATCCCTGAGCCCAGGAATTTGAGGCTATAGTGAACTGTAATTGTGGCACTGCATGCCAGCCTAGGCAACAAAGCGAGACTCATTTCAAAAGAAAAGAAACAAAAAGAAAAGAAAAGAAAGAAGAAAAAAAGAAACTGAGGCCCAGAGAGGTGTCAAGGCTTAAGGACATGAAAGTGGCTGAGCAGGTCTAGAGCACAGATTCGGCACTTTTCCCCTGTATACTTTATTGCCTCACATTATATGGAAAGCACTTGAAAAATATACAGCATCTTGGCTGGGTGCGGTGGCTCATGCCTGTAATCCTAGCACTTTGAGAGGCCGAGGCAGGTGGATCACTTGAGGTCAGGAGTTTGAGACTAGCCTGGCCAACATGATGAAACTCCATCTCTACTAAAAATACAAAAATTAGCCTTGGTGGCATGAGCCACCGCGCCCAGTTTCTTTCTTTCTTTCTTTCTTTCTTTCTTTCTTTCTTTCTTTCTTTCTTTTCTTTCTTTCTTTCTTTCTTTCTTTCTTTTTTTTTCTTTTTTCCTTCCTTCCTTCCTTCCTTCCTGCCTGCCTGCCTGCCTGCCTTTCTTTCCTTTCTTTCCTTCCTTCCTTTCTTCCTTTCTCTCTCTCTCTTTCTTTCTTTCTCTTTTTTTTTGAGACGGGATATCACTCCATTGCCCAAGCTGGAGTGCACTGCTGTGATTGTAGCTCACTACCACCTCCATCTGCTGGGCTCTGATCGATTCTCCCACCTCACTCTCCTCAGTAGACGGGACTACAGGTGCACACCACCATGCCTGCCTAGTTTGTAATTTTTTTGTAGAGTCAAGATCTCACCTGTTGTCCAGGCTGGGCTCAAGCAATCCTCCCGTCTTGGCCTCCCAAATTGCTGGGATTGCAGACATCGGCCACAGTGCCCAGCTAGCTTTTTTCACTGTAAGCAGGAGAGACATTCCTAGGAGGCAATTTATTAGAAAGATACAGGGGCCAGGTGCGGTGGCTCAGGCCTGTAATCCCAGCACTTTGGGAGGCCGAGGAGGGTGGATCACGAGGTCAAGAGATCGAGACCATCCTGGTCAACATGGTGAAACCCTGTCTCTACTAAAAATACAAAAAATTAGCTGGGCATGGTGACGCGTGCCTGTAATCCCAGCTACTTGGGATACTGAGGCAGGAGAATTGCCTGAACCTAGGAGGCTAAGGTTGCGGTGAGCCGAGATCGCGCCATTGCACTCCAGCCTGGGTAAGGAGCGAAACTGCGTCTCAAAAAAAAAAAAAAGATACAGGGATAGGAAGTAATCAGGCCTCCGGAGGAACCAGACCAGGAACTAGAAAGGTATCAAGAATCAGGCCGGGCGCAGTGGCTCACGCCTATAATCCCAGCACTTTGGAAGGCCGAGATGGGTGGATCACGAGGTCAAGAAATCGAGACCATTCTGGTCAACATAGTGAAACCCCGTCTCTACTAAAAATACAAAAAATTAGCTGGGCATGGTGGCGCGTGCCTGTAATCCCAGCTACTCAGGATGCTGAGGCAGGAGAATTGCCTGAACCCAGGAGGTGGAGGTTGCGGTGAGCCGAGATCGCGCCATTGCACTCCAGCCTGGGTAACAAGAGTGAAACTTCGTCTCAAAAAATAGAAAGGTATCAAGAATCATGACAGCCACTTAGTCCGTGCCGTCTCCGTCTCTCTCTGGAACCATATGGTCTCTCATTTGTTCACTTTCCTTCTATTTCTGTAGATTCCTCTGCCTCTCTGTGCTCTTAATGATAAAAGGACACAGATATATTTAAGTTTCATGACATTTTGGTTCAAGCACCTAATAGAAACATACTAGATCTTAGTCCAAATGTCCAGAAGAAGCTTATTGGTTTGTCTTGAATTGAGTGTCCACCCACATCCAGTCCAGTTAGCCACAGCCAAGGCAGATCGTTCACATAGTATACATTTCACAACAGGGCTGCACTTGGGGTTAGCCAAACTGTGAGGCTGGAGGGAACAGTCCTCACAAGACTACCCTTACTTCTGAAGCCAACTGCAAGTTTGGGGGTTTCCTCAAACCATCCCAGGTTTGATAATTCTCTAGAAAGACTCATAGAATTCTGTCACTGAAAACTGTTACACTCACAGTTACTGTTTATTATAGACAAAGGATGGAAATTAAAATCAGCCAAAGGAAGAAGCACAAAGCCAGGAGAGGTTCAAGTGTAGTACGTGGGTATCTTCTGCCTGTGGAGTCATGGACAATGTTATCTCCTCCTGGAGATAATGTGTAACAATACACACATTATTACCAACCAAGGAAGCTCAACTGGAGCCTGAACCTGAAGTCTGCAGAGTTTTTGCCGGGGCTTGATCACACACTGCCCTTATGGCTGATCTTGAGTATACTCCTCTCCCAGAGGTCATGCTAGTACCTTTAGCCTCCAGTTCCCCCAGAGGTCCGAACTGAAACAGCATGGCCTGGAGCCTAACTCACATTGTTAGACTGTGCAGTGGCCAGAAGGCCAAGCAAACAGACACTCCTATCAGGCAGGACATTTCTGGGGCCTGGAGGTCACCTCTGCTCTAGCCGAGGGCAAAGGCCAGGCCTTTATTTATTTATTTTTTTGAGGAAGAGTCTTCCTCTGTCACCTAGGCTGGAGGGCAGTGACTCAATCTCAGGTCATTCCAACCTCCGTTTTCCGGGTTCAAGCAGTTCTCTGCCTCAGCCCCCCGAGTAGCTGGGAGTACAGACATCCGCCGCCAAGCCTGGCTCATGTTTTTGTATTTTTAGTAGAGATGGGGTTTCACAATGTTGGTCAGGCTGGTCTCGAACTCATGACCTCATGATCCACTTGCCTCAGCCTCCCAAAGTGCTAGGATTACAGGCGTGAGTCACTGCACCCGGCCGGCCAGCCAGGCCTTTCTTTTGGTTAATATTTTTGTGACAGAGTCTTGCTTTGTCACCCAGGCTGGAGTGCAGTGCTGTGATCTTGGCTCACTGCAACCTCTGCCTCCTGGGTTCCAATGATTCTCCTGCCTCAGCCTCCCAAGTAGCTGGGAGACAATGTGCCACCACACCCAGTGAATTTTTTTGTTGTATTTTTAGCAGAGACGGGGTTTCTCCATGTTTGTCAAGCTGATCTCGAACTCTTGACCTCAAGTGAGCTGCCTGCCTCCCAAAGTGCTGGGATTACAGGCATGAGCCATTGTACCTGGCCAGGGTTAAGTTAGTTCTTTATTATACAGACCCACTTCCATTTTTGCAGAAGGGGAAATGTTCTCAAGAAGTAGGACATTTCAGGGAAATACAGGTCTATTCCATTGTATGTTAGATAAGTAAATAATTCCAGCTTCTGTAATAAATAAACCCTGAGATTCCAGTAGTTTAACACAATAAAAGTTTATTTCTCTTGTTCACAGTCCAATGTGGGTTGCTGGAAGGGTAGGGGGAGATGAAGGAAGAGAGAGGAAAATAAGTGAGAAGGGAGAGAGGATGGTGGGAGATGGAGGCAGATGGGGATGGTGGGAGGAGAAGGCAGCATCAGGGAAGGGGTCTTGCTCCTCATGATCACTCAAGGACAAAGGCCTTTTCCATCTTGTGGTTCCACCCTTTTCTTTCTCCCTTTCTTTGTCCTCTCCATTCAGCAAGAGAAGGGATGGCCAAAGAGTGAGGTTTGTGCTTGAGAGGGTTTTATGGACCCAGAAGTAGTGCCCACCACTCCTGCTCACATTCCACGGGCCAGAACAGTCACATGGTCACACCTAACTGCACTGGAGGCTGGAAGAGGGACTCTGGCTGTAGGCCAGGAAGAAGAAAAGAACACAATCACTGGTGAGCACGGACAGTCTTCACCACATATAAATTGATCATGTGACACCAACATTAACTACGTCAGAATTTATGTTTCTTTCTTTGGAATTCCTTCAGCAATGACATACCCCCTATATCATAAGTTTATCACATTAAATTGTCTGTTGTCTTAGAGTTATGTCTTCTGCCTCCATTTTTACATCATAAGCAGGGATCATTCTTCAGCTGCTTTGGTTTTTACCATGATGCAGGCTGTAAGGTAGGCACTATAGGTAAATTTAAAAATCATGCTGAATTATTTCAGTAAAGACCAGGAAGATGGAGGTTGCAAACAATTACAGTCTGGAAACAAGCTTGGTTTAGTTGCTATGGCACAAATTAATGATTTAAATATATACAAGGATGTTTATAATCACACACACGCACACACACACACACACACAAAACAGTAGAAAGCAAGTTAAATATCCATCAAATGTATATAGTGGGCGGTTCAGTTGCTATGGTACCAATTAATGATTTAAATATACACAAGGATATTTATAATTACAAAAAAAAACAGTAGAAAGCAAATTAAATGTCCATTAAATGCATATAGTGGGCGGTGGGCGAGGAGCAGCTGTGCTCAGGGCATGATCAGTGTTGGTAGTGTAGGGGTCTAGTGGGCAAAGACTCTTGGCCAGGCAGACGGCTTCTCAGTGGTAGAGCATGAGGACTTCCGTGCACTGGAGATCTCTCCAGCACTAGGAACAGCTAGAGGACACCAGGGAGCTGCAGACTGTGGCCAGCCATCAGGAGACCTTCGTAGGACTCCTGGGGTCCCTGTGCAGACAGTTCCAAAGGAGGCTGCCCCTGAGAGCCATCAACCTCAACCTCCGTGCAGGCCCCTCCTGGAAACACCTGGAAACCCCAGAGCCAGGGCTGCAGGGCCTCCAGGCTGCAGCTCACTCAGCTAAGAGTGCTTAGGTGCCAAGTCCCAGAGAATCCAGGAGTCCTGCCAAAGTGGTACCAAGTGGCTGGTGGAGACCCAGGTGAAAGCTAGGAGGAGGAAGAGAGGGGCACAGAAGGGCAGTGAATCCCCAAGTCACAGTCTGAGCCAGAAGAGCACCCAGCTGTCTGGAGCTGCTCCTGTCCACTCAGCCGCAGACCCCTGGGAGAAGAAGCATCTCTGCCCGGATGGGTTCACGTGCCCACCCATTATGGTGGTCGAGGTGGGAGGCTGCCTTCTGGAGCCCCTACTTCTCAACAGAGCTCCTCTGCTCTCCCAGCGAGTCTGACAGTGACCTAGAGCCTGTGGGGGCGGGCATTCAGCATCTCCAGAAGCTGTTCCAAGAACTAGATTAAGCCATTATAGCAGGAGAGTGGTGACATCATCTCTCTCATTCATGACTGAGGAAGTGCCCTGCAGGAAACAAGCCCTGTCTGACGCCAAGCCTTCATACTCAAGGATGTCTGTGCTTCCCCATGCACTTCCTGGAGGAAGCCCCCAGGAGTCGTCAGTACCCCGGGCCACTGCTAACAAGGACCTGACTAACAAGGGGCCAGAGACCGCCTGCTCCGGCCACATGTGGACCCATCAGTGACTGCCTGCCATAGCCTGAGAATGTCTTGGGGGATCTTGCAGAGGTGGGGAGAATTGTTTCTTCTACTTTCACAGGGGAATCCTGAGCTTAGAAACTCACCGTACACTTGATCTTGAGCCTTGCATTTGCCTCATCTGTAACGTGAAGTGCTAGGATCAGATGTTAGAGAGCTCTTAGCTGGGTATTCAGGTGCCTGGTTTTTGGGGGAGTCATCCGCAGTCACTCACCCACTGTGTTTCCGGTGCCAAGGCTCTTGTGGGCCCCACTCTCATCCCTGCTTTTCCTACCAGGGACTCGGAGGAAGGCACAGGAGATATTTCCAGGCTGAAGACCCTGGGCTCATGGGTACCTATTTATATGCTCAATGCAGAGCACTGTGGGTGTGCTGGGAGATGTAGCCCTATTCAAGAGCAATTTCTGCCCTTTGTAAATTATTTAAGAAACCTGCTTTGTCATTTTGTTAGAAAGAAACCAGCATGTGACTTTCCTAGATAATACTGCTTTTTCATAATAAAGACTGTTTGCATCTAAAAAAAATGTGTAGTGACATGGGAAAGAGCCAACAATATATTGGTAAGTGGGCCGGGTGCAGTAGCTCACACCTGTAATCCCAGCACTTTGGGAGGCTAAGGCAAGTGGATCACGAGGTCAGAAGTTCAAGACCAGCCTGGCCAATATGGTGAAACACCATCTCTACGAAAACTGCAAAAATTATTTGAGGTGAAGAGTTTGAGACCAGCCTGGCCAACATGGTGAAACCCTGTCTCTACTAAAAATACAAAAATTAGCTGGGTATGATGGCTTGTGCCTGTAGTCCCAGCTACTCAGGAGGCTGAGACAGGAGAATTGCTTGAACCTGGGAGGTGGAGGTTGCAGTGAGCTGAGATTGTGCCACTGCGCTCCAGCCTGGCAACAGAGTGAGACTCCATTTCAAAAAAAAAAGAATCAAGATAATTAAAGGTAAATTATAACTCATTATAATGGCACAATCAGATCAGGAAAACATTACCTTTTAAGATGACATTTTTTCTGGAGTCACTAGATGATTGTCAAGTCCATATATGTAATGTTTTTTGGGTTTTTGTTTTTTGTTAGCGATGGAATCTTGCTTTGTTGCCCAGCCTAGTTGTGAATTCCTAGCCCCAAACAATCCTCTTGACTTGGCCTCCCAAAGTGCTGGGATTATAGGCATGAGACACCATGTGCAGCCTCATGTATATAACATTAAACATAAAGTGAGTCACTTATCTTTGGATATATTTCATTTGTATGTTTTTAACATTTCACAAGAATGTGTGTGTGTCAAAGAGATGCAGGAACCAACATGAAAGAGCTCTCGATGGCCAAAACTGAAACAATCTGAATAACAAAATAAACAACATAGTTTTGGATTATATCCCAGTGTATAAAATGGGTACAGTTTTCCCTTGGTATTCATTGGAGATTGGTTCCAGGACCCCCAGGAATACTAAAATCTAAGGATACTGAAGTCCCTGGAATAAAATGGTGTAGTATGTGCATATAACCTATGCACATGCTGTTGTATACTTTAAATCATCTATATATTACCTATAATACAATATGAATGCTACATAAATAGTATTTATATTGTATACTGTAAAAAATGCATATTATTTTTAAATGTTGCATTGTTATTTTTCATTTTCTGTGTTTTTTTTTTTTAATGTTTTTGATCTGTGGTAGGTTAAATCTATGAATACAGAACCCATCCATGGATACAGAGGGCCAACTGTAAATATGAGACTGATAGAAACACATTCATGAATAAAAATTATTATTTTTTTGAGACAGGGTCTTACTCTGTCACCCAGATTGGCACAATGTCAGTGCACTGCAACCTCAGCTTCCTGGGCTCAAGCAATTCTCCAGCCTCCTATGTAGCCAAGACTACAGGCGCAAGCCACCAATGCCAGGCTAATTTTTGTACTTTTTAAAAATAGAGACAGGGGTCTTGCCATGTTACCCAGGCTGGTCTCAAACTCCTGGGCTCAAAGCCATCCATCTGCCTCGACCTCCCAAAGCGCTGGGATTACAGGTGAGAGCCACTTCACCCGGCCATTAATGAATAAACATTAATGGAGAAGAAGAAACTAATCTTTCAGACAGAATAACTCCATTTAATATATGTAGATCTGGCCGGGCGCAGTGGCTCACGCCTGTAATCCTAGCACTTTGGGAGGACGGGGGGGGGCGGGGGGGGGGCGGGGGCGGATCACCTGAGGTCAGGAGTTGGAGACCAGCCTGGCCAACATGGTGAAACCCCATCTCTACTAAAAACACAAAAATTAGCCAGGCCTGGTGTGGTGGTGCGTGCCTGTAGTCCCAGCTACTCAGGAGGCTGAGGCAGAAGAATCACTTGAACCCGGGAGGCGGAGGGCAGTAAGCCTCGATTGCACCACTGTACTCCAGCCTGGGTAACAGACCCAGGCTCCGTTTAAAAAAACAGTGTAGATACTCCCAGATGGGCACAGTGACTCACACCTGTAATCCTGGCACTTTGGAAGGCTGAGGTGGGAGGATCACTTGAGCTCAGGAGTTGGAGATCAGCCTGGCCAATGTGGTAAAACTCCTTCTTTACTAAAAATCCAAAAAAGTAGTTGATGTAGTAGTGGTGCATACCTGTAGTCCCAGCTACTTGGGAAGCTGAAGCAAGAGGACTGTTTGAACCTGGGAGGTTGAGGTTGCAGTGAACTGAGATCAGGCCACTGCACTCCAGCCTGGGCGACAGAACAAGACCTTGTCTGAATTTTAAAATAATAATAATAGTAATAACGTCGTAAATACTCCCTTTTCCAGGAAATGAGCGTAATCCCTCCCAATTTCCTTTCTACCTTTTTGAGGGTAGACTAGACTTAGTGAATTTGCTTCCAAAGAATAGATTACAGAAAGGGAGAAACAGTAACTTTACAATGGAGAAAGCTGGCAAACCCTGCCTTAACCAAGCGGTGAAGGTTAACTTGACCAGTGATGCCATGTGTATGTCATCTACCCTGATACGATGAGAAGGGTGCTTCAGCTCTGAGGTATTCTTTCTGAAAACCCATAATCCCACTGTACAAGTGAGGAAAACACCAGACAATCCAAATTTGAGGGACATTTTACAAAGTATCTGATCAGACATGATGACTAAATGTAATGTGGTATCCTGGATGGAATCTGGAACAGAAAAAGGGTCATTAGGGAAAACTATCTGAACAAAGTGTAAAGTTTAGTTAATAGTAACAAAACAAGCCAGGGGCGGTGGCTCATGCCTGTAATCCCAGCACTTTGGGAGGCTGAGGCGGAGGAATCACTTGAACCCAGGAGGCAGAGGTTGCAGTGAGCCGAGACTGCGCCACTGTGCTCCAGCCTGGCGACAGAGCAAGACTCTGTCTCAAAAAAAAAAAATAATAATAATAAAATGAAATAAATAAAAATAAAATAAATAGTAACAAAACAATGTCAGTTCTTAAATTGAATGAAATGTACCATACTAATATGTTAACAAGAAGAGAAAATGAACAAGGGGTATATGGTACTTTCTGTACCAACTTTGCATCTTTTCTGTAAATCTAATAGTATTCCAAAATAAAAAGTTTATTTAAATAATTCTTTTTTTTTTTTTGAGATGGAGTTTCGCTGTTGTTACCCAGACTGGAGTGCAACTGCGTGATCTCGGCTCACCGCAACCTCCGCCTCCTGGGTTCAAGCAATTCTCCTGCCTCAGCCTCCTGAGTGGCTGGGACTACAGGCGCGTGCCACCATGCCCAGCTAATTTTTGTATTTTTAGTAGAGACGGGGTTTCACCTTGTTGACCAGGATGGTCTTGATCTCTTGACCTCGTGATCCACCCGCCTTGGCCTCCCAAAGTGCTGGGATTATAGGCGTGAGCCACCGCGCCCGGCTTAAATAATTCTTATAGAAAATGGAAGAAAAGGTAATCATTTGGAGAGAGCCTTAGGGTAAAATGCATTTTTTTTTTTTTTTTGAGAGTCTCATTCTGTTGCCCAGGCTGGTGTGCAGTGGCATGATCTTGGCTCACTGCAACCTCTGCGTCCCAGGTTCAAGTGATTCTCCTGCCTCAGCCTCCTGAGTAGCTGTGACTACTGTCACCTGCCACCACGCCCAGTTACTTTTTGTATTTTTAGTAAAGATGGGGTTTCACCACATTGACCAAGCTGGTCTTGAACTTCTGACCTCAAGTGATCTACCTGCGGCCTCCCAAAGGGCTGGGATTACAGGTGTAAACCACTGTGCCTGGCCTAAAATGTACTTTTGAGTAAACTATTCCTCCTTGAAAGTGGTCCTCACAAAAGATACAGAGGCCATGAGGCTGAGGTACCCTTGGGAAGGATCCCTTAATTTTATAAACTATATAATTTTATAAACCTGTATAAATCCCAGGCTAAGTATGGATGAGGAGGTGTTTAGAATGCTCACATAAGCAACATAAGGGACTCCCTGTCCTTGCCTGAGGCTTTATTCATCTTTCCTTCTCTGAGAGAAGCAGGGATTTTACATCTGAAGGAACATTTTTTCCACCGATTTCTCATGCTAGCCTGGGGCCTTCCAGAACCAGAAGGGTGAGCCTTCAAGTGGCCCGCAGGCACGGGATTATGCAGACAGAGCTTTCTGCCCTTTCCTCTCCTCCATTGGCAGCACAAGCACAAAGTGCTGAAGATAAAAGGCTTCCATTAATACCAAACCAGTGGAAATCAAAGAGATGTTTTTGGCTATGGTTATGTCATAGCTACAATTTCTCTTTTCCTTCCTTCCTTTCTTTTCTTTTTTTTATTCAAGCATGTTTGTGAATCAAAGTCAGGATTTGACTCCCCTGGGCTATTTTCCAGTCCATACTCTAGGAGTGCAGCAAAGATTCAGATGCAGTTTTAATGCTTTCCAAGGATGAGGGGAAGCAAAGGCATTCATCCCTGGCAGCTTCTTTTCTAGCTTCCAAGGAAGGGACACAAGAAAGCAGGAGAAACTCTCTTTTTCTCCAACGCACCATCATTGTTCCATATTTCATACACATTTACTTTCTTCATTCATCATTTAAGGAACTGCCTCCACTGTTCCATCAGGGACCAGGGACTTATCCACTCTTTTTTTTTAAGCCACTTTAGCGTCCCAAGTAGCTGGCATTACAGGTGCACACCAGCATGCCCAGCTAATTTTCGTATTGTTTAGTAAAGACCAGGTTTCACCATGTTGGCCAGGCTGGTCTTGAACTCCTGACCTCAAGTGATTCACCCAAAGTGCTGGGATTACAGGTGTGAGCCACTGTACCTGGCCAGACTCACCCACTCTTCTTTTTTTTTTGAGACGGAGTCTCACTCTGTTGCCCAGGCTGGAGTGCAGTGGCCCGATCATGGCTCACTGAAACCTCTGTCTCCCAGGTTTAAGAGATTCTCCTGCATCAGCCTCCCAAGTAGCTGGGATTACAGGCACCTGCCACCAAGCCCGGCTAATTTTTTGTATTTTTAGTACAGACATAGTTTCACCGTGTTGGTCAGGCTGGTCTTGAACTCCTGACCTCGTGATCCATCCACCTCCTGAACTGCTGCGATTACAGGTGGGAGCCACCACGCCTGGCCCCAGACTCACCCACTCTTAACACATGGAGCTCATCAGCACTGGTCCACTTCCTTCACCAATGTACTCTGTGGTCACAGTGTCCCTCCTTCCTCGTTTGTTTATGACTTCAGAAATGATTTATTGAGCATGCTGTTTTTTTTTAGATTTTGAGATAGTTTCTCTGGTTGCCCAGGATGGAGTGCAATGATGCGATCTCAGTTCACTGCAACCTCTCCCTCCTGGGTTCAAGCGATTTCCTGCCTCAGCCTCCAGAGTAGCTGGGACTACAGGTGCTTGCCACCACACTGTGCTAATTTTGTTTTTTAGTAGAGATAGGGTTTCACCATGTTGGCCAGGCTGGTCTTCAACTCCTGACCTCAGACAAATAAATCCTACTGAGTTGTCTTCCCAAAGTGCTGGGATTACAGGTATGGTCCAGCCTGAGCATGTCCTCTTATACAGAATTAGGTGCAGGAGATAGGATGATGCATAAGAGAAAATAGATCCTGCTTTTGATTTAGCGCGATGCATAAGACCACACAGATCCTGCTCTTGGATTTTTATAGTCTACTGGAGGAGGTAGACAGAGGTAAATAATTGGTACACTGAAAACTTTTGGTTAGAGAGATGGGGGCAATGTTAGAAAGGTGACTGGGGAGGTTCCTTTGAGGAAGTATACAAGAACTCCAACCTGAATGATAAGGAATGAGCCCTGTGAATTGGAGGAAGAGTATTTTAGACTGAGGGAGACAGAAGTCCTATGGCCTGGGGGCAAGAGTGCTCCAGAATCAGAAACAAAATCTGTGTGGCTGGCAGGCTGTGATCAAAGAACAGAATGAAAGGAGATGAGGCCAGAGAGATCAAGAAGCAGGCTGCACATTTCAGGGAAGTTGTAGGCCCTAAGGAGGAGTTTTCATTTTAGTATCATGGGAAGACACTGATGAGTTGCAACCACAGAACTAACATGATTGATTACTTTTTTTGGAGGGGTAACTTTTCCCATATATCCTTTACTCAAATTCACCAACTGTTTATATTTTACCCTCATTCATTTCATAATTATCTCTTTCTCACATGCACACACACCACACACAGTTTTTTCTCAATCATTTGAGAGTAAGTTGCAGATGATCATGTACTTCCACTCCTAAATATACTTGATGTATGTCCTAAAAACAAGGACATTCTCTTTTTTTTCTGATATGGAATTTCGCTCTTGTTACCCAGGCTGGAGTGCAATGGCGCAATCTCGGCTCACCACAACCTCTGCCTCCTGGGTTCAGGCAATTCTCCCGCTTCAGCTTCCTGAGTTGCTGGGATTACAGGCACGCGCCACCATGCCCAGCTAATTTTTTGTATTTTTAGTAGAGGCGGGGTTTCACCATGTTGACCAGGATGGTCTTGATCTCTTGACCTCGTGATCCACCTGCCTTGGCCTCCCAAAGTGCTGGGATTATAGGCTTGAGCCACCGTGCCCGGCCAGGACATTCTCTTAGATAACTATACTTAATTGACAAAATCAGAAAATTTAACATGGGGACAGTACTATTATCTTATCTGAAGGTCATGTTCAAATTTTAATTATCCTTATAATGTTCCTTATAACTACTTGTGTCTTAGACCCACATCCACTTCAGGACAAAGCACTGTATTTCTCTTTTTTATTTTTTGAGACGGAGCCTGACTCTGTTGCCAGGCTGGAGTGCAGTGACTTGATTTTGGTTTACTGTAACCTCTGCCTCCCAGGTTCAAGCGATTCTCCTGCCTCAGCCTCCTGAGTAGCTGGGACTACAGCTGCGTGCCACCACACCCGGCTAATTTTTGTATTTTTAGTAGAGACAGGTTTTCACCATGTTGGTCAGGCTGGTCTCAAACTCCTGACCTTGTTATCTGCCCACCTTAGCCTCCCAAAGTAATCCCTCCCTGGGATTACAGGCATGAATGGCTGGCCACTGTATTTCATTATTATCTCTTTAGTCACTTTTAATCTAGACCAGTTCCTCTGTCTTTCTTTGTCTTCCCAACCTTGACCATTTCCCCCCCCTTTTTGAGAGAGGTTCTCACTCTGTTGCCCAGGCTAGAGTGCGGTGGCATGATCATGGCTCACTGCAGCCTCAACCTCCTGGGCTCAGTTAATCCCCCTGCCTCAGCCTCCTGAGTAGCTGGGATCACAGGCTAATGTTACCATGCCTTGCTGATTTTTATATTTTTTTTGTAGAGATGAGGTCTGGCTGTTTTGCCCAGGCTGCTCTCAAACTCTTGGCCTCAAGTAATCTTCCCACCTGAGCCTCCTAAAGTGCTGGGATTCCAGAGGTGAGCCACCACTCACAGCCAAACCTTGACATTTTTAAGAGTGCAGTCATTTTGTAGAATGGTCTTCCACTTGGTTTGTCTTATATTTCCTCATAATTCTAATCAGATATGCATTTTTGTCAGGAAAACCACAAAAACAAAAAACCTCTTCAGTGCATCATCAGGAGGCATCTGATGTTGGCTGGTATCAGGGACTGACTCACACTTAAAAAGATAATTTGAGGCTAAGCACGGTGGCTAATGCCTATAATTCTAGCACCTTGGGAGGCCAAGGCTGGTGGATCTCCTGAGGACAGCAGGTCAAGACCAGCCTGGCCAACATAGTGAAACTCTGTCTCTACTAAAAATGCAAAAATTAGCTGGGTGTGGTGGCATGCACCTGTAATCCCAGCTACTTGGGAGGCAAAGACAGAAGAATCACTTGAACCTGGGAGGCAGAGGTTGCAGTAAGCTGAGATCATGCCACTGCACTTCAGCCTGGGGAACAGAGCAAGACTCTGTCTCCAAAAAAAAAAAAGTGACAATACTGTGTATATAAATGTTTTATATATAAGCTGGGCATGGTGGCTCATGTCTGTAATCTCAGCACTTTGGGGGGCCAAGGTGGGCAGATCGCCTGAGGTCAGGAGTTCCAGGCCAGCCCGGCCAGCATGGTGAAACCCCATCTCTACTAAAAATACAAATATTAGCTGAGTGTGGTGCTATGTGCCTGTAATCCGAGCTACTCAGGAGGCTGAGGCAGGAGAATCGCTGGAACCTGGGAGGTGGAAGCTGCAGCAAGCCAAGATTGTGCCACTACTCTCCAGCCTGGGCAACAGAGTGATACTCCATCTCAAATAATAATAATAATAATAATAATAATAATAATGTTTTACATATGATCACGGAAGAAAATTCTGGAAGGACATACACCAAATTTTGTAATAGTAATTATCTCTGAGTGGTAGGATTATGGATGATTTTAATTCTCTTTTAATATAAATATTTGCTATAACTAAAATGCATTGGCTGGGTGTGGTGGTTCAAGCCTGTACTTTCAGTGCTTTAAGAGGCCGAGGAAGAAGGATTGCTTGAGGTTTGAGACCAAGCCTGAGTAACACAGCACTGTATCCTGGGCAATACAGCAAGACCCCTGCCTCAAAAAAAAACAAACATACGGGCCAGGTGCGTTGGCTCACACCTATAAATACCAGCACTTTGGGAGGTAAAGGTGGGAGGATTGCTTGAGCCCAGGAATTCAAGACCAGCCTTGGCAACATGATGGAACCCCATATCCACTAAAAATACAAAAAATTAGCTGGGCATGGTAGTGAGTGCCTGTAGTCACATTTACTCAGCAAGCTGAGGTGGGAGGATCAATTGAGCCTGGGAAGGCATGGCTGCAGTGAGCCATGATCACATCACTGCACTCCAGCCTGGGTGACAGAGTGAGACTCTCTGAAAAACAGACCAAAAAAAAAAAAAAAAAACACGAAACACCAAAAAGGCTGTGTGCGATGTCTAATGCCTATAATCCCAGCACTTTGGGAGGCCGAGGCAGGTGGATCACTTGAGGTCAAGAGTTCAAGACCAGCCTGGTCACCATGGTGAAACCCCGTCTCTACTAAAAATACATACGGGTATGGTGGTGTGTGCCTGTAATCCCAGCTATGTGGGAGGCTGAGGCAAGAGAATTGCTTGAACCCAGGAGGCGAAGGTTGCAGTGAGCCGAGATTGAGCCATTGCTCTCCAGCCTGGTAGACAGAGGGAGACTCTGTCTCAAAAATAACCCCCACCCAAAAAAGTCAACAAACAAACAAAAAATGTAAACTTGACTATAAAGAAGACATGGGAGATGATCCTGAGCACCCCTGTGTTGCTCATAGTGTCTCTCCTAAATTGCTTGCCCTCACCTACATCACACTTTGCTTCCTGTCCATTCAAGATTTTCTGGATCCTGATCTCAGGACTTTTTTTTTTCCCACTTAGCGAACTCTTAATCCTCACATCAGACCTGGCCTTGCCTTTTGCCTCTCTTCTAGCACTATCTGCACTCCTTCTGGCCATGGTGCTGCTGGTCACCCTGAATAACAAGGAAAAGATGCTGGGATACACAGAAAGGTGCTCTTCCATCTGGAGTATTTCACTGTGTGCAGTTTTGTAGGAGTTTGGAGAGAGGCCAGGTGCAGTGGCTCACGCCTGTAATCCCAGCACTTTGAGAGGCCGAGGCAGGTGGATCACCTGAGGTCGGAAGTTAGAGACCAGCCTGACCAACATGGAGAAACCCTGTCTCTACTAAAAATACAAAATAAGCTGGGCTTGGTGGCACATGCCTGTAATCTCAGCTACCCGGGAGGCCGAGGCACGAGAATCGCTTGAACCCAAGAGGCGAAGGTTGCAGTGAGCCAAGATCGCGCCATTGAACTCCAGCCTGGGCAACAAGAGTGAAACTTGGTCTCAAAAAAAAAAAAAGAAAAGAAAAAAGAAAATGATTTTGCAGAGAATAAATACAAATTAAAGAATTTGAAAAATATGGCAGACTTATGAAGTACACGAAAGAACAAGGCTTATTTAAGACTGAGTTTTCAATTATTCAGTGACTTCCTTGAGAGGCCTTTAAAATGAGTTAAATGAGGCTGAGCTCAGGCCTGTAATCCTAGCATTTTGGGAGGCTGAGGTGGGCGGATCCCTGAGTTCAGGAGTTTGAGACCACCCTGACCAACATGTAGAAACTGTATCTCTATGGCCTGACGTGGTGGCTCACGCCTATAATCCCAGCACTTTGGGAGGCCGAGGCGGGTGGATCACAAGGTCAAGAGATCGAGACCATCCTGGTCAACAAGGTGAAACCCCATCTCTACTAAAAATACAAAAATTAGCTGGGCATGGTGGTGTGTGCCTGTAGTCCCAGCTACTCGGGAGGCTGAGGTAGGAGAATTGCTTGAACCCAGAAGGCGGAGGTTGTGGTGAGCCAAGATAGTGCCATTGCACTCCAGTCTGGGTAACAACAGCAAAACTCCGTCTCAAAAAAAAAAAAAAAAAAGAAACTCTATCTCTAAAAAAAAATAAATGAGTTAAATGACCAGCTCTTCTCCACCTGCACTGAGGGAACACCAAAAGTAAATGGGCTCAAGTTGCAAAAGAAGGGATTCTGCTTAGATCAGTGACTTTTAAGCTTTTGGTTATGGAACCCTCAAAACAAAATTTGAAAAGACAATATATAAAACAAAAAAGAGGGACTGAAAGACCAGTCTGGGATTCCCTGGCCCAGTGAGCTCTTTCTCTCCTCAGAGAGTTTGCCAAAACACAGTTTGAAACTCAGCTGTTGGCCGGGCATCGTGGCTCACACCTGTAATCCCAGCATTTTGGGAGGCCGAGGTGGGTGAATCACCTGAGGTCAGGAGTTGAAGACCACCCTGGCTAAATGGCGAAACCCCATCTCTACTAAAAATACAAAAAAAAGGCCGGGCGCAGTGGCTTACGCCTGTTATCCCAGCACTTTGGGAGGCTGAGGCAGGTGGATCATGAGGTCAAGAGATCGAGACCATCCTGGCCAACATGGTAAAACCCTGGTTCTACTAAAAAAATACAAAAATCAGCTGGGTGTGGTGGCATGCGCCTGTAGTCCCAGCTACTCGGGAGGATGAGGCAGGAGAATTATTGAACCTAGGAAGTGGAGGTTGCAGGTGAGCTGAGATCTCGCCATTGCACTGTAGCCTGGGTGACCAAGGAAGACTCTTGTCTCAAAAAAAAAAAAAAGAAGAAAACCGGTTGTTGATATCAGGGGCCAAGAAACCACATACAGCCTGCTATCTGTTTTTATATTGCCCATGAGCTAAGAATGGTTTTTCCATTTATATATGGATGGGGGGAAAAAAAGAACAATTTTGCATGACATGGGAAAATAAAATGAAACTCACCTTTCAGTGTCGATGAAGTTTTATTGGAAGACAGCCACACGCATTCATTTTGCTATTCTCTGTGGCTGCTTTTGCACCACAGTGGAAGAGTTAGGCAGTCATGATAGAGATCATATAATCAGTGAAGCCTAAAATATTAACTGGTCCTTTGCAAAAATGTCTGCCAACCTCTGGCGTAGATGAAATAAAAAATTTATGGTAGTGCTTTTTAACACTGAGATTTGTGATCAACAAGTTTTAATGAGTTCTCCTTTTGGAAGGCACTGACAAAGTCTAGGCTGTTGCTTAAATGATGTTCCATCTGTATGGAGGAGAAGTGATGGGCCTTAACCTTCAGGATCCCTGAAAGTTTCTCCCTTCCAACCCTGGAGGCTGTGGTTTTACCCTTGGGCTCCAGCTAGTCTCCTGCAGACGGCTAAAGGAAAAGGAAGAAGGCAATTACCTGGCACTGCACCAGATTTTTTTCCCCCAGTTTGGAGCCAGAAATTCCTGGCAGATAAAGAAAGGATTTCCTCCAGAAGAACACAATTGCGGTAACACTCTGGCCAGCCAGCCCCTAGATTTCACAGGGTGGGAAAACATCTGTGATTTGGGAAGAGGTAAGAAAATCCAATTCCAAGAACTGACAAGAGATTGAGGAAAGCTCTAAAGAAGACTATAAAAAAGAGAAAAACGATCTAGAACAAGTAGAGAAGAAATAGCAAAATCTGTGCATTCTTTCAAATCATTACACTTCATTTAAGATCAAATCAGATCATTGGCATTAATGTAAGTCTACTGTAATACAACACTTTAGTCCCTAGTCTACCATTTCACTACATTACATTTCTCCAACAGAGAGTAAACAGGTGGAAGCTGGAATTTATAATTCTGTCCTTATCACTCTTCTGTGATTCTAGTTTTTCCGATTTAAAATGGTACCTTAATACTTTCAAAACCATGGGGTGATTTCTTAGCCTGACGTACAAAGAATAGTAACTGGGGATAAGGAAGAGCTATGTGCAGAAAGTGATGAATCTCAAATAATCTGTTCATTTATACTTTACACTTTCTACTTTGTTCCTTACTGGAAAAGCCTTGGGGATTACAGTGGTGAAGCCATAAAACTATATATATATATATATACCTCATGATTTCTTCAAGAAGTAAACAAACAGCAAAACAAATAACCGGTATCCTAGCTTTAGATAAAATGTATTATGGTAGTTTTTGCCTATAGCTTCATTTATTTTACATTTTTAAAGTATGAAAATAATACATGTGAAAATAACATAGGCACATGTTTTTAAAAATGAAACAGGCTGGCCATGGTGGTTCACACCTGTAATCCCAGCACTTTGGGAGGCCAAGGCAGGCATATTGCTTGAGTTCAGGAGTTTGAGACAACTTCAGCAACGTGGTGAAACCCTATGTCTGCCAAAAATAGAAAAATCAGCCAGGTGTGGTGATGCCTGCCTGCAGTCTCAGCTACCAGAGAGGCTGAGGTGGGAGGCTCACTTGAGCCCAGTGTGGGAAGTAGCAAAGTTCCTTTTTAAAGTTTCCTTTCTTGTTAAAGAATAAGTGTGTTAATAACTTTGTTAAACTCTATCCTCTGTAGCTGTTAGATATGCCATGCTTACAAGCATGTAGTACACTCTATGTCCTTGTACTTTAACCAAGATATCTGTGCTGGACATGCTCACAGGCATGTCCCAGCTCTTCATTACTTTTACCTGTTTAGAAAAGTTTTAAGTTACTAGCCAATTGGGTTTTAGTTTAAGTTGTGAGGTCTGGCTCCAGCCAATGGAGATCAGACACAGCAGTAAGGATTACCCCAAATGCCTAAGAGATAAGTTTGTGTTTTCCTTTGTTCGTTGGACTCTTGTGGCACAGTGGCTAGCGAGAGTACCCTTCCTTCAGTCCAGAAAGTAAAAATTGCGTTGCTGAAAAATCCTTTGTCTCAGTGTTAATTTTTCTTTGAGGCATCGAGCATCTATTTCTAATGCTGGGAAGCAGAGGTAAGCTCATGCCACTGTCCAGCCTGGGTGACAGAGCCAGACCCTGTCTCAAAAATAAATTAATTAATAAATAAAAATGAAACAATACAAAAAGAAATGAAAAGCAAACATCTTCCTCCCTACTCTCTGATCTCCAAATCTCGAATCCCTTTCTCCAGAGGTGGGAATTGTTAATAGTTTATTGTTTTTTTTTTTGAGACAGGATCTCACTCCTTTTGCCCAGGCTGGAGTGTAGTGGTGCAATCATAGCTCACTGCAGCCTCGACTTCTGAAGCTCCAGTGATCCTCCCACCTCAATCTCCTGAGTAGCTGGGACAACAGGAGAGAGCCACCATGCCCAGCTAATTTTTTGTATTTTTAGTAGAGGCAGTGTTTCACCATTTTGTCTAGGCTGGTCTTGAACTCCTGTGCTCAAGTGCTCTGCCCACGTTGGCCTCCCAAAGTCCTTAGATTACAGGTGTGAGGCAGTGTGCCTGGCCTGATAGTTTCTTATATATGGAACAAGAAGGGAAAGAAAAGAAAAACATACATATCCTTTCCGAAAATTTACACAGATGGTTTCACACTGTTCTGCACTTTGCTTTTCCCACCAAATAGTCTATCTAGGAAATATTTTCGTATTTTAATTGCTGAATTTTTTGGACATGTGATTATTTACTAGCTCCATTTATGAGCTTTATATATACATATATAAATATAAAGATATAGGTACAAGGATATTCTTTATAGCATTGTATGTATATATGTATATATATTTATATATATACATTTTTATAGCACTGTACATATATAAATATAAATATATATACAATGCTATAAAGAACATCCTTGTACCTATATCTTAGTGACTTTTGTGACTAGATTCATATATTAAACTAGCAGTATCATTGCCTGGTTAGCATTTTTACTCTAGCTATTAGCAAAATATCCTCCCAAAAGCTTCCACAAATTTATACTCTCACCTACAATGTATGTCTGTTTCCCTTTACTCTGGCCAACATTGGATATTATTATTACTTAGTTTTGGTAATTTGATAAAGTTGTTCTTGTGTTTATCGATGATCTGTATACCTTCTTTCCTTTTTTTTTTTTTTTTTTTGAGACAGAGTCTCCCTCTGTCGTGCAGTGGTGTTATCTGGGCTCACTGCAACCTCCAACTACCTGGTTCAAGCAATTCTCCTGCCTCAGCCTCCCGAGTAGCTGGGATTACAGGCACATGCCACCACAGCCAGCTAATTTTTGTATTTTTAGTAGACATGGGGTTTCATCAAGTTGGCCAGCACGGTCTCAATCTCCTGATGTCATGATCCACCTGCCTTGGCCTCCCAAAGTGCTGGAATTACAGGTGTGAGCCACTGTGCCCAGCCCTTTTTTCCTTTCTTTTTCAGAGGCAGACTCTTGCTCTGTCATCCAAACTTAAGTACAGCGGCACTATCATAGCTCAGTGCAGCCTCAATCTCGTGGGCTCAAAGGCTCCTCCTGCTTTAGCCTCCTGAGTAGCTGGGACTACAGGTGTGTGCCACATCTGGCCTGTATACCTTTTCTTCTTTATTTATTTATTGAGATGGAATTTTGCTCTTGTCGCCCAGGCTGGAGTGCAGTGGCTTGACTTTGGCTCATTGCAACCTCCACCTCCTGGGTTCAAGTAATTCTCCCGCCTCAGCCTCCCAAGTAGCTGGGATTACAGGCATCCACCACCACACCCAACTAATTTTTTGTATATTTAGTAGAGACGGGGTTTCACCATGTTGGCCAGGCTGGTCTCGAACTCCTGACCTCAGGTGATCTACCCCCCTCAGCCTCCCAAAATGCTGGGATTACTGGCGTAAGCCACTGCACCCAGCCTTAACTTTTCTTCTCGAACTGCCTATTTGTATTTTTCTTTTTTTTTTCTTTCTTTCTTTCTTTTTTTTTTTTTTTGAGACGGAGTTTCACTGTTGTTACCCAGACTGGAGTGCAATGGCACAATCTCGGCTCACCGCAACCTTCGCCTCCTGGGTTCAACCAATTCTCCTGCCTCAGCCTCCCGAGTAGCTGGGACTACAGGTGTGCGCCACCATGCCCAGCTAATTTTTGTATTTTTAGTAGAGACGGGGTTTCACCTTGTTGACCAGGATGGTCTCGATCTCTTGACCTCGTGATCCACCCGCCTCGGCCTCCCAAAGTACTGAAATTATGGGCGTGAGCCACCGCGCCCGGCCTTTGCTATTTGTATTTTTCATTCCTTTTCGTTTTTTTTTTTTTGGAGACAGAGTCTCGCTCTGTTGCACAAGCTGGAGGGCAATGGTGTGGTTTCGGCGCACTGCAACCTCCGCCTACTGGGTTCAAGTGAATCTCCTGCCTGAGCCTCCCGAGTAGCTGGGATTACAGGTGCCTGCCACCAGTCCCAGCTATTTTTTTTTTTGAGACAGACTCACTCTGTCACCCGGGCTGGAGTGCAGTAGCACAATCTTGGCTCATTGCAATCTTCACCTCCTGGGTTCAAGCAGGCATGTACTACCAAGTCTTGTATTTTTAATATAGATGGAGTTTCACCATGTTGGCCAGGCTGATCTTGAACTGCTGACCTCAGGATCCACCCGCTTCACCCTCCAAAATGCTGGGATTATGGGCATTAGCCACCTCACCCAGCCCATTTTTTCTTATTACCTTCTTTAATCTCTTTACATATTAAAGAAAGTATCGGATGGGCATGGTGGCTCATACCTATAATCCCAGCACTTTGGGAGGCCAAGGCGGGCAGATCAGGAGGTCACGAGGTTGAGACCATCCTAGCCAACATGGTCAAACCCTGTCTCTACTAAAAATACAAAAATTAGCTGGGCATGGTGGTGTACACCTGTAGTCCCATCTACTTGGGAGGCTGAGGCAGGAGAATCACTTGAGCCTGGGAGACGGAGGTTGCAATGAGCTGAGATCGTGCCACTGCACTCCAGCCTGGGCAACAAAGCGAGACTCCTCTCTAAAAAAACAAACAAAAAAAATCCGTTATATTTTGACTATTTTACAGGATTTTTGCCATTCAAGAGTAATGTGGTCAATTTTATCAATTTCTTCATTTTTGTTTTCTGAATTTAATGTTATGTTTTAGAACAACTTACTCATCTCATAATTATAAATTGATCTCTCTCTCAAGGCCTAAACAGTTTAATTCTTTGTTTATTAAAGGAGCTTTGTTCTTTTTGCTTGTTTAGTTTGGTTTTAGGTTTTTGCTTTGCTATGTTAATTCCAAAGGTCAAAAAAACAATGAAAAAGAAAAATATTTTTGACTGTATCACAGGAAGATATATTTGATTCAGCAATGAATTCAATTGTTTAAAACTACGTGGGCCAACATTGTATGTAGCAAATAAAATATTTTTACACCCAAATGTGGACCAAAGACAGTTTACAATCTCTCATCTATGAGCTCAAGAATACTAATTTCCCTTCTCACTTTTGAAAATGTGGCTGTTAAAAAGATTTCCTCAGTCTGGGTGTGGGGTCCACGCCTGTAATCCCCACTCTTTGGGAAGATCACTTGAATCTACTTTGAGCCTAGCTTGGGCAACATAGGGAGACCCCGTCTCTACAAAAAAATATAAAAATTAGCTGGGCGTGGTGCTGCACACCTGTGGTCCCAGCTACTTGGGAGGCTGAGGTGGGAGATGACTTGAGCCTAGGAGGTTGAGACTAAAGTGAGCTGACATCGCACCACTGCACTCCAGCCTCAGGAACAGGAGACTCTGTCTTAAAAACAAAAACAAACAAACAAAAAAACACCAGGGGCAGTGGCTCACACACACCTGTAATCCCAGCACTTTGGGAGGCCAAGGTGGGTGAATTGCTTGAACCCAGGAGTTTGAGACCAGCCTGGGCAACATGGCAAACCCCATCACAACAAAAAATACAAAAATTAACCAGGCATGGTGGCATGTGCATGTAGTCCCAGCAACTAGGGGTGAGGTGGGAGGATCACTTGAGCCAGGGGAGATTAAGGCTGCAGCAGTAAGCCATGATTGTGCCACTGCACTCCAGCAAAAAAAAAAAAAAAATTAAAATCATTTTATTTTCCCATTAAGATTTTCATTTTAGAGGCAACAAACCAAAATGTCTATTAGGCAGTACCATATGAATTATTTTTATAGGTCAAAGCCAGTCAAATATTGGCAATTTCATGTAGTTCAACCTAATATGATTGCCTAAACATTAGAAAAGTTTATTCTTTGTCTATGAAGTCCAAAACATGTTCTTCATCTGTGGGTCCTTGACACCACTGGTGATTCAGCATCCCAGGTTTCTTCTATCTTGTAACTTCTCTAACAAATGACTTGCAAGTTCATCATATGTGCCACATTGAGACAGAATGGAGGGATAAGGCATTGTGGAGTGTATTGGGGGATTTTATGGAACAGGCCTCTGAGTGATGTAATTACTGCCACCCACTACCATTTCGTTGGGTAGAGCTCACCCCATGGCCATAGCTAACTGCAAGAAAGGCTGAGGAATATTCTAGCTAGCTGTGTGTCCCAAAATAAGAGAAAATGGAGCTGGTAAATTCTTGGGTCTTATTTTTTTTTTAATGTAGAATAAATTTTGAGTAATAATACTATATTTGTTCAGTTTACAAGGAATTTGTGCCTTTTTTTGAGACAGAGTCTCGCTGTCACCCAGGCTGGAGTGCAGTGGTGCAATCTCGGCTCACTGCAACCTCCGCTCCCTGCAACCTCTGCCTCCTGGGTTCAAGTGATTCTCCTGCCTCAGACTCTTGAGTAGTTGGGATTACAGGGGTGTGCCATCACACCGATTTTTTTTTTTTTTTTTGAGACAAAGTCTTACTCTGTCACCCAGGCTGGAGTGCAGTGGTGAGATCTTGGCTTACTGCAACCTCTGCTTCTCGGGTTCAAGTGACTCTCCTGCCTCAGCCTCCCAAATAGCTAGGACTACAGGCATGTACCACTGCACCCAGCTAATTTTTGTATTTTTATTTTCTAGAGACAGGGTTTCACTATGTTGGCCAGGCTGGTCTTGAACTCCTGACCTTGTGATCCACCTGCCTTGGCCTCCCAAAGTGCTGGGATTACAGGACCACACCTGCCCCCAATTTTTGTATTTTTATTAAAGATGGAGTATCGCCACGTTGGCCAGGATGGTCTCAAACTTCTGACTTCAAGTGACCCACTTGCCTTGGCCTTCTAGAGTACTGAGATTACAGGTGTGAACCACTGCACTTGGCCTGTGCATTTTTAAAATCAGAGTTTCTAAGAGCTCTACAAGATTAAAAAAAAAAAAACCATTTTATAGCTAAAGAAACGGAGACTGAGAGGGCAAAGTTGACTTGTCTAAGAACATGAACTAGTAAGTAGTGAAATCAGCTTGTAACAACAGCAAGGATATTTTAAACAGTGCCATTTGGCTTATGCAGCACTTTCACATATATATTCTCTGACCAGTAGTGCAGGGCTCTGTCATCCTCACAGTCAGCTTGTGGCCGCTCCATCATGCCCAGCTGGTTATTAGCATGTTGCTGGCCCAGCAGATTTTAGGCTATAAATAGATGTATTTGTTGTCTGACTCTTTTCCTGGAGTCAGGCACATTTACCCTTGCTAGAAACCAAGCCCTCCCTGCTTCTTGGCTCAGGTCAAGAGGCAGTTTTTTGAGGCCCCGAGAAGGCACATAACTACCTCCTTACACGTCTGTGGCACAGAAGAGCTCGACAGGTGAGTACTAAATGCCAAAGCTTAAAAGGATGTCGAAGGACAGTTTTAGGGTGGGGAGATGGGGCTACAATAGTATGCAGCTGTATTCCCAACTTTATTACCTGCCAAGGGGTGGGGCTCTGCTTTTTTTTTTTTTCCTCCCCAGAGACAGGGTTTTGCTATGTTGCCCAGTCTAGACTCGAACTCCTGGGCACAAGTGATCCTCCTGCCTCAGTCTCCTGAGTAGCTGAGACTACAGGCAAGTGCTATTTCATGGTTAATAGAGAAAGGGAGAGGAATGCTTTTTTTTTTTTTTTTTTTGAGATGGAGTCTTGGTCTGTTACCTAGGCTGGAGTGCAGTGGCTCAATCTTGGCTCACTGCACCCTCCGCCTCCCGGGCTCAAGCTAGTCTCCTGCCTCAGCCTCCCGAGTAGCTGGGACTACAGCTGCGTGCCACCACACCTGGCTAATTTTTTGTATTTTTAATAGAGACGGGGTTTCACTGTGTTAGCCAGGATGGTCTCAATCTCCTGACCTCATGATCCACCTGCCTCGAGCCTCCCAAAGTGCTGGGATTACAGGCGTGAGCCACCACACAAGGTCCAGTTTCTCTTTAATAAACTAAATTCAACTTCACAGCTTCTGCCTTCTTAATTTCCATAATTCTCATCTTCTATGGCGATCTCTAACCGCTGCTTCCCTGCATTCCCCCTTCCCCAGTCACTGATTTCAATGGGAACATGCCTTCTTCAGAAGGAGCATTTGAGGTCTGAGGTTCACTTTGTCAACTCTGAGGTCAACAGCTACTGCATCTTTTTCCTTGAGCTCTCCCTGCTCACAAGTACCTGGCCCATACTGGGTGTCCCAAATACTTGCTGGCCAAGAATGCTGTAAGGATCTTGGAAGTTTTCAGAGAGAAATAACTCAGAATTAAAGCAAAATAAATAGCATGTTTCTGCTTTAAAAATTAGGACTTTCTATTATGATCACTTCAAGCTTTCAAGAATAAAAAGGGAGAAAATAGTATGATGAACGTTCACATACCCACCACCACCCATATTTCAACAATTGCTAACATTTTGCTGTATTTGCTTCATCTATTTCTATTTATAATTTCTGCTGAAGCACTGCAAAACAAATTATAGACATCAGGATACTTCCTCCCAACAGCATGCATCTTTAAAAACGAAGGACATTATCCTCATAACCCCAGTAGCCTTATCACATCTAAAAGTAATTATAATTCCCTAAAATCATGTAATATCCAGTTCATATTGGAAATTCTCTAACTGTTCCCAGAATATCTTTTATGTCCTTCATGTTTTGAAATCAGGATACATCAAGGTTCACACATCGCATTCAACTTTTTTTTTGAGATGGATCTTGCTCCGTCGCCCAGGCTGGAATGCAATGGCACAGTTTAGGCTCACTGCAACCTCTGCTTCCCAGGTTCAAGTGATTCTCCCGCTTCAGCCTCCTGAGTAGCTGGGAATACAGGCATGTGCTACCACACGCTGCTAATTTTTGTATTTTTAGTAGACACGGGGTTTCACCATGTTGGCCAGGCTGTCTCAGCCTCCCAAAGTGCTGGGATTATGTATGTAAGCCAGCGTGACCACCCTGCTCCCCTATATTCTTATTCAACTTTAACGTTGCACATTTTGGATCTGATTGCTTCCTATGATAGTTTTCCTGTAAAGTGGAAGGTAGAGCAACCTAAAAGCTGAATTAAATGTGTAAGCTTTTCATTAAAAAAAAAAAATTGCCTTCTGTTCCTAAGAGAAAAGAGCAGGCTAATGTCTTTGGAATACACCAGGTCTCTCTGGGTCTGAGTCTTCATTGTATATAAGTGACCTCCTGGATTCCTTTTAATTCTAAAATCTCCTATTTCCCTGACAAACAGATCAAATGTTTGATAAATGTGATGTCATGCTCCCTGTTGTCTCATTTACAGCCATTAGCTCTCAAGTACTGTGACAGCCTGAGTAATCAAGGGCTGTAGTTGTTATGAGTTTGTTCACCTTTGGTTACTTTTATACAGGATGCATTCATAGCTATACTAATTATAGTTTATCTTCAAACTTTGAAGGCAGCATTTGCTGCTATGACATAGGAGTTGGTATGCAAACGGACGTCTTGACCAGTTGAGTACTAGTGGTCCTCTCAGTACTGTAGGCCAGGAATTTCCAGGCAGCCACTTCCAAAGCTATTGTTTGGTGGCTTGCCAGGACTTGGTGTAAACCAAAGTAGCAAATACCAGCCGTGGGTCCCAGGCTTTGTGAGAAACCTCCAGTGAGCTGCTATTCCAACCTGTCTCCACAGGGGTAGCAAGCACAACTCATTGCTAGATTCAAACTATTCATTTTTTCAAATGACAAGATTCCAGTACTTTCAGGCTACCAAATGTTCCAAGGCTGGATGTGGTGGCTCACACCATACCCTTTGGGTTAGCAGCACAAGGACAGGTGGGAGTGTATAATCCTGAAGATGATTTCAATGTTGTACCGATAAACGAAACCTTTTCATTCATCTTGGTTTGTAAGGGGAAAATTACCCAGGTTTAAAGCCACTTGGTTCAAGTTAATAATTTAAAACATTGTTTGCTGCTGTATGAAAAACTGTGCTAGTGAGCAGGGGACTGGGATAGATGCTAAATAAAAAGATGACTATGAGACAGTTCCTCACATAGGAGTTTTCTCTTAATGCTTTGTTGGAGTGTAAATTACGGCATTCTTTGGGAGGCAAACTGACATTATTTTACACTATATCCCCTTTGACGTAGTAATTCTACATCTAAAAGTTATCCTATGGAAATGCAAATACATGAAAATAATGTACAAAGGCATTCACTGCAGTCTATAAAAAAACAATCTGGAAGTACTCAAAAATACTAAATAGAATACACTTGAATATGAAACCATGGTGAGTCTAGTATAAATAAAAATAATGCTAAATTGATAATTTTCTTTCAACTAGTCATATCAGACTCCTTAAAATTTCAGCCAAAGTGGCCGGGCGTGGCAGCACATGCCTGTAATCCCAGCTACTCAGAGGCTGAGGCAGGAGAATCACCTGAACCCAGAGGCGGAGGTTGTGGTGAGCCGAGATCATCCCATTGCACTCCAGCCTGGGCAACAATAGCAAAACTCCATCTCAAAAAAAGAAAAAAAAATCACTAAGATTTTTCCCTTTTATGTAATACTAAATATACATAGAACACTTGCAGTATCAGCAATTAAATTCGTCCCTTCAAAAGCAAATTATTATAGCCAGCAAACAATGCTAATAATTGTATTTCTTGTACCTAGTCAACCTTGCATTATCTATGTAGGAGTAGTATTTACCTGAGGTCTAGCCTTCCGGGGCTCTTCAATTACCCATAGTGCAACAGCACAACTGAGGCCTGGGATGCTGGTTTTCTAGTGCTTTTCATGTTGCCAAAATGCACAGGCTAGACTTCTTGACCAGCAAGTCAGGTTTTGGTTTGGAGAACCATAAGAGTAAGCAAGGTAATAGACGGAAGTCCTTGCAGTACAGTGGTCCAGATGTCCCCAACCATCAACTGGAATCTCTAACAAATGGAAAGTCTTGGGCCCTACCCTATACCTACTAAATCAGAAACTTACCGTTTAAAAAGTTCTCTGCTTTGGGAGGCCGAGGCGGGTGGATCACTAGATCAAGAGATCCAGACCATCCTGGTCAACATGGTGAAACCACGCCTCTACTAAAAATACAAAAAATTAGCTGGGCATAGTGGCGCGTGCCTGTAATACCAGCTACTCAGAAGGCTGAGGCAGGAGAATTGCCTGAACCCAGGAGGCGGAGGTTGCGGTGAGCCGAGATTGCGCCATTGCACTCCAGCCTGGGTAACAAGAGCGAAACTCCATCTCAAAAAAAAAAAAAAACAAAAAAAGTTCTCCGGGTGTTTCTAATTCCTACTTGTTTTAGGAACCATCATTCTAATTTACCGTTGACCCTTGACACACACAGATTTTATTCTGCCTCTGCCACTCCTGAGATAGCAAGACTAACACCTCTTCTTCTCAGCTTACTCAACATGAAAACAAGTATGAACACCTTTGTATCATCCACTTCCACTTAATGAACAGTATTTTCTCAATTTTTTCTCTAGCTTTTTTTTTTTTTTTGGGAGACAGAGTTTCACTGTTGTTATCCAGGCTGGAGTGCAATGGTGCGATCTTGGCTCACTGCAACCTCCGTCTCCTGGGTTCAGGCAATTCTCCTGCCTCAGCCTCCTGAGTAGCTGAGATTACAGGTACGCGCCACCATGCCCAGCTAACTTTTTTGTATTTTTAGTAGAGACGGGGTTTCACCATGTTGACCAGGATGGTCTCGATCTCTTGACCTCATGATGCACCCGCCTCGGCCTCCCAAAGTGCTGGGATTACAGGCTTGAGCCACCGCACCTGGCCTTTCTCTAGCTTATTGTAAGAATACAGTGAATAATACATATAACAATGTATCATGACTGCTATTGGTAAGGCTTTTGGTCAACACTGGGCTATTAAGTTTTGGGGTAGTCATAAGTCATATGCAAAACTGCGACTGCACAAGGGGTCAGTCCCCCAACCCCTTATTGTTCAAAAGTCAACTGCACTCTTTTTTTTTTAAAGAGACAGGGTCTTGCTGTCGCCCAGGCCGGAGTGCTGTGGTGCAACCATGGCTCACTGTAGCTTCAACCTCCTGGACTCAAGTGATCCTCCTTTTTCAGTCTCAAGTAACTAGGGGTTAATCTTGACTTCATCACATAAACCTCTTCACAAGCATAATCTCATGTAATTCTCAGAGAAATCCAATTTCAGATAGGCAAACAGGTTCTGAGAGTTTAAGTAATTTACCCTAGTACTTTGCTACCATACACACAGACCCTTCATCTAGTACCACCTGAGTTTGCGTAAAACAAGGAAATTCTGGGCCCCAACCCAGACCTCAGATCTGCTATTTTTTTTTGCTCTGGTGGCACTAATAGAGCATCAGATTTGCATTTTATCAAGCAAGGTCTCTAGATAATTCCTATGTATACTAGTCAGGGTTTGAGACATGTGGCCCTAACTGGGATAAAGGATGAGCCTGAGCCAAGTCTGAAAATGACCATAGAGAAGCAACAAATGAATCAAAGAATGCTTCATGGGCAGCAAATAAATCCTTTCTAAAAGAGCCCTGAGACAGAGTGCTGCAGATAACGTTCTGAGGTTGGAGAGAAGATAGCTCACTCAAGTGCCTTGTGAAGCGTGCTGAGGAACCAGAAGGCAATGAACAGATACAGGAGTTTAAACCAGAAAAGAGAAATTAACATTTTTGAAGGGAAGTGGAGAATCAGTAGGTTTTCAGCAGAAATTTTTTGTGGTGCAGCCACAGAAATTCTTAAAATTTACTAATCAAAACTAGGCATATAAAATTGACCCAAATTTCCGATTTCAAACTAAGTTCACAAGGCTTTTTATTAGGACAAATGCTTCAATAGTACCAAGTAGAACCAAAACGTACCCTTTGGTTAGTGTTTTAAATAAGCCTTCAGTCTTTATGAGAGCTGACTGCTGTGTGATTCAAATATGCTTTCTACAAGTCTGCAGAAGACTATTCAAGTAACTAGAAGTTCATTATTTAGGTTTCTCAAAAACCTATCATTTTGGATGTTAACCTTCGACTACATAGCTCATGGTAGGTGGATAGGCCATTTTCATCAAGTTGATCATAAACTAAAGTCTGTTTTGTCCCAAATTAGGAATCTGTGGTACAAGTGGATGATATAAAATGACAATGTTCTCCTGGGAACAAGATAACCGGCTTTATTATATAACTTTGTCTAGGGATGGCTGCATGTATTTTAACATTGACTTCAAGTAAATTAACTAAATTTGAAACCTAGTAACATCTCTGAAAGTGTGTCATTTCATTTTCTACAAATGAATTAGGAGGGGTAAAATTGACCATCATCTGTGATTTACAAATAAGGAAACCACAGAGAGGCTGTCGCCTTGAAAAGCAGAGGTGGGGCCAGGTGAGGTGGCTCATGCCTGTAATCCCAGCACTTTGGGAAGCTGAGGCAGGCTGATCATGAGATCAGGAGTTTGAAACCAGCCTGGCCAACACAGTGAAACCCTGCTCTACTAAAAATTAAAAAAATTAGCCGGGTATGGTGGTGGGCACCTGTAATCCCAGCTACTTGGGAGGCTGAGGCAGGAGAATTGCTTGAACCCAGGAGGTAGCAGTTGCAGTGAACTGAGACTGCCCTAGTGCATTCCAGCCTACATGACAGCATGAGACTGTCTACAAAAAAAAAAAAAAAAAAGCAGAGGTGGAACTCAAAAGCCATAGTCATTCTAGTTTCCATCTACCAACAGCTTTTACTAGTCTTCAGTATGATGTGTATGACATATACAAACTGGCAAAACATAACAGTGCTATGAAACTCGTAACTGTCATGACACTAAGGTGGTCTACCAGGCTTCTGTTTGCATACTAAACATGATCACTCAGAAATAAAGATTTCTCTTTGGTATTCTATTGTCCTGCTTTATATGTCACTCCCACTGACACTGTTTTTTTTTGTTATTCTCCTTTCTTTATTATCACTTTGTACAATCTTTTAAAATGTCACTTCAGGTTCACTGGTATTCTATTGTCCTGCTTTATATGTCACTCCCACTGACACTTTGTTTTTTTTGTTATTCTCCTTTCTTTATTATCACTTTGTACAACCTTTTAAAATGTCACTTCAGGTTCACTAAACAAATCAGGGTCTTAAGAACTATTTTGGGCTGGGCATGGTGGCTCATGCTTGTAGTCAGTAGTTTAAAACAGCCTGGACACATGGTGAAACACTGTCTCTACTAAAAATACAAAAATTAGCCGGATATGGTAGCAGGCATCTGTAATCTTAGATACTTGGGGGGCTGAGGCAGGAGAATTGCTTGAACCCGGGAGGTGGAGGTTGCAGTGAACTGAGATCGTGCCATTGCACTCCAGCCCGGGCAAGAGTGAAACTCTGTCCAAAAAAAAAAAAAGAAAAATATTTTGGTGTGCCTTTTAGAATTGCAAACAAGTAAATAAAGGTAGGGATACTGTCCCCCACACCCTTCTGAACAGATACTAAGAAGTGTTGCTCATCTAATATTAAAATTTGAGTAAGATACAAATCTTTATTTAAATAAATGGGCAGAAAAAGGTAGAAAATAAAGTAATTCAAAAAGGCAAGAAAAACACATTAGACTGGGGTTCTTGAATTAGTCCACTTAGTCACTGCCTTCCAAAAGATTAAGTTTCAAATTGTCCATTAACAACTCTCACTTTTCAGTTATATTTATCAAAACAATATAATCATCAGATGTCAACTATAGAAAGAGCCAAAGATTCTCTATCCAAGATATAAAGAGATCACAAAATTGTCTTAAAATACAAAGAAAATTTTATTTGTATTATCAAAGACTCTAAGAAATGATGACATAAGGTTAACAGAGTTGATGTCAAGACACAAAAAGGTTTGAAGTTACAGATGATAAATCACTTTGTTTCACTGAACCTTGCCTTGATTATGTTAGAGAGCATCCCTGGTATGCTCCCAATGGAATCTTAAGCATGATGTATCCAGGTGATATAACTGTAATTCCTTTGTTAGTCCTCATTATCTCTCTTTTTTTTCTTTTTCTTCTTTTTCTCTGGACTCTGAAAATAGCCAACAAGAATGCTTTCAAAGAGCTGTAATTGTATGGGTGAGTAATCACTTTTCTTTATAAAATGCAAAATCAATCTGTTTCCCTTGAAAACAAATTCAGGGAAAAGATTAAAACACAAGATATAAAAACCTCACCTATAAAAGTAAGCTTCAGCAAATCTTTTCCCCTCAATGCAAACTCAATTTTTGGTAATAAAGTCTAGATTTGGGAAATGGCTTTTTATTACACAAATACAACAAAGCCATTTTACTTTTACCTACCCATCAATGCAATCCATTTTTTAAAATGCCTGCTCATTTCTGATACAGAGGATAGTAAAATATGGAGGACCTCCCCATGCCAAGAGAGTACTGATAATTATAAACAAACATACAGGAATTGTTGTGCTGGTACATGGTTCTTCCTCAGAAAGTGGTTCTTCCTTAATGTGCTTCTTTTTACCCTTTTTCTTCTTCTTCTTCACAGATGTTTCTTCTTCTTCTACCACTTCTTCTTCTTCTTCCTCTTCTTCAACTGAATAGGGTAAATGTAAAGGCATATTAACACTGTATCAGATCTCACCCCTTCCAAAAACGTTTGAGTCCTAGTTTTTGTTTTTGTCCGTCATTCTCATCAACTATTCAATGTTTATATTGTTTATTTTATAATTGGGAAGGTCCTCCTACCACTAACTTTAACAAATGATACAGACAGACCTCAGAGCAATTTTCTCACAACCATGAAGTCTTGTATAAAAATCAGGATTAAAACAAAGGTCATCTGATCCCCTTATCATTTTTGGGAAGAGAGTCAATTATATTAGAAATGGTTAAGAGCTTGCACTCTGAAGGCGGCCTGGGTTTATTCTACCTGCTGCAGTCCTGAATAATTTTATTTACCCCTGGTAAAACTCTATATCCTCATCTATAACATTTAAGAATGTCTTATCTCATTAGAATCTTACTGAGATTTAAAGAGATGATACACACAAAATACTAAGTATAATGCTTAGCACACATTACAATAAGGACTCAACACATAGCTATCATTAGAAATTCATGACCAGCCAGCCATGGTGGCTCATGCCTGTAATCCCAACTACTTGGGAGGCTGAGGCAGGAGAACTGCCTGAACCTGGGAGGAGGAGGTTGCAGTGAGCTGAGGCGGCACCACTGCACGTCAACCTGGGCGACAGAGTAAGACTCCATCTCAAAAAAAAAAAAAGAAAAAAGAAATTCAATTACCAGCTGGGTGCAGTGGCTCACACCTGTAATCTCAGCACTTTGGGAGGCTGAGGTAGGCGGATCACAAGGTCAAGAGTTTGAGACCAGCCTTGCCAACATGGTGAAACCTCATCTCTTCTAAGAACACAAAAAGTAACCAGGCATGGTGGTGTGTGCCTGTAATCCCAGCTACTCGAGAGGCTGAGGCAGGAGAATCACTTGAACCCAGGAGGCGAAGGTTGCAGTGAGCCAAGATCATGCCACTACACTCCAGGCTGTCGACAGAGGAAACTGCCTCAAAACAAACAAACAACAACAACAACAAAAATGAGGGGAGGGGATGTGGGATGGAAAATTGACAGATAAATTGTAAAAGCTTATTAGATACACAATTGAGGCTACAAAGACAGGGTTTGGTGCCTCAAATGCTACTAATGGGTTTAGGAATATCCTTACTTTTCAATAAAAAGAAGCCTAAGAGCTAAATAAATAGTTTTCTCTATGAAGTATACTATCCACATTTGCAAATCAAACACTTTTGATCACTAAGCTATTTAGAAACTAAGTTAAAGTGATCATTCTGTTAATAATTTACTCTTTTGCAAGACTTGCTAGTATGTGTTCAATAAACACAGGTTTGTCTTTCTTGGTTATGAGAAGGGACAGATGAAAAATTAAAAACAAACAAACAAAAAAACCCGACACGTTTGACTTTTAATGGGGCACCTGCTTATCAACTTCACAAGACAGCCTAGTTAACTGGTGAGCACCTATTAGATACTGTAACTATGAGAGCAGGCTACCAGTATGTATTCCTTCTAGTCCGCTCCATATAACAAAAACAATGAAGAAAACCACTGTTCCATCAATTCTATATTCATTCTTAACTTTATATAAAACAAAAAATTTTCAACAACCAATTTAGAAAACACATTGGTTTTTTTCTCTTAATTCTCAAAATAGTTCATGTAGTAGAAACTGAAGTACTGGTATGTTTGACTACGCTTCTCACATTTCCTCTGTGAAGTCCGGTAAATTTAACAATATCCTAACTATTCCCAGAGAACATAATGGCATTATTAAACACCGTCAGCATTCAACTAGTAGTTTTATAATAAAGTGCAATGGCATGTTCTTCTAAGACTCACTAAGTCCATAGTTCTTAAGAAATGAGTATATATTGTGTTAAAAAAAAATTCAAACTAACCTTTAACTTTAATCTTGCCTTTCTTCGCTTTCTTTTCAGGAATATCATCCTCTTTATTTACCTGTTCTATTTTGCGTTTTTTAGAACAAGTTGGAAGTGTGGAGTCACCAGAAGGATCATAAGTCTTCACTTCACTGAAAGACCCAAAAAGTTTTAGAAAATCTCTACAAGTATCTGTAACTGAAATAATTCTCAAGAGATAAAGAAAATGCCATTAGATTATACTTACATAAGCACACAATGTTGTTTCATTTTAGTGGCTTTGGGGTAGTTTATGAAGACTAATAGTTCCCAAAAGGTAAAGGTATTAGTATTTTTCAAGTAGGTCAATCACATTCAAGAGAAGTGGTGAGCTAAATGAATTCTGATTTAGTAATCAATGTAGTTACTATGGTACAGGAAAACACTCAATCAGCATGGGGGAAACGAAAGGAGAAAATGTCTTTACAACTAACTAGAAAGTGAAAACTGAACCAATCCAATTTTCAGAACACTACAAAATTAAATGAAAAAAGGCAGAACAAAAAATCGAAACCAAGGTTAGTATAGAAGTCTTCATTGTAAGATCACAAGAGAAGAAAACAATACAGATACATACACATGGAAAAGATTTCTGAGAACCCAACATTTGCTTTTGTTCTAATGTAAGCAGAAAGAAAATACTGGAATGAGTGCCTAAAATGTAAACTGATGCTTCAAGTGCATTTTTAAAGTAAAAAGCATTAACTGCATAGGAACGTTAAAAAAATTTGTTCGAAACAAGCTAAAAAATGTTGTTTCTTAAGCAGACTTGGAAACTGTATTACTTTAATTTTTATAGGTTAAAGACATTCATAATTTAAGAAACAAGGCTGGCATGGTGGCTCACACCTGTAATCCCAGCACCTTGGGAGGCTGAGGCAGGTGGATCACGAGGTCAGGAGATCAAGACCATCCTGGCTAACATAATGAAATTGTTTCTACTTCTACTTGTGTTCTGATTAATTGTGGTGGGGGAAAAAAAAAAACTGTTTCTACTAAAAATACAAAAAGTTAGCTGGACGTGGTGGCACGTGCCTATAGTCTCAGCTACTTGGGAGGCTGAGGCAGGATAATCACTTGAACCCAGAAGGCAGAGGTTGTGGTGAGCCAAGATCGCACCATTACATTGTAGTCTGGGCAACAGAGTGAGACTCCATCTCCCCCAAAACAAAAACAAAAAACCCCCCATGTTTATCAACTAAAGACAACAAATTACAGACTGTAAATATTGTAGTATGTATGTCCATTGCAGAAAGCCTGGAAAATTCAGAAAAAAAAAAAGAAAATGTGAATGCCCACAGAAACACATTTGGTTTCTTTCCAGAAAATAGTAAAGTAATTATATTTAAATATGTGTTTATAAATGGTAAACGTTACTATACATTACCCTCTTCATCCACTAATAGCGTAAGATTTTACTATTAACATTCTTGAAGGATTATGAGTCCTAAAAGTATAATTTATTGGGCCAATGACTAGGAACATTTTGAAGAATCTTGATACATAGATACTGTGAAATGGCTTCCCAGAATAGCTATACCATTTTACTTCCATCATTGCAACCTCACCAGCATTGAGCATTACCTCAAATAAATTTAACCCGAATACCCCCCACATACAAATATTTCGTTAATTTGATAGTTAAGTTTGAGTATTTTGTCATGCCTCAGACATTTTTAGACATGTTTTCCATCTTTATACTTTTTACAAAATAGGTTTCTTCAGGGATTAACTCTGAATGAACTTTTTGATAAAGAACATACTATAGAGAAACTTTAGATTTAAAAATTTACTATCAATGAAAACTAGAAGTGAATATGGAAAACTAAATGGCAAGAAAAAAAGGGGTGTACAACATGGTAACTAAAGTTAACAACAATGTGTTATATTGTTGAAAACTGCTAAGTAGATTTTAAGGTACTCTCACTACAAAAAATGTTAAGACAATGCATGTCAATGTGATTGATTTAATCATTCCTCAATGCCAATGTTTTCCAAAAGTGACATGTACACAATAAATATACACAATTTTTGTCAAATAAATTTGAAAAACCTAGGGGCACGTCAAGGTGAAGTTCAGAATAAAAACTGCTGTCAATAATTAACATTTAAAAAAAACTATTCACCCCATCCTCTCTTAAATGTACTCACCTTTTGTGTTCATATTTTTCTGTTTTTGCTAATGCCTTTCCTGTTCCACTTATTTTTCTTATCTAAGAAGAAAAAGAAAAATTACAAATACAATTCTAAGCCTAATCTCTTTATAATATACTATACAGTCTAGTCAATCAGTAGGCCAGCAAACTGCAACTTCTGCTGTTTTTCATTTTATTTTAAATGGCACATCTAATGGCAAACGCTGTTGCATACATCAATTCTTAGTAAATAAGAGCAACTGTTAACAGTAGGCACAATAAGAATACTTTAGACATACTAATATGTATCATAAAATGTTTAGCAGACGAATTCCATAAATCTACTCATATTAACTTCTGACAGGCAATACTTCTGCAATATGGATAATGTGGTTCTTACCCCTCTATCTTCCAAAGTTCTCAACCTGGCCTCTAATTTGGCTCTGTTCTCAACTCCCATCGCAGAACTGGAATCCTCACCGAAAGCATCATAACGGATAGCCAAAACAGTTTTGGCTGCCAGCATTCGAGAAATCTAATAGAAAAACCATGAAGAACTACATTCCACGTTCAGATGTAAAGTCCTCAACAACAGTTTGAGCAAATCACATTATCATTTATTCTAGAATGTTTTCAAACAAGGAGTTATCAAAGTATTACGAATCATAAAATTAAATCACCCATCATATTTCAACCTTTGTCACAACCTAATGGCCATACATCAGCACTAACACTTCTGTGGTTGAAAAGATTTTATAGCAATTCATGTAAAATAATAGCTCAAACCTTTTTTTTTTATTTTTTTATTTTATTTTTTTTTTTTTTGAGACTAAGTCTTGCTCTGTCACCCAGGCTAGAGTGTAATGGCATGATCTGGGCTCACTATGACCTCTACTTCCCCAGTTCAAGCTATTTTCCCTGACTCAGCCTCCCGAGGAGCCGGGATTACAGGCATGTGCCACCATGCCTGGCTGAGTTTTGTATTTTTAGTAGAGATGGAGTTTCACCACGTTGTCCAGGCTGGTCTCAAACTCTGTCCTTGTGATCCGCCTCCCTGACCTCCCAAAGAGCTTGGATTACAGGCATGAGCAGCCGGGATTACAGGCATGTGCCACCATGCCTGGCTGAGTTTTGTATTTTTAGTAGAGATGGAGTTTCACCACGTTGTCCAGGCTGGTCTCAAACTCTGTCCTTGTGATCCGCCTCCCTGACCTCCCAAAGAGCTTGGATTACAGGCATGTGCCACTATGCCTGGCCTTTTTTTTTTTTTTAAACATTTTTATTTTATTTTTTTGAGACCAAGTTTCGCTCTTGTTACCCAGGCTGGAGTGCAATGGCGCGATCTCGGCTCACCGCAACCTCGGTCTCCTGGGTTCAACCAATTCTCCTGCCTCAGCCTCTCGAGTGGCTGGGACTACAGGCATGCACCACCATGCCCAGCTAATTTTTGTATTTTTAGTAGAGATGGGTTTTCACCATGTTGACCAGGATGGTCTCGATCTCTTGACCTTGTGATCCACCCATCTCGGCCCCTCAAAGTGCTGGGATTTATAGGCATAAGCCACCATGCCTGGCTTTTTTTTAACATTTTTAAACTTTAGTTTCTACTCAGTGACATTAGTTCTGTGCCTTGAGATCATTCAGAACAAGTGCATCTTTAACCCATAATAATCTTAAATATGTGTGGTTCTTTTTCTTAAGTTTATTTTATTGAACCCTTTATTACCTCTACCATTCTACTCTAGATTTTATCAAATTTCAGTTTAGTTCTGTTAAACTACACATCATTCAAAAAGACTGAAAGTACTTAACTTGTCTAAGCCTCAGTTTCACCATCAGTAAAACAGAGATACGTATATCTCATAAGGCTATTACAAATTTAGGCCAGGCACGGTGGCTCACACTTGTAATCCCAGCACTTTGGAGGCCAAGGCGGTGGACCATGAAGCCAGGAGCTGGTGAACATGGTGAAACCCCATCTCTACTAAAAATACAAAAAACAGCTGAGCATGGTGGCACGTGCCTATAGTCCCAGGCTTCAGCTGTTGGTCAGGCTGGCCCAACTCCTGATCTCAAGTGACCTGCCTCAGCCTCCCGAGGAGCTGGGACTATAGGCGCCCACAACCATGCCTGGATAATTTTTCTATTTTTAGTAGAGATGGGGTTTCTCCATGTTGGTCAGGCTGGTCTCAAACTCCTGACCTCAGGTGATCCACCCACCGCAGCCTCCCCAATGTTGGGATTACAAACGTGAGCCACCGTACCCCACCACAAAATGCTTTTTACATAACTCACCTTTCTCTATTTAACAAGAAAGAGATTATACGAAGATTTAATATGCACTATAGAGAAAAGTGGTTATATAATAAAAAAGTCCAACCTCAAAAAACAAAACCATGTAACACACCTTTCCTTTGTGCTTGGGACTTGTCTGGCCGACGAGTGAAGCATGATAAATGAGACCATACTTAGGGGTATCCCGTCTAGATTTGAGGGCTCTGAAAAGTGCCTTTTCTGCTCCAAGAATTTGAACTGTAGAAGCTGCATGCTTGGCCAAATTCAAAAGAGAACCTACAAAAGAAGAAAGTTACAAAGAATGCACTTCCAAACATCTGAATGTTCCATGTACTAAAACAAAAGACCTATAGAATTATTATGCCCACCATAATAAAATAAAAATCACATATAATACAGAATTCTTTAAGCCAGAATTCCCTAAAAAGCCTGATGTTTCGTTTCTAATTCCTTCATCAGTACAAGCAGGTTTGTGATGAATGCCTAGGGCAAACTGAAGGTTAAGCTTTTTAGTTCAATGTTTCTATTCACCCCAGAGATGGTAGTACTATTCTATATTCCATTAGTATACTACAGGAGTAACACAAATATGTCACACACGAGAACACTAATCTGGCCCCTATTTTCTGAGATTGTATTAAATATTCTATTGCTTTAGATATGAAAAAGCCTGGCCAGGCACGGTGGCTCATGCCTATAATCCCAGCACTTTGGGAGGCCGAGGCGGGTGGATCACAAGGTCAAGAGATCAAGACCATCCTGGTCGACATGGTGAAACCCCATCTCTACTAAAAATACAAAAATTAGCTGGGCACGGTGGTGCACGCCTGTAGTCCCAGCCACTCGGGAGGCTGAGGCGGGGGTGAGCCAAGATTGTGCCATTGCACTCTAGCCTGGGTAACAAGAGCGAAACTCCGTCTCAAAAACAAACAAACAAAAAGATATGAAAAAGCCTACAAACAAACACATTTATTAGGACATCTCGGTAGCATAACCCTATAATAAATTCACAACTTATTTACTTCTGTTGATTCAGCTGTGGATTAAGAAAATATATTCCTAGAAGTATACTAATAGTTCCCTATCTGTGGTTTCAATTAACTGTGGTCAACTGCAGTCTGAAAATATTAAAAAGGAAATTCCAGAAATAAACAGTTCCAAAGTTTCAAATCTCTTGCCACCGCACTCAGTCCCCATATTCAGATAGGGAGAATATGAATTATCCCTATCTACCCATTAGTCACTTTCCTAGCCCTCTCCACAGTGCAATATTGCAGTGCTTATGTTCATGTAACCAATGCAGAAAAATAGTGACACTGGGATATTGTCATAATTGTTTTATTATTACTGTTGTTGATGTCCTACTGTATCTAACTTATAAATTAAACTTTATCATACGTATGTGTGTTTAGGAAAAAACAGCATATACAGCACAGAGTTCACTACTATCCTCTGTTTCAAACATCCATGGGTGGGGGTGGGGGGGCTCAGAATATATCCTCATGGATAGCTGGGGACTACTGTACTAGTGAGTTATCAACATACTGCTTAGCTGGAAATGTTGTATAGAATATTTCCTGTCAGAAAGCACACTCACCATTAATGCTACAAACTTTACCATGAGACATATTTTTTAAAGTGCAACAAATACATACTTCTTTTTTTGAGATGGAGTTTTACTCTTGTCACCCAGACTGGAGTGCAATGGCACAATTTTGGCTCAGTGCAACCTCCGCCTCCTGGGTTCAAGAGATTCTCCTGCCTCAGCCTCCTGAGTAGTTGGGATTACAGGTGAATGCCCCTATGGCCGGCTAATTTTTGTGCTATTAGTAAGAGACATGTTGGCCAGGCTTGTCTCAAATTCCCAACCTCAGGTGATCCACCCACCTCGGCCTCCCAAAGTACTGGGATTACAGGTGTGAGCCACGGTGCCCAGCCAACAAATACATACTTCTATTAACCCCTGCCATCGATTAGTGCTACAACTTTAGCTGTATGCATGAAAACAGGTGAAGAAAATGAAATCATCTGATCTTACAGCTGCAGGCACTTGAATGAAACCTCTGATTAATGATGCAGCTAAAGAAATTATGCCAGACTGCACGCAGTGGCTCCTGCCTGTAATTTATCCAGCACTTTGCAAGGCCGAGGCAGGTGGATCACCTGAGGTCAAAAGTTTGAGACCAGCTTGGCCAACACAGTGAAACCCCATCTCAACTAAAAATACAAAAATTAGCCAGGCATGGTGGTGGGCGCCTGTAACCCCAGCAACTTGGGAGGCTGAGGCAGGGGAATTGCTTGAACCCGGGAGGCAGAGGTTGCAGTGAGCAGAGACTGTGCCACAGCACTCCAGCCAGTGCAACAGAGTAAAACTCCATGCCAAAAAAAACCCAAAAAAACAAAAAAAGAGTTATGCCATTTTAAACACTGATAGCATTTTAATTAGAGCCTGTCATCCTTATAATATTGCCATACATGTATACAAAGCTTTATTATAAATCGGTTGCTGAAAATATTTTTAAAGTCATATTAATTACAACCACACACTCAATAGTGAAACTAAGATAATCAAGGGTATTTATCCTCTATAGTGATTTCTTAAAACTATATTTAAATCTATGTCTTATGAAAATGTTAACTGTTTTAGCCTCCTACATTCATCTGATTATTCTAATTAACCTTAATAAACTGCTAACAATAAACCCCAAGTGTCTCAGAAGAGGTAGTGACTAAAGATGCCTTCATTATCCAAAAAGAAATCAGGCAAACAAATAAAAATCATCACTGAACACTTGGCCCTTATTCATCTCCTACATACCATCTACTTTTTTCTTATTACTCAGAATTTCTTTTAATAGCTATGGTTTAAAGATGTAAACAAAATCCTAACCAGAAAATACTTCAAACACTCACGTTTACAAATAACATTAAAACCATCACCTGCATGAGCAATAAGCCGTGCTCCAACTAATTCCCCAACCATGACTGTAACATTGGGTGCAATGGCCATCATTCGATTTTGTAGATATTCATAGAGCTGGGTTCGATATTCAGAGATTTCAATCACCTAGTATAAGGAATAAATTAAGTCACAAAACAGTATAAAAATCAGTAAAAACAGTATAAAAGTCCTATGTCGAACACACTGGAGCCCTCAATATTAAAGAGCAGCTACACAACCCTTGCTACATCAACTATGCCTAACACCGGTTTTCTATAAAATGGCTGTTGTAAGGACTTCGTTATATAATATATATAAACCACTTAGTATACTGCCTGAAAATCTTAGTCATAAAAGATTCTAAGCAATACTTCTCTGCCATCTTAATGGATTTTTTGTTAATTATTCAGATGATGATTATAAACTACTTTCTTTTAGTACGTATTTCCCCTTTTTAAGTATACAAATCATGATGGCATCAGATGAGGTAGTGACTGAACACCTTCATATTTATGTTATCAGGTGAAATAAGTGTAAAAATCATCATTGCCATCAGAAAAATTATTATAGAGGTGGTAGTACCACAACTAGATTCTTTAGGAGTAAAATTTACCTGGGTGCAAAGATGCAGAATATTGCAAATATCTTCTTCTGAAACCTCTGTTCCCATTGATATCTCCGCAGCTGCTTTCACTTCTGCTTCAACTTCTTCTGGTAGGAACTCAGAAAGTTTGGCAGAGGCATAGTTCTTCCTATCGCCTATGGAATGTTTGCAGAGGATGAGGGAGAATCACTCTTCAACAAATTAGATAAAATCCAGCAAATAGTCAAAAGAAAAAGTAGAAAGCCAATGAAAAGGATGCCTAAACAAAACAAAAAAAATGAAGAAGTTTGACCTAGTATAATAGTTTTTCCTCTTTTAACGGTTTGAGTTTAGAGATAAAATTTCTCCCCACCACCTTCCTCCAAAAAATAATCAGAGTAAAAACTAAATAAAGATGCCACAAAACTCATTTCAGAAAATAAGTGGCTAAAATTTAAAAAGACAGGACTAATAATGTCACAGACTTTATACTGAAGCTGAGGCCAGTAATTAGTAAGCCAAGTAAGCCATTACTTATCAACAATCAAGTTCCTCTGTATGTTAACAGTACAGACAGCAATATGGCTATTTAGTATCAGGTACTAATGTCATATTACAGGCCATCAAAATCTAAGTTAAAATTCATTTTGTTTCTTAAATTTAAGACACTAAATTGCTACACTTCCCAAATACATGGAAATTGCAAAAACCCTGGGAATCCTGCTTAAGAAAATGCTGTAACTCATGTTTTAGGATGCAATCAAATTCATTTACTTTTTTTTTTTTGAGATGGAGTTTCGCTGTTGTTACCCAGACTGGAGTGCAATGGCACGATCTTGGCTCACTGCAACCTCCACCTCCTGGGTTCAAGCGATTCTCCTGCCTCAGCGTCCGGAGTAGCTGGGGTTACAAGTGCCCACCCTACCACACCCAGCTAATTTTTGTATTTTTAGTAGAGACGAGGTTTCACCATGTTGGCTAGGCTGGTCTCAAACTCCTGACCCTGTGAGCCTCCCACCTCAGCCTCCCAAAGTGTTAGGATTATAGGCGTAAGCCAGCATGCCTGGCCAAATTCATTTACTTTCAATGACTTAAAGGACAAATTACTCACCAACTTTCTGTAAACACTTGCAGTATGTCAAATTATCTGAAATAATTTTTCCTAATTCAGGGAAATGCCAGCCATACCATTCTCTACATCGCATAATGTAGTTGTTTAGTTCTTTATCCAAGTCATCTAATAAGGCTGTAGATTAAAATGAAAAAACAAAACAAAACAAACAAATAAGAAAAAACCATAGGAACTTAAGAGATTTATTGTGGTTAAAATACACATAAAATTTAACACTTCAACCATTTTCAAGTGTACAATTCAGTAGCACTAAGTACATTTACAATGTTATGCAACCATTACCACAATCTATTTCCAGAGCAATTTTATCATGACAAACCAAAAATTCTGTATCCATTAAACAGTAAACTACTCATTCTCACCTTGCCCAACCTCTAGCTATCTCTATACTTCTGTCTCAATAAAATCACCTATTCTAGGTACTTCATATAAGCAGAATCATGCAGTATTTTGTGACTATTTCACTTAGCATGTTTTCAAGGTTGATCAAATTGAAGTAAGTATCAGAATTTCATTTCTCCTTAAGGCTGACTGATATTCCACTGTGTGTACAGGCTGGGTGCATGTTATCCAAAATGCTTGTGACCAGAAGTATTTTGGAATATTTGCAAACACATAGGAGATATCTTTAAGTTTGGACTTCAAGTCTAAATAGGAAATCTACATTTCACATACACCTTACATACAAAACCCTGAAGGTAATTTTATGCAATATTTTAAATAATTTTGTGCATGAAACAAAGTTTTGACCATCTGTCACATGTGGTCAGGTGTGGAGTTTTACACTTTTGGCTTTATGTGGTAGCACAAAAAGTTCTAGATTTTGGAGCATTTTAAATTTCAGATTAGGGACATTCAAGCTGTATACACAATGCAGTTTATCCATTCATCTGTTAAAAGGTATTTGGGTTTCCATTATTTGGTTTTGTAAGTAACATTTTTATGGACATAGGGGTACAATGAAGTCTGAGTTCCTGTTTTTAATTCTTTTGGGTATAAATCTCAAGTAGGCAGGTGGACAACCTGAGGCCTGGAGTTCAAGACCAGCCTGACCAACATGAAAAAAATCCTGTAATCCCAGCCACCGGGGAGGCCAAGGCAGAAGAATCACGCCATTGCACTCCAGCCTGAGCAACAAGAGCAAAACACTGTCTTTAAAAAAAAAAAAAGATTTCAGGCCGGGCGTGGTGGCTCATGCCTGTAATCCCAGCACTTTGGGAGGCCAAGGCAGGCGGATCACCTGAGGCCAGGAGTTCCAGACCAGCCTGGCCAACATGGTGAAACCTTGTCTTTAAAAAAAATAATAATAAAAAATAAAAAAAAAAGATTTCAAGCTTTCAAAAAAATCATTTAAATGACATAGCAGAATACACAACTACACAGATTCCACTTAATGTTTTTAACATTTTCATGAAAAAATGCAAATGAATTAATTTATGTAATGTTAATTCTGTGATTCACATAATCTCCAAATAGCCAAATTATTGGCAGTTTCTTTTATTCTGCATTTTCAAATTTATTTATTTAGTATAAGTTTTAGGTGATCTTCTTTCTCCTTCCCTTTTTTTTTTTTTTTTTGAGATGCATTCTTGCTCTGTTGCCCAGGAGTGCAGTGAAACAATGTCGGCTCACTACAACCTCCGCCTTCTGGGTTCAAGTGATTCTACTGACTCAGCCTCCTGAGTAACTGGGACTACAGGTGTGTACCAGAAAGCCTAGATAATTTTCTTGTACTTTCAGCAGACATGGGGTTTGGCAATGTTAGCCAGGCTGGTCTCGAACTGCTGACCTCAGGTGATTTGCCCACCTTGGACTCCCTAAGTGCTGGGATTAAAGGAGTGAGCCACTGTGCCTGGCCTCCTTTTTCTTTCTCAACAGATAGATCATAAAAGGTAGTTTCAATAGTATAAAACACATGAAGGACAGAACAACAAATCAGACTTTGCATGAACTATACTTACAAATTGCCTGAACAATCATTGTGTCTACTTTATCAGCGCTAAATTTCAATCTATATCGAGACAGGCTGGGGAGAAAGGGGAAAGTAAATTAGTAAGATAGCAGCTAGGGAAAGCACTTAAGACCTTAAAGTTTTTTTTATTCAAATCCCTCTCAAAGCTATAACTGGTTTTTCTTTTTAGACAGAGTCTCACTCTGTTGACCAGGATGGAGTGCAGTGGCATAATCTCAGCTCATTGCAACCTCCAACTCCCAGATTCAAGTGATTCTCCTGCCTCAGCTTCCTGAGTAGCTGAGATTACAGGTGCTCACCACCATGCCTGGCTAATTTTTGTATTTTTAGTAGAGACAGCGTTTAACCATGTTGGTCAGGCTGGTCTCAAACTCCTGACCTCAGGTGACTGGCTGTCCTCAGCCTCCCAAAGTGCTGTGACTACAGGTGTGAGCCATAGTGCCCAGCCTTATAATTTGTTTTTCTAAGAAGAAAAATCAGCCAAGTAGAAATGTATCATGCAAGATCAGAAAGTACGTATTAAAAAATATATATCCATATATACTGCTACAACCTGTATTTCTTTTTTTTTTTTTTTTTTTTTGGGATGGAGTTTCGCTCTTGTTACCCAGGCTGGAGTGCAATGGCGTGATCTCAGCTCACCGCAACCTCCACCTCCTGGGTTCAGGCAATTCTCCTGCCTCAGCCTCCTGAGTAGCTGGGATTACAGGAACACACCACCAAGCCCAGCTAATTTTTGTATTTTTAGTAGAGACGGGGTTAAACCATGTTGACCAGGATGGTCTCGATCTCTTGACCTCGTGATCCACCCGCCTCGGCCTCCCAAAGTGCTGGGATTACAGGCGTGAGCCACCACGCCCAGCTACAACCTGTATTTCTGTAACATAAATGAGTTTACGTATGAATGACAAATAGGATAAACTGGGTAATACAAAAGTTATATTAGAGTGGGCGTGGTGGCTCATGCCTGTAATTCCTGCACTTTGGGACCTGGCCAACATGGTGAAAACCCATCTCTATTAAAACTACAAACATTAGCCAGGTGTGGCAGGGCATGCCTTGCCTGAATCTCAGCTACCAAGGAAACCAAGGCACAAGACTCGCTTGAACCTGGGAGGCAGAGGTTGCAGTGAGCTGTTATCACATGCCACTGCACTCCAGACTGGGCAACAGAGCAAGACCCCATCTCTCACACACACAAAAAAAACAAACAAACAAAAAAAAACCAACCAACCACCATATTGGTTCATGCAATATTTCACAACATTAATTATTTACACTACTAGTTAAGAACTTTACAGCACTCTTAACATATGAAAATAGAAAGCTGTAGAGGAACAACATTGTCTGCATATAAATGTTTCTTCATCTCAGCACAACTAACATTTTAGGTCTTCTAATTCCTTGCAGTAGTGGCTGCCCTGTGTATTATAGGACCTTTAGCAGTATCCCTAACTTTCATCCATTAGATGTTCGTGGCAGACCCCACCCTACCCCCACCTGTAATAACCAAAAATGTCTGTGGGCATTGCCAAATGCCCTGCCAGGGCGCATCTGATTGCCCTCGATAATGAACCACTGCTACACACAGATTTACCCACGTTTGGATTTTTGACTCAGTTTCACTATTTGCTCCCTCTTAGAAATGATTACAAAGCTCTCCCTGACCTTTGTGAGTTTTTGCTCTTATCCCTAACTTAGCAGCTTCAACCCTTTCAATCTATGCCCACCTTTTAATTTTAAAACAGACCTTTGTTTAGTGTTTCTTTTACATGAACTCAAGATGTCTTTTGAACTGTAACCATTTTAGTAGGAACAGTATTTGATAGTGCTCTGATTACAATGTTGCATAGGTTTTGAGTAACTACCCATCATTTTCTTCAAAACCCTATTCCAGAGTGTTACACTTTTTCATGAACAGATGGATCACCACACAGCAGTAACGCCTATTCTAAGGGATTTCTAGTTAAATATGGTAGGGTTAATGCGCAATTAAAAATAGTGACTCACACCTGTAGTCCTTGCACTTTGGGATGCCAAGGCAGGTGGATCACTTGAGCCTGGGAGTTCTAGCCTTGGCAGCATAGCAAAACCTCATCTTTACAAAAAGTTAAAAAAAATCAGCCAGGGATGGTGCAGTGTGCACCTGTAGTCCCACCTACTTGGGAGGCTGAGGTAGCATTGTTTGAGTCCAGGATATAAAGGTTGTAGTGAGCAGAGATTGTACCACTGCACCCCAGCCTGGGCGACAGAGTAACACCCTATTTCAAAAAAAAAATAGAGGCTGGCCTGTGGCTCACTTGAGGTCACAAGTTCAAGACCAGCCTGGCCAACATGGTGAAACCCTGTCTCTACTGAAAATACAAAAATTAGCCTGGCAGTAGTGGTGCACGCCTGTAATCCTAGCTACTCATGTGGCTGAGGCAAGAGAATTGCTCGAGCCTCAGAGGCAGAGGCTGCAGTGAGCCGAGATTGCATCGCTGCGCTTCAGTCTGGGCAACAGTGAGACCCTGTCTCATTAAAAAAAAGAGAGAGAAAGAGAAAAAGTTGGGATTACAGGTGTAAGCCACTGTACCTAATCCCTCTTTGCCTCACTCTAAAATCTCTTTAAAAATCAGAGTAAAACAAAAAACACACACATAAAACGTTAAGACCACAGTTGATGAGAGAATCTGGGGAAATATTAAGTGGATGGAGGAATGGCATGACTTAGCAGAGATAAAAGAAAAGTGGGAAAGCCCAAGAAACAGGGAATCCAAGTTCAGGGGAGTAGGGAATTCCTTTGATGACATTTTGACGTTTTAAGAATCCAGACAATGGAGCAAGACTGCCAGCGTTCAAATCCTGGCTTTACCACTTACAAGCTTTATTGACCCTGGGGATCAGTTTAATCTGTAAATGAGGATATTACTAGAATCTTGTTCATAAGGTTCTGATGAAGCTTACAAGAGCCTTTGTAACATTCTTACAACAGAGCTATGTTAATTGCTTATCAAACAAAAATAAACTGACTTTATTTTCCAGTAATTCTCACCTGTGAGCCAATCCAAGACACATAGCTGCCATTTCACGTGGTTCTACGCCAGGAATTAATCCATCCATTTGTGAACGAATTCCTCTCATAAGTTCATTAACGACGGGACTATGGATACAACTGAGATTCAGCTTTTCCTACAACAAGAAGAACATATGTATTAAGTAAAGCAAAAGCAAACTTTCCTGAAATTATTATCTTTTTTTTTTTTTTGAGACGAAGTCTCACTCTGTCAACCAGGCTGGAGTGTAGTGGTGCGATCTTGGCTCACCGCAACTTTTGCCTCCCAGGTTCAAGCAATTCTATTGCCTCAGCCTCCTGAGTAGCTGGGATTACAGATATGAACCACCATGCCTGGCTAATTTTTAGATTTTTAGTAGGGATGGGATTTCACCAATGTTGGCTCAGATGATCTCCAACTCCTGACCTCATTCTCCGCCTCAGCCTCCCAAAGTGCTAGGATTACGGCAGAAGCCACAGCACACAGCCTAAAATTACTCCTTGAATATTAAAGTAGCGCTGGTTTAAATATATGCATTTCTCAGTTGGACAAAAAGTCTAATTTCTAGTGTATTTGTAAAATACTTGAGTGTATCACTGGTGGAAGTAAAAACTGACACAAGCTACCAGAAGGTAGCCTGGCTATATAAATTAAAAGCTATAAAAAGATTAATATAATTTGACCAAATAGTTTCCTTGTTTGTTGGTTTAAGATCTTTTACTACCTGTTATTTAACTTCTTTTTAAAATTACAGGATGGGCATGGTGGCTCACACATGTAATCCCAGCACTCTGGGAGGCCGATGGTGGATTGCTTGAGGCCAGGAGTTCAAGACCAGTCTGGCCAATGGAGTGAAACCCCATCTCTAACAAAAAATTAGCTGAGCATGGTGGCAGGCATCTGTAATCCTAGCTAGTCAGAAGGCTAAGGCAGGGGAATCGCTTAAACCTGGGAGGGAGAGGTTAAAGTGAGAGGAGATTGTGGTACTGCACTCCAGCCTGGGCAACAGAACAAGACTCTGTCTAAAATAAAATAAAATAAAAAATTAGCTGGGCACGGTGGCATATGCCTGTTGTACCCTCTACTAGAGAGGCTGAAGACAGTGGGTTGCTTGAGAACCACAGTGATCAAGTCTGTGGTGAGCTGTGAGACTGCAATCACTGCACTCCAGGCCGGGCTTTTGAATTGTTCTTTTTCTGTATTTGGGAGGCTATTTTCCTTCTTTCCACTCTCACATTTTATCTCTAGCAATACACCTCTACTAAAGTTTTCTAATAAATACATTTTTTAAAAATATAAGGACCCCATTTTTATTGAAAAAAAAAAAATGTGGCTAGACGATATACATAGAACACTAGGCATGATATATGGGTAGCAGATTTGTTAGAACCAATTTTTACCATTTATTGTTCTTCTAGATCTTCTATAATAAATATTTCCTAAGTTGAGCTGATATTAGGGGAAATCATGTAGCTTACAGAAAAAAGATCAAGTATTGAGAACTTATAACAAGCAACTTATTACAAAGGCTAGGCTTTATAGTTGGTATGCTGTGAGATTTGACTAGCAGGCATGACAAAAAAAAAATTATGACTTTACCTTTATGACCCCTCCTAGTTTAGCATCAGCCACTGCCAACGGTTCATGGGCTTCTTTTACTATTTTCTTAAGAACTTTCTTGAGCTGCTTATTGATTTTGCCCTCCATCAGAGCTGTGAATGCTTTTCAGGAAAAACAAAACAAAACAAAACAAAAGCATTAACTCTCAAATTTTTAATTTTGAGAGCCTGTCCTATTTGATACTTAAAAAAATAAAATAGGCCTTTCAAAGGTCCTGAATTTAATGTTACTTCTGAAATGAAAAGATAAATGTTTTATAAGTTACATGTTTCACAATTTCATTGAATCTTCCCACCCTCATTTATGCTACAGAGCCAGGGGTTAAATCAGGTCGAGTTTCTTTCCCTGTCAAAACAATCTTCTCATGAACTCAAGAGAGAATCATGAAATCTTAGAAACAAAGAAAACAAAAAGAAACAATCTTTTTGGAAAGAAAGATTCACTTTCCTTTGTCATTTTAGATAGACTGGCCTGAAATACCCGAGAATCACAAAACTAGTAAAAATGAGTTTAATCATTTTCAAAGTTCTGCCACAACATAAGCATGTTTTGAGTGGAGGCCTTATCTTTGCTTTTATTTCTGCTTGTATACCTCTAGCAATGTAAAACTTAGTAGCAAAGGCTACCTATTCTATTTTGAGACTGCTGGTATTTCTGGCAAGTTCTAAATCAGCTACTTTGTAATTCTTAACCTTTTTTAGACCTATACTTCCATTTTCTGTACCCACGTGAACACCTCTTTTGATATTTATCTGAATTTGATTGAAGTAAAAGTATGCTTAGGTTACCCAGGCATGGTGGCATGCACCACCAGCCTGGGCAACATGGTGAAACCCTCTCCCTACTAAAAATACAAAAATTAGCTAGGCGTGGTTGCACGTGGCTTTAGTCTGGCTACTTGGGAGGCTGATCTAGGAGAATCACCTGAGCCCAGGAAGTACAAGGCTGCAGTGAGTCGTGATCACGCCACTACTCTAGCAGCCCAGGTGACAGGATTGAGATCTTGTCTCAAAAAAAAAAAAAAAGTATGCTTGGGCCAGGCTTGGTGCTCATGCCTGTAATCCCAGCACTTCGGGAGGCTGAGGCCAGTGGATAACTTAAGATCAGGAGTTTGAGACCAGCCTGGCTAACATGGCAAAACCTTATCTCTACTAAAAATACAAAAATTAGCTGGAGCTGGTGGCTCATGTCTACAATCCTAGCTACTTGGGAGGCTGAGGCAGAAGAATCGCTTGAACCTAGGAGGCAGAGATTGCACAGAGCTGAGATCATGCCATTGCACTCCAGACTGGGTGACAAGGGTGAAACTCCGTCTCAAAAAAGAAAAAAAGAAAGAAAGGAAGGTCTATCAATAATTTCTAAGGTCAGGCAGTTTGTGCTTAATAAGCCAGGTACTTGCTCTTCCCTCTTGACTGCATATCCATTTGAATTACAAGTCTACTCCATCTGTTAACTGGAAAGGTGAAGACAAAAAGCAACTGGCCACCACATAGTCTTTAGAGGTGTCTACACTTTAAGAAGCTAGCATGTGGCCACCACATCCGGTCTTTCAGGGGTGTCTACACCTAGCTAACATTCCAGCAGCTTTTGCTGGGTACTAACCTACTGAATTTTATCCAAGATTCCTTCAAAATCCCTCCCTCCCCTCCTTCCTTCTTTTTTTGAGACAGAGCCTCGCTCACTGCAACCTCTGCCTCCCGGGTTCAAGTGATTCTCCTGCCTCAGCCTCCCAAGTAGCTGGGACCACACGCGTGCGCCACCATGCCCAGTTAATTTTTTGTATTTTTAGTAGAGACAGGGTTTCACCATGTTGGCCAGGATGGTCTTGATCTTTTGACCTCGTGATCCACCCGCCTTAGCCACCCAAAGTGCTGAGATTACAGGCGTAAGCCAACACGCTCGGCCATAATCTACATTTCTAATAAGAGTCTTCATCTTTTTCTTACAAGTTTTAAAATTCTAACAATTTTTAAAAATTTATTCAACTTTGTTTCTAGTTGTCAATCTTTTATATCTACTTTTAACCCAGTGTTATTTAAAATTTGTGTGTGTGCGTATGTGTGTGTGTATATATATATTTTTGCATGCACTGTCATGGGATTAAAATTTGTATCTTTTTTTTTTTTTTTTGGGGGGGAGGAAGGCAGGAAGGAAGGGAATAAGGACGGTAGGGTGGAAGGAAGGGATGAAGGAAGGAAGGGAGGAAGCGGGGAGGGAGGGAGGGAGGGAAGGGAAGAAAGGAAATCAAGCAATGAAAGAGACATTGCCGACCTGGATCTAGAGGTTTACAAGTTGATTTCTTTTTTTTTTTGAGAGAAGGAAAGAAAAAAAAAAAATAAGTAAAGGAGAGGAAGAAAGAGGAAGAGAAAGAGGGAGAGTAAATGGAAATATTGCTTTATTTTGAAAAAAATTGGGTATTAATAATGGCCAATCAATGTTTCATTTAAACTAATGGGTGGGTGTGATGTGGTATTGACAAGAATGTATATTTTGTGGATTTGAAGTGGAGAGCTCTATAAATATTTATTAAGTTTACTTGTTCTGGATCTGAGTTCGAGTCCTTGATATCCTTATTAATTTTCTGTCTCATTGAATCTAAGTCTCCTATCTGGGTGTTAGGATCGTTAGCTCTTGTTGTTGCATTGATCCTTTTACCACTATATCTTTGTTGCTTTAAAATCTATTTTCTCCGATACAAGAATTGCAACTCCTGCTTTTTATTTATTTATTATTTATTTTTGCTCTCCATTTGGTTGGTAAATCTTTCTCCATCCCTTTGAGTCTTTGTGTATCCTTGCATGTGAAACAGGTCTGGATGTAACATGCCGTTGGGTTTTGGCTGTGTCTTTTGATTGGGAATTCAGTCAATTTAAATTTAGGGTTACTGCCATTTGATGTTGACTGGCTGTTTTATCCATTTGTTGGTGTAAATTCTTCTTTATGTTGGTGCTCTTTACTTTTTGGTGTATTTTTAGAAAGGCTAATACTGGTTGTTTCTTTCTGTGTGTAATGCTTCTTTCAGAAGCTCTTGTAAAGCAGGCCTGGTGGTAATAAAATCTCTGAGTTCTTGCTTGTTCATAAAAGATTTTATTTTTCCTTCAGTTGTGAAGCTTAGTTTGGCTGGATATGAAATTCTGGGCTGAAGGTTCTGTTCTTTGAGGATGTTGAATATTGGCCCACACTCTCTTCTGGCCTGTAGAGTTTCTGCTGAGAGATCTGCTGTAAGTCTGATAGGCTTGCCTTTGTGGGTAACCTGACCTCTCTCTCTGGCTGCCCTTAGTATCCTCTCCTTCGTTTCAACCCTGGTGAATCTAACGATTATGTGCCTTGGGGTTGCCCTTCTTGAGGAATATCTTTGTGGTGTTCTCGATATTACCTGGGGTTGAATGTTGACCTGCTTTGCTAGTTTAGGAAAATTTTCCTGAATAATATCCTGAAGGGTATTTTCCAGCTTGGATTCATTCTCTCCGTCGCATTCAGGTACACCTATCAAACGTAAATTTGGTCTTTTCACATAGTCCCACATTTCTTGGAGACTTTGCTCATTCCTTTTTATCCTTTTTTCTCTAGTCTTTTCTTCACGTTTTATTTCATTAAGTTGGACTTTGACCTCTGATATCCATTCTTCTGCTTGAACAATTCGAGTGTTTAAACCTGTGCATACTTCTCGGAGTTCCTGTATTGTATTCTTCAGTTCCATTAATTCACTCATACTCCTCTCTAAGTTGTCTATTCTCAATAGGATTTCATCAAACCTTTTTTCAAAGTTCCTAGTTTCTTTATGTTGGGCTACAACATGTTCTTTTAACTCACCGAAGTTTGTTATTATCCATTCCTTGAAGAGTGATTCTGTCATCAGGAGGCGCTCGTTCTCCATCAAGCCTTGTTCCATTTTTGATGTGGAACTGTGATCATCTTTAGAGGGAGAGGCGTTCTGACTTTGAGTATTCTCAGCTTTTTTACGCTGGTTTCTTCCCGTCATTGTAAATTTATCCTCCTGTCATCTTTGAAATTACCAACTTTCAGATTAGGTCTCTTGAGTGGACGTCCAGGTTGTTAGTTCCCAGGGCCAGAGCAGCGGCATTAAAACTGATGGTGCTTTTCTGCCCAGGATTCTCCTGTCGGGCTTCCTTCTTGTGTCGGTAGTAGGCGACTCTGCCTTCCCGGGGCTCCAAACCTCGGTCAGAAGGGGAACCGGTCCTGTTTACTCTGCGCCGAGTGCTGCCGCGTCCAGGTGCTGGCGGAACCGCTGCGCCGACCACGAGAGTTGCGCTGGCGACTCGTGTGTTTCCACCACTGGGGGATCTTCTGCTCCGTGAGCGACCAGACTTTGTCTGAAAGTGTGGCGTCCTCTAGTTCTCCGTGCCTTCCCTGAGAGCTGCAATCCCGGGATGTTAGCGATTGGCCATCTTGGATCGTTTTCCCAAAATTTGTATCTTAAAAGAGTACACGTGTCAGGGCCGGGTGCAGTGGCTCACACCTGTAACCTCAGCATTTTGGGAGGCCGAGGTAGGCAGATTACTGAGGTTGGGAGTTCAAGATCAGCCAGAGCAGGCATGGAGAAACCCTGTCTCTACTAAAAATACAAAAAATTAGCCGGGCACTCCAGCCTGGGACTGAGACTCTGTCTCAAAAACAAACAAACAAAAAAAATCCACTCTATATGCATTCTAACATTTATTAACACCTTCCCTTTATAAAAACTTTGTTAATTACTGTACATAATATATATATTTTAAAGGATGATATAATAGGGATGGTTGCAGGGATAAGGGAAACTGAATCTTTCCTCTAGCTCCTCTACTATCCATTTCTTAGCATCTCATAGTATTCTTCCAACTTCATCCAAATGTAGGCTGGCTCCAAATTTTCTCATGACGACTTTTAAGACTTGCAAGTTGAAAACACAATCAACAATAAAAATAAACCTCTTCATGCAAATAGCATATACGAATGTCTGAGACCAATACAAATTCAATGTCACACCCCAACAGACTATTTTTTCTTTTAAATTGGCTGGGTGTGGTAGCTCACGCCTGTAATCCCAGCACTTTGGGAGGCTGAGGCAGGTGGATCACAAGGTCAGGAGTTTGAGACCAGCCTGGCCAACATAGTGAAACACCAACTCTTAAAAAAAAAAAAAAAAAAAAAAAAAAGCTGGGCACGGTGGCACATGCCTATAGTTCCAGCTACTTGGGAGGCTGAGGTTGCAGTGAGCCAAGATTGTGCCACTGCACTCCAGCTTGGGCAATAGAATGAGACTGTTCCACCCCTCCCCTCCCCCTCCCAAAAAGAAATTGATGGCCGGGCATGGTAGATCACCTGAGATCAGGAGTTCGAGACCAGCCTGGCCAAGAGATGAAATCCCATCTCTACTCAAAAATACAATAATTAACCGGACATGGTGGCACCACCTGTAATCCCACCTATTTGGGAGGCCGAACCCAGCAGCCTAGGATGATTGCTTGAATCCAGGAGGAGAATTCAGTGAGCCAAGACTGTGTCACTGCACTTGAGCCTGGGTCACAAAGCAAGACTCTATCTCCCAACAAAAACAACAACAAAAAAAACTGGGCGCAGTGGCTTATGCCTGTAATCCTAGCACTTTGGGAGACCAAGGTGGGTGGATCACAAGGTCAAGAGTTTGAGGCTAGCCTGGCCAGCAATGTGAAACCCGAGCTCTACTAAAAATGCAAAAATAAGCCAGGCATGGCGGTATACACCTGTAATCCCAGCTACCCAGGAGGCTGAAGGAGAGTCACTTGAACCCAGAAAGTAGAGGTTGCAGTGAGCTGAGATGGTGCCACTGCACTCCATCCTGGGTGCAGAGCAAGACTCCATCTCAAAAAAAAAAAAAAAGAGGGAGAGAGGGACTCTCACTATATTGCCCAGGCTGATCTCAAACTCCTACCTCAGATTCCAAAATATTGGGATTACAGGTGTTAGCCACAGCGCCTGATCTCATCAAATTCCAAGGCTATAAGGTTTAAAATGTACACTGTGATATCTACAGCCTTTAGGTTGTGATTCTATCCTGTCAAAACTGCCTTATAGGCCGGGCATAGTGGCTCGCGCCTGTAATCCAAGCACTTTGGAGGCCAAGGTGGGCAGATCACCTGAGGTCGGGAGTTCAAGACCAGCCTGACCAACAAAGTGAAACCCCATCTTTATTTAAAAAAAAAAAAAAAGAAAGAAAGAAAACCGCCTTATAACAGGCAGTGAGAAATGAACTCCTAGGAAAGGATTCTGCTCTCTTAATAAGCTGATGTTCATTCCATTTTCTGCTGAAAACAAATAGGAAAAGGTACTTTAATTGTTTCTGTGACAAGATTTCTGACAGTTTACTATTTTCATCCATTGTCCTCAAAATGTCTATTATAAACCTTCTATAGTCATATACTTTACTAGAATCTAGGGATCTGACAGTGCAGAACAATCTCTGCCCTCATGGAGCTTAGACTGGGGGTTGGTGGGTGTCTGACTTTAAATTCTCAACTACGATGGCATTTTGTCCATTTAATGTACATTAATTTTATGTTATTTTTGAGATGGAGTCTCACTCTGTCACCTAGGTTGGAGTACAGTGGCGTAATCTCAGTTTACTGCAACCTCTGCTTCCCAGGTTGAAGCAATTCTCCTGCCTCAGTCTTCAGAGTAGCTGGGACTACAGGTGTGTACCACCACACCCAGCTAATTTTTGTAATTTTAGTACAGATGGGGTTTCACCATGTTGGCCAAGCTGATCTTGAACTCCTGACCTCAGGTGATCTGCCTGCCCCAGCCTCCCAAAGTGCTGGGATTACAGGCATGAACCACTGTGCCAGCCTTATTGCACATTACTTTAAATAATACAAAGAAGCTAGGAAGAGGAATCCAGAAATACTGCTCAATATAAATTTTTATCATCTGTAGCAGAGATGATGGTAGCTACGTCACAGGATTTTTTTCAAGGATCAAGTAACAATTACAAAATAAGCACAAATCTGGCAATCAGTATGTGCTCAATATATTAGCTATTAATAATAAAAACCTGCTACCTGTTTGGGTAAAAGCTGACCCTGTCCATTTAATACAATTTAGTAGGGACTGGACAGAAATATCCCAAGCAGATTAAAGATCTTATGGGCCAGGCATGGTGGCTCATGTCTCATCTCTACTAAAAATACAAAATTTAACTGGATGTGGTGGTGTGCACCTATAGTCCCAGTTACTCAGGAAACTGAGGCAGGATAATTGCTTCAATCTGGGAGGTGGAGGTTGCAGTGAGCCGAGATCTTGCCACTGCCCTCCAAATAGGCTACTTGAGAGCAGGGGGACTGCAGCATTTACATCTGCAGTAGGAACTGTTCACATCCCAGTCTATGTCAACAACGCTGCCCCCCAGAGTTGAAATATAGCCAATTCAATCTTGCTTGAAATTCTACCAAATTTCTACTCATACTTAAAGCTCTGATGAACAGGCTACATTTTAAAAAATTCTCCAAGTTAATATTACCACAGTTGTTCTCCATGGCTGTATATAACTCTAATTACTGAAGGGTTGGTGAAGCAGCCCAAGAACTATATTTATAAAACAAAAAAACTGGCCTTATGGGTCTTCCTTCAGCCTACCCATCTGCCAAGGTTAGGGTGGCCTGTTAAAGTTCCAGCATGTTTAGCTGAATTCCTCATTTTCACACAAAAACTGTACCTTTAACCTGTGGCTATTTAACAACATTATTTGCATCTGTTATATTCTTGTCCGGCTTTACGCCATATTCCTCCTCACAGTCCTTCATTTTCAAATTACACCACCAAATAGTGGGCTGATTTGATAGAGAATTTAGACAGTTGAAAATGTAATGATTTGAGTTTTATATCTGCTCTTCCTGTTTTCCCTAACACTTTAAAAAAACCTGTTTATAGTAAATAAACCCTACCACTTTATGTCTGGTGTCCCATGATGAAATCTAGTTAAGACTATGAGTCATTCATTCTTCTGTATCTTTTACAAATAAAACCTCTATCAGTTTCCCTATAACTTTGAATACTGACAGCTTTTTTGAATGAAAAATCTATACCCCCAGAAGAGCTTTTTAAATTATTCTTTTCAACTGTGAACCCTGGCTGTTCTCAGGATTACAACTCTACCCTTGGGTTAAAATGATCAGAGAGCCGTGTACTTGACCACATTACCTTGGTCCCTTGTAATGAACTGTGCTTCAGCATTATGTTGCTGGTTTCCACAGGGAGATCAACTTAACCACTTCTCACCTCTCCTCACACATGGGGGAGAACCAGCCCTATGGTGAAAAAAGCTAACTCAATGTTGTCTCAGTGGTAGTGACGAATCAGTCAGATCACTTAAATTCAGTTCCAATAAGAATGCATCATTGACAACATTGAATAAAATTAACTCAGGCAGCTGAAGCAAACAACCTTCTAATAAAAAAACAAATGGCCAAGACTTTAAAAAGCAAGCTTCTAGTTTTTTACTTTACCTGCTAATGCTTCTGCTGTATCCTGAAATTTCTCAAAATGTTTTAGCTTTACTCTAGAATTAAAAAAGAGAGAAACATGTTATGGGTGGGGGAGGGTGCAATGATTCAAAAGCCACATAACTCAAAAAGAAGTCTGTGACTGTTTCCAAAGCACACACCAATAAAACATGCCTATCATTGTGTATCACGTGCAAAGTTAGATATTCTTCATAAAATTAATAGTTTTTCTCATTTATTTATTTTTAGAGATGGGGTTTCACCATGTTGGCAAAGCTGGTCTCAAACTCCTGACCTCATATGATCCATCTCTGCCTAGGCCTCCGAAGGTACTGAGATTATTGGCAGGAGCCACCACACCCAGCCAAAATTAAAAGTTTATCTAATTGCTAAGCAAGCAATGCTCAGACTATTACAGAGAAAGCTGTAGGCTTTGAATGAAACTTGGGCCAACAGTAAAGATGCTGAGGCTTTAACATAAACCCGTTACATGAAGCTGTACAGAGATGACTTTATTATACAGCATAGAATTGACCCAGGGAAAAAAATGTGACCTTTTTAAGTTAAGAATCTCATGATATTCATTTGTCTATTCTGTACAAATGCCATTTAAAAATAGCTTATTGTCAGCCAGGTACGGTGGCTCATGCCTGTAATCCCACCACTTTGGGAGGCCAAGGTGGGTGGATCATGAGGTCAGGAGATCGAGACCATCCTAGCCAACATGGTGAAACCCCGTCTCTACTAAAATACAAAAATTAGCTGGGCACGGCAGCACTTGCCTATAATTCCAGCTACTCAGGAGGCTGAGGCAGGAGAATCGCTTGAACCAGGGAGGAGGACGCTGCAGTGAGCCAAGATCGAACCACTGCACTCCAGCCTGGTGACAGAGCTAGACTGCGTCTTTAAAAAAAAAAAAAGCTTATTGTCAGATCTCTTTCTTGTTACCCACCACCCTTTCCGTTTTTGCGACAGAGTCTCACTTCACTCTTGTCACGCAGGCTGGAATGTAGTGGTGCAATCACAGCTCACTGCAGCCCTGACTTCCCGGCTCAAAGGATCTTCTAGCCTCAGTCTCCCAAGTAGCTGGGACCATTGGTATGAGCCACCATGCACGGCTTAGTTTTGTCTTTGGTAGAGATGGGTTTTCACTATAATGCCCAGGCTGGTCTTAAACTCCTGGGCTGAAGTGATCCACCTGACTTGGCCTCCCAAAATGATGGAACTACAGGCATGAGCCACCACACCCCACCTCAGAGTAGTATTTTATACAAAAAGAAACATATAGTTGACTCATTGTCTCAGTGGTAGTGACGAATAGAGTTAGATCACTTAGATTCAGTTCCAACAATAACACATCATTGACAACAATGAATCAGATTAACCCCACAAAGCAAATAATCCTTTAAGAAGGAAAACCAGTCTTCTATTTTCCTAAAACTGTCTTCTTATTTTTAAGATAGAGTCTCACTCTGTAACCCAGACTGGAGTACAGTGGTGCCATCTCAGCTCACTGCAACCTCCACCTCCCAGGCTCAACCAATTCGCCTGCCTCAGCCTCCAGAGTAGCTGGGATTATAGGAGAGCACCACAACGCCTGGCTAATTATTGTATTTTTTTTTTTTAGTAGAGATGAGGTTTTACCATGTTGGCCAGGCTGGTCTTGCACTCCTAACCTCTAATGGCCCACCCACTTCGGCCTCCCAAAGTGCTGGGATTGCAGGTGTGAGCCACCACACTGGCAACAGTGTCATCTTAAGCAAGGTTTTCTTATCTGGTAAGGAAAGATCCCTTAAATACACAGAAAAATACAAATATTTAAGATCTACACTAGGTTGGGTGCAGCGGCTCATGGCTATAATCCCAGCACTGTAAGGCTGAGGCAGGCAGATAATGAAGTCAGGAGATAACGACCATCATGGCCAACATGGTGAAACCCCATTTCTACTAAAAATACAAAAACTAGCTGGGCATGGTGGTACACACCTGTAGTTCCAGCTACTGGGGAGGTTGAAGCAGGAGAAGTGCTTGAACTCAGGAGGTAGAGGCTGCAGTGAGCTGAGATCGGGCCACTGCACTCCTCCCGCCTGGGTGACAGTGAGACTCCATCACATACATACAACAAGTCCTAAATGTTAACTGCTAAATTAATAATTTCAAGATTACTTACATTTTGTTGGCTTTCTCTGGAGTTTCAAATTCTTTCCATAAACTATCAACCTCTTGAAGTTTCTTCTCATTTAGAACCTGCAATAAAATGTTTAAATGGTTTTATTTAAATGGTACAGGCTAGGCATACAAAGCTACATCCTTCAAGTACAACCATACATGTAAAATGAGGGTGGTAGAAGCTGTTTCTTTCACTAAAATAATAAACTAGTTTTCTTACCCTGTATATATTTTTGGTCACATTCGTAGCTCAAATTGCCCATTTAACAGCTGAATGGAATTCGGATCTAGTCCTGTCAGACAGTCTATTCGAGTGCCTGGCTCATATTAAATAGCTTTTAACAACCTAGAATTGCATTGTAAGAATATACCATTATTTCTGCCCTTACTGATATTGAGCCAAGACCTCGCCACTGCACTCCAGGTTAGGCGACAAAATGAGACTCCATCTCAAAAAATAAAACAAACATACACACACACACACACACACACACACACAGAATAGTTCTAATTGTGTATATCATGAAGCTTTATAGTTGAAAGACATCTCACCAAGTCTCATGATCATACTGAAAACACTGATTACATTTTTTCAAATTGTCCAGAGAATCTGCTAACCATAACAAAGTTTGCCGTTTTTAAGAGGATATGTATCAAATAGGGGATATGACTTATGAGTAAAAGTCACGTCTTTTCTAACTGAAAAGCAAATATATCTGAAGATAACATTTGGGTAACAAAATTGGCACATTAAAAAAATACAACCACCATTATTAAAGTAACAAAGGAAATATAATAAAATCAGGGCAATTCATGAGCACACAAAGGTCTTCAAAGACTATGTTATGACAAAACCATTACTATGACAAATAAAACCACCATATTCCCAACTGTGTAAAAACATCTTAAAGAAAACTGCTAACAAAGACAATCAAAATAAAAAGTTAGAGATATTGCTACATTTTCTGTTTTACATTTGTCTCAATCTTTTAATAGTTTATTTTCAGCCAAGGTAATAAGAAATATTTGTATACACAAATCCATTTTAAGTTCTACCATTTTAAATTAAGATAGAATAATTTCCATTTCTAAGTAGAAATAGTATACAACTACTATTACCATTGCAATCTTTAGCATTGTTGTTACAATATTACTAGCTTTTAAAATAAGTCTTCATGGCTGGGCAAAGTGGCTCTTCTCACCTGTAATCCCAGCACTTGGGGAGGCAGAGGAGGGTGGATCACCTGAGGTCAGGAGATTGACACCAGACTTATCAACATGGCAAAACCCTGTCTCTACTAAAACTACAAAAAAATTAGCAGGGTGTGGTGTGATACATGCCTGTAATCCCAGCTACTCAGGAGGCTGAGGCAGGAGAATTGCTTGAAACTAGGAGGAGGTTGCAGTGAGCCGAGATGGCGCCACTGCACTCCAGCCTAAGCAACAAGAGCAAAACTCCTGTCTCAAAATACATTAATTAAATTAAATCTTTATGTTTTATAGATACAAACAGAAATTAAATGTCTAGGTCTTGCTTCCAAACAGTACTGGGGGCCACGCATGGTGGCTCACGCCTGTAATCCCAGCACTTTAGGAGGCCAAAGGGGGTGAATCATGAGGTCAGGAGTCCGAGACTAGCCTGGCCAATATTGTGAAACTCTGCTTCTACTCAAAATAGAAAAAAAAACTTGCCGGGTATGGTGGTGGACACCTGTAGTCCCAGCTACTTGGGAGGCTGAGGCAGGAGAATCACTTAAACTTGGGAGGTGTAGGTTACAGTGAGCTGAGATCAAGATCATGCCACTGCACTCCAGCCTGGGGGACACAGTAAGACTCTTTCTCAAAAAAAAAAAAAAAAAAAAAAAAAAAAAGCTGGGCGTGGTAGCACACGCCTGTAATCCTAGCTACTTGGTAGACTGAGGCAGGAGAATCACTTGAACCCTGGACTCAAAGGTTGCAGTCAGTGGAGATCACGCCATCCAGCCTGGGCAACAAGAGCAAAACTCCATCTCAAAAACAAGACAAGGGGATGATATAACACAACATGGGCCAGTTGAAGCTAAGTGATAGGGTATAAACACATTCCATTCCATAGTATGCCAGATATGCCCAGAGCAGCTTTCTTTATCCCAGATAAAAATAAATGTATGTATAGTATCTTCCCTAATTTTCATTTTTTTTGAGACGGAGTTTTGCTCTTGTTACCCAGGCTGGAGTGCAATGGTGAGATCTCGGCTCACCGCAACCTCCGCCTCCTGGGTTCAGGCAATTCTCCTGCCTCAGCCTCCCTAGTAGCTGGGATGACAGGCGCGCGCCACCATTCCCAGCTAATTTTTGTATTTTTAGTAGAGACGGGGTTTCACCTTGTTGACCAGGATGGTCTCGATCTCTTGATCCACCCGCTTCAGCCTCCCAAAGTGCTGGGATTATAGGCATGAGCCACCGCGCCCAGCCTTAATTTTCATTTTTAATTGATTGCATGAGACTTTCTGTGTGACTTTTTTTTTGGGGGGGGCGGGGAGATGAGGTCTCACTGTATTGTCCAGGCTAAAGTGCAGAGGCTCAATCACGGCTCACTGCAGCCATGACCTACCTGGGCTCAGGCGATCCTCCCACCTCAGCCTTCTGTAGTAGCTGGGACTACAAGCAGGAACCACTGCACCCAGCTAGGTTTTTTCCCTGCCACGTTGCCCAGGCTGGTTTGCAACTCCTGGGCTCAAACAACCCTGCCTCACCCTCCCAAAGCGTTATGGGGACAGGCATGAGCACCCAACCTTTACATTTTGTTTAAATATTTGATGCTAACTTTTAAGTTTTACTTCCCAAAACTTTACGAAAGTTGTTTGAATACAGTATAAAAATGATTAGCTTAAAATGTGAATTGCTCAAGAAGAAACAAATCCATCCATACATGCAATGAGAGCAAAAAAGCTCTTGGATTAGCTTCAGAAGCATTATGTTAAGGGCAAAAAAATCAGCTGGGTGCAGTGGCTCACACCTGTAATCCCAGCACTTTGGGATGTTGAGACACAGGTGGATCACCTGAGGTCAGTTCACCCAGCCTGGCCAACATGGCAAAACCCGATCTCTACTAAAAATACAAAAATTAGACGGGCATGGTGGCACAAGCCTGTTATCCCAGCTACTCGGGAGGCCGAGGCAGGAGAATCACTTGAACCTGGGATGTGGAGGTTGCAGTGAGCTGAAGCAATGTCCCTGCACTCCAGCCTGGGTGATATATCGAGACACCGTCTCAAAAATAAATAAGAAGAAGAAGAAGAAGAAAAAAAAAAAAGACCATTCCACTTACACGAAACTTCTAGAAAAAATTATGCAGCAAGAAGGCCAGGTGCGGTAGCTCATGCCTGTAATTCCAGCACTTTGGGAGGCCGAGGCGGGTGGATCACCTGATGTCGGGAGTTCAAGACCAGCCTGACCAACACTGAGAAACCCTGTCTCTACTAAAAATACAAAATTAGCCAGGTGTGGTGGCACATGCCTGTAATCACAGCTACTCAGGAGGCTGAGGCAGGAGAATCCCTTGAACCCAGGAGGTGGAGGTTGTGGTGAGCCGAGATTGTGCCATTGCATTCCAGCCTGGGCAAAAAGAGAGAAACTCCATCTCAAGGGCAAGAAGAGCGAAACTCCATCTCAAAAAAAAAAAAAAAGCAGAAAGCAAGCTGATCAGTGGTTGTTTAGAGCAGGAATAACTTGAGAACTTTTTGCAACAAAGTGTTATATAATAAAATATTTTGCTCAGTACTCAGGTTTTATATAAACATCAAAAATCTTTCTCCAAACCTTGAGAAAATTAAGTGACACAAAATGCTATACTACACAGTTACACTGTACAATATAACCTTAAAATTCAAATAAATTAAAATTCACTTCCTCAGTCATCTAAACTATATACCATGTTAAATGGTTATATATGTACTAGTGGCTACCACATGGAAGAGCACAGCTGAAGATAGTCTGGTATGAGCAAGACTAAAATCTTATGCTGTGTGCCATGTGACACAAGGACACAGGTTGAATTTTATAATATTCCTAGAATTAATCACAACAGTTACTCTACACAATGTCTTTACATTCATATGTATACATAACCCTGCTAACAACAAATTTTTGGAAGTGTTTCTTTTTGAATCGCTCTAAACATGAAGTGGGCAAAACAGTGTACGTCATGCCTGTAAACCCAGCTACTCAGGAGGCTGAGGCAGGAGAATTGCCTGAACCCAGGAGGCGGAGGTTGTGGTGAGCCGAGATTGCGCCATTGCACTCCAGCCCGGTAACAAGAGCGAAACTCTGTCTCAAAAAAAAAAAAAAAAAAAAAATTTCTTTTTTAATTAGCCCAGCATGGTGGCTGGAGCCTGTAGTCCCAGCTGCTTGGGAGGCTGAGGTGGGAGGATCACTTGATCCAGGAGGCCAAGGCTGCAGTGAGCCATGATCCTGCCACTGCACTCCAGCCTGGGTGACAGAGCAAGATCCTGTCTCAAAACAAAATTTAAATAAATAAAAATATGAATGTGTATGTGTACACTGGGTTACATATAAAACGTTTTCCTCACTGTAAATGGAGGTTTAAAAAAAACCTTAAAAAAAAATTTCTTGGCTGGGCGTGGTGGCTCACACCTATAATCCCAGCACTTTGGGAGGCCAAGGCGGGTGGATCACGAGGGTCAAGAGATCGAGACCATCCTGGTCAACAAGGTGAAACTCCGTCTCTACTAAAAATACAAAAATTAGCTGGGCATGGTGGTGGGCACTATAGAGTCCCAGCTACTCGGGAGGCTGAGGCAGGAGAATTGCTTGAACCCAGAAGGCGGAGGTTGTGGTGAGCCGAAATCATGCCACTGCACTCCACTCTGGGTAACAACAGCCAAACTCTATCTCAAAAAAAAAAAAAAAAAAAATTTCTTAAAGCATTCTCATCAAGGCATGAATTGTATGCAACCAATACAATTTTATACCCTAGCATTTTGAAAGATTATGGGAAAGGAAACTAAAAACCTTGAACTGTATGCATGTCTACTTTTTTTTTTTAAATTTTATTGCATTTTAGGTTTTGGGGTACATGAGCAGAACATGCAAGACAGTTGCGTAGGTACACATATGGCAGTGTGTTTTGCTTCCTTTCTCCCCTTCACCCACATTTGGCATTTCTCCCCAGGCTATCCCTCCCCACCTCCCCCTCCCACTGGCCCTCCCCTTTTCCCCCCAATAGACCCCAGTGTTTAGTACTCCCCTCCCTGTGTCCATGTGTTCTCATTTTTCATCACCCGCCTATGAGTGAGAATATGCGGTGTTTCACTGCATGTCTACTTTTTTAGGAGATAAAATTCACCATTACATATCACATATTAATTTTACATAAATCGTAATATTTGCCCTTTAAAGTGTACAGTTCAAGTTTTAGTGTTTTTCCCACAAAAATGTGCAGCCATCACTAGTTCCAGAACGTTTGTTACACTCAGAAATTATCTTATCAATGTTAATTACAATAATTGCAAACTTATCAATCTCAACATATTCAAGCCTAACTAGTTATTTCTTTAATACTAGGTCACATAAACCATAATTTAATCAGTTTGAGCAGTAACTTCCAGATAAATAACACTGCAAACTCCAACTGAATACTCGACTATTTTTTTCTTTTTGAGATGGAGTCTGGCTCTGTTGCCCAGGCTGGAGTGCAGTGGCACAATCTCAGCTCACTGCAACCTCTGCCCACCTCCTGGGTTCAAGTAATTCTCCTGACTCAGCCTCCTGAGTAGCTGGGACTACAGGCACCCAACACCACTCCCTGCTAATTTTTGTATGTTTAGTAGAGATGGGTTTCACCATATTGGCCAGGCTGGTCTCAAATTCCTTACTTTGTGATCCAAACATCTCAACCCCCCAGAGTGCTGAGATTACAAGTGTGAGCCACCGTATCTGGCCTCAAAGACATTTTTCATTAATAGAAATCAGTAATTTATCGAGACATGGTTAGATATTTTAGGACCCAAGACCATTGCTAAGTCAATTCCTTCCTCCAATGGGAGACAACCAGCAGACTGCAGAGTTGCTCCTCTTAACATCCAGTTCAGGACAGTATTATCAATAAACTGTGATATTCAGAGATAGACTGACAGACCACATTGCCTAAGAGAATTTGGAGCTATCTACCTGAGAATTCAGATAAGATTCTAAAAAGTTGGAGAAAAGTAAAACAGATATATTTCATAGCTCTAAAGAGGACTAAGGAGCTTACTTACAAGCAAAACTGCCTTTTCGGTTTTAATGATTTTATTTTATCGGTTTTCTTAAAAATAACAAGTATTTGACCTATCAAATGCAAACTGTGTATTTTCAAATGTCAGAAGTGAAACATGGAGAACTCTGTACCCATCCAGACTTTCTGCATCCACACCACAAACGGTTTGTTTCACAGCTAAAATTGTACTCCATTTATTATCTAGCGTTTTTTGCTTTCTACCAACACACATATATGTAGAATATACATAAAAATGTTATTTTTCTTTGCTATATTCGCAGAGCTCTGAAGAGTGTATGGCACAAGAAAAGGCACTCACTCTAACTCATTCTTCCTAACATCTCAGTAGCAGCCTGCGGTACCAAGGTCTTATCGTTTGACCATTTCTATGCTGACGAACCTGTCAGTTTCCCCATGAAAACAATCAAATCTCAAATTGGTATCATCACCAGCCGAGATTACCCCCCACGCAAACTTCAAACTTGAAATACCGTCCGATCTACACCATTGAATTATCACTTCTAATAGACAAAGCAAGCTTCGCAAAGCCCAAACCGGAAATCTTTAGGGCTTCCCCCGCAAGAAACTATCTTATTTAAATCAAAACCCCACCTTTAATCTATCAGCCAATCATGTCTCTTCTACCTTCAAAATTTCTATCGGTATGTTTCTCTCCGTACCAGGCAATTTCGTCTTGTCTAAATTAACGCAAAAGTATTCTTGCTGCCTTTCTTCGCTCCTCGAGTCTAGTCTCCACACAGTAATCGTATTAAGACAAATTAGCAGGTCATTCCTCTGCTTAACACCCTTAGATTGGCCGGGCACGGTGACTCACGCCCGTAATTCCAGGTTGGGAAGCGAATCAGGTGGATCACTTGAGGTCAGGAGTTCAAGACCAGCCTAGCCAACATGGTGAGAACCCCCCCCCCCATTTCTACCAAAAAAAAAAAGTCGGGCGTGGTGGCGGATGGCTGTAATCCCATCTACTCTGGAGGTTGAGGCAGGAGAATCGCTTGAACCCGGGAGGCGGAGGTTGCAGTGACCCAAGATTGCGCCACTGCGCTCCAGCCTCTTGGGCAACAAGAAGGAAACTCCGTCTCAAAAAACCCCAAAAAACTCCATTTGATGATTCCTCAAAACATCTAGAATAAAATCCAAATTCTCTATAACTTGTTAAACTCTTAATACGCCTCCTACCCACCTCTTCAACAGGAGGAAATAAAATCCTCTAAAGCAGAACGTTTCCTCAAACGGCGGGGCCACGTGCTATCTGTAACGTGGCTCTCAGGTGTAAAAGCCTCCTCCCAGAACCCGTGCGATACGAGGTACCCACGCTACCCTGAGTAGTTCTGTGCTTAAGTCTTTCCCTCTCCTCGTCTGTGCAGTACCGGCCTTCCCCCTTTAACGGCTCGCTTTCCCACCTACCTTAAAGATGGCGTAGCCAACGGACGTTTCAAACAGAACCAACATGGTGAGGCCAGATCAGGGCACCGCTCGGCCCGCCACGAGCTGTGACCTCAGTTCAAAAATGCCGACTATGCGGCTCCAAAAGGTCCGCTACGCCGCGGCGGGCAAAGCACAAACGTGCTGGCCTTCCTGCAGAAAATCAGAACACGTTGCCTAAACCCTCCAGGCTGGACTGTGAGGAGAACGCAAGAACGCGCTTCTCCTTCTCTAAGGATTCTGGGATAGCGACGTCACTTCCGACAGAAGACTGCTGCAAACCATGTCGTCACTTCCAGAATGTTCCCGCCATAGCGGGCGGGGGTGGGCCGGGAAAGGCACCTGAACGGAGCCTTTGCGTTTTTGTTTCGTTTTGTTTTTCGAGAGGGAGTGTTGCTGTCTTCCACGCTGGAGTGCAGTGCCGCGATGTCGGCCCACTGCAACCTCTAACTCCCAAGTTCAACTGATCCACCGACCTAAGCCTCCCAAGCAGCCTGTACCACCACACCCAGCTAATTTTTTTGTAGAAACGCGGTTTTACCACGTTGCCCAGGCTGGTTTCGGACTCCTAACCGCAAGGGATCCTCCCACTTCAGCCTCCCAAAGTGCTGGCATTACAGGCGTGAGCCACGGCGCCCAGCCGCCGCCAGAGATTTAAAGGGAAAAAACTTAAAAGTTACTATTTTGTTAACCCTTCATGAATGATATGTTTACTTTGACAGAAACGTGGAGCTATCTCGGTCCCTGTCTGCCTAAGGAATCTGGAATTTGAAATGCCGGCTAGTGCCCGTAGACATTACCCGCTTTCAAGCCGTGCCTTGAAACGAAGGCCTCAGAATGACACCATCATTGTCACTATATTTGCAAGTATTCCTGGCCGTTCTTTCTGGCGAAATTGATTATCAGCACAGATTTATCTCAAGCCTCTCCCATTTCATTTGTTAAAATGACCCCAGGGTATGAATTTAGACTGTCTTCTTGGTTTAGTGTAATTTGCTTATATAGGGGCTTTGTGGTCTCAGGGACTGGGATTAAATACCCCAGTTCTTTCACAAGTCTGCTTCCAACAGGAATAAAATTTCCTCACTTCCCAGGCCCTTTATGCACATTGTTCCTAATCATTAAATTGCAACCTGCTCGAGATCATGGAACATCCCAGGCTGCACGAGGTGGCTCAAGCCTGTAATCCCAGCACTTTGGGAGGCCGACGCCGGTGGATCCTGAGGTCGGGAGTTCGAGACCAGTCTGACCAACATGATGAGACCCAGTCTCTAAAAATAAAAATCAATTTTAATTAAAAAAAAAGATTCTGGAAAGTTAAATAAGTAGCAACCTGGGATCAAGAGGACAGAAAATCCTGGGTTGAGTAACAGAAAGTCACGGGACAGAGGAATCCAGGGTGAATTTTTTTTTTTTTTTTTTTTTTGAGGGAGTCTCACTCTGTTGCTCAGGCTGGAGTGCAGTGGCTCCATCTTGGCTCACTGCAGACTCTGCCTCCTTGGCTCAAGCGATTCCTGTGCCTCAGCCTCCCCGGTAGCTGGAATTACAGGTGCTGCTACCATGTCCGGGTACTTTTAGTAGAGACAGGGCTTCCCCATGTTGGCCAGGCTTGCAAACTCCTGATCTCAGGTGATCTGACTGCCTCAGCCTCCCAAAGTGCTGGGATTACAGGCATGAGCTACCATGCCTGGCCTAGGGTGAATTCAAGAGCATAATTGGCCAGGTGCAGTGGTTCACACCTGCTGTGATCCTGCCATTGCACTCCAGCCCGGGCTGCTAAGCAAGACCCTGTCTCAAAAAAAAAAAAAAAAAAGCGTGGTTGATTATAGTTATAGCTATAATCCAGTGTGGTCAGGGAGACAAGAGAGACCAAAATTACTTGATTGGGAGAGGGGCATGGGTGGGTGGATGAGAGAGAAACACCATGTCTGTTTATAGTGATGTGTGTGTGTGCCTGTGTGTGTGTTTTGAGACAGAGTTTCACTATTGTTGCCCAGACTGGAGTGCGATGGTGTGATCTCAGCTCACCACGACCTCTGCCTACCGGTTCAAGCAAATCTCCTGCCTCAGCCTCCCGAGTAGCTGGGATTATAGGCATGTGCCACCATACTCAGCTAATTTTTTGTATTTTTAGTAGCGATGGGGTTTCTCCATGTTGGTCAGGCTGGTCTCAAACTCTTGACCTCAAGTGATCCGCCTGCCTCAGCCTCCCAAAATGCTCTGATTACAGGTGTGAGCCACCACACCCAGCCTATTTGTTTTTTGTTTGTTTGTTTTTGTTTTTTGAGACAGAGTTTCACTCTTGTGGCCCAGGCTGGAGTTCAGTGGTGCTATCTCAGCTCACGGCAACCTCCACCTCCTGTGTTCAAGTGAGTCTCCTGCCTCAGCCTCCTGAGTAGCTGGGACTACAGGCATGCGCCATGACAACTGGCTAATTTTTGTATTTTTGGTAGAGACAGGGTTTCTCAATGTTGGTCAGGCTGGTCTCAAACTCCCGACCTCAGATGATCTGCCCTACTCAGCCTCCCAAAGTGCTGTGATTACAGGCATGAGCCACTGTGCCTGGCTATAGTGTTATTTAACTGCACAATCTTTTCCTGTCTAGTCTCTTTAGCAGAAGTGACATCTGCTAGAGAATTGTGTCTATTTTATGCGTATTTGTGTCTGTATAGGATGTTATGTTGTTCTACTCATGAAATAAAATCACATTAAGTAATTCTTAAAAACTTAATGAATGAATATCTGCAGGAAGTAAAATTATTTTCATCTAAAGCCTTAAATCATTTTCCAAAAATGAAATGAAACCACTTATTCAATGAGAAATCTCTTTACCATGGTATCTCCTAGAATTTCTCCTTGTACATTACCATTTACATAATCACCTCAATATGATGCTTTAATCGGGAGTTCAGAGCTGACTCTGATTTGGGGTTTGTAAGTTGGCCAAATAAAGTAATTGGAGATTTTCTCTTGCAAGGGAGAAGAAAGTCTTAGTACTTTGTTAAAGTACTGAGTCAAACGGAGATAGCACAAAGAAATATGAGAAGCAGGTTGGGTGAGGTGACTCATGCCTGTAATCCCAGCACTTTGGGAGGCTGAGGCAGGCAGATCACAAGGTCAGGAGGTTGAGACCAGCCTGGCCAATATGGTGAAACCCATCTCTACAAAACATACAAAAATTAGCCAGGTGTGGTGCCATGCATCTGTAATTCCAGTTACTCCGGAGGCTGAGGCAGGTGAATCGCTTGAACCTGGGAGGTGAAGGTTGCAGTGAGCCAAGATTGTGCCATTGTACTCCAGCCTGGGCAACAGGGAAAGACTCTGTCTCAGGAAAAAAAAAAGAAAAAAATCTTGAGGCCCGCAAGGAATTTCCTTGTGGGTTAACTGTGAGGAAAGTATATAGCTTTTTTTTTTTTTTTTTTTTTTTTTTGTTTGTTTGTTTGTAGCTATCTTATTTAGGAACAAAATGGGAGGCAGGTTTGCCTGACACAGTGCCCAGCTTGAAATTCCCTTTGACTTCGCGATTTTGTGGTTCTGAGATTTATTTTCCTTTCATAAGTTATTAAAAATCCTAACATTGTGCCCCTAGGCTGGGCACCGTGGTTCATGCCTATAATCCCAGCACTTTGGGAGGCCTATGTGGATGGATCGCTAGAGCCCAGAAGGTTGAGACCAGCCTGGGCAACATAGCAAGACCCCATCTTGATTTTAAAAAGGAGTTGTGCCCCTAGATTGACTCATAATCTGACTTAATGAGTATTGTACAATACAGTACATAATGGCCTGGTGCGGTGGCTCATGCCTGTAATTCCAGCACTTTGGGAGGCCAAGGTGGGCAGATCACTAGAGATCTGGAATTTGAGACCAGCCTGACCAACATGGAGAAAACTTCTCTCTCCTAAAAATACAGTATTAGCCAGATGTGGTGGCACATGCCTATAATCCCAGCTACTCAGGAGGCTGAGGCAGGAGAATTGCTTGAACCTGGGAGGCAGAGGCTTCGGTGAGCTGAAATCATGCCATTGCACTCCAGCCTGTGCAATAAGAGCAAAACTCTGTCTCAAAAAAAAAAAAAATACAGTACATGATGACATAGGGAAAGACCTACACTCTGGCCTGGACGACAGAGTGAGGCTCTTTCAAAAAAAAAAAGATTTTGTTTTTTAAAAAAAGAAAAGCTCAACGTCTGCAAGTTAATTATATATTAAAATGATATCAATTATTGATATGAATAGTATATGTTAGTAATTGTATATAATAGTATACTTTTTTTTAAGAGACAAGATTTTGCTCTGTCACCCAGGCTGCATTGCAATGGCATGATCACAGCTCACTGCAGCCTCAGTCTTTTGAGTTCAGGTGATCCTCCCACGTCAACCTGTGGAGTAGCTGGAATTATAGGTCACACCAGCATGCCTGGCTAATTTTTAAACTTTTTTGTAGAGACAGTATCTTGCTATGTTGCTAATATGGTTTGGTTGTATCCCCACCCAAATCTTACGTTGAATTCCCAAGTGTTGTGGGAGGAACCTGGTAGGAGGTAATTGAATCATGCGAGGGCAGATCTTTCCGGTGCTGTTCTCATGATAGTGAGTCTCATGAGATCTGATGGTTTAATAAGGGGGAGTCTCTCTTTGCCTGCTGCCAACCATGTCGGACATGACTTGCTCTTCCTTGCCTTCCACCATGATTGTGAGATCTCCCCATCCATGTGGAACTGTAAGTCCATTAAACTTCTTTTTTGCCAGTTGCAGTGGCTCACACCTGTAATTCCAGCACTTTGGGAGGCCGAGGTGGGTGGATCACGAGGTCAAGAGATCAAGACCATCCTGGCCAACATGGTGAAACCCCGTCTCTACTAAAATACAAAAATTAGCTGGGCATGGTGGTGCACACCTGTAGTCCCACTACTTGGGAGGCTGAGGCAGGAAAATTGCTTGAACCCAGGAGGCAGAGGTTGCAGTGAGCCAAGATCCTGCCACTGCACTCCAGTCTGGCGCCTGGCAACAGAACACGAAGCTGTCTCAAAAAAAAAAAAAAAAAAGACAAAAACAAAAACAAAAACCTCTTTTTCTTCCCAGCCTTGGGTATGTCTTTATCAGCAGCATGAAAATGGCCTAATACGGTTGCCCAGGCTAGTCTGGAACTCTTGGGCTCAAGCAATCCTCCTGGCTTGGCATCCCAAAATTCTGGGATTACAGTTGTAAACCACAACGCCTGGCCTAATTGTATACTTTTTAGGTTGGGTAGAAACACATTGATGTTCACAAGCGAGGACAGTGTTACTGGCAAAAGGAATCTGAGTTACTGGTGGCGAATTCCTTTTTTTTTTTTGAAACGGAGTCTCGCTCTGTTGCGCAGGCTGGAGGGCAGTGGCACAATTTCGGCTCACTGCAACCTCCAACTCCCTGGTTCAAGCGATTCTCCTGCATCAGCCTCCCGAGTAGCTGGGACTACAGGCGCCTGCCACCAGGCCCAGCTAATATTTTGTATTTTTAGTAGAGACAGGATTCTACCGTGTTAACCAGGATGGTCTCGATCTCCTGACCTCTTGATCCAACCAACTTGGTGTCCCAAAGTGCTGGGATTATAGGCATGAGCCACCGCACCCAACCTGGCATCAAATTCTTATGGGTCTACAGCAACATCAATTCTCGCCTCCTCAGAAGAAAGAATTCAACTGAGGGGAATAAGGCGGAAAAAGAGACCAAGGCAAGTTTAAGAGCAGGAGTTGAAGTTTATTTTTATGTATTTATTTTTGAAATGGAGTCTCACAATGTTGCCAAGACTAGAGTGTAGTGGCACAATCTCGGCTCACTGCAACCTCAAATTATAGGCGTGAGCCTCTGTGCCCTGCCTATTTTTTAAATTTTTATTTTTTAGCAGTGTTTAATAGCATTCTGCATAAACTGATAAATAGAAGCACAAAGAAGACTCACTTCTAAAAAAAAATAAATAAATAAATAAATAGTGCTAAGATAATCGGCTAGCCATATGAACAAGATTTAAACTGGACCCCTTCCTTACACCAGATACAAAAATTAACTCAACATAGATTTAAAAAAAAAACACAAATCTGTTAGCAATAATTAAAAAGAAAAAGAATAAATTTTTATTTTTTATAGAGAGACAGGATCTCATTCTGTCACCCACGCTAGAGTGCAGTGGTGCCATCACAGCTCATTGAAGCCTAGTCCTCACAAGCTCAAGCAATTCTCCCACCTCAGCCTCACATGTAGCTGGGACTACAGGCGCACACCTCCACATCCAGGTATTTTTATTTTTAGTAGAGACGAGGACTCACTAAGTTGCCCAGGTTTGTCTTCAACTCCTGAGCTCAAGCAATCCTCCTGCCTTGGCCTCCCAGAGTACTGGAATTACGGGAGTACGTTTGTCACTGGTGCCATAGAACTTCATTCAATGTTTATCGTGACCCTATTTGAGGGCAGCGTTGAAGGTTAATAGTTTTATAATGAGGAGATTTATCTTTAACTTTGTAGTTCTCATGGCAGAATCAAAAAAAGATTTATGACCTATTGAATACAGCACCATATAAAACTACACATATTATTTCTACTATTAATTCATTCACTTAACAAATAATTGTTTAGTGCCCGGTGCGGTAGCTTATGCCTCTAATCCCAGCACTTTGGGAGGCCAAGGCAGGTGGATCACAGGTCAGAAGTTTGAAACCAGCCTGGCCAACATAATGAAACCCGGTCTCTACTAAAAATATGAAAAATTAGCCAGGCTTGGCGGCAGGCGCCTGTAATCCCGACTACCCAGGAGGCTGAGGCAGGAGAATCACTTGAGCTTGGGAGGCAGAGGTTGCAGTGAGCTGAGACCACACCACAGCACTCCAGCCTGGGTAACAGAGTGAGACTCCATCTCAAAACAAAAACAAAAAATTGTTTAGTACTTGCCATGAGCCAGACACTGGTCTAGGTACTGAGAAGAGTAGTGTTTTAGTGAGAAGATAACTAACTACTAACAAATAACTAAAAAATCTCAATGTCATCACAAAGTAAAGCTTTATTTGTCATTCATATCATAGTCTGAGTTGGGTGTTCAGTAAGCATCCTTTAATATTTTGATTCAAGGATTTAAGTTGGTCTCCTATCAATTTGTGCTGGCACCATCTTCTCATGCAAGGATCTGCAAACTGTTTTGTAAAGGGACAGATATAAAATGTTTTAGGCTTTTGTGTCACAGCTAGTCAATTCTGCCATTGAAGCATGAATGCAGACATAGACAATATGTAATTGAATGAGCATGACTGTGTTCCAATAAAACTTTATTTACAAAAACAAGTAGTGGGCTAAATTTGATGCATGGCCCATAGTTTGCCAATCTCTCTTGTAGGATGTCCTCAGAGTCTTTAACTGATTCTCTTTGTATTCAAGAGATCAAGAAAAAGCATGTGAAAAAAAGGAAGAAAGAAAAAGCACGAGGAAGGCCTAGAAATGGCCTGACTTCAACCCTTATCTCATTAGCCAGAATCTAAACACAGTGTGACCACTAAATGAGTCTTTCTTGTGACCCAATGAAAGGAAAAGAGATTGGTGACCACTGAGCCAGCCTGTGACACAGTCTGCCCTTTTGCTTACCAAATGTTCTTTTTACTATTTTTCCTTTGTATAGATACTACTCTCCCCATCTCCAAAGGGGATAGCCCAAGGTCCCTCCCAGTAAATATATGCTCTCCAGGGGATTTGCAGTTTTTGTCATGAGGATCAGATATGGCTTTCTTTTCTTCTTCTTTTTTTTTTTTTTTTTTGAGACAGTCTCCCTTTGTCACCCAGGAGTGCAGTGGTGTGATCTCAGCTCAGTGCAACCTCCACCTCCTGGGTTCAAGTGATTCTTCTGCCTCAGCCTCCCAAGTAGATGGGATTATAGGCATGTGCCACCATGCCTAGCTACTTTTTGAATTTTTGGTAGAAATGGGGTTTTACCATGTTGGCCAGGCTGGTCTCAAACTCCTGACCTCAGATGATCCTCCCACTTCAGCCTCCCAAAGTGCTGGGATTACAGGTGTGAGCGGCAGCATTCGGCCCCTCAGATATGGCTTTCCATTATCTGGTGACTTATGAACTAAAAAGATAATCTGCCCATATACACCCACACCTGTGGTAATGTAACAAAGACAGGAAAACTGGGGAAAAAACCTCCTCATTCAGAACAAGAAAGAATTGAGGACACAGCAATCACTGGACCACAGCAATTTTGAAATCCGACTGGGTAAGTATTATGAAGACCCCCTTCACAATGGGCCAACTCTGCTTGTGGGCTCTGAGAGTTCATATCGTGGGGATGTCCTCACTTCACACAGGCTCCAACATCCTGTGCCAGGCAATTGTCTACAAGGATGTTCTCCTTCTTGTCAAGTCTGACACCATGGTTGGGCTTTCCCTTCACAGGACATCCTCTTCACCCCAGTCAGGCTCTGACGTTCCTCTCCAGGTGACACCATGCTGACACTTAGTCAATTCGGCCCTACCTGATGGCTTTGGGACCAAATTGTTCAGAAAGAGAAAAAGAGAAAAAAGAATAGAGAAAGGGAAAAGGGGAAGAGAAAAAAGAAAACTTTTCTTTACTAATTTCGTATTATTAAGGTCTGGAAGCAGTCAACATTTCCTACTTTCAAGGCTCCCAACTTTTTTATTCTATTCCTTTCAATTTCTGCTTACAAACCCAGGAATTATTTCTTGATCTCATCTCTTTCTTACAATATCTTGCCAAACATTGCTAAAAATAATCACTATTAAGTTTCAACTTTCTATTTTCTTCCTCCAGGACTGCTGACTCAGTAGACACATGGCCTGCTGCTTAAGTAACCTCAGGCAACAATTCTGTCAAACGTTCTGTCCCTGTATCTCATGGCTTAGCATCTTTTCAGCCACTAATATCAACTTCATTGCAGCCCACCACCCCCTGCTGTCTCAGTGATCTATAGCGAAGGTGTGGCTTTTTTACAGTAGAATTTCACTTCAAGCCATGAACAAAACAGATAAAGCCTCATTAAACTTACATTCCAGAGGATTCTTCTAACTCCTCACATGGTTTTATTTTAAGAAGGATATGATTGGCCTGGCTCACACCTGTAATCCCAGCACTTTGGGAGGCCGAGGTGGGTGGATCACAAAGTCAAGAGATCAAGACTATTCTGGCCAACATGGTGAAACCCCATCTCTACTAAAAAATACAAAAAATTAGCTGGGCATGGTGGCATGCACGTGTAGTCCCAATTACTAGGGAAGCTGAGGCAGGTGAATCACTTGAACCAGGAAGGAACCTGCGAGGTGGAGGTTGCAATGAGCTGGGATCATGCCACTGCACTCCAGCCTAGCAACAGAGTGAGACTCCATCTCAATAATAATAATAACAAAAAATCTTTAAATATTAATACAGTGCTTTACTCTCTGACTAGAAGACCATCCTATCCTCTATCTGGCCCCCTTCACTTGGATCACTATTTTCTACTTAACAGAAATCCAACTGTTTCTCCTTCAGTATCTTTTCTCATCCTTAAATACACATCATCCAGATTCAGAAATCTAAATCAGCTGAGTGTGATGGCTCATGCCTGTTATCCCAGAATTTTGGGAGGTGGAGGTGGGAGGACAGCTTGAGGCCAGGAGTTTAAGATCAGCTTGGGCAACATAGTAAGACTTTATCTCTACAAAAAGTAAAAAAATAAGCAGGCATGGTGGGCTGCATCTGTAGTTCTAGCTACTCAGAAAGCTGAAGTGGGAGGACCACTTGAACCTGGGAGGTCAAGGCTGCAGTGAGCCATAATCATGCCACCACACTCTAGCCTGGGTGATAGAGTAAGATTCTGTCCCCCCAAATAATAAATAAAAATCAAGACCCTGCACATTTCCTTCACCACTGCCTCCTGAATTATGTTAAACCAACCCTCAGACATGTTATTTCACTTCTACATACTTCAGAATGCATTGCTTAAAAAATTGATACTTTCTGCAATTGCCCTGTCATTCCTAAATACCTAGAAATAAAATTCTCCTTTTTGGCTGGGCACAGCAGCTCACACCTATAATCCCAGCATTTTGGGAGGTCAAAGCAGGAAGATTGCTTGAGCCCAGTAGTTCAAGACCAGCCTGGAACAACAAGGAAACCTCATCTGTACAAAACATACAAAAATTAGCCAGGCATGTGGTGCACACCTGTAGTCCCAGCTACGTGGGAAGCTAAGATCGCACCACTGCACTTCATCCTGGGCAACAGAGCAAGACTGTCTCAAAAAAAAAAACTTCTTTTTCATTGTGTTGTTTTTTTTTTTGGAGAAAGGGCATGTCCATTTATTGACCTTGCACATGGGAGAATCACAGAGTGATTGCCCTATTGATATGGTTTTGATGAGTGGAGGAACACCAGGGCTTTTTGTTTTGAGTTGAATTGAATAAAATGACACAAACACATGGAGCGTTTTTTTTTTTTTTTTTTGAGACAGAGTTTTACTCTTGTTGCCCAGGATGGAGGGTAGTGATGTGGTCTTGGCTCATTGCAACCTCTGTCTCCTGGGTTCAAGTGATTCTTCTGCCTCAGCCTCCCGAGTAGCTGGGATTACAGGCACATGCCACCATGCTCAGCTAATTTTTGCATGTTTTCTAGAGATGGAGTTTCACCATGTTGGCCAGGCCTGGAGTGGTTTTAAGGAGCAGATGGTTTAATAGGCAAGTAAAAAGAAAGACCAGGTGCAGTGGCTTACACCTGTAATCCCAGTACGTTGGGAGGCTGAGATGGGCAGATAACCTGAGGTCGGGAGTTCAAGACCAGCCTGACCAACATGGTGAAACCACCGTGCTGGCCTCTAAAGCCTTTTTTTTTTTTTTTTGAGACAGAGTTTCGCTCTTGTTACCCAGGCTGGAGTGCAATGGAGTGATCTTGGCTCACCGCAGCCTCCACCTCCTGGGTTCAAGAAATTCTCCTGCCTCACCCTCCCAAGTAGCTGGGACTACAGGTGCGCGCCACCATGCCCAGCTAATTTTTGTATATTTAGTAGAGACGTGGTTTCACCTTGTTGACAAGGATGATCTCGATCTGTTGACCTCGTGATCCACCCCCCTCGGCCTCCCAAAGTGCTGGGATTATAGGCTTGAGCCACCGCGCCCGGCCTCTAAAGCCTTTTTAAATAAACTTCAGGCCGGGCCTGGTGGCTCATGCCTATAATCCCAGCACTTTGGGAGGCAGAGGCAGGTGGATCACAAGGTCAGGAGATTGAGATCATCCTGGCCAACATGGTGAAACCCCGTCTCTACTAAAAGTAAAAAAAAATAGATGGGCGTGGTGGCATGTGTCAGCACTCACCTTTAGTCCCCGCTACTCGGGAGGCTGATGCAGGAAAATTGTTTGAACTCGGGAGATGGAGGTTGAAGTGAGCCGAGATCGTGCTGTTGCACTCCAACTCTGGGCGACAGAGCAAGACTCCACCTTGGAAACAAACAAACAAGCAAACAAAACCACCAGGTAATATTAGAGCAGGGCCCAGGGTGTGGGGGAATAGCAAATGTTCAAATAATGTTTAATTTTAATTTCTCCAAGAATCTTGTCTGAGAAATGTTCTAAGTTTGATCAAAGTTCTTCATGTTTCTCTGTCACTCCTCCTACTTTCAGACCACCACAATAATAATAATAATCATTTTTTTTTTTCTAGAGACAGGGTCTTGCTTTGTTGCCCAGGCAGTGGCATGATCACAGGTCACTGTAGCTACTCAGGAGGCTGAGGCAGGAGACTTGCCGGAACCTGGGAGGTGGAAGTTGCAGTGAGCCAAGATCGTGCCACTGCACTCCAGCCTGGGTAACAGAGTGAGACTTCGTCTCAAAAATAAATAAATAAATAAATAAAAAAGATGGGATCTTGCTTCATTGCCCAGGCTGGTGAGGCCATCAAACTCCTGGCCTCAAGTGATCTTCCACCATGGCCTCTCAAAGCGCTGGGATTACAGGTGTGTGCCACTGCACCTGGTTCACAAGTGATTTTGATAGGCCTCCTATAGGTAGCATTTCTCCTACCCTCCGTAGCTATTGTAAATCACTGACGGAACAGGAGTCAAGATTTCTTGGATTTAAATCTTAATTCCATCCCTTACTTGAGTGAGTTATCCATTCACGCATCTGTTTTCTCATCTATGAGGATAAAGTTATTTCTTACTTTATAAGATTATGTGAGCTAATAAATGTACAGTATTTAAAAGAGGGTTTGCCATTCAATACATGTTAACAATTATCATCATCATCCTCATCATCAACATTTATATGCCAATGACTTCCACATTTCTTATCTGCAGCTCAGATTTCTCTCAGTGCTCAAAGTCATAACCAATTGCTTCTTGGACATCTCCCTTCGGAAGACACTGGAAACTGTACACTTATATTTAAAACTTATCTTTTTTTTTCTGGCTAGGTTGGGTGGTTCATGCCTGTAATCCCAGCCTTTTGGGAGGCCAAGGCGGGTGGATCAATTGAGGTCAGGAGTTCAAGACCAGCCTGACCAACATAGTGAAACCACATCTCTACTAAAAATGCAAAAATCAGCTGGGCGTGGTGGTGCATGCCTGTAATTCTAGCTACTTGGGAGAATGAGGCACAAAAATCTCTTGAACTCGGGAGGCGGAGGTTGTAGTAAATTGAGACTGTGCCACTGCACCCCATCCTGGACAACACAGTGAGAATCCATCTCAAGAAAAAAAAAAGAGTCCTTCTAAGACAGAGACAAAAGGGTCAAAGGGTCAGAGTCAGAGGAGAAAATGTGCCGGGCTGGGCATCATGGTGAGAGCCAGTCTCTACAAAAAACTTTAAAAAAAATTAGCCCAGTCCAGTGGTGTGCACCTCCTAGCTACTCTGGAGGTTGAGGTAGGAGAATAACTTGAGTCCAAGAAATAGAATCTGCAATGAACTATGTTCGCACTATTGCACTCCAGCCTGGGTGACAGAGCAAGGCTCTTTCTCAAAAAAGAAAACGGGACCATGGAATCAGAGGAGAGAGAGAAAGAGTAGAGAAAAAGAAAGAGGGAGAAGGGGGAAAGGGAGAGAGAAAGAAAGAAGGGGACAGAGGGAGAGTGAGATATTTGAAGGTGCTAAGCTGCTGTCCTTGAAGATGGAGAAAAGGACCACAAACCAAAGGATGCAACCAATCTCTAAAAGCTGGAAGAGACAAGGAAACATTTTTCTCTAGAGTCTTCAGAAGGAACATTCAACAATTAACTTGATTTTAGGACTTCTAACTTCTAGAACTATAAGATTTGTGTTGCTGTAAGCCATGAAGTATGTGGTAGTCTGTTTCAGCAGCAATAGGACATGGAAACATTTTGTTAAATTCTATAACAAATTTAACAAAACTTGCTTAGATTCATTTTTTTTTTAATATTCTGTGTGGAGAAATGTAGCCATTTCTGCTCCATACAATGGATATATTTAGGAAAAGCACACATAAAATGGTTTCCATTGTGAACTGATTTAGCCACTTCATTTTTTATTAAGAAATTTTTTTTTAAAGACTAACCAGGCTGGGCGTGGTGGCTCATGCCTGTAATCCCAGCACTTTGGAAGGCCCAGGTGAGCAGATCACCTGAGGCTGGGAGTTCGAGACCAGCCTGACCAACATGGAGAAACCCTTACCAACATGGAGTCTCTACTAAAAATACTCCAGCCTTGGCAACAAGAGCAAAACTCTGTCTCAAAAACAAAAAACAACAAAAACAACAACAACAAAAATAAATTTTGTTAAATTTCTTTAACAAATTTAACAAAAATAAATTTTGTTAAATTTCTTTAACAAATTTAACAAAAATAAATTTTGTTAAATTTCTTTAACAAATTTAACAAAATTTGCTTCATTTTTTAAAAATATAAAATTAGCTGGGTCTGGTGGCGGCATGCCTGTAATCCCAGCTACTGGGAAGGCTGAGGCAGGAGAATTGCTTTTTTGGAAATAGATGTTGGAAATAGATGCTTGGTTCCACAAAGAAAAATTAGTACTGAGATAAAGGATCTTTCAGCAATGCAATTTTTACCTCCTGGACTGCAGGAAGGGTACTCTTGCTAGCCATTGTGCCACAAGAGTCCAATGAACAAAGGAAAACAGAAAGAAATATTTCTTATGCATTTGCGGTCATCCTTACCGCTGTGTCTGATCTCTGTTGGCTGGAGCCAGACCTCACAATCTTTTTTTTTTTAAATTTTTATTTATTTATTTATTTATTATTTTTTTTGAGATGGAGTTTCGCTCATTACCCAGGCTGGAGTGCAATGGTGCGATCTCGGCTCACCGCAACCTCTGCCTCCTGGGTTCAGGCAATTCTCCTGCCTCAGCGTCCTGAGTAGCTGGGATTACAGGCACGCGCCACCATGCCCAGCTAATTTTTTGTATTTTTAGTAGAGACGGGGTTTCACCATGTTGACCAGGATGGTCTTGATCTCTTGACCTCGTGATCCACCCGCCTTGGCCTCCCAAAGTGCTGGGATTACAGGCTTGAGCCACCGCGTCTGGCCTTATTTATTTATTTTTAAAGACGGGTTTTCACCAGGTTGGTCAGGCTGGTCTTGAACTCCCAACCTCAGGTGATCTGCCCGCCTTGACCTCCAAAGTGCTTGGATTACAGGAGTGAGCCACCACACCCGGCCCAGACTCCACAATCTAAATTAAACCTGATTAGCTAATAACTTGAAACTTTTCTAAACAGGTAAAAGCAATGGAGAGCTGGGACATGCCTGTGAGCACGTCCAGCACAGATATCTTGGTTAAAGTACAAGGACATATAGAATGTACTACGTGCCTGTAAGCATGGCATGTCTAACAGCTGCATAGGATAGGGCTTAACAAAGTTTTTAGCATACTTACTCTTTAACAAGAAAGGAAACTTTAAAAAGAAACATTTCAAAAAAAAAAGAAAAAGAAAGAAAAACAAAGGCCAATGATGAGACGTTAAAAAAAAAAAAAAAGGAACATTTCTACTTCCTACAGCTTGAACCTGGGAGGTGGAGGTTGAGGTGAGCTGAGATCATGCCATTGAACTCCAGCCAACAAGAGCAAAACTCTGTCTCAAAAAAAAAACCCAACAAGGCCGGGCGCGGTGGCTCACGCCTCTAATCCCAGCACTTTGGGAGGCCGAGGCAGGTGGATCATGAGGTCAAGAGATCGAGACCATCCTGGTCAACAAGGTGAAACCCCGTCTCTACTTAAAATACAAAAAAAATTAGCTGGGCATGGTGGTGCACGCCTGTAGTCCCAGCTACTCGGGAGGCTGAGGCAGGAGAATTGCTTGAACCCAGAAGGTGGAGATTTCGGTAAACTGAGATTGTGCCATTGCACTCCAGTCTGGGTAGCAACAGCGAAACTCTGTCTCAAAAAAAAAACCAAAAAACAAACAAACAAAACAACAACAATGGCAATAATATTGTGTTAAATTTCTTTAATAAATTTAACAAAATTTGCTTCATTTTTTAATATTCAGAAATGCAGCCAACTCTGCTCCATACAATGGCTATCTTAAGGAAAAGACACTTAAGATTGTTTCCGTTGTGAGCTGATTTAGCTACTTTATTTATTTGTTTATTTTTGAGATGGAGTCTCATTCTGTTGCTCATGCTGGAGTGCACTGACATGGTCTCAGCTCACTGCAACCTCTGTTGCTCAGGATCAAGCGATTCTCCTGCCTCAGCCTCCTCGGTAGCTGGCATTACAAGCACCTGCCACCACACTCAGCCAATTTTTGTAGTTTTAGTAGAGACCGGGTTTCACTATCTTGGCCAGGCTGGTCTTGAACGCCTGAGCTCATGATCCACCCACCTTGGCCTCCCAAAGTGCTGGGATTACAAGTGTGAGTCTCCATGCCAGGCCTGCCACCTTATTTTTTATTAAAAAGATTTTTTTTTAAAGACTAATCAGGCTTGGTGCAGTGGCTCACACCTGTAATTTCCGGCACTTTGGGAGGCCGAGGCGAGCAAATCATCTGAGGTCAAGAGTTTGAGACTACCCTGACCAACATGGAGAAGCCCCATCTCTACTAAAAATACAAAATTAGCTGGAAGTGGTGGCCTATGACTGTAATCCCAGCTTCTCAGGAGGCTGAGGCAAGAGAATCGCTTGAACCCGATAAGTGGAGGTTGAGGTGAGCTGACATCCTGCCATTGCACTTCAGCCTGGGCAACAAGAGTGAAATTCATCTAAAAAAAATTAAAAAAATAAATAAAATATTTAGCCAGGCACAGTGGCTCACACCTGTTATCCCAGCACTTTGGGAGGCTGAGGCAGGCGGATCATGAGGTTAGGAGTTCGAGACCAGGCTGGCCAACATAGTGAAACCGTGTCTCTGCTAAAAATACAAAATTGGCAGGGTGTGGTGGTGGGCACCTGTAGTACCAGCTACTTGGGAGGCTGAGGCAGGAGAATGGCTTGAACTTGGGAGGCAGAAGTTGAAGTGAGCCAAGATCATGCCACCGCACTATAGCCTGGGCAACAGAGCAAGACTATATCTCAAAATAATAAATAAATTAATAAAATAAAATAAAAATAAAACACTAACCAAATGCAGTAGTGAGAAGAGGGGAAAATGTAAAACAAGGAGTCAAATCTGTAACTGATTGAATACTCAATTGAGATAACTCACTACCTACCGACAAGTCTATAATTTTTAAATAATGGAACTCTGGGCTGGGTGCAGTGGCTCACGCATGTAATCCCAGCACTTTGGGAGGCCAAGGCGGGAGGATCACTTGAGACCAAGAGTTGGAGACCAGCCTGGCCAACATGGCGAAACCCCATCTCTAGTGAAAATACAAAAATTAACTGGGTATGGTGGTACGCGCCTGTAATCCCAGCTCCTCCAGAGGCTGAGGCTGGAGAACCACTTGAATCCAGGAGGCAGAGGTTGCAGTGAGCCGAGATCCCGCCATTGCACTCCAGCCTGGGACACAAGAAGAAAAGGCTGGGCTCGGTCAGTCACCCTTATAATCACAACACTTTGGGAGGCTGAGGCGGGTGGATCACCCGAGATCAGGAGTTTGAGACTGTCCACTTTGATCCATATGGCGAAACCCGTCTCTACTAAAAATACAAAGATTTGAGTGTGGTGGAGCATTCCTGTAATCCCAGCTACTAAGGAGGCTGAGACAGGAGAATTGCTTGAACGGGGGAGGCGGAGTTTGCATTGAGCTGAGATTTGCCATTGCACTCCAGCTTGGGCAACGAGAGCAAAACATTGTCTTAAAAAAAAAAAAAAAAGTTTCCGGGCTTGGTGGCTCACGCCTGTAATCCCAGCTCTTTGGGAGGCCAAGGCGGGTGGATCACGAGGTCAAGAGATCAAGACTGTCCTGGCCAACATGGTGAAACCCCATCTCTACTAAAATTAGCTGGGCATGGTGGCTCCCACCTGTAGTCCCAGCTACGCTGGAGGCTGAGACAGGAGAAGTCCTTGTACCTGGGAGGCGGAGGTTGCAGTGAGCCAAGATCGTGCCACTGCACTCCAGCCTGGCACCTGGCGACAGAATGAGACTCTGTCTCAAAAAAAAAAAAGTTTAGAACTACTGCTCTAGGTTATTTCAGCTTACTCTCTGGCCTTCCATTTAGACGTTATTTATTTGTTTATTTTGGAAGCTTTTCCTGACCAACTTGATTGGATGTCAGTGTTCTACAGGCTCTCAATAATCCCCCATTCTTCATCTATTGTTAGCAGCTCTTTTCAAGGCCATTGTTTTTTTTATATAATTGTTTTACTGAGATAATTAGCATATACAGCTCACCTCTTTAAAAGATATAATTTTTAGTTTTTTTAGTATATTCACAAAGCTGTGCAGCCATCACCAATCAATTCTAGAGCATTTTCATAACTTCCAAAAGAAACTCTGTACCCATCAGCAGTCACTCTCCATTTTCTCCCTAATCCCTCAGCCCTATAGCTCACTAATTTACTTTCTGTCACTATATATTTATTCTTACTGAACATGTCATATGAATGGAATCAAACTTTGTGACTGGCTCCTTTCTCTTAGCCAAATAATTTCAAGGTTCACTTGTTTTGTACAGGCATATACCACCGCGTCCAGCTAATTTTGTATTTTTAGTAGAGACAGTGTTTCACCATCTTGGTCAGGTTGGTTTCTATCTCCAGACCTCGTGATCCACCTGCCTCAGCCTCCCAAAGTGCTGGGATTACAGACATGTGCCACTGAATCTAGAATGGATATATTTTTTCAGTTCTCTGGGTATATACCTAGGAGTGACATTTCTGGATCTTATGGTGACTTTATGTTTTACAGTTTTGGGAACCGACAGTGAGTTTTTCAAAACAGTTTTTTTTTTTTTTTTTGAGACAGGGTCTTGCTATGTTGCCCTGGCTATAGTGCATTTGCTAATCACAGGCTTGATCATAGCATGGCACACTGAAGCTTCCAACTCCTGGCCTCAAGCGATCCTTGTGCCTCAGACTTTTCAGTAGCTGGGACTATAGGCCCAGTGCCACCATGCCTAGCCTAAAGCATTTTATATTCCTACTTGCAGTGTATAAGGATTCTAATTTCTCCATAGCCTTGCCAACACTTGTTATTATCTGTCTTTTTGAACATAGCCTTTCTAGTGTGTATAAAGTGGTATCTCCTTTTTTTGTTGTTCATAGAACTTTTTTTTTTTTGACAAGGAGTCGCACACTGTCACTCAGGTTCAGGCTGGAGTAAAGTGGTACAATCTCGGCTCATTGCCACCTTTGCCTCCTGGGTTCAAGCGATTCTCCTGCCTCAGCCTCTTGAGTACCTGGGATTACAGGCCTGCACCACCATACCTGGCTAAGTTTTGCATTTTCATTATTTTTGTAGAGACCAGGTTTCAACAGCCCAGGCTGGTGTTGAACTCCTGGTCTCAAGAGATCTGTCCACCTTGGCCTCCCAAAGTGTTGAGATTACAGGTGTGAGCCATGGCCTGCAGCCTCCTTGCGTTTCCTTTTGAGGCGGTGACAAAAAAAACCCCAAAACAAAACAGAAAAGCACAAACAACAAACAAAACAAGTCATTCTTTTGCATATGGATGTGCAGTAGTCCTAGTACCAACTGTTGAAAAGACTGTTCTTTCATCATTGGTTTGTCTTGGTGTTTTTGTCGATGCAAATGTGAAGACTTATTGATTTATTTCAGGATTCTCAATTCCATTTGTTCATATTCTTATCTTTCATGCATATGCTAGTAGGGCTATTGTGTTTTACAGAATAAATCTAGGAAGACTCTTTTTTATTTTTTTGAGACGTAGTCATCCTCTTGTCGTTCAGGCTGGAGTAAGGTGGAGCGATCTTGGCTCACTGCAACCTTCCTCTTCCAAGTTCAAGCGATTCTCTAGAACTTCAAGAACTTCTTGGCCATGCACGGTGGCTCACGGCTGTAATCCCAGCACTTTGAGAGGCCGAGGCAGATGGATCACGAGGTTAAGAGATCGAGACCATCCTGGCCAACACGGTGAAACCCCATCTCTACTAAAAATTTGCTGGGCGTGGTGGTGTGTGCCTGTAGTCCCAGCTACTCGGGAGGCTGGGGCAGGAGGATCGCTTGAACCCGGGAGGCGGAGGTTGCATTGAGCCAAGATCGCTCCACTGCCCTCCACTCTGGCGATAGAGTGAGACCCCGTCACAAAAGAAAAAAAAAAAAGAATCATTTTTTTAACCTTAAGTCAAAGCAACCATTTCAAAGGTTGGAATTACCCACCCCCCATTTAGAACTTTTAGCAGCGGTCTTTAGCATCAGTAGCCATCAAGATTGTGTCCAATGGGATCGTTGCTTTCTTGTTTTAAATCACGGCCATGTGTTTGGCAAGGGTGCTGGTTAACCGGAAATGTTGGCTCTAAGCTAGAAGCACTGGCATTGAAATCAACATATTTGGGGGTGGGGGGTTAATGAGCAAGGCTGGGAGGAGACAAAAGAAGTAACTCGGCTCAGCGGTCAAAGACGCGCTAGGTGTAAGGGAGGGAGGAATCTAGGCTGTGAAAGTGGCTCCAAACATTGAGAAGGGGCCAGGACCTTTCCTCCTGGAGGATGGCCCTGGTACTGATGCGCCGGGCCGGGTCCTTGACGGAGCTGACAAGACAGACTGCTGTTCACCCGTGCGACCACCGGTAAAGCAGCTCCACAGCCCCTCCTTCCTTTCGGCTGCCCCCCCACCGGTTTTCCCGCCTTGTTTTTCCCCTCTTCTCTCTCTCTCTCTCTCTCCCTCCTCCCTGCGCGTAGCGGAAGTGACGCCAGGCGTAGCGGAAGTTGCTGCAGCCGCGGTGTTGTGCTGCGGGGAAGGGAGACGGATTTGTAAACCCCGGAGCGAGGTTCTGCCTACCCGAGGCCGCTGCTGTGCGGAGACCCCCGGGTGAAGCCACCGTCATCATGTCTGATCAGGTACGGGGCTGGGAGCCATCCGACGGCGGTGGCCAGGGCCTTCCCTGTGGGTCTGCCTGCCGCTAGGCTGGGGTCGGGGATGGAGGCGCGGGGGAGGGGAGCGCGGAATGGGGGAGGGGGCGGCCAGTGGGGACTGGGCAGGCGAGGGTGGGGAGCCTATTAGGGCCGGAGATGCCGGGGCCTCCCGCGGGGCTTCCGGAGCTGCCCTCCCCTGTCTGGGCTCGCTCATCACTCCCTGTACCCCAGCGCCTCTGGATGCGGCCTCCCTCATATCGTCCCACTTCTTTCTCCTGGGTCGATCAGGTGCAGAGCCCCGCTTCCACCTCCCTGAGAGGGTCTCTGGAGAACCCGTCCTTCTTCCTCCAGAGGACTGATCGCAGAAGCAGGGCCCTAGGCCCCGGTTATGTAACGGGAAGAGAATCCCTGACTGGGAGGCTCCGTGGCCCTGAGAAGCGGCTGGACTCTCCACTTTCTGCTTTTTCGTCTGGGAGGGCGTGGGGCGGCGAGGGAGGTAGATGTCCGATGTTGTTGGGAATCCAGAGAGCCCTGCCTCCGTTCAGATTGCAGCTAGGGCAAGGATGCCGCTGCTTTTCTCCGAGTTACGTGTGGGAGTGCAGAGCTGTCGCCTCTTTGCTGTACTTTGCCATTTCTTACTCGGGGTTGGTTCATCCTATCTCTCCAGTTGTAAGAGACCATTTAGAATAACCAAGAAAGAAAATAGAACGAAACTGCTAGAGCAACAAAAAGCATCTCACCTGGGCATTGGCCTGAAGAAGACTGATATTTTTGAGGAAAATGATAGGAAAACTTTGTGTATGTAGAGTAGTTGCAGAGTATTTGCAGAAAGTTGCCAGGTAAGGCATAGTGCTCCAGCTTAATGTTAGTATCAATAATTTACTTGGGATTTGCACTTGATCAGGAGTGATCCATTTTTCTTAAGCTTTTCTTCCTCATCCTGTTCTAATTAGCCACCTTTGTGATGTTTTTAATTCATAAAGTTTTTGTCTGGTCTTTTGTTTGCTCAGACAACTTTGACTTTTAAAATTAATTAACTAATTATTTATTTATTTTTGAGACGGAGTCTCCTATCGCCAGGCTGGAGTGCAATCGTGCGATCTCGGCTCACTGCGACTTCCGCCTCCTGGGTTCAGGCGATTTTCTAGCCTCTGTCCCCCGAGTAGCTGGGATTACTAGCGTGCGCCGCCACACCCACCTAATTTTTGTGTTTTTAGTAGAGACGGGATTTCCCCATGTTGGCCAGGTTGATCTCCATCTCCTGACCTCGTGATATGCCTACCTTGGCCTCCCAAAGTGGTGGGATTACAGGCCTGAGCCCCTCGTCCGGCCGACTTTTAACATTTTTGGACCTTTTACTCGTTTAGTGATAGTTATTCAGAAAACTATTTTTCATTCAACTCCACGGTGTACTTGAACTTTTAAATTTAACACCAATTCCCTTGAGTTTTAACCCAGTTTTGTACCATTTGCTGAGAGCAAATGAGGCTTTTGGAAATTTGTACTATTGTACAAAATGTACGCTCACATATTTAAGGCTTAACCATAATCTAGATTAATTTTGGATGGATCTACTTGCTAATAATCTAGAGTAATTTCCAAGTTGGCATTATAAGTGTTTTTCCCTAGGTAGTTGTTTACTTGGTTACTAGGAAAAAAAGTATAGGTGTAAATGCTTAGTTTCATCAGCCTTTTTATTTTGCTTTTCAGAAGTGTCTAGAAAGCATTTTGAAATTTATTGTAGACTGATTAAAGAGCAACATAAATAATTATAAAATAAATTGTAGAATTTGTTGCTCCGTTTTGCAGTCAGGTCATTTAAGAGAGACAAAGAAATGAAAGACTTAGGACATCAATAGATTTTTTATTTCATGTTCATACTGGGACATTGTCTTTTTTTCACTCTTATTGTTTCATGAGTGTTCAATGGAGATTTCTAGAAACTAACATGACCTGTAATAACAAAACAGATTAAATGTGGGGGCAGATGTGAAAATCCAGCTGTTTTTATTAAGCCAGACATTAAGGAGATTGAAAAAAAATGTGTAACAGTTTCACTCTAATTTTGTTTTGAAAAATATTTTTAATAAAAATATGTGTTAATATATAACAGGTTTGTTGGTATTTTGAAATCAATTAATATTTAAAAACATTTCCCAGTTTTCAGTGTTTAATGCCATAAACCTCAGTAGATGTAACCAACCTAACAAAAGCTTTATGGGGTTCTAAATAAGTATAAGAATCCTGAGACCAAGAAGTCTGAGAACTGTTGCTGTAGGCTGATTGACCAACATCATTATTAATAATTAAGGCTCTGGCTGGGTACAGTGGCTCACACCTGTAATCCCAACACTTTGGGATGCCAAGGTGGGCGGATTACCTGAGGTCAGGAGTTTCAGACCAGCCTGGCCAGCATGGTGAAACCCAGTCTCAAAATAAATTAAGACCCAGTACATTGGCCGAGTGCGGTAGCTCACACCTGTAATCCTAGCACTTTGGGAGGCCAAAGTTGGGGAGGATTGCTTGAATCCAGGATTTTGAGAGCAGCCTGGGCCACATAGACCTCATCTCTCCAAAAAATAAATTAGGCAGGCATGATGGCTTGTGCCTGTAGTCCCAGCTACTCAGAAGGTTGATGTGGGAGGATCACCTGAGCCTGGGAGGTTGAGGTTGCAGTGAGCCCAAATCATACCAATGGACTCCAGCCTGGGCGATAGAAACCCTGTCTCAAAACAAAACAAGCGAGACCCAGTACAAGTTTAGTGTTGAGTGCTAAAGACTTTAAGAGTTATGAAGCTGAACCCTTGGTTGTAAGATGTTTATAAGTGAGAACAAGAGTCTCCAAATCCTGCACTGTAATATCAGCATGAGACTAAACTACTGTCCTAAAAACCTTAATTTGAATCAAGTTCTTTTAGAGTGATGTATTTTCTGAGCCACTTCTCAGAGGGTGATTGTCTGGTGCTAAGATAGTGAAGTTGAGTAATAGCTTAAGCTTAAAATAGGTGGACATTAAATATACACAGGACTTTGATTGCTGGGTTCTTCATTGATTACTGAAAAATTATTTTTTTTGGAATTTGAGTGAAACACTTCTTGATGGCTGGGCAGGGTGGCCTATGCCTGTAATCCCAGCACTTTGGGAGACTGAAGTGGGTGGATAACTTGAGTCCAGGACTTTGAGGTGAGCCTGGCCAACATGATGAAATCCCATCTCTACTAAAAATACAAAAATTAGCTGGTCTTGGTGGCTCATGTCTGTAATCCCAGTTACTCTGGAGGCTAAGGTGGGAATATCGCTTGAGCCCAGGAGGTAGAGGTTGCAGTGAGCCGAGATTGTGCCACTACACTCCAGCCTGGGCGACAGAGCAAGACTTTGTCTCAAAAGAGTAAAACACTTTTGTAATCATTTTACCAATTCTAACATCATCTAGTGGATTTGTGTATTATTATTAAATAATCCTCTAAAACAAATATGAAACCTAAGGCCCTTAAACTCTAAAGACTGAAACTCCACTGACGTCATATGGAGTGTTTTGTGAGTATTTGTATTTTTTTTTGAGATTGAGTTTTGTTTTTTTTGCCCAGGCTGGAATGCAATGGTGTGATCTTGGCTCACTGCAACCTCCGCCTCCCAGGTTTAAGCAATTCTCCTGCCTCAGCCTCCTGTGTAGTTGGGAGTATAGGCATGCGTCACCACACCCAGCTAATTATTTTTGTATTTTTAGTAGGGATGGGGTTTCCTCCATGTTGGTCAGGCTGGTCTTGAACTCTAGACCTCAGGTGATCCACCTACCTCGTCCTCCCAGAGTGCTGGGATTACAGGCGTGAGCCACTGCACCTGGCCCGGCTAATTTTTGTATTTTTTATAGAGCTGGTGTTTCATCAGGCTGGTCTTGAACTCCTGACCTCAGGTGATCTGCCCACCTTGTCCTTTCAAAATGCTGAGATTACAGGCATGAGCCTGGCCATATTCTTTTCTTCCTTTCTTTTTTTTTTTTTTTTTAAATAGGAGAAAGGATCCATAGTTTCATCAGGTGTATGGGATTCCTCAAAATGGTTAAGGACCGTCATTTAACCAGTAACAGAAATCAGATTGGGTGTTTTCCTTTAGCCAGGTCTCACCTTGTAGCAAAACAAAGCACTCCTACAGAACCAGAAGCTTAATATCAAAAGGATGAGGGTAATTTGTACATATATTTTTCCCTTCCTTCTTTCTGATATTTGAGTTTATAGTGTTTCTTTTTTGTGTCAACATCATCAATGGTAGCTTGGTCAGCTCTTCAATTCAGGTCTGTTAATTGTAGCAATTGTATGACTGATTTGCTCCACTCTAACTGAACCTGTATTAACACCCCAGAAAGATTGATTGATTGTAATATTTTTCTTTTAATCTTTAGTCATAGATCTGGACATACTGTGTAATTGTGGTTATCTGAATACACTACCTCAAAATTTTGTGACTTAAAACAACAGCGTTTTATTTGTTCATAAATCTGCAATTTGAACAGGGCTCTGTAGGTTGGACTCATCTCTGCTTCTTGGTGTGTGGGGCCTCAGCTGAGATGACTCAAGTGGCTGGGGGCTGGAACAGCTGGGGGTAGGGTGGGATAAGACTGAGTGGGGCCAGTGTCTTCATATAGTCTCAGAGCCTTTCTGAGTGGTTTCATCATGTCTTCTCAGCATGGAGATCCCAGGGTATTCAGACTTAGGACTCAGGGATCACAGAGAGAATGGGTGTTCCAGGAGAACCTGGGTGAATTGAAAATAGCAAGGCCCCTACAACCTAGCCTTGGAAGTCACTTCTGTATTCTATTGGCCATTCAAATCACTAAGGTCAGCCAGATTGAAGGGAAAGGCATTTATTTAGACACTGTTTCTTAATGGGAGAGTAACAAAGAATTTGCAGTTTTTTTTTTTTAAATGGAGTCTCGCTCTGTCACCTAGGCTGGAGTGCAGTGGTGTTATCTCAGCTCACTGCCACCTCTGCCTTCTGGGTTCAAGCAATTCTGCCTCAGCCTCCTGAGTAGTTGGCACTACAGGCAAGTGCCACCACACCCAGCTGATTTTTATATTTTTAGTAGAGACAGGGTTTCACCATGTTAGCCAGGATGGTCTTGATCTCCTGACCTCATGATCCGCCTGCGTTGGCCTCCCAAAGTGCTGGGATTACAGGCTTGAGCCACTGCGCCTGGCCAATGTGCAGTTATCATTAATCTATATTAATTGTATTTTTCCTGCCATGATATATTCCCTGAAGTATTTTTTATAGCTGATTTTAGAAATACTTTGCTTGAGGTAGCAGGAGAGTATGAACTGATTGTGTATTAAAATTCATAATTATGTTACTATTTATATCATAGAATAGGTGTGTTAGACTGTAGTTATTACTTGAGCATGTAGTCAGTGATGTGTACCTTAAGCACTTCATGCCCGAGGAGAAGAAAAATACATATTCTGTGTCCTCTCTGATAGACATGAGGTCCTATTAGGGGATATTACTGAATGTATGGGTTGTAGTAAAACACTTTACTTTTATTTTTATTTTTTTTTTTGAGATGGAGTTTCGCTGTTGTTACCCAGACAGGAGTGCAGTGGCATGATCTTGGCTCACTGAAACCTCTGCCTTCTGGGTTCAAGCAATTCTTTTGCCTCAGCCTCCCGAGTAGCTGGGACTACAGGCGTGCACCACCATGCCCAGCTAATTTTTGTATTTTTAGTAGAGACGGGGGGTTTCACCTTGTTGACCAGGATGGTCTCAATCTCTTGACCTTGTGATCCACCTGCCTCAGCCTCCCACAGTGCTGGGATTATAGGCATGAGCCACCGTGCCCAGCCGTAAAACACTTTAAAAGAAGCATTATCTAAACAAACTTAACTAGTAGTTTAAAACCTGAATATGAGTGTAATGATTAGAGTACTCATTAAGCTTTAGTAGTTTAAATTTCATAAAGCAGTTGTCATAAAACTCATGACATCCTTTAGTCCTAAAAAGAAGGTATTTCTTTCATAATTTTAACATGTTCTACCTCAAAGTTGTTTTTTTTTTTGAGAGGGAGTTTCGCTCTTGTTACCCTGGCTGGAGTGCAATGGTGTGATCTCGGCTCACCGCAACCTCCGCCTCCTGGGTTCAGGCAATTCTCCTGCCTCAGCCTCCTGAGTAGCTGGGATTACAGGCACACGCCACCATGCCCAGCTAATTTTTTGTATTTTTAGTAGAGACGGGGTTTCACCTTGTTGACCAGGATGGTCTCGATCTCTTGACCTCGTGATCCACCCGCCTTGGCCTCTCAAAGTGCTGGGATTACAAGCCTGAGCCACTGCGCCTGGCCCTAAACCTCAAAGTTTTGTGACTTAAAATAACTGCCTTTTTATTTTGCTCATAAATCTGCAATTTGGACAGAGTTCTATAAGTTGCACACATCTCTGCTTCTTGGTGTGTGAGGAGGCCTCAGTAGTACTGTAATGTAACACTGCATTCAGTTACTCGTGTTAACACTCAGTAACATGTAGTATAACAGTTACTTACATTCTTTTTTTTTTTTTTTTGAGAGGAAGTCTGACTGTGTTACCAGGCTGGAATGCATCTGCCTTCCGGGTTTAAGTGATTCTCCTGCTTCAGCCTCCTGAGTAGCTGGGTACTGGTGTGCGCCACCATACCCAGCTCATTTTTTTTTTGTATTTTTAGTAGAGAGGGGTTTCGCCGTGTTGGCCAGGATGGTCTCAATCTCTTGACCTAGTGAGCCACCCAATTTGGCCTCCACAGTGCTGAAATGACAGGCCTAAGCCACCATGCCCAGTTTTTTTTTTTTTTTTTTTTTTTTTTGGAGACTGAGTCTTGCTCTGTGGCCCAGGCTGGAGTGCAGTGGTATGATCTCAAGCTTACTGCAACCTCTGCCTCCTGGTTCAAGTCATTATCCTTCCTCAGTCTCCTGAGTAGCTGAAATTACAGGTGCATGCCACCGTGATCGGCTACTTTTTGTATTTTTAGTAGAGACGGGGGTTCCCCCATGTTGGCCAGACTGGTCTCAAACTCCTGACCTCAAGTGATCCGCCTGCCTTAGCCTTCCAGAGTGCTGGGATTACAGGTATGAGCCACTGTGCGGCCAGTTATTTAGATTCTAAGTGTTTTTTTCTCCATTACCTCAAGCGGTATTCATCCTTTTCTTTCCTGTAATGCTTAGCACTTTGAGTGGATACTTAGTAAAAAGTTTTTTAAAGGAGAGTGTCCGGATTTATTTAACAGATGTTTATTGAATGTCAGAGTATTCGCAGCACCATTCTAGGCTGTAGAATTGGAAGGTCGCCTCAAAAACGTGAAACAGCATGTACCTTCCTCCTCCTCCTTTCTCAGTCCTCTTGATGTTTTGCTATTGAGGCAGGGCTGGTTGTCATAGAATAGTTTTTCTCTTACATATTTTTGCATACCTTCATCTTTATTTCTGTTAGCAATAGACCTGGTAACTTTATCTCCAAAGTTGAATCATTTACTTCTTCCAGGATATTGAAATTATTAAGGATAATTTTTTTTAAAACAAAAGGTCTCATTTATCACTGAACCTAGCCAATCAATGCATTCATAACAGATTCAGAGAGAAAATATATATTCCCAGTAAAACATGTCTGACTCTCCAGATAGTGGTGACATTTTTCAGCTTGATATGGTAACATTATTGTGAGCTTCAGACAGCATTAATTATGTTGTATTGTACAATTCTTTATAGACCCAGCTTGTTTCTTCTTCAGTGTCTCCTTTTGGAGTTTTACCTGATTTTATTACCAGTTTTCATCCAAATCCACTCGGGAATGGGACGATTTTGCTTTTGTTTCTTGGTCAGGAATCACTTAATCCTGAAAGGCTTGTAAGAAGACATGGTGAGAAGTGGAGCACACACCATGAAGGCCGATAAAGGAAGAGGGGCGGATATAATTTTTTTTTTTTTTTTTTTCGAGATAGAGTTTTGCTCTGTTGCTCAGACTGGAGTACAGTGGTCCAGTCTCGGCTCACTGCAACCTCTGCCTCTGGGTTCAGGTGATTCTCCTGCCTTAGTCTCCCAAGTAGCTATGATTACAGGCACTCGACATCATGCCCGGCTAATTTTTGTATTTTTGTAGCAATGGGGTTTCACCATGTTGGTCAGGCTGATCCTGAACTCCTGACCTCAGGTGATCTGCCTGCCTTGCCCTCCCAAAGTGCTGGGATTGTAGGCATGAGCCACTGCACCTGGCCTGGATAATTTTTTATTAAGGCATCTTTAGCATTCCATTTTAGAATTTCCTGAAATTGTGATTTTTTGAAAAAGATACTCTGATTTTTTTTTTTTTTTGAGATGGAGTCTTGCCCAGGCTAGATTGCAGTGGTGCGATCTAGGCTCACTGGAACCTCTACCTCACGGATTCAAGTGATTCTCCTGCTTCAGCCTCCTGAGTAGATGGGATTACAGGCGTGTGCCATCATGCCTGGCTAATTTTTGTAATTTTACTAGAGATGGAGTTTCACCATGTTTTTCAGTCTGGTTTCAAACTCCTGACCTTGTAATCTGTCTACCTTGGCCTCCCAAAGTGTTGGGATTACAGGTGTGAGTCACCTCGCCTGGCCTCTCTATTTTTTTGGTGTGGTGGAGTCTTGGTCTGTTGCTAGGCTGGATTGCAGTTGCACAATCTCTGCTCACTGCAACCTCTGCCTCCCAGGTCCAAGTGATTCCCCTGCCTCTCAGCCTCCCGAGTAGCTGGGACTGCAGGTGCACACCACCATGCCTGGCTAATTTTTTGTATTTTAGTAGACATGGGGTTTCACCATGTTGGCCAGGATGGTCCTGACGTTGTGATCCGCCTCCCGAAGTGCTGGGCTTACAGGGGTGAGCCCCCACTTACATAGCCTGGCCTGTTCTCTTTCTTTAAGAGTCTTGGGGTAAACGTCACACAGGTACTGTTATTGAGCACCTTAATTTTATGTTTTAAAATTTGGATAATTCCTGTAACATGATTATGTTTACTTAAAGATATGTTGTTTTGGTTATATTTTGTGGCTGTTGTGGCATTCAGTTGCTTTTTCTGAGCTAATGAGGATCTAAAGGAAAAGACCTGAAGGAAGGAAGGGTGGAGTTCTATTTGCTCGGCTGGTTCTCAGTATCTAGGGCCAGTTATTTTTAAAGGTTTTATCAAAGAGTAATATACCTACAAAAAAGTGCACAAGAGTATATGGTTTGCTGAATTTTCACAAACTGAACACAGCCATGCAACCAGCACTCAGATGAAGAACCACTGTACTGACAAGTCGAATAGTTTTGTCTGTTTTTAATACAGTGTAACATTTTATAAGTGAAATCATATACCTCTCTTTGTGGGTTCTTTTGCCTAGCACTGTTTAGAGGCTCATCCATTATTATTATTTGTAGTTGTATCTTATTGAAGATACAGAATACAATGCTGTATGGCAGTCTATTGTGTGCAATGCAATGCACACAATTATTCATTCTGCTTTTGCTGCCCATTGAGGAGTTTTCTAGTGTCTTTTTTTTTTTTTGAGACGGAGTTATGCTCTTGTCCCTCCGGCTGGAGTGCAATGGCACAATCTTGGCTCACTGCAACCTCTGCCTCCCGGGTTCAAGCGATTTTCCTGCCCTAGCCTCCCGAGTAGCTGCGATTACAGGTGCCTGCCAGCATACCCAGCTAATTTTTGTATTTTTAGTACATCATGCCCAGCTAATTTTGTATTTTTAGTATGAACTAGGTTTCATCATGTTGACCAGGCTAGTCGTGAACTTCTCATCTCAGGCGATCTGCCCATTTTGGCCTCCCAAAGTGCTGGGATTGCAGGTGTGAGCCACTATGCCCAGCCTAGCACCTATTTTTAATATGAGCCAAACTGATAACTATTTATAGCACCTTCTGCGTCAGGATTGCTTTTGGGCTGAATAACAGAAAATCTGATTTATCGTACATTAAACAAGTTTTTTTTTTTTTTTTTTTTCCCCATAAAACAGGCAGTGTAGACATAAGTAGCTCAGGTGCCTTCGTATTCTTTTCTTCTCCATCCTTAACAGCAGTCTTTCACTCTGGTGCTTGTCTACTTGTGGGCTCAAAAAAGCTACTTTGTGTTCCAGACAGGAGAAAAAGGAGAAGCAAAGGGAAAAAGTATATCACTTTACATTTCTTTGGCCAAAAATGGCTATAAAAGAAGCTGGGAAATATGTTTTTTATCTGGGCAACTTGAGGTTTCCCTTTGTAAGGAAGAAAGGGAAAACAGATAGATAATTAATGATGTCTGTCGTACTTCCAAGACTGTTTGCTAGTACTTTTGGATGCAGTCAAACTGGTTTGTTGTAGGCTTAGCATAAGTTCATAGTCTAGGCTCAAAGAGTAGGGTTTACGCAACCAGTAAAATGTTCAGTTATAGTTTGTAGTTCCTGAGAAGCTATCTGTATATATCTAGTGTTTAACCACCATTCAGGGTTCAATGTAAATATTCAGAGGCCCATTGTTTTGACAGCTTTGACCTAAACCTTGAGGTTATGGAGTTAAATCTGGTCAGTTCTGTTCTAAATCTTTAGTACCATCTTACTAAGTTTGAACATATGCAGCATGAAGATGAAAATATACATATATTTTTGTCTTTTTAGAATTGTGGGCCGTGTGCAGTAGCTCATGCCTGTAATCCTAGCACCCTGAGGCTGAGGCAGGAGGATTGCGTGAGTGCAGGAGTTCGAGACCAGCCTGGGCAACATGGTGAAACTCTGTCTCTACCAAAAAATAGAAAATTTAGCTGGGTGTGGTGGTGTGTGTCTATAGTCCCAGCTACTCAGGAGGTGGAGTTGCAGTGAGCCAAGATCGTGCCACTGTAACTTCAGCCTGGGCAGCGGAGCGAGACTCTGTCTCTCTTTTTTTTTTTGACTCTGTCTCTAAATAAATAAATAGTAGAATTGTGGTAAGTTATTTAAGTATGAGGAAAGTGACTTTATTATAATTCTGAGTTTTTACCTTTTAATAATGGGTGCATTAGAATTATCTTGTTTAACCTGTTTTGAGCTTTCTTCATTAGGAAATAAATTGATGTATACAGAATTTGTTTGAAGCTTGGAGTGAATTTTTTTGATGAAATTTTTTATTTATGTTTAAATGTACTACATATATAATGAATCCTTGTGGTCACCTGTTAGCCTATCATCTACAGCATCCCATTATATTCCCCCTTATTATTTTGAAGCCAGTCCTAAATATTGTATCATTTAATCTGTAAATATTTCAATATATATCTTTAAAAGAGAAGGGCTTTTTCTTTTAACATGACCAGTATACTGTTATCACACCTTAGCAAACAGATTTGTTAATATCATCAAATAAGAGTAAATGCATTTTTTATTTGTCATTGGGTTTTCCTAGATTCCCTCCGATTTCAATAAGAATGAGCAATCTAGTCTGGTGTTGTGGCTCACACCAGTAATCCCAGCACCTTTGGAGGCCAGGTTGGGCGGATCATCTGAGGTCAGGAGTTGAGATCAGCCTGGGCAACATGGCGAAACCTTGTCTTTACTAAAAACACAAAAATTAGCCAGGTGTGGTGGCACGCATCTGTAATCCCAGCTACTCAGGAGGCTGAGGCAGAGGAATCACTTGAACCTGGGAAGCAGAGATTGGAGTGAGTTGGGATCGTGCCACTGCACTCCAGCCTGGGCAGGCGGCAGAGCAAGACTCCATCTCAAAAAAAAAAAAAAAAAAGAATGAGCAATCCTCGTGCAGCTGAGTCAGTAACACATTGGCAGTAGTTAAGCATGATACTCTGTCCCTGTGACTGAATTGTTACTGTACTTGATTACCAGAGTGCTTTTTTTTTTTTTGGAGACAGTCTTGCTCTATTGCTTAGGCTGGAGTGCAGTAGCATGATTTCGGCTCACTGCAACTTCCACCTCTTGAGTTCAAGCAATTCTTGTGCCTTGGCCTCCCAAATAGCTGGGGTTACAGGTGTGCACCACCTTGGTCAGCTGACTTTTTGTATTTTTTTTTTTTGAGATGGTGTTTTGCTGTTGTTACCCAGACTGGAGTGCAATGGCAAGATCTTGGCTCACCACAACCTCTGCCTTCTGAATTCAAGCAGTTCTCCTGCCCAGCCTCCCGAGTAGCTGGGACTACAGGCTCGCACCACCATGCCCAGCTAATTTTTGTATTTTTAATAGAGACGGAGTTTCACCATGTTGACCAGGATGGTCTCGATCTCTTGACCTTGTGATCCACCTGCCTCGGCCTCCCAAAGTGCTGAGATTATAGGCGTGAGCCACTGCGTCCGGCCATATTTTTTTTTTTTTTAAAGTAGAGATGGGGCTTCGTCATGTTGGCTAGGCTGGTCTTGAACTCCTGGCCTCAAGTGATCTGCCCACCTTGGCCTCCCAAAGTGCTGGGATTATGGGAGTGAGCTCCTGCGCCTTGCCTCCAGAGTGCTTTTAGGCAAAGGTCTTGTTCTTTTGACTTTGAAATAGCATAATAAAACTCTTCTCATGAATTTTGTACATTTGAAAAAGGACTATTGTGTTTTCCATATCTTATGCAGTCTAAGAGATTTTCAGTTCTCGGTTTGATCCTGTATATTCACTTAATCTTTCCATCACCCGTTTCTTCTGCTTTGGGGCTGTGTATCCTTTCAAGCCAAATCACCCAGCACTCTTTGGGATTCTCTTTTCTTTGAAGACCTAGTGTCCCAGACTCAGAGCTGAATGCTTTCACTGTTTTGTAACTAGTGTGCCATACCATTCTGTATTGGCTGCTTTTTGTAGGGAAGAGAAGGAAAGAGAGCATACAAAAGACACTGAGCTCGCTGGAGACAAACTTTAGCCTTTTTTTTGGATAGGATCTTCTCATTTTCCAGGCAGGTTTGTCAAAGAAGAAGGTGAAAAGCTTGATGGTTGCCTTAAGCAAGCATAGGCTATTAAACAAGTGGTACAGGTGATCGTTACTCTAGTTGTTAAGAGTTGGGAAGAGATCACCGAATGGAGTATCTAGGGAAAGTGGCAGCTTATTTTTGGAAATTTAAAATCTCGTTCACATATTCTTTTCTTTGTTGTTTTTGAGACAGAATCTTGCTCTGTCACCAGGCTGTAGTGCAGTGGCGCAATCTCAGCTCACTGCAACGTCTGCCTCCTGGGTTCAAGCGATTCTCATACTTCAGTCTCCAGAGTAGCTGGGATTTCAGGCACGTACCACCACGCCTGGCTAATTTTTTGTATTTTTAGTAGAGACAAGATTTCACCATGTTAGCCAGATGATCTTGATCTCCTGACCTTGTGATCTGCCCACCTTGGCCTCCCAAAGTGCTGAGATTACAGGCTTGAACCAACCACATCTGGCCTTATCTCTTATTCTCAACTGTGAATACAAAAACTGAAAAAAACTGTTTGAACTGACTATTGCATACAGAAGTATGAAACATGAGTAAGATTCTGTGATACGATACAGAAAATAGTGCTGTCATTCTTATTTATTCAACAAACATTTAATAATTGCTTAGTATTTTTTTGGCACTACAGAGGTTAGAGAGGTGAAAAAACTTGGACTGCTTGTAAACTTGTAGGGAAGACAAGACATATGAACCTGTCACAGGAAACTCTTTTTTTTTTTTCTTCCCTGAGACAGAGTTTTGCTCTTGTTGCCCAGACTGGAGTCCAATGGTGTGATCCTGGCTCACTGCAACCTCTGCTCCCCAGGTTCAAGGGATTCTCCTGCCTCAGCCTCTTGAATAGCTGAGATTACAGGCATGCACCATCATGCCCGACTAATTTTGTATTTTTAGTAGAGTTGGGGTTTCTCCATGTTGGTCAGGCTGGTCTCGAACTCCTGACCTCAGGTGATCCACCTGCCTCGGCCTCCCAAAGTGCTGGGTTGTAGGCGTGAGCCACTGCACCCAGACAGAAAACTGTTTAATAAGAATATTGAATATCTTAAAGTACCAGGCTCTGTGCTTGACCAGAAATACAAAGGAGTAAGGCATGCCAATAAGAAGCTCAAATCTGGTAGAAGAAGCAGATATGTAAACAAATGGTTATGATAGATAAGTAAGCAGTATGGGAACTTTTAAGAGGATGATCAGTGAAGTGTGATGTCTGGGTGGTCATGAGAGCTGGGTAGAGTGGGAAAAGGCCTTTGATGAAGAGGGGTTCAGCATGCACAGAGATAATTGAAATAAGGCAGAAGGTGCCATGTTCAAGGAATTGTAGATAGTTATGGCTGGAGGATAGGATATATGCTAACAGAGGTAGGAGAATAAGGTTTCATTGCTAGGCAGGGCCCAGCACATGAAGGATCAGTGTATGTCAGCTAAGGATTTTGATTTTTTTTTTGAGACGGAGTCTCGCTCTGTTGGCCCAGGTGGGAGTGCAGTGGGTGATTTCGGCTAACTGCAACCTTTGTCTCCGGGTTCAAGTGATTCTCCTGCCTCAGCCTCCTGAGTAGCTGGGATTACAGCTGCATGCCTCCATACCTGGCTAATTTTTGCATTTTTAGTAGAGATGGGTTTTTGCCATGTTGGCCAGGCTGATCTTGAACTCTTGACCTGAGGTGATCCACCCTCCTTGGTCTCCCAAAGTGCTGGGATTACAGATGTGAGCTACCATGCCTGGCCTAGGAATTTGAATTTAACTCTGAAGATTTTGAGCAAATCAGATTGCATTTTAGCGAGATGATTCTGGTCACAGTTTGGAGAAATAATTGAAGAGAGGAATACTGGGAACATCAGTTATAGTGTTTTTAAAATTATTCAAGTGACAAGGTGTTGCTTTTTCACTCAGGCTGGAGTGCAGTGGCACGATCCTGGCTCACTGCACCCTTGACCTCCCTGGCTTAAATGATCCTTCCACCTCAGCCTCCCAAGTGGCTGGGGCTACAGGCATGTACCGCCATGTCTGGCTAATTTTTCTATTTATGGTAGAGATGGGGTTTCATCATGTTGCCCAGGCTGGTGTCAAACTCCTGGCCTTAAGTGGTCCACCTTGGCCTCTCAGAGTGCTGGGATTACAGGTGTGAGCCACTGCACCAGGCCAGTTATGCTGTTGCAGTGATGTTAATAAGCCACAATGAATGCCTGAACTAAAGCAGTGGAAGGGAAAGAATGGGATGGGCTTGAGAGCTATTAAGAAATAGAATTGTCAGGCTGGGTGCGATGGCTCATGCCTATAATCCCAGCCCTTTGAGAGGCCAAGATGGGAGGACTGCTTGAACCCAGAAGTTTAGGACCAGGCTGGACAACATAGGGAGACCCTGTCTCAAAAACAAACAAACAAACAAACAAAGAAATAGAGTCAGAATTGTCAGAATGATGAATGATGTTAAGTATGAAGTTTAATGTTTAAAAGCAGAAGAGGAGCCAAAGATGACCCTGGAATTTTTGTTGTTTGCTATGGATTGTGTGGTAATAATCATTTATTGTAATTGGGAATCCAGGAAGAATTGTAATTTGTTTTGATTTTGATTTTTAGAAAGAGGATTTAACACTGACACAGGAGTTAGAGATAACGCATTTGGTTTGGGACACTTCCACAGTGAAGTACCCTAGGGAAAGCTAAATGGATATATTCAGGCACTTGGATAAATGCGTGTGAAACTCATAAAGGTTAGAAGAAATGATTGAGTTATTAGGTCTGAGAACTAGTTGGAATCACGGGTCACCAGGGAGACAGAAAAGCAGAGGATTGAAGACACAGAATTCATGTGAAAACCAGGATTTAAGGAAATGACAGAAATGAGAAAACCTAATCTTAGCAGCCACCAGTGGAGAGTTTTCAAGGTAGAACTCATCAGTGTTTGTTGTTTAAGAGAGTTACAGATGAAAGTGTACATTGGATTTAGCAATAAGGAGTCCACCTGCTAACATTCGTGAGGAGAATGTCAAGTGGAATGGTGGGGGCATAAACCATATTACAATAGGGTGACAGTGAAAGTGGGGATAACAAAAACGGAATATTCTTGTAAGAAGTTTGACTTAGAAAAAGGTGAGAACAACAAATAGAGAAGTAAGGTCAAAGGAGAGTATTTTTAAGTTGAGAATAAATGCCATAAAAGATATGAATAAATTGCAAGTAGAATAAGTACCGTAAAAGATAGGAATAAGTTACAAGGAAGATATTAATATCGTTTGGAAGGTTGGGGGAGTGCTGTGGTTCATAGACGAGTTTTAAAAAATACTGACTTGGCCCAACGCCGTGGCTCATACCTGTAATCCCAGCACTTTGGGAGGCCGAGGTAGGCGGATCACGAGGTCAGGAGATTGAGAACGTCCTGGTCAAGGTGAAAGCCCGTCTCTACTAAAAATACAAAAATTAGCTGGGTGTGGTGGCACATACCTATAATCCCAGCTACTTGGGAGTCTGAGGCAGGCAGGAGAATCACTTGAACCCAGGAGATGGAGGTTGCAGTGAACCGAGATTGCACCATTGCACTCTAGCCTGGTCAACAAGAGCAAAAATCCGTCTCAAAAAAAAGAAAAAATAAACTGTACTTAAGTTGGTGTGTAAGGTAGATATCCTTGAGGTGATTTCAAGAGAGGCTAAGAGAGGATATATATATATATATATATTCCAGCTAAATGAAACTAGGGCTGCAAAGGGCTGAATATGAAGTAATGCTAATGGATGTGTTTAGGGAACAGCAAATAGTCCAATTGAACAGAGTCTTTAGGTTTGTAAAGTGAGTGTTGAGAGAAAAATGAGAATAGAGCTTAATAGTGGAATGACAGAATGTCATGCTGTAGAGTTAGGTTATAGGCCCTAAAGTACTGGAAGCTATTTATGCTTTTTCTTTTCTTTCTTTCTTTTCTTTTTTTTGAGTTGGAGTTTTGCTCTGTAGCCCAGACTGGAGTGCAGTGGCATGATCTAGGCTCACTGCAACCTCTGCCTCCTGGGTCCTGGTTCAAGCAATTCTTCTCCCTTAGCCTCCCAAGTAGCTGGGATTATAGGCATGAGCCACCATGCCCAGCTAATTTTTGTATTTTTTTAGTAGAGAGAGGGTTTCACTATGTTGGCCAGTCTGGTCTTGAACCCCTGACCTCATGATCCTCCTGTCTTGGCCTGAAAAACTGTTGAGATTACAGGCGTGAGCCACTGAACCCGGCCCTACTTATGCTTCCTGATTTGAGTAGTTACAGGATTGGAGAAGCTGGGCTTTAGAAGGAGAGTTCTGAAGCACTGAGGGTGATGGAGAGGAGGAGGGGGAAGATTTCTTTTGTGCTGAGTAGCCTCTATAGCTACCCTGTCTAGGAGATGCAGGAGCAAAGCCACTCCTGTTGTGCTGATACATTGCTGCTAAGGGAGTGGGTTGTTCTTTGTGCTAACTTAAACAAAGCTGCTTAATGCCTCCTCTCCTTCCAGTTATAGAGGACTCAGGGCTTGGTTGCTGTTTACTGCCCTTCACTGCATGGAATAAGTTGTTTTTACCTTCTAGATACTTAGAGGAAGAAGCAGCTGTTTACTATGAATATATAATAGAAATGTGGAGAGAGACTGTATTTGAAGACAGTCTTCTAGTTTACAGGTGAAATACTGTCTCACTAAAGAAGGTTAATTTTGCCTGCTGCCATAATAGTCAGTAGTCAGCAAATGTTAAAAGCACAGCAGAATGAAAAACAGGCAAGGATTCATACTAATGAAGTCAGTTCTGTTAGCATTTCTCTAGATTCTAGCCTATATGTTAAGGTTAAAAGCTACTTCTAGTTTGATATGTTCTCTCTTTTTTAAATTGAGTTTCGCTCTTGTTGCCCAGGCTGGAGTACAATGGCAAGATCTCAGCTCTCTGCAACCTCTGCCTCCCAGGTTCAAGTGATTCTCCTGCCTCAGCCTCCTGAGAAGCTGGGATTACAGACATGACTGGCTAATTTTTTGTATTTTCAGTAGAGATCAGGTTTCTCCATGTTTGTCAGGCTGGTCTTGAACTCCCGACCTCAGGTGATCTGTCTGCCTCAGCCGCCCAAAGTGCTGAGATTATATGGGCGTGAGCCACTGCGCCCAGCCATGCTCTCTCAATTGTTGAATGTTAAAGAATTTTGTATTTTAACTTACTAGCATGAGCTACACAGGTAATGGTTTTGTTATTTTACCTGTAAAATACGATATGGTTATTCTTATCAAATATGGATTAACTGTTTGAAATTATTATTATTGTTATTATTATTTTTTGAGACGGAGTTTTGCTCTTCTTACCCAGGCTGGAGTGCAATGGCGCGATCTCAGCTCACCGCAACCTCCGCCTCCTGGGTTCAGGCAATTCTCCTGCCTCAGCCTCCTGAGTAGCTGGGATTACAGGCACGCACCACCATGCCCAGCTAATTTTTTGTATTTTAGTAGAGACAGGGTTTCACCATGTTGACCAGGATGGTCTCGATCTCTTGACCTCGTGATCCACCCACCTTGGCCTCCCAAAGTGCTGAGATTACAGGTGTGAGCCACTGCACCCGGCCTTATTATTATTATTATTTTTTGAGACGGGGTTTCGCTGTTGTTACCCAGACTGGAGTGCAATGGCAGGATCTCAGCTCACTGCAACCTCCGCCTCCTGGGTTCAAGCAATTCTCCTGCCTCAGCCTCCTGAGTAGCTGGGACTACAGGCGCGCACCACCATGCCCAGCTAATTTTTGTATTTTTAGTAGAGACGGGGTTTCACCTTGTCTTGATCTCTTGACCTCGTGATCCACCTGCCTCGGCCTCCAAAAGTCCTGGGATTATAGGCGTGAGCCACTGTGCCCGGCCAACTGTTTGAAATTATTATGAATAATAAGGTATATATCTAAATAAGTGGGTAATTTGCTGGCCAAACTAAGGTGTAGCACATAGAGAAAAAAGCGACTTTTTTTTTTTAACCACATTATTAGTGAAATTTTTCAAGGTACCCACTTTACAAAAAATGATTTGCTTATTCTTGAGATACCTTCATGATGAAGTTGTTTCAACTGATTTATTCTGTTAACTTCATTTTCATTCCAGTAATTCTTTATTTGAAATTATTTTGTAACTCTCTTGTTTTGGTGGTTTTTTGTTTTTTTTTGTTTTTTTTTTAAGAGATAAGGTCTTGCTATGTTGTCCAGGCTGGCTTCGAACTCCTGGGCCAAGCAGTCCTGCTGTCACAGCCTTTCAAGTATCTTGTCTTCCTATTTTTGTCTCCTCTTTTCCTTTAACTATTTATTGTGTTTGTGCTTTTTTCCCCCCTAATTCTAATACAGTTCCTTTAATTTTTTTCAGCCAAGCCTTATGCTTCGGATGGTCTAAAATAATTGATTATATAAAACTGATTTGTTTTGATTCCAGAGTGCATTAGGCCAATACTTTCCTATTTGATTTTCTTTTCTAGATAGCCTTGCTTATGCTAATATGATTAATTTAAATTTCTTAGTACAGTTTTGTAGTTGGATTAAACTCCTCATGATAGGCTTTGAGAAGATAATCATGGATTCAGAATCTTTGTCTAAAAATCATGGAGGTGAACTCCCTCTGTGCTGGTAAGAGTTGGCTGTAGGGCAGTTGTTTCCAAGTTGTTGTTCCTTTGGCCAGCAGCATCAGTACCATCTGGTAATTTGTTAGAAACTGATTCCCATCCCTACTGCAGATGTGCTGAATAAGAATCTGGGGCTTGGGCCCAGCAGTTTGTAACACGTCCTTCAGGTGATTTTGATGCGTGGTAAAGTTTTAGACCATTACTATGGGATATTATAAGAAAAGAGACCCCTTTCTTAATTTCTAGTGAATGGTGTTTGGGACAGGAATTGACTTAGAATCTTTTTTTTCTTAATTGACTGGCATGGAAAAGAAATGTTCTTTATATTCTCAGGTGCAGATTTTACATTCTGAATGAAAGTAATGGATATTCATAAGTGAGTAACTAAAATAATATGCAAGAACTTTTATCTTGAAATTTGATTTTCTTTTAGGAGGCAAAACCTTCAACTGAGGACTTGGGGGATAAGAAGGAAGGTGAATATATTAAACTCAAAGTTATTGGACAGGTGAGTTCCATTGTTTTTCTGTTTTGACTCTCCTTCAATGTGAATAATTTTTCACAGGAAAATTATTTAAGTAAGACAGATTATTTTAAAATGACTGTGTATGCATCTGTTAGAGGTGAAAGAGGCCGATAATGTTTTTAAAATTACTCTGCCAGGCAGTTTTAGATCACCTTAATTTATTCAAATAGAAACTTTTTCTTGGTTAGTGTGCTTCAGGAGCAAATACAGTGAATACTATTAAGTGATAAGGCTAGGGCCAACCTTAAGTAAAAGCCCTGTCAGCCCTTTTCTGGCACCTTTTTTGCCTAGAGTCTAGTCTGTAGCTTATTGACTGAGATGTTAATTAAGGTTAGCTAACAACTGTTCCGGGAATGAATTTGCATAGTTACTTGGGTTTTCTAAAGGACAAAAGACAGAATTGGTGGAATGGTGGACTCTCACCATCGAAGTGTGACATTTTAAAAAATTTTTGCCGGGCTCAGTGGCTCATACCTGTAATCCTAGCACTTTGGGAGGTCGAGGCAGGCAGATCACAAGGTCAAGAGATGGAGACCATGGTGACACCCCGTCTCTACTAAAAAATACAAAAATTAGCTGGGCATGGTGGCGCACACCTATGGTCCCAGCTACTTGGGCGTCTGAGGCAGGAGAATTGCTTGAACCCGGGACGCGGAGGTTGCAGTGAGCCGAGATCGCACCACTGCACTCCAGCCTGGTGCCTGGCAATGGAGCAAGACTGTTTCAAAAAAAACCTTTCTTTTTAATTAAAATAAAATTTAAAAATTTTAATTAATTAATTTTTTTTGGAGATGGAGTTGTGCTCCTGTTGCCTAGACTGGAATGCTGTGGCCTGACCTTGGTTCACTGCAACCTTTACCTCTTGGGTTCAAGCAATTCTCCTGCCTCAGCCTCCTGAGTACTGGAACTACAGGCACCTGTCACTAAGCCTGGCTAATTTTTAAAATTTTTGTAGTTTTAGTACACAGATGGGGTTTTACCATGTTGGCCAGGCTGGTCTCGAACTCCTGACCTCAGGTGATCCACCCGCTTAGGCCTCCCAAAGTACTGGTATTACAGGTGTGAGCCACCATGCCTGGCCTTATTTTGAAAACTTTTAATTCATATACCATAAAATTCACTATTTTAAAGTATATAATTTAGTGGCTTTAGTATATAAGTATATAATTCAGTGGCTTTAGTATATAAGTATTTAGTATATAGTTCAGTGGCTTTAGTATATAAGTATATGATTCAGTGGCTTTATGTATTCACAAGTGTTTGCAGCCATCACCACTACCAATTTCAAAACATTTGTATTACCCCAAAAAGATACCCTGTACCCATTAGCAGTCATTCCCTATCCTGTTTTCGCCAGCCACTGACAGCCATGATTCTACTTTCTGTCCTATGGGTTTGCCTCTTCTGGACATTTCATATAAATGAAACCATATGATACATGCCTTTTTTTTATTTTTTATTTTTGAGAAGTCTTGCTCTTGTCTCCCAGGTTGGAGTGCAATGGCGTGATCTTGGCTCACTGCAACCTCCGCCTTCCGGGTTCAAGCGATTTTCCTGTCTCAGCAGCCTCCCAAGTAGCTGAGATTACAGGTGCCTGCCACCATGCCCAGCTAACTTTTGAAATTTTTTTTTTTTTTTTTTTTAGTAGAGATGGGGTTTCACCATATTGACAAGGCTGGTCTCGAACTCCTGACCTCAGGTGATCCACCCGCCTTGGCCTCCCAAAGTGCTGGGATTACAGGCGTGAGTCACCGCGCCCAGCCTTTTTTTTTTTTTGAGACAAGGGTCTCGCTCTGTCATCTAGGCTGGAGTGCGGTGGCCTGATCTCAGTTCACTGTGACTTCCACCTCCTGGGTTTAAGCGATCCTTCTGCCACAGCGTCCTGAGCGGCTGGGATTTCAGGTGTACACTACCATGCCCAGCTAATTTTTGTATTTTTGGTAGAGATAGAGATTCGCCATGTTGGCCAGGCTGGTCTTGAACTCCTGACCTCAGGTGATCTGCCTACCTCGGCCTCCCAAAGTGTTGGGATTACAGGCGTGAGCCACTGTGCCTAGCTTCGGTATGTGACTTTTTATGTCTGGTTTGTTTCTTCTTTTCTTCCGTGCTTCCCCTCTCCCACCTCCCGTCCCTTTCCCCTCCCCTCCCCTCTTCTTCCCTCCTCTTCCCTCCTCTTCCCTTCTCTCCCCTCCTCTCCCCTCCTCTCCCCTCTTTTGAAATGGGGTCTTGCTAGGTTGCTCAGGCTGGTCTTGAACTCCTGGGGTTAAATGATTCTCCTGCCTTGGCCTCCTAAAGTGCTGGGATTATAGGTGGGAGCCCCTATGCCTCTTCTTTCTTTTAGCATGTTTTCAGGGTTCATTCATGCTGTAACATGTATCAGTATTTCATTCCTTTTAAAGGCTAAATACTATTTCATTGTATGGGTAGAATATATTTTGTTATCCATCTGCCAGTTGATGGATGGTTTGTTTCCGTATTTTGGCTACTAGGAATAATGTTGCTGTGAGCATTCATGTGTGTTTTTGTGGGGACATATGTTTTTAGCTCCCTTGGATATAGACCTAGGAGGGGAATTGCTGGGTCTAGTATGCAATTTTGTTTAATTTTTAAGGAACTGCCGAACTGTTTTCAGCAGTGGCCCTACCATCTTACATTCCCAGCAGCAACATATGAGGGTTTCAGGTTTTCCGTATTCTGGTCAACACTTGTAATTATCTGTCTTTTTGGTTATAATCCTAGTGGGTGTGAAGTGGCATCTCACTGTCGTTTCGACTTGTGCTTCCCTGATGGCTAATGATGTCAAGCATTTTTTTTAATGTTTTTATTGGCCATTTGTAAATCTTCTTTGGAAAAATGAAGATCTTTAAGTCTTTTGCCCATTTTTAAATTGGGTTAGTTGTCCTTTTATTGTTGAGTTGTAATATGTCTTTTATTCCGGGTATTAAACCTTTATCATATATATGATTTGCATACATTTTCTCCCATCTTTGGGCTATCTTTTCACTTTCTTGGTTTTATTCTTTGCAATGTAAAGTTTTAAATTTTGGTCAATTAAGTTCATCTGCTGCTTGTAATTTAAGAAACCATAGCCTATTTCAGGGTCACAAAGGTTTATGATTGTGGTTTCTTTCTTTCTTTCTTTTTTTTTTTTTTTGAAACAGAGTCTCGCTCTGTCACCCGGCAGGCTGGAGTGCAGTGGCATGACTAGCTCACTGCAACCTCTGCGTCCTGGGTTCAAGCGATTCTCCTGTCTCAGCCTCCTGTTGCATCCCGGGTTCAAGCCATTCTCCCGTCTCAGCCTCCCGAGTAGCTGGGACTATAGGCACATGCCACCTTGCCCAGCTAATTTTTATATTTTTTAGTAGAGATTGGATTTCACCAACTTGGCCAGGATGGTCTTGATCTCTTGACATCGCGATCCACCCACCTGGTCTCCCAAAATGCTGGGATTACAGGTGTGAGCCACCATGCCGACCTGATTGTGGTTTAACAGTTTTAAGGCTGAGTACAATGGCTCATGCCTGTTATGCCAACACTTTGACAGACCTAGGTGGGCAGATCACCTAAGGTCAGGAGTTTGAGACCAGCCTGGCTGTCATGGTGAAACCCTTTTTCTACTAAAAATACAAAAAATTAGCTGGGTGCGGTGGTGCACACCTGTAATCCAAGCTACTTGGGAGACTGTGGCAGGAGAATTGCTTGAATCCCTTGGGGCGGAAGTTATAGTGAGCCGAGATCGCACCATTGCACTTCAGCTTGGACAACAAGAATGCAAATCTGTCTCAAAAAAAAAATCATTTCGAATAATTTTTGTATGGTCATGTTGTCTCAGAACATTACTTGAAGACTTTCCTTCTTTTACTGAATTGTTCTGGTATCCTTGTCAAAAGTGATTGACTATCGATATAAGGATTTATTTCTGGGCTCTCAATTGTATGCCATTGATTTATATGTCTGTATACCATGGAATATATTTTTAAGAATTACTGATTTGTGGGGTTTAAAAAAATAATGTCTTTATTTTTGTTGTCTCTTACATGTTATGAATACTTCCACCAGTATGTCTTAACTATGTTTATGGTGTCTTTTACTCTGGCTTTATTTTTTTTTGAGACAGAGTTTTGTTCTTGTTGCCCAGGCTGGAGTGCAGTGGCACAATCTTGGCTCACCTCAACCTCCGCCTCCTGGGTTCAAGCCTTTCTCCTGCCTCAGCCTCCTGAGTAGCTGAGATTTCAGGCATGCACCACCACGCCTGGCTAATTTTTATAATTTTAGTCGAGATGGGGTTGCTCCATGTTGGTCAAGGCTGGTCTCGAACTCCCAACCTCAAGTGATCCACCCGACTCAGCCTTCCAAAGGGCTGGGATTACAGGCGTGAGCTGCTGTGCCTGGCTCACTATGGCATCTTTTATTTTATTTTATTTTTTTAAAAAAGAGGTAGATAAATTTGACTTAATAAAATTAAATCAAATTTATCCACCTTTTTTTTTTCTGCCTTGAGATGCAGTTTCGCTCTGTCACTCAGGCTGGAGTGCAATGGCTCACTGCAACCTCTGTCTCCTGAGTTCAAGTGATTCTCCTGCCTCAGCCTTGTGGGTAGCTGGGTTACAGGTGCCTGCCACCATGCCTAATTTTTGTATTTTTAATAGAGACAGTTTCACCATGCTGGCCAGGCTGGTCTTGAATTCCTGATCTCAGGTGAGCCACCGTGCCTGGCAATAATTTTATTTCTTCGTAGTTAGAGTTACAAGCAAAAATATTGTAAATGTGCAGCTTCTGCAGATACACATTTGTGTATGTGATATGGACTAATGAAGTTTGGCTTTGAAATTTTACATTATGCAAGTACCAGTATTTTTTCTAATGGTTGGCTGATAGTTTGCTTCACAATCTGAATAGAATAAAAGAATTTGTGGTTCCACAAATCAGTTTGACTAACTCAGGTTCTTAGTCATTTTACTCATGTGAGAGAAACCAGATTCCATGTGGTGATTTCTTTTTTTTTTTTTGAGGTGGAGTCTTGCTGTATTGCCCAGGCTGGAGAGCAGTGGCGTGATCTTGGCTCACTGCAGCCTCCACCTCTGGGTTCAAATGATTCTCCTGCCTCAGCCTCCCAAGTAGCTGGGACTATAGGTGCGTGCCACCGTGCCCAGTTAATTTTTGAAATATTTTTAGTAGAGACGGGGTTTCACCATGTTGGCCAGGTTGGTCTCTCTGTCTTGACCTGGTGATCTGTGTGCCTCAGCTTCCCAAAGTGCTGAAATTACAGGCGTGAGCCACTGTGCCTGGCCGATAGTGTTTTAAGAAAACCTGTTAAGAATGCTGAAAAGAATATTGTGGTGGAAAAATACAGGTGACTAGGTTTATGTTTCTTTTCTTTTTTTTGAGATGGAGTCTCACTTTATCGCCAGGCTGGAGTGCAGTGGCTCAATATTGGCTCACTGCAACCTCTGCCTCCTGGGTTCAAATGATTCTCCTGCCTCAGCCACCCGAGTAGCTGGGACTACAGGCATGTGCCACCAGGCCCAGCTAATTTTTGTATTTTTAGTAGAGACAGGGTTTCATCATCTTGGCCAGGCTGGTCTTGAACTCCTGACCTTGTGATCTACCCACCTCAACTTCCCAAAGTGCTGGGATTACAGGCATGAACCATCACGCCTGGCCAAGATTTATGTTTCTATTTGCACAATATGTATAGTTATATAATTTGATTTAAGTAAAGCAAATGATATACAAAGAAGGATAATTTTTTTTTCTCTTTTTCCTCCTTAGGATAGCAGTGAGATTCACTTCAAAGTGAAAATGACAACACATCTCAAGAAACTCAAAGAATCATACTGTCAAAGACAGGTTTGTATATTTTGGTATTAAGTACAATGCTTTGTCGTTAATTTTGTTTTTATAGAAGGCTGTCAAAAGAAAAATTCTGTTTTATGATTTTCACCATTAGCAACTCAAGGAAAAAAACTCTCAAGTTTATCATTTCTTGTACCCTGTTTAATTGCTTTTTTTTTTTTTTTTTTTATCTTGTAGACCGTTTTAAAGTTTGTATTCATAAGATATGGAAGTAGTTTGAAAAGTAATTCAGAATTTTAGAAACAGCTCAAATGAATGTTTCTGTCTTGATGGCTTACCAGTATATGTAGCCATAAAGGCAAGTAATTTTTTGGTGATTACTATGAATTTTTTTGTACTTCTAAACATGAGTGTTTAGCCATATGTTAAATTTAAGTAGTAGTATTATTCGTATATTATCTTTATACATAGTAGTACATATTACTTCTAATTGCCTTGTTTTTTTTTGAGACAGAATCTGACTCTGTTACCCAGGCTGGAGTGCAGTGGCACAATTGTGGCTCACTGCAGCCTCTGCCTTTTGGGCTCAAGGATTCCTCCTACCTCAGCCTTCCAAGCAGTAGCTGGAACTACAGGCATGTGCCACCATACCCAGCTAATTTTTGTATTTTCAGTAGAGACAGGGTTTTGCCATGTTGCCCAGGCTGCTTTCAAACTCCTGTGCTCACCTCAGCTTCCCAAAATGTTGGGATTATAGGCATGAGCCACTGTGCCAGGCCCCATATTTTCAACATGAAGGAATTTTCTCTGTTTAAAGAAAATTTATGTAGAAGTCTAGTTAATACCAAATCATCACAAATTTTGGCCTTCAAGAGCTAGATTTTATTAGATCAATAATTCCACCAACCTGCCTGGTTCACATTTGGGCTCCACCACTCTCTTGCTGTGTGACTTTGGGCAAATTATTTAACCTCTGTGTGCCTTGTTTCTTCAATTAGTAAAATGAGAATTTTATAGGGCTACATCATGAAGATGACTTGAGATATTCTACATAAACCTCTTAATGTGGTGCCTAAAAATGATCAATACGTGTTACCTATTGTTATTATTCATAAAACAGGTTTTTAAAATAAATGTAACTGGAATTAATATATATGAGACAACCAAGATATATTTTAAGTGAAATTATGATTTAATAAGCAAGAAATACATGTTTAATTAGTCTATTAAAATTGAATTATATTAACTCAGGCATTGTAGATTTTGTTTTTAGGTTTGCTTTTAACCATTTAGATTTGTAACTAACATAAAAATAACTTATAAGAAAGACTAGTTGTTAGGATAAGTAAAACAATAGCATTTTTGTCTCCTGGTTTTATAGATTTTAATTGTTAAATTTAATAAAATCTCTTTAATTGGTTTCAGCTACTTCACATTTGTAATAACTTTGGGTATTAAAATTGAGATGAAATTCATCTGGGGAAAGAAACATTTATTGAAATGTTATTTTCTGTACTGTGCCACAGGTGTTTAAGATATATTGTCATTTAATCCTCATAACTCTGAAAAAAATTCATATAGCCTTTACACCCCCCACCCCCCCATCTATAGGCCAGGGAATTGATTTTTTTGTTGTTGTCGAGATGGAGTCTCACTCTGGCGCTTAGGCTGGAGTGCAGTGGTGCCATCTTGGTTCACTGCAACCTCCACCTCCTGGACTCAAGTGATTCTCTTGCCTCAGTCTTCTGAGTAGCTGGGATTGCAGGCACCTGCCACCAGGCCTGGCTAATTTTCTTATTTATGTATGTATTTATTTACACAGGGTCTTGCTCTGTTGCCCAAGCTGGAGTGCAGTGATGTGACTTTGGCTCAGTGCAACCTCTACCTTCCAGGTTTAAGCAATTCTCCTGTTGCAGCCTCCTGAGTAGCTCAGATTACTGGCATGCGCCACCCTGCCAGGCTGATTTTTGGATTTTTGGTAGAAATGGGGTTTCACCATGTTGGCCAGGTTGGTCTCGAACTCCCTGATTTCAAGTGATCTGCCTGCCTAGGCCTTCAAGAGTGCTGGGATTACAGGCTGAACCACTGCGCCTGTCCCATAATTTTTGTATTTTTAGTAGAGACGGGGTTTCATTATGTTGGCCAGACTGGTCTCGAACTCCTGACCTCAAGTGAGCTATCTCTCTGCTCTGTCACCTAGGCTGGAGTGCAGTGGCGTGATCTCAGCTCATGGCAGTTTCTGCCTCCTGAGTTCAGGTGATTCTGCTGTCTCAGCCGCCTGAGTAGCTGGGATTACAGATGTACATCACCATGCTGGCTAATTTTTGTATTTTTAATAGAGGTGGTGTGTTGGTCAGGCTGGTCTTGAACTCCTGACCTTGTGGTCCTCCTGCCTTGGCCTCCCAGAGTGCTGGGATTATGCCACAGCACCTGGCCTTACTAATATCTTTTGAAATATTTATGGTACTATCTATGCCATCCAGGTTTATGGTAGATTAGCCATTATACTTTACTAAATTTTATGATTTAATTTGTTTAAAACCAATTTTGCCAGTGTAGTTGGAAGCTAGTAAGGGTTCTCATTTAGTTTCTGATTTTATCTTTTATGCTAGCTTAACAGATTTAGGGCAAAATGAATCTAGTAGTGGTCAGGAGCACAGGCTTAGAAACAGGTTTGGGCTTCAATTCTTGGCTAGCTCCAAACCTTAGGTTCCCTAGCTGTAAAGTGAAGATAAAGTGATAATACCTACCTTCCAGTGTTGTTGTGCTTAACACTTATCATTATATATGTAAAGTAATTGGTACAGGGAGGGCCTTGCAAATAGTTGCTACTCTGTATATGGTATTTATGATTGAGTTAGCGATCTAGTTATATTTTCTGTGTAGTTCTAAGGCTTTCATGCTTGCCTTTTGTGCATCAGAGTTACCATAATGTTTTCTAAGATTGTGTGTGTATGTATATTATTATTATTGTTTTTACCTTTTTAGGGTGTTCCAATGAATTCACTCAGGTTTCTCTTTGAGGGTCAGAGAATTGCTGATAATCATACTCCAAAAGAAGTGAGTATACTTTTTTCTTGAGTCACAAAAAAATTTAAATTCTCCTTTGAGCAGTTTGGTTCACTGGTATTAAACTGCCCTTTTCTTAAATATTCTCTGATTTAAATGGCCTGTTATTTGTTGGAGAGAAGAAATAATGTTTTGTGTTGAACTTCTCTATGGTGCCTTCAAAAGTGCCAATAAAATGGGAGGTAGAAACCTAATGAATACTGAAATTGTTATAGGGCACATGCTACATACATCTCTTTTGAAGATGGACAAATGTTCCTAAAATTTGTCAAATTTCTGGTATACGTTCATGGATTTTGAGTTTTGAACCATTTTGAGAATGTTAAAACAGAAGCATACTGTATATAAATATATTTGGCTCCGTCATCTTGTTTTATCCTTTTTTTTATGCTTCTGTGTTTTCATTTAATGTTTTTATTGTATGAGTGGTTTTTTTTTTTTTTTTTTGAGACGGAGTTTCGCTCTTGTTACCCAGGCTGGAGTGCAATGGCGCAATCTCGGCTTACCGCAACCTCCGCCTCCTGGGTTCAGGCAATTCTCCTGCCTCAGCCTCCTGAGTAGCTGGGACTGCAGGCATGCGCCACCATGCCCAGCTAATTTTTTGTATTTTTAGTAGAGACGGGGTTTCACCATGTTGGTCAGGCCTGACCTCAAGTGATCCGCCCACCTTGGCCTCCCAAAGTTATGGGATTACAGATGTCAGCCACTAAGCCTGGCCTGTCATGCCTCTTAGCTTTCTTGAATCTGGAACAGTTCCTCGGTCTTTTATAATTATACTGACCTTTTTTTTTTTTTTTTAAAGTCCTTCACTTTGGGTTTGTGTAATGTTAACTCATGGTTAGATTAAGTTTTGCTTTTTTTTTGGGTGGGGGATGGCACAGATTGAAGCTATGTACTTCTGAGTGTATTATGTCAGGAAGTACATGATGACTGTCCTGTTAATGTTAACTTTAGTCACTTAGTTAAGGTGGTAACTGGCAGATTTATCCAATATAAAGTTACAGTTTTCCCATGTAATCAATAAGTAATCCGTGGGGAGTTGCTTTGAAACTATATTAATATCCTTCTTTAGATAGTTGCCAGTGGGAATGCCTTTACCTTGGCATCTGTGTTCTTTTTGACATTTTTCCATTTTTAATGTTTTTTCTTTGAAATATATATATATATAGAGAGAGAGAGAGAAAGAGAGAGAGACTGAGACTGACTCACTTGGTGGCCCAGGCTGTAGTGCGGTGGTACAATCTTGGCTCACTGCAACCTCCATCTCCTGGGTTCAGCAATTCTCCTGCCTCAGCTTCTCGAGTAGCTGGGATTAAAGGCACGCGCCACCATGCCAGGCTAATTTTTGTATTTTTTGTAGAGATGGGGTTTCACCATGTTGGCCAGGTTGGTCTCGAACTCCTGACCTCAGGTGATCTACTCTCTCGGCCTCCCAAAGTGCTGGGATTACAGGTGTGAGCCACCATGCCTGGTCTGAAATAATTTTTATTTTACAGAGTTTGCAAGAACAGTATAGCAACTTTTCTCTGCCAGATTAACTTTTTTTTTTTTTTTTTTTGAGACAGAGTTTTACTCTTGTTACTCAGGCTGGAGTGCAATGGCATGATCTCAGCTCATTGCAGTCTCCACCTCCCAGGTTCAAGTGATTCTCCTGCCTCAGCCTCCCAGGTAGCTGGGATTACAGGCATGTGCCACCATGCCTGGCTGTTCTTTTTTTTTTTATATATATATATATTTAGTAGAGATGAGGTTTCACCATGTTGGTTAGGCTGGTCTCGAACTCCTGACCTCTGGTGATCCATGCGCCTTGGCCTCCCAAAGTGCTGATATTACAGGTGTGAGCCACTGTGCCTAGCCAGATTCACCTGTTTTTAACATTTGGTATCTTTGCTTAATTATTTTGTGTGCGCGCACGCGTGTGTGTGTATTTTTTCTCTTCCTCCAAACCATTTGGGAGTAGCTTGTGTACAGTGGCCATTTATGCCTTGTTAAATGTGCATTTTTAAAGAAAACGTATTATTTTGCATTACCACTGTACTATTAATCAAATTCAGGAAATGTAACACTATTAGAATACTTTAATCTTAATGTACAACCTAATTTTGTCTTTTGTCCCAATTACGTTGTATAACAAATTTCCTCCCCGGCACAGGATTCAGTTTAGTATCACATATTTTTTTAGAGTGTGCCTTTAATCACCCTTTATTTGGGACAGTTCTTTGGCCTTTCTTTGTCTTTCATGACATTGACATTTTACCAGAATACCAACCAATTATTTTCTAGACAGTCCCTCATTTTGGGGTTGTCTGTTCCTTCATGACTAGATTCAAGCTATATATTTTTGGCTGGAATACTGTATAAATGAATGTGTCTTTCTCAGGTTATATTTGGAGCACATGAAGCCATGAAGGCCCCTTATTGGCGATGTTAATTGTTTTTTTTTTTTTTTTTTGAGATGGAGTTTTGTTCTTATTGCCCAGGCTGGAGTGCAATGGTGCAATCTCGGCTCACTGCAACTTCTGCCTCCCAGATTCAAGCGATTCTTCTGCCTCAGCCTCCCGAGTAGCTGGGATTATAGGCATGCGTCACCACGCCCGGGCAATTTTGTATTTTTAGTAGAGACAGGGTTTCTCCATCTTGGTCAGGCTGGTCTCGAACTCCTGACCTCAGGTGATCCGCCTACCTCAGCCATCCAAAGTGCTGGGATTACAGGTGTGAGCCACCATGCTCAGCTGGTGATGTTAATTTTTATCACTTGGGCTTTTTGTTTTTGTTTTTTGTTATTTTTAAGCATACATTAAACTTAGTTCTTTTTCTTTTTTTCGAAGTGATTTGATGCAGGAAGAGATTTTTTTTTTCCTCTTTTTTTTTGAGACAAGGTCTCTTGCTATATCACCTAGGCTGGAACATAGTCATAGCTCACTGCAGGCACAAACTCCTGGGCTCAAGCAGTCCTATACTATCACTTTCAGCCTCCTGAGTAGCTGGGATTACAGGCATGTGCCACCATACTCTGCTAATTTTTACATTTTTTATAGAGATGGAGTTTTCCTATGTTGCCGAGGCTTTGATCACTTAGTTTAAGTGTTGTCTTTTTTTTTTTTTTAACTGTGTAGTTAACTGTTTTCCTCTTATAATTAAGTAATTTGAGGGGACATACTTTGAAACGGTGTGAATATCCCCTTTCTCATTAAATGTTCCCCTTAGGTTTAGTATCTACCACCTTCTTGAACACTTCCTTACTTTCTGGCACAATAAATTCCAAACTTACCTTGTAATTTCTTGACCAAACTTGGCATAATCTCTGGGACTGTACAGTAGATACCTAATACATTTTACTGACACATGCCTTAGACATTCCTTGTAATTAAGAGACTATCTTTTCAGAGGAATGTTGGGGCAGTGAGAGGAGAGAGTAGGTCTTTAAGGGAGTGACCCTCCTGTGCTATTGTTCACTTGTCTCTGTTGAATGTACTCCTTGAAGTTTGTAGCTTCATATTCTTTATAGTTCAAGGACTTGTGCTGTCTTCCTGTTTTGAAGGTTTCTAATAACATTTGGAATTTTATTCCTTGCAATAATTGCCATGCTATATGAGCAATTAAAATTGTTTTAAAAGCATCTTTAATAATTATTTAAATATTCATTAATATGCCACAACCGAGATAGCTTAACACTAGAGCCATTCTGATCATTTTAAAATCCTAATTCATATCTCTTATGTTTAAATTTCTTAACATTTTTGTTTTTTTTTTTTTAAGTTTTAAACATATTTAATTTTCATAGTTAAAATTCTACACAGAAATGTTACCTATAAAATTTAAAACTTTTTGGTCAGGCACAGTGATCCCACGCCTGCAATCCCAGCACTTTGGGAGGCTGAGGCGGGCTGCATCACTCTAGGTCAAGAGTTTGAGACCAGCCTGGGCAATATGGCGAAACCATGTCTCTACTGAAAATAGAATAATTAGCTGGCTATGGTGGCACGTGCTACTGGGGAGCCAGCTACTGGGGAGGCTGAGATGGGAGGATTTGTTGAGCCCAGGATGCTGAGGTTGCAGTGAGCTGAGATTGTGCCACTGTACTCCAGCCTGGGCAACATAATGAGGCCCTGTCTCAAAAAAAAAAAAACCCAAAACAAATTAGTATATATGATGTCAAACTATCATTTAAACTATTAAATACATGTTTCATTAGATTTAAAAATTCTTTAACATAGCTGTCAAAAACACCTTTTTTGTTTTTGAGATGGAGTCTTGCTCTGTTGCCCAAGCTGGAGTACAGTGGTGTGATCTCGGCTCCTGGGTTCAAGCAATTCTCCTGTCTCCGCCTCCCGAGTAGCTGGAACTATGGGTATGCGCCACTACACCTGGCTGATTTGTATAGTTTTAGTAGAGACGGGGTTTCAAGATGTTGGCCAGGCTGGTCTTGAACTCCTGACCTCAAGTGATCCATCCGCCTCGGCCGGGCCAAGTGCTGGGACTAGCGGCGTGAGCTACCATGCCCAGCCACCACTTAAGTTTTATACAGCAAATAAACCTCGGTAGTGAAATTGACTCAGGAAAGTAAGATGGACAACTCAATAGACAGAATGAGAAGGAAAGACACCTCTGTGTTCTTTAAAGAAAATAGGATTCTTTTTTTTTTTTTGAGATGTAGCCTCCCTCTATTGCCTAGGCTGGAGTGCAGTGGTGCAATCTCTGCTCACTGCAACCTCTGCCTCTTGGGTTCAAGAAATTCTCGTGCCTCAAACCTCTCAAGTAGCTGGGATTATAGGTGCCCACCACCACTCCCAGCTAATTTTTATATTTTTAGTAAAGACGGGGTTTCACCATATTGGCCAAGATGGTCATGATCTCTTGACTTTGTGATCTGCCCGCCCCGGCCTTCCAAAGTGCTGGGATTACAGGTGTGAGCCACTGTGCCCAGCCAGGATTATTTTTTTTCTTTCTTTTTTTTTTAAATGGAGTCTCATCTGTCACCCAGGCTGGAATGTAATGGTATGATCTCGGCTCACTGCAACATCTGCCTGCTGGGTTCAAGTGATTCTCCTGCTTCAGTCTCCCAAGTATCTGGAATTACAGGTGTCCGGCTCCTTTTGTATTTTTAATAGAGATGGGGTTTCACCATGTTGGCCAGGCTGGTCTCAAACTCCTGACCTCAAATGATCCACCCTCCTTGGCCTCCCAAAGTGTTGGAATTATAGGAGTGAGCTACCACGCCCGGCCAGAAAGCAGGATTCTTAATCTTAGAGGATTGTAAATATGGATCACATTTGGATCTCTTTGCACTTTTAAATTGGTGGCCACATAATTGTAGCCAATTTAAAAACAGTGCTTTTGTATTGTACTAACATTTTTCTTTCCTCTTACAGCTGGGAATGGAGGAAGAAGATGTGATTGAAGTTTATCAGGAACAAACAGGGGGTCATTCAACAGTTTAGATAATCTTTTTATTTTTTTTTCTTTTCCCTCAATCCTTTTTTATTTTTAAAACTAGTTCTTTTGTAATGTGGTGTTCAAAACAGAATTGAAAACTGGCACCCCATCTCTTTGAAACATCTGGTAATTTGAATTCTGGTGGTCATTATTCATTATTGTTTGTTTTCATTGTGCTGATTTTTGGTGATCAAGCCTCAGTCCCCTTCATATTGCCCTTTCCTTTTTAAAAATTACGTGTGCACAGAGAGGGCACCTTTTTCAGGACATTGCATTTTCAGGCTTGTGGTGATAAATAAGATCGACCAATGCAAGTGTTCATAATGACTTTCTAATTGGCCCTGATGTTGTAGCATGTGATTGCTTCACTCCTGGACTGTGACTTTCAGTGGGAGATGGAAGTTTTTCAGAGAACTGAACTGTGGAAAAATGACCTTTCCTTAATGAAGCTACTTTTAAAATTTGAGGGTCTGGACCAAAAGAAGAGGAATATCAGGTTGAAGTCAAGATGACAGATAAGGTGAGAGTAATGACAACTCCAAAGATGGCTTCACTGAAGAAAAGGCATTTTAAGGTTTTTAAAAAATCTTGTCAGAAGATCCCAGAAAAGTTCTAATTTTCATTAGCAGTTAATAAAGCTATACATGCAGAAATGAATACAACAGAACACTGCTCTTTTTGATTTTATTTGTACCTTTTTGGCCTGGGATATGGGTTTTAAATGGACATTGTCTGTACCAGCTTCATTAAAATAAACAATATTTGTAAAAATCGTACTAATGCTTATTTTATTTCAGTTGTAAAGAAAGAAAAAAGAAAATGCCTCAAGTAAGGTTTTCTTGCATAGATACTGGAAATTACACCTGGTACAAATTTTTTCTTCATTACTGTACAGTGATGTTAATGACTTTGAAGCACTGAAAATTACTGAAGTGCCTTCTGCATCAAGGATTTAATTAGGGCCACAATACTTTTTTAATACTCAGTGTTCTGTTTTTTTTTAAAAAAATCTTGATACTCCTGTATGGAACATATATATGATACAGTTACCTAATCATGTTGAATAAATGGGCATGCCAAAAATTCTTAATTGATTTATATTGATAATTTCAATTGTTCCTTTAACAATTTACAGAATGGTAAGGCTTGGTATATTTTATGTTTTCCTTTTATTTCTTTGTGTGTGTGTGTGTGTGTGTGTATGTGTGTGTGTGTAGTTTTTTTTTTTGGAGTCTTGCTCTGTCACCCAGGCTGGAGTGCAGTGGTGTAATCGGCTCACTGCAACCTTTGCCTCCCAGGTTTAAGCAATTCTTTTTTTTTTTTTTTTTGAGACAGAGTTTCGCTTTTGTTACCCAGGCTGGAGTGCAATGGCGTGATCTCGGCTCACCGCAACCTCCGCCTCCTGGGTTCAGGCAATTCTCCTGCCTTAGCCTCCTGAGTAGCTGGGATTACAGGCACATGCCACCGTGCCCAGCTAATTTTTTGTATTTTTAGTAGAGACAAGGTTTCACCATGTTGACCAGGATGGTCTCGATCTCTTGACCTTGTGATCCACCCGCCTCGGCCTCCCAAAGTGCTGGGATTACAGGCTTGAGCCGCCGCGCCCAGCAGCAATTCTTTTGCCTCTCAGTCTCCCAAGTAGCTGGGACTAAGTTTCGCCACCATGCCTGGCTAATTCTTGTATTTTTGGTAGAGATGGGGTTTCACCATATTGGCCAGGCTGTCTTGAACTCCTGACCTTGTGATCTGCCCGCCTCAGCCTCCCAAAGTGCTGGGATTACAGGCTTGAGCCACTGTGCCCGGCCTGGCTTTATTTCTTCCCCCCCCCTTTTTTTTTAAGACAGAGTCTTGCTGTGTCACCAGGCTGGAGTGCAGTGGGGCGATCTCAGCTCACTGCAACCTCTGCCTCCTGGGTTCAAGTGATTCTCCTGCCTCAGCCTCCCAAGTAGCTGGGACTACAGGCGTGCGCCACCACGCCTAGCTAATTCTTCTATTTTTAGTAGAGATGGGGTTTCACCATGTTGGCCAGGATGGTCTCGATTGCTTGACCTCGTGATCCTCCCCCCTCGGCCTCCCAAGGTTTTGGGATTACAGGCGTGAGCCACTGTGCCTGGTGTGGCCTTATTTCTCTATATCTTAAATATTTAAACTTTGTGTAAAATTCGAATACCAGATTAGTTTGTTCCTATTAGAGGGCTTAACTTTGATTTTTAATGCTAATGAATCACAGAATTTACTATATCTCTGCATACATACAGTCCAGTTTCATATTATCTCAAATAGAATGTCATCTAACTACTTTAGAAGACCAAATAAAACCCACGTTGAATGCATAAGCTATAAACTGTTATAGCTTACATACCTACTCAGGTCACCTTTTGAGAAAGAGGTTGGCTTGATCTTAAAGTTCTTGTGTTTGACCCTGATTGAAAAATTATTTGTATGGTGTAAGTTAGAGCTTTTAGATTGTCACCTGATATTTATCCTTGTATTCCTTAAACAGTGAGTAGGAACTAGGCCCATTTTAAGAAAATCCTCCAGAGTTGCATATTTCTGTCAAGACTGAAAAACAGATCTGACTGGGTATTTGAACTATGTGAATCTATAGTTTGGTATCTTTTTTTTTTTAGACAAGAGTTTCACTCTTGTTGCCCAGGCTGGAGTGCAGTGGCGCGATCTTGGCTCACTGCAGCCTTCACTTCCTGGGTTCAAGTGATTCTCCTGCCTCAGCCTCCTGAGTAGCTGGGATTACAGGCATGCACCACCACGCCCAGCTAAATTTTGTATTTTTAGTAGAGACAGGGTTTCTCCATGTTGGTCAGGCTGTTCGTGAACTCCTGACTATAGATGTGAGCCACCATGCCCCGGCCAGTTTGGTATCTCAATTTTGTTTGCATCTCTAAATGTCTGAAGGCTCTCAGGATTTAGGTGGTGTGATTTAGCTACTGGGGAAATAATTTTCTTGTTTTTAGTTTTTTGGATTCTTCTAAATGCACTGCACTCTGCTATGTTTAACTTAAACATGTGCTTATCTGATTAGCAGTGCTGATAAATAGGCATTTCACAACAAAAATTTTAACAGATTATCAGATTTCTTAAGGGACCTTGAATAAAATTTAGTGAAGCCACTTTTATCTGGTGCTTGATGCAACATCTAAATCTGTAAAAGAAGGGAGAAACTAAAGTCAGCAATGGTAATTTTCCCCACAAGGATGATTTCCTTGTGTTTGTTCTGTTGTGGGCTGAATTATTTGAGATGTTCCTTTCTTACCTGATTAAGTACTGTTGAATGAATTGATTGAATGAATGAATGTGCAGTTAAGGTCTACAAGCTTGAGAAAATGTTTAGATGACATACTGAAGTTTACTGTGACTGATAGTATCTAGTGTTTGACTATTTTATTTCTATTTAATTCTTATATAAAACAAGGAGTTAAAATAAAGATCAAATCTAAGCAAGTCCAATAACAGCAATACAGAATTCAAACAGGTTTGATTTCTGGGTTGTAGAGGTGTAATTTCTGTAGAGGAATTGGAGGTAATTACTTATAAATATTAAGTTTTTCATCTGTAGACAGTAAAGTATCGAGTAGGGCCAAAAGAAATTTGTGAAAAAATTCAGGTTCAGATGCTGTGGATTTAAATAACATTTTTGTATATAACTTGTATGCTAAAAATATCTTTCATCATCCATTTGTTAAAGGGATAGTTTATTAAATACTAAAAGAGAGTTGTTAAAGATAAATATCTAATCCAGGCTCATCCTGGGCCTGGCACAGTGGCTCATGCCTGTGACCCCAGCACTTTGGAAGGCTGAAGCAGGCAGATCACTCAAGCCCAGGAATTTGAGACCAGCCTGAGCAACATGACAAAACCCCATCTGTACTAAAAATACACAAATTAGCCAAATGTGGTGGTGCATGCCTGTAGTCTCAGCTACTTGGAAGGCTGAGGTGGGAGGATTGCTTGAGCCCAGGAAGTCAAGACTGCAGTGAGCTGTGATTGTGCCACTGCACTCTACCTTGGGTTATAGAGCGAGGATGTTTAAAAAAAAAAAGACATCCTGGTAGAGTCAATAATTTTTCAACTGGAGAAATTTTGTGAGTGGTTAATTCTTCAAGGCACAGGGGCTAAAACTCAAGATTTATTAATGTTCAGGCCTCTAGAATAATGCTGCCCAATATAATTTCCTATCATGGAAATATTCTACATCTGTGCTGTCCAGTACAGTAGCCAGTAGCCACACATGACCACTGAGCACTTAAATTGGGGCTGTTGTGACTGAAGAGTGTTTTAACAAATTTAAATAGCTACATATAGCTGGTGCTGTGTTACTCAACAGTGCAGCTCTAGAAACTATACTTTGAGGATAGGACAATGGCTTCACAAAACAGCTCATTTTGCTGAAATGAACATTTATCAAGTGATTGCAAATATACATTGTTCTAAATAGACATTAAGTTTTAGATCCTTAGGGTAAAATGGTTGTGGTTCTGCTTTACAGAGAGATGTTTAATAAAATTCCTAACATATTTGAATATATAAATTAGTTTCTCTGAGCTAATTCAAAATTATTTGCACTACACAGTTTTCATTTTTCTGTAACTCTTTCAGACACATTGACTGAAATGAAATACTTTGACTATCCTAAGACCATGTTAGTGTTTCAGACTGAAATTATGGGCAGTTTTAGGCACCAAGGCTTCTGGATTTATATGGTTCTGAAGAACATAAAGGATTTAGGTGAGTGAAGAGTTCAATTGGGTTGAACAAAGTGTGTGAGTTGTTGAGGGGTGGTGGAAATGGAGGTTTCAGAGTAAAGAGTGTCAGGTTGGTTTGAGGTTAACCAGATGGAACTAAATGGGGTCAGGATGAAACTTTTTTGTGGGAGGTGGGGAGGGGATGCAGAGGGGGGAGGCACTGAGACAGGATGAAACTTTTTTAACAGACAGTCTCATTCTCACCCAGGCTGCAGTGTAGTGGCACCATCATAGTTCAGTGCAGCCTGGAACTCCTAGGCTCAAGCGATCCTCTTGCTTCAACCTCCTGAGTAGCTGGGATTACAGGCATACCCCACCATGCCTGGCTAATTAAATTTTTTTTTTTTTTTTTTGAGACGGAGTTTCGCTCTTGTTACCCACACTGGAGTGCAATGGCGCGATCTCGGCTCACCACAACCTCCGCCTCCTGGGTTCAGGCAATTCTTTTGCCTCAGCCTCCTGAGTAGCTGGGATTACAGGCACGCGCCACTGTGCCCCGCTAATTTTTTTGTATTTTTAGTAGAGATGGGGTTTCACCACGTTGACCAGGATGGTCTCGATCTCTTGACCTCGTGATCCACCCGCCTCGGCCTCCCAAAGTGTTGGGATTACAGGCGTGAGCCACCGCGCCCGGCTTAAACTTTTTTTTTTATAAAGACGGAGTTTCCACTATGTTGCCTAGGATGGTCTCAAACTCCCAGCCTCAGGCAAGCATCCTGCCTCAGCCTCCCAAAATGTTGGGATTACACGCATGAGCTACCATGCCTGGCCCTTGGAACTTTATTATAAAGGGAAGTTTCTCTTTTTGTCACCACCTCCCAACTTACTCTTTAGTTTTCTTCTAGCCTTAAGGCCTGGGTATTTGTAGGAACTGGAAATAAGAGTAAACCCATGGTCTGGAAATGTTGTGTGTCCACTGCAGACTACTGGCTTCCTTATGGAGTTCTTGATGGAAATGAAGATGTTTCGCCAAAGCAGCTTTTTGCCTAAGGAGACAACCGCACCCCAATTACAATAATTATTAAGCACCCTAGAAATTGTCCTTATAAGCTAGCTGGATAACTTTAGATTTGAGTAATTATCAATTAGACTTGGGGCTGTTGATCTTGGATTTTAGTGGAAGATCATACTCTTCATTTAGTAAGTTTACATATGCGGTTTACAGTACCACGAGCCTCCTATTGGAAAAGTAAAAGGAAAGGCATGACTCACAGTGGTTTTTTTTTTTTTTTGAGATGGAGTCTCGCTTTGTTGTCCAGGCTGGATTGCAGTGGCACTATCTCAGCTCATTGAATCCTCCACCACTCAGGTTCAAGCGATTCTTCAGCCTCAGCCTCCTGAGTAACTGGGACTACAGGTGCGTGCCAGCACACCTGGCTAATTTTTGCAGTTTTAGTAGAGGCAGGGTTTCACCATATTGGCCAGGCTGGTCTTGAACACCTGACCTCGTGATCCCCCCGCCTCAGCCTCCAAAGGGCTGGGATTACAGGTGTGAGGCACTGTGGTGGGCCAAGTCAATTCTTATACTGCTGAAAAGGACTCCCTCATTTAAGAGATGAGGAAAGGGCCAGGTGCAGTGACTCATGCCTGTAATCCCAGCACTTTGGGAGGCTGAGGCGGGCAGATGGGCCAGGTGTTTGAGATTAGCCTGAGCAACATGGTGAAACCCTATCTCTACTAAAAATACAAAAACTGGGGGGCAGCGCCACTCAGGTGTTGAGTGATGTTAGGCGGAGACCTGTCATCGTGACACAAGTGGCTCTGAACAGAAAGAGGATGAAAAAATGGTCTCCGCAATGCCAGTATGAACCGGGCCTGCAGCCACTGAACAGCAAAGGTCAGTATCCAACACAGCCAGCCTACCCTGTGCAGCCTCCTGGGAATCCAGTAGACCTTCAAACCTTGCATATTCCTCAGGCTCCACCCTATACTGATGCTCCACCTGCCTACTCAGAGCTCTGATCTGAGCACTGTGCACCCAGGGGCTACCACAGTCCCCACCATGTCGGCCGCATTTCCTGGAGCCTCTCTGTATGTTCCCATGGCCCAGTCTGTGGCTGTTGGGCCTTTGGTTCCACAATCCCCATGGCTTATTATCCAGTGGGTCCCATCTATCCACCTGGCTCTACAGGGCTGGTGGAAGGAGAGTATGATGCAGGTACCAGATTTGGAGCTGGGATGTTACTGCTGGCAACATTCCACCTCCTGGATGCCCTCTCAATGCTGCTCAGCTTGCAGTCATGCAGGAGTCAGCGTCCTCGTAACTCAGCAGAAGGGGAACTTCATGGGTGGTTCAAATGGTGGCTACACCATCTGCTGAGGAACCAAGGTCACCTTTGTGTCAGGAAAGACATCACATACCTTCAGCACTTCTCACAATGTAACTGCTTTATCATAGTAACCTGAAGTTGCAGTTTAGACACATGTTTTTGGGGTGTCTTTCTGGTGTCCAAACTTTCAGGCACTTTTCAAATTTAATAAGGAATCATGTAATGGTAGGTATCTCCCTAAAGCATTTTGAGCTAGGGAAGGTATCCATTCATAATATGAATGTGGGTGAAGCTGCCCTAAGGATCTTCCTTCAATTTCTCTGGAGTAATAGTGTTCCATACTGCTCTTTGAGTTTGGTAATAAAACATCAAATTAGGATTAAAGGGAACTTAGATAGATCTTCCTAAGAATTAAAGTTGCAAAATTATTCTGATTGGTCTTTAATCTCCTTTAAGTTTTTGATTTATATTGTTATAAATGGAACACATTAGTTGTCTGCCTTTTCCTTTCCATCCCTTGCCCCAGCCATCCCATCTCCAACTTTAGTCTTCCACTTCCTCCTGACAGTCTCCATTGAATCAACGGTGCAGGACAGAAAGCCAGTCAGACTAATTTCCTCCTTTCCTCAAACTTCTCCCCACGTGTCATCTTTTAACTAGTCTTTAACAAGGATCCTCTGAAACCTGCTGTGTGCCCCAAGCACAGATCCCATTACTTCTGCTGCTTTCATATCTCCTCAGGCAATAGTGGAGGGTACCTTTTGGACCCTTCTCATAGGTTGTGTCTGCACACATGAACCTAACCCAAATTTGCTTTGGTGCTAGAAAAACTGAGCTATGTTTGAACAAACGTATCATGCAAACTGTTCTGTGAACAACAGTTGTTTTAAAATATTAGGGGCAGGGAAGAGGATGCATTTCAAAAGCCTGATTGATGTGTTTAGAGCCAAATTAAGAGGAGTTTTCAGATCTAAAATTGGTTACTATTTTTTGTCAGAGTGTCTGTTGCAGCTACTCATTCGGCTCCCCAAAATTCCTAGACTGGGTTAATAGGGTCATATTGTGAATGCTTCACTACTAAATGACTTGAGTCCAGTGAGGAATCTCATTAGGGTTAAGAATATTTCAGGGATCCTTAATCTTTTGAGTTTTGTTTTCTGAAATTGGATTTTTTAAATCTTATTTCAGTTCATCTAAATTGTGTGTTCTGTACATGTGATGGTTGACTGTACCATTGACTGTTATGAAAGTTCAGCGTCGTATGTCTCTGCCTACACTGTGGTGTACTTAACTTGTGGATTTTTTATACTAAAAAATGTAGAATACAGACTATTTTGAATATTTGAAAAAAAAATACAAAAACTAGCCAACCTGGTGGCTCCCTACCAGCTACTTGGGAGGCTGAGGCATGAATCTCTTAAATCTGGAAGGTGGAGGTTGCAGTGAGCCGAGATTGTGTCCCTGCACTCCAGACTGGGCAACAGAGTGAGACTCTGTCTTAAAAAAAAAAAAGGGTGTGGGGTGAGAAAACAGGCCAGAGAAGTTAAATTATCTGGGCCAGTGTCACACAGTGAAGATGAAATAAAGCCAGTTGATATGAAATTCTCCTGAGTCTTGGTAGAGTGAGGCTCTTTTCCTCATCCCTTTAGTTATTTGGTTTTCTGCTTTCAGCTACTTGGACTATCCTTATAAATTGCCCAGCTTTGCCTTGGATTACTGTCAGTTTCCTTCTCGTGGAAAGTTGGAACTCCCAGTAGTTAGCCTGTGGTCTCAATATTTAGGAACCTAATTCTGCTGCTCTGGTACATGGAATAGATAATTTTGAAATGAAGTGAGGGCTTGCCTAATGATCCATTTTGTAATTCACCTAACAGCTGAGGAAAGTCCAGAGGAGGAAGAACTCAAGGTTAGTAGACAACCTTGAAATCGAGTTGCACTGGCTGCCTTCTCTTTTTGGTCCCCTAAAGAGTATTTATCATCTTAGATTCAGCTTAAGTTGTGGACAGATATTTGAAGGGGAAAAGTATTTATAGTTAAGGTTGGAATCACATGGTTTTCTGGGTTGTGCCTCTTTACCTTTCAACTTTGGTGGTTCTAAACAGGGACAGTTATTAGTTACTTTCTCTAAGGAGGAGAAGTTCATGATGTAGCAACTATAGAGGTCCTAGCTTTTAGAGTCAATTGAAATACATACCTCAGTTTTTATTATCAGTAAGATGCAATGATAATCATATTATAGGAGAATAAAGGGGGAAGACCCTGTTGACTTTGATTCTGTGCTTTTTCTTCTAACAAGGTCCTCATTTTAGATCTGGTCTTGGCCTATATCCCTAACTTCATCTGGAAGTATCCTTTGCCCTTTGTCCCCTTCATTCCATCCATACTGTCTTATATTCTTCCAACATGCCAGCCTCATTTCTTTCTTCAGACCTTTATACTTACTGTTTACTTGCTGGGATATTTTTCTTCCAGATGTTTATGTGGCTCTTTGTCATTCAAGTTTCACCATATATGACACCTCTTCTGAGAGGTCTTGCCCTGGTTAATCAATTAAAATAAGCCACATGCAATTCTTTCACATCTTTTTTTTTTTTTCCTCACTCTTGTCGCCCATGCTGGAGTGCATGGCTTGATCTCGGCTCACTGCAACCTCTGCCTCCCAGGTTCAAGTGATTTTCCTGCCTCAGCCTCCCAAGTAGCTGGGATGACAGGTGCCCACCACCACACCCAGCTAATTTTTATATTTTTAGTAGAGATGGGGTTTGACCATGTTGGCCAGGCTGGTCTCAAACTGTAGACCTCAGGTGATCCACCCACTGCCTCGGCCTCCCAAAGTGCTGGGATTATAGGCACGAGCCACTGAGCCCGGCCCTCTATCTTTCATACTCCCGGATTCCTAGTGTCTGTAACAGTGTTTGGCACATAACAGGCACTCAGTAGATACCAAGGAAGGCAATGGGTATGGAATTAGGGGGTCTTAGATCTGGCCTTGGCATTGTTCCTAAGTCACTGTTTGTTCGTGATCAAGATCCTTTTCCTCTTTGGGACATGCCTTTTCATCTATAAAATAGATGATTGAGGTGGATCTCTCTAAACTCCCTTGTAGCTTCAGTATAACTTCTTTAAGCCATGGAGGAATCCTTGATATTTGCAGCAAAAGAATCCCTCTATGCCTTTCCGTCTTCCAAACCATGCGTGGGGTGGGGGAACTTTTCTTGTCCAAAGGCAGTGCAAGGCTAGCATTAGTGCTGGACAGTGAAGCCCATGAACAACCCCCCAATGGCAACAGTTGCCCAAATGTCCAGTACCTGGCCTTTTCCTGGGCTTGTTTTGTGGCTTCTTCCAGAGCGAGTCTTGCTGCTTCCTCTTCCTTTTGCCTCCTCTCCTTTGCCTCCAGCTGAGCCTTCTCTTCCGCTTCCTGTTTCTGCTGCTGGTACTCCAGTCGTTCCTCTTCAGCCATTTCCATCAGACGTTTTTGTTCTTCTGCTAACTGCATTTCCAATTCCTTTTGCCTTTGCTTCTCTGCCTCTGGAAAATAGAAAAGAGGGTGGGCTCAGGAGGGATCATTATTGGGGAAAACAATTTTCTGATCCAACTCTCAAATCTGTGATTCTGAGGGACTCCCTGTGAGAAATTTTGCAGTTTAACCATCTAGCTGGCTGCCAGATCCTCTCTGGGGAGTACCTTGGGGATTAATTTAATAATTTAAGAGTCCTGACCAGGTGCGGTGGCTCACGTCTGTAATCCCAGCACTTTGGGAGGCCAAGGTGGGTAGATCACCTGAGGTCAGGAGTTTGAGACCAGCCTGACCAACATGGGGAAACCCCATCTCTACTAAAAATGCAAAATTAGCAGGGTGTGGTGGTGCATGCCTATAATACCAGCTACTTGGGAGGCTGAGGCAGGAGAATTGCTTGAACCCAGGAGGCAGAGGTTGCGGTAAGCTGAGATTGCATCATTGTGTTCCAGCCTGGGCAACAATATGGAAACTCCGTCTCAAAAAAAAAAATTTTTTTTTTTATTAAGCACCTACTATGTGTAGTACACTATGCAGTTAATACAAAGACTTGGGGAATAATTTTTCCAGAGCCTGGTATTTTTATGTGGTGGTATGAAGCTGGGTTGGGGAGTGGTGTCAGATCAGGGTGTAGAGAAACTTGGTGCTTCCTCAGCTGCACTGAGTCTACAGCCAGAATCAGGAAGTGGCCACAGTGTGGTCTGCTGAAGTTCTTATCTCTTCCTCAAAGGTGTGGCTGGACCCAGCAATCCCACTGCTAGTATACGTCCAAAGGAAAGGAGATCAACATATTGAGGAGATACTTGCACTTACATGTTTATTGCTGCATTCTTCACAATAGCCAAGATATAGAATCAATATAAATGTCCATTAATAGATGAATGGATAAAGAAAATGTGGTATATATACATAATGGAATACTATTTAGCCATAAACAGAATAAAATTCTGTCTTTTATGACAATGTGAATGATCCTGAGAGGACTTATATTAAGTGAAATAAGCTTGACATAGAAAAATAAATGAAATGTTTTTACTCATGTGAAAGCTAAAAACATTGATCTCATGGAGGTAGAGAATAGAACAGTGGTTACTAGAGGGAGGGAAGCGTAGGGGGTTGTTGGGGGGTTAGGGAGAAGTTGGTTAAAGACTACTAAAGTACACCTAGATAGAAGGAGTAAGTTCTAGCGTTCTGTAGCACTGTAGGTGACTGTAACAACAACTTCTATTTCCAAATAGCTAGAAGAGTAGATTTTTTCTTTTTTTGAGACAGAGTCTTGCTCTTGTTGCCCAGACTGAAGTGCAATTATGCTATCTCGGCTCACTGCAACCTCTGCCTCCTGGGTTCAAGCAATTCTCCTGCCTCAGTTTTCTGAGTAGCTGGGATTACAGGCACATGCCATCACACCTGGCTAATTTTTGTACTTTTAGTAGAGACAGGGTTTTGTCATGTTGGCCAGGCTGGTCTCGAACTCCTGACCTCAGGTGATCCACCTGCCTCGCCATCCCAAAATTCTGAGATTACAAGCTGAGTCACGTCACTTGGCTGGAAGAGTGGATTTTGAAGAAAAAAAAAAGTGGATTTTGAAGGAAAAAAAAGTGGATTTTGAATGTTCCCAACACAAATGATGAATGTTTGAGGTGATGGAGATGCTAATTACCCTGATTTGATAATTACACATTGTATATGTGTCAAATATTACATTGTACTCTGTAAATATGTACAATTATTCTATGTCAATTAAAAATAAGTAATAGTTTTTAAAAAGAGGCTGGTGAGATTCCACACATCAGCACCTGAAAGTGCCCTGAAGCTATCCAGATGCTTGTGACTGTTTCCATCTGCTAGGGAAGGAAGAAAGGAGTAAGGCTGTGTCTCCAATTTAGGTAGCTCCTGAGCAATGCCGAAAGGGCAAAGGGAAGGGCAAGATCCCAGTTCAGGAGGTTGTTGGATTGAGAGAAGGCCTCTGGAGTCATTTCCACAAGCAAGTCATTACTTTCTTAGATCTATATTAACACACTATAGTCATACATAATCATTTTGAAAAAAATTGTTTATATATTTAGATTGCTTAACACCCTAAGGCCTAGGATAGTAATAAATGAACACTCACAGTTGGATAAAAATGTTTCTGCCCCAAATAGAAGAGAGAGGCAAAGAGCTCAAGAACCCCCTCACCGGCCCTCTCAGCTTCCTTCTGTTGCTTTTCTCTCTGTAGTTCTTGTAGTTTCCTCCGAAACTCCTCTTGCTGTTGCCGAGCTCTCTCCTGGGCTGCTTTCAACCGGAGCTGCTGCTTTCTCTCCTCCTCCTCCTGCCGCTGCTGTTCTTCTTGGAGTCTCTGTTTCCTCAAGCTGAGAAAACACAAGATGGGCAGGGAAATGGCAGAAAACACTGAGACAGCCTTGTGAGATGAGCCAACAGACAGTACCCATGGGGGAGGTCTGTGGCCAGTGGGCTCAGAGCCATCCCATTCCCAGGAGACTCAGTTTTCCAAGGGAAGCCAGGATTGAAGAGCAGAGACAAGAGCCCAGTGGGCTTGAAACCAGAGTTTCAGCACACAGCTCTGTACTCTGGCACAAAAGTTCATTTTTCATTCTTAAGGATTTCAAAACTGCTGCCTCACAGGGTTGTTGTGAAGATGAAATTGCAGTTGAGGCCTGTGAAAGGGACTAGAAAAGTGCAGACAGCAAAGCGCAGGGGCTTGGCAAATGTTTGCTGGACTGACTCTCAGAGCCTTCCCAAGAAGAACTCATGACCATCAATATGAGTAACCCTCATTTAGGGTTGTAAACCTGAATGTGAGTGACATTCAGCAGAATGTACCCATGCCCTTGGCTGAGATGCTGCAGCTTCTCTCTGGTCGGTGGTGTTCCTAGGAAAACTGAGGACAGAAAAATAACGCATGCTGTTTTACTTTGGGGCATGAACCTCAGAACCAAACATTGTCTCTAGGGGAGGTCAACCACTGCCTTTTTTCTTCTGCTTCTGAACATGGCTGTAGTCTCTTTGGCTTGCCCGACCTACCGGATCTCTTCTGCGCGTCTCTGCTGCTCCTGCTCCAGCTCCTCCTCCATCTTTTTTGCCCTCTCCAGCTGCTCCTGCTGGAGCTGCCTCTGCTCTTCCTGCTCCCTTCTCTTCCTCTCCACCTCCAGCCGCCTCATCTCGGCTCTTTCTGTTCGAAGCCTGTCCTGGGAAGCCTTCTCCTGTTCCCTCTTAGTGAGGAGGGCCTAAGAAACCAGAGTGTTCTCAGTGCAAGAAACACTCTCAGCACTGAGCCCTTCTCCACCCCAGACAATGTTGTCTCTAATCAAAGAGGGACTCATAAAGCAGACTCCACACTGCCCACAGCTGCAGACTCAGCTGCCACCAGCTTGGACATTTGGGTCTGACTGACCTTGATTCAACTCTGTTTCTTACTTGCTTTGGGATTTAGGGATTACAACTTAAACTTCCCGACATTGTCTTCTTCATGGTATTGTCACCAGGATTAGCTGAAATAATGGAAGTGCCAACATAATGTCCAATACATGGTAGGTTCTAGAGTTCTCAACCCTAGCTGCACTTTAGAATTACCCAAGGAGCTTTCAAAAATTACTTGAGACTGGGCACAGTGGCTAACACGTGTAATCCCAGCATTTTGGGAGGCTGAGGTGGGAGGATTGCTTGAGCCCAGGAGTTCAAGGTAACAAGTGACCTATGATCATGCCACTGCACTCCTGGGTGACAAAGCAAGACTCTGTCTCAAAACTATATAAAGACCTGGCACAGTGGCTCATGCCTGTATTCCCAGCACTTTGGGAGGCCAAGGTGGGCGGATCATGAGGTCAAGAGATTGAGACCATCCTGGCCAACATGGTGAAACCCTGTCTCTACTAAAAATACGAAAATCAGCTGGGCATGGTGGCGCACACCTGTAGTCCCAGCTACTTGGGAGGCTGAGGCGGGAGAATTGCTTGAACCTGGCAGGCGGAGGTTGCAGTGAGCCAAGATCACACCACTGCACTCCAGCCTGGCGACAAAGTGAGACTCTGCCTCAAAAAAAAAAAAAAAAAACATATATATATATATATTTACATATTGATGGTTATATATATGTATGCATATATGTATGTATGTATATGTACATATATATACAGACATACATGCATGCATACACACCACACACACATACACACACACAGATATATATAAATAAAAACAAAAGTACCTGAGGCCAAGACTCTACCCAGACCAATGAAAATCTCTAGGTGGAAGGCCTCAGTTGTTGAAAAATTTCTTGAGTGATTCTAACAAGAAGCCAGAGTTGGGAACCACAGGTTCTAGATAGAAGCTATTTTACCAGGGCAACCTCAGGTATAGATGGGTCAGACTCACATTTAATCCCATAGAAACTCACCTTTCCAATGGAAGATTGTTATTTCAGTTTATATGAAGGTTGTTATAGCTTTCTTTTTTCTCCCTAATGCCTCTTCCTCAGAAATATGCCTATGAAGGAACCTTGGGAGGCAAGCCTTCCAGGAACTCTGTGTATCCAACTCAGAGAAAAAGGCAGCACAGTACTATGACAATAAATCTAAGACATGTTGATGATCACACAGGCTCAGAAAAGTTCTGCCCATAGGTTGAAATTTTCATCTGTTGTGCAGAGCGGAATTCTGTGATCCAGGCAGCTGGGAGGGACTGAGAACTATAAAGTAAAATCTTCCTGGAATCCTTTTTGGAAGCCATGGGCCATAATATAAGTAAATAGATAATAATTTAAAATAGTGACAAGAGTCCTGAACTTAGAGTCAAAGGACCTAAGCTTAAGTCTTGGCTCTACCACTCAATGGTTGTATAATTTCTGGCAACCTGCATTTAACTCCCTCTAGCTTCTATTTCTGGATCTGTAAAATGGGGCTAATCATACTTGGCTCACAGTGTAGTTGTAAAGGTTAATGTAACATATGTGAGTTTAACCATAGTGGCTTAGCCGTGTGTGCATCTGCAGTGTTTAAAGCTACTTTTTAATTTTTTTGTATAAGATGTCAAAATGAAGTTCAGTACCTTAGTCTCAGTGGAAGGAATAGTAATCTATTCTAACATCAGAAGAAAAATTGGTTGTGTTGGTCATACTGACAGATGAATATACATACATGTCGCTATATGGTATTCTTTTTTGGTTAATTGCAGGGATTTCCTTCCTCCCTCCCTCCCTCCCTCTCTCCTTCCTTCCTTCTTTTCTTTATTCTCTCTCTTGTTTCTTATTTTCGTTACACATAGAATCTTGTCCTTTTGCTCAGGCTAGAGTACAGTGGCATAAGCATAGCTCACTGCAGCCTCAAACTCCTGATCTTAAGCAATACTCCTGCCTTGGCCTCCCAAAGTGCTGGGATTACAGATGTGACACCGCATCTGGCCTAATTGCAGCAATTTTCAAGGGTAATTTTTCCTTACACTCAGTTTTTCTCTTCAGACCTCCACATAAGAATCAAGGCCTCTGGAACAAAGTGACTCTTACATGAAAAAGCACCCTGTATATATATATTTTTTGAGATGGAGTATTGCTCTGTCACTCAGGCTGGAGTGCAGTGGCATGATCTTGGCTCACTGCAACCTCTGCCTCCCGAGTTCAAGCGATTTTCTCACCTCATACTCCCTAGTAGCTGGGATTATTTGGACACACCACCATACCTGGCTAAATTTTGTATTTTTAGTAGAGATGAGGTTTCACTATGTTGGCCAGGCTCGTCTCTAACTCTTGACCTCATGATCCACCTGCCTGAGCTTCCCAAGGAGCTGGGATTACAGGCGTGAGCTACTGTGCCTGGCCCAAAAGCACCTTGTAAAAACAGATATATGTATACAGTATCTGTTTTATATATATATATATATATATATATATATATATATATATATATATATACACATATACACATATATACTGCCTCTGTTCCAGCTGTATACCGCAGAAACACAGATTAGGAAAGCAGAAATTTCCACAGCCTTTGGGAGGCAAGCAATAGATGAGCCCTAGCCTAAGTCAAGTAAATATGCTTGATTCTGATAGCCAGTATCCACCTTTCCCTGTAACCACGAGTCCTGCACCCCTCACAGATAGGTGCTATGCTCATTATCCACCCTATTCTTTACAGGGTAGATACTTGCCCTGGCCGTGTGGGGGCCTCACAGAATGCATCACTTCAGAGGGGCTTTGCCACCCCTGCATCTTTGATCAGGTCTTACTAGGGTCAGAAGATACCAAAGGAGAACAATAAGATCATTAGGTATTAGAGCTGTTTCAGTAAGTGCAGTATAATTAAGGGCAGCTTTTCTCACCTCTGCACTTGTGCCAAGTGAGGACAGAACTCCCTCTGTCAAGCTGAGGACATCAGACTTGACTTTGGAAGGGTCCTCACAGCTTCTCTCTTCTTTAGATTCCATGTTGCCAGTGACAGTTGCAATCTGGGAGGGTGATGATCTTCCATCTAGAGAAACTTGGGTCTCCTGAGCATCATATTTGGGAGAAAGCCAAGGGTCCTCTACGAAGGAGTCTGATGCGAAGGAACCTCTATTTGAGGTGTCTTCTGTTTCCTCAGAGTGAATGACATCAGGCCCAGTCTGCTCTGCCGCTTTCTCCAGATTTCTTTCCTTCTGTGTCCTTTTCCTTTGGGCTCCTGATTTTTTTTCTAAATTTTTTTTAGCCTTTGAGTCCTTTGATTTTCCTGGGGCAGAACAATTGGGGATAGATACATAGCTGAGTTGACTTAATGTGATCTCTAGACATCCTTTTTAGTCTTTTTGAGATAGGGTCTTGCTCTAGACATCCTTTTTTTTTTTTTTTTTTTGAGATAGGGTCTGGCTCTGTCACTTAGGCTGGAGTAGTCACCCAGTAATAGCATGATCATGGCTCATTGCAGCCTTGATCTCCTGGGCTCAAGTGATCCCCCCCATGTCAGCTTCCCGAGTAGCTGGGACTGCAGGTGCACCACCATGTCCTGCTAATTTTTGTATTTTTTGTAGAAATGGGGCTTTGCCATGTTGCCCAGGCTAGTTTCAAATCCCTGAGCTCAAGAAATCTGCTCACTTCCCAAAGTGATGGGATTACAGGTGTTAGCCACCATGCCTGGCTCCTTTTTAGTAACTTTTAAAAGTTAGTATGCAATAGAATCACCTGTGGTGCAGATTCCTGGGCCCGAGCCCCAGAATCTGGTTCAGTAGGAATCTGCCCTGTAACAAACACCCCATGTGTTTTGGGAAGAGTAGTTTGCAGACCACCCTTTGAGAAACTGCCTTATCCTCTTTGGATCAACTGACATTCAGCAGTCTTGCTATTAAATAAGTTCTATTTCACTCTGACTTACGGTGGGGGCAGGACTGCCCAGAAGGGAGGCTCGTAGACACAGCTGGAAAGTCATGCCTTGAGAGTCTGGCTTGAGGTTGCAGCTTTGTAACCTGGCAAAGTTTAGCCTTCCACACTCTAAGGACCCTTCCTTCACTTCACGTTTGGTGGGGACACCACAAATATTTCCTTTTCCTAATCCCACCAATGCTACCCAAGTCATGGGCTACAAAAATGTAAATTCAGCAAGAGTTAAACAAGCAAATTTCAAAAATAGATTTTGTTCAGGAGCGTATTCATTGTTGTCCTTTCCAGCAGCATTGGATTTGTTTGGAGGGTGTTCTGTATCATGTGGGAAGCAAAGGCTGGGTGTAAGTTTTAGGCTAAAGCAAGTCTTCAGAAGTGTAGGAATCTGAGTTCCTGGTCAGGGAACCAAGACAGAAACCGTAGTTTGGAGAATCATTCAACACTGTGATATCCTTCCCCTTCCCAAATGCTCTCATTACCCAATACTCTGATTATGTGATTTAGTTATTATTTTATGGAGGCAGTGGTAATAGAATCTGTTAGGAGTCAAATAGGAAAGGACAAACCCCGGGTCTACCACTTTACTGTATGATCTGCTTGATCATACAGTATGATCGGAGGCAGATTTAGCAAGTCACCCAACCTTGCTAAACCTCAGTTGCTACATGAATATAATAATAAAACTTCCTTCATGGAGATGTTGTGAGGATTTAATGAGATCATATATACAGAGTCCTAATAGAGTAGGTATTCAATAAATAGGTGCTGTTATTATTATACTTTCCTTTCTTGGTGAACACAGGCCTCTAGGCTCCCCATTTTCCTCTATCTCTGTTTATTAAGATATTGACATGAAGTAAGGCTGCAACACCATCCTAGCTCTAGTAGTCAAGGAGACTCAAAACAGAGCGTTTGTCTGGTAGGATCCATGCTAATTACCCATACCACCTCCTGACCCCAATGGGAGTTTTCTCCAGTTTTTGTTACTTGCCGGCACACTCTCTTACCGACAGCAGCCTCTGCTTCCCTGTAGATCTTTCCTTCTCTCTCTCTCTTGAGTGCTTTGGTTTTGTCTGTCTTGGGTTTTTTCTTTCTCTTGGCTTTGTCAATCAGATCCCTCTCCTAAAGGTGAAAAATCAAGAAAGGGGACCATGATGTGTATAGGAAATGAAAAAAAAAAAAAAACCACCCAAGAAGATTGTGTTGAACAAGGTGACAGATTGGCTTAGAATGGAATTTGTGTGAGTTCCAGGTAAAGCAGAAGAGTGAATCTTAGAGAATGCAGAGCCAATGGGGAGATTCAAAGGTTCAACCTTTGATGTAAAACTGCTAGGAATAATTTCATTAGAGGAAAGAGGAGGAAAACATACTTTATGGTTTGCCTCCTTTCTTAGATTCTAAATCATGATCTACAGAGCTGGATCAAAGTGAAACAGTTTTTACCTTTGCTAGATTGGTGTTGCCATGATTAATGGTTAACTATTGTAAATCAAAACCAGCTTTATTCACTGCAGAATTACTTGCTAACTTTCAGGAAACCTCAGGGAGATGACCACCTTTCTCCATGGGATGGAACAACACAGTGCTTCCTCCTAAGAGAGGATGACAGAGTGGGACAGTGACTACCCACTCAGTACCTTTGCAGGAATTAGAAATGGGGCCAGGTGTGGTGCCTCACGCTGTAATCCCAGCACTTTGGGAGGCTGAGGTGGGTGGATCACTTGAGGTTAGGAGTTTGAGACCAGCCTGTCCACCGTGGTGAACCTCTATCTCTACTGAAAAAAAAAAAATACAAAAATTAGCTGGGAGTGGTGGGACATGCCTGTAATCCCAGCTACTCGGGAGGCTGAGGCAGAAGAAGCACTTGAACCCGGGAGGTGGACGTTGCAGTGAGCTGAGATTGTGCCACTGCACTCCAGCCTGGGTGACACAGAGAGACTGTGTCTCAAAAAAAAAAAAAAAAAGGAATTAGAAATGGATGCTCCATCCTTCAGGAGGATGCAGCCCAATGTGGCTGTGCAGGGCTTGGTAAGCAGACCACAGGCTGGACTTAGTGCCCCCTTCATTCGCTTTATGCAAAAATGCCGCCCTCATAGTAAGCACTCTATACAACTGTACATGGTATCCTTGATGAGATCCAGGTAGGGCTTTCAGACTGAGCTTTTAGGTGTTTACACTCACGTGACTGATGCTAGCTGTCTCCTGGCTAAACAGTCTTGGTTCAGCCTTCCCTTCTCTTTCTCTTGGAAGAAGAGATGTATACACAGCACTCAACCTCTCTGGTGACTCAGGCCTGTGTCTCAGAAGTCCTCTGTGGAGGTGGTGTACATCATAATCTCTGCCCCTTTGAAAAGAGCAAACCAACAGGACCAAACTAAAGAAAAAAACTCTGGTAGAAAGAAAGAGGGCAAGTGAACCAACATTGAGCACCTGCTCTCTGCAGGCCCTGTGCCTAACATTTGACATACTCGGTCGACTCTTTTTCTTCTGCATATCCCATGGTAAGGAAGATCAGAAAGATTGGTTTTCACTTTTGGGGTTTCCTCAGATAAATCCTAAAACTCAGAGAGTGGGAGAAGTCATTTGCTCTTTGGGGTTGCATATTTATGCTTTTAATTAAATGACAAAGAATTATTTAACTGAAATTTCTTCAATCAAAGGATTAGCTGGAGAAGGAAAGTGACCTTTAAGAAAGATTGTGTTAGGAACATGTAACTATCCATTCAGCCCTTTATGCTCTCTGACTTCTATCCTTATCAAATTCAGCCACAAAAAGGTCATGTGCTGTGGTGGTTTTATCCATGGTAGAATTGCTGTCACTCACTGAGTGCCCTGAGGATAACTGACTTATGCCCTCCAGGTAAAAAGGCCACTGAAAAACAGCCCCATGCATTGCAGTGACAGCAGCAATAGCAGCTACTGTGTGCCTGCTGTGTGCCAGGCCTGGTTCTGGGCATTTTATTTTATTTTTTTTAGCTAAATGAGTATTCTCTTTACTGTGCTCTGCTAGCACAGGGCCTTACTGTAGAAACTTGAGAAATATTTGTCGAATGAGGTGAATGGAATTTCCTGTAAATATATGAGTCTTTAAATCATTCAATGTCACTCTATAAAAGCCCATAGGAGAAGTCTCCTTTAGAATTTAGTGCTTGGAAAACCTTTAATTTCCCTGAGGAACAGGTATACTGCAAATGAGAACCACAAACCTGATCATTTTACTCTTTTTTTCAGAAATCTCTATGTCAGGAATCCCCCTGTCAAGACTGAAATTAAGTCACAAAGACTGTAATGACTTCTGTGAAAGTTTGTGTTTTTTTCTCCTGAGTTAAACAATTTCTTTTTGATTATTTCTTGTTTTTTGGTGGAGGGAGGGTGGTTGTCACAAGCATTTAAAATACATTGTGAGCAAAGATCAGGTATAAAAATTTAAAAATGGTGTTCCTCTGGTGTCTGTCTCATTCATCCAAGTGCCTTTCCCCCTTTACTCCCGGGGAATGCAAAAGTTTTTTGACTTAGGAGGGAATCTTTACATCCCAGGGCAGGTGAGGGCAGGTTTTCGGGAGGTCACAATAGGCTTGTAGTTCCAGATGGAGGCAGAGAGGTCACACCAGGTCCCACTGCCACAGGGGGCTTAAGTCAAAACACTATGCCTGATTGGCCGGGCTCACAGTAAGCCTATTGGTACAGTACACAGGAAGCACTCAATACAGGCTAGCAATTATTATTAATATTGGTGTTAGGATTATTAGCATTATTTATTTTACTCAGGGCTGATTGAATGCTGACGGGAGAAACCCAGGTTGAAGTGATAGATTTCAGCTTTCTAGGCATCTCTGTAGATTTCAGATTGGACAAATGGAAAGAGCTGTTTCCACATGGTTAGAGTTAACTTCACTCTTCACCTACCCATTCAAATAATATGGTTTTTAGGTAGGAAACACACCACAATATAGTCATCCGCAGAATCTTTGTTTCTTAGACAACCATTTAATTTGGCTGTCAGAGCACATTGTCAGCTGAGAATTCTCATGACTGTCAGAAAATAACCAAACTAAATTAATTAAAAATACAAACAAAATAAAAGCAGAGAAGCCCGTGTTATTACAACTTTGAACACTTACACGTTTTGCACAGTATCTGCGTCTGGAGTCTGGATGTGCTCAGTCTGGGAAGCACTGAGAGAGTCAAGGGTCATACTCCTTGGCTCTGGGTCTGTGAAAACAGAGTATCAATCAATAAAGGACAACAGGCAGTTTTATCCTAGGAGGCGATCAGACATGGAAAAACGTCTACCTGGTGAGAGTCAAAGGCATGCAAATTAGAACAATGACGTATGCTATACCTAGAAAATTAGCAAATACTTCAGAAACCAGGGCTGGCACATGGCAAGTAACATTTAAATTAGTATTAAAATATCCTTTGGGAAAGTGATATGACAGTATGTATCAGCAATCAGAAAAATGTTCTAGCCTTTGATCAGGAATCTCACTCCTGGGTATTTATCATAAGGAAAGAATTCAAAAGAAGAAACAAGCTTTTTGTACCAACTTACTTATTACAGCATTACTATTAATAATGGAAAATTGGAAATAGCTCAGCAAGGGATACTGGGGAAGTAATTTATGATACATTAACTTGACATTTAAAATTATGGTTAAAAAGATAAATAAGCAATATGGAAAATATGATATGACAAGTAAAAATATAAACTACAGAATAGCGTGTCAGAATGTTATAACATCTGGATGGATACAAGCTGGAAGATAAAACAGAAAAAGGAAATAATAGATAACATTGGGAGGTTAATATGTATTTATATTTTCCCAGTATGGGTATAACCTTGAGAAGGAAGTTGATTTTGGCTGGGCACAATGGCTCATGCCTATAATCCCAGCACTTTGGCAGGCCAAGGCAGGCAGATCTTGAGGTCAGAAGTTCTAGACCAGCCTGGCCACCATAGTGAAGTCCTATCTCTACTAAAAATACAAAAATTAGCTGGGCATGGTGGTGTGTGCCTGTAATCCCAGTACTCGGGAGGCTGAAGCAGGAGAATTGCTTGAACCTGGGAGGCGGAGTTTGTGGTGAGCTGAGATCATGCTACTGCACTCCAGCCTGGGCGACAGAGTGAGACTCCGTCTCAAAAAAAAAAAAGCAAGTTGATTTTAAAAAACAAATGTTGGGCTCACGCCTGTAATCCCAGCACTTTGGGAGGCCGAGGTAGGTGGATCACCTGGTGTTGGGAGTTCGAGACCAGCCTGACCAACATGGAGAAACCCCATCTCTGCTAAAAATACAAAATTAGCTGGGCATGGTGGTGCATGCCTGTAATCCCTGCTACTCAGGAGGCTGAGGCAGGAGAATTGCTTGAACCTGGGAGGTGGAGGTTGCAGAGCACCACTGCACTCCAGCCTGGATGACAGAGTGAGAACTCTGTCTCAAGAAAAAAAATTATACATGTATAAAACAAATGTTAACTTTTTTTTGTGGGGGGGGCAGAGTCTTGCTCTGTTGCCCAGGCTGGAGTGCAAGGGCACAATCCCAGCTCACTGCAACCTCAGCTTCTTGGGCTCAACCAATCCTCCCCACCTCAGACTCCCAAGTGGCCAGGACCAGGACCACAGGTGCACACTGCTATGCTGGGCTAATTTTTTTATATTTTTTGTAGAGATGGGGTCTCATTATATTGCCTAGGCTGGTCTCGAACTTCTGGGCTTAAGCAATCTGCCCTCCTCAGCCTCTGAAATTGCTGGGATTACAGGCATGAGGCACCACACCTGGCCAAAAAAAAACAACAAATGTTACTCATGAGGAAGGGTTACATAGGCCACACAGCTAGTGCTCTTTGCTGGGTGCTCTGAAGACCATCTTGGGTTACTCTTTTAGAAGGAAGAGTCTTCAGACTAAGACTTCATATTGGACTAGTCTGCATCTTATTTTAGTTACTTTAAATAATTTTTTGATTATGGAGGATACATTTTATTGCAGAAAAATTGGAAAACACCAAAAAATCTTGAAGAAACAAAACCCCCACAATCAACTCATAACTATTAGAATAACTAAAATTAAAGACTGACTATACTGAGATTTGACAAGGATGTGGAGGAACTGGCACTCTCATTTACTGTTTGGAATGTAAAATGGTATAACCACTAAGGAAAATAGCTTGGTAGTTTCATAAAAAGTTAAATATATACCTGCCGTACCATCCAACCATCCTACTCCTAGGTATTTTGCCCAAGAGAAATGAAAGAAATGAAAGCATAAATCCATACAAAGATTTGTACACAAGATGTTCATAGCAGTTTTTATTTTTTATTTATTTATTTTTGAGACAGAGTCTTGCTCTGTTGCCCAGGTTGGAGTGCAGTGGCATGATCTTGGCTCACTGCAACCTCTGCTCCTGGGTTCAAGCAATTCTCCTGCCTCAGCCGCCTGAGTAGCTGGGATTACAGGCATGTGCCACTATGCCCAGCTAATTTTTTGTATTTTTAGTAGAAACCAGGTTTCACCATGTTAGCCAGGATGATCTCAATCTCCTGACCTCGTGATTCACCTGCCTTGGCCTCCCAAAATGCTAGGATTACAGGTGTAAGCCACCATGCCCGGCATTCATAGCAGTTTTATTTGTAATGGTCAAAACTGAAACAGCCAAAATGTCCATCAAAAGATAAATAAACTGATGTATATATACAATACAATACAATACAATTCAGCAGCAAAAAGGAATGAACTATTGATATACTTGGCAACATAGATGAATCTAAAAATAATTATGTTGAGTGAAAGAAATCATTCAAAAAAGTACATATGGTTGGCCAGGTGGTGGCTCACACCTGTAATCCCAGCTCTTTGGGAGGCTGAGGCAGGTGGATCACCTGAGGTAGGGTGTTCGAGACCAGCCTGACCAACATGGAGAAACCCCATCTCTACTAAAAATACAAAATTAGCTGGGTGTGATGGTGCATGCCTGTAATCCTAGCTACTCAGGAGGCTGAGGCAGGAGAATCGCTTTGACCCGGGAGGCGGAGGCAGAGATTGCAGTAAGCTGAGATCATGTCATTGCACTCCAGCCTGGGCAACAAGAGCAAAACTCCATTAAAAAAAAAAAAAAGTACATATGGCCTGATTCCATTTATGTAAAATTCTAGAAAATGCAGACTAATCTGTAGTGACAGAAAGCACATCAGTGGTTGTCTAGGGATGAAGGAGGCTGGAATGGGGGAGGTATGAGGAAACTTTTGAAAGTGATGAATATTTTATTTTGATTATGGTGATGGTTTCATGGGAACTGTACAATTTCAAAAGATCTAATTTATTGTATGTCAATTATCCCTTGATAAAGCTGCTTTAAAAAGGTAGGAAGAGATATGTTAATACGAGAAAAGTGCCTAAACTCGTGCCAGCACACGGTAAAAACAACCAACCAAAAAAAACTCACCAGGCCTGCTCTCTTTACCCATATACAACTACTGCAAATATTTTGGTGTATTTAATTTCATGTACATATAAAATGAATATCATATCATACTTCCATAGAATTGATTAGCATATATTCAATTTTAATCTACTTTTATATTATAATTTTCCCATATAATATTCTTAAAAAAATTTTTTTTTAATTCTTAGAGACATGGTCTTGCTCTGTTGCTCAGGTTGGAGTACAGTCGCATGATCACAGCTCACTGTACTTTGAACTCCTGGGCTCAAGGGATCCTCCCACCTCAGCCTCCTGAGTAGCTGAGGCTACAGGTGTACACCACCACACCCAGCTAATGTTTGAAAATTTTAATTTTTGTAGAGACAAGGTCTCATCATATTGCACAGGCAGGTCTCAAACTCTTGGTCTCAAGTGATCCTCCTGCCTCAACTTCCCAAATTGTTGAAATGACAGGCATAAGCTGCCACACCTGGCCTGAATGTTCTCAAAAAATGATTTTAGACTGGATGTGGTGGCGTATATCTGTAATCTCAGGACATTGGGAGGCTGAGGCAGGCAGATCGCTTGGGCACAGGAGTTTGAGACCAGTCTGGGAAATATGGCGAGACCCTGTCTCTACAAAAAAATAGAGAAATTAGCTGGGCATGGTGCCATGAGTCTGTCGTCCCAGCTACTCAGGTGGGTGAGGTGGGAGGATCGCTTGAGCTTGGGAGGCTGAAGCTGTAGTGAGCTGTGATGGTGCCACTGCACTCCAGCCTGAAAGACAGAGAGGGACCCTCTCTCAAAACAATTTTTTTAATAGCACAGTATGTTATCATATGAATGTACCATATGTGACTTAACCAAACATGTAATTTAAAAAATTCATATTGCTTCTATGTTGTATAACTATAAAGAGCTTTGCATAGAATACTATTGAAAGGAATTTTTGTTTTGTTTCTGAGACAGTCTTGCTCTGTTGCCAGGCCAGAGTGTAGTGGTGCAATCTCGGCTCACTACAACCTCCACCTCCTGGGTTCAAGTGATTCTCATGCTTCAGCCTCCTGAGTAGCTGGGATTACAGGCATGCACCACCATGCCTGGCTAATTTTTGTATTTGTAGTAGAGATGGGGTTTTGCTATGTTGGGCAGGCTGATCTTAAACCCTGGCCTCAGGTGATCCACCTGCCTCAGCGTCCCAAACTGCAGGTGTGAGCCACCACATCTGGCTAGAAACGTTTTATTAAAAAATTTACTCTATCCACAATTCTGATTATTAAAGGATATACAGTCCTCGAATCACAATGCCTATTGCCAAATTTTTCCTTAGAAAATGTGTACCAATTTGTACTCCAAAAAAGAGGTTATTCCTTCCGTCATTTATCAGATTTACTGAATATTTACTAAATGCCAGGGGTTGTGCAAGGTGCCGGAAATATGGCGGTGAATCAGTTAGACACAGATGCTGGTCTAAAGAAGCTTACATTCTGGTGGGGAAGATGAATATTAAACCTCAAAACACAAAACTGTTTTTGAAAGGAAGACTCTAATATTCAATTTGTGCCTTTCTGAGAAGTAGATTCTTGCATGAATTATTTAATTTCTACTCAGTTTTATTTGAAGATATTATACTTTTAAAGAAAGATTTGAAAAGAAAAAGTTCACCCATTATTGGCCTCATTCCTTTAATACTACGGTTAATCCATTTTTCTTTTTTCTTTCTTTGAGACATAGTCTCACTCTGTCACCCAGGCTGGAGTGTAGTGGCTCGATTTTGGCTCACTGCAACCTCTGCTTCCTGGGTTCAGGCAATTCTCTGCCTCAGCCTCCCGAGTAGCTGGGATTACAGGTGCCTGCCACCACGCCCAGCTAATTTTTTTGTTAGTAGAGATGAGGTTTCACCATTTTGGCCAGGCTGGTCTTGAACTCCTGACCTCTTGAGCCATCTGCCTTGGCCTCCCAAAGTGCTCAGACTGTAGGTGTGAACCACCGCACCCGGCCTGTTAATCCATTTTTCAATGTTTGGTTGTGGTTTCTCCACCCAAGAGCTTCTTTGCAATCTGGGTTTCCTTCTACTTCTACTCAGGTTCAGGGAGGTAGATGCCCGCTGTATCACACATCTTTAGAGGGGGCACAAGATTATTAACGCACAAAGGTGGTTAAGGAAACTGGAAAGGTTGACCAGGCTGTATCTTGGAATTTATTTTGTCTTGGATAATATGTAACATTAACAGAGAGCAGAAGCTGTTTAAGTATCTTTGTGTCAAAGGGTAGTTCTGTGAGGGTTTCTTTCCTTAACATCGCTGGCTGGGAAAAAACTCATTGAAGTTTCACTGCTCCTCACAACTTTTGAACTCTGGGACGGGGCATGAAAGGACCAGCAGAGGGCGCATTTGTATTGACCAAAAGCTGAAGTTCTACATTGATGAAACTTCCATTGTACTTAGAATTGAAACCCTGTCGGTTTTGGGATATGGACCATAGAAGGGTGTTTTTTTTTTTCTTAGTATAATAACCTGATATTTAGAAAGTATTGAAACAAACGAATCAGTGCTCTGAATAATAACGTACAACTTTGAACTACTTTCAAAAAGTCTGTACAGGCCGGGTGTGGTGGCTCACGCCTGTAATCCAAGCTCTCTGGAGGCCAAGGTAGGCGGATCACCTGAGGTGGGGAGTTCAAGACCAGCCTGACCAACATGGTGAAACCCTGCCTTTAACAACAAAAAAAAATCTATACAATATCTTAACCATTCATAGTATAGGAAAAATACTGTATAATCATTGCCTATAGATTTGCCACTTAGTTTTGTAAAATTTTAACATTTTGCCATATTTGAGTCATGCATTTTCTAAAGAAATAAAACATTAAAAAAAAAAATAAAACATTTAAGACACAGTCCAAGACTTCATTGTATCATGTGCTACTATGGTTTGAATGTTATTGTTTCCTTTAAAATCCATGTGTTGAAAACTAAATATTCAATGCTGCAGTGTTGGGAAGTGGGGCTTAATCAAAAGGGTTTAGGTCATAGAGGGCTCCATCCTCATGAATAGATTAATGCTGCTATAAAAAGGGTTTGTTGGCTGAGTACAGCAATGCACACCTGTAGTCCCAGGTACTCGGGAGGCTGAGACGCTGGATCATGTGAGCCCAGGAATTCAGGGTTAGCCTGTGCAATATAGAGAGACCCCATCTCTAAAAAAAAGAAAAAGGGCTTGTGGGAATGGATTCTCTCTCTCTTGCCTTTTTTTTTTGAGATGGAGTCTTGCTCTGTTGCCAGGCTAGAGTGCAGTGGTGTGATCCCAGCTCACTGTAACCTCTGCCTCCCAGGTTCAAGTGATTCTCCTGCCTCAGCCTCCTGAGTATCTGGGATTACAGGTGCATGCCACCATGCCCAGGTGATTTTTGTACTTTTAGTAGAGACGGTATTTCACCATGTTAGCCAGGATGGTCTCAATCTTTTGACCTCATGATCCGCCCGCCTCGGCCTCCCAAAGTGCTGGGATTACAGGCATGAGTCACTGCGCCCGGCCTTTATATGACTTTTAAATCCATTTTAGTGTTGATGGCCATTTTGACTATTTCCAATTTCTTATGATTATAAATAATATTTCAATGAACCTTTTTAGGTGAGTCACTGTTCACGCATACTTTCTCTAAAGTATACCTGGGAATGAAATTGTTGGGTTGCAGGATATACGCATCTTCAATTTATTGGATATTTCCAAATTGTTCTAAATTTCTAAAACTTCATATCCTCTTCAATGGTGTTTATAGACTTTTAAACTTTTGCTGATCTGATATACATAAAAGGATACATTTTTGTTTTAATTTGAATTTTCCTGATTAGTAGGAAGGTTGAACTTTTTTTCTACATGGCCATTTATTTAGGTTTCTTCTGTTAGTTGCCTGTTCATATCATTTGCTCATTTATTTCCTTTGGGTCGATTGTTTTTTCTTTCCCTATTTGTAGAGCGAAGAAGTGCTGCTGCATTTTGGTTATGAATCCTTTGTTGGTTACATGCATTTCAGGTATCTTCTTCTAATCTGCAATTTGGCTTTTAGCTTTATGCTGTCTTGTTGAAAACTTAAACTTTAATATAGTCAGATTCATTGTCCAGGCACGATGGCTTACACCTATAATCCCAGCACTTTGGGAGGCCAAGGTGGGCAGATCACTTGAGTTCAGGAATTCGAGACCAGCCTGGCCAACATGCTGAAACCCTGTCTCTACTAAAAATACAAAAATTAGCTGGGCCTGGTGATGCATGCCTGTAATCCCAGCTACTCAGGAGGCTGAGGCAGGAGAATCACTTGAACACAGGAGGTAGAGATTACAGTGAGCTGAGATCAAGACACTGTACTCCAGCCTGGGCAACAGAGTGAGACTCCATCTCAAAAAAAAAAAAGATTTATCAGTAATTTTCTTTATGGTTTTTGTTATGAATAATAGGTAAAAAGAAAAGAAAAAAAAAGATTTTTTCTTTTCCCAAATTCATAGAGATATTCTTCTATATTTTCTTCTAAAAGTTAAATTTTGCTTTTGGTCCTTAAGCTCCTGAATACACCTGATATTTTGTGAGGTGAGAATTTTAAAATTGAATAACCAGTTGTCTTAAACTTATATAGTGAATGATAGATCATCCTTTCCCCACTATTTTCCTCAGTGTTTTATAATGCCATTTTTGCCATATATTAAGTTTCCGTACATGGGCATATTTATTTCTGAATTCTCTATTCTCTTCTTGCTGTTGCTAAGCCAATAGCATACAGTTTTATCTTTTGCAGCTTTAAAATAAGTTTTTCTATTTGGCAGGGCAAACTCTTCCACTTTGTTTTTCTTCAAAATTGTATTGGCTAGTGTCTTAGTCTGTTCTGACTGCTATAAAAAAATACCATGAGCTGGGTAGCTTATAAACAACAGAAATTTATTTCTTATGGGTCTAGAGGCTGGAAAGTTCAAGATGAGGGTGCTGGAACACTGTGTCTGGTGGGAAGGGAAACTTCTGGTTCATGGAGGGAAACTTTTTTTGTGTCCTCACATGATAAAAGGGGCAAGACAGCTCTCTGGGGCCTCTTTTGTAAAGGCACTAATCCCATTTTTGACGGCTCTGCCCTCCTGACTTAATCATCTCCTAGAGGCCTGACCTCCAAATACCTTTACATTGGTGATTAGGTTTCGGCATATGAATTTTGGGGATACACAAACATTCAGACCATGACAGTTATTTCTGGCTTTTCTATATGAATTTTAAGATCAGTTAATCATCTTCTGCCAAAAACCCTGTTGGGGATTTTTAGAATTGCAATTGCATTGAATTTATAGACTGCCAAAAGGAAAAACCAAACCCAATCAGAATCTGATCAAGTCTCTAGTCCCAGTGTTAACGTACAGGACATGTGGAAGACAGAGAAACATGTTAAACTGCACCATGAGGATGCAATCAGCAAAGCCTAGATTGAAACGCAACACAAGTGACCCAATTTTCTATAAACAAACTAAAAGGGGGAAAAATAAATGGAAGGGAACTTATAAATTCAATTAGATTTAAGGGCCACATCAACCAATTGCAAACAATGAGTTTGCAAATTCTAAAACAATTATAATAATTATGGGACAATTTGAACTTTGAAAACTGGTTGAATATTCAAAATATTAAAGATTTAAAATTAAAAAAAGAATTATTTAAATTTTAGGTATAATAATGGTATTATGATTATGTTACAAGAGTCATTTCTCATCTTTGAGAGATGTGTTCTCAAGTATATATGAGTAAAATGATATGAGTCTAAAGTCTGTTTCAAATAACATGGGAGAGAGAAAGGAGCTGGAGACAGAGGAGAATGTTGGCCAGGAGATGGGCAGATGGGATTCATTGTGCTGCTCTGTTCACCTCTGTGTGTTTGCGGTTTTCCATAATAACAATTACGTTTAAATTTTATTTTTAAATTGTGCTTTATGCTTTCAAACACTAGTTTGTACACAATTGATTTCTGTGTATTGATCTGTATTTAGTAATCTTTCTGAATTATTTTGTCTTTTAATGCCTGTAGAGTCCCTTGAATTTTCCACTTAAGTAATAATATAGTCTGGAAATAATACCCATGTCATTTTCCTCCTTCCTATCTTTTCATCTTTCCTTTCTTTGGTTTCTTTACTGTTCTGGCTAGGATTGCTAGAACAGTGTTGAATAGAATCAGTGATAGAAGACATCCTTGTCCCAGTCCTGTCTCTAAAGAGAATGCTTCTCGGCCAGGTGTGGTGGCACATGCCTGTAATCCCAGCACTTTGGGAGGCCGAGGTGGGTGGATCATCTGGGGTCAGGAGTTTGAGACCACCTTGACTAACATGGTGAAACCCCATCTCTACTAAATACAAAAAATTAGCCAGGGATACCAGGAACTTGGGAGGCCGAGGCAGGAGAATCACTTGAACCTGGGAGGCAGAGGTTGCAGTGAGCTGAGATCATGCCATTGCACTTCAGCCTGGATGACAAGAGCAAAATAGTGTCTCAAAAAAAAAAAAAGATTCTCAAGTTCTAATGTTCAAGTGTGATGTTTACCGTATGTTTTTTATGGATACTCTTTGTCAAAATCAGGAAGCCCTCTTCTATTCTTAGTCTGATAAGTTTTAATTCGGAATGGGTGAATTTAATTTTTTCCTTTTGCATCTATTGAGATGATCCTAAGTCTTTTCCCCATTAACCTCTTGATGTGGATTATAAACATATTTTCATATGTGAGGCCTTCTTTGAATTCCTGTGATAAACCAAATTCAGTTATGTGTATTGTTAATACGTTTAAAAATATAAGCTTAAGAATTTGATCAGTTAATAGTTTATTTCAGACTTTTGTATGTTTGATCAGAAGTGAGATTGGTCTATAATTTTCCTTTTTTTTTTTTGAGGCGGAGTTTCACTCTTGTTGCCCGGGCTAGATGCAATGGCTTGATCTTGGCTCACCACAACCTCCATCTTTTGGGTTCAAGTGATTCTTCTGCCTCAGCTTCCCAAGTAACTGGGATTACAGGCATGCACTACCATGCCTGGCTAATTTTATATTTTTAGTTGAGTTGGGGTTTCTCCATATTGGTCAGGCTGATCTTGAACTTCTGACCTCAGGTGATCCTGAGGCGAAGGTTGCAGTGCCTTGGCCTCCCAAAGTGCTGGGATTACAGGCGTAAGCCACCATGCCTGGCCAATAATTTTCCTTTCTTATGTTTTCCTTATCTCTAGTTTTAGTTGCTTTTTGGTTTTGACAAATTTAGGTATCTTGTTATAAATGAGTTTTTCTTCCTGGAAGGTGAAGAGAATTTTCAGAATCAAGGGATGACTGTTGTTCTCTGGGACTCTGGGGTTCTTCCTGGGGGACTTCTTCCGTCTGGGCTGAGTAGAGTAAGCCAGAAACATTCTTAAGGATGCACAGCTTCCCACTTCCTCCTCCTTCACTATGAAGGAGAACTTTGAAATACAGGCTCATGCCTGTAATCCCAACAGTTTGTGGGGCCCAGGCAGGCGGATCACCTGAGGTCAGGAGTTGAGACTAGCCTGGCTAACATGGTGAAAACCTGTCTCTATTAAAATACAAAAATTAGCAGGGCCTGGTGGCGGGCGCCTATCGTCCAGCTGCTCAGGAAGCTGAAGTGGGAGAATCGCTTGAACTCGGGATGCAGAGGTTGCAATGAGCTGAGATGGTGTCACTGCACTCAGGACTGGGAAACAGAGTTAGACTCTGTCTCAGAAAAAAAAAAAAAAAGTAAATGCTAAAAATTACTTCCCTTGTTTCCACCCCTAAGTGGAAAACTAGCCAAAATAAAACGGTATCAATTAAAAAGTCCAAATTGTTTGGGTGGCACTCCAGAGGTTTGCCTGCCTCCTGGCCTTCCCCCAGGGACTGTGCGAGCCTGTTTTTCAGATGTTTAGACCTTCTAGCTCTGTCAGTCTCCACCTCGGGATGGAATCCACAGGAGGCCCCAGCGTTAGAGACATCACAAGCCACCACAGAGAGGAAAAGAAAAGACGAAAGGAGGCGACACACCCGGAGAAGCGACCCTTCGGGGAGAGCCCGCCTGGAGTCTCGAGCTCACCGGCAAGGAGCTCCTTTTGTGAGGCGGGGACGACCTCTCACAGCGGAGAGGCGCTAGGCAGGAGCCTCTCCAACGCCACGGGGTCCCGAGCGGCGCTACTGAAGCCACAGACGCCGCCGGCCCGAAAGGGGCTGCTCCCTGCGCGCCTGCTGTGGGCCCTGCCGCCGTGGAGGCGCAGATGCCACACTGCTGGGCCACTTCGTCCCCTTCCCGATTGGCCATACCTTTTTTTTTTCCTTTAAAAAACTGCTTGAAGAATCTTTTCAGTCTCTCTCATTGCTTGATTTCCTTCCTTCCTTTCCCTCCCTCCCTCCCCGCTTCCTTCCTTCATCCCTTCCTTCCTCCCTCCCTTCCTCCTTCCCTCCCTTCCTGCCTTCCTCCCTTCCTCCTTCCCTCCCTTCCTGCCTTCCTCCCTTCCTCCCCCCCAAAAGAAAAAAGAATCTTTTCATTCAGATTTCGAGAGAGAGAGAGAGAGAGAGAGAGAGGGGGAGAGAGAGAGAGAGAGAGAGAGAGAGAGAGAGAGAGAGTCCGTGCATGTGTGTCTGTGTGTATATGTGTATGTATGTTATGGGTGTCTGTACATATGTGTATATGTGTCTGTGTATGTGCGCGCGCGCGCGCGTGTGTAGTATTTCTTTAGATCTCTATTTTCCCTGGACCTTGTTGTTTTTTCCTGCGGGGGCGGGGAGGCAAACCGTCTTTTTGATAGCTGTTAACATCCAGAATTAATCTATGCAGACAAAGCCTGGGGAGGTCAGCCTCATTATTACCCAGCTCTGCTGTCAAGGATGTGGGACCTAACTACTCTGTGCCTCAGTTGTCTCATCTGACAAGTAGGGATAACAAGGGCTGCTTCTGTACAGGATTGATATAAAAGTTAAATGAAGCACTTTATAGAAAATGCATAGCCTAGTGTCTGGCACACAGAGAGTATGAACTGCTGTCTCTCTTGATGTCTTCATCACAAATGGGTGAATGCAGTCTAGGTTCAGTAAACGCCTTCCTTCATCTCAGCCATCACCTCCTTCAGGAAGCCCTACCTGATTTCTCCCTATCACTTCTGCCCAGTCCGGATCAGTTGTCCTTCCTGTATTCTCTTAGAGCACTGATCGCATTGCACTCACTGGAGCTGTGTGCATGCATATCAGTTTTCTGCACCGAAGTGGGAGCTGCAATAAGGAGTGTGTTTTATCCAACCACAGAAGGTGTGAAACTTAGGGACCAGCAAGCGTATGCTGAGTGAATAATGGAAGCTTCCATTTATGTCGTCAGTGGTGAAAGACTTAAAGCCTGAACCTGGAGGCGGAACCGTGGAGCTATCTCAGTGGTAGCACTGTAGATTCTGCTTTTCCCCTTACCAGAAACAGTTCCAAAGTCACTGAGTCACAGAAAGTGAAAGACAGAGATTGGAAGTTCAGTTTTGTTATTTTCAGGTCAGGAAGTGGAAGCCTCCAGAGGCCCAGGGGTTTATGGAGGCCTCATGCCATGCAGGAGCACCATGCAAAGCAGTGCTCCCATATTGACCTGTTGAGCTGTCACTCACTTGTTGCTGTACAACCCAGGGCCTACAAATGCACAGGGATGGCCTTCTCCCAGACTGTCACCTGAGGGAGGCTGGGTGGTAGCAGAGATTCATGTAAGGCACAGTGAAGGTGGCAGGCCAGCCTTTCCTGGAAGTAGGGGTGGGGGATGAGGTTGGGAAGGAGGCCTGGCTCCAGTCCTGGATCTGCAGCCTATCACTGTGCAAGCCTGAGTGACTCATAGATGCCCAGAGCATGAGAATGGGATGGGGCCCCAGAGATGATCCATCCCGACCTCTTTGGTTTATGGGAAGGGAGACCAAGGCCCAGATAAGTGACCTGCCCTTCCCTGAACTACAGACTTAATCAAAAGCACAGCTGGTAAATGCATCCATGTCTTTTGAATCTGAAACCTAGTTTCCTCAATGAATGGATTCCAGTGTTTCCCAGATATCAACGGGCATATGAATCACTTGAGGACCTTGTTATAACACAGGTAGGACTGGGGTGAGACCCCAGATTCTCATTCCTAATTAGCTCCTAGGTGCTAGCTAGAATGGCTCTAGGTAGGTGGTTCTTAGAAAAACCACTGGTGTAGACTGCACTATGATGAAATTACTGGGTGTACTAACCACGAATTAGTGTAGCCTTATCAGGTGAATGAGGACATCGGCGGCTGGGACACTCACTGAGACGCTGATAGAGCCAGTGTCCTTCTCCATCAGCATTAGTCATCTGTTGCCCTGTTGGCTGCTTCTGGATCTATGGTGAAGACGCAGGTTCTGGCTGGTGGCTGTAGGTTCCTTGATTGCACCCTAGTTAGAGGGCTGTGACTTACTCAAGGCATCAGAATCACCTGAGAACTTACTAAAAATGCAAATTGCCAGGCCTCAGCCCAGAACTAGTGAATCAGAAACTCAGGGTGAGGCCTAGAAATCTTTATTTTAACAAGCCTTACAGGTGATTCTGATGCACACACTGAAGTTTCAGAACTATTGGCCTAGGAAATAAACAAGAATTGAGATAAGAATTTAAATTTTATTGTTTCCTTGGACTTTGGACAGGGGTAGAGGGGTGGAAAGTTTTGTATTTAAAGCCAGAGCAGTTTTTCAAAGCCACTTTGATTTGGAGGTTGCTTATTTGACCTGTTTTGTGGAAACTTGCATGAAGTGTTCTCACTAAGTCTAAGACTCATGATATCCTCACTGCAGGTGAAAACTGATTCACTGCTTATAACTAACCGTGAAGATCACAACTTAATTTAGAGTAGGAGAAATATCCTGGTAATTATCCTTAAGACCTATGGGGGAGAAAATTGATCATTTTTTTGTTTTATTTTTTGAGACAGGGTCTGGTTATGTTGTCCAGGCTGGAGTGCAGTGGCATGATCATAGCATAGCTCACAGCAGCCTCAAACTCCTGGGTTCCAATGATCCTCCCACCTCAGCTTCTGGACTGATGACTCTACAGGCATGTGCCACCATGCCCAAGGACTTTTAAATTTTTTTGCAGCGATAGGATCTTGCTGTGTTGCCCAGGCTGGTCTCAGACTCCTGACCTCAAGTGATCTTAGTGTCTTGGCCTCCCGTGTTGAGATGACAGGCGTGAGCCACTGTGTCCAGCTGAAAATTGATCCTTAAATAGTTAAAAAAAAATTCCTTGGCGCTCCCTCCTCTTTTTCCTTCAAAGACTTCAAATTCTTTCTAAACATTAGCGTTTATCATTCAGGACAGGAAAATGTCTTCTTTAATTTTCTGTGGTGACATGTCATTGCATTAAAGACGGTCTGAATAACCTTTATGCAGCCCAGCTGGTGCCTGCCCTTCTGTCATGAGACAGGAAATCTGTTTTGACCGACATGGTCATTGCTTAGGTTTGGCCATGTTCTGTGCTGCCCAAAACCTCCATCGCACTTGGCCAAGCTCTCGGAGCCCTGTCAGTGTGCACATTCTGCATGTGTGATTTATGATATGGCAGATCTGAAGACTGGAGCCTGTTTCTCTGGACAGTGTCACTCTGCCTTGAAAGTGGAGGTGGTAAGAGCTCATGTGAACAGAAACCTGCTTACAGCTTGACCAAACCCAGCATCAGGCTACCATAATGTACTGCTGTCTGATATCCCCAAAACAACAAGCTCTTGTAAAATTAGTATAAAAATTAATTACTTTTGATTGGATTTCAACTGAAGGACGTGGTAAAAGATATAAACAGAAAAAGATCAAATTAAGGGTGAAATCCAAAATCTGTGACTTTACACATTTATGTCTTTTTTTTCTTTTTTTGATATGAAGTGCAACGGTGCAACCTCAGCTCACTGAAAACTCTGCCTCCCAGGTTCAAGCAATTTTTCTACCTCAGCCTCTCCAGTAGCTGGGATTACAGGCATGCACAATCACACCCGGCAAATTTTGTATTTTTAGTAGAGATAGGATTTCTCCATGTTGGCCAGGTTGGTCTCGAACTCCGGGACCTCAGGTGATCCGGGCGTGAACCACCGTGAACAGCCTACACATTTATCTTGTTGCTCTTTTGGGTTCCCAAACGCCACAGAGTTCCAGAGGAGATAGGAAGAGTCATGGTGTCATTTCCCAGACTGGTAAATAGTGACCATGAGAGGGTAGCTATTGATTCATTGTGATGTCCAAGTTGAGACTGCTCCCTCTGCTGGACAGCTTTGTACAAGTACTGTCCAATACTGGCCCTGCATACACTCCTATATTCAGAGATGTAGGTGACAGGGGCTAGGACTGTAAAGATGACAGTCCCCACTCTGTTAAAATATGATATATCCCTCTAAGCAGGGGACCCCAACCCCCTCACCTGCATATCCAAGTCCCCATGAAAGCAAGAGGAACAGAGAGATGGAGGTGCCTGTGGGACCTTTTGATAATGCCCCAAAGTCTCCACTCTCGTACATCATCAGTCTGCTGCCTCTGGCAGAAAAGAAATCCTTCAACAAGTCCAAGAACATAAAGCATGTTATCATTCGGCTTGTGATCCACCAAGCCATGCACTAACACATCAGAGTCTGAACTCAGCACTTTGGTCTGTGTTCCGACTTCCAACCAATGATCTGAAAGAAACGTGGAAGGCTCATTCCCCATCAAATTTTTTTTTTGAGACACAGTCTTGCTCCGTCATACAGGCTAGAGTGCAATGACGCAACCTCGGCTCACTGCAACCTCCGCCTCCCGGGTTCAAGCAATTCTCCTGCTTCAGCTTCCCAAGTAGCTGGGATTACAGATGCCCATCACCACGCCTGGCGTGCTCCCCCAATTTTTTTTTATTTTATTTTTAGTAGGGACGGGATTTTGCCATGTTGGCCAGGCTGGTCTTGAACTCCTGATCTCAGGTGATTCACCTACCTCAATCTCCCAAAGTGCTGGGATTACAGGTGTGAGCCACTGGATCTGCCCCCAGTTAACATCTTTTAATAGTGCAGAGTTAACCTGACAATTATGATTATAAGCTTATAAAGTCCCTGGAGTCAGATATTCAAGGACAGGAAAAATAAAAAACCAAAAAATAAAATAAAAATAAAGTCCCAGCCAGTGGTCTCTACCTTGGTCATCGTGATGAGTTTCTCTGAGGGATCTTCCTGCTTCTTCCTGATAGTCCAGTGCCTCTCTACTTTCCTGCTGGGTTAACACACAACAAAAAATACATTAGACAAAATAAACGCAAACACTTTAAACGCGTCTGTAGTCGATGCCCTTTGGTAAAAGGGAATCCACTTTTCTTAGTGGTTTCTTCTTCTTCATCAACTTGTTTTTACGTAAGTCTCCAGGAAGGCTGCTACTAATGTTAAACAGGAGTAAAGAGCCAGGCAGGGCTGGACATGGTGATAGGCACCTGTAGTCTTAGCTACTTAGGAGGCTGAGACGGGAGAATCACTTGAAGCAGGAATTCCCAGGAGTTTGAGTCCAGCCTGGATAGCAAGACCCTGGACCCTGCCTCTTAAAAAAAGAAGAAGAAGAAGAAAAAAAATCCAGGGCCAGGCAGGCACCAGCAGCGTTGAGTGCTGTGACCTTCCTGGTTCTACTTATTTTCATGAGGTCTTGTATCATTCACCTGTGCAGTGCTCGATGCCTGGCATTTGCAGGAGTTTATTAGGGGAGGGAGAAGAAGGTCCTGACAGAGGTAATCTGGCAGAAGGAAGCAGGGTACCTCCAGGACCTGAGGGAAGACTGGTGTGACTAGAGCAGAGACTGAGAGAACTGCGCAGGGTTGGGAGGAGTTAGACCCCTATGGCCTTGCAGGCAGGTTGAGGACTTTGGTCTTTGAGAACAAATGGATAGCATTCAGGATTTAAAGCAGGGGAGCCAAAGGGTCAGACAGGTTTTTGTGGCATTCCCGGGATTAGCATGGATTGGGTTTCTTATCACATTTGATCCCTTCTTCCTTCTTTCCTTGAGTCATACAAGCTGCTTGGAATCCCTCCTCCCAGCAATCTCCATAACTGTGGTTATCAACCCTGGCTGCACATCAGAATTATTTGAGAAGTTTTAGAAAATATGATTCCCAGGATCTAACTCCAAATAATAACAGTCAGACTCTCTGGAGTTGGGGCATTTTAAGGCTTCTAGGTTGAGTTTGATATGCAGCCAGGACTGAGAATCATGCTCTTCTCTAGAGCATTGGAAGAGCAGCTCTTCAGTGTCAAAGTAACATGGCAGGTGGAGCTGGTGACCCAAGTAACTGTATGTCTGATGAGGCCAGCTCTGGGCCTTTGTCACCTGGATCCCTGCTCAACTCACAGCTTCATCTTGGTGCTAGAGCTGGAATCTGACATGAAGGGTCCTGGAAGTCTCTCCCGGGTTACCCTCATTCTGTAGTGACAGTCACCTTTCTACTTTGTTATCAAAGTCGCAACCTGCTTGAGAAGAGACAACTAATTATCTGCTATTCTGGCACTCTCTTTAACTCCGCTCTGAGTTCCCTCACGCGGTGGCTTTCTACCTTGTGCGTTCGTTTCTCACTTGTTAGCTTAGTATTTGTAGCTGATGATATATACTGACATAAAAAAGCTAACACAAGTAAATAATTTCCCTACTTTTGGGTTTCTTATTTTGGAGACAGAGCCAATTTTGGCTGGTACAGTTAAAAAAATCCCTGAATAAATGGAAAGGAGTAAGAGGCTAAGTTAGAAGCACAGGAAAGAGAAACTTAAAAAACAGGATCACTGGTTACAAAGCCTTTGAATCTAACAAGAAACCATATTGAGAGGGAGAGCCAAGTTTCCTCTTTTGGAAGAATTTTAATACCAAGAAGGATAAACTTTCAGTCTCAATGACGTGCAGCCATGAGCTTTCAGGGGCAAGGAATATTTTCTCATTTCATAGAGTGGGAGAGGGAGACAGAGAAACTCAGGGATTTGGAAAAATATTTTCAGGTGAGTCCTTGTTAGAAAAAAATAGTCTTAATATGAAACTCTGTCCATTCAATTGTATGTTGCATAGGAAAGTGTCAAAGAGCTATCATTTTTTAGTTATAAGAATACGCATGTGGCCGGGTGCAGTGGCTCACGCCTGTAATCCCAGCACTTTTGGAGTCTGAGGTGGGCGGATCATGAGGTCAAGAAATTGAGACCATCTTGGCCAACATGGTGAAACCCCGTCTCTAAAAAAAAAAAAAAAAAAAAAAAAATACTCTGAGCAATGTGTATAATATGCTAAAACTTGCATATACTATCTATCCATGTATGCATCTATATGTGTTTGCTTATATATGCATCATACATCCCAGGAAGGGGGACACAGGAAACTAACAAACAGCGGTTGTTTGAGGGAAAGGAACAGAGCAGCTGGAAGGCACACTGTTTTGTACTTAAATTTGAAAAAAAAAACCTCTTTTGAATATATTTCAGATTCAAAATTTGAATTAAAGAAACTAAGCCGGCTGGGCATGGTGGCTCAAGCCTGTAATCCCAGCACTTTGGGAGGCCGAGGTGGGTGGATCACCTGAGGTCAGGAGTTTGAGACCAGCCTGCCCAACATGGTGAAACCCCACCTCTACTAAAAAAAAAAAAAATACAAAAATTAACTGGGCATGGTGGTAGGCACCTGTAATCCTAGCTACTTAGGATGCTGAGGCAGGAGAATCGCTTGAACCCAGGAGGTGGAGGTTGCAGTGGGCTGAGATTGTGCCACTACACTCCAGCCTAGACAACAGAGTGAAACTCTGTCTCAAAAAAAAAAAAAAAAAAAAGAAAGAAACTAAATCTAAATAAAATGCTATGTCACTTTTAGTCTGAGTTACAAATGCCATGATTAAAACTGAGTGATGGAAACATAGGTAATAATTCTTGGTGAGTGAGCAAAACAAATGGAGAGACTGCAAATTCAAATCCCAGTTCTGTTATTCCAGCCAGTGCTTTTCCTCTGTTCATTCAGCTAATGAACATTTATTGAGTGTCTGCTGTGTGCCAGGTACTGAGATAGGCACTGGGGGCACAAAGATGAAAGATGTAGTTGTAGGACGCTCACAGACTTGTGGGGAAATGACAAGTCAGTTCGCAATGCAGCGTGATAAATGTTGTGGCAGATTATGACAGGTTTCTGCAGGGCCTCATGGGAGGTGAAGCTAAATTAGGCTGGGAAGGTTGTTTACCAGCAGACACAGTGCTAAATCTTGCAGTGAAGGGAAGGTAGAACAATTCCAGGCAGAGGAAGCAGCATGTGCTGGTTAGGGGATAGTTTGGTGCGGGGGCAGTGTGTGGACACTGTAAATTAGACACAGGCCAGATCTTGCATGTTACAGTTTAGAGTTTAAGAAAAATTGCACGTTATATATTTTTCTATTTGTAAAATAAATACATTGTTCATGCTGGGAATTTAACCAGAGGGCCAACGGGGACACAGTCAAGAATTTATAGCAAACCAGTGATAAGACTGAGCTGTATTTAGAAAGAGCAGTGGCAGTAGTGTGGTATTATAAGACCGGGGGAGGAGGAAGAGTCACAAACACTTCGTGAACACAAACTTCAGCATTGAAACCAACATGTGAGAGGCAGTTTCTCCAGTGGCTGAGTTATAGGTCCTACAGTCAGGCTGTCTGCACTAAAGTCCTAACTCCTACTCTTGCTGTCTACAGACCATGGGAGTTACTTAACCCCTGAGCCTCAGTTTCTTCAACTGGAAACAGACAGATGGTGGACAAACGATCTTGGGTTATCTGTCCTTGGAAAACCTTCCAGCCATCCTGCCCTCCACTCTCATACACAGCACCCTGTCTGGGCACATTACTTTTAGTACCACAGCAGGCTTTCTTGGGGAGCTGCTGGGATGGAGGAGCATGGGATGCAGGAGTCTGAGGTGTGGCCTCCAGCCTGCCTTGAGCTATCTGCATGGCTTATCATTGAACCTCAGCTTCTACACCTGTGAAATGGGAGTAATAATAAATAATCGTACAGAGTTCTCAAAAGGCCTAACCAGAAAAATACAATTGGAAATTCCATGTAACATACCATGTGATATAGGAATATAAATGACTAATTTCAGTACTTTCTTAATGATGGCATTTTTCTTTTGGAGCTAGAATAAACTCATAAATATTTTTTCCTGGCAATATTAGTCAAGTGTCCTGGAACCACTAAATCTTGAGACCACCTTGTGATTCCTCTACAACTTTCCTGCCAGGTGGTCATCAAGGCACATTTAAATGCTTCTGGAGACCAGAACTTATCTCCTAAGGCATGGTGCTCCATCTTTAGACAATGCCCTAAGCCACGTATTATTTCCCTGTTGTATGTGAAATCCACAGATTCAGGGGCAGCCCCCCTCTGCTTGGTGGGATGCATGTAAACCTGGCCACATAAGTAAAGCTTGGGACTGGCCTCAAAACAAGTGGGGCAGCTATAACTGTAGGCATAGCTGGCTCTTGTCCGTCCAGGCCAATTCCTCTACTTTGCATTTGAGGGCACTATGTGCTAACTGTGTGGAAACTGCGAGGTGGAAGCTTATTTCTCATTCTTCAGATGTTCTGGGCATAACATACACACCCTTTGATATCAACGTGGAGTATAAGGATATTCAATTCGGTATCTAACATTATTGCTATTTTCTTCCCTACTACCATGACCTATCCCTGATAACTTAAAAAGTCCCTGAAAAAAAACCCTCTATCCTTATTCATTCATCAATTACCATTTCTTTTTGAAAAACAAAATCGAGTTTTTAAAAACATGGTTCAAAAAATGTTTTTTCTTCTTTTTTGGTTTAGAAAACAGGCTGGTCTCGGCCAGGCACAGTGGCTCAAACTTGTAATCCCAGCACTTTGGGAGATTGCAGTGGGTGGATCACCTGAGGTCAGGAGTTCAAGACCAGCCTGGCCATCATGGTGAAACCCCGTCTCTACTAAAAATACAAAAAATTAACTGGGAGTGGTGGTGGGCACTTGAAATCCCAGCTACTGAGGAGGCTGTGGCAGGAGAATCTCTTGAGACTGGAAGGCGAAGGTTGCAGTGTGCTGAGATTGTGCCACTGCACTCCAGCCTGGGCAACAAGGGTGAAACTCTGTCTCTCTCTCTCTTTTTTTTTAAAGAGGCGGAGTCCATGTTCTCACTCATAGGTGGGTGTTGAACAATGAGAACACATGGACACAGGGAGGGGAGCACTACACACTGGGGTCTGTTGGGGGGAATAGGGGAGGGACAGTGAGGGGTGGGGAGTTGGGGAGAGATAGCATGGGGAGAAATGCCAGATACAGGTGAAGGGGAGGAAGGCAGCAAATCATGCTGCCACGTGTGTACCTATGCAACTATCTTGCATGTTCCTCACATGTACCCCAAAACCTAAAATGCAATTAAAAAAAAAAGGAATAATAATAAAAAAAAGAGGCGGAGTCTCGCTCTGTTGCCAGGCTGGAGTGCAGTGGTGTGATCTCAGCTCACTGCTACCTCCATCTTCTGGGTTTGAGTGATTCTCTTGCCTCAGCCTCCCCAGTAGCTGGGACTACAGGCGTGTGCTATCACGCCCAGCTAATTTTTGTACTTTTAGTAGAGATGGGGTTTCACCACGTTGGCCAGGCCTGTCTGGATCTCTTGACCTTGTGATCTGCCCACCTCAGCCTCCCAAAGTGCTGAGATTACAGGCATGAGCCACTGCACCTGACCAAAACTCAGTCTCAAGAAAAAAAACAAACAAACAGAAAAAAGAAAAGAAAAGAAAAGAGCCTGGTCTCAAACTCCTCAGCTCAAGGGATCCAAGCAGCTGGGATCCTAGATATGTGCCACCGTGTCCAGCATGGTTTGATTTTTAAATGAACCCAAATGTACTCTGGATCAATCATATATCCCCAAATCTAAGCCTGATATAAACACATTATTCTATATAATCGGCTAATGGCCTTCAGTGTTGTAAAGAGATTCTTAAAATGTGAGAATTTCACATGCAATAAATGGGAAATGAAGGAATGCTCTCCTATAGTAACATGAGCCTGCTTCTGCCACAACACTGTGCTGATATTTCCTGGTTCCTTGTTTATCTTCCCATTAGACTCTAGGCTCCTTGGAAGGTCCAGGATATAGATAACTCATCTTGTATGCTCAGTGCCTATCATAGTGTCTGATACACAGAGCGTGTTCAATATATGTTGGCTGAGGGGAACCGAATGATCAGTGGGAGAGAAAGTTTCCTATTGTCTCCACAGAACTTGGGTAGGACTAGAGGGAAGGTCAAAGTCCTGTGGGGTCAGAAAATCTTCCTGGAGCAGATGAAATTTGTCCACAGGAATGGAATTTTCTAGAAGGAGTGCTGGATGCTTAGCTAACATGATAAGCAGTGTTTTTGATTGGACAGGGCTCAGCTGAGGGCTGCAGTGAAGCTTTATAACAGATGGTTGAGCACAGGCACTGGAACTGGGCTGCCTGACCAAATCTTGCTTCTGCAATTTACCAACTGTGTGACATTTGGGAATTTACTTAGCCTCTCAATGCCTTAGTTTTCTCATCTGTAAAATGGAGTAATTCTATTTATTTGTGAATTAAATAAATGCATGTATATACAATTTAGGACAAAGCCATCCACAGAATATGTACTCAGTAATGTTAGCAACTGTGATTATTTTTTATCTTTCCATTCCTTTGTTCTGCCTTGACCTTTCTTGTCACCTACTATCATCCCCTGCAACCTGCGATGCTCCCTACATGCCCCAGGCAAAATGAATGACATGCATGTGGATAGGCAGGAGATACATGAATGACTGTATAGAATGAGATGGTTTCTGCACAGCTCAAGGTGTGGAGGGCAGCCTGTGTGCTGACTGTATAGAATGAGCTGGTTTCTACCCAGCTCCAGATGTGGAGGGCAGCCTGTATATGCTGACTGTATAGAAAGAGGTGGTTTCTACATAGCTCCAGGTGTGGAGGACAGCCTATGTGTTGACTGTATAGAACGAGGTGGTTTCTACATGGCTCCAGGTGTGGAGGGCAGTCTGTGTGCTCTTCTCTGTTTGAACTCACCATCTTTGTCTGTACTACCCTGAGACTGTGTCTTACTATACGGCAATCCCTAAGAACCTGGGAGCTACCATATCTGTAAGAAGGTCTAATTAGGGAGAGCTGTGAACACTGAGCATTTCTAGGAAAAGCCATGGTCTTTTTGGTAAATACTGGCCTGGGAGTCAGAAAGTGTACTGAGAGTGTACTTTGTGAGTCCTTTGGAAGCAGACCAAGTTGCCATTTCTGTGAGTCTTGAGGGAGGTGGATGGGAAAGTGGGCCTCAGGGATGACAACTCTTTTCCTTCTATAATACTGTGCCAAAATTACTGGACGAAATAAGTGTAACATGAAAGCATTGTGGATACTAAATATACAAGCAATTATTGTAGAATTCCCTACTTTGAATTCTGCAGTTCTTAGATGCTCCATATTTTCTTATCTCATTTCCTCAGCAGCTATCACCTTGGAACATGCCACACACTCTGCTTGCTTATTACGTCCGTTGTCTGTTCCCTGTACTATCCTGGAGCAGGGCAGGGATCTCGATCTGTTTTGTTCATTGATGTATCCCAAATGCCCCAAACTGCCAAACACATAGTAGACAGCAGGTGCTCAAATATTGGTTAAATGAATGGTAACTGTGATATTTCCTCCCAGAAAGTACAATTCATAATTCTTTCAGCCCCAAGAGAATAACTAAACTGTGGCTAAGAACAAAAGGGATAGTTTCACTAATGTAAGCTATGGAGCATGGCAATCGTTTTTGAATACTTGTAGAAAGCATCTTTTCTTCTGCAGTCCAGAATCATTCTCCTTTCCTGTATTTTTTTTTTCCTATGGAGATGGGGTCTCATATGTTGCCCAGGATGGAGTGCAGTGGCTGTTGCAGGTGTAATCATAGCACACTACAACCTTGAACTCCCAGACTCAAGTGATCCTCCCACCTCAATCTCCTGAGTAGCTGCAATTCCTTTTTAGAGTTTTCAGTACTCCATTTTCCTCTTCAGACATGCTTTCTCTTCCCATTCTCAGTCCCTGTGGCTCCAGGGTGGGCCAGTGGCTTTCATTTGGGTATAGATAAGTGACCTGCATTGGTTTACCTTCAGTTCTGGAATGATCTGGGAAACAGAAGATGGTGGCCAGCTTGCCACCCCTGGGGAAGAGCCTATCTAAGAGGAAGCCCTGAAAAGTGGAGCCCATTCAGGGACAGAGACAGATTTTGGGCAAATGCACAACTCTTAATCAAAGCCCCACCTTGTAGAACGGGGATTGGGGCAGCCCAGAGAATTAGGAGGGTGACCCTCATGACCTCCAAAGGTGCTGCCAGTCTATGGCACCAGATAGAGCCATCATCATGCACTAGGCAAGTATTTGGTTTCTTCTGCCCCGTTCCTGTCTTTCTCAGTCATTCTTATCAAGGGCCTGGAATATTTCCTCCAGGGTACTATGAAGGATCTGAGATTCATCCATGCCAGGCCTGGCTCTGTTCCTGGTCAGTTTCTTTGACTCCATGGCTATTTATTTCCAGTTCAGTAAGCTCTGAGGAGGGCAAAGAATAGGTAGGAAAGGGGCCCTAGACCAGAGGGTGTGGGATGAAAAGGATGGGTCAATTCATGGAGCATTTAATGAGCAACTTCCACGCGTCGGGCGATGTGTTCGACACTGGGGTGGGAGGGAGTATGGCAAAGATGGACAAATGCCATCCTCACTATAGAAACCCTCAGTACCCTTAACTTGAAATGAAGTTGAGCTTGAGAGATCAATGAACTCTTAGAGAACAGAAAGCAAGGCCAGATATCCAGAAAGGAATTTGCAGTTGACTTCTAAATAGCTCAAGAATCAGTCTTCTCTACAGTAGTAACATCAACTCTACCAAGTGATAGTGGTAAAACAGTAACAATTATTTTAGTTACTGTCAAGATAAAATGAATTGTATTTGCCTGTTTTATAAGGTGGTTTAAAGTTACTCTTTCTCCTCTCTGTTCCCTGTCCCCCACCACCCAAACCAGACACCCGACTGATTTGTCCCCGATGGCTGGCTGTGATTACTGTCCTAATTTGTTCTTTCCTCATCTGCTACAAACTGCCTATTTTCTGTCCTTCTGATAATGCAGGAGCTCTGAGGGACTTCTGAAGCTGTTTTTGTACCATGCAGAAGTGTATTAACTGGAATTCCTATGTTTGTGTCTATAAAACCCCTCGTCTTCTCAGTGTGAGATCACCTTCAGGAACGGCGTCATGTCGATGTGCAGCTTGCGCGTGTAAAATTCTTTTCTGTTTGAACATATCAGCCCTTTATTTATACAACTTTGAGGCTCTCCTGTCTTCTGAGCTGCTGCCTCCAAGGACTGCTGGGCTCCCTGTGAAGAGAAGCAGAAAGCCCAAACTTTCATATGAATGATAAACGGTGCAACAAGATCTAGTCCAAATCCCCAAATATTTATAGAAAGCAATTTTTAAAATCACTGAAACGGTAATAGGCAACACCTATTTTTACTGTTGAAGACACAGAGGACTGTATAGAGAGAAAACAGCCCAAGACTTTTATTAATTAATACCTACAGAAGTGGAAAAAGGGAGCTTCCTAGGTCCCAGGTTTTTTTTTTTTGAGATGGAGTTTTGCTCTTGTTGCCCAGGCTAGAGTGCAATGGTGTGATCTCAGCTTACCGCAACCTCCGCCTCCTGGGTTCAAGCAATTCTCCTGTCTCAGCCTCCCAAGTAGCTGGGATTATAGGCATGTGCCACCATGCCTGGCTACTTTTTTTTTTTTTTTGTATTTTTAGTGGAGATGGGGTTTCACCATGTTGGTCAGGTTGGTATATAATTCCTGACCTCATGATCTACTTGCTTCGGCCTCCCAAAGTTCTGGGATTACAGGCGTGAGCCACCCCACCCGCCCGTCCCAGGGTTTTAATTATTTCATTTAACCCTCACAACAATCCTGTAAGACAGGTACTGTTACTCCCATGATACAAACGAGGAAACCAGGAGGCTCTGGGAAGTTATGCAACTTGCCCAAGGCCATTAGCTGATATATGCAGAGCTAAAATCACCATCTGCTGAAGACTCCTTTTTAATGAGACCTTTTTGATACTTCTGTAGTTTCCATGAATGGTTATCAAATCTGCTTTGCAGCAAATATGGTTATAGCAAAATTCCAGTTTATTTCCAATATGACAAAATTGAATTTGATGTGTTAGGAAGACTGATTGGAACAAATGTAGCAGAGAGAGAAGGAAGAATGGGCTAACAGAGGAGTTTGGGAAGCCCCGGGTGCTCTCTGAACTTCTGGGCCATGCAAAGGGTGTCGCGTTTCAGGACACCACAGGGTTGGAGCTGAAGCTGCCCTCCAACCCATGCCCACACTGCAACCTGGGTGCTCCCTCCAAGATGCACACTGGACCATATCACTTCTCTGCTTGAAACCTTCAAAAGCCATTGCCCTCAGGCTTTTGAAGGTTTCTGCCTGGTCCTGGATGATCTCTCCTGCCTCATTCAGTCATTCAACAAATATTTATTGGGTGCCTTTTCTATGCCAGGCAGAGCAGTTAGGGCAGTGCCCAAAGGGACGAAAGTCTCCACCCTCATGAAGAGTACACATCCATTCCACTGAAAGGGAAGAGAGAATCAACAAGGAACTGGAACATAAGTACCTGTGAAGGTGGTTTGTGTTAGGGAGAAAAAGAAAACACAAAGTGGGCTAAGGGAATAGCTGGGGATGGAAGTGGAGGCTGCAATTTTAAGCAGGGAGTCAAGGAAGGTCCCATGAAAAAGCAATGACTAAGCAAAGCTCTGAAGATGGTGAGGGAGGGTTCTAGGGCCTATCTGCATGAAGTGTTTACTTCACGATGCGAATAGCAGGTGCAGGGAGCCACATGGACACCAGCCCCTGAGCTCCTGGAGCAAGGCCTTTGCACATATCCTTCCCTCTCCCCTTTTGACTCTTCGTCATCCTTCAGGTCTGGCTTCCCTGTGCCTGTGACCTCGTAGAGCATGAGCACCTTCCACCATTGCCACAATAATTGCTCAGGCTCGTGCAGCCATCTCTCCTCCCCCTCTAGACTGGAAGCCCCCTGAAGGCAGGAACCATGGCTGTTCCATTCCCATTGTCCCAGCAGTTTCTGACTCAGGGTCTGGAAATGAACACACTTGATACATATTTGCTGAACAAAAGAGTAAGTAACAGGTTATGGCCCACTTCAATGCAAAGTCAGTGCTTGGGTGGTTTTTCATTTATCCATTAAACTGATATTTATCAAGTGCATACTATATGTCAGCACACATAAGCAACATTATGCTTTTAGGTAGTGACTAGTCTGTGAAGACAATGCAATGGTGCTAGGAGGGAGGGCAATGAGAAGGGGGTGGCCACTTGCTTTGGGTGATCAGGGGAGGCCTCTCTGAGGAGGTGACATTTGAGCAGAGCCCTGGATGACAAGCTGGAGCCGGCCCTGGATGGATCTCTATCTTTAGCAATCAGGGTAGCTGATATCTCTGTGGTCTGATTATTTATTTATTTATCTATTTATTATTATTTTTTTTGAGACAGATTCTTGCCTTGTCGCCAAGGCTGGAGTGCAGTGGCGGGATCTCGGCTCACTGCACTTCTGCCTTCTGGGTTCAAGCGATTCTCCTGCCTCAGTCTCCTGAGTAGCTTGGGATTATAGGTGTGTGCCACCACACCTGGCTAATGTTTGTATTTTTAGTAGAGTTGGAGTTTTGCCATGTTGGCCAGGGTGGTCTTGAACTCCTGACCTCAGGTGATCCACTTGCCTTTGCCTCTCAAAGTGCTGGGATTTATAGGCGTGTGAGCCACTGTGCTTGGCCTGTGGTCTGATTACTTAGAGGTAAGCAGGGGATCTTTGAAAAGGAAAATGGAATTCCCGATAGGCCTGTCTGTCCTAGCCTTCTGGGCTCCATCTTTGGCACTGTGAGGCACCCCTCTGTTTTCTGAGTGGTACAGCAATCACAACCGATACGTGCAGCTTTTGGGTATGCTGAGAGCAAAGGCAAGAATAAATAGTGATCAGGAGTCAAGGTCTCTAAAGGTAAAGGAGGAAGAAGAAAACACAAGGTTAAATGGAAGGGAAGGAAAGTAGGAGAACTGAAGAAAGCAGAGATGCCTGAAGGTTTTTTATTTCTTTTCTGTGAACACTTTGGTGGAGATGATTAAAAAACTAATGGAATGGCCGGATGTGGTGGCTTATGCCTGTAATCCCAGCACTCTGAGAGGCGGAGGTGGGTGGATCGCTCGAGGCCAGCAGTTTAAGACCAGCCTGGTCAACACAGCAAAACCCATTTCTACTAAAAATACAAAAATTAGCCAGGCATGGTGGTGCACACCTGTGGTCACCGCTACTTGGGAGTATGAGGCATGAGAATTGCTTGAACCTGGGAGATGGAGGTTGCAGTGAGCCGAGATCGTGTCACTGTACTCCAGCCTGGGCACAGAGTGAGACCATCTTAAAAACAAGCAAAAAAAAAAAAAAAAACCCCAAAAAATAAAAAAACTGATGGAACGGTGAAATGTTTTAGCAGAAAAACAGAACCCGTCCCTTCACCTATATTGTGCTGTGAATACTTTAATATTTTTATGTTCTGCTAAAAACACCTGGAAGCCTTTCTCTTCAGTAAATGAAGCAATAAAGATTAACGAGTTAATTTGGTAAAGCTGGTTTGAATTGCACAGAAGGCATTGCATAAGTACTTGGCATTTAAAAAGTTATCTGACATTTAAAAGGAGATGACTGTTAATGAATTCAAGAGCTAATCTTACACTCTGACAGAGTGAGCCATGGAAAATCCAGGATTATTATCTTGCTGTAAACACAATGTGACTCAGTTGAGCTATCAAAAAAAAAAAAAAGCTATTGCTTGTGTACAAATATCTAGACTCACACACATATATAATATAGCAAAAGTTAAAGAGAACATCCATGAAAATTACAGACACGTCTATTTCCTTCCTTACTCTTGCATTATAATATCTGAGCTACAGATCCAAGGAGAAACCCTTCTCCCCAGTGATTTTTCCTCCTCCTTTCAGCTGGTGTATTTTAAAGGGTCACTACCCTTTAAAATGGGTCGGCTCTCCAAACAGACCTTGGAACGTCTAACATTAAGAAGGAGAGGAAATTCTAAACCCAAGTGGCTGCGTCTCCAGCCCTGGGTCCCACAGAGCCACCAGAGATAAGGATCTGTCCTGTGGGTGTCCCTCAGGCCCTCCTCATTACCTCTCCCACTTCTTTCTAATTGGGGTTCCCCATCTTTGTAGCTGCAGCTTAATGGCTCCAAGAAGAGCGATTGTCCCTCATTAAGGAGGCTGCAACACTCTCGCTGTCTAACTGCCTCCCACGCAGCTCACGACTTCATTCTGGCAGAGAGCAAGCTGCCAGGAGGCTCCGGGAACCTGTGGGCAAGCTGAGCTGGAGGAAGAAACAGAAGGGAAGAGGGCCTTTGTAACCAAGATCTGAAATATGCTTGGGAACACACCCCGCCATTATCTTCATGCTTGAATAGTGGGTGGGGGGACTGAAACCCTTAGGTGGTCTCTCAAGTGGCCACATCAAACCTCTGTGCACACAGGGCCTTTGTCCCCTCCTGTGAGTAAACACAAAGAAGAGTCAGTCCCTTCTCTGACCCCCAGGTTCCCCTTGTTGGTTAAGAGTCTGACTCCTCTTGGTGGCTCTGAGTCCTGGGGGCACAGAGAGAGCTGAGAGATTTAGTTCCTGGGGGTAGGGGAGAAGGAGGCTGGGACCCTGAGCTTCCCTGTCCTCCCTCCCCCTGCTAGGGTAGGGGAACCAAATCCTGGAAGGGGCCCTTCCTGCAGGAGGGAGGGAGCTGGCAACTTTCCTCGTGGTTGGCCTTCCGGCCCTGTTGCTCCTTGCCCACGGCAGCCTAAGGACCTAAAAGTGGGCAGCGGGGATCGGGCCACTGGTGGGGTTGAGTGTGCCTGGGACTGCCTGGGCTCCCTGAGATGGGGCTGCCTAGAGAGGAGATCCCAGTGGGCCGGGCACTGTACACACTGCTAATCCCAGGCTGACTTGGAGGGATTAGCATCTGTGTGGCAAGGCCAACCTCCCCGGCTACCCCCAAGGTCCTCACTCAGGTTCTGTCTATGTCTAGGTTTCCCTGGCTGGAAGGTAGGAGGCCTCCAGTGTGCAGGGGGTCAGACGGATGCCCAAGATCTTAGCTCAGCAACCCTGCCTGCCCACAGACCTCTTTCTGAGGAGCAGCAGAACCCCCAAGCCACAGCGGGCTTCCACCCACACAAATGTGCCCAGCAGTCCAGCGCCTGTCACCTGGGTTCATCCTGCTTGTCTTGGCCACCTGAGGTCCAGGTCCACTTTTTACATTCTACAGGCAATTTGGTGCTGGTGAAATGGGCTGAGTGGGACATTTTGTGAGGGCTCCACAAGTAGGCACGATGGAGACAAAATTAGTTTGGTGGCCAAAGAAGAGCTTTCTTGTCCTCCTGTCAGAAATTTTTGTCTTCATCTATTTATTTATTTATTTTTAGATGGAATTTTGCTCTTGTTGCCCAGGCTGGAGGGCAGTGGCACGATCTCAGCTCACCATAACTTCTGCCTCCTGGGTTCAAGCGATTCTCCTGCCTCAGCCTCCTGAATAGCTGAGATTACAGGCATGTGCCACCATGCCTGGCCAATTTTGTATTTTTAGTAGAGATGGGGTTTTTCCATGTTGGTCAGGCTGGTCTTGAACTCCTGACCTCAGGTGATCCACCCGTTTTTGGCCTCCCAAAGTGCTGGGATTACAGGCGTGAGCCACCGTGCCTGGCCAGTCTTCATCTATTTTTTAATGTCTCCGACTCTACAGAAGGAGATATTACATCCTCCTGAGTATTTAGCAAATTAGCTGAACAGTTGGCAAACATGAGACTCGGAAGAGAAACATGGCAACCTCGGAAGAGAAACATGGCAACCTCCAGTCCTCGCCTTTGTGAGGGGCTCATTTCATGACTGGCTAAGTCATGAATCTTTCTGTGCCTCAGCTTCCCTCGCTAGAAAATGGGGCTAAGCTCATTGTTCTTTTCCAGGACATTTTGAATATTGAAACTGGACACTTTCATTCCAGGGCTTCTACTATCTGGAAGGAAATCTTATCCGTGAGTTCTAATTGATAGTGTCTTCAACATAATTATGTGCTTTGTTGATGTAACAGAATCACTGTTTATCTGGCTTAGCAGAAGCTGGAGGAGAAAAATTTCAAGCCAAAATAGTGATCTCTTCTGCCCCAAGGGGAGTAGAAACCAGCTTTTTCTGTGAGGGGGTGGGTAGCTGTATTCAGGCTGGAACCGTGCCTGTGTTTGAGAGATGCCACATTCTATTTTAGACTGGGAAATGGGAGGTCGGGGGTGAAAGGTGCGAAATCTGAACAACCCCCTAGCTCCTTCCAACTCAAAACTGGAACTCAACATGGTGTAACTTCCTTGTTTTGTTGGGTCTGGTGGGACTTCTCCAATCTGACAACCGACAGACAGGGAATCTCAACTTGCAAAATGATTCCACTGTGAAAAGGTAATTTTTAAGTCAGTTGGTTTTTACAAGGAAAAAAATGGTGTTTTGATTCCCAGACTCGCCCATAAAAGTTGATCTAACCCAAATTCAGCTGGACTATGGAGGCGAGGTAGTCCTGGTCATGTGGGACAGCAGAAGCCTGGAAGAAGAGAAAGAAAATTGTCCTTTCTTTTTCTTTCCTGGCTCTCCACACTTTCCTGACTCCTTCCCTTCCACTAGGGTCTTCTGTCTTCTGATGTCTAAATTTTGCAGCCCTGTGCTGTGGGCCTTGGGGTCCTGCCGACACAATGCTCCTGGCCCCCAAATTCCCTGCCTCCCCTCTGCTCCAGGCCTTCAGCTGTGCTCCCTTAGGTATAGGGGGGAAGCAATTAAAAAAGTTTCACAAGGAAGTATGAGGAGCCAAAAATAATCTCTAATAGTTAGAATTTTAAGCAGTGAAACACAGTGAACCTTCCAGTAGGCATGGAAGATGTTTGGGAGGCTGGGAGAGGGATGCTTGAATTGGGGGTTGGGTATGGGAAAGGGAGAAACAATTGGTAGATTGACTCATAGCCCTCCTTTAAATGCTTCCTACTTTTCAAGCTTCTCCTTCTCCACGTCTAAACCCTTAGATTGTGTACACAAGCTCCAAGTTCTGTTCTATAATGGCTTTCAAGGCAAGGGACACGGGAGTATGATAGCAATTATTATAATGTACTGAAGGCTGCCTGCTCCAAGCATTGTGTGAATCCCTTTCCATATGCTTCTTCTAATCCTCGTCATGACCCCATCAGGGAAACATTATTACCCTATGAGGAAACTGAGTTGTATTTTTAGTATAGACAGGGTTTCTCTATGTTGGTCAGGCTGGTCTCAAACTCCTGACCTCAGGTGATCCATTCCCCACCCCCCATGGCTTCCCAAAGTGCTGGGATTACAGGCATGAGACACTGCACCCAGCCTGTTTATTTTTGAGACAGAGTATCGCTCTGTCACTCATACTGGAGTGCAGTGGTGTGATCAAGGCTCACTGCAGCCTCGACCACCCAGGCTCAAGCAATCCTCCTGCCACAGCCTCCTGAGTAGCTGGGATTACAGAAATGCACCACCACACCTGGCTAATTTTTTTTTTTTGAGACAGTTTTGTTCTTGTCGCCCAGGCTGGAGTGCAATGGAACGATCTTGGCTCACCACAGCCTCCACCTCCTGGGTTTAAGTGATTCTCCTGTCTCAGCCTCCCGAGTAGCTGGGATTACAAGCACCTGCCACCATGCCTGGCTAATTTTGTATTTTTAGTAGAGACAGGGTTTCTCTATGTTGGTCAGACTGGTCTCAAACTCCTTAACTCAGGTGATCCACCCGCCTCAGCTTCCCAAAGTGCTGGGATTATGGGAATGATCCACGGTGCCTAGTTTATACCTGGCTAATTTTTTATAGAGACGGGATCTCCCTCTGTTGCCCAGGCTGATCTCAAACTCCTGGGCTAAAGTAATCCTCCAGCCTTGGCCTCCCAAAGTGCTGGGATTACAGGTGTGAGCCTCTGCTCCTGGTCTAGAAGTTGGGATTTAAATGCAGCTTTATTGGATTCCCAAATGTCTAGGCCTCTTTGATAGTGCAGTTCATGTGTGAATGGGGCCCTATTAATCCTGACATCTATTTCCTTATCTGTAAACAGGGATAATAAGTGTACCAACTACATGGGGATGTTGTAAGGATGAGATAATCCTAAACCCTGTCCATAGCAACACTCAAACACATTGGCTGTTATTACCATTTAAAAAGACCCTCTTGGCCAGGTGGGTGGCTCACTCCTGTAATGCCAGCACTTTGGGAGGCTGAGGTGGGTGGATTACCCGAGGTCAGGAGTTCAGGACCAGCCTGGCCAACATGGTGAAACCCAACTCTACTAAAAGTACAAAAATTAGCCTGGCATGGTGGCCAGGTGCCTGTTATCCCAGCTGCTTGGGAGACTGAGGCAGAAGAATGGATTGAACCCAGGAGGCAGAGGTTGCAGAGAGCCGAGATTGTGCTACTGGACTCCAGCCTGGGCAATAGAGCGAGACTCCATCTTAAAAAAAAAAAGACCCTTTCAAGAGAACGGGGAGATAATTGTTAAAGCTTGTGATACTATTCTTTCTACTTTTACATATGTTTGACATTTTCCATGATACAAAGAAAAAAGGAAAAGGAATTAACTAGGCAGATATTATGTGTCACTAGCAGCCAAGACATCAATTAATACAGACTTATTGGAATAAATGACAGTTGCAGGGAAAATTCAACAAATAAAAGCCTTGATTTTGTAATTAAAAACAAACCGCTCTCAGGAAATTAGCCTTAAATTGTCTACGGCGTTTTTGGGCAGACAAAGTAATCCTGTGGGCAAGGTTGAACCAGAAGATGAAGTTTGCTTAGATCTTCAAAAAGCCTTTGAATCAAGTTCCACAACCAAAGCTATTTACAAAACCAGAGGTGGGGAGGGGGAGAGGGAGGGAGGGAGGGAGGGGAGGGGGAGAGAGAGAGACAGAGAGAGAGAGAGAGAGAGAGAGACAGAGAGACAGAGGGAGAGAGGAAGAGAGAGAGAAGGGAGAGTGAGCACAGGCATGGAACTAGGGGAACTGTTGCAGTGTCTTGGAAAACAGAGCTGACTTTAGACACAAGAAACAAAGGCAGGGTAGGGAGTCAAGAGCATGTTTCTTGATGGGGAAATAGAGAAAGCGAATTATCTTAGGCATCAGTGCAGAGACCAATCTTACTTGTCCGCCTCACAGAGATCTCTAAAAAGGATGCCTAGTGACATACCCAAGTCTGCACATGACCCAAAGCTTTTCCAGAGAAGGAAAAACCAAATCATAATGACCAATAGCAGGAAGCGCCCAGATTTTGTGAATTGGGGGGTAAATATCAGTTGACCTTCCATCTCATTATCACTGAAAATACAACAAGTGCAATTTCTAAATCTTAGAGGAGATGGCATTTTTCTATCCAGAACATGGACCTTAATGTTACTGACAGATTTATTTGTTAATATTTATTTATATAGTGATAGGGTCTCACTTTTTTGTCCTGGCTAGTTTGGAACTCCTGGTTTCAAGTGATCCCCCCACCTCGGCCTCCCAAAGTGCTGGGATTACAGGAGTGAGCCACCATACCCAGCCTGTTGATTTATTTTTGAGTGGCTCCCATGTACCAGGAACTGTGCCAGACACAAGGAATACAAAGGCAGGTAATAGGCTTAAACAGAAGGCAGGGTAGGGTATGGCTTAGAAGGACTCTGAAATAAAAGGTTACCTTTGTACCCTTGTACAAAACATAGTGTGTCTACAGGTGGTTTATGTTTTGGTGTGTGTGTGTGTGTGTGTGTGTGTGTGTGTGGTTTCTGGTCCTGAAAGAGGTGAGCTGAGGGAGATATGGACACCATCTGTGAAACCAGCAAGGAAACAGATTGGGTAAACACAGGTTTATTCAAACCAAATCGTGGTGTGCTAGAATTACAGGTTACTCTTTGAAATCCAAAAGAGGTAAATGTAGGATACATAAGATCAAATATGAATTTATACTGTTGTAAATTGATGAACTCTGAGCTCAAGAGTTAGTATAGGTTGAAACAGAAGTGGAAAAAGGGACGTAACACCAATTTAACAGGATTTTTAGGATCCTACCCAAGCTCTAAGCCCCACAAAGCAAAGAAACAAAACCCAAGAGAAGGTCTGTGAGAAAGGAAGTTTGTTCTCCCCAGCTTGGAAACAGTTTACACAAAGGGAGAAAAGTGACAATGTGAAAACTGGTGAGAGGCTTTCTTTCTTATTTTAAACAAAGAGATGCAGTCATTTTTGGGAAATCTAATTAAGGTTTTGAGCTCGTACTTTGATACTCTTTACCGAGAACCTCTGCTCCAACAGCTCTATAAACAAGCGGGCTCAGCGCTTTCCCCAAGCCTACATAGATGGATCTGGATGGATGAGCGTTTTATGGTCTGCGTTCCAATTTTTCAGAAAGATGAATTCATTGTCCCCCAAAGTCTGGAGTTAGAGGGATAAAATGCCAAAAAGGGATTGAGATCCTTAAGAGGAAAATGCCAATGACTCTATTCAATAATCTAGTAAAAGCCTGATTAATGTTAAATATTTTAAACCAATGATAATTAGCTAAAAAATAATGGTGCTATGGTGTGGACGCCTGTTCAGTTTACTGTATACTTGTCATATACTGAGTCTTAGATTATTTTATGCTAGACTTGAATAAAACCAGCTCTCTTCATGATCAATCTTTCCTTCTTATAGGGGTAATTTAGAAAAAGGCAAAACAATGAAAAAAAAAAAAAGACCAGGAAAACAAAGTAAAAAACAAAATATAGCTAAATTTCATGCTAAAGAGCATGATTGCTCTTTTTAAAATGCATTATTTGCAAGTCTTTTCCTTATAGATACATTTTTTAAAAACATAGTTGCAATCGTAGTAGACTTATTTTGATTTCCACTTTTAAAATGTTAAATTAGGCTGGGCGAGGTGGCTCAAGCCTGTAATCCTAGCACTTTGGGAGGCTGAGGTGGGTGGACTGCCTGAGCTCAGGAGTTTGAGACCAGCCTGGACAACATGGTGAAACCCTGTCTCTACTAAAATACAAAAAAAAAAAAAAGTAATCCCAGTTACTTGGGAGGCTGAGGCAGTAGAATTGCTTGAACCTGGGAGGTAGAGGTTGCAGTGAGCTGAGATGGTGCCATTGCACTCCAGCCTGGGCAACAGAGTGAGACCCCCATCCTCAAAAAAAGAAAAAAGTTAAATCAGTGGTTCTCAACTGGAGGTGATTTTGCTCCCCAGTGGACATTTATCAGGATCTGGAAACATTTTTGATTGTCACAACTGGGGAGGGCTGTGGCATCTATTGGCATCTAGTAGGTAGTGGCCAGGGACATTGCTTAACAACCTATGTCAACAGGAAAGTTCCCCACAACAAAGACAGTCTGGTCCAAAATGTCAATGGTGTTGCCTGTGTTAAACATTAATATTAAATTTCTGTTTCTGGTACGAACGATCATCCTTTTTTAGTGCTGGAATTAAACCTTTCACTGAGGGTGAAACTGCCATTGCAAAATTATAACTGAGACAGTGAAAGATCTGACCTAACCAACTCCATCATGATTGTAACCTCCAGGCTGTCCTTGTTCATTCCTGCGTGTAGGCTGAACTAACTTTGGGATAAACTCAGTTTATAGTTTAACTTTGAAACAAAGACAATAACAGCCCTTTCCCAAAACAAACTCCCTTCCTACCTGGGAAGTAGACCGTCTTCGCAGGACTAACAAATTCACCACAAAATTAGAAATTATGGTTTAGGAGTCATGTGGCTGGAGGCCACAAGATTCTAAACCTCCCCAAAATGATTTCTCTGATGTTAGACTCAGGCTGTTTTCAGTTTTTCTCAATTGTTTTTTTGAGATGGAGTTTTGTTCTTGTTGTCCAGCCTGGAGTGCAATGGCACAATCTTAGCTCACTGCAACCTCTGCCTTCCAGGTTCAAGCAATTCTCCTGCCTCAGCCCCCTGAGTAGCTGAGATTACAGATGGCTGCCGCCATACCTGGGTAATTTTTGTATTTTTAGTAGAGGCAGGGTTTCACCATGTTGGCCAGGCTGGTCTCGAACTCCTGACCTAGTGATCCACCCGCCCTGGCCTCCCAGGGTGGTAGGATTACAGGCATGAGCCACCGAGCCTGGTCTAGTTTTTCTCTGTTATAGATAATGCTGCAAAGGACATCTTCACTGACATTTTTTTTCTGTTGAATTATTTCCTTAGGATAAATTCCCAGGAGTCAGAAATATATAATCAATGGATATTTTCTGTTTTTTCATGTTTCATGAGTTATATTGCCATTTTGTTTTACAAAGGGATTGAACCAAGACTGATTCACCAGAAGCGTCTATTAGTTTTACCAAAACCCTGGCAGCCCTGGGTGTTACCATTTAAAAAGAGTAAAAGGAGGCACAAATCTCAAATATAAGATGGTACTTACAGTTTGCCTCAATATGCATTTAAATTGCTAATCGAGATGAATAATTTTTTTCGCATTTATTTTCTGTTACTCCTTTTGGATATGAATTGTTTCTATCTTTTGCTTATTTTTCTCATTATGGTTCTCAATGTTTTTCTTTCAGAATTGCAGGTAATCTTTACTGAGTGTAGATAGTAATGTTAAAGTTAATGAAATTATTTTACTTTTTTTTTCAGTTTTACTTTCTCCCACCACTGTCTAGCTATGTTAATATTTCCTCCTGGAATTTTCACTTATAATATTAATACTCTTTTTAGGTGCTGGTCACCTTACCCAACCTGCGGCCTCTACACAGAGAGGCCTTGGGGGAGAGGAAAAGCTTCTCCAGTGATTGATGTCAGTGGCCCACCGAGGTAAGAGCAATACTCGGTCTCTGAAGGTATCCCAGAAACTAATTTCCCTTAATCAAATGAAGGGCCTTAGGAGGAGCCACAAGGCAGAAATGAAAATAAATCTGAAGGAGAATACCAAATTCTGTGAGGAGTTTGAAAGACCTGCATTAAAAAAGGGCAGCGTACCTTTAGGACTTCAGCACTGGCGATGCTCCATATGCAGTTATTAATATGCAAAAAATGCCTTCATAAATACTTGATTCTGTTCACAGTGGGGAAGCAGTTCATTTGAAAGAGGAAATGGGAGCTTGGAGTTGAAACATGTCTGCTTGTCTCCTTTTTCTTTTTTCATTGCTCTCTTTTCATCTCCACATTTCCCCTTGTAGTTTTCTTTCCCCCGCCTCCCCACCCACTCACCCCCTCTTCCAACTCCTAGGAAGTTGCTGATGTCAGTTGCTACTCTCATTTCTTTTGATGGATTCACCGCTGAGACCCCACTTCTCGGGTCAGGTGTGGAAGGGGTGCCTTGGGAGCCGTTCCCACCGTTTGCCATCCTGATCCTGTGTTGGAGGAAGGAGCCTAACCCTTTCTGCTCCCACTGCAGCGTGAACAGCCTCTGAGGAGACAAGGTGACGGCTCTCCCATCGCCGCAGTAGGGCCTCCGGAGAAGCCTCCAGCCCAGGAAACCATCACCCCAGCCTCTACAGAGCACGGCGTGGCTTTCTCCCCAACCCACACGCCAGAGATTGTTTTCCAAATCTAGGTCTGCGACTTCTTATTAGAGGGTGGTAATACCAGAATATCCACCCTTGGCATGTCTTCCCCTCTCTCAGCTAGCACTGTGATAAAAGTACAAGTCTTTCATGTGACTGAACCCCTAATCGGGTCTGATCCTGAGGAAGGGAGGTAGTGGGGAGTCAGTGGGGGAACTGATGGAAAGGAACGGCTGCTAAGATCAGTATTGTGTCCTCTGCTTCAGGGTGGGAAAGGCCGCAGGGGAAGGAATCCCCTGGATTGCCAGTGGCTCAAGGTAGGGAACTGAAGTCGGCTGGGCAGAAATTTGTTCCTAAATGTGTTTCAGATGCTTTATAATAAACATGAAATTAGTCATTGCCTTGGAGTAGGCCGAGGAAGTAGTTAAAACTGAAGTCAGTGATTAATCTAGTAAGAGGCCATTAGCCTGGAGAAATGAGCTGGGGTGCAGGGGGCCAGGAAGTCACCCCCACCTCCCTCCCACCCTGTTTTCTCTGTGTTTGGGACTAGTGGGGGTCCCTAGACTTCTCCTCAGATGCCTTTTCTTTCCAGGGTTGCTTGTAAAGGAATTGGGACTACTGTGTCTTAGACAAACCAATGGGTTCTGGTAGGAGCCACCCTGCCGGTTCACGTAGGAAGCAGGCGCAAGGGCTTCTGAGCCAGCTGAGTTTCCACAGCCTTGCAGGGGAAACTGGAATGAGAGTTTAAGACTCCTTGCTCTGGTGTTCCTTTTTCTGACTGCAAAGTTAATAATTCAGCCTAGGATTTAATTTGACATGTTGAGCCCATCTCTCTCTCTCTCTCTCTTTCTTTCTTTTAAATGGATTCTTGCTCTGTCACCCAGGCCAGAGTGCAGTGGCGTGATCTTGGCTCACCGCAACCTCCACCTCCCGGGTTCAAGCCATTCTCCTGCCTCAGCCCCCCAAGTAGCTGGTATTACAGATGCGCCTGCCACCTCACCAAGCCAATGTTCGTATTTTTAGTAGAGATGGGGTTTCACCATGTTGGGCAAGCTGGTCTTGAACTCCTGACCTCGTGATCTTCCTGTCTCAACCTCCCAAAGTGCTGGGATTACAGGTGTGAGCCCACTGTGCCTAGCTGAGCCCATCTTTGATTGCAGGTGATAGTAGGTCTTGTGGAACAGGACTGTGGGGCTGTGTGAATTTGGAGTGTGTTTGGGGTATGTGAGGCCTTTGCATTGCCTTTGGGGTTACAGAATTATCAAAATATACCATATTATGTTTTCCTTAGTCACAGACTCTTTAAAAAAACTCTGTTTCTAGATCCCTTATATGGAATGTCTGCAAAGTGGGCATTTAAAAAATGCAAATGTTGATTTTGTAGCTGCTTGGAAGCTGGGAGGAGCTGCTCAGCCGTGTTTCACCTTAGTGGAGGCCTGACCCAGGCCTGGGGTTGTCACAGAGTTCAAGTCCTACCTCAGAGCCCAGCTCAGGCATGCAGATGAAAGCAAACCTGTTTCTTTTCTTTTCTTTTTTTTTTTTTCTGAGACAGAGTCTTGCTCTGTCACCCAGGCTAGAGTGCAGTGGCGCAATCTTGGCGCATTGTAACCTCTGCTTCCCGGGTTCAAGCAATTCTGCCTCAGCCTCCTGAGTAGCTGGGATTACAGGTACCTACCACCACACCCAGCTAATTTTTGTATTTTTAGTAGAGACGGGGTTTCACCACATTGGCCAGGCTGGTCTCAAACTCCTGACCTCGTGATCCACCTGTCTCGGCCTCCCAAAGTGCTGGAATTACAGACGTGAGCCACTGTGTCCAGCTGCAAACATGTTTCTATTATCATTATATATAGTGAGTTCTGGGGGAGAAGAGAAAGCCAGGCCATGGCAGGAAGGAAGGTGGAGAGAATGGAGAAATCAAGATCATGGCCCAGAGGTGTCACCCAGCAGGGTGAGACCTGCGAGGCCCCTGGAGCTGCGCGTGCTGCCTCTGCCTCAGATTCTCTGAGGCCCTGGATTCAGTTCTAGGAATTCCCCTGAGTTGCCTCTCTAGAGAGAATTTGAAGACAGTTCCAGCTTCAAAGCTTCCAAGGAAGGAACAAACTTATAAATATTTGTGTACACACGTCCTTGAACTACTAATAGATATTCTTTTTTTTTTTGAGACAGGGTCTCGCTTTGTCACTCAGATTGGAGTGCCGCAGCATGATCTAAGCTCACTGCAACCTCCACCTTCTGGGTTCAAGCGATTTTCTTGCCTTAACCTCCCAAGTAGCTGGGAGCACGGGTGCATGCCACCACACCCGGTTAATTTTTGTATTTTTAATAGAGACAGGGTTTCACCATGTTGTACAGGCTGATCTTGAACTCCTGACCTCAGGTGATCTGCCTGCCTCGCCTCCCTTAGTGCTGGGATTACAGGCGTGACCTGATGTGAGTGTGAGCCACCTCGACCTGCCTGCTAATAGAAATTCTTTCTTTTTTTTTTGAGATGGAGTCTCGCTCTGTCACCTAGGCTGGAATGCAGTGGTGTGATCTCAGCTCACTGCAACCTCTGCCTCCCGGGTTCAAGCGATTCTCCTGCCTTAGCCTCCTAAGTAGCTGGGATTACAGGTGCGTGCCACCACGCTTGGCTAATATTTTTTTGGATTTTCAGTGGAGACAGGGTTTCACCATGTTGGTCAGGCTGGTCACGAACTGCTGACCTCAGGTTATCTACCCACCTCAGCCTCCCAAAGTGTTGGGATTACAGGTGTGAGCCACTGCGACTGGCCTGCTAACAGAAATTCTTAATGTGTCCAGATGAAGCACTATCCTCCTTTCTTTATGATTACCTTTGCACTTTTTTCTTAATTGCTAATTTTTATCTGTATTATGAATGAAAATTAGTGCCTACGGCCTCATTGAATGCCGCCTTTTTATGTTCCCTTATTCCCTTTTTGACTTTGCAGAAGTCAGGGAAGGGCCTATTCAGCTTATTCACCCACGTAAAGAGCTAAATGGTACAGTCCAAGTTAAGACATTCCAAGGTGTAAAGGAACCCCTGTGATTTCAGAGTCTACTTGTCTCATTTTACTGATTAGGCAAATGAGAACCAGAGAGCTAAAGAGTCTCACCTAGGGCCACACAGCAAGCTGAGACAAGAACCCAAGAGTTGTGACTCCCAATGCCATCCTTATTCAGAGTCAATACTGTACCTGCTTCTCTGTTGTTTGGGTCAACGGTGAGGTTTCATAAAGATTCATGTGAAGATCGGCTCTAGCTTCAGTGTCTGCTATAGTGAAAATCAAAGAGGAACAAAGATTAAGGTGGTCAGATCTGGATCTCATGACTTTTTATATATACCATACACACACCTAGTTCATATGTATGTAAGATTATAAGCACATATACAGACATGGCGTTCATAATTTACTCACCAAATAACACCTGTAACCTCTATAGGCACAGTCTAAACACCATGTTAAATATAGCGTTAAGACCTTATGTTCAAACAGATATTATTCTTGTTTTGGTTGCTCTTTAAAAGAACAAAAGTGAATTTTTTATGCTATTAAAATTCAGATAAAGCTGAAATTAAAAAGGAAATATTGATGGAAAAAATATGCTGATGCTGTTGAGTATAAATTTTGTATGACTGCACTTCACTGAAGTAGGAACATGCTTCTGCAAACTTCCAAATAGATCAGAGACTTCCCTTTTCCCTCATAATGTGGCGGGGCAAGAGGAGAGGTGGAAGCATGAATCAAACAAAGGCAAAGGCCAAAGTGGGGCTGGAGGGAGTGGACTAACGGAAGCCACGGAAACCATGGAGCCTGCCGGGAAGCAGTGGACACCAGCACAGGGCTGTGGTGTGATGCCCATATGACTCCCGTCCATGGCTGTTGTTACCACTGTCCTCTAGAGGTGTGGCAGCTGAGGCTCAAAAAGGCATAGTAACCCACTCAAGGTTGTACCATTAGTGAGGTTTTTGAGTAAGGATTTCCCTCTAAGACTGCCCTCCTCTAAAACTCCATAGTGCAAAAGGATAGGTTTTATTTTGCTTTTCTTTTTTTCCTTTAAGAAAGTAAATTTGGTCAGGTGTGGTGGCTCTTGCCCGTAATCCCAGCACGTTGGAAGGCAGATGTGGGCAGATCGCTTGAGGCCAGGAGTTTGAGACTAGCCTGGCCAACACGGTGAAATCCCATCTCTACTAAAAATACCAAAATTAGTGGGATGTGTGTGGTGCATGCCTGTAGTCATAGCTACACAGGAGGCTGAGGCAGGAGAATTGCTTGAACCTGGGAGAGGTTGCAATGAGCTAAGATCGTGTCACTGCAATTCAGCCTGGGTGACAAAGTGGACTCCATCTCAAAAAAATAAAAGTAAATTTAATATTCTAAAGGTATGTTTATCTGAGGAACAGATTTAGCTAAGCACATGGCTCTATTGATAAGGATTTTAGTCTCTTCTGCACAATTCCAGGCACGCTTGAAACTGGGAGTTCACAGTCCTTCTGTGATGAACATTTCTGCCACTATTCTATGGGACCAGTGTCCAGCAAAAAGTTCTTTCCATACTTGGTACTCATAAGTAGCTCTCTTAGGAGCCAATGGCTGTATAGGACTCTGTCTGTTTGTCTTTTTGACCTTAAGCCTCTACTCATTCTTTGTGGGCTTGACCTTCCCATTTCTGTTGTTTCTCAGCTATCTTCTGTCTCTGAAAATGTCTTTTGCACAGATTTAGAACATTTCTTAGCAGGGTGTAGTGGTGCATGCCTGTAATCCCAGTTACTCAGGAGGCTGAGGCACAAGAATCACTTGAACCAGGGAGGTAGAGATTGCATTGAGCCTCTCCAGCCTAGGTGATAGAATGAGACTGTCTCAAAAAAAAAATTTTTTTTTTTTAAATTTAAATCAGCTCGGGGGAAACTGAGGCCCTAAAAGCGTTTTCCTTCAATTGGCTCATGGCCACACCTTGAAATAATACAAGACCAGGATGCAGAACCCAGATGTCCTGACTTAGTGTCTTGCACTTTCCACTCCATATCACACCACCTCCCATTAGCCTCACTGAGCTTGCCACATCACAGCTGCTTGGCCATGAGCCACCCTCAGGACAAATCCAGCCCAGCAGAATTGTGTTGTGATGAGGTTCACTTCACTGTGGCTTGGAAGGGACCATGGGCTTCTTAGAAATGAAACTTATAAATTCTAATGCATAAAGTTCTTGCAACACCAGGAGAATGTATCAGTCAGCCAGAGTTCAAGAAATGTAAACACATTTTTAGATAGGAGACTGAAAAATCACTTAGGACTTCTCCATCTCTTGGGTCAAGACCTTGGTAATTTGCTGAGGTTCAAGCTATCAAGGAGGAGACACAACTCAAGCTGCATTCCAGGGAGATAGAGCAGTGGGGGTGGTAAAACCTCCTTTCAGATCTATCCCTGTTATCAAGTCAAAGAAACTGATTAACCCATCGACCAACCAGGCAACTGGCTGAAAACAAAGGCCTGGTTCTTTTTTGTCGTTCAGAATCTGGTGTGCACATTCCATTTTTTACAGTCTATACAAACTATAGACTACACAACTTCCAGGCATGCCCGAAACTGGGAGTTCACAGTCTTTCTGTGATGAACATTTCTGACACTAAAGAGATAAACAGAAAACACATTCCTTCCTTGGCTGCCCACCATCAGGCCTTAGCAGATTTTCAGATGCTAGCATTAATCTAACCACAGGCTTTTAGTGAGGAGATAGCAGTCCTGCCAGATAATCAGGCAGTTTTAGAGATGACCCTTTCTAGATGGGGGTCTCATCCCAAGCCTGCTTTGCCTTCTTCAAATCATGGGATCCTTCACCAAACACTCAAAACTTGAAAAGTAGGAAAGGGCATCTGATTCTAGCTTGGAATATGGCTCCTTAACATTTCCTTCTATTTAAATCTATGTTGGCTATGTTTAATTCCCAAGTCGTTGTTTGTTGTTTTCAATAAAAACGAAACATAGTTGGCCCTGGGCGCGGTGGTTCATGCCTGTAATCCCAGCACTTTGGGAGTCCGAGGTGGGTGGATCACTTGAGGTCAGGAGATTGAGACTAGCTTGGCCAACATGGCAAAACCCCATCTCTACTAAAAATACAATTAGCCAGGCATGGTGGCAGGCACCTGTAATCCCAGCTGCTTGGGAGACTGAGGCAGGAGAACTGCTTGAACCTGGGAGGTGGATGTTACAATGAGCTGAAATTGCACTATTGCACTCAAGCCTGGGCAACAAGAGCTAAACTCTGTCTGAAAAAAAAAAAAAAAAAAGAAACACAGTCATATTTATTCCCATTGTTTCAGGTTGTCTTGGTATGGGACCTTCTTTTGGACCCTATCTGGTGTCAAAGTAGAGATCAAAGAGTCACCTTACTAGGCCAGGTGGACCACCTGGCTCCTTCCTAGATGTATGTTAGGGTTTGAGAAAGATTATCACACTCGTAGGGTCCAAAGTGGCCAAATATCTGGTGGTGACAAGGGCAGTAGCTGTTGGAGTTGCTGGCAGGAGCTTCTGTGAATCTGTTTTGGGTCTTTGTCTATGTATACCATTTCTGAGGCATGAGCACCCTTTGCGGCTGACATGCTGTCATGATGTCATGAAATACACCCCATAACTTTCAATGCTTTGTCACCATGGAGGGGATATATCCATTGCCAAACAGGTCTCAGAAAGCACCTTTGCCTTCTCATAGCTTTGCACAGGGACTTGCTGGGCCCAACAGGAACCAATGGGAGAAGGCCTGAAAGTCAGCCTCAGTCCCTTCATGGTTTTGTGTTTTTTTGGTCACAAATGGAAAATGCAAATGCAAATTCCAGATTATTAAAAAAAAATTCTCCTCAGTATAAACTTAACCATAAAAGGAAGGATAATTTTGGTCCTGCTGACCTTTCCTTAAGAATATCTAAAAATACTTTATTTTATATGATGTGACTCAAGATGCCTATGACCTATAGAGTGTTTGTAGTGTTATAATAAATTTTGAGTCTGCTTGTTTAATGCAGGACACCAAGACCAAGATGGCCTTTCGGTATTGTCATTATCAAATTCTTAGGACAAGATTTAATACCCTGTTTATGCTACATTTTCACTTTAAATCTTCCTGAATGAGGAGGAGGGTGAGAGGGGCGTATGGAATAGTTGCTGGAGACCTGAATAAGTCTCCAGGCGAAAGACATCCCCCTGGGAGCTCTAGCTAGGAGTCAAGTAGACAGATCTAGAAAATATGAGTCAGTCTGAATTTAAATATGGAAGTACACAGTAAAGGCAAGGGCAATATTTTTCTTCCAATTTGGGATAACCGTCCTTTTACTTATATCTTTAGATTAAGTCTAGCTAAGTCTCAAGGGTCTGGCTTTAGCTTTGGGAACACCAATCTTGCTCAAAAGTTCATAAACTATTTTTTATGGAAAGGTCTAAAGGCACATGGCAGTTTACCAAGCCCAGAATGAAAGCCTAGCTAGAGGACTGAATTTAAATTCAAGTTGTGTAACAACAAAATGTCAACCACATGAGAAACCTTCCTATCAGGAGACATCACAGGATTAATAAAGATATCCATGTGGAGGAAAGGAATTTATAAAAAGGCTGAAGATGGAATTGCATATAGAACAGCAAGAGTCATTCACATGGTGGTCTCTGTTTCCCAGAAAACATATTTACGTATAGTTTTTGAGAGGAGTCTTGCTCTGTCTCCCAGGCTGGAGTGTAGTGGCACAATCTTGGCTCACTGCAATCTCTGCCTCCTGGTTCAAGTGATGCTCCCTGCCTCAGCCTCCCGAGTAACTGGGATTACAGGTGCATGCCACCATGCCTGGTTAATTTTTGTATTTTCAGTAGAGACGGGGTTTCACCATGTTGGCCAGGCTGCTCTTAAACTCCTGACCTTAGGTGATCTGGCCTTGTCCTCCTAAAGTGCTGGGATTACAGGTGTGAGTCACTGCGCCTGGCCACAAAATATTATTTTTGGTCACTTGCTCTCAAACAAATATAGATATCTGGGCCCCAGCCTCTAGTCTTATCTCCTCTATTCAATTCTCTACATAGCTGGGAGTCATTCCTATAAAATAAAAATCTGGTGATGTCAATTCCTATGTAAGCAGAGTCCCACAACCATTGGCATAAATTCCTTAGTTGCTTTCTGTGGCCCTTCGTGATCTGGCTTCTGCCTCCTTTGTGAGGTGCACTTCTCATCAATCCCTCCCCTGCATGTACCATGGGGTGCAGTCACTACAAGTTGCCTAGGTTTCTCCATGCTGCCATGCTCTCTTATCTTTATATGGCCCTTTCTCCTAGAGCATCCTGTCTTCATCACTTGGCTAGTTGCTACATATATCCTTAGAAACTCTGCTTAAGTGTCCAAAAGCCTTCTCAACCCCCAGGCCGCGTCAATCTGTACTTGTTCGTACTTCTCAACACATTCCACCCCTGTGGGCTACTTTAAGGCAGGGATGTGGTCTCTCAACTGTATTTTTGTGCCTAGCATAGTATTTGTCACTAGATGGACAATTGGTGTTTGTTGAATTAATGAATGAGCAACATCTTTCTGCTTTGTAAAACATACTCACGGCCAGGCATGGTGACTCACCCCTATAATCCCAGCACTTTGGGAGGCTGAGGTGGGCAGATCACCTGAGCTCAGAAGTTTGAGACTAGCTTGGCCAACATGGTGAAGCCCCATCTGTACTAAAAATACAAAAAATTACCTGGGTGTGGTGGCATGTGCCTGCAATCCCAGCTCCTCGGGAGCCTGAGGCAGGAGAACGGCTTGAACCTGGGAGGTAGAGGTTGCAGCGAGTTGAGATTGTGCCATTGCACTTCAGCCTGGGCAACAAGAGCCAGACTTCATCTTAAAAAACAAAGAAGCAAACAAACCAAAAACAACATACTCACAGATTCTTTCTGTTGAACACAGTCTGACTCTGGTGTCTACATTAATTTTCAAAGGAGGGATTATGGGGAAACCAAGACTATAGCAAAATCCTTAGGCCACAGAGAGATGTATGAAAGGAACAAGAGAAAGAAACTAGGTGGGAAAAAAATCCTTTAGAAAAGCCTTGTCCTTCTTTCTTTCTTTATTTTTTATCTTATTTTATTTTATTTTTTCGAGACAGAGTCTTGCTCTGTCACACAGGCTGGAGTGCAGTGGCATGATCTTGGCTCACTGCAAACTCCACCTCCTGGGTTCAAGCAATTCTTCTGCCTGAGCCCCTAGCGTAGCTGGGACTACAGGCACATGCCATCATGCCTGGCTAATTTTTGTGTTTTTGGTAGAGACGGGGTTTCACCATGTTGGCCAACCTGGTCTTGAACTCCTGACCTCAAGTGATCCACACACCTCTGCCTCCCAAAGTGCTGCGATTATAGGCGTAAGCCATTGCACCCAGGCTCATGCTTCTTTATAGTTTTGATGAGAAGACAACACACATGTCTGAAGGGTGATGAAATAGAAAATAGTATTTATGAATTACTAGTTAATGAAAGTTATAATTTTTTGATCACTGTGACAGAAGAAAATTTAATATTCCAAACTTTAATATAGGTGGAGGAATGTAACTCACACACAAAATCCCAAGATCTGTACCTGCTTTAAAAAGCACTGTGCTAAGTACTACTTCACTTTTGGGCAAGGTCCTGATCTCTTGTGCATATCATGCCTTAAATGAACAGCAGATCCTAGCTACTTGGGAAGGACACATCCTGAGAATTTTAAGACTCCTTAGATTTGTGAATACCCCTAGTGTGTATCTACTGGTAATAAAACTAAAGAAGAATTGAAAAAAGAGAGAGTGTTCTTCAGACTCTTAATGAGACTATAAATAAAGGATTAGAGTGATTTATTAAATGATTTTTTTGGCAGAGAACCATCACATTGTTAGGCCAATTCACTTTCTCTTACTTCCATCACGAGTCCCAGCAGTCAACTTTTTTTTAGGGCCATTAAAAATACATGTGTGTGTATATATGTATATAAAGAGATCAATGTTCTTCTGTTTGAAAAGTAACTATACAGGAGCTATTGCAGATGTTATAATGAATTATAGACCACAATATGAGATGGGTGAGTGCTGCGAGGCTGGCTAGGCTCACTCACTAGCTTAGTGATAGTCTTCTGTCTCCCAGCCTTGCAGTATCAATGATTTGACTTCATGCCTCTGTAAAATGACAAATTGTATGGGTCCTGATGTTTTATTGATTTTTTATTTTTATTTTTTTAGAGATAGGGTCTTTTAGAGATGTTGGCCAGGATGGTGTTGAATTCTAGTCTCAAGTAATCCTCCCACCTTGGCCTCCCAAAGTGCAGAGATTACAGTCATGAGCCACCACACTGTGCCAGTCCCTGACTTTTGAGGTCATTTCAAATAGTTGAAATCAACCTTCATGTCCACAAATACCCAAAGTCTACCATCTACACAATCTTTTTAGAATCCTATCACTTTTATATGAAAATATTCATTAAAACCAAATGACCAAAAAGAAAAAATTGTGAAAACTCTAGGCCGGGGCGGTGGCTCACGCCTGTAATCCCAGCAGTTTAGGAGGCTGAGGTGGGTGGATCACCTGAAGTCAGGCATTCAAGACCAGCCTGGCCAACATGGTGAAACCCCATCTCTACTAAAATTACAAAACTTAGCTGAGTGTGATGGCGGGTGCCTAAAATCCCATCTACTTGAGGGGCTGAGGCATGAGAACCACTTGAACCTGGGAGATGGAGGTTGCAATGAGCCAAGATTGTGCCACTCACTCCAGCGTTGGCAATAGAGTGAGACTCTGTTTCAAAAAACAAAATTGTGAAAACTCTATAGGTGTTTCAATGTTTTAAATTGGTCTTTGAACTCAGTTCCGGGGGGTATCAGGTATTTTCTTTTCTTTCTTCTTTTTTTTAGACAAAGTTTCATTCTTCTTGCCCAGGCTGGAGTGCAATGTTTCACCACAACTTCCACCTCCTGGGTTCAAGCAATTCTCCTGCTTCAGCTTCCCAAGTAGAGATTACAGGCATGTGCCACCATGTCTGGCTAATTTTGTATTTTTAGTAGAGATGGGGTTTCTCCATGTTGGTCAAGCAGGTCTCAAACTCCTGACCTCAAGTGATCTGCCCACCTCAGCCTCCAAAAGTGCTGGGATTACAGGTGTGAGCCACTGCGCTCAGCCCAGGTATTTCCAAAGTAGTGTTTTATCTATTTCCTTAACAACAAATGGGGAATATTAAGCACAAAGTGAAAAAATGTTTTTGTTAAGGTCATTGGGCAAATCAAGGCAACAAATAAGGTTCTAAGATGTCAAAGAGGCACCCTATAAGAGGCACCCATGCTTATTCGTGAAATGCATTTTCCTGCAGAGACTGTTCTGCATAGTGATTAAGTTTCTAAGTCGATCTGGAAAATAAAAAGCCTATTTCACCCTTATTGTAGCTAAACTTTTAAAATCATTAAATGCTTATGACGCACTGACAGCAGGTGTGTATTAGCAGCATATTACCAGGTAATAGGGGTGCCTGGTGGGTCCCTGCTCTTAAAAAACTTGCAGTCTAGTGATAGTGTGTGGTGCCTCATACCTATAATCCCAGCACTTTGAGATGCTGAGATGGGAAGATGGCTTGAGCCCAGAAGTTGGAAGCCAGTCTGGGCAACATGGTGAAACCCCATCTCTACAAAACAAAACAAAACAAAAAGACAGGCATGATGGCAAGCACCTGTAGTCCCAGCTATACAGGAGGCTGAGATAGGAGGATTGCTTGAGCCTGGGAGGTCGAGGCTGCAGTGAGCTGAGATCCAGCCACTGCACTCCAGACTGGACAAGAAGAATGGGACAATGTAGTGAGCGAGACTCGGTGGTTGTGACTGGGTAAGCATGGTTCGTTGTGCGCATGTGGAGGGGGACTGTCACCCCATCGGCGGGGAGGGGGGAGGGAAGGAGGGCCAGGGGGAAGCAGAAAGGCTTCGCGGGGAGGTCAGCTTGGGAACTAAGTGAAGGATTAGCAGGAGTTAGACAGGACAAGGGTAAAAGCTGGGGGATAACAGAAAGTAGAATGGTGGTTGCCAGGGGCTAAGGGAGGGGAGGAGGGGGAGTTGTTTAATGGGTGTAAAGTTTCAGTTTTGCAAGATGAAAAGAGTTCTGGAGACTGGTTGCACAATAATGTGAATGTACTTAACGCTACTGGACTATACACTAAAAATTGGTTCAGATGGCAAATTTTATGTTATGTGTATTTTATCGCAATTAAAAAATGTTGGTCAGGAGGAGATGAGGAGGCAGGAGGATGTGCTCCAGGAGGCAGAGGGAACAGTGCTTTCTAAAGCTTGGAAATAGGAAAGAGATTTGCATTAGTCCAAGGTCTTTTAGTTACTAGGAATAGATGTGAGAAGAAGCAAAGCGTTCTCTCCTTTTCCTGGACTTAGAGTTGCTGCGGGGCCCCCTGTAATAGGCTGAGTTAGCTTTCGGTGCGCTGTCATTGCCCCTTCTGCACTTTTCTCCTTCCAGAGTCCCCTTCTCCATGCACCTACTGTTCCCCTGTTCATCCGCGCCCCTAGGGGAACTCCGAGCGCCAGGGATGTTTTACCCGGTGTACTTCCGGCCTGGCGTACTTAAAGCTCTATGTACGTACTTCCGGCCGGGGCAGTGGCTCATGCCCGTAATCCTAGCACTTTGGGAGGCAGAGGGTGGTAGATTGCCTGAGCTCAGGAGTTTGAGACCAGCCTGGGCAACAAAGTGAAACCCTGCTCCTACTAAAATACAAAAAATTAGCAGGTGTGGCAGCGTGTGCCTGTAATCCCAGCACTCTGGAGGCTGAAGCAGGAGAATCGCTTGAACCCGCGAGGCCAAAGAGCCGAGATTGCGCCACTGCACTCCAGCCTGGTGACAGAGCGAGACTTTCTCTCCAAAAACAAAACAAAACAAACAACTCTACATACTTCCAAATTACTCACCTTTATGGCCACCCCATCAGAATTTTTAGTCTCTCAGAGCAGCTCTTCTCAGCTAGGTTGCAAGAGAGTAACTATCTGATGACATTTTTACTAGAGTGTGACAGACCATTCACCTGTCAGAAGTCTCAGAATCTTAAGAGGATACTTCTTAATCCAAGGTAAGTCTTTGGTGAGATTTTAATAGTAGAATGAAGTGAAATGGTAACATTTTAGGTGCCATTAGGAAGAATATTTTGGTTTGTGGAGCTAGCTTATAAACGCACCTGTCTTGGTTGAAAATTTGTTTCAGGACTTTGAGTCTCCCAAACTGTTACTTTTTTTTCCCCCCAGCTTCTCTTCTTCTTCCTATAATATCTCTAAAAGTTGCAAATCCTTTTAATGTCACCCACAAAAGGGTGTGTGATGTGAGTAGGGGGAACTGGAGGGGGAAACAGGAGTAGGATAGAAGCCATTTGTCTGTATGGGTCATTACTAAGCAAGGACTTCCTGAACTCCCACATATTGTCAGATAGAATTGCCTCTGTTTAGACTGATGCCACTATGAACCATGCCTCATCATAAAAATACAGTTTCCTTGGGTTTGAATCCTAACTTCACCACTTTGTGTGACCTTGGGCAAATCACTTAGCCTCTCTGAGTCACATTGTCCTAGATGAAAAATGAAGATAACGATAGGATTTATCTCCTATCATTACTGTGGGGATGAAATGAAATAATGAATGCAGCCAGGCACAGTCGCTCATGCCTGTAATCCCAGCACTTTGAGAGGCCAAGGTGGGCGAATCATGAGGTCAAGAGATGGAGACCATCCTTGTCAACATGGTGAAACCTCATCTCTACTAAAAACACAGGAGGCTGAGGCAGGAGAATCGCTGAACCTGGGAGGTGGAGGTTTTAGGGAGCCGAGATTGCACCACTGCACTCCAGCCTGGTGACAGAGCAAAATTGTCTCAAAAAAAAAAAAAAAAAAAAAAAAAGGAATAGTGAATGCAAAGCACTCTGCATGTTGTTTGGAATATCAGGGATATATAATAACAGTAACTGTCACTGCCACCACCACCACCATCATCATTTTTACCGAGGGCTCCTATTTAAGAGCTGCTGTGGCCCAGTTCTAACGAATGCATGAGAATGAGCAGAAACGGCACCAAAACTCTACTTTTGTGAGGAGGTCCGCCCAAGGAAGATGGCAAGGGGGAATACAGAGGGCCAGACTTCCAGGTATTTCTCTGCTTATAGATTTTGAGATTGGCAAGGATATGATTGTGCCTTTTCTCTTACTTTTGCCATCTGGCAAAACAGTCCTTCCACCCTAATTTGCCTACAGCCCGTGATCTGTGGCACTGTCTCCTGCCTGTTCCTACAGCAGCTTCCTCATGGGATTCATTGCCGCCCAGCCCCAAAAGAAGCAGTCAGGAAGACCACACACATTTCTCTGTTAATCAAAGACTGTTTTTAGGAGAGAAAGTCTCCAGGTAATCATCTTCCTTTGGTCTGAAGCAGCAGCCATGTCTGTGGAGGATGAGCTACAAAGTCAACCTACACTCCCAGGGTTTGCAGATCTCTCCACGGGGGAAATGAGAGCCCTCCATTTAAAATACAAGCCTGAGTCTTTCCCAGATCGGCTCCTATCTTGTGGGGTGTGTGCAGGCTGAGTGATGCACAACTCCAGGGGACAATGTCTGCCTCATTATTTTGGGAATTCTACAGTGGATAACTGCAAAACCCACAGGACATCCTGCATATTATCCTTCCCCAGGCCAGCTAAGCACAAGCACTTGGTTCCACCCAACGTCTCTTCCTTACTAATATTTACACTCAGACCACGGGGCTGCCCAAACTAATGAGAACAACACATTTCTCAGCTTTCTAAGAAGTAAATTCTCTTGGCTACTTATTGGTATATTTGGGGAGAAATTGTGGGTTTCTGGAGGTCTATTTATGAAATAATATGATCATGAGTCAAATTACATAAAGAAGTAGAGGTAACTTTTTAGGGGAAAAGCTTACATTTTAGGAAATGCTCAGTATTAGACCCTTCCTCTTCATGGTTGATATTTGAACTGACTGATTCATAGGCTGAAAAACAATAAGATATTTTACCTGAGAGTGGGAAAAAATCTTGAAAAGATTTATTCCCTTATCCTAAGACAAGGGAAAACATGAAGTGGCTCCCTCGATGTTTAAGCTTTGCAATGAATTTGACTTTTTTTTTTTTTTTTTAAATTTTTGAGATGGAGTCTCTTTCTGTTGCCCGGGCTGTGTGCAGTGGCACGATCTTGGCTCACTGCAATCTCTGCCTACTGGGTTCAAGTGATTCTCCTGCCTCAGCCACCTGACTAGCTGGGATTATGGACGTATGCTATCAAGCCCGGCTAATTTTTTGTATTTTTGATAGAGATCGAATTTTGTCATGTTATCCAAGCTGGTCTGGACTCCTGACCTCAAGTGATCTGCCCACCTCAGCCTCCCAAAGTGCTGGGATTACAGGCATGATCCACTACACCTCACCTTGAATTGAATGTTTTTGAAAATCCAGAGATGATAATCTGGAGAGAAGGTTGATCTAGGATTTAAAAAGCATTGAGGAAAATAATGTTTTTCTCCAAGATGTGTAAAGGTAAAATTCTGTAGGGTCCATAATGGTAAAATTCTGCAAGGAGAACGTTTGATAAAATAAGATCATGAAACAGTTAACGTTTGACACACGCTGCAAGATGCCCAGATTTGAACAGCAGCTGTCTCAGTGTGTGCAGCCATGGGGGATGACAGACAAGCACAAGGAGCCCCGTCTGCAGCTGTAGCGCAGAGTGTTGGACCAGGGGAGCCAGGAGGGATCCTAGCCAAGAAGACAGACAGGCTTTTTCACAGCCCCTAATGAATTTTTTTTTTTGTGATCTGTTAGTCACCTGGGGTGAGAATTATTCTCCTAGCTGTCCTTGTCAGTCAAAGTGAAAATCAGTTAAAACAATGTTTTTTTTTTTTTTTTTTTTAACGGAGTTTTGCTCTTATTGCCCAGGCTGGAGTACAATGGTGTGACCTCTACCTCCCGGGTTCAAGTGATTTTCCTGCCTCAGCCTCCCAAGTAGCTGAGATTACAGGCATGTGCCACCATGCTTGGGTAATTCTATATTTTTTTTTAAGTAGAGATGAGGTTTCTACATGTAGGTCAGGCTGGTCTCCAACTCCTGACCTCAGGTGATCTGCCTGCCTCAGCCTCCCAAAGTGCTGGGATTACAGGCATAAGCCACTGTTCCCAGCCAATGATGCTGTTTTAATGACAGATGAGAATTAGAATGACAGACTTGAGAAAGTTAAGGGAGAGGTAATAGAAAAGAGGTCAATTGAGTGGGTCCTAAATGAAGGGAGACAGTTTTTTGTTTTTGTTTTTTAAGACAGAGTTTTGCTCTTGTCACCCAGGCTGGAGTGCAATCTCTCCAGCCTGCAATCCCCGCCTCCCGGGTTTAAGCAATTCTCCTGCTTCGGCCTCCTAAGTAGCTGGGATTACAGGTGCCTGCCACCACACCTGGCTAATTTTTTTTGTATTTTTAGTAGAAACGGTGTTTCACCATGTTGGCCAGGCTGGTCTCGACCTCCTAACCTAAGGTAATCCACCTTCTTCAGCCTCCCAAAGTGATGGGATTACAGGTGTGAGCCACCGTGCCTGGCCAGAAGAAAGGTTTTTAAAGGGAAATTTGATGTGTGTGTATGAGAGAGAGAGAGAGAGTCAGGGAGTGAGAAGGGAGAGGGAGGTGTGAGATACCAGGGAGAGCAATAGAGAAGAAAAAAAGGAATCCTAGAAAATTCAAACCGGAAACGACTTAGAGATCTTCTAGTCTACCTAGCCACCCAAACTCATTCCAAATAATTCTATTTATTTATTACTGATAACAAATAGACTAGAGAGATTGCTAGGAAAGAATGTTTGGGTTTTACTGATTTGCTAAACTGCAGTGGGGCTTGGCAAAGCCTGCCTCTAGTGCTTCTGTATCAAGGGGCACACACAGTGCCACGTGCACACCGAGAGCTGAGGCTGAGCAGGCGGCCTGGGATTCTGAGCATCAACACTGGAGAGAGGAAGAGCCTTAATTAGTGTTAATTGTTGACCCTATAGTTCAAGAATAGATGCTCAGGAGAATGGGAAATGAGAACAAACATTAATTATTGAGTAGGGGCCTTGGAGACAGATACTCTGGATTAAAAGGAGAGAGATAAATTGCATAATGAATGTTAATTTTCCCTCAAAGAATTGAGTGGTCGGTGGTTGAAAGGGAAAAAGAGGCTAAAAAACAGTCATGAAAGAGAAAGCTCCGTGTGTGTCAGGTGAAACAGTGGAGGAGGGTTACACAAACACTGTCTGTCACTGCCATCATCCTGCCCTTTGCCTTGTAGCTCCCAAGAAGTTTGCTATCAGGGTTTTCCTTAGAACTCATTATTTACCACAACTGCCTGCTAAGAAGCTCAACCATTTCCTTCACAGCCCAGGAGCCAGAAAACAGCTATGCTGCATTGCTGACAAGCTGAGAGGCATGTGGCATGGGGATCTATCTTTTCTGTGTGCCGGTGGGACTTTTACTTGGCTTGAGGGAGGCTGCCAAAGCTGTGACCCTATGGGTGCTGCTGTGGGACATCACGGGCTCCAGGCCTTAGTTGTTGTTTTAGCTTAATTACAATACAGGAGAAACACATGCTCTGCTTTCTGAAATAACCTTAACTGAAAGTAAAAACAGAATAAAGAGAATTTGGGTTGGGCTGGTGGATCATGCCTGCAATCCCAGCACTTTGGGAGGCCGAGGCAGGCAGATCACGAGGTCAGGAGATTGAGACCATCTTGGCCAATATGGTGAAACCCTGTCTCTACTAAAAATACAAAAAAATTAGCTGGGCGTGGTGGTGCATGCCTGTAGTTCCAGCTACTGGGGAGGCTGAGGCAGAAGAATTGCTTGAACCGAGAAAGCAGAGATTGCTGTGAGCTGAGATCCTGCCACAGTCTGGGTGACAGCGTATGACTCTGTCTCAAAAAAAAAAAAATTGGGGCTGAGTGTAGTGGCTCACGCCTGTAATCCAAGCACTTTGGGAGGCTGAAGCAGGTGAATCACTTGAGGTCAGGAGTTCGAGACTAGCCTGACAAACACAGTGAAACCCCATCTTTACTAAAAAATACAAAGAATTTAGCCAGGCGTGGTGGTGCACACCTGTAGTCCCACCTACTTGGGATGCTGAGTGAGGCAGGAGAATCGCTTGAACCTGGGAAGCAGAGGTTGTAGTGAATTGAGATTGTGCCATTTCACTCTAGCCTAGGCAATATGAAACTTCATCTCAAAAAAAAAAAAAAAAAAGAATTTGAGTAGAAGATTGGAGATGCGCATTGTAGCCAATTTTATAGAGAATCTTCTACAAACAGGTTTGTCACAGGCGGCCCAAATCTCAGAGTGCTGGTTGAGATGCCCACGTCCAGTCAGTGACCCTGGGGAGCATCCCTTTTAGGCATGGCTATTCACTGCCTTCCATTCATTCGGCCCTCACACAGTGTGTCTGGCTGATTTTGCAGTAGCCCAAGCCCTCTGTCTTTTGTCTGTTCCTCCATGCTAGCTCATGCATTGGAGGAACAGACAAGAGAATACCATGCATTGGGTTGCATGATATCCCTCCTCAGACATCTGTAATTCCTTGTTGCCTAAACAGCAGCATTTCGGCTCTCTCCTGGCACACAGGCTTTCCCTGGTCTGACCCTGGTCTGCCTTTCAGGCCCAGCTCCTCCTCATCCCGCCGCATGAAGCTCCTCCACAGTCCACTCACACAGTGCTGCTCCCCATTTCCCACGTTCTCTATGTTCCTACCTCTTTCTTAGTTCATGCTGGTGTCTCAGCTGGCTGGCCCTCCCCTTCTTTGTCTATCCACTTCTCATTTCTCAAAGGTCATTACAAAGGGAGTTTCCTCTGTAAAAAGCCCTTCCCAACCTCCTAGGCTAGAATTAATAGCCTCTGTAGAATACCCCTGGATCATGCTCTTGGGCCTCTTTGATAGCACTCATTTCATTTTGCCTTGTGTTACAGTTAATGGTTGTGAATCTGTTCTCCACATGGACTGTGAGGTCCTTGAAGGCAGTGACCGCAGTGCCTGGGATGGAGCCTTGGTAAGTGGAGTGAAGACAGACAGGTCTGGGAATGAAGCCCAGCTCTGCCCTTACCAGGTGAGTGAACTCCCTGTGTTTCAATCTCCTCACCTATGATATGTGAATGAAAATACTCATTTCATACGATTGCTGGGATGAGGGAACAAGATGACATGCATAGCAAGGTGCCTGAGAGTGTTTGCTCTCAATATTAACATCCTTCCATGCCCCTTGCATATGGGAGGTGCTCAGTACATTGTATCGAAGGAGTCAACACACATGTAATGGGCTTTCTCTCTTTGAGGTTCAATGATATTTCATATTGGAATTGTACTTAATACTTTACAAGATGGAGTGCAAGTGTGATTTGATTTGATTTCCGCAAAGCAATGTGAAGTATATTGGCAGATATTATAGTTGCATTCTGTCAAGGCACAAGGTAAGCTGCTGTAAAACAAGAGGCCTGAAAAGATAGACAGTTATTTCTCTTGCACATTAAAGTCCAGAGGTAGGCAGGCAGGCCGATTAGGGTGGCTCTGCTCCATAAAGTTACGTGAGCACCCTGGTTCCTAATATCTTAGTACTCCATTATCCCATACAGAATTGTTCTCTTCCACATGGTTGAAGCTATTTCATCACCTCAACCAAGTCCAAGGAGAAGGAGGAGGGGAAGGACAAATAGTTTCCTTTTAAGGAAATGACCTGGAAGTTGCACGTGTTATTCCATTCACATCTCATTGGTCAAATGTTGGTCATGTGGCCATACCTAGCTGCAAGTGAGTCTGGGAAGCATAATCAATTGCTAGGCAGCCATTTTTTCAGCTAAAATTCAGGGTGGGGGATTCTATTATTAGAATTTAGCTGAACACATTCTTCCATTATTCCTTTTGTAAATATTATTCAGTCAATATTCATAATATTCAGTCAATATTATCAGAAATACTCTGGGAGTACCAAGTGTGTTCTTTGGGATATTCAGAGGTAGATGAGGGGGATCTACTTATAGGAATTTTAAATCTAGGAGGAGAAAGAAGAAAAATAGTAAAAAGAATAAAGGATGTGAGGGAGTGCTTTGTAAGAGGTCCAGGAAGTAAGAATTGGTGGAAGTAAGGAAGTAGCAATTGTTGTGACTGAGGTGGTCAGGTAAGGCGTTACAGTAGAGAGGGAACTTCGCTGGTCCTTGAAGCTTGAAAACCTGATTAAGAGGGACTAGAGGCCATGTGATAATAGTGAGAAGACCTCTGGCCTCACTGGATGAAGGAAGATCTGGGTTTGAGCCTTGGATTTGCCATCTAAAAGCTGTGTGTCTTTGAGCAAATTATACCTCTTTGGGCATCAGTTTTCTTACCCACAAAATCAGAGGTTTTCTTTTCTTTTTTCTTTTTGAGACAAGATCTCCCTCTATTGCCTAGGTTGGAGTGCAGTGGTAAGATAATGGCTCACTGCAGCCTTGACCTCCCAGGCTCAAGCAGCTCTCCCACCTTAGCCCCCTGGAGTAGCTGGGACCACAGGTGTGCATAACTGACCCAGCTAATTTTAAAATTTTTTTGTAGAGACGGGATCTCACTATATTGCTCAGTGTAATTAGTCCATTTTCATGATGCTGATAAAGACATACTGACAATTTACCAAAGAAAGACTGGGCAATTTACAAAAGAAAGAGGTTTAATTGGATTCACAGTTCTAAGTGGCTAGGGAGGCCTTATAATCATGGCAGAAGGCAAGGAGGAGCAAGTCACATCTTACCTGGATGGTGGCAGGCAAAGAGAGAGCTTGTACGGGAAAACTCCCCTTTTTAAAACCATCAGATCTCAAGAGACTCATTCAGTAAGAGGAGAACAGCACAGGAAAGACCAACCCCCATAATTCAATCACCTCCCACTGAGTTCCTCCCGTGACATGTGGGAACTGTGGGAGTTACAATTCAAGATGAAATTTGGGTGGGGACACAGCCAAAAGGTATCACTCAAGTTGGTCTTGAACTACTGGGCGCAAATGATTCTTCTGCCTCAGCATCCCAAAGTGCTGGGATCATAGGCATGAGCCACTGTGCTTGGCCCAGCAGGTTTTCTAATTATCATATAGCTCTAGTGGTCCTGCATAGACCCCCACCCTGACTCCTAGAACCATCTTAGGTGGGGAAGAATTAGCTGGGCTGCAGAGAAGTTGGGAGGGACATAATTAGACTATCTCTAGTTCAACCAGGTATTTCTGCTTTTATGTGTATCGACTGATTAAATGCTTCCTTTGCTTAAATACTGACAAAGGTGATGCCTGAGTTTCCCTCTTGACTCTAGGGTTCTCTGAAACAGAACAAATGCAAGGGAGGTAGAATTCATAGCTTCGCAGGTTCTGTAAAAAATGATGTAAGTGTAAAAAATGACATCATCTTTAAAAAATTATATATTCTTCAGCACTCTATATTGATCTTTTTCCTTCAAAAAATGAATATATAGTGGATTTAAAGCAAGCTATTTTTTTTTTGAGACAGAGTTTTGCTCTGTTGCCCAGGCTGGAGTGCAGTGGCACCATCTGAGCTCACTGCAGTCTCTGCCTCCTGGGTTCAAGTAGTTCTTCTGCCTCAGCCTCCTGAGTAGCTGAGATCATAGGCAGCTGCCACCACGCCTGGCTAATTTTTGTATTTTTAGTAGAGTCAGGGTTTCACCATGTTGGCCAGGCTGGTCTCAAAACTCCTGACCTCAGGTGACCCGCCCACTCAGCCTCCCAAAGTGCTGAGATTGCAGGCGTGAGCCACTGCACCCGGCTGCAAGCTATTATTCTTGACATTTTTCTTCTTCGGAAACCATAAAGTGGGGATGATGCCACCTTTTCAGCCACATATGAGGCAGGGAAGACTTTGTGTTTCTAGGAATTACAAGAGGTTTTTGTCAAAGGAAAGGAAGGAGAGTCCCTACTGTGTTTTAGTAGCCCTCCGCTGGTGGCTATCAAGACAGCTTCCAGAGTGGGCAGGCTGTGAGGCCTTGCTGGTCTCACTATGGTGAGGAAAACAACCCTGCTTCCTTCTGAAGGCTGGGACAAACACAGCTATCACAGCTTGCCCTTCTACAACCACTCAACATTGCGGTACATGTGACAGACCTAACTTAACCCCACGCCAAGCCTGATGGAAATCTCCATAATTTTTGTAAGGAGAGATTATTAGTCAGGATTCAGCACAGAATAGAAGCTGCCCAGATATTTTTAAGAAGAAATAGAGTTACTATAGAGTAACTGCCTCTTGTCATGCTCAGTCTTCATGAGCTCAATGCCCAAAGCTTTGATGCAGCTGCCTCACCTCTGCCCTCTCAATCTCATGCAGGCACATCGAATTGGCAGAATATGATTTGTATCCAGCCCCTTAGCTGCGAAGGTTATCTGGGAAATGTAGTTTTTAGCCTTATAGCCTCTGTAGTATGGGAAGACCCACTGGAAGGAAATACTGGGTGCCCAGAGTATTTTCCTTTATTTCCATATCCAGCCACATTTTCCTTTATTTAAACATTTGACCTGAGATCACTAGGGCTGGTAGCATCTGCCAACATTGTTTCTCATAGGGGTTATGAAAAACACTGAAAGGGCATAAGGGACAATGTACACTATGACCACATGGGCCTCCTATCTTTCTCTGTTTCTTCCTATCCAGAGATGGATGGATTGTGGATCTTATGTTTCAGAACTGATGTTTAGAGAATAAAAATAATAATCACAAATCATTGAATGGATGAAATCCTGTTTCAGGATTTAGACAAAAGGACTGTTTCACTGAGAGAGTCTCCTTGGGGAAAAGGGCATATTTAGAAATATGCAATGTTAGAGGAACCTTAGAAATCATCAGTTTAGCATTTTCCAAAGTTTGCCAGAAACAATTTAGATCCACATGATGCTTTACCAAAATCAAAAGCATCTAGTGATTAAATAAGTTTGGGAAACTGTGTATCCCCATCCTGAAGAACCATGATGCACATCAGCATATCGGAGGCACTAGGAAGCCCTGCAGTGAGGAATCTGCTTAACTTTGGTCCACTGGTTTCCAGATGTATCTGACCCTAGAACCTTTCCTTTTTTACACAACGCCTGTTAACCTTCTGAGGAATTGGAGTTCGACAGGACATGTGCCGTGAGGACTGGATCTAATACCAATTCCTCTTTTTCCATATGTGGAAGCTGAGGACCAAGGCAATGAAGTTGTTTGTCTATGATCACAGAAATGCCAGGCAATAGAGCTGGGAATACAACTATAATTTTTTTCTTCTTCCTCACATGGCTTTATTGAAATTAATTCTCCTCCCAGACATCTCTAGGCATCAACAAGATAAAAGCTACTAAGAGATAGGCTACTTAAAGAAAATCATACTTTAAACAATATTCCACCAACACGGAAGGATTCTTTTACCCATGGGATCCCACAACCAACTTATCACAAAGGAAAAATTGGGAGAACAGAGAAAGTCAGTTACTCATAGGGGTAGCCTATGTTTATCCCTAAATGATTAGTGTTTTGAGACCAACTGAGATATTCTTAGACCCATCTTTCTGTCAACCAAATTACAGACCATCACAAAATGACACCAAGAATATGAGTTATCACTGTAAAACAAATTATCCTGAAACCTAAAACAATAAACCTTTGTTGTGTCTTGGTTTCTGTGGGAATCTGGGAGTGGCTTAGCTGTGTGGTGCTGGTGTATTCTTTCATGAGGTAACAGACAAAATGTCAGCTAGGGATGCAGTCATCAGAAGACTTGACTGGGGCTGGAGAATCTCCTCTCAAGGCAGCTCCCGCACAAACCTGGGAAGTTCATTCTGGCTGGTAACACGGGGCTTCTGTTCCTTGCCATGTGGACTGCTTGCTATAGGTTGATTGACTGGCCTCATCACAGATATGGTGGTTGGCCTTGGCCTTCCCCAGTAATGAGAGAGAGAGAGAGAGAGAGCACAAGGAGGAAGTCTTGGTGCTTTTAAGATCCAGTCTCAGAAGACATATACCATCGATTCTGCCATAGTCTATCTTTATTTATAAGTGAGCCATTATATCTCACTCACACTCAAAAGGAGAAGAGTTACTTTCTCCCTTTTGAAGGGAGAAGAGTCAAAGAATTTGTGGACATATTTTGAAAGTGCAACACCAAGAAAGAGTTGCAAGGGGGAAGGATGCGAATTAAATGAAAAACAGCAAACAAACAAGCAAGGCTGGGTGCAGTGGCTCATGCCTGTATCCCACACTTTGAGAGATCTAGGTGGGAAGATTGCTTGAGGCCAGGAGTTTGAGACCAGCCTGGGCAACATAGCGAGACCCCATCTTTAAAAAAAAAGAAAAAAAGCCAGGCATGGTGGCTCATGCCTGTAGCCCCTGCTACTTGGGAGGCTGAGGTGGGAGGATAGCTTGAGCCCAAGAGTTTGAGGCTGCAGTGAGCCATGACTGTACCATTGCACTCTAGCCTGTGTGACAGAGCAAGACCCTGTCTAAACAACAACAACAACAACAACAACAACAAAACCCAAGAAACCCTTTGAGGGTAAAAATCCATCTAGGACAAGAACAAATACTAAATGAAAACTCTGAAAGAGACCAGGAATTTAAATTTACATGGGACCTGAAGCCCAACCTGAATCATTGGCATAAACATCCTTGAACTTCTTTGTCAAACAAACCTCTGAATAAAAGAACTTCGGAGAGAAAAGTTCTATTGCTGGCACTGTGACTAGGGGAATAGATGAAGGAGTTGAATAAAGGATAAGCAATTCGGAGAGCATATCCAATGTTTTGACTTGTATCCTTCCAAGTTAACTTTTCCTTTCTCAAGGCTTTCAATTTTCTAAATGTTGTAATACCCCAACATGACCAAAAGGGTCAAATTCCAGCTCTAGTCTTCAGATTTTTTTTTTCTTCTGAAGGTTTATGTTCATTTCCCTATGCTGTCTGAAAGCGAGATATCATGATCTAATTGCCTAAGAATTTATTTCCAAATAGTTGTTGACGGAGCCTGGAAGTCTCAGAAAGATCAGACAGATCATATTCCTTCCTTTACTCAAGAGTTTTTTTTTTTTTAATTAAAAAAACCCAAAAAAACAAAAAACCAACAACAATTACGATCCCCAAAGAGCTTTCCTTTGTGGCACCTGGGGTATTCAGTCAATCAAGAAGCTTTCCTTGGACATATGATAGAGATGAGAGGTTCTTTAGGACTCATATATTGGAAGCTAAACAGAAAACAGATGCAGTTAAATGCAGTAACCACAAAAGTGGGATTGAGAAAGAGAGAGACAGAGGAATGGGGCTGAGGCTACGTCTGGGCAGTTATGTGCAGTGAGGTGGATTTATTATGGAAAATGTTCCAGAAAAGATAAACTTAAAGCTATTCTAAATATTTGGGGGGCAACTTGTGCAAAAGTTTAGAGAGAAAAGAATGAAGTCTGAATTTTTAGGCCATCAAAGAGATGAGCAAGGGGTGGGCTGGAATATAGCAGGAGATGAGACTGGAAAGGGATGGTGAAGACGGTGATTAAGAAGGATTTGAATAAACTGATCTGCAAAGAGTTTGGTATGGTTGGAGCAATTATAGGTTGGTACAAAAGTAATTGTGGTTTTTGCAATTAAAAGTAACTGTAAAACCGCAATTACTTTTGCACCAACATAATACTTTGCAAGAGGAAAAAGTTTTTTCAGTATACTGTCTCTTGAATCAAACCAAAATAAAAAAAAAAAGGCCAAACCAAAAAAATCTTTGCTCATTAAGAGACAACAAACTAGAAAGCTAGACCCTCCCTTGTAGGAAGATGTGGATTTAAGATCTTACACCACCTTCTTTTTTTTTGTTTTGTTTTGTTTTCGAGTTTCGCTCTTGTTTCCCAGGCTGGAGTGCAATGGCATGATCTTGGCTCACCACAACCCCCATCTTTTCTCTCTACGAAATTCAAGAGATTCTCTTGCCTCAGCCTCCTGAGTACTTGGAATTATAGGCATCCACCACCATGCGCAGATAATTTTTGTATTTTTAGTAGATAGAGGGTTTCACTGTGTTGGCCAGACTGGTCTTGAACTCCTGACCTCAGGCGAGCCACCTGCCTCCTCCCTAAGGGCTGGGATTACAGTGAGCCACTGCACCTGGACAATCTTTAACCACCTTCTTGGGCAACATCCTATCACCATCAAGACTGAAGATCAACCAACTGCCCATGGAGGAAAGGCTTGAGAGAGGTCAGCAGCTAATTGATTGATTCATTCATTAATTCAATGAGCATGCAGTGAATACCTTTAGGTTTGAGAGGCAAGTAGAATTAAATAAACTATCCATGGGACTGGGACAAGATGGCAGTCAAGTCTTCATTTATCAGCATATGTTTCATCTTTCTCTCCCTCCATGTCGTGGAAATTATTGAAAGATTTTTCAAAACGTTTTGATGAACATTTATTGCGATCCTTCTAGGTATATGTCAGGGATTATGCTAGGTGCCAGGGATACTGAAATGACTGAAGCATCATATTGACAATGGTGACAATTAACTTACAGCTTAAATATTTCCTTTTCTGCTTCTAGCTTCCGGTATGGCAAAAGGGGGAACTATTTCTCCTGGAACGGAGTGGACAAATGTGCAGCAGGTGAGCAGAATCATTTTGCTTTCCAGCTGTTGCACAAGCTGTATCATGCTGACAGTGGCCTCCACCTGTCTAACTTCCTGCTTCCACCAATTCAGAACCAAGATATTTTTATACTCATAACATGGTATAAACCAAGTGCTGATGGAAGTTCTTTGATGCTGAATTTGGAATCAAATACATTCTACTTTCTGAAAATCCATATACTAGGTGGCTACTTCGATAGCAACAGACACAAGATGTAAAATGCAGCAATGGTCAAGGACTTTCTCGGGGAGGAATCAGTCCTCTCATTTTGATTGAGGAACCTTGGATACAGGGAGGATGAGGGACTAACTCAAAGTCATCTGGCAACTTAGAGGTGAAGCCAGAGCTCCTCAAATCTCCTAGCTCTGAATCCGTCCTCTTTTTATTGAGCCAGTCATGACGTAACCCCCCAAATGAGTGCAGCTTTTAATCTCCCACATCAAGGGGCCTGCTGGCTGGCGACTCATGGATGCACCTCACGGTGGTTTCTGGGTGGTTGATGCTCGACACCCTCTAACTTCATTTCTTTTTTCCTTTGCAAAATGGCTATTGCCCAGAGGCAGCATCTCTTTTCTAAAAAGTGAACATGCCAGAAGGGTTTTTGGAAACTGCCTTGCTATCTGTCAGGAGCCAGATGATTCACAGGGATGAACCAATGCTCATAACAAGGGTACCTGGTTGGATTACCAATTAGCCACCTCCACCTCGGCAGGGTGGTTGGAAAGAAGAGAAAGGCAGTGTTTAGTTTGGGCAAATATCAAGAGGACTTATCATTCTCATCAAGGCATCAGCGCGGCACATCAGACCTCTTCCAGGCCATTCCATTGGAACTTCTCTCTCCAAATGCTCCAGCAAGAGTAAACTTGTTATGCAAACATTGGATCATTGTATCTGAGTGACAGAAGCACCTCTGTGTCGGTGAAAGGGGAAAAACTGGCTGACTCACGTCTGTTTTTAATGATATCTCTGCTGCTGGGAAAATTTGGAAGCTGCAGGTAACATCTTCTCCTTTGGGGAAAAAAACCAAAAAAACAAAAAACGAAAAAAAAACCAAGGCTGCCCTGGAATGTGTTAGCTTACCTTTACCGGATGGAAACACCTTGGTCTGGGTAGGCCCTGGGAGGGATATGCAGACTTTTTCTCCATCTGGACCCAGCAAGAAGTGTCCTAGTGTGGGGTTGCTGGAATCTTCTTGAAAATAAGCACAAGCATAGGCGCCGTCAGCAGCGTGCTGGTGAGGGAGACAAACTGAACCTAGGCTGTTCCCCTAGTCCCCTGCAGGCACACACCCATAGATGCCTGTGTGCTTGGGTGCCCACCAGAGTATAGGGTGAGCCCTACTCCTGGGACTCAGCAGAAGTGGGGCTATTGTTCAGGCCCTGGCTTCCAAGGGTCAAGGTGGGGTGAACAGGGAGGGGCTGCCACTTGCCTACATCATGCCTTTGGGAGAGCCCGGCTATCTCAGGGGCTGGGCTCAGTGAGGGGGGCACTCCGTGTGAAGGAAAAGGAACCCCTTTCTCCAGCTGTATACAGTCCAGCCCCTGGGCACAGGGCTTCCTGCTTCCTGCCTCTACTGTCCTGTTCAGTACTCAGCATACATGGCCATATCCTCTAGATGAAATACTGGGATGGCTTGGTGATGCCAGAGGCTCAGGTCAAGGAGGAGGATACTGTGTCTCCCTAGTTACTTAGAAAGATTGAAGGTATTTTTATAACCTGACTATAAAAGTAAAAAGTCATGGCCAGGCGCAGTGGCTCATGCCTGTAATCCCAGCACTTTGGGAGGCCGAGATGGGCAAATCATCTGAGGTCAGGAGTTCGAGACCAGCCTGACCAACATGGAGAAATCCTGTCTCTACTAAAAATACCAAAAAAATTAGTCCAGCTACTTCGAGGCTGAGGCAGGAGAATTGCTTGAACCCAGGAGGCAGAGGTTGTGGTGAGCCAAGATTGCACCATTACAGTCCAGCCTGGGCAACAAGAGTGAAACTCTGTCTCAAAAAAAAACACCAAGTAATTTTTCCCCAACTCTAATTCCAATTCTCAACCCAGAACATTCCTGGTACTAGATTGTGGGGGTTCCCCCATGCCAAGCAATTCTCCTGCAGATGCCAACTGGTTGTCCTATAATTTAATTCAGTTCTGACACTCTACCTGGAGATGGTGTCAGATTCCACAGGGCAGGGCTCAGTCCACAAGACTGCCCCCGACTTCAGGTGCCAATTGCAAGTCCCAGATTGTGACCTGGACTTCTGACCAACCAGCTATAAATTGGGCCTCCCACAATCGTCCCTTTCCTTGGGTTCAACAATTTGGTAGAACAGCTCACAGAATAAGGGAAACACTTAACTTACATTTTCTGGCTTATTTATTTATTTATTTTTAAAGAGACAGGGTTTCACCTTGTTGGCCAGGCTAGTCTCGAACTCCTGGCCTCAAGTGATCTACCTGCCTCGGCCTCCCAAAGTGCTGGGATTACAGGCGTGAGCCACCATGCCTGGCCTTTTCTGGCTTATTTTTAAAGGACATTAGAAAGGATATAGTGAACAGCCAGATGAAGAGATGGGCGAGGCGTGGGGAGGATGTGCAGGGATTCGTGCCCTCCCTGGGCCTGCTGCCCTCGAAGCACCTAGACGTGCTCAGCAGAAGCTTATCAACTCAGGTTCAACAGCTAATAAAGAGCTTGATCTCCAGTGCCCCCTCCCCTTTCCTGGAGGTTGTGGCTAGAAGCTCCAGTCTTCTAATCTTCTTATCACTTGGTCCTTCTGGTCACTGGCCCCATCAGAAGGCTACCTACAGGTCTTACCCTATGTCACCTCATTAGCATAAACTCAAGTGTTTTCAAAGGGGCTTATGGATAACAAAAGATACTACTATCATTCAGAAAATTCAAGTTTTAGCTGAGGAATAGAAACCAGGGGCAAAGTCCACATTTATTCATATTATACTGCATTTACCTTCCCCATCTCCAAGACTAAGAGGCCAGGAGTCCAGCTACTTAGACTAGCAGACCACCAGCTAGAGTGGATGCTAAGGAGTGCACACATACACACGCACACTTACAAACATACACACTGACATATTCACACAGGGCACACACATATATGTACACTCTCACAGGACAAGTATGCACACACAGCTGCACACATGAACAATGACATACATGAATATGACACATTCATAGGACTGACTATATAGACATGCACGTGCATATGCCGATAGGCATATATGGAGGTGCACTGTGACTCACAGTTGTGCATGCATGCACACAAGCATGCACATGTACTCACATGGGCATATAAGCACATCCCACACACATTCACTTACACACATGCACACACCCAACACACACACTTGAGGCTTCAGGCTGCTCTGTTGTCAGTCCTGGTCCTGCCTTGCGTTCGGTTTTCACCAGATTCTCCCTTTATAAGGATGTCTAAAGTAGGTGTGAGTATCCATTTGCTGTGATTTGTCTCAGGCCAGGCAACTTCCTAGGAAGGCCCCAGGTGGGGACATAACAGTACACCAAATTTGGTTCATTTGCATCAAAAGGGCATTGCTGCCACACAAGTATAAAGGGGAGGGGATTGTGAAAGAGAAGTTCCAACCCTGGAATGATTTCTAGGTGAAAACAATGTCTCTAGGGATAGAGAATGTTGGGGGGAAGGAAGGGTTTTAATTTTGGCTATCTCAGCTTGAAACAGGAGCTGCAAACACAGAATGGAACTATTAATCTGCGAATTTAATTTATGCTTAAAGAATTCAACTATATATGCTTTGGGGAGAGAATGAGATGGGGGTGTGCTGGGCGGGAGGGCGGAGAGAGAGAGCAAGCAAGACTGATTAAAATACTGAGGCATTCTGTCCCTGAGTGATCATGAAATGAAAGATGTGAAATCTGTTGCCTTTGTGATGGTGCTGTGTTCCCATGTGCCTTTCAAAGTGTGAGTTTCTCGCAGCCCTGAGTGTGATTCTGCTGTTAACAGAGTACCTCTTTATACAATCTGTCCCCAAACACATGTCATCTTCATCTGGTGCTCAAACTGAGAAAGCAGCCCACGCCTTCAATGAAGGAGAAACAGCTGCCTGGACCACATGTTCCTGAAAATGGTCTCAGTCTCCAGCGTGGCATCTTCCCAGGGATTTTCAGAGGTAACTTGGGCTCTTAGCAATTTTTGCTCTATGAGCTACCTTTATTTTAGATGGAAGCCCCAGGGCTGCTGTTGCACTGTCCTTGCATTATTGCTCTGTATAAGTGTCTTAGTCACCTCCTTGACTATCCACTCCTTAAGGATAAACACTTTTAGTGGGGCTAAATCCTAGAGGGAATGGCCTTGCCCTGACTCACCCTACTACAGAAATCAGGGTCCTTCCCTCTCCATGAACAGGCTCTACCCTGGGCTGGAGTTGACTTCTGTCTGGGGACTCTTTTTTTTTTTTGAGACGGAGTTTCGCTCTTGTTACCCAGGCTGGAGTGCAATGGCGCGATCTCGGCTCACCGAAACCTCCGCCTCCTGGATTCAGGCACTTCTCCTGCTTCAGCCTCCTGAGTAGCTGGGATTACAGGCACGCGCCACCATGCCCAGCTAATTTTTTGTATCTTTAGTAGAGACGGGGTTTCACCATGTTGATCAGGATGGTCTCGATCTCTTGACCTCGTGATCCACCCGCCTCAGCCTCCCAAAGCGCTGGGATTACAGGCGTGAGCCACCTCGCCTGGTCCTGTCTGGGGACTCTTTTGCTGGCAGTGTCATCGGGCTCTCTTGCCTCAGGGGGCAAGGGCTATGGCTCAGTGTAGAGTATGCCTGGTAAATCTAGTAGCGTGCCTCCCGCAGAAGCGCAGGGAGCTATGTCATCAAATGCTGCTGCCAGGAGTGAGGAAAGCACAAAAAAGCATGGCAGTACATGTGGGTGCAGCAAACCCTTAAAACATGCACTGACCCTTTAGGAATATGCACGGGGAACGTTAATCCCACTGACTCATCGGAAACAGTGTTGATTACCCCTTTCCAATGGAGTGCCTTTTAGAAAACTTACATCACAGCAGCCATGCGGTCCTGGAAATGAGCAACATACAGGCCATTGGGGGGCGGGGCATCCATACACCTTGGGAATGATTACCTTGACCTGCTGGCAGTGCCTTTCCGGGTGCTCTCACGTTCGGGAAACTTGGGGGGCTGCTGTGGCCTGATGTCCTAGGGCTGTCCAGGCCGTTCTGGCTTGCAGGACGTTTTTTTCCTTTAATCGGGGGTAGAAGATCTAGTGGTGGGATCACATTGTGGGGCGGGGCATCATCATCTTTAAAAACAAAAGGGGAAAAAGCCTGTGTAAGAAAATGGAATCAGCAGGAAGGAGAAGGAAACTCTCTTCTAACTTGGTTGATGGACCTCGGTAAAGACTGCCACGAAGAGCTGGTCAGTATTGTGGCTAAGAGGGAGAAACCAGAGTGGTTTATTATTATTAATAAATCATCCAGGCCGGGCGCGGTGGCTCAAGCCTGTAATCCCAGCACTTTGGGAGGCTGAGGTGGGTGGATCACGAGGTCAAGATATGGAGACCATCCTGGTCAACATGGTGAAACCCCGTCTCTACTAAAGATACAAAAAATTAGCTGGGCATGGTGGCGCGTGCCTGTAATCCCAGCTACACAGGAGGCTGAGGCAGGAGAATTGCCTGAACTCAGGAGGCGGAGGTTTCGGTGAGCCGAGATCGCGCCATTGCACTCCAGCCTGGGTAACAAGAGCGAAACTCCGTCTCAAAAAAAAAAAAATCATTCTAACACCAGGATGGTTTATTCCAGTCATTCTCAGGTTGTCTCACTTTTCCAGTCCTGCTTGGCATCAGGGATCTGCTCTCTCCCATGGCCAAAATGACATGACTCTTGGCTAGAATCATGGCAGTTCATTTGGAAAATTGCCAAGAACTGGGAGGAACTGAGTGGTGATTGCTTTTATTCTCATCTTGTGGATGAAATCCTGAGATATAAGGAGCACCGGAGAGGCTGCCACCTGCTTCCACCCCCAGTCTGAAGGCTATGACTAGGGAGATCTCAGCTTTAGAGCTGATGAGATTGTTGGATACAGATTTCTGACCGCAAAGCAGTTTTGCTAGGCAGAGTCCATGATCACATTCCCTCCTCCGGGTTAAAGTACAAGGTGCTACCTTCCAGATGGAAGTCAGAGGGTGTCAGGATTGATGGTAGCGTTCCATAAAGCACACCCTACCCTCTGCCTCTGTTTTCTCCTCTAACACCAATAGGGCCTGCTCTAGGAAGGCTGAAACCCAGGAACCTAAGTGACTGAGGCCTTGGCTTCACCTCTTTCAGTGAGAGTAATCTTTATTTCACTTCTTTCCGAGCGAGTGGTCTTTATTTCACATTTAAAACAACAGTTGTTATTAATATTTGGGTTTAAACGCTGGCTTCATGTGGTCTCAAATTATCACAGACTACTTATTCATTAAAGAGGCAAAGTGTCTTTACATGGGGAAACGGGGCAGACATCACCTTTAACCAAATAATAAAATTTAACATCACCTACAATGGAACAAACTGACATTTTGCATCCCTATGATGGGCTGAGAAGGATACAACATCACCTCTCTGATATTCCTGCCCAAAATGTCTGAGATGAATCTCATTATGAGGAAATAGAAAAATCCAAATTGAAGATAATTCTGCAAAGCAACTGGTCTGTCTTCTTCAAAAATGTCGATGTCATGAAAAACAAGACTGAGGAACTCTTCTAGATGAAAAAATTCTGAAGAGAGGGACCACTAAATGTAGTGCATGATCCTTAGGTTGAATTCTAGGTTGGGAAAAAAAGCTACAAGGAACGTTATTGGTATAAATAGAGAAATGTGATTATGAATTAGAAAGTACTATTACACCAGTGTTTGCTTTCTTTTTGTTTTTGAGATGGAGTCTCACTCTTGTTGCCCAGGCTGGAGTGCTGTGGCACAATCTTGGCTCACTACAACCTCTGCCTCCTGGGTTCAAGCGATTCTCCTGTCTCAGCCTCCTGAGTAGCTGGGATTATAGGCATGTGCCACCACACCCAGCTAATTTTTGTATTTTTAGTAGAGATGGGGTTTTACCATGTTTGTTAGGCTGGTCTGTAACTCCTAGCCTCTGGTGATCCACCCGCCTCGGCCTCCTGAAGTGCTGGGATTACAGGTGTGAATCACCAAGCCTGGCTCAAACTGCCTCTTTAGATCCCTTTCTTTCTGCATCTATTCCCAGGTTCAGTCACATGCATAATTTATACCAAGGGGCTTCTGAAACCAGTTTCCTTCTGGCAGAGTGGCAGAGGAGGGACAAGTTTTGGTACAGTGGAAGATGAACAGTATGGAAGGTGAAATTCGCTGGTGTCGTTTGTCTTGTGGCTCCGGCTGCGCACCTGGTGTTGTGGCTCACAAGTAGAAAGGTGCTTTTTTCTCTGTTTGCAGAGTGATCCTTGCCCATATTTGGATTTTTAAAAAAGGAAACACTAAAGTCTTTAGGATAATTAACTCCCACTTAAGAGAGAGACCAAATAAGCCTCTGCCTCAGTAATCAAAGGACATTCTCAGAACCTAAATGTTTTGAGAACGTCCTGACTTACGTTCATTATTTAGTTTATTCTTTTATTCTTTTTTATTTTTTTGGGTATTAGAAAAGTCACTATATTGGGTTTATTCTGAGAGGGAATGTAGTATGATGAGTTAGAACATGGGTTCTGACATTAGAAGCCTTGAGCTCCAATCCTAGTGAGTTCCACTCCACTTATAGTTATGTGACATCAATTACTCATCTCTCAGAGTTGCCGTTTTCTGATCTGTAAAAGGAGGAGAGGGTTGTTGTGAGGAGTACCTGAGAGAATACATGTAAAAACTAAGAGTGCCTGGCACAGAGGAAGAACTCCATACACATTAATGTGCATCGCCTATTTCTGATACCAGTAGTCAGAGGTCATTGACATCTGTGATATTGTCATCTCGCACATGCCTTTTGGAAAGGAGACTCCGTTTTCTGAAAATGGGGAGCTTTCTGAATATGGCCTGTTACTTCCAACCTATCTAACACATAAACACAAACACTTAGATGTACCCATGTGTATAATTTCAAATGTCTACATGTCGTGGAAAGTGGAGTGAATACTTTTATCAATATTATGGACTTTTATTTTTTTTTAGACAGGGTCTTGCTCTGTTGCCCAGGCTGGAATACAGTGGCAGAATCTCGGCTCCCTGCAACCTCCACCTCCCAGGTTCAAGTGATGCTTGTGCCTCAGCCACCTGAGTAGCGGGGATTACAGGCATGTTGCCACCACGCCTGGCTAATTTTTTGTATTTTTAGTAGAGAATGGGTTTCGCCATGTTGGCCAAGCAGAGAACTCCCGACCTCAAGTGAATCCCTCAGCCTCAGCCTCCCAAAGTGCTGGGATTACTAGCATGAGCCACTGCATCCAGCCAATACTATAGACTTTTTAATGAATAGATACCTGTTTATAAACAGATTAGAAATGACATTTCATTGTTTAAAAATACAGGACAAATTAAAAGGCATGCAGCAAATTTTTGGTAGGTTTGATGCTGGTTTTTTTTTTTGTTTTCTGTTTTTTTTTTTTTTTTTTTGAGACAGAGCCTCGCATTGTTGCTGGGCTGGAGTGCAATGGTGCAATTTTGGCTCACTGCAACCTCCGCCTCCCAGGATCAAGTGATTCTCCTGCCTCAGCCTCCTAAGTAGCTGGGATTACAAGCACCTGCCACTGTGCCTGCCTAATTTTTTGTATTTTTAGTAGAGATGAGGTTTCACCATGTTGGCCAGGCTGGTCTTGAACTCCTCACCTCGTGATCTGCCCACCTCAGCCTCCCAAAGTGTTGGGATTACAGGCATGAACCACCTTGCCTGGCACTTGATGCTGTTTTACATCTGCAGTCAGAAAATAGAAGTAGTAAGTTAGGGATATTAGTAGTGAGTAACTTAGTAGTGAATGAGTTAGAGAGTAAGTAATTGGTGAGTTGGACACTTCACTTTGGTGAAGGTAGCTGCTGTCTGAACAAAGGCCATCTTTCAGTGGTTGCTGGTGAACTAACCTCCCTTCCAGCCTCCTTTTCCTTGTATGTGGACCCTTGTGTGTCTTGCCTTGCTTCCCTTCCGAGTGAGGTTCTCGAGGGATGCTGGAGGGAGGGAGGAGCTACCTTGAGGCAAGAGTGAGTCCCTGCCCATGTCCACTGGGAGATGCACCGTTAGCTCCCTTGGCTTTTCTAAGGACGCATGCTTCAAGGGCAGTTTCCACACAGGCCTGGCCTCTTCGTTTATTTCTGGTTCTGACTCAGGGTGTGGAGCACCTAGGAGACAGAGAGGAGGCCAAGTTGTAGCAGGGGTCTGTTGTTTTTGCCTAATGTCTCTTCTTTTGGCGACCTATCCCTTCCCTGCTCACACCATGTGGTTTGGGTGGAGCAGTGTCCACTTGCTGATTCCAGAGAGGGGCATGGAACTGAAGCCTGGCATGAGTACCTCATTGCCTTAGCCACAGAGATTGCTTCCGGGGTGGGCACATCACCCAAACGCAGTAATCAGGTGATTTCTGCGCTTTGCAAGAGCTTTTAAGAGGCATATCCTTTCTATAAAAGTTAACAGGAAGGAAATTAGCATGGAATTGCTAGAAGACATCTTTATCACTTGATTGTAAGAGCCTGCTTGACAGGAAAAACTAATAGAGTTGAGAGACAAGTACTGCACACATATTTTCTGAGGCCTGGATTCAGCTGGTCCTGCAGTTACCTGATTCTTGCATGAACAAATTCCTTCCTTCCTTCCTTCTTTCCTTCTTTCCTCCCTTCTTCTCTTCCTTCCTTCCTTCCCCCTCTCCTCCTCTCCTCTCCTTCTTCCCTTCCTTCCTTCCCTTCCCTTCCTTCCCTGTCTCCCTTCCCATCCCTTTCCTCCCCTCCCCTCTCTCCCTCTCTCTTCCCCCTTTCTCCCCCCTCCTCCCTCCCTCCCTTCCTGTCTTCCTCCCTTCCATCTTTCCTTCCTTTTTCCCCTTTCCTTTCCTTTGTTTTTGCTTAACACAATTTGAGTTAGGCTGCTGATACTTTTTAAATGAGAGTCCTCATGACATGTAAATGAGGGAAGAACTCCATGGAATCACTTTTTTTCCCCCGCTCTGTGGCCCAGGCTGAAGTGCGGTGGCACAATCTTGGCTTAGTGCAGCCTCTACCTCCCAGGTTCGAGCAGTTCTCTGCCTCAGCCTCTCGAGTAGCTGGGATTACAGGCGCCTGCCACCATGCCTGGCTAAGCTTTTTGTATTTTTAGGAGAGATGGGGTTTCACCATCTTGGCCAGGCTGATCTTGAACTCCTGACCCCATGATCCACCTGCCTCAGCCTCCCAAAGTGCTGGGATTACAGATGTGAGCCACCGCGCCCGGCTGGATTCACTTTCTTTGTACCGGATTCCTATGTTTCATTGTCAGTGTGTTGGCAAGCTCAGTGCATCTGGCTTTAAGAATCTGGTTCATGATGGTCTGGTGGTTTTCCTTACCTTCCTATCAGGGTCATCATGGAAAATAATCAGATCTAACCCAATCTTGTGAATAGTCTTGTCTCTCTTTGTATTAAGTATATCTTTTTATTCTGATGCTTTGACGTCTGGGACCTTACTGTCCCTCCCAGGGCTGGCTGATTCCTAGAGAGAGTAAATGACTTACCTGGGAACATATTTGTCATATGCACCCCAACCAACCCAGAGTTCCTAACCCCCCAGCGGCCTCCTTTATTGAACTCTTATATTCCCAGCTACTATCCACCTGCTGTAATGATCAGAGGACCAGTACCGGACAGCAAGGGACAGCCCCTATGCTACAGAGCTGGCTGAATTATGCAAACTAGACAATTCTAAACCTGCTTAGCTTGCTTGCTCTGCCTTGTCCATATTTCCTACAAAAACCACAATACAACCTCTTGCCTGTGCTCCCTGCCTTCTGCCTCCTGGAGGCTGGTGCACCCCCACGTGGTCCTGCATGGTGTGGCACGTATCCTCCTCTTGGGAACTGTGAGTAACAAACTAACTTTTCAATGCCAACTGTCTCCTTATCTCTTGGCCTCACCACACCTGAATAATAAGACCGACATTTAAAAACAGTGTGTTGTTGATTTTTTTTTTAAGGAGTGGAGTAATTTTTTTGGTAAGGTAAAATCTACATATAGTGAATTGTACAGATCTTAAGTGTACAGTCAATGAGTTTTGACAAATGTATAATCTGCAAAACCAACCCAGAGTGAGAACATTTTTGTCACCCCAGAAAGTTTCTTCATGCCCCCTTCCATTGGTCTTTTAAGTTCGACCATTAGGTGTTTTTTTTTTCTAGTGAGAAGTCCAAACAGCTTTAGAACAAAATGGCTGTCTGGTGTGATTCTTAGGAGTCAAACCATCTAAGAAGCCAGTGACAGTCTCTAGAAAACTCAGACTAGCAACCCTGTCAAAACTAGGATGGCTTATGCCTCAGAGATTCCAGAGAAGTCTCCAGAGCAAGAATATGTCTTAAACAAGAGTACTATGGAAGAGCCGGGTGTGGTGGCTCACGCCTGTAATCCCAGCACTTTGGGAGGCCAAGGCGGGTGGATCATGAGGTCAAGAGATAGAGACCATCCTGGTCAACATGGTGAAACCCCGTCTCTACTAAAAATATAAAAAATTAGCTGGGCATGGTGGCATGTGCCTATAATCCCAGCTACTCAGGAGGCTGAGGCAGGAGAATTGCCTGAACCCAGGAGGCGGAGGTTGTGGTGAGCCAAGATCGCGCCATTGCACTCCAGCCTGGGTAACAAGAGCGAAACTCCATCTCAAAAAAAAAAAAGAGTACTATGGAATGACAGGAAGGTCAGAGTTTCTCCTTGTGACACAGGCTGAGAAGTCACTCAGAAGCCTCCCCTAAAAAGCCCACATCCACAATTGGAATTGATCTCCCTTGCTCATATTCTCTTAGAACTTCACTTAGAAGCACATAATCTCCGCCCTGGCAAAGATTGTAGAGGTCATCCCTTACATATAACCTAATTCAAAATCAGAAAAATGACTTTTTGGATGAACTTTTATCTTTCTTTTATAAAATGAAGATGCAAAGATTTTCAAGTGTCCTTTTTACCTCGGCTGCCAGGAAACTCGGCTAAATCCAGTACTTACCTCAAACCATGAATTCATCTCAGATATCTGATAACATCTATTTCTCTACTCCTTTTGACCAGTTTTTTTCAATGTCAATTTTAGTTGTCTTGTTTTACATATTTAGTTTTTTGTAAGCTGCCTGAAAAATTCTTGCCCTTTTATAACACCTATGGTGTGTCTGACTTATTTATGTATATGCCTATCTTCCTTTCTCTTCCATAGCTTAATAAAGTACATTGCTTAATGAAATGTATAGTAAATATTTTAAAAATCCAATTGAATATGATCAGAAAAGATCTTCTAGATTTTATCCTTTTTCCTTCTTTAAAAATTATTCTGTGAAAGGGATGACCATAGGGAAGGTCAGCCATGATGTAGGAGCATGTAGAATTGGCAGGAACCCCATCCCAGGCTCTCAGGAGCGTTCATGCACTCGGGACCTACCTCTTCTGTGGGTTTTTTCTTTTAGGGGGTGTCGGGTGTGGTAATGAATCTCCATTGGGAAGATGAAGAGCTCTGTTGGGGGCTCATTGGTTTTAAATTGGCTCTTCAGGGGCTCCAAGACTCTGGGTGATTCTTCTGAGATAGGAGGTAATTTCAAAGCCTTTGGTGCCTGGAGAAAATTTAAAAACAAAACAAACATGGCAGGTATCCAAACCCTGCTGCCTGCAGGGGCAAATGATACTGTCTCTTATTGTATCTCTTGCACCAGGAGCTGCTGAGAGAGGTAAGCTAATCCAACTGGGAGCCGCTATCTTACTTCAGTGGTGCCACTTGGTCTCCTGGGATCCAGCATATGCCCCTGTTAGTCCTGACTGGGATTCATCTGAGAATTATAAACATGCTCAGTTTAAGGGCCTTTGGGAGGATATATAGTCTTTCTTTTTCTTGCAGCTGGGGAAACTGAGCCGGACTAAAATGACATAGCTGAGACCTCTTTGTACTGATTGGGAGAAATCTCAGCATATGTTGTTAAGGGACAAAGCAAGGTGCAGAACATTGTTTGAGCAAGGTTTCCCCTAGGGAGGGGCAGGAAAGAGCATTTGTGATTGCTGACCTTATCTAAGCTCTCTAAGCCACAATTTCTTCCCCTGTAAAATAGGAGTAATCATACTATCTACCTCATAAGGTTGGTTGTAAGGATTAATGAGCTAATATATGCAATTATAATATGTTTGAAACTAGGATTCTTTCCTTATTTATTTGAGAGTAGACTCATTAGCATTTATCTAGCCACTAGCAGAAAAATTGAGGCTTTTTCATGCTTATCAAATATGAATATAACTGACAAAGAATTGCTGTGTGTCAGAATCAGCAACTAATTTGGTCCAATTTTTTTCTGCCCCCAAAAAGTGTGTGTGTTCGTGTGTATATGAGCGATTTACTGGGGTAGTAGTAAGAGCCTCCTGTTTCCAATTATTCAGAGGTTGCTGAAGGTTTCTCCTTTTAGTTTGCAACTTTTAACATATGAACTTGGCTCTATGAAATGTATGCATGTGCTCGTTTCAGGAGTTCAGTTTCATAGGAGGAAAAATAAAAGCATCAGGCCTGCTGTTTGCTCCTGGTCCAAGGAAATCTGGGAAGTCAGATACCCTTCTGGTATCTCCTTTTTAGTACTCAAAAAGAAAAAATAAGGTCAGAAGTGTACATAAGCAACCTATATATTTAGAGTTGGTTGAGGAAGGAAATTCAGCCAAATCTATGCAGGCTAATATTTATAATTTTGAGACATTAAGAAAATGATTAACCAAACACACGCACATAGGATCTTTATGTTCCTGGAGACCTTCACTGTCCAGGTGCCGGCTGCCCACCAACTGCCCTCTTTTGAATACTGACCTTGTGCATTTTGTTTGACAAGGTTTGCATTGAGAAATCAATGTGGAAACTCAAATGATTTGTGTGAGGTATGGCTGACAAGCCAAGACTTAATTTCTTTATTCTAATTAAAAATTTACACAGAGTTTTAATATGGTAGAAAATATTGCTTTCCTCTATGATACCATATGCATGGGTTGAGGGAAGGAACTCCTTTACTCTGGGCCTGGCTCAGTTTGGGGTTGACCCAGGAGTGAAGTTGAGGGCTTTCCTTGGGCTTGTGGTGAGCTTGGTAGGTCAGGCCTGCTGTTCCCTTCTGCACCAAAGGAACCTGGGAAGACAGAGGCCCTTCTGGTGTGGATGAAAAGGTTTAGATGAATGCAGAGACAGAAAATCTGAGAAAATCTTGAACAGACTATAAAAAACCTCCCTCACTGGCACCAGGACCACCTGGAGTGCCCATGGCTACTTCAGGGCCACTTCAGATAACATGAATCCCTACAATTAATCAACATTGCTGTAGATCACAGTCAGATACAACATGCTTTTCTAAAAGCACCTCATCTCTTCTCATCCTTCTACTGTCCCTGAAAGGTTGACATCATTATCTGTATACACAGATAAAGTCACTGTGCTCAGAGCATGTGAGTGACCTGCTCACGTTCCCATAGCTACTATGGGCAGAACATTCTGGATCCCTTGCTTGTCCCCATTTATCACTGGTGCCTGCAAACACTGAATAAAGACCCACATAGAACTGCAAGGCAGGACCGGGCCAGAGACAGACAAGGACATTTCCAAAAAAGAAGGTGTAATTGGCCCCTGGAGGAGGTTGATAAACTTGCAAAATTTCCCCTGCATTTTCAAAGGTAGTAGACTTTCAGTAGAGCCAAACTGCTGCTTGATTCAAGATCTCCAGCATTTTGAATCTGAAGTGGGTTTACTGTTTATAAACTCAGATTCTAGTCTTTAATACATTTACAGATAATCCCCAGCCCCTTAAGAAATCAAAGGATTCTGTTGCTGCTAGGGAGTGTGGTAATAACACATGTTTAAGGTAGAATTGGTGGCAGCTGAAATTCCTTGCACTTCACGATTTTCAACCTTTATTAAATTACTACAGCTCTATCCCAGCTCCACCTGGTAAGCTCAGATGCTAGAGAGGTCAATTCTTTCTTGAGACATTGTTTTGAGTCACCCTATTTCTAGATTGGGATTAATCTCTTTCTCTCCCTGTCCCTGTCTCTCTCTCGTGCATGCACAAACATACATATACATACAACCTTTTTCTTCTTCGCTTCTCCAGGGGGGTTTATTCCGGAGCCAGTGGCAGTTACTACAGGAGGGAAGAGGCATCTTTCAGCAGGAAGCTCCTGTAACAAGTGGCCGATTCTGGCCTTGTGGAGTTTCATGTTCCTTTGTTTATCTTTAAACACAAGATGAGAATGAGAATTTATTAATTGCAGGCATGAGGATGAACAGTTGAGTTTTGACTTTTATCACGTTGGTTAATGGGGAGAAAGGCAGGGAGAGTGCTGGGGCACTGTGACAGCCCTAGCTTTGGGGGAGGCAGGTTCAGGGAGCCTCAGTCTCCTGATCTGGGTTGAATACTTGTTGGCTGAGTCAGGTGGTAAAGAGAATGATGAGAATAATAATTAATATGTACTGAGCTCTAAATATGGGGAAAGAATTAGGTAGAATATTTCATATACATTAACTCAATTTCCACAATAGCTTTATGGGGTTATTATCTCCATTTTACAGATGAGAAAACTGAGCATCAGCAATATTGGTTAATATGCCCACAATCACAGCTGTAAGTGGGGGTAACTTGAGCCCAGACAGTGTGATTTCTGGATGACGCAGCTAAGCACTAGGCAAAGAGGTGCCTGCCAGAGTCTCATTCCCACATCCAGCTAGATTCTGGCTTTTCTCTTTTTTTATTTTGAGGCGGAGTTTCACTCTTGTTGCCCAGGCTGGAGTGCAGTGACACGACCTCAGCTCACTGCACCTCTGCCTTCTGGGTTCAAGTGATTCTCCTGCCTCAGCCTCCTGAGTATCTTGGACTAGAGGCATGAGCCACCTCACCTGGCTAATTTTGTATTTTTAGTAGATTACAGGGTTTCTCCATGTTAGTCAGGCTGGTCTCGAACTCGCAACCTAAGGTGATCTGCCCACCGTGGCCTCCAAAGTGCTGGGATTACAGGCATGAATCACTGCGCCTGGCCTGGCTTTTATTTTCTAAGGTGAGTGGCACAAGGAAGTGATGTTCGGGGTGCCTCAGTGTCCTCAAATGAACTCTGCATGATTGGATTCACCCAGATCAATGAGCAAGACATTTGGGCTCTTACCACGGAGATCTGCCTTCCTATTGGGGAAGGCGCCTCCACAGAAGGTAATGTGGGATTTGTCACTCGGGAGCCAAGAGTGATCCATGTGGCCGTGCCCAAAGGCCTTCCTGAAGGTTTGCTGTGTCTTTTCACTGTAGCTTTTTTTTGAAGCATGTAAACGAAGGTGATTCTCTGTTGACGTGTCCTAGGGAAGGCAGATACACATTCCTGTAAACAGGCTGTCATAAAGGGGCAGAGCAGGTTTCTTTAACAGTTAAGTCCTTGTAGCTAAGCTTGTGGTTTCAAAGATGAAATTTCTTTTGCAGATTGGGAAGAAAAATAAGGCAAGCTCTCTGATGCTGTTTATTACAATAAAACACTTTATTATTAATGATAAAATGATACTTAGCCATGCCTGACAGATAGTGCTATCTGGTGAAAAAAATTAAAAATTTTGATTAAAAATCAAAATAAAGTGCTAGTATTGGTGTCTTCATCCATCATGAAATGTTTCTTAGGCTGAAGGCAGTGGCTCACCTCTGTAATCCTAGCAGTTTGGGAGGCCGAGGCAGGAGGATTGCTTGAGCTCAGGAGTTTGAGACCAGCCTATGCAACATAGTGAGACCCCATCTCTACAAAAAATTTTTTTAAAAATTAGCCAGCCATGGCGGCACAAACCTGTAGTCCCAGCTACTCAGGGGGCTGAGGCAGGAGGATTGCTTGAGCCCAGGAGGTCAAGGCTGCAGTGAACTGTGCTAGTGCCTCTGCACTCCAGCTGGGCAACAGAGCAAGACCCTGCCACCCTCCCCTGCAAAAGAAGAAATGTTTCTTCCCTCTGCCTTTCCATTCTGTGGCTCTTGTTCTCCTTGGCATATGACCTTCTTGTAAGTCAAATGAGTTTATTCAGGATGGGAGCAGATGTTGTCTATGTTGCTCTGAACAATTGTTACCTTGTACACACACACACACACACCCCGCCTTAGAGTTTAGAAAGTGTTTCTACATTGTAACTCATTTAATCCTCACAATAATCTTGTGAGACATATGATAATAGCTCCATTTTACAGAAGAGGTTAACTCAGGCTCAAGGTTACGATTCTTGGACAGGCTCATCACAACTAGCAAAAAGAAGGACCCAAACTAAGGCTTTTCTGAGTCTAAGGCAATAGCTGTTTTCCAAACAAGATTAACAGCTGCCAAGATGGGCAAAGGGTCAGGGGAGAATCTGTGGTTACATAAGTTTGGAAAACCTAGAGTTTAACCAAGTTAAGCTGGTGACTATGTTACAGAGCTTCTTGAAGCCCACTGTATCTAACTACCCATTTCCAGGAGGAGAAGGTATGCAGCACTTCTCCAGCGTATTTGCCTATGAAACTCTTATTTCTTTATTTAGACACAGAGTTTTGCTCTGTTACCCAGGCTGGAGTGCAGTGGCACGATCTTGGCTTACTACAACCTCCTCCTCCTAGGTTCAAGCAATTTTCCTGCCTCAGCCTCCTGAATAACTGGGATTACAAGTGCCTGCCATCATGTCTAGCTAATTTTTGTATTTTTAGTAGAGATGGGTTTTGCCATGTTGGCCAGGCTGGTCTTGAACTCCTGGCCTGAGGTGATCCACCTGCTTTGGATTCCCAAAGTGCTGGGATTACAGGTGTGAGCCACTGCACCCGGCCAAAACTTTTTAAAATGGAGCATCTTGCAATGCTAGAGTTCCGTAAGTGACACTTCGGGGAAATGATGGTCAAAAAGGTCAAAGTACTCTTCCCTTCTCTGGAGCTCTCAAGAAATGGCAAATGGAGAGAGAATCCTCTCTGTAGTCAAGAACAATGAGAGAGGAGAGCCCATTAGAAGTGGTACCTCTGGCCAGGCACGATGGCTCATGCCTGTAATCCCAGCACTTTGGGAGGCTGAGGTGGGCGGATTGCCTGAGCTCAGGAGTTCGAGACCAGCCTGGGCAACATGGTGAAACTCCATCTCTACTAAAATACAAAAAGTTAGCCAGGCCTGGTTGTGCTTGCCTGTAGTCTCAGCTATGTGGGAGGCTGAGGCAGGAGAATCGCTTGAACCTGGGAGTTGGAGGTTGCTGTGAGCCAAGATCATGCCATTATACTCCAGAATGGGTGACAGAGTGAGAGTCTATCTCAAAAAAAAGAAAGAAAGAAATGAAACAAATGGTACTTCTGCCCGTGTTTCATCTTCCGGCCAGGACTGCTTCCTGAATGGTAGCAAGCGAGTCCCCTGAAGGCCGTGGTTCTTGGCTAGAGGGTCCTGGTCCAGGTGTCCAGCAGCTTCAGCTTCCCCTTCATTCAGGCCCTGTTGACCTGCAAAGGTGAACAATGGGTCAGCTTGTCACCCCCAAAATGGACATGGTGTTCTTGCTGCCTGCAAACTGCCTGCCTTCTTGCTTCTCTTCTCTGAGTGAAAGTGCTCAAGGCCTTCCCTTGCTCTCCCTCCTCCCTTATTTCTGTATTTCTTATGCTGCCTCCTCAGAAGTGGCAGCCAGGTTTCTGGAAACAGCTGCACTAGCATTCAGGAGGCTCAGAGGTGAGTCTTCGTTTCTTGGACACAGTTTCCCCATCTATAAAATGGGGATACAGATTTCTTGCCCTTATTTCCTTGTAGAGTTATCCAGAACTAAATAAGATAATGAATGTCTCCCTTTGTAAACTGTGAGGGATTAGTGGATGACAGTGGTGTGCTTATGGTGGTGTGATGTGCAGTCTGCTCTGTTGTCATGGAGGGCTCAGCCTGAAGCAAGCTCTTGGGATTCCTGGGCTGTCTCCTAGCTCTTTACTTGTGGAAAAGCCTCTGCTGAATGCACTGAGTGGGACTGCTGTTTAGCTCTCTGAACTTATCCTGTCTGCAACCTTCAGGAAGGATCTGAGTCAACAAATGACTCCAACATAGGTAATGAATCTTTCATCAGTGGTTTAAGGGGTCCTGCAGCTGTTTTCATCACTTTCTCAAGGTAGATTTATTGCTGAAACAGTCTGGCACAGCTTCCTTGTTTGGAGCCAAGCTTTAGCAATACCTTTATTCCCAGCATGTGGCTCCATGGAACAATGTGGGGTTGTCTTTCAGCCAGGGGCTCTGGAAGGCTTCGGGGGCTTGTGCGTGATGGAGCATAAGACTTCTGGGAGCTGCTCCTCCTCTGCCTCCAGCAGCCAGCCTCAACTTCCTTCTTTGCTCCCCCTCATTATTTCCATCCTTGGTGTCACTGGGCCAAGAGTCAATTGCCCACAGGTGGGGCTACTCCAGCCCTTCTTTTTTTTTTTTCTTCTTAAACATCATCATCTGATTCTCCTTCCTTTGCCCACTGGCTCCTGGAGGCTGTGCTGGATGTGAACTGAGGCTGAGTGTTGGTGGAAGAAATATAGGCTCAGGCTCAGGTTCAGGTTTACAGGGTCTGCTCTGGTTTTAGTGGCCCAGGGAAGTCTGATGGGCTGGGGACTCATTAATATGAGGTGACTTGGGGCTACATTAGGTCTGCTCCTAAGAGGACCTCAACTTCATACAGACTGCAGCACTAAAGACCTTCTGGGATATTCTAGAATGAGTCCTTGTAGAATGATTCCTTGGGGTCAAACCAGACACTAACTAGGTCCATCTTTCCTGGTCAGATTCACCTGGAACCAGATGCATGTCTGAGGTTGGAGGAAGTGAAATTCTAGCCAAGTGGCCACTTACCTACTGAATAGTCTTTTTTTTTTTGGTGGGGTTGGGGGATATAGTCTCACTCTCTTGCACAGGCTGGAGTGCAGTGGCGTGATCTTGGCTTACTGCAATCTCCACCTCCAGGTCCAAGTGATTCTCCTGCCCCAACCTCCTAAGTAGCTGGATTACAGGCATGGATCACTACACCTGGCTAATTTTTGTATTTTTAATAGAGATGGGGTTTCACCATGTTGGCCGGGCTGGTCTTGAACTGCTGGCCTCAAGTGATCCACCTGCCTCAGCCTCCCAAAGCGCTGGGATTACAGGCATGAGCCACCGTGCCCAACCTGAACAGTTTTACACTTTGGCTATCTAAGTTGGGGCGGGGGCATTGTGAGTAGGGGGATACAGAAACAATCTTTCCTTTGGTGATATCCCAGGTGAGTTTGAATTTGTGATTCATCCAGTGGAAGGGAAAACAAGAATTCCTTTCTTAGTAAACATCATCATCTGATTCATTTATCTGTGCTTCATAGAAACAGGTTTGCAAGCAAAGTATTGGAAGCTTCAGTTGTTGAAAGGAGACCACAAAACTTAGTCTCTCTGTATCTCAAATATGGATTCAGATAATCCAGATAATGTGCATTGGAGTAGCTCTGTCCTCTCCTGTGATTTTTCACAAACAACCCAGGGAGGAAGGAATGCAGACTTCAGTATTTACATTTTACAGATGCGCAAACTGAAGATGCAGGGAGCTTAAGTGACTTGGCCAACATCACAGTGTTGGAGGACATGGGATTTGTAGCTGGGACTTTTGCTGCTGATTCAGATAAAGTGTCAGGCAAAGAGTGGGAAGCCAGTGGAAGATAAGGTTCAAACAAATGAAAACATCAGTCAGGGTTCAAGTTACAGCCACTGAACTATTTTTGTTTCTTTTAAAACATATTTTTTTGGCTGCTGTGATTATGGGCAATTGGGCATTACAATTAGTAATTACGCTTAAAACACTAGCTAAGGAGGCATCATGAACATTTAATGAGCACTTAATATGTACCAGCTTCTATTAATACATTATCTCATTTAATTCCCACATGCAACCCTGTGAGATAAAGATAGGTATGGTCATCTCCATTTTATAAATGAGGAAACCGAGGCCCAGAGTGGCTATATGGCTTGGATTCAGTGCAAATGGCCACATGTTTAATCATTATTCGATACAGACTCTTTGTTTTCTGCCTGATTGTAACAGCTTCTTGGTATATGGCATCAATTAGGAAAGTCACTTTATCCCTCAGGTGTGCAGTGTTAATCCACCCATAAAATGAAAGCTCCGAGGCTGAGCACAGTGGCTCACACCTGTAACCACAGCACTTTGGGAGGCCAAGGTGGGAGGATCCCTTGAGAAAGGAGTTTGAAACCAGCCTGGGCAACATGGCAAGACCCCATCTCTACAAAAAATATAAACATTAGCTGAGTGTGATGGTGTGCTCCTATAATTCCAGCTCCTTAGGAGGCTGGGTGGAAGGATCGCTTGAGCCCAGGAATTCAAGGCTGCAGTGAGCTGTGATCACATGGCTGCACTTCAGCCTGGGTGACAGAGCAAGAGCAAGAGCTTGTCTCTAAAACAAAAACAAAAAAAGACTCAAGAAAGACTCAGTTGAAATGTTTAATGACCCCAGGCTCTGAGAACCTGCCATATTCTTCTCTAGTCATTCAATAAACCAGATTCTCTACTTATCCTGACCAGATCATTTCCCCAAGGATGGAGCTTGGTCAGATACTGCCATTGTTTCTGAAAAATATATATTTTAGAGACAGGGTCTCACTCTGTCACCGAGGCTGGAGTGCAGTAGTGCCATCATACTGCTCACAGCCTTGAACTCCTGGGCTCAAGTGATCCTCTTGCCTCAGTCTCCCCAGTACCACCATGCCCATCTAAAATTTTAAACTTTTTGTAGAGATAGGATCTCACTGTGTTGCCCAGACTGGTCTCAAACTCCTAGCCTCAAGCGATCCTCTCTCCCTGGCCTCCCAGAACATGAGCCTCAGGTATGAGCCACTGAGCCTGGCCAAAAATCTTACGTTGGGCTCTTGCTCTTTTATTTTCTCAAGACTCTGCTACCAGCCAAGGCCCTCGTCTTTGCATATTACTGCTACCCACTTGTCTTCTCCCATCTCCCTTACCAAAGGCAACTCCTGGCTCTTTTAATGCTTCAAGTTCCATAGAATAATATTGACAGGGTCAATCCCCATAGTACTAAACAGTTTACAGGTAGCTCACAAGAATTTTCTATGTAGCCACGATGTAGATCTTATTGTGCATATTACAGGGACGAGCAAACAGAAGCTCAAAGAGTTTAAGTGACTTGCTTAAGATCTTACCCTAGTTAGTGAGAGAACAGCCATTTTGATACACATTTCTGGCTCCAATCCTATGTATATATTTCACATTATATTGCCAGAATAATCACAGGATTAAGGAATATTAAAGCAGAACAGATCTAAGAAATCATCTAAAATCTAGAGTCTAGACCTATACTGCCAAATACAGTAGCCATCAGCTGCATGCGGATATTTAGATGTAAATTAATTAATATAAAATAACATAAAAAGCTCAGTTTCACTGTTGTACTACTACATTTCAAGTGCGCAATAGCCACATGTCGCTAATGGCCACTTTATTTAACAGCACTTATGGAACATTCGATCACTGCAAAAAGTACTGTATTGGACAGTACTGGTCTGCACTAACCCCTCATTTTACACACTGAGGGCTATGCAACCCAGAATCCCAAGACCTCATTTTGGGAAACTCCATTTTAAAGTGTTAACAGTCCAAATATCCGAGAAGTGGCCATAAAATCAACATGTAAATCAACATGTACCTTGTTCAAAAGATTTTCCTTGTTGAATCCAACATGAAGGGAAGACAGGCAGGAGATGGTATTTTGGGGGTACACCTGAAAGATCCTGCTGTGGCCTGAGCTTCTTTGGTACATTAAGTTGACTGTCCTGGAGCAGCACAGAATCCTTGATGTATCCTGAAGAGTAGGTCAGGAGGTATTGATAGAAATAGTGGACACCAACTTCAAGTTCTTGGCAATAACTACAAGGTTCCTCACTTGCACTAGTCTTGGCTTTGGACATTGCCCATTAGGGAAGACAATTAGAAGATGAGGGAGATTAAAAAATCAGATAGAATGCATAGAGGCTTCCCTGTTCAGTGTCTTGGGTGCTTCTGGTTCTGTGCTACATGTGTGCTTCCTCCACCCCATCATTCCCAAGAACTGGCTCTCCCTGGTAGAAGGAACATGGCAGCTTCTTTGGGATGAAAAGCTCCTCCTGCCTTAGGAGGAGATCCAGTGGTAGTGGATATATCCTGTTTGTTTCTGTAGGCCCCATGGTCAGCAGCTTCCTCAATCCGGTCATTCTCTAAGTATTCACTGAGGGCTTCCCTATGAGCCCACCCCTTGGCCAGTGAAGTAGATACAGAAGAACCAGACTTGGGCCCTTTTAAAAGGCACTCATATAGCTGGGTGTGGTGGCTCACACCTGTAATCCCAGCATTTTGGGAGGCTGAGATGGGAGGATCACCTGAGGTCAGGAGTTTGAGACCAGCCTGGCCAACATGGTGAAACCCTGTCTCTACTAAAAATAGAAAAATTAGCTGAGTGCAGTGATAGGCACCTGTAATCCCAGCTACTCAAGAGGCTGAGGCAGGAGAATCACTTGAACCTGGGACGGGGAGGTTGTAGTGAGCCAAGATTGTGACACTGTACTCCAGCCTAGGTGACAGAGCAAGACTCCGTTTCAAGGAAAAAAAAAAAAAAAAAAAAGAAGAAAGCACTCATAGTCTATTGGAGAGACAGAGCTCTCTTGTGTTCTGTATGACTCTGAGTGTTAGTGTGATGTAAGGTCAGAAAACAAGGAGCTTGATAATGACTGGAGTTGTTAGCAAAGACTTTGTAGAAGATGTGGACTTGAAGGGTGGGGAGGATTAATCATAGGGGTGTAAAGAAGAAGTCCCAGAGAATATATATATCAGTATCACAAAGTGGGAAGCTCTGAGATGTGCAGGAAGAGGGTGGCAGGGGCCATTGGGCTGGTGAGCTCACACTTGATTCTTGCCACTGTGCCTCCAGCTTGAGGGTCTTACCTTCAAGAGGGACTTTGGCAAGGAATTATGGCAAGTAGCTCAAGAATGTGTGTGTGTGTGTGTGTGTGTGTGTGTGTGTGTTTTCTAAAACCACATGTTTTAGCCATACTCCATGGAAGACTCAGAGACATTTTTTGAGATTAAGAGGGGTCTTCATTCTGGGGAATGTTGGATCTAGGCTATGGGAGAGTGGCCTGCTTTGCCCTCTGCCCCACCCAATGAGAAACACTTCTTTGGTTAAAAGACTCTTTCTCACAAGTGTCAAGTAAATGGAACTGCCTGTAACTGTGGAACTGCTCTGGAAGTAAAACCAATGACTGGACACGCCCACAACTTTCATTTTGCTTCAAGTCACCACTTACTAGGGGAGAGAATTGTTTTCTCTTCTTTCTCAGGGTAAACCTATAAAGCAGGAAGAAAGTCAGTCTTTCTCTGGTCCTGCCTGTTTGCTGTTGCTGAAGAAATGGCAAACAGCTGACTTGGGCACTGGCACATTCTCTGCTCACTCTTCTCAATCCCAACAGGTTTGCCAAATAAAATACAGGATGTCCCAGTTAAATTTGAATTTTAGATAAACAATGAATACTTTTTTAATAGAAGTATGTCCTGAAGATTGCAAGTGTAACTGTTTATGTATGTTGGGGGATAGGGGTGGGTATGCACATGCTAAATCTGGCAACTCTAATCCCCAACCACCTCCCGTTTTTGTTTTCAAGCATTTACAGAGTGCATTTAGGGTCTGTTCAGAAGGGTGTCCATCACACACCTAATGGATTGTGCTGGAGAACCGCTATCTTTAAGAGGAAGAGTCCTAACATTTTACTTCCGGGAGGGCATGGGATCACCTCAGATGGGGAACTAAGGAATGTTGGGAAGAATGTGGAACTGGGGGTGCAGAGTGGATGTGACTTCTGGTCCCAGCTCTGCTTTTGACTAAATGACCTTGGACAAATTACTTTGTCTCTCTGGGATTCTTTTTCCTTATTTTGTAAAAGATGGGGGTTGAATTGGAGGGTCTCTGAGTGGAGAAGATTGGGAAGAAAGTTCTGGCCTGGATATGGCATGCGAGGCTGCTGAGGGGGAGAAATGGAAGTGAAGGCAGGACTTCAGGCTGTCCCTCCCTCTGCAAATGCGCCAGAGGACAAAGGGTGGGAGCTGTGAAAGAGGCTTGTGAGCTACCAAGTGTGGGGACTTTGCTTTAACACAGAATTGGGCTTGAAATCCTGGTGTTTTAGGTCTTGATGAAAAACACACTCTCACACCAGAATGGGAGGTAGTGCAGTTTGGGGTGTGCCCCCCTCCCATTTCCCCACTGACCTGCACACCAGAGCCTGTACATGGCGTCTGGGGGCCGAGTCTGCAGGAGGCCTCGGAGGTATCTCTTGGCTGAATGCCCTGGCTGGATCTGCCGTTGGGCCTGGCTCTCCAGCTGACTTCGGAAGTGGAGGTATGGTTGCCAGGCTCTGTCCTGCTCCCCCTGTTGGGATACCAGTCAGGAAACCACACAGCTGTTGGGCCCTGAGCTGCCCAGTGATACAGGCTGGTTGGTACAATCTTCATCAGTAACCCAGGAAACTCCCAGAAGGTGCCAGAAGGCACCAAAAACAGATGCCTCGGCCAATAGACATAAACCAAGAGCTCACAGAGCAAAGCTCTGAAAGGCCCCTGCAGGCTTGCAGTTGGAAGCAGAAGGAGAAATGACATATACCAGACCCCATCTTGAGATAGAGCCTTAGGAAAGGATAAAAGCTTCAGAAGAAAACACATTACCTAGTTCAGCCTGTGGAAATCATTTTAGTATCTTCAAAAAATGGTTCTGTACTATAATCGGAAAGCCAGCTCACAAATCTGCATTGGCATTCAGTGTTTGTAATATGAATAATGGGACAGACAAATCATATCCATGTTCACAGGGAGCCTGGCATTTTGAAAATATCTGGCTCTGATGCATTTCATTTAAGCTGGGGAGAATTTTCTGGGAACCTACCTGCCAAAGTCAGTGCCACTGTGTAATACATCTTGGGGAATAAATATGAATAATAACATCTTACAATTGACTAGAAATTTATGTTATATATAGAACTTTATTTTATTTATTTATTTATTTTTTAAATGGATTCTTGCTCTGTCACCAGGCTGGAGTGCAGTGGCGCGATCTTGGCTCACTGCAACCTCCGCCTCCTGGGTTCAAGATATTCTCCTGCCTCAGCCTCCTGAGTAGCTGGGATTACAGGCATGCACCACCATGCCCGACTAATTTTTGTATTTTTAGTAGAGACAGGGTTTCACCATGTTGGTCAGTCTGGTCTTGAACTCCTGACCCCGTGATCCACCCACGTTGTCCTGGGATTACAGGCATGAGCCACTGTGCCTGGCCAGAACTTTCACCTCAACTGCAATCCTATAAGGTAGACTGAGTTACTACAACCACTTAAGTGACGTAGAAACTCTCAGAGGATGATTGCTTAGGCACAAGAATAGCAAAAGTGTGACATTTGTATTGACATCTCTCACCCTCCCCAGTGCCCATGGCAGACATCCCTAATCAATCACAGCATTCTTGATTGCTGAACTGAAGGTGATCTCAGAATCCACTTTCTCCTTAAAAACATTTTTGAAACTGAGGTATAATTTATATAACATGCACAGAGATTAGATATTCGTTTGATAAATATTGACAATTGTATATACCCTTGTAAACATCACAGAAAACAAAATACAGAATACTTTGATCCACCTAGGAAGTTCCTCATGCCACTTTCTAGTTAGTGTCCTCCTACCCACTAGGTAATTGCTATTCTGATTTCTAACACTGTGGACTGTTTTTTTCTGTTCTTGAACTTCATATAAATGGAAACATACAGCATATATTCTTGCATCCTCCATGAAAGTGATCCACACCGTGTTCCAGTGAGAACTGGCATGAGAGATGAAGTCCATTTAGTCCCCTTTGGCTAAGCAGCTCTCTCAAGGCAACAATATAGCCTGGAAGGATAGAGGGCAACTGTATGGATCCAGTTAGCAGTGGAATTGGGCTTGAATCTGGGGCTTCCAAATCCACATCAGGGCAAAGACTCTTGTTCTTTAAGAACTGACCATCTCATCAAAGGACCAGGATTTAGCACCATGAACCGGCTTGATGTCAAAACAAGAAATAAAAATATTTCAAAGCAGGTGCCTCAGTGAGTATCCCAGACTGTAAGAACTGTAGTCTAGAGAGGCTAACATTTTCATAAGTGTTAGGATGAGGTAAAATCTGACTCCACAGGCTTGAACAATGAGAGAGAAAGTTTGTTATCTCATGTAACAAAAAGACCAAAGGCTAGAGAGTACCAGGGTTGGTTAATTCAGTGGCTCAATAGCTCTGGCATCCTGAAACTCATGCTGTAGGCACCAAATCTGTGTCTACCCTTCAGAACGGTCTTTCTCTTCAGTCTTACGGGCCTGCAGAGGCTGAACAATGGACACAGGGAAACATCAAGCGGGTCTAAAAAGCACAAGCCGAAGAGTGGGAAGGAGGCAGCCTGTGAGAAAGCCTGGAAAAGAGCCCTGGATTTTAGGGCCAGAGTGCCTGGACTCCAGGCTGGCTCTGGTTCATGGGAACTCTGTGATCTTTGGTGAGCTCTGGAACCTTCTGAAGCTCTCTCTAAAGTGGAGCTAATAGAGTTAGAGGGGTTGGAGAGTGCATGGGTTCTGGAATCAACCTGACTCCGGCTTCACAGTGCCTGACACATACTAGGGGCTCGATATTGTGGGGAAATGAATAAATGAACACACAGTTCCAATCCCAGCCCCACTACTTCTCAATCTTCTGCGTTATAGAATTTCACCCATAATACTGACATAATACCTCTTTTTTGGTGTAAATGAAAAAATGTAAGTGAACGGTGTCCCACTGAGCCAGGTTATGGTAAGATGAGAGGTGTATCCTCTCCCTGCCTGTCCTGCACTCGTGAAAGCGCTTTCTCATCTCTCAGCAGTCCTAATGGGAGCCCAGGAGAACATGGTGGAGAGAGTGGAGGCTTTGCCTTAAGATGGGATCGATCTTGAGAGCTTGGTTAATCACTTCTTTCAGTAATTTTACTCAGTGTCCTCAGTATAAGGATCATATGAGCTGAGGTATGTAATATGTAATGCTTAGCATGTAGTAGGTGGTGAACCAACTATGTTGGTTCCCTCCTTTCCCTTGTCCAGGGGATGGGAGACTATGCTAACTGCCTAAACTTTTCCCCCACTTACTTCTTTTTGCTAAGAGAGCCCAGTTTTTTGTCAGCAGATCTCCTTTCCCAAATAGTCATCCCTAATTGTCCGTGGGGAATTGGTTCCAGGACCTCTGTGGATATCAAAATCTGCATATGCTCAAGTCCCTTATATATATATATATATGTGGTATGTATATATATATATATAATGGTGGTAGTAATATTTGTATGGTATAGCCAGTCCACATCCTCACGATACTTTACATTGTTTCTAGCAACTTATGATACTGAATACAATGTAAATGCAGTATAAATAGTTGTTATACTGTTTTTTAGGTTTTTTTTTTGTTTGCTTTGTTATTTTTTTTTTTCCTGAATATTCTTGATCCCTGGTTGGGATCGAGACATGGAGGGCCTTGCTTTCCTAGACTCTGTCATGTCTCAGAATGGCCAACAGACCTAGCTCTGGCCAATGAAACTAAGAGGAAGCTACTTGGAGCCTCTGGAAGGTCTTTGATTCCTTAGAGAAGGAACAGCTGTGCAAGGGTGGCTTGGTGGCCCTTTTATTCTGCTTTGAACCCAGATTGACCTCTGGAAGTAAAGAACCATCTTGTGAATGTGCACTAACAATCCTAATAAGAAAAACCAACATTAAAAGGATAGTGGAAGGAAAAGATAGCACTTGAGTCCTTCATGGCATCAGCAAGAAGCTGAGCAAGCATAAAACTCCTACCTTTCCATTTTGTGTTACTTGAGATAATCACATCTCTTTATTGCCTAAATCAGGGGTTGGCTTTTTTTTTTTTTTTTTTTTTTTTGAGACCATCTTGCTCTGTTATCCAGGCCGGAGTACAGTGGCGCTAACTCAGTTCACTGCAACCTCTGCCTCCCAGGTTCAAGCCATTCTCCTGCCTCAGCCTCCAGAGTAGCTGAGATTGCAGGTGCGTGTGACCACACCCGGCTAATTTTTGTATTATTTTGTAGAGACAGGATTTCACCATTTGGCTAGGCTTGTCTTGAACTCCTAATTTTAAGTTATCTGCCCATATTGACTTCCCAAAGTGCTGGAATTACATGCATGAGCCACCATGCCTAACTTGGCAAATTATTTTTTTAAAGGGCCAGATGGAAAATATTTTAGGCTTTGCAGGCCATATGGTCTCTTGCCACCACTCAACCTGTCCTTGTAGTGCAAAAGCATCCACAGACAATATGTAAACAAATGGTTATGGCTGTACACAAACAAGCAATGGGCAGAATTTGGCCAGTGAGCTGTGTTTGCTGATTCTCCAACTTCAACCATTGATAATCATGAAATCTGTTGCTTGCAGCCAAAAGTATTTCTGATATGTGGATACAATATAATTTAAAGCTGCTACAAATTTCTGATATGTGGATACAACAGATTTAAAGCTGCTACAAATTCAAGGGATGGGAAACAAGCACTGGAGAAAAGGGGATGATGAAGATGGATTGATAACTAACAAAATCACATCAAATGAGTCCAAAAAGCACAAGCGGCAGAGTGGGAAGGAGACAGCTTGTGAGAAAGCCTGGGAAAGCACCCTAGATTTAGAGCCAGAGTGCCCTAAATCAAGGTTCAAGAGAAAAGAAAGCGTGGCTGACTATTCAGTTGGCTTTACTCCTTGGGGACTTATGAATTAAATGAATGCTTAGAATTAAAACATAGAACATCACCTGCTTCTTAATGTCTGGAAAGTTTATGTGGCAGGTACTTCAAATGCAAAAAGAGCCTAGAAATTCAGTCTCATGTGGTCTTGAGGCTTTTTCCAGAGGACATGAAAGAAAGAATTGTAGAGATGATGGTGGAAGCCAAATGACACTTTCACACACTCCATTTTTTCACTCAGCCATACGATAGATATTGTTGGGTACTTTTTATATGCCAGGCACCATGTTGGGCTCTGAAATATGGAGCCATTACACCAGAGGCCTTTTCTGGGTGAATTGGAACCTCATTTCTTTTCTGTGAATCTTTGCTTCGACTGACTTTTCTCTGAATACAGTAAGGACCACCAGCCTCTTCCAAGATGCTGTGGCCCCTGTGCAGATGGGATGATGTGCTGTTCGAGTCTGGACAGGAACCCTTGTAGTTTCTCATCAGTGGACATTTCTTTCCTTCCTTCCTTTTTTCTTTCCTTCTTTCTTTCCTCCCTCCCTCCCTCCCTCCCTCCCTCCCTCCCTCCCTCCCTCCCTCCCTCCCTCTTTCTTTTCTTTTCTTTCTTTCTCTCTTTCTTTTTTTTCTTTTCTCTTTTTTAATGGAGTTTCACTCTTTTGCCCAAGCTGAAGTGCAGTGCTGTGCTCTTGGCCCACTGCAACTTCCGCCTTCCAGTTTCAAGCGATTCTCCTGCCTTAGCTTCCCCCATAGCTGGGATTACAGGCACCTACCATCACACCAGGCTAATTATTGTATTTTTAGTAGAGACAGGGTTTCACCATGTTGGCCAGGCTGGTCTCGAACTCCTGACCTCATGATCCACCCATCTCAGCCTCTCAAAGTGTTGGGATTACAGATGTGAGCCACTGAGTCTGGCCATTGGTGGGCATTTCTGAAGCACTAGCTTGGTTCTGAAGCTGTATGGGGAAGCTTGCTCCATGGTGCAGGGAGTTGCTAAGAAGAGTTAGGGAATCCTAGACCTGGAATTTAGAGTATTTACATATATTTTTGCTTAGGGTTTGGAAGCTGATTTTGGTGTGTTCATTTCCTATTGTTGTTGTTGACAAATTACCATACATTTAATGGTTTAAACAACACAAATATATTATTCTTGCACTGTTCTGGAGGTTAGAAGTTTGAAATGGGTCTCACTGGGCTAAAATCAGGTTGCTGACAGGTCTGAGTTCCTTCTAGAGGCTCTAGGGAAGAATCTGTTTCCCTGCCTTTTCCAGCTTCTAGAGGTCATCCTGCACCTTCATTCCTTGGCTCGTGGCCCTTTCCTCCATCTTCAAAGCCAGTAACATTGAGCCGAGTCCTTCTCAGGCTGCCCTCTCTCTGACCATTCCTTCTGATTCCTTCTTCTGCTTTTAAGGACTCTTGTGCTTACCTTGGGCCCACCCAGACCATCCAAGATCATCTCCCCATTTGGAGGCCATCTACTGACGACAACCTTAATTCCACCTGCAACCTTGATTTCCCTGTGCCCCATAACCTCACATAATCATAGGTTCCAGGGATTAGGACATAGATATCTTTGGCAGGACATCCTGCCTACCACATTCTCTTTAAGTTTTTTTCTCATTTCCAGGTTTCTTTTAATAATCTCTCAAATGATGCCTGTGAAGTTGGCTAATAACGTCCCATCTCATGGGAGAAACTGAAGCACCTAGGGATGGCCAAGGCCTGCTTAGGGCTGCCAAGGAGACGAGCTAAGGTGAAAGCGACTTACTCATTTCCAACCTGTTAAATAATATTTTCAGTGGAAAACAGCAAAATATAAGAAAGCATGTATAGTAGAATTACAATCTCATAAAAATATATCCTGCATATAATCATAGTGGAAAGACTGGAAGAAAATAGATGAAAAAGCTAATAATGACAATATTAGGGTACTGGGCATAAGACTACAAATAGTTCTTTCTTATTTCTTTTTTTAAATAAAATCAAGTTTTCAGTAATACAGTTAGATTATATTTCTAAATAGAAGGCATGTTAAAAATTAATTAATTTAATGGCACCCACCCTCTTCTCATGCGTATTTCTTTAGTTCTTCCCTAAAGTTATTCTAGACCTAACCACTCACTCAAAAGTCACTCTAAAATATAAAAGGAGACAGAAGGGAGCCAGGAAGGGAGTTTCTGGAACAGGGAAATAAACATGACAGCAGGAGGCTGGCTATGTATGGTTTCAGACTATTCAGGCTTGCCTCGGCTTTGCCAATCAACCCCAGCTTTGGGGTTCTTCTGCAATGAGTAATTAGTGTGCATGTGGTGGCCTGTTATCCACATTCCACCATGAGGGCTTCCTTTAGCTTCCTTTAACAAGGGATTTGCTCTGGCCAGTTGCCTTCCTGATACATATCAGGTCTCTGAATGCAGAGGTGTGAAGGGGACTCCCGGTACCTGCCTCTTTCCACGCACTGGCTATCCTGTCCACCTGCTCTAGTGCTGGCCGCTGAGGGTTTTCAGAGGATAGAAGGAGATGGTAGGGCTTATGTTTCTGCCCAGCAGATATAGGGTGGCAGGGCACCAGAGTCCCCAGGAAGAAAACAAAGGCTCAGATAGCCAGCTGCCGCCCAGGCTTTGTATGCAGGAATCAACAGAAGGGAAGAGAGAAGCCCCCAAATCCTAGAAGTGGAAGGCACAGCCCTCCACAATTTGGCCCCACCTACTTCCCCAGGTATATTTCCAGCTGGGAGCCCGGCTAGTGATCCTGACTTCCCCTGCACGTTCTGTCCTCAAGGCCTCTGCTCACCTAAGCCTGGAAGGTCTCACCCTGCTTAACTTGGCAAGACTCAGCTCAAATTCTGCCTTCTCCAAGAAGCTGCTCTAGGTTTTTCTCAGAGAGAGAAGCAGTCACACTCTCCACCTTCTTTATTAGGAAGCCGTAATCTAGCTCATCTCATGGACTGCGTTGTATCAAAATGTCACTGGGGCACAAATCCACTTCTTTCACCAGATTGCGCACTCTTGGTGGGTAGAGGTTACAGCCTCCCCCTGCCACCTCCTTCAACCAATATGTCAGTAAACAATTTGTTGAGTATCTGCTATGTGTCAGGCACTGTTTTAGGCCCAAGGCAGTTCCTAACTACTCAGATGCTGGCTCGGTTGAATGGAAAAACCCAATAATGTCTGCATTTTACTGCTGATCACCTGTGTTCCAAGGTGACTGCTCCATCCATCCAAAGTCCTTCTCACAGGAGGGGCACAGCTGGCACCTCCTTGCCCTCAGTCAGGCTTGCTGGAGTCAGTTCTCTGGCAAAGGCCAAGCCTTAGAACAGAGTGACTGCCCATTGTTGTTGCACCTGTGCACTTGTGACTGGAGCCAGCCAGGTGAGTGCAACTGGAGTAGGGGTGGGGGCAGGGTGGGCGATGAGAGAGGCCACTTGCAACTGTGCTTGGAAAGCAAGACCGCCACCCCAGCCTAACTTTGATCAGCTTTGCTAACACTGCTGCTCTCAGCCAGTTGTTTCTCTGCAGGTTTAATTTCTGGGATTCTGTGCAAGTGATACTCTCTCTCCTATCTCTCTTTGGTGAGCATATTTTCCTGGAAACCAGGCCATAAAGACGAGAATCTTGAAGTGGTTTGACTTTTCTCATTAATGCAGTGTTGTAACAAGGCGTGATCCCTGACCAAACCATTCGGCATCAAAGATTTGACCAGCCATATGTCATAAACGTAAAGGTAGAACTAGGATTGCTAGCAGCAAAAATTAGACTCCAGTTCCTGTAAGAGCTCAATCTGCCTGGATTTGAATCCTGTCTTGATGATTCACTAGCTGTGTAACCTTAGAGGAATTATTTGATTCCCCCTTGCCTCTGTTTCTTTATCTGCCACATAAGGATGACAAAAATACATACTTTACATGCAAAAAAAAAAAAAAAAGAAATTGGACTCTTATCATACACCATTTACAAAAGTTAACTCAAAATGGAGCAAAAACATAAACATAAGAACTAAAACTGTAAAACTCTTAGAAAAGTTTTCCCCTAGAGTTTACAACTATAGGGGAAAAGCTTCATGGGATTGAATTTGGCAATGATTTTTTGAATATTATATCAAGAGAACAGGCAAAAAAGAAAAAACAGATAAGTTGGACTTTATACAAACTAAGAACTTTTTTTTTTTTTGAGACAGAGTCTTGCTCTGTCACCCAGGCTAGAGTGCAGTAGCACAATCTTGGCTCACTGTAAGCTTTGCCTCCCAGGTTTAAGCAATTCTTCTGCCTCAGCCTCCTGACTTTTGTGCATCAAAGGACACTACTGACAGAGGGAAAAGGCAGGCAACCCATGGAGTGGGAGAAAATATTTGTAAATTAGTATCTTAGATTAATATTCAGAATATCTCTCTTTGAGAGAAAGACAGAGACAGGGTCTTAGTCTGTCACTCAGGCTGGAGTGCAGTGGTGTGATTATATTTCACTGTAGTCTCGATCTCTTGGGCTCAAGGGATCCTCCTGCCTCAGAGTGTTGGGATTACAGGCACAAACCAATTATTCAGTGTTGGGATTACAGGCACAAACCAATTATTCAGAATATCTAAGAACTCCTACAATTCAACAACAAAAAAAAACCCACTTTAAAAAATGGGGCAAAGAACTTGAGTAGATATTTCTTCAAAAAAAATATACAAATGGCCAATAAGATAAAAAGATGCTCAATGTCATTTATGAGTAGGTAAATGCAAATCAAAACCACAATGAGATTCCACTTCACACCCATTAGAATGGCTATTAAAAAAATTTTTTTTCAGGTCCAGCAGGTGATGCATCCATGTTGTAAAAAGGTTCAGAGGGTGGCACATTTCACACATGCATGTGAACACTCAATTATCATGCTCATGAATTACAAAAGGATCTGGCTATTATAAAATAAAATGTTTAAAATTAGAAAGTAACAAGTGTTGATGAGGATATGGAGAAACTGGAACTCTTATGCATGGCTGGTGAGAATGTAGAATGGTGTAAATAATTGCTATGGAAAATCGTATGGTAGTTCCTCAAGGAATTAAAGATAGAATTACCATATAATCCAAAACATTTCACTTCTGGGTATGTACACAAAATAATTGAGAACAAGGATGGGAACAGATATTTGTACATCCATGTTTATAGGGCATTGTTCACAACAGCCAAAATGTGGAAGGAACTTAAGTGTCTGTTGATGGAAGAATGGAAAACCAAAATGTGGTGTGTATATATATATATATACATATATGTATATTATGTTATACTAGTATATATTATATTATATATTATATACTAGTATATACTATTAGTATATATTAATACTACTAATATATATAATATATACTATATAGTATATATATACTAATATACATATACTAGTATATGCATATATATAAGACATATACATATATTCCCTTGTGTGTGTATATATATATATGTGTGTGTGTGTATATATATGTATACACACACACATAAGGGAATAGTACTCAACTTCACAAAAGAAGGAGATTTGGTGTGTGCCTGTAATCCCAGCTACTCAGGAGGCTGAGGCAGGAGAATTGCCTGAACCCAGGAGGCGGAGGTTGCGGTGATCCGAGGTCGCGCTATTGCACTCTAGCCTGGGTAACAAGAGTGAAACTCCATCTCAAAGAAAAAAAAAAAAGGAGATTTGGATACATGCTACAACATGAATTCATTCTTCTGAGGAATGAAGACATTACTCTAAGTGAAATAAGTTAGCCACAAAGGATAAAACTGTGTGCTTTCACTTATATGAAGTACTTAGAATAGTCAAATTCACAGAGGCAGAAAGCAGAGATGTGTTTGCAGGGGTTAGTGGCAGAGGGAAAGGGGGAATTACTGTTTCATGGATATGAGTTAAGTTTAGCAAAATGAAAAAATTTCTGGAAATGGATGGTGGTAATGATTATACAACAATGTGAATATACTTACTGCCACCTAAAAATTATTAAACTGTACACCTAAAAATGGTTAAAATGGTAAATTTCATGTTATATATATTTTAATACAATAAGAAAGGCACCTACCTTATTAACTTCTTGTGAGGATTAAGTAAGTTAATAAGTGTAAAGCACTTAGAATGGTGCTGGTATAATACTAAGTTCTACGTAAGTATTAGCCATTGTTATAAATATTGTTAGTTATACAAGGGAACTAATGAATGAAGTGCATAAAACCTGGAAAAATGGGAGTGTACCAGATCATATATATATATATATAGCTTATTATAGAAATGCTACTTATAATCCAATTTAATTTTAATAAAAATCTGATTTGCTTTCCTAGAATTATAAAGGGTTAGCTTAATGAATGTGTTGAAAGACTCAGATCCACTTTAAAAAAATACTGCTAAAGCTGGGGAGATGCTTCTTTTTTTCTGGGGCATGTGGAGTTTTCAAAATCCACAAAAGCCTTCTAGGGGTTAAACGTGGGGCTTTGGAATCAGTTGTTGGGCTCCAATTCTAGCTTCACCACTGAGGTATGTAATTTTGAGCAAGTTAGTTAATGTCAGGCTCCATATTTTCCTCCTACAAAACGGAGGTAATGCTAGCTAGCACCTGGCTCATAGGCTTGTGCAGATTGAATGAGGCTGTACGGATAAAATGCCTGCCACACATTAAGCACTCAGTTCAGCTATTATTGACATTACCTTTGACCTCATAGTTGAGTTGACCATGTTTCTCTCTGATCATTCCTACTTCTAGGTTTATTAAAGGCTCCAAGTACAATGTCCCAGGACCTGCTCCAGTGGAGCACACTTGGAAAAAGGAGTGCAGGCCAATCACCCTTTCTCCCCCTTTGCTGCCTTTGCCTATTTAACACTGTTGACAGCCACCAGAGCACTTCCCACATTTTACCGACACCATCAAACAAGTAGCAGGTTATTGATCGGGACTTGCAAGGAAACATCATCCTCCTAATCTCTGGCTAAAGGGTAACAGATAATTTTTAATTCTCTCTCCTTTTCTATAGTTTTCTAATTTGCATACAAACCCTGTATTATGATTAGAATGGGAAGAATAAACTTAATTCAAAAGGCATATTTCTCATAATATTTCTACTTGATAAAATGGTAACCTGGGCCGGGTAATGCGGCTCATGCTTGTAATCCCAGCGCTTTGGGAGGCCCAGGTGGGAGGATCACCTGAGGTCAATAGTTCAAGACCAGTCTAGGCAACATGCTGAAACCCATCTCTACTAAAAATACAAACATTGGCTAGGCATGGTGCCGTGTGCCTGTAATCCCTACAACTTGGGAGCCTGAGGCATGAGAATTGCTTGAACCTGGGAGGCAGAAGTTGCAGTGAGCCAAGATCACACCACTGTACTCCAGCCTGGGCCACACAGCAAGACTCTATCTCAAAAAAAAAAAAAAAGTAACCTAAAGTTTCCTTCATGGGTGGACCTTGACTGAAAACAGCAACCAAAGCATTAAATGCCTTGAGTATTAAGATATGGGGAGAAATTAGGCAGTATAGAATGAGTGGTGACTATTCAGAGGAACAAGGCTGACAATACTTTAAAAACTAACCACGTTTATAAAGGAGATGGCAGTAGCAATACAGTTGGCTCTCTGCATCTGTGGGTTCCATATTTGTAGATTGAGCCAACAATGGATCAAAAATATGTGGAAAAAAATAATTAATAGTAGCAATATAGACTAGACTCAGTGACTCATACCTGTAATCCAATACTTTGGGAGGCTGAGGTGGGAGGATTACTTGAGCCCAGGAGTTTGAGACCAGCCTGGGCAACAAAGCGAGAACCTATCTCTACAAAAAAAATTTTTTAAATTAGCTGGGTGTGGTGGCACCTGTCTGTAGTCCTAGCTGCTTGAGAGGCTGAGGCAGGAGGATTGCTTGAGACTAGGAGTTCAAGGTTACAGTAAACTATGATCATGCCGCTGAAATCTAGCCTGGGCAACAAAGCAAAACCTTGTTCTGTGAAAAAAAATATAAAAGTAAAAAAAAATACTAATAAGAACAATACAGTATAATAACTATTTACAAAGCATTTATACTGTATTAAATATTACAAATAATCTAGAGATGACTCAAAGTATATGGGAGGATGTGTAGGTTATATGCAAATACCATGCCATTTTGTGTAAGGGACTTAAGCATCCTTGGATTTTGGAATCCTCAGGGAGTTCTGGAAGCAATGTTGGTCCTTGATTTTGAAATTAGGGTATCCTGGAACCCTGCAGATACGAAGGGACAATTGTACAATGTTGGTTGCAATCTGCTGTAGTTATCTAAATCCTGTTTATTTCTCAATGGAATAGAGAAATGGCATGTCCTGTGAACTGAATTTTAAAACAAATTATTTAAAATACATTATTTAATCAATGTCTCATTGTTGGGTACGGGTACAACCCCAAATTATGGTTACTTAGGTTTTATAGCTATTTGACATCTCAATAATGGGAAGCTGAATAAATTAAAGGCCTCAAGAAGAATGGTTTCAACTTTGGAAATGCTAAACAAGATTTCCTTCTGTTAAAAAACAACAACAACAAAAAACCAACCAAGCGACATATCTGTGTGTATCCAGAAGTCTAAGAATACTGACCTCTGATTTCTTGACTTAACATTTATTTACCCACTAGGAGTTGGGACATGAAGAAAGTTCAAGGGTGGATGTATGCTGAGCTATAAACTCCAGACAGTTGGCACATGTGTGCTGTCAGATCAATAGAGAGAGCTGGAGGTGCTGTGAGATGCTTTAAACATTGACTTGCACCTTTCTGTGACAGCCTTCATTCTTGCAGGTCTGGGTGAGGCCTGAGACATGCGAATTTCTTGATTCACAGTCCAGCCAAGAACAGATCCTTCCATTAGCAGCACTACTGGATTGGTTAACCTCCTCTACCCCTTTTCCCATCCTCACTTTGGCTCTTTGACTTTGAGTGCAGTGTTTTAAACTCTTAAACTATCCTATTTTGACAAAGAAATACTTGCCCTAAATTATAGGGGTGTGGTTATTGGTGGACTCATCTTGCAACACTGTTTGCTTTTCCATTTTCCTCCCCAAAGCCTCTCACCTTGATCTCTAGGTTCAACTGTCTACCTCCTTCACAGCTATAGATTTCTATTTTATTTGTAAAATTCCATAGTTTAAAAAATATATTTGGTAAAATGAAATGTATAAATTAAAATATGGTTTATAATCCCACCATCCAGGGTTTATGCCACAGTTGAAATTTGGGTAGATTTCCTTTGGTGGATGTATAATCAATTTTTATTTGTTTATTTTTTTTGAGATGGAGTCTCACTCTGTTGCCCAGGCTGGAGTGCAATGGCTCAATCTCGGCTCACTGCAATCTTCACCTCCTGGGTTCAAGTGATTCTCCTGCCTCAGCCTCTCTAGTAGCTGGTATTACAGGTGCATGCCCCCATGCCTGGCTAATTTTTTGTATTTTTAGTAGAAATGGGGTTTCACCATGTTGGCCAGACTGGTCTGGAACTCCTGATCTCAGGTGATTTGCCTGCCTCGGCTTCCCAAAATGCTGGGAATATAGGCAGGAGCCACTGCACCCAGACAATAATCAATTTTTTAAAACCAGAATTACATTAGAGAGCTGATGTTTTCTATGTGGCTTAGTCTCACATTCTGGTGCAGTGATTTACTTTGCTATATAACCTTGAGTGAGTCACTCAAACTCTCTGTGCTTCTGTTTCCCCACCTTTAAAGTGGTTAGTAATAGTACCTACCCCCAGGATTATTAGAAAGCATGAATGAGTTATACTTGGAAAGCACTTAGAATAGTGGCAAAAATATCATAACTATTCAAAAAAGTTAATGAACATTGGTATTTTTAGTATATGAATACAATTTTGTAATCTGCTTTTGAAAAATACATTCCAGGCCAGGCATGGTGGCTAACGCTTGTAATCTCAGCACTTTGGGAGGCTGAGGTGGGTGGACTGCTTGAACCCAGGAGTTTGAGACCAGCCTGGGCAACTGAGCTAAACCCCATCTCTACAAAAACACAAAAAATTGGCCTGGCATGGTGGCATGAGCCTGTAGTCCCAGCTACCCGGGAGACTGAGGTGAGAGGATCACCTGGGCCCTGGAGGTTGAGGCTGCATTGCGCTGTGATCATGCCACTGCACTCCAGCCTGGGTAACAGAGGAGACCCTGTCTCAAAACAAAAACATTGTGCATATTTTCTCATGTTGTTCATGACTAACACATGACTTCATTGCTTGACCCAGGTCATTACATGATTTATCATAGTTTATTTGATCAGTGTTCCATTGCTGGATATTTATTGTTTTCAATGTTTTGCATAGTAATAAAGAACCCTGTAGTAAGTGTTTTTCTGCATAAATCTTTGAACATATCTCTGATTATGTCCTAGGACCAGCTCCTAAGTAGAATGTTGAATCAAAAGGTATCAATCCTTTTTAGGCTTTTGTCATATTGCCCTCCAGAAATGTCATGTGAATTTGTGCTCCTAACATGTGAGACTGCTGTTTCCCTATAGCTGTCCTGGCACTGGGTATTATGATTTTAAAAGTTTCTTGCCAGGCTGTTGTTTTCATAGTCAGATGGTACAATTTTCCAAAGCTTCTTAGGTGTTCATTTCTTTTCTTCCTTTTTTAAAAAAATAATTTGTATTATTTTTATTTTAATAGAAACAGGGTCTCACTATGTTGCCCAGGCTGGTCTTGAACTCCTGGGCTCAAGCAATTCTCCTGCCTCTGCTTCCCAAAGTGCGGGATTACAGGCGTGAGCCACTGCACCCGGTGTGTTCATTTTCTTTAATTTCAAGTCCCCTTTGAGTTGCTTCCCCTCCTCTTTTAATCTACTATGTCCTTTAATCTTAAACTCCAGCCATGTACTCTTCCATACGTTTTCTTTTCTCTGATTTCTTCACACTATTTCCCTCTGCTCATGTGTGGTTAGACTACATATTCTGTTTTGTACAGATATGAGCTATAAATTAGAAGATGGATACCACAGGAAGATAGTAACTTCTTTTTTTCATTTAGCCCAAATATAACCAAAAATGAAACTGACCCCAAACTGACTCATCTACTTTATAAACTAATAAGATCCCTGTTACCTGAAGTATTTAGCCTTATAGAGAAGCTTCTGAAAATGATGGGAGGTATTTTTACTCTGGGCAGTAAGTTAGCCTATATATCACTCAGTGTCCAACCAGGAAAATAGAAAGTAAGTATTTAAACACAGAAGGAATTGGTTGTACAGGTGATTGGAGAGCTCAGAAGCCAAACAGATGGTGGTGGGGGGCGGGGCAACATTGAAATTAGTAACATCCGAAAGTCAGCACCACACTTAGGCTAGAAGGACAGAAGGAGGAGCTGATGGAGTCGTCTGGAGGAGTCGGGGGTCTTAGTGGGCCTGTCTGTTGAGAGCTGGATCACAGAGGTAATGCAGATGCTTCTTTTCACTTGACGCAGAGTGGGAAAAGAGAAATACTGTGGTCCTCCTCTTCTTCTCCCTCTCCAATCTCTTCTCATTGTCTCCCATTGGCAAATTCAATCAGAAGCCAGTGGACACAGATGTTTATGGAATTGTATGTAACCTGTGGTCAACCTGCCTGTGATGCAGAACAAAGCAGGGGAAGGGAACAGAGGGGATCTGGGAAAAACAGGCCACGACCAGGCACAATGACCATTGGAGTCCCTTCGAGTCCACAAAAAACAGGAACAGTGCAAAGTATGCAGGCCCTGGTGAGGTAGGCAGTCCTGGATTTGAATCCTGGCTCTGTCCTTTAGTAGCTCTCTGGCCTTGGGCAAATCACTTACCTACCCTGAGCTTTGAGTTCCTCATCTATGAAAGGAGGCCAGAAAAACTGTATCACACAGGGTCATTGTAAGGTTTAAATAAAACAACATTTAGCTATAATGTGACAGTCAGCATTCAACAATTGGTTTTCTTTTCTTCAAGAATTTACTGTCTTTAAGACAAAGAATATTAGATATTTGGCCAAGGTCATCAAGCTTCTCTATTTTGAAAGGTGAAAAGAGGGCAGAGGAGTCTTTTCTTTTGGAAGCTCTGCCTGGCATGGGGGTAGGTGATAAACTGTCCAGTAGTGATTCTGGGAGATGATCTTAGAAACATTGAAAATATCATGCATGACCAAGTCATCCCTTCCACAAACATACTCATACTTTCTGGAAATGATTTAGACATGGTCTCCGCCTTGGAAGAAATGTTAATCCATCAGGAATGACAGAGAGTCAACAAGATAAATCTCAATGCATGATAGTATGGGAATGTTTGCAGAGGAGGGAGCCATGGGCTATCTCTGCCTAGGGGAGTGGGAGAAGGCTTCAGTGAGGAGGTGGTATTTAAGTTGTGTTTTGAAGGATGGGTGGGAGCTTGCCAGCTGTAGAAATGTTTGCAAAAATGAAGAGTCACAAAAGGGCACAGGTTTTGAGGAACGATGAGCTAATCACATGGGTGGGGCCTTATGGCATCGGTGGTTGAAGTGGTATAGGACCAGGCGGGAGATGTAGCTAGACATGGAGAGAAAGCCAGTGTGTGAGGAGCCTGATGTAAGAAGCTAATGACCTTATTTTGTGGGGAATAAGAAGTCAGGAGAGATTTTTAGATTAGGGAGTCACCCACCACTTCTAACCTAGAATTTTACTAAGTGACACATCTTCCCAGACTATCTTATGGCCTCAGTCAAAGGGCTGATGCATGCAATTCTATAAAGCAGGGGCCAGGTGCACATCTCACAAGATATTAGGAAGTATGAATCAGAAAAATGAGCACAGGCATTTTCCCTTAATATTATATTCAGGATGGAAAAAGTCATTAACTTATCCTGCAGACGCTGAAGGGCTCAAGGTAAATATTTAAAATGTTCTCCCTCTCATTTCCACAGAGCCAAGAACATCAGAGGTGGGATGATGATGCTTGTGGCTACGAGACAGGATTTCAAGGATCCTGATGAAACGTCTGCTGGCCTGAATCTGTCTGAATGCTGAAAAGGACTTTGTGTTACTCTAACTAAAAGGAAAACACAAAATGATGATAATATAGCCCTTTATGCTTTTCAGAACCCTTTCACATACATGATTTTATTTAAGCTTTGTGACAATGGTGTGCAGCAGATAGGGCTAAGAGCACAGTCAATCTCATTTTAGAGATGAAGAAATGGAGGTCTGAGAGTTTCATGCCTTCCCCAAGGTCCAAGAAGTTATTCCCATGGCTGCAACTGGGTTTGTAGACATGCTGCCAGCACCTTCCCCAAACCCAAGGGAGTGCTCTACCTACCTGTTGCCTTCCATATGCCAGGATGGCTTCTTTGAGGTCTTGAAGTGTGTACAGTTCAAGATCCAGCTTCCTCCAGAGACCTTTTGGGCGATAGGGCCCTTTTCCCCTCTCTTTGTGTGTCCATGCTGGAATGGCTAAACCTTCTGAGTAGAGGATCAGGGCACCCTTTCTAGTGCTGAAAGTTTTAGGGAGAAAGAGGCTCCAGGAGTGCTGGTTGGCATTGTCCTCATCTTTAGGTTTGCTGGCAAGAACATAGTCTTCTGAGGACTTCCAGTTCAAGTAATCCTGCAATGAAAAGCAGCTGCCTTGACAGGGCCACTATGGAAGATCTTTCTACAGCAAATACTGCTGGTGGAAGGCTGGCATGCTGGTTCACACCTGTAATCCCAGCACTTCGGGAGGCCGAGGCGGGCAGATCACCTGAAGTCAGGAGTTCGAGACCAGCCTGACCAACATGGAGAAACCCTGTCTCTACTGAAAATACAAAATTAGCCAGCGTAATGGCACATTCCTGTAATCTCAGCTGCTCGGGAGGTGAGGCAGAATTGCTTGAACCTGGGAGGTGGAGGTTGTGGTGAGCCAAGATCGTGCCACTGCACTCCAGTATGGGCAACAAGAGTGAAACTCTGCCTCAAAAAAAGAAAAGAAAAGAAAAGAAAAGAAACTATTTTTCCACCAAAAGAAATATTGTTGGTGGAAAGCCTTTGGCATTTTTTTAGTTACTGATTTTCTCTGAATTGTTCCCATGGTGTTATGGAACACAATTGCTCTTCTTAGCAACTGCCTTTTCTCTCCACATTTCAAAATTAGTAGAACCCAGAGCACAGTTCTATTTTACTCCATCCAACTTTCAGGAGAGTCATTTATGGCTGGAGGATTTACTTAGCTAAAGTGTAGGTTCCAGGCCAGTTAAAGTTTCCTGGTATGCAAGTAAGCAGTCAGAATTATTAAGGGCAGTAGATAACTTTGAAATTAGACCTGGACTAGCTGGCAGTTTAAATAGGAGCATTCCAAGCCCCCACCACTTCAACTGTACACGGGGAGAATTTCTATGCATTCCAGATGCTGTGTAACATTACCTAATTTGGCCATTTAGGGGCCTATAAAGTGGTTACATATCTTGTAGGTAAGAAAATGCCACTGCCCATATAGGTCCTTTGAAACTTAATATGCCTTTTAACACAGCAAAGGGCAAATATCATGACTAACTACTATGACAATGGAAATCTCTGTGTGATCCCCAAATTTGCAAAGTATCCCCAATAGATTTCTTATTCCTGGCAGGAATAAGAAATAAATTCCAGTACAACAAGGGAATTTTGCCACCTCTTTAAAATCTTCTAACATGAGATTTTTTTTGGCCTATATTAAATATGAGTCCTGTGGGTTGAATTCCAGAAAGTTCAAGGAAGCCATTGAAATAGCACGAACACACACAGCATTTTAACCACAGAGCATGACTTCCAAAAACCAAACAACCATCAGCTTGCCTAGAACCCAGGTGTAAATTCTGGTCTTGCACCAAACCATCCAAATTCCAGAGACTCTGGAATTCCTTTCAAGCAAAGGCAGATACAAGGAGAAAGACGAGGGTCCCAGTGGCAATCTTGGTGTGTCAGGAAAACGACATTATTTTCTTGAGTTTCATGGAGGAGGAAGGAAGATCTTCCAGTGACCCCTGCCCCCTCACTAACAACACACACCAAGATACACATGGTTTACCTCCCAAGTGGAAAAATAGAGCATTCCTCTCCCACCCCCAAAATGTGCCTTTCTTCAGCTGTGAGACTCACCTCTGGTTCAAAGTAGACTTCTAACTTCTGTTTGTCCTGGCCCAGCTTCCCGTGGCCCCGGCTCAGGAGGGAGAGCCTGAACATGTTAAACTCTGACCACCCCCTCTCAAGGGCAGTTCATCTTGGTTTTGAAGGCTGAAATCTGGTCACACCTCAAGATTTCCAGAGCTCACAGCAAGCCCAAGAAGACCACAAACACTGGACCTTTTATGAAATACATTTTTCCTTCTCGCAGCAGCTTCTTAATAACAACAAGCCACACAGTTTAGACACTGCGTGTCTTTGTGGAGCAAAAAATAAACCGCATAGCCAGATACCTCAAGCCCTGGATTTTCTACACTCTGGGCAACCTGTCTCTCCCTTCGCCTGAGCTCTTGTTGTCCCTGGGTCTCGGTTGCTCTGTTACCAGCCCTGTGCATCTACGGATCTCGGCCACAGCACCATCCTTCTCTGCGCGGAGGTTGTTTCCTGGTTGCTATGGCAGCACAGGGAAATGAAATCCCTTAGACTAACTCAGGCGAGGCAGAGACGGGTGCCGGGTGCAGTGTGCCTTCACCGGGGATGGGGGTGGGGGTCAAATGGACACTGAAGGAACCAGGCTCCGGTTGCAAGTCCCGGTTGCACGGGGTGGGGGCCGTGTTGGGGTACTTTTTCTGTTATTGTTCTCATCTTGCTTTTAGAGAGCATCTTCCCTTCTCTCCTGATATGTGAGCCTCTTGCTGTCAACTAACCATTAACGGATCCAGGGTGTCATCTAGGTCATCTGAAACCACCTGTGACCTTTTCCTTGCTGAGAGCTCCAGCATCCCCTGGATGGGGAGTTTTGACCTGCTCCGTTTCCGACCTGGGCCGGTTCACTCCTCCTTAGGCAACCTGGTGGCCCCCCCGCTCCCGGGAGGTCACCATATTGATGCCGAACTTAGTGCGGACACCCAATCGGCATAGCGCACTGCAGCCCAGAACTCCTGGGCCCACGATCCTCCAGCCTCAGCCTCCCGAGTGGCTGGGACTACGGGCACGCGCCACCACGCCAGGCGCTCAGGTCTCTGACAGCGGCATTGTGACGAGCACAGGACAGGAGGGAAGAGACTCAGGAAACAAAAAGACCCCTTTGCTGGGGATCTAGGGACTTGCTCAAACCTGGGCAAGTAAGCTGCCTTTCAGCGTTCAGCCGGACTACCCTGACCGTCTTGTGGAAGTGCCCCCTGCTGGCCAGTGTGAAGAAGCACAACGGGCGACAAGCCCACTTAGCTTTTTGATCTTCCTATGTGGCACCTTCCACTCCCCCTCCGACCTTCCCCACTTCCAACCAAGCTCAAGTCTCCTGAGAAAGAAATAGAGGTTATGTTGTAAAATAAGATAGGGTTTATTACGGGGAATCAAGACAGTGAATGAGTGAATGCAGAGGCTCCAAACTGAATACAATCAAAACCACAATGAGATACCACTTCACACCTGCTAAGATGGCTATTATTAAAAACAAAACAAAAGAAAAAACCAAAAACCAAAACAAAACAGAAAATAACAAGTATTGGTGAGGATATGGGGAAATCAAAAACCTTGTGCATTGCTGTTGGAAATGCAAAATGACATAGCCTCTGTAGAAAATGGTATGGCAGTTTCTAAGAAAAGTAAACAGAATTACTGTACCATCCAGTAATTCCACGTCTGGGTCTGTGTACCCAAAGGAAGTGAAAGCAGGGTCTCAAAGGGATATTTGTATACTCATATGTAGAGCAAAATTGTTTATAAGTGCCAAAAGGTGGAAGTAACCCATGTCTATGACAGATGAATGAATCAACAAAATGTAGCAGATGTATACGAGGCAGTGTTATTCAGCCTTCAAAAGGAAGGAAATTCAGACACAGGCTACAACATGCATAAACTTTGAAGACAGTACACTAAACAAAATAAACCAATTATAAAACAACAAACATTGTATGATTTCACTTATGTGAGGTGCTTATGTGAGTGGTCACATTTGTAGAGACAGAAAGTAGATGGTGATTGCCAGGGCTGGCGGGGAGACGAGAACGGAACATCAGTGTGTGATGGGGTACAGGGTTTCTGTATGAGGAGATGAAAAGGTTCTGGAGATGGATTCACAACAATATGAATGTACTTAACGTCAGTGAACTGTAAACGTAAAAATGTTAAAATGGTAAATTTGAGCCAGTGCAGGTGGCACACACCTATAATCCCAGCTATTCTGGAGGCTGAGGCAAGAAGATCCCTTGGGCCCAGGAGTTTGTGATCAGCCTGAGCATCATTGTGAGACTTCATCTCTAAAATAAAAGGAAATTTATATTACATATATTTTGCCACAATTAAAACTTTTTTCGGCTGGTTGTGGTAGCTCACACCTGGAATCCCAGCACTTAGGGAGGCAGATCACTTGATGTCAGGAGTTCGAGACCAGCCTGCCCAACATGGTGAAACTCTGTCTCTATTAAAAACACAAAAATTGGCCAGGTGTGATGGCATACACCTGTAATCTCAACTGCTTGGGAGGCTGAGGCACAATAATTGCTTGAACCTGGGAGGCGGAGTTTGCAGCGAGCCGAGATGGTACCACTACACTCCGGCCTGGGCAATAGAGTGAGACTCGGTCTCAAAAAAACATTTTCAAAAAATGTTGTACAGCAAAAAATAAAAAAGAAAACACTGAATTCAGCACTTCATAATCTGAAAGCTGATTGGTCAGCATTATGGAGTGATCTTCTCGAGGCAGGTGAGACAAAATTCGAGAAACCCAGGGTTCCAAATACTTTCTGGGGTCTTAGCCTCCAGTTGCTCAATCCCTTCCCCTTCCCTATCCCTTTGAAGTGCAAAAAGGGCTCTTAAACAAAACTTTGTGATCCCTGGACTCAAGGTGGTGCTGATACCTGAAATATGACGTGACAGTTGTGTTAATGGAGGTTGAGTGAAGTAGGTGCTCTAGGAAGAGAGGTGAAGGTGTGTGCATCGGGGAGGTGGGGGATGGATGGTGGCAGGCACTGTGGAAGGCCACCAAGATGAGGAAGCTTAGAGGTGGGCTTTGGAAAACAGCAGTTTGCTAAGAAGATGTGAGAAGATAGTGAGGAGGGAAGATCAAAGAGGATATTGCAGGAGGCAGGGACAAGGAAGTTTGAGGTCTCTGGGGAAGGGGTGACTTCTCTGTTGTGATCAAAACTGCAAGTCAGCTGGGAGCAGTGGCTCACACCTGGAATCCCAGCACTTTGGGAGGCTGAGGCGGGTGGATTACCTGAGGTTAGGAGTTCGAGACTAGCCTGGCCAGCATGGTGAGACACCCCCCCTCCCCCGTCTCTACTAAAAATACCAAATTAGCTGGGTATGGTGGTGCATGCCTGTAACCCCAGCTACTAAGGAGGCAAGGCTGGAGAATTGCTTGAGCCCAGGAGGTGGAGTTTGCTGTGAGCTGAGTTTGTGCCATTGCATTCCAGCCTGGGTGACAAGAGTGAAACTTCATCTCAAAACAAAAACAAAACAAAAAAAAACCTGGGCTCAGTGTGGTAGCTCATGCCTGTAATCCCAGCACTTTGGGAGGCCAAGGTGGGTGGATCACAAGGTCAGGAGTTCAAGACCAGCCTGACCAATATGGTGAAACCCCGTTTCTACTAAAAATACAAAAATTAGCCAGCTGTGATGGTGGGTGCCTGTAGTCCCTGCAACTCGGGAGGCTGAGGCAGGAGCATCACTTGAACCTGGGAGGTGGAGGTTGTAGTGAGCCGAGATTGTGCCATTGCCCTCTAGCCTGGGCAACAGGAGACTCTGTCTCAAAAAAAAAAAAAAAAAGAGAAAGAAAGAAAAGAAAAAAGCAAAACTGCATGTGAACAGAGGTGCAAGGACAGAGGTCAGCTGACCAAGGCCATGAGGGCTACATACACCCTGCTGAAGCATTTTGGATTTTATTCTTCAGGTAGGTTTTTTGTTGTGGTTTTGTTTTGTTTTTTTTTTAGAGGCAGGGTCTCACTATGTTGCCCAGGATGGTCTCAAACTTCTGGGCTCAAGGGATCCTCCTGCCTCAGCTTCCCAAATAGAAACCGCATGAAACAGAAAATAGATGCTCGTTAATGGCCACTTCCCTGGAACATTCAGGAATGCATCCCTTGTTTCAAAGTGCTTGGAGTGAATGAATGTCACTCTGGAGAAGCGGCCTATGTGATACTGTCAGAACCTTTATCCCTCTTTAAAAGGGAGTGTAATAGTGTTTTCTAGTATTGTATTCATCTTTAGGGGAAATCTATAAGTAGACTCCTTGGTGTTGCCCTTGTTACCTTGGGATTACAGGCGTGAGTCATTTGCGTCCCCAGGTAGGTTATATTAAAGTGCGGGGGGAGGGAGTGGGGGATGGGGGTGATATGATTCCATCTGGGTTTTAGAAGGATAACTCTGAGGAACTTATAAAGGATGAATAGAAGGAGGAATCCTTATCTCATCAACCTCTGGGTGAACTTTCAAGACTTGCGACCCAGGCCAGTCTTCTCTTGGATATGAATGAACTTGTCAAATAGGTCAGGAAAATCACCAGCTAGGTGGTCTTTGAGTAAGACAGAAGGGGAAACTCTATACCAGCTGCAAAGAAAGATAAATCTTGCCATTTTGAAAATGCCATTGCTCAAGCAAGAGAAAAGTAGCAGCAGAGGAACTTAATGGAGCTCTTGGGACCTGAATGAGAACCACTATTGTCAGCTGAGAGATGACTCCAAGTTTCTCCAGTGGAAACTCTTTCTTTGAACTCACCTGACTTTGAAATGCTGACTCATCCATACATAGTGAACCAGGGCTCCAAGACGTGCTCTTTCTGAGTCTAGGTTGGGAGAGCATCTCACCTAGGAAAATGCCTGGGAGTCCATCTGGCCCTCCCAATTCTGTGACAAGGCTTCCAGGTCTCTGTGGGGCCGCCGCAGGAATCTGTAAGCACCCAGACCGCAGCCTAAAGTGGGCCTCTCCTAAACCAGTGTGTTTACATCTATGCTGTTTAATATGGACAATGAACAGATCCACAGATCAATTAATAGTCATTTAAAAGCATTTGCTCAGTCCCGACAACAGTTTATAGAAAGTGCATTTAGAAAGCAATCCGGGTTATTGCTATTCTAAAGAGCTTGGGGATCCCAAATGAAAGGGCCTTGTAACTGGAAAGTATTTATAACTCAAGAAGAACCCTCCACACCCATGTTATACAACACCAACACCATCTCCTGGCACGCCTGACCTGTCAGCCCATGCAGCATGTCTGTTTGAATTACACTGTAACTTCTATAGGGTGGAGACCTTGTTTTTACGGTTTGTAAAGCATCATGAATAACCATGGCACTCTGTAAATAAATAGAAACCACATGAAACAAAAAATAGATGTATTTCAATGGCCACCTCCCCAGCACATTCAGGAATGTATCTCTTGTTCTAAAGGGCTCAGAGTGAATGAAGTCCTAGGAGTCCATCTGGCCCTCCCAAGGCTGTTTGCATAATAATATGAGATGCATAATTGTCTTTGAGCCAGTATGAAAAATATAGAAAAGAAGAGAATTGGATCAAAGACTGTTTTAGTGGTTGGTAGTTAGCTATAGTACAAAGCTCAGACCCATAGGTTAAAGGTACTGGAGTGGCCTATGTGATACTGGCAGAATCTTTATCCCTCTTTAAAAGGAAGTGTGATAGTGTTTTCTAATATTTTATTTATCTTTAGGGGCAATCTACAAAGCGAGTCCTTGGTGTTGCTTTTGTCAATGAAAGAGTAAAGATTGTGCACAGAGAGATGAAATGATTTTCATAAAGCCATATAGAGCAAACCAGAGGTAAAATGGGACCTTGTCCAGATTTGGTTCCAATTTTGGCCTGTTGTTCATCCTATAATACTTCTGCAACAGAGTAGTAGCTGTTCTTCATAAGAAGCCCCATCGTGGCTCTCAGAGTGCAGTTATGACTTTGGTCCCCACTACTGCTTTAGCCATGAAGCTGGTGACTGGGTCCTGGACTTCTGGTCTGGCTGCCATGACTGCTTCTAAGCACTCAGATCTCCCCAACCCTGTTTCTCTTAACTTCACTTTGTAAATCTAGTTGCAAGGGAGTGTAGAAAATAAAGTTTTCAGCTTTCTAGCTCTTCCACCAGAGGGAATATAGAATAAAGATTGATAGAACTAACTATAGTTATCTACCATAAGCACCAAAGACAAGTATGAGAAAGTCAACACAACAGACTTTTCAAAATATGGGGTGTGAGGTTGGGCTCAGTGACTCATGTCTGTAATCACAACACTTTGGGAGGCTGAGGTGGGCAGATCACTTGAACTCAGGAGTTCAAGACCAGTCTAGGCAACATGGCAAAATCCCTCTGCCTATATAAAACATAAAAAATTAGCCAGTCTGTCTACAAAAAGTACAAAAATTAGCTGGATGTGATGGCACATGCCTGTAGTTCCAGCTACTCTGGAGGCTGAAGTGGGAAGATTGCTTCAGCCCAGGAAGTAGAGGCTGCAGTAAGCTGTGATCGCACCACTGCACTCCAGTCTGGGAGACGTGGCAAGATCTTGTCTCCAAAAAAAAAAAAAAGGGCCATGTATATGCAAGCAGCAATGCCTTACATTATTAAGGCTCTTTCCTTTTGCTGTGTTTTATGCCCCAAATAGACTTCTAGACTTTAAGTCTTTGGAAGGTAGAGACTATATCTTACAATTTTTTTTTTTTTAGAGACAGGGTCTTGCTTTGTCACTCAGGCTGACTAAAGTGCTGCAGTCCTTGACCTCTGGAGCTCAGGCAGTCCTCCTATCTCAGCCTTCTGTATAGCTGGGGCTACAGGCATACACCACCATGCCTGGCTAATTTTTAATTTTTTTTTAGAATGCAGTCTCACTATGTTGCCCTGTCTGGTCTCAAACTCCTAGACTCAAGTGGTCCTCCTGACTCAGCCTCCCAAAGTGCTGGGATTACAGGTGTGAGCCACTGTGCCAGGCCAATACCTTAAAATTCTTAATACTCCCCATAACATAGCACCCCTTGCATTATAGCAGCAGCTGATTCTTTGTCATTTTGCTTTTTAACATGCCCAAAGAGATGCATAACTGTCTTTGAGCCAGTATGAAAAATATAGAAAAGAAGAGAATTGGGTCAAAGCTTGTTTTAGTAGTTGGTAGTTTGCTATAGTACAAAGCTCAGACCCATAGGTTAAAGGTGCTGACCAACTCAAGGCTTAGTGTACAAAGGCTGAAAGGGCCTTAACACAATCAGTGTGGAAGATGGAACCGTCTGAACTTGTTAGAAGCAGCACAGACTTGCTAAGGATAAGATACTTGGCTTATTCAGAGACTTTGGCTAATTTTTCATGTGGCCCAGGCCAGATTTGAAAGAAGAAAATGCAAAAGGCAATAAAGAATACTCTGGAATCCTAGCAAGAGAGAGAGTGTCAGCCTTGGATCCCTGCTTCCTTTCTCTCCTTAGCTATAAATTATGGCTGCATGGCCTGTCTGGTTCAGAGGGAAGGGACTAGAGATCTATTTGTTTTAGGTCTTTCTGAAGGGTTTGCTTTGGGAGTTTAAAATAGTTAGTTATGCCTTTGCTCAGGGCTTCATTTTATTAGTAGGAGCACTCACTGTAATTGCAAGCTTTTAAATTTATGGTGGAGAGATAGTGAGTTTGCAGAAGAAGTAGAAACCACACATTCTTGGTTCTTTCATAACATTGGGAAAATCAATCACTACCTGGCTAGCAGGTCAGTTACTAGGGGCAAAAGTAACAAACCTCCATAGGAACAAACTTGTGGCGGGTGACAGGAGCAGGGATGATTTTAATTCTAAGGGGAAGATCTCAGAGCAGATGTTATTCATTGAGACTACATGGATTCTGATAATTTAACACCATTGAACATTAGAGTAATAACATGTAATAATAATATAATGTTTTATCTGTGTTGATTGGTGGTGGGTACATTTTTTTTTTGATTTTCATTAAATACGATTACAATGAGGTTTATATAATTAACAAATGAAATGATTGTGTCAAGCACTGAGTATTGTGTCAGGCATATAGTACATGCTCAGTAAATAGAAACATATATATATATATATACATATATTTTGAGATGGAGTCTTGCTCTGTCACCAGGCTGGAATGCAGTGGTGTGATCTCAGCTTACTGAAACCTCCGCCTCCCGGGTTCAAGCCATTCTCCTGCCCCAGTCTCCCAAGTAGCTGGGACTACAGGCACATGCCACCACACCCAGCTAATTTTTGTATTTTTAGTAGAGAGGGGTTTTGCCATGATGGCCAGGAGGGTCTCGATTTCTGGACCTCATGATCTTCCTGCCTCGGCCTCCCAAAGTGCTGGGATTACAGGCGTGAGCCTGCACACCTGGCCAAAAATATTGTTTAATGAATACTTCCATCTCATGATTCAGAATATACAGAATCCCCCATTTTTAGCACACAGTAGTGAAGTTTGGTTTTATTTTAGAGATGGGTGTCACGCTGTGTTGCCCAGGCTGGTCTTGAATTCCTGGGTCCAAGTGATCCTCCCACCTCAGCTTCTCTAGTAGCTGGAGCTACAGACATATGTCGCTGTGCCCAGCTCAGTAGTGAGGTTTTGCTGCACAAATGGATGCTCTGAAAGTCATTTCCTCACAACAGGAAATCTAATATATTTAGAAAGTCACTAGACTGCAGAACCAGACGCTTCTCTTCAACTGGCTTCCAGCTCATTATTTTAACTTTATGATGAGAATGATTTTTATGTTTTCTGATTATCATGGAGTAAAAACTGTGAACCCTATGCTGGTCATTTTAGAGAAATGTTAATTTGATGCATAAAATATGTATCTTTGTAGGGACATATCAACACCCAAGGTATACACAAATTCTCTTCCCACTGCTCAGATCAGTGAGATTTTGATGTTCAAATTTATGACTCCACCCTTAGCCCCAGGAGGGGAGCGTCCAGGGAGCTGCAATTGACAGTGTGCGGAAGAGGAAGGGGTGTCAGGGAGCCTGGGTGCTGGGAGAACCTTCCCCTCAAGGCCCACACATTGCTGGAGTTCACCGTGTGAACCGAGGGGCCCCTGGCCCACAGGTAACCTCACTGTCTGTTTTTCAACCTTTATAGTTTCCTTTTAGAAAGCATTCATGTCTTCCTGAGAACGGAGATAAGATGCTAGTGCCTTTGCAGAGATGGAATTAATCAGGCTGTACAGGAACGGAGCCCAGTGTGAACCACAAGTTGAGAGGAGTCACTAGTGTTCTAACGTGTATGATAAGACATGAGCAGTGCCCTCTGCAGAGCCTCATCCTCCTCACCAGCCCTCATTTGTGCCCACCTCTTATGCCAATCCACTCTAAAGCAGGTGTCCAGGGGAGCTGTCAGTCAAGCAGGGAGAACAAAGTTTTTTTCTTTTTTTTTTTTTGGAGATGGAGTTTTGCTCTTGTTGCCCAGGCTGAAGTGCAATGGTGTGATCTTGGCTCACCACAACCTCTGCCTCCTGGGTTCAAGTGCTTCTTCTGCCTCAGTCTCCTGATTAGCTGGGATTACAGGCAATCACCACCACACCTGGCTAATTTTTTTTTTTTTTTAGTAAAGATGGGGTTTCTCCATGTTGGTCAGGCTGGTCTTGAACTCCTGACCTCAGGTGATCCACCCACCTTGGCCTCCCAAAGTGCTAGGATTATAGGCATGAGCCACCGCACCCGGCCCAGCTTTGAAATGGTAACTTCTCCCAGCACTTTGGGAGGCGGAGGTGGATGGATCACGAGGTCAAGAGAGCGAGACCATCCTGGTCAACATGGTGAAACACCGTCTCTATTAAAAATACAAAAATTAGCTGGGCATGGTGGCATGTGCCTGTAGTCCCAGCTACTCAGGAGGCTGAGGCAGGAGAATTGCTTGAACCCAGGAGGCGGAGGTTGCAGTGAGCCGAAATCGCGCCATTGCACTCCAGCCTGGGTAACAAGAGTGAAACTCCGTCTCAAATAAAAAAAAAAGAAATGGTAACTTCCAGTGGGAGATACGGACAGGAGGTGTGGCTTGGCTTTTTCAGATTTTACCATATTCCTTCTCTTGACTCACTGTCTAGACATAGGTGCACAAAGGGTTAACAGACCCTGTAGGACTCAGCTGCCAAGTACACTTAATGCTCAGTCCAGCACTCCCGGCTTGTATTCTTACGCTGCTGGAGTGGCCTGTTCATGGCATCTGGTTCCCTGGCAACAGCTTTCATTGGCTCAATCAAAGCCCTTTCTTCTTAAGAAAGCTCCTACTGAGACGCCCACCACCACTATGAATCACCATCTTAACTCAGTGTTTAGGATGCAGCTGGTATGAAAACAGCATTAGAGATGGGTAAAGAGAAAGCCATGGCCAGGTTGAGTCCACCTGTCTTGCATGAACCTTGCACTGGTTTTCTACTGGGCCAGTTGGAAATTACCTGCTTTTCCACTGGGACAGAGGGAGAGGCTGGGCCAGAAAGTTTCCCAGAGCTGGAGTTCTTTGTTGGGCAGAAATCCATGAGCCTCTGTGATTCATGACTAGCCGTTTCCTGGGCTGATCTGTGATATAACTGTGGGCTCTGTGCTCTGACAACGGGCGTTGCTGAGCTGAGGGAGTTCAGACAACGAAACCCATATTGTGGAAGGCGTGTCCCCAGCCAGCAACAAGCTGGGAAAAGGCGTCTGCCTCCATCAGAACCTGAGGAGTCTGGCAGCTGCTCCACCCTTCCCCAAGACATCTCAGCAGCTCCAGATTTGCTCAGAACAGCAGTGGAAATTAGCTCTTCACACAGCATTTGGAAAAAAGAAAAGTCGACTCGATTCTCTAACTTATAAAGATGAGAATTCTTAGGGGAATTCTTCAGTATTACTGAGAGCTGATTTGAGTTTTCTTACTTTGTTTAGGGAATAAATAAAACGAAAAGCAACAAAGTGGAGTTAAAGAAGGCAATTTATTCTCACATTTGTTTCACCTGTGTCAATCCATTTGCTCACTGTCTTTTTAAAGCAAATTTCATCTCATGCATTCGTGCTCACTGAAATCTAAGTACATAGCATATCCAGGAAATGCAGGTGTTCAAAATTCACAGTAATATTTATTGAAAATGCCGGATTTGGGCCTGGTCATCTACTCTAGCATTTGTGCTGCTCTAACCTGATTCCTTAAGAGAAAAGTTTCCAGGTGTGGTGGCTCATGCTTGCAATTACAACACATTGGGAGGTTGAAACAGGAGGATTGCTTGAGGCCAGGAGTTCAAGCCCAGCTTGGGCAACATAGCAAGAGCCCCCCCCCCCCCCCGCCCTATCTCTACCAAAAAAATTAAAAGTAAAAAAGAAAAGAAAACAGTCATCTTGGTCATAGCACTGAGATGTTATGAAAGAGCTAACAAGTCAAAGAGACAGGGTTTGTGACTGCTCTGCTTGAGAGTGAAAACTGTGGCGTGGATGTGAGCACTGGTGCTTTCCTGCTGCTGTGTAGGTGGATGAATGGCTCTCTGTCTGATCCACTGGCTTAGCAGGCTAAGGGCTCTTGGTGGTTCTATATCACATATTGTTAAAAAATATTATGAACAGCACTTACCAAAACAATGTTTGTGTGAGAGCCATTTGGGAGGCTGGGAGCTGTGGCTCATGCCTTTGGCACTTTGGAAGGCCAAAGCTGGTGGATCAGTTGTGGTCAGGAGTTCGAGACCAGCCTGGCTAACATGGCGAAACCCCATCTGTACTAAAAATACAAAAAATTAGTTGGGCGTGGTAGCAGACACCTGTAATCCCAGCTACTTGGGAGACTGAGGCAGGAGAATCACTTGAACCCAGGAGGCGGAGGTTGCAGTGAGCCAAGATCACGCTACTGCACTCTAGTCTGGGCACCAGAGAGAGAATGTCTCAAAAAAAAAAAAAAAAAAAGAGCTATTTGGGAATCAGACTGTGTGTCCCTTATTAAATGTGTAATGGGCAAGTCTTAACCTCTCCTAGCCTGAGCCTCGGTTTCCTCATCTGGAAAATTGGGGTAATAGCACCTTTCATCTGGAGGTGTTGCAAGGGCTAGGAGAAATGAAGTATCTGTGCACCCCTGCATAGATTCTGATTGAATTCTTCTGGAATAGGGTCCTGGTACTGATAATTTTCAGATGCTCCACAGGTGATTTCAATGTTCAGCCAGTATTGTTAAGAACCACAGATGTTGCATATGGAAGGCAGTCTGTGGTTATTTATTTTTTAGGCTGAAGAATTCCTCAAATATTATGTATTCTTAGGGATGGAGATGAGGAGATAATATTTACAGAAACAAAATTTCTTTATTTGCTTATCAGATTTCAGAGTTGCCTAGACTGGACGGAAGTGTAGCCCAGTTCAGTGCACGTATTTTGTCCCCTTTGAGCCCTTTCCAGATGGTTTTTTTTTTTTTAATTTCTAAGGAAAAGAGTTATACTTGGGTCACAGTTTTGCAGGCTGTGAAGTGTGGCACCAACAGCTTCTGGTGCCGGCCTCAGAAAGCTTACAATCATGGTGGAAGGTAAATGGGGAACTGGCATGTCACATGGTGAGAGGGAGCAAGAGAGGCCCTAATGGGTTTCAGTCAAATAGCTTTTTCTTTAGAAAAAAACCACATAGACACACACACACTTTCTCTCTCTCTCTCTCTCTCTCTCTCTCTCACACACACACACACACACACACCACCTTCTATATGAATGTTTTGGGGAAAGATTAAATAATATAATAGGGATACATAGATAAATAGTTCATGGCTGGTCCTAATCAAATAATTTTTTCATTATTTGATTTCATTATTTGATGTGTGTGTGTGTGTGTGTGTGTGTGTGTGTGTGTGTGTGTATACATAGAGAGAGAGAGAGCACCTTTTATATGAATGTTTTGGGGGAGAGATTGGATAGTATTATAGGGGTAAATAAACAGTCCCTAGCCTGAGGAAGCTCACAGCCTAGTAAGGGAAAATAAGACATGCTACGGTGAACCTATATCATACTGGGCTTGCCGTGATTAAATAGTAATACCCCAAGTGGCCTTTGTCTGGTGGAAGCTTGGCTGTGTCACACAGGAAGATTCAAAACACTCTGAAGTGGGGGGCTCATTTTCAGCTTGGACTCTAAGCAGGAAGTGCTTATTATCCTTCCCAATAAAGGATAGTAAAGGATACTTCCCAATAAAGGAAAGACCAAGAGACTACTCAGGAGGCTGAGGCAGGAGGATCACTTGAACCCAGGAGTTCCAGGCTGCAGTGAGCTATGATCTCAGGCCACTGCACTCCAGCCCGAGTGACAGAGTGAGAATGTCTCAAAAAAAAAAAAAAAAAAAAAAAGCCAAGAGAATAAAGGCATAGAACCACACAGCCATTTTTATTAGTTGGTAGAATGGATAGCAAGCAAATTGTAGGGCATGTTGTAGGCAAGAAAATCATTCAAATATATCAATTAAAAGTTGAATCATACTTAAAGGATATAGATCTATAAACACATTTTAAAAAGCTAGAACTTATTATGATTAGTAACCAGGAGGGGTAGCCCAAAGCAAAGTGAGATACTGGATCTCGAAATCTCAGAACCTTCGAAAAGATTTCAAAATAATCCCCAAACTATTCTTTTGACCACACTGTTGTGAGTTTTCATGAACTCTTTTTTAAAAAATTATAATTATGGATATATAATAGTTGTACATATTTATGGGGTACATGTGATTTATTTTTATTTTCAGGGACAAAACTTTGCTGTCACCAAGGCTGGAGTGAAGTGGCATGATCACAGCTCACTGCAGCCTCAGACTCCTGGCCTCAGGTGATCCTCCCTCCTTGGCCTCCCAAAGTGCTGAGATTATAGGTGAGAAGCCACCATGTCCAGCCACATGTGGTATTTTGATATAAGAATGCAATGTGTAATGATCAAATCAGGGTAATTGGGGTATCCATCACCTCAAGCATTTTTCATTTCTTTGTATTAGGAACATTCCAATTCCCCTTAGTTATTTTGAAATATACAGTATGTGATTGTTAACTATAGTAGACTATTGTGCTACTGAACACTGGATTTAATCCCTTCTATGTAAGTGTAATTTTGTACCCATTAGCCATCCTCTTCCTAACCCCTCTCTGCACTACATATCCAGATCCCCCCTGCTTTTTTTTTACCTTCCACATAGGAGTGAAAACGTAATATTTGTCTCTGTGCCTGGTTTATTTCCTCAACATAATGTCCTTCAGTTCCATCTAAGGTTGTTGCAAATGACAGGATTTCATTCTTTTCTGGCTGAATATTATTCCATTATGTCTGTACACCATGTTTTAAAAGTTCATTCACCTGTTGATGGACACAGGTTTGATTCCATATCTTGGCTATTGTGAATAGTGCCACAATAAACATGGCAGTATCTCTTCAATATTCTGATTTGATTTCATTTGGATATTTACCCAGCAGTGGGATTGCTGGATCATATTGTAGTTTTATTTTTTGTTCTTTGAGAAATTTCCATATTGTTCTCCATAGTGGCCGTATTATTGTTAACTATATTTACATTCCCACTAACAGTATATAAGGATTCCCCTTTCTCCACATCCTCATCAGCATTTGTGATTGCCTGTCTTTTGGATAAAAGCCATTTTAACTAGGGTGGGATGATATCTCAGTGTCGTTTTAACTTACATTTCTCTGATGATTAGTGATGTTGAAGATTTCTCTGTATATCTGTTGGCTGTATGTATGTCTTCTTTTAAGAAATGTCTATTCAGATCTTTTGACCATTTTGATTGGATTATTAGATTTTTTTCCTATAAAGTTGTCTGAATTCTCTATATATTCTGGTTATTAATCCTTTGTCAGATGAGTAGTTTGTGAATATTTTCTCCCATTCTGCAGGTTGTCTCTTCACTTTGTTGATTGTTTCCTTTGCTGTGCAGAAGTTTTAGCTTGATGTGATCCCATTTGTCCATTTGTGCTTTGGTTGCCTGTGGTTTGAGGTCTTACTCAAGGTATCTTTGCTCAGGCCAAAGTCCTGGAGTAGTTTCCCAACGTTTTTTTCTAGTAAATTCATAGTCTTTAATCCATTTTGATTTGATTTTTGTATCTACGGATAGATAGGGGTCTAGTTTCATTCTTCTGTATATGGATATCCAGTTTTCTCAGCACCATTTATTGAAGAGATTATGATTTCCCCAATGTATGTTCTTGGCACCTTTGTTGAAAATGAGCTGTTTATAAATGTGTGGATGTATTTCTAGGTTCTCTGTTTGGTTCTGTTTGTCTACATGTATGTTTTATGTCAGTACCATGCTGTTTCAGTTACTATAGCTTTTTAGTATAATTTGAAGTCAGGTAATGTAATGCCTCCAGCCATGTTATTTTTTCCTCACAGAATTGCTTTGGCTATTCTGTCTTTTGTGGTCTCATATAAATTTTAGGATTTTTTTTTCTATTTCTGTGAAGAATGTCATTGATATTTTGATAGAGATTGCATTGAATCTGTAGATTACTTTGAGTAGTATGGACATTGTTATTATTTATTTATTTTCTTAGAGCCAGGGTCTTGCTCTGACACCCAGGCTGCAGTGCAGTGGCATGATCTTAGCTCACTGCAGCCTCCACTTCCTGGGATCAAGCAACCCTCCCACCTCAGCCTCTGGAGTAGCTGGGACTATAGGCACCTGCCACTGCACCCAGCTAGTATGGACATTTTAACATTATTGATTCTTCTAATCCATTAACATGAAATATTTTCTCATTTTTTGTGTGTCTTCTTTGTTTTGTTTTCTTCTTTTCTTTTTTTTCCCTTTGGAAACCACAGTGTTAAAAGATTTAAAGCTGAACCATTTTTTTTTTTTGAGGTGGAGTCTCCCAGGCTGGAGTCCAGTGGTGAGATCTCGGCTCACTGCAACCTCTGCCTCCTGGGTTCAAGCAATTCTCCTGCCTCAGCCTCCAGAGTAGCTGGGACTACAGGCACACACAACTGCATCCAACTAATTTTTGTATTTTAGTAGAGATGGGGTTTCACTATGTTGGCCAGGATAGTCTCAATCTCTTGACCTTGTGATCTGCCCACCTTGGCTTCCCAAAGTGCTGGGATTACAGGCACGAGCCTCTGCCCCTGACTTCTTCATTTTCTTTTATCAATGTTTTATAGTTTTTATTGTAGAGCTCTTTCATGCTTTAGTTAAGTTTATTCCTAGGTATCTTATTTGTAGCTATTGTAAATGGGACTACTTTTGAAACTTCTTTTTCAGATTGTTTGCTGTTGGCATGTAAAAACGCTGTTTCTGCATGTTGATTTTGTATCCTGCAACTTCACTGAACTTGTTTGCCAGCTCTAGTTATTTTTTTGGTGGAGTCTTTGGGTTTTACTTTTTTTTTTTTGAGATGGAGTCTCACTCTGCTGCCCAGGCTGGAGTGCAATTTTGTGGTCTCAGCTCACTAAAACCTTTGCCCCCTGGGTTCAAGCAATTCTCCTGCCTCAGCCTCCCAAGTAGCTGGGATTACAGGCCCCTGCCCTACGCACAGCTAATTTCTGTATATTTAGTAGAGACAGGATTTCACCATGTTGGCCAGGCTGGTCTCAAACTCCTGACCTTGTGATCTGCCTGCCTCAGCCTCCCAAAGTGCTGGGATTACAGGCTTGAGCCACTGCATCCATTGAGTCTTTGGGTTTTTCTAAACATAACATCATATTGTCTGCAAGCAAGGATAATTTGACTTCTTCTTGTCCAATTTGGATGCCCATTATTTCTTTCTCTTGTCTGATTGCTCTAGCTAGGTTTTGCTAACTCTTTAGGGTACAGAAAGAGATGGTGTTAGAGCTCCTTGCCTATTCTTCAGAGTTAAATTTCATACAAGAATATAGCATAGGGAGGACAGACGGGATTCACATTACGTATCAAATCCAATCAGTTGGTAGTGATTGCCTAGAAGACTTGATTGGGAATAATTCTGCAGGCTTCTGGCCTAGCAACAAAAGAGCTCCATGGATGATCAGTGATGTGTTCCATAGGCAAGGGCAGGAGAGTGAATTGTTACCTATACTGATCTTTGCCAGCTCAATATTGTAAACTGTGTAGAATTCTCATTACAGGGTGTGGATTTAATCATTCCTAACAGTTCCTTTTGGCATCAACCTAAAGCCAAAAGTTAAAGAACAATGCCACTGATTATTATATTAACTTTAGTTCCTCCATTCCAAGGACCATGTATTTTAAGTACACTACTGATTTAATAACAGGTTTTTGAGGGGTAAAATCCACTATAATAAATATGGACACTAAAAATAATATTTAATATTGATCCATATATTCTTTTTCAGCATCTCATTCAGTGTTTGGGAATAAACCTCTTCTAAGTGTAGCCTATGGATTCTTCTGAATCATCTGTAACCACTGGCACTTGGGCATAGCATCATGGAGATTCTCTGCTTTCCAGTCGTGGATTGGTGATATTGACCTCCTTAGCAAATGTGGGCTAGACAATCTAATTTTTAGCCATATTATGGAACACCAGGGTTTCATTTGTATTTCCCGTTTGGTTAAACTCATAGTTTTGTCCTTCCCTTAATTAAATTATTTCTTTCTATAGGGTAAAAACCTTCTTCTGAAAGTCACCCAGAAGCTTCTGAAAGATATTTGGCACCTGAGGGTGACTTTTCTATGAATAAGCTGATCACACCAAATTCCTGTAACTTTAAAAATTCTGCTATTTCTCCTGAGATATCTGTCAATTGTTATTGTATATAATTACAGTGCCCATTGTGGAGACTGGCAGTCCTTTTCCTGTGTTTTCTGAAGTGCTTGTCTGATGTTTTGCTGGAAGACATGAAAGTGTAGTCATGCCTTCAGCAATAAATATTTGCTTCACTTATTGTAAATATGCCTCGCTAAGTTCTCCCATGGGCAGACAGTAACAACTCCTCAACTCACTCTCCTGCCAGCAGGTGGCAAATTTCTTTTGACATAAATTATAAGCTGCACTCCCATTTTAGAAATGTTAAAATGTGAGCAAATAAGAGTCTGAGAATAAAGGGAATAAAGCAGATATCTAAATGAGGTAAACGCTGAGGATTCAGATTAAGAGTCCAGTGCCCAGAGTAAGAAGATGAGGTGAGCAGTCTCCACCCCCAACTCAGAACCATTCCAGAATAGTCTTCAAGGTTTCATTGTATCTGAGGGTGCTTCATGTGTTTACACATAATACGAAGTAGAAGGTCATGCAAAATAGAAAGCATTAAACTGCGTAAGAGAGTTACAAGGAAATGCCTTGGGAGGCCGGGCGCGGTGGCTCATGCTTGTAATCCCAGCTCTTTGGGAGGCTGAGGAGGGCTGATCACGAGGTCAGGAGTTCGAGACCAGCCTGGCCAATATAGTGAAACCCTGTCTCTACTAAAAATACAGAAATTAGCTGGACATGGTGGTGTGTGCCTGTAGTCCCAGTTACTCAGTAGGCTGAGGCAGGAGAATTGCTTGAATCCGGGAGCAGAGGTTGCAGTGAGCCAAGATCATGCTACTGCACTCCAGCCTGGGCAACAGAGCAAAACTCCATTTCAAAAAAGAAAAAAAAAAAATGCTTTGGGAATTCAGAGAAGGATAGAGCACTTTGGTTGGTATAAATCAGGACAGAGGAGTAGGTAGCTTTCAAGAGGATGTTGAAGAAACAGGTGCTGAATGAATGAGGCCATGCAGAGAGAAGAGGCAGCCCGCGGTTGCCATGAAAAGGCCCCCTTGGAATTCTAATTTTGAGGAGCAAAATTGACAGAGGGTTCTAGCTGCCGTGCTCTGAGCTGACCACCACATTTTTCCAGAGGCCAAGCTTCTCACAGGCTGCTCCCAGCCAATGACTGCGTATGACAGAGATGCTACGGTAGGCAGGCTCCGTCTTGGGAGATGGTGCAGATGTGGGACTCTTCTGGTGGGTGACTTTGGCTCAAGGACTCCCAATGTCCTTGAGGAACTTTCTTAGAACTGCACAGCAGTCTAAGACACTTCCATTCAAACTTCCTTTCCTCCCTCTTACTCTCAAGGCAGACCTGTGTCCAGTCTGATGGTTCTCTTGGCTCCCTCCTCATCTTGCTTCATAGGTGTTTTCCTCAAGAAATCTCTTTCACATCTAATCCTGTCTTGGAATCTGCTTCTTGGAGGACCCAGACAGACACACAATCCTTGTGGGGATGCCAGGTGGGTATCCCCAGTGCATTCCAAATCTATTGTTTTGTCTGCCTTATTATTTCCTACCCTTTTCCCAATTACTGCTTTTTTTGTTTTTTTAGAGGTTGGCATTACTGGATAGTTTCCAGAATAAGAGACATTTTAGGCAGTTAGAAGTGCATATAGAGAAGCTTCATTTTTTTCTTTTTAGTCTAATTATTCTTTAAAGTTTTTTTTTTTTAAATGGTGCATTTTATTAGTAGGACCCTTTTGGTTGCAAATGACAGAAACTCAGTGCAAACCAGATTAGGGAAAAATGGTTAGTGATGATTGATGATGATGATGGTGATGATGGTGATGGTGATGATGGTGATGGTGATGATGATGGTGATGATGGTGATGGTGATGATGGTGATGGTGATGATGGTGATGGTGATGATGATGATGGTGATGATGGTGATGGTGATGATGGTGATGGTGATGATGATGGTGATGATGGTGATGGTGATGATGGTGATGGTGATGATGATGATGATGATGGTGATGTTAATGACACTGAGTTGCATCTCAGCAACAGTAGAATCAGGGACCTGGGTGGTATTAGTGTGTTATTGTTGCTTCTTATTTCTGTGGCCCATAAGATGACCACAGATGGCACCTGGACTCCACATGTGACAGCCTGGGGACCTAAAGAGAGACTGATTTCTTTATTATTTTTTTTAAAAAAACAAGGTCTCATTCTGTCACCCAGCTGGAATGCAGAGGAGCAATCAAAGCTTACTGCAGCCTCAAACTCCTGGGCTTGAGTGATCCTCCTACCTCAGCCTCCTGAATAGCTGGGATCACTGGTGTATGCCACCATGCTTAGCTAATTAAAAAAAATTAAAAATTTTGTTGAGAGATGTAAAAAATTAATAATTTTGTTACATTGCTGGGGCTGGTCTTGAACTCCTGGCCTCAAGCAGTCCTCCCACCTCATCCTCCCAAAGTGCTGGGAATACAGGTGTGAGCCACTGTGCTTAGCCTAATTTCTTTTCAATTCCAGTAATTTTCAGGGGAGGCTCAACTTGGTCTAGTTTTGATCAGCCGCCTAACCTCACATCAACTGTAATCAGGAGAACCGCTCAGAGGAAGCGATTGTGATGATTGGTCCATGTTATACCAACACGGTAGGGTTCACAGCCACCATGTGCATTCTGGCTGGAGAAGGAAGGAAGGAGGTTGCTGAAAAGACCACTTCATATTTACACTACACAGAAGATGTCTACAGTGTCACTGCTGCACAGCCCTGTATAAACACCCAGACCCTACTCTTCTTGCAGAGAGCTTGACAGTCTCTCAGCAAGAGACTGGAAGTGGGATGAACTCACGCAGGGCACACAGCTCTTGGATTTGCTTCATGTAGATTCTCAGGGCTTCATCAAGAGGCTTCAGCTCCATCAGGGTTTGTAACTGCAAAGTTACTAGAAACCTTCTCATACCTTGCCGAAATAATCAGATTTGCAGGGCTGTACTTTCAGCCTGTTATTTCTCTGCCACAAGGAAGCTGCATCGTATAGATTTGAAGTTAGGAGACCTGAGTTCTTATTTTGGTTATGGTTTAACTAGCTATGTGCCACTTAGTCTCTCTGCATTGAAATTTCTCTTCAAATCTTCAGCTGGGGAATTAGATAAGTCAAGATAATTTTCGACTCAGAGATCCTACGATTCAATAATTGTCAGTTATAAAGAATCTGTTGGGCATTTCTTAGGCTTAGTGCTACCTTCTCACTTGAAACTAACTCCCTCCTTCCCTTCCCTTCCTTCTTTCGTCCTTTTCCCCCTCCATGCTTCCCTTCCTTCTTCCCTTTTGCCCTGTCTTTCTCTCCCTCATTCCCTTTTTTCCTCCTAACAAACATATTGAACAACTGGTATGTGTCAGGCACTGTGCTATGAGTTGGACATAAAAATATAAACAAAACCCAGTCCCAGCTCTCAGAGAGCACAGAGTCCACTGGGGCAGCAGACATAGAAACAGATCATTAAAATATTATATGATAATGCTTGGTCACAAACAGGGTTATTTCTCTAAGAAAGTTTTTGCACCAATCATGAGTTTTTTCTTTTCTGTAATTATGTGTTATATTTCTACAGAAAGTGGCATCTTCCAGTTTTTGAAAGAATATATTAAATGCAATTTTTTTTTTGAGATCGAGTCCACTCTGTTGCCCAGGCTGGAGTGCAGTGGTATGATTTTGGCTCATTGCAACCTCTGCCTCCTGGGTTCAAGTGATTCTCCTGCCTCAGCCTCCTGAGTAGCTGGGACTACAGGTGTGCACCACCACACCTGGCTAATTTTTGTATTTTTAGTAGAGACAGGGTTTCACCATATTGGCCAGGCTGGTCTTGATCTCCTGACTTTGTGATCCACCTGCCTCGGCCTCCCAAAGTGCTGGGATTACAGGTGTGAGCCACCGCACCCAGCCCTGGATGCAATTAGTTTTGATTGTCACAGCCATCCTGCAAGAGAAGTCAAATAATTGTTGGAGCTCAAGCAATCATTCATTTAACAAATATTTTTTGAATATCTAGTTTGTGCCAGGCTCTGCGCTAGGGGCCTGGGTGGGGTGACAGACAATAAACAAAGAAAAAATGTGTATGACTACAAGCTGTAGTAAGTTCCAAAAAGGAATTGAATAGGGAACTTAGACAAAGAAGGAAGGGGATGAGGAGGTACTTAATTAGATAGTGGAGTCAGTGGAATCTTCTCTGAGATGGGAACATTTCAGCTAAAATCTTTGAGAAAGAGCCTGATGGGCATGGAGTGGGTGGGAACAGCATTCCCAGATTGAGGTCCGAGGTAAGAGAGTGCTTGGCTCTCTAACTGAAAGAGGGCCAGTGTGGCTCGGGGACACCTGCAAGGAGGAAGGAGTCAAGGGATGAAGGTGGGAGTGGGTAGAGGCCAGATCAGGAGGGGCCTGTGTGTCAGTGTAAGAGGTTCTCCACGGGAGTCCCTCATAGGTTCTGAAGCAGCACAGTGGATTTGCACTTTTAAAAGGTGGCTCTCTGGCTGGGCATAGTGGCTCTCCCCTGTAATCCCAGTACTTTGGGATGCCATGGCAGGCGGTCCAGAGTTTGAGACCAGCCTGGACAACATGGTGAAACCCCGTCTCCACTAAAAATAAAAAAATTAGCCAGGTATGATGACAGGTGCCTCTAATCCCAGCTACTTGGGAGGCTGAGCCAAGAGAATCGCTTGAACCCGGAGGTGGAAGTTGCGGTGAGCCGAGATCCCACCACTGTACTCCAGCCTGGGCAACAGAGTGAGACTCTGTCTAAAAAAAAGAAAAACAGAAAAAAAATTGTGGCTCTGCCTATCAGGTGTGTTCTGTCTTCTGATGGAAAGTAAGACCCTCTTGCATACTCATTTGGGGTGTGTTTTCTGGAGGTTGTTTTCAGGAGCTGAAAGAGCCAGAGGAATGGAGAAAAGAAGCTTTTCACCTGTCCTGTCTCAGCCTGGCCCCGCCTCCTTCACCTCAAGTGAACCTGTGGGCCAGATGGAGACATGGGGGTTGCTTTCTTTTGTATTCTGGCCAGTGGCTCTCCATTTCCTGGAAAGGTAAAATTGAAATAGAAAGAAAGAAGCAGGTGGAATAAAAATGCATAATCTTTTCCAGAGAGAACTACAGGAAATAGAGACTGATTTAGAGAGTAAAACATCATGGGACCTCATGTGCAGGATAATTGGCTGCCACTGCTGTCCCTGCCTGTCTTGGCCAAGCCGTAGCGATGGCAGGAAGAGGGCAGGGCAGCCAGGTGCTCTGAGATGGCAGTGAGCAGACTGTGGATTTGGGAGTCAGACAGGTTTAGGCTGAAATCCTGGCTAAACTTTGCCCTATGATCCTGCACTGGTTACTTAACCTCTTTGAACCTCATTTTCCCTAACTGTAAAATTGGAATAATACTATTAACTTTGCAAGGTATTAACCTGGCAAAGGATGAATTGAGGTAATGTGTGCCATGGATGTGCCGAACAAATGGTAGCTGTTATGATGAGAGCGAGAGTGAGAGAGAGAGAGAGAGAGAAAGAATCCATTAGGCCTTCAGAATCAAGCCAGTCTTTGAAATCTCTGCTTCCTCTTTCAGGACCCCTAGTCTCTACCTTTCTTCTCTTCTAAAACTCCCTATAAGGAAAATGTCAATTTACCAGGGCATAGAGTAGTGAGGAACTTCAAAACATGCCTGTACGTACAAGTGGGTTATAGATTATTTTTATTTCATACGTTATTAAATTCCTAGGGAGTGTACTCATTTTTTGCAGGCAACTGGCAACATTGCTTTTGGGAATTTGGGAGGACTCGGAGGAGAAATCTCTCCCACTCCCCTCCTGCCTTCATTGCGGCCTCTCTCGGGCTGACTTAGCATCAGATTGTTAGAGCAGTTTCCCATTGTTGGCTCTTGCAGCTACAGCCTTCGGCATCTTTAGAGCTTTGGACGTGGGGAAGGATGGATTTTGGAAACACACTCTGTTATCCTGATGGGACAGCCAAGTGCTGGGCTCCTTACCCAGCCCCTGGCACTGCTGTGGTGGCTGCTGCCTGGTGAGGCTGCCTTTGAAAGCTGGAGTTTTGTTGGTACAGACTCAAGCCCAAAGGCCGAATTGGGTTGCAGTGGAAAGTAGATTCCAAAGCTTCTCCTGGAATGTGAACTTTTCCTGGAAACTTTCCATGGTGCCTCTTAGCAGCAGGCATCAACGTATTCACACCAGGAGTCAATTAAAGAAACCCAAATTATTGCCATTCCAATAAACAATGATCTCTCTTCCTTTTCAAATAAACTTGTTACGATAGCCTAAAAGCCAGTCTAATTACACAATCGAATAGCATAAATCTGATTGGAAGCTTTTCGTCTACTTTAATTAACTTTCTCCTGCAATCAGAGCTGTTTCTAGTAAATGTTAAATGTGTACTTAAACAACTTCAATGTATACCTTTCCTAAAACCTACTGGGGGTTCTCTTTCATCCATCCTTACTCCTTTTTGATGAGGCATGAATGTTCCTAGGGCATAGTATTTGGAGAGGAAAAGATTTGGAGAACACCACACCTTCATAATTGAGCCTGTGATATAAATACATATATCCTGGGTACAAACACATAGATCACATATCATAGGTTAGAGTGGAGGTCATTTAAGGTGGTTCTGAGTGATGAGTAAATGTTTGATCCACTGGAGGGGGAAGGAGAGGAAGTGAAATGGTAAGAGTATTAGCAGTGGATCATAACCATGCCGTTCAAACTTGTCTGAAGACAAACGTCTTCCAAGTGCAGTCATTCTTACCTGTGATCCCTTCCTGATACCTCCTTAACCCTCTTTCCCATATATAGAAGACAATCTCCTCTTCCCAATGTGCATCTCTGCCTAACCAAAAGTATCAAGGTCTGCTATCTGAATGCTTTAAATATTCATCTTATAGGTAACAGATGTATGTTATTCACCTTTACTTAGCATGATGCCTGGTACATAATAGGTGATCAATAGGTGCTTATGGAAGGAAGGAAAGGAGGGAGGGAAGGAGGGAGGAAGGAAGGGAGGAAGGGAAAGGAAGGAGGGAGGAGAGAAGATTCTCATATACAACATAGTTAGAACTCAACAATCTCTTTGAAAGATCATTCTTCTGATTGAAAAGTATGACTGGTGAAATTTGGTGGTATGACCGAATGCAGAGCTGGCTAATATCATATGTCAGATACCCTTAGCGTACATGAGAGGTGGGTAATTGTGGGTGAATTCCTTTTCCTCTGTAGTGGGATTCCTTAAGGGCCTTAGTTAGAGTCTATGTCATCTTTGTGTTGATGAGAATTATTGTGGTTATTTTATGTTTCAGTTTACTATATCCTCCTTGTCAATTCTGATGAAGAAAAAAAGGCTGCCTTGGGATTTTTAGAAAGAAATTCCTGTGGAAGTTGTTACTTTTTTTTTTTTTCTGCCTTTCTTGGCAGGGGAAGGAGAGAAAATGTTAGTTTAAGGCATTTCAGTTTGATGGCAACTTACTAATTGTAGATATGACTCTTTTTCTTTTTAATAAGTTCTGAAACCGATGTCCCTGAAACCAGTGGTATCATTATTTTCTCCTTTTTTCAAATTGGCCATGAACAGCAGAGATAAAGGGAAATCCTATGTAATAATTCCTGAGGTAATAAATAAATCACAACAACCAAACATGAAATAAGATTTATTTTCCTGTTGATATTTGAATAATTCGCATTGAAGTTAATGCATACAGTAAAGGAAAATTCCCTGAAGATTTTCTGAAGATTGTTCAATATGGATGCACAAAGCACTCACTGTTAGCAAAGGATGGGGCCTTTCATCAAATGTAGTCAAATGATCTGTTTGCATTGCTCAAGGTGATGTGATAGGGTCCACTTATCAAAGTTCCCAACGCCAGCCAGCAAGAGACCCCCCACACCCTGCCTTGGAGAAAAAACTAATTTAGCCAAACAGTAGATAAGGAAGAGGACTCACCGCCGTGGCTGGGTCACTGCTGGCTCGGCCAAAGTTTGATCATGTCTAATAATATCTCGTGTTTACACAGGAACATTTTCTTGGGACAAAGTGCTTTACCAGCATTATCTCATTAGCCTGTCCTCTGACCCTAAAAGCATCTATAGTATACCGGGGTTAGGAGTGAGTAGAAGAGTGAACAAAAAGAAACTGAATGATACAAAGCTGGATTTGGCATTCAGGTCTCTGCATTTCTGGGCCAGGTTACTCTCCTCCAGTCTATCACCATTCTCAGGCCTGTATGTTTTCAGTCTATCCAAGGAAAAGGTGGAAAATCCTAAATATTATATCTGTGTCTTTTAATTCAGGAGTTCTTAATCTTGGTTAAATGGGTTTTGTGGGGGTGGGAGTGGGGTAGGAGGACACTATCTAAAATCTGTGTGTATGACTATACTTGCATTTTTCTGGGGACTGAGCTCTTTTCTTTCTCTTTCTTTCTCTCTCTCCTTCCTTCCTTCCTCCCTCCCTCCCTCCCTCCCTCCCTCCCTCCCTCCCTTCCTTCCTTCCTTTTCCTTTCTTTCTTTCTTTCTTTCTTTCTTTCTTTCTTTTCTTTCTCCTTCCTTCCTTCCTTCCTTCCTTCCTTCCTTCCTTCCTTCCTTCCTTCCTTCCTTCCTCCTTCCTCCTTCCTTTCTTCTTTCTTTCTTTCTTCTCTCTTTCTTTTTTTCATTTTTTCTTCGTTGAGACAGGATCTTGCTATGTTGCCCAGGCTAGAGTGTAGTGGCACAGTCTCGGCTCACTGCAACCTCCATCTCCCAGGATCAAGGGATTCTCCTGCCTCAGCCTCCCAAGCAGCTGGGACTATTGGCATGTACCACCACACCCGGCTAATTTTTGTATTTTTAGTAGAGACAGGGTTTCACCATGTTGGCCAGGCTTGTCTCAGATTCCTGGGCTTAAGTGATCCACCCACCTCAGCCTTCCAAAGTGCTGGGATTACAGGTGTAAGCCAGCATGCCCAGTCTTCATCAGATTTTCTAAAGGATCTATGATTCCTTGAAAAGAACCTCTGGGTTCTTTGTTTTATTCTCATTAGTTCTGGCAAGGTATTGTAGTCAGTCTGTAGCAAACCCACTGTTTCCATGTACAGTTCCTATATGTTCAGCTCTAATCTGGTTATGGAGTCATGGGGCAGGAGAAATTGATTTTGGCCGATAACCTATAAATCCTCCCCCCTCCCCCTCCCCCATCTCCCTCCCTCCCTCCCTCCCTTCCTTCCTTGACAGGGTCTGGCTCTGTCACCCAGGCTACAGTGCAGTGGCACCATCATAGCTCACTGCAGCTTTGAACTCCTGGGCTCAAGCCATCCTTCCGCCTTAGCTTCCTGAGTAGCTGAGACTATAAATGGTGTTTCTAAGGGTGCTAATGCTTTGTTTGGCTTCAAATAATTTCCCACAGGTGATCTGTTCATTTATTCTTTTATTTATCCAACAAACATTCACTGAGTGTATTACCTTTGTAGGGCAGCTGTAACAAATTACCACAAACTGGGTGGCTTAAAATAATGGACCTTTATCCTCTTGCAGTTCTAGAGTCTAGAAGTCTGAAATCCAGGCAGCAACAGGGCCATCCTTTCTCTAAAGGCTCATGAGGAGGATTCTCTTTGCCTCTTCCTAGCTCCTGGTTGCTGGCAATCCCAGGCAATCCCTGGCTTTGTAGCAAACCCGTCTCTGCCTTTGTCACATGGTACTCTCCCTGTTTCTCTTCTCTTCTTTTAAAAAATTTATTTATTTATTTATTGAGACGGAGTCTCTCTCTGTTGCCCACGCTGGAGTGCAGTGGCATGATCTCAGCTCACTGCGAACTTCCCCTCTGGGTTCCAGCGATTCTCCAACCTCAGCTTCTCTAGTAGCTGTGATTACAGGTGTGCGTCACCACGCCCTGCTAATTTTTGTATTTTTAGTGGAGACAGAGTTTCACCATGTTGGCCAGGCCGGTCTTGGATCTCAAGTGATCTACCTGCCTCAGCCTCTCAAAATGCTGGGATGACAGGTGTGAGCCGCTGCAGCTGGCCTCTTCTCATCTTCTCATAAGGATAATAGTTACATTGAATTAAGGGCCCACTCTATGCCAGTGTGACCTCATCTTACCTAAATAAGTCTGCAATGACCCTATTTCCAATAAGATCACATTCTGAGGTTCTAGAAGGATATGAATTTTGGGGGGACACTAAGCCAGCACACTGAGCATCTGCTCTGCCCTGGATATTGTGTTGGGCACTAGAAATTGAATAGAAGACAAATCACTGCTTTTTAGGTACTAATAATACTTAATCTTTTTTGATTTCTTTTTTTCTTTCAGTCCTGTAGTGGCCTTCTTTTTGGGATTCTTTTAGTTGTCCTAAGGTAATCAGGAGTCCTTCTGGACCCAATTCCAGCCTCTTTCCAGTGGGAGCAAGACAGCTGGAGTGCTTCCAATAGGGGCTTGCTAGCTTTCTTTCTTTCTTTCTTTCTTTCTTTCTTTCTTTCTTTCTTTCTTTCTTGTGTGTGTCTGTCACACATATGCACACTTTCTGTTTTGCTAAGAAAGAGGTGTTTAATTTGTTAACAGTTTCTTTCCCACAGAGGAATGCCATGACTGCTACCATAAGAACAGCTGCAGACCAGTAGCCGTGGAGCGGCTTGTTAGCTTTCAATGGTTGTAATAGCTACAAATTCTCCCATTCATCCAAAAGTGAATTTGTGTGACACATGAGTGTGCAGGGCAACCATAACAGATCAAGCTGGCCAGAGTATTCTCTGCAGAGCAGGAACAGTAGGAGATAAGGCTGGAGAGCCAGGCAGAGATCAAGGAAGGCCTTATAGGCCATGCTTAGGGTTTTAAAAAAGGAAGAGACATTGTCATCGTTGCATTTGCCATAATTCCCTCTAGCACAGGGTGTGGAGGAATTGGAGGAGGGACCAAAATGGAGGCGGGAGGCCAGTTAAGGGCCATTAGAGTGATCAAAGCAACAGGGTCATGAGGAGGAAGCAGAATCTACTGCGGTTGGCTGATTGTAAGGGTTGAGGGCGAGGACACAGCCAAGGATAAATTACAGGTTCCAGCAGAGTAAAATGTGTAACACCAGCTGTTAGATCTCAACCCAATTACCTTGTCCCAGCAATCCACAATGCTTCTTAAACACCAAGAAGCTGCAGGGCTGTCAGGAACAGTTGTGGAGCTTGCTAGTCCTTGACAACATCAGGAGGAGCCTGGCTATCTTTTTCTGTGTCATTTGCCTTCTGTCCCCTGAGACAGGTCCTGTAGAGGGGACTACAAGAACTGGCTGGCTGTTAGAGAGATGCCTGCCTCACCTTCTTTTTCCAACAGTGCGGATAAGAAGGCTTTTAAACATCCATCTTGTCCTACCCAGGATGACCCAGAGAGGGAAAGGGGACATCTCAGACTATAGGGTAGAGGGCCCTAGTTTGGCTGTGGGACATTCTTGTTTCCTTGACCCTCTTAGCTCCATGAACTCAAGAGCTGAGCTGAAGATATTTCCCCAAATTGGAATGACAATGATGACTTTTTTCATGCTTGGAGGGAGCCATTAATGTGTCTTTTACAAGCAACTCCCAACCTCTTTAGGGAATCTGTGATTATCTCTGAACTCCCTCATCTTCTAGGGCAGTTTGGAGCCAGAGCGCAGGAGGAGCACTTGGGAGCACGTGCCAGGAGTGACCTGGACTTGGCTGCCGAACTCCAGAGTCCTCTTGCCCAGGAGTGCTCTTATCGGGCTCCTCTGCCTTTTACACCTAAGAATACAAGGAGATGAGCTAAGTCCAAGCCCGCTGTGGCTTCACCAATCTATCAGCCCAACGGGTGGCCGTGATCCTCCTGTGTAACCCTGTCACATGGGGTGAGGTAATTAAACAAAGAGCATGGAAAAGCAGGGCCTCATTTTCTGCTAATGAGTAACACATGACTTGGGATAAATGTACTTGAATCACAGGAAAGGCTAATCACAGTTTTAGCAATATTTCAAAGAAACAGGGTTGATTCTGTGGATATCAACAATTTAGTAGTCAGGGCTAGAAAAAAAGGAAGAGAGAGATGCAGCACACATATGAGTCAAGGGGTCTTGGGCAAATTACTTAACCTCTTGGTGTCTCAGCTTTCCCTATCTTTAAAATGGGGATAATAGTATCTGTTTCAGAGTTGTTGAAAGAATTGCGTGAGATAAGATGTATGGAGTGCTTAGTACACTCTACATGTGTGCCTGACACATCAAAACTCATGCGTGTTACTGCTTACTATAACTCAGGTGCAAGGAGTGAGAGTAATAGAAAGTCAATTCATGGTTGTCAAAAGAATGATTGAATAAAGGTGTCAGTGGCTCACAAACAGAGCTGTGTTCAGAATTCTCTCTTGCTATCTTGCTCTCTCTTTCCATTCTGAGTTTTCCCTTTGATCTTTTTTATTTTAATGCATTCCATCTTTGTGTTTCCTTTTCCTTGGTTCAGAGTGACAGGTAAGGAAGATCTCTAGGTTAAAAGAAGTGTCCCCAAGATCTCTAGGTTAAAAGAAGAGTCCCCAAGGAAAATGAGACTAGCTCCATTATAGTTTTTCTTAAAGGCCAGTTGTAGGCAAAAGACTATATTTGGGTTTTTCATTTTAAAAAACAAATAGCCAGGATTAAGAGACATATGAATGTTTACTCTTACCCATGCAGTAACTGTCTTGGAGGTAGAATCTGTTGAGTATTTCTATGCCTATGCAGAGATACCCAAACCTACTATTCTCATGACTCAAAATTGTATTTTATAATTTAAATAATTAAAAGCAATTTAGATAGCATTCTGATTGGACAGTAGAGATCACATTTAGTTTTTTTCAATAGTCACCTCAACAGCTCAGGCAGATTTCAGTAATCCTGAGAGACAAATGCAGAACAGTTTTAAATATATAATAGCGGTAGTTTGCACTGAAAGACGACTTAGTTATCTGAAATAAACATTTTGTACAACTTGTAGACCAAAATCCACTTGGTGAATGGAAGGATTGTATGTTGTCTTCCTCTCATCAGAGATGAACTAACGGAATTTCCTTGCTGTTTCATTTAACTCCTAGATTCTCACCTCAAACAAAACATGAATTCACTTTTGTAGAGGGAGTGCTCCTAAGTGGAGTCTGAATGAAGGACTTGAAAAGTTTAATTTTTAGCCACTTGTGCTGACAGCAAGGGAAACTTCTTTGTGTTTGAGAGGATGGTTTGGTTGGAAACAGTTGTTCTCATTTTCTGGGTCTTCTGACTTTATCAAGCCATTTGGCCTTTGAAGAATGTGCAAGAGGGATGGGCAGATGCCTGCTATGCTGGAAGCTGGGAGTACTGGTGGTAAATTAATATGGCATTGATATTTTTTCCTAAGAAAAGTATGCTATTTACTAATTTAACTCCTTGAAATGGTGAGTACAAATGGTGATCAACGTGACAACAAATCATCCTTAGAATGGATTCTTTTCTGCTAAAAATTAAATAGTTCCCTTTCAGACTGGTATGTGTCTTTGTGTAAGGGTGTCAGAAGCCATCCATTTGACATCCATGTCAACCTTCAGGAAACAAGATCCAGAAGGTAACAATAAGAAATGCAGCATTTCAGTGTCAATCATGAGAGAGAGGATATATAAGAAATAGTCTTTTAAATAATGGACAAAATAAACAAGATCTTATCTGAACATTTAGATTTTCTCTCATGGTCTGCTCCCCTTTAGATCAGCAAAATATAGCTTGAACTACACCCCCCAAAATCCCCCTTTATTTGAAATAGTACACACATACACACACACACACACACACACACCCCACCCTCCCCCCCTTTCATATTTTTTATGCATGGCTTGATTTTCTGTGAGAATGTAGAATTTGTAAGCAATCTAAAGCTCACCTAGGCCCTGGAAGAACTAAAGAATGGACTCCAGCACCCCATGATATCTAACGAACATTAGGCTTTAATTAGCAGATTAGTAGACCGTTGTACTGGGCAAAGCCTTTGGTTTCTTTTTACCAATTTCTGCTATGAAGTCCCTGATGACTGAAACTTACCCTCTGTTGGAAATCCAGTTATCTTGCTGGCAAATGTTCTAAACCTGCAGAGCCACGAATCCGGAAGTGGGTGGTACCATGGACTTGGGGTGCAAGATGTTATTTTACCTTGACATTCAGCACCAGAAGAAAGACAATGTCCCACTTCTTTCTCTGCAGATGCCCTGAATTTGTTGTTGAAACTTGTGAAATTATTTCATGTGGATTTTTTTTTTTTTTAAGGATAACAATAACAAAAAGACTGTTGCCTTCAGAATTTACACCTCCTGGGGCCAAGGTGGAAGGACAGAGGAATTTAACTACATTCTCTGCAACTGTTTTCACTCTTGCCCAAGAATGGTTTCCTGTTTGTTAAAGAGCACTCCAATGGGAAGCAGACTGAAAATACTCCTTATTGTACCTCCTCGAGGCCCAGTTAAAATCTATGTGGCTCGGTTTGCCCTGTCTGTTACAATGGAGAAAATTAAAAGGGATTTAGGGTAGGATACTTGTGTAACTCTCTCTTGAGCTCATGTCCAACTCTAGTGGTCAGTGTGATTTCACGAGTTCATATTGGGAGCCTGTAAGATGAGAATAATAATTTCTTCTTCTTCTTTTTTTTAAATTTGATATGAAGTTTCACTCTTGTTGCCCAGGCTGCAGTGCAATGGTGTGATCTTGGCTTACTGCAACCTCTGCCCCCCAGGTTCAAGTGATTCTACTGCCTAAGCCTCCCGAGTAGCTGGGATTACAGGCATGCGCCACCATGTCTGGCTAATTTTGTATTTTTAGTAGAGATGGGTTTCTCCATGTCGGTCAGGCTGGTCTCGAACTCTCAACCTTAGGTGATCTGCCCGTCTTAGCCTCCCAAAGTGCTGGGATTACAGGAGTGAGCCACCGTGTCTGGTTGAGAATAATAATTTCTATCTTATCATTTATGGATTAAATGAGTTAATATAAGTGCTTAACACAGAACTGACGCATAGTCAACGCATTAAATGACAGCTATCAGTGTGGCCATTTCATTATGATGATATGGATAGGACATATATGGGAAGAATCATGTGAATGTTTTTGTGATTCTTTACACAGGCCTTCAGGAAGGGGGTTTCCGCAGTGCTGGGGATTGTCTTCCTCATGCTCCCACTCACTGACTCACAGTCAGCAGGAAGACAGTCTGCCTTAGTTCACAAGAAGGACAAGCTTTCTCGCTAAGCCTCTGTCTCACTCTCCTGGGCCCACCCTGTTCTTCAGGGTTGGAATGGGCAGGGAAGGGGCTGGTGGCAGCAGAGGAGGCCTCTTAGGGACTCTGACACCAACTCCTGAGGGGCTGAAGGTGGTGTCTGGGAAGCACCTTCCCAAGCTCCTTCTTGCTGCCAGGCCCTAGGACCCCAGTGTAGAAACATATGCAGGAAAGACTGGGGAGCATCTGGCACTTCAGAATGTAAACAGCATTTACAAGCCTTCTGCATCTCACCAAGAAAAGGTAAATACTTTCTGGGGACTAACACTGAAAATCCCCTCCTCGATTCCATTCTGTCCTGATGTAAATTATTTTCCTCCCTTTTGAATGGTTCTGGATTAAATTAAAAAGAATAATAGGCTGGGCACAGTGGCTGACACCTGTAATCCCAGAACTTTGGGAGGTCAACCAAGGTGGGCGGATCACAAGGTCAGGAGTTCAAGACCAGACTGGCATGATGGTGAAACCCCGTCTCTACTAAAAGTACAAAAAAATTAGCTGGGCATGGTGGCAGGCTCCTGTAATCCTAGCTACTTGGGAGGCTGAGGCAGAGAATTGCTTGAACCCAGGAGGTGGAGGTTGCAGTGAGCTGAGATTGTGCCACTGCACTCCAGCCTGGGTGACAGAGTGAGACTCTGTCTTAAAAAAAGAGAATGGCAGGCATTAAAACCTCAGCAAATGTTTGTGGCATAGTGATCAGGGACACAGACTGGAGCCAGTTTTGCTGCTCTCCAGCTCACCTTTTAGAGCCTGAATTCCCTTGCATGTCAAATAGGGAATAATTATATTTATCTCCTAGGGATATTGTGAAGAGTAAAAGAGATAATTATATAATAATAATAATGCTGATGTTTATTGATCACTTATTAGATGCCAAATACTATGGTTAAAGCTTTGTTGAGCTATCTTGACCACTATACCGTATTGTACTAAAGACTTAGCATATCGTCAATACTCAATAAATGTTAGCAATTATAATGCCAATGATCATTGTTATCAACAAAGTACAAAGGGCCAATCTAGGCCAGGCAAGGTGGCTCACGTGTGTAATCCCAGCACTTTGGGAGACCCAGGCAGGTGGGTCACAAGTCAGGAGTTTAAGACAAGCCTGGCCAAGATGGTGAAACCCCATCTCTACTAAAAATAGAAAAATTAGCTGGGCATGGTGGCGAGTGTACTTGACAAAGCTGGTCTCCATACCCCACCATTCCCCTGCCCCTCTCAGGTTCCTTTAGATCATACCACATCTTTAAACCCTACTGCTGTGGGAGAAAGATGACTAGATTCAGAGTCACTGGGCAACCTGGGTGGATCCTTCATTGTGGCTTGGCCTGTTCTAATTTACGTGTGACACTGACAAGCCACTTTTAGACTCACGGTGCTGGTTTCCCCCATCTTTACAATGTGATCAAGATGCTGCTATTTATTCGTTAGTATTGTAGGACCCTGGGGAGAAAGACACTTCTGAAATGAAAAGCACAGTGGTTTTTGGCCCACTCTCCTCCTCCCGCTTCAGCAGCTGGTGTGGGAAATAAGTGAGGTGTGCTGTTGGCAGGTCGAGGCACTGGCTGAGATCGGAGAGAGTGAGTCCCAGCAGCCACTGTGCTAAACACAGGGCTAGCACAGCACCTGGCATGTGGTAGGTCCTCAAGAAACCATCTGTTGGAGGCGAAGATAATTCATGATTTTAGCTCAAGGATATGTCTGCAGCAAAAAGCTGCTATGACCAGCTGCCACCCCCATCCTTCCCTCCAGAGACTCCAGACCTGGAAACTAGAACCAAATGTTGCATGCCATTTGTTTTTTCCTTTGGAAATTAAAAAATTTCCCAGCATTGGTGCTAGGTTATGCCACATACGCTTTCATTGCTGGTACCGTATTTCCTAGTCTCTGTCCCACCGTACTCTCTCCCTGGCATGCTTGTCCCTTTGATTGAATTGGCCTCTAGATTCTGCAAGGCCAAGCTGAAGTTTAGGGAGAAGGGTGAGAACTATCAGGTTGGATGATTTGAACAGCTTGTCTTTATTTATGGCCTAAATAGAACTTTATCTGTCTCTTCCCTCCTCCCTACTGTTTCCCTGCCTCCTAAATTCCCTTTCTTGCTCCTTAGACGCACATCTCTTGGAGGCCACTTCTTACACTCTAAGCTGAGTTTGATGCCAGGGTCCGCCAGCATAAAGAGCTTCACAGGTGGGAAGCACTAACGGAAGCTAATGAGCAAAAGAGCTGGGCTTGCGCTCCCTGAATGGTCCTCACAAAGTAAAGTAAACCCTCGGCTAAGGCACATCTGAACTCCTCACAATAGCTTCAGTTTTTTTCTTTTGAGACAGTGTGTTGCTCTCTCACCCAGGCTGGAGTGCAGTGGTGTGATCTCGTCTCACTGCTACCTCTGCCTCCTTGGTTTAAGCAATTCTCATGTCTCAGCCTCAATCTCAGTAGCTGGGATTACAGGTGCACGCCACCATGCCTGGCTCATTTTTGTATTTTTAGTAGAGATGGGGTTTCACCATGTTGGCCAGGCTGGTCTCACTCTCCCAACCTCAAGTGATCTGCCCACCTTGACCTCCCGAAGTGCTGGAATTACAGGCATGAGCCACCGTGCCTGGCCTTCTTCATCTTCAAAAGAGGAATTACTGCCATTTCAGGGTTGTAATAATTGTGAGAATCAAGTTAAATAACGAATGTGAAAAGAGCTTGTAAAAACAGTAAATGCCACCAAATGACAGGTAATATTATTCCAAGCAGCATTTGTGCTTCTACACTGACACGTGCCAGGTTCTGTCTAGCATGAGACTTCTTTGCTTATTCTTCCTTGGGAGATGCCCTCCTTACTCCCACTAGGTTGACAGTTACTTCCGATGGACTTCGTCTTACTTTTATCTGTGTCCCTCCAGTCCCTGTCCTAGTACCTTCAGTGTAGTGGATGTTTGATTGGTACTTGTTGAATTGGATCCCTTATAATAAAACAACTGTCTTGGTCAAACTTTCTTTCTTTCTTCTACCACAAATCCATGAATTGAGAAAATTCCAAGTGACTGATCTTTTGGTTCTTAAACAAAAAAAAGAGAGAGGGCCAGGCGCAGTGGCTCACACCTATAATCTCAGCGCTTTGGGAGGCTGAAGTGGGTGGATCACAGGTCATGAGGTCAGGAGATCAAGACCATCCTGGCTAACACAGTGAAACCCCGTCTCTACTAAAAATACAAAAAAATTAGCCAGGTATGGTGGCAAGTGCCTGTAGTTCCAGCTACTATGGAGGCTGAGGCAAAGTCGCTTGAACCCAGGAGGCGGAAGTTGCAGTGAGCCGAGGTCGCACCACTGCACTCCAGCCTGGGTGACAGAGCCAGACTCTGTCTCAAAAAAAAAAAGAACCAAAGAGAATAAGAGGCACAATATATGTTTACTAAAGAGCTGGCAGTTTAATGGTACCCTTTTAAACTAGTTTACTTTTGTATAAAATGTAAAGAATACAGATTCAGATGTAAGAAATGTCACACAGTGAGAAGAGGTGAAGAACCAAGTTTTATGAATCGATTTAACGCTACTGAGGGGGTACATCAGAGAAAAATAGAACAGATTCATGAATTGCTTATTTCAGTCCACATTGGAGTGGGTTTGGACCCTTCTAGGATTTCCTGGAGCCCCGTAGGCTGTTATTCACCCTTCACATATGCATATATAAAAATATACCATCTATAAATAGCCACCTGCCTTTTCAGTGAAATTAAAGATGGGAGAGTTAGAAGAGATTTTCCCAGTATAATTACAGGGCTCAAACCCACAGCTGTTATACTACTACAGTTCTACTCAGAGAATTTCTAATATCACTATTTTAAGCACATTTAAAAATTCTATTTTAATGGTAAGATATTGTCCACAGACATTTTTTTTTCTTGCCAAGATTTGTCACATACCTACTTAAAAAGATTAGGTGTTGCTTGGGGTTGCTGTACAGAGTAGTTTTGTTTTATAAACTGCAGAAAATTTTCACAAGTGTTTCTACTCCTTATCTGGGGATTAACACCAAACTACTGCCAATGTTTTTCTTAAATGCTACACATACCCTTTTACAAACACTCTCCATCACATATTTTTCTGCAGAGATGTGTCTCCTTACGAAAAATCCCTGAGCTTCTAAAATTCCTAGGTGCATAAGAACACAGTACAATGTGAAAGGAATTAAACTGAACACTTTTATCTTTGCTTACAAAAAAAAAAAAAAAGCAAGTAGCAAGGTATTCATCTGCCGCCTTTGTTCCCTTACTAAAGACCGACACTCCTCAATCTTTGAGAGCCCTGGAAGACAAGGCAGAGCCCATGATAGGAAGGGAACACATTCAGAGGAGCAGCTACTGCACTCTCCCTGTAGAAGGGTCTAAGTGCCTTCAGCAGTTAATTTGCAAGGAAAAAACCCCATTGGGAGCCTTCCACCTACTCTAAAAGCAAACATTCTTAACAGGCGGTATTAGTGTGGTGTTAAGAGAGGCATGCTTTAACCTAAAAGGTGTCATTTTATGAGCAAAAACTGGATAAACCTTCAGAGACTTGCAATCACTGTGTTTTCCCTTCCTTGATGCCAAAATCTTCACAGGTTAAGAACTTACACCCATTGTGATGCTCAAAACCCAGGAGGATCTTAAAGAAAAGCTGCTTTGCCCGAAGTGTATACATGCAGCTTCCTGCTCCTGCGGGAACTGTCACTGGTTTTCATTTCACGCGTTTGTAAAACACACCAGCCATGTGTGTGAGCCTGTTAATTAAAACAAAAACAGAACTGTTTCTGTTGTGCTTTAGAACTACAGAAACTTTGGGGCCAAGTAGGGCAAGAGAAACAGCAGCATCCAGTCTGCTCCTGGGTCCCACAGATGCCAGGGAGTGAAGCCACTGTATTAGAAAAAGCCAGGAAATAGGCACCGGAATTAAAGAAGAGAGGTGAGTGGAAAAAAAATTCTAGTAAGGCTCAGAATTAGATGTATTAAAATGCCTTTTCATTCCCCTGAGGGACTGTTTCATATCAAAGTTTCTAGAGAGTGAAGGCTTCCCTGACTAATCTGATTCCAAAGTTAGCCTCTTCTACAAGAGGAAAGAATAGCTTCAGTGGCTTCAGAGGCCATTCCAGGGTCAGGCGTGGAGTCTATTCCTGCTGGAGCTGCTGAGTCATTGCCACCTTGGGAGCAGCTTGACCTCTGCTTCGGTTTACCTAGAAGGTAGAGGGAAGCCTTCAGCTGAGAACACTCCACCAGCAAGGCCTCTACTCTTATCTGGAACTATCCACTGACTTGCACTAGCACCTGAACCCAAAGCATTTAAGGATTACCAATCTATATAAATTGCATTAGAATACAAAAACACTAATCAGTTTGAAAAAAAAAAAACAAAACCAAACACCCAAAAACTCACTGGATTCTTCACAAGTGTTTTGATACCAAAACACCAATCAGTTAAAACAACAACAACAACAACAACAAAAAAAAACCCAGAAACCCAAACACCCAAAAACTGACTGAATTCTTCACAAGGGAAACACTACCAAAAAAGCAGCAAATATCAAAAATATCTTTTAGTCCTTTTTGAATATGGATTTCATCTCCTAAGGGCAGTAAAAACATGGATCAGACAGCACTTCTCTAAAAAGATGCTTATTCAATACCTTCAATAGTCATCCAGAGCAGGCTGTAAAAGGGCTTAGGGGTGTGTGTGGTGAAGGAAGGCAGGAAGCAGCAAAAACAGGAAAAAAAAATTAAATGACAGTCAAGGCATTCATTATACTCTGTATCTTAAAGGCAGGAAGAAAAAAGACCTCAATAATATATATCATTCTCTTTTATGGGGACACACCCAATGGTGTCCCTTCACACTTTTTTCTCATACTTTCCTTCTTTCTCTTCTTTGGTTTAATATTACAGGAATAGTAAACTGATTCATTTTATATTAAAAAATTTTATTTGTGATCTGTACATGTGATAAAGTGGAGCTTTGTTGTAGACCTTTAAAGGCAAAACAAAACAAATCCAAAGTAAAAATGTATAAATACAATATATATTTTCTTACAAAAATGGGAGATTTACAAAATATACATACTGTACTTATTTCTATTTTACAAATTTCACATGCACTTAAAACATACAGCACAGAAGATGCCCAAACCTGTGTAGTGAGTTTTAAAAATCTGACAGATGAGATAGTTTTGAAGGTTGAAGAAACACAAGATCGATATTAATTTTAATATAAAAAAGCAGTTCCACTCAAGTGAACATTACATGTATAAAGTAACTTGTACACTTTACAGTACCCTCTATGATTGGCATTTAAAAACTGTTCTAAGAAACAGGATAGTGTTTCAAGATTGGAGGGTAGTGTCAAAGGTGGGGTAAAGGTTAGCTCCCGTGATTCTCTGCTCTGCTTTACCCCATCATGCAAAAGAATCCCAGTTCTATTACAGAAAAAAAGTACATGATTTAAGATTAATAAATTTAAGTCTTCCAGCACATTTCAAAGAACTCCAGAATCACTTTGAAGTTTACTTTCTTTTAATGACTTTCTTTAAAGATGGGGCCCATAGCAGGAACTTTCCTCTTCATTCACTATGGTATCTGCTGACCACCTCCCCATGCAACCACACAGAGACAAGGCCAGCTTACGCATGATGTTTTATAAACAGATTGATGGAACCAAGAAAACAGGACAAAATGGCTCTATGCTTTTTTAAAAATTAACTTTCCTTTATTATGAGGCTGAAGGCATTATGCTTTTTATCTCAAAGGATCCAAATGGGAGAAAAAAATAGAAAGGAAACCTAAATATAGGCTTATAGCAAGAAAAAGAAATGAAGGGAGAGATTTCCCTGAATATTTTAAGAGTCTGTTGGATCATGTGTTCCGAATTAAATATATTTAAAACAAACAACAAACCCCGTTACATTTCCTTTAGCGAAGTCAGAACCTCATATTGCAGTGTGATAGCACACTGCTCTTCACTTTTCCTTAAAAAGGAATGTTTATCTCAACCAAATTAACCACCAAAGGGAAACCTCAGATTTGCGCTGCTTTGCCTATAAAAGTTGCTGTCTTCACAGTTATGCCTTTCCACAGGGAGACACTTTTGTTTCCTCTTTTGTCTCTTACAACAAAGACAAGGGGGAAAATGCATTCCTGTTTTGAAAAGCAACAAGTCATCACTTCTTTTCAGGGTATTAGACCAAATAAAAACACTCATCTTTCTGCCTCCTGCCTTCCCCAGAAAATGAAAAAGTAGCAGAAATACCTACTACACATCTCCTTGGCCTCATCTCAAAATGTTATCCTCCTTTCTTTTGCGTCCTCACATTAGGATTCTAGCAGGCAGGCCTCACAAGACTTCCAAATGCTTATTTTACAAGACTTGAAAAGAGTAAGGGAGGAAAAACAGGCGGAGGGGGCAGGGGAGGAGAGACCGTAATGTCTGACCCTGGAAATTAACCCATCTGGGCTCCAGTTTGGCCCCAGTGAAAAGAGATTATGGTTTGACCACTGCTTGACAAGGACACCGCAGGAGGCCCTCCCTCTTTCCAACAAAGCAGCCACGGCAGACAGAGCGGTACCTTTCCCGGGGCCTCACAGGGGTCTGGACAAGCCACTTGTCCTGCAGCAGGGGGATCACTCACAGCCCCCGGTCAGCCCCGGAGCCAGGAGAAACTCACAGCAGTCTCTGCTGGTCTCAGCCTTCTCTTAGGCCCAAGCTGGCCCGTACCTTTCACGATTCACATCGTTGTTATCATCATCATCTTCCTGTAAGTCTTTGCCTGAAGTCCTTTCATCCAAACCGATTTCCATCCAGGTCTCCTTTTCCAAGTCACCCCTCACCCCAAATCTGCAAACAACTTCTCACTTCCAGGTCACTTCTCAGTAGAGGGGGAGAAGGTTACAGAAACAGGCCCCCACCCAACAGGTCTTTCCCTACTGTGCCTCTCCTCTAGCAAGAGGGTAGGGGATGGGAAAGGTGGGGAGGAGCCGGGGCTCATACCGCAGTCTCCCCCTTGCTGCTGTGGCTGAGTCTGTGGTAGAAGCGGCGCCACGACTGCAGAGTCTTGCCCGACCAGATCCAGAAGCCAGTGGTGATGCCCACGATCATGGTCATCAGGTACTTGATCATAAAGACGGTGAAGTCGGGGCTCATGGGTGGGAAATGGCCGGGCGGGCAGGGCACAGCGTAGCTCTTGCATGTCTGCAGGAGCCAGGTGCGCTCCCAGTGCTCGCGGAAGGCCTGCTCGTAGAAGTAGCAGGCCAGCACGATGGTGGCGGGCACAGTGTAGAGCACGCTGAAGACTCCGATGCGCACCATGAGCTTCTCCAGCTTCTCCGTCTTGGTGCCGTCGTGTTTCATAATGGTGCGGATACGGAAGAGAGACACGAAGCCCGCCAGCAGGAAGGACGTGCCGATGAAGAGGTAGACGAACAGAGGCGCCAGCACAAAGCCTCGCAGCGCGTCCACACTGGACAGGCCAACGTAGCACACCCCGCTGAGCAGGTCCCCATCCACCTGGCCCATGGCCAGGATAGTGATGGTCTTGACGGCGGGCACGGCCCACGCGGCCAGGTGGAAGTACTGCGAGTTGGCCTCGATAGCCTCGTGGCCCCATTTCATGCCGGCCGCCAGGAACCAAGTGAGCGACAGAATGACCCACCAGATGGAGCTGGCCATGCCAAAGAAGTAGAGCACCATGAAGAGGATGGTGCAGCCCTCCTTCTTGGTGCCCTGCGCCACCGTGCGGTAGCCATCATCCGAGAAGCGCTCCACGCACACGGCGCGGTCCTCCAGAAGGAAGCCGGCCACGTGCGCCACGGCTACCATGAAGTAGCAGCCCGACAGGAAGATGATGGGCCGCTCTGGGTAGCTGAAGCGCCGCATGTCCACCAGGTAGGTGAGAACAGTAAAGAGCGTCGAGGCGCAGCACAGCACCGACCACACGCCCACCCAGAGGCGGGCGAAGCGCCTTTCCTCCTCCTTAAAGTACATCAGGCCGTTGGCACGGCCGGGTTCGCACGGGGCGCCGCAGTCGCGCTCACCCAGGAAGCGGTAGCCCAGGTAGGGGGGCACTTTGAGCTGGCGGGGGCATGAGAAGGGGAAGGCGGGACGCCCCCTGCCATCTGCGGCCCCCGGGGGCAGCGCGGTATAGGGCAGGTCCGGCAGGTATGGTGCAGTAGGGTAGGCAGTGGGGCCGCCGCCTGGGCCCCCGGAGCCATCCGACGTGTTCTGGCCCACGCAGATCTCGCCCGCGCCGTGCACTGGGAAGTTCTCGCAGCGCAGCCGCTCGGGCCACTGGAAGCCGAACTTGTTCATGAGCGCCTCGCAGCCCTGGCGGGCGCGCTCGCACAGGGAACGGCACGGCGGGATAGCCTGATCGAGCACGGTGCACACGGGCGCGTACATGGAGCACAGGAAGAAGCGCAGTTCGGGAGAGCACTGCACTTTCACTAGCGGGTAGAACTGGTGCACCTCGAGGCCCGCGTCCTCTTGGTTCGTGTGGCCCAGCAAGTTGGGCAGGATGGTCTGGTTGTAGGCGATGTCCGTGCACAGCGGGATGGAGATGGGCTGGCAGAAGCCGTGGTCCGGCACGGAGATGCCCTTCTCTCCGTGGTACGGCTGCGCCCCGGCGCCCGCGGACAGCGCGCCCAGCAGCGTCAGCACCAGGGCGCAAAGGCCCAGGGGAGAGCGCGAGGCGGCTGCGCCGGGGCCCCGCATCGCCGGCCGCGGGTGCAGCGGTGCTCTCAGCCCGAGGAGTGCGACGAGGCGGTTGGGAGAGGCTTGGATGCGGGTGCGGGGAGGCGTCGCCGCGCCCGGATCATGAGAACCCTCCAGGCGCCTGGGCCCGGCCGTGGGCGGCGGGGAGCAGAGGGCGCTGCCGCCGAGATGCCCGCGCCGCGGGGGCGCCTCCACCGCCTCCGCCCGGCAGTCGCAGGGCCGCCAGGGGCCCAAAACTCGTCAGCCTGGGTTGGGGGCGCCGAGGAGCAACAAGCGGCTCCCGGGACCCTTCAAAGTTTGCCCAAGTCTCTGGACCCCCAGCGCACAGCAGCGCGCACGCCCCCCGCGCCCGGCCCGGCCCCCGCCTGGAGAATCCCCGGCGTCGCCGCCTGCTCGCCCCGGCCGCCGCCTCTCCGGTGCTGCTCCGCCTCCTGGCCTCGAGGCTCCGCTCGCCGCCGCCTCCTTCGCCTCCTCCTCCACACCCCGCTCCTTCTTCAGCCCCAAAAGCTCGGCCCCAAGTTTCAGCCAAACGGCCGGCTCTCGCTGAGTCCGATCTCGGCTCCGAAGCCGGGAGCGCGGCGAGTTCTTTTTGGAAATCCAGTCACACTGCGTCCAAAGCCGCGCGGCGCCAGTGCCCGCGACCTGGCCCCGGCCCCTCCAGCCCCGCGCAGCCCCAGCCGCGAGTCCAGGCGTCCGCCGCCGCCGCCCGCCAGGAGGGAGCGCCGACTAACGCCTCGGAGTCGCGCTGGTCGCCAGAAGAAGCGTCGGGCTCGCAGGGTTCCGGGCCGGCCCGCCCCCTCCCCTCCCCTCCCCCCATTCACAAACCACTCCGGGGGCGGCCCCAGGCCCCGGCGGCCCAATGGCGGCCTTTGTTTTTTCGGCAGCCGCCTTCGGATTGGGCGGAAGTCGGAAGGGGCGGGCAGGGAGCGGCGAAGGCGGTGCCGCGGCGCTCAGGGCGGATTCCTGAGGGGAGGGGCGGGGGACTGGGAGGGAAAAGTTAGGAAAAACTTTTACCCTGAATTCTCTCAGGGGGGAAAACGCACAGAAAGGGAATTTGCTTCAAAGATTCGTTCCTCTTCCTGGTGCACTCAGATGCGCATTCCTGAGCAAAGGAGCCTTCGCCAGCGGCGTTTGCGGGAGCGAGGACCACGCAGCGCCCCTGCGGGGAGAGACGTGACCCCGAGTAGCGTTAGGGCTGCAAAGCTGGCTCTGGCTCGGCTTTCGGGTCGTTGGGTCCTTCTGTGGGGTTTGGGACGGGGCGAGAAGGGGGTGCGCCTTGCCGATCGCTTCTCTACCCCCGGACCCAAACAGTCCACGCGAAGCCACAGTCCCCGATCCCCTCCCCCGAGTTGTTAAAAGGAGGAGGGGCCACCTCCAAGGAGAAACCCGAGTCGGGCGGAGGGGGCCGAATGACGAGAGGAAGGGCCGACCCCTCGGAGGAAGGGCCCAGAGCGCGCGCGGGGGGGGGGGGCGCGAGGCGCGGGCTCAGGCCACCCAGCCTGCGCGCACGGCCTGGAGTCTGGGGAGCTGGGGTGGCCGTAGCGAGGTTTTAAGGAAACGAAGACGGCGGTGGGGGGACTGGTTCTAGAAGTAACCTGAGACTGAGTGCCCAGGAACACTGTACGACGCGACGCGCGTCTTCGGTGGCCCCGTGTGCCTTGGTTCTGCGGCATGTGGCCTTTAGGGATCCCATCTTCATTGCAGAAGGAACCATTTGATCCTCCATTTAGAATCTGCGCAGAAATGTTTAAATGCATCTTAGAAACCAGGGAATTGGCTAATTAAAGAGTTTTCAAAACACAAAGCGGGGTCATCCTTGTTCTCGGGTAGGGTTTTCTGATTGGCAAACGTTCTTTTGTTCTCGGTTAAATCTTCGTCTTGCGCCAGGGGCTGGGCGCTCACGCGCGCTCTCTGGTTACTCCTGGAGAGGTCAGAAGTCACCAGGGGGCCTCTCCCCTCTCTGGGCTACCAGGAATATCAGGAATTCCCATGCAGGAAAATGACACGTTGAGAAGGAAAGGAAAAAAATCAATCAAACCATCAGTTACTCCTCCTCCTCCTCCTCCTCCTCCTCTCTCTCTCTCTCTCTCTCTCACACACACACACACACACACACACACACACACACACAGAAATCCTATGCTTAAAAAAACGTTATTCCTGGTCGAGCGCTTCTGCCTCAGCCCCAGGTGCTGGAGCTCCGAACGATTTCTGATAAGGTTGAACCTTGGCAGAAGTTGCTGCTTCCCGTGCGCTTCTCCATCAAGAAAAACAAACAAACAAACAAACAAACAAAAAGACCAAACAAAAACGAAAACAAAAAACAAAAAGAAAAACCTCATTCTGAAATCGAAGATAGTTAAAATTGGGTTCCCTTCCATGGAAGACTTTGGCTTCCTCTGTTTTTCTTTATTTATTTTCGATCACTGAAGTTTGCTTGGAATCGTTTCTTCCAATTCACGGTTCTTTGTGGTCCTCTGCTCTTGTTAACAGGTCTAAAGGGCGGAAGGAAGCCTTTGGGCCAAAGCAGGGTGTTAGACTGATCACATCCTCCATCCGGCCCTCAGCGGGAGTCGCCTTCATTCTCCTTCTAAGCATCAGTTTCACCCTCCCTCCCGGACCCGTTTTTTTCCCCCACCCTTTTCTTTAGGACGTGTGCCTGAAGGTAATATGATACTTGCTTTTAAAATGTTTCATTCCTTCTTTGTGTTTTTTTAAAGGGCCCCTCTTTTCTTTCTAAATTATTATTCCTATTACCTAACATCGGGGAGTGTTGATCTTCCGCTGAAATATGTTGTTTAAAGACAATGCTGCTGCTTTGCTTTGTCATTTAAAGTATGTGTGGTGGGGGGTTAGATTCCTTTTTTCTCTCTGTGAGCTTCAGGATATCCTCCTTTTCTAAATCAAATTTTCATGCTTATTCATCAGGCCACAGATCTAAGTCATCTTTGCTTATTGAGGAAGAAATACCAAGCACTGTCATCAAATAAAATGAAAACCGACAGGATAAAATACTGTCTCAACTGCAACTAAAACCAGTTTAGTTGATGAGCTTCTACTCTCCATATTATAACCCGAGACAGCTCTGATGTTAGGCAATAAGGATAATAATTTAGAAAGAAAGAAAAATAAAGAAAGCCCTTAAATGAAATTGAAGGGACAAATGAAATGTTTTTAAAGCAATCTATGCCTAAGATGCAGAAAAACCATCCCAGATGGAGAGTGTCAGATATGAGCCCTCTTTCTCTGTCCCAGGCAAACAAGTGCAAAAAGCAGAGACGCAAAGCCAATTTTTGAAAGAGATTGTTTTGTATTAAAAGATTTTTTAAAAATCCATCCAAAATTATTCCCCAAAATAAGAATTTGCTGTCTGTGAGATGGGAGCTCTGACTTTCCATGCCTTGCCTGGTGTAGAATGCTGTGATTTTAAGGAGTTAAGTAATAAAAGGGAGTAGATCAGAAAAAGTAAGTTCACAATGTAAGGGGCTAATCATCTGTTTTAGGTTCTATGACAAATGAATGTAGTGACGTTTGTTTATATTCTGTCCAAGATCAATTTAATTTTCTTTCCCAAGCAACCCCTTCCACACCCAACTTCCAAAGCCACTAACTGGGATCTTCTTGGGAGAGCCAAGGGTGGAAAATTTTGTAACTATCTGCAGCAAAATTTTCAATTGTTCCTGCCCTTTAAAATAACAAAGGCCTTTATTTCTTCACATGTAGTCATATGGTCCCACAGAAAAGCAATGCTATTCATTGGCTCCAGTTTTGCAAATGCTACTTATTTTGGCCAAGTCCCAGGTTTATCTAGTTGAATTACATTCTGATGTCAGGCCAGATTTGAAAATGGCTGCCTTCGTGTGCCCCAGTCCTGTGGTTGCAATGAAGCTCCCACTCTAAGAATTACTCGTGCAAGACCAGAAAGGGCAGCTTTTAGCACATGTTTTCCATTCTGGCCTCCCTTTTACTAGACAATTTTGACGTGATAACATGGAGAACTTCAAATTTCCAGTTGCCAGGTTGCCATTGAGCTGTGTTCATTTTTGTTGGGATGTTGGAGCATTCTAAAAATGGGAATATTCTTATCCCTAAAATCTTTTCAAGGGTTATGAAAGTTAGAGATATCTAAGTTGAAGAAGAGGAGGGCCATGCAATAATCATGTTAGGTGTGTAGGTCCTGTCTTGTAGACATGATTTGTATGGTAAATTCAGTCACTGATTCTGTTTGACCAACACTTCCCTTGTTGGTTGAGAGGAGTTTTTGTGTTTTTGTTTTTTGAAACCCTTGCCACTCAGGCTGGAGTGCACTAGAGTGATCATAGCTAATTGCAGCCTTGAACTCCTGGTCTCAAGTGATCCTTGTACTTCAGCCTCCAGAATAGCTGGGACTACAGGTGTACACCACCACACTAGGTTAGTTGAGAGTTTTTTATAAGTTGTCTGTTGTGTAATCAGGGTGTTGCTCAGGGCTGCGGTGGCCTCAGGCGCCACTGGAAGACCCACTTCCAAACTCACTCATGGCTATTGGCAGGCCTCAGGCTCTCACTAGCTGTTGGCCAGAGACACCAGTTCCTTTCAATGTGGACCTCTCATAAGGCCACACATAATATGGCACCCTGCTTCCCTCACAGCAAAGGCTCAGAGAGTCCCTCTGAGAGTGAGAGAAGGAGGGAGGGAGGGAGAAAGAGCAGGAAAAAATGACAATCAAGATAGAAGTCACAGTCTTTCTGAACCTAACCTGGGAAGTGACATCTTATCACTTTTGCAATATTATATTCACTAGAAGCAAGTCACTAGATCTTCCCACACTCAAGGCGTAGCAGGAATTAAACAGAGTGTGCAAAGCCATTGGAGGAGCGTAGGGAGCCATTAGAAAGGCTGCTTGCTACAAGGGCTATTCATTTATTCATTCCCAGAGTATTATGAAGATGAGGCAACAGAGAGAAATGACTCTTGGACCTCTGTCCTTGGGGAGTCCAGAGAAGGGGTCCCAGATAAAAATACATTGTTGATTGGTTATGATGCCATTTGCAGATGTTAGAGGCAGGACTGAACCCTAACTCTGGCCAACCAGTTTTCCTGGACTTGAGGGAGACAAAACATAAAGGAAGTTGTTTAATAAAAGATCATGAGGCCAGGCACAGTGGCGCATGTCTGTAATCCCAGCACTTTGGGAGGCCGAGGCAGGCAGATCATGAGGTCAAGGGATCGAGACCATCCTGGCCAACATGGTGAAACCCTCATCTCTACTAAAAATACAAAAATTATCTGGGCGTGGTGGTGTGTGCCTGTAGTCTCAGCTACTGGGGAGGCTGAGGTAGGAGAATCGCTTGAACCTGGTAGGTGGAGGTTGCAGTGAGTCGAGATCATGCCACTTCACTCCAGCCTGGGCAACAGAGTGAGACTCTATCTCAAAAAACAAAAACAAAAACAACAAAACAACAGCAACAACAAAAGACTATGAGCAGTTCTGGAAAAAACATCCAAATGTAGAGTGCTGGCCATTCTGGGAAGTCAAATATGTACTCAAAGTTCAGAGCATTTGGACCATAGTCTGTAGAAGGTGACTTCAGCTATCTAGGTTATGAGGAAAAAAGGACCTTTTGTAATTGCTACCCATGGCTCCAGTGTAGGTCTGCATGGTACTGACATGTGGGTAGGATGTGGAGGTTGTTGGTACAGACTGGTTTAGTTCTGCCTTTCGCCGTTGACTTCTTGTCCTGCCTCAAGGCCAGTCACTTAAACTCCCTTGCTCCTCTAGGATATCGTGAGAATTCATGAGATAATATTTATGAAATGCTGTGTGATCCATAGGCAAAAAATCATCAGGGCAGAATCCTGGTTTAGTTGTATGGATACAAATCTTAGCGATCAAATAAAAGGTGAAGATAGCTGCATATTTTGGGGCTCTGGCTCTTTGCTGAGGTTGTAATTTTTTTATGGTGATATGCTGGTAGATGTTTAACAACTGACTCTCCAGGAAAAAAAGCCCTGCTCTGTATATTTGCCAATTTCCATGGTGTAAATAATGCTACCATGGCCGATTTCAAGCCAACATGATGTCAGTGAACTTAGTGTTTGGAAAAGATGCACATAATCAGCTCCACAAGCCCCAAAGAGCTTGTCCTGGCCTGCCACTGGGGTGCTAGAACTTATTATCTTCAGATTAGTTTGGGCATCAAAAATAGTTAGTTTTAAAAAATACAATGATTATCATTTGTAAAGTTCCAAGTGCTTTAGGTACAGTATCTCTAAATTCATAAGAATCCTGTGCAGTTCAGGGTATAACTTCCTTTCCATAGTAGCCAGCCTGAACTAAAACTTAGGTCTATAACATTTTTCACTTCATACTGCACTGCTACCTGATCTCTTTTATGATGAACATGAATGATTTTTATTTTTCATATGTCTGGTAAAAAGCTATTCCAAAATTTACAGAAGCCCCAGAATTTCCAGGCTGAGATGTATCAAGCCAAGGTTAGTGATGAACCCTTGAACATTACATCTAATTCAGGTTTCCAACCAAGTTGGAAGAATCTGTTAATTTTCTCTCATTGCCTAAGGAATAACTTAATTCCATTGCTGAAACAGCACTAGTGGGCATTTAGATTGGGAGATTTGGAAGCCCTACTCCTGCCCCCTAGGGCAAGTGGGAAACTTGCTGTGTATATTAGGCTCTTTCAGTAAGAGAATTTTATCAAGCCATGACAGTCAGCAGAGAGCTAGGAGGAGAAGCTGCAGGAACCAGACTCAAGGTAGTGATGAAAACTTCCAGGAACCCTCTGGAAGGGTAAAACATGGAACTAGAGCAGTAGAGTACAAGATTGGTTGGTCATCAGAATCACCTGAGGAGTAAATGAAATAAACAAGAAAAATATTTTCAGAAGCCTGAGCTCTACTTCAGATAGGTTGAGTCAGAATCTCTGGTGGAGGACTTGGGGATTCAATTTTTAAATACTCACTGGGTGATTCTTTGGAATCAGTCAAGTTTGGGAACCATTGAACCAGGCTTATATTCCACAGTGGTACATTGTGTCACTGATACCTTATAGGATGCCTTTAGTTTCACTCTTATCATCCAGGCTGGAGCGCAATGGCCCGATCTTGGCTCATTGCAACCTCTGCCTCCTTGGGTTCAAGCGATTCTCCTGCCTTGGTCTCCTGAGTAGCTGAGATTACAGCACCTGCCACCACACCCAGCTAATTTTTGTATTTTTAGTAGAGATGGGGTTTTACCGTGTTGGCCAGGCTGGTCTCTAACTCCTGACCTCAGGTGAGCCACCCACTTCGGCCTCCCAGAGTGCTGGGATTACAGGCATGAGCCACTGTGCCTGGCTTGATGCCTTCAGTTTTGCACAAAGTTCTCACTCTAGTTGATTACTTTTTGAACTGAAGGATGGAAATAATAAGAACTATAAGGGAGTGTTACATGTGTGAGGGGTGTGAGTGTGTGTGTGTGTGTGTGTGAGAGAGAGAGAGAGAGAGAGAGAGAGAGAGAGAGATGGTTGGATAAATGTTGCATGATGTGATATTGGGTCTGGGGCCTTATTTATGAGTCTTGACAAGATCACAGTGGCTATTCTGAAATGCAACAACTGCTATTTCCAGAGTTTGCTTCATAGCATTTCCTTAGACTGACCTTGCTATCCATGTACCTTGTGCGACATGAATCCTGACCTCAGGGGATTGAGCCTGGAGTAGACGATGTGACCCAGCAATGAGGTTGTCTGGCATGAGACTTCTGTCTAACAGTTGTGCCTGCTGGATACAGAGAGACCACCTAATCAGATCCTTTCATTGGGGGTCTGAGTGTAAAATATGCTGGGAGAAGCTGGGAAGCATTCAGTTAGAAGGGAACAAGCAGAAACTAGGAAGCAGTAGAAGCCTGGAGAAAGCAAGAGCTGTGAGGCAGTGAAGTGAGTAGAGACAGCAATTAGATGCTGGCAATAGGAGCAGAGGAAGGAAAGACAGGAGAGCAGTGGCCTTTATAGTTGAAAAATACAGAAGGAAGGAAGGAAGGAAGGAAGGAAGGAAGGAAGGAAGGAAAGAGAGAAACAAAGTAGAAAGGAAGGAGAGAAGGAATACCTCTTTCAGAAGAAGACAAGAAGACCAAGTCCTGAGAGCTGTTTCCTGGCTTGCTTCCTTCCCTCAGAATTCTACCATCTCTATGAATGAAGCCGCCTGACTCCTTGTTTGTTATGGAGAGAACCTTACTAACCACAGTGCCGGGCTTAGAAAAGGGTGAAAACACGTGTCTCTTCCGACTCTCCTGGAGCGTGTGCCCACATTGGCAGACGACTGACCACAGAGGATCAGCACTAGCCTTGGAGAGACGTCCACTCAGGGCTGATTAACAAAGTTTGGTCTTGCAGCCACCTTCTTCTTGCTCAATGACCTGGATACAGAATTTGAGAATATACTTCCCAGGGCTGCAACTGACATCAAATTGACTGATTGCAAAAATGTTACAAGATAAGAATTATCTGTAAAGGCCCCGGAGACGGCTCTTTGGGAGACATCTTTCTCTTGGGTTGCTTTGAGAAGTAAGTGCACTAAAGAATATAAAGTTCTTAGCATGGTGTGGAGGCTACTAGTTGTCCCCTAATATTTGTTCCCGTCTTCTTCCATAGTAATAAAGCCCCCAGTCTTCAGATGAACATATGACCAAATAGAATAAGAATCCCATTTTCCAGCCTCACTTACGGCATCCATTGAATTCGGGCCATGGGTTGCTAGCCAAAGATTTGTGTGCAACTTAAAAAGAGTGGGAACCCTCCTTCCCTCTTCTGACAGCTGAAACTCCACGAGCTGTTGTGGACCATGAGGTGACATTGGGTCGAGGCCTGAGTCTCTAACACAGAGGTGCACCATGCTAGCCTGGGACGGACTCTCTGGATTTCTCAAATATGAGATCAAAATAAACTTCCATCTTGTTTTAGCCAACATTGTTTTAGATTTTCCTATGCCTCACAGCCAAGCCTAATCCTATTTTATCATGATGTACCTGGCTCTTGGTAGCCACTCATCAAATGTCAGTTTCTTTTGCCACCTTTCTTTGATATTACTTTACGTTCACTTCAGTTATTTTGGTGCTTTTTTACCCCATCTATTTATTTGAAAGGTCTTTGAGAATAGGAACTATACTAAGATTTTTCTCCTTCATCTTTCACAAGGTAGACGTTCAATTTGTGGAATCAAATTGTGCAATTCATCAGTCAGATGAAGTTCAGTGAAAATAAAGGCCTATAAATTGCAGAGATACAGGATGGTGAAAAGCTAGCTTGGGACAAGAGACTTCAGAATCCTGACGGACCACAAGCTGATCAGGCACCAACAATCACCGCTATTGTTTTAATTTATTTGTGTTTAGAGACAGGGTCCACTTTGTCACTCAGGCTGGAGTGCAGTGGTGCCATCATAGCTCACTGCAGCCTGGAACTCTCTGGGCTCAGTTGATCCTCCCGCCTCAGCCTCCCAGTAGCTGGGACTATACAGGCACATTCCACCATATCTAGTTAATTAAAAAAAAATTTTTTTTATAGCGACAACGTTTCTCTTTTTTGCCCAGGCTGGTCTTGAATTCCTGGGCTCAAGCAATTCTCCCACCTTGGCCATCCGAAGCGCTGGGATTACTGGGATGCCCATGGTGCCTGGCCCTACTATTGCTTTTACATTGAACACATAAATTTGGCATGCAGAAAGTAAATGAAGCTGCGTGAAGGAAGCAGTATGAAGAGTAACCCAAAGAAGTAAAAAAGGTGACTCTCAGAGCGATGGTAGAAGGTAGTCGCAAAGAGGTACTTTTAAAAAAGCCTACTTTCTGGGCCCCACTCCTAGACAGTATGTTTAAAAGCTCCTCAAGTGAGTCTACTGTGGAGCCAGGATCCAAAATAGCTAGTGAGAAGACAAGTTGAAAGTTTGTTTCTCTTGGAAAAATATATGAAGTCATTTAACTGTCTTCCTAAGTGTATGAAAATTTATTTTGAGATGGATGTGGTGCATTTCTCTCTCCAGAGGAACAGAGAAAGACTTCAGTTACAGCCAGGGAAATGAGAATTCTTGGGGTCCAGCCATTAACGCCCTGGTCTCCCGCAAGTCAGTGCACCTCTTGAGGCTATGTCTGCGTCTATAAATGGTAGAAACCGAGCTTTGTGATCTGGCTCCGCTCTGATCGCCTATGGCTCTATCTGGGGGCTCTTTGCCTAAGCTAGGACTTCCCGAGTAGGAACTTTCTTGTCTTCCCAGGTCCTGTGGTGGGCTCCCAGGGCACCAGCCAGGCCAGCAAGCAGCTCACAGCCTGTGCCCACTTGTGCCGAGAAGGCCGGGCACGCGATATCCTGAGTGTTCCCTGAAGGGCCACTTGGCCATCGCTTTTCTAGCCTTTCACATTTCCACTTAGCCCCCTTTCCCTTCTCCCTTTCCCTGCCTCCTCATTATTCTAAATAGTACTTTAAGCTCTAGAGCCGGGCTCTTCAATTAAGGTGTAGACAAAGTGGGTTGACTCCACTTGATTAAAAACTCTGTGAATGGGAAGCAAACACAAACCTCAAAACATTTGCGTTTCAAAGCCAGAAGAGGGGAGAGAGAGAAACTGTTATGTGATCTCGAATTTGCCAGATGTCAGCTTAGAGGGGCCTAAAGAATTCCTAAGCCTTTGTTTACCAAATCCTTCCTCGGAGCCTCAGTGAACCCAGAGGCTGTGGCTACCTTACCGGAGAGGCCACCGAAAGGCCAAAACTGAATGGGAAGGGGCAGGGTGGTAGGGGTGGGGGTGGGGAGAGGTATTTGAATTTTGTTTTTTCCACTTAATTATCTGAGGCTGCTCTTGGAGAAATCGGTTCTCTTTGCATGGGGAAATTAACCCTTAATCTCCACAAATTAGGGCAATCAACCCATTTACTAAATAAACACAGATCATTGCAGACTGGCTCCTCTTTGTGATTTAATTTGAGAATGGCTTCACCTGAGGGAGGGGCCGAGGCGTGGCTGGCCCTGAGGAACCTGGTAGGAACCTGGTAGGGTCCCCTAAGGGAGGTGGCAGATGGAAGAGGTAGGTGGTTAAGAGAGGGCGGAGGGAGCGAGTTTGAGACTGAAGAGGGCTTTGAGATTTCCTTTTTGTGAGTGAATCGAGTCCCTCCCCGGCTCGGGTCTTACCTTCTGAATTTATTTGGAGCCTTCCGTTGTATGCTGTTAATTTTGGCTTTGAAAGTGTAAAACTAAAGCAACTTTTATGAGAATGCTGGCTATCAGAAGCCTCTGCGATGGGAACAGAGAAGCCCTTTATTTCTTAGCTAACTTTCTCATTAATATGTTGAGGAATCTCTCCTTGGCTTTTAATTCCCTGCCTCAGTCACCAGTTACTTTGTTTGTAGATAGTCACAGGTTATTTAAATCCACACAGTCACACTGCAGCGGGGCACAGTGCCAGCAGCAGAGTGGGTTCGGTAAATGATTGGATGAATGGGGTAGGTACAGCTCAAGTTAAAAGGATGTAATTCATCCACATGGTCTTCGTTTATTTTTTTAAATGTAGTTAGAGTCATTATATGTCAGGCCCTGTGCTGTGTGAGATGCAGGGAATGTGTGGCCCCTGCCACCATGAATCTCATAGTCTGTCTTCCTTTTTTTTTTTTTTTTTTTTAGACAGAGTCTTGCTCTGTTACCCAGGCTGGAGTGCCGTGGTGCCATGTTGGCTCACTGCAACCTCTGCCTCCCGGGTTCAAGTAATTCTCATGCCTCAGTCTGTCAACAAGTTGGGATTACAGGTGTGTGCCACCACGCTTGGCTAATAAGAGATGGGGTTTTACCATGTTAGCCAGGTTGGCCTCTAACTCCTGGCTTCAAGTGATCTCCCGCCTTGGCTTCCCAAAGTGCTGGGATTATAGGCGTGAGCCACTTGGAACCCACCTCAATCTTATCGCCTGGATTGACAAATGAATCTGGTATTCTGCAATGGCCTCGAGTTTGTCTCAAAATTATAATGGGAGTTTGGCCTGAGCTAGGAGCCAGCCTATCCTGTGATTTAACAATTAAGGGCTAGGCTGGGCACAGTGGCTCACACCTGTAATCCCAGCAGTTTGGAAGGCCGAGGTGGGTGGATTGCTTGAGCCCAGGAGCTTGAAAACAGCCTGAGCAACATGGCAAAACTCTGTCTCTACCAAAAATACAAAAATTAGCTAGGCATGGTAGAGCTTGCCTATAGTCCCAGCTACTCAGGAGGCTAAGGTGGGAGGATCACCTAAGCCCAGGAGATTGAGGCTATAATGAGCTGTGATTGCACCAATGCACTTCAGCCTGGGTGACAGAGTGAGACCCTGTCTCATAAATAAACAAATAGGAAGGGCTGAGTTGGAAAATTGTTCAGGGATTGACTTTTTTATAAGTGATCTCAGACTCCAGTCATTCATTTCCTTTATTTTGGGGGGTGAGGGGGAATGACTTCAGAAAACTGAAGCCCAAGATGGTAGAGTGAATTGTCCAAGGGCTGGCCAATTCACAACAGAAAGAACTGGAACTCGAATCCACATGTTTGGGTTCCAGGGCTTGTGTTTTACCCCAGAACCTTGCACGTAAGGGCCTAACTTTATTCTTTCTGCTTCCTCTCCACCTCACCTTGGAAACAGCTTGTATGAGTTTCAGAGTGAAGGATCCAAGTGTCTGGCGGGAGTGGGGGGCTTTCGGGGTGGCTTGTGACCTGGAGACCCACAGAAAGCTGGTGATGGGGCAGCTCTGCTTGCTGTCCATAGTCCTGGACAGCTGGACCTTGTCAAGAAAAAACTGGAAGGGAGTTATGGAAAGCACTGCGGGCATCCAGCCTCACCCTAGAGGCTGGGGAGGGACCTGGCTGTGCCTGCTGGCTGTTTGTGCTGGGGAAGGGGCTGTTGGCCTGTTTCTTTGGCTTCCAGCAGACTTGTGAAGAGCTGCTACCAAAATGGAGGGCTTTTGAAAACAGCCCGGGAGGCTGGAGGGGAAACATTTAGAGAAGAGATAAACAAAAGAAGCGACAGACTTCTCACTCTAACAAAAGGGCTTTGGTTTACCTGTGAAACTTTACTCCTCCTCTTCCCCAGCCTTAATTCATAAAGCCGGTCCACGGCTCCAAGAGATTACCCACTATTTTAAAGCCCTAGTTCTGAGGAGCATATTGGTCTTGCTGTGTTTTGGCACCCAGGGTTGGTGATGTCCTGACTTAAATTCCAGCTGAACGGTTAAGAGTAAGCTGGCTATCTGACTCTGGTGTCTGGTATTAGCTGTGTTGTTACTATTTTTATTAACAGCTAACATTTATTGAGTGTTTTCTGTAGTCAGGCACTGTGCTAAGCCCTTAACTTGCACTCCCTGAGTCTTCATCCTCACAGGAGCCCTTAGAGGTGGCTACAGTTTATTCGACCCATTTTACAGATGAGGAAACTAAGGCATAGAGAGGTCTAGGGTTACACAGGTAGTAAGTAAAAGAATGGGACTTTTTTGAGATGGAGTCTCACTCTGTCACCCAGACTGGAGTGCAATGGCACCATCTCGGCTCACTGCAACGTCTGTCTCCCAGGTTCAAACGATTCTTGTGCTTCATCTCCACAAGTAGCTGGGATTACAGGCGTCTGCCACCATGCTGGGTTAATTTCTTATTGTTTTAGTAGAGACGGAGTTTTACCACATTGGCCAGGATGGTCTCAAACTCCTGACCTCCGGTGATCTACCTGCCTCAGCCTCCCAGAATGCTGGGATTACAGGTTTGAGCTGCCACACCCAGTTTAAGAATGGGACCTTGGATTCAGCTCTCTCTTTGAAGAAAAAAGGCTAGGTGTGGTAGCTCATGCCTATAATCCCAGCACTTTGGGAGGCTGAGGTGGGTGGATCATGAGGACAGGAGTTCGAGACCAGCCTGGCCAACATAGTGAAACTCTATCTTTACTAAAAATACAAAAAATTAGCCAAGTATGGTGTCGGACACCTGTAATCCCAGCTACTTGGGAGGCTGAGACAGGAGAATTGCTTGAACCTGGGAGGTGGAGGTTGCAGTGGGCCAAGTTCGCGCCATTGCACTCTAGCCTCGGTGACAGTGCGAGACCCCATCTCAAAAAATAAAAAAATAAAAAAGAAAATAAAAAAGGAAAAAAACTTGTGGGAAGGAAAGAAGAACAGGGAAGAAATTTAGCCTGCTCCTAACAGCAGGAGCCCTCTGTGTATGTCTGGCCTGGAGAAGGCTCTTAAAGAGCAAGTAGACAGAGGACGAGCTGGTGTTTTCTGTGGAAGCCTCCATGAGGATGTGTTTCTCTCTACCTCTGAGGCATCCAGCTGTCCCACAAAATATCACAAGACCAGGATGTTCATGGGATGCTGCATCAGTGTAAGGTATATAGGATGTTTCCTCTAGAAACAATCTTACATTTCTCTTCTGAGAGTGACAGAGTCATTTTCCCATTCACTATTTTGAAAGCTCTTAGTTTTGGTAGAGTGGGGACTCTTCTTTCCTTAGAGATGCAGTTTGATGGTTTTGGTGGAGAGCCTGGGTTTTGTGGATTTGAATACTTGTTTAGTAGCCTGTTAGTTATGTGGCTTTGGACACACTTCTTAACTTCCCTAGGCCTCAGTTTCCTCATCTGTAAAATGGTGATAATATTTAACAGTAGCACCTGCTTCATAGGATTGCAAAGGTCAAATGAGATAATACAGTGTACTTAGTACCCCGCCTGTTACAAATGCTCAGCAAGGAGTGATGATTATTGGTAATGGTTTAAAGAGGCAATTTGATCTGGGCAGATGGGAGCTAAAGTGTCTGGTTTCTTAAAAGGCTGCCAGCATCATCTATGCCTGGTTGAGCATGAGAATACTGTGGGAATGGCAGGGCCAGAGGAAAGTCACATTTCCATCTCGAATATTTCCAATGCACAAACACGCTTGAAGAGATGGATGTTTGTAAGTCGCTGCAGACCACGGGAGCTGTTGAAGAGAAAGCTTTCTTTTCCAAATCTGGATGCTTATACCCCATAGAAAAGATATTCTGGGCATCCCATGTTTGTTTCTACCCATGTCCTTTTTAGGCATAGGTCTTTCAGAAACAAAAACTGTGCTAGGTATAAATAAAAGAAGAAAAGATTTCTTTTTCAGTTTTAGGCAATATGCACAGTTTTTATCAACATGATCATAATCTTCAGAGGGCTGACCTGATGGAAAACAGGGAAAAAGCCTTAAGTTCCAGTGGCACAGTTTTTACCATGTTCATCTTTACTTTATTTTATGGTCCTACCCATTTCATTTGGGATACAAGCCAATTCAAAATGCCCTATAGCTCATTTTAGATTTGCAGAGCCTGTGGAACCCTGCTCGTTTTTGCAAGTGGAAGGGTCAGAAGCAGTTATTTGCTGCATGGCAAAATCCTGGCAGACAGCATCTGCATCTACATTTAAAATTTTTTTTTTGAGGCAGAGTCTTGCTCTGTCACCCAGGTTGAAGTGCAGTGGTGCAATCTTGGCTCACTGCAACCTCCGCCTTCTAAGTTCAAGAGATTTTCCTGCCTTAGCCTCCCGAGTACCTGAGATTACAGGCACCCACCACCATGCCTGGCTAATTTTTGTATTTTGAGTAGAGACAGGGCTTCATCATGTTGGTCAGGCTGGTCTTGAACTCCTGACCTCAGGGATCCCCCCACCTTGGCGTCCCAAAGTGCCGGGGTTATAGGCATGAGTCACTGTACCTGGCCTAAAACATATTTTTATTTCCAAGGAGGGTTTGGACTAGATGGTGCTTAATAAATATTTGTTGAATAAAAACATTGTTTTCTACTTTATGCAGTTAAATTTGTTGGTTTAAAAGAATTTTCCTCATTATAATTTCTGAAAGCTTAAACACTGAAGTTTATGCTTATGTGTGCATGGAAAAGAACAATTATAGAAGTTGAGCCCAGTCTTCCTCCCCAACTATAAGCCCCTGTTGCAGTGGTCCCCATACCTATCACTATGTCCCCCCCTTGAATAAATCTGCCTTACTATCTTTAAAAACACATAAAACCCCCCAAAAACAGTTAATTATAAAAATGCTGTTTTATGTTGTATTAAGTAAAAATGGTGGCCTCTTTTTTCTGACTTCTATAAACCAGTAAGGGCTTAAGCACCCAAAGGCCTAGGACACCATCTTACTTAAAAAAAAAAAACACACACACAGATTCTTTTGATAAACATAAAACCCTCACAATTGCCCAGAAAGTCGAATGTGTTTTTTATCTGCATGTTTTAGATGCAGAAACGGACACTTAGAGAGGCTAAATAACTTGCCCAAGATCATGGAGCTAGTAACTACTGGGGCTGGGATTTGAACCCAGGCCATCTGGCTCCAGAACCGGAGGTACCACTTGATCACACTGACAAGTGTCAGGTGTGTATGCCACTGGCCAACACACAGTTCTGGCAAGAGAGATGAGATCTCAGCTCTGCTCGAACTCCAGGGAGGGGGGGCTTTCTTTGCATGTTCCCGTTTCATTTTTTGGACTGCTTTAATTGTTAGAAAGTCCTTCATTATATTGAACTGAAATCTGCCTCCCCAAGGCTTTCATTGATCTTCACAGTACAAATTTAATCCCTCTCCCACACAGCCGCCCCTCAGATATATGTGTGCCACTCCGCCCCCACGCCTCCTCCCCCACCCTCTTGGTGGGAACACTGGAAATAGGCCCTCTCAAGGTTCTAAGCCCCCAATACGGCTGAGACCATGGGGAGGCTAGATGGGGTTTATGTCAGAAGTGGAATGTTAAATCAGGTATTGCCAGTTGTTTGCAGGTAATGTTTAGAACCCTGGACAAGGAATTCCCTAGGAACCAGCTAAGAATGGCTCACCATCCCTGAATTATACACTTCCCTGTAACACGGACATTGCCATATGATGTCGTTGGTCTTCAAAGTGGTGAGTGCAGGGAAATAGCAATGACTTGAGCTCTCTGATTGGTAATGACTTGAGCTCTCTGAGTCTTTATTCCAACCGAATGAGTTTCAGTGGGAAGGGGAACCATACACACAAAATTATTGAGGTTGAGACCCCAAGAGACATCAAAATGGGTAGGATGGAGTGCCTGACTGGGGATGCAGAGCAGATTCTGCAGCAGGAATGATTATGTGGTGCCTAATGGATTTGAAATGGCAGTAGACCCTTGCTAAATGCATACCCTGGTCTGAGCAAAAAAGAGACTTAGAAATGCAGTCTTAAAATCATTTCTGTTCTCTCCATTGATTACATTATAGAAATAGAAATGCATGGGTGTGTGGCGTGGGGTGTACGGTAGCAAAGCAACCAGGGCCTGCTCCCCTGGGAGGTCTCAGCCAAGGAGAATGAAGGAGTAGCACATTTTGGCAGAAAGTTTTAGCTGTTCTCTCCATCCCCGACCCCCAGCCTTTGGCTAGACTGGCACCTGATGGATAGATGGCTTATCCTTGTATAACCACATGGCTGAATATCTCCAAAAGGCCAGCAATGACATGGTAGCTTCAAAGCTCAGCAGGACCCAAATCCTGACCAGATACAATGATCCTTTGAAGAGGCAGCAAACATAACAGCAAAGGAGATGCCTTCATTGTGTCTAAATGCATGTGTTCATTCATCCACCCAAAACCAGGTGTGCCAGGCCCTGTGTGTGAATCTGAAGATACAGTGGCAAATGAGCCCAGCACAGCCTCTGTGCCACGTCATTCAGACTTACTGCACACCTACCAAATGCCAGGCTCTGTGCTGACCTGACTTGGTATGTAGGCCCTTTATGGCCCATCCTTTTAGGGGTCTTAGGAAGGAGATGAGGAGGGCAGATGTCTTCCGTGCTTTTGGAATAGTCTTCTGTGGGTGGTGTGCTGGGACTGCCTGTGCTGGCTGTTTTCTTGGAGTTGTGAGATGTATAGCCACCAAGGGCTCCTCAGAGGAACACCCACAGGACTCCCCATCCACACCCCGTCAGGCAAATTCCCCTTTGTCTAAATTTGGATGTTCTTCTCTCTAACGGAGCAGAGGGTAAGTCTAGTAATGTTGGCCTCCCTTGGAATCTCAGGCCAAGCCTTTGGGCAGACAGGCACTGCTCATCCTCAGTCTCCCAGCATCTCCAGCGATTAACATAACCTGACACCAGGCCCATCAAGATAAGGATCCTAATAGCCACAATGGCTTCCCTTTCCTCCCCAGACCTTCTTTATTGCTCTGCACATTACGCTCACTTCCAGCAGGGAAGAGTTTAGAAGCGTGGGGCTAGGCGACCCCGTTCTGCAGGCAGCTCCCCGCAAGGCTTGTGCGAGGGCTCCAGGGACGGAGAAGCATTTCCCTTTAATAAGCTTCTCACACTACATTAAAGATAAAAGGGGAAGGGAAATATTTATATTCTGACAAAGCAGCTCTTCCCTTCAGGCTCTTGTTTTATTTATTAACTTGCTCGGTCCCTCTCTCAGTCTTTCTTTCTCTATTTCAGGGGCGAGGCATTTCCTCTCCTTCTCCCCTTTAGTCATTAATTTTGCGGGTGAGTGACAGTGACAGGAGGACTTTAGAATCATTGTCAAAGAGATGGGATTTATAGGTGGGTGCCATTCCCAGGTGACACACACAGCTGTTCCTGTACCCTCCTGGGAGATGCTCCCCCATTACCACGCTTATTATATAGCCCTTGGACGGCAGGATGAATCACGATGGTTATGTTATGTCATTTAAAATGAAGCTGTGTCAGTCCAGCAAATTGCTCAGAGATAGAGTAACCTGGATGCTGACTGCGTACACCTGGGACTTCTTCGACCTCTTCTTTTATTGCATATTTTCCTCTCTCCCAGAGGTGATTCCTTAGGGAAGCTTGTTTCCTCCAGCTAATCTGCCTAGAGCCAATAAAACACAGATGCTCTTTTGAATCTTGAGTCACCCTTTGCAATGATTATCATTAAAATTGCAGGCTACTATTGTTCTAAAGCCTATTCTAGTAGTAAAGGAGTTAATTCTTTCTCTCTCTCTTTTTTTTTTTTTTTGAGACAGAGTCTTGCTCTGTCGCCCAGGCTGGAGTGCAGTGGCGCCATCTTGGCTCACTGCAACCTCCACCTCCTGGGTTCAAGCAATTCTCTGTCTCAGCCTCCTGAGTAGCTGGTGTTACAGGCACCTGCCACCATGCCTGGCTAATTTTTGTATTTCTATTAGAGACAGGGTTTCATCACCTAGGCCAAGCTGGTCTTGAACTTCTGACCTCGTGATCCACCTATCTTGGGCCTCCCAAAGTGCTGGGATTACAGGCATGAGGCATCGCGCCCAGCCAGGAGTTAATTCTCTTAACTGCACCCTGCCTAGATTAGTTAGAGGGTCAGGATGGTTTAGCCTCTGTTTTGTTGGCCTGGGGAATATTCATCTTGTTTTCCAAGTAGAGGCTCTTTTGTTTTTTGGTAATGACTTTCTAAAAATGACATATGATCATCATTTAAATATTCAAGTACAAAGAAAGCAACCAATGTCCTACCTACCCACTTGTGGAGGCTGATCTTTGGGGGCTGGTCTTTTTTGCCATCCAGGGTGATGGTTGAGAGCAAAAACTGCAAAGACCCTGGAGCCTGAATCCCTGGGTCGGGCTCTTAGCTCTGCCATGTACTATCTGTGTGACCCATAGCAAACATCTCTGTTCCTTAGTTTTCTTACCTATTAAGCGGAGGTGATGAGGTTGTCTACTCCTTAAAAATCTTATGTGGGGGGCTGGCACGGTGGCAGATGTCTGTAATCACAGCACTTTGGGAGCCCGAGGTGGGTGGATCACTTGAGCCCAGGAGTTCAAGACCAGCCTGAACAACATGGCAGAACCTCATCTCTACAAAAAATATTTTTAAAAAATTAGCTGGGTGTGGCAGTGTGCACCTGTAGTCTCAAATATCTGGGAAGTTGAGGCAGGAGAACCATTTGAGCCCAGGAGGTAGAGGCTGCAGTGAGCTGTGGTCATGCCACTGCACTCCATCTTGTCTCAAAAAAGAAATAAAGTTTTATGAGGATTAAATTTGTAGATACATGTCAAGTTCTTAAGATACTGTTGACACATAGTGAGCCCATAAAAAGAATTAGCTATTGTTACAATTACCATTGAGAAAGCAGGAGAGGTCACAAATAATTTTATTGTAACATGATCATATTATACATGCTGTTAAAAATAATTAAAAACCTTAGGTTTGGTTTTACCAGAACTTAACAGAAAAAAGGAACTCAGGTGAAATGAATAAACTTCAAAGATTAGTTCCTGAGTGACAAGACATATTAGTTTCTAGATCATCCCAAGATTAGAACAACATAATAGATGATGAAAATTCACTGAAAGGTTGGGTGGGTGGTTTGGACTGACTTCCTGCCGGGTAATAAGACGACAGTGCTCTCTTGCTTCTTCCCCTCTCCCAATTTTTGATGCTTCTATAATTTTTAACTTGTTTGACTTTATAGTATCTACATTCTGATTTGCATCTATTTATTTCTCCAGAGGTCTAGTCCTCATTTTATATTTAATTGAATTCAGTGTTTATTGCTAGTACTTTTATCAAGATTTTTCACATTACTAGTTGTCTAATTTGGCCAATTTTTTTTTGACTGGTTGTATTTCATTGTTGAGTAAGCTTTTTTCTTTTCTTTTTTGAGATGGAGTCTCGCTCTGTCACCCAGGCCGAAGTGCAGTGGCATCATCTTGGCTCACTGCAGCCTCTGTCTCCCAGGTTCAAGCAATTCTCCTGTCTCAGCCTCCCGAGTAGCTGAGGTGCATGCCACCACACCTAGCTAATTTTTTAAAAATGTATTTATTTATTTATTTAGACAGAATCTCGCTCTGTTGCCCAGGCTGGCATACAGTGGCGTGATCCTTGGCTGACCGCAACTTCCACCTCCTGGGTTGAGGCAATTCTCCTGTCTCAGCCTCCTGCGTAACTGGGATTACAGATACCTGCCACCATGCCTGGATAATTTTTTTTTGTATTGTTAGTAGAGACAGGGTTTTATCATCTTGGCCAGGCTGGTCTTGAACTCTGGACCTCATGATCCACCTGCCTCAGCCTCCCAAAGTGCTAGAATTACAGGCGTGAGCCACCATGCCCAGCCATTAAAATTTTTTTTTTTAATTTTTAGTAAAGACAGGTTTTCACTATGTTGGTCAGGCTGGTCTCAAACTCGTGACCTCAAGTGATCCACCTGTCTCCGCCTCCCCAAGTGTTGGGATTACAGGTGTGAGACACCGCACCCAGCCAAGAATCTCATTGATGGATCTATAGCAAATTTCCCTAGTTTCAAATGCCTGCCTGCCTGCTTTCTTTCCTTCCTTCCTTCCTTCCTTCCTTCCTTCCTTCCTTCCTTCCTTCCTTCCTTCCTTCCTTCTCCCTCCCTCCCTCCCTCCCTCCTCCTTCCCTACCTCCTGTCTCTCTCTCTCTCACTCCTTTTTTAACTATCCAGACCTGGTCTGGCCTAGAGTGGGCCCTATTATTTTATTTTATTCATTTTTTGAGACAAGGTCTTGCTATATTGCCCAGGCTGATCTTGAACTACTGGGCTCAAACAACCCTCCCGCATCAGCCTCCCACGTAGCTGGGATTACAGGTGAGTGCCACTGTGCCCTGCTTAGTGGGCCTTTTAAATCGGAAGATTCAAGTGTTCTTTGAGTTTGGAAAAGTTTTTCTGTATTATGTCCTCAAATATTTTTTCAATTCTATCTTTTAGGGTAGAGAGGTGGCTTCTGTTTCAGGGTTGGATATCAATTTACCTTCTATTTCTATTCCTTTCTTGATAGTTGCTTTAATTGTTGTTTTTCCCCTCTGTTTTAACTTGAATTACCTCAAGTATTTCCCTGATGTGTTCATTTCATTTTGGGGGCTGGTCTTTTTTGTGCCTTTGGTTTTTTTTCTCATTTATAGAAGGTGATGATTTCCTGGTCCTTAATTGTTTCTTTAGCTGCCTGATCTCTTCTTTCATCTCATTCTTTTTATAGTTTGTTTCAACTTTGAGTTGCCTGGGTATTTGTCCCCAAGGGTTACCAAAGAGGCCGAGGAACGTTCTTGCCCTTGACACTGTAGTATAGCTTGGGGAGAGAGAACAAACACAGAAAAAGTTAAATGACGATCAACACTATACGCTCAAGGTGAGTAACTAGACATTAGGTGCTATGAGTGCCTAGAAGAAAGAAGAGGAGATTCAAAAGTTGATGGTTGGGATATTGAAAGACTTGGGACAGAGGGAAGAGCAGCATTTCAGCAGAAGTCCTCTGGTCTGTGGAGGACTGGGCAGGAGCAGGCAGATGGCAGACAATGGGATCACAGTGTAAGGCAGGTTCATTTAGCACAAATCCCAGCACTTTGGGAGGCGGAAGTGGGCAGATCATGAGGTCAGGTGATTGAGACCATCCTGCCTAACACGGTGAAACCCCGTCTCTACTAAAAATCCAAAAAAGGCCAGGTGCAGTGGCTCACGCCTGTAATCCTAACACTTTGGGAGGCCGAGGCGGGTGGATCGCTTCAGGTCAGGAGTTTGAGACTAGCCTGATCAACATGGAGAAACCCTGTCTCTACTAAAAATACAAAATCAGCTGGGCATGGTGGTGCATGCCTGTAATCCCAGCTACTCAGGAGGCTGAGACAGGAGAATTGCTAGAACCTGGGAGGCGGAGATTGTTGTGAGCTGAGATCGCACCATTGCATTCCAGCCTGGGCAACAAAAGCAAAACTGCTTCTCAAAATAAATAAATAATATAAAAATACAAAAAATTAGCCAGGCATGGTGGCATGCACCTGTAGTCCCAGCTACTCAGGAGGCTGAGGCAGGAGGCGCTTGAACCCAGGAGGCGGAGGTTGCAGTGAGCCGAGATTGCGCCACTGCACTCCAGCCTGGGCAACAGAACGAGGCTTCATCTCAAAAAAAAAAAAACAAAAATACTAAATGAGATAACTCATCTAAGGGGCAAGGCAATCAGCACATTGTTATAAGTGCTGAATAAATGTTGACAACTATTGTGGAAGCCCTTGAACACCTAACTAGATTATTGAGTCCTTGGGAGAAGGAATTGTGTCTTATTCCTTATTGTGTGCCTTACATGTAATAGATGAGCAATAAATGTATGGATGACTTTATCAGTTAAGTCATATTTCATTGCACGTAGCAAAAACCCTAACTCAAACTGGCTAAAACCAGGGATGCGTGCAGGATGCCATCATTCTGTAAGTCAAATCCAGCCTGCTGCCTATTTTTGTACAGTCCATGAACTAAGAATGAGTTTTGCATTTTTAAATGTCTTTAAAAATCAAAATAATATTTTGAGAAACTCAAAATTTTATGAAATTAGCATTTCAGGTTCTATAAAGAAAGTGTTACTGGAACACAGTCATACGTTCGTTTATGTGTGTATGTATGGTGTATGGCAGGTGTTGGCAACATTTTTCTATAAAGGCCAGATTGTGAATATTGTAGAGGTGGGAAACTATATGCCCTCTGTCACAGCTACTCAACTCTACTGTAGTAGCATGCAAGTAGCCATCAGCAATAACCTTAGAAGAGAAGATCTGAGGACAGCAAATAGGCTAGGAAACTGGAAGGGCTCCTGGGTTCTAGGCTTGGCTTTTACCAACCAATAGTAGGATATTCATTAAGTCACTTCACTTCTCTGGGTCAGATTTTCTGGGAAACGAATGAAAGGGTTTAAATAGTTTTTTTGCTGTTTTTTTGTTTTGTTTTGTTTTTTTGTTTTTTGAGACACAGTCTCTCCCTGTCATCCAGGCTGGAGTGTAGTGGCATGATCTCGGCTCACTGCAACCTCCGCCTCATGGGTTCAAGCAATTCTCCTGCCCCAGCCTCCCAAGGAGCTGGGACTATGGGTGCACACCACCACACCTGGCTAATTTTTTGTATTTTTTTGTAGAGACAGGTTTCACTGTATTAGCCAGGATGGTCTCAATCTCCTGACCCTATGATCCACCTGCCTTGGCCTCCCAAAGTGCTGAGATTACAGGTGTGAGCCACTGTGCCCAGCCAATTTTGAAAGCTTCTTTTGCTTCAAAATTCCTATTTTTCTATTTTGGTTTCCCATTTTAATAACCTGAACTTTCTGTGTAACAGGGAGAATACTTCAATTATAAGTAACAGAAGCCAATTCTAATTAATTTAAGCAAAAATACATCATCATGGCGATATGCAGGTAGGCCACAGAAACAAAGGAAAAGCAGAAAATATAGGCTTAGAAAGGACAGAAACCAGAGCAGAGCCTGGGGTCCAGGCAGAAGGAACCAATGGATAATCTCTTCAGGATACTGCAGCCTCCATTGACCTCCGGCCATTCTCAAGAACATTCAAGACTGAACTTCCGGTGTTGTGTTTCCAGCCTGGCTTAGATTTGGTTAAAAGAACCACCATGATGGTATCCAACAGGAAGTGGCGGTAGTTCCCCAAAGCCAAAGGAGGAGCTATTACTAGAAAAAGGGGGAATGGAAGCTGAGCAGGCAAAAAGGACAGATGTCCATGACCGTGAAGGGCACAGTTGTTTAAGTGCTAGGCATGGTAGCGTGAGGAGCCAATATTGACTCTTGAGTCATTTGCTCATTCTCTCAACAAATCCTGACTGAATTTAGTCATGCCATTTTGGAGGACACCAAAGAAATATAATAATGACCTATAAGACTGGTGGGAACGGGTGCCTGGATTTTACTCAGGAAGACCTGGGAACAAGATTGTATTCCCTTTTAATTGGAATCATTAAAATATATTCAGGCATATGTAACTGCAGCTCATTATAGGGAGATGTTAAGTAATTCTCTAATTATATGTATTACACTGTAAGCAGAGGATCCTCAGAGAAGTGACTTATCTCACATGTCAAGGGGCAGAGCTAAAAGAAGGACTTGACTTCCTGACTTGAATAACTGTTCTGAACCAGCTGCCTAGCAACCGTGGCCTCAGTTCAGGAGCAGCTACCATGTGAGGAGCCTCAGTGCCCGGCTGCTCCACTAAGCTGTGAATTTCTCACGGGCAGAAACAGGGTCCTGTTCCTCTGCATTCCCCCCAGGGCCTTGCCTGGCATCGGACGCACAGATCAGGATGTTCAGTAAGGAGGTCAGCTTTATAGCTTCCGTCAATGAAAAAGAGCCTGTCTCTGTCATAGATGATGACTTGAGCTGAGGAGTACTGAAAACATCCCCAGCTGCTGTCAGCAAAGCCTGGTCCGGGGACATGGAAGGAACATATTTCAGAGCGAGAGAATTTCAGACATTCTAACAGGAGACGGAGCTGCAAACTCTGTGGTGTTCACATTAGACAGCTTCTCCATCTCAATGTGTATCTTATTTCTTCTGGCAAATAATGAAAAATTATGACCTCACAAAGCAAAACCAGTGAGTGCAATTATCTCTGTTCATCTCTCTCCTCGATCGGAAAAAGCTAGGCTGTGGCTTGAAATTTGCTCAGAAGGAAATGTTTATAGAACTTTGTCTTCAGGCTGAGTGTGGTAGTCCCAGCACTTTGGGAGGCTGAGGCAGGCAGATCATGAGGTCAGGAGTTCAAGACCAGACTGGCCAACGTGGCCAAACCCCAATTCCACTAAAAATACAAAAAAAAAAAAAAAAAAAAAAAAAAATTAGCTGGGTGTGGTGGTGGCTGCCTGTAATCCTAGCTACTCAGGAGGCTGAGGCAGGAGAATGGCTTGAACCCAGGAGGCAGAGGTTGCAGTGAGCTAAGATCACACCATGGCACTCCAGCCTGGGTGACAAGAGCAAAACTCCATCTCAAAAAAAAGAAAAGAAAAATTTGTCTTCAATCAAGGGCTCTGCCTGTAATCCCAGCACTTTGGGAGGCCAAGGTAGGCAGATCACCTGAGGTCAGGAGTCTTAGTCCAGCCTGGCCTACATGGTAAAAGCCTGAGTCTACTAAAAATAAAAAAATCAGCCAGGTGTGGTGGCACACACCTGTAATTCCAGCCACTTGGGAGGCTGAGGCAGGAGAATCACTTGAACTGGGGAGACAGAGGTTGCAGTGAGCTATCATGCCACTGCACTCAAGCCTGGGCAATAGAGTGAGATTCTGTCTCAAAAAAAAGAAAAGAAAAGAAAAAGAAATTTGTCTTCAATCAAGTACTGGTGCATGTATGCACTCTTTGTTTAGGATAAGTGCTAACTTGCTTGACTTACCTCAGAAGGCTTGTACCTAGGCCTTTCTCAGCTGTCTGATTCTGCAGCTGCCCCAGGCTCAAGCAGGCTCATCCCTCCTGGGCGGGAGCAGGCAGGATTAGCCCCACAGCTGCAAGCTGGAAGGGTGGATTTTGGAGGTCGTGAAATCATTTATTAAATAAACTTGCTTATCCTTTTTCTTGTTACTTACCTTCACCTGAAAAAGGAGGTTTCTTAGTATTTCTTTTGTTTCTCCCCCTGAGGCAATCAATTGGCCCCACAGCCTAGATCTGTGGGACGACAGGGACTTCCAGCTTCAGTTTCACAACATCCCAGAGCGTCTCCAGTTATCTGAAGGCATGTTGAGAAATCCTCAAAATTAAATTAACCTCAGTTCACTTTGGCTTAATAAATCAACATCACTCTGCACTGTAAGGCACAGAAGGGAGAATGTTGAGGAATGAAAGCCTTTGTAGATTGTCATATCTCCAAAAAGACTGGCTCCCTTGGAGATTACTTTGGGCTGGTTCATCACCACTTTTCTTATCTCTATGGCAAGAATATGGTGTTGATTTGTTTAAAGGAAGATATTTTTCTTTCTGTATCTCAACATGAACCAGCCCTCTACACTTACCCCAGTGTTCTTAACTGTCTCCTTGCTGTGTCCATATAACTGGGGTTCACTTTCTTGCTTTGTCATGGTGGTCTCCCCGCCTTGTGTGTGACAGCAAATCTGAGCTACTTATTAATAAGGCTCAGCGTGGGCTGACTTCCACCATGCCAGTTTCCCTGGCAACACCAGTGGGCAGTAAAGATCTTAGACAAACTTTCTGATAGGTCACCCCTGAGCTATACCTCCCTTAGAATCCAAGAGACTCTCCAGAGAGCCCTGATCCTATGTTGGTTGGTTCTCATTTTGTTTCTGTCTAGTCACAGAGAATTTTAATTCTAAATGAAAAATTCTAAATGACTTACACAAATCTAGAGCAGTGTTGAAAGATCTTACAAGAAATGTCCAGATAGAAGGGTGGCAACAATATGAACAGCCATCAGGGTCTCTGATGGGGCCACCCAAATGCAGCGGGCACCACGCCTGCCCTCCACGTGGCCAGCGTTTGCTTACCATGAGTCCCCTCTGACATATGCAGGATCACTGTTTTTTTGACAGAACCCATCTTTTCTCTCACTTTTCCCTATTTGTGTTTATTTATTTATTATTTTATTTTATTTTTGAGACAGAGTCTGGCTCTGTCACCCAGGCTGGAGTGTAGCAGTGCGATCTCGACTCACCTCAACCTCTTCCCAGTTCAAGCAATTCTGGTGCCTCAGCTTCCCAAGTAGCTGGGATCACAGGTGTGCATCACCATGCCCAACTGATTTTTGTAATTTTAGTAGAGATGGGGTTTTGCCACGTTGGCCAGGCTGATCTCAAACTCCTGACTTCAAGTGATCTGCCCGCCTCGGCCTCCCAAAGTGTTGGGATTACAGACTTGAGCCACCATGCCCAGCCACTTCTCTTTAAAACGTTTCTAAACTTTGTTATGTCAAACCCATTTAGACAACGATTCAAATACAGGAGCACCCAAAAAATGTTTCAGGTGTCCGTCCCATCACGTGGCCTTGAGGAAAGAGCAGAAGTGCGGGAAGGACAAACCCACACCTGTGGGTGGGATCTGCAGCCAGCCTGGGGTGAGTGATTCCGGGGCTTTTGAGGGACAGGACTGTGGATACCCCGTGGTGAAGGGTGCGTGCAGGAACGTAAGGAGAACTGAATAGCACTAGGAAGGACTTGTGTGCCGCTGATTTAGCATTTCTCTGAAGCTGAACCTGCTGACACTCCTGTCACCTAATAATTAACATTCTGTGAGGAGAGAGCTTTTGTTTAAGGCTTTTTCCTTTAGGACAATTGTTGGGAGGTTTGGAGAAAGGAAGCATTTTTTAGCGGGGATGAACCCACAGCAGTGAGAGCTTTGGAAAGAAGGGCAATGCCGGACTACCTATTTTTTTGTATAGTGTTTTGTTGATTGAATACAAACCTTTGGGCTGGGTGCCGTGGCTCACATTTGTAATCTCCGCACTTTGGGAGGCTGAGGTGGGTGGATTACCTGAGGTCAGTAGTTCAAGACCAGCCTGACCAACATGGTGAAACCTCGTCTTTACTAAAAATACAAAAACATTAGCCAGGCGTGGTGTCAGGTGCCTGTAATCCCAGCTACTTGGGAGGCTGAGGCAGGAAAATCACTTGAAGCCAGGAGGCGGAGGTTGCGGTGAGCCGAGATTGTACCACTGCACTCCAGCCTGGGCAACAGAGCAAGACTCCTTCCCTAAAACAAACGAACAAACAAACAAAAAACCAAAAGCCTTTGCCAGAGCCTGATTCCAATTTATCTTTGTTACATTAGAGGACAATTAGCTCCTATGCTATGACAAAAGGAAGAAAACTAAACCCAAAACTTGCTCCAAAGTTTATCAATGAGACTATGTTCCTTTAGTTCCTTTGGTCCCATGTGAGTTGGTGGACACCAAATGTGCCTGTGAAAACTCTTTAGTATAGTGTCCAGAGCCCTGCTTGTAGCCGACAGGCCGCTGAGATGATTAAAACATACCCAAGGGCTGCAGACAATTAAAATAATGATGTGCAGCTTCACAAATTGGCATGAGTGACTTGGGTGATACCAAAGAGGAAAGGAGGATTTTCAATCTCCACTAAATCAGCTTTAATGAGGATGCTCATTGCTTCTCCTGCCATTCTTTCTAGTTCTAAAATAAAGCTACCAAGCAAGATCTATTGATGTCCCCAGGCAGGATGGCCCTCTGTCTAAAAGCCACACTTCTATCTTGTCACCCTAGTTTCTCTTAAACTCAAAAGGTCAGCTTGAATGAGTTATTGCATATAACCTTTGCAATTTCCATTTGATCTATAAGGAGAGAGGGAAGGATTAGGTTTGAGTTGTGAGAAAGTTCAGTGTTTGCTTCCCAGTTCTCTCCTCCTGATCCCGGGGTGGTACGCTTTCCAACCTCTCGGGGAGTCTGAGTGCTTAAAAAAGGCTTCTTCTGAGCTTGAATCAAACATGAGTTTAGGGGGAGGGCGTGGGCAGCTGTTGGATGGACCACCTGTTTGCAAAGTAGTGAAACCCTGAAAGAGGAAGTAAAAGTATTTTTTTGTGGGGGGATAGAACTAGCTTGGGCAAGGTAGCATCTGAAGGGGGCAAACTGCAATGGAATTAGAAACGGGTGGATTAGCTTTTCCTGAAAATATCCCATGTTAAAACCATTAGGGGGGAAATACTTGGCAGGATGCATTCCAGATTTGGTGCAGCTGAGACTGTTTGGGGCCAGGGAAGCAATTCGCAGAATCCAGCACATATGCATCAGCCAATGTTTGATGTTATGGCTCATGGCTAAACAATATATACATGTTATACATGTTGAAGATAAAAGCCTTCCAGTGGCTAATGTGGCACAGTGATCAGCAAATAAGCTCTCCGTGCTTACACTTGTTTTTATTTGTTATTTATTTATTTATTGTTTTGAGATGGAGTTTTGCTCTTGTTGCCCAGGTTGGAGTGTGATGATGCGATCTCGGCTCACTGCAACCTCTGCCTCCTGAGTTCAAATGATTCTCCTGCTTCGGCCTCCCAAGTAGCTGGGATACAGGCATTCCCCACTACACCAGCTAATTTTGTATTTTTTTTAGTAGAGATGGGGTATCACCATGTTGGTCAGGCTGGTCTCGAAGTCCTGACCTCAAGTGATCCACCTACCTTGGCCTCCCAAAGTGCTGGAATTATAGGTGTGAGCCACCATGCCTAGCCTATTTTTTATTTTTTAAGACAAGGTCTCACATGCCAGACTAGAGTGCAGTGGTATGATCTTGACTCACTGCAGCCTTGACCTCCTGTGCTCAAGTGATCTACCCACCTCAGCCTCCTGAGTAGCTGAGACTATAGGTGTGTGTCACCACACCCGGCTAATCTTTGCATTTTTTGTAGAGACTGGTTTTCACCATGTTGCCCAAGCTGGTTTTTAATTCCTGAGCTTTATGACCCACCTGCCTCAGCCTCCCAAAGTGCTGGGATTATCCATGTGTGCCACACTGTACTTGGCTACATTGTTTTTAAATCACTAGCTTGTTCTAAAAAACCACCACCACCATCAACAAAAATAACAAAATTTCCAACTGTAGCAATAATTAGTTCTAAAAAGAGAAATTAAATATAAATTTCTGTCTCATCTCCGCCTTTTAATTTATATCATTTGACATACTCACAGTTCCTGATAAGTAAATATGAGTTAAACTATTAGGCTAGAAAAGGACATGTCAATTAACTGGGCGTGGTGGTGGACACCTGTAATCCCACTACTAAGGAGGCCCAGGCAGAAGAATTACTTAAACCCTGGAGGCAGAGGTTGCCGTGGGCAGAGATCGGGCCACTGCACTCCAGCCTGCGTGACAGAGCAAGACTCTGTCTCAAAACAAAAGAAAAGGACATGTCAAGAGTGGCCCACTCTACAAAAATGTGGCTCATTCTCAAGTTAGATATGTATATGTATAGGTATGTTTGTACGGATAATCTTTTTTCAGGTCTACAAAATGCCCACTAAGCGGTCAGGAATTTTCTTCTGTATACAGCATAGAGCCAGTATACAGCAGATGTACTTTATTGGATACATTGTGTTGAGCATCTACCATGAGTGGTAGCACAAATAAAATTTTCAGTCAAGATTAACCTTGGAAAATCCCTTCAATGGCTTTTTTTTGAGACGGACTCACTCTCACCCAGGCTGGAGTGCCATGGCACAATCTCGGCTCACTGCAATAACCCTCGCCTCCCAGGTTCAAGTGATTTTTGTGCCTCAACCTCCTGAGTAGCTGGAATTATAGGCACCTGCCACCACACCTGGCTAATTTTGTGTGTGTGTGTGTGTGTATATATATATATTTTTTTTTAGTAGAGATGGAGGTTCACCATATTGGCCAGGCTGATCTCAAACTCCTGACCTCAGGTGATCCACCTGCCTTGGTCTCCCAAAGTGTTGGGATTACAGGCGTGAGCCACTGTGCCCAGCCCCTGCCTCTCCAATGGCTTATAAAGTAAAGTAATATCCTTCACTAAGTTCAACACAGCTAGGTTTTTCTCCAACACCAACAATGGATCAGATCGCTATTTTGTTTTGTTTTGGTTGGGAACCAGATGAATCAGTCGGCACTTATTTACAGCCCCTGATGTACCCTAATCACTTACTTTTTAAGATTCTAGCTTCACATGCAGCCTCACCTCTGGGAGGCACAAAGAGTAAGACTAGCTGAGCTGACAGTGGGTCCATGTCCCTCTTCTTGCCAGCTCTGGGACCTCAGTCACCGAGTGGATGGGTGATTGGAACAGCCACTATTGAAAGAGTTATTTTTTTCTTTCTCTTTCTTTTTGGTGGGGGGTGAGAAGAGCCAAGGCACATAGTTGAATTTGTATCATGTATGTTATGACTCTACAGTAAACATTTATTGAATTAATAAATGTTTGAGAAGATTTTATTTCATTCAGTTGATCTACTGACATTTGTGTGAATGTTAGCTATTTTTCCCTGCTGGAAAAAAAAAAAAGGCAATGGCTTGCATGTCTTTAAGTAATGGCAAAGCATGTGGAAAAGGCTAAAAGAAGAAATTACCAATTACTTTTAAAAGGAGAAAAAAAAAGTCCAGACTACTGAAGGCCTGATCATAAATATACTAAATTTCCCAGGGGCATAATATATAGCAATACTGGGAATTTTAATACCGTCACTAATCATTTCAAATACTCTGACATCCTTTCACTGTAATATTTCTGTATTTAGTAGAAACTTTTAAAAAATCATGTCACTAGCCAACAAAAGTCATTTCATACTTATGATGTAATTGTAAGGTAATATTTCAGGGTTGTCAAGATCAAAGACTTGAAATATGACTTACAAAAAAAACCAAAAGTTCAAGAGAGACCCCTCTGAATAACCTTTTAAAGGACCTAAACCAATAGCATCTTGTCTTCTGTTTTCCTTGGGGTTTTGGAAACAGAATCATACAAAAGATGCATTCTCCAGGGGCACATGAATTAAAATTAAAGAGTGAAAATAAATAATCATAGATGAAATTTCTCCCTCTGATTTAAACAGTGAGAAATAGATGTACTCAATGTGTTGGCAATAAAAATAGGAAAACTGTACTCAAATTGTGAATTGGGCCTAATACAAAAATCTGAAAATGGATGTCATGGAAACCACTTTATGATTATTACGTTGACTGAAGGAAATATTTTTTATGTGTAGGAATTATCTGTCTAGGTTATATTCCTGGGCTGTATGGTACAAAACTATACATTATCTTTAAAAATTAAAATTCTATCTGTGCCTTTTTTTTTTTTTTAAGAGATGGACTCTTGATATATTGCCCAGACTGGTCTCAAACTCCTGACCTCAAGTGGTTCCAAAGTGCTGGGATTACAGGTATGAGCCACCGACTCTTTCTGTATAATTAAAGGAAAATTGATGTGTAAGTTTCTGTATTTTTGCTATTAGCAATTGATATGATCTGAATGAGCTGATTCCTGGGTGGATTCAGAAAGTTATTTTTCATCTGCTTGTCTAAGGGATGAAGAAATGAGATGTAGGCCAGGAGCGGTGACTCATGCCTGTAATCCCAGCACTTTGGGAGGCCAAGGCAAAAGGATTGCTTGAGCCCAGGAGTTTGAGACCAGCCACAGGCAACATGGTGAAACCCATTGCTACAAAAAACGCAAAAATTAGCCAGGTGTGGTTGCTCATACTTGTAGTCCCAGCTGCTTAGGAGGCTGAGGTGGAGGATTGCTTGAGCTCGAGAGGCAGAGGTTGCAGTGAGCTGGGATTACACTCCAGCCTGGATAACAGAGTGAGACCCAGTACCCGCTCCCAAAAAAAAGAGAGCGAGAGAGAGATGCCAAGTTGTAATTTTACTTTGTAATCCTCCAACTCCCCTAAACTAAAACAACAACAAAACAACAAAGCAAATAATAATTATTAACATGTGAAGCATTTTTAGATGATGATGATGATTTTTTAAAAAATCATGAAATGCCAAACCCTTTAAAAGAAAAGGCAGGGAAAAAGAAGTGGTGGTACTTCCCCTCTTCTGGTAAGTCAGAGTAGGATTCCAATCCATGGTCTCATTTCCTTTTAAAGAATACTGATCCCCAGGGGTGAAAGAATCAACTGGAGATCACATATAAGTAAAAACAACAAAAAAAGAGACCCCTCAACTATATTTTTCCTCCAGAAAGATATAAATGTTTGCTTTTGTCAAAGATTTTGCCACCTCCAGTGAAACACTGGAATGAGTACGATGTGCTATGCCCCCACCTGAGACTTAGATAAGCTACCTCCTAGGGGAGATATCCGCCAAGGGTTTTTCCAAGGCATTTGTCACTTGATGGCTATCCTCCCAGCCAAAGGACACAGATGTTAATAACAATGTAGTCATGGTGATAGTAATCATAGTATATAATCACAACAACAGTACCTACCATTTAAGAGGGTCTGCTACTAAGTGTCAGGCAGCAAAATTGGCTATTCGCACATGTTAGTTTGTTAATCTTCACAATGATTCTTTAATGAAGACTTTATTATTGCCATTTTACAAATGAGGAAACTGAGCTGAGATATTCAGTAGCTTATTGTCTCATAATAGTGAGTAGTAGAGCTGCAATTTGAACAGCTGTCTAACTTTACCCACACTCTTTCATACTCTCTTTGCTAATGCTCTAGCCAAGCGATATGGCTATTTCTTGAGAGAGCCAAAGAAGTGGGGAGAGGGCATCTGGGAATTTTTCAGGAAGACTGAAGAAGAAAGACTGCACTGTCCTGGACACTGCTTCACTAAGTGCTGAAAGCCAGGCAAATTCACAGTTGTAATCCCAGTATCAGGCAGAGAGGAAATCAATAAATGTGAAGTGAATGAAGATAATAGGGGCTCATTATATTTGTTCTGAATCGAATTTAATTTTAAAACCACTGTCCTATCAACAGTCAGGATGCCACAATGTCTGGAGCGGAGGTTTTAAGGATGGCACACTGGCTGAAAGAGGGCCCAGGCAGACTGTCCTGGAGTATGTCAAGGGGCAGGTGGGTGGCTTTGATAATGGTGGTAATGGTAAATAGTGACAATGACAACTCAGGACGCACTGAAGTCCTCGTAAGACTGCTTAGCATGGCGACTGAGGATCTGATCCTGCCCAATTATGGGTCAGTGGCTGCATGGCCTCGAAGAGCCTCCCACCCATCACAGACATAACAGGGAAGCTGTAGAGGACAGGAGGGGTTGGCCTAGTGCCTTTCCCTACTGTAGTCAGCTCTCTGCTGCCAGCAGCACTGCAGCTGGGCTGCCCAGGGTGTTTCCTGCAACGCGATGACTGTGTGATGGAAGAGCCATTGCCTTGCAATCCTGCAGCTTGCCAAATACTGGGAACGTGTGTGTTCACATGCAGTCAGCTGCGTTCCTGAGAACCCTCCCAGCCTACTGGGGCCCACAGACAGGGGTGGGGGAGGGCGCCTTCCCTAATGTAACATCTTAGCACATTCATCACAAGCAAAATCAAAGCAATTTTCCTCCAAACATAAACCTATGTTGATGACATGGGTTCAGATCAGGGCTGTGGCAGGGTCCAGCTGGACTCATCGCCCGGTGTCCATGGATGGAACCAAGAGTGCAGAGGATGTAGGAGATAAAGTTTCTCTGTTAGGGAAGAGTTTGAAACTGACTTCAAAGGAAAGAGAGGGATGTTATTGTTGAGGTTTGGGTCTCAGAGGAAGACATCATTCCAGCTGACCACTTAACAAACCAAGCTTACAGAATTGGAAATTCTAGACTTTCTCGTTGAAAGCACCTGAGGCCCAGGCTTTACTGATCTCTCTTCTCTGGGTTGTAGCACATTTTTTTTTTTTTTTTGAGATGGAATTTTGCTCTTGTCGCCCAGGCTGGGGTGCAGTGGTGTGATCTTGGCTCACTGCAACCTCTGCCTTCTGTGTTCTAGCAATTCTCCTGCCTCAACCTCCTGCGTAACTGCGGTTACAGGCACCTGTCACCATGCTCAGCTATTTTTGTGTGTGTGTGTTTAGTAAATACAGGGTTTCACTATATTGGGCAGGCTGGTCTTGAACTTCTGACCTCAGGTAACCCACCTGCCTCAGCCTCCCAAAGTGCTGGGATTACAGGCATGAGCTACCGCACCCAGCCAGCACTTTTAATGTGTCTCTTTTAATGTGCCTTGGATTAAGCAAGGGTTTCTCCCATTCTCTGGAGGTTTCTTCTCCACAATTTGACCTCCCTTGCCAGCCTCTGAGTGTTTTAAAATTATTATTATTGTTATTATGTTTTTTTGAGACACAGTCTTGCTCTGTTGCTCAGGCTGGAGTGCAGTGGTGTAATCTCGGCTCACTGCAATCTCTACCTCCCAGGTTTAAGCAATTTTTGTGCCTCAGACTTCTGAGTAGTTGGGATTTCAGGCGCGAGCCACCACACCCAGCTAATTTTTATATTTTTAGTAGAAACGGGGTTTCATCATGTTGGTCAGGCTGGTCTCGAACTCCTGGCCTCCAGTGATCCACCCGCTTCAGCCTCCCAAAGTATTGGGATTACAGGCATGAGCCAACAGCTCAGCTTCTCTGAGTGTTTTAAATCCAGAAGCCATTTCCTTTCTTGCTAAGCATCCACCTGCGTTATTGCGAGTGAAAGCATACTGTAAATGAAAATGTACTGTACAAACAGGAATGTCCTTGAAGATACCTATATTCTTCTTAGAGCCTAGAACTGTGCTGACCTGGAGCACAAACACAGCAAATATCTGTTGAGACCTGGTCTGGTGGCTCACGCCTGTCATTCCAGAAATTTGGGAGGCCAAGGTGGACAGATTGCTTGAGCTCTGAAGTTCAAGATCAGTCTGGGCAGCATGACAAAACCCCATCTCTACAAAAAATACAAAACAATTAGCCTGGCCTGGATAATTGTTAATTAAACATGCCTGTGGTCCCAGTTACTTGGGAGGCTGAGGTGGAAGGATCGCTTGAGCCCAGGAAGTTGAGGTTGCAGTGAGCTGAGATTGTACCACTGGACTCCAGCCTGGGTGACAGAGCAAGACCCTGTCTCAAAAAAAATAAAATAAAATAAAAAAGAAGATCTGTTGAGTAAATAAAATGATTGGAACTTGGAATGACTCTCTTGTTGGCTGATGTAAAAAACTGTCTCACCACAGTCTGCTTCATTGGCCTTGTTTTACTACATTGGCCTTGTTTCTATAAGCAAGAAAAAGTGAGGAGGATGTCTGATGAGACATGTCCACAGAGGCAGGGTGTTAAATGTAATTTAATTTCTCTGTCCCAGAGAAAGAGAGGCCGTCCCAGCCCATAGCCGGATGTGTTGGAAAAGTCAGGAAGAGTTGCTAGCTTCTCGTTTTTCCTGGGCAGTGTGGTTATCATGTTTCTAGGGAGAAAAAGATATTTCCCAGAACAGCGCAAAGAAAAGAATTAAGTAAAAGCTGGGCCTCTGGGAGCTTTGAACAAGAGCCTATTGGACTTTTGACCCTTTAAATACTACCAAATTTGGGGAGGTACTTTCTCACTTATGAAATATATCAAAGTGGGACAAACATATAATAAAATTAAGCTCATAAATTTAACAATCACACATGCTTGCTCTTAGAAGCTTCTAAAAATTTATGCCCAAGTTTCGATTTTATCTGTGACTATAACTTTGTTTTCACTATAAGGGGAAGTTCCTCCAGCAGAGGGTAATTTAATTTTGCCAGTAATCAGACCCATTCTGTTTAGACTTGGAATCCTTTTAAAATGGTAGCTTTCTATCAATCACCTACCCAAAGCATGTTTGGATTATGGGCTCTTCTAGAAAGGAGCTGTCTGTTTATTGATGATGTGGTGACCAAGGAGGATGGACTGCCTTATCTGCACAGCTCCCCAGAGGAAAAATGGTCAATATCCATGTGTTAATTAGCAGGAAATGGCTTGGGCATTGCTCTCTTGCCACATGGCCTCTGCTGTCCCCCTTTCAGTCCAACACTCCCTTCTGTGTGAATGACTATCAGACACCGAAGGAAGAGAATTCCAGCAACAGTGAAAACATAACTTTCCACTCCATCTCAAGAAGCCAAACACAGCAACCATATTCAAAGAGTTCTTTGTCCAGAAGATCACGTTTGAATTGGAAACCCGTTTAGCCAGATTCTCTTGTTATGATTTACTGCTTCATCAGGTAGGGGCAGGGACAGACACGATCCATCCTTTAAATAATAGGAGGATTCCCACAGGAAGGTTCGGCAACTCCAAATGTGTATTAAAAAAAAAAAATCCCTCCTCTCCTGCACCTCAGCTTCCAACGTGGAAAAATGTGCTTCTGACTGCTAGTGGGTGTCCACTTGGGAGAAGGGATTCATGTCCAGATAACCACAGACAGGAGCATTGACTTTCAAGTTGGAGAGGAAAAAGTAGCCAAGAGCAGTCATATTTAGAATACCTTCTCTCCCAGGGATTCAAGGTGGGAACGGAGATGGGGGGGATGGTAAGAGAAGGAGAGAAAGGATGGACAGACATCTCCCTCCATTCCTGGGAGAACAATCACCTTTGTTCACAGCCGGCTGAGAGAGCTGCCTGGGAAACACTGGATCTGGGCTCAGGGCAGGTTAGAGCCTGTGTGTATGCGTGAGGTCTCCGGGTGACCAAGGGCCCAGGTGGGTGGCCCTGGAATGCTGATACTGGAGAGGAGCTGAGGGGGTGTGTTGGCCCATTGTCTGCCCACCTGCACCCAGAGTCCCCCACTGTGTTGCCTCCTCAAGCCCCCTGCAGCATTCCTGGTGGAGGATGGAGGCAGCAGGGATTTCCTGCTTCCCTCAGGAGAGCCTGGTTGGCTTTTAGGGATGAACTGATCTTCCAATTGCCCAGTTGTGGGGGATTTGGGGGGAAGGTAGGGTCTGGTCCAGGTTGGGCCGTAATTACCTGGGGAATTAAAAAGGAAAACAAAAGAAATTCCTGGGCCCCTGAAGATCTTTTGAATCTGAATCTCCATGGAGATCAGGCTTGAGATCTCCATGGAGATCCAGGTATTTCTCATGCTACTGGTGGGGAAACCGATGACTTGTAAGATGCCTTTTAGCATGAATATAGTCTATGTTTTGTCTTAAGCTTGCTAATGCATGTGAACTAGTTGGGAATTTCAAATCTAAAAAACTGCTCTGGGGCTTGCATGGTCCCCGGGACAGCTTCCTGCAGCTAACATGTTTCCTAAGGTGGGCCTGGGGAGGGCTGTTCACCTAGAATCCTTCGACCTCTGGGTTCCCAGGACATGGACTGACAGAGTCATCAAGCTTATGTTTTCAAGTCCTTATGCCTTGGAAAAGTCAGGCATCATTGATTGCAGACCCAGGTCAGCTGCTGGGAAACCAGAGAGAATGGGACTAAGAAGCCACCGACATGCTGAAGACCAGGATGTCCTGCACAGCAGTGCCCCTCCAGGCTCCATCTCATCCTTCCTCCTGGCCCACCTAAGCTCTTAGGGGTGGCCCACCTGCTAGTTTCCCTGCTTGGCTACCTCCCCTATTTGCATTTTGACTTTTCCCCTCCAACACCCCTTTCATTTTGTTTCTTATGATTTATTTTCTTTCTCTCTCTCTCTTTCTTTCTTTCTCTCTTTCTTTCTTTCTCCCTTTCTTTCTTTTTTTCCCTCCCTCCCTCCTTCCCTCCCTCCCTCCCTCCCTCCCTCCCTCCCTCCCTCCCTCCCTCCCTCCCTCCCTCCCTTCCTTCCTTCCTTCCTTCCTTCCTTCCTTCCTTCCTTCCTTCCTTCCTTCCTTCCTGTCTTGCTCTGTTGCCCAGGCTACAGTGCAGTGGCTCGATCTTGGCTCATTGCAACCTCCACCTCCTGGGTTCAAGTGATTCTCCTGCCTCAGCCTCCTGAGTAGCAGGAATTACAGGCACCCACCACCTTGCCTGGCTAATTTTTGTATTCTTAGTAGAGACAGCATTTCACCATCTTTGTCAGGCTGGTTTCGAACTCCTGACCTCGTGATCCACCTGCCTCAACCTCTCAAAGTGCTGGGATTACAGACGTGAGCCACCTTGCCTGGCCTTATTCATTTTCTTTTATTCCTCATGCCCCACTCCCGTTTCTCATTCCTTAGGCAACTATTCTCATGTCCTAAAAGTAGATCTTTTGGTTGTGTGTGTGGTCTTTCAAAATGTGTATTGCTATCTTGGTCATCAATTCATCCAAAAAGTATTTGTGGAGTACCTGCTTTGTGCCAGGCATTTGTGAACACATTAGTGAGCAAAACTGACAAGGATCCCTGGCATGTGTATTCTAACAGAGGATGCAATGCAATCATCTATACACATAAAAAGACAAGACAAAAAATTATTAGTATATTAGGAGCTGGTAAGTGCTGTGAGAAGAAATAATCCAGAAAAGGAGATCAAGAGCACGAGAGGGTGAAGGAGTTTGGGCAGGTTGCTGTATTTTTAGTTCACATAAATAGTATTACTAGAGATCTCATTTTATGTTTTGCTTTTTTTTTTTTTTTGCTTTAACACTAAATTTTAAAGATTCTCCCAAGCTGCTATGAGTACCTTTAATTTGCTTCTTCTAACCACTGCATCATATTCCATGGTGTGTGTTTACCACAATTACTTATTCACCCACCTGGAGATGGATGTTCAGATTGCTCTCAATTTCCCATGCAATCTTCATTGTTGTAGGTTGGAAAATGTAGCTGGGATCTCTACAGAGTGGAGTTGCTGTGTTAGAAATTCTGCCTCTACTTAATTTCACCAAATCTGTCAAACTGCTCCCCAGAGCTGCTGTAACAGCCCACACTCTCATCAGCAGGTACAAAGGTGCCTATGTCCCCCACCTCTGCCAACACTTGGTATTATCCAGCTTCCTGATTTTCTCCCCCAGATCATTCTGGCTTCTGTTATTGCCTCTTCTGCTAAAATAACCTTCTGTCATTGCTTTTCACGGCCCTGTACTCACTTCAACTCTCATTTTCACTTCCTCCTCTCCACTTCCTTCTGACTGCTGACATCTCTTGCATGTACTTCTGAGCTGTTTTTCTACCTCAAGGTTCATTCCTTTTGGGCTTCATATCCTGAGTTTGGAATTCCCACATCCTAGTTGGCAAGGAAGTGTCTTAACGACTGTAAGGACTATCCTGCCCTTCCCTGGTGAAGCAGTTTTGCTTCTACACCATTTTCATCAAGTCCAGCCCTGAGGAGTGCCTGCAGTGGTTGCATCAAATCTAAATTCTCCCATCTGCCTTCAAGACTTCAACCAACTTGGTCCACTCTTCCCCCTACTTGAGTCTTTGCACATATTTCCCCCTCATCCAGAACCCCCCCTCTCCCACTTTTCCTAGATCAGCCTGGCCCATCCTGCTCTCCGCAGAGGTTCAGTTTCTCTTCTCCCCCGGTTCTCAGGTGGCCCTCAGCACTGCAATCTGTACTCTCCCTGTTGTAACAAGTCTTCAGCACCCTTGTTGCAGACACCACTAGCCTCAAGCTCTTTGATGGAAGGACTGTATTGTTTCCACTGTATCTTTTCTGTCATAGACCCATGACTGACAGTTCAGTTGATATTCATTACTGAGTGAGGGAGGGAAGGAATGAGTGAGGGAGTGAAGACTGTCCATCTCTTACATATATGATTGTTGCCAGCATCAGGTTTTCACGCCTACTTGAAATACTTCTCTCCTTGTTTTAGTCCATTCAGACTGCTATAACAAAATATCATGAACAGTGTAGCTTATGAGCAACGGCATAAACTATGTTATATGGCTCTCACAGTTCTAGAGGCTGGGAACTCCAAGATCAAGGCCGATTTGGTGTCTGGTGAGGGCCCGCTTTCTAGCTTGGGAACAGCACCTTCCTGCCCTGTCCTCACATGATGGGGTGAGGGGTCTCGCTTAGGCCTCTTTTATTAAGGCACTAATCCCTTTCCTAAGAGTGGGGCTCTCATGACTTAGTCACCTCCCAAAGGCCCCACCTCCTAATACGATCATCTTATGGGTAGGGATTTCAACACAGGAATTTGGAAGACAAACATTCAAACATTCTTCTACACATTCATCTGCTTCTACTGTTTTTCAAAATTTGTTTTAAAACCCAGCAACTTCGTAAATTTTACCCATACCCCCAACCTGATTGCTATTTCTCTCTTTCTCTCTTTTCCTTTGTTTTCTGTTTTTGAGATGCTCTGTTACCCAGGCTGGAGTACAGTGGCATGATCTTGGCTCACTGCAACCTCCACCTCCTGGATTCAAGAGATTCTTGTGTTTCAGCCTCCCAAGTAGCTGGGATTACTGGCACTCACCACCACGCCTGGATAATTTTTGTATTTTTAGTAGAGATGAGGTTTCACCACATTGGCCAGGCTGGTCTTGAACTCCTGACCTCAAGCGATCCGCTTGCCTTAGTCTCCCAAAGTGCTGAGATTATAGGCATGAGCCACTGGCTCTCTCTCACTCTCTTTCTCTCTCTCTCTCTTTTTTACCGACTTCTGTATTCTTTGTTTGTAATACACTGGAGCCAGTTTTCCCATTGGACTTAGGGTGTGTGAATGCCTTGGGCTGTATTATAGAGGAAACAGACTCTAATGGGGTCCTGCTTTCTCCTCTCATCTGCCATATTCTGTCCTTAAGCTGTGTCCTAGAGGTTTTCTCTGCAGTCCGTCCTTTTATGTTACATCACTTGTGACAGCGATTTGTAACAACATTTGTTGCTTTAGGTTTCTCCAGTGTCCGTTCATCTATTTACCCAGGGTATAGTTCCCAGGTTTCCTTTAGAGAAACCACCCCTCCTTTACTTTCAGCGCTCCTTTGGAGGTGGTGGGGAGACAGCATAGGATGTAATCCTCAGCCAATCAGTCCATTCATTCCCTAGGCCATGATGATTGGTTAGCAAGGTCATATGACCCAGTCAGAGCCAATGAGACACAGTGAGGCTTTTGCTGGGAACAGAGAGAGAATATTTATATTTAATATTGAATAAAGAGCGGAATATTGTGGTAGGAAAAAAAAGCAGTGAACCAGGAATAAGGGTTTCAGACAAACTCATCTACTAGCTAGCCGTGTGATCACGGTCAAGTTATGATACCTCTCTTGAGTGTCAAGCTCCTCATCTGGGCAATGGAGGAGGAGGTGCGATCAGGGCTCACATCGCACCAGTACGTCCCTGCCCCACGCTCCAGCTGCCTTCTGGTCTGACACGCCACTTGTTAAATACCTTAAATCTGGACCAAATAACCTCAACATTCTTGCATTTCTGTCATTCTTTGATTCCAGGCAGGGAAAATCTGATTCTTTATAATCCCTGATATTCAGATCCAAGCACATCTCCTATAAGGTGCAGGAAGATGCATGTTGTATTAAAACCAACAAATAGAATATTTCTACTTCCCATATATGATTTCTGTCCTCACTAAGTTTCCTGTAGATTCATCTTGCCTCAGTAGTGTCTGATTTAAGAAAAAGAGAAAAAGGCAGTGAAGGCCTCAGCCTGGAGTATGACTTCATCCGTCATTATGCTGTGAGTGGAGGTGACAAAGAGGATAATTTTCGGTGACATCAGGAATGGAGTTGTGAAGCTTTTGTTTTGTTTTGTTTTTGCTTGTTTTGCCTAGATTCTGAGATTTTATAGATTTTTTTTCTTTCATGTGTTTAGACTTTTAAGAATTTTTTTTTTTTTTTTTTTTTTGAGATAGGGTCTCTCTCTGTCGCCCAGGCTGGAGTACAGTGGCGTGATCTCGGCTCACTGCAACCTCTGCCTCCCAGGTTCAAGCAATTCTCCTGCCTCAGCCTCCCGAGTAGCTGCAATTACGATTATAGGCATTCACCACCATGCCTGGCTAATTTTTACATTTTTAGTGGAGATGGAGTTTTGGCATGTTGGCCAGACTGGTTTTGAACTCTTGACCTCAAGTGATCTGCCTGCCTTGGCCTATCAAAGTGCTGGAATTACAGGCATGAGCCACCGAGCCTGGCCCAAGAATATTTTTTAAACACAAATGTTTCCCCATATTTTTTGCTTAAAAAATCACACTTTTGCCTTACAATTCTCATTGATATTTTTCATTGTTGTTTTCAAGCTTAGCAATATATTTCTCAGACAAGTTAAATATTTCTGGGCCTACTTGTGTCAAAGGAGCAAACAGAATATACAAATCAGTAATAGGATTTTTTTCTCTTAGCCATGGGTTCTCACTGTGTTGCCCAGGCTGGAGTGTGGTGACTATTCACAGGTGCAGTTATAGTATACTGCAGCCTCAAATTCCTGGCCTCAGGTGATCCTCCTGCCTCAGCCTCCCAAGTAATTGGGAGTTTAGGTGCATGCCACTGTTCTGGCTCAGTAATAGAATTTCTGATGAATGAATTCACATGGGCCAAACCTCCTGGGCTTGGCATTTGAGAAACATGGTCCAGGACAGTTTGATTTGCAATACCTCTATTAGCCCATGGTGGAAAAAATGAACGTAATTAAGAAAAGTGAATACACAAATGAAAAACCTGGCTGGGTGTGGTGGCTCATGTCTGTAATCCCAGCACTTTGGGAGGCCAAGGCGGTTGGATCACTTGAGGTCAGGAGTTTGAGACTAGCCTGGCCAACATGGTGAAACCCTGTCCCTACTAAAAAATACAAAAAGTAGCTGTGTGTGGTGGCACAGGCCTATAATATGAGCTACTCGGGAGGTTGAGGCAGGAGAATTGCTTGTCAAAGTAGCATACAGAATATATATATATGTGTGTGTATATAGTTTGAACATATATATATATATATATATATATATATATATATATATATATATGTATGTATATGTATATAGTTTGAACCCAAGAGGCAGAGGTTGCAGTGAGCTGAGATGGTGCTACTGCCCTCAAGCCTGGGCAATAGAGTGAGACTCTGTCTCAAAAAAAAAAGCACACACACATACACACAGAAATTTCTCTTGGCTCAAAGAAGCCTAATTGATTTGAGAGATCTTTAAACAGTAGTTTTGATTCGCTCATTCTTATCTATTGGCAAATCCTCTTGGTTTTGCCTTTAAAGGACATCCTACATTCATCTACTTCTCACTCTCCATTGCTTCTGCCTTGCCTCAAGGCTCCACTCCCTCTCACCTGGGCTCTGCCATATGTTCCTGTCTTCCATTCTTGGCCCCTTCCAGTTTATCCTCCATGGTGTAGCCATATATCACATCCCTGCCCAATACCCTCTTATGGCTTCCCACTGCATGCAGTATAAGCCCCATGGCCTTACCTTGGCTTTCAAGGCCTGGCAGCCTTTCCAGGATCATCTCCTCCCACTCTTTGCTCTAGACGCTGGCCTCCATGCTGTTCCCAGAAACACCTAGCATCTTCCTCACCCAGGGCCTCTGCCCTTGCCATTCCCTCCACCAGGACTGCTCTTTCTCAGACACATTTGCAGTTCCCCCTTACATCATTCAGGTCTCCCTTCAAGGGTTAGCAGAGTGTCCCTCAGGACTATCTGAAACAGTGGCCAGCATTCCACTCTAATTAGCTTCGTCTTATTTATCTTCATAGCATGCAGTCTTACCCGACATCATATATTTGTTTGTTTACTCTTCCTTGATGTCAGGAACAGCTGTTTGTGTTAATTCAATACAATGTCTTCCAAAACTTAGAATAAGGTCTGGTACATAATAGATGCACAGTATTTGATGAGTGAACAAATTTATTTGAAAAATAATAAAGACGCTTACATATATATGTTTGTTGTGGTGCTGTTCACAACAGGAAAGACTTGGAACCAGCCCAAATGCACATCAGTGATAGACTGGATAAAGAAAATGTGGCACATATACACCATGGAATACTATGCAGCCATACAAAAGGATCAGTTCATGTCCTTTGCAGGGACATGGATGAAGCTGGAAACCATCATTCTTAGCAAACTGACACAAAAACAGAAAACCAAACACAGCATGCTCTCACTCATAAGTGGGAGTTGAAAAATGAGAACACATGGACACAGGGAGGGGAACATCACAAACTGGGGCCTTTCAGGGAGTGGGGGACTAGGGGAGGGATAGCATTAGGAGAAATACCTAATGTAGATGACAGGGTGATGGATGAACCTAACCACCATGGCACGTGTATACCTATGTAACAGACATGCACGTTATGCACATGTACCTCAGAACTTAAAGTATAATAATAAAAAAAAGAAAAATAAGTATTTTATTGATTGGTTAATTGAGACAGGGTCTTGCCCTATTGCCCAGGTTGGAGTACAGTGGCATGATCTCAGCTCACTGCAACCTCTGCCACAAGTGATCCTCCTTCCTCAGCCTCCCAGGTAGCTGGGACTACAGGCATATGCCACTGCACCTGGCTAAGTTTTAATTTTTTTTTGTAGATATGAGGTCTTGCTATATTGTCCAGGCTAGTATTTTTTTAAATAAATATTTTGAACCTATGAATGTGCTGGGTATTGGCATTCGGTTAATAATATATACAAGAAAATAATTTTGGGTTGTAAAAGAAAAAACTTTCCAAAAACACATTTATAAAGAAAGATGTGGCTGGGCATGGTGGTTCACACCTGTAATCCCAGCACTTTGGGAGGCTGAGGCGGGCGGATCACCTGAGGTCAGGAGTTTGAGACCATCCTGGCCAACATGGTGAAGCCCTGTCTCTTCTAAAAATACAAAACTTAGCTGGGCATGGTGCTGCATGCCTGTAATCTCAGCTACTCGGGAGGCTGAGGCAGGAGAACTGCTTGAACCCAGGAGGTGGAGGTTATAGGGAGCTGAGTGAAATAGCACCATCGCAGACCAGCCTGGGTGACAGAGCAAGACTCAGTCTATTGTGAGATAAAATACAATAAAATAAGTAAAGAGAGATGTTAAATCTGTAAACAAAACAGAAACACAGGGGTATAGCTCAGTGGTAGAGCATTTGACCGCAAAACAGAAACATGAAAACATTGAAAAGAGCTGTAGTCTCAGGTCCCAGTGGACTAGTGGCATTATCTAATAGCCTAAGCTGCGGTTAAGTATGTCTTAGGACCTATTAGTCCTAACCCTGGGGAAAGGCTGCTCAGCTCTGTTGATTATAGCCCAGCTGTGCCCAAAGTTACAGGTTCCTGCCCCATGTGAGCCTGTCAGCTTTGTTTTCACCACAACCCCGGATCTGTGGCTTTTACGCCAACCAGCCTCCCCTGACCAAACATGACTGTGGCCTCCAAGGAGACCACTTAAGGAGAGATGAATTAATTTTCACAGAACCATCACTGATCTGGAAAACCACTCAAAGCCAGCTGCTACGTTTGAAGACCACACAGTCACGGTGAAGGGGAAGTGTGATTGCATGGAGAGGGAGTGGGGATGGAGGGTCTCATGGTGGGAGAGTTTGGTCTGTGAAGCATTCCAGGCCTCAGAGATGGCATCTGGTACAGGAAAATTACCTGACTTTTACCAGATCCATTTATTTTAATTTTATTATTATTGTTTGAGACAGGGTCTCACTCTGTTGCCCAGGCTGGAGTGCAGTGGCACAATCTTGGCTCACTGCAACCTCTGCCTCCTGGCCTCAAAGCAATCTCCCACCTTAGCCTCCTGAGTAGCTGGGATTACAAGCATGCACCAACACACTTGGCTAATTTTTTTTTTGAAACAGAGTCTTGCTCTGTTGCCCAGGCTAGAGTGCAGTGGCACAGTCTCAGCTCGCTGCAACCTCTGTGTCCCAGGTTCAAGCAATTCTTGTGCCTCAGCCTCCTGAGTAGCTAGTACTACAGGCATGTGCCACCATGCCCAGCTAATTTTTGTATTTTTAGTAGATATAGGGTTTCACCATGTTATCCAGGATGGTCTTGAATTCCTGACCTCAGGTGATCCACCTGCCTTCGCCTCCCAAAGTGCTGGGATTAGAGATGTAAGCCTTTGCACCAGGACTAATTGTTGTATTTTTAGTAGAGATGGGATTTCATCATATTGCTCAGGCTGGTTCAAACTCCTGTACTAAAGGGATTCACCTGCTTCCGCATCCCAAAGTTCTGGGATTACAGGTGTGAGCCACTGTGCCCGGCTACCAAATCCAGTTAAAGTGGGCACAGACCATAATATCCTCATTCTCAGTTTTCAAATGAAAACAGCTTTAAAATATCCCTGAAACCCCCCTATTGGGTTTTCTCTTTATTGCCCACATGTGTGTGCTGGTATTTCACAAGCTTCTCTATCACTGGGAAGAGCTAAGGTGGTGCAACTCCTTTTACAGGTGGAGAAAATGAAGCAGAGACGCTTACATGACTCACTTAAGGTCATCTATGTTAACGCCACTTCTCAGATCCAGCTGTCCTCATATCCCCAAAAATGCTTTTTCAGGTCAACAGTGCCTTTAAGTCTTTGGATTCCAGCTGGGAAAAGACTTTTCCTGCCATTAGTTAATAAAGGAAATACGGGTTGCCTAGAAGCAAGCAGAGGTGATTGGGAGGAAGCTGAGGAAGGGTTCTGGCATCCCTGTTTTACTTGTTTTCAGAGAAGATTCTATATCAATACAAGGAAGCAGGGGATTCAGTGACAAGCTCTGACTCTACTGTGGCTGAGTAACCAACCAGTCACTCAGGTTGTCAGTGAAGACTCAGCATTGCCCTGGTAATTTAATCACTGGGGTCCCAGGGGGCCCACAGGGTGCAATATCTTACACATGCAGTTCATATACCAGCTGTTGCAGGAAACAGGTTGTTCTTTGGAGGTTAAAAATGAAAGGCAATTTCTCTAATTTGGATCAGGCTAAGTAAAATGGTGGCTGAGGCTGTCCCTCTTCCAAGTCTGGGGAACTCAGACCAAGCACTCATAGATCACGAGATCAGCATCCGACAAGAGTAGATAAACAGAAAAGCTGTTTTCCTGCCGGGCACGATGGTTCACTCCCATAATCCCAGCACTTTGGGAGGCTGAGGTGGGCAGATCTTGAGGTCAGGAGTTCAAGACCAGCCTGACCAATATGGTGAAACCCTGTCTCTACTAAAAATACAAAAATTAGCTGGGTGTGGTGGCACACACCTGTAGTCCAAGTTACCTGGGAGGCTGGGGCAGAAGGATTGCTTGAACCTGGGAGGTGGAGGTTGCAGTGAGCTGAGATGGCGCCATTGCACTCAAGCCTGGGTGACAGAATGAGACTCAGCCTCAAAAAAAAAAAAAAAAGAAAAATTTTTTCTTGTACAAAGCCAGATCTGTGTGGCCCCGTGTCACGTTATACCTGGTTATATGTGTTGAAGTCTCGGAGCTACTCCCACAATCAAGGCCCACAAATCAGATTGGGCCTCGTTTTCACCCTTGGGGAAACTGAGGCTAAGAGTTGCTGAGGACTGCCCCAAAGGTTGTGCCAAGAGAATCAGCTGGAGGCCATGTTCCCTTCCTCTAACCGCAGCAGGACTCTCCCCTTGGCGCACTCCAACAGCTGGAAGGCAATTGCGCTTGTCAGCATGGGCTTTCCAGAATATGTGCAGCTCAGATTCTGGGAAGGGCAGGCAGTGGGGGTGAAGGTGAGACAGGAAATCTTTCTGGAGGCTCTGAAGCCATTCCGGTTTTGGAGCATCCCCAGCAACTCCCACAGAGTCAAGCTTTTTAAACTGTCTTTTGGAGAAGTTGGACTGAGAGCAAGGCTGCCTCAATCTGCTCCTGCCCAACTTCCTTTCTGTGAGGTCCCGTGAGAGGACCAGAGCAGCGCCCCAGGGAGGATGCGAGGAGAATGGGCTGATTGAGCAATGTGGGCACAGGGCTGGCGGGCTGCCACCTCGATGTCTGTCAGCAGGCTACAGGGTGGCTTTTCTTCTCGGTTTGCTCACAGAGCCAGGGAGGCTGGGTGCCAGGGAGAGTATTTCCTTTGTTTGGGAAAAGCTGTGTCCGTCTGGCTTGCTCTGTAGTCTATAGCTTCTCGCCTGAGGATCTTTCCTGCTACTGGACATGGATCCCACTAGCAGGGTCTCTGCTGTGACCGACAGGAGATGCTGGTCCTGGGAGAGGCAGCCAGTGAGGGCCCTACACAGAGCATGCCTGCGCCGGGACTGACCCAGCCAGCAGTTCACTCACCCCATAGACACTGGCTCAGGGTCTCCCTGGTGGAATGTGGACCATGGCGTGTTGTTACAGGCTCAGGTAGAATTGTCAGGAATGGTGCTCCAGTATTCTCAAGCCTGAGGGATCTTGCATTTTGCATAGCCCCTTTATTTTTTGCAGATGAGGAAACTGAGACTCAGATATCTGAAATTGCTTGTCCAAGGTCGCACAAGAAAGCCAGGTTCAGGCCGGGCAAGGTGGCTCAAGCCCGTAATCCCAGCACTTTGGGAGGCCGAGGTATGCAGATCATGAGGTCAAGAGATCAAGACCATCCTGGCCAACATGGTGAAACCCCGTCTCTATTAAAAATACAAAAATTAGCTGAGCCTGGTGGCGCAGGTCTGTAGTCCCAGCTACTCGGGAGGCTGAGGCAGGAGAATCTCTTGAACCTGGGAGGTGGAGGTTGCAGTGAGTGAGATCATGCCATTGCACTCCAACCTGTCGACAGAGTGAGACTTCGTCTCAAAAAAAAAAAAGCAAGCCCGGTTCAAGGCCTGGCTCCACCACTGCCTTGTCATGTGGCCTTGAGCTACTTCCTTGGCCTTGCTGAGCCTGCTTCCTCATCTCTGAAGAGGGATAAGAAAAGTTCCTACTCCACAAGACTAATGTGGGCACTAAATGATCCAGGGCCTCATAGCAGGCCCTCTGCTCATGGGAGGAGTTCAGTACAGTCCACCTCCATCTCAGAATCTGCATTACCCTTGTTTTATTATTGTCTGCAGTTGGCAACAACCACTACAATCAAATGAAGACTTTGGAAACCAAGGCTGTGCAGCTCTTGCATGAAGTTCCTTGAAAGTCCCTCTTGCCTTCCATCCTCCCGATGTTCACATGTGGTAGAGATGGCAAATCTTTCTTTCATTTTACTGATGAGATAAAACTTAGTCAAAGACATGTCCTAAACCTGTGGTCTCCATTTCCTAGTTTACCTGCTCTTTCTGTCTCTACCTGCTGCCAATTAGAATATTCCTGCTGGTGGGATATTCCAGCCACATGGGGGCTGAGTATGGGAGAGAAGAAACATCCCCTCCCGCCTCAATTCAATGGAAATTACCGCAGCATTTTTACTGTTTTCTATTTGTTCTTGAGTTTATCTCCAGGAGCTGGGGGTTGGGGGCTGGGGACTGGGGATCCTTGACTGACTGCACAGAGTTGGGTCTATAGGAGCGGATAGAATGCATTTCCCAGCTCCAGGGTTGTGGCCAGTGATGACTTTAATGGCAAATAATTACCATCAATTGTGTTCTAGTGGCTGAAGGGATTTATGGACATTTTCTGTGACTCTGTGGACACAGGCCCAAGGTTCCAACTGAACAGAGCTGGGAGGAGACACAGCGACCCTTGTTAAACAGAAAGAATGAGCTTAATGTATACAGGGAGAGGGTAAGGGGTGGCAGTGGGGAGACAGAAGGAAAGGTTCACCCTGTTAAATATTTACAGTTTGGGCCTTGGGTTCTGTATTTCCAAAGGCAGTGTTAGGAAGGTAATTTCCGTAATATATTCCTCCCTCAAAACCCACCTTGCATGAGGAATTACAGCAGGCACAAAACATTGCTCATGAATATTAATCAGTAACCTCCCCCTGCCATTTGGGAATGGGGGCTGATACTAAAATACTCACTCCCCAACCCCCAAAGGCAAACAGCCCCGGAGGAAAACTCTGAAGCCAGCTCCCGAGGCCGAGAGAGTAGAAGTCTTTCTGGCCGTGGGGTCAGAGGGCATGGGCAGGGGAGGGGTCAGCTTTGTTTCCGCTATGTGTTGGTGAATGCCTAACCTTTATGGAACTTTGCTAGCTGCGTTTTGGGCTATTTAGCTGCAAAACCAAAAGATTTAATTTTTCCCCTCTCTCCTTTTGGGTTTTGTCTTCCACTGACAGCAATAACAGACACAGGTCTGGAGGCAGTTAAGGCAGGCTAGGCTCTCTACCATCCGAAGAAAAGACAGGTCTTAACTAAAAGAGAACACAACATCTATAAAGCCAGCACAAACATTCCTGACACCCTTCACCATTGCTTCTGTGATCTTTTCAATAGAGAAAGGAAAAATGAGTGGCTCGGGAGGTGTCTTTCATAATACATTGTATCTATACAACCTGTTACATTTTATAAAGCATTTCCACATGCTCCAGTATCCACTGCCAATCCTTGCATCAGTTCTGAGTTGGGGCTTATGGTCCCCTTTTACGGGTGAGAAAACTGAGGCTTATGACTAACTTCATCAAGATGACAGGGATTTGGAAGAGGCAGAACTAGCACTCCAGCCCAAATTTCTGTCTCCAAAGACAGATATTTTCTCAATAGATCAACTAAGTGTTGTGATTAACTTCTCTGGATCTCATTTTTCCAAATCTGTAAAAGAAAGCTGTTTTCTAAGTTCCATTCAAATCTTCCAAAGTATTCTTCCTGGTCCTTTATAAGAAACAGTCCATCGAAAGGGTGTCAAAGCCTGATAAGACTATAAGAAAGAGTCAAATCGTGTATCTCAGTAGCATTTAGAGTTTTACATTAAATCCCCAGCATGTGAGAAAGATGGGATTTGTTTCCATGCTGCTCTCCAACACCAGTCAGGATGGTTATGAAATCAGTCTGGAATATCTCCATAGGGACCCTCCGGCATTTGGATGTGGAAGCTGCTTCTAGCATTGTCAAGTGTCTAAAAGTATGTGATTTTGGTCAATAATACCATCCTGTTTTCAACACCATGATGCTGTTAGTGAAAATGTGGCTATGAAGTATACTATTGGGTATCTGTACATAGATTGTACTTTAGGGAGTATATTCCTGGCAGGGATTTGGGGCAGGAATTTGTGATTAGGTTCTTTGTGAGGGACAGGTGACTTAGGACATAGCAATGCTTAGGCTTAAATCATCTTACTTTTTATTCTTGGGTAGGAAGCTATATCCCAATTTACACAACCCAGATGGAAGTGTTCTGATTACTTTTTGGAGGCCACCAGGATTTGTGTTTAGAGTCTTGATTTAGTTACTATTGTCCTAGCTAGTATGGATATAGCAAAGTCTTTAGCCTGCAGCTGTGACAACTTATACTCCTTAGGAGCCGATCTGGGTGGAGAAACCCAGTGATGAGGTCCCCTCACCAAAGTCTGAAAAGCTGGATGTCCTGGTTTGGTAGAGAAGCGAGCCCTTTGGTCCTGAGCTCACCACCTGTCCCTCTCTGGTGCCTTTTGCTTCTGGGCAGAAGAGACCAGAGGGCATCAGGGAACCTATCTGGCTTGGCAGTTACTTTGCTTCTCTGGATTCAAGCCTGTTGGGAGTGTGACATCACCGGAGAGGATGCCAGAGGTGAGCACTGTGGGAACGTTTCTGTTTTCTTCTGCCCTCCACTCCTGTAATAACAAAGATGAGGCAAACGATAGCAGAAGTAGTGGAGAGGTCAGCTGTTTGGCTCTGGAGTTAGACTCCCTGGGTTCAAGCCCTAGCTCTTCTATACTGGGATCCTGGCAAATTTGTTGACCTCAATGTGCCTGCTATGAAATGGGGTAATATTCTCACCACACAAGGTTGCTGAGCAGATCAAGTTACACAGTTACCATAGTGCACAGCAGAGCACAGCAGAGCACAGCACAGCACAGCACCAATGCCCAACTCATGTAAGCTCTTGCCGCCAAGCTTCTGGTTTGCCTGTGGCATGGGTTGAGAGCATCCCATCTCCCTGATCCCTGGGTCAGGGCCATATAGCCGCCTCTGGTTGTAGACTACTGGGGAATTACCCATGCTTTGTCTTTTCACTTTTCTTTGGAAATGTGGGACAGTTCAGTCTCTTAGGGTTCTTTGCCAGATAATGAAGCTCTAAGCAAAGCTGTGTGGTGCATATGGGGCTGCTTTTTAACAAGCTGGCTCCATGCAGGCAGCCAGGTGGAAGAACTCTCTGATCCTTAGGGAAGCCAAATTCCAATCGACTCTGTGGGGTACAGCCAAGACAGGAAGCAGGCTCTAGTGTCCCCACAAATTCTGGAACAGTGGTCTTAAGTAGATCTAGAAGCTGGCCAGAATCTATGCAAATTACAAGGAAGCATTTGTCCTTTTCCCTGGATTCTCAAAGGAGTCTGGGACCCCAAAATGGGAATGAGTCATGTCAGAGAGGAAGATGACCTCAGACAGCCGGGAGGGGGAAGGTGGACAAATAGCCCAACGTGGGATGGTCCTCAGTGGGTGGATCAGGCTCCTGCCTGGGGGCTCCGCTGGGAAAAGGCAGGATATGGGGCTGGCGCTGTCAGAACATAGCCACATTGTCTCCTGCTGACTGGCAGTGGGGACAAGAAACCAAGAATTCTGCTGTTCAAATAAACAAGTGATCTGGGTTGATAATATGACTCTGATATGAATGCGCTTGCTAACGGTTCTTCCCTTTTTAAGGGCCTAAATGAGAGAACATGACAGCTATAAGTTTCTGGTGGCGTGTGGATGCTCTGAAACTTGCCAAGGGGATGAAGGGTACTGGTTTCTTTCTGGGGTGCAGATTTCCATCATGCAGTAGTTTACCCTGCGTCTCTTCATCTCTCTTTCTTTCTTTTTGCCTGCCCTATTCTAGGCAACAGGAAGAACCATGAACAATGACAATCACAATTGCTACCATTTATAAGACATAAGCTGTACACCAGGCACTTGTGTTTAATGTTTTCTAGTTATTAGCTAGGTTAATCCCAATACTATTCCTTGGATATAGGCATTATTATTATTTTACAGATGAGGAAACTGAAGCTCAGAGGGATGAACTGTCCTGCGAAGGTCCACGGCTAGTACATAGAGGAGCGCAGATGCATGCAGTCCCTCCGACTCGGATGTCTGTGTACCGTCCTGCCCCCTCCCACTGCAGCCTGCATCACAGACTGGAGTTAAGAGTGCCACCGTATTAGGTCTGTCCCAGAGGGAAAGGCCAAGGGGGAGGGTGTAGAGAACAGGAGAGCTTTGCTGTGATGTGTAGGGTGGGGGTGTTGTGAGGGTATATATTGGAGGTTGTGTATGATGGAAAGGCAGCAAGACACTGTCTTATGCTTAATTGGTCACTCCTTGGCTGGGGACTTCACTTCTCCCACCAAAGTCCCAACCCTTGCCTGCCACACCCCACTCATACTGAAGGCGTTGGAGTAGCTGGCCGTCTGTCTCTGTCCTCTCTGACTTTAACGTGGGGCTGGGACAGGCTGCTAGGCTCAGTGCCAGGAAGCAAGACAAGGGGCTTGCAGCAAGGGCTTAGGGTATAAGCACGTTGGCATCGGCTGATGGATTTATAAGGGCTCTGCAATTAGGACAACTCCTAATTCAAAGAAATGCAGAATCTGCTCAAACCTTGCTTTGTATAGCCTGTTGGAGAGACATGTGCTATGTGTGTGTGTGTTTATATATATATATATACACATACCAGATATTACATTACTACAATGATAATATGAGGTAGCTAATGCTTACATAATGCTTCCTATGTATCAGACACTATTTTAATTTCTCTATGTATTATAAAATTTAATCCTCCTAGCGACCCTACAGTATCTCCTTTTGTTATCCCCATTTTGTAGAAGAGGAGCCTGAGGGACAGAGATGTTAAGTAATCTATTCCAGCTAGCTTGGGTGGTAAGAGACAGGCTTCATAAATGCAGCCATGTGCTTTGTAAACCTTGTACCCGTGCCCTTAACCATGCCATTGGATGGCCCTATCATCCCAGGCATGGTGACAGGCATCTCTGACTCCTGTCCCCAGTGGGACTGATACTTCTTTCAGGTTCTGAGATTGTTGAGGCTGGTGAGGCTTCTCAGTTAAAGTAAAAAAGATTTTGGCTGGGTTTTATTTAGACCAGAGTTTCCATGGCTGTTTTGAACAATCCAGTACTCAGCCTGCTGGCTCTCTGGTGTTTGCAACAAGAGCCATTTCTATTGAAAGACTAAGGAAAGATGGTCCAGGTGAACCCTGGACAGAAGACAAAGGAGGTTAAAGGCAACATCTTCCCCCCGCTGGCTTGAAAATCGTCATCTTTCTCCCCAGGAATCAATTTCTTTGCATCCTGAATGTTTAAAAAAAAGACTTGTGTCATTAAAAATAAAGTTTTTTTTTTAAAGGAAAAAAAGCTATCTTTGACTCTTTGTGCATCTCCACATCCCCTTAGATGTGTTTTCAGAAAACCTCAGCTAAATGAGCACATTTCTAGAGTGTTAAGGGATAAATGGAACAGTAAGTGGACTGACTACTTGGTTATTTGACAATTCTCTGTGGGAGAATAACTTAAAACAATGCCCTGTGAAGATCTCAGAGATGCAAAACAGGAGAATGTCAAAAAGGTAAAGGAATTCTTAGCCAGGGGTAACAAGGAGGGAAGGAAGGAAATGTATTTAATGGAATTGTACCAGCCTGTAAGGAGCAGGAGAAAACAACCAACATTCTTTTATTTATGTATTTTTAAAAGTAATATGAGGTCATTTATTTATAAAAAATAATCAAACAAAAAATAAGTGGTTAAATTATAATACCTAGTGCCAGCAAAGGTGCAGTGAAATGGGCATTTTCTTATACTATTAGTGGTGTTCGTTTAAATTGTATATAAGCCTTCCAGGCTCAAGCCTGACTTTTTTTAAATTATACTTTAAGTTCTGTAGTACATGTGCAGATCTTGCAGGATTGTTGCTTAGGTACATATATGCCATGGTGGTTTGCTGCCTCCATCCCTCCATCACCTACATCAGGCATTTCTTCCAATGTTATCCCTCCCCAATCTCCCCACCCCCTGATTTCCCTCCCTTGGCCCCCCCCCAAAACACCCCAGTGAGTGATGTTCTTTTCCCTGTGTCCATATGTTTTCATCGTTCAATATCCACCTATGAGTGAGAACATGCAACATTTGGTTTTCTGTTCTTGTGTCAGTTTGCTAAGAATGATGGTTTCCAGATTCATCCATGTCCCTGCAAAGGACATGAACTCATCTCTTTTTATGGCTGCATAGTATTCCACGGTGTATATGTGCCACATTTTCTATTGTTGATGGGCCTTTGGGTTGGTTCCAAGTCTTTGCTATTGTAAACAGTGCCGCAATAAACATACATGTGCATATGTCTTTATAATAGAATGATTTATAATTTTTTTGGGTATATACTCAGTAATGAGATTGCTGAGTTAAATGGTATTTCTATTTCTAGATCCTTGAGGAATTGCCACACTGTCTTCCACAATGGTTGAACTAATTTACACTCCCACCAACTGTGTAAAAGTGTTCCTATTTCTCCACATCCTCTCCAGCATCTGTTGTCTCCTGATTTTTTAATGATTGCCATTCTAACTGGCATGACATGGTATCTCAATGTGGTTTTGATTTGAATTTCTCTAATGACCAGTGATGATGAGCATTTCTTCGTATGTTTGTTGGCTGCATAAATATCTTCTTTTGAAAGTGTCTGTTCATATCCTTTGCCCACTTTTGGATAGGGTTGTTTTTCTTCTTGTAAATCTGCTTTAGTTCTTTGTAGATTCTGGTTATTAGCCCTCTGTCAGACAGGTAGCTTGCAAAAATGTTTTCCCATTCTGTTGGTTGCTGGTTCACTCTGTTTCTTTTGATGTGCAGAAGCTCTTAACTTTAATTAGATCCCATTTGTCTATTTTGGCTTTTGTTTCCATTGCTTTTGGTGTTTTAGTCATGAATCCTTGCCTATGCCTATGTCTTGAATGGTATTGCCTAGGTTTTCTTCTAGGGTTTTTATGGTGTTAGGTCATATGTTTAAATCTTTAATCCATCTGGAGTTAATTTTTGTCTAAGGTATAAGGAAGGGGTCCAGTTTCAGCTTTCTGGACATGGCTAGCCAATTTTCCCAACGCCATTTGTTAAACAGGGAATCCTTTTCCCATTGCTTGTTTTTGTCAGGTTTGTCAAAGATCAGATGGTTGTAAATATGTGGCGTTACTTCTGAGGCCTCTATGCTGTTCCATTGGTCTATATCTCTGTTTTGGTACCAGTACCATGCTGTTTTAATTACTGTAGCCTTGTAGTATAGTTTGAAGTCAGGTAGCTTGATGCCTCCAGCTTTGTTCTTTTTGCTTAGGATTGTCTTGGCTATGTGGGCTCTTTATGGTTCCATATGAAGTTTAAGGTGGTTTTTTTTCCAGTTCTGTAAAGGTCAATGGTAGCTTGATGGGGGTAGCATTGAATCTCAGGTGAGGAATTCACACCAAGCTCAGACAAGACAACAGATTTATGTATAGGTGCCCTGTTATGTATGTGTTGGGAGGCACAGGGGAGCAGTTGGCTCCAAGAATATTCCTTGACTAGAAAGTGGATTTCTAGGCAGAACCAGAACCTGGCTAGTTTCAGATTCCCTAAAGACAAAAGAAACTCCTTCAAGCTCATATAAAAAGTCTGTTTCTGTTGGATATTCACATGGAACTGTCACTATATTTGTCCCAAGGCTAGGTCCATGAGGGGACACCTCGCCTTTATGTTGGCCTGTGCTCTTAGAACTTCTGTTACTTCCTCAGGGAGACAGGAGGAGCCCCAGGGAGGCAATTAAGAATCCCAGCAGCCTAAGCCACAGCCCCCTACACTGTTTGAGGCCATTACTGATCTATTTAGAGCAAAAGAACTAAACAGGAGGGACTTGGAAACAGATGTAGAAGAAAACAAAACCAAACAGATCCTCAAACAAAAACGCCAGAAGGCCCAGAGGCAGAATAAACTGGATTCATAATAGGGTGGGGGATGAGTGTCAAGTCTGTCCCAGGTGGTTTGGAAGTTTCCTTTCCTGCCCCCACCTCTAACTCCCACCCCAATCCTCTCCAGCCAAGATCTGGGTCTTTCCAGAGGAGTCTGGGCCCTGGCCTGCTTCTCAGCATATTCTTATCACCCTAGGGTAGGCTAGAGTCAGGTGGGTCTTGCAAAATATACCAGGATTTTGCTTTTGTTTGTTTGTTTTTTTGAGATGAAGTTTTCCTCTCGTTCCCCAGGCTGGAGTGCAATGGCATGATCTCTGTTCACTGCAACCTCTGTCTCCTGGGTTCAAGTGATTCTCCTGCCTCAGCCTCCCAAGTAGCTGGGATCAGGCATGCACCACCATGCCTGGCTAATTTTTTTGTATTTTTAGTAGAGATGGGATTTCTCCATGTTGGTCAGGCTGGTCTCAAACTCCCCGCCTCAGGCGATCCGCCTACCTTGGCCTCCCAAAGTACTGGGATTACAGGTGTGAGCCACTGTGTCCTGCCAAGATTTTGAAAAAACTTTTGATACTTTCCTGTATGACTCTGGAACCCAACACGTGCCTAGTAAGGCAACTCACAAGAGTTAGGGAGTTTTCAGAGTTAGGAAGCTACATGTAACCCAGGCCCCCTGTGCTGCAGAGAATGTCTGATTAGTTAATATTCTCCAGTCTGAGATCTTTGAATGGTGTCTCCCAGTCTCTTCCAGTCCCAATCTCTCTTCTTGGGTGACTACTTAGTTCTGAGGTAAACCTGGTGTCAACCTGTGGTAGGTACAGTCATAGAACCGTAGAATCCTAGAGCTCTGAGGGACCCTAGACACAGAATCTAGTGGCTCGAGCTTTGGGATAGTGACTCTCAGAGGAAAACGAAAGTCTACAGGGTCCTACAAGGTCCTATATGAGCTTTCTTGACTCCTTCCCTGCCATAGCCACATCACCTCTCAGACCCCACCACCTACTTCTCACCACATCCCTCATTCTACTCCAGCCACACTGACTTAGCTGGGACTTGAACACACCAGGCATGCAGCCAGCCTCAGGGCCTTTGTACTGGCTCATCCCTTTGCCTGGAACTCATTTCTAAAATATCTGTACAGCTAACTCCCTCATTTCCTTTGAGTCTGTTCAAATGTCACATCTGCAATAAGGTTTAACTTGACTACCCCATCTAAAATTCCAACCTTCCCTCCCCATCCTCTGTGTGTGTAGGAATCTTTGTTTTGTTCACTGCCTCAAGCACTGTCTAGTTCACTGTCCCAGGTACCTAGAGCAGTCCTAGCACATCGTAGGTCTTCTATACATCACAAACATCACTAGATCTGCTTCTTGATGGAGAAAAGAACTCATGATTAGTGTGTAGAGACTCGTAGGTGATGTCACTAGCTAAGGTTACTTAGTTAATAAATGCCAGGGGCAGGGTTTGAACCCAGAGCAGCCGAAACACTCTCTGCCATTTATTAGCTCTGTGACCTTAGGCAACTTTACTGAGACTCTGTTTCCTCCCTTGTAAAATGAGGATCAGTGCATCACTCCTCACAGATAATTGTAAGAATTAAAGGCTATGTCCCTCCATAAACCCTGTCTTATAATTTAGGTCTCAGCTCAAATGCCACCTCCTCAGAAAACCTTTCCTGGCTACCCAATGTAAAGTGCCCCCCCCAGGGAGTGCCAGGCATTCAGTAGGCACTTGATAAATATTTGTTTAACAAGTGACTCCCCCACTGAAAACCCATCCCTGACCCATAGGGTAAAGTCCAAATTCCTTTCCAGGGCTTCCAGGGTTCTATCTAGGCTCACCTCCTGCCCCACTCCCTCCAGACCATCCCTCAGCCTGCAAACCCTGATTCCCAGCCCCCACTTTCACACCAGCACCCCACCTCCGGATCAGGGGTCAGCAAACTACTGCCTGTGGGTCAAATCTGGCTCAAGAGCTAAGAATGATTTTTACATTTTTAAATGATAGCCCTCCCCCCAAAAAAAATCAAAAGAAGATTTTGTGACACCTGAGCATGATATAAATTCAAGTTTCAGTGTCCATAAATGAAGTTCTGTTGAAACACAGCCAGCTCATCTGTTTACATGGTGCCTGTGGCAGCTTTTGTGCTACAAAGGCAGAATTGAGTAGTTACCACCACAGAGACCATAAAGATACAAAGCCTCAGTGAAATCTTTACTATCTGGAACTGCAGGAACTTTCCAGAAAAACGTTTGCTGACCCCTGATCTAGATATTTCCTACTCACCCTTGGAACCTAGGTTCTTTGTTGGTGTGTCAAGTTGAGGGAAGGGATCCCTCTCAGATGTGCCCCCAATTTTTTGAGTATGTACCCCTCTGTCTGCCTCAGGGCAGGAGAGTTTCCTCTGGTTCTTTGCTGAACCTCCATTGTTTGCTCCTGTCTGGAACTATCTGTTGCATGAGTGACTGACATTTACGTCTCCTCCTGCCTAGTTGAAGAGATAAGGCTGTTCCAATGTGCAGTCCAGAGAAAAGGCAGCCACAAGCAAGAGGTGTGGAAGAGGCCTAGAGTTCTTCGGGAAAGGCTGTGGAAAGCCAGTGCCACCTCTGCCACCAGCCACAGCCACCCTGGGACCTTCCCAAGATCTAGGATATGGAGCCTTAAGGGACTCTTGCTCCCCCTGTGCCCACAGAGGTCCTGATGCCGGGAGCATGGGCACTGCCTCCTCTGGGTGGAGTTGGGAGCTGCAGGGACCTTTGGGAATTGGGGACATGAAGAGTCTACATGGATGCGGGCTCAGAGTTGGGAAGAAACAAGGTGAGAAAAAAATGTCTCCCTAAGGGATAGCAGTTGAAACTAATGGTATTTGGAGGTTTGGGCACTAATTGCCATTTTTCATATTTCTTAATTACTTTATACTCAAGCATAAAGCAATGTCCCTGGGGAGGCAGCTGTCTATGTCACTGTCCCCAGTCTTACTCACAAGGCATTCCACCAGGAAATTACCTCCAAAACAACCCAGGTAAGATTCTCTCTTACTCTCCTGTTGTCTGCAGGAAACAATTATGATTGTTTTGATAAAATCAGCTGGGTCATTTAACGTCACTCTGAGAAGCCTCCTGAGAAGTCCCTCAATTGCCAAATGAAGCCCTAGCTACAAGTAGGACTCTCAGGGCTGTGCAGGGAGGGGCCTTGTCATTACCCCAAACTCAAAGGCAGCCAATGAATGATAGCCAGCCAGATAAACTTTTCTTTATCAAACTTTGCCCCGACAACTATAGGTTGATTCAACTCAAACAAACTGAGACTTCTTTTTTTAAAAAAACAATTAGTTTAATTCACCAAAAATTTGAAGAATTGTGCAGAAGGTGTGCTTCTGTGCTTGGGCTAGTGTGAGTGACAGTGCAAAGGTCTGACAGTCACAACCTCGCCATGCCACAAATTCATTCTGTGGTCCAAATAACACCTTTTTTGAAGAAGGAGTTTAGAGGCAACAGTTCTGCAAGGTGGCAGAATATTCCCAGAAACCCATCAGGAAGACGGTGTTTGCTGTAAATAAGTTTGCCACTCACCCCGGGCCTGGCTGCCCTGAGATCTTGGCCATCGCTTTTCAGACTCCCCAGAGGCTCTAGAAAGGTTGTAGTATCTGACCTCCAGGCAGTGGTGTGCTGGTAAATGTTTAACCCCTGGCTGGGAGGGGGCGGAGCCGATTTGTAGCTTTGGCCATTAACATGGTGTTAATACTCCCAGATTGGTAGCTGATTTCAAGCTACCAGTGTGACATCAACCATCTCACAAAATTTCCAAAAATGGAACACTCTGCTTCAGCAAGCCACCTCTAGGGCTGTGTGTGTGGGAGTCAGGACTTGGGACTCCCAAAGCATGGGCGTGTCCAGGATCAGCACCCTAGCCTTCATTCTGAAGACCAGTTTCTTGTGGGCTGAAATTCCCGACACTGATGAGGCAGGTGTTGGCAGTCCCCAGCAGCCAGTTCCTTGATGGGTCTTCCAGGCCAGGCAGCCCCTGGAATTTGCAGAGGCCTGGCTGCCCTGAATGCTAAGGGTACGGGTGAGGGGTGGGGGTGCACAGAGGGTCCCCTCCCAGGTCTGGTGGAAAACCTCAGATTGGCCTGCTTTGTGCCTGATCTTTAGCTCCATGTGCATGAGAATGGGTCAGTGGCAGGTGGCCTCAGGGTGGGCATGAATAGCGGTAATTGTCCCTGTGTCAGAAGGATGGGCCAGGAAACAGGAATGGGACGGGAGGAGGGGTGGGGGTGGGGTGCAGCTCTCAGTGAATTAGGTCTTTTCTATAGATTCCATAAGGCTACATAATGAGCCGCTTTTTCTGCCCTCTGGTCGCTCAGCTACTGCTCTGACCTCCCAGGGGCAAGAGGAGGGGTCAGCCCTCCCCGTTTAACGTGTTCTGCCTTTGGTTACCTAGCATTGCTCTGGGAGGAAGACCCGATTCGGAAGCAGGCTGTTGGTGTCTGCTGGAAAGGGAAGAACAGGAGCAGCCCAGCTGTCCTGCCTCCCGCACCTCCGGCAAGGAGCTGCACCTTGCTGAGCCCAGTTCCCCTATCTGTAAAGTGGAGACCAGAATAATCCCAGCCCTGCAAAGGCCATTGGCAGGACTGAGGGAAATCATGCCCATGACTGCCTGGGATCAACTGAGTAAAGCACTCAACTGAAGACAACCATTAAGATTTTTCTGATTTCTGGCCAAGGCCTCAGCACAGCGTACACCTGAAGCATGTGACTTAGAGTATGACCCTGGGCAAGTACCTTCTCTCTCTTTCCCTCACCCTCCTCACTCACGGTAGTCAGGCTGTGTCCTCCCTGCCTCCCAGGGACAGGAGGATTAATGAGATAATGTGAGAAGCCGGCTGCTCTGGGGAAGAAAGGTGTTATGTACATGGAAGGTGTAATTATTATCCTGTAACTACATGAATGTTTAGATTGTACCTACTCTGACAATTCCAAGAGGCTTTGACAAGCACGTTGTCTCAAGCTGGAAACTGATCCAAGGGGTGGGAACGGCTGAAAGCTTCTCTCTGCTTCCAGGAGACTCCAGGGAGCCTGGAGCCTCCCAGAGGAGGTGGTGCCCATGCTCCAGGCATCAGGGCCTCTGTGGGTGCAGGAGGAGAGAGTCACCTAAGGCTCCATATCCTGGATCCTGGGAAGGTCCCAGGGTGGCCGCACAGAGCATTTGAGCTGGAATGGAACTCCTACTCAAAAGAGCATAGCAATTTTGTGGCTGGCAAAGATTTTGGTGTAGGCTTTAGCAAATTGCAGTCTTACTCAGTTTGTCCTGCCCTGTTCCTGGCATCTCAGTCTCCTGCTTCCCTCTGACTGTCATCACCACCAACACCATCTTTATCATCTCTTAGGAAGTAGCAAGAGGGCAGGGCCCTGGGCTGGGTACTGGCTTTGGCTGTGTCAAGGTTTAGAATTGAAAACAGCCGTTTCCATTCTCCTTCTCAGATAGTTTCCCTCCAGAAATAGCTGCCAGGAGGCCTAGGGGGTGGGCAAAGGCATGGGTGTGAGTCACCCTCCTGGCAGCACTGGGGGGAGGGGAAGATTAGCTGTAAGCGAGGAAAGGAGAAAGGGTGGAAAAATAGAGTCTTAGAATGTTCTACACCCAATCAGAAACGCAGACAGGAGATGAGGGTTAGACCCTGGATTCGCATCCTGGCTCCTCCCCTTGCCAGCCTCTTGAACTCGGTGAGTGACTTATTCTCTGAGTCTCAAGTTCCTCTCTTGTAGAGGGTTGGTGTGATGATTAAATGAGATACCACCTAAAAAGCACCAGGGTCTGGAATGCAGTGTGCTCCAAGCAAACCAGTGATCGTTAAAACTGACTGGCGGTCCCCACACCTGCAGTCTGTATGGAGAGCCCCACAACCGGGGAAGCTGGAGGCCTGAGCACACCTCTGGGGGTCCTTCTGAGAGAAAGGTCTCTGAAGATAGGGATGCTTCTGAACTTGAGGCTGTCCCCTTTCTCCCTCTATCTTAGTCTATTGGATAAAATACCTTAGACTCGGTAATTTATAAACAACAGGAATCTATTGCTTACAGTTCTGAAAGGTGGGAAATCCAAGATCCAGATCAAATGATGCTGATCTACTGGTGTAGCTTTGGTGTCTGGTGAGGGCTCTTTGCTTCACAGATGGAGCCTTACTCTGCAGTCTTCACATGGAGGAAGGGGTGAGCGAGTGCCCTCAGGCCTCTTTTCCGAAGTCAGTACTCCCATTCCTAAGGGCTCTACCCTCATGACCCAGTCACCTCCTAAACACCCCACCTCCTAATACCATCACCTGGGGGTTGGGTTTTGACATGTGAATTTGGTGGGAGTACACAAACACTCAGACCACAGCACCCTCTAACAGCCAGAAGGAGTCCATAGGAACTCTACGTAAGTGGAGGTAGGAAAAACCAGTCTCTTAAAAAAGACCTTGAACAAAATGACTCATCGGTAGATTGGGGAATCCACATTTACCAAATCATGGTGATGGCAATGAAGATGGCAACAGTAACGATTCTGTACGACCTTTAACCTTTCTTTTTTTTTTGAGTTGGAGTCTCGCTCTGTCGCCCAGGATGGAGTGCAGTAGCTTGGTCCTGGCTCACTCAACCTCTGTCTCCCAGGTTCAAGCAATTCTCCTGCCTCAGCCACCTGAGTGGCTGGGCATACAGAGAATACAGACGCCCACAACCACGCCCAACTAATTTTTGTATTTTTAGTAGAGCTGGGGTTTTGTCATATTGGCCAGGCTGGTCTCTAACTCCTAACCGTGTGATCTACCCACCTCAGCCTCCCAAAGTGCTGGGATTACAAGCGTGAGCCACCAGACCTGGCCAACCTCTAACTTTTAAAACTGCTTTTACAGTTTCCTAATTGGGAAATTAGTAGTGTTGGATTAGATAAATGTTGAGGTCCCTCTTGCAATTTCCAATGTTCTCATTCTGTAGTTCTATCTTGAAGCACACAAGAGAAGTTCTTAACTAGGGACAAGCTTACGAGGTGGATGTGCTTCTTCTGACTCTCTCATCCCTCCGAACCCCTCATCGGAAGATGGAGCTGCTTCAGATGCCTGTGGATGGTTGAAGCTCCAGCGTGTGCCTTGTATAAGGGGATGTGGTTTTTGGGGAGCTGTTCTGAGGGTATTCTGACAGGGTAAGGAAAAGAAATTACAACTCTGGGTCATTTTGGAGCCTTGGGGGTGAGAGAGGGTGTGTGTATAAAGCATTTATTTAAAACACCCAATGGGAAACTCGCCGGCCTCTTAACAAGAGTATTTGGATGTTGGGAAAATATGAGTCATCGAGCTTCCATGATGGATGGAAACATCCCCTCCAGACAACCTAAATTCTTTTGCTATGGTTCTATTGCTCACCACACAGCCTGTGGCTCTGTATGGGGAAAGAGAGGTTCTGACATGCATGCCCAGTCTACCCTGCCTCCAGGCGTAGCAACCTGGCATTTCAGTGGGTTTAGGTCTCTCAGGAATGAACCACTTGTGGATGATTGGACCCTCCTAGTCCCAAAGGTTGAGAAATGAGACTCTTCACCCAGAGCGAGGCCTCCCTGTGAGGCCCAGGGGAAACAGCCTGATCTCCTCAGCCATCGGCAGCAGACATCTGTTCCTGTGCCAGTCCTGGGTCTGGACAGCACATGGCATATGGACAGGTGTCTGGAGATAGTGCTCCGTGGGTCCAGATAGGTACTTTGGAGTTGGCAGATGCTGTTTTACACTGGTAAGCTGAGCTATGGGGCTTATTTTGAAAGGGAAGTGAGGTGGGAGATGGCAGAGAAAGATGAGGAAGGGGCAGAATAATTTTCCTCTGGTGTCTTGTTCTCCCTGGGAAGGGAGAATGTCCACCAATGTAAACCCAGGTGTGTGATCAGCAAGATAATGGCTTCCCGGTAATGTCCGGGCCTCAATCACCAGACCCAGGGAGTATGTCATGTTACATGGCAAGGAACATTTAGGGTTGGTTAGTATTCAGCTGATTTAAAGAGGTAAACCTGGGTCACCTGCGAGAGCCCAGTGCAATCGCAAGGGAGTGTGATTGTGAGTGAAAATGGGGAAAGAGAGTCAGAGTCAGGTGACACAATGTGAAGAAGGCTCGGCTGCCACTGCGGGCTTTGAGGATGGAGGCAGAGGCCACAGTCAAGGAATGTGGGCAACCGGAACTTCAATGGAAATAGGTCCTCTCCTGCAGGAAGGAACCCAGCTCTGCCCTCACATTGGTTTTAGCCCAGTGAGACCCATGCCAGAATTCTGGCCTACAGAAAAGGAAGAGGAGAAATGTGTGCTTTTTTGTTTTGTTTTTGAGATGGAATTTCACTCTTGTTGCCCAGGCTACAGTGCAATGGTGTGATCTTGGCTCACCACAACCTCCGCCTCCTGGGTTCAAGCAATTCTCCTGCCTCAGCCTCTCAAGTAGCTGGGATTACAGGTGTGAACCACCATGCCTGGCTAATTTTTGTATTTTTAGTAGAGACAGGGTTTCTCCATGTTGGTCAGGCTGGTCTCGAACTCCCAACTCAGGTGATCTGCCTGCCTTGGCCTCCCAAACTGCTGGGATTACAGGCATGAACCACCATGCCTGACTGAAATGTGTGCTGTTTTAAGTTGCTAAATGTGTGGCAATTTATTGCTGCCTGAATAGGAAGGGAGTACAAGGGTCCTGGGACAAGTTCTCAGGGGTGAAAGAGGAAGGTCCTGGAATGATTGTCCACATTGCTGCTGGATCCCAAGAGGGATAGAACTCTGGCTCCTGGCCTGGCTGCCTTGATTTAAAGGTCACTGAGTCCTGGGCCTCTGGCTGATGCCTTGGGGAAGTGGAAGGAGGAAGCCGGAGGTGGCCAAGGAGGAGGGTCTCATGCACAGCATTGAAGTCTGCTGCTGTTCAGAGTCATCCCATGGGCCCGTGGTCACCTCTCCTGCCTCTCTCCTTCCAGAGGCCTCCCCGTGCCTGGAGACACCCTGCTGGCCTAGTCTCTCCTTCCCATTCCGTTCCAGAACCTCACAGCATCTGCTCTGCACTGGGAACTGTGCATCTAGCACGGATCCTCATGCACTGCTTGCTTCCCAGGGGCCACATGCATCTGTGGTCCTGTTGGCTAGAAGGAGACCGGGAGTTGCCTTCCATCAGGTGAAGTTAGAGGAGACCCTGCCACCAAGCAGGGAGGGAGCAGGGGGCAGTGTGCCCCACAGACATCCTGGTAGAAGGTGGCTCAGGACAGTAGGGTGGGGTCAGGGCTGTGGACAGTGTGGGCTCCCCCTCCATTCCTTTCCATTCTCCTACTGGGTGCCAGTCAGCCGGCTGGCTCTTCTGGAGCAGTGACCAAGGTCTGGCCATTCTCAAAAGAAAGCACGGGCAGTTGCATTAGTCTGCTCAGGCTGTTATAACAAAATATCCCAGGCGAGGTGGCTGAAACAACAGAAATGTATTTCCTCACAGTTCTGGAAGCTCAAAATCCAAGATCAATGGTGCCATCAGGGCTGGTCTCTTTTGAGGCCTCTGACGGTGCCTGCAGAGGGCCGTCTTCCTGGTACTTCTCTGCCTGGGCTGTTCCCTGTGTGCATACATCTCTGGTGTCTCTCCCCGTTCTTACAAGGACACCAGTTGTACTGGATGAGGACTCATCAGCTTAATTCAAACTTCATTACCACTTTAAAGACCCATCTCCAAATGCAGTCACACTTGGAAGTACGGGGGGGGGGGGGGGGGGGGTTAAGGCTCCAACATATGGATGGGGGTGGGGTGGGCCGATTCAGCCCATAACAGCAGTGGGGGTTAAGAGAAGGTGCTGGGTGGAGAATCAAAGGAGAGAGAGGCTTAGAGGCTGGGCCTGGGGGCAGATGCAGCCTGCACCAGGGACAAGGGGGCCAGGCTGATAACCTGGTGTTGGGTGGGGGTTTGGGTGGTGGCTGACCATCTGGGACCCTTAGCTGGGGTGGGAAAGGACAGATAGAGTGAGTGGTCTTGGGTGGCTGTGGATGTCTCCTCCGCCTTCGCAGTTAAGCCCCTTTCACATTTTCCCAAAGCTCCTCTAGGGTTTTCATTAAGACCAGAACTCACCCAGGAAGCTCACCCCTGGAGTGAAGGCTTTCTCCTGGCCTAAGCAGCAGCTCCAGGCCCCCTTGAAAAGGCTGGTTCTTTGATCTTCAGATCATTAAGGCACTGGGTTTGTGTCAACTGGGTTCTGGCATTTGCCTTTGGAAACCAGAGGAGCTGGTTAGATATTTGGAGGCCACCCCAGGCAGTGGGCAATTCTAAAAGTAGCCGTAGGCCCTGTGAACCAAGCAGGAAAGAGGATAATGGCAGAGTGGGCTGCTTCAATTTCACTTTAGCTAGCCAGGGGATGTGGGCGAGGCTGGTGCCTGTTGGCTTTGTGCGGGTGCTGCCTGGGATTTTTAGCCACAGTTGCTTGCAGCCCTGTTAAAACAAATGATTGTGATTAGGAGGAAAAAGTGCAGAGGAGCTGGAGAGAGCCCCCACCCACCACCCACGGGAAACAGGAGAGAAAGAAACAGATGCTTGGGGCTGGCACTTGGCATTAATGGGCAGACTGTTGTCATGCTCGACTGGTTTGGCTAGTCAGCCAGAGGTCCCGGGAAATAAAGGGCCTCTCCTCACACTGGTTTTAGCTTGGTGAGACCCATGTCTCACTGGCTTGTGGAGCAGTGGAGAGCTCTGAGTTTCCCTTTGTCCTTGCAGAGCCAGCTTTTGGTGGGGAGGTGATGGTCTAGGAACAGTCGGCTGTTGGAGGTGGGTAGGGAGAATGGGCTGAAATCCGTTCCTACTCAGCAGGAGCACCTAGGACAAATGGCCCAAGACAGCAGGGCTGGCTCCAGCCTTCCCTCCTGAGAGATCTGCAGTCCACTTTCTGCTTTCCTTTCCTCCTCCCCAGGCCTGTATGCTGGCCTCCCCTCCCAGGCTGCCCAGCAGAAGCACCAAGTCCATGCAGCTCTTTTTTGCTTTCTCTCACTCATGCCACAAAGGACCAAAGCAAAGTAAGGATTTTCATGCAATGGAATACAACTCGGCAATGAAAAAGCCTGAACTACTCCATTCAGCAACATGAGGCAGTGCCACAGGTAGAACGTAGAGTGGAAGAAGCTAGACAGAAGAGGGTGAGTCCTGTGCGATTCCATTTACCTGCAGTCCTAGACTAGGTAAAACGAATCTATGATGACAGAAGTCAGAGGAGTAGTAACTTGCTTGGTATCAACTTGGAAAGGGCATGAGGGCCCTCCTGGGCTGCTGGAAATCTATAGCTTGATCTGGATGGTGGGTACATGTCTGAAAGCATCTGGAAAAATTAATCAAGTTGTCTACTGAAGATTTGTATACTTTATTTTTGTTTTATTTTATTTTTTTGAGATGGAGTCTCGTTCTGTTGCCCAGGCTGGAGTACAGTGGTGCAGTCTTGGCTCACTGCAACCTCTGCCTCCCAGGTTCAAGCAGTTCTCCTGCCTTGGCCTCTCGAATAGCTGGAACTACAGACATGTGCCGCCACGCCTGGATAATTTTTGTATTTTTAGTAGAGACAGGGTTTAACCATGTAGGCCAGGCTGGCCTCGAACTCCTGACCTCAGGTGATCTGCCCACCTTGGCCTCCCAAAGTGCTGGGATTTTAGGCATGAGACTTCATGCCTGGCCAATTTCTGTACTTTAATGTGTATGTACTTAACCTAAATACAAAAGTGGAAAGTATACTTTCAAATACTACATCGTCTTTTTTTTTTTTTTTAAATTAGACAGAGTCTCTCTCTGTTGCTTAGGCTGGAGTGCAGTGTCGTAAACACTTAGGCTGCTAACTGCAGCCCTGCAGGCTCAACCTCCTGGGTTCAAGGGATTCTCTCACCTTAGCCTTCTGAGTAGCTGAGACCACAGGCTCAGGTATGTACCACCATACCTGGCTAATTTTAAAATTTTTTTGTAGAAGCAAGGGCTTGCCATGTTGCCCAGGCTGATCTCAGACATCCTGTGCTCAAGTGATTCTCCTGCATCAGCCTCCCGAAATTCTGGGATTACAGATGTGAACCACTGCACCCAGCCCTCATCACCATCTTAAATCACGGGTCTTGATGATCCCCATGTGGTCACTCTTCTTGACTTCAGGATGCACAGGAGTATATTTCAAAGACTGCCCTTATTGGCAACTTCTTTAAATTCACTTTAAAAAGAGTTCTGACCTTCCAAGGCAGTTCTCTTTCTGAAAGAGTGTGGGGCTTCATACTCTTCAAAGAAGTCCTTTTGTATTTCTGGATGGGGAGTTGGGCCTGCAGGAGTGAATCCAAGTGTGGAACACACGAATCCTGCCTTGTAAGTAGACACTTCCTTCTCTAGTCTGGATAGGAGATTGTGGTGCAAGGAATAGAGTCAAGGATATCTTTGTTCTACTCCCTGGGTCTCTCTTGTGAGGCAGGCAGTGTGGCTTCTTGGTTATAAGAGCAGCACTTATTGGGGGATAATTGGGCATCTTCCAGTACCTGATCCACTGATAATTCCCAGATTTCATCTCCCCACCAGTCTTGCTTCAGGAGCTGCTTAGCAGATGCAAGTCTTATGATGCATGGGGGTCTACACTCTGCTTCCCCTCCCTGTGTAGCCACTGGGGAGACCAACAAGTGCAGAATAAACAGGAAGCTATTGGGGTGGCCACAGAGGAGGCACAAGGGAGGCCAAGTATTTTGTTCCTGGGCATTCATTTATCCTGAGTAGCTGGCAGCCCTGTGTTTAGCAGGGAGAGGGTGAGCTCTGTCATTAGTTTCTGTTTCTCAATAACTGACCCTCTCAGGTTGCCCCAGAGGCATTTGGAGGGCAGCTGGGTGTCAGGTAAGTCCCTGCCAACTGCTTCTTGGCTCCTATTGCGGGGCAGAAGGAGAGTGTAACAACTTTTTCTTCAAAGCTAGAATCCAGCGAACTCTGCCTCGGAAAAGTGCTGACACACAGCCCGGATGCGATCAGACACATTTCTTCCATTTTCTGCTGCTCTCGGTGAAAGCTACTGGTGTTTGATGAGCGGAAACAAGCCGCCCTGCTGAGATTTCCTGCCAGTGCCAAGTGTTTCTGCCAAGAGTGCTGAGCGTCCGCCATGTTGAGGAGGTGCTTTTGTGCAGTCTGGCTCGATGAGACGCCTCCCTGTAGATCAGTGGGGCCTGAGGCATCTCCTGACCATCTTACAGATGCTCCTGCTAGAGCAGAGGCCATTCATTATCCACCCAGTGACCATGTTCAAAGGGATGTGTGTGCATGTGTGTACACATGACATGTGCATGTATGGATACATAGACATCGTGAAACCCATGGCTTGTGTGGCGGGGGGAGAATCTGATCCTTTTCATGCTACCCTGAAGCTTTGTTTGGAAATACTTACTTTACCTGTGACACACTTTTTAGGAAAAGAAATCCCCACTTGAGCTTTATGTTTCCTCTACTTCCTGGGTTTGTTTCATTTGATTCCTAGTCAAAAGGAGATCCAACCCTGAAGAGTATTACCACCACTTCCTCAATGGCATTCTTCTGTCTATAAAACTGTGTGAGTCTCTGTTGCAGCCAACAGATGCCATTAGTTATCTTTACAATTCAGTGGATCACTAAGAGACCTCCTGTGCTGCTGGGAAATAAAAACCTGCAGCTTGGGAGCCCATGGATGGGGCTGAGCACGCCCTCCCCTCCCATGTTTGGTGGTATATTAGTAACTGGGATAATTGCACCTCTAATGATCTCAGCAACAGTAATTTCTCTGGTGCACCCAGAAAAAAGCCTGCGATGCATTGACAAAATGACGTACCACGAAGACTGTTTCTGGGACTTCCAAGCCAGGTCTCTGCAACACTTTTCACTGCAAGCCTCTGCCCCTTCTAGATATGAGCCTGCCTGGGCCCAAACTGCTCTGAATCCCACTGCCTTTTTCTCTTTCTGCCCCCTGATCCATCTTTCTTGAACAACCATGAAGGGCTATAGTCCACAGGGCAATAGAATGGACTCTGCATATGATTTATCCTTGGTTCTAGCAATAGCGTATAATTTTACAATCTGCTGGGATGGCAGAGAGGAATGGGGAAGAGCTTTGCCCATTGTCTTGGCATCATGGAAAATTTCCCCAGGTATCCCGGTGGAACTCCCCTGAAATCCAAACGAAAAGGACAAAGGCCAAGCCACAGAGGAGCAGCACCACTACCAAACTTCTCAGAAGTTACCATGGATAAAAACTGGAATCCCCATTGGTTTTTCTTTCTTGAGCACAACTCTTATTAAGTACCAAGAGTTGGCCACTGTTAAGACAATGGACCTGTCCAAGCATCTTGTCTAGGAATCAAGGGGAGAAAGACATTGTGGGGTCCAAGAGCAGATGAATTGCTCCCAAGAATGGAAAACAAATGAGCCGAGGTATAAATGGAAGGATAAACAAAAGGAAGAGATTCCCTGCACAATGCAGACTATTGAACGGAAGGGGACCATGGACAGAGGCTCAGGTCGTGGGACCAGCTGAGGAGTGGTGGGACAGGCTAGATGAGCTGTCAGCACACAACAGAGTCGAAGTGTCTTCTCCCCCACGCCTTGTGATCCATGAAAACGCTGTGCTCCTCTCATTTTCTTGCCACAAACGGTAACTGCTCTGCTGCTAGCAGCTTTGTGGCTCTAAAAGAGGCAGGGATGTCAAGGTCTGACCCACACCCTGTTGGCTCCCACTCCTGGCCTGGCTAGCATCACATGTTCACAATGGGTACAGGCCGTGACTTCCTTTCTGAGACCGGACTGCATTGAGGTCTGTGGCTAATTTCAGTGGAACATATGGACTCCTGTGTAACTTGACCTCATTGTCCCTGTTTATAATGGAGCCGGCAGGAGCACGACAATGGTCCTGGCCATCCCCGCCCCCAGGAGGCGTGGTTGAGGGTATTCCTCTCTCTCTGGAATACAAGATCATCTTGCCCTAGGGGCACATTCTCTAAAGTCATTATGGGGAGACAAGTCTGTGGACAATGAAGAGCTCTGGTGTGCAGGGAGGAGCTTCTTCCACCTGCAGCGACCAAGAGTCAGTCCTCTTGTGCTAAATTGGAGGAGGCCATGGGCAAGATTTGGGTGGGAAGGGAACAGTCTCTGCCTCCCTGTCCCCATCTCCCCACCGCCACCAAGACTGGCCTTGCTGCCCATTGGCAGAGTTTCTGGGTGACCTCTTCTTGTGGTGACAGTGGCTGTGGGACTCTTGTTCTTCATAAGGTACACAGTTAACTTTAAGTCTCTTTGGAGAGACCCAGCTTATAAGAGGAGTTCTGCACTGGGAGAAAAGGTCCAGGCTTCCCACCAAGAACTACAGTCATCGAATGTCCGAGATGGAAGAAACCATAGACAGCTCCTGACTCCAATAGCTTGTTTCAAATGAATAAACAAGGCCCTGAGAGGAGGGTAAGTGGCCTCTGTGATCACACAGGTAGTGTCAGAATCTGGATTAGGTCAAGATCTCCCTTCTGGAGCACCGTATAAATCCACGGTAACATAGGGACAGTTGTTGAGGATACTGGCATCAAGCTGGGCCTGTTTGTAATGTGGACAGAGACAAATGGTTGCCTCTTGCTTATATGCATACAAAATGACAAATGACTTTTTCTTTTCTTCTTTTTTTTTTTTTGTTTTTTTGAGATGATGTCTCACTCTGTCGCCCAGGCTGGAGTGCAGTGGCATGATCTTGGCTTACTGCAACCTCTGCCTCCCAGGTTCAAGTGATTCTTCTGCCTCAGCCTCCCAAGTAGCTGGGATTACAAGCATCTGCCACCATGCCCGGCTAATCTTTGTGTTTTTTCGTAGAGATGAGGTTTTACCATGTTGTCCAGGCTGGTCTCGAACTCCCAACATCAAATGATCTGCCCACCTCGGCCTCCCAAAGTGCTGGTATTACTTTGGAGTGAGCCACTGTGCCTAGCCTCTTTTCTTCTTTTAAAGAAATAACTCTCCATCCAGGGAGAAAAGACCTAGCCTCAGAGGGTCAGACTGGGACTTGCCAAAATTAGGGCAAGCTTATCCAAGGGCAGTGTTATATCACCCACCTAATTCTTATTGTCTCTGTAGGGCTGCAGCTAATACCTATTATCAGGGCTTTCTTTTTTCCCTAATGGGACTAACTTTCTCCCTGGGTTTGAATAAGTTTCTTTTAATCGACTGCAAACCCTTTCATTGTAGGCCTCGTGCAGCAGAGGCCCTCCCCTCGAGCAGCAGCCTTAGTATGCATTGGTTCTCGTTGATGCTCCTGGGTATTACAATTCCCTCTTCATAGAGGAGGCCCCCAGGGCCCAGAGAGGTGAATTATTGGGGGTCACAGACTAGAAAGGAGCAGTGTCAAAATGCAAACCCTAGTGTGCTGACTCTGCAACCCAGGTGCTCTCTGTGACATCTCTTTGTGGTCCTCTGCCTTGGACTGTGGAGCGATGATGAAGCCCAGCAGGGGGACAAGAGGGACCTGAAGGACGGAGTCCTAGAGCTCCCAGACATCAACGCCAAATGGCGACCTGGGAGCACCCTGCTACAGGACCCAGCTTCCCTTTAACTCTGGGCCAGCTCGTGTGTCTTCCTGGTCCCCTTGTGATTTCCTCCCACCTCTGCCTGTTCCCCCATATGTTGTTCCTCCGTCTCAGCCTCAAATCTGCTTTCAGGAGAAAACAACTTTCTCTTATAACCAAATGGGTTAGGTTTGGTTCAGCAAGCTTATTATTCCAGCTCATCCCCAAGGGACCCAGCCCTGGGTCTTTAAACATACACATACACCCCCAAAATGGCATCTCTCCAGGGGAAAAAGAAAAGGAAACAGCAGCTTTGGAAGCAAATTTTACTAATTCCTACCCCATTGGAGAAGAAGCAAAAAGTTTCATATGTCCAGAGAATGGGAAACTGCATTTTAGGAAAACTGAGTGTTTGAGAAATAAAGGAATTGCAGGGTAGCATGGGTAAAGGAGTGGGTGTGGAGAAAAGGAGAAGATCGCAGAAATGTGTGTTGGGGGAGGACAGCCGTGGACGGATGGGGATAAATGGAGAAAGTCCAGCACATTTTTACATCTGCTGAGATTAAATCAGCATGTATGATTGTGAGTGGGGAGAGGACTGGACCCAGAGCAAATCTTACACATTTTCCTTGGAAAGATGGTGGATATGGATGGGACATCTTAGTTGTGAGTCACAAGAAAGAAAACCTGAGAAAAATCCCATCGAAGGCAAGAGCAGCTGGGTCCTACAGCTGCCATCGTTTTTTTGGTTAGAAGTTAATCGAAGTGTTGGCTCGAGCCCTGTGTGGAAACAAAGCATTGGAAAGCCAGTCTCGTTTGCGGCCCTGGCTGGCTGCCGCTTAGCTCATGTGTAGGAACAGTGTGGGGCTACGGAGGCGGGTGTGAATGGCATCCCGGAGGTGAGTGCAGACACAACATCCACACATAGAGGCTGACTTCCAAAACGCTTCCTTCTTTAAATGGATAGAATGCTTTCAAGTTTTCGAAATGCCTGTACATCATAAAAACCTCTCCATCTAGCCAGGGCAAGTGCAAGAATGGGCCTTTTGCAGAAGAGAAAACTGGGGCCCCAGGAAGGTGGAGTGACACCCAGGTTATACAGCTAGGACATGGTGGGACCAGGGAACTGGTAGATTTCAAATCGACTTCACTTTAGCCTAATACAGATTTTCCCCTGGAGTGGGGACTACAGGTCTCCTTTCCTGGGGAATGGATACCTAAACAGAATCAAGCTTCTGTTTGCAAAGAAGAAGGGGGCAGATGATGTTGAATGAATAGTCAACAGATGCCCATTGCATGCTCAGTTATTTCCTTACTGAGAGGCCTTCAGCTTGTTTCTGGTTTTTCGCTTGTGCACACAACACTGCAAGAAGTAGCCCTGCGATGTATTACTGCTCTTGGATGCGTTTATTTCTTTAGATTTTCCAGAGTGGGACTGCTGGTACCAAGGGCATGTGAATTTCAGTTTTAATATGTACTTCCTGATTCTTGCCAAAAATGTTGTGGCATCCACATTCCCTGGCAATGGGTGGGAAGGCCAGTCTCCCCACATCCTTTCTGGCTTCCAGTTCATTTTCCATTGTACTCTGCCACCAGCCTTTTGGGAAGCTTTTACTGATTGCCAAGCAGGCATCGTTAGAGTGGCCCAATGAGTTAGTATTAGTTAATTGCCTTCAGATACTTGACTCCTAAAAGACATCTGTTCTTAAACAACAATTTAAGCCAGGCTGGAATTGACAGGTTTTGCCAAGCAACTATCACAATCTCTGGAATTCGGGTTTTGATCCATGATCTGCTGCTTAGGTGGCTTTTCCCCTTCATGTTGTTGATGCACACACTACACTGTGTCTTGTGCTCACTCTGTATTAACTGGTGCTAAGCTCCCTTTTATCACACTCCCCATATTTCTTGATTTTATCCCTAGAATATCTTGAAAGTTTTCTCTCTCTCTCTCTCTGTGTGTGTGTGTGTGTGTGTGTGTGTGTGTGTGTGGTGTTTTGTTTTTAGTTTAGTTTTGCTTTTGGTTTTTGCCTTTGACCAATACAGAGACATGTGCTAGGAATCAGCCATGCTGGTCACCTCTCACCCACAGCAGCCACTTTTTAATAGTTATTGCTTGATGTTGGAGGAATTAGCTTGAGAGAGAAGCTGAGGTATAGGGATGCCTACTTTGCCAATTCAAAGACTATTTTGTAGGCAGTGGTTGAGGGGCTTTTTCAGTGTGATGATATAGCTTCTACGTATCATTATGCCATGAGATATATATTCCATGTGGCAAATGAGAATAATGACTGCCTGGTAAACCATGGACATCTAAGCTTCCAACACAATTCTCAGATGGGCTTTGCGTCAGTGCTAAATCCTGTATTTGTACGCTATGGTAACAGTGGGCTTCTTCATCAATGACTATCTTGTTCCTGGGGCCTGTTCTTAAATACAGAAAACATTACATTCTCTGGGGTCACTTTTAGAATCTGAATTGCTTTTAGTGATCTATTGCATTGCATGATGACCACAGTTAATGTATTGTATATTTCAAATTGCTAAAAGAATAGATTTTTAACATTCTCACCCCCAATAAAGTGATAAATTTGTAAGGTGATAGATATATTAACTAGCTTTATGGAATCTTTCTACAACATGTGCAATGTATAGGTTTCTACAATGTATAGACCAAAATTTCATGTTGAATACCATAAATATACATAATTACTTGTCAGTTAAAAATTTAAAAAATTTCACATACAGAGAGCATAGATTTAAAAACTAATCTGAGTAAAGTGTTTAAGAAATTTCTGATATTATTTGCATGACTATGATTTCCTAGTGTTCATTCTTTAAGAAATGGATGTAAATATGTCATCAGTTGGAAATTTGCATCTGCATGACCGTAGATTACAGTGTTATAAACATTTTGAGTTTAATGTTTCCAGTAGAACAGATTTTGTTTTTTTTTTAGTATGCAAGCTTGTGCCTTTGATTCATTCTTCCTCTTTTCAGTGGTTTTACATTTGGAGCTCACTTCATGAACTTGAGTGTCTTGTATTTTATACACAAATCAGATTGGTGTAATTTAAATACTTTGTAAATTAAATACTTTCAACATATCTTTATTGAGTTTCTCCACTGTATGAAGCACTAAACAGCTTAGAATGAATCACAGGCACAATGCTTTAAAAATCTTAATAGGGGCAGGGCATGGTGGCTCACGCCTGTAATACCAGCACTTTGGGAGGCCGAGGTGGGTGGATCACCTGAGGTCAGGAGTTCAAGACCAGCCTGGCCAACATGGTGAAACCCCGTCTCTACTAAAAATACAAAAAATTAGTCAGGGGTGGTGGCAGGTGCCTGTAGTTTCAGCTACTTAGGAGGCTGAGGCAGGAGAATCTCTTGAACCTGAGGGGTAGAGGTTGCAGTGAGCCAAGATTGTGCCATTGCATTCCAGCCTGGGTGACAAGACCAAGACTCTGTCTCAAAAACAAAAAAATCTTAGAAGGCTAACTCTGGGCACACTTCCTAAGAGTTAGGCCTGCTCTACAAGGAGCAGCTAAAAATAAATGATAAATAAATAAAAACTGTGGTAGACCAATACTCATCCTATGCAACTTGGAAGGTGGGTGAGTGATAGTAGATTCTGGGTTTGAATCTTGCCTCCAACTGCATGACCGCGGACAAAGTACTTTTTCTTTCTGTGCTCTGGGTTTCCTTATATGTCAAATGGGAGTAATGATTACACTCATCCCATGGGGCTTTGTGAGGATGAAAGGAGAAAACCCACACAAAATACTTGGAAGAATCTAGCCTATAGTAAGTACATAATATTAATGCATATATTAGCTTGGTGCAAAGTAACTGCATCTTAGAGGAGAAGGTAAATTTGCAAGCATTTCTTTCTTTTGTCTCCATAGTGTTAGTTGCTGGGGAGGAAGGAGACTCAGGCAAGAAGGCATGGTAGAGCCTGGAGAGCTGTATATGTGTGTACTGAAAATGTAGACCAAAGAGGGATGTTAGAGTGTATGTGTTATAAAGGGTCAAGAAATGAGAAGATCCAGCAGTGACAACTGGTTCAGGAGGAGTGAGGAGGTGGGCCATTGGCGGGGTAGGAGGCTGAGGTTGAAGGGTCTGCACAAGGCTCGAGGTCTCAGAGGGGAGGCAGAACCATGTAATGTGGTCCAGCTGTGGTTGCTATCCTATGGGACAAAGGTCATCAGTGTGGAGGAGGGCACAGAAGAGGGAGGTCAGGGAGCTGGACAGGTCATTGACATGAAGGTTGAGGTCACCAAGGATGATGACAAGGGAAAGAGGGGAAATGTAATCCAGAAACCGGCAGAGACCTGGGGAAGGCAGTGTGCCCGGATGGCATGACCAAATGGCATGGATATGCTCCTGCTTCCCCTGTGTGTGGAAAACACTTGGAGAAGGAGAGGCAGGAAGTGGGTAGGGGAGGCAGGAAGAGGCAGCATGTTGACTCACCTGCACAGGTTTGCATTAAGGTGAGAGGAAAATGAAGACTTAAATAAACTGTGGAGAGAGTTTCCCCAGGATGCTGTGGGAGAGACCCCCTAAGGAAGAGTGGGATTTTAGGAAGAGCTGGTTAGAAATGAGGAGTGTGGGGTGGGGGAGGGATTTACACACACGCAGTATAGGTTGGGGAGCCGAGACCTGGGACAGGAAGCAGTGGTTTCAAGGAATCTCTCCTTGCAGAGTCTGTGGCTCTGCCATGGCAAGAAAGAATAGTAAAAAAGAAAGAGGAAATAAATCTATTCAATTATTTCCTCCGAAGAGGAGAGGAACATTTTGTTCCCTGGTGGTCTGAGCAGCTGCCCCTCCCTCCTGCTTGGCCACCATTGCTGGCAGGGTCACCGGCTGGCTCCTGGCCGGCAGGACCCACATGCATGTAGTGCTGTCATCCTGCCCTCCCAGACACGCAGCTGAGACCTACCTGCTGCAGGACATTCCATGGTTTCTGCTAATGCTGAAGAGAGCGGCATGGCTAATTCATTCCTGGCACCTCCGAGAACATGAGCTCATCATATCATTAAAGGAATAAGAATAAACAGGAACAGGGGAGCTGCTCAGAAGTTGGGAAACCTCTGGCCCTCTGTGCCTCCCACACATCTTTGCAGAGACAAAGGGGCCAGAACAGCCTACAGTTTCTGGCTGCCGCCCCTGGCAGCCTCTCTGTCTCCACCGCCGGCTCTGGGGCGCAGCTTCTCCACAGCATGTGATCCCTGCCAGTCTTCCTCAGGCATCTGTGGGTACCACTGGAATCTCCAAGCCTGTGATGGTGTCCAGGGGCCTTTCACCCAAGATAAAATCATTCTTCCTGATCTTGGATTTTCACACTTTGCATTTCCTAGTCCTCTTCCCCTGATCCATGTTAACTCTTGCTCATCAACAATCCAGTCAATAATATTTCTCTTTGGTGTACTGTTTGCTTTTTCTCACCTCTGAGTCATCTGTCTTCTTCCACCTGCCTGAAATGTCCCCTTCCTTCTCTCTCTGAAAGGATGCCAGCAAATACATCATCCATTGCTAGAGGATTGTCTTCTGGTCCCTTAATTTGACTCCCTTTGCTTCAGTCTCTCTGTTGATCCCCCTACCTTGCCTTTAATTTTTGTACCTTCCTATGCTTCCATGTTTCTGGATTTCTCAGTCCTGTATGTGCCAGTAGGGGGATGCAGGCTTTATCCCAGGTTGCTTTGTTAGTGAAGTATTCTTCCTATTAAGTAAATCAAGCTATATAAAATTTCATCTTGGCCTTATGCCAAGTGGCTCACGCCTATAATCCCAGCACTTTGGGAGGACTAGGAGGCCGGATCGCTTGAGCCCAGGAGTTCAAGATCAGCCTGGGTGACATGGCAAAACCCCATCTCTACTAAAATACAAAAATTTAGCTGTGCGTGGTGGTGCACACTTGTGATCCCAGTTACTCAGGAGGCCAAGGCATGAGAATTGCTTGAACCCAGGGGGCGGAAGTTGCAGTGAGCCAAGATCACATCACTGCACTCCAGCCTGGGCAACAGAGTGAGGCTCTGTCTCAATAAAATAAATAAAAAATTTCAACTGGCCCCACTCCCGACATTGCATATCTTTCTGCCTTGCTGCATGTATGTTCTTAGCATTTCCTTCTTACATTACTTAATATGCAGTGGGGCCCTTTAATAGCACACCCCACAATAACCTCAGCAAAGAGGAAATGTGATTGGTGGCTGGTTCCCGCCCTCTGCAGCATGTTCACCCCAATATTTCATTTATCTCACAGAATCCCACACTCTATATTGCTGAGGATTTTGGACCCAACTATAGAATTATGTGTCTTCTATATATTTTCACAAATTTGTTTAGTATTTTCTGTCTCCTTCATTGGCTTGCAGCCTCCATGAAGACAAGGATTTTGTCATTTGGTTGGTCCCCTGTGTCCAAAACAGTTCCTGCCCTCCTAGGTGCTCAGTGGGTGTTTCCTGGATGGATGGATGTGCTCATCCACCCCACCCCAAAGCCAGGGCCCTCACACCTGCGATTCTTAGTCTTTGCCCAGGGGGCCCCTTCTGAGGGTCAATAGGGCTAATAAATTTGGCTGACTTACTGGCTGGCAGACTTTAGTGTATAAAGAAATTCAAGTCCCAAGAGTAATCCCTCTGAGAAATCAGGAAAAACCCAGCCCAGCTTTCCTTCAGGGCAGCTGCTCCTCTGAGAAGGAAACCCAGTGCCACTAGAGTGAGGCTGTGTCCTGGGACAAGCTTACTGATTGAGGGAGAACCATCAGACCTGCCTGGGAGGGGATGTGGCTTTGGCTTTTCAGGAAGCCCTTCTGGCTCAGGCCTGGGTCGTGACAGAGCAGGGCTGGGCAGCCCTGGGAAGCAAGTGCGCTGCAGGTTCTGGGGAGGGTGGAGAGGGAGCGGAATGAGCAGGGTCGGGGTGGGAGCCAGATGGGGCTCTTTATTCAGTGGTCCTGGCTTAATTGGGGATGAGGGTGGAGCAAGGAATAGACAGAGAACCAGACGAGGGCCTGGCACTGCACTTTCGTGTGAATGAGGAAAAGGGGCTGCTCTGAGCAGATGCTAGAGGAAAGGGTGTTTCCTCGGCTGCTGGACTTGCCCAGGTAAGGAGGAGGAGAGAACGTCGGCCAAGCCCCGGGACAAGTCAAGGATTTGGTGTGAAGTGACTTGACCAGAGGAAGCTATGATGGGAGGATGAGAACTCTGGTCCCTCAGGGAATGGGTTACCAGGCAAGGCACCCAGGAATGGGAGAGCAAAGCTGGGCCCTAGTTACTGGGTAAGGAGGCAACAGAAACCTGCTTAGTGGGAACTGATACACCAAGGCCCAAGTATGTGAGCACCGAGAATAACTCCAGGATAATGAAAGCATTCCCACTCTGCCTGCAGGCGGAGAGCCCTGGAGCAAAGGGAGCTGCTGGGACTGTCATGAGGCGGCCTCTGCAGAGCAGACTGGGGTTCATCAAGGAAAGACCCATTTGGGTGGTTTGTTGTAGCTCCATGGCTCTCCAGGTATGGTCCCTGGACGAGCAGAATCCGCACCATTTGGGAACTTGTTAGAAATGCACATTCCCATCCCTGCCCCACACTCACTAAACTGGAAACTCTGGGGTGGAGCCCAGAAATCTGCATTTTAACAACTTACAGGTGATTCTCATACACTCCACACTTTGAGGACACTCTGTAGCTGAAAGGCCCAAACTCTCGTTTTAGAGGCTGCTTTGGTGTTGGGAGATGGGAGACTACACAAGGCACAGAGGCAGATGTTTATGGGAAATATCTGCTTGCAAAACCAATGCAAAGATTCTGGACTGAAGCTTGGAGAATGAACTTGGGCGAGTGTTTATTCCACTATTGAACAGAATCAGGGGACGCTTTTCCTTAGCCCTGATTCTAATCTCAAGGTATCATTTCATTTTTTTTTTTGCCACCCAGCCCTGCTCTGTCAAGACCCAGGCCTGAGCCAGAAGGGCTTCCTGAAAAGCCAAAGCCACATCCCCTCCCAGGCAGGTCTGATGGTTCTCCCTCACCAGGCTGTCACCAGGCTGGAGTGAAGTGGTGCAATCTCGGCTCACTGCAACCTCTTCTTCCTGGGTTCAAGCAATTCTGTCTCAGCCTCCTGAGTAGGTGGGACTATAGGCACCCACCACTGTACCTGGCTAATTTTTGTATTTTTAGTAGAGACAGGATTTCACCATATTGGCCAGGCTGGTCTCGAATTCCTGACCTTGTGATCTGCCCGCCTCGGCCTCCCTAAAGTGCTGGGATTACAGGCTTGAGCCACCACACCCAGCAAGGCATCATTTCTTTTTTTTTTTGAGATGGAGTTTCGCTCTTGTTACCGAGGCTGGAGTGCAATGGCGCAATCTCGGCTCACCGCAACCTCCGCCTCCTGGGTTCAGGCAATTCTCCGGCCTCAGCCTCCTGAGTAGCTGGGATTACAGGCACACACCACCGTGCCCAGCTAATTTTTTGTATTTTTAGCAGAGACGGCGTTTCACCATGTTGACCAGGATGGTCTCAATCTCTTGACCTCGTGATCCTCCTGCCTCAGCCTCCCAAAGTGCTGGGATTACAGGCTTGAGCCTCTGCACCCGGCCTGCAAGGCATCATTTCTTATAGTCAGAAGGAGACACTGAGTATTAGAGAACACCAAGAAATTATTGTTTATTCTGTTGGGCATGATAAGAGTGTTGTGGGCATGTAAGAAAATGTTCATATTTTGTGGGGAGATGCATATTGAAATATATGTGGTAGATATAGCATATCTTACATTTGCTTTCAATAAAACATTTCAGCAAAGACAGAAAAGGAAAAAGGGATAGATTGAGCAAATGTGGGAAAATCCTGATAATTGTTGAATCTGGGGGAGGTGTATTTGGGGGCTCATTTTATTATCCTCTCTACAAAAATTTCTGTTTGATATTTTTCATTTTACAAAAGAATGAAACAAGCTGAGAAGCAAGAAAGTGTTAATTGCTCTGCTAAAACCAGCCTTATTTTGTGCAGTGGGCTGCTGTGTGAGGGTGACCTCAGAGGGGGTGTCTCGTGGGGTGCAGTAGAGCAGCTTACCCCTCACCCTCAGCTGCCCACACTGCCTCCTAACCCAGATACCACCACCCTGCTCTCTGTCAGGACACCCACCTGTCGCTTTCACGATAGCCAGGGAGGCTCCAGCCTGCACACACCTGTGGGAACCTGAAATGGCCCAGCTGGATCTCAATTTTAGGGGAACGGGCAGTTCTGCACCATTAAATAACATAGGCCCCAGGGAGGGGATCAAATGTCAGATGGAAAGGAAGAACTGTCTCCTCCTTGGTCCTAGCTAGCTCCACCACCAGCTCTCCACCCAGCTGCCAGCCACGGCTGCCCCCTCCCCAGGGCAGGCTGGCCCCTCAGCCTCAGCCTCAGCTTTTTTATGAGTGCTGCTTGGTTTTTCACTTTGAGCCCATTTCATACTTGTGAAATGCAGGTCTTTAATGCTGTTTAACCATACAGAAACTTGGTTGTTTTCCTCATTGTCTAATTTCTGCTGCGGGATTTCCTGGTGAACAATTCAGAGGCCTGCAGGGCCTTTTCAGATGTCCACTGGGAGAGTCCATTTTTTTCTTTACTCTTGATTGAGAAATTCATTTTCTTTTGTTTGCTGCTTTGCTACAAGGTTTATTATTGCTGTTGTTTTAATTGTCACTTTTTTTTTGAGACATGGTTTTACTCTGTTGCCCAGGCTGGAGTGCCATGGCACGATCTTGGCTCACTGCAACCTCTGCCTCCTGATTTCAAGTGATTCTCATGTCTAAGCCTCCCGAGTAGCTTGGACTACAGGCACATGCCACCATACCCAGCTAATTTTTTAAATTTTATTAGAGATGGGGTTTTGCCATGTTGGCCAGGCTGGTCTCAAACTCTTGTGCTCAAGCATTCTACCCACCTTGGCCTCCCGAAGTGCAGGGATTACAGTTTACCCCTCACCCTCAGCTGCCCACCCAGTCTCCTAACCCAGAGAGCCACTGCCCTGCTCTGTCAGGACCACGAGCCACCATGGCTGGCCAACTGTGTCACTTTTCTTTTTCTTTTTTGGGGAAGGGGTAAGGGGTGAGGTTTACCTTAGTTCCGAAAGTCTCACTAGGCACAGGAGTGACCTCATAATCTGTCATCTTTATCGATTGTCCCTAGAAACCTCCAAGCCTAAAATTCCTCTTTGGCCTTCATCTCCTGAGCTGCCTCTGCATTTTCTCATGGTGTACAACCTCCATGCTGGTTTGAAGGCGAAAGCTCTTTATTTTCCTATTAAAAAAAAAATGAAGGCTCTTTTTTCATTATAAAGCTGAGGGAACGGATACAATTATATTGACTGGATTTTTAAATTATCTGAGCATTTTAGAGTTCCTGTTGCTAATTGTCCATAATGTGCTTTCTTTTTTAGAGGTGTGGCAGGAAACAGAGTCTCATTCTGGCACCCAGGCTGGAGTGCAGTGGTATGATCACTGGTCACCACAGCCTCCACTTCCTGGGCTCAAGCGAACCTCCTGCCTCAGTCTCCCAAGTAGCCAGGATCACAGATGTGTACCACCACATCCTGCTATATAGGTTTTTTTTTGTTTTTTTTTTTTTTTTTTTGGTAGAGATGGGGTTTTGCCGTGTTGCCCAGGCTGGTCTTGAACTCCTGGGCCCAAGCAATCCATTTACCTCTGCCTCCCAAAGTGCTGGGATTACAAATGTGAGCCACACCCGACCCCAAAATGTTTTGATAAAATAAGCCACAGGCTTCCTGTTTTGTGCCCAAAGAGGAAACAGGAGCATGACACTGGTCAATAGTTCTTAGTCAGGGATGCCTGGGAGTCGCACCTCTTCACGCATTTAACACACTTTTCACTGAGTATTCACACGTCAGGCTCTGTGCTAGCCAATCGAGGAGCAGGCGGGCACTGCTGTGACAGAGCTGCGTGTGGATCGGGTGGGAAGGGAGGACCCCTCCACGGCTCTGGGAGGCAGGGCAGGTGCTGGAACTGCCCCCACCAGATTCTACTAGCTGAACAGCCTTGGACATATTTCTTAATCTGTTTCTCCATCTGTAAATTGGGGATAAAATAGTGGCTACTGGATAGGTTTGACATCAAGATGAAATGACATCATGTAGGTAAAGTGACCGTATAATTATTAGATTCTCGCTCTCTTCACCGCCTTATGTCATGTGATGTGTTTGTGATGTAAGCTCCTCCTAGTTCATGACTCCCACTCCATCCAACCATGTCATCCTCCTGAGAAACACTTCCGGTTCCCCACTGTCTTCTAATTTAAATACAAATGTTTCTCATCGGCCTCTTTAACATTTATGGAGTATTTACTGCATGCCAGGTGCTTTTCATGCGCTTTTTGCATGCTCATTTTATCCACTTTTCTTCCTCTCTGTGTTAAAATCTTAAATTCCAACAGACCCCGAACCTTCCACAGAAAAGGGCCATAAGAAAAGTACCTAAGGAAAGTTGAGAATCACCTTGAAGACCCCCCAATGTGAGAGGAACGGCTCAATTCTTCTCCTCCTATCCATCTGAATGGCGGTATTAACTGCAAAGAATTCGGCCTCACTGGCCCCTTGCCTCCAGGCTGCTTCAGATAAGAGATTATAATTGTTATGGAGCCAGCCCAGGCCCGAAGATTGAAACAGAGATAATTCTTTGCCATTAACACAAAGCTGGAGTCCTTTGGGACAAATTGGAAAAAGAGGTGGGGAGGCAGCAGGGGAGAAGGGAGAACTGTTTAATCTCTTTATTTTCAGGAAAACAATCATTTTAATGATTCACCCTTTAATTTATAAAACAAACACAGCTGTGGCTTGACGTCCTTTATCTGATTTCAGAGGCGCTAACCTTCCAGGGCTGGCTCTGGAAGGGTACCCAGTGCAGAGACCGACACAGGTCACATCCTGCACTCAGATTGCAGGGGCTGGGAACCCAACTGCTGCCAGTGCGGAGGCCTTGCCCCACACTTGTGTGGCACGGAGCAGACAATGAGCCACTTTCCCCATCTGATCCCTTTGTGCATTCATAAATCTGGGATTGTTGGTTTCATCAGATCCTCAAGACGTAGGACAATGCCTGGCACTTAGTGGGACTCATGAAAAGTTCCTCCAGTCAATGAAAAGGGATTTATGTTAAGTGCCTTGTGGAATCCTGGAATGGATTCTGGAACAGTTAAAGGATGTTTGTGGAAAAACGGGTGGAACTGAAGTCTGTAGTTTAGCTAATAGTAATGGCCAACATTAATGTTATTAGTTTTGACAAATGTGCTGTGGTTATGATGTTAACATTACCGGAACCTGGGAGTACGGGTGAGGGGTATGGAGGAACTCTCTGTATTAGTTCTGCAATGTTTCTGTAATATTCCAAAACAAAAAGTTTGTCATTAAAACAAAATTCTGAGGTTAGAAAAAAGGCAGTTTTAGAGGTACATAAAGCAGCAACATGATGTGACAGATGACATTGTCCCCATGAAGCTTTGATTAAAAACATGTATGTCAAAGAGTTATGAGAATTCAATAACAGAATAAGGAACCAGTGCTTTTTGAACTATTACGGGTATACAGGTACCCCAAATGGTTGAGGTGAGGGGCTAGAAATTTAGTACAAGGGTTCTAAAAATCTCTCTGAATATTTTATCTTCAAAATCATAAATATTTTCATTCATTTTGTGTTTGTATGATGTAAAATGATGATTCTGCCCCCATAATTTCAGATAAAATTACTTGAATACTTTGGGGAGATTTTCCATGTTTACTTGGGGCTTTAAGTACCCCTGGTTATACATTTGTGACCATGGAGGTATGTGTCCTTGTGACAGTGTGAACTTTAAGCCCTGTGTCCTTGGAAAATGGCAACAATTAAGAAATCTTCATTCCACACGCTTTTGTGTTCTGGAAATGGGAAACTGCAAAGGGCTCTCCCACCACTGAATACCTGAGATCATGCTTCCACATAGCTCCCAAAAGACTTGGGGTGACTCCCTTGCCTACCTGCCTCTAGAAAACCTCAGGCTCCCTTTCTTTTCTTTGATACTATGTGGAGAGACAAAAATTTCACCCCTACACTCTTAGAATTTTGTTTTGTTTTGGGTAAGCCTGAGAATGAAATTGGCAAGACAGATGAACAGGAGAAAAGCATTCATTATTTAATATGAGTTTTACATAGCATGAAACCCTCTTAAGGAAATGAAGACTCAAATAAGTAGTTGGAGTTGATTACTTACATACCAAACAGGATGAAGAATAGTAAATTGTGAAAAAGCAACTAAATTATGTGGGGAGGCATAAAGATAAGAGTTATTTTGGCTGGGCATGGTGGCTCACTCCTATAATCCCAGCACTTTGGGAGGCTGAGACAAGCATATCACTTGAGGTCAGGAGTTTGAGACCAGTTTTTGCCTCTACTAAAAATACAAACATTAGCTGGGCGTGATGACTCACGCCTGTAATCCCAGCTACTCAGGAGGCTGAGGCAGGAGAATCACTTGAAACTAGGAGATGGAGGTTGTGGTGAGCCAAGATTAGGCCACTGCACTCCAGCCTGGTGACAGAGTGAGACGCCATCTCAAACAAACACAAAAAAGTTATTTTATTAAGGTTATATAGAATTCTCTCTGTCTCAACCATCCATCCTTGGTAAGAATGTTGCTTTCCTTCTAGTATAGGGAGGGCAACTCTCAAATGGAAATAGCCTCTTCTGCTTTTAAGAAACAGAAGGAAGGTCAGAGTGATCTTTTTGCACCTGCTTGTTTCCAAATACCTTTAACTCAAAATAGTCAACATGCTAGAGTGGGATGGGCACGGTGACTCACACCTGTAATCCTGCACTTTGTGGGGCTGAGGTGGGAGGATCACTTGACCCTAGGAGTTTGAGACCAGCTTGGGCAACACAGTGAGACCATGTCTTTACAAAAAATGTTTTAAAAATAGCCAGGCACACTATGGTGTGTGCCTGTAGTGCCAGCTACTCAGGAGGCTGAGGCAGGAGAATTGCTTGAAGTGGTTCAAGGCTTGCAGTGTGAGTCTGCAGTGAGCTATGATGGTGTCACTACATTCCAGCCTGGGCAACAGGGTGGGATCCTGTCTCAAAACAACAACAACAACAACAACAACAACAACAACAACCCAAAAACTAGAGTGCAGTGGTGCTACCTCAGCTCACTGCAACCTCTGCCTCCCGAGTTCAAGCAATTCTCCTGCCTCAGCCTCTTGAGTAGCTGGGATTACAGGTGTACACCACCAACCTGGCTAATTTTGTGTTTTTAGTAGAGACAGGGTTTCACCATTTTGGCCAGGCTGGTCTCGAACTCCTGACCTCAGGTGATCTGCCTGCTTCAGCCTCCTCAAGTGCTGGGATTACAGGCATGAGCCACTGCGCCTGGCCAACCTTTCTCTTTCACAGTGTGGATTCCTCATTGACTATTGGCTCAGGCCTCAAGAGTAGGACCAAGAACAAAAGACAGACAGGTCTGTGAGGAAGTTTCAAACCATTTCCCCTGTGACAGAGACACACTCCAAAGCAGTGACGATAGTCTGATGGTTGGTTCTAGAGCCAAGTCTACACTGGCTCCCTATGAGAGAGCTGCCACTTGTAGTTACAAGCTATGATCCCCAAACATTCTGCATACTTATAAGAGACACAAGAGAATTTACAAAAGAGATCTGTAGGTGGGGTCATTTTTCCCTTCTCCACTACAAAGAACAAGAAGAATAATAGCCAACACTTGCACAGAACATCCAGGTGTCAGGTACTGTTCCAAGCACTTGCACACATGCACATACTCATGTCTGTATATCTATCCATAAGGTAGGTATACATTATCCCCATTTTACAGAGGAGGAAACTGAGGCTCAGAGAGGGTAAGTAATTGCCCATGATCACACAGTAAGTGACAGAGGTGGCCCTTGTATCTCAGAAGTCTGGCTTCACAGTCTGTACTTCCTACCACTCTACTATGCTAACGCAGTAGCCAGCATACACCTTTCAGGCGGCCCCTATCCCACGTGAGCCACAGGATGCAGGCCACCCGAGTCCAGTAAGATACAATTTTGGTCTCAGCCCCTGAGAACTTCAGGGAAGACTTGCTCACCAGAACTGTCAGTGCATTTTCTTGTCCATGGCTAGAGATGTTAAAGAGTGTGCACATTAAGAATCTTACAAGTTGGCCGGGGGCCATGGTTGACACCTGTAATCTCAGCACTTTGGGAGGCCGAGGTGGGTGGATCACCTGGGGTTGAGAGTTTCAGAGCAACCTGACCAACACAGAGAAACCCCATCTCTACTAAAAATACCCAGGCATGGTGGCACACACCTGTGATCCCAGCTACTTGGGAGGCTGAGGCAAGAGAATCCCTTGAACTCGGGAGGCAGAGGTTGTGGTGAGCCAAGATTGTGCCATTGCACTTCAGCCTGGGCAACAAGAGTGAAGCTCCATCTCAAAGCAACAACAACAAACAAACAAACAAACAAACAAACAAACAAACAAAACAACCAAAACCACCCCCCAGAATCTTGTCTCTTTCAAAGAATTTCAAAACATTGCTCTTCAACCTTCCAGGAAGAAGGTGAGAATTCAGATGACTCATTCATAATGCATTTATGAGGGGCCTACTGTATGCCAGGAACTTTGCTGTATTCTACAAAAGTGATAATTCAGACTTGGTGGTCCCTGAACTGAGGACACCTCTAGTCCTGGAACATGGGGAGATGAAGTGGAAAGGGAAGGATGTTTCTCCAGCCGTGGGAAGACCTGGGTGAGGGCCTCTCCTGCCATTCACCTGCTCTGTGACTTCTGGACCTCAGCTTCCACAGCTGTAAAGTGAAGGTGGGACTGGACAATCTCTGAAGACCATTTCTAGCTTTAAAGTTTGTTCCATGCCAGGTGCAGTGGTTCATGCCTGTAATCTCAGCACTTTGGGAGGCTGAAGCAGCTAGATCGTTTGAGCCCAGGAATTTAAGACCAGCCTGGGTAACATGGCACAACCCCATGTCTACAAAAAATACAAAAATTAGCCAGACATGGTGGCCTGTGCCTCTGTAGTCCCAGCTACTTGGGATCTTTGCTTGACCCTGGAAGGTTGAGGTTGCAAAGAGCTGAGATTGCGCCACTGCACTTCAACCTGGATCACAGAGCAAGACTGTCTCCAGAAAAAGAAAGGTCACCTTTGAGGAAGCTGCAGCTCTCCGACCTGCTTTCCTTTCTCTGGCATGGTTTCGGGGAGCACCTACCGCCCCAAGGTCAGGTTTTTCTTTCTTTCTCTCTATAGAAGTCGGCTTGAGAAGGGTGTGCCTCTTTGGATCAGCATTCCCTTTGGCTTCTGTCAGCATCAGACTCGAAGTCTGCAGAAGAAATTAAACAAACACAAAGACTTAGGACACAATCCAAAGACAGACATTTCTATTTTAACTAAGAGCTCCTCCCCAAACCAAATTATCTTCTGTGGCAAGGCCATTTATAGTTGGGACTAGGAAAAGTTAACAGTTACAAGAGAAAACACAGTGGACTTGCTCTTGTATGTGGATTGGGTAAATAAGTATCTGAATGGGACAAGTGTCTCCTGAACTTTCTATTCATGAGGCAGCTACCCTATTAGCTTCCAAAAATGATTTTAGGAAGTTTAATATTAAAGACACATACACAATAAATCTGTATGTAGACAGCTATACTCAGAGAAGCATAAAGATATAACAAATGGAGATAGAAAAATCAAATGTATACATATGTATAGTAAATGGAGATATAAATAGAAGAAAATTCTATGGTAATAGATTTGTTGTAATATAGTACTACATTTAGTTTTGAGATTTCTGGCAGCCAAGGCAAGACAGGAAATACAATGGGATATAGATATCATTTTCATCTGGTAACAAGAAGAATACCAGTGTGAGATACCGGGATTGCCAAAATTCAGAAAGATGTTAAGGCGAACAGACTTCCATGCCGCCAAATAATCCTACTAAATATCAGGTCAGAAACAGCTATTTGTGTCTCCCTTCAGACAGTTTTATATTTATAATTGATAAAGTAGTATGTATATTCAGAGTTAGAAATGTCCAGTTCAGGCAGTAAACAGCCTTAAGAAGGATGAAAGTATATGCGTCTCTCATGGGCCAGAGAGTGCAAATGAGGAGAAATATACCATCATCCTACAAAGTCTTCTGCAGGATGTCCCTTTAGGCAAATAATAATGACCTTAACACGGGTTCATAATATATGGAGGATCTATTTTCTTTGCTTGCTTTCTTTTTTTGAGATGGGGTCTCACTCCATCGCCCAGGCTAGAGTGCAGTGAAATGATCACAGTTCACCACAGCTTTGACCTCGAGGGCTCAGGTGATCCTACCATCCTCTCAGCCTCTGGCATAGCCGGGACTACAAGCATGTACCACCACATCCTGCTAATGTGTGTAATTTTTGTAGAGATGAAGTTTTGCTGTGTTGCCCAGGCTGGTCTTGAACTCCTGGGCTCAGGTGATCCATCTACCTCAACCTCCCAGAGTGCTGGGATTACAGCTGTGAGCCACCGTGCCCGGCCTGAAGATTCATTTTCATTGACATGGATATATTAACACAGACTCAGAAATGCATCCTTGCCTAAAGCAAATACAGGAGCAATGTGCAGTGCTGATAAGTCTGCTGAACAAGCCTTAGAAGAAATGTTCTTTTCTTTTCTTAAACTGACAATGGAAATAAAAATGAGTTATTCTAATAAATAGGGTATGAATTTAGTAGACATGGAGGTCAGCCTCACTTATCTATTCACAATTCTGCTTTTATTTAAAAAAATTTTTTTAGAGACAAGGTTGTCATGAAGGCTGGAGTGTAGTGGTGTGATCATAGCTCACTTCAGCTTTGAACTCCTGGTCTCAAGTGATACTCTTGAGTGGCTGGGATAACAAGCACATACCACCATGCCCAACTAATTTTTAAATTTTTTCTAGAAATGGGGTCTTGTTATGTTGCTCAAGCTGGTCTTGAACTCCTGGCCTCAAACGATCCTCCTGCCTCTGTCTCTCAAGCGCTGGGATTAGAGGTGTGAGTCACTGCACCTAGCCCAATTCTGCTCTTTGACCTCTACTCACCTTCTAGGCAGGAATCAGGGCCATTAGCAACTGATACATGCCTTAAGTGGCTTCTGTGAACCCAGGAGGAAAGAAAAGCTTATACATTCACCCCACTTTGCGGGGGAAATGCTATTGATGGGGTTCAGGACCCACTACCCCAAAATCATGGCATTGGAGAAAACGGCAGAAGCAGGAAGGTCTTTCTGACATTTTCCTGCCCTTCTGCCCTTCTCCCCTGAAGCAGGCCGTAAAAAAATTCCCTGGCTGTTCTCTGAGGTAGGTCAAGAGACCTTCACTTGAGAGTTGCCTGCCTTATACCTGGAGGAAAGAAATGCCCTCATTTCTGAAGACCTAGAGACACAGAGAAGAATCTGAACAAGCAGGCCTCGCTAAGATTCCTCCCAGTTTATTACCACTAGATCACAGCCCCTCATCCAATCATACTCCTCTACAACTCTCCTCATCAAACCTCGGTATGAAAATACACAGGTTTCCTTATTTCTTGGGGTCCTCATTTCTGAAGGCTTTCATGTCACATAAAACACATTCAAGGCTGGGTGCGGTGGCTAATGCCTGTAATCCCAGCACTTTGGAGGCCAAGTTGGGCGGATCACCTGAAGTCAGGAGTCTGAGACCAGCCTGACCAACATGGTGAAACCCTGTCTTTACTAAAATTAAAAAAATTAGCTGGGTGTGGTGGCAGGCACTTGTAGTCCCAGCTACTTGGGAGCCTGAGGCAGGAGAATCACTTGAACCCAGGTGGCAGAGGTTATGGTGAGCTGAGATTGTGCCACTGCACTCCAGCCTGGGCGACAGAGTGAGACTGTCTTGAAACAAACAAAACCATAAATAAATTTGTATGTTTTTCTCTTGTTATTATTATCTTCTGTTATAAGGGCCTCAGCCTCGAACCTTGCAATGGGTGAGAAAAGAAGAGTACTTTTCCCTCCCTACACTATAAAGGATATTATTGGGTCAACTGAAAAAAAGATTGTATCAATGTTAACTTTAATAAAAGTGATACTATACTATGGATATGTAATAAAGTATTCTTAGTAAATACATACTGATGTTTTTAGGGGTTAAAGGGCCATGAAATATATACAGGTGACCCTTGACAGCACAGATTTGAACTGCATGGGGCCACTCACGCATGGATTTTAGTTACACCAAGTGTGCCCAACTCTCCCACCTCCTCTTCCACCTCTGTCACCCCTGAGACAGCAAGACTGATTCCTCTTCTTCCTCCTCATCCTCAGCCTACTCAGTGTGAGCATGACAAGGATAAAGACTTTTATGATGATCTACTTCCACATAATAAATAGTAAATATATTTCCTCTTTGTTACGGTTTTCCCAATAACATTTTCTTTAGCTTACTCCAGCTTATGTGCTAATCGATCGTTTATGTTATTGGTAAAGCTTATGGTCAACGGTAGGCTATGAGTAGTTAAGTTTCTGGGGAGTCAAAAGTTACACGAGAATTTTTGACTGCATAGGGGGTTGATGCCTCTAACCCCTGCATTATTCAAGGGTCAGCTATACTTACTCTCAAGTGGTTCAGAGAAACATTTGACATAGATATATGTACATGGATATGTAAAATTATGTATTTGTATATATTTATATGTGTGTGTACAGAGGAGAAGAGAGAAAATGAGAAAGCAAGTGATGAAACAAGTGGGCAAAATATGAATCTAGGTCAAAAGTAGATGGGTTTTCTTTCTTTTTTTTTTAGATGGAGTCTTGCTCTGTCACCCAGGCTGTGACATACAGTGGCATGATCTCAGTTCACTGCAGTCTCTGCCTCCCAGATTCAAGCAATTTTCCTGTCTTGGCCTCCCAAGTAGCTGGGATTACAGGTGTAGGCCATCACATCCGGCTAATTTTTTATATTTTTGGTAGAGACAGGGTTTCATCATGTTGTCCAGGCTGGTCTCAACCTCTTGACCTCAAGTGATCCACCTGCCTCAGTCTCCTAAAGTGCTGGGATTACAGGCATGAGCCACCATGCCTGGCCAATGGGTTTTCTATGTAAAATTTATAATCTTGCAACTTTTCTGCATGCTTGAAATTATTATTATTATTATTTTGAGACAGAGTCTCACTCTGTCGCCAGGCACCAGGCTGGAGTATAGTGTATGCGATCTCGGCTCACTGCAACCTCCACCTCCCAGGTTCAAGTAATTCTCCTGCCTCAGCCTGGGACTACAGGCATGCACTACCACGCCCAGCTAATTTTAAAAAATATTTTAGTAAAGATGGTGTTTCACCATGTTGGCCAGGATGGTCTCAATCTCTTGACCTCTTAATCTGCCTGCCTCGGCCTCCCAAAGTGCTGGGATTATAGGTATGAGCTATTGCGCCCGGCTGCTTGAATTTATTTTTAAATAGAAAGTTTTAAAAAGGCATGCTCTTAGATAAATAACTCTTTGGAACTTGCTGTTGCATAAAGTTAGGACTTCTCTCCTTTTTTTCTTCTACAAACTTCCTGAAAGAGGGATCAGCACTCTACCTCACTTCCCTGCCTTCAGCTCATGCCTCAACCCAGCAAAGCTGTCTTCTGCTTGCAGCTCTCTGCCGCAGCCACTCTTTCTAAGGCCAACCCCACCCCAGTGTTCTCCAGTTGGCAGCCTCTCAATGGGCCACATCCTTCATGATGCTCTATAGCATCTGACATTGTTGACCATGCCCTTCCACTTGGGACTTCTTCCGGGGCCTGGCCCCGCTGCACTGTGATGATGTCATTCAGTCATTTCTACACTCATGCTTCGGGGAATGGAGGCTGTCTGAAGTTTTGGTCTTGGATTCTCTTCTTGTTTCTCTTTCTCTCTCCTTTTCAGCACCAGAACCAGAGGCATGAAGATAATGATGGGGATGACTTCCAGAATTGTCTCTTTAATCTGATCCTTCTCCAAGACCCCAGAACTCCATGTCTAGCTGCTTCCCTCTCAGCCTCTGCATATCCCTAACCCATACTCTTTCACTTATCCTGCTCTGAGATCACTTTGTAGATTATTCGGACTCATGACTCTGGCATCTTCTCTTCATCAGCTTGCCCTGTATCCAATCCTGTTGGTTATTCTCCTCTAATACATTTCCAATCTTTTTCCTCTTCACTGTGGCCATTTCTCTGACCTAGTCAGGCCATCACCATTCTTGCTTTCATTGATGGCACAGCCTTAAACTGTCTTCAATCTCTACCCCTTTGTCCTGCCAAGAACCTGTATTACTAAAATATTAATCTGATCACATTGCCCCTCTTCTGACGTCTCTTCATGGCTCCCCAGTACAAATAGAATAAGATTCAAATATCCTAGGCATTCAAGGTCCTCTATTATTTAAAGACACCCTATCATTCTAACTTTGTCTTCAAAACACCATGTACCCCACTCATGCTGGGTCAGTCACTGTGCCCTGAATCCTCCTGTACTCTCCTGACTCTGAATCTCTGCCCCTCTTTCCATTTATAACACCCTGCCCTTCCTGTCACTTCAGACAGAACCCAAAGGCTGCCTACACCAGGAAGTCCTCCTCGGGCTCTCCCAAGCTGAGTTGGCCTCTTGCTCCTGTGGGTTCCCTGGTGCATTGCTGTACCTCTGGTGCTTTATATTCTTCAGGCGTCTGTACCACCCAATCCCACCCCTAAAGGACCACCTGCTCCAAAGGCAGGTGCCCCTTACCTGTGGCATCTTCGTCATCGTGGAGACACTCAGACAATGTCTGTGCTTTGTCAGATGACTCTGCACCTCACACTCACCGGTAAGAGGTGAACATGCTTTTGCCGGCCTGTGACATTCTCCCCCTTGTTGACTAGAACCCAACTTTTAGCAATCTGTTTGGTTTTTCGCTAGTCTGGGATTTGGGAGAAGACATGATAGGCACTGGTTGGCAGAGCCGTGGGCTATACTGTCTGCTCCCTGGGACACGGACAGGAGTAGGGAGAGGATATCTGTTGAGAATCTGAATAGGACTGGGAGGAAGCAGGAAAGAAACAGCCCTTTGGGTCTGGGACATGTCTTCACTAGAAGGCTGTGTCAGTTGGGTCTTCTGGTGTAAGGGAAGAAAAGCTTGCTCTCCTCATGCATTGCTAAGTTCATGGTGGAGGCCCCATCGCAAAAGAAAGATAATGAAAGAAAAGTATAGAAACTTAAGTTTTACATGACACATAAGGAAATGAAGACTCAAAGAAACAGGCAAATGTGTATTTTTATGCTCAGTGTGATGAAGAGATGGGTAGTCATGGAGAAGTATGATTGGGCAAAGGGGCATGATCTAATGGCAATAAACTACGGAGGGTGAAACTAGCAAGGCCTGTGTGTTCATATTTTTCTCTGTCTTCAGACATAAGGATGTTCCTCTACTCTGGGTACAAGGGGGCCCCTCTCTGAGTATCTTTTGACCAGCTTCAGGGCAGAAGGGCGGAAGAAAGGTGAGAGGGACTTTTCTAGGTTACATGACCTGCTGCTGCTGTTTTTGCAAATGCCAAGATGGTGGGTACTGGGAGAGTGCGTCCAAAGCCCATCGCTGGAAAGCAGATATGAAGCCAGAGTTTAGAGTGCAAGAGGTTTGTTGGGGGATAATGTCTGCGAAAGATGAAAGGGCGAGAAAGCCAAATTGGGTAGGGAGAGTCTCAGAATGCAGTGCACATCTGACAAAGTCTCAGCCCACCCCACTGGGAGCGCCACACTGGCAGAGACTCCAGGCACCACACTCCACCATGTTCAGTCATTAGCTGGGGCTCCTCAGGAAGAGGGAACTTCAGAGCCAGGGTGAGTCCCAAAGGCTCTACCAGCTGGAGGCTGTCAACCTACCGCACTCCTTGCAGTGGAGTGGCAAGTCTTGAGGGGAGATCCAAGCAGCACACCCCCGAGGCTGTCACAAAGCCAGTGGGGAAGCAGCTGGATCATTGGGTCCTCCCAGAGGTGGAGACATTAGTGTCTCCCTCTCCTCCTGAGCCCCAACCCCCTATTATCTAGGCCCACAAGTTTCTGAACCTGGTGCTGCAGGCATATAACTGACAAAGTATGGAGGGAACCGAGGGGCTCCCTAATCACCAGGCGAGGACATGAGTAGAGGGGAATGAAGTTTCCAAATGGTGTGAACTTTCTGTGAAGCGCACCACAGGCTCCTGTCTCTATCAGTGTGTCCTCCTCTCTATTAGAGATGTGACCTTGAGTCTAAGTCTCCAGCCTGCTTGGAAATGTTTCATTCAACGGACAAGGCCTTGTCGCTTTGTCATCTAAGCCTAGGTCTTCCACTTGCTTGCTGCCCCAGGGATACAGCAGAGAGGCCACCGCTCCTCAACTTTCTTGTGCTGGAAATCACTGAATTCCTGACACTACTGTCCCCTTAAGAAAGAAAGAAATGAGAGTCTTTCGTCCCTACAAATAGGACCCTCCCCTCGCCACTCACCCTCCCCTCACCCTTCCCTTTCTTTCCCTCAAACCCAGACTGGTGAGAAACTGCAGAGAAATAACATCCACAATTAAGTATGAGGTCACATTTAGTTCAGCACCATTGGCTGCTTAATTGGCTGATTCTATTGCTGCTCTCCTCATCTGCCAACATAGCCTCTAACAAGCTGCTTGCAGGGCAATTATTCCTCAGGTTCCTGAGCCCCGGCCGGTGGAAGGGTCTGCTCCCCTTCTGAGCATCCTGGTATCTGTGAATCTGCTGGTGGTGGGGAGTTGCTTCTCACATAGAGATCCTGGGTGAAACTTACAGGACGCAGAGAACCACATCATCCTAAGGAGGAGGAGGCTCCAAGATCCAGGAAGGAAGCTCAGCTTTCTCCAGGGCCTTGAAAAGGCGGGCCTGACTACCCTTCTGGGGCCTTCTGGGGGAAAGGGAGTGAGTTGAGAGGCAGTAAAACTTAATGGTTAGTTAATGCATAGAGTTAGGCAGGTCCTGGTCGAAATCTGGGTCTGTCCTTATCAGTGGTATGACCTTGGGAAAGTTACAGACACTAATCTTTTCTAGGCTTCAGTTTCTTCCCGTGTAAAACTGGGATCATAGGAATAACAGCAACAACTATTCTTCCATTATGACCTACAAATAAGGATTATAGAATGTTTCTGAGTCCAGCATGCATTTTGCTGCCGTGAGAACAGCCATCACAAACATTGCTGAGGGGATGGGCTGCTTATGCCCCTTCTAAACATAGCTGGGAGAAGTTGTCCATGCTTACCATAACTCTCTGTGTGAATATGCAGCCCACTTAGGCCAAGCCGTGTTGCCAGTCAGAGGAAATGACAGCCCCTACTTTCTACCAAGACTTACAGGCTGAATGTGGGGCTGGATCTGAAAACACTTCCATTCATTCATTACCGAACCTAAAGCCTCTGGGCTGCTCTCATACAATGGTGTGCGGGAGCTGGAGCTCTCCAATAACCTCGCGGACTGCTCTCATCTAGCAGCTGAGTTGGTGGTCTCTGTTCTACCAGCTGTGGTCAGGAGAAAGGCCAGTCCCAAAGAAAAATAGCTTTTTGTGTTTTTAGATGTTGGGGAAAAAATTGATCTTTAAAAAACAGAGGCCAGGCACGGTGGCTCACGCCCGAAATCCCAGCACTTTGGGAGGCTAGGGCGGGTGGATCACCTGAGGTCAAGAGTTTGAGACTAGCCTGGCCAACATCATGAAACCCCATCTCTACTGAAAATACAAAAATTAGCTGGGCGTGGTGGTGGGCGCCTGTAATCCCAGCTACTTTTTGGAGTTTGAGGCAGGAGAATTGCTTGAATTCGGGAGGTGGAGGTTGCAGTGAATGGAGATCACGCCATTGCACTGCACTCCAGCCTGGGCAACAAGAGTGAAACTCCATCTCAAAAAAAATATTTTTCTGTTTGTTCAAATTTTGCTAATGAGACGAAAAAGCTAGGAGATCATTTTCAATTCCTGCCTTGCCTACACCAGAGTTCGGGTGAATCCAGTTCACTGTGGGTGGAAATAGTGATCAATGCTTGGGAAGGTGATGTAAGTACTTGGATGTGCTGGAAGGGATGCTGGTCCCCCCAGCCTGCCTCCACACCCTTCACTTTGTCTACCTGATTTAGCAAGGGCTTTTGTGCTTCTCTGACTCATTCCCAGTAAACTGAGAGGTGGAATATGAGTTCTCAACTTGGGCAGTGGGGTTGTGCCATTATTCTTTCAACAAGTCTCTAAAACAATTGGCTTGATTTAAAAATAAAAAGTTACTAGGGATACCTAGGAAATGAGAGAATAAGAATGGACCCATTGAAATGTCTGGGTGTCTAAGGAATGTGCCTTTTCTGGATTCAGCTTATTCAGATATTTTCAATATCTCTAAGGAGACTAGGGAAGGAGTCAATAAAGTAATCAAGGATAATGGAAATTCAAGATAATCTCAAGCAATCATTCCTTTCAAAGTCTTCCTCAAAAATTTGACCAGGGTTGGTAAGGAGCTGAACTGCTGATTTGGAGTTCTACTTACCTTTTTTTTTAACCCCATCCTTTCAGACAGGCTTCTTAATGAGCGAGGGGTGGCTAAAAGGCAGGTGGGTTCTTAATGAGCAGAGGGTGGCTAAAAGGCAGGCAGGATGTGAGAAGAGAAAGGAGGAGTCCTGATAATCCACGTAGATAATTGGGCTGTGATTAATCAAGGGCAATATTGCAGCCCTGGTTCTTTTAGAGGAAGCACAGACAGAAAACACAGGGAAGAGCTTGGCATTTCAAACTCCTGAAGCCTAATGAAGAAGAAATTTGTTCATGAGAGTGTTAAGGAGAGTGTCATATCATGAGTACCCAATTAAGGAAGCCCTTGCAAGCTTATTCACTCCCAGGAAGTCTTAAGAAGGGTAGAAAATTTGTTTAAGATCAAAACAACAATCACAACAAAACCCTGTAAGTTTTATAGACATTTATTGATTGGCTCCCCAATATCTTTCCATTCTCCCCTTCCCCTTGGTAACAGTTCCCCCCCTTCCTCTGGGAAGTCATCACCTCTCCCATTTTCAGCTGTATGCCTCTAGGTGATCCACCCCAGTGTTAGGGAGAGGGGGCGTGAACTACTCTAAACCAATCAGTGCATCACTCTCCTCCTGGCCTTCTTGATTGGCTCCCAATTGGGACCATCACCCTCATCTGCCCTTCAGGGTCAAGAAGACTCTGTTTAGGGTACTGCTGGTGGCCATCTTACCCAAAAGAAGAGAGCTTCATGTGGGTGAAGCCTGATGAGGAAATGGAGAGGCAAAAAAAACGCAGCCTGGTCACATTGTTTGCGCCACAAGAACACAGCCCTTCCTAGAAGCTAGCCCTACTCTAGACTTTTAGATTAAACAAAGCTGATAAAATCCCTTGCTATCTGAGCAGTTTGAGTGGAATTTTTCATTATTTGCAACTGAAAGCATTCAGTCAAAAGAAACCAACAGTAGAAGACCAAATGGGACACAAAGACAGCGTTATTGCTGAGAGAGGACATAAAGAGAGGAACACCCAGTTGAAACTCTGCAATATCTTCCTGTTAGACCCCAGATATGGAGCAGTTGTAGTCACAAGCCTTAGGCCTTGTTCTTGCTCCTACAGAGCCTGACGTTATGGAAGCAAAGTCCAGGCTAAACCCTGGATCAAGGTTAGCAGCAGTACTATACGGGCCACAGCCTGCACTGTAAATGGCCTGTCATTAGCCCCTGCTCACTCTTGATGTGCAGGGAGTAGTGTGAGAGAGTGTTGGGGCCTGACGCAAACTTATGCATACCTTCAGGAAAACTAGTGGTATTACCTCCTTATGAAGGATGCCAGTCCCACTTTTCTCTATTCTGACAAGTTACCAATGAGGCTAAATGTTAGCTTCTCCTTGATAAAATAATTCTCACTGTGGACTGTGTATGACCCACTGTGCCAGTGTCCTTTCCTGAGGTGGGTGGTGAAATTTTAGAGGGAAATGCCAGCATAATTTGTTTTGTAAAAGTCTATTGCTAGTTTGTAAGTGACCTGAGACAGGATGAGCCCTTATTCCCATAGCATAGGACCTAACACATGGGAGGTACTGGCTAAATGTTTAGTGAAAGAATGAATAGGACAAGGAATAAATGAACTCCTTGGAACTGTAGTCATAAAAACTGCCTCACCCAGTATCTCACTTTGGGGGATCCATAAGGAAGAGATATAGAGAGCAGGGATGAAGGGAAGCCCGAAGTAGACTTTTCTAGAGGAACAGCTGCTGACCAACTGTGTGACCTTGGGCAGTGACCAGAAGTCTCTGAGCTCACCATTTTCATCAGAAAACAGAGTACTAGCACCTGCCTGACAAGGTTGCAACAAGGGTTAAATTATATGTCAGCACATAGCAGATGCTCAATAAATGTCCATTCCTTTCCCTCATCCTGGCCCTGGCCTCTCCTAGCATTGGCCAGAGATGCACAGTCTGTGGGAATATCTGCCCAGAGGTGCACTGGTGCTCCCTTTTGTCACTCAGGAGTCTCTCTGCCATAAAGCGTGACCCTGCAGCTAGGGTAGCTCCTGCACTTGGGAACCATCTGAGTTTCCTGTGGCTGTTATAACAAATGAACACAAACTTGGTGACTTGCAACAATACGAGTTTATACTGTCACACTTCTGGAGACAGGAAATCTGAAATTAGTTTCAGTGTGCTAAAGTCAAGGTGACAGCAGGGCTGGCTCCTGCTGGAGGCACTAGGGGAGAATTTGTTTACTTGCCTTTTTCAGTTTCTAGTGGTTGCCTGTATTTCTTGGCTTGCGGCTTCTTCCTCCATTTTTAAAGTACTTGACTCCAAGCTCTGCTTCAGGCCTCATATCATCATTGCTTCTGTAGCCACATCTCCCTCTATTTTTCTCTTATAAAGACACTTGTGATTACACACAAGTTTCACTCAGACACATTCAGGATAATCTCCCCATTTCGAGAGCCTTAACTTAATCATCTCTATCAAGTCCCTTTTGCAAGATGAGATAATGTTACACTAGATAGTTAGGCAGGCATGAGCAGGGAAGGACAGGGCTCCCACCCCAACCAGAATGTCAGGTAACCATCAGGTGATGGTCAGGCGGTTGTTAAATTGTCTGTCTAAAATAATAGTCACAGCCAGCACTAAGAAAAAGCAATTTCCCATTAGAAAGAAAACACCTGAAGCTGGTGATCAGCAGGAAGATCTCAGGAGTTGGGTAAGTGAGCTCCAGCATGTGTACTAAGAGGCAAAATGGAGGAGTTTAACTGGTATGTGACCTTCCTCTACACTTATTTGACTGGTAAGGGAAGGACGCCTCAGGTGAGCATGCACACAACTTCAGTAAACATACTGTGCATGCAGCCCTTCCCAAGTGCTGGCCAGCCACTGCACAGGCGGATAGCCTACCCCAAGGGAAGAATCAGGGGAGAAGGAGTGCAGACCTGGGAAGCACGCTGATATTGTTTGGCTGTGTCCCCACCCAAATCTCATCTTGAATTGTAGCTCCCATAATTCCCACATGTTGTTGGAGGGACCCAGTGGAAGATAAGTGAATCATGGGGGTGGTTTCACCATACTGTATTCATGGTAATGAATACGTTTAATGAGATCTGATGGTTTTATAAGGGGTTTCCCCTTTCACTTGGCTCTCATTCTCTATTGCCTGACACCATGTAAGACGTGCTTTTCGCCTTCTGCCATGATTGTGAGGTCTCCCTAGCCAGGTGGAACTGTGAGTCCATTAAACCCCTTTTTCTTTATAAATTACCCAGTCTCAGGTATGTCTTTATCAGCAGCGTGACAATGGACTAATACACATACCAACGTATAAAGCCCCAAGTCACAGGTCAAACAGTGCACTTGAATCTCTCAGATTGCTTGCTTGGCTCTCTTCTAAGTGTACTTTACTTCATTTCATTCCTACTCTAAAACTTTTTAATAAGCTTTCACTCCTGCTCGAAAACTTGCCTCTGTCTTTTACTCTCCCTTGTGCCCCCTCCATTGAATTCTTTTCTCTGAGAAGGCAAGAACTGAAGTTGCTAAGAGAACCTGAACAGAACAGAATTGAGACCTGTTCCGATTTGCTGTTGCCAATAGTAACATTCATATGTTCCAGGGATTAGGACCTGGGTATCTTTGTGGGTCTTTATTCAGCCTACCACAGGAACCAAGTCATAGGGAAGCTTGGTTGGGCAATACCACACTCAGGGGCTTCTCTCTGCCTGGGACAATGGCCGTGACACAGGGGAGACAAAATGTACTTCTCTTTAAAGGGCTGCAGGGTTGCCCTGTGAGTTTTTTCTCCTGGTGAACTCTTTCTCCTAACCGTTGTCATTTGTCAAAGGCGACAGGCAATCAAAGTCCTGGCCACATTCATCCTGCCCTTCCTCTCTTCCTCCAGGACGCAGGCCCATGAAGGCTATTGCTGCCAGCACTGGGCCCCCCTCACAGCCTGACATATGAAGGCTATGAGGATGTCCAGTTGTGGCATCTGGCTCTGCTCCAGGCTGTCAGCCCATCCATTCCTAGGAAGCAGTTCAGAGCTCTCTCTAAAGCTTCAAAAACATTGCCCCCACCGTTGTATGGACCAGCAGTCACTTGAGCCTGTGTAGATATCCAAACCCCAGGAAAGTCTGTCACACAGGCCTGAGCTGGGCTTCACAGAGGAAGGGCATTATGAAGGTGAAAACAAAATGAAGCCACAGGGTCCTGCTTGGTGGGGCTTTGTTCTGCCAAATCCTTCAGGCTACCCAGCTCTGCCCGAGCCCCCTCCTCACTGTGCCAGGATATTCTTGAGTGACTTTGCAAGAGCAGGACAGCTGGCTTCCGGGGAGTGTGAGAAATGGCTTCAGAGGAGCATCCTCTCTAGAGGGAGGGGAAGAAAGGAAAGGAGAAAATTCTCACACCGGGAAGATGGGAGGTAGTTGTCAGGATCAGGATGAAATTGAGTGTTGCTTTGTCTGTTATTCATGAGTGACTATTTGGGCTAAAGTATTAATTTTTAATAACAGGAAGGATGAACATGTTATAACTGCCTATAGATAAAATCAAGTTGGGAAAGGATAACTACAGATGCTGGGAAATGGCTTTTAAAAAATGCATTTTCTACAGATAAATGTAAGTCTGTATATATTATCTCAATGCCCTCATGTGTGCAGAAATGAACATACTTTACTAATTCAGGCTAACTGGATGAGAGGCCTAAGTGAAATGTCTGAATTCCTATTTTAATAAAGAAATACGGTTTTATTATTTTCAAGAGCTTTGAGTAATGGGACTAACAAGATGTTACCAAGGAGACATATTTATGGATTTATTCTTTAGGTAGAAAAGGCTCCAATTTAGAATGCAGCAATTGGGGGGCAAAGGTGGCAAGTTGAAGGTGTGTTCTGAGTGCAGGTGGGGATGTGTTGGAGGGTTTTGATTCATAGAAAACATTAACTTGTTTTGTATTAATCGTCCTGGACATCAGTGTTAGGGTTTTAGGCACCAGACGCAGCACCGCCCCCACAGGCATGCATGTGTGCGCACGCATGCACTCACTCCATAGCGTGTAATTCTGTACCAACCATGGCATATCAAAGCAGAAAAAGACCTTTGCAGTCATCTGGTCAACCACTGAACCCATGAGGAGCTTAAGGGGCAGAAAGGTGAGGTGACTTCCCCAGCAGCAGCCCACGAGAGAGTGAAAGAACTAGAATTGGGATGTCCATTTCCCCCTCCCAGGCTGATTCTCTTTCCTCTTTTATTACTGCCTCTGAGGCATCCACAGCCACATCACGGAAGGTGAGAAAAAAAAAGCGGGTAAGAGAAGAGAACAGAAGAGGCACAGATTTGGGGAAAGCAGTGAATCATCTGACTATGACTTCTAATTGGATTTGGAGCATGATGCCGTTTGTGCCGGTGCTCCCGTGCTGGGAAGCCTGCCCTGGGTCTCTGGAGCCCATACAGCAGAACAGCAGCAGCAGTTACCATTTACTCCGTGTTTGTTCTGTGCCAGACACTCTTCTAAGCACTTGACATGGATTAACTCACTTAATCCTCAGAACAGGCCCTTGAAGTAGGTCCTGTTACTAAGCCCATTACATCTGTGAAGAAACTGAGGCAAGGAAAGATTAAGTATCCCATCCAAGGTCATAAGTGACAGAGCCAGGACTCAAATCCAAGCCATCTACCTTCAGTGCCCTCTCCCACCTGGCACTATTCTGCCCTAACCATTTTGCTCTACACTAGACCTCCCAATAAAGGGCACAAAATATCAGCCCTTCAGCCACTGGCTGTCCAGGCAAGGCCAGGAGTGGCTGGAACCACTTAGTTGCAAACAACTTCATTTGTTTGTCCTGCGGTGTCTTACATTGTCTTATTATTTTCTCTGTGTGCCATGATGTGAGAAATGTTGGAAAGTGCTGCTTTATTCTGTAATGTAGTCACGAGGGATGATTCAGTCAGTTTCGTGCTGTCTGGCTAGCTCAGGATAAATTAGCCACAGGTTTAGCCCTGCCAGCTGATGATTTGGCCTCCCAGATGCCGCTCACTCCTCTGGGAGGCATCTCATAAACACAAGGGAGAGAGGGCAGGAGTGTGTCTGGATTTGCGTCAACCCCTCACCTGCCAGAAAGGCTGTGGCACATGTGCCCTCTGTGAACAAGTCGGCACCCTCATCTGCATCTATGGACAGGGACTTCCAATCCAGGGAGAAAGCATCAGAGTCTGGAGTCTCAGAGCAGCCTGATTTCTCTATCCCTGGGAGGGAGTTCCTTTTTAAAACAATGTTGGCTTCTCCCCCTGGCATACAGGGGTGCTTGCATTTTGCATTGGCAATGCAACGATGTGTTCTTTTGGAGAACTACCTGTTTTGGAGATGTCAGGGTTAGAGGAGTCAGCAATTATGAGCTTATGAGATAATGACACGTGTGTTTAGTGTGATGGCAAATTATACCATAGAAAAAAGTTGGAAGATTCAGAGTGAACTATTTTCCCATATAAACTTACTGCCTCAGGAGAACCGTGGTTAAAATTATAAATTACCAGGAAACTTCAAGTTTCCCCTAGAGAGTCAAAATAAGGAATACAAGAAGAGGTATTGTTGAAATAATCCTAAATTGGAAACAGTGATTATTCAATTAAAAATAAGTGTAGTTATACTTTCTATTTATATGGTATCATTTGGCAGTTTTTAGCTGCAAGACTCAAAGAGAAATCTAGTAATCCTAGACTTCAATATCCTCTTCTCCAAGATGAGTTTTGCTGTCCTACTCAACAGCTAACCTTTTTCCTATACATCTCCAAAGAGTAGCTTCCTCTCCTCTCCTATAAATCTGCTTTAGCTTTTTGTGGCCTTTATGACCAGAAAGCTCCTTCTAATGTCTATCCTGAATCTTCTTGCTGTGGTTTAAACCCATAGGCTGTTGACTTGTTCTAGGGAAAAACAGTAGCCACAGTGAATCCCTCACATTCTTAGGGAATATAACAGGTTAACCCCTGACCCCCTATTCTTCCTACATAGCTCCATTTTGGGAGAGGTTTGTCTTTGAGCCCTCTCCAAATCCACATCATAGTGGAGTTCCAGAGTCTGCACCTAAATGCAATGTGGTGGTGAATAAGGCGGTCTCTGTGGGTTCTACCAGTCTCCCTGATTCACTGTTCCATCTGTAGAGACAAGGCTTGACCAGACTTCTGGGAGGATAAACTTGTGGTTTCCTCATTTACTACCCAGGAAGTGCAGGGACTGCAGGAAGGAGTAGAAGAGGCACCACTTGGATGAGATTACTCTGGACACCACTGCATGCTGGCCTGGGATCTTGGGCATCTTGGTTAAGCCTTCTTAACCTCCTCCTTGATGTAAGGGAAGATGGTACCTGCTGCACACAACCTCATAGAATGTTCTTAAGATTAAAGGAGATGTGGATGTTATTGAAAAGCTCACTCTTCCCTCAGCTCAGCCCAGAAGGTTAAACTGGTTCCCCCTTGGCCCAGAGCCCGGTGGCCAAGTCCAGCTGGGTGAGACAAGAGGGTTAAGTCTAGGAGGCAATGGTCTGGTGGTTGGGCTACACCCTACTGAGTTAAAGGTTGCTGACCACTTTACAATTTTGTGATGTCTCCCCTTTATTTCCTGTGTCCACAGACTCAATGTGTGTGACAAATCCTACGCATAGAAGGGAAAAGACAATCACCTACTGGGTTAATGTAATTTACTGCACAAGACCCGAAAATACCCATTACAGGGAATCCTTTAGATCAAAGCCTAGCAAATAGAAGACTGCCATCAAAATACAAATATTTTACCTGCAAGGGGTAATCCTTTGACAGCTGTCTCTACATTGCCACCCATAAGTGAGTTAACTTCCTAGCAAATAGCCAGGCCCTTGGGGGATGGTACATGTTGTTTTTAGAGAATGCTGGGCCAACAGGCAGTTTGGAGTGGAAGCAAGGACAGTTAACTTTGGCCTCAGATTTGCCATTTGTGAATTATGTGACTCCAAATACCTTGGTTAACTCCTTCACTTTCTCTTCTGAAAAAAGGAATTTAAGGATGCACAATACACCCCACCAGATGGGTCTGGATGAAATAGCAGCGTGTGGATGTTCAATGCGCTTTATAAACCAGGAAGGGAAATGCACCCTGTTGGTCATTGTCATGGCTATGGGTTTCCTAGGACCCAGTGCCAGTGGAAAGAGGTGTAAATCATAGGCTAGTTATTTTGCTAAGGACATGGGTATGTCTGTGCGTGGTGTGTGTGTGTGGAGGGAGGTAGTCTATGAAGGGTGTCGGACACCAAGATCAACAAAACCGTAATAACCACTTGCATGCTGGAGCCTCTGCTGGGTGCCAGGCACTGTGCTAATGCCTGTCTCCATTACCTTGAGCTTTCACGACAACCCCAACAGTACTAGTGAGATTGTTAGTATATTCGTTTCTTTGAGAAAAGGTGCTCAGAGAGGGCAAGTAATGGTCCAAGGTCACATAGCTAGGGAGGGCTGAAGCTATGACTCAGGCTGGGTGACTCTGGGACTCAGGTCCTTTGCATTCACTTCCCTATAGGTCTCCTTCGAGGTTCCATACTCCACAACCATCATCAGGGAAGCCCTGGTTTAAACAGCAGTCAAGTGGTTGCTGGTGCTGCTCCAACTCAGTCAACAGACAGCAATTGAACAGGTTCCCTGGCTCTTCACTGGGAGGCTTGGGACATCCCAGATGAGAAGTGACCATCCTGTATTTGATGTTACCCCAAAGTGCCTGTTCCTCATTTAAGGCATTAGTGGTTGTAACAGAAAGAGTAATATTTCAACAACAGTGGTGATTAGTTACAGAAGGAGCCAAGTGGCAGTTCATTTCCATGTAAAAAACCCTCCCGCCAGGCCCTTCCAGGCACCCTGGCCTGTGGTGACATGTTAATTCAGACAAGATTGGGTGCATTCAGGGTGCTATGGTCATAGACAGTGCTATGTTAATTCAATGTATATTCCCTTCCCAGCACCAGCCAGCACGGGTGAGCTTGTATGACACAAGCTCTTTGAAACTCAAAGAGCTTTTCATGAGCCTGCAAGAGAGAAGACAGTAGAAGAAAAGTAACAGGAACAAGAGCAAGTGGGGGTGGTAGAATTCGCTCTTTCTACACAAGGGGATGGTACTGGCCCCCTCCTTTCACTAGAGCAGGGGATGGGGCTGGAAGGAGACAAACAAGCATCCTGGAAGTCCACACTTCTCTTTAAACTCTGGAGTCTCAGCCCAGATTTGATTTGATGTCTCATGCTCATTTAACTTTCAGCCACTGGGCATGTGTGACTTGGAAAGAAGAATGAGGGGTGATTTGTTTCAATCACATAATCCTTCATCCACAGGAAATGGAGGGACCATTGGATTCCTCTTGAGGCCTCCCAAACCAGAAGGCCAACTTTGTAGGTGTCCAGTTTCACACCCCAGGCGTCTACCATACGGAGACCAACGGGGCAGACGGAAAGGAAAACATCCCAAGACCCAGCTGGGGTCACCTCCTGCTCTGTGGGAGGGTTGGGGACCAGCCAGGGCACAGGCTGGGACAGGGGAGGGAGGGCTGTTCCCGTGTGGCAGGAACCAAGAACAAATGTGGGTGAAGTGGATGTTGTTTAATTTAGCAAAGGTAATGTCATAATTGTCTCTTCAGCAACCACAAGGTACAAACTCTGGGAAGGAAGGCGGTGTGCCTGCCCATATTTAAAGATCCATATATACCCATGAGTATTAACAATGCAAATAGCTCTCTCTTTCTCTCTCTCTTTTTTTTTTTTTTTTGCTACAATGCTATGATTCTTGGCCTACAAATCACTGTTCATGTTAAAAACTTTTCTGAAGCTACCCAGTTAAATACAAGATAAAAATAGAAACAGAAACAACCAGGCTGGGCACAGTGGCTCACACCTCTAATCCCAGCACTTTGGGAGACTGAGACGGGCAGATCAGTTGAGCCCAGGAGTTCGAGACCAGCCTTGTCTCTACAAAAATACAAAAAATTAGACAGGCATGGTGGTACACACCTGTAGTCCCAGCTACTTGGGTGGCTGAGGCTGGAAAACGCTTGAGCCCAGGAGGTGGAGGTTGCAGTGAACCAAGATCGTGACACTGCACTCTAGTGTAGGTGACAGAGTAAGACTCAACCATATTCTGCCTTTATTTTCCCAACTTCTAAGCCCTCCTTTCTCTTCTCCTAAGTCTTGAATCATGCCCAGGACATAGTTTCTGTACATTTGCCCCTGTGGAGAAAGATCTTAGTCAACCAACAGTCCTTATTGATGTAAAAGACACTACCATGTCTATTGCAGGTCAAAGCAGAGGAGTGCCTGTGTTAGAATGAGGCAGTTGTGTCCCCAAAATGAAAAGAAGTACAAATGGTAAATGCTGAGTTGAGGAAGGCACCGTTTTAACCAGAAGCCTGAGATGATCTGAGCTGCTTTCCCTCACCCAGGCTGCTTTCTCTGTGCCATTCTTAGTGACTTCCCATATTTAACCTCATTTAATGTTCTTTCTTAAAAAAAAAGATGAAATGCTTCATGAATTTTTTGTCATCCTCACGCAGGGGCCATGCTAATCTCTGTACTGTTCCAGCTTTTAGTATATGTGCTGCTGAAACAAGCACTCCTTATTTATGTTCTTATATTTCATATCACTAATACTAATTCCTACAGTTATTGGGTATTTACCATGTGCCAAATACCGTGCTAAGCAGATTACTTACATTTTCTCTTTACTTCGTGATAGGCTGGAATTCCTCTCCTGCTTTTCAGATGAGGAATAGAGGCTCAGAGGCATTGACTGATGGCTTGAAATCACAAGGCTCATGGTTAGGCTCGTGCTTAAGGCTCCATGGCCCTTTGACTCCAAATCCTAGGCACTTTTTATTGCACAAATATGGCTCTGAAAGCAAGCCTATGAAATAGGTATCATTCATCCTGTAAGTCAATGGGAAACCCAGGATGAAAGAGTTCAAGGGATTGATTGCTCAGTTTTCTCATTAGGAAATGGCAAAGCCTACTGGAACTTGGGTCTTTTGACTATAAGTTCAGTGATCTTCCTGTGACCCATGCAGTGGTCCCTGGTCAATGGCAAATCTGATTAGTTCAGCCTTCTTGCCTTTCTGTCATTACCCAAGCCCTGAACTCAGGTGCTTGGACCTTCTTAGTCCTTGGGCTAAGGAAGCTAAGTCTCATGATCCCCCAAGACAACTATCACCAACACTTTCCCGTGCATTTCAATCACAGTTGTTCTCACCTGGTTTCACTACATTATTGATCCCCTCAGGCTCCCTCTTGGGTTCTTTTCCTTCAAAGTTCCACTTGTCTAGAGGTCTTTCTCATCTCTTTGGCTCATTACTCTTCTTGAAAACTCCAAGCTGACTGTTTCTTCCTTCTGTTCTCTGCCCTGGGTCACACGTGAGAGTCCATGCTCCATTCCAGATGTGGTCTCCCTAGAATCTGAAAATTCCCAGCTGCTCCTTGAAGGACTCATGCATCTCTGGTGGGTGGATAACCCAAGGGGTACTCTCCTCTGCACATTCTCTCAGACCATCCCTACTCCTGTTGCTCCCACCTTGGGTTTCCCCATCCTACTGGAAAAGGTTTGAGGCATGATAGAGTTAATGCAATCCAACTCTTGTCTGTGAGGGAGAGCTTGGCACTACTTACAAACCTCCTCCTTGCCAGAGGGTCCCTGGTCTCCATCATCTTCTGCTCCCTCTCACCAATAAAATGACCCATTTAAACCATCTTTTTCTTATTAACAAGCTTCCTACTAAATAGCTTCAGCTGTGCTTGTTGATTTATAGGGCTTAGAAAGCACTGCTGAGCCTTGGCTCTCCCTGTGGGTCCCAGGGCCTGAGTGAATCATGTGCTCTGCTGAGACTGTAAGAGGGCAGCCGCCCAAGTCCAAGGGGCGGCTCCAGAGGGGGTTTCTTTTTTTCTTTTCAATATTTTAATTATGGAAATGGCCAAACACACAAAATTAGAGAAAGCTATACAGTGAAACCTCTTGAACCATCACTTTGCCAATCTTGTTTCATCTGCTTCTCCCTGCTTCCAAACCACCTCACTAGCTAGATTATTTAAAATTAAACCCAAAATATCATATTCTTTTATCCATGACTATTTTAATGTATTTTCTAGGAGAGAAAGACTAGCTGGTCTTTTAACATAACCACAATGCCATTGTCACATCTAAAAATATTAACGATAATTCTTTCCTTTTTAAGTTTTTACTTATTTTTTATTTTTTTATAGAGATGGAATTTTACCATGTTGGTCAGGCTGGTCTTAAACTCCTGACCTCAAGTGATCCACCCATCTTGGCCTCCCAAAGTGCTGGGATTACAGGCGTGAGTCACCATGCCTGGCCAACAATAATTCTTCAACATTATCTAATACCTACTCAATTTTCTTGATTGTCCCATAAATATCTTTTTATATTTGATTCATTTAAATCAATCCAGTCAGTGTTCGCAACTGCATTTGACTAATATGACTCTTATGTGTTTCTTTTTTTAATCCATAATAGTTTCCTCTTTCTCTCTTTCGATGTAGACAAGTTCCTCAAAATTCTGTGCACTGTGCCGTCACTGACAAAGAAATACTCAAAGCTCCCTTATCAGCAGAGCCCTTCCTTGTACTGTGGATTCAGTGATTCCCCTGGGGATGGCCCTAACCCACAGGCCTCCACCCTCTGGCCCTCAGAACGCCTTTGGAAGGCTAAATCATCTTGCTCCAATGCCAGTTGCAACAATGGGATCCTAAAGTGTTGAGCAGTTGCTAATCTACTCACTCCAATAATGACTCACATTTATTAATAAGCATTTGCCACAACCTAATAGGATTATTATTATTTTTTACTCTCTGTATTGTATAAATGAGGAAATGGAGGGATAGAGGAACCTGTTTTACTTATCCAAATCGGTGGATCTGGCCTTTGAAATGGAATTGTCTGATGGACACACCCACTTGCTCAATCACTGAGAGACCCTGTCTCTGCATACAAGGTCTCATTTCACACCAGGAGCTTCACTGGGCTTCCAGGCCCCTCTCAAGCAGGATCAACAGGAAAGGAGAAATCTTGATTAGTAGGATGTGTCTGTAGTTCTGAGGAAAGGTGACAGCAATAGAGAGCTGGGGTCTCCTGCAGATTCCCTTTGTCCAGGCTGGACTGGTGCCCATCTCTATGCATTGCCTGAGGCGGGCAGTGAACAGGCTTTCTACCCTCTCTTTCATAAGTCTCCATGAACCATTATTACCACATGCTCTCAAGCCCACACAAATACCACGTGCACATGCCCTCAGATCCATACCATGTACTCTACCCAGCCACTTGGCTGACAGACCCCCCATATGGCTCATTCCTACAAATGCATGCTTGCAACACACACACCTTCCTATACTGAGTAAACACAGATCATGGAGGCCATGGGGGAGGACAGAAGAGCTTGTATTTTTCCAGTGGCATCCAGAAGGAAAGGTTACCTGACTTCAGATAGAAAGGTTATCTGTCTGTCTGCCTACCTATCCATCCATCCATCCATCTGTCCATCCATCCGTCCATCCATCCATCCATCCATCCATCCATCCATCCATCCATCCATCCATCCATCTTTCATAGGTCTTCTTAAGTTCTGGAAAAGACAAAGGCTTTGAGCTCCTGGTAGACCCAGGGAGTCTGGATGGGGCTGGAGGGGTTATGAACAAGGCCAGGGTGGAGAGAATGGAGTGGGGTGGGAGCCTGTTGGTTAAATAGGGCTAAATCTAATTCCTCCCATCTGAAGGAGGGGAGCTCTTATCTGTGGTTCTAAGTGATAGAAAAACCCCAACTGCTAGCAAGATAATCCAATTTCCTTTCTCCCTTGTGCTGAAGGGAACGGCCCTGGCCCTCCTGCTCCAACTTCACGCTGGGTCTCAGTCTGGCTAGAACTCTTTCTGCCTACAGCAGAATTCATATCAAAGCCTCAGCCCCCCAGGGTTCATTAGGAGGCATTTATTTCTGCATATTCTTGGAGGGCAGGAGGGAGGATAACTTGATTCGCAATGCAAATTGCTTGGCTGTAATTTCAACTCTCCTTCCTTTCTCACAGGGAGATTTTGCTGGTTATTAAAAATATATGATGCCTCTAAAATAGCGGTGACAGCCGCTCTGCTGCACAGGGCCAGGTGCTGCTATTTGAAGGCTACTGAATGATATGGAATGGATGCCCCGGCAAACGCAAACAGAGTCAGTCCTCTGATCCTGTGCCAGTGTATAGACTTCAGATTGTAGGGATGCTGACCAGGGTCTGAGGCCACCTGGGTGTACTCGGCCTATGCAGTCTGCAGCTCAGGTTTGCCTTCTGCTGCTGTGGGACACTCAGCAAGGGTTTCTGAGCTCTCAGCTTCCTGCTTTGTAAAGTTGGGGGTAAATAAGGAGCTGAACACAGAGCAGCTGGTACACAGTAGGTGGGCAATTGGCTGGGCAAGCCAGGCTCTTCCCCTCCACAGCCCTACTGCCTGGCTCAAAGACACCCTTCCTCATCCCTCTGCCTTCCCCAGTCTGGGCTACTGAGACCTGATCCATCACAAAAGTATTGCCTAGGTCTTCTGGTCATGGTGGACATCTCACTTGGTCTTTTCTTCTCTGTATTACTGTGGGAACTCAGCACCCCCCGGAACTATCTAGGCCTTTGCCTTTCACCATCCTGTAGACATTGGTCAGTGCATAAGGGGAAGGGAGTGGGCAGGACCTATGGGATGTGAACATTGAGCAAAGCCAACATTTTAGGCCAGACAGGAAGAAAACTTCCTCCATGAGTTTGAGATGCTAACCTGCGATTCTCCTGGAAGGCTGGATGGCAGCCCCTGCAGGCTTAGGCCAGCTGGAGCCCCAGGATGCTCCAGCTCCAAGCTGCAGGGATTAAACTATGATGCCCTCTTCATATAATAAACACATAATCACGGAGGAGCAGACTGCTCTGTACAACTGTATAAACCAAAAAGGATCTGAGAGAGGTCTCAATCCATTTAGAAAATTTATTTTACCAAGGTTAAGGACATACCATGACAGCCTCAGGAGGTCCTGACAACATGTGCCCAAAACAGTCAGGGTAGTTTGCTTTAATACATTGTAGGAAGACAGAATACATTACTCAATACATGTAAGGTGGGGGCTTCCAGGTCATAGAAGATTTAAACATTCTGATTGGCAATTGGTTAAAAGAATTATTATCAGTGGAAAAGAATATCTGGATTATGATAAGGGGTTATGGAGTCCTAGGTTTTATGCAGATGAAGCCTCCAAATAGCAGGCTTTAGAGAGAAAAGTAAATGTTCTTATCAAATTTAAGATCTGTATTGATGTGAATGCTGGAGGAGTATGAGGCATGTCCAACCCCTACTTCCGGTCATGGCCTGAACCAGTCCTTCCGGTTAGATTTTAGAGTGCCCTAGCTGAGGAGGAATTTCATTCCAGTGGTTGTGGGGGTGGGGAGGCCTTCAAATTTTATTTTTGGTTTACAACTGTTAGAAGGAAGCCATATATTTTGAAGTTTTAAAATTACCTTTTAATACAGATTTTAAAGGTGTAAAAAAAATGTTTGGCTGTTTTTCAAAATGTCAAACATAAAGTTACCATATGAGCCAGCAATTCCACTCCTCCTTCTGTAACCTAGATAAATGAAAACACAGGGTCCCAGAAAAACTTGTATACAAACAATCATAGCAGCATTACTCATAATAGCCAGAAAGTGAAAACAACACAAATATCTATCAAAGGATAAATAGAAAAATAAAATGTGGTATAGCCACACAGTAGAATATTATTCAGCCATGAAAAGGAATGAAATACTAATCCATGCTGCAACATAGGTGAACTTTGAAAATGATGTTAAGTGAAAGAAGCCAACCACAGAAACCCATAAAATATAATCATATGATTCCATTTATAAGAAATATCCAGAACAGGCAAAACTATCGAGACAAAAAGCAGATTAGTAGTTGCTGAGGGTCAGGGGTCAGGGACCTGAAGAGACTAAGGAGTCACTGCCGATGGATACGTGGTTCTTTTTTGGGTGATGAAAATTTCTTTTTCTAAAATCAAAAAAGAAACTACGATTGTTTTCAAGATGGGTGTACAACTTTGTGAATATACTAAAAACCATGGAATGATATACTTTTATGTGGTACATTTTATGGTATGTGAATTATATCTCAAAACACAAAACATGCATGGAAAGGAGAACGGTGGACAATATCAGAAACCCACGCTGAATACTCATAACATTCAGTGACTCAAAGACATGCCCTTCCTCCAGCCTGCTCAGGCTGGGGACTTGTTTCATTGGTGGGTTCCCCAGTCCTGCCCACCAGAGCCAGAGGACACTCACTGACTTGAGAGGGAGTGGGTTTAGGGCAGACAGAGGGGAGAGTGATGAGGCATAGTTGAGGGGAAATTTATACATCACATTGTCATCCAAGAGATGGTGTAGTCTGAAAAATATAATGATGACATTCACAAAAGGTTTAAACAAATCCCTGGCTGACAGAGGCAGTCCTCACCTTTGAGGTTGATGTCATGAGCTTGTCAAATGAAATAAATGATATCTTATGCAACAGGAGATCTAAAGAAACAGTTAGACATGAATTCCAATTTTTAACAAATTTATTCATCACCAACTCCTGTAGCTGTGTTTTAGGCATGCATGCATGTGTGCATACACACGCACATGCTTACCTTGGCCTGTATTCCTGGTTTAGATTTGAAAAAACCAGGAGCCTTCTTCACAGGAGGGGTCTGGTGCCAGGGTCCCTCCAGGGCTCTGTGAAGAGAGATCCCTACACTTCTCCAATGTCCTTCCTCCACATCCACCTAATACTTTAGATCTTCTACTTTTTGCAGTTCTGGAACCTTCTATGCCTCTGTGCATGCTGACCCTGGAATGCTTTTCTCCTAATTCTCTGCCCAGTGACTTGTCTTTATAGAGCCATCTCTGACTTTCCTTTCTCCAGAGGCAGTTGGGTTCTGCCTCCTACTCTGGGCTGTGATACGGTTTGAGGCTGTCCCCTGGGGAGGGAACAGGCACAAGCCCTACTGGACTGTGAGTCCTCAGGGCTGGGGACGTGGCTTGCTCATGGGAATTGTGGCATAATGCAGGGAATATAGTAGGTGCTCAAGTGATAATGAGAAGGAAAAAAGAAAAAGAAGATAGAGGGACAGAAGGAAAAGGGAGATCATTTTTAATTTTTATTTATTTATTTTTAAGATGGAGTTTTGATCTTTTGCCCAGACTGCAGGGAAGTGGCACAATCTTGGCTCACTGCAACCTCCAACCCTGGTTCAAGTGATCCTCCTGCCTCAGCTTCCTGAGTAGTTGGGATTGCAGGCACCTGCCACCATGCCCGGCTAATTTTTGTGTTTATGGTAGAGACAGGGTTTCACCACATTGGCCAGGCTAGTCTCGAACTCCTGACCTTAGGTGATCTGCCTGCCTCGGCCTCCCAAAGTGCTGGGATTACAGGCATGAGCCACCATGCTCGGCCTCGTTTTTTATATTTAAACAAAATTTTGGCCGGGCACGGTGGCTCATGCCTGTAAATCCCAGCACTTTGGGAGGCTGAGGAGGGCAGATCACTTGAGGCCAGGAGTTTGAGACCAGCCTGGCCAACATGGTGAAACCCTGTCTCTACTAAAAATATAAAAATTAGCTGGGCATAGGGGTGGGCACCTGTAATCCCAGCTGCTGAGGAGGCTGAGGCAGCAGAATCGTTTGAGCCCAGAAGGCAGAAGCTGCAGTGAGCCAAGACTGCGCCACTGCTCTCCAGCCTAGGTGACAAAACAACAACATAATACTATTTTTGTACAATAACATTTAAAAAGAGATCAAAGGAATTTGTTACATGAGGTCTCCAAGTTTTATGTAAACTTTTTGTTGGTATATAGTTTCATTCATTAATAATGTGGAAAAGGAAAAACTCAGGCATATTTTACATCTTAATGAAATTCAAATAGATTTGAGGAGTTTGAAAATTGTTATTTTCCCTCAATTTCTTTATTGCGATAAAATGCACCTAAATAAAATTTACCATTTAACCACTTTCAAGTGTACAGTTCAGTGGTATTAAATATATTCATAATGTGGGGTAACCATCAAAAAATGTCTACTTTTCATAGTCAATATTCATTTCTCCCCTGTAGAAAAATCATTTCCCCTTCCCCAGAATGACCTTGGTCCTTACTACTTCTGGAAAAATGGAGTTTGACTGATCTAAGAGCAGAATATGGAACTCCTTTTCTCTTAGTTCAAGTGGAGAATACACACGCAGTATCATTCCCTTTCAGATCAGAAGGAGCTTAACTTCTTTTCCTTGGTCCAAACCCATCCCTCTCATGCCTCCCTGTGTACAAATCCATCAAGTTTGTGGACTTCAAAGGGCATTTCACATGAATGCTGGATATATAGGGGTTTGGCAGGTGGGAACAGCCCCTCTTTATTAGTTAGCATTTACCAAACTTTTGTAATCATTAACTAGTTACCCTGATGGGCAAAGTCCCATAGGAACTGATGAGAACAATCTGAACACAATGATAGAAATGGAACTTCTGACTGGGTTATCCTATTCCTGTCCCCAAACAGCTCCCTTTAAGAGGCACTTTTCAGAGCTGAGGGCTGTATGGTGCAGAGGAAAAAAACATTGCACTGATTCTTATTCCAACTCTGTCATTAGCCAGCTGTACAACTGTGGATACTTCCTTACCTGTTTCCCCAGGGGTACTACAGGTGGCTTCAATCAGAGAGATCAAATAGGTAGCATATGGAATACCACTGATGACCTCTTGCCACCATGGCAGACATTGCTGACCAATCATTGTCCTTTGCTGAGCTTGGACAGAGCTCCAAACTCCCAAGCACCTACAACCGATCAGATGTCTTTGCAAGCTGCTGCTAATTTATCATGCCTGGACTAGATGGTCTCTTCACTATCCCTTCTAGGGCTAACATTCAACAATGTTAAGTATTACAGCTATTCATTTTGTTGTGGCAACTACCACCAACAGAATTCATAAAATTGGGTTATTCTGCTCCAAGGATCTCAGAGTATTTCTCTCCTTAAAATACTTGTAAGAAACTGGAAAATAAACCTTGCATTCCAATGTCCCAGATGTCGAGCCTGCCTGAAACAAAGGGGATGGCCTAGATACTGTGAAACAAGTTCCAAGCAGGGCCGAAAGCAAAAGCCAGCACTGTGACCATGCCCCACTTCTTCCCTCAGGAGTAAGGGGCAAGAGCCAGCCCTTCTATCCCAAGGGGAATTCCCCTAGGAATTAATGTGACTTTGACATTGAAATAAGAGGTTCTTCTCATACCCTGCTGGTGGGAATGTAAAATGGTGCCACTGTTTTGGAAAGCCATCTAGCAGTTCCTTAAAATGTTAACCATGTGTATACATATGATCCAGCAGTTCCACTCTAGGTATAAACCCAAGAGAAATAAATCATGTATCCACACAAAAACTTGTACATGAATGTTCATAGTGGGCAAAAGTAGAACAACCCAAATGTCCATCAACTGATGAATGGATAAATAAAAATGGCATATCCTACAATGGAATATTATCCAGCCATAAAAAGGAATGAAGTATTTGCTGAGAGATGCTACAACATGGATGACCCTTAAAAACATTCTGCTAAATGATAGAGGCCAGACACAAATGACGACAAATTATAGGATTTCATTTATACAAAAAGTCCAGAATAGGCAGATCTATAAAGACAAAAAGTAGATTCATGGTGGCCTAGAAATGAAGAGGATGGAGATTTGAGGGGTTATGGATAAGGGCTATGATGTTTCCTTTTGGAATGATGACTGTGTTTTAAGATTGGGTGTAGTGGTATGTGCCTGTAGTCCTAGCTACTCAGGAGGCTGAAGCAGGAAGATTGCTTGAGCCGGGGAGTTCAAAAGGAGCTGGACAAGAAAGAGAGAACCTGAGGCTGGGTGCGGCGGCTCATGCCTGTAATCCCAGCACTCTGCGGGGCTGAGGCGGTTGGATCACCGGAGGTCAGGAGTTGGAGACCAGCCTGGCCAACATGGGGAAACCTCGTCTCTACTAAAATACAAAAATTAGCTGAGCATGGTGGCACAGGTCTGTAATCCTAGCTACTTGAAAGGCTGAGGCAGCAGAGTCACTCGAACCCACCTCCGACTTGGAGGTTGCAGTGAGCTGAGATTTTGCCACTGCACTCCAGCCTGGGCAACAAGAGCGAAACTCTGTCTCAAAAAAAAAAAACAAAAAAAACATAGGGAGACCCTGTCTCTAAAAAAAATTGAGAGAAGGAAAATGTTCTAAAATGGATGATTGTGGTGCTGGTTGTATAACTCAATCTGTTGCTAAAAGTCATTGAATTGTACACTTTAAGTGAGTGACTTATGTGGTATGTGAATTATATCTTAAGAAGGCTGTTTTTAAAAGCTGTTATATTTTTAAATTTTTAAAAATAAAATGAATAGACTCCAGTTATGGGGAAATCTTTTTTTTTTTTTATTTTTTTATTTTTATTTTTTTTTTAAATTTTTCATTGGATTATAGGTTTTGGGGTACATGAGCAGAGCATGCAAGACAGTTGCGTAGGTACACACATGGCAGTGTGCTTTGCTTTTCTTCTCCCCTTCACCCACATTTGGCATTTCTCCCCAGGCTATCCCTCCCCACCTCCCCCTCCCACTGGCCCTCCCCTTTTCCCCCCAATAGACCCCAGTGTTTAGTACTCTTGGGGAAATCTTAATGTGGCAAGTTAAAGATAGTTTTGTGTCTATATGTGTGTGTGTGTATCTGTGTGTGTGTGCCCCAGTAGTGATAATAGAATAACATCTCACAAAGTGTTCTCTGATTTGGTAATTAACAGGACTAAACACTGATCTGATTGTTTAGGGTCTGACAAATGTGACCCCCAATATCTTTACCCCTACACATACCATGTCCCATAGCCTTGGTATTCTCCCTGTTACCTGACATGAGAAGTGCTTGCAGTAATCTCAAAGGAGCTCAGCCCAGGTCAATTCTGTTTCTTGGCCTGGATGATGAAAAGGAGCTCCTGAAACTGAGTAGCTTCTGGCCTTGAAAGCTCATCTGAAAGGGTGTTCTGTTCTGGTGACTTCCACAGACACCTGAATGAGGCTTTTTTGTCCCTGCCCCTGAGACAGAGTCTTGCTCTGTTGCCCAGGCTGGAGTGCAGTGGCATGATCTCGGCTCACTGCAACATCTGCCTCCTGGGTTCAAGCATTCCTCTGCCTCAGCTTCCCAAGTAGCTGGGATTATAGGTGCCTGCCACCATGCCCAGCTAATTTTTGTATTTTTAGTAGAGACGGAGTTTCACCATCTTGCCCAGGCTGGTCTTCAACTCCTGACCTCATGATCCACCTACCATGGCCTCCCAAAGTGCTGGGATTACAGGCGTGAGCCACCATGCCCAGCCTGAATGAGGCCTTTTGCAAGAATTCTTTCAGTTCTCACACACAGCCAATTCCTCCTTGCCTGTAGGTCTCCTAGGGCGGAATTTGTACTTTCACTAGTCTCTGACCACTGAGGTCTATCCTTCTTTTCCCCTTAGCAGCAGGGCTACCTCTCCAATACACAAAGGTTTTCCTCTGCCTCTCTCCACCCCTTTCTGTAGGCCCCTTGCCCTGCTTCGAGCAGTTCAATGCAAGCTATCTTTAATGGTTCCAGGGCATTTGGGCCTTTTCAAAGGGAGGCTTCCAGGTTGCCTTTTATCCCTTGTTTCTTAGGGAGGACATGATAACCTCTGGGTTATATACGCAGGGAGATGACTACCTTGGTAAATCCAACATGGTTTGCTTGCTGATGAAAAGGGAAAATATCTGTTTAATCTACAGTGAGGGCCTAGCACATGGTCATGCCTGTCTCCTCCTTATAAGCCTTCTATCCCTCTCCTTTGTGTATAGGATAAAGTCAGAACATATGTGACTGTTTACAAGCTTCCCTACCTAGCTTATTAGGTCACATCCAGACACTTCCCCTAACACCATCTATTCTGTTGCCCTGTGGAATCATGCACCCTGTTGTCATCCTGTCCCTTCCATATCTCTGAACCTTCATAGATGGGGATCCCCCTGTCTGCAATGCCCTGCTCCCATCCATCCTGTGTTTCCTTATCTGGCAAAATTCAACTCATTTTTTTTTTGGGAGGGAGTGCCTCTGGAAAGCCTTGCCTGGTCTCTGAGGCAGGTATTAACCTGCTCATAACTCTATATGTATTTCACTGCTTGACATATTCTTTGTGATTCTTTGTAGTTATAGTTTGAATGTCCTCTCCAAAACTCATGTTGAAATTTAATCCCCAATGTGGCAGTATTGAGGGGTGGGGCCTTTAAGAGGCAACTGGATCATGAGGGCTTGGCCCTCATGAATGGGTTAATCCATTCATGGATTAATAGATTAATGGGTTATCATGAGAGGGAACCAGTGGCCTTATAAGAAGAGGACGACAGAACTGAGCTAGCACACTCAGCCCACTTACTGTGTAATACCTGTGCCTCTTCTATGCTCTACAGAGTCCTTACCAGCAAGAAGGTCCTCACCAGATGCAGCTGCTCAACCTTGGACTTCTCAGCCTCCGTAACTGTAAGAATACAAAAATTCCCTATCTTTATAAATTACCCAGTTTCAGGTATTCTGTTATAAGCAACAGAAAATGGACTAAGGCATTTGTTGACTTGCCCATCTCCTTCACTCCGCTGTGAATACCTCAAGGGCAGAGATGATGTCATGGCTATTTATGAATTCCCAGGGCCTAGCAACATGTCTGACACATAGTGGGCCCCCAAAACATAAGTCAAATACTCAGTGGCCCTGAATTTGTGATAGTAAAACATTATCTTAGTAAGATATAGTATATATCATACTATATAGATATATCTTATTATATATATCTTTATTATATCTTAATATATATATGCATACACACATGTATATATATCTTATTAAAGAAAAAATGTATGTATATTTTCTTTTGGAATGGAGGGGAGGCAACTAAGTTTGTTTATAAACAGAACCTTCGAGAATTTGGTTTCATTCCAGTGACAGGTTTTTCTTCAAAAATTTAATTGTTGTGTGGATTATGGGTACACCACCCACTTAATTAGGGAAGTCTCTTCCCTAATCCTTGAGGTAGAAATCCCATCTCAGCATCACCCTCTTCATTGTTAAGGAAGAGTCTTGAGTTTCTCAGTTTGTAGAAGGCAGAGAAAACAATGAAAGGAACAGTTTCTCTGGGTCTAATTCTGGCCAATGAGGAGAAAGTGGTTGGAGAAGTGATGGAAATCTTGTGAGAAAATCACCATATGGCATTAGTTCACCACTTCAGGTTGCAGTGTTAGTCTGGGGCTATGTTGTTCACTGGTCCTGGTGGCTCATCCCAATATATGTATAGTTTTTACCAATAAATTATGTGTATACTGCTGTAGCAATTGTACACAAAATCATGCAAGCCTTTTATATACATATGTATATATATATATACACACATCTACATATAAACATGCAGTCTACCCTTGGTATATGTGAGGACTGGTTCCAGCACCCCCACCCCACCCCTTCTATGTCCAAATCCATGCCTACTCAAGTCCCCAGTTGGTCCCAAAGAACCTGTGCATATGAAAACCTGGCTATAGATAGGTTTTGCAACCCGTGAATACCGTATTTTCCATCTGTGTTTGGTTGAAAAAAAATCCATGTGTAAGTAGACCCCTCAAATTCAAACCTGTTATTCAAGGGTCAACCATATAATGTATAATCTGCATAATTTTACATGTCCATATTTAACAAAAATTGTGTTTATTAATATGTCCATATTATAATGTTATATAAGTATAATATGTATATATAGTCTATTCTTTTCTTAGCAGCTTAAGGGATCTTACTCTGTGCTACTACTTCCTACTCTGTCCACTAATTTGGAGATGACCATCTAATTTAGCACGAATTCCAGGAAGCAGAGCTCATTCTCCCATGTTTAAGAATAAGAAAAATGGCCAGGCATGGTGGCTTACACCTGTAATCCCAGCAATTTGGGAGGTTGAGGCAGGTGGATCACTTACGATCAGGAGTCCAAGACAAGCCTGGCCAACATGGTGAAACCCTGTCTTGACTAAAAATATAAAAATTAGCCAGGTGTAGTAGTGCATGCCTGTAATTCTAGCTACTTGGGAAGCTGAGGCATAAGACTCGCTTGAACTTGGGAGGCAGAGGTTGCAGTGAGCCACGATTGTGCCATTGCACTCCAGCCTGGGTGACAGAGCCAGACTCCATCTCATAAAAAAAAAAAAAAAAAAGAGAGAGAGAAAACTAAGACTTAGAGAGTTAAAGGAATAGCCTCAAGTCCCACAGCTAGTGGATGACAGTCATGCTTATTCCCCCAGCCCCAGCTGCAGGGGAAGGTGCTTGGGGTGCAGAGAGGAGCCTGTAAGAAATCTGAAGGGCAGCCAGAAGTTGTACAGAGCCCAAAATGTCCTGTAAATCACTTAGGATCAAATAGATACCGACTCTCATCCCCTTTTACAAATATTAGAACATGCAAGATAAGCATTTTAGTGAAGCATCTCAGCTGCATGCCATTCCTGGGCCTGAAACCTTCTATGCAGTGAGCTGCAGGTTGATAGCAAACCAGCCTTCTGTGTATACACAGAATAAGTGATGGCTCCATAAAACATGGATTTCTTTAATCTACTGAGGGAGCACCACTGACAAGACACCAGGAGGGCACAGCTGTGTTTACTCCAGGGTAACCTAGCATTATTTATAATAAATGCTTTCTCTTTTGCACTGTGAATATGAAGTATGTTACCACGGGACCAGATGCTGTTAATGGATCTACATGGCTATGAGCATACCAGCTGGTCCGAGGTTTTATAGCATCCATCATGGGACACCAGGATCCTTATTAAAGAAGGGAGCTTTTAAAGCGTTTTCTAGAGCACCATATTTTCTGGACCCAACCCGCAGGGAGAGTAGCGCTTCAGTGAATGATATTGCTTTGCAGGCCTTGACATGGGGTCTGGGGCTATGAATGTGAGGAAAGAATCATCAGATGATATTTATGATGTGCTGCCCCATGTTGATGTGGTGCTAGGGGCCATATGAGCACACTTAGAACGTCTCATCCCCTTTCCCCCAGGAGCTTCCAGTTGGAAAGAGAACACTGAGGCACAAGTAAAAATTATGACGAAATTCACAATGTACAACGTGGAGAAAAAATGTAATTAACTTTGATTTATAGTGTGTAGTACACACTTTGATCAACTCAACCATTCTGGGCCACTAGAAGTTTTTTTCATTTCCAGCCTTGTTTAATATCTTATCAATCTGTCTCAGGCTCCTTTTTCTATTTAGGAAGCAGAGTTTACCAAATACAATCTTATCTTTCTTTGAAGACCAAGAATTTTTGTGGTGTCAGGGTGATATCTGTGAATGCTAACTCTCTTCCTGGGGGTGTGCTCTGTGTGCTCTGTGGCAGACTGGGGATGAAATGGGCTGGCTTTGATGTCAAAACCTGGCTCTGCCACTTCACTAGCTGGGTGGCCTGGGACCAAGCACTCCACCAGTCTAAGCTTCTGAGCCTTAGTGTCCTCATCTGTAGAGTGGAACTAATTAGAGTTACTTTGCTAGGCCTGAAGGAGGCTAGGACTAGAGACGTTGAGTGTAAAGTCCTTCAAATAGTATCAGTTATGTAGGAAGCACTAAATTACTGGTAGCTCTTCTTATGTCATAGCAAGACAGGATGGAATGGATACTGATCTCAGGACATCCCCTTAGAAATACAGATTGCTTATAGGGAATATCCTAGTGCCTGCCCAGATCCCCTCCTCAGCGCCAACCCATCTGTCGCTTGGCAGTAGTAGGTGGAAATATCAGAGGTGGATGACTCACAGTATCTTATTGCCTGGGTGTTGTTCTGGGCCACCAGGAACTGCCTCACCCAAGGCTATCTTCTCTCTCAAACCAGATGATGTGGATACAAAGCTTCAGCCCCTTTGCCTCAGTCTGGGGCTATTTTGAAGGGCTATCCCTGTTCCAGAGTTGCCCGTAGGATTGCCTAAGTCTTCAGATGCAGTTGCATTGCCGGTCAGTGTCTCAGTCAGATCTAGCTTTTTGTACCAGAGAGAGCTCCCTCATAAACCTGTGGCCCCCTATCCTGTCAGGATCTGTTTTAAGAGAATCCAATCTAAGATCTTGTCTAAAAGTAAACTGTTGATTTCAGTTTCTCTTGAGATTTGAATTTTTCTCTGAAAAGTGATACTCAGAAAATGTGAAGTGATTGGTTTTCTGATTATTTAGACTTCAACTGATTGTATTGAATTTCTTTTGTTGTGACAAGTTGTCATAAATTTAGTGGCTTAAAACAGCACAAAATTCTTATAATTCTCTAGTTCATAAATCTAAACTGGTACTCACTGGGCTAAAATCAAGATTTCAGCAGGGCTGTGCTCCATTTTAAAGGCTGTAGGGGAATTCTGTTTCCTGGCCCTTTCCAGGTTTTTGAGGCTGTCTGCATTCCTTGGCTGATGGCCTTCTTCTTCCATCTTCAAAGCCAAGAACAGCAGGCCCAGTTCTCCATCAACACAACTCTGACTTTCTCTTCTGCCTCCCTCTTAAACTTGTAAACCAAAAATAAAATTCAAAGGCCCTGCCAGCAACCATGTGAATGGACTCCCTCTTTGGCCAAGGCACCCTAAAAATCTAGCCTGAAGGACTAGTTCGGGCCATGAAGGGAAGTAGGGGTTGGACATGCCTCATTAGACCCCGCTGGCATGAACACCAACAAAGACCGTAAGTCTGATAAGAAACTTATACTTTTCTGTCTAAAGTCTGCTACTTGGAGGCTTCATCTGCATGATAAAACCTAGGTCTCTACAACCCCTACAGTAACCCAGACATTCTTTTCTACATATAACAATTCTTTCAACAAATTGCCAATCAGAATATGTTTAAATCTACCTGTGACCTGAAAGCTCTCCCACCTTTGTGTTGTCCCACCCTTCCAGATCGAGCCACTGTAGATCTCGCATGTATTGATTGATGTCTATGGCCCCCTAAAATGTATAAAAGCAAGCTGTACTCCGACCACCTTGGGCACACGTCTTCAAGACCTCCTGAAGCTGTGTCACGGGTGCATCCTTAACCTCGGCAAAATAAACTTTCTAAATTGATGGAGACTTGACGCAGGTCCTTTTTGGTTTATACACTTTCAGGACCCCGTGATAATACTGAGCCCACCTAGATAATCCAGGATATGTTCCCTGTTCTCAGGTCAGCTAATCAGTCACCTAAATTCCATCTCAACTTTAACTACCCCTTGCCCTGTATGAGAAGGTTCCTGGGATTAGGATGTGGGCATCTTTGGTGAGTGGGATGGGGGGCGTTCTGCCTACCACACTAATCGAAGTTTTGCTATTTAACTGATAAGACAAATGGGAACCAGACGAAAGTAAGCAAAGATGACTTACTTGGATAATTACAACATGTATATATTTTGTCATGTGGGATATTTCAGGATTGTGAACATCTGGAGAGCACAGCATGGTGGGGGCGGGGGGTGCTTTGGGAGGAAGTGGGAGGCAGTATAGGCAAAACTGAAAGTGACAAGAGCTTAAACCAAAGCTATGTTACTGCAAAAAGTAGAAGAGCTGTGCTGTAAGTAAATCAACAAGGAGGGGTTTAAGCAGGGTCACAGCTAGAGTGTCTTCAGGCTGGGTCAGCTACCCTGACTCATCAAGTGTTGGGGACTGAAAAAGGTTATGGAAGGGTGATCTCATGTGTCTGACATTAAATTGATTACCAAATGGCAGGCCACATAAAAATGGACAACTTTTGTTAAACGTCTGTCTGGGCTCAGATGCAACTGCAGGTTTTTAGCAACTGGAAGGCATTTAGGTTAAGCTCAGGGTAGTTGCAAGAATGGAAGTTGCTGACTTCCTATCAAAAAAGCTGCCTATTCTGATTTGTCTCTTCAGAGCCCCAAATGTTCTCTAGCCCTAAGCCAGCAATGGCTTAAGGCTCCACATTGCAGAAAGGAGAGGTGGCTTGAGGTGCATGTGTGTGTGTGTGTCTCTGTTTAGGCAGGGTTCTTTTCCTCAAAGAAACCTTTTGCTCATGTTTACAATTCACCAAATAAAAGTTTAAAACTCTAGGAACACACAATTCAAAGGACTTGATGACCTCATCAATTTCTCCTGCCTTAGTAGAGTTGAGTGTCTGGGGCTTCCAGGCAAGTTACTTGTGAATATGTGTAAGGAAATTTAAGGTATGTTTTAAATAAACATACCAGAGCTTATGTATCCCACATGAGTCTCTCCTTCAAAGCAATCTCCCTGGAAGATGAATTACTTATTCCAAAGATGCTGTTAAAAACACTCTGGATCGTTTCGTTTTCGACACTGAAGTGAGTGGAATATCTTGATGAGGACAAATATTTATCCTTTAAAGGTGGATTTGATTTTTAACAGCTAAAATTCATTTAGATCAAAGTCTGGGGAATAAGGTGCATGATCAAGTTAAGTAATACCATTTTAGATTAAAAGATGAAGATGATAAAATTGAGACAGACCAGTTTTCTCATGAGGATTGTGTATGGTTCTGAAGGCCAAGGAGCTGGAACAATGGCAGTACTGATGGAGTAAGCTGGCATTTTTCAAAGAGATTTCTTTAAGAGACAACACATTTGAAAGTGGCAATTTTTGGAATCTATTTTTTTTAAGTCTATTACCTCAGAGAGGCACTGTAGAATAGTGATTAGAAGCACAGACTCTTGAGTCAGTCCTGGAATTGAAGTTTGGCATCACCATATATAATATTAACTGTGTGACTCCAAGCAAGTCACTTCACTTGTACAAGCTTCACTTTCTTTATCTGAAAGGAAAGATTATAATATTAACTATTGGCTGGGCATGGTAGCTCATGCCTGTAATCCCAGCACTTTGGGAGGCCAAGGCGGGCAGATCACCTGAGGTCAGGAGTTCAAGACCAGCCTGGCCAACATGGTGAAACCCCGTCTCTACTAAAAAACACCAAAAAATTAGCCAGGCATGGTGGTGCATGCCTGTAGTCCCAGCTACTAGGGAGGCTGAGGCATGAAAATCGCTTGAACCTGAGAGGCAGAGGTTGCAGTGACCCAAGATGTTGCCACTGCACTCCAGCCTGGGTGACAGAGTGAAACTCTGTCTCAAAAAAAAAACAACAACCCAATAATAATAATATTAACTACTTCACAGGTGGCTATAAGGAATAAATCAGGTCATATATATAAAAAGCATGTGGTTATGTATGCAAAGCCCCTAGACCACTACCTGGTATGTAATAAGCCCTGATAAATTGTGGCTATTGTGTTTCTTCACTATCACATTGTGTTTCTTTACTACTCACAAACACATGCCTGTTCACACCTAGATGGGAGTAAATCTGTAATGCTGATTGTATTTGTGATGTGTATGACAATACTAGTAACTATCATTTATTATACAGTTGTCGTGAGTCGAAACTTTTCAGGCCTCATGATAGCCCACCTACAGGTAGGTACTGTTGGACTCGATCTTGCAGATGAGGAAGTTGAGGCTTAACAAGTAACCTGCCCAAAGGCATTCAGCTGCCAAGCTGTGGAGTCAGGATTTGAACTCAGGCACTCTGGCACCTCTAACCCTTTCCCACACAGCAGCTTCTGAAGCCCTGTCATTCCTCTTCACAATGACATGAAGACATCATAAGTAGAGGCTCAAGTATGGACATTGAAAGCTCAGGGTCTGGATTTGAGTTTGAAGCCCAGCTTACTCACTTACCTGTCATGTGACCCAGGAGACTAACAAAGAGATGATTCCAGGGCAGCATCTAGCAGTCTGGTTCTCAGGAAACAGGGACTGAAATTCAACATGCATGAAGCCTCAATCAACTGAACATTCCATGCTCAGAGTGGCTTTGGTCCCTGACCCCCTACCCTTGAGACACATGAGCTCCCTGGGCGATAGTGGTACCACTGTTCTGAAAGCCTTTGGTGATAGGTGAAGTATGAAAAAACAGCCTTACTGATAGTGGAAAATTCTCCTGGAAGTGGGCAAAGTGTTTCCATCAGATTTTGGCCAAATTCCAGCTGGAGTGGAGGAGGTGACAGACAAAACCACTTAGTGTTCCTACTCAGTCCACAAGCTGACACTCTGATCAAGCACTTTTCTTAGCACGCGTTCTTGGAGAGCAGCTTGTTATCTGGGGCCGAAACAGTGCTTTCTCATAGAGTCACATTAAGTCTGAAAGGTCACAGGGAAACCTAACAGTGCTTGGAGTTTAGTCTCTGGCTGGTCTGGAGCATGCATACATGCATGCATTCATTCATTTCTGTATCTGGGAGACTTCACACCAGGCTGTCTTGAAAGTGGCTTTCAGAGCTCCTGGGGGTGATTCCAATCTTGGGGACATGTGGTGATTCATTTTGAAAAAGAGGTTTATTTACATGACTACATCTGCTACATGCTTTTTTATCTGTTCTTTGTTGTTGCTTGGAATAACACCTGTTAAATGACCTAAATTGTGCCTTCTACCTGCCCTTTGAAAGGACAGAGCAACATAAATTTAAATGCATAGTGGGTAGAAGGTGCTTTATTTTCCATGAGAGAAACTATATAATATGGAATTGATGATACTCAAAGATGCCTCTGATGATTTTTGCTAAAATTCTTCTCAATTGCTCAGTTTCTCACCTTATGAAAAGCCAAGTGCTGTCCTAGTTAAGTATCACCCACCCAAGAACATTTACAAATGTGAACTCGCTTCAGCATCCATTTGCAACCCAGAAATGTTATCCTCAACATTAAAATTAAAACGGCTTTCCTGGTTAGGTATCTCCCTTTTCTCGCCTGTAAATGAGAACCTTTAAAGATGATTTCTGAGACACCTTCCAGCAGCCAAGTTTGTGATTCTCTGTTTTGTAAGATAGACAAATGTGTGAGTCTCTCTCTGCCCCAAACAGCAAGCCATCATTCTAACCCAAATATTATTCATTTCATTCATTAGCTTAATAAATGCCTGGTGAATGAGGGACTGAATTAATTAATGAATGCCTACTGTGTTCTCCGCCCCAGGGAACACACGGATAAATAAGACAGTTTCTGCCTTTCAGCAGCTCACACTGAAGAGAGAGACAGATGTATAAACAGAAGTGCTGCTCAGTTTAACTTTCTTTTCAGTGAGCTTTATTTACTTATTATTATAATAAACATTTTAATTTATTTAGGGCCTAGTCTGTGTCAGGCATGCTGCTGGGTGTTATACAATGAGTCTTCACACTCTACAAAATCAGCAGTATTAACCTTATTTTAAAGATTAGAAAACAAAGCCCAGCAAGTGACAGACTTGATCTGGTTGGCTTGTAGTCCCGTGTATGTGTATGTGATTACTAAGTCATATGTATATGATATGAGATATATGATCTTTACCAATTCTGGAAAGAAAAGCAAAATGGCCCCATGATTTGATCTCAATGGAAGGCAGCAAGTGGTGTTGTTTCCAATTCTCTCACTTAACCAACACTGATTGAACATCTCAATGCACAACTTACACTAGACACTGGAAATAAAATTAAAAAGCTAAGCATTTTTCGAATTTCCTAATGCTGTCAGTTTTTAAAAAGGAGAAAGAGGCCGGGCATGGTGGCTCACGGCTGTTATCCCAGCACTTTGGGAGGCAAAGGAGGGTGGATCTCCTGAGGTCAGGAGTTTGAGACAAGCCTGGCCAACATGATGAAACCCTGTTTATACTAAATATATAAAAATTAGCCAGGCATGGTGGCGGGCACTTGTAATTCCAGCTATTTGGGAGGCTGAGGCAGGAGAATCGCTTGAATCTGGGAGGTGGAGGTTGCAGTGAACCGAGATTATGCCACTGCACTCCAGCCTGGGCAACAAGAGGGAAACTTCATTTCAAAAAAAAAGGGAGAAAGAAGTGTCAATTAGTAACTACAATGAAATGGGATCAATAGTATGATATACATAGCAACAGAGTGCTCTGGGATCCCAGAGGAGAGAGTAACTCACCCTGGGCTGGAGGAATTTTCAGCTGAGCATTGAAGGATGAGAGTTCACCAGGCAAAGAGAATGCAGAAGGGCATTCTAAGCAGAGGGAACAGAAAGTGCAAAAGGCTAGGGATGTGAACAGAATACTGCATTCAAGGAATAATGAGAAATTCCATGTGGCTGAGTGTAGAGGAAGTGAGTGAGCCTGGTGGCTGATGGAGCCAGCTGGAGCACTCAGTTGGAGCTGTGCTGGTTCAGAATTTATCCTATGACTGATGGAGATTTTTTAAAGGGGGGATAGTGACATCATCTGATTTGTTTTTTTAAAAAAGAGAACCCTGACTTAGTGTGGAGCAGTGATTATCAGCCCTGGCTACGCCTTAGAATAACATGGGGCACTCAGAAAAGTCCTGTGCAGACCAGAGCAATGAATCAGGAATTCCCGGGAGTGGGACCCAGGCATCAGAATTTTCATGGTGTTTCCAACATGCAGCCAAGGTTGAGAACTATGGGGAAAACTCCAGAGAAGAAATTGGTGGCTGGAAGTCTGGTTAGGATACTACAGGGCAAGACCTGCCTAGTAGAGCCAGAGCAGTGTTCTCACTTTAGTGAATGGAGATTTCCTAGGCTCTACCCCACCCAATTCCCTATTCAGTAGGTCTGAGGTGAGCTTAAGAATTTGCATTTCTAACTACTTCCCAGGGGATGCTGCTGCTGTTGCTGGTACAGGGACCTCACTTTGAGAACCACATGGCCTGGCAGTGGCCATAGAAGATGGGCTGAAAGGTTTTTAGGAGGCAGGGAGAGCGGAATCAGGCAATTGGGTGGATGGTGATGCTATTGACCAAAATGGGAGTGGAGAAGATCTTTTTTTGCTTTGTTTTTTGATGGAGGGAGAAATTTGGACATGCAGAATTTGACATAGTTGTTAGAAATATCTAGGTGAAAGCACCTCATCAAGCAGCTGGAATTACTTTTCTAACTATCAGGAAAAAGTGAGGTGAATTCTGGGACAAATAGGACCTTAAACTTACCCTAATTGAAGACAGATATGAACCTATATATAGCTTGAGAATATATATTACTTATATGAGAAGCCTTTGGACAGGTGTGGTAGTTCATGCCTGTAATCCCACTACTTTGGGAGGCCGAGGCAGGTGGATTGCTTGAGCCCAGGAGTTCAAGACCAGCCTGGGCAACATGATGAAACCCCATCTCTACTTAAAAAAAAAAATTAGCTGAGTGTGGTGGTGTGTGCCTGTAGTCCCAACTACTAGGGAGGTTGGGGCTGCAGTGAGCCATTATTGTGCTTCTGTACTCCAGCCTGGGTGACAGAGGAGACCCTGTCTCAAAATAACAAAAAAATCCCCAAAAAACCACTTTCTTTTCAGTAACTTTTTTTTCCTGATGACAAAAAACTAATGATGTTCTTTTAGTCACTAGAAAAAAAGAGATTGTATATGTAAGTATAGTTAATTCTTGAATAACACGGGTTTGGGTTTGAACTGTATAGGGCCACTTATAAGTGGATTTTCTTCTTCCCCTTATACCCTGAGACTCCAAGACCAGTCCTTCCTCCTCCTCCTCAGCCCTTTCAACATGAAGACACAAAGTTGAAGACCTTCATGATAAGCCACTTCCACTTAATGAAAAGTAAATATATTTTCTTGTCCTTAGGATTTTCTAAGATTTTTTTCTGTAGCTTACTTTATTGTAAGAATATAGTATAAAGTACATACATGAAATCTGTGTTAATTGGCTGTTTATCTTATTGGTAAGGCTTCTGGTCAACAGTAGATGATTAGTAGACAAGTTTTTTTGAAGAGTCAAAAGTTATATGCAGTCCAGGTGTGCCGGCTGATGCCTGAAATCAGCACTTTGGGAAGCCGAGGTGGGAAGCTCACTTGAGACCAGGAGTTCAAGACCAGCCTGAACTACATAGCAAGATTCTGTGTTTACAAAAAATTTAAAAATCAACCAAGTGTAGTTGCATGTGCCTGTAGACCTAACGGTTTGAGAGGCTGAGGTGGAAGGATGGCTTAAGCCCAGGAAGTTAATGAGCTATGATTGTACCACTGCACTCCAGCCCGGGTGCAGAGCTAGATCCTGTCTCAGAAAAAAAAGAAAAGAAAATGTTATGTGCAGATTTTCTTTCTTTCTCTTTCTTTTCTTCCTTCCTTCCTTTTTTTTGAAATAGAGTCTTGCTCTGTTGCCAGGCTAGAGTGCATCTTGGCTCACTACAACCTCCACCTCCTGGGTTCAATTGATTCTCCTGCTTCAGCCTCCCAAGTAGCTGGAACTACAGGTGCCTGCCACCACATCCAGCTAATTTTTTGTATTTTTAGTCGAGACAGGGTTCCACCATGTTGACCAGGATGGTCTTGATCTCTTGACCTTGTTATTCACCCACCTTGGCCTCCCAAAGTGCTGGGATTACAGGCATGAGCCACCGCGCCCAGCCACATGCAGATTTTCTACCACACACAGAATGGGGAGTGCGGGATAGTGGGTGGGGGGTTGGCACTGCCAATCCTTGTGTTGTTCAAGGCCAACTGTATATATCTATATGTGCATTAAACCTTGTTAAGTATACTTAAGTCAAAATGTTTAAACTGCTTCCACTAGCTTTTAGTATTTATCTTCATGCATAAAAGAAAATAAAACTTTTATTTGTTATATTGATAGTTGTTATGCTTTCCTCTTATTTATGAGAAGAGTCCAAGGTTCCCCCAGTAGTAAAACACAGGGGTTGGATTTCGTGCCTGCCAAGGACCCATCCATTTCCAGCATTCCATGAGTTTGCCTTTGATTCTCTGTCAGTTTTGCCAGAAGGATCTCTGAGAGCTGGTAATACTGGAAAAGTTTTTTTTGCCCATTTTAATTTAACTTTTTTAGAGTTCATTTCTATCAAAAACTAGTAAGGCCCTATTGTCAGAGCCATGTCTTAAAGGCATTTCCAAACTTGTTTCTTATTCTTCACTTGACAAGGGCTGTCACAGGGCTCCATCACTCCTAGAGTAACAGCTACCAATAAACAGAAAATTATTTCCAACCAGCTAACATGCTGTTTACTTTCCAGAAAAATTGCACTTTCCAATCTGACAGTTGATCAAGGGATATCCCGCTGCTGTCAGCAGGAAGAAATGTTTAAACACAGAGATGGGAGTTTAAACATTTTCTCATTATCACAGAATAAGGGGGAAAAACACAAATAAATAAATAAGAAAAAATGGCATCCAGACTCTCTAACCCCCTGCTGGGAGTGTAATGAAGCTGGGTCATGTGACCTGAAGGAGTGGGCTTTTATCTCCGGCCCCAGTATGGTTACTCAAGTGACACCTGTCACATGACCCAACTTCGTCTTTTATCTGCCTTCCCCAGGCACTCTTTTGGGGAATTGTCTTTTCCAGAGATGTGTGGCCCACTGCAGCCATTGTAGTGGGCTCTGTTCGTGTGATTAGCCTGGCCTTTTGTGTTTCCTGCCTCGAATCCCCTAGATCTTGTTCTAAACATTGAAACATAAAAAATTACAAAATACCTACAAAATTAAAACAAAAACCAAAAAGATCTCAGAGCAGAAAAAATCAGTGCCATTATTTTATTCATACAAGTTTTAAGAAATTGGAATTAGTCTGCAGAGAAAAATATCTGTATTTTTAAACTCTGATCCTATTTTTTAATCTGTTCATCAGAGTAGGAGTTTACTGAAACCCAGGGTGCCCACAGCAGGTCTAACTAGCCAGGCTCACCAAACAGAATCACAGTCACAAACAGAACTAGAATCAGGTGTTGTCGACTCACGCTCCCAACTTCATCCCCAAGCCCAAACTCACTGTTAAATCTATGCTGGTTCCATATTGTCCTCCTGCCTTCCCTTCCAGGTCAAACCCCATGGATATTAGCATATTTAATTCTGCTGTTCCTTTTTTTTTTTTCCACTTTACTATGACCACCATCACCACCACCAGCAGCAGCTAATTTTTATAGTGCTTTCTGTGTGCCAGGCACTGTTTAAAATATTTATTCACTTAATTTTTTTTTTGAGACAGAGTTGCTCTGTCACTCAGGCTGGTGTGCAGTGGTGCCATCTCAGCTCACTGCAACCTTCGCTTCCTGGGTTCAAACGATTTTCGTGCCTCAGCCTCCAGAGTAGCTGGGATTACAGGCATCCACCACCACATCTGGCTAATTTTTGTATTTAGAGATGGGGTTTCACCATGTTGGCAAGGCTAGTCTTAAACTCCCAACCTCAGGTGATCTGTCCACCTCGGCCTCCCAAAGTGCAGGGGTTACTGGCATGAGCCACTGTGCCTGGCCCTATTTACTTATTTATTTTGAGACAGGGTCTTGGTCTATCTAACCCAGGTTAGAGTCCAATGGCACAATCACAGTTCACAGCAGCCTCTGAACTCCTGGGCTCAAGTGATCTTCCCACCTCAGCCTGAGGGATTACAGGTGTGTGCCACGATGTCCAGCTAATTTTTTCATTTCTTGTAGAGATGAAGTCTCACTATGTTGTCCAGGCCAGTCTCAAATTCCTGGCCCAAGTGATCCTCCCATTTTGGCTTCCCATAGTGCTGGGATTACAGGTGTGAGCCATAGTGCTTAACTTCTTTAAAATATTTTAAACATATTAATTTGTTTAATCCTCACAAGCAACTCTATGAGTCAGACACTATTATCATTCATGTCTTAAAAAGGAGGAAGTGAAAGTACAGAGAAAGGAAGTAACTTGCCCCCAAATCACACAGTTATTAAGTGGCAGAGGCAGATTTGAACAAATGCCTGATTCTGTACACCTGCTCCATGGCTTGATTTGGTTTTATTTGTGTACTTTTCCTCTTCTCCAGTCTCAGAGGACATGCATCTCTTGCCCTCTCCCAGGCAAACATAGATTCTTAATCTCATTTCCTTCAACCTCTGAATCTTCACTGATTCATTCATTTATCCCACAAGTGTTTCCTAAGCACCGACTATGTGTCATGCACACTTCTAGGTGCTTGGGATACATCAGTAACAACATATTAAAATCATTGTTCCTCTGGGGCTTGATTTCTACTGTGGGAGATAGAAAACATAATAAATGTAAAACATTGGTATGTCATATATAAAAAAACAGAGCCAAAACAGAACAGGGAAAGGGAGAAAAATCATGCTGGGTTGCAGTTGAAAGCATAGTAGAGTTCATTCATTCATTCAAAAAAGACATTTACTGAGACTGCTACATGCAAGAGAGGGTTCAAGGTGCTTGAGGTACATTAGTGAATAAAACAGATTCCTAGGCTGGATGTGGTGGCTCATGCCTGTAATCCCAGCACTTTGGAAGGCTGGGGCGGGTGGATCACGAAGTCAGGAATTCGAGATCAGTCTGGCAACAGGGTGAAACCCCATCTCTACTAAAAATACAAAGATTAGCCGGGCGTGGTGGTGTGCACCTGTAATCCCAGCTACTCAGGAGACTGAGGCAGGAGAATCACTTGAACCTGGGAGGCAGAAGTTGCAGTGAGCCGAGATCACACCATTGCACTGCAGCTATGGGTGACAGGAGCAAGACCCTGTCTCTAAATAAATAAAATAAAACAGATTCCTATCATTATGGAGCTTACGTTCCAGCTGGGGGAGAGAGAGAAACGATAATTATCATAAATAGGTAAATCTAAGTTATGGAGCATGACAAGTGATGCTTTAGAAAAATAGGGCAGGTTAAGGGGGATTGGTGTGCAGGAGGCTTCCTAATTGGTGGCCCATTATATAGGCTGGCGAGGGTAGGCTTCACCAACTGGTGACATTTGGACAAAGGCTTGAAGTAGGCAAGGAAGTTGTCTGTGTGGACATTTGGAAGAAGGGTTCTAGGCAGAGAGACGAGCCAGGCAAAAACTCGAGAAGGAATCATGCCTGGTATTTTTAAATTATCCACTGATTCTTCAACTTCTTTCTTTTTTCTTCAGCTTGTAAAAATGTATAGTCTCTCTTATACTAAACAAAACAGGAAACCTGTCAATCCTTCCACGCTCTAGCGAGTCCTCCTCTTTCCTATCCTTGTATGCAAGAATTTCTAAAACATATTCCCTGCTTCTGCTTTCTTACCTGTCACTGTCTTTTTAATCCATCATGCTTTTCTGTGACTACCATGCCATGGAAGCTGCTCCCTTGGTTATCAAGAACTGGTAGCCTCCCAAATCCATGGCCTTACTTCATTTGCACCTTCCTGACAGTTTTCTCTGCAGGCTACTCAATCTTGGAAGGCTCTTGTTAACTTCTGTCACACAGAATGGTTCTAGTTCCTTCCCTCTCCCCATCACACCTCCTCTTCCACCAGTTTCTAACCACTAATGCTTTGTCTTCTTTGTTGATTCTTCTGTCTCCTGCTCTCTAGATATGGTCTTTTCCAAGGTACAATTCTTGTGTTTCCTTTCTTATATATGTTATCTTGGGCACTCACATCCTGGGGACTTCAAGGACCACCAGTGTGTAGATGACACCCGCTTACAAACGTCTCCACATCCTGTTCCCAGGCTGGCGGCTCTACTCGTCTTATGCACACCAATACCTCAAACTCAAGATGTCCAGAAGTGAGCTCATAACCGTCTCTCTCAAAGGAAGTACCCAACTGTGAATGATGTAACAAGCCATCCATGTCCCCATATTGGACCTTATGCCCATTCTTCACCTCCCACTGCCCCTACACCACAAGGCCCCAAAGTCAATTCATTGCTGTGGCAGATTCTATTGGTTGTCTGCCCAACAGTCTGTCCCCACTTCTTCAGCCATCTCTGTGATAGGGCAGACTGACAGGTTGTCATGACTATTTAGGAATTAACCCCTCAGGAGAGTGGTCCTAGCTTCAGGTCAGGAGGAAATTCTGAACATTCTAAAGCAGCCATCAAATTCCCCTTGCTAGCATTTCAGAAGCAGGTATGTGACAGTCTGATCAGTAACATATAAAGAGAACTGTGCTTTCTTTTAAAATGAAGTATACAGGAAGAGATGGTCTCTTCTTCAGCTGGATGTAGACATGTCTGCCTGTGATGCTGGGAATTGTGGTGGGATCTTGTGACCATGATAGGAACCAGCCTGAGGACCAAGGCAATGAAGGACACTGAAGATGCAATGAAGAAAGACAAAGCCCCTACGTTCCTGTGATGCCATCAACGCATCAAATTGATCAATCTTGGAGCCACCTCCTTCTAGACGTCTTATGTAAAATAAAACCCTTGTGAGTTAAGCCATTGAATAGGGGTTTTCAATTCCTTACAAGCCAAACACCCTGTCCTTTCTTTTTTTATTAGTTTTATTATTTTTTTTTAAAGAAGGGGTCTTGCTCTATTGCCCAGGCAGCCTCACACTCCTAGTCTCAAGGGATCCTCCTGCCTCAGTCTCCTGAGTAGCTGGGATTACAGGTGCATGCCACCTCTCCAGTTCCTGTCCTTTCTGTAACATCCTCACATTGGGGATCTTCTAATGCCTTCAATTGCCTGCCTGGCACACTCCCTCTTCAAGACAAAGTCTACATCATCTCCTCTATGATAGGGCAGGTTAATATGTTGTCATAGGATCTTATTTATTTACAGATAACTCTCCATTAGATTATGTGATCCTTGGGCAAACTGTTAATCTTTGTATTTCTATTGCCTGAATGTTTGTTGAGCACATTGATGAGAAGGATTATTTTATAACTTGGTTCCATTTTGGTCTACTTACAAGATTTTCTTGTAATATTCAATGCTGTTAATGGTTCTTACAATAGAAACAATTGTGTTCAAGGATGATAATAAACTTGGATGAATTCATTATTGAGACATGAGATCTTATATCAGGTACACATCAACCCACTTAGGAATAGAGAAGAGTTAGAAGTAGAAAATGTGCAGAAAATCAAGGAGGATGGACTAAAATAAAACTACCCTCAGAATTTATTAAATTGATGAAAGATGTCAAAACTAACCAAAAGATGTTCATCTTCTCTGTCAATATAACCTTCAGGAAAAGACCTTTTGAGTTGTTTGGTTTTAAGAAATGTTACTTTTCAGAGTGATTTATTTTCTTCCAGCATCCACTGGAGGCTCCCAGAGATTTCATTTTAAAAGCCAAAACCTTTTGAGACTATTTTCAAGGTGGTATTAAATGCACACTTAAAATATCAAGAAATGTTAGAAGACATCACTATCAACGCTCATATAATCCTGACACTATGTCAGCACTGTTCAACAGAACTTGCGGCAATAATAGCAATGTTCTGTATCTGCACCAGGCAATATGGCAGCCACCAGCCTCTGAGCTATTGAACATTTGAAATATGGTCAACATGACTGAGAAACTGATCTTTAAATTTAATAACTAATTCAAATGTAAATATAGTCACCATGTAGCTAGTAGCTACCATGTTGGATCATGCAGGTGTGTGTTTTATGTGTCCTGGCAGCAGTCAGGATAAACTAGGTTATCCTATAGTAAGAAATAAGCTCAAAATATTAGTGGCTTAAAACAATAAAGTTTTATTTCTCTCTTCCACTACACCTCATCATATGTCATCCGAGAACTCTGTTCTACATCTCCTCATTCTGGGATCATCTTAAACACTGCTGGTCACTGGAACCAAGGAGTAAAAAGAAATTTGAGTTGGATATGTGGTGGACACCTGTAGTCCCAGCTGAGTTGACTTGGGAGGCTGAGGTGGGGGATTGCTTAAGCCCTGGAGTTTGAGGCTGCAGTGTGTGGTGATCACAACCTGTGAATAGTCACTGCACTCCAGCCTAGGCCACATAGCGAGACCCCATCTCAAAAACCAAAAACCAACCAAACAAACAAATAAAAAAAGAAATTTGGAGGGTCTTGCACTGGTAATAAATGAATGCTTGGCCCAGTAGTGACACATGTCGCTTCCTCTCACAATTCATTGGCCAGAACTAACCACATGGCTGTATCCATCCATCAGAGAGCCAAGAAGTGCCACCCCATTATAGATGCCTGGAAGACAGAAATATTAGGTGAATAGCACTAGTGGATAAGTAAGCAAGCGTCATTAAAATAACTAGTGCCTCAAACTGAACAAAAATAAATTATGTTTTTAAAAGTGCGGTGCCTGTCTATACAAAAGAAACAACAAAAACATGGGATGAAAAAATATGCACAAATTCCAGGAATGTTTATTTTACAAAACTGAGATATAAAAAATGTAAATGACATTTTAGAGTCTTATGTATTTTTATTAGGCTTTTGAATAGGTCAATCTGTTAAAGAAGAAAAAAGAAGGAGGCACAAGCATAATGTATCTTCCATTATAAAGAGGATAATTCTGTCAACTTCCACTGAAAAAAATCAATTTTTTAAAAACAAAATCTGTCTATCCATTCCTGCAGCAATAGTATCTTACCATAATCCCAAGTATAGCCTGTCTACAGTTGTTCCAAGGTCATTATTGGAGAATCTTGGAATTAGATGGGACATTAGAGGTCAGCTGTTCTAACCTCCAATATGGGAATCCCTCCTACAGCTCTATCTTCAGGGAGGCAGAGGAATTCTACTACAGTGGTAGAAACTCAGTTTATCAGTGGACAGCTGAAACTGCTCAAGAACGCTTGCTGGTGCATCAGTAGTAGCATCCTGAGCTTTTGACTGGTACTAGCATTATCTCTGGGTAAGCCAAATTGTACTATTAATTCATATTGTACTTAAAAGCACCAATTTCCACTAAGTCATATGGCTTCTAGCAAGGTCTCTTTTGAATCATGATCCAATACTAAATAGCAGCTGCCTCTGCAAGAGTTATATATTCTTTAAATCTGATAGGTATCAGGAACACTGGAGAGCCAGACCTGAGGTTTGTGTCTTAACTCTGGCACGCTACTATGAAGGGATTATTTAACTGCACTGAGCCTCAGTTTCCTCTTTTGTAAAATGGAAGTCATAGATTAATAATAATACTTACTCCAAGGAGTTGTATGAATAAGTTGGCCATCTATTCTGATTTATTCAAGTGATTAATAAGAATATTTGACTAGAACAGGACTCCAGACTGAACCTTGTGCCACACCACGACTGGCCTTTCTCCAGGTTAAACAACCACCATTATTTGAACACATATATCTGCTCCATCACCCAGCCCACACTGTTTCATCTTTTAGGCATAGTTGGACAATCTTTGTCAAATTCTTTACTAAAATAAAATACTTACTCAGTAATTTATTTGGGCTATCCATGTGTCTTTCCTTTCTCCATCTCAGATGTTGGGGGATAGTTACTATTTTTTAATTCTCTCTTAATTAGTTCCTCCTTGTTCTTCCAAAGGATATACAGAGGTCTCTGGTTACTAGGCTACTGCATTTCCTGAGAAGATCCCTAGGCAGAAGTAATTTGAGTTTCCCTGGCTTCTTTTAGAAGGAGTCATTGTATAAAACGGCACATGTGCAGCTAAGACAGATCTCTCATTTTACTTGAGGTGTGTGTGTGTGTGTCTGTGTGTGTGTGTCTGGTGGTGAAACAGAGCTTAAATTACATCTTTGGAACTCTGCTCCCATCTATTTATTCAATATCTCCACCATCAAACCAGTGCTTAGATTCCCCGTCACTGTTGCCATCATCAAAGACAATTAAGATTCAGAAGGAGGAGATAGCCTGAAATTTAATTCTAACCAGCAGCCAAATCCAAACTCCTAAAATCTGCGTTGGGTGGTGATGTGTTCTGATAATCCAGTTTAGTGAGGGAGGAAGCGCCCCCTAGGAAATAATAATCAACAGTTCTCAGCAAGTCCTTTTGTTGACAATGTTATCCAAGAAACCATCTTCCCTAGAGACTTTTCTAAACTTTAGACAAGTTTTCTCCTTGCCACAGAAATCCTTTTGTTGAGAGAAATTGTAAGTACATACAGGAGTGGCAGGTCTCTGTTAAGCATCAACTCTGTCTCCAGATTCTTTCAATCATCAGTCTCTTATCAGTCTTTTTGGGAAATCAACCTTCTGGCCCAGGAATCTCTCTATCAAATGACAAAATGAATGAAATTATTCAGAAGCCCTCTTCTCAGACTATCTTAGTTTATGTCTAATTTTTTAATCAATCGCTTAAATTCTACGCAAATGACAATAGCAATGACCTTCCATTGCATTTTCTTCTAGTATTTGTACTGTCACCTTGAACATCATATTTAAAATATTCCAGGTCATAAGCGAGGGCATAAAACCCCTTGTTCAGTATGGAGTTAGATTTGAAGCTTCGTAGTAGGCTGAAGCAAATGAAACTCAAAACAGCAGAAATACAGTCCTGGAAGTAATGAAAAATAAACACAATCAAAATAATGCACAACAGAGTACTGATGAAGGGAAATCAGTTAAACATTGCAAAGTTATTGAAGACATTGTATATACTGATGGAAAAGGTAATGATAAAGTGTAAGAGAAGTATCATCTTAACTCCGGTTGTAAGAACTAAGAAAGCTTTACAAATAATCAAAATCTATCTCCAGATAGATATTATAAACTATCATTGTAACTCACTACCACCGACTGCTCAAAACATGCCAAGTTTTGAAAGAATATGTATAAAGCCCTCCCTGAAGTGCCTGTGTGTGGTATCTATCCAGTAAATTTTAGTTCCCCTCAATTTCTCTGCTGTAGACATCAGTATACATTTTTTTCCCTGCCTGAAACCAACGTTTTGAAGATTTTTCAAGAGTCTTAATTTTGAGGCATTGCTTCCAGTTACAAAGTCCTAATACCCCAATTTACATTTTGACTCTCCTGAAAAGTGAATATTTTAACATAAATTCAATTTGGTGGAAAAGATTTACAGGCCCCAAGTGTCCATGTGATTACTGCTTTTAGTCTCTTTAACTCTAGCACTCTAGATTTTGCTGATCCCAAGCCATTTATTAAACAGTTTAATTGCTCTAGCTTTTCCCTCTTGTGGCTCATCTCAGTTTTATCTTCTTACATTCGTACCAAGGCCTAGGGACCTCATGAGATTACTCCAGCAGAGGCAAAATCTGCCTTTTCCCTTTTTCAGTTGCTGATGGAGGCCACAAGCTTGACATGCTGCATTTAATTGATTTTCTATTGTGACCAGTTTATGTCTACACTACAGGTAACAATTCTTTGTGGAAGGTTACTGTAGATCAGAAAGGCAAGGTTATTTCCCTATCTTCCAGCTGCTTATGAAAATAACGATAGAAATAGTAATAACATTAGTGGAGCACCACCATCTGAGCCCATTTTCATTAGTGTCTTGGATAATTTTATGAAGGGTAAGCCCCTCACATCACAGAATGCAGCTAAAGTTCATTCTGTCCTTATAACTAGGAGGTTTGAAATGGTAATTCTATGGTAAAAGCTCTGCTCTAGAAAATATATTGCTTGGGAAATACCATATCATATTACCGATTATAATTCTAAAGGTATATTGTCAAAATACAAACTTAGATATTTCATAAAATTCTCTGAGGATCAGCTATAATTTTAAACTTCCCTGCTCTTTGAAGACAACAATGATCTTAAAAGACCTAGAAAGTAGACATCTTTAATGTGTATATGCCTTTAAATAGTGACAGCCAAAGATAGAGATCAAAAGAAAGAATGAAGAGTGAATCCGGTCACGTGAGTGATATTGTTGGGAAGTTCATAGGGGAATGCCAGTGGTTACCATCTAGGCTCCTGGGAAGCATGGCCAAGCTGTGATTGTCAAATGGGTGGCCAAATCAGAGGATAATGCTTATGGTTTGGGATATAGCCAGGGTCACCTACAGGGCAGGCAGGCGGGCTGGCGAGTTCTGCATGTGGGCTCTACCTTGATTGCTGTCGCATCTACCACCATGGAAGCCCCAGATGGGAAGTGCTCTTGAAACATCTGTAGGGTTGTCTATTCTATGGTGACTTTTGGAGTTGTCCCACCTGGCTTCTTGTGCCTGCTAGTCGTACTCATTTAAGGGTCTGGTGGCTTTGGGAAAATCCTTCATAGCACCCCTTCTTCCTCAAGATTACCCTGGAAGGTAATTTGTGCCATAAAAGTGACCAACTCTCCTGGTTTTTGTCCAGGACTGTGCCAGTTCTAGCGCTGAGCATCCTGCATCCCAGGAAACCCCTTGGTTCCACCTGTGTCAGCTGAAGGCCTCACACTGATGTGGAAGCGTGGAAGTTCTGTCTTAGGAACTCTATCCCTGCTCTGGGAGTGGGCGAGAAGGGCAATGCATGTTATTATTCTCTTTGCCCAGCCAGGCAATGGAGGCCTGAAGAGGTGAAGACACCTGTCCTAGAGCTGGTGAGGAAGAACTAGAAACAGCACAGAGGTGCTCTGAATCCCTGAGCAACATCCTCTCCACCTGGCAGCAATTACTTTTCAATTTTGTCCATAAGGAACCTCACTGTTGTGACCACTTACCTGGAAGAACCTTGGTGATCTCACCCTTTCTTTTCACCAGCATTTGCTAAACTGGGCTGAGTGGTGACCTTTCTGGCAGGAGGCCAAAAGGTCACACATTTCTGGCTTAAGCGTCACTCCTGAAACTGTAAACAAAGACTCCTCTGTAGGAATGAAAAGAGAGAAGCACCAATATGTTATTTCCTGGGATCTTTTGTGGTGTATTTCTGTCTGTTGTAATGTTTGTCACCTGAAGAAATGTCAAAACATGAGCCAGACTTATTTACTAATAATTCATACTGACTCACGGGTGACTCACTTTACTGAATCTACTAATAATTGCAAGTGCCTCCTATTTAATTCAATTTAATGCATATTTACTTAGTGAACACTTGTGCAAGGCAGTATGCTTTGTGTTGAAGATGATAAAAATAGGAATAAAACTGGGAGGGAAACACACATACACATATGAACAAGGACCAAAAGTGAGGTACAAACAAAGGATTATGTTAACCCCTCCCTCCAAGTCTTCGGAGCACAAAGAGAGCACAGACCAGATGCCCTTTGAGACCTGAAGGATGACTCTGCTCTCAATAGTGAATGAGTTTCAAGGAGGATATTCCTGGAGAGGGATCAGCATGAGCAAAGACATGAAGGAAGAAAAGTGCTTGAGAGAACCGCAAGTCATCTTGCATGGTTAGAACAAGACAGACTGGGAGACAACGTTGGAAAAATGGTTGGAACCAGATGGTGAAGGAAGCTAATGTCATGCCAAGGAGTCTGGATGTTAGAGGGTGACGTTAGTTAGAGGGAGACGTTAGAGGGTGAAGTTAGTTAGAGGGTGACGTTAGAGGGTGAGAGACAATGAGCATCATGTTGGGCTAGATACGTTTTAGAAAATTTCCATTCTTGTTAGATACTTTAGGCAATCTTTTTTTTTCTTTTGGACACAGAGTCTCGCCCTGTTGCCCAGGCTAGAGGGCAGTGGCACAATCTCGACTCACTACAACCTCTGCCTCCTGGGTTCAAGTGATTCTTCTGCCTCAGTCTCCCAGTAGCTGGGATTACAGGTGAGCACCACCACACCTGGCTAATTTTTGTATTTTTAGCAGAGATGGTGTTTCACCATGTTGGCCAGGCTGGTCTTGATCTCCTGACCTCAGGTGATCCACCTGCCTTGGCCTCCAAAAGTGCTGGGATTACAGGCATGAGCCACCGTGCCCCGCTGGCAATCTATTTATATAGACTTTAAGGTGCAACTTTTGCAAATTGAAAAAAATGAACTATTTGAAAATGTATATACTACTTTTGAAGTCCAAACCAGGTATTTGGTTAGCTTAGAACACTGGCAATTTGCATTTTCCCAAGTCCCGAGTTTGGTAAGTGCCTGCTGCTCTCGAATGCTCACTGCACTAAAGTTCACTGCTGTTGACACGGCAAGGGGCTTATCCAAAAAATGGGGAAAATAAAACTTCCTGGCAGACTGCTGTAAGTTTAAAGAAGAGAATATATGCAAAACACTTTGGGTTAGTTTCTGATACACAATATGTTCTTAATAAACGGTAGCTATTGTTAGAAGTGTTAGCATAGATACCTGAGAAAAATAGCAACAGGCAGCAGCCACATTGTCGCGGAAGTACACCCACAAAATTGGCCAAGGGCCCCCTTCCATGTGAGTATTGCTTTTCCCAGGTTCACAATCTGCATAAACCTGGGTTGGTCAAAATACCTCACAATTTAACAAAAAGAGACGCCTCTGTTCTTAGTGCACCAAAAGCATAAAATGCCTTAATAATGTTGTTTGCTGGAAGAAATAAACTTGCCAGCTCTGCCTCTCCTGGCCTACACTTCTGCCTTAAATGCGGTGGGTAATCTGTGGTCTCATCTTCTTCTATTTGGAATCGCGTATTGGCTAGGCTGGAAAGGGGAACCATCATACTTTGTTGCTATGCATAAGACATTTTCACAAGGACATTATAATATGCAATTTTGTATTCTACTTTCTTTTAGCTCTTGTCATAGTATAGACAGTTAAACAGCTAAAATAAACAGTGCATATACTTTACCGATTATTCTCAAACCAACTCAAATCCAAATCATTTGGGGAACTTCTCTCAGGGAGAAGTATCCTCTTGCCTTGGGGACAGTGGCATGAAAAGCTGGGATTTCCCTCGGGCTTTCTTGCCCCTCAAAAGCAGCAGCGCCTCAGAAGCAGGGAGGGAGAGAGAGGGAGACATTATCTGGCAGAACATGTTGGGAAGGGAACCGGTTAATCAAAAGGATTCCAATTTGGCCGTGGACTGCCAGACTCTCCTTCCCAACTCATAGAAAAAGAAAGAGGAGGAAGAAAGAAAGGGAAAGAAAAAACGAAAAAAGCTGTAGCGTGGCTCTCCTTCAGCAATCTCACAAATGCAAAACCTTCCACTCCGGTGACTCCTCATTAGCTTCCCGAGGCTGACAGCATAATTATCGCAGCTGCTTTGCGCTTAGAATAAATAAATATGAAAGCGGGTGTTTAAAAATTTTTTGAGAAGGGAAATTCAGTCATCTAGACAGTCGGCAGGACAAGTTTATTTAAAACTTTTAGATTCTTATGTATTTAGATCATTTTGGAATGAGATAATGAGATAGTTGTCTTTTTAGTCTAATTGAGTTCCTAAGCTCATGGCTGTTGGCTGTCACCCCTTTCAAACTTTGCTTTAACTTTCCTTCCTTTAGAAATCCGATCCTAGTGTCTCCATTTACTCTTCCTGGGCTGATAACCTGGTGAAGGCTCTGTGCACTGGAGTGCAGAAAGTGACTTAATGGGATTGAGGGGCTAAATAACCTTTCACAGGAAACAAGATAATCAAATCTCTTTTACTTGCCCATAATGGCTAACAGAGAAAGCATGAGCAAAAAAAAAAAGCTTGAAAATTAAGCTATCATTTCAAAGTGTCTTGTAATCGCCTGTGTCACGTGGGTTTTGCACTACTCTTCCACATCATCAATCCATCAGCTGGAGATGCTTAGTACACTTAATTATTCAAAGTGCACACATCCTGGTGATTACGTGGTAATTTTAGCTCATGTGTATGTATAGAGGCTTCATATCTCCAAAGCCCAGAGGATCACACAGTACTTAAGACTGAAGTTGCTAACTAACATGAAGTGCACTTAAAACTCTGACTAGGGCACAGTACACATACATTTCCAATTAAAGCAGATGATCTTTCATTTTAAAATTAATTATGCCTATTTATTTTTTCCTTTCTTTCTCTCCTGCCCTTCATTCTCCTAGGACCAAATTTATATGAATGCTTGCATTCAGTGAGTTAAAAGCATTATAAAAATAAATATTCTATCAATCTGGGGTAAAGAAAACTAGTGTTAACCCATTGTGCAGATGGAGAAATTAAGGTTTATGAAGGCCAATAGCACACATTATGTTGGGAAACAAAAAAGAAGAAAACTCAGGTCCTTTAACTCTCGATTCACAGCTCAGATTGCCTGTGCTATTTTGTTTTAACTTAGTCTTTTAAACAACTAAGACGATGTAACACCCCGGTTTAAAGAAAGCTCCGAGAAAGGAAAAGAAATGACCTATAACCCCCCTACACTAGAAGAGCATTTTTATTTTGTATACTACCTTTCTGTTTTGTTCATGTGCATATTAATTTTCACAGGTACATTATAATATACAATTTTGTATTCTAGTTTCTTATAGCTCATGTGATAGCATAAGCACTTTCATAATATCACACACTTCTATTAATGATCATTTAAAATGGTTACATCATACTGTTTGTTAAGTCAATATACCAACATTTGTCTAATTGGTTCTCTGGTGTTTAATATTTACATTGTTTCTTTTCATTAAAAAATTTTTTAAAACAGTATAGACAACACTGCAATGAACATTTTCATTAATCTAGGTTTTTGGGCTTTTTCCCCCCTACTCAATGATTTCTTTAGATAATTTCCAGGGACAAAGGCGTAGAGTTGAATGGTATGACCATTTTATGACTCCTTTTATGCATGCTGTAGTGCTTTGCAAAAGTTTCACTACCATCAACAGAGAATCATTTTACCACGACCTCACCAACACTGGGAGTTATTAGGTTACAGAAAAAAATAACTAATTTAATGGTTATTTGTAGTAAAGCAGTCGATTTATTCCATGTGTTGTTATGCTCTTTTCGTTTCCTCTTGCATAAATTGCTATTTTATGCCTTTGCCTCATTTTCCATTGGATTCCTTGATGTTTTTCTTATAAAACTGAATGAGTCACAGGTGAAACAAAAACATTTATCACCATTGATTAAGACATCTTGGCCAGACATGTGGCTCATGCCTTTACGTAATCCCAGCACTTTGGGAGGCTGAGGCGGGCAGATTACCTGAGGTTAGGACTTTGAGACTAGCCCGGTCAACATGGGGAAACCCTGACTCTATTAATACAAAAATTAGCTGGGTGTGGTAGTGCTCATCTGTAATCCCAGCTACTGGGGAGGCTGAAGCAGGAGAATTACTTGAGCCAGGGAGGCACAGGTTACAGTGAGCCGAGATCCTGCCATTGTACTCCAGCCCGGGAGACAAGAGTGAAACTCTGTCTCAAAATCAATCAATGAATCTTAAAACCCAAGGGGGATTGCATACGTTATTACAAAAAAAAAAAAAAAAAAGAAACTAAGATGGCATTGAGGAAGAAGTTGGTTCTGGGGCATAAGTCTCTATTCAACATAAATTGAGGCCTCTTAATTGCGAGATATTAAACATGCTACCTGGGTCGTGTGGAATCCTTCCCAGAAAAGCTTCAAAATAAACACAGTGCCTGAGAGAGTGGGAAGAGCACAGGACTGGGCCTCAAGATCTTGGTTCTAATTTTGGTTTTGCAGCTAATTTCCTATGAGATTTTTAGTAAGAACAATGAATAGTGTGAAAGGAGTAGCTTTGGCTCTACAACTTCCTAGCTGTGTGACTTTGGGCAATTAGCTTACCTCACTTCCAGCTGTCTAATCTGTAACATGAGGATAACAATTCCAGTCTTATCATTTAGCACACAGATGGATAATTTATATGAATCACATAGATGCCCAATAAAAGGCAGGTATGATTATTCTTCCCTGTGCATCAGAGATTCACCTGTATAATGAAGGTATGGAATAAGTACTCTTTAAGATCCTTTCCCACTCAGAAAAGAGTTAAAAATGACTATTTACTTGTAGACTCTTTCAGCAATGAATGTAACAAATTTAATCAACTTAAGGGCTTGGTAGGGCTCGGGGACTTGGTTTTCCTGGACTTTCCCCAGCAACACAATGCTATGCAACCTCATAAACCATGTCTCAACCCAGTATCTCCTCTAATGTATTGAAATGGATTGAGGGTAACTTTGTGCATAGAAGGTGAGGAAGTGTTATGGAGGACACTTCCAAATTTGCTTTTAAATGTATTGCTTCTTAAGGGCCGATTAATGGAGGATTCAAAAGGTGGACAGGTTGGTCTGAGTTATGTTACAAACTCCTAAAAGTAGTATAGAGTCAGGAGAATGGCTGAGAATCTTCCTTCCCTTTTTCCAACTCCCCAGTCCCTGAAACCTGGCCTCACAGAAAGACAAAAATTCTGGTTCAACTTTGAATAGAATAGACAATAAAAGCAATAAACAGAATAGATTTGATATTATGTGGAAGCATTTAGAGTGAACTAAGTTTAGACTAAACTGAGCTTGATTAGTACATGTCACAGAATGTTTAAATTGTTGCAAAAAGGCATACAATGATAAGAAAAACTGCAATGGTATATGAGTTAAGACTGAGCCACTATTATTAAAAAGAAGATAACTTCAGAATAATCTTAGATGATACTGAGAGGAACATGACATTCCTTTCCCGGTATACCCTTCCTCCCCAATCATCCAGACCCGTCAACTTTCAAGACTCACTCCCAAAATCATCCTGGATCCCCACTGCTGGAGTTAATCTCACCTCCTTTGAACTTTGTTCAAGCACTTTGTTTACTTGATCTGCAGCTGTTTATATACTTGTCTTATTTCCTAAAGGATTGTAAGCTCTTTGAGGACAGGGTCCATGACTAATTCATTTTTGTATCCTTTAATATCACACCTCATAGACACTCAGTAAACCTCCAGTGAAGGAAAGGAATATGATTCACCCACTATGCAAGAAATTTGAATCTACGCTGCCTCCATATTCTCAGAGATGAGCAAAATAATTGGAGCAGATTCAGAAGAGAAAAATACAACAATATGACTAAAAAGTGGAAGAAGGCCGGGCGCCGTGGCTCACGAGGTCAAGAGATCGAGATCATCTTGGTCAACATGGTGAAACCCCGTCTCTACTAAAAATACAAAAAATTAGCTGGGCATTGTTGCACGTGCCTGTAATCCCAGCTACTCAGGAGGCTGAGGCGGGAGAATTGCCTGAACCCAGGAGGCGGAGGTTGCAGTGAGCCGAGATTGCGTCATTGCACTCCAGACTGGGTAACAAGAGCGAAACTCTGTCTCAAAAAAAAAAAAAAAAAAGTGGGAGAAACAATTTGTATTCAGAAACAAAAGTTAAAGGTATTCAGCTTAAAGTGGCCTTTGGGAAGTGATACCATAGGAATCTTCAAATATATAAAGGAGGCAACACTCAAAGAAGGCCTCAAGTTCTTTTATTGGACTAAACCAAAATATGACTCAGATTTTAACAGGGCAATGAGGCATGCTGAAGAACTTTCAGAGTATAGATATCGGGGTGGTGTGATGAAAGGTAGAGGTAAACACCATGTTTTTCTTCCATCCCTATGTGTACACAAGTATACGCTAACAATGGGGCCTGTGCTCTAGCATTTTTGCAAAATTACTTGTGAAACGAGCAAGCTTTTAAGTTTTAAGATTTTGTTCCCCCTAGGATGCTAATACCCATTTTAAAGGAGAAGGGGATTTAGTCCAGGAAGGAAGACTCAAGTATGAGATTTGGCTAGCAAGCAAAATGGGACCAATCCACAGAGAGAGAGAGAGAGAGAGAGAGAGAGAGAGAGAGAGAGAGAGAGAGGGAGAGAGGGCGAGAGAGGGAGAGAGGGAGAGAGAGGGAGAGAGGGAGAGAGGGAGAGAGAGAGACAGCCTTTGATGTCCTGATGAGATCAAGAACCAAGGCTTAAGGACCAGACTCCTAAATCATGTGTCATTTACTGCCTCAGATAAAAAATACTTTTCTGGATCAGTGTCTGTAGTTCAAAATGGCTAGGTTCCAAAATCAGTCTTAACTTTCCAAGGGTAACATTTGGAAGGCTTCCTGCAAGAACAGAGAGGAGCCAGTTTTGAGAAGGGGCAGCTTAATGATTTTCTACTCCCCCCAAATCATTAAACAGTGTTCCTCTCCCAGAGCCCAAGTTCATGCTGAGGGCAAAGGGAATTAAATGAAGAAGCTGAACCTGCAGCTAAGATTAGAGAGTCGCCAAGGGCCTAATTTTAGGTCCTCGCTGCCCCAGCTGACGTCCTGCCCTGCTGGCTCAGCCATGAGGACCACAAGTGTGGCCATAAGCCGGTGTCTGAGTGGGAAGAGCGACTCCCTGCCATCTGCAAAAGCAATTACCTTGCTGTTGGCTGTGTTTTGAGAGGGACTACCAATAATTTCTCCTTCAACAAGTGTTTCTTCAGGTGTTCACGAGTCAATAAGGGGAAATGTCAGAACTTGGCAGACGTTCCCACATGCTTGCCATTCTAATATTCACACTTTTCCACTTCAGATGCTGTCCAAAAGGAAACTAATCCTGAAATTCCTGGTTTTCATGGCAAATAACCCCTGATAAATGTCCTTTGGCTCTCAGCATACTGCTACAACCTAGGGAGGGAAAGCATTGTTCAGGATTTCTACCTTCATGAAAATAGAGATGGACTGAAACAATTCTTTCATTTTGTGGGGAATTTCTGTGCCACTCCTGCACTGGGATTTAGGCTGTCCTTCCACTCTCCACATATTTCCCTGTCCCAGGCTTTATGCTTTAATTGTCTTCTTTAGAGGGCAGACAATAAGAACTGGCATCTTCCAGATCAAAGGGGAAACAGAATATTTTTTAAAGTGACAACTCTGTTATCCTGCAACCAGAGTAAAACCAGAATAATAAAATGATATAAAGATAAGCCCCTAAATAATTTTATACTGAAATGCCACCAGAGAGCAAAATTCCTTGCATAATGATGGCAGAGAAACTCTCCGTACAAATCACTCACAGGAGCATGCTGGTTTTTGCACAATTCTCATGCCTGGGGCAGCCCTCCTCAGGGATGGAGTTTATGTCCTTGCAGGTTGGGAACTGTGATTACCCACTGGTGTGCTCTGTCTGCAAAGGAGGCTCTTAAGAAAGGCTCATTGCCAAGGGCAATGAAAAAGCAGGCTGGCACTGCCAGGCCAAGGGACTGCATCCCTTAGTAGAAAATGTGCCAGTGGTGAGGGTCACTGTCACGAAGGTGTGCAAACCAGCCCTGGCTGCTTCTGTCTCTTCCTCTATCTTTCTTTCCTGGTAGCTTTGCTTTTCCTATCTATTTGTCCCTTGTTCCCAACTGTCCATCTGTCTCTATGCATATTCCTATACCACCCTGCCACACACATACACAAGCACGCACACACATGCACGTGCACATGAGTGCATCAGCACACACACACAGAGGCACACACACACCCAGTCTTGCCCCCCCTTCCCCTGTCTCTTGGCACCGGCCCTTTCATCTTCTCCCTTGGGGATTCGAGATGTCGCTGCAGGAAATGCTTGTCCGCCGAGGCAGCAGCAGCAGAGCCCTGTGGCTTTGACAAACCTCATTTAATTGGGAGGAAGCCAGGAGAATTTGAAAGAACTGAAACATCCACGAAACTCCTTTTATCAGGCATAATTTAAACTCTGCATGGAAAAACCCCTATATGTATAAAGAAAAGTCAACTTCCCTCCTGCTGTGAGCACTCCTGGTCTCCCCCCCAGTGCAGGCAGTCTCCTGTAAGATTCCATCTTTTCATTTCTCTAAAAGTGTCAAAGTAGATTTGGGCTCTGTGACTGGTGAACAGGGAAGGAATACAGATCGTTCTCTCTCTCTCTCTCACACCCACACACACACATATACCCACAACCCTAGATATCCATGCACCCCTCTGTTGGTGGCTTTGCTTTTGGATCAGCCAGGAAAATCAAAACCCAGGTTTCTAAGAACACATCAGTTTGACAGTGATTGTTTCTTCCTAATCACCCTGCATCAGGCAAAAGCTGGTCCCTAGAAAACTTTGAAAATCTCCAGCAATTCTCAGCATGTGGAATAATAGATGCTAAAGGAGGGCCAATGGGGGGAAGTTTCTTTAAGTGAAGAGAAGGGAGTGTGTGTGTGTGTGTGTGTGTGTGTAAATCCAAGTGTGTACACTTGCATGAAGTAGTAGAGTTATAAGTCCCAAGCCTAAGAGGAGAAAGCTAAAAAGGAACAATCTAGAGGCTCGGACTGGGAAGAGGGGATTGGGATGGGAGTGACTGGGAAGGAATGGGGCCAAAGTGGGGACAGAGGTACCGGGAAGGGAGTGAGAAGTGTGGATGTGTCTGCAACGTCTTTTATTTCACCCACATGCTAACCCCTGCCTGTCCCCTCCTTCCAAATTCGACTTTAGATTCACCTCCAGTCTAATCCATCTCATTTCAATTATTTTTGTTTCTCCAAAGAATTGTCTTTAACACATACATAGTCTCTGCACATCTGTAGTTGATTACGCACAGATTTTCAGCTGTTTAGATATGATTTGTGCTGATATGTGTGTGAGGGTGCCCTGTTTCCTTTTCCTCACCCTATTTTCCTCCCACTTCATAAGATCCTGGAGGCCAAGGACAAGTCTCTTGTTTTCCTCAACTTTTTATAGCATTTAATATGTTCTTGACACTTAATGGCAACTTAATAAATACTAATGACTGACTCTTTCTGCAGGGTTAAGTAAGACATTAACCCCAGTTGTATGATTATGGTTATTTTTGGAGATCCTAAATGACTCACTTTAGTCATGAAATAGAATGCCTCAACAAGTCCCAAACTCATTGCTTTGTACTGCTGTAGGATGATGTCCCAGGCAGAAGGGAGTTGTCTGTGAACCCTGACAAGACAGGCCAGGCATTTCCACTCCTCATGGACAGTAGCTCCTCACCCTGTCCCCATCCTTAGCCCACCGCACCCTGTCACCAATCCCCCACACCCATTCCAGTGTCCTTATCCCAGTGCCAGCCCTCAGGCCCTCCCTTCTAAGCATTCTTTTCTCTGGCTTAGGACTTCTAAAACCAACCCCGGCTGCTTCTATCTTCTATTTTCCCCTCCTGGTTGCTTTGCTTTTCCTGTCTACTTGTCTCTTGTTCCTAAAACTATTTTTAGCTGAATGGTGGATTTTTTCAAAGAAACCCAACCTAAGGATAGTCACCATGACCACTGCCCACATCCTCCTGTAGCCCTTCCTGGTCATAGTCTGAGAAACATGAGGGGAGTTCCAACCACATGATCCCTCAGCAGATTTCAGATTTGGAAGATGACTTCAGGCCCAGGCAGCAAAGGCTGATTTCAGGGTAACTTGTGTTTGTAGGGGTGGACAGCCTGGGAAGATGCTTCCCTTTCCCCAGCACCCCAGCCCAGCACTGCCTTCCACAGCTTGGTATTACCAATCAAGAAAGGCCCAGCTCCCTCTCAGGACATATCCACTTCACCTATCATCTTATTCTGGCGGAAAGAGAGAAGGGTCTTGATAGAAACACTGGTGTGGCTTCCTGGCAGATGGTAGCTAAAGCAAACAACTCAGGGACAGCTTCCATCTCATCCAATTTCTGAGTGTAAGTGTGTACCTCTGAAGTGTTTGGACCACTACAAAGAGGTCCTTGTAACCTGCCCCATCAGTGCTCCAGAGTTTGAGAGAAGCTCATGCAAAACTCGGACAAGATTGGGTTCCATCTTGCTTCTCCCAGGCAAATGGATCTCTAACTTCACTCCTGGGTGCAAATGTTGTGATTCTCCAGTGCTGAGGCAAACGACTTAGGTTTTAGAAGTCCTAAGCCAGAGAAAAGAATGTTTAGAAGGGAGGGCCTGAGGCAAACTACTTAAGAACCAAGACTTACACACACTCACGCATATGCATGCACCCCCTCGCTCACCGTCAGGAAGCTGGTACAGCTGAGATGGGAGGGCACTAAAATAATCATGCTCAAGTGCTTCCTGGGCGGAGACACGGTCTCTGGGAAAGCCTTTCAGCATCTGGGAGGCCAGGTCTTCAGCTTCAGGAACTCTGCCCAGCCTGGAAAAGTGGGAGAGAAAAATAGAGTTTCTCCAGCAGCCTCCCTTCTGAAAGAAAAAGGGGAGAAAAACAAAAAGTAAAGAAAAGGAGATGGCTAGACTTAGAAGAATGCTTTAGGTAGAATTTTCCTGGAATTGCTAAAGTTGATGGCAAATGGAAAAGTAACCCCATACTAAACTCTTACTGACTGTCCTGTTCCTAAGTTGAAGGATAAAAATCTCTGCGTTCTGTCGCTCAGCTCCCTTGCCTTCCACTGTGTGTGTGGGCATTATGTACACATAAAAGATACAGAAATATAATTATAGAAACAGAAATATATAATCTAGGATTCTTTTTGGAGGAACACTGCAGCCCTAACCAAGCAGAAAGGCCTGATTCAAAGTATGTTTGAACTCTGGGAGGCCAAGATGGGCAGATCAGGCCAGGAATTCAAGACCAGACTGGACAACATGGTGAAACCCTGTCTCTATAAAAACATAAAAATTAGCTGGGTGTGGTGGCATGCGCCTGTAATCCCAGCTACTCAGGAGGCTGAGGCATGTGAATCTCCTGAGCCTGGGAGGCAGAGGCAGCAGTGAGCTAATATTGCACCACTGCATGCCAGCCTGGGTGACAGAGCAAGACTCTGTCTCAAACAAACAAAAAACAAAATATGTTCGAGGCTCTGAACTCCAAGTGTGGCAAGCATAGAATTCCGGAGGGGGAAAAGCACAGAATTCTAAAGAGGTGATTCCGGAGGGTGAAGCTTGGGTAGAAAATATACTTGTTTGTAGCATTTCTGAAGCTCAGCCAGGCTTATTAGGAAGCTCTCTTGGTTCCCCTGAGATGGAGCAGAGGAAGAGAGATAATTATGTACCTAAATCACAGTAAGGACAAATCTTCAAGTTGACCTTATGTTGAAATATATATCTGGAGATGAGCAAATTTATTTATTGAGCAACTACTATGTGCTAGTAAGTAATTGGCTTTGGCAGATATAGGATAAGACTTCTGGTAGCTTAGGTAGAGGAGTCAGCTGTTTATCAAATAATCATACAGATGTCTAAGTACAACTGTGAAGAAAAGAATCCTACTATGGTCTGACTATTTGTATCTCTCCAAAATTCAAATTTATGTCAAAACCTAATCACCAAAGTGATAATATTCGAAAGTGGGACCTTTGGGAGGTAATTAAGTTGTAAAGGAGGCTTGAGAGAGCCCGTTTGCCCTTTCTGCCTTGTGAAGACACAGTGAGAAGACGCTGTCCGTGAAGCAGAGAGCCTTCGCCCAACACCTAAGTTGCTGCCACCTTGATCTTGGTTTTCCCAAGCTCCATAGCCGTGGGAAATACGTTTCTATTGCTTGGCAATTACCCAGTTAAGGTATTTTGTTATAGCAGCCAAGGTATAATATTTTGGTTCCCCTGAGATGGAGCAGAGGCAGAGAGAGAATTAAGTACCTAAATCACAGTAAGGACAAATCCTCAAGTTTACCTATGTTAAGGATTAAGGTAGCCTCAATACCTGACCTAGAATGGGAGGGGGTTGTCAGGAAAGGATTTCTTGAGGAAGTGGCATTTGAGCTGAGAGTAGAGGAATGGAGGGCAGGCAAGAGGCAGGCCTTGCTGACAGGGATCTGTGGTACCCATACAGACCCTAGAGAGGGAGGGAGAAGCAGGAGTTTAAAGAAGGGAATCAAGGCCAGTTGGCTGGCTCAGGACAAAAGTGGAGAGAGAGGCCTGATGTGCAGCTGGGGAGGGTGGCTTGTGGGGCTTCTTGTTTCCTATTTACTTACAATGCTCGAAAGTCTTTGTTATTCTAATGCCAATCATTTACATTGACCCAGCTCCACGACCCACACATAGGTTTACATCTGGAAAGCCATAAGAGGGAAAACTGTGCATATCCCAGAGGGATGCATCTATCAGCTGATCATGGGACTGATGACTGACATTCAGAATTAAGTTGTACGGCCATGAAACACCACTGCAATGCCTCAATTAAGCAGACATAGATAGACTTACTTAATGTCAGATATACCTACTGACTTAAAGCAAGAAAGATCAGATATTCTCTCCCTTCCAGGTGCCATGATGCAGGGATGCTAGAGGTCCTGGTCCAGAACTGTAATTTACCTAATTTTTGCATAAGATTTGCATTGAAAAATTTGGAGCTATTTGATTCCCAAGACATGAAACTGTTTCTGCACACAGATAACTATCTTCAAACTCAGGATTTCTTCATAGACAAGATAAGAAGAAATCTGCAAATTTCCAAATCCTTGCAAATTTCCAGGCTAGTTAGGAGAAAAAGAAATAGGGTAGAAGGCTACTCATTTGCTGTGGCCTGAAGAAGGACTGGCAAATATATATTCCTCATCCAGGGTATCCTGTCCAGGCAGAGGTTTTTAGGGCCTATGAAATGGAGGTTTGAAGAGGATGTTAGTACAAATCACTAGAGCCTAGGATCTGTCTGGAAGGAGACTTAGAGGAAATCTCACGAACAAATTTTAGCTGGTCCACCCATACTACTGGGTGGTGAGGTGAAGCCTGTGACAAAATTGGGCCCTGAATCCACTTTCTGCAGCCTTCACACTTTCTGGTTAAATATGAATTTCTGGGCATGGGGAGAGCGGGTAGGTGGTGGGGAGCAATGCATCTATCAACTTCCACCTCCACAGTCCCACCCCAATCAGCGATGTGTTCTCTCTCATGCTCTTCCCACATTAACCCATAACAGGTGGCTCCTGAACTGCCCTGTAGGGGGGGCTGAGGGACTGCTATCTGATTGGACAGGGAAGCCTAGGAAACCGGTTTTAAACTTGTGTTAGCATGGCAGGTATATTGTTTTTACTTAGACTGGGTCGAGTGTCTAGGGAAACCAAGAAAGGCTAATGGAGCTTCTAGGGTATTAAAGGCACCCCTTTTCTTATAAGAACAGGTTATTTGGCCAGGTGTCATAGCTCATGTCTGTAATCCCAACACTTTGGGAGGCCGAGATGGGAGGATTGCTTAAGCCCGGGAGTTTGAGACCAGCCTGGGCAACATTGTGAAAACCCATCTCTACCAAGAAATACAAAAATTAGCTGGGTATGTAGCATGCGCCTGTAGTCCCAGCTACTCAGGGGGCTGAGGTGGGAGAGTCACCTAAGCCCAGGAGGTCGAGGTTGCAGTGAGCCATGATCATGCTACTGCACTCTAGCCTGGTGACAGAGCCAGCCCCTGCCTTAAAAAAATAAAATAAGAACATATTTTTTTAACCAGGTGAATGAGTAAAAGAAAAGTAGGTACTAATCAGTGATATAAGAACCTCTTTTTTAGGACTTTCTATCTCAACCAACAGAGCCTACCCTTATCCTTGCCACAGGGTTGTTTCAGGGCTTCTGGTAGTTTCCAGACTTGTTCCAGTCTCAGTCTCTGAACTATGACTGCTGCACATCGCTTCTCCTTTGCCGGCAGAGGTGGTAACAGGGCAAAGTGGGCAGACGAAGGCTCTTCCTCCCAAAAGCCAAGTGTGTGTTGGTCTCCCCTGTACAAGCCAACGCCACCCACATGAATGCAAGCCTTCACTGGCAGCAGCGGTAGCCAGACCATTAGGATCCGGGCCTTTGCCAAGCGCCCCAGTGATCACCATCTTGCTAGTGCACATTACGCTCTTTCTGCGGGGCTGAGAAAAAGAGTCCCGGTAAACAAATGTTGCTTTTTGGGCACAAATGTTGATTTACTGACCTCTTCTGTGTTTGTATCGTTATGCTTTTTCCTATCATCTACGGCCCAATTGTCTTTACCGTCTAAGTCCTACACATCGCCACCACTAACTCCCACTGGAATAATTATCCACTGGTTACAACCGCTACTTTGAAAACAAACATTGGCATAAAAAATGAACATCACAAATGTTAATTTGCCTACCAGCCCCTTTCCGTGTAAGCTAAATGTAAATTCAAGCTGTTAAATTTGTGACGTTAACTACTGAACATGCCAGGAGTATCTTGCAGAGGTACAAAAACCCACCCACTCAATTAATAAGAATCTGCTATTAAAGATAAAGAATCCTGTGATAAACCACTCCTTCTAGTAACATTTCAAGAGGTGAGAAGTGTTCCAATGCCAAAATAATTCATAGTTATTGTAGAGCACTTAGAAAACGCAGAGAAGGAAAATTATGACTATCCCACCACTCTGAGATAATCCCCTTATACTCAGAGATAATCACCATTGCTTGAGGTCTTTGTTTTCTTCAGTCCTTTATTTTTAGACAGCTATAGTTTTTGTTTTACAAAAAAAAAAAAAGGGATCATACTATACATACTCTTATAACCTACTTTTTCCATTTAATTCCCTTGATCATCTTCCCATAACTTTGAACCACTTTCTAGGACATAATTTTACTGGCTCTTAGCGTTCCATTATGTAGGCATACCATAAATTTACATAGCTAGACTCCTGTCTGAGTTGTTTCTTTTACTGTTGGGATGGAGATAGTACTGTTAAAATCATGCTGTAACAAATACTCTCAAAGAGAAATCTTTGTGTGTTTGTGTAATATTTCCTTAGGACAAATTCTTAGAGTTGATAATTCCTCAGTCGGAAGGATATATACCACATGTTAAACTATTTGATTCATACTATCCACTAGAAAAGCTATAGATTCACACTATCAGCTAGAAAAGCTATAGATTCGCACTATCAGCTAGAAAAGCTGCACCAATTCCCATTTCCACCAGTAGCGTAGGAGAGTGCTCATCCCTGTGGGCAAGAACAATAAATTCATTCCAGCCCACCTGAATTCCCACGGGCCCCATTGCTCATAAAAGTCATAAAAAGAATTAAAATTTTATATCAATCCTAAAAGATGTGCTGGAGGCCAGGACAGCTACATGTAATTTTAAAAGTCCAGAAAAGAAACACAAACAATAAGAAAAAAATGAAAATAGAGCTTTGTGACTGTGTAAATCACCATCTACTAACCTATCACTCCACACTTCTAAAATCTGGTTGTTCTCAGGGGTCTGGTACAGCAGTTTTGATTTCCTAGCACAGCCTGGCTCTGAATATAAAAGTCTCCCACTCACAGCACTGCCATTTACTTCCGAGGTGCAGGACAGGCTGGCCACCGTGAGCTCAACTGGGTTCTTTGTTTTTCCCCCTAGACCTACAGGAAGAGGAACAGGGCAGGGATAGAGTTGGTACTTTCTAATGTTCTCAGTTTGGGATGTTGTAGATGCCCACAGTAAGAAATACATCCAATACTAGGAAGAAACATTGGAGAAGCTGTCCTACAATTTGCCAATCAATCTAAAAAGTGAGTGCCTACCGACTAGTCCCATACTAACGAGATCACCACCAAACCTCAAGCCAGCCCCTGGGATTCGTCTACAGGCCTGTGCACGGTTCCACTGCACCTCTGTAGGGATTGTGTAGAAAAGCCAGTGACACCTCAGCTACTCGTTACTCACCACAGCTGCAACCTGATTCAACAGACAAAACATCCATAGAGGCCTGGGTAACAGATGAATCCTGGCTCTAACTTAGCTGGACTAATTTGGTCAAGTTACTTAACTTCTCTCAGCCTCAGTTTCCTCCTCTTTGACCCGGGAATGACATTTGTAAGGATTAGATGTAATAATATATGTAGCACCCTGCTAGGTACGTGGTATATATCGCATCTAATGTTAACCCTTTCATAGACCCCTTCCCAGAGCCAAGAATTTTCCCATGTGATAATCTAGGCTAACGCTGGCCAATGGAATTTTCCATGATGATGGAGATATTCTATTTTTGCTCTGTCCAATATCATAGTCACTACTCGAATGTGGCTACTGAGTCCTTGGAATGCAGCTAGTGCAGTAAAACTGAATTTTAAATGTAATTTAAGTAAATTAAAAGTTAAATAGCCACATGTGGCTAGTGGCTACATACCTGTAGACATTACTTCCTTTTTTTTTTGAGACAGAGTCTCACTCTGTCTCCCAGGCTGGAGTGCAGTGGCCTGATCTTGGCTCACTGCAACCTCTGCCTCCTGGGTTCAAGCGATTCTCCTGCCTCAGCCTCCTGAGTAGCTGGGACCACAAGCATGGGCCACCGCCCCTGGCTAATTTTTGTATTTTTAGTAGCGACAGGGTTTCACCATGTTGGCCAATCTGGTCTTGAACTGCTGACCTCAGGTGATCTGCCAGCCTCATCCTCCCAAAGTACTGGGATTACCGGGGTAAACCATGAGGCCTGGTCTAGATATTACCTCCTGTGTTAAGGATATGAGCAGAGAAGCCAGAAGTCTGCGAAAAAGTGAATACATATTGCTGGGGGCCAAGGGAAGGGGCAGAGGCCAGGGGTGCTGGATGGTCAGAAAAGCCAGAGACATTTAGAGAATTCAAGTCTTGCTCAGCCTTAGAAAGAAAGGCTGGTGGGGTGATAGCAGGAGGCTCGTGGCACTGTCTTCTGCCATGGGACAGTCGCAGGAGCAGCTGCAGGAGCAGCATGGAGTATTAATGTGGTTCTCAGGTTGGGAGTTGACATTTACTTTGGAAGCTGATAGTGACATCAAAGAAAGCCACAGGGCAGTGTTAAAATCCACAGGTCTCTAGGCAGAGGGGAGGGAGCCTAACTACACTGACAAAAGAACATGTGCACATCTTGAATGAAGTGATAAACGGCAGTTCCCTAGAACCTGTCTCCAAAATAAGGGGGAGTTTCAGAGTCGCTTATTTTCAAACACCTGTCCCCCAATGAAAGATCCTCTGGTGGTCCATAGCTCTATGTTCCCAACCTATTTTGCTCTTTGTTCCCTGATATTTACTCTATGTGGAGGCATTTTAAGGGATATGAACACTAAGAACGAAGAATTCAAACAACTTTTGGTGAAGTTAAATTCTATCATATTTTCAGGGAAAAACAATGTTCAAATGTTCAGTCAGGATCTTGGCCGGTGAAACTCTTCCACTTCTCTCCACCTGCAAGAGTGTGTTTTTCTTTGACATTTGAGCTCGTTTCCCCTGTCTCTGATGTTTTCCTCACTGCCCTTTTTGCCTCCTCACTGAAGCAAAAAGAACAGAGCCTCGGCTAATTACTCTCAGATCAAATAATACTGGTTATTGTAATTGGTCATTGTCCGAAAACACTGAGTTCTTCTTAGCCCGGAGGTTGCCTGGCACAGCTTAGTTAGCTAACTATTCCCGGAATGTCTCTATTATCTGTTTTACTTTGCAAAAGAAACTAGGGATTTGTTGAAAGCTGGTAATAAAAGTCTGCCCTGGTCTGAGCCGAGACTGCGTAGAGAGGGCCTGGGAAAGCATGACCCCCATGAATCAAGTTGCCCCCCCTCCAATAGCCACTCAATGATGTTATTTGGTTTCTCTGTGCCAGAGAATAATAAACCCACTAGGTTTTCTTGCAGGCCAACACTCCCTCGTTCTCAGGGCCTGGGGCATGGCTGAGGGACACAAAACAATTTTAATGACCAAACTCGCTGAAAGTAAAATGGTTCATAGAGAAAAACTAACAGACTGGCAGGGGTCTGACTCTCCTAGAGGCATCTTCCTACAGATTAGAGCCCCCATATGGAAGTGCTTGGGGGCTGCCATTCAGCGGACTGAGATCCAGGAAACATCTTTCCAATCCTGCTTAAAGATACCTTCCGGAGGTAGTACTCACCTGTTCCAGACAACGTGAAGGCTTGGAGGCTTAGGCAGTGGGAACCATTCTGGAAAGCATACAGAGGGCATTAAAAAATAAAATTAACCCGAAAACCCTGTTGCCAAATATATTGTTAAAATTCTAAACGCTCTTCTTGGCTTGGTGGAAAAAAAGGATTCAGGTATCAGGTAGGCTACCATGATTTTTAAAGCCTCATCTCCTGCTGAATTTTTATGATTTGGCGAAAGGTCACTATTATGGGTTGAATTATGTGCTCCCAAAATTGACAGGTTGAAGTCCTAACCCCAACTACCTTAGAATATGAGCTTATATGAAAATAGGGTCATTGCAGATGTAATTAGTTAAGATGAAATCATTAGGGTGGGCTCTAATGTGATTTGACTCACGTCCTCCTAAAAAAGCAAAATGTGGGCCCAGAAATAGACATACACCAGCAAAGGTGAGGTGAGGGGGTTCTCCCTTATACCCCTCCCAAGGAAGCAACCCTGCCCACACCTCAGTTTCAGACTTCCCCATCTCCAGAACTGTCAGAGAATACATTTCTGTTGCTTAAGCCACCCAGTTTGTGACTTTGTTACAACTCTAGCAAACTCATACAGTCAACATATGTAGTAAAGTCAACAAACATTTGTTTAAAATATACTGTGTGCACAGCATGACCAAGTGCTGGGAAGAATACAAAACAGATCAAAAGAAACCCCACTACCTCTGCAGAGGTTACAATTCATTTGGGAGAACAAGAATATGCACATGAAATGTGATGAATAATGAGGCAGTCTTATAGGCTCACAAGTGGTTAAAAAAAAGTCGAGGGAGCCAGGTGTGGTGGCTCATTCCTGTAATTCCAGCACTTTGGGAGGCCCAGGCTGGAGAATCAGTTGAGACCAGGAATTCGAGACCAACCTGGACAACACAGTGAGATCCTATCTCTACAACAACTACCGAGCCTGATGGTACATGCTCATGGTTGCAGCTACTTGAGAGGGTGAGGTGGGAGGATCACCTGAGCCTGGGAGGGTGAGGCTGCAGTGAGCTGTTATTGTGCTATTGCACAATCTGGGAGACAGAGTAAGACCCTGCTCAAAGAAATAAATAAAGCAAGCTAATTTTATATGTCACTTGTGGTAAAAATGGAAGTGAATCCTGGCTTGAATATTCCAAAATAGGTGATGATAAAAATTGGAGCACTCTATCACATTTATATTTGGGCATATGTGTTTCTATAATTCTTAGTATTGATACTATTTAACCCAAACCAAAACCATCCTAAAAGGGAATGATTTCTCATTAACCCACAAAATACTAATTGAATGCTGCTTCTATGTAAGGGCTGTAAGAGGAGCTTGGGGGGAGACAAGCTGATGGATGCTCTTTATCAAATTTCCTCTATTGTCCACTCCAAATTGAGAAAAGGATATTTCAACTCTCATTCAAAATGATATTTCTGCCTTATATTTTTCTTAGACCTGAAATGTAATTATTTTGCTTGCTACTTTGTTTAGAGACAGGATCTCACCCAGGCTGGTGAATGCACTGGCATGATCATGGCTCACTGTAGCCTAGAACTCCTGGCCTAAAGTGATCATTCCACCTCAGCCTCCAGCGTAGCTGGGATTACAGGCATGCACCACCACATCTGGCTTTTTAAAAAAAATTTTATTCAGAGATGGGAGTCTCACTTTTTTTTGTCCAGGCTGGTCTCAAACTCCTGGCCTCAAGTGATCCTCCCACCTCAGCTTCCCAAAGTGCTTGGATTACAGGCATGGCCCAATATTCCCGGCTGTTATTTTGGTTTTAAAAATCTCTTCCTCCAGTTCCTATGTAAATGGAATAAACCAAGGCTGTTCCTCACAACAAAGAATTTAATCATGGTTGGGCCAAAATTAACTTGATAATGCTCATGTGTTCATGTTGATATGCACATAGAAAGACCTGGAAGACTACCCACTAGATAGTGGTGGTGGTTACAGGAGCTTATCCTTTCCTTCTTTGCCCATTTTCTCAAACATTTTTGAAATAAAGCATATACAGTATTATTTTGTAATTTCAAAAGGAAATTCAGTGAAAAATTGAATTTATAGTGCTAAGAGTTGTAGAGTGAAAGGAGTGACCAAAGAGAGTGACTTCAGGTGAGTTTTCAAGGTCAGGTGCAATCAAATGTGAACCTCTCAGCTGGCATTCTATAGTACCAGGTGGGCACTAAGGGAAACACTTGTCTGTACAGGCTATTTACTCTCTGTCCAGTATGATTTTGCCTAAGTTCAAGATAACCCGTCAAGATAAGAATATCTGGCACTTGTTTAGTATGTTTCTCTTCTAACCACTTTCTGCTGCCTGTTTACAGCTCTTCCCTGGCCAAACAAAATCAAAGTATTTCCTCATTCGGTCATCTCCCAATTTCAGTCAACATAATGAAATCCATTTCCATCCTTTCCCATTTTCTATTTTTCCCTTCTGAGAGGTCTATGTGCTGTGTTTTTGGCCTTCAATATTTTAAGACTTTAACTTTAGCGGTGTTCTTGTGGCGCGTGGGTTGCTGACTTAGGGTTGGAACACCGACTCTGCTGCTTCAGTTTTGCTGAGATCTCATGCAAGGTACTTTGACCGTGCAATGGCAACCCTCAGTTTTCTTAACGCAAATTGAAGGTGGTATTCACTTCGCAAGGATCCTGAAGCGAATCAATGCAATAATAAGTCCAAAAATGCCTGCTCTGGACCATTAAGCAAAATAAATCCTATCTGCTTTTCCTTCCTCTTTCCCTTCCTTTGAAAAGTGACGGGCAGTATAAACCATGCGTGGCCAGGCACTTGGACCCAGGACCCGAGTGAACCCACGCTATGCCTTTTACCGGCTGTGTGACCTGAAGATATTGCTTAACCTCACTGGGCTTCCGTTTTCCTACCTGCAGAAGGGGGATAGTAACAGTTCCTACTGCACAGGGTTGTGAAACGAGAATGGTAAATACAATATAAATATGTCTTCACTCTTCGTCTCTTTTCTTCCTGCTTCCCGCCCTTTCTGACATAGCTTCCCTCTCTCTCCCCCTCAGGTATTTCTGCCTTCTTGTTAGTTCTCCTTGGAACCTTCTCCAAATGGCTTCCTCTACTAAAATTCTAACCTGCTCCGAGCCCCAGTTCTTCTAAGTCTGACTGGACTTCTTTTGAGTCCTCAGTGTGGGTGAGAGGTGTGTTTCTTAGCTTGGTAGTATGGTAACATGAACACAAGCCCAAGCTCAAATCTCCTTTTCATCATTTAGGAGCTTTGAGACTTTAGGAAAATTGCTTAGCCTCTCTGGTGAAATAATTGAGAAGTTTCCAAATCTGTAAAACAGGAATCATTTTCCAATTGCCGGGGGAATTACATAAGATGAAGCATGTGGTCTGTAGTAGGGGCTCAGTACGTGTTCATTTCATTCCTCTTCTTCTTTTGGTTTGGGTCTTTCATTTTGGACAGGTAAGATGATGGTTCTCTTAGGGAGGTGCATACTGGCATTGCCTGGAAGCCTTTACAAGAAAGCAAGCCCTGAGGTTTGATTTGACTAGTCTGGGAAGGGTCCAGACATTGGTTACTTCTTGTACTGTTATTACAGTTTTTTTTTGTTGTTGTTGTGTGAAAGAGGCTCTCATTCTGTTGCCCAAGCTGGAGTGCAATGGCATGAGCAGGATTATGGTTCACTGCATACTTGACCTCCCTGGCTCAAGCCATTTTCCTGCCTCGGCCTCCTGAGTACCTGGGATCATAGGTGCACACCATCACTTCTGGCTAATTTTTAAATTTTTTTATAGAGACAGGGTCTCTTTATGTTGTTCAGGATGGTCTCAAACTCTGGTAGCCAGCAATCCTCCAGCCATAGCCTCCCAAAGTGTTATGATTACAGGCATGAGCCACCACGCCTGGCCTGTTACTGTCTTCAATGGTCTCCAGAATTTTCTGGTGAGGAACTAAGACAGAGAACCTCTAGTCTAGCAAAGAGAGCAGGGTCTATCACTCACCGGTAACTCAACACACACTTCTCTGAGGCTCATTTCCTCATCTGTAACAACTCAAATGAGGTTGTTGTAAGAATTTAATTAATCAGTGTATATAAACATTGCAAAACATAGTGTCTGACACATACTTAATATATTTGTTCAGGGATGTGAGAGAGGAAGCATGACAAGGGAAAATTCAGCTCTCATAAATTCTGCCAGCAAAGGATGACCTGTAATAGTGTCCCCAGGACTCCAGGAGAAACAGCATTTTGTACTTGAGTGGATGGATTGTGCTGACTCCCTCCCACCTCTATTGTGTAGCTACATTAGCTGAGACAGGAATGGATGTGTCTGGGGTCAGTCAGGGAGCTGCTATGAAGCAGAAGCAAAGCCCCTTGCCTTTTTGTGGCCTGCCCTCTCGCTCATGCAGATAACCTGAGGCTGAATGACCCTGCCTCTCTCCCATTGATTTTTCCCAGTAGGTAGGCTGCAAGCGACCAGTGAGAGAATGATACACAAACAGATAGGCATTTCACACAGCACCATTTCAAGAGGAGTCTGGCTTCTCTGGCTTTAGTTGCCTCTAAAAATAATAGGTCTGGAGGTAGCTTGTTTCCCTTCTCCTTCCAAAGACGAGAGTAAATCATTAGACTCGATTTTTCTCCTTCTTGTCCCTCTGCAGTTCTCTCTAAAAAGAGTTCTCATTTGAGTTTAATTGGAATTCGAGGCAGGAAAAGCAAAGGAAGTTGTAAAAGGAGAATAAAAAAGCAGAGCATTTAAATTTCCAAACTAAGTGGAATGAAATTAAAATGAGGGCAGAACTGTTGCTACCGTAGTAAAAATAGTCCATTTTTCATAAATATTTAATAAAGCCCATTTCACAACGGAATTCAAGTCTGGTAACCTTAGTCAACAGAGATTTGTTGATTGATTGGTAAAACATCTCTCCGCCATTTTGAGTCTCAGCTCAAGGTAAAACATTTTCTAGTTACCACAGTCTTCCCACAGTCGCCCTAAGGTTATCTTATAGTGCTGTCTACTGAACTACACCTCTGGAGTTTCCTGAATACAATGCATTCTTGAGATACCGTATATTTAAATAGTTGATAATGTTGTTGGCCTTATTTCACTATCTTAAGCAGTAACTTGAAAACTGCACTGCCAAAATCTGTAACTTTTTTTCTCCTATCTGCCCTTCACCCTCACCCTAAACACATATGCGCACACACACACACACACACACACACCCTCACAACTGTTTGATTCACTCTTCCTCAGGTAGCTGGCTTGTAAGCTTCCCAGGTCTTCAGCTCAAGGCTTCCCAAGCTTTTTTTTGAGATAGAGTCTTGCTCTGTCACCCAGGCTGCTGTCCAGTGGCACGACCTGGTCTCACTCCAACCTCTGCCTCCCAGGTTCAAGCGATTCTCCTGCCTCAGTCTCCTGAGTAGCTGGGACAATAGGTGTGCACCTGGCTAATTTTTGTATTTTTAGTAGAGACAGGGTTTCGCCATGTTGGCCAGGCTTGTCTTGAACTCCTGATCTCAGGTGATCCACCAGCCTTGGCCTCCCAAAGTGCTGGGATTACAGACGTGAGCCACCGCGCCCAGCCCTTACTGAGCTTTAGAGTCCCCTTTGAGCATCATCAGGACTCTCTAAACACCAGTGTCCTCACTGAGGGTGCTCCTTGGCATCGTTCAAATTTTGCCCTCCAACTCATATATGTAGTGTGTTACTTTTCTAACCCTGAATCAAAACTTTCTGTGGATTTTGAGAAAATTTCCTGTCCTTAGAAGCCCGTTACTGAGGTCTATAGAGGAAGGAGAGGCCAGGCCTTGCCGCTGGTGGATGGAGAAGGTAGAGGCAATGGGCATAGTCAGGACCCTCCCCTCTCTCAGAGGCGGGGTCATGATTGAACTCTGTCTACCCCAACAAATGATTTTTGACCTATGGCTTGATCATGCATTTTTGTGGGTGTTGTATTTAGTGATGCATCATTTGACATTTACCACTCCCTGTGTGAGTTTCTATAAATATTGAAGGGCCACTACATGCAGCCATTGTGCTCAGCATTGAGAATACACAGGCATGGAATCCAGCCTTCCCCCAGTAAGCATTGGTCATATGATTTCCATGGTATTGCTAGGATTACCTACTGGTCTCCTTCAGCTCCTCTGGCTGCTCCTTCTCAGCTTCTAGACTCCCTTCCCTCTGTCTAGTCCTATAGTACTGGCCCCACAGGGTTCCCTCATTGTCCTTTTTTCTTTCTCTACACACTCTCCTTTGGGCAACTGAATTCACACCTGGGGCTTTAAATACCAATTTAAGCAGGTGACTTCTGTATTTCTAGACTGGACTTTTGTATTCTGTATTTCTATTTGCTTTTTAGATATCTCCATTTTGGGGTTCCACAGATATCTTAATCTCAAAATATTAAAACTTTATATTCATTACTTCTCTATAAATCTGTTCCTTTTCCCTTTTGTTTCCTTTGAAAAAAATAGCAGGAGTATCACTGTGACCGCCGTGAATGGTGCTATCATTCTCTCACCCATTGGAGGTAGTTTTCTCCTTCACATCTCAGATCAATATAACCTCCCATTTTCTCTACCTCCTAGACGCTTTTTACATCTGTCTCCTCCTCTCCTTGTCCCTTGCCACTGCTCCAGTGGAGACTTCCTGTGTGTCTTCCAGGATCCAGGGCATTGCTGCATTGCTTCCGGTCTGGCCTGCCACCAATTCAATTCTACATACTGTCTTCCCAGCAGTTTTTCTAAAAGTTAAATCCTGCCATATCACTTCCCTGCTTAAAAAAAAAAAAAAAAAAAATTCAATGCCTTCTCTTCACTCATAGGCCAAAGTCCAAATTCTTAGAATGATTACCAGGTACTTTCTAATATTGTCCCTTTCTACCTTTCCAGGTTAATCTCCAGCAATGGCCCACCTCAAAGCCAACATTCTAGCTGCCCTGAGCAATTTACTTGCTTGGTATATTACCAAACATAGCAGCTTTCATATTCTTCTGTGTCAGTTTCCTCTGTCTGGAACGTCTTTCCTCTTGTGCTCACCTGGAGGAAGTCATATTCCTCCAGTCATCTTTGTCTAGTCGTCTTGGAGACCCAGTCCACATCTCTTTCTTTTAAAACCATCCCTAGACCAGGCAGCGTGGCTCACACCTATAATCCCAGCACTTTGGAAGGCTGAGGTGGGTGGATCACTTGAGGTCAGGAGTTCGAGACCAGCCTGACCAACATGGTGATCTCTGTCTCTACTAAAAATACAAAAAAATAGCTGGGCATTGGGGGCACACCTGTAATCCCAGCCACTTGGGGGGCTGAGGCATGAGAATCACTTGAATCCTGGAGGTGGGGGTTGCAGTGAGCTGAGATTGCCCCACTACCACTCCAGCTTGGGTGACAGAGAGAGACTTCATCTCAAAAATAAATAAATAAATAAATAAATAAAGCCATCCCTAAATTCCCCAGATTAAGAGGGCCATTTCCCTAGTTTCTTCTTTGCTTTATTTTCCTATTCTTTCAAGTCCAAGACTTCCCTAGTTTCTTAAAGATCCCCAGGCAATGCTGCTGTAGCATACTTCCCACTTCTCACATTGTATGATTTGTTTATTTCCCCCTCTAGACTATATTCCTTGAAGGCAGGTACCAGTGTCATATTTATTTTTTACTCTCTCGGTCCCTAGTACCTAGCATTCAATACATAGTTGCTGAATAAATAAGAAGTAGATGCTTGGATGAAGAATAAAAATGAAATAAATATATGAAGCCTTATTTTTAAAATGTTAAAGTAACTCAAGTGAGCCCATTTGTGTACCCAGCTCTGTTTTTGTTTCTGTTTTTTTTTTTTTTTTCCGAGATGGAGTCTCACTCTATCGCCCAGGCTACAGTGCAGTGGTGTGATCTTGGCTCACTGTAGCCTCTACCTCCTGGATTTAAGTGATTCTCTTGCCGCAGCCTCCTGAGTAGCTGGGATTATAGACACTCACCACCACACCTGGCTAATTTTTCTATTTTTACTAGAGATGGGGTTTCACCATTTTGACCAGGCTGGTCTCGAACTCCTGACCTCAGATAATCCACCTGCCTGGGCCTCCCAAAGTGCTGGGATTACAGGTGTGAGCCACCACACCTGACCCTGGCTCTGTGTTTTACAGAGCTTGATGGTGTAAGGCACTGGTCATGAACATGAGGGAGACTCTGGTTTGAGCCATTTATATGGTATTGGCATCATGAGGACTCTTTTCTTCTTCATCTTGGAAGGAACATGGCAGGGTTTTACTTTACTTTTATTTCTTTTTAACATTAAGAAAATGTATTTATCATTTTTTAATTGATAAATTAAAATTTTATATGTTCTTGGGGTTTTACTTTAGAAAAATTACTTTTTACCTGCTTTCACTCATTTGCAATTTTTCCTAATCTTAATTACTTTAAGATCATCTACTCCCTGCTCAATAAAAACTAATAATTGATACCAAATAAATTAAAGATGAGAAAACTAAAAATAAATGTAGAAACTAGAAGCAACCATTAATGAAGATCAAAGTGGCTGTGTATCTAAATTAATTTCACTGACTGATTTGGGGGACGGGTTAATAAAGATGTTAATAGTAACTCCCCAGGAGCTTTCGGCAGTGCTCCAGAAGTGAGACAGTAATGAGCCCAATCGAGGTTCATAGATTCAGTGAACGCCAGTGGCTTCATTAGCTGTAGCGAGGGAGGCTGCTGGAGTCCCAGGGTAGGAACTCCACTCAGATTACATTCCTGAAATATGTCGCCAGGCTCACAGATTCTTAAGTCAAGTCTAGGGGGAAAGACAATCATTTGGAAATGAACCTGGAAAAGTGTTATGGTTGGTCCCCAGTCAACGGCATTGTTTTAATTACCCAATCATTACATCTGCCCTTTGATAGTTAAGGTAAAGTAGCATACTGTTATGAGCACCCCCTTGGAGTCTAACAGGTGTGGATGTTCTGGGTCACCCCCTTCCTGGCTAGGTGATCCTAGGCCAGTTGCCTCTCTCAAAGCCTTAGCTCTCTCATCAATAAAATAGGGATTACAACATTGTCTCTATCAAATAGGGGTACTGTGAATCGAAGTAAAATAAAATATGTAAAGTGTCTAGCTCATAGTTAGTACTCAATAAATCATAACTATTATTACCATTAATAAGGTGAATAATGACTTATATGTTCTTCTATGCAAAGCAGACAACAAGAATTATTTGGAGTCCAAGAGGAACTAGAACTAAGGTTTTCTAACTCTTAGTCATTGATTTTATTTCACATATACCTACTGACTGCCCATTAGGTGCCAGTTAGGGGGCTTGTGTAAAATATTAGAAGCACTAGGAAGTGGTCAGGTGTGTTCTATAGAAAATTCAGCATTCAGGGCCGGGCGCGGTGGCTCAAACCTGTAATCCCAGCACTTTGGGTGGCCGAGGCAGGTGGATCACGAGGTCAAGAGATCGACACCATCCTGGTCAACATGGTTAAACCCCATCTCTACTAAAAATACAAAAAATTAGCTGGGCGTGGTGGCACGTGCCTGTAGTCCCAGCTACTCAGGAGGCTGAGGCAGGAGAATTACCTAAACCCAGGAGGTGGAGGTTGCAGTGAGCCAAGATTGCGCCATTGCACTCCAGCCTGGGTAACAAGAGCGAAACTCTGTCTCAAAAAAAAAAAAAAAAAAAAGAAAGAAAGAAAGAAAATTCAGCACTCTTTCCACTATCCCATGTTTGGGTGAAATTAGTAACACTGATATTGTCTGTGATTTAGTAGCGCTTACTGGATACCCATTATATGGTGTGAAGGTGACAAGGATTCTCCCAGGGAAGGGCCCTGTGGGCATAGAGGGGGCAAACATATCACTGCAGTCCAGGCGCAGGGAGCGGAAAGGACCCGTCACCAAATAAGAACAGCCTTAATGGGCGCACAACTGACTTTGGTAGGCATTTGCAAACTGAGTCAGCTCTTAGGATATGCAGATTCAGGCCAGGTTTAGACCAAGCCAGTAAAAACAAAAGTCAGTTCTGGTATCTGGAGGTATGTCTGACCTCTAGAAGGAGGCCAAGATTTCTAAGGGGGCTAACCATAAAGAAGCAGAGATAGCATCATTTCTCACACCTGTCACTGGGTCTGAACCATGGCAAGTCCCTGAGCAGCTGAACTTCCACACTGTGTAAAAAACTGAATAGGAACTTTTATTGATCACCTACTATCAGTTAGTCACTATAGCAGATGCAATTCAGTAACATCATTTATATCTCAGACTCATCCTGCAAAATAAGACAGAGGAATACAATGTAATTAATGAAAGGAGAACAAGGTTTGGATGCAGATTTCACCCATTTCTAATAAGTAAATATGCCTCTGTGTGGGCCTAGGAGAAAGCCTCTATTTCCTCATCTGTAGAATGGTGCTACTCCTTCCAGCATCCATCTCAGCAGTAACAGGATCAGCAATTGTGTATGTTCTGTGTCTGGCACACAGGAAACACTTTTAAAATGATAGGATTTCTCGCATTTTGCAGATTTAGGGAATGAGGAAATAAGCAAATTCCTCAAGTTACCCCAGATAGTAAAAGGGGGAGCTTGGACTTACAGTTCCATATGAGTTGATGGCCATAGTTTGAGCCTCTCTTATCAGTCAGTATCTTTCCCCTTAGTTCAGCCCACTGAATAGCCCCTTTGGCTAAATAGCTCATGCAACCAAGCTGATGCCCACCCAAATAACAGACCTTAGCTTGGGTTCACAGCTAACACAGAGAGACTTGCTCAGAACCCAGTGAACCCAAAGTAGCATAGCTCTTTATCATCTCAGTGGGGACAAGGACCATTTTAATCATCATCTGTCCCATCGTGGTGTCAGATGCAGTGAAGCTCTCACACTGGATTTAAGGTCAAAATAAGCCATTCCAAGAACAAGGCTGCATTGCTGCAGTACAGTGCTGTCTGATACCAGTGTGCCATCCATGCTGTTTCTTGCTTCCACCTGGTGGTCAGAAGTTGATAAAGCAAGTGTACTGAAAAGCAACTGGGTATCCCTTGGCCTGTTGCTTATAGTACATCTGATTCTGGTCCCTGCAGGGCTTTTAGTACCGCTTTCCTGCCTTTTGATTTTCATTACGTTCTTCTAGTGGAAAAACTTCCCACGTGTAGTGTTCTTTCCTGGGACTAAAAGAACCAGGATAATCCCGGATGCTTCCCTGCGGCTGAGCTCATGTCACAAATCAGGCATGATTTTCAGCAGATATTTCTTTAAAAGTTTGAAGGCCTCTGTGGACTCTATTCCCTTCTCTATGGGAACAAGCATCAAAGAGACAGGAATAAAATGCTTTGCACGCACATCAGGAACTAATTGCCAATTTGGCAAATGCATTGACTAATGTCATGCACTGTTATTTCTAAATCCTCTCCTGTCCTTGACCCCCAGTATCTAGATGTAAACTTGGAACCATTAGTGGAGAAGGATAAAGTCTTCTGGTGCCTCAAATGGAATTGAGAGGGATTTAAACTCAGTGCTTTTGAGTGTGGTGAAATGAACCCAGCAGTACATTAATGCTAGGATTTGAGCTCACACAGCATGAGCGCTTTCAAAAACCATGTTTAAGGAAGCAAACAGAGCTATGACAGACCCTTTCAGTGGAGCAAAAGGAGTTGGATGAAACAATCAATGACACATTAGAAACCACAACTGGGCTGCAATCATGTAGGCAGGAAAAGAAAGTTTCTCTTTATCGCAGGATCTTTGCATTTAATGAGATGGTGACTGGACAACCTCCAGAGGAGCAAGGCCTCCGTTTACTTTAGTTGAGAAATGTCTAAATATTTAGTTGATTCTCTTAAAAGCCCTACATGATTCTGTAGCAAACTGGGCTCTAAGGTATGATCTTATCAGCTCTGAATTGCCATTGGAACATCTATTTAAAGGGAATTTGAAAAAAGAAAAATCAGAAAATATTATTAAAATACAAATATTAATTTTTCTCTCTCGAAAGTAACTATTTTGAATACCCTTCAGATACTTAGTTAGGACCAATATCTTTCCAGTGACTACTTTCTCTTAATTGGGTCTAAATTGAGAGAACCCTCAATGGGGCTCCCAGTTGGGCTCCCTCAAATTGTACTGGCTGAATTCAAAGTTTGGGGGTGCTTATGACTACTTTGAATGAAATAGAAAGGAATGGGAATCTCAACCAGAATGGTGTTCTCTGCTTCTTGTATATTCTTCATTTCTATTGGTTCTGATGGTGAAACCTACACTATAAGGTTTGGCATAGCCAGTGCTTTAGTCTCCAAAGGGTAGTGTTGGCTCCTGAGTGCATTTTCGTGGGAGTGGTAGGGGAAGCTAAGAAGACTAAAAGAACTTTGTAAAAATGTCTATAGGGGTTCACCATTTGAATGCATAGTACTGTCTTCTATTAGCAGATGTTAGCCAAGACCAGCATTCAGTTTGCTCTTCAGCACCACAACTCCTGTCCATTCTAACCACAGCATCCATTGGGGCTTCAAACTCTCCCGACTTTCTGATAGCAAAATCCCGTCCAGCTTGCTGTTTTTTATTATAGCTTCCTGTGGAGTATTATTAAGGCTCACCAAACTCTCTCCCCTCCCCCACAGCAGGAGGCCCTCGAAGCTCCGTCCTGCCAGCTTGATTAATGTGTCTTGGCTAATTGTGTGAAAGACGGCAGCCCTTTAGCAAGTGTGACCAGTTTATTGTTCAACCAATCACTGACGTCTCAGTTAGCATGTGAAAAGGGGGTGTGCTGCTGGAGGAGGGTGAGTGTTCTGGCGGCTGAGTCAAAGGAGGACCATTTTGGGGGGTCACAGAGCAACACCCACTTCTTTGAGGGGATGTTACTATGCTCTACTAAACCTGTAAACCTCTTACTCAAAGCACTTTTTTCAAGACTTTTTTTTTCCCATGGTGCAAGCAGGCAAGACACTGGGTACTCTGCAGATGGAGTTCACGTTCCAGGGTTTTTAATATTTCACTTTTATATTTCTGTTAGAGAATGATCCTGCTGAGAGTCTGGGAATCCATGCTCGTCAGAACCCCCTCACTGACACTTGGATATATTGCTCTGAAAGCTATCCCAGGAGAAAAGATTAAACAAAAAAAGCGCCTACTTTTCAAAGCCTACTTTTCAATCTGCCCACATCAAAATAAGACAACTGGCCCTTTGAAGTGGAGGACATAGAGTTCTCAGCTAGCTTGCTTAAAACGGGGAGTGGGGGAGACAGGAATGAAGGAAGGAAGGGAAAGAGGGAGGGAAAGAGAGAAAAGGAAGGAAAAGAGGGAGGGAAAGAGAGAGAAGGAAGGAAGGGAGGGAGGGAGGGAAAAAGGGAGAGAGGGAACATAGGAAGGAAGGGAGGGAGGGAGGGAGCAAGGGAGAGAGGGAACATAGGAAGGAAGGGAGGGAGGGAGGGAAGGAATGAAAGAAGGGAGGGAGAGAAAAAGGAAGGAAGAAAGGAAAAGCAAGTTTCCAAAATTATACAACCCTCTTACCTTGCCCAGATTTAACCAGGGACTAGAATCTGAATTGATGGCTGCAAAACTTACAACTCTGCTCATCAAAGATCTGAGAACACAGTTAACTGTCAGAGAAACCTGTCTGGCTGGGTCAGCATCAGGAGACTTTTTAAAAGCTGTGCAAATGGAAACTTTGCTGTCCTGCTAAAGGTGTCCAGATAAGGCCTAGAATTGGCGGCATGGGTGTAGATGGACACCGATGGTTCCCTCAAGTTCCCAAGAATTGGACTCCCTCAAAATTTTACTGACCGATTCAAAGTCTGGGGGCTCCTAGGACTACTTAGAATGAAAAGAAAAGGAATGGGAAGCTCATCCAGAATGCTGCGCTCATCTGTGACACTTTTCTGGCTCCCAGCTTGTCTTCTGCTCCCCTTAATAATTGGTGTTCAAGTGTGTAGAAGTGGTGCAGCTCAGGGATGAGGATGGGTAGGGTGTGGTTCAAAAGGAACTTATTGACTCACATAAAGGGATGTTCCTGAAACACAGATGTTGAAGACCCTTTTAAAACACAGTCCTTACAATTGAGTTATTGATAGTACTGACCCCATGCACAAAATAGGCTGGACTTTTAAGAGTTCCAAATCCAGGTGTAGACATCTTGGCTAAGGCTGAGATTCCAACTCCCTTTGTTCCATAAGCTCAGCCTGGCCCACAGCCACAACTCCCCAAGCCATGGAAGCAGGGCTCACAAATGAGCACCCCAGCAACAAAGAGAACTGGTGACAGAGTGTGGATGAATGAATCCAAACCCAAACATTAGAGATCCGAGAGTGCACCCTCTCCCTCTGGGTAGCCCAGCGCATGCACAGCACCTGGCAGATAGTAGGTGCTTGAAAATCTTTGATTTATTTGAATTAAATTGAAAACTTACAAGAAAAACAATTGATTATGAGCCCCATGGATGTTGAGCCTGGAGAATTTTCTTCTAACATAAAAAAACTTCATGTTGTTTTGAAACAACAGAAAATTGAAAAAAAAAGCAACATATTTTCTCTGTTTTGCTGGAACCTAGTTATCTTATTAAGCACACAGTCTGGCAGGGAAGCACTTTGGCCAAGTTTCTATGATTATTGCTCTCACCAAGACATTTTGTATTAAGGATCACTGTTGTTTGCCTGGGCCAACCTGAAACCCAAATGTCTGAAGTTTGGGGAGTAACATATGCCCACCACAGTAGTTTTGTATTGGCATCATCCAAATTGTTTCCTGTAATCCATCTGCGACTCTACACTTCTGCTGGCATCCTCAGTTAGCTGAGGGAAAAGAGAACAGCGTGGACAGGGAGAAGTACAAGCAGGGTAGGAAAAGGTGAGACCCAAGTTCTACTGGAAACCATGGCAACTGGAGATAGGACCAATTTGCAGGCTGGACCATGGCTCTACAAGAAGCTTGTTCTTTTTTCTCTATCTCAGACCAATGGTAACAGGCACTATTCCAAGCCCTGTGACCAGAGAGTGGCATTTTTCTCAGATTCTACACTCTAGCAAAATGGTTAGAAATCATAAACCATTTGCAAATGATTTTAAGGCCTTTTAGCAATGGATATGGCTATTCACAAAGCAGCTGAAAGGACTTTACAGGTAGTCTTTAGCTTGCTGTAGGGCTTCCATAATCCTGATGGTTCAAGATGCCTGATCCCTATGGATAGCTGTTTGAACAAAAGTATTGGATGCCAAAGAAAAGAAGAAAAAAAGGCCCAGCTCCCTATGTCTTCTATCTTCTTCTTTAATCACATTTTAACTCTAGCTACAATTTCTTGCTCTCATGAAACCCTTTTAGGATAATATCATTCTAAATTTAGTAAGGACAACAGGCTGAGTGCGGAAGCTGAAGCAGGTGGATCACCTGAGGTTAGGAGTTTGAGACTAGCCTGGCCAACAGAGTGAAACCCCATCTCTATTAAAAGCACAAAAAAATTAGTTGGGCATGGTGGCAGGTGCTCACAGGGCTGAGGCAGGAGAATTGCTTGAACCCAGGAGGCAGAGGTTACAGTGAGCCAAGATCCCGCCGAAAATCTAGTTTTGAGCATATCCACCCTAATCTTGTCCTTCTCTGTACCTGTCTACCTCCCTTTTCATCCTGCCAGTGAGAGCTCAGCTTCAGCATAGTCTTTATTTGTTTCTCCAGCTTCTGATGTGATCCTTCATTCTGTAGTTCAGTGTCTGTCTCCTCCCTTCTGTCTCAACATCCTTGAGGTGACTAACCTCATTCCTTCGATGTGGCCTTGAGAAAACTTCTCAAAGAATTCCCCCATGGTTGACTTCTAAATTTATCCCAGAAGCCAGTCTTGAAAGACCAAATGTGTGAGAGAAAATGACCAAGTGTCAGGTTTAGAGGCAATGAATGAACACTTAGTAAATATAATCTAGAGACAGCTTACCTGGCATGTCCTAGGCCTAATGAGCCTCTACCTCTATTCTGTTGCATTAGCTTTCTTTTTAAATATATGAAATTTAACAATCTAATCAATAAACTTATGAGAGTCAGGGGTGCAAAGGTGAGCCATCTTTTGAGTTGTTCTTTTGAGCCATTGGGTGTTTGACAATGGATGTGGAATCTGCAGTAATAGTCATTTCAAATTCTGTTCTGCTTGCTGCTTGTGTTTTATAGAGCTGGGGAACTGCTCTAACATCAACTACTATTTCAGTGTCTTCGTCATACAAAGATTAATCAGGGGATATATGAATGTAGAAATTCATCAAGACCCATCTGTGCTGCCAGTTTCGTAATATAAGAAGAACACCCTGTTAGCATGGCCAGTGCTCTCCTTCCTTACATTACTAATACTCAGTCTTCAGAAGCTCAGATCAATATTACCTGGATTGTAGTTGGGTAGCTTGGAGACTCCCGGCCAAGTGTCCTCTGTAGGGACTCCCAACACCTATATAGAGCCAAACAAAGAAAAAGAAAGGTGAGGGGGAGATAAGGGGGATGGAGGAGGTGTAGAGACATGCAGGATAGATCAGGGAAGAACAGAGAAGAGTCAGATATCTGCCCCATTGCATGAAACCAGCTGATGTATGTAAGAAAGAAACTTTAGGGTTTCCAACATTCGTGGTTTCTTGGGCAAAACTGTAATACATTTCTATGATTCCAGGCCTGCCTTCTTACTGACTGACTTGTCTGAGGCAAATCCTACAGCCTTGCTTAAAGTCATGTTCTCATCACTAAACATTTACTGCATGATCGTCATTCATTAGGACACCATGTTGGGAGTCAGGAATATAAAGAAGCAGGAGTGCCTGTCTCTTTGCCTTATGTTAGATGACCATATGTATATTGACAGGAGACACTGACAGCTAAAATTATGCCTCAGCGTGGGTATTCAGCTGTTCCCCGATGTGCTCAAATGGAAAGGATTCAGATTACTGACCTTCAGGCAATGGAATGTTGGCTAAAGATGACCTCAAAACTAACTCTAGTCCTTTCTATCACATTCATCTCATCTGCTTGTTTTCTCGTGACCAGCAGCTTGGAATATGGTATTTGGTTTCTCACTGATGGATTGTCATGGGAAGAACATCACTTGAAAAAGAGCTGTCCCTATGCTTTGAATTACCAAGTTAAAGCTCTAGATTTTAGTTAAGATTTATGAAAATAAAGTCTTGGAGTACAAAGCCAAAATAGCTCAGACTTTGGATGGAGCTGTCACCATGAGTTCCCCTGTAGGCATTACCTTACCATTCTTTTAAAATAATCATAAAAACCCATAGGCAGTTATATATGGGAGCCAGAGTAACATTGTTTTTGTGAAATATTAGTAAAACACTAGTAGTTTTCATTATAGAAGCATATCTCACTATAACTCTTTTTAGAAACATCTCTTACAGAAAGAGTCTAGAAAATCCATCTGTAAAATGCTGGTTATAGATACTGGTGCAATTATTAGGGGAGGGAGTCAACTGCCCAACAATGACTGAATATAATCAATGAAGAATTCAGAATCTTAATATCTATCAGCTTATTGACTAGGACTCTGGCTGAGAGGTATACTTTTTGGATTCTATAAAGCTTGTCTTCAAACAAAAGACACTGAAGTGCTATTTTCCCTCATATAATAAAAAAATCATGCCACCCAGTAAAATCATCCTTCTTTGATCCATTCCCTAAACAAACTGAAAAGCGACAGAGAGGATTATAGGCTTTTCCTATCAACCACTCTGAGCCCGAGGGAACACTAAGAATCCTGGAATCCATTCTGAAACACCGACTGGACTAATTCTTCTTTTGTGGGAGAGGGCCAGGGGATGGGAAGCTAATTCTTCTTTTTTAACCTACTGTCTTATGTATTCGCAGAGATGCATGTGTAAACAAGTGGGTGTGAGTCACATGTACTTATACATCCTCCGTTGGCTGGCAAAGTGCAATGAAAAGAAAGCAAAGATAGTGAAGAGAAAACAATACAGGAAATACATAACAACCACTATCATGTTTTCTCTAAGGTGAAAGTTACAGACTGTTGGTTACTTTGTGTGATGTTTAAAGCCAACAAAATGGATACTAAAAAAATTTTTTTAATCTTATATTCCAAAGCTTTAAGCTTGAGATTTTAAAAGTTTAAACAAAACTTCAATATACTTTATTTGGAAATTTGATCTCAGTTTCTATTGTAAAGTTATTGAATTCTTTTTCACTTGAGAAAATTACTAAATCTCTCCTTCACTGTCTGGGAAACTGAAAACCAAAAATTGTTGCTTTACTCCCTCCCTGAAGGCTCTTAAAAGGCAGCCAGTAAGTGCTATGTTTCAAACCACAGTGGTCTGAGGGGCTGTTTATCTGCCTTTGTTGGAAGGGAAACTAAAAGCATTTTGATTAATGGATTCAAAGTTTGCATAGTTTATTCTGATTTTAGAACTAAATCCAGGATTTTTTTTGTAAAAAACACTTATTGAAAGAATTCATTTTTAAAATTGATCAGAAAGTGGTAACAGTTTTTATTTAGAAGTAAATACACACACTCAAAGGCATTTCAGAAAAAATAGTAAAATAAAGATTCAGGAATTCTCAATGTGTTTTTATTCCTAAGAATGAGATCTCAGGATAAATAGAACAAATTATGGTTAGAGGTTGGAAGATTTAGAATGGACCCATTGCTTTCAAAGATGCACTTCCAATATCAATTATTGCAGATTCTGAAGTAGCTTTCCTATATTCATCTGTGTAGGCTATGTTTAGCAAAACACAAATTCAGGAACTATTCATAATCTGTTTAATTTTCTAACCTGCTTACAGGAAACAAATGTGAAAATAGATAAATGGGAATAAATCAAAGTAAAAAGTGTCTTCACAGCAAAGGAAACATTCAACAGAATGAAGAGGCAACCTATGATCGAAGAAAATATTTGCAAGCCATACATTTGATAAGGGGTTAATATAAAAAATATATAAGGAACTCAATAGCAAGAAAACAACCCCATTAAAAAGTAGGCAAAGGATTTGTCATGGTTTAAATATTTGTGTTCTCTTCAAAAGTCATGTTGAAACTTTATCCCCAATGCAACAGTAGTAAGAGTTGGGGCCTTCAGTGGAAGATTAGGACACGAGGACAGAGATTAATGCCCTTATAAAGGAGCTGGTGAGAATTAGCCAGCTTTTTCTGGCTCTTTTGCTCTTCTGTCCTTCCACCATGGAAGGACACAGCATGCTTCAGCCCTCTGGAGCATGCAGCGACAAGGCACTATCTTGGAGACCAAGTCTTTCACTGGACATTGAGCCTGTCACCTGTCAGTGCCTTGATCTTGGACTTTCCAGTCTCTAGAACAGTGAAAAATAAATTTCTGGGGTTTTTGTTTGTCTGTTTTTTTGAGATGGAGTCATGCTGTGTTGCTCAGGCTGGAGTGCAGTGGCAAGATCTTGGCTCACTGCAACCTCTGCCTCCTGGGTTCAAGCAATTCTCCTGTCTCGGCCTCCCAAGTAGCTGGGACTACAGGCACATGCCACCACACTCGGCTAATTTTTGCATTTTTAGTAGAGACAGGATTTCACCATATTGGTCAGGCTGGTCTTGAATTCCTGACCTCAAGTGATCCACCTGCCTCAGCCTCCCGAAGTGCTGGGATTACAGGCATGATCAACCATGGCTGGCCAATTTCTGTTCCTTATAAAATATCCACCTTAAGGTATTTTGTTATAGTAGTAGGAATGACCTAAGCACCTCAATACACATTTCTTAAAAGAAGACCTATAAATGGCCAAGAGGTATATGAAAAAAATGCTCAATGTCATTAATCATCAGACAAATGCAGGCGAGGGCCATGGTGAGATATCGCCTCACAACTATTATAAAAAAGATGAAAGAGGTGTTGGCAAGAATGTGGAGAAAAGGGAACATGTACATACTGATGGTGGGCATGTAAATTACTACAGCCATTATGGAAGATGGTATGGAGGTTCCTCAAAAAATTAAAATGGGAACTACCATATGATCCAGCAATCCCAGCATGGGGCATGTATTCAAAGAAATGAAATTAGTATGTTATCTACAGACCCATGTTCATTGAATACAGTTTTGTTATTGCGTCTGTAGTTTCTTGCTCTGTGGACAAAATGAGAAAGTCATCAAGTTCAGCAGCTGTGTTGTTATTTATACCCCTATATCTCAAGCAGGTTAGAAAATTATTACTTTTTCTCTTTCTAGCACAGTGCCTGGCGCATTATGAGTCCTAAAGAGTCATCAGGACTTGAGAAGGATGTTGCTCACTTTATTCTATAATTTCTAAGTGTTGTGCTAACTGCACACTAAAGAACCATAAAATAATTCATTTTAAAATTTTGTCATCATTCAAAGATAGTATGTCATATTTTAAAATTTTATTTTAAATTTGTATTTATTATCATTATTATTAGAGATGGGGGTCTCACTATGTTGCCCAAACTTCTGGGATCAAAGGATCGTCCTGCCTCAGTCTCCCAAGCAGTAGGGACTATAGGCACATATGACTATGCCTAACTGTATGTTGTATTTTAAAAATCAGTTTACAAGGCAGGGTGCGGTGGCTCACACCTGTAATGCCAGCACTTTGGGAGGCTGAGGTGGGCTGATCATGAGGTCAGGAGTTTGAAACCAGCCTGACCAACATGGTGAAATCCCATCTCTACTAAAAATACAAAATTAGCTGGGCATGGTGGTGCATGCCTGCAATCCCAGCTACTTGGGAGGCTGAAGAAGGAGAATCACTTGAACTCAGGAGGCAGAGGATGCAGTGAGACAAGATCATGCCATTGTACTCCAGCCTGGGCAACAAGAGTGAAACTCTGTCTCAAGAAAAATGGAGCCACACATACACACAGTCTCACACACACACACAAAGGCACCTTGACACTTTAGGAACCTGGTGTGGATAAGCATGATAAATGGCAAACTTCTCTCATACTAAGAGGGAAAGCCTCTGTTCTATCAGGGTTCTGTGAAAATTTTGTGTCTTCTTTTTTTTTTTTTTTTTTTGTGAAACATTATCTTTCTCTGTTGCCCAGCCTGGAGTACAGTGGCACAGTCACAGCTAACAGCAGCCTCGACCTCCCTGGGCTCAACTGATCCTCCCATCTCAGCCTCCTGAGTAGCTGGGACTAAGGTGTGCACCACACAACCCACTCATTTTTGTATGTTTTTGTAGAGTTGGAGTTTCGCCATGTTGCCCAGGCTGGTCTCGAACTCCTGGGCTCAAACAATCCCAAAGTACTGGGATTACAGGCATGAGCCACTGCGTCCAGTTAAAAATTCTGTGTTTTATTTTCAGTTGACAAAGATCCAGGGCCAAATATATGGTAGCATTAGAACTGGAGGTAGCAAGGTAGGGGCGTGTCTGAGTATTAATGGCAGAAATTGCCCTGGGAGGTTAAGACAATGATAATGAAGGTGAGCAGGAGACCTGACGTCATTTAGTGAGCTGGATTCATGGGCTACTATGGGACAACAGGGAGTCTAGTCTCCTGACCAAGGATTCCCAGGGTGCTTATGCCTGTGGCAAATGCTACGGTTTCTACATTTGTCATATATGGCTTAACATCTCAAAGCAGATGAACTGCTTCATTTGTCTGCAAGGCAACTTTGGTTCAAAACTTAAAATGCAGATATTTCATTTTCTTTAGAAGAATTCTTCTCTTACCTCCCAGATTTTCTCCAGCTGTTCAAGGATGTTGGAAACTCCAGGAAACAAAGGTTGACCCTGGAACATTTCAATAAAGATGCAGCCTGCACCCCTAGCAAAGGAAACAAGAGTAAACTGACACTTTCAAAGAAACCATACAAGCGAAACTGAACTACTAGAATTTCTCCTCCCAAGACATATTTTTAGGGAGAGTTAAATAAGGACCACATGATATTAAAAGTCTTGGGCCAAAAAAAGTCCCTATGTCAAACAAAAATAAGAACAGCCCACAGCTTGTTAAAATGGAACCTAATGAGCAGCAGTTAGGAAAACAGTATAGTTAGCAAACATTGTAGATCATTCAAGCTCATTAGTTATTTTAGGAGAAGAAGGTAAAGTACTGTATCCCCAAATTTCATTTCATCCCCGCTTTTCATTGAGTCTAAGATGCTATCATTGTAAGAAGCATCATTAATTTTTTGCCATTAAGAAAAAAAGCAACTTAAACTATGATATGATCAGAATGTTCATTTTATACTTATTGAAAGGGCTGTTACAAATTTAATTAAATATAGATTATTTTCTCATATAGCATGCTTGCATAAGAAAAAAAAGAAACATCAAGCAAAATAAATTGGTTTAGGTATTTCTAAAACTTTTTCACATTCAGCATTTGACTCAGACTCTTTGATGTCTACATTTACCCATGTATCAGCCTCTATATTAAGAATTTGATGATGCAGCATTTCTTAAAATAATCCATAAAATAACTGAGAGTCATTGGTCCTGGGCTCCTAAGCTGGACTTGTTGTTATGTAGTGTTAGCTTACTTTTGACTCCTGCTTAAAGAATGTTGCTAAACATGTCTGATTCATTCCTTCTCCACAACCATTTATTTGGTTCCTAGGAGTTTTAAAAAAAAAAAAGAAGCATTTTTGTTTGCAGAGTTTTCTTCCAAGTCACTTACTGCCATTCTGCAAGTTGGTTTGTTTGTTTGTTTAGGCGGAGTCTTACTCTGTTGCCCAGGCTGGAGTGCAGTGGTGTAATCTCAGCTCACTGCAACCTTCACTTCCCAGGTTCAAGCAATTCTCCTGCCTCAGCCTACCAAGTAGCTGGCATTACAGGCACCTGCCACCATGCCTAGCTGATTTTTGTATTTTTAGTAGAAATGGGGTTTCACCATCTTGGCCAGCTGGTCTTGAACTCCTGACCTCAAGCAATCCACCCACCTAGGCCTCCCAAAGTGCTGGGATTACAGGTGTGAGCCACCATGACTGGCCATTCTGTAAATTTTGATGCTGGCTCATTTGATGTTCACACATGTGCAATTCTAACTACCCTCACAACTGTTGCCTGATTGAATTCTACTGTTAGATGAGGTACATCCTAATTTAACAGGAAATATTAATCTTTAAATAGATTAAACAGTGATATGTAAATTCTCTTTCATACATCGTCAAACTGAAGGATAATTACAGAGGGACAGGAAGGAAGGTTTATTTTACTAATAATACATATTTTAATTCTCATAAGTCTTTTGAGGGTTAAGAGTGGTTTAGGCGGCTGATTACAGAGACTATCCCCGTGGTCCCATACTTCTCTCCCTCTCTTTTTTTCTTACTGCAAACCTCTTTTACTATACCACATAGTTGTGCAAACTTCCTTAATCATTTTGCCATTTTTGTGTGGCATGATAGAGAAGGAAATTTAAGTAAAACATTTTATCATAGATAACAATATTATTAAAAATTATCATAAAGTTTATTTTAAAATATAGTTTTAATATTACTTATATGTGTTTATTACATATTTTTACTTTTTCCATCTGACTGCAGATATATGCTCTTTTTTTTTTTTTTTAATACAGATGGGGTTTGGCCATGTTGCCCAGGCTGGTCTCAAAATTCTGGGCTCAAGTAGTCCACCTTCCTAGGCCTCCCCAAATGCTAGGATTACAGATGTTAGCCACCGTGCCTGGCCTGACATACACTGTTTAGATTACTTTTCATTGATTATGTAGGAGAAAGCAGATTTCTTGACAATCAAGTTTAAAATTGCTTTGTGTCTGGTTTGGGAACAGAATACATATTAAAAGAAAGATTGAAATTACTTTGTATCTAATCATGTAAAAATAGACAAAAACTCTTTTCATAATCTAATATTTGGTTTTAACTTAACTGACTGGCTTGTTCTTAGAGTTTTGTTTTAAAAAATGTTATCAGACTGAGCTTTGCAAGGAGGTTTTTCCTCCATCAAGGAACAGGTTGTTTTTATTGCCTTTTTTAAAAAGTATTTTTATTTTTTTGAGACAAGGTCTCACTCCGTCGCCCAGGCTGGAGTACTGTGACACAGTACTGTAACCTCCACCTCTCAGGTTCAAGCAATTCTCCTGCTTCAGCCTCCGAGTAACTGGGATTACATCTGTTACTGGGATTATAGATATGCACACCATGCCTGGCTAATTTTTGCATTATTAGTAGAGACAGGGCTTCACCACATTGGCCAGGCTGGTCTCAAACTCCTGGCCTCAAGTGATCCGCCTGCCTCAGCCTCCCAAAGTGCTGGGGTTATAGGAGTGAGTCACCACACCTGGCCTTATTGCCGATTTTTAAAAAGCCAATTTGGATATAACAGGCCCATTTTACTCTTTTTCTTTTCTAATATTATTTACAGAAATGGGATCTCACTATGTTGCCTAAGCTGGTCTTGAACTCCTGGGCTAAAACAATCATTCTGCCTTGGCCTCCCAAAGTGCTGGGATTACAGGTGTGTGCCACCACGCGCCTGGACTATTTTTCCCTTTCCACTGATTTTTGCTGTATAAGAAACATCTTGATATGTGATACAAGAATTTTGATTAGACAAATGTAACTTATGAATCTGGCAGAGTATCTTGAGGTAAATTTGTAGAATTCTTGTTATTTTAAAGCTTCTCATTAACTTGTATTTAAATATCCATGTTCTTTTTATCTCCTGTCTTTAAAACAAGAGATATTAAGGGTATAAATGAAACACTATATGAAGGAGAATAAGAGTGATGAAAAACTATCAAATGGTTAAAAACATCCAGGTTGCTAGCAATGGTCCACTAAGAGATAAGCCAACTGAGAAACTGAGTTAGTGGACACCACCAGATGGTTTCCACCTGCCCCTGTGACTTCTCCACATCCCCTTCTTGAAAAGCCTCAGACAATTTTGTTTTGAAGTGAAAATAAATACGTGTCTGTGTATATAATACATATACATAATCAGCTTATTACTTGGTTATAAAATAGAAGTGGAAATGTATTGGCTTTTAAAAACATAAACTAACACTCTATCCAGTTTCCAAACACCTTCCAGAAACCCCAGGAGGTCACAAACCACTAGAAGGATTGAAAGCATTTTAAACAAGGTTCAGAAAATGACATTCCTAGGTTTAAACCTGTAGTTCATTTTCTTTCCTCCTGCAAAAGGCTTCCATTGCCTAGAAGCAGCTTGTTGCCTTTTCATGGTGTCTTTTCATCCTTAGCTCTGTGGGGAACCAAGAAGTCATTTTGATGCACTATTCTTTAGTGCCCTTTATCTTCTATGCCACTAAAATGGCAAACAAAATTATGTAAAATATATTGGCAAAAATTAGAGCATTCAGGCCATTATGTAAGTACTATGAAGTAACACAAGATAATTGCTTTCCAGAGATAAAATGCTAATATTTGGTTTATATGGTTGAAATTCTCCATCTGCATTTTGGGGAAGGTTGAAACCTTCCTTATCTAACAAATCAAAGGTTACTCATTTATACACACACACACACACACACACACACTATATATATATATATATATATATATATATACACACACATACACATATATATATATACATATATATGATAAAAGCAGAATATACATGTGTGTGTATATATATATATATAGTGTGTGTGTGTATGTGTGTGCACGCATTTGTGTACTTGTGCATGTCTTTAGAACACTTACAAGACAGACAAAATTCCTAAATCAATTTTATTTCAGTACCTGGACTATCCATAGGTACTGTAAATATCAATGCATTGGTAACAAAATAAGTCCACACTGTTTGAAAGGTGACAGATCTGTTCTAGGTGTAAGCATTGTTCTTTAAAAACTATGCAGTTTATCTTATTTTTTCATTTCTGTTCAGAACTGTTTTTTTTTTAATTTGCTTCTTACCCTTAAGAATACAAGTCATATGGCTATTATATATTTTGCCCACCCTAGACTAGTCTTAAAGCAAACATTTTAAACATTCTGAACATTCAAATCCAGATGGGGAACCAGTTTCTATTTCCTTTTATTTTTCTGTTTTGTTCTTAAATCTTCATTCCTGGGGCTCTTCTTACCCTACATATCTTTAAGCTTCTCTGAGGATTGCTGCTCTATGGAGATACCCTTGGGGCAGCCCGTTAGATGAAGGGAACTTCAGATGCAGGGGAGAAAAGACCCGGTGACATCAAACATTAAATCCTTCCAGAAGGGAGAAATGCACTGGGTCATTTTATTGTTCCAACTGTGGTTCTTCAGTCAAGTTACGAGAAACTGCTTACATGTTTTCTCCTTTTTCTGGTTCTTTTCCTACCTTTTCTCTATTCTGAGCATGAACAAATTCTTCCGTAAGAGGAGAAAAGATTCCTCAGATTCCTTAGGCAATCCCTGGAGAAAAAATACCATCTCAGGAGTTTTAGGCTTTTTGGAGGTGCAAGGAGCATATCAAAATGTTGTTGGGAGAAATGAATCAGTATTTCATTTTTTACTGTTGAAGTTAATTCAGAACAACATAATATATGGCAGCGACATGACATTCTCACTTGCTTTTCTCTAGACCACTCTTTTTATATTTGGAAGTTTGCAGTGAGAAATGTGACAGTAAAGGATCTGTTAGGCAGAGACAACTTTCTCTAGTCCTAAAACCAGCAGCTGCCTGAAACTCATACTGAATAGAGGACCTTGTTTACTGAAATAAATGCTTCTTGAAAACTCAGTGTACTACGATATGGATGAACCTTGAAAATGTTATGCTAAGCAAAACAAGCTGGACACAGAAATATTGTATAATTCCACTTACATCAGGTCCTAAGAATAGTCAAATTTGTAAAGATAAAAAGCAGAATAGTGGTTACCAGGCACTAAGGAGGGTGGGGGGTAATGAGAAATTATTGTTTAATAGGTGCAGAGTTTGAGTTTGGGATGACGAAAAGTTCTGCAGATGGACAGTGGTGATGGTGACACAACAGTGTGAATGTAATGAATGCCACTGAATTGTAAACCTGAAAATGGCAATGAATGGTAAATTTTATGTGTTTTAACACAATACAAAAAAGTAAAAAACCACAACCATTTAATAAACCTAAAATATTGCGTTTTTCTCACTAAAGTCCCTAATGGAATCTTTTAAGGTCTGAAAAGGTAGCAGAAAGAGAGAGAAGAAAAGATGTTGGAAGATGAGAGAATACTGGATGAGAGAATATTGGCTGGGAGCATTGGGAATAACCAATATGTCCTACTTGCAAATTTTCCATAATTAACTAGAGCTCCTGTTTATTTGCTCTGCCCCCCTACTGACACTGCTGCCACCAGGCCTCATTGTGAAGGAGAGGCTCTGCACTATGTGTTATAATTTAAGACAAAGGCACTAATGCTCACCAAGTGTCATCTATCTCCTACAAAGGCATTCACTTTGGACCCTATGGGGTTGCATGGCCTAGCAGAATTGGGTTATTTTTCTTTCTTTTTCATTCTTTGTCAACTGGAAATATTCTCCCTTCTCATTTCCTCTCTTGTCACTCTGAAATGAAAAAGGAAAAAATGGGAGGACAGGGATCTCACTGTAAACACCCAAGGTCTAGAAATTACTTTGAGGGTAAACAAATACAGTAAACTCAATGGAAGATGCATATTGTTCTATTTCTAAAGTACATTTTTAGTCTTACCAGGCAAACAACTATCACATGGAATGAATAAGAGTAATAATAATTTTAACTTATAATGGGATTTTTATATTGTAAGTGTCATTGTTGCTCATGGTTAAATTCATGAAATACTTATCAATGGACTAACATACATTTCTGTATATGCAGTAAAAAGGTAAGAGATACAGGTTGGTGCAAAAGTAATTATGGTTTTGCCATTGAAAGCAATGGCAAAATAACTTTTGCTCCAGCCTACTACACAGTTTAAGGGAGACTTAAAGAACAGCAGATGAGCTGAAGAAATTACCCAGAATGCAACACAGAAAGTAAGGAAATGGAAATTATGAAGGAGAGAAGAGAAATGGATAATAGAAGAATATGGTCTAATAGTCTTTCATTGAAGCTCTAGAGAGAGAGAATACAATCTAGTCAATATTCAGAAAGAAAATGGCTGATGAAAGACATGAATTCATAAATGGAAGAAGCACAAGATATCCCAAGCAGGGTAAGTAAAAAGAAATCCACACTAGACACCTCCCAGAGAAAACTGCATAATTACAAAGGCAAAGAAAAAAGTCTTTAAAACATCCAGAGAAAATGAGATCACCTGCAAAAGGAAGATAATAAGGCTAAAAGCAAACTCCTCGACGGCAACAATGGAAGACAAAGCAAGGGAATGACATCTTCAAAGTTCTGAGAGAAAATAACTGTCAATCTAGAATCACATCCCCAGCAAAACTACCTTTCAATAATTAGGGTTTATCTTCTAAAAACAAAAACAGAGAATTTGCCACCAGCAGGCCTACACACAAAAAAACTCTAAAAGATGTATTTGAGAAGAAAGAAAAATTATAAAAGTGATAACTAAAGTGCATAAATGAATAATGAACAGTTTTAAATTTATTTGCACTTAGTGAAAATAGCTTCAAAGCATATAAAGCAAAAGTGGATAGAATTCTGACAAATCAACAATATAGTGAATAATTTCAGTGCACCTTTCATTGGTAGGTTAAAAAGACAAAAATAATATAAAGAAGATTTGGATAACACAATTAGCAACCTTGAATTTTTGAATGCATGTAAAAACTGGTATTCAACAATTTGGGGGATACACATTCTTTTCAAACACACATGAAGTAATTGCAAACACTGATCACATATTAGACTAGTGCATCTTACACTATCTTTGATGAAACAGGAAGTTTTCACAATTTGGAGGCAACTTTTAATCTTGAAATAATTTCAAACTTATAGAAAAGGTGCAGCAGTATAAAGGACTCTCTTTTATCCTCCAAACAAGTTCATCCATTGCCAATATTTTGCCACTTTTGTTTCATTATTTTATTTATCTGTCTGCCTGTCTATCATCGATCTATTTGTCTATATCTTTTCTGAAGCATTAGGGAGTTAATTGTAGATATCATGACTCTTCATCCCTAAATAATTATGTTGGTATTTTGTGAGAACCAAAGTATCTTCTTACATAACAATAGCATAAGTATCAAAATCAGGAAATTTAACATTCATCCAATACCCCTATCTAATCCACAGTCCCTACTGAAATTTCACCTAATGTCTTTAGAGCACCATCTCCCCCAAGATCCAATCTAGGACCATGGATTGCATTTAGTTGGCATGTTTCTGGAGTCTCTTTGATCTGGAACAGTTCCTCAGTCTTTACCTTTTAAAATCTTGACACTTCTAATGAGTACAGGCCAGTTACCCTGTAGAATGTCCCTTAAACTAGGTTTATGTGATACATCCTCATGATTAGATTCTGAGTATGCTTTCCTCCCCAACAGAAATCCCATATAAATGATATTATATCCTTCTCAGTGCATCATATGAGCAGACACATGATGCCAGTCAGTCCCATTATTCATAATATTAGCTTTAATCAGTTGGGCAAGATGTGGTCTGCTAAGTTTCTCTACTATAAAGTTACTATTTTTTTCCTTTGTGATTAACAAGTAATTTGTGAAGAGGTACTCTGAGACTATGTAAATATCTTATTTCTCATCAAACTTTCCCCCTCTACTTAAGCATGAATTATTCTTGTTTCAACTAAATACTACCATACTGGTTATACAACAGTAATTTTCTAACTGTCATTTTCAATCCAGTTATTAGTTGGCATTCTTATGTCAGGAGAAGCTTCCTTTTTTTTTTTTTTTTTTTGAGACAGATTCTCACTCTGTTGCCCAGGCAGATTGTAGTGTACTGGAGCGATCTCAGCTCCTCAGCTCACTGCAACCTCCTAAGAAGCTGGGATTGTAGGCATGCACCACCATGCCCAACTAATATTTTGTATTTGTAGTAGAGATGGTGTTTTGCTATGTTGGCCAAAGTGGTCTTGAATTCCTGGTCTCAAGTGATCCACCCGCCTCTGCCTCCCAAAGTGCTGGGATTAGAGGTGTGAGCCACTGCACCCAGTGAGCTTCCTCTCTTATCTGGCTAGCTAGCAGGGCAGCTAGCTAACTACCTTATTGTATTCAATGGATTATAATCCATTACTCTCATTATTTACTTTGATGCTCAAATTGTCCCAGATTTGACCAGCAGAAGTCTCTTCAAATTGCTTCCCACGTCCTTTTGACATATTCCTATTATTTTATGATTACTTTGTAAGGAAATTTTTTAGCCCAACAAGATGCTCCAGGCTCATTGTGTACATTCCCTGCCCCAGCTTTAGAATCAGCCGTTTCTTCAAAGAATCCAAGTTCCTTTTAACAGAAAACAATATTAAGAAAGCAACGTCTGGGTGGTAGACCAACATTTATGTAAAATATAATAATACATTTCTTTTAAAATGTATACTATATCTGGCAGCTGGGCATGGTGGCTCACGCCTGTAATCCCAGCACATTGGGAGGCCGAGGTGGGTAGATTACAAGGTCAGGTGTTTCAGACCAGCCTGGCCAAAATGATGAAACCCTGTCTCTACTAAAAATACAAAAATTAGCTGGGTACAGTGGTGCATGCCTGTAATCCCAGCTACTCCATCCTGGGTGACAGAGCAAGACTCTGTCTCAGAGAAAAAAAAAAATACACACACATACATACACACACACATACACGCACTATATCTGGCATTATTAAATGCAAATCCTCTCTGAGGAAACACACGTCATTCAAGTCCTCAAAGAAATCTCACAAATAAAATTCCAAGGCAAACTAGCACATCACTGTCAAACACAACATGGAAAAAAAAGGTATCATATGCAAGAACCAAAAGAAACAATAAATAATGAAATAGACTTACCAGAACCTTTGTTTTATGTCAGACTTTTGAGAGAAAGTTATAAAACTTTACTAAAAGTCATTAAAAAACAACTTAAACAGATAGAGCAATAGGCCATGTTAAAAAAATTGGAGGGCAGACGGGCACGGTGGCTCATGCCTGTAATCCCAGCACTTTGTGAGGCCAAGGCGGGCAGATCAACTGAGGTTGGGAGTTTGAGACCAACCTGACTAAAAATACAAAATTTGCCGGGCTTGGTGGCACATGCCTGTAATCCAGCTACTTGGGAGGCTGAGGCAGGAGAATCACTTGAACCCAGGAGGTGGAGGTTGAAGTGAGCCGAGATTGTGCCATGGCACTCCAGCTTGGGCAACAAATGAAACTCCGTCTCAAAAAAAAAAAAATTGGAGGATACTACTGTATTATAAAGATGTAAATTATCTATAAATTGTTCTATAATTGCTATGGAATTCCAATAAAAATCCCAGAAGGATTTTTCATGAAACTTGAAACATTAAATCTAAAATTTCTATGAAAAATCAGAAGAGAAATATAGCCAAAACACTCTTGAAGAAGATGAAATAGGTTGGGAGACTTGGCCTGCAAGATATCAAGTGTTATTGCAGAGCTATTGACATTAATAGTGTGGCACTGGTACAAAAACAGACAAATTGGCAGAACAGAGAGCCCAGAAACAGACCTATATATTTATGAAATTTTGATATAAGAGATTTCGCATGGCACATCACTGAAGAAATTAGCGTGAAACAACTGTTTAGCAAATACAAGTCAATATCAATATATTAAAATTTAAAGTGAAAGAAGAAACTTTTCAATCTTTAAAAGAATGTATTGGATAGGCCAGGTGTAGTGGCTCATGCCTGTAATCCCTGCACTTTGGGAGGCTAAGGTGGGAGGATCACTTGAGGTCAGCAGTTCGAGACCAGCCTGGCCAACATGGTGAAACCCCGTCTCCATTAAAATTACAAAAAAATTAGCCAGGCATGGTGGAGCATGCCTGTAATCCTAGCTACTCAGGAGGCTGAGGTGGGGGATTGCATGAACCTGGGAGATGGAGGTTGCTCAGTGAGACGAGATCGTGTCACTGCACTCCAGCCTGGGCGACAGAGCGAGACTTCTTCTCAAAAAAAAAGAGAGAGAATGTATTGGACAAAATCATTCTAACCTCAGAGAGGGAAGAAATTTTTAAACAGGAAACAAAAAGAAGAAACCGTAAAAGAAAAGATTGATAAGGTCAGTAATATTATAATAAGGAACTTTGTTCAAAAAGACAACATAGGCCAGGCACGGTGGTTCACACCTACAATCCCAAACTACGAGAGGTCGAGGAAGGCAGATCATCTGAGGTCAGGAGTTTATGACCAATCTGGCCAACATGGTGAAACCCCATCTCTACTAAAAATACAAAAATTAGCCGGGTATAGTGGGGCACGCCTATAATCCCAGCTACTCTTGAGGCTGAGGCAGGAGAATCACTTGAACCCAGGAGGCGGAGGTTGTAATGATCTGAGATCAAGCCAGTGAACTCCAGCCTGGGCAACAGAGCAAGACTCCATCTCAAAAAAAAAAAAGACAACATAAAGATATGAATACATAAACCCTGAACTGCCAGAGGCTACTTGCAACATACATAACTGCTAAAAGATTAATGTCTAGATTATATGAAGAACTCTACAAATCCCAAGAAGGAAAGGGAGGGAGAGAGACAGACAGAGCAACCAAAAATAAATAAGACACAAATGATTATGTCATAGAAAACATAAATGGCAAATAATGCATGAAATAATGTCCAACCTTATTAGTAATTAGGAAAATGCAAATTTAGACCACAACATGATATCAATCTACCCTTGATTAGCAAAAATTAAGAAATCTGGTATTACAAAATTGGTGCAGATATAGACAAAAGACTATGACATCCTACCGGTGTATCAACTATTACAACCACTTTGGAAAACAAGTTGGTGCTTTTTTATGAAGTTGGACGTTCACATACCCTGTGACATGGCAAATCCATCCCTAGGTAAGTACCCTAGAGAAATCCTTAAATATAAATACCAAGTTTATTCAAAGTCACAGAAACAAACAAAACAAAAAGAAAACAAAATAACTGAAATAGTCACTAACAGGCTGGGTACAGTGGCTCATGCCTGTAATACCAGCACTTTGGGAGGCTGAGGTGGGAGTCACTTGAGGTCAGGAGTCCCAGATCAGCCTGGCCAATATGGTGAAACCCTGTCTCTATTAAAAATACAAAGATTAGCCAGAAGTTGTGGCGCATGCCTGTAATCCCAGCTACTTGGGAGGCTGAGGCAGGAGAGTCGCTTGAACCAGGAGGCAGAGGTTGCAGTAAGTCAAGATCATGCCACTGCAGCAGAGCAAGGCTCCATCTAAAAAAAAAAATCTGAAATATTCACTAACAGAAAATAAAGTGTAGCTAAACAGATCAACATGAGTGAATCTTAGACACATACTGAATGAAACAAAACCAAGTCACAGAAGACTAAAAGCAATATAACATCATTTTTGTAAAACTTCAAAATCAAGTAAAACAAAATATTTTTTAGAATACCTCTAAAATGTAAAAGGATTATTTTTAAAAGATGTAAGAGAATGCTGACCGAAAGAAAAGAAAAAAGAAATCAGGTGGAAGCCCTTCTAGTGGAGGGGCGGGTTGACGGGAAGGGGACACAGTTGCTAGGACAATACAGATTATGTTCTAGTGTTACACTGGGTAGCAGGTTCGTGGAGTTCACATCATTAAGCTTCTTAATTGGTCGGGCATGGTGGCTCATACTTGCAATCCCAGCACTTTGGGAGGCCAAGGCAGGAGGATCCCTTAAAGCCAGGAGTTTGAGATCAGCCTGGGCAACAAAGTCAGACTCTGTCTCTGTGATTTTTTTTTTTTTTTAGTTAGCCAGGTGTGGTGGCACACACCTGTAGTCCCAGCTACTCAGGAGGCTGTGGCAGGAGGAGCACTTGACCCCAGGAGTTGGAGGCTGCAGTGAGACAATCTCATTTCTGTAGCCAGCCCGGGCAACCAAGGGAGACTCTGTCTCTAAAAGTAAATAAATGAATAAAATTAAGCTTCTTAATCTACATCAGTTTTCTTAACCTTGCCACTACAGATGTTTTGGGTTGGATAAATCTTTGTTGCAGGTGGCTGTCCTCTGCACTGTAGGATGTTTAGCAGCATCCCTGGTCTCTACCCACTAGATGCCAGTGTTATCCTCTGCCCCCCACCCCCAGATGTGAAAACAAAAAATGTTTCCAGACATTGCCAATGTCCCCTGCGGAGCAAAATTGCTCCCTGGTTGAGAATCACTGATCTACATATATGTTATATATACTTTTGAATGTTTTAAATATTCCATAATAAAATATAGTTAAAATTGATGGGTAGAAGTTTCACTCTGTGAAACAGAACCAGGAAGCAATCATTAAGAGCTGAGGAAGCCAGAGCCTTCCAGAGTCCTTTGAAGTGACAGTGCTCAGCCATGTAAGCTGACAGTTTCAGGAAGGTTTTGACTAGCAGATGATATTTCTAGAAATTGTACCAGGTATCAGAAATCAATGACTCTACACTGGAGAAAAATGTCTGCAACCCTTCTTAATACTTTGGGAGATCTAAAAGCTTAGTTTAGCCTTTGGGACCACCATTTAATTTTTTAAAAAATCAATTATTGATTTTTGAAAACAGGGCTTTGCGTTTTTATACAAACTCTTTCTTCCAAGGTATTGAAAGAGATTCATATATTTTATTACCTTTGGGGGGTTGGCTATTTCTGTAAAGTCATCACATATCTAACAGTGGCCCCCAAATGACTGGGAGATCTCCAGGAATATGATTCAGAGAAAATAACACTGCTGTTCTAGGATGATGAGTGTCTGAGAGCCCATGCTGACTACTGTACCCCATTAACCTTAGAGCCTCCCCAACTCTGTGGCTCTACTTGATAGCACCTACCTGGATTCCTTCCTTCCTTCCTTCCTTCCTTCCTTCCTTCCTTCCTTCCTTCCTTCCTTCCTTCCTTCCTTCCTTCCTCCCTCCCTCCCTCCCTCCCGCCCTCCCTCCTTCCCTCTCACTCTCTCTCCTTCTCCTCCTCCCCCCTCCTTCTCTCCTTCTCTCTCTCTCTCTCTCTCTCTCTCTCTGACAATGTCTTGCTCTGTAACCCAGGCTGGATTGCAGAGGTGCAGCGGTACCATCAAGACTCACTGCTGCAGCCTCAATTTCTCAGGCTCAGGCAATCCTCCTACTTCAGCCTCCTGAAGTGTTTACTTAGCCATCACACCTGGCTAATTAAAAAAAAAAAATTGTAGAGACAGAATCTCACTGTGCCACCCAGGCTGGTCTTAAAAAACTGGGTTCAAGCGATTGACCCTCCAGCCTTGGTCTCCCAAAGTGCTAGGATTACAGGCATGAGCTGGCATGCCCAGCCACCTATTTTGTTCTCATACTTGTACTACAGTTCCATTTAACTCAGATGGGGAGAGTTTATTACCTTCATTTTTTTAAATGGAGAAACATAGACACAGAGAGTATACATGACTTTTTCAAGATAAAAGAATCCAGAGTTTATTAGAAATCCTAATTTGGCATGAAAATCAGGTCTCTTGAAGCTTGGTCTTTATGCTTTTTTTTTTTTTTTTTTTTTTTTTTTAACCAGGCTCTGAACTGTGTTTGGACACATATGAATATGCTCATGCAGATGTGCATGTGTACGTGTGTGCATCTGTGTGTCTGTGGTTTGGGGATGTATGTCTGTTTCTCTGAGGATAAGGTGTCAAGGCAGAGATAAGGCAAGGGATTAAAGAGAGGAGCTAGGAGGAAAGGCATGAAAGAAAGACTATGAGATTACCAGTGTGCAGTGGTGCAAGCCTACAGTCCCAGCTACTCAAGAGGCTGAAGTGGGAGGATTGTTTCAGCCCAGGAATTCGAGACCAGCCTGGACAATATAGTGAGACTCCAATCTCAAAAAATAAAATAAAATAAAATGAAAAAAAGAATGTCAGATTCAGAAGATGCTTTGGGCAAGACCTCTGGAGGTCTCAGTTCAACTGTAAAAGCTTACAATGATTGCAAGAATCAAATGAGATGTGTCTTTGAAAGTATTTTATGTGTCTGTATATAAATGTGTGTGTGTGTGTATGTGTGTGTGTGTGTGTGTGTGTGTTAGGAAAGCTACTCAGGAGGCTGAGGCAGGAGATTTGTTTGAATCCAGGAGGTGGAGATTGCAATGAGCTGAGATTGTGCCACTGCACTCCAGCCTGGGCAACAGAGTGAGACTCTGTCTCAAAAAAAAAATAGTGATTGCCATTATTATAATTATTATTAAAATATAATTAGATGCAAAAGCAACCCTCATGAGTAGGATGACTCATATTTTCTTCATTTTCTTGGCACTCACTCTTACCATATGTCCAACTCAGAGGAATATTCAGTGGCTCCCAGCAAAGCATCGGGAGGCCGGTACCAGAGAGTAACGACTTCTGAAGAATATGTCTGGCTGGGAACAGACTTGGCCCGAGCAAGACCTGTTCAAAGAGAAAAAGAATAAAACCCATTGTTCTAGACCCTGGCTTTCACCATGATGCACTGGACCAGGGAGAGTGTAACTGACAGGGAAAACATCATTAAAAAAAAAATACATGAACTTTAGGTGCTTCTAATAGAACTAATCACTATCTTGACTCTTATCTATCACTTCATCAAGTAAATTTCTCAAATTTTGGCCTGCTTTGCAGCTAGATGTGACCTGCTTGGCAGCTGAGTGTGGTCAGGTGACTAAGTTCTTGCCTATATGATAAGAACAGAGGTGATGTGTGAACTTCCAGATCATGCCTTAGTGGAGGGGTTAAGTGTTCTGCTTCCCTTTTCTCCTTCCTCTGGGCTGTGATGAGCAGGAGGTGGCAGCCATCTTGAAAGAAGCCATTGGGAGAAAATCCTAGGGATGGTGGAGTCACATGACAGAAGCAGTCTGGGCCAAGATACCACTGGGTCACCATACATACTCTGCCTGCTTAGGTCAGGACTGTGATGTGAGAAAAAAGTTAAGTTTCTTGCATGTTATACCTCTGTAATTTTGGGTCTCTGTAACAGCAACTGAACTCAGTTCATGACTGATGTTGCCACCTTCCATTTTGGCACTCCAGGAAAGCCCAGTTTAATAGATAAAGAGTAGGGACTGCTCATTCAAATTAATTAGTTTGGTAGGACCCGAATTACTAAGTGCTGTTCTGCAAAATGAGAGTCTGTCAGTCAGCTGTTTATCTCACAGAATTGCATGATCTATTGTTGGGAAAAACTTCCATAGATAAGTTTGCTGTTGTGAAGAATTGATAAATAAACATCTGTTAAATGCTTACATGTCAGGACAAAAGCTGCCATCTCAGAATAAATACTGCAGCTATACTATCACCATTTGAATCTGCCAGAGAAGAGGGGTTCTTTAGCTCATATAGAGCCAGTTTTTCAACATGTATTTATTAAGCACCTACTATGGTACCAGGCACTAGGGATACAATACTAAGCAAAAACAGACCCAGGCTGCCCTCATGATGCTTATAGTCCAATTGTGACAAAATCATCATGCTAATACATGTGTGCTCACACATGTGTATATATTTGTGTGTATGCATGTATGTATCTATATATGTGTGTGTGAATATAATTATAAACTGTGATAAGTGCTAAAATGGAAAGATGCTGTGATACTTAGAGGAAATCTGCTTTACTTTAGTGGGAATAAAACTTCACATACCATACACTCACACCTATATAAATACGTAGGAGAGCTGGAACAAGTGTCCTGGAGTCTCCCTCCTGACAGGAGTCCATGCCAGTCTGTGGTTAACCTCTTTATCACCTGGGATAATCTCGATCTATTCCAACATGATTTGTATATCCACTTAGATTTAGAAAAACGTACTAAGTACAGTTTACTCTACGAATGTCTCTCTATCAAAAATGGCAGTGGGCCAATAGGGGTGCGCAGCTTTTGGCCATTTGACTAAACTGAGACTTGGTGGAATCCTAGGAAGCTACCAATCCCTCCCTGTTTCATGCCTCACACTTCCTTTATGGTAGTTTGATATCCTCACAAAGCATCATGTTCTCAGGCCTCCAGTTTTCAAAGGCTAGGCCCGGTCAACGCTTAAACAAGTGCACACAAAAGCATAATTGTTCACAGCCCAGAAGGAGACCCGAGGGGCGACTCACCAAAATCAGCCAGTTTGAGCTCTCCCAGGTGACTGATGAGTAAGTTCTGAGGTTTCAGGTCTCTGTGAAGAACATGGTGGTGGTGGATGTATGCCAGGCCCCGCAAAAGTTGAAACATGAAAAGCTGGAAGGAAGAAACACTATCCATAAGGAGATTTGAGCCACCATGTGCTGATTTCTCCTCTAAATCAAAAACAGTCATCTGAAAGGATATAGTAAAAGGGTCTCTTGAGAGACAAAAAAAAAAAAAAAAAAAAAGACGAATTTTACATTCAGAGGGGGAAGAAAGAGGACAAGGAAAGTCAAGTAACTAGACCATGTCCTAAACAGAGGGATTCTGGCTTTTCCTGACATCTCATTTCTTTGATACTGAAGGAATTACCCTTCCTTAAAAATCTAAAGTGAAACTTTGAAGTTTCCTTTGGAACACTAGTTATTGATTTAGATGTGAAAGATTTAATTTTTTTCCCCACCAATGAACTTGGCATATAAGATCAAAGTTGACCTGGAAATGATATTCTAAAGTTTACAACTGCTTAAGTTTTCTAGACACTCTGATATGAAACCCTTTTAAAAACACAACACAAGGAGACCAGGCTAAAAAATATATCTTTAGATGGTATTAGAAAATAAAGAAATCCTTATCATTTTAACCCTATTTTTAAAGTTTTAAATTCAAAGTTGAAAACAAGGGAAATACCAGCACAGATTAAAAGGGATGAGAGACCAAAAGAAGTTAGACCTCCCTCAAAAAGAAAAAAATCAAAAAAGAATAAGGGATAAATCATAGGGGGAAGAAGGGAGAAAGGGCAAATGGTAGTGGTGGAGAAATAAAAGGAAAAAACACATTCTGAGCCCCAATTTAAAAATGTTTCATGTGGTTATGGGGCACAGAAACCAAAGCCATTACTAGGTTCCCATCATTACAGAAACCTTTGGGAGAAAAAGAATGCTTAGTATTCCAAGTGTCTTTTGCTATTTTCCAGTGCCACTGGCAATTGAGAATTCAAACACCGACTTCAGTGTTTACAAAGACCTACGTCAACTGAGAACATGTTCTAGCAGTTCAGAAAGGAAAGGGCCAGGCACAGCATTCCTGGGACACGGGCAAAATGGGAGACACACAGTTACGTGGATTAATCTACTTTTCCAGCAGCATCCTAGAAAACTAGGACCTTCAGAGACGCTAGGACCAGCACTGACCTAACAATGACCTGGAGACATTGTAGCCAAATGAATGGGCAACATAGTCCAGTGGAAGCAGGAGCATGGGGAGTTTACCTGCTGCTGCAGCACACCTGATGTAGCTACCACATCAGGTTCATCAACCATTTATGAATTTTAAATGTTTCTTGTGACTCCTAGATCAAATGTTAACTGGTTCTGTGACTCTTCCCAGCGTTATCTCTTCCTGGTGCTTCAAATACACATACTATTCATCTTACCTTCACCAAGCCACAAAGCTTCCACAGCACAAACTTCCTATACTGACATTTAAACCCTCTGATTGGTTATAAACATAAATGTTCATGGAAAAAACAATATAAAGAGCCAGCTTAAATTCCAGGTAAAAGACAAGAAAATACCATAGTATATCCTTAAAAATATGTTTTTCAGCCACACGCAGTGGCTCATGCCTGTAATCCCAGCACTTTGGGAGGCCGAGGTGAAAGGATCACCTGAGGTCAGGAGTTTGAGACAAGCCTGGCCAACATGCTGAAACCCCGTCTCTACTAAAAATACAAAAGATTAGCTGGGTGTGGTGGCACATGTGTTTGGGAGGCTGAGGCAGGAGAATCGCTTGAACTTGGGAGGTGGAGGTTGCAATGAAATGGGATTGCACCACTGCACTCCAGCCTGGATGACAGAATAAGACTCCATCTTGAAAAAAAAAAAGTTCTTCAATATGCAGGACTAGGGAAAGAGGAAGCTGAAGACAGGTAGCTGAAGACAGGTAGCTGAAGACAGGTAGGTAGAAGACAGGAAGTTGGTGACCAGTGAGGGATACAGCCTTTGGGAAGGCATGCTTGTCCTCAGTTTACAGAGAAGAAAACCAGGGCTTGATGTAACTTTAAACACATGTCTAGGAAGAGTCAGAGCCAAGACTCAAATTCAGACTTGTCTGACTCCACTATACCATCTTGAGAAACTAGAGAAAAGACAGAAAATGAAAACATGAGCGGGAAGGAGAGAGCCAGCTGGCTGAATCAGAGACAGAGCTTCTTAGTAGGTCAGCTTGAAACGCCTTTTATGTCTCAAGTGTAGACTGTTCTCTCTAATTAGCCACAGTCACTTCCCACCTTCTTGCCATTCAACCTCTTTCCTCTCTGCCAGATATGTCTACAGGCATCTGTACATGGTAAAGCACTGCGGCATTAAGGTATGATATTTTATAACCACATTTCTCAAAACTGCAGTCTGTGCTGACAGACCTCACCACCCACTCACCCTTTCATCCCTCCCAACCTGGATTCTTCCTTCAACACTGCAGAAGCTTCACCAATTACTGCATCCTAACATAACCAGATATGATGGTGTCTGCATAGTTCAACATCAGCCAGACTGTGGGTGACTCTTTCCAGAAAGGCTTCCCAGATCCCAGGGGTTAGACCTGTTTCCAACTCAATAAGGCTTGGGGGAACAAAATAATTCCCCTGAACTAGTGCCATCTGGGCTAGGAGTTACTCAAAAACCAATAGCATCTATTAGCCAACTCCTTACAGGGAAGCCTGAGTCTTTCCATCCACCTGGAATCCCTGGGACTCATTCTACTAGAAATCTGAAAAAAGATAACCTCACTAGGATTCCCACCTTGCCTTCCTTGGTCATGACTCAGAACATAAGCCTCTGACTATCCCTTTTCCCCTCAACATGCTCATCTCCATTCTGCTCTGTGCTTCCTCTGTTCAGCCTTGTATCTATTGCTCCTCTCTCTCCAAAACCTTTTCACTGTTTACTCTCCACTCCTCAATCCTGCTTTAAAAACTACCTAAAAGCTAACCTCTGGTGAATTTCCTTCTGGCTCCTTTCCTTAAACAAGACCATGAGCTCACTGCTTCCCTATAGTATTCTCAAGTGGGTGTTAGTTTTTCTATAACTTCCACATACCTTTGACCACTGACGAGTGTCATAAGCTGCCTCCCTTTTCCCCACTACCACTTCAAAACCATGACTTCTCTACTCTTAAGTAAAAACCCCTGACTCTTGGATTTTAAAGCCATCCAGCCACATCTTCCATTACCCTTCTTTTAGCTATCATCCAGTGAACTCCCAATCACTCTCTGTTATTCATGGAAGATGTGGGCACTTGGATCACAGCTGTTGCCTCCATGACATTAGTGCCCATGAGAACAGCTCTAGCCAACCTCAGCTGCAATGATCTGCTTCTCCAGTCCACTTCAGATACTAACTCCTGTGGTCACACAATAGATCTTGCCATTGTATGGAACTGTTTGTCCTCTGAAATACAAAATTCATCCCCCAATAAAAATGCTTTGCAGTGATTATGCCATTCACAATGTTTTTTTTTTTTTTTCCTATGGTTGCCCATGACTTTTGCAGTGAAACCCAATGGATACCTCTTATTCCTTATCTTTGCAGCATCTGGCATCATAGACCATGCCTTCCTTCCTGAGGCGCTCTCTTTCTTTGGTTCCACAATCTCCTAGTTTTTCTTCTGCATCTCTGGCTGTCCTTTCTATAGGTTCTACTTTTACTGATATCTAATATCTATGGATATTCCGGCCAGGTGCAGTGACTCACACGTGTAATCCCAGAACTTTGGGAGGCCAAGGCAGGAGGACTGCTTGAGTCCAGGAGTTCGGGACCAGCCTGGGCTAACTTGTAAGACCCCTTCTCTACAAAAAATAAAAATAGGCCAGGTACAGTGGCTCATGCCTGTAATCCTAGCACTTTGGAAGGCAAAGGCAGGTGGATCACTTCAGGTCAGAAATTCAAGAGCAGCCTGGCCAACATGGTGAAACCCCGTCTTTACTAAAAGTACAAAAATTAGCTGGGCAAGGTGGCGCGCACCTATAGTCCCAGCTACTCGAGAGGCTGAGGCAGGAGAATCTCTTGAACCCAGGAAGCAGAGGTTGCACTGAGCTGCGATTGCACCACTGCACTCCAGCCTGGGCAACAGAGCAAGACTCCATCTAAAAAAATATATAAATAAAATTTAAAAAATAAAAATAATAACATATTGATATTCTTAGGGTTCCATCTCTGATCTTCTTCTGTTATCACTTTACACATGCTCCCTTAGCTATCGTACCCACTGACATGACTTTAATGAACAACTGTAGCCTGATGATTTCAAAATTTTTCTCTCCAATTCAGATTGCCTTTCTACTTTAGACCCACATAGTCTGGAGTTCACCTCTGCATCCCATAATCACCTCAAACTCAGTATGTCTAAAACGCAATTCACTGTATCTCTCCAAAATTAATTTTTCTTTCTGATTCTTTATCACAGTGAATGGCACCATCATCCATCTTAATACTCAAATCCAGAAAAAAAATATTGGGCCGGGCGCGGTGGCTCACTCCTGTAATCCCAGCACTTTGGGAGGCTGAGGTGGGTGGATCATGAGGTCAAGAGATCGTGATCTCTTGACCATCCTGGTCAACAGGGTGAAACCCCGTCTCTACTAAAAATACAAAAAATTAGCTGGGCACAGTGGCGCATGCCTGTAATTCCAACTACTCAGGAGGCTGAGGCAGGAGAATTGCCTGAACCCAGGAGGCGGAGGTTGCGGTGAGCTGAGATCGCACCATTGCACTCCAGCCTGGGTAACAAGAGCGAAACTCCGCCTCAAAAAAAAAAAATATATATATATATATATGTATGTTGCTGACTCTTGTTTTTCCCATCAGCTCCCACTAAGTAATTAGTCTCCTATCTGTCCATGTTCTCCAACCATCATCTCACATCTGTACCACTGTTGTTCTGATTAGCCTCACTGTCAAGGCTAGAACCCTAACAAATGTCAGCATTTAGGGAGTGAGTAGAGAGAGAGAAGCTTTCTATATGAGTAGGCGGAGAGAGGGAGAAGAAAAACAAGAGAAAAGTAGGGTCAGGGGAATATAACCTTTCAAAAAAAAAAAAGCATTGCCCTTATTCCAATCTATTCACCACACTGTCATCACAGTAAGCTTTATAAAAAGAAAATCTGAATTTATCACCTCTTTGTTTAAAACCATTTAATGGCTCCTGATATAAAATAGCATGACTGTGATATTGTGAAATACAGATTTGGTCTTCAAGTAGATTCCTGGCAGCCAACTCCTAAAATCTTTAGAATTTCCGAAGTGATGTCTTTTTGTAGAGTTGACTGATAGCTGGAAGACCCTTGGGTAGCTTTAGGATAGGGGCCAGTCACTGGAAAGATAAAGGCATGATTAGGGAGGGGAAAGGGGCTGAAGGTTAAGTTGATCACCAGTGGCCAATAGTTTAATTTAGTTTAATAAATCATGCCTACACAATGAAAACTCCACAAAACCCTGTAAGGTTAGGGTACAGAGACCTTCTGGATAGCGGAACTCTCATGGCGGCAAAAGTCCCTTGCATGGGACAGGCATGGATGCTCTGTGCCCCTTCCCATATACCTTGCCCTGTGCATCTCTTCATCTTTGTAATGTCCTTTATAATAACCCAGTAAGTATAAGTGTTTCCCTGAGTTCTGTGAGCCACTCTAGCAAATTCATCAAACCCAAGGAGGGGTTAATGGGAACCCCGATTCATTAGCCAGGCAGTCAGAGGCCCAGGTGAAACAACAGGGAGCTTGGCATCTAAAGGGGGAGTGGCAGTCTTGGGGACTAAGCCTTCAGTTTGTGAGATCTCATGCCATCTGCAGTTAGATAATATCAGAATTGAATTTGATTAGAGGATGCCCAATTGGTGTCCATTGCAGAACTGCTTGCTTACTGGTGTGTGGGAGATAATCTCCCACACATTTGGTCACAGAAGTCTTTTGTGTTGACTGTTGTGGTGTGAGAGCAGAGGAAAAACAGTTTGTGTTTCCAGAATGACACAGATGGGCCCTTCATGCCCTGGCTTGCTCTTAACCTGTTGAGTTTTGTCTCTAACCACCCCAACAGCGAATTTTAAGCCTCCAGCCTTACTGAATTACTTTCAGTTCTTGGAACTTACCATGCCTTCTCTGGCATTCCAACATCTTCACTGATGCCTCCACCTTGGAGAACTCATCCCTACTCCCACCTGCTTTGATTTGGATAACCTCTTCCTTTGTGCCTCCATATACCCACAATAAATTCTTTCATTTATTAGTGTGCCCCTCACAAATCCACAAATCCTTGCAGTCAAGAGTATGAGTTTTAGCTGTATTCCTGATGCTTGCAATACTGTCCACCATGCCCTTTCTTGAAATTGCTTCTTCCCTTGACTTCCATGATACTGTGTATTTTTTTCCAGATGCTCTACATTCCTACAAGCTGCTTCCCTTTGTTCCTTGATTTCCTGTTCCTCTTCTCATCCCAAAAGGCAAAAGTCCCATCATCAGTCTTCCTGTCTTTGTGTATTTGCTCTTTCAGTTGCTGACTCCTTGTCTTCTGAACTCTTTGTGCTGATGACTCTCAGATCTATATGTCCAGCTCACAGCTCCCTCCTGAGGATGGATTTCCTTTAAGGATGCCTACTGCTCATTTCCCTTTGGAGAATCTGCCTTACCTGGGACCTCAACATGTCTGAAACGGGCCTCCTCCTCTTTCTCTCCAAACCCACTTCTATGCCTGTTAGTAGAGCTACAAATCTCCTCGTCAGTCAAACTCAAAACCAGTCATGTTTGACCCCATCCTTTCCCTCCTCATGCTTGTGTTACCAAGAGGTGAACTCTTCTTTGCTACTGATTTTTCATATTCCTCTCCATTCTTACTGTTGCTACCATAATGTGGGCCTTGATTACTAATTGCTAACTAGATCCTTGCTGCTCACTGCTTGGCTCTTGACCAGCACCACCTGCATCACTTTGGCTCATGTTAGAATGCAGAGGCTCAGGCTTAACCCCAGGCTTGCTGAGTCAGGTCCCCAGTCATTTGTCTGCTCACTGAAGTTTGAGAAGCACTAGGCCAGTCCACATCAATAAACTCTTTGGCTCACACCTGTAATTCCAGCACTTTAGGAGGCCGAGGTGGGAAGATCATTTGAGGCTGGGAGTTTGATTCTGCGGTGAGCCATGACTGCTCCATTGCACTCTAGCCTGGGTAACAAAATGAGACTGTCTCAAAACAAACAAACAAACTAACTAACTAACTAACTAACTAACTAACTAACTAACTAACTCTTAAGTGGAATCCCTGGCTCTAGTCTCTTCTTTCCTTTCATATATCCTACAGACCACAGTGATGTAAATTTCCTCTAATCATATTATTTTCTCTCAACTCAAATTTAATGAGCAATGACTGTACTGTCTAAGGAATAAAATCCACATTTCTTTCTTTGTAAGGGACAGGGTCTTCCTCTGTCACCCAAGCTGGAGTGCAGTTGTGAGATTATGGCTCACTTCAGCCTCAGACTCCTGGGCTCGAGTGATCCACCCACTTTAGCCTCCGAGGTAGCTGGGACTACAGGTGTATGCCACCACACCCAGCTGATACTTTAATTTTTTACAGAGATGAGGTCTCCCTAATGTTGCCCATGCTAGTCTTGAACTCTTGGGCTCAAGTTATCTTCTTGACTTGGCCTCCCAAAGTGCTTGGATTATAGGTGTGAGCCACCACACCCTGCCTAAGGTCCACATTTCTCAGAAAGTGAGGCTCTCAGCCACCTACCCAATCTATTTCCCCAGACTTGTGTATGCTGTTTCACTGATATATTCCATATTTCAGGCCAACAGAACTAGAAATGCAGTATGGCACTAGTGGAAAAGAATCTTAACTAAGAATCACTTTTAGCAATGGCATAAGCTGGTTCTATAATCTCAGGCAAAATGTGTGTCATCTCAAATCCTGGATTCCTCCTCTGCAAAATAAGAAAGTTAGACCAGGCCAGTGCTTTAAAGATTTTTTGGCTGCAGCCTACAGTGAGAAATACATGTGTATCCGGTATTCACATCCATACATAAATATAAGTACAATTACAACTGGAGCAAAAGTTGGACAAAATAATATTTACTCTTTCTAAATGTAATGCACTCTAACATTTTCTATTCTCTTCTCATCAATTTATTTCATTTTTAAAATGCAGGTTGTTAACCACTGTATTGATTTTATAACACAATAATGGATCAGAACCTGGAGATTGTAAAATACTGTGTTTCCTCTAATCCTGACAAGCCATGACTCTGGGGTCCTCTTCTTTGAATGTATCCTCTATTTCCCCACCCTGTACCTTTGCTGAAAACATTTTCTCTCCTATTCCAGACTCTTGAAATGCAGTGTGTTTAAGATCTGAAACTTCTTGAAACTAGAAGCTATCTTTGATGCTCTTGCACATGTACAGTACTAGATCATATTTATTTCTTGACATTCTACACAAGTGTCCTATAATAGTATTGGTGCAGGACCAGGCACAGTGCCTCAAGCCTGTAATCCCAGCACTTTGGGAGGCCGAGGCAGGTGGATCACGGGGTCAGCAGATCGAGGCCATTCTGACTAACATGGTGAAAACCCGCCTCTACTAAAAATACAAAAAATTAGCCAAGTGTAGTGGCACATGCCTGTGGTCCCAGCTACTCAGGAGGCTGAGGCAGGAGAATTGCTTGAACCCGGGAGGCAGAGGCTGCAGTGAGCTGAGATGGCACCATTGCACTCCAGCCCTGGTAACAGTGCGAGACTCGGTCTCAAAAAAAAAAAGTATTGGTGCATATTTCTTATCTCTTGTTTTTGGCTATAAGTTCCTTGAGGGGAGGGATCATGTCTTTTATGTCTACTTTTATGTCCTTCTAAGCATTTAGCACAGTGTCTGGTATGTGAGAGTCACTCAGCCTGAAAATCTCACTCTCTCACAGTTATTCTTTCTCCAACCATTATTCTATTTAATCAACACCTCTAGGTTCTTGAACTCTTCCACTCTCTTCATAACTATCAGCAAGCTGCTTATCTTCACTTCCTTCCCTCAGATTAGACTCAGTCTAGAAGCCACTGGCCAGCACCTAACTTGTCTCTTGATATCTCTTCATCTGTCTTGCCCACCTGTCTCTTCCTTTCACATGTCTGGCAGAACTTCAACTCTGACTCAATCCAACTGTCTACATTCTTTGTTCCTCTATTCAAATTGCCAAGCATTACCATAAGAAAACCCATGATCATGCAGATAATCTAATGGTCTTCTCCCTTACCAGGTCCTTAACACACCATGAAACATTCCTATTTGGTTTCTCTAGTTGGATCTCTATCCCATTCTCCACACAGGTAACTGGTGTTTTTAATTTTTGTTTCACTCTCCTGAAGCCTTTGTCCTCAAACATTCCTTTCCAAAACCTTACTTCCAAGACTGGGTTAGTTCCCCTTATTATGTGTTCCCACAGTATTCCTAGTTACCATGGCCATAGGCTTTAACACTTTGCTTCTCGCTGCCTATTTATTTATTTGTTATAGCACAATTTGTATATTTTTTTCTTTTCTTTTCTTTTTTTTTGACATGGAGTCTAACCCTGTCACCCAGGCTGGAGTGCAATGGCATGATCTCGGCTCACTGCAATATTTGACTCCCAGGTTCAAGCAATTCTCCTGTCTCAGCCTCCTGAGTAGCTGGAATTACAGGTGCATGACACTAAACCCAGCTAATTTTTTTGTATCTTTAGTAAAGATGGGGTTTCACCATGTTGGCCAGGCTGGTCTTGAACTCCTGACCTCATGGTCTGCCCACGACGGCCTCCCAAAGTGCTGGGATTACAGGCATGAGACACTGTGCCCTGCCAACAACTTATATATTTCAAATGGGCAAAAATTAGTATCATTAACAGTATCTTAAGATAAATTTCCTTTGAATGGGAGATTCCTTTCCAGTAGTTTGAGGTCTACAAGATGTATCTAGAAAATTTACTACTATGGAAAATGAAGACTGCTTACATTGAATGTGGGGGAAGGGGAAGGACCTGTGGTTTTTCTTTTTGATCAGTTGCTGTAACACTGTCCTTCAGGTAGCTGAGGTAGTTACATATTTTCTTTAGACATCGTTAGGCAGCAAAGCTCTTACAGGACAACTTTGATGCTATATGAATTCTGCCATCTTGCTAGTGCTAATATGGCTCTTGGGTCCACTATCCCATTAGATCTACTAACTCATTTCATAGTATTTTTTGTTACAGACCTTACAAAGGGGAGTGCTTCTAGGTATTTAGATCCACATTCTACTTTAAGATTGCATATTCAGTTTTCATGAATTGTCCGAGCCCATGGCGGCTGCCATCTTGCATTGCTGTCACTTGAAGGTTGGCCCTCACGGCCTATTTAAGTTCATATATCTTACTGGACTTAAAGCTCATTGAAAACGAGAAATACAACTTATTCATTATTGAAACCCCAGAACTTATTACAGCACTAAGTACTCAATAAATATTTCTTAAATGAATGAATAAATGAATATGTAAATAAATATTAGTTAAATGAGTAAATATATCACATACAACTTTTATATGGTTATTTTAAGAGCCAGTCAATTAATTAATGCCAATAAAACCTTAGGGAATGAAAAGTATGAAATATAAATGGTTTTTATAATTTATAACAGATATAGAATTACAGCTAGTTAAGAGTTTATTATTGTCTCTATTCTAATGACTGGATAAATGGAAGTTAGGGCCACATAAATAATAGTATCTTCTAGAACAGGTATTGCAGACTTCATCATAGACCACAGTAATCTGATACAAAGAAGTCATTAATTTTATGATGGCCTAGCTTGATCCTTTTTACCTTTTAGTGTAATTCTCCACTGATTTATTCATCTAAAGATACATTTTCATGTGGCTATAACTGAAAGCATTAGGTTGCTCAGAAAACGTTGCTCCATATCTTAAGGGACAACTCAGCAACTCTTTTTCTGTATTCTTTCTTTCTTCCTTCCTTCCTTCCTTCCTTCCTTCCTTCCTTCCTTCCTTCCTTCCTTCCTTCCTTCCTTTCCTTTTATTCCTTTTTTTAAAGTTAACAAAAACTTTTCTCTGGAATATCAGTAATGTCTATCCTCTTATTTAGTATCATAGGACTTTGCTTCTGTTTCAGAATTCTCCTTCTGTGGGCAAGCCAGGAGAGGGTCCTGACCCTTAATGTACTCACTCTGACATTGTGAGGATGAAGCCCTCCTGGATGCTGAGACATATACTGGGCCAGGTCTGTGTGCTAAATAAAACAGCGGAGAAAGAGAACAGAGTGAATTTAGTGGTGCTTGGATAGCATCCTAAAGCAGAACATAGGCTTGACTGTAAGAAGGCATTACGAAGTATGGAATTTTAAGAATAAGGTGCAAAAGGAACATAACCAGGTTTTCTGAGAACCCACTGTTAAGGTCAAACACAGTGTGTCTTTCTAACTGGCTGCTCTTAGAACAAAGCCTGTTTCTCAGCACAGAGATGCTCATTTTAAATGCCTGGCACTGAACACAACGACACAGGAATTTTTCACTCTCCAAGTGTCTTTGGAGGCAAGTCAAGTACACATACCTTAGGAGTTCTTTCTGCTTATTTAAATATTTTTTTCTTCCGAAAATTCAACATGAGTTATTCTTTAGCAAGCTTGCATACAATTTTTGAACATCTTATGATTTTTACCTTTATTGTCAATGAAAAAATGCTGAATTCTGCTCAGATCGTGATTAAACTAGATTGAAAATAAATGCCAAAGTTTTATTTAGGAAGTAAACTCAAGATCCTCATTTATTATAGCTGATGAGGGGAAAAAGGACAGCAAAAGTCATGGGTAAGGAAACAGGACCAAAGATGGATGTGGGAACAATAATGTTCAACTAATCACAATAATGAAAATTTCCATGATACGTTCCACATTGTAATGAAAGTTTTATCACACCATAAAATATTAACAGATTCATTATACAAGCACCAGGCTCTTTTTCTCATGTGTTGTAAAATGCTCAAACAACTTACCATGTATTCAAAAACGAATGTCAGTGTCTCTTTGGTGTGGATTATGTCATGCAGGAGCACAATATTGGCATGTTTCAAGCCCTTCAGGAGAGAAGCTAGAAAAATTGAACAAAATGTTAAATCCCTTGTTGATAATAGAAGTGCTGCTCTAAAGGTATCAGGCAGTATATATTTTTTAACCATTTCAAATCAAGCATTCTGGTTATTTTACTGCTGGAAAACAATCTCTCGTGGCAAAAGAATATTTAAAATTAGAGAACCTTCGTTATTTCAAAAATGGCAAATCATTGCATTTACACAACTTACTGTTCCTATAGGCTAGAGCGGTTGCAAAAAATATGTTTCCATTTACCTAATCAATTTCAGCAAAGCACTCAGAGCACTAAATGCTCCCCTCTGGGAATCTCATCATCCCAGCTTCAGAGCTCCAGGAGGAGAGGCCTGGAGAGATAAAGGCCTTTGGAGGAGCAGGAAATGGAGTGTTCTGCCTTCTAGAGCAGGACTTTGCCTCATATGACCAGTCTCCAAAATTCCAAGTCCTACAAGATGTCAATAGGGCCGGTGGATATGTTTGGTGGGAGGCAGGGATAAGAGCATGGAGTTGAAACATGATAGAGACTGGAGATTTCTTGAAGGTAATGTTGCAAACCTGCAGAAAGGAGAAAATGTGAACTTGAAAAGAGGAGTCTGCCAAAGCTGGAGAGCCCAGGGAGGTGAAAGTGGAGAAGGCTGAAGGCTTTCTCTTGCCTCTTCCATAATAGGTTACTAAAAGCAGCCTTGAAGGGAAGAAGTCATCACAAAAGGCCAGGAGTGCCTGGGAGGGGCGTTGAAAGGCTGTCTTTGGAGGTTCCGGAGATAGGAAGACCTCTGGCTTTAGGAAGGCAGAGGCTAGAAAAGGTACAATAAAGAGACAATGAGGCCTGGCACGGTGGCCTGTAATACCAGCACTTTGGGAGGCCAAGGCAGGCGGATCAGCAGGTCAAGGGATGGAGACCATGGTGAAACCCCGTCTCTACTAAAAAAATACAAAAATTAGCTAGGTGTGGTGGCGCACGCCTGTTGTCCCAAAGCTACTCGGGAGGTGGAGGCAGGAGAATTGTTTGAACCAGGGAAGTGGAGGTTGCAGTGAGCCGAGATCGCACAACTGCACTCCAACCCGGTGCCTGGCGACAGAGGAAGACTCTGTCTCAAAAAAAAAAAAAAAAAAAAAAAGGGACAATGAGGCCAGAGGTGGTGACTCACACCTGTGATCCCAGTACTCTGGTGACAGCATCCCTGGGAATAAAATGAAGGCACAGCAAACCAGTGATGGGTAATGAAAGAACATGGCTTCCTGGTGATATTGCTTATGCCCTACCAGCTTGTAGGTATCAGATCTGTGAGCCAGTGAACTTCTCTTTTTATTTGTCAGTTTAAGCTGACTTACACCTAAGGAAGGAGCTCCATTACACCTGTTAACCCTATTTGCTTTAATGACTAATAATGACTAATGCTCCAATTTTTACTTTTTGTCCCCAGAGTCCCTATGGGCTAAATTCATTATTTCACTTTGACAAATGTGTTGCTTTGTAAATGTAATAAATAGCTTCCCAGGCATCTGTTTAATCTCCCTAGTCTCAGACTGAAGGCCACATGGAAATTGAGGGAGTAACTTTCCCTCTTTTTGAGATGCTGCCACACCACCTAGTACCACACTTAGCCAAGAGTAAGCACTTAATTTGTCAAACATATTTATTGAGTGTCTTAAGGGAGAACTGTCTGTGGAGCCAGAAGCCCTAGTATGAATCCTGGCCCTGTCACTTCATATCTGAGTAAGCTCTGGAGAGTATCTCAACCCAAGTCTCAATTCATTCCTTAGGAAAAGAGACATCGTCTTTTCTGACTTACTTCATAGGGTTGATATGAGGATGGAATCAGATACCATTTGTGGAACCTTGGCAAATGTAAAGCATTACAGAGACGTAAATTCGAAATAATATCCCTTCCCTCAGCCTCTTGCTGCTGCCCTTCACCTTGAACCCCATCAAACCCCTCTCTCAGTCTTAAAATCTTGTTTATGGTATGTTTCTGCTAGAGTTTTTAACGCCTTCCATATTTTCTGACCATCAGCTGAGAAGGCTTGTACTTTATGTATATATTTATTTATAAATTATCTCATAAATTTCTCTTTCCCCCACCCCTATGTTATAAAGCATATAGCAAAATTAGATTTTAAAAGGATGCAGTAAAGCTGAAATTGCTAAGAATACTCTTAAGATATTTTAATTTTATGTTTAATATAATTTTAGTCTCACCTAATTATGTTACTGAAACTCCTGATGCTTCTTTTTAAACCTTGATGGCATGTTTTGTTCATTATGATGGCCTCACGCTTTCATTTGCTAAAAAGGCGAAGGAACAATATCTACCTGGGATGAGGCTTCCTGCTAACAACAGTGGGTATAAACTTCATGTAGTTTTCTTGATAATTTCAGTTTTTGTAGGAGTTGGAAAAGTGTCTGTTTTGTATTTCTCTGTTGTTCACTTGCATTTGAATTGTTAGTCTTATCTTCAGCCCACAGTTTCTTTGCAGAAATCTTTTTAAATCATACACTCATTTTATGAGGATTAGCCACTTGTACATGACAAGCCCTTTCAACTCTTTTAATCACATACAAACCTATTGGGATTACCTTCCAAATTGTCCCAAACCCCTCCCTTCTTGCCATTTCTGCCACCACCCTGGACCAAAATACTGTCATATGTTGGGTGAATGATTGCAAATGCCTCCCATCTGCCTGCTTCCCTGCTTTCTTCCTATAGGCACTTCACAGGACAGCTAGACACTGCTATGCTTCTCAAATGAGTGAGGGCATGTCCCTCCTGCTTCCAAACCCACCACTGGCCTCTCATCTTGCTTAAAGTAAATTCAAAGGACTTGCAATGGCCTGCCCACCCAGTTGTGGGTTGTGCCCATGGTGACCTGCATCTCTTCACATTCCTATCTTAGCTCACTTGGCTTTAGCCTCATTGGCCTCCTAACTGTTCTTTAGACACACTTGCAAACACGTTTCCACCCCAGGGTCTTACACTTGCTGTTGTCTTTTCCTGTAACCCTCTCTTCTCATCTCTCTGCCTTTGTCCTCCCTCACTTTCCTCAGGGCCTCTGCTCAAATAATACATATAGGTACACACTTCCTTGATCATTCTAGGTGAAATAGCAGCCCTCTACCCCATCCCACCTCAGCACCCCTCCACCCCATCCCATGTCTACCCCTTCCTACCCTCTCTCTTGGGGCCTTGCTTTATTCTTTTCCATAGCACCTGTCACCACCACCTGACACATTATATATAAATATTTGTTTATTGTCTATCTCAAATTGAGAATATAAACTCCATTGAGAGTGGGCACTTTTGTTTTTTGTTTTTTTATCGTTATATACTCAGTGCCTAGAATAATATCTGGCACTTAATAAACATTTATCTTTAAATTAGTGGTCACTAATTGGCTAATATCATTTATATACCTCTAGTTGGTTAATAAAGGGCGTTTCTGTTGAAGATGCTTTTATTCCTTTTTTCTTTTAGTTGTCTCCCTCATTAGATTACAAATATTGTATGCTTTATGGCCATGTCTAGTGCCCCGGAACTACTGAAATAGTTACATGAAAACTGTGAATTTTGCTGAATAATGAATAGGGAATTCAGATGAAAGAACAGATGATGTTTAAAGCATTTATCTCACAGTATTGTTTATCATTTTGGTCCATGCACCAGAGGGATCTGAAATGCCTACAACCTCAGATGTGTGGGTCTTAAACCCAGGAAGAAAAGGTCTTTCTTCTAATTTTAAGGACATTTTATAAACTTCACAGCAGGGTGTGACATCTGTCCTGCAGACTAAACAGTTGAGAGACATAAAAGTCAACTGAGAAGGGGGAAGATCCTAAAATTAGCATTCTGATTCTCATAAAACAGTGTTTTTTATGATTCACGTATCTTATGCATACTTATTTTTGTTTTTCTTAGAAGAAAAGACACAAAAATAAATAGGGATATCTTTAAGGCTCCAGAGGAAAGCTGATCCTCCAAGTCCTAGGACGTGGCTATATGTCATAAAGGCCTGATAGTCAAAGTCATCTCTCAGCTGTCAACTCATTGAGGGCACGGATTAAACTTGTCTTGCTCTTTGCATCTCCAGCACTAGCACAGGCCTGGCATGTGGTGCTCAATAAGTGCTCATGAATTAATGAAAGCCAGGCCAGTTGTAATGAGTTTATGAGGAATCATATAATGAGTCAATGATGTATTTGCTGCACCAGAGTAAATGGACCATTAAGTAGGGCCCATCTTTAACAGAACACTCCTTTGAAAGTTTTATAAGTATGAAATATATGTACATATTTGTAAAGGGTTTTAATTTTTTTGATGGGGTGCTGTGTAAATCTTGTGTTTATAAATGTAATGAAGGTATAGACAGAAAACAATATACACTACTTCGATAAAGGAAGGTGTACTGACTGAAGATATTTTAAAAATAGACATTTTTAAACCTGTTCTGCTATGAACAGAGATAACATATCTTTTTACTATGCTTTTGGCTTTTAGGTTAAGCTTTCTAATGCATAAAAAATTTACAATGGATACATAAAAAAAAAAGCTTCACCTTCAACCCTCATTGGACATTGAATAAAAAAGTGTTTCTAGTCCCTGTTGTTATATTTTCTCTGAACTGAGAATCACGAATCAAGTAAATGAGTCAAGTTATGAATTCCAAAAAAAGAAATAATTGAAATAATTTTAGATAAATGTTAGAGAAATATTAAGACAAGCATCAAACAAGTAGTTGTACTGGTATTTTTTGAATTGTAATGCTAATCATATACCATTATCCTGGCACTATTTTGTTTTATAAAGATGTAACTGTGCACAATGAATTTGCTGTGTTTGTGATGTGATTTGATTGCATTCAGTGGCAGACTTTCTGTCAACCAGGCCTACCCTAGACTATTTGTGGTCATTGGCAGTTCAGAGGTTCTAATCAGCCTCCTCCCCTGCTTCGTTGTATGACCTTAGGGAGGCTCCTTAGCTTATTTTTGGCTCAGTTTTATCATATATGGATTGGGAGTTATTACTTTGCAATGTTTTTCAACTAGAGAATGATCTTAAAAGATTCTTAGCTGACACTATTTCTAATTTAAACACTGCAATTACCGGCACTATAGAATCAATGATGGAATCAGAATTGATGAATATGCAACATGATATGTTATTTTCCTTAAAATACTTTTTCTGGATATACAAGTGGCCAACAAACATGTGAAAAAATGCTCAACATCACAAATCATCAGAGAAATGCAAAAAAACCAGTGAGATACCATTTTGCACCAGTCAAAAAGGCTATAATTTAAAAGTAAAAAATTAAAGGATGTTGGTAAGCTTCAGAAGAAGAGGGAATGCTTATACACTGTGGGTAGGAACATTAATCAGTTCAGCCACTGTGGAAAACAGTTTGGAAATTTCTTAAAGTGAGACAGGGCAGGCAAACCCCAAGACTTGTGCTTGGGAGGGTTCTTGGCTTCACCCGGGAAATAATTCAAGGGCGAGCCAGTGGTGTTAGACAGCAGCTTTTATTGGAGTAGCAATATGCAGCAGCAGCAGGTATATTGCTCCTTGCAGAGCAGGGCTACCCCATAGGCAGTGTGCCCAGAGTAGCAGCTCAGAGTTAGCTCTGCAGTTATATTTATACCCACTTTTACATATATGCAAATTAAGGGGCAGTTTATGCAGAAAGTTTTAGGAACACAGTGGTATTTCTGGGTTGTTGGGTTGTTGCCATGGGAAAGGGTGGTAACTTCCAGGTGTTGCCATGGCAATGGTAAACTGACATAGCACACTGGTGGGTGTGTCTTTCGGAAAGCTACCTCCATCCAGGCCCTGTTTTGGCTAGTCCTAAATTTGGTTTAGTATTCAAGCCTGCTTTTGGAGTCAAGTCCCACCTCCTACTTCAAAAAAACTAAAATCAAAATTACCATTTGACCCAGCAATTCCATTACTGGGTATATACCCAAAGGAAAATAAATTGTTCTGCCAAAAAGACACCTAGATTTGTATGTTTGTCACAGCACTATTCACAATAGCAAAGACATAGAACCAACCTACATGCCCATCAGTGGTGGATTGGATAAATAAAATTTGGTACACTGGCACCATAAAAATACTACATAGCCAAAAAAAAAGAACAAAATCATGTCCTTAGCAGCAACATGGATGCAGATGGAGACCATTATCCTAAGTGAATTAACACAGGAACAGAAAACCAAATACTACATGTTCTCACTTACAAGTGGGAGCTAATAAGTGGGGTATTGGGTACACACAGACATAAGATGGGAATAATAGACACCACACTGGGGACTCGAAAAGGGGAGAGGGAGGGAGAGGGATACGGGTTGGAAAATTACCTATCAGGTACTATAGTCACTATTTGGGTGATGGGACTCCCCAGTATCATGCAATATACTCATGTAACAAACCTAGACATGTACCCCTTGAATCTAAAATTAAAGTTTAAAAAATACTTCTGCATTTTCCTTAATGTTTATACAAAATGTATAATAAAAAATAGATTTCTATTTTTATTTTTGCTGTTGCTAAACAATAAACACTTTAATCAAACATTTCAAAATTCATCATATAAAGTAGAAAGAATTTAAAATAGAATAGATATGGATTCGAACAACTCTGATTACTATCTCTGTGACCTCAGGCAAGTTACTTAACCTCTCTGAGGCTGGAATTCCTTTATCTCTACAACAAAAATAGCACATTTTACTTCCTAGGATTGGTATAAAGGTGTTTTAAAAAGTATTATGTAGGGGGAGGGGGAGATTATGTCATATGCCTGGTCCTCAAAAAAGATTAGTTATACGGCTCCTTCCCAAGAAAAATGCTATTAACAGGCTGAAGGCTTCAGTTTAAACCAAATGTTGACCACTTAAACAAAAATATTTAAAACAATGCACATTTTAAAGATATTTAAAGTGTTTTCTCCAAGTTGTAAAAATAAACACTCAAAATACAATTCTAGAGTCAATTATGAGAGATTTCTAAGGTACTATGAAGGCTTCTGCTTTTCTTAATTAGCTAAGGGATGAGGGCGGTAGGGAACATGTCTATTTTGTGTATTGCTGTGTATCTAGCAGTAAGAGGAGTGCCTGGTCTTAGTGGGCGCTAAATAATTATTTCTAGAGTAGATGCATAGAAAGCATACGAATTTTTGAATCAGAGAGATTTGGTTTGAATCACCATCACCATCATATAGTGGAATAATGTTAATAATATCTATCTCTAAAGGTTGTGAAGAGGATTAAAATAAGTATGAAAAGCACCTGACACATGTATTATTTCCCTTAGTGCTGTTTATACTTTTGCTAATTTCATATCACATGTTAAGTTCAAATGAAAATAATATTCCAAATGACCAGACTAGTAAATTGCTGCATGTATTCTACCTGTACAGAAAGAGACCGTATATGTAGTAAAATCATACTTAATAAATCTTTGGCTGCTATACCATCAGGGCAGCCAAATTGTTCAGGAAAAGTAATTCCTGCTTCAAGGCTTTTTAAAGAAGGCTGCATTACTTGTTCAGTTTTCCTGCACGTGCCTTTAGGTTGCCTTTTCAGCTAGTGACTGTGGATTTTAACTAATGAACTCCAGCTGTTCTTATTTTGCCTTCCAGACCTTCTCATTTAACCTCCTGTCTCCCTGGTCTCACATCCTTAAAGTTCTTACAGGAAAAATGGGACAGTGCCAAAGTTTTCAAATGAAGCCTCATATCTTCTTGAGGGGAGAGCACTATTTTTTTTTTTTTTAACAAGGGCTCCAAGCTTTTACACTGGTGTAAAAAGAAACATTCCTTGTTGGAAATTGGATGCCTAACAACCTCCAATGTGTCAGAAATCCTTTTGTGGTTTTTAATATTACACAAGCAAAGCATTGGGTAAGGAAAGTCCATAAAACAAACCAAGAAAGCCCACAGTTGAATACTAAATATAATTGTAAACACCTGTGATGGAGAAGGCAATTTCTCCATAAATATGCAATGAAAGAAACATTTAGCATGTAGAACAAAACAGAACCAGCTTTTCCGAACCATGCTGAGAACCATCTGTTAGCAAACCTGGCAAAAGGTTTCACTGTTACAGTTAAATGTCAGCCTGAAAAACTTGGCTGTGGGCAGTATCTGAGCAAAGCCAGTCTTAAGCAATTGGCAGACTCAAGCTCACAAAGGAGACCTTCCCCTTATGCGGGTGACCTGGGAATTTCTATTATGCTCACAGATACTCTTTAACCTATCCATACATCTCTTTCCAAATCTGATCATCCTTTAATGGAGACCATTAATAAGTACTTTAGTAAATGCAGTTTCCATTATATTAAACACTTAAAACCATGCCTTCTCCCAGAATGCACCTGATCCGACCAGGATGAATCTGGCTAAACCAATAGCCCATTTGGCCCTTCCAATTAAATTCAAAATGATGTATTTCCCAGGGGCTCTGAAAGACTTTTGAAAAGGGTATCAAATTCAGTTATAAACTCATTTTCAGAATTGCTTTTTCCATGCCTGTTTGCATAACCCATCCTTCCAAGCTCAGATCAAAATCAATGAACTCCATCAGTCACACTGAGACTAAGTTGTTCTCATCTTAGTTTATAATGTCTTTTATATACTTGTAACTTGAATCATGTGCTCTGTTAAGACTGCAAATGACAGAACAAAGATATGGGTTTCTCTTCTCATCCTTCACAGCATCTAGCAGCATACTCTGCATATAGTATGTGCTCAGTGAAGAAGGGAAGAGAAGTAGTTAAAAGTGGGAGAAAGTAAGTCCAGGGAAGTGCCATTTCTCTGGAATTTTGCTGAAATGCATAGCAATCCTATCATCATCTTATTTCAAATGGCTCATGCAATAAAGGCTGATAAATTATATTTTTTCATGATTCATTTTCACTATGTTGGCCTCTTGACGATTATATTATAAAGTATTTGTTATCTTAATGGTAAATAAGACATTAGCCAGGGAAAGAAGTAATAATGGAATAATAGTAGCCAACATTTGTTGAACTCTGAAAAATAGACTCTGTGATAAGTGCTTTATATACATATTCTTGTTGAATCCTCATAACAACTACATTAAATAGGTACTATCATTATCCATTTTATGCAATAAACTGAGTCATAGTTAGGTAATCTACCCAACATCATACCATAGTGATTGGTGGACCTATGCTGCAAACCCAAGTCCTTTTGAAACCAGGTTCCTCACCCACTTGCAGGGCACAGAGAAAATACAGGCAGAACAATAAAAATGCATCCCTTCTGGAAATTCTCCAAGTGCTAGCTAAATAACACGTTATGTTCAGAATTTGTGTGATTATATATTTTCTCTTTTATAGGAATTTTCTGAGGTTATATAGGTATAGCCTTAGCACCTAGATGAGGCCAAACACATGGAAAGTATTAGTCATTGCTCAGTGAATTCATAGTTTTGGTCAAGTGATATAATAGTTTTAAATCTCAATTTCTTCAAAATTAAGTAATAAAATAGCAGTGTAAATGCTCCTGAAAAACTTGTAAGAAAAGTAAAAATGTAATTACAGTATTCTGGAAGAATCAAAAATAGATGCTGAACGGATCAATGCAATGCATTTTTTACCAAATCAAGGACTCAAAAGAGACCTATTGGGTTCATTTCTGCTGTTCTTACCTTCTCGGATAGCTGTAAATGGGACTCCTTCCTCTGCATTCATGCTGATAACTTTTAAAGCCACTAGTTGTCCATTTATTCTAGAAGAGAGGGATTGAGGGGCACACACTTATTGAGGTGGTTCAAAGCAGCAACTTATACCAAAGATGGCTTAATAAAAGCAATTTTACTTCAAAATATATTCTAGCATATAAATCTATAATGTTCTCAAAATAGAAAGTTTAATATCTATAAATGCATATGTAATGTACATACACCTAAGCATTTTCCCTCTTTACTAAAGTGAGATATATATATATATATATATATGTTTATTATAGAAAATTTGGAGCATATTATTATTTTTCATCTGACTTATTGTGGTGGTCTTCTTCTTCTTTTTTTTTTTCCTTTTTGAGACAGTGTCTCACTCTGTTGCCCATGCTGGAGTGCAGTGGCACGATCTCAGCTCACTGCAATGTCTGCCTCCGGGTTCTACCGATTTTCCTGCCTCAGCTTTCTGAGTAGCTGGGACTACAGGCATGTGCCATCATGCTGTTAATTTTTTGTATTTTAGTAGGCATGGGGTTTCACCATGTGGCCAGGATGGTCTCCATCTCCTGACCTCATGATCCACCCACCTCAGCCTCCCAAAGTGCTGGGATTACAGGCGTGAGCCACTCTGCGCCTAGCTGAGGCATGCCTTTTAAATGACAATCAGGACAAGTCACTTTTCTGTTCAAAAGCCATCACATCCCCACACTTTACCCAGAATAAAAGCCAAATTCTTGCAGTAGCCTTCTAAGTGCTACCTCATCTTTCCAGGCTGCACCATTATCTCTCTCTTTCTCTTCATTTCCTCCTACTATCCCCTTATTCATCATTTTATTCATGATATAAGCTAAGTGCTGAGAACAGAGAAGATTTTAATGCAGGTATAAATCCATTGTTTTTAATACAGTGGGATTAAAATCATATTGTTAGTAATCTTTTTTCCTCCATGTAACTTTTCTCTTACAGTTTATTCTTGTACAATCGATATTGAATAATGATGTAACATTTCATCATATAAATATACTACAATATATTTAGCCAATTTCAAATGCCTTTCAATTGTTTCTAGCTTTGGGCTATCATAAAAATACTGTGATGAACATACTTGTTGACAAATCTTTTCACAAAGCCCCAATTATTTCCTTAAAGTAGAGGCAGAATTGCTGAATCCAAGAGTACACAGTGCACATGTTTGTATTCATTTGTACTCATGTTCCCAAACTGTCTCATGGAATAATGGCACAGTAACTGGTCATGAGAGTGGCCATTTTCCCACTCCCTCACCAGCATGGGGCAGGTTTTGTTATAGGGGCTTTTGGACTTCACTTTTTAGAACAGTTTTAGATTTCTAGAAAAACAGAATACAGTACGAAAAGTTCCCATATATCTCCCATCTAGTTTCCTCTATTGTTAACATCTTACATTAATATGGTACATTTGTTATAATTAATGAATGAATATTGGCACATTATTACTAACTAAAGTCCATGGTTTATTAGGGTTTCTTTAGTTTTTACCTAATGTCTTTTTTATTTTTTGGTTCAGGATCCCATTCAGGATTACACTCAGCCGTCCTGTCTCCTTAGGCTCTTCTAGACTGTGGCAGTTTCCCACACTTTGTTTTTGATGGCCTTGACAGTGTTGAGGAGTACTAGTCAAGCATTGGGTAGAACACCCCTCTCTTGGAACTTTTCTGACATTTTTCTTATGATTAGACTGGGTTATGGGTTTGGGGGAGGTAAAGTACCATCTTTATCAAATCATGTTAAGAGTGCATACCTTCATCAAGATTTATGACTTTTGATGTTGACCTTAGTCACCTGTCTGAGAGAGTGTTGGTCAGGTTTCTCCATTATAAACTTACTCTTTCTCCCCCCTTTACATACAGCACTTTTAGAGAAATGCCACTATGAATGGCCCACACTTAAGAAGTAGAGAGTTATGGTGCACTTCTTTGAAGGTGTCTTATCTACATAAATTATTTGTTTTTATTTGGCATGAGAGATTTGTTTCTTCTCTCCCATTTGTTAATTTATTGAATCATTCATCTATATCAGTATGGACTCATAGATATTTATTTTATACATTGGGTTATAATTTAATACACTTTATTTTGTTGCTCAAATGTTTGCAGCTTTGTCCTTTGGAAGCTCTTTCAGTGGCTCCTGTGTCCCTTTGACATAGACCTATCGTGTGGGTTTGCTTTTTGCTTTTATCTTCATATGTTTGGCCTATTTGAAAGGCAAAAAGGTTTGTCACATTTTAATTCATATTTCTTTAATCACATGTGAAACTGACTTTTCCTAAGTTTATGGATCTTTTCTGTTTTTCTCATGATTTGCCGATTTGCCCATCTTCTTATTGAACTATTTTACATATGCTTTCCCCCAGTTTCTTTTGTTTGCCTTATCGTATCTTTGACATTTTGTTTAAAAGTTTTATGATGTAAGTATTTTCCTCAGAACATGGTTCTGTGAAATTCTCCCCCAACTCCTGCAAAAAGTTTTTTGGTAAATATAATAGAAAATGCTTTATACTTTCTTTCTTTTTTCTTTTTCTTTTCTTTTCCTTTTCTTGAGACAGAGTCTTACTCTGTTACCCAGGCTGGAGTGCAGTGTCACTGATCTCAGGTCCCTGCAACCTCCACCTCCAAGGTTCAAGCAATTCTCCTGCCTCAGCCTCCTGAGTAGCTGGGACTACAGTTTTATAAATAAGGTAACACTTGAACTGGGAATCTGACATAGGGTAGGAGTCAGCTGTGTGTATGAACAGTGGAGGGCAGCTCCAGGCAGAGGGAACAGCAAGTTATAAGTCCTTGATTGAGGCAGGAGCAGTCCTGGCATTGGAGCGGGAGAGTGGAAGGAGATGAGGACAGGGAGGAGCTGACTGTGTGCTGGGGGATGGAGGATAGGGATTGTATAGGGTCTTGTACAATGACCATTCCAGGGACTGTTGTATTAGCTATTTACAGGATATTTGTATTAGAAAATAGGTTGGGTGCAGTGGCTTATGCCTGCAATTCCAGCACTTTGGGAGGCTAACGCGGACGGAACACCTGAAGTTGAGAGTTCGAGACCAGCCTGATCAACATGGAAAAATGCTGTCTCTACTAAAAATACAAAACTAGCCAGGCATGGTGGTGCATGCCTGTAATCCCAGCTAATTGGGAGGCTGAGGCAGGAGAATCACTTGAATCTGGGAGGTGGAGGTTGTGGTGAGCCGAGATTGCGCCATTGCACTCCAGCTTGGACAACAAGAGCGAAACTCCATCTCAAAAAAAAAAAAAAAGGAAAAGAAATAGTGCAAAGATGTCAATAATTCTCTAATTTAGAGTTTTGATATATTCTAAAAATATTCTAAAGCCACAATAATGAAAATCATACAGCACAAATATAAGAAAAGATAGATCAAAGAAACATGATTTTTAAAAGATTAGAACAGTAACAATTTCAAGTATTCGTGAGATCTAATATATAATCACGGTGGCATTTCAAACTATCAGAGAAAAGAAAATCTAATAAATGGAGCTGGGATGATTGTGAATATACATACAATATAAATTCCCAATAGATAAAGAGTTAAATGAAAAAGAAAATATACAGTAACTATAAGAAAAGAGAAGTGAATTCTGTGTAAATGTTGGCCTGGAAACGTCTGTTTGTGCGTAACAATCAAGTCAGACTCAGAAGGGAAGATCAGAAGTATCCATGGAGTCCATGTACTGGAGTATGCTCTAGGGTGCCCCAGTTCTGAGCCACCTTGAGACAGTTATCATGGCCAAATTGATATAAGGAACCTCAGAATAAAATGAAATGTGGTCCTTTATTGCAGATATTCTCAGCATTAAAAAAAAAAAAGTTAAAGTACACCATGACTAAAAAAGATTAAGAAAGTATAAAGGACCAGGGGCAGGAGAATCACTTGCACCCAGGAGGCAGAGGTTGCAGTGAGCTGAGATGGTGCCACTGCACTCCAGCCTGGGTGACAGAATGAGACTCCATCTCAAAATAAATAAATAAATAAAATAAAATTGTATTTCCCCTGCAATCTTGTTTTAACAAGTAAAAATAATAACAACAACATAAATATTAAGATAAATAATGAATATTTAGTCTTGTAGTAGTTATATAAAATTTTTCTTTTTTTTCTTTTTTCTTTTTTGGCCAGTTAAGTGAAGCAGTGGGAGAACTGATTGTGACAAGTAGTTGTAGACACCACTGCATTAGGATCAGCTACATTATGTTTCTAAAATTAATATTTAACCACTAATGAGCCATTATTTTTCTCTATTGGAGTAACATAAATTAAGGAAACAACCTTCCAACTTTCCCACCTTAACTAAAAGAGGAATTCATGAATCTTTTATATATATATTTAACAAAGTTTGTTATTTACCAAAATTAGTACTTAGCTTTTGGATAAGCAGTCTTTTTATTCTCTAGACATTTTGTATATTTTGCAAGTGTAGAAAATCTAGGATTTATCATTTTTGCATGTACCATAATTTGCAGAAACCAACTTCAAGTTCTTCTACAAGGGCAGGTGGAGGAATGAGGCTGCCAACTCCAGGCTGTCATTGCAAACCTCTGTCATTGTGATTTAGGGAGGGATATAAAAAACCTGTTAGAGACACTTTACCAATTGCTTCCCACCAGCCTGAAGAGTGGTAACTGTTCTTTGGGTCAGAAAGTCCATTTTCTTTGAATTGAATGCAAGAGAGGAAAGGCTGATAAACATTTAAGAGGGCTGATTTTAATTAAAGCAGGGCAAGTTTGTTTTTCTTTCAAGGCTATTTAAGTCATCATGTCTCTCTCCCTATTGGCTGTGGTGTCTTGCACAGGTCCTCAATGCTATGAACTTCTGTGATGTCTCACTTGGTCTTATAATGTGAAATGATGGGGGCGGGACCCTCATCTCTAGAGTCTCTCCCACCTATGTGGCACTCACCTGCTAATCCCCTTGTAAACTGTAGCATAAGAACCTTCACCCAGCTTCTCCAAGTTCAAGTAAGATGAGGCTGCCCCAAAAGGGAGGCTCTTTCTCTGCTTAAGAGTAATAGGGAAAAGGGGCGGGTGAGAGGGAAGAGAGAAAGAGCACTTTTTATAATGTTGACTTTTTTCCCCCAGGGAAATTAGACAGCATTGCCAAAGCAGACTTGGGAAGGCTCGCTCAATAATTGCCCTGGAAGTAAGGGCCGGCCTCCCTAGACAAGCACACATTAAATTCTTCTTGATCAACATCAGCTGCTCACTCACCCACTGAAAACCCTGCCTCAGATCCTCTTCCTGAAAAGAATCACTGTTACTCCGTGGCCTTTTACTCTTGAACTTCTGGGCACGGACAGCCTGAAGTCCCCTGGGGTGAAATGAAGTCATGGAACATGATGCTTCTTTTAGGTCTGTTAGCTAGAGAAAAAGGAAAGAGCAGAAATAAAATTTATGCAAAGTAAAGATTCAGTGCCTGGCAAAACCATATTTTCTTCATTTGCCTCATTTTCACTTTTCAAATGTTTTCTAAGCTTTCTACACCCCCAAAAGTCACTTTTCTTGAAAGACCCCTGAAAAAGACCATAATGGTATCAATTGTTGAAATATTACATTCTTTCTTCACCTAAAAATATGTCTTTAACTTTTAGGTTAACCTAAACCTCTTGGATGGATGTTTTTCAAGTATTTTCTGTTTAAGTTGGGCTTTTTAAAAAATCATGTGCACTTAATTTATTGCTGTAGGGGAATAATCTAGTATGGCATTGCTAATAATCATGAACTAATTATGACAGTTTTGAATCCACAGCATACCAACCAATACTGCAGCTTGCCTTTTAAGTTTCAGCTCCGTAATTTAGGACCTTAGAGATTTTGAGAGAACTACTTTCTCAACTTCAAGCCAAGTGAGTTTCGTGCAGCCCAAAGCCATGGATTATTTTTCCCTTTTGGTTTACAAGAAATTCCCCAAATTTGATAAATACAGCCATAAATTTTCTGTGACTTTAATAGAATTTTCATTTTATTGGTTTAGACCTACCACAGAAGAATCAGACCCTGCTAACAAAAAGGGAGTGCCTGAACTCCTTGGTTTGTCAATAGAGAAAGATGCTCTCCTCCTGGGATACAAATACCTTGAACGCAGACTCCATGGTCTCAGGCTGGCTCCTCCAACAGCTGCGAGCCTCACCTCCCTCTGAACAACGAGAGCAGCTGCATCCAGGCTGTACAGTCTTTGCACACAGCTCTTGACCCATAATCTTCTAGGTTCAAGGAGAAAACTCGCACTTGAACCTCTCCCCCTCTGCCTCTCCTATCCTCGTTCTCTCCCTTTTTGCCAGAGGTCAGCAGTGTGGAGCTTTCATATGACTCACATGAGGGCTCTGCCTGGAGCAGCCTCATGACTTCAGCAGTTTTTCCTTATCAGTGCAAGAAACTCTACATCAGAAAGGGATTGCTTGCAGTCAGATGTGCACCGCTGAAAACGACACAGCTGATATTGAATAGAATAAAATTTGGCACAGTTAAGGTGGTTGTTCTGGCCACAAGTTAGTGCTATTGGTATACATAGTTTTTAGGGATTGACATTGCTTATCTATGTAATGAAATGTATATGATATCATTGATAGTGATGTTAGGTTTAATATTAGGTCTTCCTGGTATTAAGCTGGATACATTGAGGAATATTTTCTCCCTGCCTTTTATCTGCAAGCATTTTGGTTTTCAGACTTTAAAACAAATTTGCTACCTAGTTAACTTTTAATAGTCAAAGAAATCACAGAATCACAAAACAGGAAGAAAGTTGAAGATATCTACTCCATCTCTTGCCTTGAACAATAATGTATCTAATAGTCTCAGAAGTGTTGCCATTCATTCATTTATTCAAAAACTATGTGGTGAGCACCTGTGTTCTTCTTAAACCTACAGATGATGATATTAGCCAATGATGATGGAGAGAAAGGGGTTTAAATGAAATACTTTATTCCTTTAACATATACGTAATTAATGTTTATTATATGTAAAGTACAATATTAATAGCAGACATGTCAAAGACTCTGACTCAAATTGGTTTGCAGTCTGTAGTCTTCAAACACAGCATTTTTCCCTGCTAGACTCCTAAGATTATTGCACTATAATGTACTAATCATAGAGTGAGACAGAATGGAGAATATAGAAACAATCATTATTAAGGGAAAAAAATAAGAGTCATGTCTATTATCACAACAATATTTATGAATATTTGATATTTGAATCTCATGATGGTTTTTAAAAAATGTTTAATTTAATTAGGAGCATGTATTTTTTCATTTCAAAATTGCCACAAGAGACTTTAACCAATTCCAAGATTCAATCAAATTAGAGATATTTTGTGAAAAAAAAAAAAAGAAAAGGAAGAATACTTGGCTTAAAGACCATTACACTGACAATTGAGAGAGTGAGAAGCTAGTTTCTTAGAATATTTAATAACATTCAAATTTATAATAACATAACTATAATACATTTTATCATAAATGCTAATTTCTTCCTAAAAGATTGTGAATTTCATCACGTAAAAATTATGTTCCAGATCAAGTTTACAATGACTTTTCTTGCATTTTTGTTTTTGAAAACAGAGTCTCACTCTGTCTCCCAGGCTGAAATCCAGCTGGGCGATCATGACTCACTGCAGCCTCAGCCTCCTGGGCTCAAGTGATCCTCCCATCTCAGCCTTCCGAAGTAGGTAGGACTGCAGGCCTGTGCCATGGCACCCAGCTCATTATTTTTCATAGTCACAGGGTCTCGCTATGTTGCCCAGACTGGTCTCCAACTCCTGGCTTCAAGCATTCCTCCTACAGCTTCTCAAGTAGCTGGAACTGGGGGTGCATGCCCTGATTCCTGGATAATTTTTTTAATTGTTTGTACAGACAGAGGTTTCACTATGTTTCCCAGCCTGGTCTCCAACTCCTAGGGTCAAGTGATCCTTCTGCCTCCCAAAGTGCTGGGAATTCAGGCATGAGCCACAGCACTACCCTATAGCCTGAAAATAATAATAATAATAATAATAAATATTATTATTATCATTTTATATTTATTTATTTATTTATTATTTTATTTTTATTATTATTATTATTATCATTTTGGATGACGGAGTCTCACTCTGTCATAGTCTGAAATGCAGTGGCACAATCACGGCTCACTGCGATCTCTGCCTCCCAGGTTCAAGCAATTCTCCTGCGTCAGCCTCCCCAGTACCTGGGACTACAGGTGTATGCCATCACACCTGGCTAATTTTTGTATTTTTAGTAGAGATGAGGTTTCACTATGTTGGCCAAGATGGTCTCGATCTTCTGACCTTGTGATCTGCCCGCCCGGGCCTCTCAAAGTGCTGAGATTACAGGCATGAGCCACTGCACCCTGCCTAGCCTGATTATTAAAGGTATAAATTGCTATATTTAGGTACTAGAATGAGCTACTTTTTTTTTTCTTTTCTTCCAGAGACAGGGTCTTCCTTCTGGTTCAGGCTGGAGTGCAGGAGCTATTCACAGGCATGCACTGTGTACCTGCTTAGAACTCCTGGGCTCAAGCAATTATCCCACCTCTGCCTCCCAAATAGATGGGACTACAGGCGTGCACCACCACACTGGCTTTATGGTCTTGTTTAAAGCCAAGGAAAAATATCTGGTGACTTCTTAAGATGTTTTCTTGCTCTGTGTCAGAAATAAGTTTGTTCTGAAAGATTTCTGAAGGAGAGAATACTTAGACAATTTCATTTAGCATTGTACATTAGGCTCAGTTTGTGAACTGCTCCAGGTTGACTTGCTGCACCAACTTTAGCAGCCTGGTCACCATCATAGCAAGAGAGGCCATTTCTGGGGTCTTGAAGCACACTCACTGTTGCTACTACCTCCCCCCATCATAGGACAAGGAGAAGACCTTTGTGCTTCCCCACCAGCCTAAATAGACCAAGAGCCCAAGAGGCTCAGGCTTCCATAGCAACTGCTTGCAAGGGTCAGGTGACACAATCCAGAAGTGCAGGAAGTTCCGTGGAGTGCACTTCCACCACTGGGAAACCAGAGCTATTTGTTGTGGAGCTGAGATCAGCTCAGAAACGTGATCCATTGTGGGAGTGTTGCTTCAGCCTGGGAATTTGAGGTTGCAGTGAGATATGATTGCATCACTGTACCCTATCCAGGGCAAAAGAGTGAGACCCTGTCTCTTAAAAAAAAAAAGAAAGAAAGAGGGAGAGAGAGAAAGCAAGAGAGAGAGAGAGAGAGAGAGAGAGAGAGAGAGAGAGAGAGAGACATAAGTAAAGGGAAAAAGATCTTCCATTTATAAGGCTGATGCAAAAGTAGTTACAATTTTGCATTATTTTCAATGGCAGAAACCACAGTTACTCTTGCACCAACCTAATAATCCTAGTAATTTGCTTTATTCTTCTCCTCATTTCTACTTCCCTAGGACTGTACAAGCTGCCCCTACAACCCCACCCCTTTTGCTCCAGGCTCTGTTTTCAGGGAAATCGTGTGACAACAAATGGTAGGCAGTTTTAAAATTGGCAGTAAAAATTTTAGGTTACTGATCATTTCAGGCTAGCTTCTCCACCCACCACATTTTTGGAGTTCTTTTTCCTTTCTCAAGTGGTGTGAATTCAAACTACTATGTTTAGTTAAGAGTTGGCCATTTTTTCCCAATCTTTGCAATCTGCCTTTATTAAATTTAGCCAAATATAACATTTCTAGAACATGTTGATTATCACAGCATTCAAAAGATATGAGAAATAATGTAAAATCTATGTCATAAACATTGAAAATGATTCATATATTATTTAATGACATTAGAGAATTCATATATGTCCACACAATGGAGTAATAAGCAGCTGTTAAAAGAAAGGAGATCTATATATAATGACATGGAGTGATCACCAAAATATATTAAGTTAAAAAAGCAAAATGCAGAACAATATTTATAGTATATTACCTTTGGTGGCAAAGAAATGAAGGTAAATAAGGTGTAGTCAGGTCCAGGCATGTTGGCTCACACCTGTAATCTCAACATTCTGGAAGGCCAAGGGGGGAGGATTGCTTGAGCCCAGGAGTGGGAGGCCAGCCTGGGCAACATAGTGAGACTCCCAACCCCAAAAATAAAAATAACAAATGAAAAAGTGTAGTAGTAGTAACCTTACCAATAGTAGCAGTATTATTACTATTGTTTTAAATCTGTTGTAGAGGAAAAAAGATTTCTCACCCATCTCTAGCTTCATGGACGATATTCATATAACAGATTAACAAGAGAAAAGCATGTAAATTTACTTGATGCAAGTTTACACAATACAGGAGCCTTCAGAAATGAAGACCCAAAGAAACAGGGAAATCTGTATTTTTATGCTAAGCTCGATGAAGAAAAGTGGATAATTGTGAAGAAATGTGATTGGAGGACAAAAGGGTCTGATCTAATGGCAAGAAACTGGGGAGAACCTAGCGAGACCTGTTTGTTCAGATTATTCTTGGCGTCTCTGTGTCTTCAAGGATAAGGATATTCCTTTCTATTGGGTATAGGAAACTTATCTCTGGAGTTGAGGTCTTATGACCTACTTTAGAGGGAAGTCAACTAGATTTTATGACCTGCTTTGAGGGAGAAGGGATGACAGGAAGATGGGAAGATGAGAATGACTTTCCTGCTTCTGCTGTTTACTCAAATATCAAGGCACCATATTTGGGGGTAGCATATTCTGAACCCCATCATTATTATAGGCATATATCAGGTTAAAACTAGTGAGTAATTATGCTAATGTCATTGGAAACCAAACTTTTCAGCATGAGAGAAAATAGATATAAATATTAAATCGAAGAAATCAAGTAAAATTATGTGATCTTAAATTTGATTTAGAAATATAAACTTATGGTTTTTATTTGTTTTTAAAAAAAGTGCTGTCAACCAAAAAGACCTGGAAGCAATGACAATTAAAAAGACCTAGAAGCAATGACAACTCAGTAGCAATGAGCAGTCCTACTGCTCCAATTTTGGTCTCTTAATACCATTTTCCACTAAAAAGAAAGAGCTATACATCTGTGGAGAAATAGTGGGTTCCAGAATCCAGGTCTGGAGTATGAACTCTACAAATGAGCCTGGGATATCTTTCTTGCCAGAAAGCAAGGTGGTTATCAAGAAAGTTGTCCTAGGCGCATTTTAAGCCAACTGGAGTCATGTTAGAAGGATATGAAAGCCAACCTGAAAGGGACTCCCATTGGTTTAAGAATGGGAAATTAGAGTAGCCAAAATAAAAAATAATAAAAAAAGATAATGACTGCAATGGATTGAAACACATAGAATGTGTAAAATCTACAACTTTACAGTAATTTTAAACAAAACAGTCACTTGAAGATTTCTAGTTTACAAACTTATTACTCTGAATATTAATAAAGGAGAAAAATCAAGTATTTTTTTGTATTTCCTATATAAATTATTTTTCCAAGATTATCAAATACTCAATGAGGGGAAACTTTTTTCTTGTAGAAGAATTCCAGCTAATGAATGCAGAAGAAGGGATAGACAAAGAAAATCACTGTCATGCAATCTCTAATGCAATGATCTAAGAAAACAATCATCACTGGATGCTAAAATCATTAGGTGGAGGATTGATGAGGAACTTTCCAATGAAAGGGTCAGGCCAACACCATCTGAGCTCACTGATCAATCTTAGCTTCACTAAATTTGAGTCATCCAGATATTATCTGCCTCCTATTATAATGCATCAGGACATACAGCACCACCTGTGATGCATTTTTGACTAAAGAAAACAATTAAACCTGAATCTAATAAAGTTTCTAGCTCTAAAACAAAATTACAAGAAACACAGAGGATGCAGAAGTTAAATAACACAGCAAGGAATCAAATAGTCAAATCAGGAAGTACAAAAAACTCTAACAAATTTCTCTAACAAATCAATGGCATTAAATAAGAAGAAAATGAAGAGAAATTAAAAGACTTAAGGGCCAGGCATGGTGGATCACTACTGCAATACCAATACTTTGTTTGACAGGTCGAAGCAGGACAATTGCTTGATCTAGGAGTTCAAGACCAACTTGGGTAACATAGTGAGACCCCCATCTCTACAAAAACTAAAAAAGATTAGCCATGTGTGGTGGCATGCACCTGTGGCCCTAGCAGCTCAGAATACTGAGGTGAGAGGATTGCTTCAGTTCAGGGGGTTAAGGCTGCAGTGAGCCATGGTTGTGTCATAGCACTTCAGACTGGATGACAGTGCAGGACCCTGTCTCTCAAAAAAAAAAAAAGGGGTGTATATGTGGCAAAAGATGACAAATGCCATATGTAGATGTTGTTTGGATCCTGATTTGAACAACTTAACTGTAAATGACATTCCTGAAAGAAGTATTGAAATTCAAATATGGTATTAGATAATTTTAAGAATTTACTTTTAATTTAAAGAATTTTACTTTTAAAACATGGTGATTACATTTTAAAAACAATCTTGTCATTAGAGGTGTATACTAAAGTAATTATAGGTAGAATGACATAATTTCCAGGCTTCCTTTAAAATATTCCAGGCCTATAATGCTGGGGATAGAGAACACAAAAGTGGTAAAAATATTGATCATCATTTAAGCTGAGTGATAGCTATATGGAGCCTCATTTTTGTGTATATAAGACTTCTGGATCAAAATGCAGAAAAATAAAAGTATTTTTAAAAAAACACATTTATACAAAATCTGTACATTTCAATAATGTATTTCTTTTTTTATGTTCATAGCTACTTTCATCAAGGGCGGTGAAGGCTTTTGAAAGCATAGCAATTATCATTATCATCATCATCATCATCATCATCATCATGGCAGCAGCTACCACGTCAGTGCTTGCTCTGCGCCAGGCTCCATGCAGGCAGAGATGAATCCTAACAATGCCATGACAGTGAGGTAGGTACCATTATTAACCACACTTAATCATTGAGGGAACTGAGTTCAGGGAGTTTAATTAACTTTCCCACAAGGTTATTAAACTAGCAAATAGGCTGGACATGATGACTCATGCCTGTAACCCCAGCACTTTGGGAGGCCAAGGCGAGTGGATCACCTGAGGTCAGGAGTTTGATGCTAGCCTGGACAACATGGTGAAACCCCATCTCTACTAAAAATGCAAAAATTAGCCGGATGTGGTGCAGGTACCTGAAATCTCAGCTACCTGGGAGGCTGAGGAACAAGAATAGCTTGAAACTGGGAGGTGGAGGTTGCAGTGAGCCAAGATCTCACCACTGCACTCCAGCCTGGGTGAGACCCTGCTTCAAAATAGATAATTAATAAAATAAGCTAGCAAATAATATAAAATATTTATAAAACTCCCCAACAACTATATACCAAATTTCACAAATTTTATTTAATGAGGAGACACTAATAACTTGTATATGCAAAAGAGCATGAACTCTCTCTCAGTGTGGTCACATTTCTCACTAATTATAAGGCTTAAGTTTAAATGAGTTGTTATATTTGGAATAAACCAGTAATAGATAAACTAAATTAGCAATAAGTGACTCTAGTTCATTAATCAGGAGACATGTAACATTATCCTTCGTAAAGAGATGGTATGTCTTTTGGTAAAAAAGAAAAGCAACAGAGTACAATTCTTTTCTTCTCTCTTTTTTTTTTTTTTGTTTGTTTTGTTTTGAGATGGAGTTTCGCTCTTGTTGCCCAGGCCGGAGTGCTGTGGTACAATCTCAGCTCACTGCAACTTCCACCTCCTGGGTTCAAGTGGTTCTTCTGCCTCAGTCTCCTGAGTAGCTAGACATACAGGCATGCACCAGCACACCTGGCTAATTTTGTATTTTTAGTAGAGATGGGGTTTCACCATGTTGACCAGACCAGTCTTAAACTCCTGACCTCAGGTGATCCACTTACCTTGGCCTCCCAAAGTGCTGGGGTTACAGGTGTGAGCCACTGCACCGGCCAGTTCTTAAGTCACACCTCTTCCTTCTTCCTCGAGTACCCTAACTTGAAACTGACATGCTCAGAGTGCTGTCTGCTGAGTCAGCCAAACTGCAGGCACATGTTATCTAGGTCTCCTTTGTAACCTTGCACACATATTTGTTCTTTCTTTATATCATACTATATATATTATTACATAATAGTATTCTATTTGTTCACTTGTACTTACTTTCCACAGTGAAGTTGATGTTGCAAATTCCAGTGTTATCTTCTATTTCCACTGTTTTTAATAAAGAGTAAGGTTCCAAACTTGTGAGTTACTGAATTTTTACTGACTTTAAAAGACAATTCCTGGGGCCCTGGGAATAACATGCTTAGGTTTCTAGCCTTAAATTCCATGGTTCTTGCCTTGATATTAGATTCCTGCCTCTCATGCAGGCTTTCTCTACATCCTGGACTTTACTCCTGAAACAGAAGATTACTGGTTGTGGATCAAAACTCTTTTAACTACAAATGGAATGCTCAAGAATGCGGAGTGATTCCATATGTGTAGGTCCACATTCTAAATCTACTGGAAAGCATTGACGTGCTAGAAGAAAAAAAAAAAGAAAGCCATTGCACAGGCAGGTAAGGAAATCTCATTGCAAGGTGTTCCTGTGACAGAATGGCTTAGCTTGTGAAACAGTGCAATTCCAGTAGTCCTCCCCTAATCCATGGTTCTGCTTTCCATGGTTTCAGTTACCCATGGTCAACCACAGTTTGAAAATATTTAATGAAAAATTCCAGCAATAAACACCACATAAGTTTTAAATTGCATGCCATCCTGAGTAGTGTGATAAAAATCTCACACTAATCCGCCCAGGATGTGAATCGTGTCTTTGTCCAGTGTATTCACCCTGTGTATTCTTCCCTCCTATTCATTACTTGGTAGCCCTCTAGGTTATCAGATCAACTGTATCTCAATGTTTGGGTTCAATAGCTCTTTTTTATCTAATGGCCCCAAAGTGCAAGACTAGCGATGCTGATATATTGTTACAACTGTTCTATTTTATTATTAGTTTTTGTTGTTGATCTCATATTGTGCCCAATATAAATGAAACTTTATCACAGGTATGTATGTATAGGAAAAAACATACCTATGATAAAGAGGTTCAGTATATAGAGTATAGCATAGTATATAGAGGTTCAGTACTAGCTTTGGTTTCAGGTGTCCACTATAGGTCTTGAAACATATTCCTCACCCCTTGTAGATAAAGGGGGACTACTGTATATTGAGCACTGTATCCTAAAAAAGGATTCATCATCTCAAACTGTAGTGATACAGTTTAGATAGGAACACTTGTGATAGCTGTAGAAACAGGGAAAGTGGAAGACTTCTTATTTTCAGTCTAAACCAAAAAATTATGCTTCTACAGATCAGATGCTCTCTGTTTTTCTCTGCATTTGTATGGTTGATTGGTTTCTTGAGTCTGAATGGACTAAGGGAAAATTCCAGAAAGGGCTTGAACTGATGATGTGATTCCTCTGAAATGGAGGACAACTTTATATTTAATTTTCCACTTTCAATATAACAGCATGAATTTTTAAAAGAATGACTCAATGTTCTTTTTATAAAGAACAGGTTGCAAATATAGCACAATCAGGTCCCAGAGTGAGGCAACTTGTCATGACTTTAGTCCAGGTCTTCTGGCTCTAGGAAGTGGCAATAATAAGAAGGCAAACACATGGTTTACTTATGTTTACTCATAACCATTCTGTGGCAAAATAATTAGATACTTTGCCCAAGGCCAAACAAGCAGCTTATCCTAGAACTAGGATCCTAGATCCAAATCCTAGAAGTAGGATTTGGACCAAGGTGGATCAGCTGCAAAGGCCATGCTTTTGGCCCACTTGACCATTTTCCTTCTTCATACAAATTAAAAACATAGAGATGATGAGTCATACCAAAGAGTTTATATGCCTGTGCTTGCTTCTGCCTTCCTTCAGTAGGCATTATTACCAAATAAAACTACAAATTGTTCAAAGCTTTTTAAAGCACAGATATCAGAACTAGAATTTAAACTCACTGGGACCAGGAGCGGTGGCTCACGCATGTAATCCCAGCACTTTGGGAGGCCAAGGCAGGTGGATCACCCAAAGTCAGGAGTTTGAGACCAGCATGGACAATGTGGTGAAACCGTGCCTCTACTAAAAATGCAAAAATTAGATGGATGTGGTGGTGCACACCCGTAGTCCCAGCTACTCGGGAGGCTGGGACAATCGCTTGAACCTGGGAGGCAGAGGTTGCAGTGAGCCAAGATTGCACCATTGCACTCCTGTCTGAGTGACAAGAGCAAAACTCTGTCTCAAAAACATAATAAATAAATAAATAAACTCACTGGTATTGACGCTAAGGTCTTCGCCAAGTCTCCACACAATAAGGACCTGGGTACTCTGAGTAAGCACCCTTTCCCCTACACAGTGGTATCCAACAGCTCAGCATATCAGTCCTTGTATGTGGGATTTACTTTTTGGTACTCATGTGAAGAAACCTCCTGTCTGGCAGGAAACATGCATTACTAAAATAGAGGCTGAGGTGAGCTTCCTCCACCTGCTGTCTTCAATTCCACGCCTCTTTCTAGCAGTCCCTCATGGTCAGTGTACACGCAGAACAATCAGTCCACTACAGAAGTGCCCAGCCTGCTGACTAATGAATGTTATCTTGGTACAACTTGTCATTGTTAATTCCTGTGGAGTGCATTAAAACACTCCCATTAACTTCTTTAACATTATCCTAAAGTTTCTTGCTCTGTCAGAATAAAGTGGTCTGGCCTGGAAACCCTCCTTTTTCATGAAGTTCAGCACGCTCCGCAGTGCTAAAAACAGTAGTTTTAGAACTGTTTGAAAACATCTTCTGCAAGTTATTATTACTTTAAAATATGCATATTTTGTGGAGGTATAAATGCAAGTTACAAAAATCTGATTTGTAAATTTCTGATATTCACAAATTGTGTGGGAGACCCTCTAAGACTCCCACTCCCCGTCTCAATCCCAGGATGCCTGGACCGCTTCTGGCCCTCATTCCAGAAAAAAGACAGCCTTGTACCGACAGCACCACTCGGTGGCCAGGATGGAGAACTGATCAAGTCAACTTTTCTTCCCTCCCAACTTCTTTTTTCTTGAGACGATGATGCCCTTCCAAACCCCAAACCTCTCCACCTACCCCTATTTTCCTTGGACTTTGCTACTCACAGCAAAGTTGGTTCCACTTCAGGCACTCTTTCTCAAATGTACACACATCCTTTGTTTAAAAAAATATTTTTCCTTCGCCATACCCAGTTGCTTCATAAGATTTTCTCACTCCTCCAACTGCCTTTATCACATACATAAGCCTAGCAGTTGCTTAGGCTGGACAAGCAAGACTTGACCCCAAGGCTCTGAAATGTAGAGAGGCTAATGACGTTTTTAAAAAAATCAGTATTTTAAAGCTTTGTGCAAATTGATTTGGTCATTCACCCCTCAGAAATTCTGCCCTCCTCCCAGATCCCAGCCCCTGATATCCAGTTCGCTCCTGCCCATAGCAGAGTCCTCTGTAGCAGCCAGGGGTGGACGTGGAAATGAAAAGTAAGAAAAGAAAAGAAAACGGAAAAGAAAAAAAGGAAGAGAGAGAGGGAGACAGAGAGGAAGAAAGAGAGAAGAAGAAAGAAAAGAAAGAATGGAGAAAGAGAAAGAAAAAGAAAGAGGGAATCTTTTCACCTGGAGGACCCCTTATATAGCTTCCTTCATCACTGTTTCCCATGGATGCTGGGACTGAGAGGAAGCATAAGGGGACCCCAAAACACTCAGTAATTAAATGCATAAGAATAATGAAGAAATAATCTCATAATGCAATATTTCTAAAACAAACTTTAAAAATTAAAATAGGCTGGGTGCAGTGGCTCATGCCTGTACTCTTAGCACTTTGGGAGGCCAAGGTGGGTGGATCACCTGAGGTCAGGAATTTGAGACCAGCCTGGCCAAAATGGTGAAACCCCATCTCTACTAAAAATACAAATATTAACCATGCTTGGTGTTGGGCGCCTGTAATCCCAGCTACTTGGGAGGCTGAGGCAGGAGAATCACTTGAACCCGGGAGGTGGAGGTTGCAGTGAGCGGAGACTGAACCACTGCACTCCAGCCTGGGCAACAGAGTGCGACTCTTGTCTTAAAAAAAATTAAAATAAACATTAATGCACAAAAAATCCATGATGAGCCAAATAATCAGTATCAGAATTTTAAAAAGAAAATAGTGGTTTTCAATCAGTCTGCAGGTCCCAAGTCACTGGGCTGCCAGGAGGGTCCCCTGCCCCATCCTCTTCTCTGCCCCAGACCTTAAAGGGCAGGTTTATGAGAGCTGATCTCGATGTGAGAACAGATTGACAACGCAGGGCTTTATATATAGGTGTTTCTCAAATTGTAGGAATTGTATTAATTTTTCCTACTTGATTCATTATGTGGGAGGATATTTTGATATCCATAAGTAAAAAAGCACACATTGTTTCTTCTGCCTCAGGCTCCCATGTGACTGGGCAGGGTGCTGCTTTCTGCTCACCAACCCCTTCTTCGCTGTGCCCCCCAACTCCACAGTTTCTGTGTATTTTCTCTGTCCTGGTACACTGAATGCTTTTTTTAAAGCACTGATATTCATGAAAAATGACTCACTCCACAGCAAGGGGTTTTTTCTTCTCATTTTCTAAATTTAAAAATATTGCAGAAGCATTGCTTTCAGCTAAGAACAACATCAAAATCAGTAATTATAAGTTAGCCCAGGAACTAAACCATTATTTACCTCATTGTGTCTATGGGAAAATAACTCACTTGCAAATAAATATCTGAGGCATGATTTTGTGGTAGATGGAGGGACTAATGCTTTTTTGAAAAAAATGTTTATGGAAATGTATGTGTTGTGCATTGTAATACATGAAAAAAGAGGCTCTTTAGCCCTAAACTACTGGCCTTAATTTTTAGAAAAAAAAAAAGAAAGAAGAAATAAATTTTAAGAAGAAACAAACCAGGGTGCATGTAATGCCTAGCTTGAGATGAGAATGCTAGACACATTGCATAAAAATATTCAGACATAGAAGGACATTTTATTTAAATATATATTTTACTAAAATATTCTTGCTCTGATGTCTAATTACTTATAAGTCAATATAGGATTTATGAATATGTGTTTCAACAAGTCTCAAACAGCATGTGCTTCCATTCTAAAAATAGCAAGCTAGCATCTGCTTACCTGCAGCTGCTGATTAGTCATTCAATCCACTAATTATTTTTTGGTAGAAGATGAGTAGAAGCATTGCTATTTTAAAAATTCCTCCAAATTACCACACGTCATCAGCAGGTCTTTGCTCTTCATTTTGGGCATTATCTTCTTGCATGAAGCTTAGCCACATAGTAAAATACTCCCAGATGTCCATGAGGGTTGAGTGCCCCTTTTCTAAGGTCTCATCTACTTAGTATATATTTTTTTAAAAACAAAAGCCTCCCTTTGGGAGGCCGAGGTGGGCGGATCATGAGGTCAGGAGTTCAAGACCAGCCTGGCCAACATGGTGAAACCCCATCTCTACAAAAATACAAAAATCAGCCTGGCATGGTGGTGGGCACCTGTAATCCCAGCTACTCAGAAGGCTGAAGCAAGATAATCGCTTGAACCTGGGAGGCGGAGGTTGCAGTGAGCAGAGATTGTGTCATTGCACTCCAGCCTGGGTGACAGAGTGAGATTCCATCTCAAAAATTAGTCTAAGTTGTTCTTAACTACTTTGTTTAACTTGAGAGAGGAAATGTAATCTAATTCAGTAAAAATAAAAAATGTAACATGAACACACACACACACACATACACACACACACACACACACACACACATACACACACACAGCCCCTATTTTAATAGTTAAGTAGAATAAGTTACCCAGACTACAGCTGTACTTTGAAAACACAGATCTTTCTGTGGTTTATTTTGTAAATGCCTCTTTGACCATTTCTGATTAAACATCCTCAAAGATCCCTTGCGGACCTATGAAATCAAGTGTCGATTCCTCAGCTTGGCTTCTAACTGCCTGACTACTGTGCCCTACCTACCTCTGCTCACAGGAGCCACACCAGCAGCTCCTCTTTCTAACCAACCTTCCATGCTCGTCGGACTGAACATTCACTTGTTATTCATTGAACATGATGAACCCCTGTCTCTACTAAAAATACAAAAATTAGCCAGATGTGATGGTACACTCCTATAATCCCAGCTACCAAGAGAATCCCAGTGATTCTCTCCCAGGTAGGAGAATCACTTGAACCTGGGAGGCAAAGGTCTCAGTGAGTGAAGATTGCACCACTGCACTCCAGCTTGGGTGACAGAGCAAGACTCCATCTTAAAAAAAAAAAAAAAAGAATGCACAAAACAGAAAATCTGTGATCCAGAGCTCAGCCTTGGGGAACATCAGTGTTTGGGAGGGGAGGGCAAAGAAGCAAGGAAAGGTTTAAAGCAGAGATGGCACTTCAATCTGGACTTGAAGGAGGGCTAGGCACAGAAGAAGGGGAACATGTCATCCTCTGTCATCTCTGTCTTGAACCGTACTTTTTGTATCAGTCCTGAACTGTGCTTAACACCTTGATTTGTCCGGGAGTGGTAGTTCATACCTGTAATCCCAGCACTTTGGGTAGGTTTAGATGGGAGGATCACTTGAGGTCAGGAGTTCAAGACCAGTGTGAGCAACATAGGGAGGCCCTGTCTCTACAAAAAAAAAATTTTTTTAATTAGCTGGGTATAGTGGTACTTACCTGTGGTCCCAGCTACACAGGAAACTGAGGGGGGAGGATCACTCGAACTCAAGGGGTCAAGGCTGGAGTGAGCCATGATAGTACCACTGCACTCCAGCCTGTGCGACAAGTGTGAGACTCTGTATCAAAAAATAAACAATAAACAATTGTCTGGGTGTAGCAGCAAGCAACTGTAGTCCCAGCTACTCAGGATGCTGAGGCAGGAGGATTGCTTGAGCCTAGGAGTTAGAGATTGCAGTAAGCCATGGTTGCCCCTCTGTACTCCAGCCTGGGTGACAGAGTGAGATTCTGTCTCAAAAAATGAAATAAAAACACGTTGATTCAGTGGGGGTTGAAGTAGGGAGAAAGCAGAGGATGTGGAGTTTGGACACCTGGATTTGAGTCCCTCTCCCACTTAGAATAGTTGAATTAACTTAGGTCACTGGGCCTCAGTTTCTTCATCTGTATTTTAGGAATAATTATGCCTACTGTGGGATTGTTCTGAGGATAAAATGCACACACAAATAATTTTGCAAATAGTGCATTAGAAGTATATCATATTGCAACATTATTAAAATTAGCCCAAATATTATCACCTCCCAGAGGCTGTATCACATACCACTCCATACTTGTGGATCACTCTGGGGCAGAAAAGCCATTGCCTTCAGTTTTTTTGCCCTTTGAGATGAGGAAGATCCTTGTCTTGTATAACTTTTAAGGATAGGGAAGTGGGAAGAACTCTCTTCAATTCTTCCCAGTGGGCAGCCAATCAGAGGATGCAAACTATAACCAATGGCACCTGGACAGGTGACAGAAAAGGCAATGTTTATTTCAATGAATTGCATTTCAACACATTGTTAAATTGCTGAACCTCAATAAATGAAATCATTGAATAGTCAGTAAAGTACAAAGCACTGTGCAAGACTCGAGAATTTAAAAATGGGTAAAATTGTCTGAGAGCTTAGGCTCTAATAAGAGACACAGATAGATTTATAATTTAGTGTTATATGCCATGATAAAAGAACTTATAAGTAGATTTGACCCAGATTGTGCACTCACAGTATTAAGTCTGTGACAACATAGAGATATATTTAGATATATTTTCTGTTTTCCTTTTACGGTCAGATTCTAACAGGAAATCTAGCTTTGCTGTCTTACTATCTATCTGTCATCGTCATCATTTTTAAAAGCTTGGGTTTGGGGTATCTACTCCATACTTTGACCTCACATCGTTTATAGATACTGCTCCAGATTTGACTCCACAGCAAACCTTGAAGGAGATGTCTTCACTTCCTAACCTCCTATTCTGTCTTTAACTCATCCCAGCAAAGTGTTTGTATTTATTGCTTTAACAAACCTGCTTTTTGCCAAGTCACCAGAGATTCCATGTTAACAAAATCCAAAGGCTACTTCTCAGATCTTACCTTGCTTTACTCTTCAGTGGCATTTAATGCCATAGTCATGCCACCCTTCTTGAGAGCCTCCTTGATTCTGTGGAGTGGGCACTTCCTTGGTTTTCCTCCTACCTCTCTGAGGACTCTTCTGCAAACATCTTTGCTGATTCTTCCTCCCCTGCTCAACTTCCTAATTTGAGTGGACTTAGTGTTCAGTCTGGGCCTGATTAACACTTGCTTATCTGTACTTTGCTTCTAGGTAATTTCATCTAGTCCCTTGGCTTTGAATGGCACCTGCCTGCAAATAATTCTCAAATCTCTATCTCCAGCCATGACTTCTCTCTACAACACCAACTGTCAATTTGACATTTCTACTTGACTGCCTAAAAGGTATTCCAGTGTTTAATAATATGTCAAAAACAGATTTCTCAAACCATGCTAAGATGGCTTCTCCTTAGTTTTCTCCAGTTCAGAAAATGATATTCCCATTGATCAGTTACTCAGGAAAATAAACCCAGGCAGCATACAAATAAAATCTCATATCAAATCCACCAGTAAATCATGTCAATTCTACTTCCAGAAAATAACTCAAATCTATGTAATTCTCTATTCATACAGCTGTCTTTCCCTAGTCTAAGCATCACCATCCCTCATCTGGCCTAATGCAATTCCTTCTACTAAGCTTTCCTGCTTCTGAAACCACCTTTGCAAAAATTGTAACTGAGGAAATTATGACAGTGAAAGCAATCAGACCTAACTGACTCTATCTTGCTTCTATCCTTTGAGCTGTTGAGCTGTCCTTGTTCATTCCTGGATGAAGGCTGAACTACCTTTGGAAGGAATTCAGTTCATGGTTTGACTCTGAAACAAAGTTGATAATAGCCCTTTCATGAAAAAGAGCCCCTTCTTGCCTGGGGACCAGTTTGCCTTTGCATGACTAACAAATTCGTTTTAAGACTAGAAAATTATGGTTTAGGGTCATGCAGCCTCTGGCTCCAAGAGTCTGAACCTCCCCAAATTGCTCCTGGGGATATCATCACTATAAAACCTAAGATCAGTGCTTGGGATATTTTGCAGACCCTGTGCTGGATGGATCAGCTAATACCACCCGGACCTATAATCTGGCTCAACCAGTTCTGCCATCCCACCCAGGAACAGAAAACAGAAAAGAAAACCTTACTTCCACCCCCAATGATTCCATTTCCAACCTGACCAATCAGGACTCTCCGCTTCCCAAGACTGTACCTGCCACTTTATCTTTAAAAGCTCTGAGTAGTAATAAAACTCTGGTCTCCTGCATGACTCTTTCTCCATTACAATTTCCCTATCTTGATAAATTGGCTCTGACTAGGCAGCAGGCAAGGTGAAGGCATTGGGCAGTTACTTTCTTTCTACATTTCCAATCTCTCATTCTGAATGAATTTAAAATATAATATTAATTCTATGAAATCCTAATTCTTAAGAAAACATCTTTTAAACATTCCGTGTAATGAAATGGGAAGTACATGTAAAGCATACCCTAGAATGAACCTTCAAAAATACAAATCAGGTCAGGTCATTTCCCCACTTAAAACTTTTTGATGCATTTAGGATAAGATACAAAGTCATACCCTGGCCTACAAACCCTACATGATCATTGCAACCACATTTTGTGCCACTCTTCCCTCTCACCCCTTCTCTGCTAGCTATTTTTGCCTTCTTTGTGTTTCTCAAACACAAATAATTTCTTCCTTCAGAGAACCCTGCAGGATCTTGGACTAGATGCTTTCCATCTTCGCAATCTCTAAATAGTGCGAGTGTCCCAGGGCTCAGGTTTCAGACCAGTTCTCATTTCTATCAGTGACTTCCAATGTTACATCTCCAGCCCTGATAATTCTCCTCACATCAGACTCCTATACACAACTGTCTACTTGACACCTCCATTCAATGCGTAGTAGCCATGTAAAATAATGCCATTTTCCAAACATGAAAACTGAATACTTCCCATATTCCCATAGCTTTCAACATACTCTTTTTCCAGTCATTCCTATCTTAGTAAATGACAGCGCATCTTTTTTTTTTTTTTTTTTTTTTTGAGATGCAGTTTTACTCTTGTTGCCCAGGCTGGAATGCAATGGCATGATCTTGGCTCACCACAATCTCCGCCTCCTGGGTTCAAGCGATTCTCCTGCCTCAGTCTCCCTAGCTGGGATTACAGGCGAATGCCAGAACACTCAGTTAATTTTTGTATTTTTAGTAGATATAGGGTTTCACCATGTTGGTCAGGCTGGTTTCAAACTCCTGACCTGAGGCGATCCACCTGCCTCAGCCTCCCAAAGTGCTGGGATTACAGGCATGAGCCACTGAGCCTGGCCAGCTTATGTTTATCGATAACTCAGGCCTTAATTATTCTTTCTTTCAAAGCTCATGTCTAATCAATGAGAAAATACAGCAGGCTCTACCTTCAAAATACATCCAGAGCCAAACTGCTTTTTACCTTCTCCTCCATTGCCACTTTGGGCTAAACCATCATAACTATTTCCACCTATTACAGTAGCCTCTTATAGATCTTTCTGCTTCCTCTCTTCCACTCCTACATTCTGCTCTCTACTCTTCACACAGCAGAAGAATCATCCCTTGAAAAAGGGAAGCCAGATTACAAAACCCTCTGCGAAAAGCCCTCCAATGGTTGGTTGCCTGTCTCACTCAGTTAAACCCATAGTTTTTTCCTGGCCCTATTACCAGATCATTATCTACTGACACTTGTCTTATTTCTCACCTTCCCACCCTTTTCTCAGCTCTAACAGCACTGCCCTCCTTGCCTTTGCAGTTATGTCCATGTGGTTTACGTCCTCACTTCTTTACAGGACTCTGTTCAGATGTCTTCTTAAAAGAGAGGCTTTTCCTGTCCAGTTAATATAAAATTAGACCCTTTGCCTTCTATTTCCTTACCTTTCTTTGTTGTTCTCAAAAATAATAGTAGTAATAATAATAACAACATGCATAACATTTACTATGTACCAGGTACCATAGCACTTTACATATAGTAGGTCATTTAAACTTCACATCACTCCACGAAGTAGGTGACATACCTACCCTGTTTTCTGGATGATGAAATTGAGGCACAGGGAGGTTAAACAAATTGTGCCAAAGTCACAAAGTTGGAGCTGAAATGTGAATGCAGGCTGTCTGGCTCCAACAGCTTTTAGTTACTGCACTATTTTGCCTCCTTATAGCCCTGGTCATTGCCATATTTTAGATTTGTTTATTATCTCCCACTCTGCCCACTTGTTTCAGTTATGGCTGCATAACCAACCACCTCAAAACTGGCAGAAAGCAACAGTGTATTATGTCTCAGGAATTTAGGTCAGGAATTCAGGAAGTGCTTGACTAGGCTGTTGTTCTGCTTCCCTTTGTCATTGGCTGATGTCACAGTTATTCAGCTGCATTCAGGTGGTGACTGGCCTGGCCTGGAAGGTCCCAGAGGCTTTACTCACATGTCTGGCACCTCAATGTTTATCCATGTGACTGCTCTCTTCATGTGGTCAATCTATCTGGAGTATACCATCGAAGCTGGCTTTTCAGAGAGAAACGTGGAAGCTTCCAGTTCTCTTTAAGGCCTTAATTCAGAACTTCATTACTGCCACATTCTATTACTTAAAAAAAAAAATCACAAGGCTAGCCTATATTTGTTAGGAGCGGACACAGATTCCATGTCTTGATGTCAGCAGTGACATTTGTATGCACGGGGGGAGGAAGTGATGACTTCTATGTTGAGATTCTCTCAACACCAGAGTGTTGGTTTCATGAGAACAAGGACTCGTGTCTATTTTATCATTATTATGTTGTTTCAGCACCTAGAACAATACCTGACACATAATAAGTATGTAAGAAATATTTACTTTGCCCCTGAATTTAAGGGGCAGGTGAGAGAAAGAGTCTGCAAAGGTAAAGGAAAAGTCTGAGGGAGTAGGGGGAAAACCACTATGAATCCTGGAAGGAGTGTGTTCCAGCAGTCGAGGAAGAAAAAAGTAAAAGGAAGATATGATTGAGAACTAGACCCTTTTAAAAACAATGTTTAGACTGCGTGTGGTAGCTCACACCTATAATCCCACCACTTTGGGAGGCCAAGGCAGGCAGATCACTTGAGATCAGGAGTTCGAGACCAGCCTGGGCTACATGGTGAAACTCCTTCTCTACTAAAAATACAAAAATTAGCCAGGCATAGTGGTGTGCATCTGAAATCCAGCTACTTGGGAGGCTGAGGTGGGAGGATCACTTGACCCTGGGAAGTCAAGGCTGCAGTGAGCCGAGATCATGACACTGCACTTCAGCCTGGGTGATGGAGAAAGACCCCGCATAAAATAAAATAATGTTTAAAAGTTTTAAAAATAAGCAAAGAGCATATGATTAAACATTTAAACAACTCAAAATGGCATAGAGAGAAAAGTTAATTTTCCTCTCCCTCTTGTTCCCAATTCCCCTTCCCAGTGGTAGCCACTCTTTGATGTATCTTTCAGAGCTAATATATGCATATACAAGGATAAGGATATATGTTACATCCATCTATTTGTTGATAACTAAAATTAAAATCCTGAGTCCCCCCACCCAACTGAATGGACCTCTCTTGGCCAAAGGGACCCCGGAGAAACCTTAAAACCTGAGTTCCTGGCCACGACAGAGTCAGATATGCCTCATTATAACCCCTCCCTTCTGTGGCTGAGACACAACTGACCACCTGTTAAAATAGAGATCACGAAACTGATGGAACAGATTCTTTGTGGCAATAAAATACCAATTTATAAACAGGCTCTAAGGCCATGCAGGAAAGGGTTATGTCATGCACCCCTACACTTAAAGAATAATCTATGTTTTGGGCCAGGCACAGTGGCTCACACCTGTAATCCCAGTACTTTGGGAGGCCAACGTGGGAGGACTGTTTGAGCCCAGGAATTTCAGACCAGGCTGAGCAACAGAGTGAGACCTTAACTCTACAAAAAAATTTTTACATTACCCAAGTGTGGTGGCATGCACCTATAGTCTCAGTTACTTGGAAGGCTGAGGTGGACAGATCACCTGAGCCCTGGAGGTTGAGGCTGCAGTGAGCCATGTTCATCCCATTGCACTCCAGCCTTGGTGTCAGAGTAAGATGCCATCTCAAAAATGAATAAATGAATGACCTATGTTCTAACTGCCATAGTTTTTTTTCTTTTTTCCTAGCAGCTAAACAAGCATTGACATTGAAATAAGCAATATTAAAACAATTGCAGCTCATTTACAACCAGAGGCTGACTACCTGAGCCTGTGTTCCACAAGCCATAACTACAGCTTTGATTGGACAAGAGACTGATTTCAGTAACTTTCTCCTGATAAGAGAACACTGACCATGGGCTGGTTCTGGCTAGTTCACAGAGGCTGAGGACTTGAATTCCTTTGTATTCCTGCTTCATCTTCAACATTAAATGCATTACATAATTATAATTGCCCTATATATCAAAATGATATTATAATTATATAATGCAATTAATGTTAAGTTTCTATCCCAAAGTGAACATGGGATGCATGTAACATGTATGTTATTCAGTATACGTGTCAGGACCCCTCTTCATGAATATTCATTCTGTTGAATGTATATGTTTAGCCAACCTGTTCAGCATAAAGCTCCTGCCTCAATCTTTCCTCCTTCGAAGTGCCTGCTAATGATCTCTACAGTAGGCTATACTTCCCAGCCTGTCAGTATGACCACCTTGCAGGTTGTAACTCTTTGTAAGAAAAGAAGTCTCGGTTGAGTCAAGTGGCTCACACTTGCAATCTCAACACTTTGGGAGGCTAATGCAGGAGGATCACGAGGTCAGGAGTTTGAGACCAGCCTAGCTAACACAGTGAAACCCTGTCTCTACTAAAAATACAAAAATTAGCTGGGCGTGGTGGTATACACCTACAATCCCAGCTACTTGGGAGGCTGAGGCAGGAGAATCAGATGAACCCAGGAGGCAGAGGTTCCAGTGAACCGAGATCACACCACTACACTCCAGCCAAGGCATTAGAGCAAGACTCCATCTCAGGAAAAAGAAAAGAAGTTTTCTTTCTAAATTTGTATATCTCAAATTTAGAAAAGTGATTCCTCAGTTTACACTATCTTCCAACCTTCCTATCTCTCTCCTGAAAAGACACATACATAACACACAATTGGTAGAATACTATGCACTGGACTTAGCATCTAGTTGTTTTCTCTTAACTCCTAATTTCCAGATCATTCCATATCAGTATACAGCAATCTTCCTCTTTCTTTTAGATGGTTGCACAGAATACTTCCATTCTATGATAGTATCACTAGATTAGAAAATGAGAAGGTGACTGTTGATTTCAGTAGACTTAAAGAAAGCACGAGAAAGACTGTCAGAAAGTAGAGGTAGAAAATTAGGTTGCAAAGGAAAGAAGACAGAAGGTAAAAAATTAAAGATGAGATAGATAACAGGTTTATACACTATAAGTATCTAGGAATAAGAAGACAGGCAGAGGTTGAAAATGCATGAAAGAGAAGGGATAAGTAATAAAAATGTAAATAAATGTAAATAAAAAATAAAATTCTTAGCTCTCCAACCAACCGAATAGATCTCCCCACACCCTCCTTGATCAAGGGGATTTTAAAGAAAACCTGAAAAACTAGTTAAGGCCATGAGGGAAGGCAGGTTGGACATACCTCATTACATCCCCTCCCTTTGGAGTTTAGACCAGCATTAAACTGGTCTAAAGCATTTTCATGAAATGAAAATAGAGATCATAAGACTGACAAAACAGACTCTTGTAGAAATAAGATACCCAATTCCAACCTGACTATGGTATAGCATTACAAGACAGATAGTAGGCCCCGAAGAAAATAAAAATATTTAACCCCAAAATATATTTCTTAGACATATTTTGAAATGACCCTACAAAGTTGTCTCTTGTGTGGAAGTTTGCATTGTGTAGAGAATCTCTTTCCTTTTTTAGGTATTTTCCTGATCCGGGAGAGATTTAACTACGAGTCTGACACTTTTAAAGATCCTATAACATATGCTACCTGGAGGCTTCATCTACATAGCAAGACCCTTGGCTTCCACAACCTCCCTTACTTTAATACAAACATTTCTTTCTGCTAACTTCAACTCTTTAGAAAAAGCTTAGCTTTTTCAACCAATAATAAAATCTCTGAATCCACCTATGATTTGTGAGTACCACCTCCCCTTACACGTATTGTTCTATGTCTTTGCCTATAACTTCTCTCTCCCTAAAATGTATAAAACCAAGCTGTAACCCAACTACCTTGGGCACATGTTCTCAGGACTTCTTGAGGCTGTGTTCCAGGCCATGGTCACTCATGTTGGGCTCAGAGTATATTCACCCTCTTCAAATATTTTACAGTTTCTTTTTTTTTTATCAACAGAACAAAGTCTTTCCTTTGGGGTGATTGGAGGGATCCTGAGTTCAGGTGGGGAGATTAACCTTGAGAAGACAGAACATCTCTTCTAGGAAGAAAGAGGAAGAAAAGAACTCAGTGAAAAGGAGCTGGGCTTGGTGGCTCACACCTGTAATCCCAGCACCTTGGGAGGCTGAAGCGGGTGGATTTCTTGAGGTCAGGAGTTGGAGACCAGCCTAGCCAACATGGTGAAACCCCATATCTACTACAAATACAAACATTAGCTGGGCGTGGTGGTGGGCACTTGTAATCTCAGCTACTCTGGAGGCTGAGGAAGGAGAATTGCTTGAACCTGGGAGGTGGAAGCTGCAATGAGCCGAGATCGCGCCATTGCACTCCAGCCTGGATGACAGAGCAAGAGACTCCGTCTGAAAACAAACAAACAAACAAAAACAAAATAAAACTGGTTGCACGTAGGTTTTGTGGTAGTGGCTGGTGGGATTTGGGATTTAAGGAAATTCACCTTTGGTGGTCTCACTTTCCTCAGAGATGTTAGAGACCAAGTTTTTTTATTTTTATTTTTACCAAAGCAGGTGAGTGAATAGAGTTCATTAAGAGGTTAGGAGAGTGTGAGGGCTGGGAACAGCAGGGAAGGGGAATAGGAGATAATCTGAGTAGCAATGTGTAAACGTGACTATCTTAGGCTCAGCAATATTGCTTAGCCACAGGTGGAAGTCCCGACCTAAGTTGGATTCTTTCGGTTAGCAGTGTTGCCAATTCTCAGGGTTGTGTGATTTTCTGCACCGATGCAGGAGTGAGGAAGGTTGGTTGAACCATGGCAGACTAACAGTTTTGCAGGTGGGCGAAGGATCGGGGGGAAATTGAGTTAAGGGTGTTGGTGAGTATGATGTAGGAGCTTCAGAACCTTACTACACATCTGTCGTTGACGGTCTAATATTTGCAGGTTTGCAGGGTCAGCGACGGCACGATGCCTAGGGGCAGAAGGTTCGCACCCACTGTGCGACACGAGTGCCGGCTCTGGAAAATCAGAAAATCGTAGGAGGACTTGGGAGTGCAGGCTGGATGGGGTGCGATTGTGGCCGCGACAATGTTATGAAACTGCGCGCGGGACAGGAAAACTGATTTACTGATTGCATATTGGGGAATCTAACGGGAATCACTGGAGAGGCCAATTCGTTTTCTCCTATCCCACCCCAGCTTTTGGGGTTGCAACCAACCAGTATGTTTACACATTGTGGACACAATGGCAAAACGGGGCCGCGAGGCGATGACGTCATTCGCGGGGAGCGAGTAGCGACCACCGACCACGGTTAGGGTACAGTTCATAGAGGCAGTTTGAAAATATTTCAGCCTTTTTACTTTTATAATTCTGGCCCTTCGGATTTGAAGTGATAACAAACGACTGCAGCTCCCAACCACTCTCACCGTCGCCTGTTACCATGGAAGCGCTCGGGTAGCTAGGCTCGGACGACTCTTTTCTACGTCATCGTCAAAGCGTGTCCCAGGACTGATAGCTCCGCCCTAACCGAAGGGAGGGGCAGTGCTCCCAAGAGCGTAGTCTGCAGTGCCTAACGCATTCTCAGTAATTTTGACCCCCAACAGACGCCGTCGACAGTCTCCCAAGAGCAATTTCCAAGAGTGGCTATTCCAAGACCTACCCCACCCGCCTTCACCTTCGCTAGTAGCCCAGCAGCCCCGCCCTGTCCGGAGGCCCCGCCCTCCATGAATCAGCTGATCCAGCGGACCCAGGGGGTTGCCAGTCTCGCGCTGGGTGCTGAGCGCGTTGCTGCTGGTGGAGCTTCAGGTGAGCGAGCGCGGGTCCCGGGTTGGCTCTTGGCTTCGGCGGTCTCATCGACTGGGACCCCTTGAATGCGGAAGGCCGGGGCCAGGGAGCGAGGCGGAGGCTCTGGTCGATGCTGGAGAGCGCGCTTAGGGGGCCTGTGGAGACGGTGCCCGCATCTTCCCAGCCCTGCGAGCGACCGACTGCGCCTGCCTGTCCAGCAGCGCCCGAGGTGGCCCCTGCCTTGGCCCCAGGTTCTCCCACTTGCCCGAGTCTCTCCCTCCCCAGACTGGGCGCCGCTGCAGTGGTCTCAGCCGCGTGAAATTCCTCAAGCCCCCTCTTCCCGCCTCCACCCACGCTGCCATCCACCTATTCATTCATGAAAATTTCTTGAATGCCCACACTAGGCGCTGAGCAGATAAACCCCGGTCCCTGGCTGGGAACCCTGCTGAGTGTCCCAGGTGGCCTTGATACAGGGTGCAAATCGCGATGAAGAGTGGAGCAAGGGTTTCGGTTGCTTGAAAAGGCGGTTGCAGAGAAAGAAAATGGCTTTTATTATAAGAATTAGTAGTTTGGGCAAGTCTTTGAGCGTACCAAGTGATTAGAGGAGAAGATAGTTCTTTTAGAAGCGAAGCCAGGAAAATAACACAGGTCCTTGACCCTGATGTTGGTCCTCGGGTTAGACTGGTAGAATCGTGCTATTGCTTAGGGCTTTGATGGTGGAAGAGGAAAAACACTCTTGTTGAAGGGGTTCAACACATATCCAAGTACGTGTTTTCTTTCTGGTTTACGATGGAGAAGGAACTAGCTACTCTACCCAAATGAAGATCTTTACTTAGTTACCCTTGTATTTGGCTGTACGGAGTAGAATTGTGTGATGTCTTTATTCTGAGCGGGTACAAAACTTCAGCAAACCTGTTGGTCCCACATCCCCCCCTCCCCCGCCATTTATCATATGATTTGGAGTGACCTCTTGACCTTCGAGTTAATGAATAATTTAAAGCAGTGGAAAATTAGCTTTTGCAGTAACTGCAGTGTTTTCACCTTAATAACATGAGCATCGTGGTTAAGATTCTAGACGTTGTATCTGAACATACCCAGAGTCACATCTATTTACGTCTTTGAATTGGGGCAAGTTATTTAATCTCTCTGCCTCAGTTCTCTTGTCTCTAAATTTGGGATTAAAATATTTTCCTGATAACAGTACCTTTTCATGTAATGGTTCATATATCATATTTATTATAGTGCCTATTTTATGATAACTATTCAATACATATTAGATATTTTCATAATTGTTAATTCCTCCCACTACATCATGATCCAAACTCTTTTTCTAAGTGATGAGGAAGGGAACTGAATATTTTAAGGAAGTAGCTGTAAAATATGATTGCAAATTCTTCTGTAGTAATTTTGGTATTCCATAAGGACATATTAATGTGGAAAAGATCCTGACAGAATCCATACGTGGTTTGAATTTATTAGTTTCTAAACTGTGAGCAGTATTGGCAGGTTTAAAATTTATAGTAATAACAAGAAGACATCAGAGCAGTTTAATAGGATTTGTGACTTTTAAATCATTTAGCTCTTTTGTAACTTTGTGGAATTAAATCTATCGCCTATTTCAAGTATATTCGGGATATGAATTTTCCTGGTAGAGTTTTAACAGATTGTTTTCTCTTAACCTTTCATTGATGACCAAACAATTTTGTTATCAGTAATAAGAATGTAGTTGGTTTTGTAAGGTGTCAGTCCTTAAGAAAATGTTAGGTAACAACCAATAAAATAGCAATAAACTCTGACTTGTTTCTTTTTAGTATTGCATTTAATTCTCCCTTCCCTATCTCTTGTTGGTCTGTATATGTGATGGTACTTTCTTTAGCTTCTGTCTTGATGTTTGACTGCATGTAGCTGAACTGATTGATCTGGGTGGGTAGAGGAAAAATATTTAAACTGGTGAGGTAGTGAGTAGTTTTTGGAGCTATTGTATATTTCTTTTAAATTTGAAAAAAATTTACAGTTTTTTTGACACCTATGAGGAAAAGACTGGGGCTTGTTGGCAGAGGTTCACTTAGCTGCTAGTGAATTATGTCCAAAGAGAAGATAAGCTTTTGTCTCATTAATTCCACAAATTGATTATCTCGTGCTTCCCATAATTATCACATTTTGAATATTTTTCTTTTGAGTTATTACACAGTTCTTCAGTTCTCATGGCCTCCCTATTAGGAAGAGAGTGGTTTAGACCCAATCATGGCATCTGGGTGGGCTAACATTCCCTCCATGACTTTTTTATTCCACAGCCTAAATTTTCATTGAGCCAAGATCTTAACTAAACCTGGGGCAGTTGCCCAAGCAAACATATAACAAGGATGATTATAGCAGCTCTTTAAAAGAGCAATAAAGTAGAGCAATCCAACTGTAAAGATTAGGAGGGAAATGGATAAACTAGTTTATTCATGTGATTCAATGCTATTCCTCTCATAAAAATGAATGAGCTAGATCTATACTTACCAACATACATACATCTCAAGTATGTAATACTGACTGAAAAAAGCAAAATGCTAAAGGATTTATACAGTAAGATGCATTTATTTACACTTCAAGAGGAACATAATAGCATGCATTATTTATTGATATGTGTATGTCTAATGAAAGTACCTAAAAGTAAATACAAAATGTTGGAATGGGATACATTAACTTTGAAGTAGTAACTAATTCTGAGTGGGGCTTCTTTACTGCTATAATTTATTTTTTCTTGTATTTTGAAGAAAGAGCTGAAGCCAGTATGAAATTGTGTTAATATATATTAAAACTAGATGGTGAGTATATAGATTTGTTATTTATTTTTACAGTTTTATGTATAGTTAAGATCGTTTGTGAAATTATCACTTTAACATTTTAAATTTATAATCAGGAGTGTTCCCTAATATGCTTTCTTTATTTTACTGTGTACTCTCAAATTAAAAGACTGTGGAAAAAGAACTCTTCTCTCCCTGCAATAAGAAAGGAATGTGCCAGTGCAGCTCCACTGTGTAAAGCTTTTCTAAGGAGAGGAGACAGACCAATTATTTGGTCAGTTTTGCTTTGCTGTTTGTGCTCCTGGGAAAATGCTTTCTTTAGGACATGAAGCCTTCAGGGGAATTAAAATTCTAGAGATGCTTGGGAAATGTAGGCATATACCAATCATGAGCTCTGGAAGTATAGGGGAGCAAGTTGTATAATAAGGCCCTGAAAGGAATTTGGACATAGAGTGTCTCAGATACACAATTACTACAGATTTGTGTAGTATTAACATTAACACGTTAAAAAACTTAGGTTGGTTACATTTTATTACAATGTAGTTATCTTGAGTTTATACTGTGAATGCAAGTGTCCTAGTTATTGTTCAAAGAAAATAATTCTTTCTATAGATATTAATAAGTAACCTGATGTCAATGTGTTAAATGGTTGACTAATGAATAAATTTAGTAGCCGATCCCTCATGTAACCTCAGTATTTAAACTTGTGAGGTAACCAGTGTTTTCATTTCTAATCAAGAATCCCTGTTACTAGCGTTTTTAAACTGAGTGAAACTTGTATCACCATAGTAATATTTTTTTAGTCTGTATATTTTCTGTTTAGTTATGTGGCCCTTGAATGATCCTGAGCACTAAGTGTCAGTTAGTAAAATAAGTCATCATACTTTGAACTGTAAATATAATACTGCCTTTTAAAAAATTGTGGCCATTTTAATGAGAGTAGTTGGAAATATTAAGGGAATAAATAATTTGTATCAGGACTTACCAGGACATTCACCGTACCATGTAATAACAGGCACAAATAGTTGCAGTACCTGGGAATTTGAAATTCAGTTGTTAGTCTGTGACCTCCAGGAGCTTAAAATATATTTTGAATCAATGACTTAATAAATGCATGTCCTATTAGTAACAACATTATAAATAATAAGTAGCTTTCTAGGCCAGCCTACTGAATTTATCCAATGCCTTAATTCTGAATTCCCTTACTCTGAGTCAAGATTTCAAGGCTCATCAGCTCCCATAGTTGTATCAGGCAATACTTTATGTGCAACAGTTAAGGCTGAGAGGCCTGGGCTTTGAAGTGGCCTCCTTGGTGGTTGGTTGGTCAAGGCTTCAGCGCAAGATGAGTTTTCCTCAACCTTCCGCAATGGTTGGTGAAGGCTTCAGTGGCAGGATATTCAGGAAGTAGCAGTTGTTCATATGTAGATTATTTGTAAGTCAGGTGTTTGAGTCAAAGGTTACTGTAATCCATGTGTAAACATTGACCTAGCCTCTAAAACCAAATTATTTATTAAGCACTTACCATGTATAAAATACCAGACTCTGTTGTTTACTGCATTCAGAGTGTAAACTCAGAGCCAGGTGTGGTGGCTCACACCTGTAATCCCAGCACTTTGGGAGGCTGAGGTGGGCATATCACTAGGTGAGGAGTTTGATACTAACCTGGCTAATATGGTGAAACCCCATCTCTACTAGTAATACAAAAAAATCAGCTGGGTGTGATGGATGGCACATGCCTGTAGTCCCAGCTACTTGTGAGGCTGAGGCAGAAGAATCACTTGAACCCGGGAAGTAGAGGTTGCAATGAGCCAAGATTTCGCCACTGCACTCCAGCCTGGGTGACAGAGCCAGACTCCATCTCAAAAAAAAAAAAAAAGTGTAAACTCTGGTTTGCTACATTGTAATAAAATGTAACCAACTCAGATTTTAGAAAGGAAGTGTTAATGGCTACATGAAATCTAGTAATTTTGTATCCAAGTTACTCCTTTACTACATTGTAATAAAATGTAACCAACTCAGACTTTAAAAAGGAAGTGTGAATGGCTACATGAAATCTGTGGTAATTTTGTATCCAAGTAACTCTTCACTCTGTCTATATTCCATTCAGGGCATTGTGGTACAGTTTACTCCTCTATTATTTTTATTGCCTTTCTATCTGAATGTCTTGTCATTCTAATCACTGATTATCATTGCTCTTATATCTACAATTATTACTGTTGTTTTGCTATTTTAAACCAGCACATGAGGCAGGAGAATAAGACTAGGAAGGCCCAGCTTTGCTAGTGTAAATTAGTTTTCGTAGGCTTTAAGGGTACTGTCTACTCTATAGAGAATCATTATTCTAGTGAGAAAGAGAACATACTAGTATGGAAATTTCTTAAGGGCAGAAACTCATGTATTTATAGAAATTTATTGAATACCTGTTATATATTGGGACTAAGCTGCTGGGAGGTACTAGGGAATAAGATATTTGTCATTCTGCTTCCATGGAAATTTTAGGTTTGCATAGTACCTGGAACATAGATGAAAAAAATACATGTGGTTTTAGTGGTTGAAATTTAAGTATTTGAAAGTTGTCATTATAATTATGGCTCACGAATTTACCTTTTGCTGAATTAAGGCAAAAATACTTTATCCAGAAAATAGTTTAGTAGAGATGAATACATAGGATCCTGCATGATTTAACTTTCTTTTTGCTTTTGGGATAATAGACCCAACACATTTCTGTACCGCATTTAAAGTTTTTATTTATATCCTGCCTTGTTCCCAAAAGATTTAAAGCAGCTTACAAAAATGTATAGTAGGGTGGGATAAAATAAAGAAACAGAATGAGTAGAGCCAGGAGTAAGATTAGACTATGCAACATGCATACTGTGAAGTTCTCGTCATTTACAGATACCCTCATATGGGACTCATCCTCCCACAGCAAAATTTATAATCCTGCTTATGTCTGTACCTGTCATCTCTCTTTTTTCAAAAACATAGACCTTTCTTCTTATGAAAAAAAAAATGTCTCCACATATATTCTGGATGGCATTCTCCTTGACTTTGTCTAAGACTTTGGCTCTGTCCACTGTCCTCATCATCCTTGTATCCAGCATCACAGCCTTTGTCATGCAGACATGTTCAGCTTCTTGTCATCTCCCCAACCTGCAGCAGAAGAAAATCCTTCATTTTCACTCTCCTCCAGCTACTGCTCCATTTCAACATTTTTCAAAAGAATCACCCATTGAAAATAAAGGTATTTCTATTCAGCTTACTTCAATCTGGTTTTCAGTGCCCAAACAAACCACTGAGATTGTGGACACGCTCAGCGGTTACCTGTATTGGCAAATCCAGTGGACATTTTAGTTATCTTACAAGACCCCAGCTGCCTTGACCTAATTGACCTCCTCCCTGAAGTGATTTGCTTTGCTTTCATGTGCTCACACTACACTCAAGTTTCTCCTTCCTGCAGACCACTTCTCGATCTCAGACCTCTTTGGTCCTCCTCCTATCCAACTTCCAGGTGCAGGAGCTCCTTAAAGCTTGATCCTGTGCCTTCCTTTCTCTTTTCATGTACCCCAATGACATTATCCATTGTCTTGATTTCAAACCTTATCCATAAGCCCTCCCAAGTTTAGCAGTAGCTGAGACTTTTCTCTTGAAATCCACACTCATATATTCAGCTGCTCACTTGATAAGTACTCTTGTGTTTCTCACAGACATCTTGAACTTAAAAATAAATTTTATCTTACCAGAATCTTATCTTTGCTTCAGAATCCTATCTCCCTTACTGGTCCCGTTTCAGGAAGTGGAACCACCAAACTACCGACACGCAGCTGTGTGAGGCAGAATCTGGAGATCATTTCTGATACCTCCTTCTCCTTTATCCCCCACCTATGTCTAGTCACCAAGTACTAGTTTTTCTGCCCCCAAAGCTTCTCTCATTTATTCACCTCTTCTTCACCAAACTGGCAGCATTGTATGAATATTAAGAACCCAGGCTTCCTCCCTCCATTGAGAAGATGAGCCAATTGAGTATCTGCAGTCAGGATATTCCTTGCAAAAATTCATTTTGGGGCTCCGTGAGTGTTGACTATAAAATTGGTTTAAAACTTTTGAAACAAATGTAAATCACTGTCATTAAAATAAACCATTAAAGCATCCATAGACTGTCCCACTGCAAGCAATGCGACACCCTAATGTACTCTCCAAGATGAAGTCAATGTTAAAAGTACATAAAAGAAACCAAGCTAAGTATAAAATAGTTTAAAGTTTTGAGACTTCTACCAAAAAATGATAGTTATTATTTTGGAATATAGGTTCCTTGTCCTTTATTCAAAACCCTTGGGGCAAGATGCATTTTGGAATTCAGATTTACTTTTTGTTCTTTACAGTAAGGTGCATAAACCATATATTGTTTAATACTTCCATATCCCACTAGAAGAATTCTCTGGCTTCTGCTACATATTGCTGAAATTTAATCAAGGGCATAGTAACTCCATGATCTCTGATCCCATGGGATCTGTGGTGCTACCTTATATTCATATTGATATGTCTACAAAACAATGTATGAATATTCACACTAAAGGGATAAAAGTGATAAACTCATATTAGTTCGGTCAGATTTTGCTGTCAGATGAGTTCAGTTCAGATTAGATTTTGCCACCAAAAGCTTTATTGAAAAACTTTTAGTTTTCAGAGCTATACATTTCTGGTTAAGGTACTGTGGACCTGTAGATGGTTTGTAGCTCATATTTCTAATGATAATTTGGACATCTAGATTAGATTTTGTTGTTGTTGTTGTTAAGGGCACTTCCAGATCGTGGTATTAAACTGATATCCTTGGCTTGTACAAGACAACTTATTTCTCTGTTATATATAGCAGAAGGGTGTATATCCAGTGGAGTCTAAAAGTGGCACCAGTTTACTAAGAAGCAAGGTTTGCTTTTTGTTTAAAGGGCTACCTGGGGTTTAATTACTTTACATATCACTGTGAGGGAGATAATAATTTGAAGGGTAGCGTGGTATACTTTCAAGTGAATGTAGCTGTGTCCTGTGTCTCAGAAGGCTGAAGTCTGGTTTGCTCGTTTTACAGAGATGCCGTTTATCTGTAGAGAGGCCATGCAAGGTGAGAGAGGGTCCCACAGTCAATGCTGTTTATACAGCATCACACAGCTTCTTTATCAGAGCTAGTTAATAGGTCTATGCAGGAAAGTTACTGTAACAGAAGAAAAGCAGCAGAATACAAGGATCTTGCCCCCTTAAGGAATGTAGAGTAAGGACCTTAAAGCTCCTCTGGAAGAAATATCCCTAGAGGAAGTCTTATGTTTAGGCAATTTTATAAAAACTCAAAATATTAAAGCAATGAAATAACATACAGAAATTTGAATACTATTTGACTGGTTGAGGTGAGTCTTAATTGATTTCCTGGAGAGGTAATCATAAAAATATTAGAAAGACAAAAGTTTTTCATTTACTTTCTTTTCCTGGATGGATACATAATTGAGAAAAATTTTAGATTAAATGGATTTGGTAAATACCACCCGTATTTAAGTATGTGAGTATGTTAATAACATAAGCTTCCCACATTTAGTTGCAATAATCCTTTTTAGTTATGTTTCCTCAGCAATCAGTTTTCTTCATTGCCCTATTTGAGTTTCAGGCAGATATATATTGTTGGAAGATGTCAAACTTATTAAACACCTTAAAACAAAATGAGATAGATCTGTAAATACTGATATAAAAAGAAGTCTATGAAATAGTATGTAATTTTTTACTGCAGCTGTAACAAGTTGTTACAAACTTAATGGCTTAAAATAATACAAATCGGGCCAGTTGTGGTGGCTCATGCCTGTAATCCATGTACTTTGGGAGGCTGAGGTGGGTGGATCACCTGAGGTCAGGAGTTTGAGACAAACCTGGCCAACATGATGAAACACCATCTCTACTAAAAATACAAAAAAGTTACCTGGGCATGGTGGCCTGCACCTGTAGTCCCAGCTACTCAGGAGGCTGAGACAGGAGAATTGCTTGAACCCAGGAGATGGAGTTTGCAGTGAGCCAAGATCGTGCCACTGCACTTCAGCCTGGGAGACAAGAGTGAAACTCCATCTCAAAGAAACACACACACACACACACACACACACACACACACACTATCTTTGAGTTCTGTAGACTGAAAGTCTTTCTGACCTGGGTCTTGTAAGCTAAAGTCAACATGTCTGCATGGCTGCTTTATTCTGGATGCTCTAGGAGAGAATCCTTTTCCTTGCCTTTTCAGCTGCTACCTGTCACCTGCATTCCTTGGCTCATGACCGCCTTCTCCCATTTTCAGCCAGCAGTGTAGCATCATCTCTGACTCTGCTTCCATCATCATGTCTCTTTCTTTGATCCTGCCTCCCTCTTCCACTTTTAAGGATGCTTATGATTACATTGGGTCCACTTGGATAACCAAGGTAATCTTTCTATCTTAAGGACAGTTGATTAGTATCACACAATTCTCCTGCCTCAGCCTCCTGAGTAGCTGGGACTAACATAGTCACAGGTTCTGGCCATTAGGGCCTGGACATCTTTGGAGACCATGATTTAGCCTGCCCTATATAGTAAGAAAAGAGAGTTGTAAAAACAGTGTATAGAGTTTTAATTCCATTTGGGTTTTTTAAAAAAAGAGTGGTGGTGATAAATAATCTGGAGTAAGGTGTAACCAACTTTAAGAAACCTGTACTCAAAAATCTGAAAAAACAAACAAAAAAACAAAACCTTTAAGAATAAAGGTCGACTTTATTCACTTTATCAAAAGATTCTCAACATTTTTTATTTTTGGGCAGTAGGACAAAATTCCATTTACATACAGTGTATCCATTGTGTGAAGTGAGGTGTGCTTGTGTACTTCCACATTCTCCCAGAAAAATTCTCTGGCTTCCGCTACGTATTGTTGAAATTTAATCAAGGTCATAGTAACTCCATGATCTCTGCTAGATAAGCACAGATTAGATCTGGCTTCAGAATTGCTCTGTACACCATGAAATGTACATTTTATAAAAGGCTAATTACTATCATGGACAAAGCATAGTAGCACTTAATTGTATTTATTAAATAATAGCATTTTTAAAATTTATTCAGATATATCTCTTGTTAACTTAGTACCCTTCTTCCAACTTTGAGTGATTCATAATCTTGCTAAAATAAGCATTAGGTAGAAAGTAATTTTCTTCAGATGTACAGATGGGAAATGGTAAGAATTCACAGGCAACCTGGAGGAAACAGATGGACCGTAGATCACTCCTGCCAGTTTGGGCTCTTTCCAGGACACAGTGACCATTCCATATCCTTTTGCAGGAAAACCACAAATTTGGCCCCCAAATTTTTATGGTTTACACAAATAAGACCTAATTGCTTTTGTTTTCATGTGTTTTGGTACAGAAATGTGGATTTCTGTTTATTTTTCTATCTCTTATTTTATTAAATACTGAGTTTCTAAAATGATGGGTCATGATATATGTAACATAATTTTCATGCAACTATTTTCTATTAAAGGTAAATTTTAAAACAGCTGACTTAAAATTTAGACTTCCTGCTTTCAGCATTTTGGGTTCTGAGGCATGTTGGTCTGAATTGAAGGTGATTTGGGGAAAATGCTCCTTTTTGCAATAAGTGGAAAACTTTGTATTTTAATGACATAAATTTTTTGTGCATTACTGAAAATTATAAATTAAAACTACTTGAATCTGTTACATTGCTGAAGAGATTTTTGAAAATCTGAGTTAATTGGTGTTTTAAGTCTTCATGCATTCCAGACAGAGCATTTGAAAAGTAACCTTAATAACTTAATGTGTGTGTACTTTTTCTACTTAACACATTGATTTTTCAGATTGAACTTTTTTATTTCTAATAAAAAAATCTGTTGCCTGGAAGAGTGCATCTTAATTGTGGGTAGGTCTTTTCTTCCTTTGACTTTACATTTGACAGTCTACAGGCATTGTTATAAGCTTAGTGGGCAGGCTCAGTCTATGTCTGACTTTGGCAGGCAAGATATGAAATAGTTTAAATAGTTTTACTGCATATTTATTTCCTAGTGAATGTGCACTTGTTAGAGGGCTACTTTTTTTTTTTTCTTAATGTCTGAGGAATAAAATATTCTTTTACTGCTCTTTTCCTTACTTGTATTGTCCTGTTTAGGTCTTGATAGACTTTCTGTAAAGAAGGAAATGATTTGGTGATGGAGTGTTGCCACTGACCGATGGACTCAAAGAAGAGAAGGTAAACCCATTTCTTCCTTTTCTCTTATCCTTCTAGGAAAACATAGCAAACAGCTTCACATATGTGTAGCTTCTCTTCAGTTTAATCTTCTGTTGATGGTTGTTAAGTGGAAATAGTGACATTTGTAGTTAGTTGATTGGTAAAGATAGAAAAATATTAAAATAAAGCTAGTTAGTTGTAAGCTTTGTAAGAAGCACTAAATGTCTTCATCATTTTAAAGCTCTTGTAGCCATTTTTCCCTCAAAAATAATTTCAGGTTTTCAGAAGTAGCCTTGCTAGTTTTAATCATCTTTCATCCTTAGAGAACTAGTTATGGAAGATATTTAAAACAAAGGTTGAATTTATGGTGTTCCTCCTATAAAACCATGGTTATGTCCAGTTATAATTTAAGGGAATATTATTTAGCAAACATAGATAAATTCCTAGGTATTCAGAAGAGTTTCTGTGCCGCATTAAAATTTTGGCACCAGGCCAGGCATGGTAAGTCATGCCTGTAATCCCAGCACTTTGGGAGGCTGAGGTGGGCGGATCACCTGAGGGAAGGAGCTTGAGACCAGCCTGACCAACATGGAGAAACCCCATCTCTACTAAAAATACAAAATTATCCGGGTGTGGTGGCACATGCCTGTAATCCCAGCTACTCAGGAGGCTGAGGCAGGAGAATCACTTGAACCTGGGAGGCGGAGGTTGCAGTGAGCCAAGATTGCACTCCAGCCTGGGTAACAAGAGCGAAACTCTTGTCTCATAAAGAAAAAAAAAATTTGGCATCAGTGTTCTGGAAAAAAGAAAATGAAAAAATATATTATCAGTGGTGGCACATATCTTAATGTGGTCTTTTCTTAGAAGAAGGCAGTTAGGATACGGTCATTACCATGCAGCCGTGTGTTTTATATTCCTTATACCAAAATCATCAGATGTGTAGAATTCTTTAGCTCAAACTTGAACAAAGCATGAAGAAGTTTACTGATACCTATTGTAAACTTGATTCCTAAAAATGTGGCAATTCTACCTTTAAACTCAAAGTGAAATATGAATTCCTGTTTTTCATATTGTTCTCATCAAATATTTTTTACTTACTATAAGCTAAAATTTTATGATAAGACTTCCACTTGGGCATATTGTAGCTTTGATATCTAAACAGGGAGTGAATATATTGAGAAGTTAGATTCTTGGAATTTTATGCTACCAAATGCTAAAACTTCCAAAAATAGCCCAAGTTTTGTTTGCTTCTTAGATGGAGAAAAGTAATTTGTGGATTTAGAGTATCCTTCAGTCTTTTTTATAAATAGTTGTGTTACTTTGGCTCCTGTGACATAACCAAAGCATAAAATAAGTGCTATTTCAGCTATCTGACCCAGTCATCCCTGTGTTGGTAAAAGGTACAATCTCATGAAAAGTATTAAGAACAAGGGATACTGTTGTGAAATGTAGAAACAATTAAGCTATGTTTCTTGATGTTTGTAGCTCAACAGAGGCAGAAGGATCCAAAGAAAGAGGCCTGGTCCATATCTGGCAGGCAGGATCCTTTCCCATAACACCAGAGAGATTGCCAGGCTGGGGAGGAAAGACTGTTTTGCAGGCAGCCCTTGGCATGAAACATGGAGTTCTTCTGACTGAAGGTAATAAAAAGAATACTAACTGAAATTCTAACAAATGCCTGGGTGGGAAAGATCAGGTATGGGCGTCATTGGATACTACGGCTTCCTAATGAACTGTTTTTGTTTCAAGATACATATTCTTACTCCCTTATCAGAAATCAGATTAGTTCTTAAATTTAAAATATACCATTAGCTGGACATGGTGGCTCATGCCTGTAATCCCAGCACTTTGGGAGGCCAAGGTGGGTGGATCATGAGGTCAGGAGTTTGAGGCTAGCCTGACCAACATGGTGAAACCCTGTCTTTACTTAAAATACAAAAATTAGCTGGTCATGGTGGCACACGCCTGTAGTCCTAGCTGCTCAGGAAGCTGAGGCAGGAGAATCGCTTGAACCTGGGATGTAGAGGTTGGAGTGAGCCAAGATTGGGCCACTGCACTTCAGCCTGGGTGACAGAGACTCCCATTCAAAAGTGGGTGAAGGATATGAACAGACACTTTACAAAAGAAGACATATATGAGGCTAACAAACATATGAAAAAATGCTCATCATCACTGGTCATTAGAGAAATGCAAATCAAAACTACATTGAGATACCATCTCACGCCACTTAGAATGGTGATCATTAAAAAATCTGGAGACAACAGATGCTGGAGAGGTTGTGGAGAAATAGGAACACTTTTACACTGTTGGTGGGAGTGTTAATTAGTTCAACCATTGTGGAAGACAGTGTGGCGATTTTCAAGGACCTAGAAATAGAAATTCCATTTGACCCAGCAATCCCATTACTGGGTATATATCCAAAGGATTATAAATCGTTCTAGTATAAGGACACATGCACATGAATGTTCATTGCAGCACTGTTTACAATAGCAAAGATGTGGAACCAACCCAAATGTGCATCGATGATAGACTGGACAGGGAAAATGTGGCACATATACACCATGGAATACTATGCAGCCATAAAAAACGATGAGTTCATGTCCTTTGTAGGGACATGGATGAACCTGGAAACCATCATTCTCAGCAAACTGACACAAGAACAGAAAATCAAACACCCTGTGTTCTAATTCATAGGCAGGTGTTGAACAATGAGAACACGTGGACACAGGGAGGGGAGCATCACACACTGGGGTCTGTGGGGGGGAACTAGGGGAGGGACAGCAGGGGGTGGGGAGTTGGGGAGGGATATCATGAGGGGAAATGTCAGATATAGGTGATGGGTAGAAGGCAGCAAACATATTGCCATGTATGTACCTATGCAACAATCCTGCATGTTGTTCACATGTACCCCAAAACCTAAAACGCAATAAAATATATATTTAAAAAACAAACAAAAAACCAAAATGATTAAAAAATAGTCAATGGACTTGAGCAGACATTTATCCAAAGAAGATCTACAAATGATCAACAAGCACCTGAAAAGGTTACTAATGATTAGAGGAATACAAATCAAAACCACAATGAGATAACAATTTACACACATTACGATGGCTACTATGAAAACACCAAAAAATAACGTGTTAATGAGGATGTGGAGATATTAAGTTCTTCTGAACTGTTGGTGGAAATATAAAATGGTGCAGCTGCTATGAATGTATTATAGCGGCTCCTCAAAAACTTAAAAAGAATTGCCATAAGATCCAGAAACTTTACTCCGTGAATATGTCTAACAAAATTTAAAGCAGAGTCTCAAAGAGATATTTGTATACCCATGTTCATAGCAGCATTGTTTACAATCATCAAAATGTGGAAGCAACACAAGAGTCCTTCAATGAATGAAAGGATAAACAAGATATATACATAGAATGAAATATTACTGTGCCTTGTAAAGGAAGGAAACTCTGACCTGTGCTACAATGTGGGTGAATCTTGAGGACATTATGCTACATCATATACAGCAATCACAAAAAGACAAATACTGTATGATTCCACTTAAATGCAGTACTTAGAAGTAGTCAAATTTGTAGAGACAGAAAGAATGGCAGTTTCCAGATGTTGAGGAGAGTGTGGAGTGGGGAGTTATTGTTTAATGAATACAGAATTTCAGGTTTGCAAGATAAAAAGAGTTCTGGAGATAGACATTGGTGATGGTTCCACAATAATGTGAATGTACTTAATACTGCTGAAATGTACACTTAAAATTGGTTAAGGTGATAAAAAAAAAAAGAAAAGAAGAAAAAATACAGTTAACTAGAATAAGAGGGAGAATTATAGTTTTAAATTTTATAGTAATAAATACATGAAAAATTAACTTTTTAAAGAGGTTACCTATTTAGAGACTCTTTTGCTCTAACTTTTGTTCATTAAATCTATCAGACTAATAATAGCTAATGTTTGGTAAGCAGTTGTGTGCCGGACACTATACTAAACCCTTTCCAAGGGTTATCTCACTGAATCTGTACTACTATCTTATGAAGTAGGTAGCTTCTTTTATTATTCACAGATAAGGAAACTGAAAGTCAGGGAGATTCAATTTTCCCAAGTACATACAGCTATTAAATTGTCAGAGTCAGGACTGGAACTCAGTCTGATTTCAAAGCCTGCTTTTAAAGCTACTTGGCTGAAATTGTCAGTATAATTTTTTTTTCAGGCATAAATATCAGCTCACAAAGCATAACATCTATGAATCTATTACAGAAACATGTGCTTTGATTCAGAGAGGTGCCTTTAATCTTAATGGCACTTTATCAACTCAATCATTATGAACTCAATCATGGCAGATTTGATTTGGGCACCAATTGCCATCAGCTTCACTAGTTTATAAATTTCTGCTCTGTAAGCATTTATTAAGGTATTAAATAATGCTTTGGTATTTTCTTTCTAGGAACTAAGACAAATTCTAAGAAACAAGGATTAAATCTGGTCCTGGTGGTTGTATGGGATAAACATGGATTTCTTTATAGTTTCTCTTATATGTTTTATTTTAATATTACTATATTATTCAGGACTTTAGAAACAATCTTACATTAAAAATGTGAACTGTATTCCATACCTGTCCTATGAGTTTCAAAATATATAGTTCTCAAGCAAATATAAGTGTAATTTTGTTGTTGTTTTCAATAAGATGTTTGGAATATTTTTATTAAGATAATGAAACTGGCTGGGCACTATTCCCCATGCCTGTAATCCTAGCACTTTGGTAGACCAAGGCAGAAGGATCCCTTGATCCCAGGGTTTCAAGGTCAGCCTGAGCAACATAGGGAGACCATGTCTCTGCAAGAAATATTTAAAAAATTAGGCATGGAGGCCCACACCTGTGGTCCCAGCTACTTCAGAGGCTGAGGTAGGAGGACAGCTTGATCCTGGGAGGCCAAAGCTGCATTCAGTGAGCTGTGATTGTGCCACTACACTCTAGTGTAGGTGACAAAGTAAGATCCTGTCTCAAAAAAAAAAAAAAAGTTATTTGACTATAAACATGATATCTTTAGAATCATATCTTCAAGGCTAAGACAACTAAGGGAAAACTTTTCAAAAATATTTAAATAGCCTATCAGTGTTTATGTTTAAGCAGTGTCCTGGTATTAAGTGTCACAGTTACCAAAAAAAAAAATCCTTTCTAACATGTGTTTGAAATTCCATACAGATCTCCAGTGTTATCTTTTCCAGCTGAAGAAATGGTTGACTGCTAGAAAGTTTCAAGGTTCTTCATCTCTATTGAATTTGGCCATTAACTCATAATTCAGTGAAGATACTTCATTAATTCACTATTTTTGATATGCTCCAGGTTTTTTGTTGTTGTTGTTTTTTAAAGGAGTGGGATCTAAGTATGCATTTCTTTGCAGTATTGCTCTTTTTAGTGGAATAATGTTAATTGAAAGACTTGGTGAGCTTTTTCAAGTATATTGTTGTATTTCTTAGGAAACAAAGTCGAAAAGAGGTTAACCAGTGAGCTTATTTTCTCATCTCAGTATTTTTGATTCAGACTACATTTCCTAATAGATGCACTTATCTTCCCTCTAGCCACTATTGAGTCCCTCCTTACATGGATGATGTGATGAGTTAACTTGAGTGTATACATGTATCTGCCGTGTATAATAGGTCAAAGATAAAGTTTATATGTTTTCATCATCAACTCAATTGCTGTCTTGTGAGAAAAAAGATAGTGCTTATTTCTTCATTAATTTAAAAAAATCGTAAGTCTCTGGTCACATAGAGAAGAAAGGATAGTGGGCTTGGTTCAGTATTTTTCAAAACCCGTAGCCAAGTCTTTGTCCCACTGAATTTTTAGCCAGTGTAGATTATGTGCACCTGCTCCCAAACTCCCACAATACTACAGTAAAATTAAGACTTGGTAGCACACCTGGATATATGTAAGTTATGTATATACCCAACTCACTAGTGCCTTTCATTAATTCTGAAGATAGCCAGCTATTCTGACAGCTTCATTTGCTTTTTTGCTGTTTTGTTGTGATGATTTGCTTTTAATTTTTAAATTTTTTTTTTTTAGGCTTAATTCACTTTATTTTTCTTGTATAAAAACCCTATGTTGTAGCCACAGCTGGAGCCTGGGTCCCCTGCCTGGAGACTCTGGTGTAGGTGTTGAAGAGGTGTTCCATGAATTACTGATAGGGAGACTTAGTGAATACAGTCTCTTCCCAGAGGTTGGGGGCCAGTTAGCTGTAGGTCTTGGAGATGCCATCAAAGGTGGCCTTGGTGAAGTTGCCCAGGGTGGCAGTGCAGCCCCTGGCTGAGGAGTAATAGTCATCAATACTGGCGGTCAGCAGCAGCTTCTTGGACATCAGGGCTAAGAGGATGCCCATGCCTCTGGGTGCAGTGATGAGGCACACCAGCACAGGGCCACAGCAGCCTGTCACCTTGCAAGGGACTGCATGGTGCTTGCTGATCTTGTTCCCCCAGTAACCTCTACGCATGGGGATAATGGAGATCTTGGCCAGGATGATAGTCCCTTGGATGTGGCCACCTCCTTGGAGCCACAGGCTATTGTAGTTCCCGATGACAACAAACACCTGGAACCTGGTGTGCTGGCCATTGCAGGTCTGCTTCTGCGCGGGCATAATCTTCAAAACCTCATGCTTGAGAGAGGCCCCCAGGAAAAAGTAAATGATCTCAGATTCCTTGATGGGTGGGGAGAAGAAAGAAATTTCCTCCAGGGACTTATCTTCCTGTCCTTGACCAGGCAGCGCGGCTTGGTGACAGGCATCCACTCCTTATCCTCAGCCTTGCCTCCTCAAGCTCTGCAGCCCTCACCCTGGCCCTGGATGCCACTGCCCAAGCCTCTATGGAAGTTGCTGTGGTTCCCCATCCCAGGGCTTCTGGGGCTTCTGGGGCTTCTGGGCCCTCCCGCTGTACTGGTGTCATCTGCCATTTGATGGTTTCTTGGAGAAGAAGATGATTTGCTTTTTAAACAACTCTCACCTCAGAAGCACTAGCCAATACGTAAAGTCCAGGGTGAGCATTGCACGTTTAAAAAATCTGAAATCTAAAATGATCCAAAATCCAGAATTTTCTGAGCACTGATATGATGATTCTCAAAGGAGATGCGCATTGGAACATTTCAGATTTGGGATGCTCAGTCAGTAAGTATAAGGCAAATATTCCAAAGCCCGGACCTGAAATCCAAAACACCTCTGGTCCCAAGCATTTTGGATAAGTGATACTCAATGTGTATGTTTGTCTATCATCTGAAAACTATACATAACATGACATACAATGTGAAGACAGCATGTCTTGTTAAGAACTGGTACTTTCTGTACAGCCTAAAGGCATGAAGTTAATTTCTTAGTTTTGGCCAAAATAAATCTCTAATATTTTTAAGCCGTGGCATAATTTTCTGCTGTTCCAACTTGTTTAGTAGTAAATTATAGATATTAGTGAATGTGTCTGTTTTGTTTTATGTTTTGCTTAATTTATCTTAACATTGTTATTATTTTGCCTTTGAACACTTGGAATCTGCTTATGTAATAGCCTGTGATGATAGCCATGAGGAGTGGATTAATGTGAGTTTGTAGCATGAGGCTGAAGGAAAGGAGTAGCCTCCTGCAATTTGTAGAAATTCTTACTATAGCGCAGAATATTAAAATGAGTCATTTTTAAAAAGATGAATTAATGTGAAATACTGTGTGCTTGAACCAGATCTCTACAACTGCTTTTGAAAATTTAAAAAGAAAATCCAATTTTGTTAAATCTAGATGAGACTGAAAGTTTGCTGATAAAATTTTTAGTTAATTCACTAACCCTCTTTTTTTTCCCCTTTTTTTATTTTTATTTTTTAACCTTTAGATGGTGAGGTCTACAGCTTTGGGACCCTTCCCTGGAGAAGTGGACCAGTGGAGATTTGTCCAAGTAGCCCCATTCTAGAAAATGCCCTGGTTGGGCAATATGTTGTTACTGTGGCAACAGGAAGCTTCCATAGTGGAGCAGTGACAGACAGTGGTGTTGCGTACATGTGGGGAGAGAATTCTGCCGGGCAGTGTGCAGTAGCCAATCAGCAGTATGTGCCGGAGCCGAACCCTGTCAGCATCGCTGATTCTGAGGCCAGCCCTTTGTTAGCAGTCAGGATTTTGCAGTTGGCATGTGGTGAAGAGCACACTCTGGCATTGTCAATAAGCAGAGAGATCTGGGCATGGGGTACTGGTTGTCAGTTGGGTCTCATTACCACTGTCTTCCCAGTGACAAAGCCGCAAAAGGTAGAACATCTTGCTGGGCGAGTGGTGCTTCAGGTTGCCTGTGGTGCTTTCCACAGCTTAGCCCTTGTACAATGCCTGCCTTCCCAGGATCTGAAACCAGTCCCAGAACGATGCAACCAGTGCAGCCAGCTCTTGATTACTATGACTGACAAAGAAGACCATGTGATTATATCTGACAGTCATTGTTGCCCATTAGGTGTGACATTGTCCGAATCTCAGGCAGAAAACCATGCCAGCACTGCTCTCAGCCCCTCCACTGAAACCCTTGACAGGCAGAAAGAAGTGTTTGAGAACACTCTTGTAGCAAATGATCAGTCTGTTGCTACAGAACTGAATGCAGTAAGTGCCCAGACCACGAGTGACAATGCTGTATCCTCTCAACAAAACATCATGGGAACAACTGAAATTTCTTCTGCCAGAAACATACCATCATACCCTGACACCCAGGCAGTAAATGAATACCTGCGGAAACTGTCAGATCATTCAGTAAGAGAGGACTCAGATCATGGTGAAAAGCCAATGCCATCTCAGGTACTTGCCAAATTTTATAAAATAAAGGTGTTTCTAGAGTTGAACCATGTGAACTTTTCTTTAGAAATTTTAAAATGAGGGAGGCTTGGTAGCCTTTTTAATTTTTTTGAGTTTGACTACAATTTTGTTTTATCAGGAAAGCCTAGATCAGGAAAGAACCTAGATTAATTCAAAATCACTATGTTCTGGCCCTTTATGATCATGCTGAAAGATGTCATGTTGGGCTCGTTTTATAAGAAGCAACATTTCATTTTTTTTTTCTTGGTAGTACTTTTTTTCTGGGGCTAAGGTACTGAATTTTGGTGGGCCCTGAATAGTTTAATATAACTATAGATTCACAAAGATATTATTCTTACTTTTGTTTGTAACACTCTTCAGAATTCTTTAGAGAAAAGTCCTTTCCTTCTTTAACAGGGAAGGTTGCCATGTGGCAGATCCTTCAATTGCAGGCAAATTTAAAATTTATAGGCAATTAGGTGTTTGAATTTTTTTTAGTTATAGCTGTGGTCCTTACTGGGCTTTATTTGAAGAAGTGTTTTTCTTTGTTTTTGTGTTTGTTTTTGAGATGGGTCTTGCTCTGTCACCCAGGCTGGAGTGCAGTAGTGAGATCATAGCTTACTACAGCCTTGATCTCCCAGGCTCAAGTGATCCTCCCAGTTCAGCCTTCCAAGTAGCTGGGACTACACACATGTGCTACCACACCTGCTGATTTTATTTTATTTTATTTTTAAGTAGAGAGGAGGTTGATCTTTGTTGCCCAGGCTCGTCTCAAACTACTGAGCTCAAGCAATCCTCCCACCTCAAGCTCCCAAAGTGTTGGGATTATAGGCATGAACCATCATGCCCAGGCTATTTTTTGTATCTTACTAAAACTATTTTCATTTTGAAGATTTGTGATAGAATCAACAAAAGCCATTTGCCAGTAATACATGGTAAAGTTTGAGTTCCTGCTTAAAACAAATTGTTTTAAAATGATATTTCTGTTTTTACTCTTAGTGTGGCCTGTTGATTTTGCTTTACCAAAACTCTAAGAAAACAAAACAAAAGATCGTAATAATAAAGATCTGTCCTTCGGTGTTGTTTTTTAGGTTTTTGTAACCAGATGACCTCTTGATTCTTGGTTCTTACTGTTTACTCTGTCAGAATGTGAACATGAAGATGTTTTTATTTAGAAATAGTCTTTATTTCACAGTGTATTCACTGACACTTGTGGGTATTTGAATTTTTTAAAAAAATCAAGGATAAGCTATTTAGAGAAAGGCATTACAAAATCTGAATAAAACAAAAGTAGTAATTTAATAAGAATGACTGTAGGAAGTTCTTAGACTGTACATGCTTATTATGTTTAACTTTGTTAAAATTGGAAGCTTTTGTTATTTAGGCTAGGAACAATGTGTGTGTTTCTATTAAGTTGAATAAATGTGTATTTCTATGACATTTAATTTATTCTTTGTAAATAACAGTCATACAGCTAATTCATGAGGAATTTATGTGTTTTAGGGCAAGTGTTTTCTCTTCTGGCAAGATATAGCTGAGACTTTCTCACTTGGGAAATAATCCAAAGTATTATTGGTCGACTGGAACTCCTAAAATTACATATTTCATCAAAATTGCTAATTATGTGTTTTGTAGGGGAGGGCTTGTTTATTCACTTACTATATTTTTAAATTCAGTTCAATAGAAGGAGCCAGTTAGGACAGTAGTTCAAGGTTTATATAAGGTAGAGTTTTGTGACTTTCCTCTATGTAGTGGTTAAGAACCCCTTGCCTCTAAATACCATCACTGCTTCTGTAAGGAGCCTTTGTAAACAAAAAGTGGAGATAGTGACAGTAGTGCTGTTTGGGAGCTGTGTCACCAAACAAGTAATAGGCTTTGTATTTATTTTTTGTTTTATTAAGTATATTTGTTTATTTTATTGGCTGTTTTGTTTACAGACTACTCATTTGAGTGGAAATAGCTCTTCTGAATTTAGCATTTAATTCAAGAAAATGTGTTGAGTATTTACATGTCAGGTACTTTGCTGAGTAGCAGGAATTATTTCCTTTAAGAAATCCGAAGCCAATGTTAAAAAAAAATATGTATACATAGGTTTGGTTTTTAATTTAGGATAAATGAAGGAATGTGTATATTCCCTTTGAGATCTTTGGGTAGAATAAGAAGCAAATTTTTGAACGTAAGCTATGCTGACAAGCCGAAAGCTTTTTGCGTGTTTGGTAGGTGCATTTCATGACTTTCCTTTTTAGGAAACAATGATATTGGACAGCTTAGAGTAAATTTCAGCGGATTTTTCATTAAGGTATCAGAAAACATCAGTGTGATTTTCTAGAATCACACTAAGAACATTGGTTCCAAATGTTTAATTATTAACCTACCACATTTGCCCTCTAGGTAGCAAGAGCAAAGGTAATCCTACAGCATGTCTAGCCCCTGGATCATAGAAAATAACTCATTGATGAGCCAGTAAAGGCATTCGAACTTAATGTAATTTGGGAGATGATAGGTTATAGGAATAACTTATTTTTCTGTCTCTGCATAAGTTTCAATTTATAAAGCATTTTAGGGAAAGTTTTTTTTTCATAAATCTAATATTTTTCCTGCTACTTCTAGTTAGTAGTCTGTATAAATTTTCCTAAAAGTGATCAGTAATGAATTTTGCATTTTTTCAACCTTCTGTCCAAGGCACATGGTATTAAAGGCAGTGTTTTCAATGCCTTTTCTCCCCTCCCCTTTTACCGTGTTTAATTTTATAAAAGCAACTGGGGCTTATTTCTAATCACCATGGGAAAACAGAGCATTTAGACAAAAGGAAGTACTTTGGAAAAGAAACTGTATTTTGAGTACTTATTTCCATATACTGTGTTAACTCCGTGATCAAGAAGAGATACCTTTAGCTGAAGATGAAGAGAACTTCTATCATTTTAGATTCTTATATGCAAATAGAGGTGGATATTACACTTTCTTTTTATTGATTACTTATTGTATAAGGGATTATATTTTTATGTAATTTTTTATGTGTGTATATTTTAGCCCCTTGTGGAAGAAGCATTTCCTAATCTCCACAGCCCACCTACCACAAGCACCTCAGCCCTGAACAGCCTGGTGGTCTCTTGTGCATCTGCTGTTGGTGTGAGAGTGGCTGCTACTTACGAAGCTGGTGCCTTGTCACTGAAGAAAGTTATGAACTTTTATAGTACAACCCCTTGTGAAACTGGAGCTCAGGCAGGCAGTAGTGCTGTTGGCCCAGAAGGTTTGAAAGATAGCAGGGAAGAACAGGTTAAACAGGAATCAATGCAAGGAAAGAAAAGTTCAAGTCTTGTGGATATCAGAGAAGAAGAAACAGAGGGAGGCAGTCGAAGACTCTCCCTCCCTGGATTGTTGTCACAAGGTAAGGAAATAACCAGGTTTTGTGAACTGACTTTTGGTGAATCCAGGATTCTCCTGACATCACGTGCTGTACTATGAAAAAAGCTTTGCTTATTATGAAGCTGACATAATCAAATGTTAAAATTTATTTAATGGTGGTTTAAAAAGAAAGTTACATGTTTATCTGCTTTAGAAATCACCGAAAAGTTAGAACATAACTTTTTCTTGATGTTTGCTCCTGCTTATGAACCTTACTATGAATCTTATTTTATTGTTCTGGAATGTTACAATAGCCTTCTTATTTCCTAATTGGGACTTACACTTCAAATTGTTGAGGTTGCAGATACGACCATTGGATAAGTGAGGAAATACTGTACTTGACTGGAAAGAGGAGATAATTTTTAAGCTTCAAGAAGAGAAAGAAAAGTTCATTTTCTGAAACCATAGGCAATAAACTTTTTAGAATATTAAGAATATTACGCAGTTGGTTCTTCTCCTTTTCTCAATCAGTTCAGCAATCTCAGCCAACTGGACTTGTGCTTCTCAAGAGTGGCCTGCAGACCAGCAGCATCAGCAGCATCTGGGAACTTAGAAGTGCAGACTCTCAGGTTCCACTCTCAGCTTACTCAATCAAAACATGCATTATAGCAAGATTCCCCAGGTGATTAGTATGCACATTAAAGTTTGAGAATCATTTAATGAGACCAGGAGTTGGCAGAGTTTTTCTGTAAAGAGCCAAAGAGAAACATTTTAAGGTTTGTAGGCCATCTAGTCTCTGTGACAAGTACTTAGCTATGGTGTGGTCATATAAAAGCAGCCAGAGACAATATGTAATGAATGAGTGAAACTATATCCCAATAAAACTTTATTTACAAAAACAGATGGTAGGCCCTGTTTGGCCCCAGGGCAATAATTGACCAACTCCTGGTTTACATGATTTTGTGCAAAGCTCAAAAGTTAGGAATTCTAGACTGTACTAAAACTTATTTCTACTCTGCACCTCTTTCTTCCCTTGTTCTACTTAGTGAACACTCTTGTGGCTCTGAGCACTTCTCTTATTCTGCCTTCTAGTTCTCATGACCACCAGATTTCTCTCTACACAAATAAAACTTTAGTCCTGATTAATTTGAAAATATATATATGCTTATTACATTTAACTTTGTTAAACACTGGAAGTTTTTGTTACTTAGGCTAGTAACAATGTGTTTCTGTTAAATTAAATTTATTTTAATTAAAGAACTGTGTTTCTATTATATTTAATTTATTCTTTATAAATAACATCTCAATCATGCAGTTAATTCATGAGGACTTTATGTGTTTTGGGGCAAGTTTTTTCTCTTCTGGCAAGATACAACCGAGACTCTCTCACTTGGGAAATAAACCAAAGTATTATTGGTTGACTGGAACTCCTAAAATTTTATCTTTCGTCAAAATAGAAAATTATGTTTTTTGTAGGGGGAGGGCTTGTTTATTTACTTACTGTACTTTTAAATATAATTAAGTAGAAGGAGCCAGTTATCTTACACATATATATGATGTATAAGAAGGCCTATGTTCTCTATTAAGTCTGAAGGAGACTCTTGCACCAAACTTTTCTTATTCTTAAATGTCTTTTAGCATTTTAAGTATATAAATATATTTGCAATCTCGTTGAAGTGTGAAAATTGATTTTTTTCATGTCATTAGATCATGAATCCCACTGATAAGACTTACATCCTAAGGTTAAATTTTACTTAATAACCTAAAGTCTCTTTAAAAAAATTTTCCATGTACTTTTACCCTCTCTATTTAAGAATTATCTGGAGTACGTCTTGAGAAATCTTCAAGTAGTTTTGAGTCTCTGTATGCATAGAAATGATACATTCATTTCTGAGACAAGATGTTAATCTTAGGCAGTGATGATCACTTCATTGTGGCCCACGAGTTAATAACTGAATGGCTAAGTCTCTACTGAGTGACATTTGATGATTTTCTTCAAAACTTATCCTGGCATCAAGCACTATTCACATAGTGTTGTATATGTTTGATGTAATTTTGAACACTATAAAAGATGGCAGTGTTCTTTTACAACATGAACATCTCTGTAAAATCATTTCAAATAGGCAAATCAAAAGCTTTTTGGTATTTCCCTTTCATAATCTTTTTCCTGCCTTAGAAATTAATATATTTTATAGCTAAAATAAATTCTTTATTACAATTACTAATAATATATTTGAACTTTGACCTTGATTTAGAAAGGCTTTTTGTTTTTTAAGAGTCAGGGCCAGGCGTGGTGGCTCATACCTGTAATCCTAGCACTTTGAGAGGCTGAGGCAGGCAGATCATTTGAAGTCAGGAGTTTGAGACCAACCTGGCCAAAGTGGCAAAACACTGTCTCCACTAAAAATACAAAAATTAGCCAGGTTTGGTGGTACATGCCTGGAATCCCAGCTATTCAGGAGTCTGAGGCAGGAGAATCACTTGAATCCAGGAAGCAGAGGTTGCAGTGAGCCAAGATCGTGCCACTGCACTCCAGCCTAAATGACAGGAGTGAAATGTCATTTCAAAAAAAAAAAAGAGTTGGTATCTCACTATGTTGCCCAGGCTGGAGTAGCTATTCTATTCAGCATATTCTTTAGAATACAAATTCTATAGGATGTCACTAGATGTTATACAGAAAAGGATTCTGTGGCTAAATGTTTGGATGTCCGGCTAGGTTAAACATATTTAAACAGGGCTTTTATTTGCAGGATTTGTCAGCACCTTCTGTGTGCTAATGTGTGTGTGTGAATCTCTGCAGAGGAGGGAGTGGGAGGATAGATTGTAGAAGTGAGTGTTTACCAGTCTCCTTTGACTAATAAGTCCCCTTTTCTACAGAGAACCTCTAGAATATGCTTCAATGAGTGGTGTATGTTTTTTTAAATCTTAAGTTTGTCCAAATGATATGTTTTCTTCCCTTCTGGAACCCCACTCCTTCACCCCATGTCTGGTTGGTTTTCAGTTTCCCCCAGGCTCTTAAGAAAGGCTGCACGGGTGAAAACAAGGACTGTGGTTCTAACCCCCACATACAGTGGAGAAGCAGATGCACTCCTGCCTTCTCTGAGAACAGAAGTGTGGACCTGGGGGAAAGGGAAGGAAGGGCAGCTGGGACACGGCGATGTTCTGCCAAGGTAAGCGCTACCAGTATTTACTGATAAGAGTTAGCTTAAACAAATAACCTCTCTCCTGTGATTGTTTGTAACTCTTACTTACCTTCTAGAGGAAATCTGGACTCTTCTGGCTTCAGATTATTATGCACCATTAACTCTGATGAAAAGCTGTCACTTTAGTCTTGAATTTTTTCTCAACAGTAAAGGACTTGGCTGGGTGCAGTGGCTCACCCCTTTAATCCTAGCACTTTGGAAGACTGAGGCAGGTGGTTCACCTGAGGTCAGGAGTTCAAGACCAGACTGGCCAACATGGCAAAACCGTGTGTCTACTAAAAATACAAAATACAAAAATTAGCTGGGCATGGTGATGAGTGCCTATAACCCCAGCTACTCAGGAGGCTGAGGCAGGAGAATCACTTGAATACCGGGAGGGTGGAGGTTGCAATAAGCTGAGATCACACCACTTAACTTCAGCCTGAGTGAAAGAGTGAAGCTCCATCTCAAAAAAAAAAGCAGTAAAGGACTTAAGTATACACGGCACACTTTCCCACATCTTTGATGTGTTCATTTTGGAGAACAGAAATGGATGTTGGGGATAAGATCATATTTCATTGGAAGACAGGAATGACTTAGATTTTTAATTGATAAAAAGAGGCCCTGCCTGTCACATAGGAGAGAAAAAGAGCCAACAGGTTGTTTTTTAACCTGAAAGATGTCTCTCTTCCATTGCCAAAATAACTATAATTGAAATATTAAACTATATCTATTCATGAATATTAGGGTAAAACTGACATTCTGTGTATTAGAAACTGTTATGATATTAACAAATTAGATATTGGGAAATTTTTAAGTGGGTAATTGGAATCATTATCTAAAGTAGTGAGCTAATATAAATGTCTCTATTCATAGCAGAGTAAAGGCAACTGGAATTAATTTAAAAATTACCTTCTATGGTTATTTTTTTATTGCATCCTAAGTATACTTTCTGCTATAAAGAATCATTTGTAGTTTTATGATTCTTAACAGATTCTAAATTATGGGGATTAATTAGTGATTAATAGGCAAAGATTAAAACCTTCCAAAAAAATTATTTATGAAATTTAGGAGTAGATTGAGCATGTGTCTGTTATGTTTATTTTAATGCTTTTTTTTTTAGAAATATTTATTTTTACATGAAAGCACTTTATAATTTGGGGAAGGTCATGATTCTTGCTGAGAATACTTTGTGTACGTATGTGTTTCTCTTTAAGGCTTCAACCGTTGTGTGTAAAATGTTTGGATGGCAAAGAAGTAATCCATCTGGAGGCAGGTGGTTACCATTCTCTTGCACTTACTGCAAAATCCCAGGTAGGAGGCAAACCATTTAATGCTTACCTTATTTTCATGGAAGGCCAACATGACATTAGTGGACCATCATTTGTTGAGTATCTGCTATTTGTCAGACAATGATACCATATCTCATTTTAGCTTTCCAATATTTTACATGGTATTATTTCCACTTCACAGATGAGAGAAGTGGAGTAAGAAAAAGTAAATTATGTAACTTGTCTAAAGCCACATATATACGTAACAGTAGAGCTTGGATTTAAATACTGGTCTCCCTGATTTAGGAGTTTTCTATAATGTATTCTCATCTAAAAAAAGAACCCCAGATTTTCCAGGGTATTGGTGAATTTTTATTTGTTACTTGACAAAGAAAATACATAGTAAAACACTAAGAAAAGAAACAAAGACATTTTTCTTTAAAACTGTGGGAACTGAAAGTGACCTCTAGGATTACTAAAACCATCCCCATATATGTGTAAACTCTTAAGAAAATAAGTTGTTTTAAGTTATTCTTCTTTTTTGTTTTTTGTATTTTTAGTAGAGACAGGTTTTCACTGTGTTAGGCAGGATGGTTTTGATCTCCTGACTTCATGATCTGCCCACCTCAGCCTCCCAAAGTGCTGGGATTACAGGTGTGAGCCACCATGCCCAGATTGTTTATTTTTTTTAACCCAGACTGCTTATCTGCAGTAAGTTATTCTTAAATATATTCATATATTCAGATAATGATTCTTCACCAATTCCTTTATCTTTTTAAGACGCCAATAAAGGATTCTAAACCCTTTTAATATTTGATTTGATTGCAAATTTCACATACTAGGATAGCCAAAAAACTAACGTAACCTTTGTACATATTAATATTAGGAAAGATAAAGGAGAATTTACTGTTTTTAACATGATTTATTCAAAAGACTTAAAAATGAGAGATTAGGAAGGTTGTCAGTTACAAAATAAAAATCACTGGTCTTATTGTATACATACAATAAAACAAAACATACTTGAGGAAATTCTGTTCACAATTACACCAAAAACATTAAGGAAGTAGGAATAAGTAGAAAATGCTTGGAATCCATGTGATACAAACTTTAAAACTCTTTTGAAGGGTCATCAAAGAAAGTAGTAGTAAAGGGAGAGATTTTATTTTTGGGTGGGATGTGTCAGTTGCAAAAAATGTCATTTTTCTCTAAATCATTTTATCAGCACAGTGAAAATTCAGTACAATCCCCAAAATATTCTGGTATAATATTACAATTTGATAAAATAATCCCAAAATTACTTTAGAAGAATAAAGAGCCAGGTAAATTCTGAAAAAGAAGAGAAAGGAAGAGAGATTTATCCTTATGTATTATAAAATTAAATACATCAATGACAGAAATATGTGCCTATAGGCTAGAAATAATAAAGGATATATGAGAATTTAAGATATAAAAGTGAGTGTTTTAATTCAGTTGGGAAGACAAGACTTGAGTATCTGGTAAATGTAGTAAATGTTTACTGACCTCCTATTTGTAGAAGAAAACAAGAAAACTAAGATAGCTATACATATTCTAATTCTGGATGTATTAATGATGTCATTAAAAACTAGAACCTCATGTGTGTGTGTATGTTTGTGTGTGTGTGTGTGTGTGTAAAAATTAAGATGCATCTTTCAGGCATAAAAAAAGATATAACATCAAGCTGGAAATTAGAAAATAAAGATGTGTTTGTCAACATGATAATTCAGCAGTCCCAAACAGCAAATAAAACACTGTGAACAAAATGAAAATACAACTGGGTAAAAATATCTGCAACATACGAGATAAAATGTTGCTGTCATATGTAAAGTAGCAATTGTCAAAAGATAAAAATTGTCAAAGGATATTTCTATTTTGGTCATGAAAAAAGTAGAAATGGCCAGCAATAAATGCAAAGATGATCATTTAGCAAATACATTTAACTTAAAACAACAGTACAATGTTTTTCTCACTTATGGGATTAACATATGCAAACAAGGTGCATTTAATGCTGAGCATTGGTTAGGCTGTGGGAGAAAACGTGCATGCAGTACAGGCAGGAATGAAATTGGACCTTGCTGAAGACAGTTTGTCAATATGTATCAAAAATCAGAATGGCATAGCCTTTGCCCAGGAATTTATCCTAAGCAAATAGATGCATGAATATATGTACTCAAGGATTTTTTTTCTATCTTTTTAAATATTAAATAATTGGAGGCTGGGTGCAGTGGCTTATACTTGTAATCCTAGCACTTTGGGAGGCTGAGGTGGGTGGATCACCTGAGGTCAGGAGTTTGAGACCAGCCTGGTCAATATGGTGAAACCCTGTCTCTACTAAAAATAAAAAAGTTAGCCGGGCATGGTGACAAGTGCCTGTACTCCTAGCTACTTGTAAGGCCGATGCAGGAAAATTGCTTGAACCCAGGTTGCAGTGAGCTGAGATCGTGCCATTGCATTCCAGCCTGGGTGACAAGAGCAAGACTCAGTCTTAGAAAAAAAAAAAAAATTGGAAATAACTTAATAATTCAGCAGGTAATTTGTTAAAGTATATGCATAGTAGAGTTCTAGATAGTTATTAAAAATGATGTTTATAGAGCTATACTTATTGATGTACAAAAGAGTAGGTGCCCCCAAATGGTTGATCAGTGATTTTCACTTTTATTTTTGTACTGTCACAGTCTTGTACAATGACCATGAATTATTTTCATAATCAGAATAAACAAACATTTTAATTAAACATAGTCATTGTAATGTAGTTTATTTTGTCTGTAGTGGTGCATAGGTACTTGTGTTTCTCTTACAGTAACTTCACGTATGAAAGGTTTTCTATTCATTTCATATTACTTTTATCTACAGAGTAGGAAATCATGATTACTTTTACTCTATCACTTGATGATTTTATTACTTTCTCTAAAAGAGGCAGTATACAGTAATTCCTGGGAGTAAATCCTGCCTCTTATACTCTTACATATGAATTTGTGGCCACAGGTAAATTAATTAACCTCTCTGGATTTTCTTATCTTATTTTTATTTTTTTAGGATTGTTGTGAGAATGCATCATCAGTTAATACTCAGAAAGTGTTAAGAACAAAGTGAGGCAGTTAGTAAGCACCTGAAAAGTGTTAGTTATTGTTATTGTTGATCCTTCAACTCCATGTTGTCTTTTTTTTTTGAGACAGAGTTTTCCTCATGTTGCCTAGGCTGGAATGCAGTGGTGCAATCTCGGCTCACTGCAACCTCCACCTGCCATGTTCAAGCGATTCTCCTGCCTCAGCCTCCCAAGTAGCTGGGATTACAGGCGTGCATCACCACGCCTGGCTGATTTTTGGACTTTGTGTCTTCTTGTGTACCAGGACTGTATTTGCCCATTATCTCTAGTCTTGTTTAAAAATGAATTTCCTTAATATCTGTTAAAGAGTGAAAGACTAATAATTTATATATAACTGTTTGTGTATATATGTTAATTATTATACAGTTTCGGAGTTGATGTGCAAAATCAGATTCACAACTCTTACCCATTTTTCTATGTTTTTTGATAGGTTTACTCATGGGGTAGCAATACCTTTGGTCAGCTTGGGCATTCGGATTTTCCAACAACAGTTCCTCGTCTTGCAAAGGTACTTTTGTGAACTTGATAGCAACTTAGTCCACAATTCTCAGCTGTAACACCTTATATTTCCCCATTTCTTATTTTTAAAAATCAGGGCAGTTTTATACATACAACTTAAATTTGTTTTGGTTTTTGTAAGAAAATTTTTAACAACAGGAAGCCACGTGTTTTCAAGCTAAATGTCCATTTTTTTATGTTAGTTTATATTTCTTAACTTCAACTATTCATTAAATAGTCATAGTTCTTTTTTTAAGTAAAAAAATCAAAAAGTGCTTTCTTTTAAAACATGTTTCTAGACTGTGCTGTTTTCTTGTGTTACCAGATAATGTCTACTCTTTGAATTCTTCATTGTTTGACTTTTACATAACATTGTTTGGTGGTGTAATTTTGTGTGTATGTCTAAAAATAACATGCAGAGTAGTAACACCTTTTTGGAGCCTTTTCATTTTCTGTAGTAAAGCTAAAAGTAGAGGTGTTTTCTCTTTTTTTTTTTCCTGTTAGATGAATTGGTTTTGTTTATGTAATGCTAATTGGTAGTTATGTAATACTAATTGGTAGCTTCTAGTCTCTTTGGTGCAGTTCTGTAGCAGTAATTCTCTACCTTGTTTTCCGCCTCATCACCCTCTGGAAATACCAAATTCTCATCAATTGTCTCAGTTCCTTATACAAAAGTTTTAGGGTTTTTTGGTAGAGATGCTCCCCACAAGACAGAATGGAATATGGAGGTCATAGATATGTAGTTTGATCCTTATATTTCCCATACCCCAAGACATGCTCCCTCGGGAGTAATGGAGACTAATGAAGGGCAGTTACCTCAATTTCAGGAACAGGATTTGAATGTAAGTGACAGTTAATAAATATTCCAATAATTCATACATGCAGTGTGCACTGTGCATCTATCACTGTCTAAGACTTTTACATGCTGCCTTTCTTTTGGTGAACTTAATTTTACCAGAAAGAAAAGGCTTAATAAAACATTAGGGAACAATTACTTGTTTTATTAAGCCTTTTTTGAGACAGAGCTTAGCTCCAATCTGAAATGTTTTCAGTATGAAACATCTTAGTAGTAAGCTATTCAGTTTCTGATACATTATTACAAAGATATTGCAAATTATTGTTCCTTGTTTTTGTTTATTTGAATAAAGAAAAGCTTGCACTTATTTATACTAAGGAAAGTTTTATAATGTAGTATGGAGACAAGAAAATCAAACTTCTTTTTAACATTTTAGAGTCATACAAGAGATTAGTTTGTTACAAGGTTTTAGTTTCATGACTCCTTGACATCATTAAGAGGTTGGGTTTTTATTTGGGGAAGATTGAGAAAAACATTTTTGAAGTCATTCTGATTAATCTCTGAGAATTAAAAGTGAAGGCAGAATGAGATTTGAATTAGTTTTGAGGCTAGGAAGAAGACTTTTCTCCTGCAAATATTTTTTTGTTTTGTTTTTGAGACAGAGCTTAGCTCTTGTTGCCCAGGCTGGAGGGCAATGGCACAGTCTCAGCTCTCTGTAACCTCTGCCTCCTGGGTTCGAGCAATTCTCCTGCTTCAGTCTCCTGAGTAGCTGGGATTACAGGCATGTGCTGCCACACCCGGCTAAGTTTGTATTTTTAGTAGAGAAGGGGTTTCTCCATGTTGGTCAGACTGGTCTCGATCTCTCGACCTCAGGTGATCCACCCGCCTTGGCCTCCCAAAGTGCTGGGATTATAGGTGTGAGCCACCACACCTGGCCTGCAAACATTTTAATGCATCCTTTGCAAAATGAATGGGAAATTTGTTATGTGGCTAGCCTGAATTTGAGAACATAGTGTCATGCCAGAAGAAGATAGCTAAAAAATTAATAGTAGACACACACACAGACACACACACACACACACACACGCACACACACACACACAAAATCACCTATGATTTGGAGCCTAGCTAGGTACTAAGGATCTAATAGATTAGAGGTTATTTGTTCATTAGTCCAGGAGTCAGTGCTGAAACTATCTAAACACAAAGAATCTGACAGATTAGAGAGTGTGTTTGTGTTTGTTTGTTTTGCCTATCAGTCTAGGAGCTGAAGCTGAGTCTAAGATTAGGGGCAGTAGTTTTTGCAGTAACACACTTTCTCTAAATGAACTCTTTTGAGGAGTCCCACATGAAACACATGAATGAGGAATTAACTTTGGTTAAGGATGCAATGGGGGCCTAGAGCCCTGGCACCTGCCTTTGCATGGTGGCTACTGAATCACTATGTGGAGTTCTGAGCCACCAGGTTAGAAATTTATTTCTAGCCAGATTAGAAAATTATTGATTTAAAGGCAATGGTTCTCAAGCTTCTGCATACATCAGAATCACCTGTGGAATGCTTGTTAAAACAGAGTGCTGGACCCTATTTCCTCTTCCCTTAGTAGCCCTGGGGCCTGGGAATTTGTGTTTCTAACATGTTTCTATCCTAGGTGATGGCTGCTGCTACTGCAAAGACCACTGAGAACCACTGGTCTAAGGAATCCATGTAGATGGGCTTCTAAGGGGCCCTGCCTATTTTAACATCCGGGGAGTATGCACAGTAAAGTCACATAGGACCAGTAGGGTTCCAAGTGGGAAAACTGAATTTTAATACCCAAGAGTTTAGTTGGCCGGAAGAGAATTTAGCCTTATTTATGTCCGTTTTTGTGCACACAGCCAAATGTGGAGGAAGGACAAAGGTATGTCCTAACTGTCGCTTCTAGAGGAGAGCTCTGGAAGTTTCTGGGTCTCTTCATTATAATACAGTCTGTGCAGACTTCCAAAAGTAACAATAAAAAATTGGATGTCTGGTTTTTATTTTTTAAATTCCAATTTTTCAGATTTTTATAAAAACAGTTCTAAATTTAAAAGCTGAACAAGGGATTCAGTCTTACTCCTACACCTGCTCTGCATTTGGTTGGGCAAATTGCTGGGTGAGCTTGCTCTCAGATATGACTGCCTTAGCACCATGCTTATTTAAGCAACCTAATATTTCAGTTCCTATGGATCCAAAGTTCTCTCTGATTGCCTTCACCTTGAACAGACACTATCTTTCTGTCATTGCAGGTCAGCAGTGAAAATGGAGTCTGGAGCATAGCTGCAGGCCAGGATTATTCCCTGTTTTTAGTGGATACAGAAGACTTCCAGCCTGGGTTATATTACAGTGGCCGACAGGACCCTACAGAAGGTGACAACCTTCCAGAGAATCACAGTGGTTCTAAGACTCCAGTACTTCTCTCCTGTAGTAAGGTGAACAGGAATTGGTTCCTAAGGCCCACATTCAGTAACACAAGAGAAGTCCTTTGTTTTTGTTTTTATTTGTATGTATGCCTAATTATTACTAAGCATCACTAACTACCTTAGTTAAAATTGCAAACTCCTTTCAATCCCCCTTCATTCCTTATCTTTTCTCTCCTTATTTTCTCCATAGGGCCTATCACCATCGAATACACTGTAATTTACTTATTTTGTCTATTGTCTATCCTGTTTCCTATAATGTAAGATTCAGAAGGCTAGGGATTTTTTGCTATCTCATTTACTGCTACAGCTTCATACTACATACTCTATAAATATTTGTTGAATTAACACCCTCATGTAGGAATATTGGAAAGTACATTTTACTATGAAGTTTCTTGACTGCAGTCATAGAGCCCTCAAGGTGAATTAGAACAGAAATGAGTAGATGAATTTCTAACTGTAAGTGGGGAGTAACAATACAAGAGCCTGAGATAGGCTCATGGCAGACCATGAAAGATCCAACAGACAACCAACAGTGTTCTATTTCCCCTGCTTCACTTCTTGGCTTTTAATTTAATTAATTAATTATTTTTTTGAGACAGAGTCTCACTCTGTTACCCAGGCTGGAGTGCAGTAGCACAGTCTTGGCTCACTGCAACCTCTGCCTCCTGGGTTTGAACAGTTCTCCTGCCTCAGCCTCCCTAGTAGCTGAGATTACAGGTGCCTGCCACCATGCCCAGGTAATTTTTGTATTTTTACTAGAGACAGGGTTTCACCATGTTGGCCAAGCTGGTCTTAAACGCTTGACCTCAAGTAATCCACCCACCTGCCTCGGCCTCCCCAAGTGCTAGGATTACAGGCCTTAGCCACCTTTCTTGGCCTTAATTTTATTTCCTACTGTTTATCCCCTTTTCATTTGCTCTGCTTTCCTACTCTGTTTTCCCTTCTTCCTCCTTTTTGTAAACTGAACCCATTGGCTTATTTGTAGCTTCCTTTTCCCCATAAAGTAACTTAACATCCTCAAAGTGACATGCTGCAGGGAAATTGACCCCCAAAACTAGTATATTCTGGATTTCTTGTTTTTATAGCATGTGGACTTTTTTTTTTTTTTAAGTCTTTGTATTTGTTTTTCTGGTTAGTAAGTTCTGGGGACAAGATCTTTCTTGCTAAAGGTAACATTGGGGCCAAGTTCAATGGCTCATCCGTGTAATCCCAGAAATTTGGGAGGCCGAGACTAGTGGATCATTTGAGGCCAGGAGTTCAAGGCCAGCCTGGGCAATATAGCAAGACCCCATCTCTACCAAAACAAAAAAAATATTTAAAAATTAAAGGCAACATTGGCCAAGATTGGTGTGTAGTTGCTGGCCCTGGCTTCACATTCTCCATGAATGATTTCACAGTTTAGATAAAGGATCAAATAGGCTGATGAAAGGGATGAAGCTCTCTTGTGTGTCTTTGGTTACCATGGGATGTTAATAGTCCATTGGGTCTCTAGCTTGCCTGCTTGATTTAATGGGATATGTGAACAATGACATGGAATGTTTTTTATATGGGTATTTTGGGTAAATGACAAAAAGTCCCTTTTAAAGAACATCTCTTTTCGTTGTACAAAAGGCAGGTTAACTCTTAGATCCCTGATTATTTTGATGTATAGCATAGAGATCCTGTCTGATCTCATTAATCTTATTTTACTCAGAAAGGAGTCCTGAGACATGTATCCTCTCATTTGGATCTTTATATATCCAGGATGTCTGTTTCCAAACACTTGTAATGTGAAATGAAAGGTATCTTGGAGATAATTGAAAGTAGGTGAGTTATATATAGATCCAGATATGCGTATAAAACGATGTACTGGTGAACCAGCTCTAAAAAAAAAGAAGCAACCCCCCCCCAAAAAAAAACCCTAGTCTGTAGTGTTTGCAGATTTTCACTGTGGCTAATTTTCAAGCTACCAATGGTTTAATTACTTGCTTTCAAATTTTCTGAATGTTTAGCAGTTAGCTGTTGTCAGCCGATAAAAGCCAGCTTCAGTATACCAAATTACTAACATAATTATATGTTATATTTAATCCTTTTGTTTTCTTCTGTTTCAGCTTGGATATATAAGCAGAGTGACAGCAGGAAAAGATAGCTATCTAGCCTTGGTGGATAAAAACATTATGGGGTATATTGCCAGTCTCCACGAGTTAGCTACTACAGAAAGACGATTCTATTCAAAACTAAGTGATATCAAATCTCAGATTCTCAGGCCTCTTCTCAGTTTAGGTAAGTTGAAACCCTCTCTCACCCACCCCTAAATCATCAGGGCTTTGTTTTATCTCTTCCTCCTATATCACAAATAATGAAAACCTTTTAGTTTATGGTTTACTTCTTTCTATGCATTGTCTTTGTGTTTGTGTGTACACAGGCAGTCAACAGTTTACAAACTGTTTCCAATTTGTCAGTAGCCCAGCTGCCCCAGCCCTCTCCTACCACTCTCAGAACTCCTTCTGCTTGCAGAAGTAGAAAATGGTACTTTTAGGACATTCATGGCAGAGAAACAAAAACAACTTCGGGAAAGTTGACCCCATATAAAGTTAGACTTCCAAACAACACTTCTCACCCTGCTGGTCCTAAGAGATCTTCCAGTATGCTATCTGAATTTTTTATTTTTCTCATTATAGTTCTTAGAATTATATCAAGTAGAGATTTATTTGGATTTACAAGTAGTCTCTTAAAATTGTGGATAACTATAAGAGTGTTAAAGATCTTATCTGGCTGGGTGGGGTGGCTCACGCCTGTAATCTTAGCCCTTTGAGAGGCCAAGGTGGGCGGATCACAAGGTCAGGAGTTCGAGACCAGCCTGGCCAACATGGTGAAACCCTGTTTCTACTAAAAATACAAAAATTAGCCAGGCACAGTGGCAGGTGCCTGTAATTCCAGCTACTCAGGAGGCCGAGGCAGGAGAATTGCCTGAACCAAGGAGGCAGAGGTTGCAGTGAGCTGAGATTACACTACTGCACTCCAGCCTGGGTGACAGAGCACAACTCATCTTGAGGGGGTAGGGGTGGGGGAAGATCTTATTCCTGAGCATGAGTTGATTAAGTCTGATTCTTTTCTCAGCTATGCCCAGCTACAAAGAGAGATTGGAAGTGAGGAGGTAATACAGAGGGAATGGGTTACAGTAGTGCTAAATGGGATGCCACGGTCCAGATATACTGGGTACCTGGGGTCTCCAGGAGAATAGCAGGGAATGCAGAATTGAAGTCGAGGGGACTGTTGCAGATAAACTTTACCTATTTTGAATATTTTTTTCTGGGTTTGGCCATACAGTCAGAAAGCAGAAAGGAAGGTTTCTTTCTCTTTCTCTCTCCTGCACTCCTTGGCCCCCTGTGTTGACCCAGAATTCAGGCTAATACTCTAGTACGTCAGTTTCGCGACGTTGAAGACATTGTGTTGTGTGGGTCAGCTCATTGTTTTTTGTTTTTTCTTTGGTTGAGACAGAGTTGCTCTGCCACCCAGGCTGGAGTGCAGTGGCACAATCTTGGCTCACTGCAACCTTCACCTCCTGGGTTCAAGCAATTTTCATGCCTCAGCCACCTGAGTAGCTGGGACTACAGGTGTGCACCACCACGCTTGCTAATTTTTGTATTTTTAGTAGAGATGGGGTTTTGCCACATTTCCCAGGCTGGTCTTGAACTCCTGGCCTCAAGTGATCTGCCTGCCTTGGCCTCCCAAAGTGCAGGGATTACAGGCGTGAGCCACTGTGCCTGGCCTGCCCATTGTTTGTAATGGAAAAACATCTTTTCAAACAACTATTTTGCAGTCTCTGTGAATATAATCCCTTTGTAAGCTGACAACTGTCTGCATTTGTGTTTTTGTTTTTTATTATCTTTGCCTTTTAAGTGTTGTGGAGTCTCTGTTCTATAAATTCCCCTCCTCTGGGTAGGCTGAACACTCTGGGACTTTGCCAAGGGAAAGGAAGCAATCTAAGCTGGAAGCTTCCTGGATTGCTCTGAAAGGAAGGTTAAATCTGCTTCTTTCCTGTCCTGGTTGCTGATTTCTTTGTTGGTCTTCCGGATCTGCGTTCCTAATTGCTTGAAAAGAAGTCCTAGAAATGAGGAACTTTAGACAGGCCAAAAGCAAATAATGTCCTGGTGCTCTCTGAAATTCAGAGCATCCTCAGCAGTTCAGTGTTTGGATTGCCTTCTCTGCACTGAAGGGTTGGGCTTGTCAAAGAGGCAAGTAGAGCAGAAGTCAGGACAAAAAGCTGAAAATGTTAACAAAGATAACTCCCAAAAAGAGTTTAATTCCTGACTGTTATCAGTTACTTAAATTAGATAATTTACTTCCCTTCTCTTGGCTTCAGATTACTTATCTTTAAAATGACCAGAGAGTTGCATTAGCTCAGTGGTTCTCAAATTTTGCTGATCCTTAAAGTCACCTGGAGAGTCTTTTAAAAGAAAAAGCCATCCTGGAATCTATAAGGTTCCTGTGAATGTGTTTTTAACAAGTTCCTCAAATGACTGGATACTGTGATCTTTGAGGTTGCTTTAATACTGAATCATTTGGGTTACTTAGATGAGAGCACATGGCAACAAGTTAAGTAGTCTTAGAGGAATTCATAATTGTCATCATATGATCATAATAAAGTGATTGGTTTTCAATTTATGTTGTCATCATCATCATCATCATTTTGTTACAGAAAATTTGGGCACCACAGCTACAGTCCAGCTGTTGCAGGAGGTGGCTAGCCGATTCAGCAAGCTGTGTTACCTCATTGGTCAGCATGGAGCCTCATTGAGCAGCTTCCTTCATGGGATAAAGGAAGCCAGGAGTTTGGTCATCCTGAAGCATGCAAGTCTCTTCTTGGATAGTTATACAGAGCAAGTATCCAGTCCCGTGTCATGTTCAATCTCTGCAGGGTTATTCTGCCAAGGAGAACAGCTCCTTAATCAGAAGAGACTAGATTAGGGAGAGTGATATAAGGTAATAGAAATTGCAAAGCAGTATTTTAATCTTAAGCCAACTATAGTTCTGCATTGCTAAAATTTAGTCTTCTCCAAATGAAAAAAAGGTTTAAAAATAATGAATTATCATGTTTCCTTCTATATTCTAGCAGAGTGATAGTGTAATTTACAAAAAATTTACTATAATCTGGTTCTTTAGAAAACAATTTTGTTGACTAAATTGGACTAAAACTTGAGGAAATAAGTAACTAAACAAATTATTTTAAGACCAACTGCTGATTGTAAATATGGAGCTGTTCTGATGTCTGCTTTTTACTTTTGTGTAAATGGAAGTTTTAAAAGACCCAGCTATTTTTAGTGTGAAGATGTTTTTTCCTAATAAAACCTAAAATAGTTATTCAAGGTTCTTTGCGTATTTTCAAGTAAAATATCCCAAGTGTACTTGAAAATATAACTTAAAACGTTTCTCACTTTTTCTTAATTTGTATTTTGATGTAATGATGGGAGGCATAATTTAAGTGTTATTTTAATGTATGTTAGGTTATGCTTTGATCTGAAGTATGTATAGGTTTTGTTCTTTATTCATTCACACCTCAGCCATCCAACAAACACTGACCGAGTGCCCACTCAGTGCCAGGCACTTGCGGGGAGCTCCAAGCTCTGCAGCACAGCATGGGGCCTACAAAAAGCACCAAGCTTCAGGGAGTTCATGTTTTCTTTTGATTATTTAAACATAAATAATGTGTGTTTATGACTAAAAAATGCACAAATAACGATAATCAAAAATAACACATAATCCTACCCCTAGAACTAACCACTGTTTATCATCTTCATGTATTTCCTTTCCAAATGATGTAATATGTGCAGGTAGTTGAATGCTAGTTTAATTCTAAGCAAAATTGAAAATATTTGAAGCTGTTATCTAAGAGGAAATACCCTGGTTTGAGTCTTTTAACTCATCATCTTTCAGAAATGAAAAATGAAAATAATAGAACTCGATACTAGTTTACTTTTTTAAAACTTGATTTTGTTGTTTCTGTGATTCCAGCTTTTACTGGTATAATTTTCCTTTTTTGATTTGAATTCATCTCATACCTCTATTTCACTTCTTTTTCTTCTCTGGTACTTTAGGCCTTATGCTTAGAAATGCTTTTGTTTTGATACTTTGGGCTTTTTTTTTAACATAACATTTTATTCCTATAAATGGGCAAGTCAAACATTTGGGTTTATGTGTGAATCTTTAAAATTATTTTTATGATAATTTTAAAGTTATTAAAGGCTGGAGTGCAGTGGCGTTATTACAACTCACTGTAGCCTTGAACACCTAGACTAAAGTTATCCTCCCACCTTAGCCTCCCAAGTAGCTAGGACTACAGGTGCATGCCAGCATGCCCAGCTAATTTTTTAAATTTTTGTAGAGATGGGGGTCTTACTATTTTGCCCAGGCTGGTCTCAAACTCCTGGACTTAAATAATCTTCCTGCCTTAGCCTCTCAAAGTGCTAGGATTACAAGTGTGAGCCACTGTGCCTGGCCAAAATTATTTTTAACTGTGATAAAATACACATCATTTAAAATTAACCATCATAACTATATTTAATTGTACAGTATCAAGGGCTGATTTTAGTAGGAGTTTCCCTTCTTCCTCAAAGTCAGTTGATTCTGTTTGCCAGCTCCGGTGTGTGCAAGAAATGTACAAGGCTCAAAGCAGTATAACTAGACTTGTCTTTAGCAGTGTATCAATATTTAATCAACATTTTCTAAAACTGTCTCACTCAAGCACTTTTAAAATATTTTCTTACCTTAACTGTCAGTTCTTTTCTTTTCTTTGAGCCAGAGTTTTGCCCTTGTCACCCAGGCTGGAGTGCAAATGGCATGGTCTTGGTTCACTGCAACCTCCACCTCACAGGTTTAAGTGATTCTCTTGCCTCAGCTTCCCAAGTATCTGGGATTACAGACACCTGCCACCATGCCCGGCTAATTTTGTATTTTTAGTAAAGATGGGATTTCACCATGTTGACCAGGCTGGTCTTAAACTGATCACAGGTGATCTGCCCGGCTTGGCCTCCCAAAGAGCTAGGATTACAGGAGTGAGCCACCGCCCCCAGCCTTCCCTGTCATTTCTTAATTGGGAAACCTGAAGTGAAGATTAGAGAAAATGTTCATTAAAAATTCAACTATTTTAATTATGTTTTCTCAAGTTTGTTAATTAAGTTACCAAGTAATAATATCTACCAGGTAAATTATTGCATCTTCTGCGTAGTGTTAGGTGTTTTTAAAATTTCCTTTTATATTACCATCTTTTTTTTTTTTTTTTTTTTTTTTTGGAGACAGAGTCTCACTCTGTCACTCAGGCTGGAGTGCAGTATCGGAATCACAGCTCACTGCAGCCTCAACCTCCTAGGCTCAAGGGGTCCTCCCACCTCAGTCTCCCAACTAGTTGAGACTACAGGCATGTGCTACCATGCCTGTCTGATTTTTCTATTTTTTGTAGTGTCAGGTTTCCCCATGTTTTCAAACTCCTGGGCTCAAGTGATCCCCCCACTGTAGCCTCCCAAAGTGCTGGGATTACAGGTGTGAGCCAATGTGCCCAGCCTTTTATTCCCATGTTTACTAAGCTGGCATTCCCCTACCCCTCCCTTCACCGCCATTATTGTGACTATTGTACAACCTGACCTTCACAAATGTTGACATCACAAAACTTCTTAAACTCATAGGTGAGGTAATGAAGAATTATCTGTTCCAGGTATGTGTTTGGAAACAGAAGAACTAGTTTACATTTTAACTAATGTACATGTGTTTTCTTTTCTGCTCAAGGTATTGCACATCTATTACAAATTTCCTGGTTATGGGAGGATTCCAGCTGCTTGCTAAGCCTGCCATGTAAGCAAACCCATACCTTCCAGTTATCATTCTTTCCGTCGAAGATCGCATTTTATAGTGTTCTGTGTTTTTGAGTGCCCAGGGAAAGCTTTGACTTCATCATTTTACCAAACAATCAAAATGTAAACTTTCAGTAAGTCTTATAAAGGACAGGTACTATTAGCCCCTGGTTATTGTTATAAGTAATATGCTATTGAAAAACACTGAACAGATAGGCTCAGGTTCTGGGTCCTTTTGTATTATCCCTGAGACTTTGGACATCTCTCTTTGCCTCAGTAGGCCTAGTTTTTTTCATCTGAAAAATGGGAATGTTCTGTCCCATTGGTTAGGAACAAATAATGTATGTGATGACACACAGGACAGTACAAAGGGTGCAGATAGAAAGTATCTGCATTTAGCTTCTGGGTAAATAATTTAAAGGCTCCTTACACAAGGCAGTAGTTCTGAACAGATAGTTTTTCAACAAGTGTTGACCCAGCAATAAAGGCAAGCTTTTAAAAATTCTGTATTTAATTTAACTTTTTTACTTTTTTTTTTTTTTTTTTTTTTAATAGAGACAGGGTCTCACTATGTTACCCAGGCTGGTTAGGAACTCCTGGGCTCAAGTGGTTCTTCTGTCTTGCCTTCCCAAAGTACCAGGATTATAGGCATGCACCACTGTGCCAGACCAAAAGTTCTGTATTTTAATAGAAAATATTAGCAGATGTTATGCCATGTTTTTTTGTTTTTTGTTTTTGCAGAGTCTCGCTCTGTCACCCAGCCTGGAGTGCAGTGGTATGATCTCAGCTCACTGCAACCTCTGCCTCCTGGGTTCAGGAGCCATTCTCCTGCCTCAGCCTCCTGAGTAGCTGGGATTACAGGTGTGCACCACCACACCTGGCTAATTTTTATATTTTTAGTAGAGACGGGGTTTCACCATGTTGGCCAGGCTGGTCTCAAACTCCTGACCTCAGGTGATCCTCCCACCTCAGCCTCCCAAACTGCTGGGATTACAGATGTGAACCACCATGCCTAGTTGCTTTTTTTTTTTTGAGACAGAATCTCACTCTGTTGCCCAGACTGGAGTGCAGTGGCATGATCTTGGTTTACTGCAACCTCTTCCTCCTGGGTTCAAGTGATTCTCTTGCCTCTGCCTTCCGAGTAAGTGGGATACAGATATGCACCACCACACCCAACTAATTTTTGTATTTTCAGTAGAGACAGGGTTTCACCATGTTGGCCAAGCTGGTCTCACACACCTGACTTCAAGTGATCCACCTACCTCCATCTCAGAAAGTTCTGGGATTACAGGCGTGAGTCACTGTGCTCAGCCCTATGTTTGCTTTTGATTGTTTATCCTAATAGAAGGAATACTAACATTCTCATCTCATTTCTAGTTTTAATGGCAGTACTTTTAATATTTCACCATTAAAAATGATTAGGTTTTTGGTAGATATAATTTATAGGGTAAAAAGCCTCTATTTCTCAAAGTTGTAGAGGAATTGATTTTTATCATGCTAAGTATCTTCGAGTTCCCAAATTCTAAAATTCAGTAATCTTTATGTATTAATTTTTTAATATATTGCTAGATTTAATTTGCTTATACAGTTAGTTGTCTCTTGGTACCTGTGGGGGATTGAGTCCAGGACCTCCCAAAGGAAACCAAAATCCCAGGATGCTCAAGTCCCTGATATAAAATGGCATAGTATTTGCATATAACTTGTGTGCATACTTTCATATATGTTAAATCATCTCTAGATTACTTATAAATGCTATATAAACAGTTGTTATATGGTATTGTTTAGGGATTAACGACAAAAAAGTGGTAGAGACATAATTTTTTTCTGAAATACTTTTGGTCTGAGCTTGGTTGAATCCACAGATTTAGAACCCACGGATGTGAAGGAGCTTTTTTTCTGTTTCCTGGAATAGTTTGTATGAAGTAGGAATTATTTTTACTTTGAAGATTTGCTAGAATTCATCTGTAAAAATAATCTTGGCTTCATGGGGGCATTTGCTGTAGTGAGTTTTTTTACTGAGTTTATTGAATAGATATGTTTAGGTCTTTATTTCTTCTTACAGCTTTTGTTATTTATATTTCTCCAGAAAGTTATTCACTGCATAAAATAATTTTAAAATTTAAAAATTATTTTAAAATTTATTGGCACAACGTTCCTAGCATTGTCTTAAGATGATTTCACCTCTGCAATAACTGTAGTTGTAACCCCTATTTTTCATTCTTATGATTATTCATTTGGGCCTTTATCTTTTTTATATTGATCAGTCTTGTCAGCAGTTTACCCTTTTTAAATTATTTTTTTCAAAAATTCATCATTTCTATCTCTTTTAAAAAATTTCATTAATTTCCACCTTTTATTTACTTCTACTTTCTTTGTGTTCACCTGTTAACTTCTTACAACTTTGAGTTTAGCACTTGGTTCATTAATTTTTCAAATTTAGAATTTTTCTAATTAGCCATTTAAGGCTATAAATTTCCCTCTAATTGTTGCTTTAGCTGAATCTTACAAGTCTTAATACATTTTGTTTTTATAATCATTCAGTTCTTAATATTTTCAGAAATATTTTTCTGATTTCCATTATGAATTCTTTGACTCACATGTTTGTTAATTTCCAAAATATAGGGGTTTGGCCTTCATTTTTTAAAATGACAGTTTCAAGAATATGTCTTTAACCTTGTGTAGTAACTTTAAAATTCTTGATCTTAATATGAGACCGTTTTCCATTCTTTTGCTTTCAGCCTGTCTGCAGTGTTCATATATTTCTTATAAGCAGCAAAAGACATTGTTGTTATTGTTGTTGTTGTTTACATTTGAGAACTTCTAGTTTTGACAAGTTTACATTTGTAATCAATGACTTTATTATTTTTAGTCTCTTTATTACAATGACTAAAATAGCTTAGTTAACCCATAATGTTGGTGAAATGCTGAATCATAGCCAAAGAAAATAAGAGAAAATGGGCTTGTAGCCAAACCAATAATTAAATGGAGCAGAAAGAAATGCAATACTTATTTTTGCAAATAGTAATGCTTGAAGTAAAGCAAGTTTAATTACAGGAAGATGCAGAAAATAGATGGAGACTTGTGACAATTTAAATGCAAAGCCTCTGGGCTTCTTGAAGGGCTCCGGCAGTTGCTGACCCTGTTTCCTTATTCTGCTGTTGTTGACCTTCCTCTATTATTTCCGAGTTAGATTCACAGTACTGAAGAATTGACGTTGTTAGAGCAGGAAAATGAGATGACATAAGTTGAAAGCCTCTGGCCTTTTGCACAGCACCATGCTCAGAACCTGGGTTTTACATCATTAAAGGCAGCAATGACATCCTTTTCCAATTTCTATTTACAAAGTCAATATTTAAAATTATCTTAAAGATTTCATTTTAAGAGAAGAGTTTAAGAATGTCGAGAGCACAGCTATGGTGCCCAGATGACTATTAGTGGATCTTGGATGATGATGTGCAAGCGCTTATCATTCATCTGATTTTTCACTTAGCTGCTCGCATCAGGCTTGCCTAGTGGTTTGATTATTATGCAAGTTTTTTTCTTTTTTTTTTTTTTTGAGACGGTGTTTTGCTCTTGTTATCCAGGCTGGAGTACAATGGCGCGATCTTGGCTCACTGCACCCTCCGCTGCCTCCTGGGTTCAGGCAATTCTCCTGCCTCAGCCTCCTGAGTAGCTGGGACTACAGGCACGCGCCACCATGCCCAGCTAATTTTTTGTATTTTTAGTAGAGATGGGGTTTCACCATGTTGACCAGGATGGTCTCGATCTCTTGACCTCGTGATCCACCTGCCTCGGCCTCCCAAAGTGCTGGGATTACAGGTGTGAGCCACCGCGCCCGGCACAAGTTTTTTTCTTAATTGTGATAAAAGATATGTAATGTCATATTTATCATTTTAATCTTAAGTGTACGCTTATAAGTAAAGTGTATAATTTAGGGGCATCAAATACATTCACAATGTTGTATAACCATCACTATTCTTTAATTATCCCCTAGGAGAACTCTGTGTCTGTTAAATAATAACTTCCCCATACTGTCTCCATTGTCTACCTGGCTCTAGTACCCTATTCTGCTTCCTCTCTCTATGAGTTTGCCTATTAGGTACCTTATATGAGTCGAATCATGTATTTGTCCTTCTGGGTCTGGCTTATTTAAGCATCGTATTTTCAAGGTTCATTGGCTGAATAATGTTCTCTTGTATGTACACACTGCTACATTTTATCAATCAGTTCATCTACTGATGGACACTTAGGTTGTTTCTATATTCTATTTATTTTTATTTTAAAAATCTGAGTTAAAAAGTATAGACCTTGCCATATAAGGAAAGAGTAATATTGCCACTATTAGATTAAAAACTCCCAAGAAAAGATAAGCTGATCAGATATGATTTCTGGTTCAGATTTCTTAGGGTGTAGCTAGGCCTCTTTTCTGGGAAGATTATAGGTAAGGACATGAGTGAGTCCTGGAAAGTAATGGAGTTCACAGGAGTTGGAACATTTCTGGGCTACTGTAGACTGAATACTGAGTATTGAGGAGAAATAAGGTCCAAGGGAGTATGTGTTCACTATGTCTTACCTCTGTCTCTCAGGAGCAGGTCAAAACAGAACACTTGTATAGAATTAAGTAAGTCCTCAGCTGATCTCTGCAGTAGAACATGAAGAAAGAAGTAGAAACACTAGCACAAGCCAAATACAAGTAAAAATGTGGGCCCACCATGTAAGATCTCTTTTTTTTTGAGACAGGGTCTTACTCTGTCACTCAGGCTGGTGTGCAGTGGCACAACCATGGCTCACTACAGCCTCAAATTCTTGTGCTCAAATGATCCTCCTGCCTTAGCCACCTGAGTAGCTGGGACTACAAGTGTGCACTTCCATGCCTGGCTAATTTTTGTATTTTTTGTAGAGACAGGGTTTCATCATGTTGCTCAGGCTGGTCTCGAACTCCTGGACTCAAATGATCTACCCACCTTGGCCTTCCAAAGTGCTGGGATTACAGGCATGAACCACTACACCCAGTTCACCAACTCTTACTACTTTACCATTAAGTATTTTGGTTTGGTGAGCTAAGCCTCAATGGATCAGCATTAAAATTTGCAATAGAATTTTTACAATGAATTTTTTAAAAACTGAATATTAAAAACTAATTGTTAGCTTCAGTTTGAAATGCTTTTGAAGATCTCAGCATTTAAATCTTCACATATAATTATCTTTATTGTTTCCTGTTAACTGTAATACTAGTTCTTGCAGCTTTTTGTTACTTTCCTATAATAAGCTCTTATTAGGTGATCAATAATTGCAAGAAAAAATAAATTAGAAGTATTTTAATATTCACGCTAATTCTGTTGGAGTAGGGAGCTTTGCTTTGCTTCAGTGTTTCTGCTTAGCACAGCTGCCTAGAGCAATTAGTCTTGCCATTTATTGCTGTGACTTTTGGATTTGAAATTTAACAGGTAGTGGTGTCAGCTGGTCTCTGATTAGTCACCTTAAATTGTGGGATGCGTGACTCATTTCCTAGAATATAGGCACAAGTCTGTGATTAACCATTTGTATTGCTACCATTTGCTACTTTTTATACTTAAAAAATCTAACTTCCAAAATATAGGGGTTTGGCCTTCATTTTTTAAAATGACAGTTTCAAGAATATGTCTTTAACCTTGTGTAGTAACTTTAAAATTCTTGATCTTAATGTGACACCATTTTTCATTCTTTTGCCATTTATTGCTGTGACTTTTACCATTTATTGTTGTGACTTTTCCCTATCTATTTTATAGATAGGGAAATTCTTTTAATTATATCTGGCTTATTTCATTGTATTTATTTTCTACTTTCATAGCCCCTAAAAAATGTGCATTCTGAAAGAAGTACTTTCTAGTGAAATTTTAAATTTAATATTTTATTATCAATTTCAAAATGATTAACTAAATTTTCTTTCCTCTACCTCTAGTGATTTCCTAAATAAAAACCAAGAGCTGTTGCAAGATTTATCAGAAGTGAATGATGAAAACACTCAGTTGATGGAAATACTGAATACTTTGTTTTTCTTGCCAATCAGACGACTTCATAATTATGCAAAAGTTTTGCTAAAGCTTGCTACTTGTTTTGAAGTGGTAAGCTCCCATATGTGCCTCTTTGGACGTTTGGAAAGCCAAGGATCGTAGTTGTTTGTAAGGATTATGCCCCCACAAGATCTGGAACTCCAGTAATTTAATATTTATATGTGTCAAATTTAGTTTTCTTCAGGGAAATGACAGAGGAAAGTATGACTGTAGATAAATTGAGTTTTCTGTGGATTCAGTTTCCTTTTAGGGTCTTATCAAGATGAATGAACTGTATTCATTTTATGAAACTTTGTCTAAAGTTGAGACCCTATCATGATGCTACTCATTCACTAGTTATCAAAATTTATTGGTTGCATACTGACTAAGAGTTAAACAGAGTTCTTTAAATCCCTGGCTTTCTGTATAATGGCATACACCTGTAAGGGAGGGGCATTACTCAGCTTGGATTAATGCTAGACTTTATGCCAGGTGTTTAGGTTACCTTAGCAAATGCTGAGAGGAATCAGTGTTACAGGATTTTCTCAAATGTTAACTAGTCCAGTCTTACATAAAACTAATTAGGTGGAATCCTAGGAAGTTAGCACCACACTTGGATGTGGATGTATGTTAAAGCTGGTAGTGAGACATTCACTTTTGAAATCTCATCAAAATGTGTGATTTCATTTTGTTTCTATCCTGAAAGGCTCTAGAGAAATTATGACTCCAAAGTTCCTTATAGGTTTTTGTGTTGTTGTTTGTTTCTGAGACAGAGTCTCATTCTGTCACCCAGGCTGGAGTGCAGTGGTGCAATCCTGGCTCACTTGCAACCTCTACCTCCCAGGTTCAAGTGATTCTCATGCCTCAGCCTCCTGAGTAGCTGGGATTATAGGTGTGTGCCACAACACCCAGCTAATTTTTTGTTTGTTTGTTTGTTTATTTTTGTATTTTTAGTAGAGATGGGGGTTTCACCATGTTGGCCAGGCTGGTCTCAAACTGTTGACCTCAAGTGATCGGCCTGCCTCAGCCTCACAAAGTGCTGGGATTACAGGTGTCAGCCACCATGCTGGCCCCTTATAGCTTTAGAATCTTCTTAATCTTTGGGTCTATCTCTTGATCTAGACAGATTTCACCCCTCAGAGTGACCCAGGAACTGATTGATGTAGGCTTTCTACATTTGAGCCTACTGTGATCTTATAGATTTCAAAACTGAAACTGAAACTGAAACCAGACTAAAGAAAAGACCTACAAGATCTTTAAACTGATCTAGCTTTAGCTGTGAAGGTTTGACCTATCAAAAATCCCAATGAAATACAGCTTTCATCTCAATATGGCCTGAATTAACAAAAAAATTTCCTACCAGATTAGCTTAGAATTGTTCAGAGTCAGAGTTCAGATTCCCTGGATGTAGCTTTCATGTGCTTTGTATTTCCTTCCTGAAACACCCCTATTCCCATTGTCATTCTGGGACAAAAGTCATTTTATTATAAAAATAAAGCCCTGTTTGACTATACTGCTTCTCTTTCCCCTACCTGTCTCTAAAGGATTATTTACTCTGTGTTTTGCTAACACTTTATCTCTCCAGTATTCACTTCTTATATCAATGGCCCTATCCATATCACAGGGCACCAAAGTCAACTCTGGAAGCTTTTTCAAAACAAATCTGCCTGTATTCCATCGCCATACATTATAATGTAGTAAGTCGAAGGCACAGCCTTGACATCATATATGTGTATACACATATATGTATTTTTAAATGTCTCCATATAAAAATAATACTGATACTTAACATTTATTGAATGAATTCCATATGCCAGGCACTGTTCTAAGCAAGTTATATATGTATTCATTAAATCTCCACATCAACTCGGTGAAGTAGGTATTATCATTATACCTACTTCATCATCAGCCTTTCTCTCATCAGATGAGAGAATTGAGACACAGCTGAGAATTGGCAGAGCTAGAATTCATATCCAGGCTCTGATTCCAGAGTCTGTCTCTCAACCTACTGTTCTAAATTGTCTTTCGTGATATGTAACCTATTTTTAAAAACCACTGTGTTATTCTGGTACATTTTTTTTATCTTCTCTGCCTAATATGGTACAAAGATCATGCCTTATTTTTTTCCCCTACCACTCTAGCAGAATGTTCTGTATGTGATACTCATTATGTTTCTTAAATGAATGGAAAAAATGAAAATGAGTGACTTCCAGAATTGTGGCAAGTAATTACTCATGAAATGTGAGAGATCATCCTTTGATTTTACCTTCTACTCACTCACCACATGGCACAGCAGTTACACCTGTCCCAGTAGTTGGTTCTCAAAGCTTGGTTTGCAGACCCCTGGGGGTTCCAAAGACCCTTTTAAGAGATTCACAAGATCAAAACTATCTTCATGGCAATAATAAGATATTTGCCTTTTCCACTATGTTGTCCTTTGCATTGATGGTGGGTAAAAAGTTAAGGTGGGTAAAACTGCTGGCTCCTTAGTAGGAATCAAGGAAGTGGCACCAAACTGTACTAGTAGTCATTGCATTCTTCACTGCCATGCACTGGCAGCTAAAATACAATTTCACTTAAGAATGTTCTATTATGTGTTACATTCTTCACTGCCATGCACTTGCAGTTAAAATGCAATTATAATTAAGAATGTTCTGTTCCATGTGGTGACGTGCAAAGTACATGTAAAGCAGTTCTGCTGTGTGCTGAAGTGTGGTGGTTTTTTAAGAAAAAGCACAATCATGATTGAGTTGAGAGCTTCTCTTGAAATAAACAGGTTGCTTTTTTTTTTTTTTAATTTGACAATTGACAAACTGATTTTTCAGATTTGGATATTGGCGGATATTTTGTCAGAAATGAGTAAACGAACCTGTCATTTCAAAGAGAACAACTGATAGTATTTGTTGCCAAAATAAAATCTCAACTTTTAAGCAAAAATTAGAATGTTAGAGATGGATCTGCCACCGTCCGTCTGAAAGTTTCCTAATACTAAGGACATTTTCTCATGAGATTGGTAGCTCTATCATCATGTGATTTTTGATGTCGTAGAAAAAAGGTGTCAACATTTGGAAGATCTGCATAATTCAGTCAACCAATATTTTCCATATGTCCAGTCCACAATCAGAGATGATACAAAATCATAGATTGTAAAAGACCCAAAGTGCACGACAGACCCCTGGATTTTAACGTCACAGAGTACAAAAAGTTCATTGCAGTGTTTGCAGATTCCACATTGCAGCTCCCTTTAAGAACCTCCACATAACAAGTTATAATATAGTATCAAAGAAGAATATCCACATTTACTTGAAATGGCTATTAAAATGCTTCTCTATTCCAGATATATACCTTTATAAGGCCACATTTTCTTCATAGGTTTTAACCAAATAACATGTAACAGATTAAATGTAGAAGCTGATGTAAAAGTCCAGCTGTCATTTTTAAAGCCAAATAATAAAGAGATTTGAAAAAATGTGGACCATTGCCACTTTTCTCACTAAAAATTTTTTTGTAAGTGAATTAATAAAAGTTTTAAAAATTTCTTTATTTTCTAATATGGTAAATATCAGTAGATACAGGCCACATAAGAAAAATAAAGAGATCCTGAGACCAAAACATTTGAGAACTCCTGCCCTATCCTGAGGTCTCTGCTGCTGCCCTCACTAACTGCCAGGTTTTGTTTCTCTCCCCTGAGTTATACTCCTATTTGTGTGTACTTTTATGTAGCAGAATTTTCCTGAAACCAGTCTCCTTTTCCCACTTTCCTGCAGTGTGCTGCTTACACTCTCGGGCCGAATTTTCCCCTACATTTAATACTATGTATTTAAAGCAGACTGAGGCTACAGATTCTGGACAATGGTTTTATGTTCTTTTTTTCTCTCTCTCTTTAATTTTTGCCTGTAGGCATCTCCAGAATATCAGAAGCTGCAGGATTCCAGTTCATGTTATGAATGTCTTGCTCTCCATCTCGGCAGGAAAAGGAAGGAAGCAGAATACACACTGGGCTTCTGGAAGACCTTCCCCGGAAAAATGACAGTAAGTCATGCCAATTGTCATTTGTTACTCTAAGAAACAGCAACCGTTTAGATAACAATTGATATAATTTTCTCTGTTCCTCACTTGTTTATGGTAATAACGTTTTAATGAAGCCTTTCCTAAAATGTCTAAGAACCATACCAGTGGGTACTCTAAATACCTTCTCTCATTTCTAGAAGTCCTCTCTGAAGACTTCCTCACCTTCCTTAGTTTGTTTCTGTCTTCTTTTTAATCCCTTTGAGCCCTAATTTTATGAAGTGTTTCGATCCCATATAAATTTAGTTTTTACACCAAGCTAAGCTATGACCAACAAATTCCCTTAAATGTGATTTGTGTCTGTTTTATTTTCTCTTTACATGTTAAAATAATTTTGATTGTTTGACTTAGTATTTGTCTTTAATTCCAGGATTCCTTGAGGAAGCCAGAGCGTCGACTGCTGTGTGAAAGTAGTAACCGAGCCCTGTCTCTGCAGCATGCTGGGAGGTTTTCTGTGAATTGGTTCATTCTCTTTAATGATGCCCTGGTCCATGCCCAGGTAGGCTGGATTCCTAACCTTAGAAGAATCCCTGAAAGGTTGAGTCTTATTAATTCTATTGTCAGTTTATGTTCAAAACTAGTGTGATTTCACTGAAACTCTTGACTAAAAGAGACTGTTTAGCTACAGCATGCATTTGCGGTATGGGCTGGATTTCAGAGAACTTTTAAAGTTTCTGGCTTGAGAAAGATTGTCAGCCATGTGAAGAGGGCTCTGTAGCAGAGATAGCAAGGCCCTCTGGGTTAGCTGTGTTATGGGGACAATGTGGCAGAATTGGTGGCACCTACATGGGCTTAACCATTTCAAGGGGTTGTGCAGCAGAGATGGCAGGGCCCATGTGGGGTAATGACATGAAGGTGATATGGGCAGAGACCCCAAGGTCTACATGGGCTTTCATAAAAGTACCTCCGTGTTCTCTGTTTCAGTTCTCCACGCACCATGTTTTCCCTCTGGCCACACTGTGGGCAGAGCCACTATCTGAAGAAGCTGGTGGTGTGTAAGTGCGTTCCCCCCTCCCCACCCCACCCCGTCCAAATCTGTTACCCAGGTTGCTTCCTTAAATGTGAAGAAAAGCTCAGGAGGGCTTGGGAGACAGCCTCCCCATTCTGCATAATGAGGCCCATCTCCCAGCACGTTAGACAGTAAAGTAGTCTATCGATAATAAGCTGGCCTGTTGCAAAGACCATGGCAAGTCACGATTAGGTGCTAAAAGGGCATCTTCATTGCACACATCCCCATCGTTCAACACAGAGCAGAGTAATTCTTTGTTCTTTCCACCACTGTGGGACCCAAAACCAAATGAGCATTTACATTAATTGGCTTCTGCTCCTTCTGAAATAGAGGTTGATTTTCATATTTGAGGATTGATACTGCAGTGACAGGCTGTTAAACCTACTGGTATTTATCCTTGTGAACGTTTTAGGAATGGCTTAAAGATAACTACACCTGAGGAGCAGTTCACTCTCATTTCATCTACACCCCAGGAAAAGGTTAGTTCGTTATGGTATTTTTTTTCAGTCTTCGCCCTGGCTCTCTGCCTCCTGTATAATAAAGAAGAAATGTAAATTGTTCTTACTTGATTAATGATGCACAGTTTTGTCTGATAATCTTCATTAAGCCAAAACTGTAGGTTCGTGGTGGTTTGCTTTTTTTTTAATGTGACTTAATTTTAAACATATAGTAGAGAAATCCAAGAGCCAGTCAGTGGTACTCTATTAATAAGAATAGCATTAGGATACAAATAATTTATTCACACCAAGGAAAATTAGCAGTATTTAAAGCAATGCTTGTTGAATTGTTGCCTTAAGCTTATTGACGTTACTTTTTGCTCCTAGACAAAGTGGCTACGAGCTATAAGCCAAGCTGTAGATCAGGCTTTGAGAGGGATGTCTGATCTTCCCCCTTACGGAAGCGGCAGCAGTGTTCAGAGACAGGAACCACCCATTTCACGCAGTGCCAAATATACTTTCTACAAGGATCCTCGCCTAAAGGATGCGACCTATGATGGACGGTGGCTTTCAGGGAAGCCTCATGGCAGGTGAAAATGTTGAAGATTTATGCCTGGGGTGAGGATGATTATCACATTATGGAAAAAGTATTGCTTATCTGAAATATTAGTTGACATGCATTATTCTTTGCTTACTCATTCCAGAGGGGTTTTGAAGTGGCCTGATGGAAAGATGTATTCTGGCATGTTCAGGAATGGCTTGGAAGATGGGTAAGAAAACTGTAAAATATGATAGTAGATTCAAGTTCAGTAAGGTCATAAATGATGTTATTTTGTATGCAAACCTGCTTTTCAAACAAATAGTCAATTTTTGTTGTTTATTTTTAGGAATGCACATGTATGAGCATGAAGAGAGCGAGGAGTTAGGGGTACAACCTCTGATTTACATAGACTGGGTCATTTTCCTTGATAGCCGTGTGACCTCAAATTACACAGCCTTCCTTCTGTTAAAATGAGGCTATGTTTTCTATTCATTTCTCAGTTGTGAAGACTGAGAACTTTGGTAACGTTAATGGAGGGACTATTGAGACGGTAGTGCACCTTTACACAAAGGACATAGAAAAATTTTCCTTTCAGTTGTTTTAAATCACCTTTAATTTCTGTGATATATTAAAGGAGAAATCTTCAAAGTGCCATATTATCCTAATGATACTCTGATGACTTTTTTAAAATAAGTGAATCATGTTTTCTAATACTGTATTTACATGATTAATTTATGGCGGTTTTATGTATAATGTTAAGAACGTAATTTAGTATATAAAAATATTGGGCAGTGATGTACGTGTCTCTGTGATCATGTAACTTCTTGTGCTGTGTTAAAATCTCTTTTTAATAGATTTTTAGAATGAGAAGAGACTTTAGATCATCTAATTTACCCACTGAGTTGCCCCCTTATTATCCAAATAAAGGAGCTAGATACCTGGGCTTATCCTGTGGTGGTGTAGTTAATTAGTGACAGAGATAGGCGAAGGACACAGGTCTTCTGTTTTTCATTGCACTTGGATTAAACGATTGTATCTCAGTGTAGTGGGGCTGATGTCCCACTCCTCTAAGACTTGCCAAACAGCTTGGGTTATATAGATGCACCTTAAACCAAGATGCTGTTTACCCCTTTACTCCTATGGATAAATTTTTCCTCTGCCTTCCTTGTTAAAATATTTACCAGGATATACATATAAAAGGCGAATATGTCATAAATGCATCTTCTTTTGTTATTTTTTCTTTCTCCTGGCAGGTATGGAGAATACAGAATCCCAAACAAGGCAATGAACAAAGAAGACCATTATGTAGGCCATTGGAAAGAAGGAAAAATGTGTGGTCAAGGAGTCTATAGGTAATAACATTCGAAAGGCTGTCAGACTGGTATGGGTTTTTCAAATAACTGTGTAAACCTAAATGTTTGCATAGCCAAAATTTCCAAGGTTTAACTCTTGTAGATAAAATTTAGAGGACTAAATAAAACAAACTCTGTGTGAAGTCTTCTTTTAAATGTCAACCCCTCATCTATCGCAGGATTAAAATACTGGATTATTAAATTTAAGTTCTTACCTAAATTTTACATACCTTATAAACCATAATTTTCTCATAGAGTCTCCTATATGTCCTATCTATAAATTTATATTATTTTTATTACTTGATTCTAATGGACAAAACTTCTGTTCATCCCTCTTATAAATAACTCATTATTTCATTTTCCCGTAAGGGACTAAAAACACATTTTTGTTATGTTAGTGCAAAATTCTACCCATGGTGTCTTTAACTTTTTAACTTTAATCATTCAGAAATGAAATTTTTTAATTAGTGAAAAATAATAATATAAACAAATAATTGTAGCTACCAGTAAGATTGAGTATGGTTTTGGATTGTCTAAACTTTGTAAAAATGAGCATCAGAATTCAATGTGCATATGATATTTATCCATTCTTTCCAACCACAGCTATGCCTCTGGTGAAGTATTTGAGGGCTGTTTTCAAGATAATATGCGTCATGGTCATGGCCTTCTACGAAGTGGGAAATTGACTTCCTCTTCTCCTAGTATGTTCATTGGCCAGTGGGTAATGGATAAGAAAGCAGGATATGGTGTCTTTGATGATATCACTAGGTACAGTATTTTCACAGTTAAGCACATGATTAAGCAACATGATTATTTAACAAGCAGTTTATACTTATTTTATCTTTTTAATGGAGATTAGTAAGACTTCTTTGAGTTTGAGTAGGTAAAAAATGAACCTTCTTTTGTGACAAACCCTTTTATTTATTTATTTTTTGAAACAGGGTCTCACTCTGTCACCCAGGCTGGAGTGGTGTGATCTCGGCTCACTGCAATCTCTGCCTCCTGAGTTAAAGGGATACTCCTACCTCAGCCTCCCAAGTAGCTGGGACCACAGGCACACACCAACATGCCCAGTTAATTTTTCATGTTTTTGGTAGAGATTGAGTTTTGCCATATTGTCCAGGCTGGTCTTGAACTCCTGGCCACGAGTGAGCCACCTGCCTCTGCCTCCCAAAGTGCTGGGATTATAGGCATGAGCCACCACACCCAACCTCTTTCTTTTTTTTAAGTTTGCAAACTTTTGTGTAAGAAAAACCTGTGCATAGGTTTTATTCTGCTCATTACATTTTAAATGAAATTATTTAGAGTTGAATTCTTGGCCTTCTCTTTAAAAAGCATATGATTTAAAGTGTCAGGTAACTACCTGGGGTATATACAGATCTGTGTCAGATAGACCACAATGTTAAATTCCTCAGAGAACATTACTGAGTGAGATGTCTTTTGCTATCACCTTGTTCCATATCTGAGGAGACAAAGTTAACCACTTTAACTAGAAAAATGAGAGCAAGACCAACATTGGGTTGATGCCTAGGATCTGTCTTGTGATAACTGTCTTTTCCCTACTTTATCCTTGTCTTCATTGATTTTTCTTTTCTTTTTATTTCTATGCAGGGGGGAGAAGTATATGGGAATGTGGCAAGACGATGTGTGTCAAGGGAATGGTGTGGTGGTTACCCAGTTTGGATTATACTATGAAGGCAACTTTCACCTTAATAAAATGATGGTGAGTGGAATGTTTGCATGTAGTTATTATTAACTTTAAAATTCCTTTGTCCTTAAATTTTTAAATCATCTTTTGATTAGTTTCCATCTTCTTAGTACTATTTTACTTAAAGACTCCATAAGGCTTGGGGTATATAACTGTGTGCACTCTTAAGTTACTCTGCATTTTATGTGTTATAAATTTTCTCTTGTTTCTTCTTGTAGGGAAATGGGATTTTGCTTTCCGAAGATGATACTATCTATGAGGGAGAATTTTCAGATGACTGGACTCTTAGTGGAAAGGTTGGAAACTAGCTTTCTTCTTTTTCTCTCTAATAGCTTCTTTTACTAATGTTTTTTGACTTTAAAAAAAGCTGACTTACTTGCCATAAAATTCACCCCTTTCAAGTACACATTTCAGTGATTTTTGGTAAACATAGCTGTACAAACCACCACCACAATCCAGTTTTAGGACATTTCCATCACCCAAGAAAATCCTTTCTGCTTTTTCAGTTACTTCCATTTTCACCAGGCAAACACTAATCACTCCATGGATTTGCCTTTTCTGGGCCTTTTGTATAAATGGAATCATACATGGAATCCCTTCTATGTGGCTTCTTACACTTAGCATCCTGTTTTCGGTTTTTTCATATTGTGGCATGTATAGTGCTTTGTTCTTTTTTTATGACTGAATAGTATTCCAAACTACATTTTGTTTATCCATTTACCAGTTGATGGACATTGGGTTGTTTCCAACTTTACTGTGAATAATGTTGCTATAAACTGTTGAATGCAGTCTCTTGTGTAGAACATATGTTTTCATTTTCATTTCTCAAGTAGATATCTAGAATGTAGTTGCTGGGTTGTATGGCAAATTGATGTTTAACATATTAAGAAACAGTTAAACTTTTTTCCAAAATATCTGCACTATTTTACATTCCCATCAGCAGTGTGCGAGGATACTAACTTCTTCATATCAAAAAATATTTATTTTCTGTCTTTTTTCTTATAGCTGTTCCAGTGGGTATGAAGTGGTATCTCCTGGTTTTAATTTGCATTTCCCAGTGACTAATGATGTAAAACATGCTTCTTAGTGATTCATTATCTTCTTTGGTGAATGTCTATTCAGATCTCTGGCTTATTTCTAAAATTTTGTTTGTACTCTTGTTGAATTGTAAAGGTTCTTTCTGTATTCTGGATACATGTCCTTTATCAGATATATGATTTGTAAATATTTTCTTGCAGTCTCTGACTTGTTTTTTTATTTTCTTAATGGTATCTTTTGAAGCACAAAAGTTTTTAATTTTAATGAACTCTATAAACATTTTATGAATTATGCTTTTGATGTTATGTCTAAGAAGGCTTTGCCTGTATTTTCTTTTTAAAGTTTTATAGTTTTGCCTTTTATATTTAGGTCTGTGGTTCATTTTAAGATAACTTGTATATGGGTTGAGTTATGTGTCCAAATTAATCTTTTTGCATATGGCTATCCAAATTTCCCAGCATCTTTTCCCATTAAATCTTGGCACCTTTGTTGAAATTAATTGACCAGAAAATGTGTTTATTTCTGGTCTCTCAGTTGTAGTTCATTGATCAACATGTACCTCCTTGTGTTAATACCACACCGCTTGATTACTGTTGATTTCTAGTAAGTTGTGAAATCAGGAATATAAGTCCTCCAAATTGGTTCTTTTTCAAAATTGTTCTGGCCATTCTAGATTATTTGCCTTTTCATATAAATTTTAGGACTGGCTTATGAAAATTCTTCAATAAACCTTGCTAAGATTTTGGTAGAGATTGCATTGAATCTATACATCATTTTGGGGAGAATTGCCATCTTAGTAATATTAACTTTTCCAACCCATGAACATAGAACATCTCATAGTTTATGCAGAGCTTTAAGTTCTCTCAGCAATGTTTTCTAGGTTTCATGTGAACATTTTGCATTTCTTTGGTTAAATTTATTTCTAAGTATTTTATTGATGCTATTATAAAGTGTTTTTTAAAATTTCATTTTCAGATTGTTCATTGCTATGATATAAAAATGCAGTTGATTTTGTATTTTATTCTCATATCCTGAAATCTTGCTGAATTTATTAGTTTTAGTAGTTTTTTTGTGTATGTGGATTTCTTAGGATTTCTCATATATAGAAACTATACATATAGAATTATGTCACCTACAAGTAAAGGCATTTTTGTTTCTTTCTTTACAATACAGAAGGCTTTTATTTCTTTTTCTTGTACAGTTGCACTGGCTAGAGTCTCCTATGGAATGTTGAATAGGAAAGTGGTAAAATTGGACATTTTTACCTTTTTTTTTTGAGACAGGGTCTCACTTTGTCACCCAGGCTAGAGTGCGGTGGCATGATCTCACCTCACTGCAGCCTCAACTGATCCTCCCTCCTTAGCCCCCCAAGTAACTGGGACTATAGGCACATGCCACCATGCCTGGCTGATTTTTTTTTTTTTTTTTCTAATTTTTTGTAGAAACAGGGTTTTGCTGTATTGCCCAAGCTGGTCTCAAACTCCTGAGCTCAAGTGGTCCACCCACCTGAGTGTCCCAAAGTGCTAGGATTACAGGCATGAGCCACCATGCCTGGCAGAAAAGCATTTTGTTAAAGTGCTTTTCCGTTGAGATGATTATGTGGTTTTTATCATTTATCTACTAATATGGCGTATTATATTGGTTGCTTTTCTGATGTTTAAACCTCCCTTTTTTTCCTGGGATAAATTGTACTTGGTTATGGTGTATAGTTTTTTAGATGTTGATGTTGCTGGATTTAATGCTAATACTTTGTTGAGGATTTTTGCATTTATATTTATGAGAGGTAACGGGCTGTAGTTTTCTTTTCTTGTGATATCTTTGTCTGTCTTTGATATCAGGATAATTCTGGCCTCATAGAACGAGTTGGGAAGTGTTCCCTCCTCCCCTAATTTCTGAAAGTTTGCGAAGCTTTGGTATTATTTCTTCTTTGAATGTTTGGGGACAATTCACCAAAGAAGTCGTCTGGGCCTAAGCATTGCTTTGTGAGAAAGTTATAAATTTCTAACTCTGTTTCTTTACGTGCTTTAGGTTTGTTTAGATTTTCTATTTCTTATTAAGTCAGTTTTGGTACTTTTTGTCTTCCTAGGAATTTTTCTGTTTTTCTAAATTATCTACTTTGTTGGCATAAAGCTGTTCTTTTACTATTCCATTCTGTCTTCGTATTTTGTGAGAAATTTATTTTCTCACAATTTTGCAAGCTGGAAAGTCCAAGATCAAGACAACAGCATTCCCTGTCTGGTGAAGGCCTTCCTGAATCCTCACATAGCAAAAGATGGAAGGGCAAAAAGGCCTAAGATAGTTCCCACTGGCCCTTTTTTTTTTTTTGAGACAGAGTCTTGCTCTGTCGGCCAGGCTGGAGTGCGGTGGCACAATCGTGGCTCACTGCAACCTCTGCCTCCTGGGTTCAAGCGATTCTCTTGCCTCTGCCTCCTGAGTTGCTGGGATTACAGGTGCATGCCACCATGCCTAGCTAAGTTTTATAATTTTAGTAGAGGCAGGATTTTACCATGGTAGTCAGGCTGGTCTTGAACTCCTGACCTTGTGATCTACCTGCCTTGGCCTCCCTAAGTGCTGGGATTTACAGGCATGAGCCATCACACCTGGCCCTCCAGCCCTTTTCTAAGACACCACTCCATTCATGAGGACACTGTCCCTAATCACTTCCCAAAAGGCCCCACCTCTTACCACCACCATAATGGGGTTTAAGTTTTAACACAGATTTTAGAGAAGACACCCTTTCAAACTGGCACCTTCTAGCCTTTTTAATTCTGTAGGCTGGTAGCAAAAACCTATTTCACGCTTGATTTTAAAAATTTATGTTTCCTCTTTTTTTTTCTTGATTAATCTAGTCAAATGCCAATTTTGTATCTTTTCAAAGAAGCAACTTTTAGTTTCATTGATTTTTCTTTATTTTTTGTTTTCTATCTCATTCATTGATTTCTGCACTAATCTTTATCATTTCCCTCCTCTTTCTTGCTTTGGGTTTAGTTTGTTTGTTTCTCCTTTTGCAATTTTATTAGGTGAAAATTTATATTACTGATTCAAGATCTTCCTGAAAAGATAGGTGTTAACAGCTATAAGTTTCCCTCTCAGCACTGCTTTTGCATCATCCTTAATTTTGATATATTGTATGATCATTTTATACAGTTCAAAATATTTTCCAGTTTTCCCTGTGTATGTGTTTTTTTCTTTTACACGTGGATTGTTTTCATATACTCTTTTAAGACATGCATGTGCCCATTTTTTGTTTGAGTTTTAAAGAGTTGGAGACTGGTAAAGAGCAAGTTAAAAAGGAAAGCATCAATCATTTAGTGCTTTCTTTCTCTTGATTTAAAAAATTGAGGGCCGGGCATCGTAGCTTACACCTGAAATCCCAGCACTTTGGAAGGCCAAGGCAGGTGGATAACTTGAGGTCTGGAGTTTGAGACCAGCCTGGCCAACATCGTGAAACCTCATCTCTACTAAAAATACAAAAAATTAGCTGGGCATGGTGGCACGTGCCTGTAATCCCAGCTACTCAGGAGGCTGAGGCAGGAGAATTGCCTAAGCCCAGGAAGCAGAGGTTGCGGTGAGCCGAGATTGCGCCATTGCACTCCAGCCTGGGTAACAAGAGCGAAACTCCGTCTCAAAAAAAAAAAATTAACTGGGTGTGGTGGCATGTGCCAGTGATTCTAGCTACCTGGGAGGCTGAGGCAGGAGGATCATTTGAACCCATGAAGTGGAGGTTGCCGTGAGCCGAGATCACACCACTGCACTCCAACCTGGGTAATAAAGTGAGACTCTGTCTCTAAACAAATAAATATTGAATATATTTCCTCTAACTCTGCATTTTATTCTCTGACTTTACCTAGGGAACACTAACTATGCCAAATGGAGACTACATTGAAGGTTATTTTAGTGGAGAATGGGGATCTGGGATAAAAATCACTGGAACCTACTTCAAACCTAGTCTGTATGAGAGTGATAAAGACAGACCCAAAGTTTTGTGAGTAACATGTTAATTCTGGATTAATTATTGAATATTTGAAGTTGTCTTGCTTTTATCAAAGCTGGTTAATATTTTTAAAGCAAAATCAAGTTCTTAAAGTCTTCTTATTTTATTTTATTTTATTTTTATTTTTTGAGACAGGGTGTCACTCTGTCACCAGGCTGGAGTGCAGGTGGTGTGATCATGGCCTACTACAGCCTTGACCTCCTGGGCTCACATGATCCTCCCACCTCAGCCTCCCAAGTAGCTGGGACTACAGGCACCCACTACCATGCCTGGCTAATTTTTCTATTTTTTTGTAGAGACTGGGTCTCGCTCTTGCTCAGGCTGGTCTTGAACCTGAGCTCAAGCTATCCTCCTGCCTCAGCCTCCCAAAGTGCTGGGATTATAGGTATGAGCCACTGCACCTGGCCAAAGTCGTTGTCTTTTTTTTTTTAAGCAAGATGTAACCTCCTTGAATTGTCAGCTGACACTGCTATAGATGACTAAATCTATAGTCTTGGTTTAGATTATAAGCCTTAGAGCACAGACATTTAAAAGAAAAGTTCCAGGCTGGGTGTGGTGGCTCACACCTGTAATCCCAGGACTTTGGGAGGCTGAGGTGGTCAGATCACAAGGTCAGGAGATTGAGACCATCCTGGCCAACATGGTGAAACCCCATCTCTACTAAGAATACAAAACTTAGCTGGGTGTGGTGGCGTGTGCCTGTAATTCCAGCTACTCGGGAGACTGAGGCAGGAAAATCAGTTGAACCAGGGAGTCAGAGGCTGCAGTGAGCTCACGCCACTGTACTCCCCTCTCCCCTCTCCCCTCTCCCCTCTCCCCTCTCCCTTCCCTCCTCTCCCTCCTCTCCCTCCTCTCCCTCCTCTCCCTCCTCTCTCTCCCCCCAAGTGGAATAGTAAAATCTGCAGGAAAAAAAGACAAAATCTAAGTACGTTATGCCCAACCCTACTGCATTTTTGGCTTTGTTCTCTGTTCTCCCGCCATCTGTCCCTAGACATGGCACATTCACAGAAGTGGACGGTTTTTGGCATATGTCTGTTTTCTTTATTGATTACAGCTTTAATTTTATTATTATATTTGGTAGCAGCCCAGTTTTTTGTTCCCAAGGATATGTTTTTCTGTACCATGTTTATTCTTAGAGTATTATAAAACCCAGTATGTAGTGCATTTTATTTACTTTTTTTATTTTTTATTTTTTTATTTGAAGTGAACTCTCACTCTGTCACCCAGGCTGGAGTGCAGTGGTGTGGTCTCAGCTCACTTGCAACCTCTGCCTCCCGGGTTCAAGCGATTCTCCTGCCTCAGCCTCCCAAATAGCTGGGACTACAGGCACGTGCCACCACACCTGGCTAATTTTTGTGTTTTTAGTAGAGACGGGGGTTTCACTGTGTTGGCCAGGCTGGTCTCGAACTTTTGACCTTGTAATCCGCCTGCCTCGGCCTCCCAAAGTGCTGTATTACAGGCATGAGACACCGCGCCTGGCTTGTATATAATGTATTTTAAATTCTCGGCTGGCATTGTGGCTCAAGCCTGTAATCCCAGCACTTTGGGAGGCCAAGGCGGGCGGATCACGAGGTCAAGAGATCGAGACCATCCTGGTCAACATGGTGAAACCCCGTCTCTACTAAAAATACAAAACATTAGCTGGACATGGTGGCGCGTGCCTGTAATCCCAGCTACTCAGGAGCCTGAGGCAGGAGAATTGCCTGAACCCAGGAGGTGGAGGTTGCGGTGAGCCGAGATCGCACCATTGCACTCCAGCCTGGGTAACAAGAGCGAAACTCCGTCTCAAAAAAAAAACAAAAACAACAAATTCTCATAAGATGTGCAATGTTTAGAAAGTCCTTATTCTAACAGGAATCAATTTTTATTTTTATTTATATTTTCTAATTTTCTAATATTTTTTTTTTTTTGAGACAGAGTCTCACTTTGTCACCCAGGATAGAGTTCAGTGGTGTGATCTCAGCTCACTACAACCTCTGCCTCCCACTTTCAAGCATACAGTTGTGGGCCACCACACCCAGCTAAGTTTTTGGGTTTTTTTTCTTTTTTTTTATTTTGACAGAGTCTTGCTCCGTCACCCAGGCTGGAGTGCAGTGGTGCAATCTCGACTTGCTTCAACCTTTACCTCCTTGATTCAAGCGATTCTCCTGCCTTAGCCTCCCAGGTAGCTGGGATTACAGGGATGCTCCACCACGCCCAGCTAATTTTTGCATTTTTAGTAGACATGAAGTTTTTCCATGTTGGCCAGGCTGGGTCTCCTTATCTCAAGTGATCCACCCGCCTTGGCCTTCCAAAGTGCTAGGATCCAGATTATTGTGTTTTTGGTAGATATGGAGTTTCACCATGTTGGCCAAGCTGGTCTTGCATTCCTGACCTCATGTGACCCACCCTACTTGACCTCCCAGAGTGCTAGGATTACAGGCGTGAGCCACTGTTCCAAGCCAGAAACCAATTTTTAAAAATTAATTCTGTGGAATTATAGGAGGCAGAGTAAATTGATGTGCTTTGTACTTATTAATCCATACATTTTAATATCCAAAATCAATAATTAGCTAAAAAGGCATCCTTTTAAATTTTTCATTCAGTGTTTTAAAAATAGAATTGCCATCAGTCTGGCCAGTTTTGATCACAAAAAAGCATTCTCAGTTGTATGTTAAGAAAGTTTCTATTTTTTGGAACAATATTGCACAAAATAAATGATTAATGAAAGGTTGATATGACTTTATTAGCAGGAAGCTAGGAAACCTGGCAGTGCCAGCTGATGAGAAGTGGAAAGCGGTGTTTGATGAATGTTGGCGCCAACTGGGCTGCGAGGGCCCAGGCCAAGGCGAAGTTTGGAAAGCATGGGACAATATTGCTGTGGCCTTGACCACCAATCGGCGCCAACACAGAGACAGGTGAGTGAACGCTTGCTCAACATAGAACAGAGCATGTTCGGAGGATGAAACTTAAGACCAGTAAGTAGTCAAGACTCATTGCATTTAATTTAAAATGTAATGGTGTACTTCTGCTTCTGGGTAAGAGGGATTAAAACACGCTTTCTTTATCTTCTATTGAACTCACCTATTAACCCTGAACAGAATACATGGACAGCTATTTATGAACTCTGAAAAGTAAATATCAACAAGTAGATTGAGGAAGAAAACCTGAATTCAAAGTGCCACAAAACCTGTGGTGAGTTTATTTAGATGTTTTGCTTCAATATTCCTCAGCCAGAACTCAGTGCAACCAGAAACGTGAAAGCAAGCAGTGTGGTGCAGACAGACAGGGATACAGAAAAAATCCCTGTGGTTCTGGCTCAAGGAGTGGGGACTTCTAAAACTCAGAGTGGCTGATACATACTCAGTTTTCTTTGTCTTTTTTCTTTATTCTCTCATGTCCAAACCTCCAGGAACCTCTGTGGCAGGGGTAGTAATAGCAGCAGTTAGAGCAACCATGAACAGGAAACTTGCAAAAGTCGAAACTCTGAGAGAGTAGAAACGTCTTCTCCCTTTGGTGGCTCCTTAGGTCAAGAGAAGGCCAGTTCCAACACCAATGCATGTTTGGCTTTGTTCTCTGTTGTCACCATCTGTCCCTAGATGTGGCACAATCACAGAAGTGGACAGTTTTTGGCCAGAGGACCTAAATAAAAAGGGGTGCCTGAGAACCATAAAATACTGGGGGTGGAATGGAGAGAAGAGCCCTGGGAAACAAGCCTGTAAAGTTGTGTGTGAACTTCTGGGCTCACCCTAGACCTGCACATACATGGGTTGATTGTAATTAGTACCAACGAGTTTGAGAACCAGCCTCATAGGTAGACCACTCAGGTCCCAAAGTGGTCATTAAGTTGTAGACTCACAGGACAAACCCAGAAAGGGTGCAAAGGTTTTGACAAGTGAACTGGCATTAGCACCATGGCCCACAGGAGACCAGGGCAAAAATGTCTGCTGTAGTAGGGATTCCCAGTATCACTTACACATTCAGTGATTTGCTGGAAGAATTCACAAGACTCAGCATATAGTTGTACTCACAAGTAAGATTACAGCAGCACAGTAGGGACACACAACCAGATAATAAGGGAAAAAGACACAGGTAGAGTCTGGAGGAATCCAAATGTAAGCTTCCCATGATCTTTCCTTTCTGGGATGGGTCACACACAACAGTTTTCCCTGCAGCAAAATGCAGCCACACGTCTAATGTTTCTGCACAGGGAAGCCTACTAGAGACTCTGTGCCCAGGGTTTATGTTGGGGGCCGGTCACATAGGTACCCTGTGCTGGGCAGTTGCCAAAATTCCACAGTCCTAGCCTTGCCACAGGAAAGCAGATGTTCACCATAAATCAAATTGTTAATCTGATGACAGCAAAACACCTTTATCAGTATACAGAACTTTTAGCAAGCTTAATTCCAAGTGCCAGCCAAAGGTCAACCTTTTAAGCAAGTTATTCTTTATTTTATTTTTATAAAAAGAGACAGGGTCTTGCTGTATTATCCATGCTGGTCTTGAACTCCTGGCCTCAAAAAGTACTCCTGTCTCAGTCTGACAAAGTACTGGGATTGCAGGCGTGAGCGACCACCCCTTTTCTAAAGATAACAGTTTCAAGCCTGCTATGTTTACTCTTTTATGAATGTCAACATTCTCCATAGGATATAAACAAGACTCAGAGTTTGATTAATGCTCAAAATACCCATTGAGCTACTCAGCAATGAAAAAACCATGAAAACCTCAATTTCAGGAAAGGCAATCAACAACTATCAACAGATGACATAGATGTTGGAGTTATCTGACAAGAACTTTAAAGCAGCTATTATAAAATGCTCAGATGAGTAATCACAAACACCCTTGAAACAAATATTAGAACAGATGTATCAGCAAAGAAACATAAGAGACAAAGGAGAGCCAAATTGAAAATTTGGGGTTGAAAATTACACTAATCAAGATAGCTTACTTTATGAACTCAGTGGCAGAATAGAGATGACAATGGAAGAGTCAGTGAACCTGACGATAGATCAATTTGGATTATCAAATATAAACAACAGAGAGAAAAAAACATGAAAAGAAAAAAAAGAATGAACACAGCCTCAAGGACTTGTGGCTCTAAACATTTTTATTAGAATTCCAAAAGAAAAGGAGAAAAAATGGGCCGGGCGTGGTGGCATACACCTGTAATCCCACCACTTTGGGAGGCTGAGATGGGCGGATTACCGGAGGTCAGGAGTTCAAGACCAGCCTGGCCAATATAGTGAATCTCTGTCTCTACTAAAAATATGAAATTAGCCGGGCATGGTGGTGGGCACCTGTAATCCCAGCTGTTCGGAGGCTGAGGCAGGAGAATTGCTTGAACCTGGGAGGCAGAGGTTGTAGTGAACTGAGATCGCACCATTGCATTCCAGCCTAGGCAAAAATAGTGAAACTCTGTCTCAAAAAAGAAAGAAAAGAAAAAGGAATGAGGGATGGAACATTTTGTGAAGAAATAAGTGTTGAAAACTTCTCAAGTTTAGTAAAAGACATGAAACCTATAGATTTAAGTAGCTGAGCAAACCCCATCTTGGGAAAAACCAGAGATAACCATGTGTAGACACATCGTATTAAAATTCATGCAAAAAGATCTTGAAAGCAGCTAGAGTAAAATAATGGGAAATCAGCAATTCAAATGACTGCATATTTCTTGTTAGAAACCTTGGAAGCCAGAAGGAAGTAGCACAGTGTTTTCAAAATGCTGAAAGAAAAGTTACAGATGTACTTTTTCATTTCTCTTTTTCTCCTTTTTAAAATTTTCTCTTTTTCACTTTTTCTTTTCTCCTGCTTTTCTTGATCTGCCTTTCTTCTGTAACTTGACCAATAACTCTCACAAGCATTGCTTAGCATTTGGACCTAAAGAATTTATTAATCCCTGGAGCAAAACTTCCTAGTTAACTATGAATTTCTTGAGTTTAATTCTAGATAATGGTTTGTTTGAGCTATGCCTTCATTGTTAAAATATCAAAGAGCATACTTTAATCTGTGTAACTACATGCACTTAATTTTTAAATCAGTTTTATGCTGGTCCTCATTTCCACTTGTCAGTTACTTTCTAATGCTCAGGAATTGAAGGAAAAAAATTGAGCATTCAGAATATATCCATTTGTTCAGAATGTAAATACTTGTTCTGAATAAATGTTCTAGTTTGCTAAAAGTTATCAAATTCTGTAAATAAATTACTAATATTCAAATAATTTTAATATACCAAAGTATAATGACATAGAAATTAAATTCCAGAGGTTGAAAGATACTTCAGGAACTTTAAATGGTTCACAGTCAAGTCTAACAATACTAATTGTTATTCAAGCCTGAAGAGATTAGATTCTAATTGAGTACCCCCAAAATTGATATTTAAAGGAAACCATAGTATAATTAGTGTTTGCTTGATATTTGTGTGTGTGTGTTTCAAGAAATTGAATGGAGAAAGAAGTATTTTTTTAATTTGGGATAAATAGGAATTGCTTTTAGTATTTCATTCATAAAGTTCATAATTGTTACCTTCTACTCTTTCCATCAGTAGAAGAAATTGAAACTCCCAGAATTAATTAAAGCCATTGACTGCCCCTTGTGTGTGATGCAGATGATCAGTGTGGTGCAGCCTGTCAGTTCAACCTTGAGACTTTAGCCCTCCAGTTAAGCTGGGTTAACTCTTGTTAGGTGTTTCAGAGAAGTGAAGATGAATGAACTCTTTATATAAAATGATGTTGCTATTACAAATACCTTATTTGCTTATCTAAAATCAAATAATAATAGTGATTATGCACTGCTCAGTTTCTCGTTGGCTGTCATCTAATGATAGAATACTATTAATAATTTCAGTTGATTACTAGCATGTGTTTTATCTTAGCCTCTTCATCCAGTTTCTTATTACCTGTTACGTGCTTACCTTATCACCTGTTGGAGTGTGGTTATCTCCTTGCTTCTTAACCTCATTTTCATTTCTTCCTTTGCCCTTTCACTTATTTCCCCTTTTCCTTAGCTCCCTTCTCTCTTTGATTCCATTTTTCTGTTGTCACTGACAGGTCTATCTATCACCTTCAAGCTAATACTGTATTTATCTTCAAGCCAATGTCATATTTCCAACACCATGGTTTAGATTGGAGTAGAACCTTCATTAATTTATTGTAGTTGGCACAAAGTAACACTACATGCTTTTTGAATGAATGTGATATAAACTGAGTACTTAATAGCAGGTTCATGATGGTTTCTGAGCTCGTCGGGTCCAGTATTTTGCTGGATGCTCCACTTTGACTTGAGCGAGTGACTGTGTTTCATGTGACTATTTACATGTGTCTTGCTTTCTTGATGTGAAATACATGATAGACTTTTCTTTCCCTTTTTAGTCCAGAAATATTAAGTCGTTCACAGACTCAGACACTAGAGAGTTTGGAATTCATTCCACAGCATGTTGGTGCCTTCTCTGTGGAGAAATATGATGACATCAAGAAATATTTAATAAAGGTAAACTAGAGTAAAAATTACATTGGTCTTGTGAATTAATGATTCAACTACCACAGTATATCATTCAAATAGACTCACAGCTTAATGTTATCCTAATCCTGTCTTTGCATCCTGTGCATTTGTTAATTATCTGACTACCAAGATTACATTTCTACCTGAAGATTGTCCCATTATTATAATAGAACTTTTTAAAGTTTTTTAAGGCATTCAAGGGGGTTCTTAAGAAATAAGATTGGAGTTTAAAAGGCTTTTTGTTAATAATATTAGCAAACTAGAGATTGTATAAGTAAAGCATGCTGCTGTCACCCCTGGATAGGCTCTTTGCTTCTTTCTAAACCTTGTAAGAGCAGCTACAATTTAAAGTCTGTCATATATTGATGGGAAGTGCAGGAAGGAGTTTTCTGAGACGTCAAGGGCACTGAAGAGTGACCATTTCAGAGTGTCATTAACAGTCAGTGTTTAGTTTTCTCCATGGTAACATTTCGTATCATTTTTGTGAAGTTTAAAGTATATTTGAATCTTTTTAAAATTTTGTATTCTCTTATTTCCTTTTTAGAGATGGAGGTCTCACTGTGTTGCTCAGGTTGGCCTCAAACTCCTGAGCTCAGTTGATCCTCCTGCCTCAGCCTCCGTAGTAGCTGGGACTATAGGCATGAGCCACCATATCTGGCAAAATCTCTTTTAGTGATATTCCATATCAGCACTTCCAAAGCTATTTGCCCAAAATGTTAAGGAGAGTCTTTGATCAAGATTAGGACCTCTGGCTCTATGTAATTGGGCTAGACTCAGTACTTTCAGAAAAATTAAAGTATTTGAATATTCCTGGTCTGAAAATTGACTCTTGACATTTTGACAGTTGTTTGGCATTTATGAAGTTGTTTCTTATTAATTGATTGTTTCTGCTGTTAATGCACATTGACTGATTTCATTGATTCTCTTCCTACTCAGGCCTGTGACACTCCCCTGCACCCCCTGGGCAGGCTTGTGGAGACACTGGTTGCAGTGTATAGAATGACATACGTGGGTGTAGGAGCCAACCGCCGGTTATTGCAAGAGGCTGTAAAGGAGATTAAGTCCTATCTTAAGCGAATTTTCCAGCTGGTGAGGTAAGCCAGCTTTTCACTGAAGTCTGCAAGCTGTTGAATACTACATTATACCAGTGCTTGGCTAGTTTCACCCTGAATCATCAAGGAAATAGTTTTATGCCAGAGTCCTTTAATAGATTAAATAAACATGTTTTAAATGTATGTGTAAGCTAGAAACATCAAAAAGATGAACAATTAGCTATTGTTTTTTTCTTGTGTGTGTCTTATTAAGTGTAACAGAAGGGTAAAATAAATGTGTGGGGTTTTTTAATTCTAATTTTGGTATGAAGTATAGTAGTTGTCTTATTTGAATTCAGTCTCTTGGCAAAAAATTATGTGTCTAAAACCCAACCACAGAGTAGATAAAGTTTAACAGATGGAGTTCCTAATAGAATTACTAATCTTGATCAAGACATAGTTTTTATGTCTTGTCCTTTGGCAACAGTATCACGTACATTCATTTATTTAACAAATATTTATTGAGTGTTTCTATGAATAGCCATCATTCTGGGCTCTCAAGAAATTTATCAGTGAACAAAGACAAACCAACAGTCTTTGTTCTCATGGAGCTTACATTCTTTGGGGGGAAAAGAGTAAACATAAAAAATATATAGTATGTCAGATGGTGATTAGTGCTACAGAGAAAAAGGGAGAAAGGATGGCACTAGATGTGAGATGCTATTATTTTAAATAGAAGGTCAGAGCAGCCTAACTAATAAGGTGGTGGTTTTTGGGCAGAGACTTCAAAGAAGGCAATTAAATGAGATAGTAAGCATCTTTGGGAAGAGAGTTCCAGACAGCAAACAGTTTGAGCTTGTGAGATATAAGATCTTTTACTGAGTTGAAGCTAACAAGTAGATACTATAGTGAGATAATTATACAGAAGATTATAAATTCATCCCAGAACTTCCATACATTGTTTGCCTCAACATTTGGAAATGTTTCAGGTTTTGAGGGAGAAGTGAGATCTATTAAAAAGATCACTAGCCTGGGCTAGCTCTGACATTAGCTAGATGAGTATAGTAAGTTTCCTAACCTTTTTCAGGTGTTTCAACTATAAAATTAGGGCAGATGGAGGTGCAAGATGTAAGTCTACAGAGAGAAGACTGCATATTGCCTTTAAAGGGTCAAAATGTAAGCCTATAAAAATAAGATAAACTAAACTTGTTTATGGTAGAGTCAACCAACATACAAGAAGTCAGAGAGAAAATCTAGGGCAAAACTCAAAGCCCAGGGGAAAAAAACAACCTCTCCAGTTTATCCTTTTGTTTCCTTGTTTTTGAAAAATTAATTTTCAATAACTTTTAAAAACACATTTTTAAATTTTATATTGAGTACAGAGGGAACTGGGGACTCTAAAAGTGGGGAGTGTGTGTGGGAGGGTGGGGGCTGAAAAATGACTTGCTGGAAACGGTGTTCACTATTTGGGTGTTGGGTGCACCAAAAGCCCAGACTTCACCACTGTCTGATGTGTCCATGTAACATGACTGCATATGTATCCCCGATTTATACAAATAAAATAAAAACTTTACATTCTGTCTTCTGTAATTAATCATTTTTTCCGTAAGTATGTGCTTATATTTGGAGAATAGTGGTCCTTGCTCAGATTTAATATAAATTGACCTCAGATGAGATTTCCCAGTAAGGAACACATATCTCATTTAGATCAGAATTCTCCTTTCCTTAGTAATTCAACAGAAGAAAACCATAGCACATGAAGATCTTGTAGTGGTATATTATTCGTTAACTGCAGTCTTAATTTTATCTTGTAAGAAACATCAGTTTTCTCAGGGAACTAAAGTACTTAGTTGATAATAAAGCTTGCTTTCATAGCTAATGGAAATGTGTTTTTATGCTTTTCAACCCCCCTAGAGGTGTAATTGTATAATTATGTTTTTTATTATTCCTTAGGTTCTTATTTCCTGAGCTTCCTGAAGAAGGCAGCACAATCCCTCTCTCTGCTCCTCTGCCAACCGAAAGGAAGTCTTTTTGCACTGGGAAGTCAGATTCCCGCTCTGAATCACCAGAGCCAGGGTAAATGGAGTTGGGTAGGGATAGTGAAGAAAGGGAGTGGGGACTAGATGATCTTACCCAAAGAGTCCCAGGGAGAAGGTGTGTTTTCTAGGTCTCTTTCCTCATTTCTTTCCTTTTTTTTTTTTGGCGGGGGTGCGGGGTGGGAGGAGGGAATGGAGTCTCGCTCTGTTGCCCAGGCTGGAGTGCAGTAGCATGATCTCGGCTCAGCACAACCTCCGCCTCCCAGGTTCAAGTGATTCTCCTGCCTCAGCCTCCTGAGTAGCTGGGATTACAGATGTGCATCACCATGCCTGGCTAATTTTTGTATTTTTAGTAAAGATGGGGTTTCACCATGTTGGTGAAGCTGGTCTCAAACTCCTGACCTTGTGATCCACCTGCCTCGGCCTCCCAAAGTGCTGGGATTACAGGCGTAAGCCACTGCACCTGGCCCTCATTTCTAAAATGATGTGGTTGGGGCCAGGAGGGTTGGGGGCAGCCACAGTGACTCATACTTATAATCCCACACTTTGGGAGGCAGAAGCGGGAGAATTGCTTGAGCCCAGGAGTTCAAAACCAGCCTGGGCAACATAGGGAAACCCCATCTCTACAAAAATAAAAAAAAGATTAGCGGGACATGGTGGCGCACACCTGTGGGCTCTGCTATTTGAAGGCTGAGATAAGAGGATCACTTGAGCCTGGGAGGTTAAAGGTTGCAGTGAGCTGTGACTAAACCATTGCACTCCAGCCTGGGTGACAAAGCGAGACCTGTCTCAAAAAAAAAAAAAAAATGTGGTTGGGTAGGTGACCTCTCTGAGTTCCCTTTTGGGTCTCTGAAGCACTATTAGCTATACACCAGGAAAATGCAACCACAGATGATCTGAGCACACAGGCTGCTGAGCAAAGGAGGTAACATCACACTGACCTAGAATAACCTCAGAGAAATCAGCCTCAAAATGGAAACATAGTAGCTTTTCAGTTAGATTTTTAATTCATGAAAAGAATTCAGTTTCCTCTAAGTCAAAATGATAGGTGGTAAGGTCTTCATGTCAACTCCTTATGAAAAGAGCAGAGTAATATAACTTTTTAAAAACTTCCCATCTCTGCTTTGGACTTTTTAAAACTGAAGCTCTATTTTGGATTCTGTATTCAGTTTTAATATGAAAAATGTTCCTCTCCTCCCACTCCATTATTTTGTAGTTACGTAGTAACAAGTTCTGGATTATTGCTGCCTGTGCTGCTACCTCGGCTCTACCCACCACTGTTTATGCTTTATGCTTTGGATAATGATCGGGAGGAAGACATTTACTGGGAATGTGTTCTTCGACTAAATAAGCAGCCAGATATTGCTCTCCTGGGGTTTCTTGGGGTGCAGAGGTAAGCACAACCAAATGGTTTTAATTTAAAATGCAAAACTGCATTATTGGAAACTTGGCACTTTGATATCTAATTATATATATGGCTTGCAATTATTTACATGTTTGCATATGTCTGATTTAACAAAATTGTGATAGTTAATAATATAATCTGTATTTCTGAGAATATTTGGGGGTGAGTATGAAACCTGAGTCTCTGGAATGTGTTTTTTATTCTTATGTTTTCATATATATGTATAAAGTAAGTGTGAGCTATCTTGCCTGGTGTTTTATAGTTCTTAAGAGCAGAATACCTATCTTTGGAATTCTTCCTTCTCTTCTTTTCTCCCCTTCCTTCCCATTTGCAATTTTTAAGTTAAAAATTTTGAAGTGTTTTTTTGAAACAGAGTCTTGCTCTGTCTTGCAGGCAGGAGTGCAGTGGTGCAACCTCCACCTGCCAGGTTCAAGCAGTTCTCACGCCCCAGCCTCCCAGGTAGCTGGGATTACAGGCATGCACCACCATGCTCAGCTCATTTTTGTATTTTTAGTACAGATGGAGTTTTGCCATGTTGGCTAGGCTGGTCTCAAACTCTTGGCCTCAAGTGATCTCGCCTCAACCTCTCAGAGTGCTGGAATTTTCGGTATGAGCCACTGTGCCTGGCCCTGCTGTTTTTATTAGAAGGCATTATTGCTTGTTGTCCAGGGAATACTAAATGATTATGTTTTCTTTCTAGTGCAGTGATAAAACTGATTCCACCTCCCCAATCATTATTTATTTGTGCTATTGAGAAAAGTGAATAAGCCTCAACTGTTTTGTTTTTTGTTTTTGTTTTTGAGATGGAGTTTTGCTTTGTTGCCCAGGATGGAGTGCAGTGGTGCTGTCTTGGCTTACTGCAACCTCTGCGTCCCAGGTTCAAGTGATTCTTGTGCCTCAGCCTCCCAAGTAGCTGGATTACATGCCTGTGTTAACATGCCCAGCTAATTTTTGTATTTTTGTCCTTTAATTGTTTTCAATGGAATAATTCAGTAGTAGAAATGAGATAAAACTAAGTGAAGGAAATATATTTGGTAATATCTGTAATGTGTATGGCTATTGGGGTTTAGAATGACAAATCCCTTAGGCAGTTGATAAAAACTCTTAAATCTGGAATGTTTATTAAAATTTAACCTACTGTGGAATTGTTCTTTTTAATGGGGACAGAGAAGCCAATATAGCTGTCAAGTATTTTTATGGAAATGTTGTCTACCATAAGTAACAACTTGTATTAACAATTTATCAATTCCATTATAGGAAATTTTGGCCAGCAACCTTGTCAACCCTTGGAGAGAGTAAAAAGGTACAGTAGATTTTCGTTTCCTGAGCAAATATGCTTTTCTGTAATGGCAAGGATTGGAGATAGCAAAACTTTCATTTCACTTTGATAGAACAGTAACCAAGCTTGCGTTTGTATCAGTTATTCACCAAAGACCTGCACTCTGACATCGATATCACTGATTTTTGTTATTGTTGCAGAAGATAGTTTTCCTCCTTGACCTTCACTCTCTTTTTTGCAGGTTTTGCCAACCACAAAAGATGCTTGTTTTGCCTCAGCAGTAGAATGTCTGCAGCAGATCAGGTAATCTCTGATTTGTTGCAAAGCCACACAAATCCAAGTAGTGCTTGGCCTATTAAGATCTTATCTTTATCTAAGCCTTAACCATCTGCACTCTGTATGCTGATAGTGTCAAACTCAACCTGGAAATCAGAAAAACTCCTTTGAAAGCCTTGGACTATCTTTTACTCTAAAATGACCTTGCATTTTCAAAAGTAGTGGAGAGCCTATCCAGAAATTTATTCATATAATCACATCTTTACCCAATTGGGAATTAACCAAATTTCTCATTCAGTAAAGAGCATATATTAGAAGAAAGAGATTTCACATGGGTAAAAGGAAACAATATGTGAATCATAGACAGTTGGAGGCTTCTTTTGTCATAGCACCATGGGAATACAAAGTCATTCTTACCAGCAATTCATAATGCCTAAGTGTCCAGGTTAAGGCATGTGAACCTTAGCAAGGGATATTGTGAAAAAAGCATGATCAAATGGCTTTATTAAGAAAATTATAGGATATCTTTTTGTCATTGTTTCTATAACAGCACAACATTTACCCCATCAGACAAACTTAAGGTCATCCACCAGGCTTTTGAGGAGATCTCTCAGAGTGTCCTGGCATCACTCCAGGAAGACTTCTTGTGGTCCATGGATGACTTATTTCCTGTTTTCTTATATGTGGTGCTACGGGCCAGGTAACAGTGTTTTCTGACTTTATTATTAGTGAGTCGTTATTTTTAAAAGTCTGCTGCTTACATTTTCTGAACTGATGGCAGGAGTATGCTCTTCCACTAGAAGAAAAATCGATAAACCCATTCCACTGAGCCATTACCTTTTTGCCGAGCTGTTCTTTCTTTTTCCCATCAGCTAGATTCAGAAGGAGAATGGACATATAAATGAAAATAACTCAGCATCTTTTTCTCTTTGGGGCAGGATTAGGAATTTAGGCTCTGAGGTACACCTCATTGAGGATCTAATGGACCCCTATCTTCAGCATGGGGAACAGGGTATAATGTTCACCACTTTGAAGGTAAGTGTAGTTATTACTTAATACATTCCTATCTTCATATCCGTCCTTTGTTTACCATATTAGAAATGTCATTAACCACCTTTTTTTTTGTATAAAAGTTAATGCAAACCTTAAATACCTTTAGAACACATTTTGTTCTATACTTTAAAACATGATATGGTACATTAAAGTAGGATAAGCCAGTTGTTCCTCAGAATACTAAAGCAAATTCTTCATTATCTAATCCTCCTTGTAAATTGTTATAAATGCTTACATTTATATAAAGAATCATTCAAACTGTTATAAATGCTTACATTTATATAAAGAATTGTAACTCTAAAAAAGAAACAGAAAGGATTCTTAGTGTCCAAGAAAGTTTCCAACAGGAGAGCTATTTATTGGAACAAGGGTAAAACACAGAAGCCAGTAGGCAAATAATGAATTTGAATTCCATCTTCTTTCTTTCCCTTGTAATCTGTAACCAATAGATTACAAATGAGCTCCTTCGATCTGGGTGGCCTGGAGAGATTGTTAGAAGTCATTTGTTTCCCACCTTGATTTTTGTTGGAATATGGAAGAATTGCTCTAAAGTTTATTGAAAGAACAGCAGATAGAAAGTGCAGAAACACTTGTGAAAAAAAGAGAAAGAATAGACCTAGCCTTCTAGTTAGTAAAATTTGTAAAATTTTAATACGAAGATAAAATAGTATGTAACTGTCACAGGAATAGACAGATACCTAAAGAGAAGGGATATCTCCCATGTAAACACTATCATAATAAAAACTTCACATGAAAATGGAAACATCAAACACAAAAAATGGAAAAGAGGAATTATTTAACAAATGGTAAAACAAAGTATTGGATAGCTTATTAGCAGTTTTGGAGGGAGGGTAGAATAGCAAATTATAGATGCTTTGGGGTTTAAATATAGAGAAAGGAAGAGAGAAGGAAAGACAGGTAAATTAAAATGAGAAAAAGAACTAGACTTCAATGTCAAGTTTCTGACATGGGTTCACTTTTTATGCTTTTCAACTAAAATATTAACACCTTTGTTTTTTTTTTTTTTTTTTTTTTTTCGAGATAGAGTCTCACTCTGTCACCTAGGCTGGAGTGCAGTGGTACAGTCTTGGCTCACTGCAACCTCCACTTCCCAGGGTCAAGTGATTCTCCTGCCTCAGCCTCCTGAGTACTTGGGATTACAAGTGCCTGCCATCGTGCCTGGATAATTTTTGTATTTTTAGCAGAGTTGGGATTTCACCAGGTTGACCAGGCTGGTCTCGAACCCTTGACCTCAGGTGATCCACCTGCCTCAGCCTCCCAAAGTGCTGGGATTACAGGCATGAGCCACTGTGCCCAGCCTACCATTAACACTTCTATTAAATAAACTGAAAAAGGGGAGAAACTGGGGAAAATACTGGCCACAGATGACTTAGATTATTAGTGTTTACATTGCATGAAAAGTGTCTCTAAACAGATCACCAAAGAAGAAATTGAACTAGTAAGTTCACATGCAGAAAAATAAATACTCAACCTCACTGAAAATCATAGTACTGAAGATTTAAGTAAGGTACCATTTTGTGTTCCTAAATTAGCAAAAATGTTTTAAAATTACTGGTGGGGTTATAGTGAAGTCATTATTCCCACATTGCTGATAATGGGGCAAGCAGCCATTACCCTTTTGGGAAGCAATTGTTATTAACATAGATATCAACAACATCAAAAAATGTGGAGTTTTGACTCAATGGTTCTGCCCCTGGGAATTTATCCTAAGAAATTAAAGAATGGAAAAATTACATGTTATCTAGATGTACTATTCATTGGGGTATGAGTAATTCCCATACCTGGAAACTTATTCAGGGTGCTTCTTAAAACTGCAGTCCTGGAAGTTATGACTCATCAGGTCTGCAATGATGCTTAATCTGTGCATTTATTAATCATACTGGGTGATTCTAATTAGAGTTGTACCTTTTAATGATTGGTATACTCTAAACGTCCAATCAATAATGGCAAATCATGATGTCTCTACTTGGTGAACAATATTAGATAGCTTATAAAAAAAACTTTTTTGACTGTTTTAGAATTAGAGGGGAAATGAAAAAATTTTGTCTATACTAATTAGAAGTAGGCAAGAGATAGCCACTAGATAGGGGAACCAGAAGGGAACAGGGAAAAGTAAAATCAGCTAAACCTGTTGGGCCATCAACTGAATGTATTCATGAAGGATATGAATATTTGTTTCTTTAGTCCCATATGCATTGCTCTCTTTATGTAATTTCTTTAAAAGTAAATTTGCAATTGTTTTGAACTTTTTTTCCAGGCATGTTACTACCAGATTCAGCGTGAGAAGCTTAACTAGGCTGCATAACAGCTTGAAAACTGGATTATCTGCTACAGAATGTTATAACACCATCTGGAGTCTTCCTGTAGTGGCAAAAAAGAACAGTGTTGAAATTGGAAAGGACTTTGTGTTATTTAGGTTGTTAAAATGAGCCTTACTAATAATAAGAGCGCTGAGCCCAGAAAAAAAAGACTGTATAGCTTAAAGGGAGGATTGAAAAGGAGGTAAAAAAATCAGATTAAACCAGTTCTTGGCCTATGTTAAGTTCCAAAAATACCATTCATCTACTATTTGAAAAAAGAAGAGGATATTCCTTCCTACAGTAAAGGGTATGTCTGCTATATGAAGTTGTAAGAAAAGTTTCCAGGAGACCTTCTTGTATTAAAGAAGTTGATGGATATTTTTGAATTTCTGGTTTGCCTGAATCCACCTGCAGTTACCCCGATCCTGTTGCAAGAACCAGATCGTACTTGCAACTAGTGGCCACACTCTGCCTTCCTCAGTCCGTCCAGGCATGTGTGCATCATGCTTCTTTGCTGGGGGAAGGGAAAAAGGAACTTTTAAACTGCAGTTTTAACTTTTTCTAAGCTTTTTCTCGATGGGAGAGGTTCTGTGCAAAACTACCACATCCTGTCCCCAGAATGTGGAATGCATCCAAATAGTCTTCTGCCTCTTCACTAAAAGGAACATAGGAATTTTGTTTTTGGTTTCATCACGCTGCAGAGAGTGAATGCACTGGAATTCATACACCGACTCTGAGCTGCTAGAAACCTCATTTGTCCATGTACAAACGCTGTATTCCGAGACCTGTGAATGACAGCCTGAGGAGGTTTTGCATGTAGGACTAACAATTGGGAAATAAGCAAAAAACTGCTTTGATTCCCCAGCCTGGTGTTGTTCTTCCCTATACCTCGCACTGAACTTAGGATGGGAAGGAAAAGGAAACAAGCTTTGGCTTTTTCCATCTCAAAAGTATTGTGGCACCTCAACATTTCAGTGTTTTGCTTTTTTAAAAAAATGCCCCATTGTAAGTTGTTGGTTTTACTGTATGAGTAACACTAGAAGCTGTTTTGAATAACATAGGTGCTCTTCCTCATCTCATCTCCTACACCGTGGTGAGCATATGGAGTGTCCTGATTTATGTTAAGTGACTCTGAAGATGTTAATTACTTTTGAAAAAGGATCATGGTTTTTGCTCTACTTTATAATCAAGACAAGTGTTTATTAAAATACTGTTTTGGAATGTTGGCTGTAATGTAACAGCAATTTTCATAATAAAAGTCATTCATCTTTATGTGGTTGTTCTAGGATTGTGGAAGAAATGAACAGGGCAGCCTAAAAAATGAAAGGAAACCCAGACTTAGTATTTCTGTAGCCCACATCGTAATCCATGCCTCTACGTATTGGCCTCAGAAGTCCCTCTGAGGTTTTAGAAATCTCTCTCTTTAAAATCACCATAAGCCAATAGTTATAGAACCCTTTCTAGCAAAGAGCAAATTAACTTTCTGACCCCAGTAATCCAAGGACAATGTCTCAAAAGAAATCTACTATTTCTTTGAATAAAAAGCATGTTTTGATATTTACTTGTTATTTTTTTTCCTCCTAAACAGATTCAGGGAAGGTGAGGCTTTCAAATTCTGGTTAGGAATATTAGGTATTAATTATCTCCCAGTTGTCATGTTTTCTCAAGAGGCCTTTCCATCTTTTTGCTTTCTCTCCCAGAATGTGCCTATCCATTGTTGGAAGGGGACCAACCCTTAAAGATTCATTTATGTGAAATACTTTGCATTTACATTAGAGATTGTTTTGAGTTTCTCAACAAACACATAAATAATCACATTTGGCCAGTAAAGACAAATTTACCAAATATCTTGACTGGAGAGGGGGGTGGATAATAGGTGGAAATAGACAAGCAAAAACTTTATTTGAAGCAAATTAACCCACTGAGAAATTTTCCAGTGATGATAAGCTGTCTCAGTTCTAAGAAAAGCCATGTCACCATTCATCCTTTTACTGGAATCTTGAATGAAACTGTTCAGTTACTTTGGATTCTTCCTACTTTATGCTTTTCAGATAGCACATTAAAATGATAAATTTTGAAGTGTCTTGGAGAAAAACCCTAAATCTCCAGGCCAATGTGTGCAAATAGAAGTCCCCGGCCCTCCTGCAGCAGTTTACCATGATCATTCACGTGCATGATGAACGCTCACAGCCCAAGGACACAGGTGTTATCCCCATTTCTCCCCGTTTTTCAGACAAGCAGTGGCCAAGATTTGTTCACTGCCAGAGCCGGGACTCTAGCCTAGAACTTACCTACCTTCTAAGTTCAGTGTTTTTTGCTACTGTAGCTGCCAGAGATGTCATTTCATAGCTGATTATGCATTGAAAGTTCTTAGAGTTAAAAATGAAAGTCATATTAAAATCAAGTGCTTTTCACAAAATACCCTGTACTTAAAACACTCACAAATGTATCACATTCCCAGCTTGTGTTTTCATCTGTGACAGAGAGATAAGAAGCCATGTGTTTAATGTGGGATAGAAAAGCTGAAGACTCTCTAATTGCCATTTGGTCTCTACCTTTTGCCTTGCTGTCAGCGGTACCCTTCATCTGCTTTCTGTGATATCCCCTTCCAAATGCTCTTCCCACTGACCACTCCCTACAATATCAAGTTTTCAGATAAAGAAGTAGCTGCTATCTGAGGTAGAAAACAGGCTGTTTATTAAGTTCAGAACACTGGCTTGGGAGGGGATTGACCAGAAGGTACTGTTTTTGATTGGCTTCTATTATTAGCTGAAGAGTCTTCCGTTGTTTTCTCACCATTACCTGAGAGATTTAATAAGGTTAGTAGGTTATTGGCTTGATTTCTGGTTCCGCCATATTTTTTTCTTTAATTAAAAATGCTCTCTTCTGTTGTGGAATGTCTGTCATCTTGAAATAGTCAACAAAAATATTCGTGTTTTCTGCTGTTAACCATGTGTTGGCAATTTGAGAGAAAATACTAGAATGTAGACTGAAAATTATAAATTAGACTTCAGTGCAAGGAATATGTAAGAAGATTTGTGGCAGGAAAGGCTGGTGAGTAATTTAGTTGTTAGGCTGGGTTAGGCATCTGTGGATTAAATCAAAGAGGATGTGCAGAGATTTTATCGAGAGCAGTGAGGTGACTTTGGCAGCTAACAGACCACTAGTATCTTCCACTAAAGCTTTTGTCTGGATAGGAGCAACATTGCGTGTTTACAGTCTTGCAGGTAAGAGACCTTGCCAAATAATCCTCAGTTACTGGAAGATGTATCCCATAACTGCCTAGCTTGCCTGTCAGTTTTTAATAGGTAAAATATAAATCAGGGTAATCTAACTCAAATGACTTAGTTTTAATGTAAATTATATAGGGAATTTTATGAATTTGAAACAGCAGGTTTTGCTTTGAGAAGTCATTTCTTAAGTATGGAATAATGGTTGTCAGAAAGATTGAGTATAATTGGGTATTTGCCCTGGTCCTAATCAGCAGCCTTTGGACACAGGAAGCCAGCCGTTTTTGTAAGGGCCGTTTCTCATCATTAAGTTTTCAAGTGCTTTTTTAGGGTTTGTCTAGCAAAAAGCATTATTTTGAAAAGCATGGTAGGGGTACGGGTTGTGGCATTCAATAGTACATTTTAAAAAGCTAATGGACATACTGGTTTTTAAAATAATATTTAGGACAAATTCCTTAGGAGTCAGTCGCACTAATGCATCTTCTGAGCCAAGAACTGGCCATCCTTTCTGGTTTACTGAGTCTAGAATTGCATGTGGTGGGGTGCTTACTTATTTGCAGTCTCAATCAAGAATTCTCACTCTCAAGACAGCAGAAATAGATAAATTTCAACCGACAAATGTGGTAGAGAAGTCATGGAAAGGAAGGCAAGTCTTGCCAGGCATTAGCATCTTTCAGGACTAAGGAAACGAAAGAGGAAAACTGGATATTACTACATGTTAACTCTACTGAATACCTCTGAATGTCAGATTCCGTATCTGTAAAACAAAGGTGTTGCATTTGATAATCTCTAAGATCCCCTTCTGCCCCCAGTTTTAAAGTTTGTTAGGGAAAGAGGTTTAAGTCAGGATACTAGGCCAGGGAGGAGAGGAAGGGAGGGCAACGGTGTCTGGAGTTCAGCTGCCTCCCACCTCAGGACTGAAGTCCCAGCTGCCTGCTGGCCAATGCCTTGAAGGAGGTACCAGTCTTTTACTTCCGGGTCTTGGCCCCTCCTTGTTCTATCGCTTCCCAGCAACAACTGAACATACCGAGTGCTTGCTATGGCCCAAGCACTGTTTCAGGTGAAGCTGCAGCATGAACAAAATAAGCAACGTCTCTGCTCCTTAGGCCCTCTGCAGACCTTCCACCTGCGGGAGACACACTGAGTGAACCAATGGATAAGAAAACTGGGAAAATGAGGACAATGAGTTGCAACTGTTTTCATAGCTACCCGGAGGGAGGGAAAATCATTTTCTGGAAATTTCTTTCTATGAGTTTTGTCTTAGCGTTGGCTGCCATAATAAAATACCATAGACAGTGGCTTAAACAACAGAAATGTATTTTCTCATAGAGTTCTGGAGGCTGGAAGTTGAAGATCCAGGTGCCAGCATGGTTGCGTTCTTGTGAGAGTTCTCTTCCTGGCTTTCGGATGGCCGCATTCTCACTGTGCCCTCACTTAGCAGGGAGAGAGAGAACACACGAGCTCTGATGGCTCTTACACAGACACTAATGCCATCCTGAGGGCGCTACCCTCATGACCTTAACTAAACCTGGTTATCTCCCAAAGGCCCCATCTTCAAATACCCTCAACACTGGGATTACAGTTTCAACATATGAATTGGGGGTGGGGAGGCAACATTCAGTACACAGTAAATTTGTCAAAGAAACCTCAAGATAAATAGGCAAACAGAATTTTTAGAATTAATGTAAGCTATAGATTACTATAATTACTGTTTTTGCCTCTGTGGCTGAGAAACTTTGGGTCAAAATGAGCTTTTTAGAATATATGAATTCGTTACTAGGTAGTCCTGAAGTTGGCTCTGGATTTATTAGAAGCTATTTTAACTATTGCATTCACTCAAGAAACCACTGCCTATCTATGAAGCATAGTCCATCTGTAAAGCTCCCTCACAATAAATTCATCTCAGAAATTTGCAGTCCTTAGTGCATGCCCCCAACTGCTGAATGGGTAGGCCTATCTCAGCACAATCATCTGGGCATTGACTGTGGTCCACCTTATGATGTGTAAACAACAGCTGGCTTGTTTAATCTGCACTGCTTTGTCAAGGACATGTGATTTGTGAGATGCTGGCAGGGAATCAACTGTAAGAGTCAGCCTGAGTGTCAGCCTCATCTGTCTGCTCTGACTTTTGTCAGCTGTCTGGCAGGCACTCCATCTCCCATTTCAATTTCTAACCCTGGAAGTTCTCCCCTCCAGGGAGGAAGATGAGTCATATATGCAACTGTGATGCTTAATGAATCAAGAGAGGCAAAAACGCAGAACAGAGGAAAATGCATGGTTTAATCTGACTCAATTGCAAGTGGGCAGGGTGGGTGGTGGGAGGTAAATCAAAAAGCATAACAATGTCAAGCTTTGGTAGGACCTAGCAAACTAGAAGACTTCGGGTGACTGGAAAGGAATGTGTATATACAGGAAAGTTATCTAAAATCCTGCAACAGCTTTCTGTGTTGCTCTTCTCACTGCCTTAGAATTTAGAGACAAAATAATCATGATATTTTCTTCTTTTAGATAGCCTTCCTGGCTTCAACTCACAATCTGTCTAGGTTCTAGACAGTGGTTCTCAAGCCTATCAGATTCAATACTCTAGTCTTTAACCAACAATTTGAAATATTCCTTTTATTAAAAATCTCGTAATTTATTATTTATTGTCCTAATATAAGAATGTTGTTGGTCCCTGCCCACGCTCCTTAGTCCTTACCATTTTGGCACACACTGGGCCCACTCCATCTGCCAGCCTCTTCACTTGCTATCTGAAGGTATACATGTTGCATGCTGGAAAAGCCAGAAATAGTGCTCTCTGGGAAGAGGTCTCAACCTGTTAGCTCTCAACAGGGGCCAAGGGAGTGAAGGTGTTTACACACCAAGGTTGCCATTGGTGCATAAAAACCCTCCTGTTGCCATTGGTGTATAAATACCCTCACTCCCTTGGCCTGTGTTCCCCCATGGGATTAAGCTCCAGTTGCCCACAGTGGTTACTTCTTGACAGCAACCTATTACTGGCTTTTTCATCTTCCCTGCCTCAATACGCTACTCTGCATTGTGTATTAAACCTGTGCAAAAGTGTCTTGTGTTTATATATAAAGAAAAGTTGGTGTCTAGATTCAGATCCTTACATTGTGTATTAAACCTGTGTAAAAGTGTCTCGTGTTTATATGTAAAGAAAAGTTAGTGTCTAGATTCAGATAACTACAGGTTTGTTTGCTTTTCAGTGACATGAAAGTTCAGTGGGACATTTGAAAATTATACAGGGCATGAGGCAATTGTTCATTGTGCAGGGCAACTTTGCTTAAAGAGCAGTAGGCATATTTCCTTTGCCCATGTTTTCTTAATCCATATCCTGCTGGCTGAAATGTAGACGTGATGGCTGGAGCTGCAGCTGCCATCCTGGAGCAGGTAGACGAGAACCATACTACACCCTAGGGTGGCAGAGCAGTGAGTCGGAAGGAACCTATTCCCTGAGGACTTCAGGGAGTAAGGCTGCCCGTTAGCTCTGGATTCTCTCTGTCTCTGAACTTTCACATGAACAAGGTATAAACTACTCTGCTAAGCCAAAATTACTTTGGGTTTCTACTTCTTGAAACTAAATCTACCTAAAGCAATATCAAAAATAAACATTAAGCATTTCAAACTAGTTTTAAATGAAATGACTCTTATGTTTGAGTTAGAGAAAGAGGATATAGAACACAACTACATAATTTTGGGATAAATGACAGGCTGTAAGAGGAGAAAGCAATCATTTTCCTTTCATGTCATCTTACATACCAGTTTTTAAAGACAGATTAAACCTGATAGGGTTAAGAAAACTGTGTAGGCCAGGTGCGATGGCTCACACCTATAATCCCAGCACTCAGGTAAGGTGGGAAGACTGCTTGAGCCCAGAAGTTGGAGACCAGCCTGAGCAACATGGTGAGATCCTATCTACAAAAAGTTAAAAATTACTCAGTGTGGTGGCACATGCCTGTGGTCCCAGATACTCGGGTGGCTGAGGTGGGAGGATCGTTTGAACCTAGGGTGCGGGGTGCTGATCACGAGTCATGCTCATGCCACTGCACTCCAGCCTGAGCAACAGAGTGAGGAGACCCTGCCTCAAAAAAAAAAAAAAAGAAACTGTCTAGAATCAAGACAGATTATGGGATTGAGCCAGGAAAGCACTCTAGGAAGGAAAACAAAAACAAACACAGATCATTACACGGTTGTCTCTAAATTCTAAGACTGTGCCTTGGTAATAACCCATAATTCTTGCAATTATGACCAGACCAGCTAGTTCTATGAAGAACTATAAGGTGAGATGAGAGGAAATGGGGCACCTGAGTGGAGCTGGTCCATGGAAGATTCTTCTCAGCTCTAATGATGGGTAAAGTCAACTGGGTAAAGAGGTAAAAGATAAATAAACACAGTATTTGTCATTTTTTTTTAAAAAGTGGGTGGGGGTGGTTTCCAGGAAATAAATCCTTCTCAAAGGCTAAAAAAACGTTTAAAACATGGAGTTAGGGGGAGCATTTTATGCAACAGTAGTTTTCTGTTTCACATCACTGGTGATGGTTAAGAGTAGGCCCACAAGGGAAGACTGTGTTTCATTGGATGTGTATCCCAGTGTGTAGTACAGGGCCTAGCTTGCTCAGGAAATGCTGTTGAAAATATATCCCAGCGTGCTGAGGGCTGGTGGCCACTGTGGCTGAGTGAGCTGTGTGCTGTTTATTGACCTGCTTCCTAGTCCTGAATTCCTTTTGGAAGCTCCAGCAAGGAGGATGATACAGTCAGACAAAGGAGCAGATGCACCAGACAAGAAGGACATGAAACTTTCTACCGCCACCAATCCGCAGAATGGTATGTGCCACCAGGGTTCCTTTTCTGGACCAGAAAATAACAGCACCTCTGACCTGTGATCAAATGAATAGGCAGAAATTCTGACAGATTTACTGTGAATCCTATTAGGATCTGTACACTTTCGGTTGCATGACTGCCCTACCAGCGATAACTTTACGAGCAAAGTTGAAGACAGGAAGGAAATAAATTGACATGGTGGATTCAAAAACCTTTTTTCTTTTACCCAACAATATTTTATGTAAAACTTAGAATTTCTTAAGTTGTTCACATTTAAAATATCACTCCAGCACTATGAAAATACTGTAAAAAAATAGAATATTTACTGAAATCTGTTTAGACCCTTTAATCAGGAGAATACTGAGATTTGCATTAAAGATCTATTGGGAGTTAGCATTTTTCAGTATCACTCTCAATAAGATTTTTTTTTTTTTTTTTTTTGAGACGGAATTTCGTTGTTGTTACCCCGGCTGGAGTGCAATGGCACGATCTCGGCTCACCGCAACCTCCGCCTTCTGGGTTCAAGAAATTCTCCTGCCTCAACCTCCTGAGTAGCTGGGACTAGAGGCGCGCACCACCATGCCCAGCTAATTTTTGTATTTTTAGTAGAGATGGGGTTTCACCTTGTTGACCAGGATGGTCTCGATCTCTTGACCTCGTGATCCACCTGCCTCGGCCTCCCAAAGTGCTGGGATTATAGGCGTGAGCCACCGCGTCCGGCCTCAATAAGAATTTTTTGAGAGGAATAAATAACTCTTATGTTTGAGTTAGAGAAAGAGGATACAGAATACAACTAGATAATTTTGGGATAAAAGACAGGCTGGTAAGATGGGGGAGGGGAAAGCAATCGTTTTCCTTTCATGATATCTTACTTCTGCACATCATGATCCATTATTTTACCTAATATTAAGAACGACACGATGACAAAGCTAGCACCTTCTCATCTTGGGCAAAGAAACTGGGTTTTGGATAGTTACGTGGCTTTGTAACGTTCACAGAGAGATGGAACAGGGCTTGAAGCCAGATCTTTTGGCCTGAAATCCTGTGTCATTTCCACTCCTCGTGAGAGCCCACGGCATGCCTTTCCGAGTTGCCTTTCACAGTTACACCCACACCAGCCACCCCATCTCTGCTCTCTTCCTTTCCTAGGCCTCTCCCAGATCCTGAGGCTTGTGCTGCAAGAGCTGAGTCTGTTCTACAGCCGGGACGTGAATGGAGTATGTCTCTTGTACGATCTCCTCCACTCGCCATGGCTGCAGGCTCTGCTAAAGGTAGTGCTGCTTTGCTTGGAAGCCTTTGCTGAAGGGATTGTGGGGAGTGTGCAGAAAACCATTGAATGGACCATCAGTCCATTCAGGCTGAATAGCTGAATAGCTTATAAACAACAGAAATTGATATCTCACAGTTCAGGAGGCCAGAAAGTACAAAATTAAGTCGCCAGCAGATTCAGTGTCTGTTGAGGGCTCCCTCTCTGGTTTATAAATAGTAACTGTGTTCTCACATAGTGGCAAGGGCTAGCCAGCTCTCTAAGGTTTCTTGTATAAGGACATTAATTCCATATTCATGAGGGCAGAACCCTGATGACCTATCACCTCCTAAAGACCTTACTTTTTTTTTTTTTTTTTTTTTTTTTTAAAGACACAGTCTCTCTCTTTTGCCCAGGCTGGAGTACAGCGGCCTGATCTTGAGGGAAGGTATTCTCCTTCCGGGTTCACCAGGGGACGTAGTTTTAAGGGCAAAAATTTCCCAGCTTCATGCCCCGCTCCCATCTCTCTCCATCTGGGAGATTTAACTGTTTATGTTTAAATTTCACCGGGCGCGGGAAGAAACTAAGAGTCAATGACCCCAGCGGAAGTTTAAAGGAACTCCTTTCATTGGCCAGAGGAACTTGGGAAGGTGGAAATTTCTCCTACGATAAATTCCCCTGCTCTTTCACCCATGCCGGATTTCCAGCTCTCTGGAATCCCCTCCCATATGGTGGGAGCTTCCTTACCCCTCTGGGATTTTCCCTCTGGAATCCCCTTCCACACTCTTCGTGGAAGTTTTCTCCTTTTCCTTCTCTTTTTACTACCTAAATAAAATCACCTTTCTGCAACACTTCCTGGGTCTGATACTTTTACGAGCATACAGTGCACCTGCAGTGGTCCCATCGCTTATTCTTTAAGAGATTGGAGGGCTGGGCGCCGTGGCTCAAGCCTGTAATCCCAGCACTTTGGGAGGCCGAGGCGGGTGGATCACGAGCTCAAGAGATAGAGACCATCCTGGTCAAAATGGTGAAACCCCGTCTCTACTAAAGATACAAAAAATTAGCTGGGCATGGTGGCGCATGCCTGTAATCCCAGCTACTCAGGAAGCTGAGGCTGGAGAATTGCCTGAACCCAGGAGGCGGAGGTTGCAGTGAGCTGAGATCACGCCATTGCACTCCAGCCTGGGTAACAAGAGCGAAACTCCATCTCAAAAAAAAAAAAAAAAAAAAGGAGGCCAAAAACCCACAGCATTCTCTCCGGGAAGCCACTGCAAACTCTGCCTCCTGGGTTCAAGTGCTTCTCCTGAGTAGCTGGGATTACAGGAAAGTGCCACCACGTCTGGCTGATTTTTGTTTTGTTTTTTTTTTGGAGATGGAGTCTTACTTTCTCACCCAGGATGGAGTGCAGTGGCGCCATCTCGGCTCACTACAACCTCCGCCTCCTGGGTTAAGCCAATTCTCCTGCCTCAGCCTCCCGAGTAGCTGAAATTACAGGCGTGCGCCACCACACCCAGCTGATTTTTGTATTTTTGGTAGAGACGGGATTTCACCATGTTGGCCAGGCTGGTCTCGAACTCTTGACCTCAGGTGATCCCCCCGCCTCGGCCTGCCAAAGTACTAAGATTACAGGCATGGGCCACCGTGCCCAGACTAATTTTCGTATTTTTAGTAGAGACAGCATTTCACCATGTTGGCCAGGCTAGTCTGGAACGCCTGACCTCAAGTGATCCACCCACCTGGGCCTCCTAAAGTGCTGGGATTACAGGCATGAGCCTCTGCTCCCTGCCAGCCTTACCGTTTAATATCATCACCTTGGGAGTGAGGATTTTGACTTATGAATTTTGAAAGTACACATTCACATCATAGCAACTACTTATTCAATGGTGTCGTTTATCAACTGGCAGGAAATTTCAACTTGGAAAAGGTTCTTAGAAGATAACTCTCAGAGAAGAGCTACACAAACTTCTTAGCTTAGGAAGGAATTAACTTAGGTAAAGAATATGGTAGCCCCTTCCTTTTCTCCCCACAGCTCTTTTTCTTCCAGAGCCCCACTGGAATCACAAAACGGCCACCAAATGGTCATTGGCAACACTTTATCAACTGGCTACAACCGTTTGTCCTTGCAACAACTCTGAATAAATAAAAATACTTGAAAAAAATATTCCTGTTTGTTAAAGTTAGAAAGCAAGCTATCTACAATTCTGTTTAGGCACCCTAAAATTTCTTATTCTAAAGTTTCTTCTGGTTGAGTGTGATAGCTCACACCTGTAATCCCAACATTTTGGAAGGCTGAGGTGGGTGGATCACCTGAGGTCAGGAGTTCGAGATCAGCCTGGACAACATGGTGAAACCCTGTCTCTATTAAAAGTACAAAAAATTGGCCAGATGCAGTGGCATGCACTTGTAATCCCAGCTACTTGGAAAGCTGAGGCATGAGAATCACTTGAACTGGGGAGGCAGAGGTTGCAGTGAACCGAGATTGAGCCACTGCACTCCAGCCTGGGCATCAGAGAGAGGCTCCATTTCAAAATAAATAAAATAGAATAAATAAAGTTTATTATTTTTTAATTTGGCTAAAATTCCATGCACTATACAATAGCATCTAGTAGATACTAGAAAAATAGCATCTACTATCTAGTAGATGCTACTACTGTAATTTTGTTGTTCTGAACAAATATTATTAAGGAAGATCCTTTTGAAGTTGTTTTTTTGGGATGTGGGTATTTCCTTCACTTAAGTGTGAAATGTGGTCTGTCTTATAATGCGTGTTAATATTATACAATAAAAGTGGCAACATCTTTGGCATGAAAAAGAAGTAGTACTCACAGCACTTGTTTTAAAACGCCTGATTTCTATCAGGCATTGTCCCACAGGATCAGCTAAGACAGGAGTTTCAATTTCATGGTGGGCATTGCCCTTGCTCACCACTTCTAGGCCTTTAGTTAGTCATCCAATCAGCCTTCATCACTTCCAGGTAAACCTGAGTGTGAGCCCTGAGATAGAGCAGGGAAGCAGCATCATCACAGATCTGGATAGAAAAGACTGGGGCTGAGCTGGCCCCTTGGGTTTTATTTATTTATTCATCTGTAAGATAAACTCAATTCCTAACATAAGATCAAGGGCTGCAATGCAGAGCTAGGCAGGCTTTGGTGTCCTTAACCCAACCCTAGATCTTGGTATGGAAAAAAATTCCCAAGGGTCTGCAGAGATGAAGTTAGAATGTTAAAAAATTAACTCGTATTGGAGAATTAGGAGATGAATGGGAAACAGCCCCAAAGAGCATGCCCACCTCTTATTCAGAATCTTCAGTGGCCCTGAGCCACACAGCACGACCAACATAAGGTCCTCACAGATGTCTGGTCCCAAAGGGCCCCTCCTTTAAGCTGCCCCTTTACACGTCATCTATGAATCCCCATTGGTTTCAGTCTCAGATATCCTACCCTCACTCTGTTTAACAGGAGTAAAAGTTTGAATTTCTTTTTATTACTGAAATTCTTGGGGAAGATCAATTTCCCAGTGGCACCCAACTATTAAGCCTTTGAAGCACAAGGCCACCAAATTCAAGTTCATTTCTCTTTGGCAACTGGAGACACAACTTACTAAACACCAACACACACCATGCTGTTCAGCTATTGGTGCAGTGGTCTGGGCTGTTTCTTCCCTTTGAGAGTCTTAAATCCAAAATGGTAGTAGTTGTATTGTCAATGTCAATTTCCCCTCCATTTCCTTCTGCAGATTTATGACTGCCTTCAGGAATTTAAAGAAAAGAAACTAGTTCCTGCCACACCCCATGCACAGGCGTTATCCTATGAGGTAAGGAGATTTTATTCCACAGCCTGGCAGAACTCTGATGTGGTGCCATTTAACCTGCACTGCTAGTTCAAATGAATGAAAGATTCTAAGGAAAAGTTGTATTGATGATTATGCATCTAATAAATGTTTTTCATTGAAGTTTATTATAAGGAAGAACATTAGCTGGATATCTCCCCAAATTAAAACACTCCCTGCCCGGCATCTACATCATTTTTAGCATGTGTGCATTTCTTTCTTTTTTCCTAAACCTTGTACTCTATTTGGCCTACATAAACAGGGTAATTTTATAGTAATAATTCTCAGATTTATATCTTGATCCTGGAGATGTCCCCAAATTCCAGTTTCAAATATCCAACTGCCTCTTCTCCATCTTACTCTGGTGTCTAATGGACTCTTCCAAGTTCACAGGTTCTAAACTGAGCTCCCGATCTTCCCCATCCACCAGTCACCCCCACCCATTCTTCTGGCAGCCTTTTCTGTCTCAGAAATGAAACCTCTGTTCTTGCAGTGCTCAGCTCAGAATCTTTGGGGTCATTCTGACTCTCTCTCTCTCTCTCTGATACCTCATACCTAATCAGATAGCAAATCCTCTCAGCTCTACTTTCAAAATATATCCAGGATCTTACCACCCCATACCATCATCATCATCTCTTACATAAACAATCATAAAATAGCCACCTACCTGGTCTCTTGTGTCCACTCTTGCTCCTGTATTGTCTACTCTCAATTCAGCAACCAAAGATATCCCCTTTGAAAGCAAGTCAGATCATGTCACTTCTTCACTAACACTCAAACCCTTCAAATGACTTCCCGTCTGAGAGTAAACACCAAAGTTCTTTTTTTTTTGGAAACACAGTCTTACTCTGTTGCCCAGGCTGGAGTGTAGTGGCATGATCTCAGCTCACTGCAACCTCTGCCTCCTGGGTTTAAGCAATTCTCATGCCTCAGCCTCCTGAGTAGCTAGGACTACAGGAACCCATTACACTTGGCTAATTTTTGTATTTTTGGTAGAGACGGGGTTTGACCATGTTGGCCAGGCTGGTCTCGAACTCCTGACCCTAAGCTATCCACCTGCCTTGGCCTCCCAAAGTGCTGGGGTTACAGGCATGAGCCACTGTGCCTATGTTCTTACATAGCTGAACACAGTCAAGCTGTGTGACTTCACACTCAGTGCTTTCCCCACTCACTCTGCTCCAGCCACATTGACCCCTTGTTGTTTAAATTCATCAGGCCAGGTGTGGTAGCTCGTGCCTATAATCCTAGCATTTTGGGAGCCTGACGCAGGCGAATCACTTGAGCCCTGGAGTTTAAGACCAGCCTGGCCATCATAGTGAAACCCCATCTCTACTAAAAATACATATACACAAAAAGAATTAGCTGGGTTTGGTGGCGCATGCCTGTAATCCCAGAGGCTGAGGCATGAGAATTGCTGAACCCAGGAGTGGAGGTTGCAGTGAGCTAAGATTGTACCACTGCACTCCAGTTTGGGTAACAGAGGGAGACTTTGTCTCACACACACACACACACACACACACACACACACACACACACACAAAACAAAAAAACAAAAAAAAAAAAACAAGCTTCTGCCTGGGGAGTTTCCCTGTATCTGCACTGCTCCTGCCCAGGTATCCACATGATGTGTCCCTCATCTCCTTCCAGTCTCCACTCAAATGCCACCTTTTCGGTGAGGCTTTTCCTGGTCACCTATCAAAAACTATGCTCCTCTTAGCACTCCCGAGGCACATTCCCTGCTTTATTTTTCTTAACACTTGTCACCATCAAACAAAATGATTGTACTCACATATTTCATTTGTTCTGTTTCCTCCCTAGAACGTAAACTCCAGGAGAATGGAGATTTTTGTCTACCTGTTTACTGCTGTTTTCACATCACCTAAAACAGTGTCCAGCACACAGTAGTGTTCAATAAATATTTGTTGAATGAATGAATAAATATCCATTTTATTATTTATTGCCCAAGCCATATTAAGAGAAATAGCAAAAAAGAAAGAACTCTACTCTCAATTCCAGTAATCAACAACTCAAATTGTTCTCAGCTTTTCCGCAGGAAAAGCACACATATAATATTTTATTCAGTTGTAATCCCAGTGAGTGGAGAGAAAGCTTTGTAAATGCTTGTTTTCCTTTGACTGCATGTAATGGGGTTGACTGAAGTCTTGAAAGGTCTTATGTCCTCTGAAAGCAGATCTACTCCGAAACCACAGTAGAGAGATCAGAATTATTTTCTGCTTAGCATCTTTTATTGTAACAATCATTAAAATTGCTAATCAATTGATACTCTGAAATAGAAATTATTATTCTCATTTTCTATGTGAAGAATGGAGCATCCCATGGGATTAAGCTATTTGAGTTCCCCAGGTACATTCCTAGAGAAACTCATGTAGCTTCACAGGCCAGCAAAGCATTGACATCATCAAACAGCTATTATGCTTTAAGAGACACAGGAGGAAAAGTGCCTTGGTTCATATGCTATTACAAAATTGGTACATCCTCCATCCCTATGTGCCAGGATGGGGCATTGGGCTTAGATCCATCTCAGATATTGAATTCTATTTGCCATAGTAAAGTAGCAATTTTAATGAATAAAGAAGGATGGTATGTTCTGGCTTTAAAGATGAAAAAGAAGGCTCCAATAATAGCTTTTAAAAGGTCAATATCATGTTAGTCAGTATATATGTTATCGAACCTGGGTGAGGTTAAGTAGGTGATAAAGATTTTTAAAAAATTTTTATAATGTATGCTTTTCCATGAACCAGGTAGTAGAGTTGTTACGTGAAACTCCTTCTTCCTCTGAGATCCAAGAGCTGAGACAAACACTCCAGGCTCCACACTTTAAGGCAAGTTCCTGCTAAGATAGAAAAGATGTCTTCATCTGGCACATAGACAAAGTTGGGAAGGAGAAATGTATGTGATGGAAAGTGTTCTCTCTGAATAGTTGTTCTATTACTGTACATGAGTGACCAACAGATTGTACTTAAATTTATGTGGGACTCAGATGTGACTAGCTCGGTGTTGTCAATCATGTAGCCAAGCCTGCTGTGTTTATGAGGAGGCATCCAGAACTTTCCACGCTGCCTTGTTTCCTCTACAAAGCTATTGCCCATCTAAAAATCTTGGGTAGCAAACAGGGAACCTTCTAGTTATAGAGGAATAGCTCCATGCTTCCTTTCCAAAGTGGGATTATTTTAAGTTTTAGGTAATGTTTGTAAGGTATTTGGAATACACAGTATAATGATGATTGTCTGTGTGAGAGGGTTTATGAGGAACATTTGATTGTAGAACAGAAACCTATCTCTTGGTACCTACAGATTTGAGACCAACTTATCAATAAATTAGAACTTTAAGAGAATGTTTGCATTTGGAGTGCTGAAATTTAGTAGTCAAAAATTATAGTTCACAACATAACCATCAGTCATCCAATATCCTCAACAGCACACACTACTTAGAGAATTTTCTGCGTTCCAGCTAAATTCTGTCTACCAGTGTCAGTCAGGGCTGCAGAAGGACAGCTTCCCCACCCCATGGAATGAAAAACGTAACCTAGTGGGCTAGTCAAAGAAACTCTTTGATTATATCCTAAACTTCTCATTGTGGACCACATGAACCCTTGGGTGTTACTGACAAATTAAATCAGCAAGATATTTTGATGACTGCCCTTCATTCTGCCTTAATTAGGGAAACTGTTACAAAAGTTATTTTGTAGTTCAAACTCCATAGGAGCACCACAGATTACACAGGCTGCCAGGAAATAGGAATGTTGTGTCATAATACATTTTAGCAGAAATGAAAGAGTGTGTTGTGCATGGCTTTACCTCTCTGCACCTTATTTCCTTATCTACAAATTGAGGACAATTAGTGTACCTGCCTCATAGAATTATTGTGAAGATTGAATTCATTCCTGTAAGACGCTTTGCGCTGTGTCTGGCATGGCTGTATCGATGTTTGTTGTGGTTGTGTGTATTAGACAGTATTATGTCACTGTCTTCTAGAAGGGTGTGACTCATGTGTGACATGTGCTCACCTTTTCTTTCCCTGTGCCCAGGCCTTGCTCAGTGCCCATGACACGATAGCTCAGAAAGATTTTGAACCCCTTCTCCCTCCACTGCCAGACAATATCCCTGAGAGTGAGGAAGCAATGAGGATTGTTTGTTTGGTAAAAAACCAACAGCCCCTGGTAAGGAAATCACTTTTTATCTTTCTATTTAGGATATGCCTATGTTAACTGTGAACCAAATTATATCTGTGGTTACTTGGGCAGTAGTCTTGCCTGCGATCACACATACAGTGAAAATAACGGCTGTAAACTCCACTAGTCTTGCCTGTGGTTTCAAATATGTTACATGTCGTAGTGTTTTTGCTAAGGAAAAATTTTGGCTGTTTTTGTTTTGTAAAAAGCAAGATGAGATTTATAAGACATTTTTGTGAGAAATAAGACATATCTGTTTTATTTTAATATTTGGCTTTCTGACCTATGCATGTATTTCACTCAATTCCAATGCATTTGCCTGTTTCCTCATGTATTAAAGAGAAGCTGAGGAAGGCATTAATTTGATTTCCTAAGAACAGTTTCTCTAATTAGGTTTTAATTGAGGGGGGTTTCTGTATCTTTGGAAGAATCTAAATATTATTTTATGTCTATGTAGTTGGAATGACACCACAGGAATCCAAAGTTGAATGGCCTTTCCTTTTTGATGGCATGCTATAGCTGACAGGCCACAGGGTACTGTGTGGCCCCTCTGTCCCTGGTTGGCATGAATAGCCTCATTTGAAAGACCAGAGCTGCATTGATTGAGGGAAGCCACCTGAAAAATGGTCACATTTGGTAATAGAGGGATCTCGTCTATTCTCTCTTCAGGGAGCCACCATCAAGCGCCATGAGATGACAGGGGACATCTTGGTGGCCAGGGTCATCCATGGTGGGCTGGCGGAGAGGAGTGGTAAGCTGGAGCAGCAGGGATCAAGTGTCACCAGAAAAACAGGAAACCCTTGACTATTCAGGCTTCTTTCCAGAGAGATCCCTCTTTCTTAACTTGGGTCAGGGCTTTAGTAAGTTCCGTTGCTTGGATAGAGCAGTAAAGAAAGAAGAAACATATTCCAGAGAAATGTTACTCCTCTCCACTGAGTCCTTCCCATTCTAGGTACCACATTAAAGTCTCTCACTTTACATTCTCAAGGCAACCTCAAAGGTAAGTATTATAATGTCATTTTATAGATGAGGAAACTGAGGCTCAAAAAGATGATGAAACTGACTTGCTCAAAGTTATACCATTTGAGTCAGAATTCAAGTCCAGATCTGCCTGGGTCTATTTCCAACTTTTTCTCTGCACTTTGTCCTACTTTCAGAAAGGCATAGCTCTTCCCCATCTTGAAATGTCTTTTACTCACACTTTCTACCAATTAACCAGATTTTTATCCTTTCACTGCTGTCCTTTTTAAAACTTTTTTTTTTTTTTGAGATAGGGTCTCACTCTGTCACTCAGCCTGGAGTGCAGTGGTATAATCATGACTCACTGCAGCCTCAACCTCCTGGGCTCAAGTGATCCACCTCAGCCCTCCCAGTAGCTGGGACCACTGGTGCACATTACCATGTCCAGCCAAATTTTCAGTTTTTTGTTGAGATAAGGTCTTGCTATGTTACCCAGGCTGGTCTCAACCTCCTGGGCTCAAGCGGTCCTCCTGCCTTGGCCTCCCAGAGTGTTGGGATCACAGGTGTGAGCCACCACACCTGGCTATTGTTGTGCTTCTCCAATGAGTGGTTCTATACCTGATGTACATTCTCAGTACCCTGAACCTCTAAACCTGGCACATGCTTTATATCTCAACATTCTCATTGTAAATAGCAAGGATTTCATAGTTGCTAAGTTCACTGTCCCTTTCTTCCTCCTCAGGTTTTTTTTTTTTTTTTTTTTTTTGTGACAGAGTCTCAATCTGTCACCTAGGCTGGAGTGCAGTGGGGCAATCACACTGCTCATTGCAACCTCCACCTCCTGGGTTCAAGCAATTTCCCTGCCTCAGTCTCCCAAGGAGCTGGGATTACAGGCATGTACCACCACTCCCACGATAATTTTTTTTTTTTTGTATTTTTAATAGAGTCAGGGTTTCGTCATGTTGGCCAGTTTGGCCTCCAACTTCTGGCCTCAAGTTATCTCCCACCTCAGCCTCCCAAAATGCTAGGATTACAGGCATGAGCCACCACACCCGGCCCCTTGTCAGTTTTATTTCTACTTCTTCACCACATCTGGTGCTATTGATATCTTTCTTCAATTCTTCATCATCCTTGGTTTCCGTTCCATGACGTCATCCTGCTTCGCCTCTCAACCATCTGACAACTCCACTGTTTTACCTCACAGTTCTCAAGTCTTAGCTTAAACCCCAAGTTTCTCCACATTTTCTCTTTTAAAGAATACCCACCCCATTTCCTTTATATCTGTCATTTACTTATGACCCTGACATCTTTGTTTTTAGTGCTATTTTCTTACCAGTATTCTGGTTCTATATTATGACATCAGGCTAGCAAAAATAAAAATATTTCCATAAGTCAATGCCAGGTATTGGTGACGAGGTAGAAAAATGGACTGCTCACACATTTCTGGTGGTGGTGTAAGTTGAAATGACCAGTTTTCTATTATTATCTTATATTAAATTAAACATTTTTAGAACATGCTTCGGTTAGTGAGTTTGTTAAATAGCTGTTGGGGTAGCTGCTGCTATTTTCATCCGACTTCTTTGTATCTTTCTTTGTTTTGTGTTACTGTCTGCTTAGGGTTGCTGTATGCTGGAGACAAACTGGTAGAAGTGAACGGAGTTTCAGTGGAGGGACTGAACCCTGAACAAGTGATCCATATTCTGGTAAATATTTTTGCCTTTTTGTTTATGTCTTGGTGAAATGCCAAGGCTGAACTGGGCCCATCAAGCCCACGTTTGTGTGCACTGGGATGTGCCAGGGACTCGAGTTCTCTCGGCAGCTTTCTCCCTCCAGGCTCCCAGATCTTTTCTGTCACCCCTGTCGCTTGCTGACCTCCCTCCTCTACTCCGAGAAGTTCTGGTCCTGGCTGGGAAATTTCCCTTCCCAAGCTGCTCCTTCTTCCTTCAGCCTCTGGAAGACTGCCAGGGCCCTCAGCCCAGCTCCCTCATCACCTGGGTTGCTCCGTTGGAAACTGAGCCTGGGGTGGACAGAGTGAGACTTTGTAGGAGAGTCTGAACCTGAGAAAACCACTCCTTCCCCCACAAACACTTTCTACAGCTGAAATGTTTAACATCTTCCTTGAGGGCAGCTTTGGGGGAAGAAAGGAGTCACCAGACGGCAGCATATAGGGACGGGGACATCCTTGGTGACCCTGCCACTGTTCCTTGTGGTTGGAGCTAAGGATTGATAACCTGATCAGTGAGCATTTGCTCTTTCTCAGTTTCCTATTCCTGCCCTTCATGCCATTCCCTGAATGGCAGTTCAGCTGTTAATAACCATAGCAGTATGCCCCTCCTGCCTCCCCCATGCACAGCCCAGGTGTGGGGTCTGGGTTGATCACTATATGGTATCGTGGATAGACCAGTGGTTCTCAAGCTGGGTCCCTGCTGGGATTTCATAGCAGTGACTTAGAGACTGAGGTGAGCAGTGGTGCTATGAGACCAGCACCTAAATACTTCGTGAGCCACCGCTGCAAGATTCTGTGTGGTCTAGAAGGTGCTGCGAAGGAAGCTTGAAGTACTAGAAATCACCCATATGCATGGCTTCTCCCACCTGGTACCAGCTGTGATGTTACCAGGATAGTGGGATTATGAAATTCCTGAGTACAAACAGGGTCTTAATCTCTAGATATTTAATGCCTGTCACAGTGCATGTAACAGGGGAATTCTTCCTTCCCCAGTCTGAGAGCTCCCTATTTCCGCCATTAGTTTGGAAGGTTGTCAGTTCTCCCAGAAAACCTAGGAGCCCCTCTTCTTCCCCATCAGACTGGAGTATCTGGTGTAGAAACAGGCATTCAGGAAATGCTTACTGAGTAAGGGTATAAGGAGGGAAGGTCAGACAGAGATCCTTTCTCCCCAGGGACTATGTGAAGAAAACCTTGCTGGACGGGTGTTTCTGTTAGCAGTGTGGCAGTGGTGGTGGTGGTAGGGTGGTCCCTGGAAGAAGCCACCTCAGTCACAGAGCGGACCCGTGGCTTTTAGCAGACCAGTGACCCCAGAGCCTCACAGCAGGGCAGATGCAGGGTAAATTGCTTCCTAATTTCCATTTCTGAATGGTGACAGTTAGCTGTAGAGCCCTTTGAAAAGCTCTTGGGCAATGTCACCATTAGACCTGGACACATTCCACTGTAACTCTGTCTACTGAGCCCCAGTCATGCTTTCTCCTCTCATTTTCCAGGCCATGTCTCGAGGCACCATCATGTTCAAGGTGGTTCCAGTGTCTGACCCTCCTGTGAATAGCCAGAAGATGGTAAGAATTTACCGAGCCTTCAATCTCACACACAGTAAATCCCCTAAGTAACAGCAACTAAATATGACACATAATAATCCTATCCTTTGTACTGTGTTGGACGTGGGTTCAAGACTGTGTTGGATATTTTTCAATACTGATAACCTGAAAAGCGCAAATGGGTAAATGAGTACAGTATGAGATGATGGGATACTGCTTATAACAGAATATCATTAAATTGGGTAAGAAAGAAAGAAAGAAAGAAAGAAAGAAAGAAAGAAAGAAAGAAAGAAAGATGGGATACTAAGAAGTAAAGCAGCAACATCAAAAATGGTGAAAATTTGAGCCTAAACTTCAATAGGCTAAGAGATTCTGTTCCCAAACATACCTTTTGTCATGGTACTTAGGCTCAGGAGGCAAGTTCTCTTTTTTGGTGAGGGTGGAGAGGAAAGTTAGGAGTAGCAGGTGGAGGAGTGGGAGAAATGGTTTTAAGTCATGATAGCCATGTGCAAGGGTTCTTCTGATAGTGCCAATATGCACCTGCCATCAGGTGTACGTTCGTGCCATGACTGAGTACTGGCCCCAGGAGGACCCCGACATCCCCTGCATGGACGCTGGATTGCCTTTCCAGAAGGGGGACATCCTCCAGATTGTGGACCAGAATGATGCCCTCTGGTGGCAAGCCCGAAAAATCTCAGACCCTGCCACCTGTGCTGGACTTGTCCCTTCTAACCACCTTCTGAAGAGGTAAGGAACGTCATCACTCCTGGACTCAGGGCTGAACCATCAGGAAACAAAATGTTTTTCTCAGGCTTCTGTTACCACAGTTAAGATGAGATCAAGAGAGACGAGCAGATGAATGAACACACACACACCGGTTTATAAATCCAAATGTCATCTTATTGATAAAACCCTAAGCATCTTAAACTACCAAGGAGATGAGAATAATCATATCAGCTAGAAAACAGGGAAAAGTCTTAGGAAACTAAATTAAACTAAAGAAGTGCTATGGCCTGAATGTTTCTTTTCCCTCCAAAATTCATATGTTGAAACCTAATCCCACATGCGATAGTATTAAGAGGTGGGCCTTTAAGAGGTGATTAGGTCATGAGCACTGCCCTCATGAAGGGGATTAGTGGCCTTATAAAGGAGGCCTGGGGAACTTTATTTGCCCCTTCCACCATGTGAGGACACAGCTAACAGGCGCCATCTATGAGGCACAGAGCGGGCCCTCACCAGACACTGAATCCACTGGCTTCTCAATCTTGGACTTCCCTGCTTCCAGAACTAAGAGCAAATACATTTCTGTCATTTATAAGTGATCCAGTTTATGGTACTTCATTATAGCAACTTGCACAGGCTAAGACAAAAAAGGATTCATCTTTCAAGGCTGAGTTGAGACCTCAATTACTAAATTTCAACCGAATACCCTCACCTTATGCTGCTGAGGGTTGACAAGATACCAAGGGAGGGCATGCAAATAGAAAGAAGCAGTCCCAGGTGCAGCCACTGTTAAGAGATCAAGAAGAAAAATGGAACGAGTAAAGGATATTGAGAAGGAAGGACCAATAAGGTAGGATGAAAATCAAGAGTGTATGGGGCCCTCATCAGCTATATTACCTCCTGCTGAGAAGGCTGAGAAGTGACCATTGGATTTAGCAGTATGACAGTCATTAGTGATCTTAATAAAAGCAATTTCAGTGGAGGAATGGGGCCAAACTCCTTATCAGGGTGGGATTTGAAGAAATGGATGACAATGAGCATGGGAAACTCTTTGAGACATTTTGGGATAAAGCAGAGCAGAACAATGGAGAAATAGCTACAGGGGAGTGTGGAGTGGTGTGAGCGAAATGTTTAGATGGCGTAGTAATCCACTGAGAGGGAACATTTTGATGATATGGGAGAAAGAGAAGAGAATTGCTGTTGTTGCAGTCTTTGAGCAGGTGGAAGGAGATAAGTTTTAGTGTTCAAGAAGAGGGCTTGGCCTAACCTAGGATCATAAGCAGCTCATCCATAGCAATGGTACTAGAGGGAAGGCTGAGTACAGGGCACAGCTGAGGATGGAGCATATGTCCGGCACTTGTGGAAGTTCTCTCCTGTTATTTTCTCAGTGAAATGAGAAGCCATAAGCAGAGAGCAGGGTGGGAAGGAGACATTGGGAAAGAGAGAGTAGAAAGCTTGAAAAGTTTCCGTGAGAGTTGGAGAGCAAACAGATTAGGTAAAACATAGCATGATCAGCATTAAGTGCGCTCTTAAGTTAAAGGTCACACATTTGAAGTGCTTCTAGGGTTCGGATCCAGATTAGACAGAGGGTTGGATTTAACAGCAAATCAAGAGGGGGCCAAGGGAGAGATTATAAGATGGAGTGTGACAGGTAAGCTGCTTAGGAGGGAGATGAGGAAATGAAGCAGGTGAGGATTGGTGAGAAGGAAGTGAGATCAATGGATCGCAGGTCTTTATCAGGTCAACAGTGCATTGGGGCTGGGAAGATGGGAGGTGTTGGTAGAAGAACGTGATACTGGAAGTCAAAATGAAAAAGAGATTGCTGGTATCGGTACTGATGAGATCTGGGGTATGACAGTGGGAGGCAGTGGCTGAGGTTGGATGAGGGAAAGGTCATTGGAAAAGAGGGGATCAAGCACCCAAGAGGCCAGGGTGGTGGAAGGGACATTTGTATGTGTGATAAAATCATTGAGAACTGTGACAGCACACTGTTGAGACCTGGGAGCGAGCAGGCGTGAGCTGGCGATGGCTACCAGAAAAGTAGTGGGATGATGTTCAAAGCTGGGGCTCCTAGGGAAGAAGAATCATCTGGAAATGGCAGTGAGAAGCAGGGACACACCCCCCACCTCCAGGCCCAGTGGAAGGAAGGCACATCCACACGGTGATGTGCTGGAGCCATCTGACATGAGCCACCTCTTCACACATCCACATTCAGTGAAGTCAGGGTGGTAGCTTGAAATCAGCCATGGTGAGAGCATCAGCACTGCAGAAATCAGCCGAGGCTCTGAGTCAGGGCTCCCTTCCCCCGGAGCTGTTTCACCAGCACTCCACTGGGAATGGGAAAGGAAACATCCCCTCCTCTTGAAGGTTGCGGGGGAAGCAGACGGCAGGGAGAGTTGGGCTTCAGTTAGAACAAGAAGAAAAGGCTCAAAGAAGAGGCTGAAGTCTGAGAAAGTTTGGTGAAGATTTGCTGTGAGTTCCAGAAGGCGTGGGTTGGTGGCAGGGGTCTTATAGGGATTAAAGCACAGGGATGAGAGGTGAACTGAACTAGGGGGCTGAAGGACATGAGCAGGGATAAAGGCCTAATGAGATTAGTACTCGTGGTTTCAGGTCAGAAATAGGTGAGGAGGGTCCAGTAGGGGTCTTGCAAGGAGCACACAGAATGCAATTATGAGTTTATTGGGGGAGCACACAAATAAAGGTTGATAGGAAGTTCTCATGCTGCTTGGAGTCATTGCCACATGAAAACCTAATATGAAAATAAGAAATTAAACAATCTCATTTAGAAGCAAAATATCAATAGCAGAGTCTACACAAATGTCTTGTTGGGGATGGAATGATGGAAGGCACCTTGGGTTCTCCTGAATCTCATTCAGAAAACCAAGAGGCTCATCGGAGGACTGGGGGAGGGTGTTGAGACTAAACCGACTACCACATCTGCACAAGAGGCCTGTCCCCAGTACAGGCGGATGTGGCTTTTGAGAAGTCAGTTTCTTAGAGCCTCAATAAATGAGGTCCTTGATATCTACAATTTTTCTGTCTTCCCACCTCTCCAACTTTACTATGAGTAACAATGAGCTGGGTATTTTTAAAAATATGGATTCTTGGGCTCTGCCCTTCCCTCCCTGAGGGGATTCAGTAGATATGGACTGAGCCAGGAATCTGCATCTTCACCAAGCACCTCAGGTGCTCAGAGTATGATACAAAGAGCAGCACTGTGCTTAGGAATAGTGAATGAGCACATGCAATACTTTTTGAGCTCTTTAGAAGAGTGACAGATTTGAATGCAAGTAGCTGGGGGTTTTGTTTTTGTTTTTACTTTCAACAGGTAGAAAATTTACATCTGAGTTTAGAAGATTGAGAAAGAGTGAGGAGGAAGGCTTCTCCAAAAAGGGCATATGGGTGGAAAATAATACACATCTAAAGGAGTTTGGATGTCTATATTATAAATTGGGGGAGTTAGATGTTGTTGGTTTGTTTGTACCAGAGTAGCAAATATTTTTGGCAAGTGGACATGACTTTCCAGTGAGAGGCCCCATTCCTCTCGAGTTTCCTCCAAAGGGAATATGTGAAGACTTATAGGATATCATTGTAGAAGAATAAAAAACCAGGACCTCCTGGAGGAGAAAGGCGAGGATGAAGCCTTGTGAGGAAGCTGATAGAGAATGAGAGACACAGAGACAGAGATAGAGAGAGGGCAGACTACTGGATAAATTAACCATGGAGCAGCCAAGGGAAGGTACAGAAGGTTGAAAAACAGGAAACACAGATATTTAGAGAGCTCATCATAACTAGGCATCAAGAATCTTGGTTTCAGGCCTGCATGTGCTGTGAATTAAAGCACTTTAATTATGCAGAAAATATTTCTGGAAGAATGCACAAGGAACTGGGTGGAAGGAAGGGAAAAAGCCTTACATTTTTATTATTATTATTATTTTTGAGACGAAGTCTTGCTCTGTTGCCAGGCTGGAGTCCTCGATCTCAGCTCACTGCAACCTCTGCATCTCGGGTTCAAGTGATTCCCCTGCCTCAGACTCTTGAGTAGTTGGAACTGTAGGTGCGCGCCACCACACCCAGATAATTTGTTGTATTTTAGCAGAGACAGGGTTTTGCCATATTGGCCAGGATGGTCTCAATCTCCTGACCTCATGATCCACCTGCCTTAGCCTCCCAAAGTGCTGGGATTACAAGCGTGAGCCACATTTGGCCTACTTTTTAGGCTGTTAAGATTTTTACTATGTTATATGTTATCTCTTCATAAAATTAATGAATCTGAATGCCCTGCATGTCCATGCTAATTGAGTTTACAGTAAGGTTTCATGTATCATTTAGTCCTCACAATCCCTCAAATGCACTGAGCCCCATTTCATAAGTGGGGAACTAAGTTTCAGATGTTAGGAGATTTTTCCAAGATCCTAAGGAGGGGAAGCATGCTTGGAATCCAGGTCTTTTGAATTCCAGCCCATCACTTTGTAGATTACGACATAGATGCCTCCTGCTGCGAACTGTTCAACCTCCATCACATTGCTTGACTACCCTTGATCGTTTTTCTCATTTCTAAAGTGAGGAAGGTGGACTAAATTGGCCCTTTTTAAACTGCCTTGTGAATTAGAATCACATGGAGAGTCTGATTTACACATGCAGATGCCCTGGCCTTATCTCCAGAGAATTGGAGACAGGAGATCTCAGAGGCCCTGATATCTGCATTTTAACAAAACCTCAGATGCATTCCAAAGTTTGAGAGATTAAATTAGAGCTTCTCACCTGTAACATAGATATGACTTATCTGGGCTCTTATTAAAATAGAGATTCTAATTTGGAAGCCTTCTGGTGGAGACAGATTTGCAGTTCTCACAAGTTCCCAGGTGAAGGTGATGCTGCAGTTCTGGGAATACAAAGAATGGAGCATCTTCAAGGTCTTCTCTTGCTCCAAACGGTGTTGAATAAAGAAGAAGGAAGAGAAACTTTGCTTAGAAAGTTGCTTTGAAGTAGGCAAGGCAAGGAAAAGCTGCCCAAAGGAATTGCTGGGGGACCCAAGGGAAGAGGAACAAGTCAACAGAGGTCTCAGGTGCCAAGAAAAGGGGAAGCCTTGCCCTGGAGCCCAGGGGTGATTCTAGAGATCAAGAAAGGAGCAAAGTCATCTAAAGAAACTGTAGAGAGCCTCTAACAGTCTGGGAGGGAAACCTGAACACGTCACGAGAATTTGAAGGAGACTGCAGAGACAGGCTAACATGCCTGAGAGGCAGCTTACTATGGTCATTTACTGAAACTCCATGTGCAAATCTGTGATCATGGGCAAGATTCTCACTCTTAGTCTCTGTTGTTCTGAAAAGATCCTGTGAGGCATAAAAAGAGATGAGAGAGGCTATATGTTTGGAAAATGTATTTGACAATGTATTTGGAGAAGTGATTACCCTTTTCACTTGGGTGAAGGCACCAGAATTCTAAGAATCATTCTGTTTGTGGTTGTCCTGGGACGTTTTCACCTGGGTTAACTGGGGTCGGCTTTTTGTATTTTGTGTTTTGTCTCGCAGTTTTTGTTTTCCCCCATAGGAAGCAACGGGAATTCTGGTGGTCTCAGCCATACCAGCCTCACACCTGCCTCAAATCAACTCTATGTGAGTATTGCAACTGCCCAACAGGTTTTTCCTGTTTGCTGCACAAATAAAGACTGTGGCATTGCAGTAAATAAAGGGTCCAATTGATGTGAGGCTGGGCATGCCACGTGAAAGATGGAGTTGCTATTCAAATCAATCTCCTTGAAGCCCCCTAGGTTAGGGTAGGGTAGTTTGGGAGAGGAAGGAGGTGCTATGCAATGAGTGCTTGCTGCTGATTGGTTGGATCAGAGATGAAATCATAGGGAGTTGAAGCTGTCCTCTTGCACTGAGTTGCTTCTGGGTGGAGTCACAGGAACCATTGGTTGGTGGGTCCAGATGGAGTCACAGTTGCCAGACATGCAAAAAACCTAAAAAGATGTCACAAAAGGCCAATTTTAGGTTCTACAATAGTGATGTTATTGGCAGAAATTATTAGGGAAATTGCATATCTTATAACAGTCTACACCTTAGCAGAATTCAGGCTCCTCTCCTCCCACTAACCTGATAATCTCTTATTAGCTTTATAAAGGCTGCTGAGTTTAAGCGGCTGCCAGTATTTTATTGATGATTTTCACATCGTTGTTCACCAAGAATACTGGCCTGAAACTTTCTTTTTTTGTTGTATCTCTGCCAGAATTTGGTATCAGGATGATGCTGGCCTCATAACACGAGTTAGGGAGGAGTCCCTCTTTTTCTATTGTTTGGAATAGCTTCAGAAGGAATGGTACCAGCTCCTCTTTGTACCTCTTGTAGAATTCAGCTGTGAATCCGTCTGTTCCTGGCTTTTTTTGGTTGGTAGGCTATTAATTACTGCCTCAGTTTCAGAACTTGTTATTGGTCTATTCAGGGATTCATCTTCTTTCTGTTTTAGTCTCGGGAGCATGCATGTGTCCAAAATTTATTTATTTCTTCTAGATTTTGTAGATGGTTTGCATACAGATGTTATTAGTATTCTCCAATGATAGTTTGTATTTCCATGGGATCAGTGGTAACATCCCCTTTATTATTTTTTAATGTGTCTCTTTGATGCTTTTCTCTTTTCTTCTTTGTCTGGCTAGTTGTCTATCTATTTTAATAATCTTCTCAAAAAACCAGCTCCTGGATTCATTGACATTTTGAAGGGTTGTTCATGTCTCTATCTCCTTCAGTTCTGCTCTGATCTTAGTTATTTCTTATCTTCTGCTAGCTTCTGAATTTGTTTGCTCTTGCTTCTTTAGTTCTTTTAATTGTGGTGTTAGCGTGTCAATTTTAGATCTTTTTGCTGTCTCCTATGGGCATTTTGTGCTATAAATTTCCTTCTAAACACTGCTGCTGTAACTGTGTCCCAGAGATTCTGGTACATTGTGTCTTTGTTGTCATTGGTTTCAAAGAACTTATTTATTTCTGCCTTAATTTTGTTATTTATCTGATAGTCATTCAGGAGCAGGTTGTTCGGTTTCAATTAGTTGTGTGGTTTTGAGTGAGTTTCTTTTTTTCTCTTTAAAAATTATTTTCTGTTTCTTTTTTTTAAATTGTACTTTAAGCTCTGGGGTTCATGTGCACATCCTGCAGGGTTGTTGCATAGATACACACATGACATGGTGGTTTGCAGTCTCCATCCCCTTGTCGCCTACATCAGGCATCAGGAGTGAGTTTCTTAATCCTGAGTTCTAATTTGATTGCACTGTGGTCTGAGAGACTGATTGTTATGATTTCTGTTCTTTGCATTCACTGATGAGTGTTTTACTTTCAATTGTGTGGTCAGTTTTAGAATAAGTGAGATGTGGTGCTGAGGAGAATGTATATTCTGTTGATTTGGGGTGGAGAGTTCTGTAGATGTCTATTAGGTCCACTTGGTCCAGAGCTGAGTTCAACTCTTGAATATCCTTGTTAGTTTTCCATCTCATTAATCTGCCTAATATTGACAGTGGGGTGTTAAAGTCTCCCACTATTATTGTGTGGGAATCTAAGTATCTGTAGATTCCTAAGAACTTGCTTTATGAATCTGAATGCTCCTGTATTGGGTGTATATATATTTAGGATAGTTAGCTCTTCTTGTTGCATTGATCCCTTTAGCATTATGTAATGCCCTTCTCTCTCTTTTTTTATCTTTGTTGGTTTAAAGTCTGTTTTATCAGAGACTGGGATTGCAACCCCTGCTTTTTTTGGCTCTTCATTTGCTTGGTTAATCTTCTTCCATCCCTCATTTTGAGCCTATGTTTGTATTTTCACATGAGATGGGTCTCTGAATACAGCACACTGATGGATCTTGACTTTATTTAATTTGCCAGTCTGTGTCTTTTAATTGGAACATTTAGCCCATTTACATTTAAGGTTAATATTGTTATCTGTGAATTTGATTCTGTCATTATGATACTAGCTGGTTATTTTGCCCATTAGTTGATGCTGTTTTTTCATAATGTCAATGGTCTTTACAATTTGGTGTGTTTTTGTAGCAGCTGGTACTGGTTTTTCCTTTCCATATTTAGTGCTTCCTTTAGGTGTTCTTGTAAGGCAGGCCTGGTGCTCACAAAATCTCTTAGCAGTTGCTTGTCCATGAAGAATTTTATTTCTCTTTCACTTATGAAGCTTAGTTTGGCTAGATATGAAATTCTGGGTTGAAACTTCTTTTCTTTATATTGTTGAATATTGGCCCCTACTCTCTTCTGGCTTGCAGGGTTACTGCAGAGAGATCTGCTGTGAGTTTGATGGGCTTCCCTTTGTGGGTAACCCGACCTTTCTCTCTGGCTGCCCTCAACATTTTTTCCTTCATTTCAACCTTGGTGAATCTGATGATTATGTGTCTTCGGGTTGCTCTTCTCAAGGTGTATGTTTGTGGTGTTCTCTGTATTTTCTCAAATGGAATGTAGGCCTGCCTTGCTAGGTTGGGGAAGTTCTCCTGGATGATATCCTGAAGTGTGTTTTTCAACTTGGTTCCATTCTCCCTGTCACTTTCAGGTACACCAATCAAATGTAGGTTTGGTCTTTTCACATAGTCCCAAATTTCTTGGAGGCTTTTCCCTTTTCATTCTTTATTTTCTAATCTTGTCTTCACGGTTTATTTCATTAAGTTGATCTTTGATATCCTTTCTTCTGCTTGATCGATTTGGCTATTGATACTCATGTTTGCTTCACAAAGTTTTTATGCTGTGTTTTTCAGCCCCATTGGGTCATTTATGTTCTTTTCTAAACTGGTTATTCTAGTTAGCAATTCCTCTTAGCTCTTTGCAAAGTTCTTAGCTTCCTTGCATTGGGTTAGAACATGCTGCTTTAGCTCAGAAGAGTTTGTTATTACCCATCTTTTGAAGCCCGCTTCTGTCAATTTGTCAAACTTAGTCTCTGTCCAGTTTTGTTCCCTTGCTGGTGAGCCTTTTTGCACTGGTTTTTTCTCTTCTTCATGGATTTATCTACCTTTGATCTTTAATGTTGGTGACCTTTAGATGGGGTTTTTGTGTGGATGTCCTTTTTGTTGATGTTGATGCTATTCTTTTCTGTTTGTTAGTTTTCCTTCTAACTGTCAGGCCCCTCTGCTGCAGGTTTGCTGGAGTTTGCTGGAGGTCCACTCCAGAGTTTGCCTGGGTATCACCAATGAAGCTGCAGAACAGCAAAGATTGCTGCCTGCTCCTTCCTCTGGAAGCTTTGTCCCAGAGGAACACCCACCAGATGCTAGCTAGAGCTCTCCTGTATGAGGTGTCTGTTCACCTCTGCTGGGAGGTGTCTCCCAGTCAGGAGGCACAGGGGTCAAGGACCCACTTGAGGAGGCAGTCTGTCCCTTAACAGAGCTCCAGTGCTGTGCTGGGAGATCCACTGCTCTCTTCAGAGCCAGCAAGCAGGAACATTTAAGTGTAATGAAGCTGTGCCCACAGCCGCCCCTTCCCCCAGGTGCTCTGTCCCAGGGAGATGGAAGTTTTATTTATAAGCCCCTGACTGGGGCTGTTGCCTTTATTTCAGAGATGCCCTGGCCAGAGAGGAGGAATCAGTCTGGCTACAGCAGCTTTGCTGAGCTGTGATGGGCTCTGCCCAGTTCAAACTTCCTGGTAGCTTTGTTTACACTGTGAGGGGAAAGCCACCTACTCAAGCCTCAGCAATGGTGGATGCCCCTCCCTCCACCAAGCTCGAGCATCCCAGGTCAACTTCAGACTGCTGTGCTGGCAGTGAGAATTTCAAGCCAGTGGATCTTAGCTTGCTGAACTCTGTGTGGGTGGGATCCTCTGAGATAGACCACTTGGCTTCCTGGCTTTAGCTCCCTTTCCAGGGGAGCGAGTGGTTCTCTCTTGCTTGTGTTCCAGGTGCCCCTGGGGCATGAAAAAAACTGCAGCTAGATTGATGTCTGCCCAAATGGCTGCCCAGTTTTATGCTTGAAACCCAGGGCCCTGGTGGTGTATGCACCCCAGGGAATCTACTGGTCTGCAGGTTGTGACAACCGTGGGAAAAGCAGCCAGAGGCACCATTCCTCACATCACAGTCCCTCACAGCTTCCCTTGGTTAGGGAGGGAGTTCCTGGACCCCTTGTGCTTCCCAGGTGAGGCAATACCCCACCCTGCTTTGGCTCACTGTCTGTGGGCTGTGCCCATTGTCTAATCAGTCCCAGTGAGATGAGTCGGGTACCTCAGTTGGAAATACGGGAATCACCTGCCTTCTGCATTGATCTTGCTGGGAGCTGCAGACCAGAGCTGTTCCTATTCGGTCAGCTTGACAGCTACTTAACATCTTATCAGAAACATTTTTCATGACACAATCTTCATAGTGATATTTGAGTTACTTCTTCCATGTTTTGAAAAAGTTTTTTTTTTAAACCAAACTTTCTATTTCATTTATCAAAGGCATATGAAAATGCTAATTACAGTTTCTAATTAGCATCCGATAATTACCTGTAGTGTAACTTCTGGTTGGGATTTAATTTGCTTGTGTGGCCTGTGTGATTTATATCAGACTTTATAGAAGTCCATGCTGAAAATAGTTTGCAACACTGTATTATTATCTTTACAAATCTCTAGGTCCATGAGCCTCAGGGTTGGAGCCACTGACTTAAAGGGTCCCCTCTCTCATGGAATGTTTCTGATAGACATAATTATTTTCTAAACAACTAAAAAGATCATTTCTTTTCAACTATTGTAGATGATCCTACAATTAATATTATTTTGTATGTTTCTGCTCTGCCTAAATCTTATGATACCCTCCTCTCCACCAAAAAATATTAGGGGCAGGCTACTGAGTCCAAAGGAATAGGCAGTTTTATTAATCAAGTGTTACTGATGTTAGTTTGCAGATGGTTATTAAAAAATTTACTGAAGGTACACTTACAGTTGTCTTCCCTCTTTCTTTCCCTTCCTCCCTCCCTTCCTTCTTCCCTCCATCTCTCTGTCTTCTTTCCTTCCTCCCATTCAAAATTTTGGTTCCTAAAATATGCTGAACTAAGCATGTTAATTCAGAAATTCATAGGATGCTACCCTTGTAGAGCTAGCTGGGATGGAAAAGGGTGGGGTTTACCAGAAGCAAGTAGATCCCCATTTCCTACAAGGCTCACAAATGTTTCAGTTTTGAGGTATTCATTTATCATTTTATTTCTAAATCTTCCTTGAATTTCTAGAGAATAAACCCAGAATACTAATTAGAATAATTTTTGCACAGTACATTTCTTATTTTAAATTAATCTGAGAAACTATAGCACATATATTGTGTTCTTTTTTTCTCCCCTGCTTCAATCATTTGCTTGTACTCAGCAATTTCTATGGAAGAAGGTAAGAAATAGTATTTGGGAAAAAACTCTTATCTCCAAAGTCTTTTAGAAATTTCTTGTAGTTAAAAAAATTCACATTAATTCAGTTCAGCTATTTATTAAGCTCTTCCTATATAACTAATGGTGTGGTAGTCATTGACATCTTAATTTGCAAAAATATGTCATTTAAAAATATGTATGCAAAGTATAATTGTCCTGACACTGAGATGAATAAAGAAAAGGGAAGTAACATTTATGTGCATCTCCAGAGTTAAGCACAGCATATGGAAATAACTCAATAAAACTGTGAAACTGATGAGATGTTTTGTTTCAACTGCGTTATACACATTACCTAACAATAACATCATAGTGAAATTGTTATTATTATTCCCATTTTATGGATGAAAAGATTGACATTCAGAGAAGGTAAAAACAGTTGTCAGTTGCAAACAGTGTAGTATGGATTCAAGATTCCATCTGTCTAAAAGGCCCTGCATTAGGGAACAAATGGGACCTTCAGTTACTAGTCTTTCCCCTTCTCCATGCCCAACCAACTGAATGACTCATTTTGATGACGTGCTCTCTCTCTCTCTCTCTCACACACACACACACACACACACAACGCGCGCGCGCATGCATGCAACAAAGCAAGATGCTGTCTGCTTCCAGAGAGGGAAAAGAAGAGGAGTCCCTTTAGCCACCAGTACCCACATTTCATCCTTGAATTTGGAAAGGGAAACCAGAGAACTGCAGAATGACTTTTGAAGGCTGATCTATGAGTATAAGGTTCCAATCTGTGTCACCCCCAAAACAAAAAAGGTATATGACACAGGAAGACAAGAGCAGAAGGTGAGGGAGAGGGGGGCAAGTCCAGGGTGCCTGCTTCTGGTTTGTTTACTCAGGGTCATGTTACAGGCTCCACTGTTACGAGTTGTGAAGGGGAGCTTGGGCATGGCCCTTGAGGGGAAGGGGTGTTGGGAACTCTATGGTCTTGGTGGGTGATCAGGCCACTGGCTTAGCTTTGAGCTTCCACAATAAGATACCATAGACTAAGTGATTTAAACAACAGATATTTATTTTCTCACAGTTCTGGAGGCTGAAGTCTAAGATTAAGGTTCCACCAAGGTTGGTTTCTGGTGAGGCCTCCCTTCCTGGCTTGCAGACGGCCACCCTCTTGCGGTGTGCTCATGTGGTGTTGCCTCTGTGCATGCTTAGAGGGAGATGAGGTGGGAGAGAGGGAGAGAGATTGATTTGGTGTGTTTTCTTCCTATAAGGCCACCAGTTTTATCAAATGAGGGCTGCAACCATATGACCTCATTTAACCTTAATTACCTCCTTAAAGGCCCTATCTCTAAATACAGCCATACCGAGAGGGCAGGGGCTTCAACATATGAATATTGGGGGGAACACAATTCAGTATATTATCCTAGCTGATAATGTGGAATTATTGATTTGAACCCTTCCAAGCTGGGTTCAGATCATGCTGTGGAGAGTTTTCAGAATTATGATAAATAGTTTTTAATGTTATATTCATTTATTCTCTTATACATACTTCAGGTAAAGGTAAAGAGAGCTCACATTTATTATTTGCCATATGCCTGAGCATTTCATACATTTTCTCAGTCCTAGCCTATGTGGTAGGTACTATTACTATCCCCATTTGCAGATGAAGAACAGGGGCTTAGAGATCAACTAATTGTGCAGAAGCCTATGGCTATACATTTTTAACCATTTAATGTTACATAGCCTACCCTGTCATACATTTTCATTTAATGCAGAGCCCTTTTTATCTCTCCAAGTGAGCATTAATTGTAAAAGTAACTTTATCATAAGGTGGCCTGAGTTTTATTGACATAGTTTTATTTTTATTTTATGAGTTTTATTGACATATATAGGGATTTTTTTTTTTTTTTTTGAGATGGAATTTCATTCTTGTTGCCCAGGCTGGAGTGCAATGGAGCTATCTCAATTCACTGCAACCTCCGCCTCCCAGATTCAAGCGATTCTCCTGCCTCAGGCTCCCTGGTAACTGGGATTACAGGCATGCACTACCAGGCCTGATTAAGTTTTGTATTTTTAGTAGAGATGGGGTTTCACCGTGTTGGTCAGGCTGGTCTGGAACTCCTGACATCAGATGATCTGCCCACCTCAATCTCCCAAAGTGCTGGGATTACAGTCATGAGCCAGCATGCCTGGCTGGGAATTTTGTTTTTAATGCAGATACATTTTAAGTTCTATTTCTCCCTTTCTATACTCTTTTATAGAAGATGACATGAAGATTGACGAGAAATGTGTGGAAGCAGGTAACATTTTCTCTTGATTGCTTTGCTGTTAGAAGAAATATGAAGCATGTTAATTACAGATTATCTGAAGCAGAGGTGTCCAAAGGGCCATGGACCTTTCCTCTGGGAGAAATGTGTAAAATGACCACCCACACCATCTTTCTTCTGTAGTTCTGGCACTTGGAAGGAGAAGCTGTGGTAATGTCTCCAGGTTCCCACCAATGTACTAGAAAATGTCCTAGAAAGCAGTGCTTTGAAAATGATCTCAGGAACACTTAGGAACACTCAGTGTGTCAGATGGTGGAACACTTGGAAACCTCTGCTCTTTGTGAAATACCATAACATATTGCAGTATCAAATTTTTAAAGAGCAATATATATTTTGTTATTAAGTTTGATGCCGTCTTCTGGTAGATTCTAGTATAGATAAATAGTAGGTTCCAAAATTATGAGACATGCATGAAAGGTTTTACATTTCTATTCTTTAACTGTTTTGTAAATTGGGAAAAGATTTTTCAAATTTAGTGGCAGAACTAAGATTGGCTTAAGAATCACTAGGATTTTGTTGGGAGACTAGTTGGAGAACTTTAGTCTGACAGGTGCATCTGCCTTTGCTTTATGGGCTAATCTAGTTTTTAGAAGTGAAAAAACAATATAAAATTTTAAAACAGTGGGCATTTCAATGATTCACATATATTTTCCAGAACAACTGCAGAATACTGCTGACATTATGTTTATTTTACCAAGCACACATTGTTTGTTAAACTTGCAGTAATATTCATTTATTTTCCATAATTTTCATTACAATTTTATCAGGTAGTACATTCACATAGTTTTAAAGCTATGTTAAAATTCACAAAATTTTAAAGCTACAAAGGTATATTCAGTAAGAAGTTCCTCTCTTTCCCTGTTCTCCTCCTCAGTTTCTTTCTTGGAGAAATAAATGTTAATAGTTTCTTCAGTATCACCCCAGACATAATTCTGTGCACATAAAAGCAATGATGTATACATCTCTCCTCGTTCCCTCATCATTCCCATCTTTTTTTTCCCCAAATCCAAATGCACATACCCTTTGATGGCATAAAATGCACACACTCTTCTGTTCCTGGCTTTTCTAATTTAACATTCCATATATTGGAGGTGATTCTTAGCACATAAAGAGCCTCAGTCTTTATTTTTTTTAACAGCTTACTGTTTATTATATACTTATACAGTCACTTATTTGTAGGCATTTGTCTTATGTCCATTTGTTTCTATTATAAACAGTGTTACAGTGAATTGCTTCATAAATATATCATTTCACATGTGTGAGAATACCTTAGATGCAGCATTGCCTGATCTAAGGATGCATGCACTGGTAATGTTGCCATATATTTCAAATTTCGTATACTTTCTTGTTTCTTAATCCTTCATCTCTTTTTTTTTAATTTTTTTATTTTTTTTTATTATTTTTTTTTTATTATTGGATTTTAGGTTTTGGGGTACATGAGCAGAGCGTGTAAGACAGTTGCGTAGGGACACACATGGCAGTGTGCTTTTCTTTCCTTCTCCCCTTCACCCACATTTAAAATGCAAACAAGAGTTGTTTTAACTAACGAGGAATTTGTTTATCTCACATCCTTCTCAGTCACCTGATCAAGCCATTCCTATGCTCACTCCCTCCTCTTGCGGGTGCCCTACTCTTCAGGCAGGATGCACCCCTCCCACATCTGCAGGCCCTCTGCAGCAAAGCTGAGTAGGATCCAACCATCTATGGGGGTTTCCACTTTCCCCTTCCCTCTGAGCTTCTTTTACATTTTGTTTTATTTAGTCTCTATTATTTTACATATTTATTTTAAGCTCTGCTGCACCCCTGACTGTCATCATGGCTCAACTGCCGAATACCACGTCCTTTATTTAAAGTTTATATATGCCTTTGAGACACCATTAATATAATCTTGATTTAGGAAAAAAACTTTAAAGGTGGTGTATGGGCAGAAGTAGGGGCCGGAGAATTAGACTTAAAATATAGACTCAGTTTAGATGGTCATGTAATAACATTTTTGGTTTTTGCCTCTATGGAAAATCATAGATGAAGAAACATTTGAATCTGGTAAGTAAAAAAATGAATATTTGGTATTGATTTTTAAATGTATATTCCACATTTTCATACAATTTAGACACATATTTAGGGTTATAATAATAGGTTAAATATATCAACAGTAAAACAATTAAAAAGTAACTACATGTATCCCACATCATGTTGTCAACCTCAAATATACATTATAAATTTTTTTGAGATGAGGTTTCTCTGTCACTGAGGCTGGAGTGCAGTGCTGTGATCATGGCTCACTGCAGCCTCGAACTCCTGAGCTCAAGTGATCCTCCCACCTCAGCCTTTCAAATAGCTGGAACTATAGGCATATAGCATCACACCTGGCTACTTTATTTATTTATTTTGAGACAGAGTCTTACACTCTGCTGTCCAAGCTGAGGTGCGAGAGGGATGATCATAGCTCACTGCAGCCTTGACTTCTTTGGCTTGGGTGATCCTCCCATTTCAGCCTCCCAAGTAGCTGGGACTACAGTTCCATGCCACCATACAGGGCTAATTTTTAAATGTTTTGTAGAAACAGGGTCTCCCTGTGTTGTCCAGGCTTGTCTCCAACTCCAGACCTCAACGGTTCTCCCACCTTGACCTCTCAAAGTGAGCCACCATGCCTGGTCCCAGTAAAATGTATTTTTAAAAATACAGGAACAGTGCAGTTGTGAGACGTAGCTTTTACCTTAACCAGTACTTCTCACAGGGCTGGTTCTGTCCCTGATGCAGCATTTCGGAACTCTATGGGAGCATTTTTTTTTTAATTGCCACATTGATTGAGGATACTCCTGGGCTTTGACTGGTATCTCTTGACCCACAGGTCTTCTGAATGTCCTGCTGGACAAAACTCATCATAAATATAAACGGGTCAATCTTTAACACAAAAGGTTTTCATAAGATTTAGCATGAGAAGCACAGTGGTTTAGAAGATGGTCATTATGGAAGGAGACATTCAAACAGAATGCAGACATTGCCTTGCAATTATTGAATGATCCACATATCCTGTCTGCTCGATATTGCTAGTAAATAAACTGGAAAGTATGACATTTATACTAAATTTTCTTTTTCTTTAATATATTATTTGTTATTATTGATCACATATGGCAAATATCTGTCCCTCAAAATAATGTTGACATTCTTAAAAACAAAATAGGCCTCACAGAATTTTACTTTTAAGCTGGAGTGCAGTGGTGTGATATGGGCTCACTGCAATCTCTGCCTGTCAGGCTCAGGTGATTCTCCTGCCTCAGCCTCTTGAGTAGCTGGGATTACAGGTGTGCACCACCACACCCAGCTAATTTTTGCATTTTTAGTAGAGACAGGTTTCCATGTTGCTCAGGCTGGTACCAAACTCCTGGCCTAAAGTGATCCACCTGCTTCAGCCTCCCAAAGTGCTGGGATTACAGGCATGAGCCATTGTGCCTGGGCTGATATAAATACTTTTAAAATATAAATTATTTCCTTTTAAATGTTTCTTTATATTATACCTGGAGCATTGTACTGATTTTTTAAATTACATTTGTTGTATATTACACTATCTATGATTTTCCTTTCATAAAAGAGAGAGTGCTACAAATATTGGTTATAAGAAAGACACCATTGAGGCAGATGAGTTGTGAACCACTTTTCTAAATTATTTACATTTATGTTGTTTTGAAATTTCCTATTTTCCATTAGATGGTTGGCCTGTTAGGAATAACTTAATTGATTATTTATACTTGCTCAGTGTTTGGAATTGGCTTAGTTTTTCATTCCTCTAGCTTATTCTCATCCTTCTTTGTTCTGTCTATCTGGAAGACACTCCACATTCGAAGCCTGTGATTGAGGCTGGGGAGTTTGGGAGTCTGTGGGTAAGACTGCGGACTCCAGCTAGATTGGCCAGTTTGAATCCTGGGTTCATTACTCACTAACTGCGGGTTCTCTGGCTCTTAACCTCTCTGCCCTTCGGGTTCCCCATCTCTAAAATGGGATCAATGGTTTATATGAGTAAAGTGCTTAGAACAGTGCCTAGCATACAGGAAGTGCTACACGAGTGTTAGTGGGTGTTATTATTGTGAAATCTTGTTCCTTGCATGAGTCAGCAGCTAGTGTTTTCAGAGCAGCCCTGCAGAGGGAGGTGCCTACTGTAAAGCACCCTTTGTTGACTCCTCTTGGCTGAAAAAGTTAATATGTTCTGAACCCAGCTTTCTTAGGAGCTCAATTAAGGAACAAATAGCACCCAGCTGGCATATTTTCTAAGCGAAGGATGCTTGGCTTCATTCCGTGATGCTTAACTCTGTTACTTAGACCGCTTAGTGAGCAATCAAGGTTCTTCAGTTTCGGTCTCTAGTCTGAATAAAGTATAATGTGACTTCCTTGAATTTCTCCGGGAGGTGATGAGGTGATGATATCGTTTATTTAATCAGAAACACCATTAAAAAAAAAAAAGGCCAGGCATGGTGGCTCATGCCTGTAATCCCAGCACTTTGGGAAGCTGAGGCTGGCAGATCACTTGAGGTCAGGAGTTTGAGACCAGCCTCACCAACATGATGAAACCCCATCTCTACTAAAAATACAAAAATTAGTAGAGCATGGTGGCTCATGCCTGTAATCTCAGCTACTCAGGAGGCTGAGACCGGAGAATCGCCTGAACCCGGGAGGTGGAGGTTGCAGTTGAGCCAAGATAGTGACATTGCACTCCAGCCTGGGTGACAAAGGAGACTGCATCTCAAAACAACCCAAAAAACAGAATATGGCTGTTTTGTGATGTCTGGAAAACAAATTAAACAGTTTGGTTTGTATTTGGTTGCCTCTGTCTTCAAGGGGCAGCAGGGAATGGAAGTGTGTGAGACACAGGAAGGGGAAGGAATGAGGACTCTCACTTGTGCCAAAGGCTGCTGCATTGCCAGCCCCAGCGCCATTTCTACCACATCCCCCCACCCGCTTCACAGAGCTGGCAGTACTGCCTCGGGGAGAGGAGAGAGAAGGCTCAAACCTGTTACCTTCCTATAACCTCTCCCTTTGAAGCCCCATTTTGTGCCAACCAAGCCTTCAGGGCCAGGCGAGGTGGCTCATGCCTGTAATCCCAGCACTTTGGGAGGCCGAGGCAGGTAGATCACAAGGTCAGGACATCGAGACCATCCCAGCCAGCATGGTGAAACCCCATCTCTACTACAATTACAAAAATTAGCTGGGTGTGGTGGCACCTGTCTGTAATCTCAGCTACTCAGGAAGCTGAGGCAAGAGAATCACTTGAACCTGGGAGGCAGAGATTGCAGTGAGCCCAGATCACACCACTGCACTCCAGCCTGGCAACAGAGCAAGACTCCGTCTCAAAAAAAAAAAAAAAAGCCTTCAGGGAGAGTCTTGATAGGCAACTTTGAGAAACAGTTACTGTCCCAAGCAGCGGAGTCAGGGTGAATGGGTTTCTCAGTCCCAGTTGTGAGTTGTGTGGTATTCATTTGCCTTGCCAGGCCTTATCTGAGTTACCTTTTGCTAGTGGTGATGTGAATGCTTGCTTATGTAATTTGCCTTGATTTGGTGGCTAACATGATCTTAAAGGCTTAACTTTATCATGTCTGTTTCTGCACTTACCCAAATATCCAGAGGAACTTTCAGAAGGTAATTGTTTTTATTTCCTAGATATGCCAAATAGAACTATGTTTAAAATCTCTCAGTGCCTCAAAATGAATACTTGACAGGATGGTGTTTCAGATGAAGATAAGATATTTGTTGAACGTGACAGCATGGTAGAATATGGCAAAAAAGAAAAAGAAAAAAACGATATGGTATTTGTTGTTGTTGTTTACAGTTTCCCCCTAATATTTACATTTTTTCCTCAGGAAACATACTTCCAAACTAAGTTTGTGAGGTTTCTCCAAGGATAAGATATTTTAAGGGTGAAATCTATGATTAAATATTCAGTTTCATAGACAACATTTAAAAGAACTATGAAAATAATTAAGCTTTATGAATGTACTCCCAAGAAAACATTTCCTTTTAAACTTACTGACATACCTAAATGAGAAAATGTGCTTACTTACCAGAAGATAGAATTGATATTGGTGTGTTTTCTTACTTTGTATTTTAAAACACGTTTTTAAAAAAAGGTTAAGAAAAAAAGTTTTATTCTATGAACAAAATCTCTCTCTCTCCCTCTCTCTCTCTCTCTCTCTCTCTCTCTATATATATATATATATATATATATATATATATTTTTTTTTTTTTTTTTAGACAAAGTCTCTCTCTCTTGCCCAGGCTGGAGTACAGTGGTACAATCTCAGCTCACTGCAATCTCCATCTCCCAGGTTCAAGAGATTCTCCTGCCTCAGCCTCCCAAGTAGCCAGGACTACAGGCACAAGCCACCATGCCTGGCTGATTTTTGTGTTTTTAGTAAAGGCAGGGTTTCATGTTGGGCCGGCTGGTCTTGAAATCCTGACCTCAAGTGATCTGCCTGCCTTGGCTTCCTTGAGTGATGGAATTACAGGTGTGAGCCACCATGACCAGCCATATATTATTTCAATGATCAGAGCAGAGCTATATAAATGAGAAGGAACCTAAGTAAAAAGTAGTTTGAAAATAATATTGTTATAATATTTTTTTCTGGAGTTTTTTCTGAGGTCTCAGTGAAAGGAGAAACAGGAGTCTGAACTAGCTCTCAATGCTTCAGAGGCATTGGGCAGTTTTCCTCATTTTGTCTCTCAGAGTCCTGGCCAGTTAGAGACATTTGGCAGCCATAGAGCAAAGATAATTTGCTATAGAATAAACCAGTTTGAGAGGAAGAAAATAAAAACCCATATCTAGCAAAGAGATTAATTATAGGACATGCAGAAAAAATAATGTTATAAATACAGTATGGTTAAGAACAAGCCTGGGCATGGTGGCTCATCCCTATAGTCCCAGCACTTTGGGGGGCTGAGGCAGGTGGATCACCTGACATCAGGAGTTCAAGACCAGCCGGACCAACGTGGTGAAACTCCATCTTTACTAAGAATACAAAAATTAGCTGGGCGTGGTGGTATATGCCCATAATCCCAGCTGCTCGGGAGGCTGAGACAGGAGAATTGCTTGAACCTGGGAGGTGGAGGTTGCAGTGAGCCAAGATCACGCCATTGCACTCCAGACTGAGCAACAAGAGCAGAAGAAAAAAAAATAAAATAAAAAGCTACTTTAAACTTGTTTAAAGTTATAAGATATTGAATCATAGTAAAAACATAAAAACTGGGTGTGTGTTTTTAAACAGATCCTAAGGAAACTTATCTTAAAAAATTAATAAACTGGTTTTGGCTTTAACCATACTAGACAGAATACATTCGCTGTAATGCTCAAATTCTGTGAAGTGCGTCTCTACAGTTTGTTGTGTGTGAATAATAGAATGAAAAATGCTTAGAGCACTCAATGAGCCTCTCCATCTCCTAAATTCAACTAGACTGCCATCTACTAAGGTAGTCACTTGAAATGTTGAAGATGATTTCATGAATTTGCCTAAATAAACTTCTTGCTCTCACATAATCTGCTCCTGCTGTACTCTGTGTTCCAGACAAGGAAGAATTTGTTGGCTATGGTCAGAAGTTCTTTATAGGTAGGTGGTAAATTAATAAGAGGTGGGTCTCTGTCACTTGTTAAATTATGTTTCCAAGCCTGACTCTGTTTTGAAAGTTTCTTTTGCTTATGGACCTTTCCAAACCTGTTCTAGTTTCCTTTTCTTTCTGTCCTTATTTCCTTGTCAATATTCTGATCTATTAAGCATTCATTGTTATTCATCTAATTTCCACTGGGTATCTATTAATTACTCATCAAACACAAATCTTTTTGTTTTCTTCTAGACTGTTTCATAATCTATTTAACTTATGCTAAAGAGACAAAGTCTCTGACTTTTAACTTACTTCTTATGGCCACATTTCTCTAATCTGTCACCTGGGCAGAGCTTTGTGAAAGACCAGGTACCACTCATCTAAAATCATTCTGGGCTTCCTTCTACAGGGAGGCAGGGGGAGACTAGCAGAGCTGCAGGGTCTGTAAACTAGAAGGTTATTTCGCAAGCTGGATGCATGTTGGAATCATCAGGGGAGCGTGAAAAAAAAAAGGTGGCGGCACCTTTCTGTATTGCTTTCAGAATCATTCAGCCTAAATGCTCTTAGGTAAAGCTGAGCAGAGTAGGCAGCTACACAGAGGTAGAGAATACGGAGCATGAGCAGGGTGATGAAGGCATCTGTGCAGGGGACAATGGTAGCCTGGTGCAGATTGTCACAGCCAGAGAAAAATCAAGAGGTCAGCTGCCTTCATTTGGCCTCTGATACCCAACAGGTTTTACAAAGATCCCTGCCTCATCTAGCTTGGGCTCTGACACTTTCTGCCAGCTATCGACACTGTCTGTCTCCCATCTTGCACAAGTGCTCTTGATTGATACAATATGCAAATGTATTGAGGATGACAAGGGCCAGGGTTATTGCTGTTAGAGAAGGGAGTCATAAGCATGGAAAGGGAAAGTCTAGAGTGAATCCTGTGGTGTTGGTGTGAACTCATGGTTTTCAATATATAGACATACAAATATAGATGGAAGTGTGCATGTGTATTTATAAGTACACATAGAGTTGCTAACTCTGTCTCCTGAGAGGACCTGGGAACAGCTCTGAAGATACCAGAAAGCCCTGTGATTCCAGAGGCAGATTAAGCAGGAATCTAGGAGCTCAGAAATCATGATCCATGTGTCCAGCTTTGCCACTGATAACACAGCCCTAATCAACCATGTAACCTGTCTGTGTCTTAGTGAAGGCACCTGAAAAATATGAAAAATGCATCTGCTCCAGTCTTTCTACCCTGGCCTAAGCCACCCTCATCTCTCACCCAGACCACTGCAGTAGCCTCCTAACTGCTCTCTCCTAAGGCCACACTTACTCTCCCTACAGTTTACACCCTTCCTGCAGAAACCAGAGTAGTCTTTCAGAATCATGAATCAAATCATGTCACCGCCAACAGCTTCCCGTCACACTTTCACCCACAATCCAGCACTTTTCAGAGGCCCCGTGTGATCTGGCTCCAGCCATTTCCCCAACCCCATTTCCACACTCCCTGTTGCTTACTGCCCTGTAGCTACACAGGGTTCCTTGGGGTTCTCAAATGCTCCAAGCACAGTCCCTTTCTCCACACCACTGCACTTGCTGTTCCCTCGGCCTGGCTTGCTCATCCCCACAGAGGCTTCCCCATCTGCTCCCTGCCTTCATCCAGATGTCTACTCAATGCCAACCTTTCAGAGATACTCTAACCTTACTGCCTATCTGAAAAAGCACCTTTATTACTCTCTATCCACCCAGTCTTCCTCTAAGTACTTATTTTTTGTTGTTTTTTATGTTTGTCTCTCCTCTTCTATAAAACATAAATTTCATGAGAAAATGGCCTTGGATTAGTTGACCCCTTTATCCTCAGTACCCAGGACAATGCCTGGCCTGGAGTGGGTGCTAGATGGGCTAGTACAGAGGGCATTTTTGTATGTTTCCCTCATATTGCTTCCCATCTTCTAACTTCAGACAGACATGACTATATTAATGAACACTTTAGGATCATGGTTGCAACACATTTCATCAGATATGAAGCTAGAAGTGATCTCTCCTGCCTGAATCTTATGTTCTGTGTGCTTCCCCTCCCCAGCTGGCTTCCGCCGCAGCATGCGCCTTTGTCGCAGGAAATCTCACGTCAGCCCCCTGCATGCCAGTGTGTGCTGCAATGGCAGCTGCTACAGTGCAGTGGGTGCCCCTTATGAAGAGGTGGTGAAGTACCAGCGACGCCCTTCAGACAAGTACCGCCTCATAGTGCTTGTGGGTATGTCCCAGCATGTACTATCTCTCCTCATCCTTGAGAATTTTTCCTTCTAGATTCAGGTGTCTTGCATTGGGAATAATGGTAAAAGTAGAATTTTTTATGGACCCCATACAAATACCTTTTTTAAAAAACAAAAGCCATTGTACATGTGTGTTCATAAGTAAAATTTTATTGTATCAGGCTTTTAAAAAAATCTACAAGTGAATGTGATGTACCATGGTGTCCATGAACTTATATAACAAGCATGATGTGGTAATAATTGAGATTTTTTTTTTGCCTGCTTAGAATTGTTCTGTAAACATAGATGAGTGTTCCCTGAGACAGATCATTAGCCTGCATCATGAAAATAAATCCTTAAAGTTCATTTCTCTGAGAACTGTGTTAAATCCTTAAAGTCCATTCCCTAAGAAATTTGTAACTACTTATTTTAGAAAAATATCTAACGTCTTCTGGACTGTATCTTTGGTGCTTTATAAGGATCAGGAAAAATATAGTGCAGGAGTGACCTGCTTTTGTGACCATGACTTTTGCAAAGCTGGTCGCTGTAGCAGTAGCAACTTGTATCCTACTGCCTTCCTGTGTTCATGTTCAGCTTCATGAGTAAGGCAGGTCCCTGAAGAGCAGAACAATGTGCCTTACAGCTGGGACCAGCAGTATCATTTGCAGGCCCCATCATAAAATGCAAATACAAGGATGCCTTGTTAAAAAATTATCAAGGATTTCAAGATCCATTAGCAGTGAACTCATCCAAGCACGGCGTCCTTCTAAGCATGGACCCTGTGTAACTGCACAGGTTCTATAGACATGAAGTCAGCCCTGCCTCCAGTTGGACATTGGGGTGCTGACTCAATCACCTGTCAGGAATGTGCCCCTGCATTCTGTAAGTCACAGAATCTATAATTGTTGAGGCTGATTTTTGGTTGTGACTTGATAAATACTTCATTTGAAGAAGAAAGGCAGAGCTCTCTGATTCTCTAAAATGAGATCAGCTAATTCTCCTGGCACTCAACATTAGACGAAGTTTGCTGAGGGTCAGGTTACTGTGATTCCTTACCTCATTTCTGAATGTTGAAGCAATGTGGGTTATTCCATTCATGGGAAAATTCCCAAGAGTTTTCTGGGGTTGTTCCAAGTTATGAGAAAGGAAGTTAAATAATTTCCCTAAAAATATTTGCTCTCCAGTTTCTTCAATAGAAGGACTAAAATGAATTCATCACATAATTATATTTATCCACATCTGATGATTTCTGTGTGTGACTTTTTGTGTTTAGGACCCTCTGGTGTTGGAGTAAATGAGCTCAGAAGACAACTTATTGAATTTAATCCCAGCCATTTTCAAAGTGCTGTGCCACGTATGTTTAGTTTTTCTTTCATAATGGTTTGTATTTTGCTAAAACATCCTTTGCTGGTCTCATTTAACTATGTCATTCCATCTTTGCTGTAAAAGTATACAACTCAAGGGATTCTTGAAGAATTTAGTATTTCTAACCAATTTATTTTAGTAAGGAAAATTGACCTATTGGAATATAAGCAGCTAGGCTTTTAAAAGGTCTTTTTTTCTATTTCTTAACAATTATATGGCTGGCCTTTCAGGTAAACTAATAGTTAGCAATAATAGCTCATGTACACTCAGTGCTCACTATCCTCCCAGCACTGTGCTTGGCTCTTTAAATGCCTTATCTATTTTTTAATCTAAAAATTGATATATGCACACATAATTTTATATCAATTTATGAGTATGATTATATAATACATAGCCATTTTAAAAATGGTCTTTTGGCTGGGCATGGTGGCTCACATCTGTAATCCCAGCACTTTGGGAGGCCAAATTGGGCAGATCTCCTGAGGTCGGGAGTTCAAGACCAGCCTGGCTAACATGGTGAAACCCCATCTCTACTTAAAATATAAAAATTAGCTGGGTGTGGTGCTGCATGCCTGTAATCCCAGCTCCTTGGGGGGCCGAGGCAGAGAATCCTTTGAACCTGGGAGGCAGGGGTTGCAGTGAGCTGAGATCATGCCATTGCATTCCATTCTGGGCAAGAAAGTGAGATTCTGACTCAAAAAAAAGGGGGGGTGTTTTCTTATTTCCTTTTATTCATAACTCCTTTATTTCTCCTAAGCTCCCCATACACTACCAGCAGCTCCAAACCAACTCCTGAAACATAATCTTCTAGGCTTTCTTCTACGTAGAATTGTGTGAGGTTTTTTTTTACCCATTTAGAGTTGTTGTATGAAGGTTTTTTTTAAGCTTTAAGACATTTGAGAGCTACAATTCTAAATTCTAATTCTACATATGGAGATCCAGCCTTTAAAAAAAAGCTTTAGAATCACTCTAAGAAAACCTGTTTTATTATAAAAATAGAAAAGATGAAGACTTGAGATAGAATTCCTGATTTCAAGAAAATAGAAAGTTCATAATAATGCATGTTTATCATAATGCATAATAATGCATAGTTTCTAATATGTGTAAAAGGAAGTTAAAATTTTGACTGAGACACTAAGATGTACATCTTTAAATGAGGAATGTGAAAACAAGTTAAACTCTTCACACAGCTGGAAGGTATAAAAGGCTTGGGGAGGGAGATTGATGGTGGCTTTTCAGGGAGGCTTTTATTGGAGAGAGCTGTGCTGTGTGTTCCTGAACCACTGGGTGTGGGAGGAGTGTGTGAGTGTGTGTGTACCTGCTTCCCCTCCCACTCAAGGCAAGACAGAGGAACTTAGGGGGACCACTTAGAGAGCTTCCTATGTCCCCTGCACTTTAGGGGACACTGAAGAATGGTGCCCAAATTATACCTGAAAAATCCAAAGGAGGAGAGCTTACAGGAAGTGGCCAATGGCTGTAATTTGGGAAGTAGCTGTCCTTGTAGGGCCCATCACAGCTATACTTGTGATATTCCCCAAGGACCAGACCTGGGCAGATAACGTGTAAGAAACTCAGCCCAGGATTAGCTGATGACTGCCCAGGAAGAAGCCTCAAGGAGAAAAAGGCCAAAAGTGGGCTCCCAAATACATCAGGCTTTGGAAGGAATCACAGATGATGAACTGGAATAGGAATGGATTTGAGAGGCCTGGTGGTGGTGGTGAGAGGGTTTGCAAAATAACCCAACATATCGTTTAGGAGAGAAAGAGCCAGATTTAAGCATCTGCCAAATCTAAAGGGAGCCAATAGCAGCCAGCATCAGTATTTGCCAAACCAGAACCTTCCTTCCTGCTTTCCTCTCCCTGTCCACACTCTAGGCTTGGAGAGTTCTGAACCAGCGGGAGAGAGATTGGTTGGGGGCAGGGAGAAGCAGGAGCAGTAGAAGTTGATGAAAGGAAAGAGAAGTGACTCATACTCTCCTTCCTGATGTCTGGCTTCTCTGAGCGCAGGCTTCCCTGGTGCAGCAAATCTGAGCCACATGTGTGGAGAAGCAGCCTAAAATCTAAGGGAAGTTTATAATTTTGATGATTATGTGGGAATGGAATTTTAATTACTCAGTTGAGACTGGATGATGAAAATGAAATTGTGGCATGAGTGATGATAGACTTTTAAAATTAAACCTGAGTGAGAGAATCATGGAAACTGTTAGTTTTTTTTTGAATCAGAGTCTCACTCTGTCGCCCAGTCTGGAGTGCAGTGGTGTGATCTCGGCTCACTGCACCTCCACCTCCGGGGTTCAAGTGATTCTCCTACCTCAGTCTCTCAGATAGCTGGGATTACAGGCACGTACCACCATGCTCAGCTAATTTTTGTAGTTTTAGTAGAGACAGGGTTTCACCATGTTGGCCACTCTGGTGTCGAACTCCTTACCTCAAGTGATCTGCCTCAGCCTCCCAAAGTGCTGGAATTACAGGTGTCAGCCACTGAGCCCAGCCAGGAAACTGCTAGATTTTTATGCAGGGGCTTGGGAAGATCTTGCCTCACAGAAGAGCAGTGGGAGACAAAGAAGTTGCTTTATGATCACATCCCATAGGCTGTGCTTTCTGAAGTACTGCTTCTATGTACAGGAATGGGCATTCATCTCAAAAACAACAATTACCAAATAAATCACCATTTTTCTTTTTCTTTCTTTTTTTTTTTTTTTGAGACAGAGTCTCACTCTGTCACCCAGGCTGGGGTGCCGTCATGGCACGATCTCGGCACTGCAACCTCTGCCTCCCAGGTTCAAGCGATTCTCCTGCCTCAGCTTCCTGAGTAGCAGGGATTACAGATGTATGCCACCATGTCCAGCTAATTTTTGTATTTTTAGTAGAGATGAGGTTTCACCATGTTGGCCAGGCTGGTCTCAAACTCATGACCTCAGGTGATCCACCCGCCTGGGCCACCCAGTGTGCTGGGATTACAGGCATGAGCCACCATACCTGGCTGAAATCGCCATTTTTGGATGGTCTGGATAAAAATGCCCACAGAATATGAAAGAATTTTAAGAATTTCAACATAGAATTTTAATTATTCAAAGTGAGAAAATACTGCCCATATTCTGCTTTTTAAATTGAAGTTTTAAGCTTAAAATTAATACCTTGAGTTATACATCAATTCACAGACTTTATACCATGTAAATATTAGTCCAATGCAAGCAAAAGAGGAGGAGTCATCTTGGGTTTATATTGACATAATTCACCATCACCTGAGAGCTATAAGGTTTTACTAGAATTTTTTTAAGTAAGAAGTTATGGGAGATGTGGCATAACTGCAGGAATGCTGAGGATCTGATGAGAGGCTTGAATTAGGAAAAACAAAAATGACTCCAAAATGGCATATGCTTTTAGACCCCATTAAAGGTTGGTAACTCCTTTGATAATTTAAGGCTGGTTTGAGCTCCTACTTGATCATTTCCCTGTATTGATATTAGCTGATGTTGATCTATTGCATCCTTAAACTCTGTCAAATGCAAAAATACAAATTCTTTATGAATAAAGGTAATTGGTGGTAATGTAGATTAAGGGACTAGCTTTACAGCATATAGGATGCAGAGCTGAAACTGTGTCTTACTTATCTTTGGGTTTTCAGAACCTAACATGATACCTGGAACATAGAAGGTATTCAGCACACACTAGTTGAATAAATGATGAGCAGATTACAAATAACTTTTAGATACTTGATGAACTCCTATATTCTCTACCACCTGGCACTATTTAAGTTGAAGGGTCTGTAATCAAAGTGGCCATATCAAAGAATCAGACTGAATCTAGACTCATCCAATCTTTCCCTCCTAGAGATCCCTAAATGAATCACCACTCACTTGGGTATTAATGCATCAGTCTTGACCATAATGCATCTGGTCAAGACTGCAGAATGTCATAGGCTTTTTCCATTTCAAATTTAAGAATCTATTGTCATAGGAAATATTCATCTAAGAGGAGTCAGAAGAGAGGTTCTAATTCAACTTCGTTTTTCATGACTTTTTTTGGAGCAAGTTTCTCCAAAAGCTTTACTTGTGAGTAAATTATAGATATTAATAGTTTACCTAGGATAAGAGTGTGGAAGATGAAATTAGATCATGGGAAATGCACTATCGAAATGTAAGATATTATTGGTATTGCTACCTAGGAATCTTTACGCATCTTAGAGTTCACACATAATTCACTAGCACTTGTTTTGAAGTAATAACAGGTGTCCCCTGAGGTCTTTCTCATCCTGGCTTACTATCTAGTGCATTCTTTTCCACACCATCAGCACTCAATAAAGGTTTATAGACTAACTGATTTTGATATAAGACCTTGCCACCAATTCAGACTTCTTCTCTTTAGTTCTAGCATTTTCTTTATCTATTTGATTATATATTCATCTATTTATTTTGATTAGCTATCTCTATTCAAATGCATATTGGTAATAAAGAATTTTGAAGACTCTGAAACCTTTCATTCCCTTTTTTTTGATAGACACTACTCGTACTAAAAAGAGTTATGAAATGAATGGGCGTGAGTATCACTATGTGTCCAAGGAAACATTTGAAAGCCTCATATATAGTCACAGGTAAAGTAGAGGTTCAGAAGCTAATTCTTGCCTCTGGTTGTTTTACATTTGAAATAGATTCCCTATTTTTATGTATTTTCCAAAGCTCCTGAGTAATTCCTTTTGTTTCTGAGGAGTTAAGCAAGAAATGTACATTGATATACCAACACACCAACTCACTGGGTTTGGAAAGGGATCAGAATGGAGTTTGCAAACCTAGGAGAACTTGAGGAAATACATAAACTTTAGATATCCTCATTTTCACCTCCTGAATATCTATTAATTCTTTCTGTGCTAATAAAGTTCACATATTTATATTCAACTCTAGTACAATTTATCCTCATATTACTACTAATAATATTTTCCTTGTAGAAAGCATTCTGTTTTGTTTGGCTTGCCCTTGCAGGATGCTGGAGCATGGTGAGTACAAAGGCCACCTGTATGGCACTAGTGCGGATGCCGTTCAAACAGTTCTTGACGAAGGAAAGGTCTGTGTCATGGACTTAGAGCCCCAGGTGGGTCCATGGTAGAATACTGAATGCATGTCATTCATTTTTTTGTGCACATGCTGTAAGTTATAGTTGAGACATTTATTCTGTTAGGCTTTTAAGAATAAGGCCATTTCTCATATCTAAGATCTTACATAATATGTCAGTTGACAACATTTTGCTTTTAGTTGAGAAAGAAGTCTTGCTTCTCAGACAGAAAAGCAGAACTGAGTGGGTGGCCAAGAAGAGAAGCGAGTATCTTTCTTGCTTTAACCTTGATCACAAAGGCATCAAGGTAACTTCTTGTTGCTTTGTACAAGGAGGTGAGGTTTCTATGTTGTCTGTGGCTACCTTCCTGAGACCACATGTAGAATGGAGCAGGGGTAAGTGAATTAAGGTAAGATAAAGAACATGCAATCTGTAGGCCCAATTTTTATGACCTTTGTATTTTCTCTCTGTGTGTGTATGTTTGTTTGTTTTGTTTTTTGAGACAAGGCCCTCCTCTGTAGTCCAGACTAGAGTGCAGTGGCCCAATCTTAGCTCACTGCAACCTCCACCTCCTGGGTTCAAGCAACTCTTGTGCCTCAGCCTCTCAAGTAGCTGGGACTACAAGCGCAAGCCACCATGCCTGGCTAATTTTTGTATTTTTAGTAGAGATAGGGTTTCGCCATGTTTGCCAGGCTGGTCTGGCAATAGAACTCCTAGGCTTAAGCAATCCTCCTGCCTCAGCCTCCCAAAGTGCTGAGATTATAGGCGTGAGCTACTGCGCCCAGCCACGTTTTCTTAGTCATTTAGAAATTTACATTGTTTCTAGAGAATCAGAGGAAAAAAGATGGCAGTAGTATCCAATGTGAGATAATAGCAAGAGGAAAGGGAAGTGAAGGTGAAACAGAGCTCATCCATCTTGACGGTTTGTCTTTGTCATATGAGATAATGTATAGAATCCTACTCTTAGTACATGGGATTCTCACATGTATAGACTCTTACTCATCTAGTAAGATTTCAGTAGCTAGTCGTAGCTAGTAAGAGTCAGGATTTGACCTTCATTTTTAGTATAAAACCCCATCTCTAAATTATTAAAATGTTTTTTAGAATTGAGGAATTGGGGCACATGAGACTATATTCTAACTAAAAATAATTCCTAATTTCTGGTCTTAGAAATTTTGAGAAGCTTCATTTTGACTCTAGAAAGTTAGGTGCAGTGGTCAGGTGCAGTGGCTCATGCCTATAATCCCAGCACTTTGGGAGGCCAACCTGGGAGGATTTCTTGAGGACAGGTATTTGAGACCAGTCTGGGCAACACAGTAAAACTCTATCACTACAAAAAATAAAAAATTAGCTGGGGCTGGGTGTGGTGGCTCACGTCTGTAATCCCAGCACTTTGGGAGGCTGAGACAGGCAGATTACTTGAGGTCAGGAGTTTGAGATCAGCCTGGCCAACATGGTGAAACCCCATCTCTACTAAAAATACAAAAATTAGCTGGGCATGGTGGCACATGCCTGTAATCCCAGCTACTAGGGAGCCTGAGGCATGAGAATTGCTTGAACCTGGAAGGCAGAGGTTGCAGTGAGCCGAGACGGCACCATTGCACTCCAGCTTGGGTGACAGATTGACACTGTCTCAAAAACAAAACAAAATAAAATAGCTGGGAATGGTGGCATGTGCCTGTGTCCCAGCTACTCAGGAGGCTGAGATGGGTGGATTGTTTGAGCCTGGGAGGATGAGGCTACAGTGAACTATGATTATACCACCGTACTCCAGCCTGGGTGAGAGAGCAAGACCATGTCTCAAAACAAAACAAACAAAAAATAAATGTGCATTTAATTTTTCTATGTAGGATATTCAAGTGGCTCGAACACATGAACTGAAGCCCTATGTGATATTTATAAAGCCATCTAATATGAGGTGTATGAAACAATCTCGGAAAAATGCCAAGATTATTACTGACTACTTTGTGGACATGAAGTTCAAGGTAAGAGCAAGTCAAAAATTACTGTATTGCTTTCAGTGACTTCTGAGTGAGAGAGATTTGGGTTGGGTCAGGCCAAGGATCTCTGATCTCATTGTCCTCCTCCTTCTTTTTGAACCCCCTCCCTAAAAGGTCCTCAATAAAATTATTACTATAATATTATTTTACCAAAAAAAATCTATAAAAAAATTTAAAACTGTATTGTTTCTACAGGACCTGTGTTAGAGAATGTACTTTTTGTTTCTAATGGTAATGCCCTTATGATTTATCCTTTTTGATAGACATCACTTATATAAAAATAAAGTTTAATAAATGCTATGATGCTATCCTTTTTTCTTTTTTTTTGGACTAGCTTAAAAAAATCCTTGAGCCATAGTTTGAACAGCCAAACAGAAATTGGGCATATGCAAGCCTGATATTTGTATTTTAAACAGATTTTACTTAAAAGCTTACTTTAAAAATGCTCTAGGGAGTATATCTCATCTGTAAAAGGAGGCATCTCACAAAAAGTTTTATTAATGATAATGGTAATAAAGGGGCAAGCCAGGTAAAATTAATCAGTGATCTCATCCCAGAACAGGGGAGGTTTTCCAGTTGGATACATATATTTTACATTAAACACACTTTAAATATTGCGAGTCATAACATATATTCAGTAAGGTGTATAAAATGAGTACAATTTAATGAATTTTTATCTGTGTATGCACCCAGAAAACCATTACCCAGATAAAGATATTATAGCCACTTATTTTGTGTGTGTGTGTGTGTTAAAAACACATACAACTTACCATTTTAACTGTTTTAAGTGTAAGTTCAGCGTTAATATTAAGTTAACATTAAGTATATTCACATTGTTGTGAAACAGATCTCCAGAATTTATTTACCTGGCAAAACAGAAACTAAAAATATGAATGATACACTAAAAATTTGTATGTCATCCTTGTACAAGGGCCATGCTAATTTCTGCATTGTTTCAGTTTTAGTATATATGCTGCCAAAGCAACCACAGGTATCTTTATTCTTTCTCTTATTTATTTTTCTTATTTTTTTTTCAATGACTTTGGAGGTCTGATTTTCCAGCTTGCCTTGTGAACAGTGGAGTCCATGAATGTATTTGCTGAATCTTATGGGCATTTAACTTTTTCTTTTTATGACAGTCTAAACAAATTAACAAAATTGTTTCTGGATTGTATGTATAGTCACTTTGTAAAGCCATAAGATTTCAGTGCCTGCATTTGTATTTGTGTTTCAGATTGTATTGGTGACAAGTTTTACTATTTTGTCATGAACTAATAAGAAAATAGCAGCAATGAATTTGGTGTATTAGGGCCAAGTGAAGGCCAAACTATCTTCATTAAATGAACATTTCACAATAGTAGAAATAGATAATATAACTGGCTTATACCATTCTCATGTTGAAAGTGGCCATTTTATATCTTTAAAATAATATTATTACTATCAGATTAATGTTCACTTGAAATTTATGTTTAAATTTTACTTAAACTGGTACATTTTCTTTCGTTTTATGTTGTATATGGTTAGAGAGCTTCATGTTTAGATAAGAGTAAAATTAATTCACATGGGAAGTTGAAGGGAGCAATCTGTCTGTAAACTATTACTAAATTTTACAAAACATCAACCAGACATTAAGAGTAAAGATGGAAACATACGTTTTGTAATTTAGAAGACATTTATTGGACCTCACTGGTTGTAGTTACACAACTGAATGTGACAGCATAGCAAACCGTATTTTTTCCATTTGTCTAAGTCTGTACTATCCGTATTTTTCTATTTTTCCTAAAGGATGAAGACCTACAAGAGATGGAAAATTTGGCCCAAAGAATGGAAACTCAGTTTGGTCAATTTTTTGATCATGTGATTGTGAATGACAGCTTGCAAGATGCATGTGCCCAGTTGTTGTCTGCCATACAGAAGGCTCAGGAGGAGCCTCAGTGGGTACCAGCAACATGGATTTCCTCAGATACTGAGTCTTAATGAGACTTCTCGTTGAATGCCAGAGTTTTAACACTGTACCCTTGTCACAGCCATCTACAACTGCAATCTAAAACAGCAGTATTTGACCCACTATAATGTGTACAACTTTAAAAGTGCAGCAGTTTATTAATCTTATTTGGAAAAAAATTTATTGTATGGTTATGTAGTTACCTATTTGGCTATTAATTTTTTTTCATTTACCTCATATGAAGCTGTGGTAGAAATCTGAATAATGTTAAGACACTGAGTATGAGACTTTTGCAGATTTCACATGATCTTTTAAGATTCAAATAAGGAGCTTTCCTAAATAAAATAAGCAACATTTAATTTTAGAAATTGTATTCTACTCTATGAAATGTGTTTTATGAAAACATCTTTTACAAAAAGTGCCTACTTGACTAACTCAGCAAGAAAGGTTTAATATACACATTTTCACACACCTAACATCAAAACCTACGAAAAACTGCACTGCCTTCATCAGAGGTGTGACAAACACTAATTTTCCTTACAGCCAATATCTACATGCATGCCTAAATTAGAAAAAGGCAATGGATTGGTCCTAGAGACCTACCTATATGTAGAAAATCACAAGATTGAAGCCGTGTCTCAGAATTAAAGAAACCAGGACTAACAGAAATTCTTGAGCATGCAGGATGGCAGATAAAAAACAAGCTAAAATGTTGAAACTTCTTCCATTGTGAGATTAAAAACCAAAAAAAAAAAAAAAAAAAAAAGGCTGAAATTGGTTAGTACTAACACAAATCGCTACTTGGAGTCTGTACAAAATGAGCTTGCTGGCATCACAGCTCGAATCTACCCCCATGTTTCACACTGACTTCCTCCAGAATTTGCACATGCATCCCATGAAGGGACATGAAATAACTGAACGCCGGAGGATTTTCCAGACCGCTTATTTCCTTCTACCAACCACCTACTAATCCCAGAATCTACTCCCTAAACCTTTTCTAATAAAAATACTGTCTTAAAGCCAGCACAGGGAGACAGATTAGAGCTATAATCCTCTCTCCTTGTTAGTTGATTCACAATAAAAACTTTTCTCAAAAAGCCAGTGCCATAACACTTGCTTCTGTGTGTCTAGGGCAACAAGACTGTTTGGCAGCAAGATTAGGATGCCATTACAAAGTCTTGTTTCTCTTTCTTCCCCCCAGATTTGAGATTTCTAGGTGCTTTCCCTGTCCCTGTATATGTTCATCTTCTGCATCATTCTCTTCTCCTTATTTACACAATTATTCCATGTTTCCCACCTCTTTAACTGTAAACAGAATGCACGATTCAAAATAATTGTAGAGAAATGCAAATCAAAACCACATTGAGGTACCATTTCACGTGTTAGAATGGCAATCATTAAAAAATGAGTCAACAGATGCTGGAGAGTATGTGGAGACATAGGAACACTTTTACACAGTTGGTGGGAGTGTAAATTAGTCCAACCATTGTGGAAGACAGTGTGGCGATTCCTCAAGGATCTGGAACAAGAAATACCATTTGACCCAGCAATCCCATTACTGGGTATATATCCAAAGGATTATAAAACATTCAACTATAAAGACACATGCACACGTATGTTTATTGCAGCACTGTTCACAGTAGCAAAGACTTCGAACCAACCCAAATGCCCAAAAAAGATAGACTGGATTAAAAAAAATGTGGCACATATACACCATGGAATACTGTGCAGCCATAAAAAGGGATGAGTTCATGTCCTTTGCAGGGACATGGATGAAGTTGGAAACCATCATTCTCAGCAAACTGACACAGGAACAGAAAACCAAACACCACATATTCTCACTCATAAGTGGGTGTTGAACAATAACACATGGACACAGGGAGGGGAACATCACACACTGGGGCCTGCTGTGGGGCGGGGGGTTAGGTGAGGGATAGCAGGGGGTGGGAGGATTGGGGAGGGCTAATATTAGGAAAAATACCTAAGGAGGGTGGGGATGGGTGCAGCAAACCACCATGCACGTGTATACCTATGTAGCAAACCTGCACGATCTGCACATGTACCCCAGAACTTAAAGTATAATAAAAAAAATTGTAGTTTTCTGCTAAAGTTATGTTAAAAAAACAAAAACGAAAACAAACCAACACCCAACCAAACAAAACGATGGAAATTAAGTCGTTTGTAGTGATATTTATGTGAGGTCGGATTTGATTTTAAGGTTCTTTGAGAAAAAGTTTTTCCAAATCTGATTTACACGGTTGCGGGATGAAGGGCAAGCAACTGGAGGAAATGGGAGAATTGCCTGTATTAATACACATCCACACACCCAGGCCCGCAAAGACTTGTTGGTACTGGAGAGTAAACGCGTTCGTCTGTAACCCAGAAGGGTCTGGCAGAGCCGAGGCGGGCGGTGATCTGGCTCAGCAGGCAGTGGCCTCGCCAAGCACCCAGAAGCCCGGCGTCCCCGCAGGTCCCGGAGGCCGCGGCGTCGTGGGGAGCTGGGCTCGGACCGCCGGCGGTTGCGCCGGGAGAGCCCCGCGGGGAGAGCACCATGAGAGCTGACTCCCGGCCTCGGCTGGAGGAGGGCCACCTGGTGAGCGGCGAGGGGCGGGTCGACCTCGAGAGGTGGAGGATCAGCAGCTACCCAGGCAGGGCGAATGGGAGGGCGGCGCCAACGAGCTGAGGATGACTAGAGGAGGGCCTTGTTCGTGGAGTGAGCGCATCCGCCCCTCTAGGAGTAGGACGGGGACCCAAGCGAGGCCGGGACCCGAACTCTAGGAGTGGGAGAGGGGACTGCCATGAAGTTTCCGGGGGCCTGAGCCCGCGTTGCCACAACAACGCTTCACTTCTCTGGGGTCTGGGGCCCGGTGGGTTCCGGGGCTTCCAGCTGGGCCTCTCCTAAACTCCTTGGAGGAGAAGGCTGTAGCCGCCCAGAAGAGAGATCGCTGTTTGCCTGCGGAGTTCTTTAACCAAGGTCTTCTTTCACTCCCCACTCCCCGCAAACAAATCACGGCGACTACTTAGGAAACCACGGGAACTGATTGGAGCGCTACGGCCGCCGGATCTCTGCTCCTGGGCATATCACCCCCAACTCCGAGGTCCCCTTTTCGGCAGGGCTAGTCTGGGACGGCCAGTCCACGTCCCAGCGTGCCTCTTACCCCGACATCCCCCCAGGGGGTTGAGCGCCGGGAATTAGCCCAGCGGCGCGGCCCGATGACGCATTGCGCCTGCGCGCGCGGCCGAGCCAAGACGGGTGGGGTGCCCTGCGCCTGGGGGCCGGCGGCGGCCGGGGCTGGCTATACGCGGAATGGGGAAGAAGCCTGTGGTAAGCTAGCCTTAGCTACTTTTAGCTGTTAGGATTTTTGTCTTCAGTTGAGTCGTCCTACTTTTGAGGATTAAAGATTGGGTTTTTGGGTGGGTGGAACGTCATTTTTGCGGGACTTTTGAAATCAGTGACGTGAACTGATTCCTTAGATCGATCGCGCGTTTGGTAGCATCTTTAGAACAATAACGCATTCCCGTGACTGTTTCTTTTACGGATGTAATTTTGACTACCCGATGGTATTACGGCAGCTTGCCCCGTCCTAATCTTGTAGAATCTGCATTAACCTGTTCTAACGAATAGATTGCTAAATGAGACAAACTACAAGAGTATCTAAAATTTAACCATTTTGAATAAATATCTTTTGCAAGCAGCATGAGATACTTGGAACATTAAATCGGCTTCTAGGCATTTCTGTTAGTATTTGATTCTGAAAACACTTCTCAACACTAAGGCTCTCTGAACTTCACTTTTCTTATTCATGTAAATGAGCATTTAGAATGGTTTCCCCCATCATTCTTTCTGCCCTAAAACTGTTTCTTCCCCGTATTTTCAAGTGGCCTTTTAAAAAATTGTGTTAGAATGTGGTTTAAAACCTCCATTGGTTTCCCATTGAATTAAAACAAAATCCAGACTCCTTCCTTTGGGCAAGGCTCTAACTACTCTGGCTCCTGACCACCTCTCCTTGATAATTGTGCTTCAGCCTTGCTGTCCTTTTACCTGGAACATTCCAAGCCCAATTTTCCCTAAAAACCTTTGCATTTGTTCCTGTTGCTCTTTTCTTATTCAGGTCTCAGCTCAAATATCTCAGAGAAACTTTCCCCAACAAAAGTAGCACTCAGTCTCCTCATTCATTACATTTTGTGTATATATATACATACATCTTGTGTGTGTGTGTGTGTGTATATGTATACAAGATGTCTTAAATGTAGCATATAAATATATATTTTATCATATATGCTGCACATAATATATAGTATTCTTATGTGTGTGTATACATATACACATATCTATACAAGAGATATATATGTATACAAGATGTCTTAAATGTAGCATATAATATATATTTTATCATATATGCTGCACATGATAGTATATATTATCATATATATTTTTAACATTGTTTCTAATACTCAACCACTAGAATGTAAGTTCCATAAAAGCAGGATTCTCTCTGTTTTGTTCATTAGTGTATCCCAAATGCTTAGAAAAGAGCCTGGCCTAGAGATAGAAAGGAATGTAGGAAGGAAAGAATTTTATATGAAATTTAGAATGGCAGAACGAATTTTAAATTGCCTATGTTTTTCATCAGTACCTCTCAAGTATCACTGATAAACAGGATTATCAAGAGATTTGAAGATCCCATTTCTGATCCATTATATTTTTCTGTCATGTCAGAACAACAGACATGAAAGAATAGCTTTGTCTGGGCACAGTGGCTCACTCCTATAATCCCAGCACTTTGGGAGGCTGAGCTGGGCGGATTACCTGAGGTCAGGAGTTCAAGACCAGCCTGGCCAACATGTTGAAACCTCATCACTACTAAAAATACAAAAATTAGCCAGGCATGGTAGCTGGTGCCTATAATCCCAGATACTTGGAGAGGAGAATCGCCTGAGCCCAGGAGGCAGAGGTTGCAATGAGCCAAGATCGTGCCAGTGCCTTCCAGCCTAGGCAACAAAGCAGGATTCATCCCAAAAAGAAAAAAAAAGAATAGCTTTATGATATTTGGGATACATGAAGTAAAGATTCTCTAGGCTTTTACTTACAAGCAAATTTCATTTTCTTTCCTCCCACAGCGTCCTCCACGAGCCCTTCCACCTGTGCCAAGGTAAAAAATATATAGTAATTTCATTATTGAGCTTTAAAAATGGAAAATGAAGACAGTGGAAAAATTTTTGACTAGTACCATTGCAAAATTATAATGATTCAGGAAAATCTTCTGAAAAATTTAGGGATTTTCTAAAATTTTGAAGGTGAAAAATTCTTGAATTATAAGACTAACAGTTATAATTGAATGTTATATTTAAAAGCCTGAATATCAACATAGCAGGATAATGGATCCATTCCCATTCTAACTGTTTTAGTGTATTTTTTTTAACCTTAGAATATTACCTTATTTGAAGCTGTTTTTTTTAATATCAAAATCCTGATCTTTTGTTTGTGAGAATAGTTTCCTCAGAGTTTAAGCTGATTTTAATCAGTGTCAAGTAAGAGTTCTTAATCTGCTTAATCCACTTTATTAATAGACAGTAGGGAATATGTATATGTAGGTTCAGGAAATATTGGCATTATTTTATTAGCAGTGTTATTAAACAGCTTATTGAATTATAAACAATAAGCTAGTTTGTAAACTAGCTGATACACTGTGAAGCTAATTTTATTTTAAATTTGTAATAAGTGAGTTTTCATTGTGAATAATAACAGGTTTCCAATTGTTTCTTTTTTTTTGTCTTTGTCCTGCTGGTTAAATATGTTCGGTGTTACATGACGTGTTAGTCAAGGTGAGTTAGTTTAATGTCAATATGAAATTTTCTAAATATAGTATTTGGTGTTCAAAAGTTAGTTTGATTCCTTGGTTTGTTTCTCTGAAAATTGAATCTGAATGGTGTAATTTATAATTCTATGATATCTTTTTGTCATAATAATCTCCCATGACTACCATTTAAAAATTAACATTGGTATATAGCACTGGATGACCTTACCATTATAAAAGCACTTCATCCCTGAATGGGATCACCCAGCACATAACTTTTGGCTAGTTTGTAGCTCTGTATTAGGGACTGCACCTTCCTTTGTCTCATTTCGTCAGGGTAGGCAAGGTTATATTATACTTAAACCCCCAAATCTTAGTGACTTAGTATCACACAGGGTTATTTCTAATTAATACAAAGTCTGCTGTGGCAAAAATAGAGGACAGTTGCTTTTCACTGCCTTTTTACTATTGATACAGAAATCTAGGCTCTTTTTTTTTTTTTTGAGACAGAGTGAGACTCTTGTCACCCACCCTGGAATGCAGTGGTGTGATCTCAGCTCATTGCAACCTCTGCCTTCTGGTTTCAAGTGATTCTCCTGCCTCAGCCTCTCAAGTAGCTGAGATTACAGGCACGTGCTACCCCGCCTGGCTACTTTTTGTATTTTTAGTAGACACACAGTTTCGCCACATTGACCAGGCTTGCCTTGAACTTCTGAGCTCAAGTGATCTGCCTTTTCTTGGCCTCCCAAAGTGCTGGGATTACAGGCATAAGCCACCATGCCTGGCCTGCATCTAGGCTACTTCTGTGCTGTGGTCCCACCATCTTAGGTGAGGCTTCCTCAGTCACCACAAGGGAAGAGAAAGCTGGAAGATTACTCACTGGCTCTTTCAATGTTTGGCTCTGAAATGACACAAATCACTTCTGCTCACAGCCTATAGGTCAGAACCAGTCATAGACCACACCTATGTGCAGGGGGGCTGGGAAATGTAGGGTATCAGATGAATCTTTGTTGCACCCACTTTCTGTATCACAGTTTCTAACATCACTAACCCGCTGTGTGCTACTGGTACCACACTGTGGGCTCTGTCTGATTTTCTCAATTTCTTGCCTTCTTCCCCTAATCTGTAAAAGTTTGCTAGGCCCAGGGAAGGGAGGGAAAATTTTTCCCTACTTAAAGTTCCCACTGTTCTCTGCATCGGATTTTAGGCAGCCTTTTCTGTTGACTTTTTTTCTGCTTTATAGATGATATTCCACTTAGTCGTCCTAAGAAAAAGAAGCCCAGAATAAAAAACACACCAGGTAAGATGTTATTCTTTGTTGTGTGGGAGCACAAGTTTTCTCAGAACCTTGTAAACATAGTAAACATCCCAGATCAGGGAGAGGTAAGGCCCCAGCAGCCCTGAATCACCACTTCATTGAGGATAGAATTAAGGCCAGTTTGAAGCAGTGGTATTCCTGGTGGTGGTGAGGTGCAGGGCAGTGGGCAGCCCAAGTATCTGGACACAGTCATGGAATAAAAGGTGGTGCCATCTAAACTCTTATTTCCATGATATTCTTAGACTCTTTAAGGTCTTTTATTCCTAGACAACATATATGGTTTTAAGCTATGGTTGATTCTAGACCCTTGAACAAGATACTGGATTTAGAAACAGAGCTCTTAAATCTTACTTCAGTCAGAATATCTCTACATTAGAGCATGAGTCTGAAGGCATGGCCCCATTGTCATTTAAATATTAAAGCTTTGGCAATGAGCAGAACTCCTTTTTGTCCTAGTCATCCACTAATAATCCTGGACATTGTATCAGTCACTCTAAACTCAGCACATCTAGAGTCCATCATCGGCTTTAAGAATAAATGATTGTTTACATCTCATGATTTTATGTTAATGGAACTTGCCATTTTCCCAGCACTCAGGCTTGAAACCTCAAGATTAGCTTTCTTTATTTTTTTTTTGAGATGGAGTCTTGCTCTGTCACCCAGGCTGGAGTGCAATGGCGCTATCTCAGCTCACTGCAACCTCCGCATCCTGGATTCAAGCAATTCTCCTGCCTCAGCTTCCTAAGTAACTGGGACAGGCATGTGCCACCACACCCAGCTAATTTTTTGTATTTTTAGTAGAGACAGGTTTCACCGTGTTGGTCAGAGTGATCTTGAACTTCTGGCCCCGTGATTCGCCTGCCTCGTGATTCGCCTGCCTTGGCCTCTCAAAGTGCTGGGATTATAGGCGTAAACCACCACACCTGTCCCCTCAAAGTTATCTTTAACTGATCCTTTAACTTTGCTTGTGACCTCTCGCATTCCTAAGAGGTTTCTGTGTTTGCTGCCCCTTTTAAATAAATAAATAAATAGATAGATAGATAGATAGATAGATAGATAGATAGCATAAAAGGAATCATACGTACAGTCTTTGTTTCTTAATACACAGAGTCCTCTGTGTTCTTAAACAGTGACTTCATTGTATTACATGGTAAGATTATACCATAATCACTGCTCTGTTCTTTATTTAGGCTATTTCAAAATTTTAGGTTATTTAGATTATTGCAAAGTTTTCACTCCAAACATTGCCCTTCTACATAAAATAGTGGGTGGTAGGGAAGAGGTATTTTTGTAGGATGGATTGCTAGCAGTAGAATTGCTAGGTGAAGGATGTGTGCATTATTGGTATGATAGACTCTGCTAAATTACTTTCAAGGAAGCTTTAGTTTTTATCTTGGTCCCTGTAGAGTCTGAGAGTGTCTCATTGTTTAAATCCTTAACAATATTGGACAATATTAATTATTAAAATTTTTTTTGTTAATTTAGTGGGCAAAAAGTAGCTTACTTTAGTTTGCATTTCTCTAAATACTAGTGAGGCTAAGCATCTTCTCATTTGTCTATTAATATATTTATATATATTTTTTTCTTTTTTTGAGACAGAGTCTTGCTCTTTTGCCCAGGCTGGAGTACAGTGGTGTGATCTCAGCTCACTGCAACCTCCACCTCCTGGGTTCAAGCAATTTTCCTGCCTTAGCCTCCTCAAGTAGCTGGGACTATAGGCACATGCCACCACATCTGGCTAATTTTTCTATTTTTAGTAGAAATGGGGTTTTGCCATGTTAGGCAGCTGGTCTTGAACTTCTGACCTCAGGTAATCTGCCCGCCTCCGCCTGCCAAAGTGCTGGGATTACAGGCGTGAGTCACCACGCCCGGCACATTTCTGTTTCTTCTTTTGTGAAGAAAAGCAAGGAAGGGAATGTAGTCAGGTAAAATCCAAATCTGCCAAAATGTGCTGAAATTCTTTTTAAAGATTTCATGAGGGAAGAAGTTGAAATGAATGACCAAATAAATTTATAAATTACCTGTTAACTCCAGTTATCCATGATGATTTTATCATTCTTTAATTTATTAATGAGGGACTTTACTATATAGAGGCTGATGAAAATTCTTATTTATTTATTTATTTGTTTATTTATTTTGAGACGGAGTTTTGCTCTTGTTACCCAGGCTAGAGTGCAATGGCGCTATCTCGACTCACCACAACCTCCACCTCCTGGGGCAATTCTCCTGCCTCAGTCTCCTGAGTAGCTGGGATTACAGGCACATGCCACCATGCCCAGCTAATTTGTATTTTTAGGCAACAGACAAGTAAGAGAATACTCTATGGTGTCAGTTTTTATTATGTTTTCCACCTTTTTGAAAATTCTAAATGTTCTGAAGCAATTTCTCCTCCTCCTATCTTTTGCTCTTCTTTTTAGCCCCCTCTTTCTTCTTCCTCAGCCTTTCTTATTTCTTCATTTATTTCTTTTCCCAGCTTAACAGGTGAGGAGGAAGTAAACATTTGTGGGACAATTAGTTTTGAAAGAGATGGGGTTATTCCATAGGAAACATTCTAGTTACCTTTTCCTCCATCTTTTTAAGATTCAGTGATCTTTGCTCAAGTAATCTCGTTTTTTTATACTCTGTTTTTTCTATAGCCAGTGCTTCTTTGGAAGGCCTTGCTCAGACTGCTGGTCGAAGGCCCTCTGAGGACAGCGAGCCATCAACTAAAGAACTCAAAGAGCACCCAGAGGCTCCTGTTCAAAGGAGACAGAAAAAGACAAGGCTACCTCTTGGTATGTGAAGAAACCAAGGTTAGGTTGTGATAGCAGTTGTCATTTTGGTGGCATGAAAAAACCTCTCTGCTCTCATTTTTTCTCCCATCCATATCCCATAAGTGGTTTCTTGTTTTTGTGTGTAAAATATTTCTCACTAGAATAACTCCAAGGCTTAAGCCAAGAATACTTTACAGGTCTCTTTTGATCATATATATATATATAGATAGATAGATTATGAAAGGAAGGCTACAAATGCAAGACTAAAACAGAAAGTTCAGATCTCAATGCATAGAAAAATCAAGTAAATGATGAAATGCACATTTCAGATTAGTAGGGAAATGATAGATTCTGTATTAACAACAATATAATGAAACAACAGCTAACATTTGTTCAGTCTTTCTATGTCCCGGGCAGTTTACAAGGTAAATAAAATACTGTACCATTTTTTGGCCTATCGAATTGGCAATGCTTTTTTCAAATTGTAAAATCCAATACTGCTGGGAAATGGGTTCACTCATGTTTTGTTCATGGGCGCATAGATACAGCCTGTCCGGATTTCTAGGAATAGTAGTAAATTCAATAGCTACAGTAATTTAAGGATGTTAATTGTAACATTATTTATAAGAGTAGAAATTGGTAATGATGCAAATATTTAACAGTGTGAAACCAGCTAAATAAATCATACTTTATCCATAAATAGAAATCAGATACCTATTAAAAGGAACGTTAAAGAGTGACACAGATAATCATCAGTTATGTATTATTAAATAAAAAAACAAAGGTTATAAAATAGTAGGTATTGGAAGATCCCATTTTTGTAAAATATACTATGTTAATTTCTTAGGGTTCACATAAGAAATTACCACAAACTGAGGGACTGAAAACAACAGTTATTTTTTCACAGTTCTTGAGGTTAGAAGTCCAAAATCAAGTTGTCTGCAGACTGTGCTCCCTCTGAAGTCTCTAGAAAAGAATCCTTCCTTGTGTCTTCTAGATTCTAATGGTTGTTGACAGTCCTTGGCATTCTTTGACTTGTGGCAGCATTATGCCAGTCTCTGCCTCCATCTTCACATTTTTCCTTGTGTGTCTGTGTTCACATTTCCCTCTTCTTAGATCAGTCATTGGATTTAGGGCCCATTCTAATCTAGCATGACCTCATCTTAACTTGATTACACCTGCAAAGACCCTATTTCCAAATATGATTACATTCACAGGTATTACGAGTTACGACTTGAACATATCTTTTTTTTGGAGCACGGTTCAACCCAGAACATAAATATATAAATACATATACATAGTAAAAAGAATTGAAGAATATAGCAGTGTTAAAGTGGTAGAATTTTTAGAAGAAGGAAATATGATTTTTAAAATTTTCTTCATTTATATTTTGCTAAGTTTTTATATTTTGAGCATCATGACTTTTATAATAATTAGAAAAAGAACAAAGGGTTAAAGTGAAACACAGGGAAGAAACAAAGATAGAGAGATTAGGCTCTCCTATTAACATCGGCCCCTGTGAATAATTTATTGTAAATTAATTCTCCTGACTCATTACTTGTCCTCTTAGAAAACAGCATGTTTTGATTGGATGGAAGGATGATAGGAGTAAAAGGGCAGGAACTAGAAAAGTCAGGAGACTGGAACATAATTTTGGAAGGCAAGTTGAAGTGGGGTATGGTCACTGAGGATCTGTGAGGAGAAGGAAAGGATGGAAGATGGCAGGAGAAGAAGAGGCAGAAATGATGCTCAGACTAGTTTTAACTATGCTACAATTTATTTCCTTAGTAGTAAATGTAGTTTAATTAAAACTGCCCTTTTAGTAATTTAGTTAGGATACAAGTTTAAAAATCAAGATGGATACCAATACTTAGTTCTATCATTTGTGAAAAGTGTCTTTACAGAAGTGACCTTTTTTAGAAAATGTAGAACCCAATTAAGTTTTGGACCAAAAAGGACCTGTCATTGCCATTCCAAAGTACACCAAGCCTGGCAGGTTCAGCTTTCTAAATTTCTGGATTTAAAAATGGTGTTTTCATTTTATTTTGTTCAGGATGACCATGGTAGGCTCTACTGCCTGCATTATATTTCCAGTCCAGGCTGGTTAAGTGTTTTATTACAATAGAATTATAAGGTCTTGAAGGTATTCTAGGAAGCTAGTATTTCCAGGTAGGAAGAGTAGCTAGTGGATTAGAAGAAGGCTTCACTGACTTGTTTAAACTTAATACCTACCCAGTGTGCAGGAAAAATTAATATAGCAGGCCTGAGACTGCTATCCTTGGAAAGGCCTGCTTATAAGATTGGCCGTTAGCTGGCATCTGGGAACTTGGATGATATGCAGCTCCCTACACTGATAGGAAACTTTCCTTAAATTATAAGGTGGCTCACTGTGCATTTGTGCATACAAAGTGATTTTTGATGAGCATCTGCTTTCCTTCTGGGCATCTGGAATTTTGGTATGTGCTAGGCTTATGTGACTAGCCCCTAACCTTGGGCACTGTCTCTTGTGAGCTTCCATTGCAGAACATGTGTCGCATGTGTTGTCACAACTCATTGCTGGAGAGATTGGTGCATCCTGTTTGACTCCACTGATAGAGGACTCTCGGAAGCTTGTACTTGGTTTCCTCTGGACTTGGTCATGTACTTTTTCCTTTTTCTGATTCTGCTTTATATCTATTTGCTGTAGTAAAGCATAATTGTGAATGTAATGATTTCCAAGTCCTGTGAGCCCTTCTAGAAAGTCAGTGAACCTGAAGATAATCTTGGGGATCTTCCACACAGCCTGAGTGTTGGGGTACTTAATTTTCTTTTCCATATTGTTTGGCATTACAATTTCAATTTTTACATTGAAAGTTTAGATGTGTAACATTTTTTAAAAGTTAAAAATTTGTAAGATAGTGAAAATATTTTTGCCCAATTAAAATTCTTAAAGTTATTTTGCCTTATACAAATCTTGTACATTACTTTTCTTTTTTGCTTTAGTTATTTGAAAAGTTTATTTTGTTTTCAGAATTGGAGACTTCTTCCACCCAAAAAAAGGCATCTAGTTCATCTTTATTACGAAATGAAAATGGTATTGATGCAGAGCCAGCTGAGGAGGCAGTTATTCAAAAACCTCGGAGGAAGACAAAGTAAGAATTTATTTATCCTTCTAACTATTCTCCAGGATTACCCTGATGCTTTGTTTGGAGCTCCCAAACAGTAGCTTCTCATTAAGTCTTATTAAATGCTTGTATTTGTATATCTCTAGGATAGGTAGTATTAACAAAATATCAGTTAAACCAATCTAATGATAAATTTGAGAAGAGTAAACCACTGAGAAAGTAAAAATATTAAGATTGTACTTAAATAAACTTAGGAGCCATTTCTAAAAAAGAGGAACACAAATAGAATACGTAAGTAGCAAAATTAAACATTAAAAATATTTTTAAAGATAATAAAATAGGCTATTGTGACTTATTTTTTCATGTTAACAGAATTCAAATTATGATTATTTCAGCAATAAGTAAAACTGTATTTTAGCATTAAGCTAAAATGAGTAGTATACTTTAAAGAAATAACAGTGAAAGGTATATGTATAGCACTGTTGTTTGTATTTGAAATGAACCTACAAATAGTGATCAATGTCTGTGTTAATTCGTTCTCATGCTGCTAATAAAGACATACCTGAGACTGGGTAATTTATAAAGGAAATAGATTTAATTGACTCACAATTCAGCATGACTGAGAAGGCCTCAGGAAACTTAAAATCATGGCAGAAGGTGAAGCAAACACATCCTTCATCACAGGGCAGCAGGAAGGAGAAGAATTAGAGCTGAGTGAAGGGGGAAGCCTCTTATAAAATCATCAGCTCTCCTGAGAACTCATTATCACCAGAACAGTATGGGGGAATCTGCCCTCATGATTCAGTTATCTCCACCTGGTCCCACCCTTGACAGGTGGGGATTATTACAATTCAAGATGAGATTTTGGGTGGGGACACAGCCAAACCATATCAGTGTCTATATAGAATCATACAATTTTAAATTTAGAAACAAGCTTACAGATCTAGTTCAGTCACTTCAGTTTTCAAATGAGAAAACTGAAGCCCTCAGAAATGTAAGTGACTTACTGCATATAACAGTTAATAACAGATTTATTTGAGTAAAACCAAATTTCTTAATTCCAAGTCCAGGGTTCTTTCCATTATATTTATAGTTAGTTCCTTCTGTAAGTCTGTAAAAATTCAATAGTCATCCATTTTTCTTACATGCTTCCTTATTACAGGAAAACCCAGCCAGCAGAATTACAGTATGCCAATGAGCTAGGAGTAGAAGATGAAGACATAATCACTGATGAGCCAACTACTCTGGAACAGCAGTCTGTATTCACTGCACCCACAGGCATTAGCCAGCCTGTAGGCAAAGTATTTGTGGAAAAAAGCCGTAAGTTCCTTGTTTTAGAATATGAGCTCTTTAAAAATTGTACAAGGATATCCTTTATACTTCTGGAAATCTGAATTAAGGAATTAAGCAAAAATATGTACAACAATTTATACACAAAGCTAATCATCATGCTATGATTCGTGAGAGTGAAAAACTGGAAACAACCTAAATGTGAAATAGGAGAGGGATGATTTCAGTAAGTTGTGTATCTATATAATAATATTCTTCATTAAACATAATGTTTAGGGCGAATTTTTCATTTTATGGAAAGATTCTGATAAAATATGAGCATATACACTTGTGCGCGTGTTCGTGTGCGTGCGTGCACACACACACACACACACACACACACACACACACACACACAGAGTTTGATCTATGCATACCACAAAAGACTTGAAGGAAATAGGCTTGAATATTAATGCTGGTTGTTTCTGGATTTATAGGGTTATGGGTAATGTAAAAAATCTTCCCCACCCCTGCCTGATTCTTTATTCTTTCTTGTGCTTTACTAGTTTTCTGCAATTGGTAGTAGTTGTGGTGGGGCAGATAATGATATAAATTTTAAAACTGAAAATAAGAGAGAAAATACATGATGATACTACCATATTAAATAAGAAATACAACATTATAGGTATAGATTCTTTTGCAAAATAGTTCTGACATTGTATAATACATACTGGCTATAAGACTGGGTTTGCAGTGCATTTTAGCTCAGGCTGCTATAACAAAATACCACCGACTGAGTGGTTTAAACCACATGCTAGGAAGTCTACGACAAGGTTCCAGCAGGTTGGGTTACTGGTGAAGGCCCCTTCCTGACTTGCTGATGGCTGCTACTGTGTCCTCATGTGGCAAAGAGAGCTCGGTGTCTCTTCCTCTTCTTAAAAGGACATTAATTTCATCATGAGAGCCTCACCCTCATGACTTCCTCTAAATCTAATTACCTCCCAGTGGCCTCACTTCCAAATACCAACTCTTTGGGGGGTTAGGGGACACATTCAGTCTGTAACACAGTGTTTAATAAAAACGTACCCAAAGCATGGTCATGACCATATACTACCATGGATATGTTAAGGATATGCTGCCTAAATAATTCACCTGAAACAAAAAGGTTAGTCCTTAAAATTTATAATTTAGATTTTGTGTACATTGTTTTAAACCTCTGACTTCATAAGATCGCATCTAAGGGATCTTGCAGTTCTTGGCCAATAAGAAATCTGTGGTCTAGAGAGGCTGACTTACCCAGTGTCTCACAGTTGGTTAGGGTGGAACTGGAACTTGAACTGCCGTTTTATGATTTCTAGTCATGTGGTTTTATTCATCTACCATGTGGCTATTTAATTTACTCCAGTTCTTTTTCAAGCAATATCACTCAATCCTCATTTTTATTCTTGCTTTACTTAGCATAGAAATTTCCCTACTAGAGTAACTGGCCATAAAAATCACCAGTGGTTCTATTGTCTGCCCAGAAGTTGTCTTTTCTTAGGGAAAATTGTCATACCCCTGTCTTTCATCCTCCCAAACACCTGAGAACCTGGTTTGGTGAGGATAATTGAAATGGAACCTTTCCTGCGTCCTGAACTCTATTTGTGGACTGCTAGATATATAAGAAGGAGCCTTTGAATCAACAGTAAAAAGGCTGAAGCTCTGCTCACACAATATTGCAGTGCTGATTCTTGAACTGATGTTCTTCACGGGAATGTTCTAAAGAGAAATTTATGAAGCAGCCCATTTATTTATTTATTTTTATTATACTTTAAGTTCTGGGATACATGTGCAGAATGTGCAGGTTCGTTACGTAGATATATATGTGCCATGATGGTTTGCTGCATCCATCAGTCCATCATCTACATTAGCATTTCTCCTAATGCTATCCCTCCCCTAACCTCCACCCCCAACAGATCCTGGTGTGTGATGTATCCTCCCTGTGTCCGTCTATTCTCATTGTTCAACTCCCACTTATGAGTGAGAACATGTGGTGTTTGGTTTTCTGTTCCTGTATTAGTTTGCTGAGAATGATGGTTTCCAGCTTCAGCCATGTCCCTGCAAAGGACATGAATTTATCCTTTTTTATGGCTGTATGGTATTCCATGGTATACATGTACCACATTTCCTTTATCCAGTTTATCATTGATGGGTATTTGGGTTGGTTCCAAGTCTTTGCTATTGTGAACAGTGCTGCAATAAACATAGGTGTGCATGTGTCTTTATAACAGAATGATTTATAACCCTTTGGGTATATACCCAGTAATGAGATTGTTGGGTCAAATGGTATTTCTGGTTCTAGATGCTTGAGGAATTGCCACACTGTCTTCTAGAATGGTTGAACTAGTTTACACTCCCATCAACAGTGTGAAAGCATTCTATATCTTCACGTCCTCTCCAGCATCTGTTTCCTGACTTTTTGATGTTCACCATTCTAACTGGTATGAGATGGTATCTCAATGTGGTTTTGATTTGCATTTCTCTAATGACTAGTGATGATGAGCTTTTTTTCATGTTTGTTGGCCTCATATATGTCCTCTTTTGAAAAGTGTCTGTTCATACCCTTTGCCCACTTTTGAATGGGGTTGTTTGTTTTTTCTTGTATATCTGTTTTAGTTCTTTGTAGATTCTGGATATTAGCCCTTTGTCAGAGGGATAGATTGCAAAAATTTTCTCCCATTCTATAGATTGCCTTTTCACTTTGATGATAGTTCTTTTGCTGTGCAGAAGCTCTTTAGTTTAAATAGATCCCATTTGTCAATTTTGGCTTTTATTACCATTGCTTTTGGGTTTTAGTCATGAAGTCTTTGCCTATCCCTATGTCCTGAATGGTATTGCCTAGGTCTTCTTCTAGGGTTTTCATGATTTTAGGTCTTATGTTTAAGTATTTAATCCATCTTGAGTTACTCTTTGTGTAAGATGTAAGGAAGGGATCCAGTTTCAGTTTTCTGCATATGGCTAGCCAGATAAAACCAGCACCATTTATTAGATAGGGAATCCTTTCCCCATTGCTTGTTTTTGTCAGGTTTGTCAAAGATCAGATGGTTGTAGATATGTAGCATTATTTCTGAGGCCTCTGCCCTGTTCCATTGGTTTGTATGTCTGTTTTGGTACCAGTACCATGCTGTTTTGGTTACTGTAGCCTTGTATATAGTTTGAAGTCAGGTAGCATGATGCCTGCAGCTTTGTTCTTTTTGCTTAGGATTGTCTTGGCTATACAGACCCTTTTTTGGTTCCACATGAAGGTTAAGGTTTTTTTTTTTCGATTCTGTGAAGAAAGTCAATGGTAGCTTGATGGGGATAGCATTGAATCTATAAATTACTTTGGGCAGTATGGCCATTTTCATGATATTGATTCTTCCTATCCATAAGCATGGAATGTTTTTCCATTTGTTTGTGCTCTCTCTTATTTCCTTGAGCAGTGGTTTGTAGTTCTCCTTGAAGAGGTTCTTCACACTCCTTGTAAGTTGTATTCCTAGGTATTTTATTCTTTGTAGTAATTGTGAATGGGAGTTCACTCATGATTTGGCTGTTTGTCTACTATTGGTGTATAGGAATGCTTGTGATTTTTGCACATTGATTTTGTATTGTGAGACTGCTGAAATTGCTTATCAGCTTGAAGAGATTTTGGGCTGAGATGATGGGGTTTTCTAAATATACAATCATATCATCTGCAAACAGAGACAATTTGACTTCCTCTCTTCCTATTTGAATACTCTTTATTTCTTTTTCTTGTCTGATTGCCCTGGCCAGAACTTCAAATACTGTGTTGAATAGGAGTGGTAAGAAAGGGCATCCTTTTCTTGTGCCAATTTTCAAAGGGAATGCTTCCAGTTTTTGCCCATTGAGTATGATATTGGCTGTGGGTTTGGCATAAATAGTTATTATTTTTAGATAGACTCCATCAGTACCTAGTTTATTGAGAGTTTTTAGCATGAAGTGGTGTTGAATTTTATCAAAGGCCTTTTCTGCATCTATTGAGATAATCATGTGGTTTTTGTCATTGGTTCTGTTTATGTGGTGGATGACGTTTATTAATTTGCATATGTTGAATCAGTCTTACATCCCAGGGATGAAGCTGACTTGATCATGGTGGATAAGCTTTTCAATGTGCTGCTAGATTCGGTTTGCCGGTATTTTATTGAGGATTTTTGCATCAATGTTCATCAAGGATATTGACCTGAAATTTTCTTATTTTGTTATGTCTCTGACAGGTTTTGGTATCAGGGTGAGGCTGGCCTCATAAAATGAGTTAGGGAGGAGTCCCTCTTTTTCTGTTTTGGAATAGTTTCAGAAGGAGTGGTACCAGCTCCTCTTTGTTCCTCTGGTAGAATTTGGCTGTGAATTCATCTGGTCCTGGGCTTTTTTTGGTTGATAGGCTATTAATTACTGCCTCAGTTTCAGAACTTGTTATTGGTCTATTCAGCGATTTGACTTCTTCTGGTTTAGTCTTGGGAGTGTGTATGTGTCCAAGAATTTATCTATTTATTCTAGACTTTCTGGTGTATTTGCATAGAGGTGTTTATAGTATTCTCTGATGGTAGTTTGTATTTCTGTGGGATCAGTGGTGATAGCCCTTTTATAATTTTTTATTGTGTCCTCTTTTCTTCTTTATTAGTCTCGCTAGTAGTGTATCTATTTTGTCAATCTTTTCAAAGAACCAGCTCCTAGATTCACTGATTTTTTTTGAAGGGTTGTTCATGTCTCTATCCCCTTCAGTTCTGCTCTGATCTTAGTTATTTCTTGTCTTCTGCTAGTTTTTGAATATGTTTGTTCTTGCCTCTCTAAGTGCTTTTAATTGTGATATTAGGGTGTCGAATTTAGATCTTTCCTGCTTTCTCCTGTGGGCAGTTAGTGCTATACATTTCCCTCTAAACACTGCTTTAGCTGTGTCCCAGAGATTCTGGTACATTGTGTCTTTGTTGTCACTGGTTTCAAAGAACTTACTTATTTCTTCCTTAATTTCATCATTTACCCAGTAGTCATTCAGGAGCAGGTTGTTCAGTTTCCATGTAGTTGTGTGGGTTTGAGTGAGTTTCTTAATCCTGAATTCTAATTTGATTGCACTGTGGTCTGAGAGACTGTTTTTTATGATTTCCGTTCTTTTGCATTTGCTGAGGAGTGTTTTACTTCCTATTATGTGGTCGATTTTAGAATAAATACAGTGTGGCGAAGCAGCCCATTTCTGTTCTGTCATCCCAGAAAGTCATGCTACACATCCTGACATCTTTTCCTAAGAAAGTTAGATTTCAAATATTGACTTACCGCAATAGTATAGACATATAAACTTTAAAGCTTCTAAAGTCTCTAAATTAGAATTTTGTAGACTAGGTCATATTAAAGGTTTCTAGACTTTATTCTGAGTTAAAAGTTTATATATTTTCTGAAGTTGTTATTTAATATTCATTTTGGTTTGAGAAGAAATATATTGACATTGCTTATTTTTCTTCAAGAAGAAAAAATATTATGTTTGAGGAACCCAAAGAAAAGATCCTTCTGAAATAGGTACTGAGTCAAAGTGAATTTTTAGATAGAACAGCAATATTTCGGTCTCAGTTTGTGGCTTCCTGAGTGTGGAATTAAAAAAGAGGTTACCAGTGTTCTCTCTCACTAGTTGTTAGTAATTACATTATGTGTTCTTAGGGAGATTCCAGGCTGCTGATCGTTCAGAGTTGATAAAGACCACAGAAACCATAGATGTGTCAATGGACATGAAGCCTTCCTGGACCACCAGAGATGTGGCACTTACAGTGCACCGGGCTTTCAGGTGGATGCTTTTGCTTTCGTTGGACTTTTTTTTTTTAAAAAAAGAAAAACAAACGTTAACTGAGTTCCATAATTAAAGAAAAAACAAATGTCTTGGTTGTTCAATATTGTTAAAGAAATGACAACTTAAAATGGTAGGTAGTTATATTTTTCAAACATCCTTTTGGAATAGAATCATCTACCTATCAGTGTAACTAAAAAGAAAAAGCTTGCTTTTACTTGTCATGAACTGTTGAATGTTATTCTTGCATATGAAGATATTTTAAACATGTTTTAGCTTTTTACTTTAGTAATTCATGTATAATAATGAAACCCTTTTCCATTCAGGATGATTGGTCTCTTTTCTCATGGATTCTTGGCTGGCTGTGCTGTGTGGAATATTGTTGTGATATATATTTTAGCAGGAGATCAGCTATCCAACCTCACAAACCTTCTGCAACAGTACAAGACCCTAGTGTATCCGTTCCAGAGTCTTCTCTACTTGCTTTTGACTCTGAGTACAATTTCAGCTTTTGACAGGTAATGCCAGTGACTCCAGATCTATCTAACTTCTTCAGGAGGAAATGCTGGGCAAAATGTGTCACTGACCATGACAGTTTTCAAAATAGAATAATAGAGTATCAATATTACTTCAAAAAGTTTTTAGGCCAGTCTACCTCTGTTCTTTTTTGAGGAGATGAGACTATTGTAAAGAAAATATTCCCAAAAGACTTCACCCATTCCAGCATTGATTCATAAGTCCGAAATGTCTTCCAAATATAATCAACTCAGAAGTTCCTAAATATTGTCTACATCAGGTGAGACTCAGGGCGTTTGTATTTGTTTCCTAGCACTGCTGTAAGAAAGTACCACACACTGGGTGGCTGAAAACAGCACATTTATTCTCTCTCAGGTCTGGATGTGAGCAGTCTGCAATCAGGATGTGGCCAGGGTTGATTCCTTTTTTGAGGGCTCCGAGGGAGAGTCTGGTTCATACCCTTCCCCTCACTTCCAGTGGCTGCTGACAATCCTCGGCATTCCTTGGCTGTAGATGCGTCATTCCAATGTTTGCTTCTATTGTCACACAGTGCTTTCCCCCGTTATCTCTATATCTGTGTCTCTTCTAATAAGGACACCAGTCATACTGGATTAGGGTTCATCCTAATGACCTTATCCTAACTTTATTACATCTGCAAAGACCCTGATTCCAAATAAGGTCACATTTGTAAGTATTCTGGGTGAGGAGTTCAACATATCTTTTTGGGAACACAGTTTAACCCGTTTTTTAAAAAACCCACCTAACTATAGCCTAATGATATGGGTAATAGGAAGAGGTAGAAACTAATCACATATTATAGATCAAGTTTTTCTTTAGGATGTCTTAACCTCAAAGGAATGTTGCCCAAAGTAGTCTGATTAGATGTTTTTATGTGGCCTTTGTAAAGAAGATAATCTTTCCATGCGTGTTAAGTATAAACTGTAGCTACTTAAAACCTAGTAATAGTATATGTGGTAGCATTAGAATAGAGAAGGAAAAAACTATAGTCAAGAAAGTATGTTTTGTTTGAAAGTTTATAACTGCACTGTGACAAGAAGCTCTTATATTTTTTAGGATTGACTTTGCTAAAATATCAATAGCAGTCAGAAACTTTTTGGCCCTGGATCCTACAGCTTTAGCATCTTTCTGTGAGTAAACAGTTTAACTTGAGAACTGTGTAATGCTTGAGTTATACCATAATTTTGAACCAGGAAAAATATAATTTTTTTAACAAGTTGTATTATTGCTTCTTTTAAACATTGCCTAGAGATGTTCAGTGACTTTGTAATTAGAAGCAGAGTAGACATAATATTGATAGAATTATTTTTCAAGAGGTTCATCTAAATAATTTTGAAAAGCTTCATTTGTTGTACTATATTACTTACTTTTAAACTCGTATTTTCTACTTGACATTAAACAGATGCAGCTGATATGGCCTTTTAATAACAAACACTATTTTATATCTTTCTGATCATTTGGAATGCATTTTGTTGTAAGTTTTGAGAATATTAATAAAACCAGTTTTAAGATCTTGAGAAAGTCATTTAACTTTTAAAAAGATCTTCTAGGTTCTTGTCACTTCTAGTGATGAAATAGTGAACGTCTAAAGAGATCCTTCTGCACCTATTGTTCTTGGAAATTTATATAAGAATATCTAGCCTATTGAAATATATTTATTTGGTCAAATAAATTTCTTTTATATCATCAGTCACCAAAGTACAGATTATTTTTGATATTCATCTATAAATTCAAAATAAACCAGGTTGTTAAAAATTTTTAGTAATTTCATTTGTCTTTTCCTCAGTATACTTTACTGCTCTAATACTATCTCTGAGTCAGCAAATGACAAGTGACAGAATCCACCTTTACACACCGTCTTCCGTTAATGGGAGCATCTGGTAAGAATTCACAATGACTTTCGCAATTTTTAATGGCAATAACAGCAACTTTTCTTATCCTTTCATTCTTTTTTATCTATAAATAATGAAGGCTCTGCTTTTGTTTCCAAACCTATGGCAAGAAAATACTTATTCCTTCAGTTAATGGGTAACTATTGTTATATTCACCTGGATTTTTAATGAAATATCTTCTTTTTAAAAATCTGTTTTAGATCTTCAAGTTATACTTTTTGTTTGTTTGTTTGTTGAGACAGAGTCTTGCTCTGTTGCCCCGGCTGGAGTGCAATGGTGTGATCTTGGTTCACTGCAATCTCCACCTCCCGGGTTCAAGCAATTCTGTAGTCATAGCCTCCCAAGTAGCTGGGATTAGAGCACCCGCCATCATGCCTGGCTAATTTTTGTATTTTTGTAGCAACTGGGTTTCACCATGTTGGCCAGGCTGGTCTTGAACTTCTGACCTCAGGTGATCTGCCCACCTTGGACTCCCAAAGTATTGGGATTATAAGCGTGAGCCACTGTGCCCAACCAAGTTATAGTTTTAAAATAAGTCATCATATGATGAATGGAAGGAGCCCTGCATCCTTACTCACTATCAGGGAGTTTCATATCCCAGAACAGTGGTGGGAGTGAGTAGCTGGGATAGATTCAGAAAACGAAGCAATGCTAGAAAGAGCAGAATAGGGAGAACCAACATGTGCAGATTAGTGACAAGCCATGAAGCTGACATGATGGCTGAGATTCTAGTTCTTAAAACTCAGAGGAGCAGTCTTCCCCTCCTGCAAAATGCTGCATGTAGCAGCATTTTGAGAGAGTGGCTAGGGACATTGGGTGAAGAGAAGGCAAAGATACTTTATTGATGAGTAATGTCATGGTAGTTGGAAGGGAAACTTTGAGAAAATTTTCTTGGGAATACTAATTTTGCATTTATATTAATGTATAGAACAGATCTGTTTAGAGTTTAAATAACCTTTGAACACTTGTTCTCATGATATATATATGGTATATTTTACAGGAAAATTATATTTTCTTTCATGCTTTACTAGTTTTTCTCTAGGAGAGGACTGCTGTTTTTTCTTAAAGTTCATAAAGTAGATATATTTGTATATATGAACCAAATTGAAGACATTCTAATGAGTATTTCTACATTTTTAGGGAAGCAGGAATTGAGGAACAGATTCTGCAGCCATGGATTGTGGTGAATCTCGTGGTGGCTCTTCTGGTTGGATTATCTTGGCTATTTTTGTCTTATAGGCCAGGCATGGATCTTAGTGAAGGTATTACAGAAAAAAACAGTATAAGAATATCCTGAAATCTCCTATAATGATTTTATAAACCTTCTTTCAATGGGTATAGCTTATAACATTCCAATAACAAAGACACATTTAAATTAAAATGATACAAGCAGAGAGAAAATAAAGTGGTGTAACAGAATGCCAAGAGAAGCAGGGAGGAGTGTCTAGGAGGACTGGAGTCTGGAGCTGCTTAATGAGGGGCTTCTGTGGTCCTTATTCATATTCAGGAGGTATTTCTTCTCTTGGAACCATTCAAGTAATTTAGAGAAAGTCTTTGCTTCTCTTAGTCTCCTGCTGATAAGTATCTCTTAATTTGAAATAAATCATGCTTCATCTACATAGCCTCTCTGTCAGACTACAGACACATACTCAAATTATACTTACCTCCTCTATTTGGTACAAATTCTTAACCCTTCATTGTCTGACACAGTGTTTAGTACTCTTAGTTTCAACATGCTCAGTGTGCAGTGATTCACTCATCTCTAGTCCTCAGACTTCTTCTGGAACACCTGAAGAAGAATCATCATATTAGCAAGCTGCTAACATTTTATGCTGCTTGAGGAACTGTTAGGTATTTGTATTGTAAATCATATTTCCTTGGCCAATGTTCAGTAGTTTCACTCTTGAACATCTTTTATGGATATTTTCTGGACCTTGGTTATTAATTTAATTTTGATTTGATAAACAATTTACAATCTGTCTGCCTCAGAAGCCTTAGCATGGAGAATTTTGCCAACATCTATGCTAAGTAATAGTTTAAATGTAGAAAACGTCAGCTAATAACATTCTACATTGTGGTTGGCATCAAAACTGCATTTGGGTTGTACAGTCTAAATCACAAAGTGTGTATTACTTAGTAAATATTTCTAGAATCCTGTTCTTTCCAGGCCATGTTACTCATACAACATGTGGATTTAAAAAGTAAATCTAAAATAAGATGATAATACCTGGCTTATTGAGTTGTTTTGATGATGAAATGGGATGACTCATTTAAAATATCCTGGCACACATCTCTTGTTAGTTCCAAGTCCTTCCTCTGTATCTGTCGCCTATATTTTAGATGATCCAATCACTGTAGAATTAGACCTTTTAGCTGTTTAGTGATCTTTCATTCTCAAAGTGACTTAAATTTCCAGGTAGGATTTTGTGTATTATCTCTATTATATATGTTTTACTTTTAAGGGGTTTATAATAAATTTAAAATTTGAATATTTTAAAATGTAAAACATATACATTTGTTATCAGCTTATCTTTTAAATCATATTTCACTGTCAAGAAATGTTCAGGGCTTTCTATTACTATATATTATGTCAGTATTTTAAGAGACTATTTATAAATAAGCTACACAACTCTGTTGGAGGCACTGGCAAACAATTTTAAGTATGATCTGATCATTTTCTTCTCCAGAGTTAATGTTCTCCTCAGAGGTGGAAGAATATCCTGATAAAGATAAAGAAATCAAAGCCTCTTCGTAATACCAGCTCACCTTTGGAGGAATAATGACCCAGTATTTGTCCCATTTTTATTTTTAAATGTATTTTTATAAGATGTGTACATGTGTATTTGTAATAGATTTTTAAATTAATACTGAAACATTTCTCAATATGAAAAATGTTAAAATTGTATTTGCTGTTTATGTCCAAATATTAATTTGTACAGCATTATCATCTTACAAAGGGAATAATGAGCTAGAAAACCAGCAAATGAAAATTTGTATTTCCTGTTTTCTCAAAATAGTTGTATTTATAATCATTATCTTAAAAAGCACTGGTGGGGCAGGGCGCAGTGGCTCACGCCTGTAATCCCAGCACTTTGGGAGGCTGAGGCGGGTGGTCACGTGGTCAGGCATTTGCGACCAGCCTGGTCAACATAGTGGAACCCTGTCTCTACTGAAAATACAAAAAAAAAATTAGCCAGGTGTGGTGGTGGGCGCCTGTAATCCCAGCTACTCAGGAGGCCGAGGCAGGAGAATTGGTTGAACCTGGGAGGTGGAAGTTGCAGTGAGTCGAGATTGCACCACTGCACTCCAGCCCAGGTGATGGCGCGAGACTGTCTGGAAAAAAAAAAAGCACCAGTTCAGAAAAAGCCGTAACTTAAATAGTGTTATGAAATATATATCATGTTTAAATGTAAATTTAGTGAATACATAGAGGGAAACAAAAGGCCTTCATTTTTTTTTTTTTTTGGTGGGGGGAGGAAGGGCCTTCATTTTTGACATCCCCTTACTGAATAAATTGAAAAACAAAATTTGTCTTTTCGAAACTGGCTTAGTGATTGAGTATCATGAATAATTATGTAATTTAGCTTTAAAGATGCTTTACATTATGGCTAATAAGAGAATATCTTTTGTTTGAAAAATTGTATAATATAACCTAAAATTTTTACCTAGAGGTAACTAAAAAGTTGCTTCTCATTATAAATTGTACTAGTGGTTCTCTTATCTGGTGGTACATCAGGATCATAGAGGGAGTTTCAAAAAAAATCTATGTAGCAAAAGAGGCTGAACAGGGCAAGGCTCAGGGGAACAAAGGAGAGACCTGTGAGCTTCCTGGGCTCCCAGTTGACATCTGCAGTACCCTTTCCTCTGTGTCTTTTTTTTGAGCAACAATAAATTTGAGTAGAAATTCACCATCTCTATTCTCCAGCTCTTTGTCAGAGAGGTTTTTGGCTTTCCAGGAAATCCCACTCTTGAGATGGGTCCTGAACTGGAAAAGATCTCTTCAGAGCTATATCCAGTGATACTTCAGCTGTTGCGTGTGAGACCATAGAGGTCAAGATGATGAGAAGACTAGCTACGGGAAAAAATATCCCAAAGGCCATTGAGTACAACGATAAAACTATTGGGCCTGCCCTGATTAGCAAGAAACTGAATGTCAGAACAGAAGAGGACTGACAAATTGATGATAGAGATGGGTGGCCCTGAGAATAGGTCTAAATTTGGTGTGAACATTATACTAGGAATCTCTTGCTGTTTGTAAGGCTGGAGCTGCTGAAAGGGATTCTCCCTGCTGCCACAGAATTGTTAATTTGCTGGCAGTTCTGAAGGCACCCTGCCAGTTCCAGCTTTCACTGTGACCAGCAGTGCTTTAGCACACGTGAGCAGTGTCATCAAGGAGAAATGTGAGAAAGCTGCTACCAATGTGGGGGATTGTGGTAGGCTGCATACTGTCTCCTAAAGATGTCCATGTCCTAATCTCTGGAACTTGTGAATATACTACTTTGCATGGCAAAAGGGATTTGCAGATATGATTAAGGTTGTGAACCTTAAAATGGGGACATCCTGTATTATCCAGAAGGGCCGAGTGTAATCTTATGAGTCAAAAGCAGAGAGTAGCGCCTTTCATATCTGTGGTCAAAGAGAGAGGTCAAAAGTTGTGATATTCCTGGCTTTGAGGATGGAAGATGGGGCCATGAGCCAAGGAGAGTGATGACCTTGCAGGTGAGTATGGGCGTTGGCCGACAATGAGCAAGGAAATGGATTTCAGTCACATATCTGCAACGAACTGAATTCTGTGAGCATCCCAAGTGAGTAAGAAAACAAATCCTCCCCTAGAGCTAAGAAAAGAATGCAGCTCTGTGGATACCTTGGTTTTGGCCTGGTGCTGCCTATGTTAGACTTTTGACATACAGCGCTGTAAGACAGCAAGTATATGTTGGCTAAGCTGCTAAATTGGTGATTTTTTTATGGCAGCAGTAGAAAGCTAATATATGGTTGGAGGGAGGTTTGCTCCTAACATCCTAGAGAATAAAGAAGGCTAGAGCTGCTGTGGAACGCACTTGGGAAAGCTGGCTACATTGATAATATTGTAACTAGCATGGGCATAGTTGCCTTTGAATTCTTTCAGGTCTGGGAAGTACAACTTAGACTTCAGATCTCCTAATAACCCAGGAGGCACATAAACCTGAGCAGCTCGTAGCCCTGTACAAGTCTTTGTTTCCCCTGATGGACTTGTACAGGGAACTCAGTGTTTTCCCTGAGGTCTCTGATGTCTCTCAAAGATTGACCGAGATGACTGGGAAGTTTGGAAGAAGTTCACTGCTAATGCATGTCTCCAGGACGTAGGGAATGACACTTGAGGCATGTTGCTAAGGCTGTCCATGTGAATTCATGTAACTTTCTCCAGCTTACCGTGGACTAGGTTGACATGCAAGCTGATCCAGTCCAATTGGTTTATCATTACTCATGCTCTCTCATTTCTCATTACTGACTTAAAATACTTTTATTGCCAACCTGGTGAGGCACTGCGCTGGGTAGATAACACAGGAGCACCTTGCTGATCAGAGCCCTTGGCCAGGTACAAAGAGCTCAGTTTTCTAGAAAGAATTCCTAGCCAATTAGACTTTGGGGAGGAAAGCCCCTGAAATTTACAAGCACTAGCAGTTGAGTAGACCTGTCCTCATGAACTAAACACAGGCAGCTCAAGGCATCAGACCAAAATTCTGCGGGCTCTGATAGTTAACTCATTTCTCCATCTGGACGTTCTCACTGTCTTATTAAAATTGCTGTGGCAGAAGCCAAACTTGATCAACTGGAGCCCCACTGGAGGTCCTAACCTTGTAATCAGATGATTGGCTCAAAAATCATCAACTTTCTTGGCTTTCTCCCCACATTAGTATGTGTAGAGTAATAGAGTTTCTGAGGTATCAATAGGCAAGATGCCCAGTGGGGGGTTTTCTTGTTGCAAAATACAGTATACTAATGCCTGCCCTTTTCTCTCCCATCAAACAGAACAAAGCATATATATACTTCCAGGCTTCATCCTCAGAGATTCAGATTTAATAGGTCTGAGGCAGTTCCTGGAAGACTAGATTTTAAAAAAGATATCAGGACCAGGTATGGTGATTCATGCCTATATTCCAGCATGTTGTGAGGCTGAGGTGGGAGGATCACTTTAGGTCAGGAGTTCAAGACGAGCCCAGGCAACATAGTGAGACTCCATGTCTACAAAAACTTTAAAAATGTGTTGAGTGTGGTGGTGTGTGCCTGTAGACCCAGCTACTGGGAAGGCTGGGCTGGGGGGAGAGCATGAGCCCAGGAGTTCAAGGTTGCAGTGAGCTGTGATCATGCCATCGCACTCTAGCCAGGGTCACAGAGTGAGACTCATCTCTTAAGGAAAGAGAATAAAGTGTGGTGATTATGATATAGCCAGTAGAGTACCAGCATTTGGGACCTCTGGCTTACATAAGTCATTTGTAGTCTATTATGAAAAATAAAGCTCAGATTGCAGTAGGTGATTCAATCTTGGTCAAATTGCTGCTAGGCTTGCGGAAGGACAAATAAATAAATTAATAAATAAAACTTGGTACCTGCCTTCTAGAGGCTCATAATCTAGTCAGAGAGACATTAATAGGCATAGGAGTGGAGTAATCTAGGAAAGAATTATGGGTAAGGTTGGGTGTGAGCAGGGGCCTTATAGGATAGAGAGGACTTCCGGTGGAGATACAGGATGAGAAAAATGCTATAGATGTGAGTGAATCCTTAGGATTTTTTATTTTAAAGTGTTCAAAGATACTTTAATTGCAACTGTCGTCTAGATCAACCTAGATTTAATACTTGTTAAAATTTTGTCCCGTTTGCTTTATCTTTGTGTATACCCCCTTTTCTTTTGAAACCTTTTGAAAGTAAGTTACTAACATGGCACTCACCTGAATATGTCAGCATGCATCTTCTAGAAATAAGGACATTTGTTGATATAAAGTGCCAACAGTTACATACTTCTCTGTGTTTCAAGTTCTATACCGTTTTATCACTTGTGTCAGTTTGTATATCTACTACCACAATCAAGATATTGAACGGTTCCCAAATCACAAGAATTCCTCATGTTTCCCTTTTATTTATTTTATTTTTGAGACAGAGTTTCACTGTGTCACGCAGGCTGTAGTCTAGTGGCACCATCTCGGCTTACTGCAAGCTCCACTTTCCAGATTCAAGCCATTCTCATGCCTCAGCCTCCAGAGTTGCTGGGATCACAGGCATGCACCACCATGCCCGGCTAATTTTTGTATTTTTAGTAGAGATGAGGTTTCGTCATGTTGGCCAGGCTGGTCTCCAACCCCTGGGCTCAAGTGAGCTGCCCGCCTAAGCCTCCCAAAGTTCTGGGATTACAGTGAGAGCCACTGCACCTGACCAGAGTTTCCCTTTTATAACCACATCCATCTCCTCCTTGTACTCTTCTCATTGCACCCAAACTCTAAACCCTGGCAACCATTAAACTGTCTTTATTTCTAAAACTTTGTCATTTCAATAATGCTACAAAATGAATCATATGGTATGTAATTTTATGGGATTGGCTTTTTTTTTACCTGTTCAGCATAATTCCCTGGAGAGTCATCTCAGTTTTATGTGTGTCAATAGTTCATTTCCTTTTACTGTTTCGTTTGGTTTAAATCATTGACCTATTGAAGGATCTGGGCTCATTCTAGTTCGTGAATAACACTGCTGTGAACATTAACTTTTCATTTTTCTGAGATGAATGCTCAGGAATGAAATAGATGGGTTATATGTAGTTACATATTTAGTTTTTAAACTGCCAAGCTGTTTTCCATGACATTTTTTTTTTAAGATGTCCAAGCCAGTTTTGCTTTTGAGTGTCCCACCTACATTTCTGAATTGTCTTTTTCCTAGTGACATCACTTAATTTGTTCCTCAGTCTCCTGAATTTCCTATAGACTGGAGGTTAGGTCAAGAGGTTTGGTTAGATTTAGGTTAAAATTTTTAAAAATAAGATAACTTCATCTTTGATGCTGTATACCTTACGTTGCATAACATGAGCCCAATTATTTCATTGGGTGCAATAATTGACACATCACATTGTATAAATCTGAAGTAATGACAAATGTATTAAAGGCCTTGGGATATTGGGCCATGTTCCCTGAGGAGCACAAGGTGAGGTGCAGGTTCCTGCCCCCAAAGAACTCTGTCTTTTGAGATTAGCAACTAATAGTGTGAGCCCACTAATAGGATGTGAAAGTTGTCAAAATCAAGTTGTAGTTATTGTGTTAAAAACTCTAACAGTTAGAGCTGGGGAAGGCCATAAAAGGAGGATTGTCATGCACAGATGCCTGATAACAAGGCTTATCATAAAAGACTGTACGAAACCACACCTTGCACAAAGGCCACCACAACTTTACATACAAAAAATACTTCTAGGAGGACATTTGCCCAGCAACTGTCTATCCAATGTCTGACTGTCAACATCCTTGTTATTGATCCTTGTAACCAAGGATAATTCTCTCAAAACAATCATTTTTGCTTTAAAAACCATTGTCTTCCTTTACCTCCGTGTGTGTGCACAGTTTACTGTGGCACTTGTATTCTCATTGCAAGGCCTACTCCGGAATAAACATCAGCTTCTTTCAGAGAGTCTCCCTTTCGTTATTTAGGCTGACAAGGATATGCCAAGAAGTAGCTTGGATATAGCAGTTAACTCTGCCTTTTGGGTATGTGTACAGGGTTATAAGAATTAACTAAAAGTTGATCTCTGAGCTGGTCCTTGAATAAAAGATGAATACATTCCAAAAATAATAGCAATAAATAATTATCCTAAGCTAGTAGAGTACATTTGGTAGACCTTTGGTTTCCATATTAACAAATTTAAATTTTTGTGTACTATAAAGAAGTTCTGGAATTTTCTGGTTTTGTTTTGTTTGTATTTATATTTTTAATTTAACTTTTATTTTAGGTTCAAGGGTACATGGGCAGGTTTGTTATATAGGTAAATTTTGTGTCATGGGAGTGTACAGATTATTTCATCACCCAACTAATAAGCCTAGTAACCAAAAGGTAGTTTTTGATCCTCTTCCTTCCTCCCACCCCTACCTCACCTTCAGGTAGGGGCCAGTGTCTGTTGCCCTGCTCTTTGTGTCCATGTGTTCTTGTTTAGCTTGCACTTATACGTGAGAACATATGGTATTTGGTTTTCTACTCCTGTTAAACTGCTTAGGATAATGGCCTTTAGCTCCATCCGCTGCTGCAAAGGACTGATATGGGGTCCTTTAAAGGGATGGGTGACAGCAGGTTGGCAGACCCATGAGTAAATCATTGCAGTTGTCTCGAGTGTGATGTCGCAAACTAGGTGCCAGAAAGGGAAAAGTAAGATTCAGATATTTAGGGTCAGGATTTAAAAATGTGTCCGAATTTCTAAGATTTTGTGGATATGACACTGCTGTATCAAATGACTTTGGAACCTACTAGAAGTTTAAGTGGGTTTAAGTGGGAAGATGAATATTAATGTGTTACGTGCCTGTAGAACAATTGGGTAAAGATGTCGAAGTAGGCTGTTTGATATTTAACATCTGGAGCTCAGGTGATAGTGTAGACGAAGTAATGACTGATACTGTAAATCTTCTAGAACGAAATGGTGAACGGAAAAAAGGACTCACGAGGGGTTAAAGGGCGGACAAGACAGTGAAAGTGGTTGGGCCCAGTGGTGAGGGGCCTTGCTCTCCACCAGCAGGCTCCGACTTCCTTGTAAAGGAGACTAAAATGGCCTGGCAAGTGCTTGCAGCAGACCCTCCAGGCTCGCTAAGCACACACGCCTCTAATGCTGGCCTCCCGCCATTCCCAGCAGGGGCCCCACCTGAATGGGTCACTCAAGGCGGCACGCACAGGCTGGAAAAAGGCATGAAAGGCTGCGGGAGGATCACGCCTGCGCGGTAGTGGGCCGGCGGTTGGGCGCAGAGAGGCCCCGGAAGATGGAGAGATGGAGCCACCCTCGGAGACAAATAGGCCTTTCAACACACTGGATAACAGGAAGGGGCGGGTGCAAGCCCTGTCCCCCACCCCTCTATTGCAGAGGAATCCCTACAGCAAATCGGATATGATGAACATCAGAGGGTCGGATATTTCTTCGGTTCATAACATCTCGGACCAGGGCAGGATGGCCCTGCCTAAAAACAAGAACCAGGAGAGCACCCGGCACCGGCTGCTGAATGTGAGTTGGGGCCTGGACAGGACAGGACCTGGAGGATTGGGGCCAGCAGGGTACCTGGAGGGTGGCCATAGGATTAAAGGGTTCAATGTGTAGCAATTGCATCTTTATTCAACTAGCACACATTGAACCCTTTAATCCTTTTTTTTTTTTTTTTTTTTTTTTTTTTGAGACAGAGTCTCTGTCTCTGTCGCTCTTGCCCAGGCTGGAGTGCAGTGGCGTGATCTCGGCTCACAACAACCTTTGCCTCCTGGGTTCAAACGATTCTCCTGCCTCAACCTCCTGAGTAGCTGGCATTATAGGTGCCCGTCCATGCCAGGCTAAGTTTTGTATTTTTAGTAGAGACGGGATTTCACCATGTTGGTCAGGCTGGTCTTGAACTCCTGACCTAAGGCGATCCGCCTGCCTCCGCCTCCCAGAGTGCTGGGATTACAGGTATGAGCCATCACTCATGGCTCCCTTTAATCCTTTCAACACCCTCTACATTATAGGGTGGTAATACCCAAGGCAGAGTTGCCCTGTGGGACCTTGGGCAGTATTTAACTTGTTTTATTCACTGTTCAATGAAGAAAATTACTACCTACCTTACTTAAAGGAGAATGAAAGGAAATAATGACATAAAGTGCTTAGCACAGTACAAAGAAAAAAGTACAGACTCAATAAAAGTTGGCTTCTGTCACCATCATCATCATCATCACTGGGATTTCATTTATTTTGTTACAGGGCAATACTTCAGAAACTTTAGTTACCCTTGTTTTCATTTGTGAGGTTATTACAGAGTGAATCTGCAGAAGCAAATCTGCATTCTGTCTACAAAGAGAGTTATTGGCCTCCCTAAACTCTTGAGTTTACCACTATACTTAGTAGTACCAGTAGAGCATGAAGACCTAAATGGCAAAGGGGAATCCAATTGAAACTTACCTTTTCAAAGTTGTTAGAGGATTTTAGAACATTTTCAAAAGTCCTTTAGGGAATACTACATCTGTGATAAGTGTCACAAACACTTTCTCATAATTCAGCAGTTGTTTTTTGACTATTTATAGTGCTTTTTGCTATGCAGTCCTTATTTTCATTAATTTTTAAAATGATTGTTCTCTATTTTGTTTATTTCTCCAATTTTTATTATTTTTTTCTTCTGCTAACTTTGGGCTTACTTTGTTTTTGTTATCCAGTTATTGGAAGTGTAAAGTTAGGTTGTTTATTTTAGATCCTTTTTTTTTTGGTGTAGACATTTGTTGTTATAAACTTGCATCTTATAACTGTTTTGCAGCATCCCATAAGTTTGGGTATATTGTATTTCTATTTTTGTTGGTCTCAAAATATTTTTTTTATTTCTATTTGATCTCTTCTTTGACCCATTAGTTGCTCAGAAGCCTGTTGTTAATTTCCATGTATTTGTGAATTTTCCAAATTTCCTGTTACTGATTTCTAGTTTCATACCATTATGCTGATTTTGTATCCTGTAACTTAAGTGAATTTATTTATCAGATATAAGAGTTTTTTTTATCGGAATCAATCTTTAGGTTTTTCCAGCTAAAAGCTCATATCATTAGCAAATAGGGACAATTTGACTTTCCCTTTTCCAATTTGGATGCCTTTTATTTTTTTTCTTTCGCCTAATTACTCTGGCTAGGACTTTCAATAAAGTGGTGAAAATGGGCATCCTTGTCCTATTCTAGTTCTTAGAGGAGAGGTTTTTAGCTTTTCCCCATTCAGTGTGATGTTAATCATGCATTTGTTATATATGGGCTTTATTATGTTGAAGTACATTCCTTCTATGCTAATTTGTTGAATTTTTTTTTTTAATCATGAAGGGATGTTGAATTTTTTCAAATGTTTTTTGTGTCTACTGAGATGATCATTTGGTTTTTGTCCTTAATTCTGTTGATATGATGTTTGATGTTTACTGATTTGCATGTGTTGAACCATCCTTGCATTCCCTGGGATAAATCCCATTTGATCATGGTCTGTTATTATCTTTTTGATGTGCTGTTGGATTCAGTTTGCTAGTATTTTGTTGAAGATTTTTGTATCTATGTTCATTAGGGATATTGACTTGTAGATTTCTTTTTTGTTGTTGTATCCTGGTCTGGTTTTTGCATTGGGGTAATACTAGCCTCAAACAATGAGAACATGTAACTTGCACCATGAATGACAAGGTCTGGCCAATGAAATCAGTTAACTTGCTGGGTTGGAGAAAGGGTGGAGACAAAATTTTCCCTTTTCCTTGATCGTTTTTCTTTTAATGAAACTGTAATTGTTTTGTTTTTACTTGTCTGTCTTAAACACTATACTGAACTTCTTGAGGGCAAGAACACTTCAAGCTGGAATAAGTATATTGTGAGGCATATATTAATAGTTGTGCCATCATACTGGTAAATGTCAAATAATTAATATAAGGTGAGTGAGGATTCAATTAGGGGTAGGAAGTAAGAGTATTCTAGGAAAAGGTAAATATGTGGGATTTTAAAGAGGAGAGTGGGTAAAAAAAATCACTGGGGAGGAAGTGTGGACAATGTGAGTGAATGTACAGCTTTTACAGACTCAAAAAGAAGTGTCACAAGGGACTTCCATTCAAGGTGGGGCCAAAGGTAACAGAGATGAAAGGCACAATGGAATTAACTGAAATAAAAGTTATCTGCAGGTTCAGGAGAAATTCTAGGTGGCATCAGAAGCCTTTATGAGATTAGTGTTTACAATCTTTGCTCAGGATTCTGATAGAAATTTGGCAGAGTTGTTTTGCCGATGATGCTGCCATTGAAGAGAGCTCTGCTAATATGAGAATGAAGAAGGAAAAAGGTAGTAAAATTAGGGGGAAGCATTATTTTAGCCAGGTTGTTAAAGGATGAATTGAACGTTAGTATTCTAAAGGAATTTTTTAACTTTCCAAATTATCTTGTATTTATATTGAAATGCACATTCAAAATAGACTTCTAAAATAAAGGTTATCAAAACATTAGAAAGCATGAGATTACACATCAAATACATATATCAGTTTGATATTTTTATGACAATACAGTAATTGTCATCCAGTTACCTTCAACTATGAAATCATATACATAAAACACATTAAACCAGTCAAATGCAACAATAAAATTATCCAAGACCTATAAAATTTTCTCAATATGACTAAAATATTTGTTATATGATTGATTTTTTATAGTTTTTGGTTTATTTTATATTTAATCAACAAATAATTGTTTATATTTTGGGGGTACAATGTGATGTTATGATAGATATATACCTTGTGGAATGATTAAATCAAGCTAATTGACATAACCATCACCTCACATACTTACATTTCTTTGTGGTGAGAACATTCAAAGTCTGTTAACATTAGCATCATGCTGTGCAGTAGATCACTAAAACTTATTCCTCTTCTCTAATAGAAACTTTGTAACCTTTGAGCAACATCTCTTTTTCCTGCTCCTCAGCCTCTGGTAACTACCATTCTGTTCTCTACCTCTATAAGTTCTACGTTTTTAGATTACACCTACAAGGGAGACCATGCAGCTTTTGACTTTCTGTACCTGGCATTTTTCACTTAGCATAATGTCCTCCAGGCTCATCCATGTTGTCGCAAATGACATAATTTTCTTCTTTTTTTTTAAAGGCTGAATAGTTCTGTTGTGTATATACACCACATTTTCTTTATATGCTCTTCCACTGATGGGTACTTAGCTTGCTTCCATATCTTGGTTGTTGAGAATAATGCTGCAATGACATGGGAATGAAGATATCTCTTCAGCATATCATATATGAAAGCTCACAGTTAACATCATACTCAATTCCTGTAAGTTCAGGAACATTGCGAGGATATCCATTCTCATCACTTCTATTTAGCATTGTACTAGAAGTCCTAGCCAGAGCAATTGGGCAAGGAAAATAAATATAAAGCATCCAGATAGGAAAGGAAGAAGTGAAATTGCCTCTATTTACTGACAACATGGTCTTATATATGTCTTATATTTGCTGATGACATGATATATACTTTATAAACTTTAAATACGTCACCAAAAACTGTTAAAACTGATAAATTCAGTAAAGTTGCAGGATACAAAATCAACCTACAAAAATCAGCAGTGTTGTTATATACTTTGAAACAAAAATTTCAACATAACTAAGAGTTTGTTGTACACTTTAAAAGTTGAACAAAGCAATTCTTAAAAAATATGTAACAACAAAGATTCCTCAGAAGTTGATACTTATAAATAAGACCATGTTTATTGGACTTTTGCAAAGGTTGAGGATCAATATAATTCTCCTTTTCAGGTTAAATTTTTAATGGCCAGTTTCTCCTCCTCCTCTCCCACTCTCTTCCATTTATCTCCCCTCCCCCAACTTTCACTCTACTTTTTAAATACTTCTTAAATTTATATTTAATGTTTTATAGTTTTCAAAAGTGTCATACTTTTAAAAGCCTGACCATCATATGTAGTGATATGCACAAAAAAAGGAAATTGTACGAACCCACAATTTTTTTATTTTTTTTGAGGCGGAGTTTCGCTCTTGTTACCCAGGCTGGAGTGCAATGGTGCGATCTCGGCTCACCGCAACCCCCACCTCCAAGGTTCAGGCAATTCTCCTGCCTCAGCCTCCTGAGTAGCTGGGATTACAGGCACGTGCCACCATGCCCAGCTAATTTTTTGTATTTTGAGTAGAGACGGGGTTTCACCATGTTGACCAGGATGGTCTCGATCTCTTGACCTCATGATCCACCCGCCTCGGCCTCCCAAAGTGCTGGGATTACAGGCGTGAGCCACCGCGCCCGGCCGAACCCACAAATATTAGTTAGTGATGTTACTCTGGAGTAAATCACACAGCTAAAAACCAAAAGCTGTCAGTTTATTGCCCCATTCTAGCGTACCTACTATTTTAAGAAATACAGTTTCAATTCTTTTCCTAACTGATCACTGAAGGAATATTAGGATTACTTGCAAGCATAATTGCTGCTATCTGTGGGAGACAATACCTAGTTCACATTAGGTTAAGACCAGCATGTTGCAATGATGATCATTTTTAGTTAGGAAGGAGATCTTGAGCCACTTTTTTTGAGACGCTCCTCTGGGTAGCAGATTTCAAACTCACTGATATTAAAGTGGTGGCTGTATTTGGTATTACACCGACAGTCCTCAACTTACAATGGTTCTATTTATGATTATTTGACTTTGTGGTTGTGTGAAAGCGATATGTATTCAGTAGAAACAGTACTTCAAAGTTTGAATTTTGATCTTTTCCCCGGGCTGGCTATATGCAGTATGAATTAGCATGCCGGGCAGCAGCAGTGAGTCATTCTTTTTTTTTTTTTTAACTTTCAGTACAATATTCTATAAATTACATGACAAATGGACTTTGTGTTCAGTGATTTTGTCCAACTGTAAGGTAAGTGTTTGAGGATGTTTAAAATAGCTATGCTAAACTATGATATTGGATAGGTTATATGTATTAAATGGGTTTTCTGCTTAGTATTATTTTCAACATATAATGAGATTATTGGAATGTAATCTCATTGTAAGTTGAGGAGCATCTGTATTGCTGTATAAAAAATTGCCACAAATATAGCAGCTTAAAACATCATTATTTATTAGCTCACACCTCTGTAGGTTGGAAGTTAGGTACAGTGTGGATATGTTCTCTACTCAGGGTATCACAAAGCTGAAATCAAGGTGTTGGCCAAACTGTGTGCTTATCTCAAGCCTCTGGGGAAGAATCTATCTCTAAACTCATTCAGGTTGCTGTAGAATTTAGTTCTTTGTAGTCGTAGGGACTGAGGTCCTCATTTCTTTGTTTGCTTTCAGCTGGGAACTGCCCTCAGTTCCTAGAAGCCACAATGTATTCCTTGCTATATGGTCTTCTTCATCTTCAAAGACAGTAACAGAAAATATCTCATGCTTTAATGTATTACTTTTCAATCTGACCTGTAGACCCAGATTGAAAGGACTTGCTCTGGTTTGAATGTGTCCCCCAAAGTTCACGTGTTGGGAACTTAATCCCTGCTGCCGCAGTGTTGAGAGACGGGACCTTTAAGAGGTGATTAGGTCATGAGAGCTTTGCCCTCCTGAATGAAATAATGCCATTATCCTGGGAGTGGGCTCCTGTTAAAAAATATGAGTTTGGCTGCCTTTTTCTTCTCTTATCCACTTGCTTTCCTCTATGGAATGATGCAGCATAAAGACCCTCACCAGATGTGGGCCCTCGGACCTTGGGTTTCCTAGCCTTCAAAACTGTAAGAAATAAATTTCTTTTCTTTATCAGTTACCTAATCTGAGGTATTCTGTCATAGCTACACAAATAGACTAACACAGGATTTGTGAGTAGGTCAGGCCCACCCAGAGACTCTCCTTAATTTAAGATGAACTGATTTGGACCTTTAATTAATCTGCAAAATTCTTTTACAGCAGCACTTGAATTAGCGTTTGATTCAATAACCGGCAGAAGGTGTGTGTTCACTGGGGCCAAGAATCTTGGGAGCCATCTTAGAACTCTGCATATGATAGGGGTTAAAACACAGAAAACCAAACATCGTGTGTTCTCATCTATAAGTGGGAGCTGAACAATGAGAACACATGGACACAGGGAGGGGAACAGCACACACTGGGGCCTGCCAGGGGGGTTGGGTCAGGGGAAGGGGTTGGTCTCTGTGCTCTCAACCCTCTGGGAATATAGAAGTATTCTAGTAACACTCCTCTGTGTTAAAGGCTAGTCCTTTCTCCTTGCCTGATGATGCAGAGGCTTCTGAATTTCAAGATAACATGGATTTTCCCCTATTCCCTTCAGGATCCACCCCCACCTTCCCCTTTGGCTACCAGATCAATAACTAGGGTTAAGTCATGATGTATTCCAGCTGGGGAAGTGCTGGGTCAGCTAAAAGAAGAAAGGTACTATATCCCAAAGAAGATGGAGAACCTACTGATATCTACTGTCAGGAATCAGGATAATATGTGTGGGGCTAGATCCTGAGGGTGTTGAATTGTGAACAGAGAGTAGAACACAACATTTCAAACAAGATAGCGCTTACTGGTATGGAAGCATTTTCCTGTGTTGCAGGATTTCACACCTGGGGAGGACCCTGGGAAGTAGGGCTACAATACTGCTAGGATGGCTTTTGGAAGTTTGGAGAAAATGATTTTAAGTGTAAACACATGAGCGACTTTGTCAGCAGGTGAAAGCATGAATCAAAGACTCAGAGAAATGGGCATAGTAGAGTGGAAATACTATATATGGCTAGAAAAGCCACTGTATGACTATATGTCCTGGAAGGATTTGGTGGATTCTAAGTTTACCAAATCAATAAGAAACATACTGGTGAAAAGGGCACCAACATCACTGAGAAGCAGAGCTGAACTCCCCAGTATCAATAAAGATGATAGAATCTTGAAATCATAGGGCTTAGGAAGGTATAATTATTGTAATGTGTGATAAGGTCAGTGGAAGCCAGGCGGCATATCAGCAGGCAGGCATGGGGTAATTTATAGAGCGCATATTCTTAGAGACAAGAATGAGCAATCAGCAAGAGTATTTGCTTAATTTATACAACAAAACAAAATCAATAATGGATGCTTAGGAGACTGAAGACAGCTGCCTGGATAAAAAGTCACAATACCTTAGCTAGTTTCTGAATGTTAGTTTTCATACCTGGAACCTATTATTTCAGGGAGAGGCCAGATGCTTAGGGAGGACCCTATAACACCATGGCAAATGTAAAATTAATGATATCCTCATTCCTTCACCAAAGGAACTCAGCCATTTACTTGATAATTGTCGACCAGGGAAATGAGAATACCCAAATATTTTGAGGATTGTGGGATACAGGATCTAGTTGACATTACCGTCCAGGAACCCAAAGCATAATGTCGCCTCTGTTAGAGTATAGGTTTATAAGGCCAACTAATAAATGGAGTTCTGGCCTAGGTCTGGCTCAGAGTGGATCCATACTCCCATACAGTGATCATTTCCTCATTCCCTAAATGTATGATTACAATGGATATGCTTGACAACTGGCAGAATTTTTTACATTGATTTTTTTAATCTGTAAGAGCTCTCATACTGTGAAAGGCAAAATAGAAGTCTCTGAAATTTCCCTACTCTTCTACCTTGGCCAAATAGTAATTCAAAAACAATGTCACATCTAAGAAGGAATAGTAGAGATAATTTCACTTCTAAAGACCTAAAGTATGCAAGGGTGATAACTTTCATTCCATCCCCCATTTAATAAATCTGGCTGGCCTTTACAAAAGTCTGATGGATCCTGAAGGATTCAATCAAGTAGTAACCCCAGTTGAAGCTTCTTTGCAAATGCGTTATCTTAGGTAAACTATATCAGTATGAACTCAGGTACTTTTTACATGGTCATTGACTCTATTGTTTTAAGAAAGGGGGACCACAAACAGTTCACATTTAGTTGGAATGGCTAGCAGTATACATTTGTGGCTATGACATGGGCTCCATTAATTATCTTGCTCTCTCTTATAATATGGTCTGTCAGGACCTGGACCATCTGGAGGTCTGCAGAACATCATATTCATCCATTTTATTTATCTTCATTGGACTAGATGAGCAGGGAGTGGAAAGTACACTAAAGGCCACTCCAGAGAATGGCAGATAAACCCTCTGGAGATTTAAGACTTTGACATATCAATAAAATTTTTAGTAGTCCAGTGGCCTAGGACATGCTAGGGCATCCCGTACAAACTAAATGACAAATTATTGCATTTTGCACATCCCACAGTCAAGAAGGAAGCACAACTATGGTAGGCGTCTTCAAGTTCTAGAGGAAAGAGACACATACTTCCTTTACCCCATACTATGTGACACCAAAGGCTGCCAGATGGAGGGATGTTAGCAAAATGATAGAGTAGATATCTCCAAGTTCTCTTTTCAGAGCTCTGGAAAATAGGCAAATATTTACTACAACCAAGCGAATGCTGAAGCAACAAAAAGGTAACTTAAAATCAGTAGGAAAGCATCTGTGATGTTTTCCTTGCACTCATCCCAACCTCTTCCTTGACTTAGCAGCAGTCTTGAAAGTGCCAGTCCATATTCCCAGTGTGGGACCCCAGTCCTTGCTTCTGGAGGGAGCAGAGCAGACCTTATTCTCAAAGAAGAGTGTTTGTCTGTTCTAACCTGTCTGGTGCCTACTTTAAAGACTGACATAAGTTACTGGCCTTTGTTTCACCTAACTTGGAGCTTATTCAAGAAGGAAAAGTAGCAGGCATTATTCTAAAAATTTGTAAGAAAACCAGCCAACCCATGGCCATCTGGGGCAAAAGATTAGAATTGAGATACAATAGAGTACCAAGACACTCTAGGGAGAGAGTTTCTCTGAGAAATTAGGACATTCAAAAGTGCCTGTGTATAAAGGGGAATTAAGAAAAACACATGCATGTCCAAGACAGGATGTACACTAGGGAGAGACTTGAGAAGACTCTAAGCTTTCATCTTTGGCTGCTCTATAGGGTTAGTACAAGGAGGAAATGAATGATAAATGAAAATGATCAGAGATTTACAGAGATGTAAATTACCTGGCTAAATGTTGGAGGAGTGTCCTAACACAGACAGCTAATTTTCAAAGATGGAACTGAGAGAGTTTTTCTTTTTTATTTCTTTTTTTCTCTCTCTCACCTCTCTGTCTTCTCTATCCCCGCCCCCCCGCCCTCTGTTTCTCATGTGTCTCCTGGAGGTGAAGGAAACATCTGTTAAAGGAACAAAGACTTTAGAGACCACACATGAAAAAGAATATGGACTTTACATAAATAGTTTAGAAGTCACTAAACAGCTGCAGTTCACAGCAAGCAAGCAAACAAACAAAACTATCCTGAGAGGAGGAAGAATCTAATTTCCAGGGTTACCAACTTACAGTATTTAAAATGTCTAATTTCCAACAAACAACAAAGCATGCAATGAAATAAGGAAGTATGGCCTCTTCACAGAAAAAAGTGAACAAAAACTGTCTCTGAGGAAGTGCACAGACATTAGAATTTTTAGACAAAGACTTTAAATCAACTATATTTAATATGCTCAAAGAGCTAAAGGAAACCAGGAGAATAGAGTAAAATAGAGGGTATCAATAAATAAATGGAAATGATAAAAACTAAAATTCTGGAGCTGAAAAGTATAATAGCTAAAATAAAAAAACCCACTAAGAGTTAATAGGTTTAAGCAGGCAGAAAAAAGAATCCGTGCCTTGAAGACAGGACATTTGAAGTGATCCAATCTGGGGAGCATAAAGAAAAAAGAAAGAGACTTGTGGGACACCATTAAGCATAGTGATATATGCTTAATGTGAATACCAGAAGGGGAGAAGAGAGAGAGAAGAAAGCCTAAGAGACCTGTGGGACACCATCAAGCATAGTGATATATGCTTTATGTGAATACCAGAAGGGGAGAAGAGAGAGAAAGAACAAAATAATGTTTGAAGCAATGACTGAAAACTTCCCAAATTTGATAAAAGATAGGAATCTACACATTGAAGAATCTCAACAAACTCCAAGAAGGATAAATGCAGAGAGATCTGTACTAAGACACATTATAATCAGTTGTCAAAAGCCCAGGATAAAGAAACAATCCTGAAAGCAGAAAGAGAGAAGCAATTTGTCATCTACAAGTTATCCTCAATAAAATTAAAAGCATATTTCTCATTAAAAAACCCATGGATTCCAGAAGATAGGGATGACATTCTTAAAGAGCTAAAAGAAGTGCTGTTAACCAGGAATTCTATAACCAGAAAGACTATGCTTCAAAAATGAAGGAGAAATTAAGATATCTTTGATTTTTTAAAAGAGACAAAACAAAAAAACTGAGGGAATTTACCATTAGTGGACATGCCCTACAAGAAATGCTAAAGGGAGTCCTTCAAGGTGAAATAAAAGGACACTAGACAATAACTTGAAGCCATACAAAGAAATAAAAAACACCAATAAAGTTAACATCAAAGGTAAATATGAAAGTCAGTATCATTGTGTTTTGGGTTTGTAACTCCTCTCATTTTCCATGTGATTTAAAAGACAAATACATAAAACAGTAATTATAAACGTATGTTAATGGCACACAATTTTTAAAAGATGTAATTTGTGATTGCAACAAAAGAGGAGGGCCAGGTGCAGTGGCTCATGCCTGTAATCCCAGCACTTTGGGAGGCCAAGGCAGGTGGATCACTTGAGGCCAGGAGTTCAAGACCAGCCTGGTCAACATAGTGAAACCCCATTTCTACTAAAACTACAAATAATTAGCTGGGTGTGGTAGTGCACACCTGTAACCCCAGCTCTCAGGAGGCTGGGACAGGAGAATCTCTTGAACCCAGGAGGTGGAGATTGCAGAGAGTCGAGATTGCACCATAGCACTCCAACCTGGGTGACAGAGCAAGACTCTGTCTCAAAGAAAGAAAGAAAAAAAACAAAAACAACAACAACAAGAAAAGGGGAGGATGAAGCTATATAGCTGTAGAGTTTTAAAAATTTATTCTGTTGAAGCTTAGTTGGTATGAACTCAAACTAGAGTAGTACAAATTTAGGATGTTAATTGTAATCTTCATGGTAATCACTAAGAAAGTAACTAAAAAATGTACACAAAAAGAAATCAGAAGGGAATCAAAATGATACACTAGAAAAAGGCAATTTAAAATGCTGCCAAATTTGAATAGGGCCCAGAACAGAAAGGGCATTGCAGTAGGTCTAGGCTACTGTCCAAATGGCCCTGTTGCTTGGGACCGGTGATCCATCAGACTATGATATTAAAGGTATCTGTGGGGGGAAACAATGCAATCTGGAGTTTATTGCAAATAAGATATTTACAATGTAAATCCCTTGGCTTCTGGAGCAAGGCCATACCATCTGTAGCAGAAAATTACCTTTAAAAACCACTGCCTGTGACCAGGCCTTAGTAGAGATAAAGCACCTGGGACATCAAGTGACCATGAAGCCGGAACTTCTCATCATGAGTTGGTTTGTTAAACCCAACTCCATGTCATCCCTCACTGTTGCACCAGTACCTCTGTCTCAGCTCATACCTATGCCCACATGAGGTATTTAACTACTGGAGGAGGAAAGAGACTGACCTTGGTTCATGGATGGCTCAGCTTGGTATGTGGATGCCAGCTGAAAATGGATTGTAGCTTTGCTACAGTCCTACTCAGGGTTAGGAAGATAGCAGTAAGGAGAAATCCACCCAAAGGGCAGAATTTCAGATGGTACAACTAGTAATTATTTTGTGTGGGAACAGAAGTGGTCTGATGTTAGAATATGCAGACTCACAGTTAGTGGCCAGCTAGTCACAGCTTGGAAGGAAAAATATTGAGAGATCGGGAACAAGGAGATCTGTGGAAGATGCATGTGGATATACCTAAAACAGTGAGCACTCACCAATGCTGAACTAGCTCTTGATACTGCTGCATGCCCAGCCTGCCAGCAACAAAGACCAGTGTTGAGGTTCCACTGTGACATTTTCACTTGAGGAGACCAATAAGCCAGTTGGCGACAAGTTGCCTACAATGAAGTAAAACTAATTTATCTTTATTGGAATCAATACACATTCTGGATATAAATATCTGTTTCCTGCTTGCAGACTGTAACCAGCATTACTATCTTAAAGTTTAAGAGGATTTGTTCCATTGACACAGGATCCTTCATAAAATCGCATTAGACCAAGTGATGTGTGCAACAGAGGAGGTGTGGCAGTGGTCTTGTGACCATGCACTGGATCTCTTTTAGCAGCACTCAAAGCTGCTAGCATGATAGAGCAATGAATCAATGAAGCTGAAGTGGCAGCTTGGAAGTGATACCTCACATGGATGGGATGTGATCCTCTAGGCTACAGTATATACCATGAATCAATGGCCTTTATATGATGACATGTTTCCAGTAGATATGATATGTGGTTCTGAGAATTAAGGGCTAGAAGTAGGAGTGGTCCTGGCTAGGCATGGTGCTTCATGCCTGTAATCCCAGCACATTGGGAGGCCGAGGCCGGTGGATCACTTGAGGTCAGGAGTTCGAAACCAGCCTATCCAATATGGCAAAACCCGGTCTCTACTTAAAAAAAAAAGAGTGTTCACCTCAGCAGCACATATATTAAAATTGGAATGATACAGAGAAGATTAGCAAGGCCCCTGCACAAGGATGACATGCAAATTCATGAAGTGTTCCATATTTTTCAAAAGACACAAAGAAGGGCATTATATAATGGTAAAAAGATCAATGCAACAAGAAGAGCTAACTATCCTAAATATATATGCACCCAATACAGGAGCACCCAGACACATAAAGCAAGTTTTTAAAACCTACAAAGAGACATAGACTCCCACACAATATTAGTGGGAAACTTTAACACTCCACTATTAGACAGATCAACCAGACAGAAAATTAACAAGGATATCCAAGACTTGAATGCAGATCTGGACCAAGTGGACCTAATAAACATCTACAGAACTCTTCATCCCAAATCCACAGAATATACATTCTTACTCTAAAACTGACCACATAATTGGAAGTAAATCACTCCTCAGCAAATGCAAAAGAACAGAAACCCTAACAGTCTCTGAGACCACAGTACAATCAAATTATAACTCAGGATTAAGAAAACGCACCCAAAACAACACAACTACATGGAAACTGAACAACTTGCTCCTGAATGTTGACTGGATAAACAATGAGATGAAGGCAGAAATAAATATGTTCTTCAAAAACAATGAGAACTAAGACATAACATACCAGAGTCTCTGGGACACATTTAAAGCGGTGTCTAGAGGAAAATTTATAGCAATAAATGCCCACATGAGAAACAAGGAAAGATCTAAAATCGACACCCTATTATCAAAATTGAAAGAGCTAGAGGAGCAAGATCAAAAAAATTCAAAAGCTAGCAGAAGACAAGAAATAACTAAGATCAGAGCAGAACTGAAGGAGATAGAGACACACACAAAAAAAATCCTTTAAAAAATTGTTAAACCCAGGAGCTGGTTTTTTGAAAAGATCAACAAAATAGACCACTAGCCAGATTAATAAAAAAGAAAAGAGAGAAGAATTGAATAGATGCAATAAAAGATGATAAAGGGGTTATCACCACCGATTCCACAGAAATACAAACTACCATCAGAGATTACTACAAACAACTCTATGCATATAAATCAGTAAACCTGGAAGAAATGGATAAATTCCTGGACATTTACACCCGCCCAAGACTAAACCAGGAAGAAGTTGAATCCCTGAATAGACCAATACAAGGTCGGAAGTTGAGGCAGCAATTAATAGCCTACCAACCAAAAAAAGTCCAGGTCCAGATGGGTTTATAGCCAAAATCTACCTGATGTAGAAAGAGGAGCTGGTACCATTCCTTCTGAAACTATTCCAAACAATACAAAAAGAGGGAATCCTCCCTAACTCATTTTGTGAGACCAACATCATCCTGATACCAAAACCTGGCAGAGACACAACTAAAAAAGAAAACTTCAGGGCAATATCCATGATGAACATTGATGCCAAAATCTTCAATAATACTGGCAAACCAATTGCAACAGCACATCAAAAAGCTTATCCATCATGATCAAGTAGGCTTCATCCTGGGGATTCAAGGCTGGTCCACATATGAAAATCTAGAAACGTAATCCATCACATATACAGAACCGAAGATAAAAACCACATGATCATCTCAATAGATGCAGGGAAGGCCTTTGAAAAAACTCAACAGCCCTTTATGCTAAAAACTCTCAATAAACTAGGTATCAATGGAATGTATCTCAAAATAATAAAAGTTATTTGCAACAAACCCACAGCCAATATCATACTGAATGGGCAAAACCTGGAAGCATTCCCTTTGAAATCTGGCACAAGACAAGGATGTCCTCTCTCACCACTCCTATTCAGTATAGTACTGGAAGTTCTAGCAAGAGCAATCAGGCACAAAAAAGAAATAAAGGTATTCAATTAGGAAAAGAGGAAGTTAAATTATCTCTATTTGCAGATGACATGATTGTATATTTAGAAGACCCCATCATCTCAGCCCAAAATCTCCTTAAGCTGATAAGCAACTTCAGCAAAGTCTCAGGATACAAAATCAATGTGCAGAAATCACGAGCATTCCTATACACCAATAACAGACTTAAAGAGAGCCAAATCATGAGGAAACTCCCATTCACAATTGCTACAAAGAGAATAAAATACCTAGGAATACAAGCAACAAAGGATGTGAAGGACCTCTTCAAGGAGAACTACAAACCACTGCTCAAGGAAATAAGAGTGGACACAACAGATTGAAAAACATTCCATACTCATGGTTAGGAAGAATCAATATGGTGAAAATGTCCATACTGCCTAAAGTAATTTACAGATTCAGCACTATCCCCATCAACCTACTATTGACCTTCTTCACAGAACTGGAAAAAACACCTTAAAGTTCACATGGAACCAAAAGAGAGCCCACATAGCCAAGACAATCCTAAGCAAAAAAAAATAATAATAATAAATTAATTAATTAAAAAAAAAAGCTGGAGGCATCATGCTACCTAACTTCAAACTATACTGCAAGGTTACAGTAATCAAAACAGCATGCTACTGGTATTCAAAACAGAAATACAGATCAATGGAATAGAACAGAGGCCTCGGAAGTAACACCACACATCTACAACCATGCGATTTTTGACAAACCTGACAAAAACAAGCCATGGGGAAAGGACTCCCTGTTTAATAAATGGTGTTGGGAAAACTGGCTAGCCATGTGCAGAAAGCAGAAACTGGACCCCTTCCTTACATCTAACCCTAAAATTAACTTCAGATGGATTAAAGACTTAAACATAAGACCTAATACCATAAAACCCCTAGAAAAAAAAACTAGGCAAAACCATTCAGGACATAGGCAAAGGCAAGGACTTCATGACTAAAACACCAAAAGCAATGGCAACAGAAGCCAAAATAGACAAATAGTATCTAATTAAACTTAAGAGTTTCTGCACAGCAAAAGAAACAATCATCAGAGTGAACTGGCAACCAACAGAATGTGAAAAAAAAATTTGCAGTCTACTTGTCTGACAAAGGGCTAATAGGCAGAATCTACAGAGAACTATATCATATTTACAAGAAAAAAAAAAACAAACCCATTCAAAAGTGGGCAAAAGACATGAACAGACACATTTCAAAAGAAGACTTTTATGAGGCCAACAAACATGAAAAAATGCTCATCATCACTGGTCATTAGAGAAATGCAAATCAAAACCACATTGAGATACCATCTCACACCAGTTAGAATGGTAATCATTAAAAAATCTGGAGACAACAGATGCTGGAGAGAATGTGGAGAAATAGGAACACTTTTACACTGTTGGTGGGAGTGTAAATTAGTTCAACCATTGTGGAAGACAGTGTGGTAATTCCTCAAGAACCTAGAAATAGAAATTCCATTTGACCCAGCAATCCCATTACTGGGTATATACCCAGATTATTATAAATCATTCTATTATAAAGACACATGCACACGTATGTTCATTGCAGCAATAGCCACATTGTTTACAATAGCAAAGACCTGGAACCAACCCAAACGCTCATCAATGATAGACTGGACAAAGAAAATGTGGCACATATACACCATGGAATACTATGCAGCCATAAAACACAATGAGTCCATGTCCTTTGTAGGGACATGGATGAATCTGGCAACCATCATTCTCAGCAAACTGACACAATAACAGAAAATCAAACTTTGCATATTCTCACTCATAGGCATATGTTGAACAGTGAGAACACATGGGCACAGGGGGGTAACATCACACACTGGGGTCTGTTGTGGGGTGGGAGGCTAGGGGAGGGACAGTGGAGCATGGGGATGTTAAGGAGGGGTAACATTGGGAGAAATGCCTGAAGAAGCTGACAGGGAGATGGAGACAGCAAACCACCATGGCATGTGTGTATATATGCAACAATCCTGCAAGATCTGCACATGTACCCCAGAACTTAAAGTACAATAAAAAAAATTGCCCTCTGACATTTTTATAATCACTCCTTTCATTAAATGTAAAGACTATGTAATTTCTGTGTTCCACTTTGCCTGGCAGTTAAAGATGAAAAGGCACCCCCCCAAAAAAAAAGTTAACTGGGCCTGGTGGTGGGTGCCTGTATTCCCAGCTACTCGGGAGGCTGAGGCACGAGAATTGCTTGGACCCTGGAGGCAGGAGGTGGGGGAGGGCAGAGGTTGCAGTGAGCTGAGACGGCGCCTCTACACTCCAGCCTGGGCGACAGAGCCAGACTCCGTCTCAAAAAAAAAAAAAAAAAAAATGTAGATGTGGTCCTGTTTATCATCATTATCAGGAGCCCACCTTTGGGGAATTTGTTTCTGGTTCCTGCAACTCTGAGTTCCGATTAGCTTCTAGCTTCAAAGCCCTGGTTTACAGGAGGTAAATGCTCTTGTCCGGGAACTCAGCAAAAGTCTTGGGGAAAAAAAAAACACAAAACTTCAGGTGATAGCTTCTTATAGGTCACTTTGGGCATCTCATGCCAGGAAACAAGCAGACGAAGGCCGGAGTCATCATTCTGATTATCAGGAGGAGAAAGCTCTCAGGTGATCCACTGGGAATCTCTTGGAATTCCCTTGCCTACTTTTTTTTTTTTTTTTTTTGAGATGAAGTCTCACTCTGTCGCCCAGGCTGGAGTGTAGTGACGTGATCTTGACTTACTGCAACCTCCACCTCCCTGTTTCAAGTGATTCTCCTGCCTCAGCCTCCTGAGTAGCTGGGACAACAGGTGCATGCCACCATGGCCAGCTAATTTTTGTATTTTTTATTTTCACCATGTTGGCCAGGCTGGTCTTGACTTCTGACCTCATGTATTCCACCTGCCTTGACCTCCCAAAATGCTGGGATTACAGGCATGAGCCGCTGTGCCCAGTCCCTTGCCCACTTTTGGTAGTAAATGGACAAGTGTAGGAATCATGTTTGACCAAGGTAACCAGGAGCTCAGACTCCTTAAGGATGAGAATCTGTGTCTCTTCACCAGGTAAACCATTAGACTAGCAGAACTGCTAGCAAAGGGTGAGGGGAATGTAGCGTGGGTGGAGGAGGAAGGAGATAAAGAACATTAGTAATGGCTATGAAGCCAGGTACAGCAGCAGAGGATAAGAGCATTTGTTCCATTTACACAGGATCCTTCATAAAATCACATTAGACCAAGTGACCTGTACAACAAAGGAGGATAATAGTTCATTCTATTAACCTTCCTCTTTTAAGTTTTCTCAGGGGAAAAAAGTCCTGGAGGAGTTGCTCCCAGAATTTATTATATGAAACAAATGGATATGAGTGACTGAAGGGGTGCTATGTAGTGGATGGCAGAGGGTACCACTCAGATCTCCTGTGACCCTGTCTTCCTGGACTGAAGTACTCACTCCCTTAAATATTGGGAGTGCTGGCAGCTGATAGCTCTCAGATAAGTTTTTCTCCAGGACTTGTCCTTGTTTAAAGAGAGCTATGTTCCTCAAGATCACACTCTTTTCTGTAAGACAGGCTATATTCAAAGAACCAGACTCTTCCATTTGTGGCAGCTTTGAAGGGCTATCTGAGCTCCAGAGCTTCGTGTAGGATTGGCTGAGGTCTTTCTTGAGATTGCACTGCTCTTCAACTTCTCCCTCTGCCCGGTTCTGCTTCTTCACTCCTCTTCCTTCCTCTGTAAGAAGTGATCCCTAGAGCTCTCCCTAATGAACTTCCTGCATTCAAATCTTCATCTCGAAGTCTGCTTCCCAGGGAACCAGACCTAATCTTAGAAGGTGGAAAGGCATAAAAACAGCATTTAGCAAACTCTTCTTGATTCAAAGAAGATTTAAAGAGAGCTATGTTCCTCAAGATCACACTCTTGAGGTGGCTGAAACAAAGGAAATGTGGGAAGAGGAATGTCAGGATACGGAGTTAGGGGTAAGCAGATGATGGATCATGAAGGACTTTGGTGTTTATTTTCTTTCAGCCATTTAATTTTGTGATGAGATGTCTGAATATCTGACCTATTCTAAGGTTTTATTATGGAAGAGTTTAAAATATATACAAATAGAATGGTTCAATGAATACAAACACCTGCTTATTAATTTGACAATTATCAGTTTATGATTAATCTTGTTTTACCTATATCCCTACCCACTTCTATCCCCCTCCCATCTCAGATTATTTTCAAGCAAACTCAGATATTATATTATTTCATGCATAAATCTTTTAGTGTATATCTCTAAATTATAATGGTTATTTTTCTAAAAAACATAACCATAATATTACCATAACTACCCTAATTTAGGAATAATTTGTTAATATTACCCAATCTAGTATTCACATTTCCCTAATTTTTCTCATGTTAACATTTATTATTACTATTTTAATTTTATATGATAAAATAAAACACATACAGAAAATCATACAAAGTAAATTCTTTTCATTGAAATATAAGGAAAATACTTTTGTAATCACCACTTGACCAAGAAATAGAACTTTGCCATTTACCCTAAAGACTTTTCATGTGGGGTTATATTGATGATGTTATTTATTTATTTATTTAGTTGAGGCAGGGTCCCATTCTGTCACCCAAGTTAAAGTGCAGTGGCACTGCCATAGCTCACTGCAGCCTTGATTTCCTGGGCTCAAGTGACCTTCCTGCCTCAGCCTCCTGAGTAGCTGGAATTACAGACACATGCCACTATGTATGGCTAAGTTCTAAAAATTTTGTGTGGAGGTGAGGTTTTGCTATGTTGCCTAGGCTGATCTCAAACTCCTGGCCTCAAGTGATCCTCCTGCCTTGGCCTTCGAAAGTGCAGGAATTACAGGCTTGAGCCACTGCACCAGGCCCATATTAATTTTGATTAGCCATCCAAGATGTATAAGCTACTATTGTCCCCTTACATCTAATAAGAAGTGTCTATGGAGATTCAAGACAGTATAAATACTTTTATCTCCTTAAAACTCATCCCCCTAGATTTGGTTGTATTGGAGATTTTTCTCAAAACATCTTACTATGATGGTGCAAAATGGTACTTTTCCAACTTACCACTCCTTTCATTCTTCCCAGCTGGCAATCTATTAAAAGGAAGAGTTCTTTATTCTTTTTTTGTCCATTATTAGTGTATATTTGTGGGTTCAGTAGGTTATAATACATTATTTTCCTTAGTTATTTTGATATTTGCAGTGTCCCAGAATTTGCTAGCAGGCCACATTTTTTGGTGGTTTCTATGGCTTTCGAACATTATCTTGAACACCTCCTTTCTTTCTGGCCACAAAAGGTGTTCTCTGCTCATCTATACATTCCCTTTTCCAGCCTTGAATTTATTAAATTTCTTTTAATGGATAATGGTATTTAGAAACCTAAGATATGGGGAGCTAAGTGTGCTTATTGCTACTGAGGTGTTATTGCTTCTAGGATTTTTCAGCAGAGAGACTTGTGTGGACTCATGACTTCAGTCCAATCAATTCTATAGGGCTCTTTCTTGCCTTACTCTTTTTTTTTTTTTTTAGGACAGGATCTCCTTCTGTCACCAAGCTTCAGTGCAGCAGTATGCGGCATGATCACAGCTCACTGAGCCTCAACCTCCTGGGTGCAAGCAATCCTCCCACCTCTGCCTCCTGAGTAGCTGGGACTACAGGAATGAGCCACTGCTCCTGGCTAATTTTTTTAAAGAATTATTTTGTAGAGATGGGGTCTTGCTATGTTGCCCACGCTGGTCTCAATCTCCTGGGCTCCAGCAATCCTCTCGCCTTTGCCTCCCAAAGTACAGGGATTACAGGCATGAGCCACTGTGTCCAGCCCATCTTCCTCTTTTTAGTGTTTGTATTTCCCTTTTCCAAAGTACAAACCCTGGCTCCCAGTAACATCAGTACATTGATACATTGCTTAGTCCTACAATATACATAAGATAGTTTCAGAATTTCTATATCCATATACTATAAGAATCAAATTTACTAAGAAGAATTCAAAAGTTTTGCATTCTTCTATTTTTTTCCTTCATGTGGTTTCAGTGTTGTTATTCACATGAAATCCACTTGGGCTAATTTATTCCTATTTATATTCAGTTTCAGAGTTTTCCCCACCCTTGTCGATTTAATTTTATTTTTTGTATATAGAACATTAGTATACTTTCAAAAGTTAATACTGTATAAAAGATACAGTCAAGGAACTGTCACTCCATCTTTCATCCTCTTCTCCGCACCACCCCCCGCCCCCCACCCGCCGACTCCATCTCTTTTGGTAACAAGTTTTTGGTCTATTCTTCCTACATATTTCAGATACATGCATTCTTTATTATCTTTTCTGCCTTCTAGGGCAAAATATTGCTCTTTGCTTTTTCCGCTTATCACTATATCCTATAAATCACTATTATTTCACAGTAATCCTCCTCATTCTTTTATTTTTATGGTTGCGTATACTCTATTGTAAGGATATACTTAGCTTTTTTTCAACAAGTCTTCTATTTTGGGCCTTTCAGAAGGAGGTTTGCAATATTTTGCAATTGCAAATAATACTCCAATGAAAAATTTTGTGATTTATGCTTTTATTTGCTGGAGGTATATCCTAAGGGTAAAGTTATAGCTCTTACATCTTTACTGCAGAATATGTTTCTTAGCATTAAACAGTGTTCTCATTCGTCTCATGCAGTGGCCTTTGACCTGAATCCTACTCTAACATCAGAGTCCAGTTGTCTGCTTTTCAACTGTTTTCTCTTTACTTAGTATATATTTACCTATCCCCTTATGTTAGCCTTTCTGAATCAATGTCTTATTTCTTGTCTTGTGTTTAATAGAGTGATCAGCCAAGCTGGTTTGTCTGGGACTGTTTTGAAAGTCCGGAGTCCCAGGAAATCCCTCCATCTTGGGCAAACTGGGATAGTTAGTCACCCTACGTAACAAGCATAGGGGTTTTGCTTTATTGAGATGATTTTAGCATATTTTTCCTGTAATAGGTGTGTTATGTTTATATTTATTGATGTGACTAATATGTTTGGTCTCAATGTGTTCTGTTATACTTAAACTGTGTCTTTTTCATGACTTGTCTATCTTTTTTGCTCCTTAAAAAATTATTTCGGTATTTAGCAAAGTTTGTATTTTTGTTCCAGTGGTCTTCTTTGTATTTATATCTTTTCTTATGCCTTTTGTATTAATACCTTTTCTAGTTCTCATATTTCTTAATCTTTTAGTCTTGAGCTTGCCAATTTTAATTGGAATCCTTTACCTGTTACTATACATATCAAGCTATAATCTATTCTATTAGTTTTCCCTTTTTCTCTTCTTTCTTCCATTTTTCAAAAGTTGCATTCTTTCTTCTTCATCAAAAAGAAATGTAATATTTGCATACTCTTTCCACCCTGTATTAGTCAAGTTCTCAAGAAGGACAGGACTAACAGGATAGATGGATATGTGAAAGGGAGTTTATTAAGGAGTATTGACTCACACAATCACAAGGCAAAGTCTCACAATAGGCCATCTGCAAGCAGAGGAGCAAGGAAGCCAGTCTGTCCCAAAACCTCAAAAGTAGTGCAGCCTTCAGTCTGTGGCCAGAGACTCAACAGCCCCTGGCAAACCACTGGTGTAGGTCCAAGAGTCCAGAAGCTAAGGAACTTGGAGGCCAATGTTCAAGGGCAGGAAGCATCAGCCTGGGAGAAAGATGGAGGCCAGGAGACTTAGCCAGTCTAGTCTTTAGACATTCTTTTGCCTGCTTTTATCCTAGCCCTACTGGCAGCTGATTAAATGGTATCCATCCAGATTGAGGGTAGGTCTGTCTCTCCCAGTCCCCTGACTCAAATATCAGTCTCCTTTGACAACACCCTCAGGGACATATCCAGGAGCAATACTTTGCATCTTTCAATCCAATCAAGTTGACACTCAATATTAACCATCACACACCCATATCTTCTCCCTCACTTTAGTCTTAACTCTGCAATTAAATATATTAACTTCTCTCCATAAGTATTTTTTTTAGACAGGGTCTCACTCTATGCCTAGGCTGGAGTGCAGAGGTGTGATCTTGGCTCACTACAGTCTCTACTTTCCAGGTTCAAGCAATTCTCCTGCCTCAGTCTCTCAATAGCTGGGATTACAGGTGTACACCATCATGCCCAGCTAATTTTTATATTTTTAGAAGAGATGGGGTTTTGCCATGTTGGCCAAGCTGGTCTCAAACTCCTGACCTTAAGTGATATACCCACCTTGGCCTCCCAAAGTGTTGGGATTACTGGCGTGAGCCACTGTGTCTGTCTTCTCCATAAGTCTTATGCTGAAGTTTTCCCCACTATCTTTTGGTTGGTTGAAGCTCATCTTTTAGTAGATTTCTTGGGAGGGACTCAAGAGTAAAGTGTTATTAGAATGCCTGTTTAATGTATTTTTAAAATAGCCTTGATTCTTGAATTGTTGTTACTTTGTTGGATAAAAATAGACTTGGTTGGGTAAAAATCCTTAGCTTGACTTTTCTTGCCTTGAACTTTTAAAAAATACAGCTCTAACGTTGCATTGTTTTGTATGTTGCTCTTGAGAAATATGATGCTAGTATTATTTTTATCTTTATAGATAATTTGGTCATTTTCTGTAGGAAAGGTGTATTATAAAGCCTAATAATTTTATTAGGACATATCTTGGAGTTGATCATTATGAGCCAGATTTTCTAGACACATAGTGAGTCCTATCCACATACTGATTTTTCTCTTATTCCTTAAATTTTTCCTGGATTATAACTTTAAACATTAATTTCTCCTTCATTGTTTTGTTTTTCTTCTTTGAGGATTTTTTTATTTTTCTGCCTTCTAATTCACCCATTTTTCTCTGATCCTTTTTTCTTCTTTCTCTATCTCATTATCATTTTCTTCACTGGCTTCTTGTCTTCTTCAATGCCCCTTATAAAGCTTTTATCTGAATTGATGCTACATTGGGCACTTCGTAATTTAGTATTTATTTCTGGGATGGTTTGTCTTTTTAAAAAAGTTATTTCCTGAGTTGATCAACACTTATTTCATTTTTTCTTTCTTCTCTTTGGTCAACTTCTGTTTTAATTGTTGAATAAATGAATGAATTGTTGATTGTAGGCTTAAAAACATCTCCAAATGCTTGTTTGAAGATACTTAATTCAGTTTGAAATCTCACGTTTTTTACTTGTTTTGTTGTTATTTGGGAGGAAGAATTTTTGTCATCTGAAGATTTCTCCCCATTTTCTCCTTATAATAACTTTTAAAGGAGTTGGTCTGATTTTCCCTGTTGGTAGTCATTTCTTGGTCATGGTTTATGTGTACCCTCTTCTTTCAGTGTATTGAAGTACAGTTTCTTTAAATGGATGAAGTTATAATTGACGGGAGGTAAGGGGAGAGGAGGGGCATAACCTGTTGTTCTCTTCTGTTTCTCTGGTATGCTTAATTTTCCCCTCTTACATCCTTCTTTCTCTTCCCTGCCGTGTTTGCAGGGATACCTCTTCTTCTCTGACACCTTCACCCCAGAAGCAGTGCTCATCATGACAAACTACTTCTGGTCCTTCTCTTTCAGATCCCTTCTTTGTGGCCATTGCTGTGAACTACCAACTCCTAGACCTGTGCTGTGGTCAGAATTTTTGTGCTCAGTGTTGAACTTTCTCTTTCTCAGGATGATTTTGTCTATGCTTCCTTTGTGTTTCCTACTCCACTCTATTCTTTTCCAGAGTCTCTTAAGATTTCTCTTTCCTTGCTCTGTCCCCATAGTGTATGTGTGTGTGTGCATGTATACATATATATGTGTGTGTGCATGTGCATGTGTCTGTGTGTGTATACATATATATATACACACACACATGCACATGCACGCGTGCACACACACACACACACACACACACATATATTTGAGTAGAGATTCAGATTTAAGGCATCTCCTATACTGGGGCCAACTGGAATTCTCCTTATAAGCTTTTCAAGATACCTACTAAATATTCAATGTTTTAACAAACTGAAAAACTGCGTACTTTCTTCATCTTTCATGATTCCCTCTATTTTATATTTGTGTACATTTTTATTTCTCTCCTAACTTATTGAGGATAGGGATGAGTTTCTTAATCATATTAATACCCCACTACCTAGGAGATCTGATATTTACTAGAGACTCATACAATAGTTGAGTTGAATTAATGTTTTACCTAGTTATATTCTTCTTTCTCTTCCTAAATCTTAATTTATCTACATTGTAGATGCTGAGAAAAACTCTTCAAGGATCTGATGGTGAAGAACTGGAAACAACACAAAAGACACCAAATTTGGTACCATTTGGTGATGTGGTATGTATGAGTAGCCCTCAAAAACCTGTATAAGTTATTTATTATTTGATAATCAAAAAGTATATGCAGAAAATGGTTCTCTCTGATAACATATTTATGAATTTTTTATTTTTATGAGACAGAAAACATTGTAACAATCACTGAAATTATAGAAAACATCCTGATTCACAGAAATAATATTTTCTGTATTAGGGATTCCCAAATCTAGTTACATCAGAATTACCTGGGATGCTCTTTATAAAACATTAACTTGAGGCTTCACCTAAGGTCTGCTAACTTAGACTCTCTGAGAGAGGGGCCTGGGAATCAGTAATTTTACTGAGCTTTTAAAGTGATTATATTTATTGCTAGATCATGGTAAAGTTTGAAAATTGACTGTGCCCCTCGTCCATCCAAAAAACATCCTAGAAACAAAAGCAAGCACCTCTTTCTCTTACACACACACACACACACACACACACACACACCCAACATCTAGGCTAAGAACCAGAAAAATCTGTTACTCTGTTTTCAACCTACAGAACAAGACATGAGAATCTACATGCATATAGATGTGTCAAATATCGTGGCATTCATTTACAGTTATCTTTATTTTCTGAACACTATTACAGTGGTAACTAGGTATGAAATAAGAATTTTTCTTGTCCCTCTTCACTACCTCCTATCATATACAATGTTTAATATAATATTTCTGTTATTTTTACTTGGTTTTAAAGACTAAAGATGGCTAAATGTATTTGGCTAGTTCTCATATTAGGATTCAAATGTTCCTGCATTTATTTAGTATTTGATTTTTTAGTTAAGCACATGATACAATTTTCTTTAACATTTAGAAAAACTTTGTACAAGAGAATGAATATTTTATGGCCCCTGGCAAGTTATAACCAATGAATCATTGTTGAATGAATAAAATGGTCTTAGGATACTGGATAAAAGTTTGTCTGAGGCCGGGCGCGGTGGCTCACGCCTGTAATCCCAGCACTTTGGGAGGCCAAGGCGGGTGGATCACGAGGTGAAGAGATCGAGACCATCCTGGTCAACATGGTGAAACCCCATCTCTACTAAAAATACAAAAAATTAGCTGGGCATGGTGGTGCGTGCCTGTAATCCCAGCTACTCAGGAGGCTGAGACAGGAGAATTGCCTGAATCCAGGAGGCGGAGGTTGCGGTGAGCCGAGATGGCGCCATTGCACTCCAGCCTGGGTAACAAGAGCGAAACTTCGTCTCAAAAAAAAAAAGTTTGTCTGAAATAAGGCATGTTTCTTAATTTTACATATAGGATGCTACATTTTATCAGTTCTCAACTAATATCAAATAAAAACAGTTTGAAGAGTGATAATCAGATTTATGTTAATAATGAATTATTATTTGGCTTTGTATTCTTGTTTATTTTCGGTTTACTTTGAATGTGGCCTGCCCATTTTTCTTCTGTGTTTCTGTTTTCTGATTATTTCTATTAACTAGATATTTTTAATGAGAAACAATATTTCAAATGACAAAAACCAACGAAGTGAAGCTTTGCTTTTTAAAAATAGAGTTCAGTATAAGGTGGAAGAACAGTTGATGCCTTAAATGCATTCATTGCGTTTTTGTTTTGATTGTTGTAGGTTGGCTGCCTGGGCATTCATATAAAGAATTGCAGACATTTTACACCTAAGAGTATCCTTTCTTTTGATTTAAGAATCATGGAAATTGTGTCTCACTGTTTCATTGCTGCATTCTAAACCATTCCAAAACTTAGTGGCTTAACACAGTAACCAATTTATTATCAATCACTACTGTGTATTCACTAGTTGGTACTTCTGTATGATGATATAACAGCTTGGGCTATAGTTGTCTGCCAGTTCAAAAGGGCTGGAATATCTGAAATGGCCCATTTATATATCTGGTTGCTTTAGTGGGGATGCATGGAAGGCTAGACTTGGCTGGAATGCTGAAATGATTGGATCTCTCTCTCCGAGTCCTATCATGTTTTTTTCCTCCTGTGTTAATTTTGATTTAAAAATATCACAGTAATATATTATTTATCTTGATTACTAGTTTTTGGTGTCCCCTTAAGTTTTGTGCTCTAGGTGGGTGCCTTTCTGGCTTACCAGTTCCGACCCTAGTCATGTTCCATTACATGTTGTTGGTTAATGTAATCACAGAGCCAGCCCAGATTTAATGGCAGGGAAATAAAGTCCACTTTTGATGTGGGAGTAACAGAAGTTTTTTGGCCACCTAAATCACCATGTAAGTTTCAGGAAAAAATTTTATCTTCTCGTATGATAATGCTGACTTATTTGTAAGTAATATGCGCTTCCTTTAAACATTTTTTAAAGGCTTTATTTTATTTATTTATTTATTTTGAGATGGAGTTTCGCTCTTGTTACCCAGGCTGGAGTGCAATGGCGCGATCTTGGCTCACCGCAACCTCCGCCTCCTGGGTTCAGGCAATTCTCCTGCCTCAGCCTCCTGAGTAGCTGGGACTACAGGCCGCGCCACCATGCCCAGCTAATTTTTGTATTTTTTAGTAGAGACGGGGTTTCACCATGTTGATCAGGATGGTCTTGATCTCTTGACCTCGTGATCCACCCACCTTGGCCTCCCAAAGTGCTGGGATTATAGGCGTGAGCCACCACGCCCGGCCTTAAAGGCTTTATTTTATATTGTTGCTTTTAAATAAGCTGAGTGCTTATTTTTAGATTTATCACGGCATAAAACTAGTCTTATGGAGATTTCTTTTTTATGTAAAGAGAATTTTGGCAAATAATTCTGTATAGAGATTTTTGAAAATAGTTAAATCATGGAAACAAAATTGTTTTACTCCATACAGATACAATACAAACCAATATGGTATAAAAGACCTATAGACTTAAGTGAATTAGAGAATAGAACACTTTTTATCCCAAAATTAAAAATAAGTTATTCTGATATATTTTTAAAAATTTTAATTTCTACATAATTATGCTTAGGAAAAATTTCAACTATATATTGCATATATTTAGTCACCTTGAAATTAATATATAGAAAAATTTGCAAAGGAATTTTGTTGGAAATGTGAGGTTAAAAATATAAGGGATGTAAGAAAAAATCAACCTTCTCTTACTTATATTGTGTCCACCAGCGATGGGCAAAAACACTATTTTAGAAGACTTTTTTTTCTATTGTTTAATATACTCTACAATTACCTTTTATGTCTACATGATTGATTCTTAAGTTTTGGTCTGAATAATTGAATGTATTAATTTCATAATGTATTATTGTTCAATTACAACAAAACTTATTTCCTAAATAGCATTCTATTTTCAGTTGTTTTTCAACATTATGATCGTTTATTTATTCGCATCTCTGTAAATGAAATTGTGAAACGTACAAAAATGTATCGCTTGCTATCCAACAACAGTGAGAAGAACACTGCAATTACATTTGATGAAGTAAAGTTTTTTTCTGTAAAGGTAATGTTAATATCTCTTCTAGATATTAGAATGTCTCCTTATAGTTCCAAATATTCTACCGTAACTATGTCTGTTTATAAAAATGAGTAGGAAAGAAACAAAAGCAGTGAGCACCTTTTTATTTGGTATCTTACAGTATCTTATTTCTATACTATTGGCTATAGTGGTGTTTTTTAAAAATAAACAATTTACTGCAAAATGCATAATCTTAGATTTCTTTCCTGAGATGTTACTGTCTGTGGTTTCAAGTGTTCATTATGCATGTATTTTATCTCTATCTTGCTCTTCTCTTCCCATCTACTGTCTTCCACCTTATAGTTTTCCCATCTCCTTTCCTTTCCTTCCCTCTCCTCCCCTCCCCTCCCCCCCTTCCCTTCCTTTCCTTTCCTTTCCTTCTATCCTGTATTCCCCTTAGTCTCTCTCTAATTATTTTTGCATGGATTAACTTAGTCTATATTACAACCCAAACACACACACACACACACACTCTCTCTCTCTCTCTCTCTCTCTCATCCTTATTTTACTGATGAAGAAACTGAGGTACTTTGTGGTTAAGGACCTTTCTTAAAGTTATGGTAAGTGGTAAATGGTTGAGCTGGGCATGTGGGCAGTCTCGTTTCAGACCACACTTTATTAAACTGCCTCACACACTAGCACTTACTATGTTTCTGTTTACAGTAAAGCTTCTTAGAATTGTAAATGTATCTTAAAACTGAGGCTATGGGGTTTTCTAGATGTGGGATTATGTCATCTGCAAACAGGGATAGTTTGACTTTCTCTGTTTATTTCTTTCTCTTGCCTGATTGCCCCAGCCAGGATTTCCAATGCTATGTCGACTAGCAGGGGTGAGAGAGGGTATCCTTGTCTTGTGCCAGTTTTAAAGGGGAATAGGGAATTGGGTTGGATTTACACCCATTGTTTTTGAAGCACATCAGCTGAATATAGGAAAGCATTGCCCATTCAGTGTGATGTTGGCTGTGGGTTTTAATTAGGTATTAAAGGACCGTACTTCAGAATAGTAAGAAAGATATTATTATTCTGAGGTACGGTCCTTCAATACCTAGTTTATTGAAGTGTTTGATATGAACGGTATTGAATTTTATTAAAAGACTTTTCTGCATCTATTGAGATAATCATGTGGTTTTTGTCTTTAGTTCTGTTTATGTGATTAGTCACATTAATTAATTTGTATATGTTCAACCAACCTTACATTCCAAGGATAAAGCCTACTTGACAGTGATAGACAAACTTTTTGATCTACTGCTGAATTCAGTTTGCCAGTATTTTGTAGAATATGTAGAAGTGAAATACATCCCCAGAATACAGAAAATGCAGAGGTTTAAATAGAATTATACTATTGTACTTGGTGGCTTAATTTTAATTCAAAATATATGGCGATATGTGAAAAATCCATATTATAATCTCTAGAGCAACCAATAAAAGTTTAACAAAATTTTATTAGGAAGGAAGAAAGGAGAGAGGGAGGGAGCCAGGGAGCATGGGAGAAGGAATGAGGAAGATGAGTGTGGAAACTAAATTAGCATTAAATTTGAGAACTTAGAAAATGACAGTAAAACCTTAGGAAATCAGGAGGAAGAAATTAATAACAGAAAAGAAACAAATGAGTTATTTACAACATAATAGATGTTAAAGAAATGTAACAATACAAGAGCTAATTACAATTCCTATCATTCATTGATATTATTTTATTTTTAAATAATAAGACTCAATCATCTTTTGGGGACAATTTTTTTAATAGTCTTGTATTTTTACCAACATATTTACCATTTCTAATGCTCCTCCCTCCTGTGCATCTGGGATCATTTGTCTCCAATCTGAAGCTTTCTTTTCTATTTATTGCAGTGCATGCGTTCTAGATACAAATTCTCTCAGCTTTTGTCTTTCACCAACGTTTTGAAGTATATTCTCATTGGGCATAGATATCTAGGCTGAACTTTCCCCCCCTCCCCAGCATAGGTACACACATGGCAGTGTGATTTGCTGCCTTCCTCCCCGTCACCTATATCTGGCATTTCTCCCCAGGCTTTCTCTCCCCAACTCCCCATCCCCCACTGTCTCTCTCCTACTTCCCCCCGACAGACCCCAGTGTGTGATGCTCCCCTCCCTGTGTCCATGTGTTCTCATTGTTCAACACCCACCTATGAGTGAGAACATGCGGTGTTTGATTTTCTGTTCTTGTGTCTGTTTGCTGACTATAATGATTTCCAGGTTCATCCATGTCCCTACAAAGGACATGAACTCATCGTTTTGGATGGCTGCATAATATTCCATGGTGTATATGTGGCACATTTTCCCTGTCCAGTCTATCATCAATGGGCATTTGGGTTGATTCCAGGTCTTTGCTATTGTAAACAGTGCTGCAATGAACATTCGTGTGCATATGTCCTTATAGTAGAACTATTTATAATCCTTTGGATATATACCCAGTAATGGGATTGCTGGGTCACATGGAATTTCTATTTCTAGGTCCTTGAGGAATTACCACACTGTCTTCCACAATGGTTGAACTAATTTACACTCCCACCAACAGTGTAAAAGTGTTCCTATTTCTCCACATTCTCTCTAGCATCTGTTGTCTCCTGATTTTTTTAATGATTGCCACTCTAACTGGTGTGAGACAGTATCTCAATGTAGTTTTGATTTGCATTTTTCTAATGACCAGTGATGATGAGCATTTTTTCATATGTTTGTTGGCCTCGTGTATGTCTTCTTTAGCAAAGTGTCTGTTCATATCCTTCACCCACTCCTGAATGGGCTTGTTTGTTTTTTTCTTGTAAATCTGTTTTAGTTCTTTGTAGATTCTGGATATCAGCCCTTTGTCAGATGGGTAGACTGCAAAAGTTTTTTCCCATTCTGTTGGTTGCTGATTCACTCTAATGACTGTTTCTTTTGCTGTGCAGAAGCTGTGGAGTTTAATTAGGTCCCATTTGTCTATTTTGGCTTTTGTTGCGAATGCTTTTGGTGTTTTAGTTAGGAAGTCCTTGCCTACGCCTATGTCCTGAATGGTTTTGCCTAGATTTTCTTCTAGGGTTTTTATGGTGTTAGGTCTTATGTTTAAGTCTTTAATCCATCTGGAGTTAATTTTAGTGTAAGGTGTCAGGAAGGGGTCCGGTTTCTGCCTTCTGCACATGGCTAGCCAGTTTTCCCAACACCATTTATTAAACAGGGACTCCTTTCCCCATTGCTTGTTTTTGTCAGGTTTGTCAAAGGCTGGATGGTTGTAGATGCCATTCACAATTGCTACCAAGAGAATAAAATACCTAGGAATACAAGTAACAAGGATCATAAAGGACCTCTTCAAAGAGAACTACAAACCACTGCTCAATGAAATAAGAGAGGACACAAACAGATGGAGAAACATTCCATGTTCATGGTTAGGAAGAATCAATATCGTGAAAATGGCCATACTGCCCAAAGTAATTTACAGATTCAATGCTATCCCCATCAAGCTACCAATGACCTTCTTCACAGAACTGGAAAAAACTACCTTAAGCTTCATATGGAACCAAAAGAGAGCTCGCATAGCCAAGTCAATTCTAAGCAAAAAGAACAAAGCAGGAGGCATCACACTACCAGACTTCAAACTATATTACAAGGCTACAGTAATCAAAACAGCATGGTACTTGTACCAAAACAGAGATATAGACCAATGGAACAGAACAGAGGCCTCAGAGGCAACACAGAAACACTTTTACACTGTTGGTGGGAGTGTAAATTAGTTCAACCATTGTGGAAGACAGTGTGACGTTTCCTCAAGAATCTAGAAATAGAAATTCCATTTGACCCAGCAATCCCATTACTGGGTATATATCCAAAGGATTATAAATTATTCTATTATAAAGACACATGCATATGTATGTTCACTGTGGCACTGTTTACAATAGGAAAGACTTGGAACCAACCCAAATGCCCATCAATCATAGAATGAACAAGGAAAATATGGCATATATACACCATGGAATACTGTGCTGCCATAAAAAATGATGAGTTCATGTCCTTTGTAGGGACATGGACGAATCTAGAAACCATCATTCTCAGCAAACTCACACAAGAACAGAAAATCAAATACTGCATGTTCTCACTCATAGGTGGGTGTTCACATGGACACAGGGAGGGGAACATCACACACTGGTGTCTGTTTGAGGGGACTAGAGGAGGGACAGAGGGGGGTAGGGAGTTGGGGAGGGATACCATGGGGAGATTGCCTGATATAGGTGATGTGGGGATGGAGGCAGCAAATCACATTGCCATGTATGTACCCATGCAGCAATCCTGCATGTTCTGCACATGTACCCCAGAACCTAAAGTGTAATAAAATATATTTTTAAAAATAAAAACTTAAAATAAAAGAAAGAAATGTGATTGGACACAAAGGGTCTGATCTAAACCGCACCCCCCCGCTGCAAAAAAAAAGAAAAAAAAGAAAGGTTAAAGTGGCAAATATGTAGGTAAACTAAAGAAATATAGACTATGTTAAATAAATACAAATTACAACTCAGTGGATTTAAAAATACAAAAAAAGATAATAATAACATATTAGTTAAGGGTGATAAATGGAATTAAAGTTTCTAAGATCCTTGCTCTTCCCAGGAGAAGGATGAAGGATAAAGATATTGTAAACATTGGATTTGATAAGCATACACAATTTCTATAATAGCCATTTTTAAAAAGAGTAGTGGGTAATTTCCACAATAAGAAAGTTGAAAAACAGAATGAAATTGTTAAATACAGTTGACCCTTGAACAACATGGTTTGAGCTGCATGAGTCCACTTATACATGGATTTTTTTTTCAATAAAAATCACACCAAATGTGTCTCCCTCTCGTGCCTCTCCTTCTACTTCCTCCACCACTTCCTTCTCTGCCATCCTTGAGACAGCAAGACCAACTCTCTTCTTTCTCAGCCAATTCAATGTGAAAATGACAAGAATGAAGACCTTTATAATGATTCTCTTCCACTTAGTGAATAGTAAATTATGAACTTTTCATATATGTCTTCTTTTGAAAGGAGTCTATTCATGTCCTTCACCCACTTTTGAATGGGTTCGTTTGTTTTTTTCTTTTTTTTTTTATTGATTGCATGATGGACTCCCAGGCCTGGGGGAAATTAGAAGTTATATAGGGACTCTGGTACTCATGAGAAAGAGAAAGGGAGGGAAACAGACAAGGTTTGTTTTTTTCTTTTAAATCTGTTTTAGTTCTTTGTAAATTCTGGATATCAGCGTTTTGTCAAATGGGTAGATTGAAACATTTTTTTCCCATTCTATTGGTTGCTGATTCACTCTAATGACTGTTTCTTTTGCTGTGCAGAAGCTGTGGAGTTTAATTTGGTCCCATTTGTCTATTTTGGCTTTTGTTGCCAATACTTTTTATGTTTTAGTTATGAAGTCCTTGCATATGCCTATGTCCTGAATGGTATTGCCTAGGTTTTCTTCTAGGGTTTTCATGGTGTTAGGTCTTATGTTTAAGTCTTTAATCCATCAGGAGTAAATTTTAGTGTAAGGTGTCAGGAAGGGGTCCAGTTTCTGCTTACTGCACATGGCTAGCCAGGTTTCCCAACATCATTTATTAAACAGGGACTCCTTTCCCCATTGCTTGTTTTTGTTAGGTTCGTCAGAGATCACATGGTTGTAGATGTGTGGCATGATCTCTGAGGCGTCTGTTCTTTTCCACTGGTCTATATCTCTGTTTTGGAACCAGTGCCTTTCTGTTTTGATAACTATAGCCTTGTAGTATAGTTTAAAGTCAGGTAGTGTGATGCCTCCAGCTTTGTTCTTTTTGCTTAGAATTGACTTGGCTATGAAGGCTTTCTTTTGGTTCAATATGAAGTTTAAGGTGTTTTTTTTCCAGTTCTGTGAAGAAGGTCATTGGTAGCTTGTTGGGGATAGCACTGAATCTATAAATTGCTTTAGGCAGTATGGCCATTTTCACCATATTGATTCTTCCTAACCGTGAGCGTGGAATGTTTTTCAATCTGTTTGTGTCCACTCTTATTTTGTTGAGCTGTGGTTTGTAGTTCTCCTTGAAGAGGTCCTTCATATCCTTTGTTAGTTGTATTCCTAAGTATTTTATTCTCTTTGTAGCAACTGTAAATGGGAGTTTGCTCATGATTTGACTCTCTTTAAGTCTGTTATTGATGTATAGGAATGCTTATGATTTCTGCACATTGATTTTGTATCCTGAGACTTTGCTGAAGTTGTTTATCAGTTTCTGGAAATTTGGGGCTGAGACAATGGGGTCTTCCAAATATACAATCAAGAGACAATTTGACTTCCTCCTTTCCTAATTGAATACCCTTTATTTCTTTTTTGTGCCTGATTGCTCTGGCTAGAAATTCCAGTACTATATTGAATAGGAATGGTGAGAGGGGGCGTCCTTGTCTAGTGCCAGATTTCAAAGGGAATGCTTTCAGTTTTTGCCCACTCAGTATGATATTGGCTGTGGGTTTGTTGTAAATAGCTTTTATTATTTTGAGATACATTCCATCGATACTTAGTTTATTGAGAATTTTTAGCATAAAGGGCTGTTAATTTTGTCAAAGTCCTTCTTTGCATCTATTGAGATAATCATGTGGTTTTTTTCTGTGGTTCTGTTTATGTGGTGCATTAAGTTTATAGACTCGCATATGTTGAACCAGCCTTGCATCCCTGGGATGAAGGCTACTTGATTGTGATGGATAAGCTTTTTGATCTGCTGTTGCGATTGGTTTGCCAGTATTTTATTGAAGATTTTTGCATCTATATTCATCAGGAATATTGGCCCGAAGTTTTCTCTTCTTGTTGAGTTTCTGTGGGGTTTTGGTATCAGGATAATGTTGATTTTGTAAAATGATTTGGGAAGGATTCCCTCTTTTTGGATTGCTTGGAATAGTTTCAGAAGGAGTGGTACCAGCTCCTCTTTGTATGTCTGGTAGAATTCAGCTGTGAACGCATCTGGACCTGGGCTTTTTTTTGGTTGGTAGGCTGTTGATTGCTGCCTCAACTTCAGCCCTTGTTATTGGTCTATTCAGGGTTTTGACTTCTTCCTGGTTTAAGGTTGGGAGAGTGCAAGTGTCCAGGAATTTATCCATTTCTTTCAGGTTTACTGGTTTATGTGCATAGAATTGTTTGTAGTAATCTCTGATGATAGTTTTTATTTCTGTGGAATCAGTGATGATATCCCCTTTATCATTTTTTATTGCATCTATTTGATTCTTCTCTCTTTTCTTTTTTATTAATCTGTCTAGTGGTCTGTTTTGTTGATATTTTCAAAAAATCAGCTCCTGGATTTATTGATTTTTTTTGAAGGGCTTTTTGTGTCTCTATCTCCTTCCGTTCTGCTCTCAGCTTAGTTATTTCTCATCTTCTGCTAGCTTTTGAGTTTTTTTGATATTGCCCCTCTGGCTCTTTCAATTTTGATGACAGGGTGTCGATTTTAGATCTTTCCTTGCTTCTCATGTGGGCATTTATTGTTATAAATTTTCATGTAGACCCTGCTTTAAATGTGTCCCAGGGATTCTGATACATTGTGTCTTTGTTCTCATTGGTTTGGAAGAACATCTTTATTTCTGCCTTAATTTCATTGGTTATCCAGTCAACATTCAAGAGCCAGTTGTTCTATTTCCATGAAGTTGTGCAGCTATAAGTTAGTTTGTTAATCCTGATTTCTAATTTGATTGCATTGTTTTCTGAGAGAATGTTTGTTATGGTTTCCATTCTTTTGCATTTGTTGAGGAGTGATTTACTTCCAATTATATGGTCAGTTTTAGAGTAGGTGTGATATGATTGCTGAGAAGAATGTATATTCTGTCGATTTGGGGTGGAGAGTTCTGTAAATGTCTATTAGGTTTGCTTGGTCCAGATCTGAGTTCAAGTCCTGGATATCCATGTTAATTTTCTGTCTCGTTGATCTTTCTAATATTGACAGTGGAGTGTTAAAGTCTCCCACTATTATTGTGTGGGAGTCTAAGTCTCTTTGTAGGTCATTAAGAACTTGCTTTATGTATCTGGGTGATCCAGTGTTGGGTACGTATGTATTTAGGATCGTTAGCTCTTCTTGTTGTATTGATCATTTTACCATTATGTAATGCCCTTCTTTGTCTCTTGATCTTTGTTGGTTTAAAGTCTATTTTGTCAGAGACTAGGATTGCAACTCCTGCTTTTTTCTGCTTTCCATTTGCTTGGTAAGTCTTCCTCCATCCTTTTATTTTGAGCCTATGTGTGTCCTTGCATGTGAGATGCGTTTTCTGGATACAGCACACTAATGGGTTTTAACTTTTTATCCAATTTTCTAGTCTGTGTCTTTTGACTGGGGCATTTAGCCCATTTACATTTAAGGTTAATATTGTTGTGTGTGAATTTCATCCTGCCATTTTGATGCTAGTTGGTTGTTTTGCCCATTAGTTGACACGTTTCTTCATTGGGTCGATGCTCTTTACCATATGGTATGTTTTTGGAGTGGTTGGTACTGGTTATTCATTTCTATGTTTAGTGCTTTCAGGAGCTCTTGTAAAGCCAAAGCTAGTGAATGATGAAATCTCTGAGTGATTGCTTGTTCATAAAGGATTTTATTTCTCCTTCACTTATGAAGCTTAGTTTGGCTGGATATGAAATTCTAGGTTGAAAGTTCCTTTCTGTAAGGATGTTGGATATTGGCTCCCACTCTCTTCTGGCTTGTAGGCCTTCTGCCAAGAAATCCCCTGTGAGTCTGATGGACTTCCCTCCATGGGTAACCCGATTTTTCTCTCTGGCTGCCCTTAGCAATTTCTCCTTCATTTCAACCGTGATGAATCTGATGATTATGTGCCTTGGGGTTGCTCTTCTTGAGGAATATCTTTGTGGTGTTCTCTGTATTTCCTGGACTTGTATGGTGGCCTGCCTTGCTAGGTTGGGGAAGTTCTCCTGGATAATATCCTGAAGAGTATTTTCCAGCTTGGATTCATTCTCTCCGTCACATTCAGGTACACCTATCAAACGTAGATTAGGTATTTTCACATAATCTCATATTTCTTGCAGGCTTTGTTCATTTCTTTTTATTCTTTTTTTCTCTAATCTTGCCTTCTAACTTTATTTCATTAAGTTGATCTTCAACCTCTATTTGTTCTGCTTGATTGATTCTGCTATTGAAACTTGTGTATGCTTCATGAAATTCTTGTGTTGTGTTTTTCAGCTCCATCAATTCATTTTCATTTTTCTTTACACTGTTTATTCTTGTTAGCATTTTGTCAAACCTTTTTGCAAGGTTCTTAGTTTCTTTGCATTGGGTTAGAACACGTTCTTTTAGCTCAGAGAAATTTGTTATTACCCCTTTCTGAGGCCTGTTTCTGTCAATTTGTCAGAGTCATTCTCCATCCAGCTTTGTTCCCTTGCTGGTGAGGAGTTGTGATCCCTTGGAGTAGGAGAGGCATTCTGGTTTTTGGTGTCTTCATCCTTTTTGCACTAGTTTCTTCCCATCTTTGTGGATTTATCTATCTGTGGTCTTTGTAGTTGGTGTCTTTTGGATGGGATCTCTGAGCAGACATCCTTTTTGTTGATGATGAAGTTATTTCTTTCTGTTTTTTAGTTTTCCTTCTAACATGCCCCTCTGCTGTAGGACTGCTGGACGTCCACTCCAGACCCTACTTGCCTGGGGATCATCTGCGCTGGCTGGCGAACAGTAAGGGTTGCTGCCAGTTTCTTCTTCTGTTATCTTTGTCCCAGAAGGATACCTTCCAGATGTCAACCTGAGCTCTCCTTTATGAGGTGTCTCTTTACATATAGCAGGGTTGGGGAGCTGGTTGAGGAGACAGTCTGTCCTTTATAGGAGCTCAAGTGCTGATCTGTGAGCTCCGTTGTTCCATTCAGAGCTACTGGGAAGGTACATTTAAGTCTGCTGCAGCAGAACTCATAGCCACCTTTTTTTCCCAGGTGCTCTGTCCTGGGAAGGTGGGGCTTTATTTATAAGTTCCTGACATGCTGTCTTTTTGCAGAGATGCCCCACCCAGCAAGGAGGTAGCCTAGTCACAGTCTGCTAGTAGAGGTGTTGCTGAGCTGCCATGGGCTCTGCCCAGCTGCTGTATGAACTTCCTTGCGGTTTTGTTTATAGAGGTATAGTTAGAACTGCCTCAGTTATGGTGATTTGACTCACTATGGCGGACTGCCTCTGTAATGATGGACTGCCTCGGTAATGGCGCATTGCTTTGGTAATGGCAGAATGCCTTGGTAGTAGTGGACTGCCACAGTAATGGTGGATGCCCTTCCCCCCCATAGAGCTGGACCGTCCCAGGTCCAGCTGTGTTTGCTGTGAAACTCTCATTCCAGAGTGTTTCAGATTGCTGGTCTTTGTGGGGGTAGGACCTGCCGAGCCAGATCACCTGGCTCCCTGTTTCAGCCCCTTTTTATCAGTTGAATGGGCAACTCTGTCTCCCAGGCATTCCAGGCACCAGCTGAAATGGCTGCCCAGATTTGTGTGAGTTTTTGTGCAGAGACCCGCTGTGCTGGCTGAAACAGCTGTCCTGGAAACTTGTGGCACTTTTCCGCCCAGGAATCTCCTGGTCTGTGGAAATATGGTGATCACTCACCCTCTGTGTTCTCATTAGGAACTGCACTCCAGAGCTGTTCCTATTTGGCCAACTTGGATCCTACTTTAACCTTCCTTATAGCTCAGATCATCCTCCTGGGGTCAGTTACCTTCTGTCTGAACTATTTATTAAAAATGTTTTTTCCTATGAGAGTTAACAGGTGATGTAATTATTTTTTGTTTGCCTGGTCTTTATATCATTCTCATTTTTGAGTGAAATTTTTGTTGAATATAGAATGGTAAATTTGCAGTTATTTTCTGAAATATCATTTCACTTTCTCTTAGCTTCCATATTTGTTGAAGAGAAGTCACTTGTCAGTCTGTCACCTTTGAAAATAATGTATCTTCCTCTCTGTGTGTTATATATATTTTTCTGCTAATTTCACTCTGATGTGTCTGTATTTGGCTTTCTGTTTATTATGTTGAGATTTATTGGCTGCTTAATCTGGATTGTTGATATTCATCAGTCATGAAAAATTATTAGCTAATTTTTTTTTTGAGACAGGGTCTTGTTCTGTCACATAGGCTGGAGTGCAGTGGCTCCATCTCAACTCACTGCAACCTCTGCCTCCTGGATTCAAGTTATTCTCCTGCCTCAGCTTCCTGAGTAGCTGGGATTGCAGGCACCTGCTACCAGGCCCAGCTAATTTTTGTATTTTTAGTAGAGACAGGGTTTCACCATGTTGGTCAGGCTGGTCTCGAACTCCTGACCTCGTGATCCACCCACCTTGGCCTCCCAAAGTGCTGGGATTACAGGCGTGAGCCACTGATCCCAGCAGGCTAATAGTTCTTAAAATAGTGCCTCTCTGCCCCCTTTTCTTAATCCTTTATTTCCTTTCCTTGGACTCTGGTTAACATATGTTAGGTATTCTTACACTATCTTCCATATCTTTTAACCTATAAAAATATTTTTGATCACTTTGTCTCTCTGCCTTGCATTCTAAGTAATTCTTCTGATATTTATTTTATTATTATTATTTATTGAGACATGGTCTTTCTCTGTCACCCCTGCTGGAGTTTAATGCTGTGATCACAGCTCACTGCAGCCTCAACCTTCTGAGCTCAAGTGATCCTCCTATCTCAGCCTCCTGAGTAGCTAGAGCTAAAGACATGCACTACATGCTTGGCTGCTTTTTGTATTATTTTGTAGAGATGGGATTTGCTATGTTGCTGAGGCTAGGATCGAACTCCTGGGCTGAAGTGATTCACCTGCCTCAGCCTCCCAAAGTGCTGGGATTCCTTAATACTAGTTCATTAATTCTCCAAAGCTGCATTAAATTTGTGGTTGAGTTGATAGAGTGTTTTATTCAATTATTTTAGTTTTCATTTCTACAGATTGTTCCTTGTTTAGGTTTGTTAAATAGTTTTTAAAGTTTCCTGCAGCAGGAGTATATTTTCAGTTTGGTTTTTATGCCTTTTAACATAGTAAGTGTAGCTCCTTAGAATTCCAATATTTGAAGTTTTTTGGGGGTCTGTTTTTGCTGTTTTCCTTTGTGGCTCTTTGCTTCCATGCTGACTGAGTTATTTTTGATGGTTAACTGTTCATTTTCCTTGGAAAATTACTTGTCAAACTTCTTTGAGGTCTAAGATGAAAGTAGTAGCTCTAAGAAAGACTTGTGTTTCTTCTAAGGTGACTGAGTCTACTCTCAGTTTGGGACCATTTTAAACTAAATTTCACTTGAGATATTTTAAAAAATTTAAGTTGTCTTGTTTATTTGTTTATGTTATGACAAAATATACATAATATAAAGTTTACTATCTAAACCATTTTAAGCGTCTGGATCTAAATTTTTTATAACATTCAGTGACTGTGACTTTAGGCTGCAATTTCTCTGAACTGGTTTTTGTTGATAGCTTATTAGGGACTCCGCACTCCATTCTACTCAGCAGTTCAACTTTCCTTGCAACCTTCTGTAGGTGTGATGGGAGAAAGCTTTCTCCATTTCCTGAAGCCATAGCCCTTTGGGTTCTCAGCTTTCTCAGAAGATGGTTGGGCAAGGATCCTCTGATAAATGTACCATGTGTTGTCTTCTCTCTTCTGCGCCTTTCAAAACCATTTAAACTGCAGTTTCAGGTCACCTGATTGGGAAGTGCCCTTAGGGCAAATGTAACTTCAGTGTCTAGTTTACATCTCTGAGTGTCTGTCAATACTTGGAGATTTATGATTACTTCTCAGCATTTTATTAACCCTCTTTTGCTTTTAAAATGATACTTTAAATATTTTATCAAGGAACGATTCAAGATGGCTGACTGCTAACATCTCGGGATTGCAGCTCCCAGTGAAAGTGCAGAGAAAGAGAGGACGCCACACTTTCAGACAAATTTTGGTTGCTCACGGAGCAGAAGATTCCAAGTGGAGAAGCTGCACGGGTCACCAGCATGACTCTTGTGGCTGGCGCAGCAGTTTTGCCGGCACCTTGGCGTGGCAGCTCTTAGTGTAGAGTAAACGGTACTGGTTCCCCTTCTGACCGAGGTTCAGAGGAGCCGCACGGGTCGCCAGCGTGACTCTTGTGGCCGGTGCAGCGGCTTTGCAGGCACCTCGGTGCACCAGCTCTTGGTGCAGAGTAAATGGGACTGGTTCCCCTTCTGACCGAGGTTTGGAGCTCCGGAAAGGCAGAGTCGCCTATTATGGACTCAAGAAGGAAGCCAGACTGGAGATTCCCAGGCAGAAAAGCACCATCAGTTTTAACACCACCGTTGTGGCCAGCACAGTGGGTTGCTCATATTTCGGCCCTGGGAATTAACAACTTGGACGTCCACCCAGAGACCTAATCTGAAAGTTGGTAATTACAAAGACAACAGGTGGATAAATTTACAATGATGGGAAGAAACCAGTAAAAAGGCTGAGAATACTCAAAATCAGAATGCCTCTCCCTCTAAAAAGGATCACAGTTCCTCATCAACAAGGGGACAAGGCTTGATGGAGAATGAGTGCATCCCATTAACAGAATCAGGCTTCAGAACATGGATAATAAGAAACTTCTGTGAGTTAAAAGAACATGTTGTAGCCCAACGTAAAGAAACTAAGAACTTTGAAAAAAGGTTTGATGAAATCCTAATGAGAATAGATAACTTAGAGAGAAATATAAGTGAATTAATGGAACTGAAGAATACAATACAGGATCTCCGAGAAGTATGCACAGATTTAAACACTCGAATTGTTCAAGCAGAAGAAAGGATATCAGAGGTGGAAGTCCAACTTAATGAAATAAAATGAGAAGACAAGATTAGAGAAAAAAGGATAAAAAGGAATGAGCCAAGTCTCCAAGAAATGTGGGACTATGTGAAAAGACCAAATTTACATTCGATAGGTGTACCTGAATGCGATGGAGAGAATGAATCCAAGCTGGAAAATATTCTTCAGGATATTATTCAGGAAAATTTTCCTAAACTAGCAAAGCAGGACAATATTCAACCCCAGGTAATACAGAGAACACCACAAAGATATTCCTCAAGAAGAGCAACCCTAAGTCACATAATCATTAGATTTGCCAGGGTTGAAATGAAGGAGAAAATACTAAGGGCAGCCAGAGAGAAAGGTCAGATTACCTGCAAAGGGAAGCCTATCAGACTTACAGCAAATCTCTCAGCAGAAACTCTACAAGCCAGAAGAGAGTGGGGGCCAATATTCAACATCCTTAAAGAACAGAACCTTCAGCCCAGAATTTCATATCCAGCCAAACTAAGCTTCACAACTGAAGGAAAAATAAAATCTTTTATGAACAAGCAAGTACTCAGAGATTTTATTACCACCAGACCTGCTTTACAAGAGCTTCTGAAAGAAGCATTACACATAGAAAGAAACAACCAGTATTAGCCTTTCTAAAAATATACCAAAAAGTAAAGAGCACCAACATAAAGAAGAATTTACATCAACGAATGGATAAAACAGCCAGTTAACATCAGACGGCACTAATCCTAAATTTAAATTGACTAAATCCCCCAATCAAAAGATAGAGCCAAAACCCAACGGTATGCTACATCCAGACCCATTTCACATGCAAGGATATACAAAGACTCAAAACAAAGGTATGGAGAAAGATTTACCAACCAAATGGAGAGCAAAAATAAATAAATAAATAAAAAGCAGGAGTTGCAATTCTGGTATCTGATAAAATAGATATTAAAGCAACAAAGATATAGTGGTAAAAGGATCAATGCAACAACAAGAGCAAACGATCCTAACACCCAGATACATAGAGACTTAGACACAATGAGACAGAAAATTAATAAGGATATCAAGGACTTGAACTCATATCTGGAACAAGTAAACTTAATAAATATTTATAGAGCTCTCCACTTTAAATACACAAAATATACATTCTTGTCAATACCACATCACACCTACTCATAAGTTTAAATAAAATATTGATTGGCCATTAATAATACCTATTTTTTTTTTAGAATAAAGCAACATTTCCGTTCTCTCTCCCTCTTTTTCTTCCTCTCCTTCACTCCTTTTTTTTCTTTCCCTCTCTCAAAAAAAGAAGAAAAGAAATCAATTTGTAGACCTCTAGATCCAGGTCGGCAATGTCTCTCTCAATGCCTGATTTCCTTCCTTCCCTTCTCTCCCTCCCTCCCTCCCTCCCTCCCTCCCTTTCTCCCTCCCTTCCTCCTTTTCTCCCTTCCTGCCTTCCTCCTTTCCTCCCTTCCTACAAAAAAAAAAAAAATTTTTATCGAGCATTTGTAGTTTTCTACTGTTTCTGATAACGCAGATGCCAAATTGTTGAAAAACTGAGCCTGCCCTCCCTTTTAACCACTCTGCTGGATCACAGGGCTTGCATTACTTTTTTCTCATTTCCTGGGGAAAGACAGTTGCAAACATAACTTTAAGAAGGCTCATACAGGCTCTGATGTCAACCATGGGGAGAGGCACTGTAGGAAGGCACCTGGATTCTTCCAAGTGGGGAGGCATGACTTTTTTTCTAATTAGCAAGAGAGTGTACAGATGTTAAAGGTTACATAATAATAGTACTGTGCTCCAGAACTCAGGGTTGGGAGTTTCAAGTTCAGGCAATGGTATATATTTTATCAAAAAGTTAAAGAACAGAGTTTGAAAAGGATATTAGATATTTTTAAATGTTGGATATTTGGATAATCTGTATTTGGATTATCTGGATATCTGGAATATTTGCATTTTGTATTGGTAGTTGATTATCTTTGATAGTGTAGTTTCAATAGAGTATTGAGGGTGAACTTTTGTGTAGAGTTAAAAAGAGAATGTATGCAGTGGGTGGTTCAAAAAGATGATAATTGACATTAGATATAAGCAAGATCTTCATTTTGTTGATATTAGTATATATGTGACCATGAGGTTGAAAGTTATGGAACTAATAATGTACAAAAATGAATCACTAAGTATGCAAATAATAGTATGGAATGTATATGTTCAGAAATCTTTAGGCTCAAGTTTAATGCTTCTTTTCTTATCTGTTTTGATTTGAGGTTCCCAGACGTTATAATGATGAGCGGAATAACGTTTTATTGGAACTGATGCAATATGACAATACAAAAAAATGTGCATTCTCATTAGGGAGTGTTCAGATACATCTTTATGAAATAATTCAGGTATGTATCAAAATGATTCTTTTTACCTGGGTATCACATTGCCTGTTGGTTATCCAGTTTGTTGTGATTTATTATACCTGATGGACTTTTCTTGTTTCTTTTTTTTTTTTTTTTTAATTTTTTTATTGGATTATAGGTTTTGGGGTACATGAGCAGAGCATGCAAGACAGTTGCGTAGGTACACACATGGCAGTGTGCTTTGCTTTTCTTCTTCTTGTTTCTTATCTGCCTTCAAATTCATACACTTAAGAAATAAACTCTCCCTTTGGCTAAATATTTTTTTAAAAGAGTTGGCTTATAATAGCATAATGTTTTTAAAAATTTATTTTACAGAATATATATATAGTATATAATATATATATGTATATATGTATATACAATATATATTTTGTATATACATATATATACATATATATATTATGTATATATATTATATACAATATATATATAGTATATACATGTATATATATGTATATACTATATATATATATATATATATATGTGAAATTAAGTAACCACTTAGACTTTTAGGTTATATCACTAAAACTAACTTTCTGGAAAACAAATTTTCTAGGCTCACTGCAACCTCTGCCTCCCTGGCTCAAGGGATTCTCCTGCCTCAGCCTCCCCACTATCTGGGACTACAGGCACCTGCCACTGCACCTGACTAATTTTTGTATTTTTAGGAGAGACAAGGTTTCGCCATGTTGCCCAGGCTGGTCTAATACTCCTGAGCTCAAATAATCTTCCCACCTCAGCCTCCCAAAGTGTTGGGATTACAGGCCTGAGCCACCACGTCCAGCTATTTAAATTTGCCAATAAAAGCTGTATATAAATCATGTACAGAATGTTTTGAAGTATGTATACATTGTAGAATGGCTAATAGCGTTAAACATGTTTTATTGTGTTTCTGAAATGTCTTAAGACGTGACTGAAGCTGCAAAGTCTGTCTCTTAGTCGGCAATACAAATTTCAGCTAAGTTCTTTTTTCCTTAGCTGGGCTGCCTACAGCCTTCCTTGTGTGTGTGTCTTTTAGGGGTTAGCCAAAGATTTGGACAGAGTTTATATACAGATTTTATGGTTGCTTCTCTCTTGTTTTCTCTTTTCTAGGAGTCTGTCTCACTTTGCAGCAGCTCATTTTGTGGTTGCCTTGAATTCAAAGTAAAGAACTTATTGATTAGTGAATAAGTATAAACCATCCAAAGTATTTTCAGGAATATTTTTTGTTGCATACAGCAAGGAAGTTTTCAAAGACTAATGGAGTTGTGTCAAACAGCAGACTGCAGGGACTCCTATTGGCCAACTTCAGAATAACTTGAACATAGATTATTACAACATTCTGAATAAAGGAATATTCGTGAGTCCTTGGTGATCTTCAAAAAAGAAAAGAGGTAGTATAGGAAGAAAAAGGAAATTTTTAAAATAAAAGAATACCACTTTATGAATGTAGAAATAATGAAAGAATTACAAATTATTGTTTTTGCAACTCTTTATAATGAATAATGATTAATTCAGTCAATTTTTAGCAATGGTCCTAAAAAACTATTAGGTATAATGTTATTGGGAAGCAAGATATTTGCATGGTGCCACAGTAACAGCTTATAGATCATTGCACAGGGAAATATTCCTTTACATTAGAGAGATGTGGTGTTGCCACTTTAACCAAGAGCTTGAATTTAGTATAATGAATTGTGGATAACTTAACATCATGTACTTCCTGTAGTGATATAATGTGAAGTACATATTATTATCTATGACTTATTGTCATAAAAAATGTTTAACTTCACTGGGTGCAGGCTCAGGCCCATAATCCCAGAACTTTGGGAGGCTGAAGTGGGAGAACTGCTTGAGGCCAGGAGCTGGAGACCAATCTGGCAACATAGCAAGACTCTGTCTCTACACACACACAGAATTAGCTGGGTGTGGTAGCATGTGCCTGTAGTCCAAACTACTTGGGAGGCTGAGGCAGGAGAATCAATTGAGCCCAGGAGTTCAAGACTGTAGTGAGCTATGATTATGCTACTACACTGCAGCCTGGGTGACAGAGCAAGATCCTGTCTCAAAAAAAAAAAAAAGTTTAACCTGATTCTAATCAAGCTGAGTATAGAACTAACTTCAAGTTTACAGGAATTTAATTAGTAGGGAAAAAGTTAAACAATGCTTTAAGATAAGTACAGAAGTGGGACATATCAGCGTAGATTGTTTAAATAGCGATGGTCATTAGAAAAATACCAAAACCCACCAAAGATGGAGGAAACTGTTCCAGATTTATAGAGATACAACAAGTTTGACTGAATACAGATTTGAAAAAGTTATAAAAGATTCTTGGGAGCCAGGCATGGTTGTTCACATCTGTAATTCCAGCACTTTGGGAGGCTGAGGGAGGTGGATTGCTTGAGCCCAGGAGTTTGAGACAAGCCTGGGCAACATGGTGAAACCACTTCTCTTAAAAACAAACAAGCCACAAAAAAACACCCACAAAAAATTAGCCAGGCATGGTGAAACCTGCCTGTAGTCCCAGCTACTTGAGGCACTGAGGCAGGAAAAATCATCTCAGCCCAGTGAGGCTGAGGCTCCACTGAGCCATGATTGTACCACTGCACTCCAGCCTGGGCAACACAGATCCTGTCCCAAAAAATAAAAAACAAACATAAATAAAAGACATTCTTGGGACAATTAGGAAAATTTAATATTTACTAAATATTAGGAAAAAATCTAGAATTGTTTTCTTGAGTGTGATACTGATATTGTGGATATATACATATATACACCTATACACATATATATATATTATATATGTGTATCGGTGTATATATCTATATATATATATTCTTATTTTTACAGTATCCAAGATAAAGTTTTAACATTGAGAGTAAAGAGTAATGATGATTGCAACTTCGAAACTGATCAGCAAACATATATCTATACACACACAGATATTTCAAAAAATGGCCTACTGTTAAACAATGTTAACAGTTGTTAAACAAATATTTGAATTTGTTTAATCTTCTAGGAGGGGTACTAATTGGAGTCTTTTGAGTGGTCTGCGTGTTTGAAAATTTTCATAATAGGAAATTGGGGAAAATCAGATAATTTCTAAGACACAAAAAAGAGATGAAGGAGGAGATAAACATATTGAGTAATGAGTAAGTGTAAGCAACCAGAACTTCTCAAAGATATTTTGGGAGAGGATCTTTAGAAATGACTAAAGTTCCTTTGGCTGTATGGCAATTTAGGCATCAAAAAATGTGACATTACTTATTAGTTACTTTCTGTTGAAGAAAACTTAGAAATAGAGATGCTTGGACTAGAAGCATATATACAAACTTATCAATAGTTATTTTTATAAGATCATTAATAATATGCTAATATTTATTTATTTTCTTTTTATTGCATTTTAAGTTTTGGGGTACATGTGCAGGACATGCAAGATAGTTGCATAGGTACACATATGGCAGTGATTTGCTCTCTTCCTCCCCTTCACCCACATCTGGCATTTCTCCCCCTGCTATCCCTCCCCAGCTCCCCTATGCTAATAATTTAAAATACAAAGGTATAGTTTTTAAATTAAAAAATCACCCATCATTCCACACTTATAACGTTTCAGTATTCAGAGTTTCTTTCTAATTCTTTCTTATAAACAAAAACAGAAAAATAGAAAATATAAAAAGACCCACATGTATATTCTGGAACTGAAAAATAAAATATCCGAAATTAAACATTTACTGAATGGGCTCAACAGCAGAATGAAGGAAAGACTATTGTTTTCTTATTACTTTCTTTAAAATTTGTGTGATTATTTAAAGAAAAAATTATAACCTTATCTGTGTGGTTTATAATGTTTGGAGAGGTCATGCGTATGACAGCCATAGCATACAGCATAGGGAGAAGATGGGGTCTAAAGGACTTTTATAATGCAAGGCTTTTGCATTTTCTTTGTTGCAGTTTAATAAAAATAGAGTTGAAGTCTTTATGTTGCTGCTTGATGCCATCTTCTGTCTCCTCCCTCTCCCCCAGGGAAAAATAATGATTATCCAAAACTTTGTATTTATTATTCCCTTATTTTTTCATAGCTTTACTACTTATGTATGATTATAAAAATATCATTTTATATTTCTAAATATGATATATTTTTAATATTAATACACTTAGCTAGTGTTAATTTTTTGCTGCTGTATACTATTCCATATGGGAGTATTCTTCTGTTTGCCCATAAAGTAATTTTTAGCTGATTATTTATTTATATTTAATCAACAAGCACTGTATATATTTATGGGGTACAATGTAATGTTTTGATCTATGTATACACTAAAAAAAATTCAGTCAAGCCACTTAATATTTTCATCACCTCACCAACTTATCTTTTTTATACTAAGGATGATAAAAATATATTTTATTCAGCAATTTTGAAATACACAATACATTATTATTAACCATAGTCACCAGGCAGTGCAGTAGATTACTAGAACCTGCTCCTGCAGTCTAATTGAGACTTTGGACATCTCTTTCTCCATTCCTACCCCTACTCTCCAGCCTCCGGTAACCACTTTTCTACTGTTTCTATGAGACTGACTTTTTTAGATTCCACTGATAAGTGAGATCATACAGTGTTTGTCTTTCTATGCCTGGCTAACTTAGCATAAAATTGTCCAGTTTCATCCATGTCACAAATGACAGAATTTCCTTTTATTTTAAACTGCATAGTATTCCATTGCATGTATGTATATACACCACATACTCATCTGTTCATTTGGTGATGAACACTAAGTTGCTTTCATATCTTGGCTATTGTGAATCATGCTGAAATGAGTGCATGAAATCTGACATACCAATTTCAGTCTCTTTAAATGTATACTCAGAAGTGGGATTGCTGGATCATATAGTAATGATATTTTTAATGTTTTGAAGAATATCCATAATATTTTCCAGAATGTCTGTACAGGTTGAATATTACTCATCTGAAAAAGCTTGGGACCAGAGGCGTTTCTAATGTTTTTTTGATTTTGGAATATTCAAATATACATCATGAGATATCTTGGGGATGGGACCCAAGTATAAACATGAAGTTCATTTATGTTTCATATACATATTATACACATAGGCTAGTGGTAAATTTATACAATATTTTAAATAATTTTGTGCATGAAACAAAGTCTTCATTGTATATTTTGTATATTGGTTGTGACTTGTCACATAGGCCAGGTATGGAATTTTTTTACTTCTGGTGTCATTTTGGCACTCAAAAAGTTTCTGGAGAATTGTGGACTGACTCATAACAGCAGGGATGACTGTAGATATTGAGCAAGGGTACGAAAGTTTAGCTGGTTTAAAAGATCCAGCCATCTCTGAGAGATGAGAGAGGTACTCAGTCCTGTCGGTATTCAACTTATCATACAGAATTATGTTTAAGTAACCCCTCTCTCATGAGGGTGCAAGGTTAGAGGTAACCAGGTCCATACATGTTTGTCTTTCCACAATGTCAGGTTTTTACTGATGCTATTTCAATCACAAAAGCCACAAGCTACATGGAGTTCCCAAGGAGCCAACTCTCATGAGTGCCTCCCGTTCACTCAACAGTTAGAGTTGTGGGCACACAGGCTCAAGCCATTCCACAAGTCAGTCAACATTGCAAACATGCATAATAGTACACTTAATATATAAATGTTATAAGTTAAACATTCCACAACGAAGTAACATTTAACATCAAGAGGAAAAAGAAATAGGAGAAAAGGTTAACGAACTGGTCTATGGGGAGCAAAGAAGACAAAAGGAGTCCTGGGTTGGGCTGGGCAGTCTATTGGTCTTGCACAGAGTCTGAGGTTGCAGAAACCTTAGTGACAGATGCCAGGTTCTTCTCACGAGTGATTGTAAAGGGGAAGTTGAACTTATTAGGAACATTTTTGTCTACAACATAATATAAATATATTTACTTCTGTTACTTAAACTTTTATTTTCTTCTTTTGAACATTCCTTATATTTGTATTTTGGCTATTAGGTTCATATGTGGATTTGAAAAGTTATTACCTGATTTAAAAAAAACTATAATATGTTTAGATCAGCAGTCCCCAACCTTTTTGGCACCAGGGACTTGTTTCATGGAAGACAATTTTTCCATGGACCAGGGTGGGGAGGGGTGTCAGGATGATTCAAACACATTACATTTATTGTATACTTTATTTCTAATATTATTACATTGTAATATATAATGAAATAATTATACAACTCACCATAATATAGAATCAGTGGGAGTCCTGAGCTTGGTTTCCTGCAATTAAGTGTCCCTATGTGGGGATGATGGGGGGCAGTGACAGATCATCAGCCATTAGATTCTCATAAGGAGCACAACCTAGATTCCTTGAGTGTACAGGTCACAATAGGGTTCCTGCTCCTATGAGAATCTAAAGCCCCATTGATCTGGCAGGAGGCGGAGCTCTGATGTAATATGAGTGATGGGAAGTGGCTATAAATACAGATGAAGATTTGCTCGCTTGCCCACCACTCATTCTCTGCTGTGAAGCCCAGTTCCTAAAAGGACATGGAGGCCATGGACCTGTACCAGCCCATGGCCTAGGGGCTGGGAACCCTTGGTTTAGATAATATACAGGGAAATACATGAGTAATTCTATATTTTAAAACTTTATTATTTCTTTTTTCTAGAAAGGGTACTTCACTGAAGATGTTCAAATGTTGCATAGAAACGCAGTAAGGACTTTACTGAAACTTCCTAAGTTTTATGTGCATGTAATATTTTCTTAACATTTCATGTAACTTTCCTCTGATATTATTTGTAACCTGCATGTTTTTATTCTTTCAGTTACTGTACCAGTCACTGTTTGAAATAGTAGAAATGTATTAAATAGAAAGTCAATATTTACTAACAAGAATCTCCTCCTCCTCTTCTTCCTCATTCTCCTTTCCTTATTTTATTTATTTATATATTTTTTGCTAAATGGTGATAAAGAAAATTAGCAATCATTGGGTGAGAGAGTAGAACGCCTGTGGCTCTTGCTTTAGCTGCAAAGCCTCGGGAGCCTCACTTGCTAAATTGAGGAAGCATTATTTTTCTCTCTAAGGAGTTTCTAAAGAGTTGTTTATAGTTCTTACTTCAATTTCTTTTTAAGTGCTTAAAATTAGTAGTTGGATTAATTGATCTTTCTATTCAGAGAGACTTTTGCTGCCATTGGCCAAAACAGGGGCCAGGAACTTGGCATTATTACTTCTTGTGCCCTCCTTTATTTCACCTATACGCAATCTGGGTTCAGAGAACTGAAATCATTTGTCTAAATCAAAATTTTATCTGAAAATGGGACTGGAGGTGAGAGGAGTGTGAGTAAAGAATTAAAAATATACATACACGTGTATGAATCTCCATATATATGTGAGCATCTCAGTGTAATCCTATTAGCAATTAGAAGTTGATAGTTTCCATATTTTAATTCTATAATACTACTTAACTTTAACACAAAAGGTTTTAACATTTCAGGAACTCAGTAGATTCTTCTGTAGGAGTTTCTTGTGTAAATGCTTTTTGAAAAGTCAAGAGATTCATACTTTGGTTTTTCTAACTTACAGATGAGTAAAGTAAAAATATCACATTTTGTCACTTCTCTATTAAAATCTCATCCTGATCAAACAATAAAATTTACCACATGTTTAGCTTGTCTGCAGGCTGGAGGTGAAATTTATGTTCTGCTATGGAAACTTTGGTTATGGATTTTCACATCAGGTTAGTTCTCCTCTTTTAAAAGATTATTCTGTTGGAACTCTTCAGTCAAATCATCCTATTTCAGTTTGATCAATTCTTTAAAATAAATATTTTTAAGAGATGCTTCTTTACCTCCCATCCTTGAGGTATGTGGGCTTTTCATCAGCCTAAAGAAAGATGAGACTTTACTATGATTTGTTTATGCATTTTAAAGCAATGATATTTTATTCAAAATGTCTTATTTTTATAATAAAAAAAATCCAGTTTTATACTGGATTTTAGGCTGGGCATGGTGTCTCAGGCCCGTAATCTCAGCACTTTGGGAGGCCAAGGTGGGTGGGTCACCTGAGGTCAGGAGTTTGAGACAATCCTGGCCAACATGGTGAAACCCCATCTCTACTAAAAATACAAAAATTAGCCAGGCATGGTGGTGCGTGCCTGTAATTGCAGCTACTCGGGAGGCTGAGGCAGGAGAATCACTTGAACCTGGGAGGCGGGAGTTGCAGTGAACCAAGATCATACCACTGCACTCCGGCCTGGGTGATAGAGTGAGACTCTGTCTCAAAAAAATAAAATAAAACTTGCTTTTATGTGTGTATACATATATATTGATGTAATTTAAAATAGAAGTATTCAAGAAATCAGTGTGGATTTCTGCATCTAAATATAGTTACCAAAAATTGAGTTATTGTCTGTCTGCCCTGGTAGCTCATACCTGTAATCTTAGATACTCCGGAGGCTGAAGCAGGGAGGGTCACTTGAGTCAGCCTGGACAACATAGTGAGATTTTATGTCTGAAAAAACAAATGGAGTCACTGATGTTATTCAGATAATACTCATATGCTCCTTTCCTCCATAGTTTTTCAACATCTGTTGTTATTTTAACCCTCCTTGGTTCATCAAGAGAGTAATAAACCCAAAGAAGATGTCTTCCTAGTTGTGACTTGCTCCTTTAAATTCACTACCATGTGTCCACATTGCCACAAATACTTTTATGTACTAACCTATGTCCTTTTCTTTAATTATATCCTTAGGCCAGATTCCTAGAAAGGAAATTCTTGTCCAAAACAATGACCTTTTCAATGAATTATTCTAAAAAAGTACCCATATATACTCTCATCAAATATTGAAAGAATTCTTAATATTCCTGGGTGTCATCAGTTTTGTGGTATTCAAAAATGCAGTCCTATTAGTACTGCTGTTGTATAGGGGAAATGACCTTTATTTACATGTCATTTATCACTTTCAGTTTCCCTTTTTTATTTTTTTAAGTTTTGAGTGTTTTTAAGTTAGGAATTGGGAGTGAAGACACCAGTCTTATTAGACAAGTCTACCACTCTGTTAACTGAGAAATCTCTGTAATATGCTTTAAAATTTTGCCTATATTATAATGATGTTTAATACATTTTGAATCAGAAGTAATACACAGATGAAAGCTGCAAGGAACAAGCTTTTTTTTTTCCATTCTCTGCTATGATTTTTTACTTTTTCTTCTGCTATTTTAAAAAATTCTTATCATAATTAGGCCTTATAGGGACCCTTAGTTGTTTACTCCTTTTTGTGACAGTTATAGCATATGAACACCAACTTCAGAGGTAGGTTTTGTGTCTGAACAGAAATATAATATATAATAATAGCCACTTTTAAGGAGAGGTATCCTTTTCAGATAAAACTGGGCAAGTATTATTTTATGTTGGTGAAATCTACTAAAAATGAGGAACAAAGGAATTGTATGGAAAAGAATGGGATATATAAGAAAAGTTCAAAATAAAAACTCGACTTTATGTCTATGAGCTTTTCAGTGGTATGGTCCCATACTTGCCTACTGCGATACTGTAAACAGAGCACTACCTTGGGGACAGATAAAGCTACATTCAAGTCCTGACTCTTGCCTATTGTGTAGCCTTGAGCAAATGACTCATCTTCAGTCTCATCGGTAGAATATGCATAGTTACTTATGGTGTAGGTTTATTGAGGTGGTTAAATAAGATTAAAGGTATAATAAAATGCTTGGCAAATATTTAGTATCCAATAAATGTTAGTTTGTTTTCTTTCCTCTCTTAATTCCTTTTTTCCTTACATGTCTCATTTAAGATCTGTTTCATAGTCGTGGGGTATTCATAGCATATGGTATTAATATGGTATGGCATTACAATTAGTGAGTTTTAATTATAACTAAACAGTGTTAACATACACTTACATTTTTTTCAGTTAAAACCTCTTCAGAGAAGTATTGAACCAACCATGTTTATGAATATTGCACCACCTCCAGAAAGAACAGACCCCATGACGTAAGAATTTTAAGTCTCATTAATATGGTCAGGTCGTGTGGCATTTAAAACAATTTTAATCCAGTTGGTGGAACACTTTGGTTATTTTAAGAAGTCCCCAGGACACGGCCAGGTTGGGCTAGACTCCGAGGTGAAGAGAGTCGTGTATTATTTTGCTTAATTAGAGGGAGAAATTTTAAATTTCTGGGCATGGCCCTGGATAGGTGTTGAGGACGTGTGGAGATAAAAGAAGAGTTCCAAGTTCATGCCAGAAGGAGAAGAGGGAGGAATATCTTAATAAGGAAAGCAGGCCAAGGAGATACCCGCTTTGGGAGAAGAGGTGAGAGACTTAATATCAGTGTCTAATAGTTGTCAGTTTTGTGCTCTGCAGTATAGTAATGTTACCCTTACCACCACACCACTTCAGTTATTGCTACAAAATCATCCATGAAAAGTCTATGAGAAAAAAGTCATTAGCAAACCAAAAGTAACTTAAAATATAGTATGCTAATCAATCTTGAAATTTCACCAATAAAAAAAGATTATAGAAAGATGAGCGCCTGAGAGATTTAATCTATAGTGTTATCCAAGAACAAGAAATGGGAAAAAGCTGAAATGGGATTGAGGGAATTAGGTATTGAATGGGAAATTGCAGTGCTTATTTTCCTATTGTTTCACCAACACTGGATATTATCATTAAAATACTTTATTTGATATTGACAATTTGTTGAAATAGTAAAGCTAATTTTTTTCTTATGTTTATTTTTCTTCTTCATACATTGATTAAATAAACATTTATTGAATGTCTGCTATATCCCCAAGTCATGGCAAATACAAAGACATGTGAGGTCTTCTCCTTGCCCTTGAGTAGCTCATGGTTTAATGCAAAGTAACATAAAAAATTATTACTATGATGATGCAAATGGGATAAAAGCCCTTCAAGAGCCTAACATAAGCAACTGTGGGACAGCCAAGAAGCTTCTAGTTCTTGTCAGGGAAGTTGGGGAGGAAAGAGTTATCAAGTAAGGCTCCACAAAACAAAGTGCTTGGAGTGAGACTCGTAAAAGTGGTAGTAGAGCACCTCGCTGATTTTGGAGGAGTGAAGGGACACGTTCTCTTGAGAGGCCACATAAGTAAAAGCAGGAAACTCTAAGAGGCTCTATTGTGTTGGAGAACGGTCTTTAGTTGAGAGTGGCTAAGAGATTAGGAACAGGGAGGAGAGCAATGGGAGATGAGCTAGAGGAGTAGGCAGGGGCAAGATATAGTGATTGAGAGTTCAGGCCCTAGAGCCAGACTGCGTGGGCTCTCCTCCTGTACGACTCTGGGCAAGTTGCTTAGGCTCTTTCTGCTTCATTTGTTGGATGGGATAAAAATTAAAACTACTCAATTGAATTACTATGATGATTAAATGAGTTACATGTGAAGTACTTAGCACATGGTAGTAAATAGTAAAATGCCTAATTAGTTGTTACCTCCCTATAAAATTAATACGTATTTCTCATTACCACCATTGTCATTGTAGGTTTATGCTTCTCAAATGTGAGCAAATTTTGCTCTTTTGGATCTTCAGGAACAGACTCCATATATAGTCCAAAATAACTGTTTGAGTTTTTTAATTTATACAGACAGAATTCTGGAGAATATATGTAGAGATGGATTTTAAGGGCATGGGATAATGGTGGAAGGAAAATAAAGTTGCATCAGGCTGAGTTTATTGATATGGATTCACTAAACAGATTATTTTTATTTATTTATTTTTTTGGAGACAGGGTCTTGTTCTGTTGCCCAGGCTGGAGCGCAGTGGCACGATCATGGCTCACTGCAGCCTCGACCTCTCAAGGCTCAATCAGTCCTCCCTCTCAGCCTCCCAACTAGCTGGAAATACAGGAATGTGTTATCACATTTGGGTAATTTTTGTATTTTTTATATAGACAGGATTTTGCCATGTTGCCCAGGCTGGTCTCAAACTCCTGTGCTCAAGCAATCCACCCCCTTCAGCCTCCGACAGTGCTGGGATTGCAGGTGTGAGCTACTGCACCTGGCCCAAGCAGATATTTCCACATTTAATGTTGTAGTTTGGGGAGTTAGAAAGGGCTCTCGTAGCTTGTTTCATTGAATGACAGAAAAAGGAACCAAAAGACGGCCCACAGTGAGTTAGTTAGAGGAAGGGTTTTAGAGGCTCAGAGAAATTACGTAGAATGGACTTGCCATCTAAGATCGACTCACCCACCCTGGGAGGGTCCAGAAGACACACATTTTTACCCTGACTATGAGAAATGAATTCATGAAGGGTACTCTGGAATCCTTGAAGAGCACTGTGATTGCTCTTCCCCGTGGGCCAGACTTCACAGTGGCAACTGCAATCACTGAACTGGGAAACTTAAATGCAATATAAAACTTAAATGTAATTGGATCCCAGGGTGGCAGGAACCAAGTGAAGACATTCAACTGCCAAAGGCAAGGTGGGCGTGGTTACCACAATGGATAGTAGAATCAAAGCAGCAATCAGAATAGTCTTAGTAGTGCAGACCTACGGTGTTGGCTATCTGATCATGTGTTCCTAGACATGAATAGACAAGAAGCCTACTAAATTTTAACCTCATCTGTATGAGGTTAAGCAGAAAAGTTTTAGGTCAAGGGAACAAAAGTCTAACCTGAATCATAAAAACAGAGAGTCATGGGTTCTCAATCAATTCTCAGACTTGAGCTACTTTACAGACCCAGAACTCCTTTAATGAAAGGGAGGGTGGGTCACCTTAAGAACAGACCCTAGTATGCTTCCAAAAATTTATACTGCTAGTATTTCTCCCAGCCTTCCCCAAAGGGACCTATGGCCTTTTACCATGGTAATTGTGCACTGGGGAGAAGGGAACAATCAGGGCTTTTGGGGACTACTAGACACTGTCTCTGAACTAACACTAGTTCCAGAAGACTCTGAAAGTCACTGTGGTCCATCAGTCAGAGTAGGGACTTATGGAGTTCAAGTGATCAATAGACTTTTGGTTAAGGTCCATCTCACATTTGGCTCTGTGGGTCCCTGAACACATGCAGTGGTTATTTCCCTGGTTCTAGAATTCATAACTGGAATAGATATACTTAGTAGCTGGCAGAATCCCCAAATTGCTTTCCTGACTTGTGGAATGAAGGCTATGATGTTGGGAAAGGCCAAGAAGAAGCCACTAGAATTCCCTCCATCTATGAAAGTAGTAAATGAAAAGCAATACTGAATGGAGGAATTGCAGAGATTAGTGCCACCATCAAAGACCTGAAAAACACAGGAGTGGTGATTCCCACCACATCCCCATTTAACTCCTATATTGGCCTGTGAAGAAGACAGATGGTTATAAGAGAATCACAGTGGATTCTTGTGAGCTTAGCCAAGTGGCAACTTCAATTGCAGCTGCTATACCAGATGTGGTTTCATTGTTTGAGCAACTAACATATCCCCTGGTATCTGGTGTGCAGCTACAGATCTGGCAAATGCTTATTTCTCCATACATATTAATAAAGACCATCAGAAGCAGTTTGCTTTCAGCTGGCAAGGCGAGCAATACCCCTTCACTGTCCTAACTTAGGGGTGTATCAGCTCTCTAGCCCTGCATTACAGCTTAGTTCCCAGGGATCTTGATTGTCTTTTTCTTCTATAAGGTAGCAGACTGGTTTGTTTTATTGATGACATGCTGATTGGACCTAGTGAGCAAGAAGTAGCAACTACTCTAGACTTATTGGTAATATATATTTCTGTCAGAGAGAGGGAAATAAATATGACAAAAATTCAAGGGCCTTCTACCTCAGTGAAATTTCTAGGGGTCCAGTGGTATGGGTGGTGATCCCCTGTATACAGTGAAGGATGAGTTGTTGCATCTGGCTTCTCTTACATGAAAAAGAGATACAACATCTGGAGAAATAACCACAGATAGGCCTTTTCGGATTTTGGAGATAATCTGTTCCTCCTTTGGGTATGTTATTCTGGCCCACTTACTGGATGACTCAAAAAGCTGCTAGTTTTGAGTGGGGCCCAGAACAAGAGAAGGTTCCGCAACAGGTCCAGGCTGCCATGCAAGCTTCTCTGCCATTTGGATCATATCATGCAACAGATCTAACAACATGTTAGTGGCAGCCATAAAGTACCCAGCTGTTGGTCAAAAATCATTCTGAGAGCAGAGTGTTTTTGATGAGATTGAACTTTAAACTGGCGGGCTGAGTAAAGCAGATTGCTCTCCCCAGTGTGGGTGGGCCTCATTCAATAAGCTGAAAGAAACAAAAAGATTAGCTTACTTTGGGGTAAGAGAGAATTCCTCCTGCCTGACTGTCTTTGAACTGGGGCATTAACTTTTCCCTGCCTTTGTACTTAAGCTGAAACATCAGCTCTTCTGGATCTCCAGCCTACCAGCCTTTGGACTGGAACTACACTATTGGCTCTCCTGATTCTCAGGCCTTTGAACTCAGTCAGAAATTATACCTTTGCCTCTCCTGGGTCTCCACCTTGCTGATTAACACTGCAGATCGTAGGACTTATCAGCCTCCATAATCATATAAGCCAATTGCTTATCATAAATATTTATATATATATATATATATATATATACAGCCTCTTGGTTCTATTTTTATGGACAACCCTGACTAATATAATGGAACAGAGTAACAAATTAATTTGTAAAATATTTAGAATGTTTAGTTACATCTCCTGTAATTAGGAAGTGATTGATTGTAGATAGAAGATGACTGAAGGGGAAAGAAGGAAGAAAGGTGTTCACATTTAGGGACCACTGGGTATATATTTGGTGCTGTTATTTCCTGAACCAGGGGACACTTAGAAAAGGGCATATCTGGAGAAGGGGAAAATGGTGAGTTCTATTTTGACATGTTGAGTTTAAGGTGATTACCACTATGCATAGGATAGAACAGTGTTTAAGAATCTGAACTTTAATTCAAGAGACTGTGTTTAAATGTTAGCTTTGCCACTTACCAGCTGTAAGACCTTGGGAGAAGTTGTTTAATCTCTTTACCTTTCTTATATAGGATCTAATAATTCTTATCTGATGGGCTTGCTGTAAAAAGCGAATGAGATAATATATACAGCTATATGAACATTGTACCTAGCACACAATACATTCCAAAAAATTAATAGATTTTAAAAATAAAATATTTAAGAGATAGAGATTTGGGTCTAAAGATCGAGAGAGAGATCTGGGCTTTGTACTTCTCATTAGAACTTCAGGCCCTTCTGTCCTTTTCATACCTGCTGCCTGTAATCTGAGTTTAGTAGTAAGGATAATCAAGAGAGCACTTATCTCTGGATTTCTGGCTCTTGACTTATTTCCTAGCTCTAGCCTCCGATGACCCAAGGTGGATAGGTGAGCTGAAAATGTAAGAGAGAAGGGTGATAGCAAAAGTGATAGCTGCCACTGATTTTGGAAGTGGACTTTTGATTAATTTCAATATTTCACTTTCTTATTATTTTTCAGACATGTTATTACACCACAGACAATAGAATATCCAGCATTCCTATCCCCAGATCTGAATGTTACTATTGGGACTCCAACTGGGCACCCCTCCGACCAGCCACCTGTAGTGCGACTTGAAAAACTTCAGCAAAAACCCCGGGAAAGGTAAAAACAAAAAAAAGAAAAGAAAAGTTCAAAAGAGCTCAAAATATTCATCCTATGTGTTCTTTGTGTAATATATTAATTTATTCTTTTGAGACATAGGGTTGCTATAGGCCCAGAAACTTTCATTATGGTGTTGTTGTTTCATGAGATTATTTCTGATTTTTACTTGTCAAATTTAGGTATCTTGTTTGAAAAAGTCAGTGTTATGCCAAAGAAAGAGGTGAAAACTCTATTTTTTGAAACAGTGCCTCACTCTGTCACCCAGATTGGGCCAGACTGGAGTGCAGTGGCATGATTATGCTCACTGCAGCCCCAAACTTCTGGGCTCAAACAATCTTCCTGCCTCAGCCTCCCAAGGAGCAGGGACTACAGACACATCACACACCACCACACCTGGCTTGTTTTTTTTTTCTTTTTTGAGATGAGGTCTTGCTGTGTTGACCAGGCTGGTCTCTAACTCCTGGCCTCAAGTGATCCTCCAATCTCAGCCTCCCAAAGTGCTGGGATTACACTGTGCCTAGCAGAGGTGAAAACTCATTTATGAGGAATAAAGCATAATACTTGCTGTCTCCTCATTCACCAATGTATTTCATAGGTCACATGCTTTTCTTTTTTGTATTTCTCATTTTTTTTTTTTTTGCTGTGCTTCAGTCTAGTTATTTTCTTCTGACTTGTATTCTAGTTCACAGATTCCTTCTTGTTTTTATTCTGCCATCAAATCAACTGAATTCTTAATTTTAGTTATTTTATTTCTCTCTATGGATTTTCCCTTCTTTTTATAGTTTCTATTTACTTGCCAAAATCCACAGCCAAGTCTTTTAATTCTTTGGACATATTTATTATTGTCTTGGTCAGCTCAAGCTACTATAAGAAATACCATAGATTGGATGGTTTAAACAACAGACCTTTATTTATTTATTAGTTCTGGAGGCTGGGATGTCCAAGAACAAGATGTCAATTGATTTGATTCCTGCTGAGGGCCCTCTTCTTGGTTTGCAAATGGCCTTCTGTTTACCATCCTCACATTGTGGAGGGAGATCATCTCTCTCATATCTCTTATCATAAGAATACCAATCCCATTCCTGAGGGCTCTACCCTCAAGACCCAATTACCTCCTAAAGTCCCTACCTCCAAATATCATCACGTAGAGGATTAGGATTTCAACATATGAATTTTGGGGTATGTATACTTACAGTTTATAGCCATCAATGCTATTTTAAATTCCAAGTCTGACCACTTCATTATCTGGATCTTCTGTGAGTCTATTTAAATTACTGGTTTTTTCTTTCCTTAGTTTTCAGTCAGTTCTTATACTCTCACATGCCTAGTTGTTTTGATTAAGTGCTAGACATTGTATTTGATTAGAACTAATTTGTGGATCTTAATTTTAATTACATATTTCTACAGAGAAGGTATATATTTGTATCTGGCAGCCAGCTAGGCTAGGAGCACTAACAATGCCAGACCACTTTAATTTAATTAAGATTGAAAGTGAAATGACTTGAAGCCAAGCTTTAGTTCCTGTGAGGGAGGCTAGTCTCTTTATGGTTTATTCTTAGTCTCAATGTCAGGATGGGGACTAATGTGAGGCACATGAGGCAACTAGGTCATAACATTTGAAGCGACACTTATTCTCTTAAAGCCTTTGAGGGTCCAAAAAAAAAAAAAGCCAACTGGTGTTTACCAGGACTTCTCACCCCTGACAAGCCCTGGACTCTGGTTTTTGTTCTCCCAGCCTTATATTTGTTTCTCAAAGCTCTCCTCAGTTTTATAACTTCTTGGCCTTCTCAAGGCATAAATGCCTTGAAGGAAAAATGGCACTAAATGATGGGCTCCATGTCTCTGGACTTCCTTTCTGTCTGGAATCTTGGGTATGCAAATCCTTGCTGCCTTTATAACTCACTGATTCTTCCCAACACAATTTAGACAATGCTTTGTCTAGCTTTTATAGTTGTGCAGTGAGATGATTGGTCTGAAGTAACCTAGTTCAGAATCACAGTGATCATTTTAAAGATCATAGTATCTTTTCTGAAAGAACTTAGAGTATAAAGAGTAGAGACATAAAAAAGCAAAACAAATAAATTATAAATTAAGAAATAAACTATGAAGCATCAAAAAGATGGTAGAAAATAAAGGTGACTGATTTTTATAAGAATTATTAGAGAAGATATTTGAGGTAATATTAAAGGAAGGAGTTAGCATGCCAAAGATCCAGGGGTAGAGACTTACTGTATGAATATGTATGAAAACTCTAAGATAAGAAAAGATTATGCCTAGAAAAAGATGGCAGCCATTGTAAGTGGAACAAAAAGCAAGGGAGAAAGTGACTTGAGACAAGATAGGTGGAGACCAGATTATTCAGAGCCTTACAGACCATAATTTAAATTTTATTCTAAGAAAAATGGGAAGCCATTGTAGGTTTTTTATATTATCATTTTTTCCTTTTCTTTCCTTTTTTTTTTTGAAACAGAGTCTCATCCTGTCACCCAGGCTGGAGTGCAGTGGCATGATCTTGACTCACTGAAACCTCCACCTCTTGAGTTCAAGAGATTCTCCTGCCTCAGCCTCTCAAGTAGCTAGGACTACAGGCATGTACCACCATGCCTGGCTAATTTTTTTGTATTTTTAGTAGAGATGGAATTTCACTGTTGGTAGGCTAGTCTCAAACTTCTGACCTCAAATGATCTGCCCACCTTGACTTCCCAAAGTGCTGGGATTACAGGCATGAGCCACTGCACCCTGCCTATATAATCTTTTAAATATAATATTTGATACAAAAATGATAATCCATAATTCTAATGTAAATTATATGTAGAATAATATAATGCTACCAAGCAGTACTTAACCTAACCTAGAACCTAAAACATTATGGATGACTCGTATCTGCTTATGAGTTTCTCCCCTATCTCATCCTTCTGCCTATTTCCCAGAAGTTAACTACTTCTATGAGTTTTGATTTTATTTTTTGCCTTTTTAAAATTAGTTGTGTAAAAAAACTTAAATCTAGGATGCTTAAATAATACATTATTTTATTTCGCTTACATCACCCATGATTATGTTTCTAAGACTCACCTATGCTGTTTCATGGCATTGAATTTGGTGAATATGCTGCAATTTTCACTTGGTTACTAATGGTAATTAGGTGTATTCTCTTTTTATTGCTGCATAACAAATTATTACAAACTTAGTTGTTTAAAACAACATGTATTTTCTCACAGTCGTTCAGATGTCTGCATAGAGTGTAATTGAATTCTCTGCTTAAGATTTCACAAGGCTGAAAGAAAGATGCTGGCAAGTGCATTCTCATTTAAAGGAGTCTCTTTCAAGTTTGTTCAGGTTGTTTGAAGAATTCAGTTTCTTGTGATTATAGGAGCTTCTCTTCTTCTGGAAATCCCATAATGTGATAATTTGTTTGTTTAACAATGTCCCATAAGTCCTGTAGCCTTTCTTCATTCTGTTCTTTTTCATTTGCCTGTATTATTTCAATAGACCTGCCTTCAAGTTCAGAAATTATTTCTTCTGTGTGGTCTAGTCTCAACTGACATTTCTTTCAGAGTCTTGCTCTGTTGCCCAGGCTGGAGTGCAGTGGCGCTATCTCGGCTCACTGCAACCTCCACCTCCTGGGTTCAAGCGATTCTTGTGCTTCAGCCTCCATGAAGCTGGAATTACAGGCATGAGCCACCATGCTCGGCTGAGTTTTGTATTTTAGTAGAGACTAAAATACAAAAGCTAGGGTTTTTGCCTTATTGGCCAGGCTGGTCCAGAACTCCTGATCTCAAGTGATCCACCCACCTTGGCCTCTCAAAGTGCCAAGATTACAGGTGTTAGCCACTGTACCTGGCCCACAATTGTACATTTTATTTCAGTCATTGAATTCTTCAGCTCTAGGATATCAATTTGGTCCTTTTTATATCTATTTATTTGTTGAATTTCTCATTTAAATCATGAATTGGTTTTCTGATTTAATTTTCTATCTGTATTCTATTATATCTCACTGAGTTTCCTTAAGATTATTATTTTGAATTTTTTTCTGACATTTTATATATTTCCTTATGATCAGGGTCTTTTACTAGAGAATTATTGTTTTTATTGAAGAAGTTTCCTTGTTCTTTCCTGATTCGTGTGTCCCTACATTGATTTCTATGTATCTGATAGAAAAGTTACCTCTTTCAATCTCTTGGAGTAGATTTTTCCCAGAGAAATACTTGTATGAATGGATCTTCGGATGTCAGATTGGTGAGGCACCTGGTGGCCTGATTCTAGGTGGATCCAGCAGTTTAGTCTTCATATAATTTCTTAGTGGCATTTGCAAGTTTCTCAGTAGCCTAGACTGAGAGAGTTTGTAGAGATGGTGGTGTGACTTTGTCAGGGATGTTCTCACTGGGCTGTTTCTTAAATGAGTGGCATGCAGTGGCTTGTCTGGCCTGGGGATATTCCTGCTCAGAGCAACTTGTGGAACTGTTTCTCAGACCTGGGATGTGGACACACAGCTGTTAAGCTGGCCTGGGGTCCTGTCTGCCAGGGGCAGCTCATAGGGCCGTTTCTTGGGCCTGTGATGTGGGTGCACAGCTGCTTTGCTAGCCCGGTGATGTGTCTGCTGGGGGCTGCCCACAGGGCCATTTCACAGGTCTGGGATGCCGATGCAAGACTGCTCAGGGGTGTAACCACTGGAGTTAGCCCAGGGAGCTGTTTCTCAGGTCCTGGACATGGGCTTTTGGCTGCTTGCCCAGGCTGGGGACATGCCTGCCAGGGGCAGCCTACAAGATGGTTTCTCTGGCCCTTATTGGGGGCATAGGGCCATTGGGCAGGCCAGGGGTGCTACAGGGCTGTTTTTCAGGTCCTGAGCATTGATGCATAGCCACCCGGTTGGCCCAGGGATATACCAGCTGCTCTGAAGCTCAAGAGCCTTTTCAGCTTGGGGGTCATGCAGTAGTTTGACCAACTCAAGGACAGGTTCACCCTGGGTGAGAGTGGCAGTTTCAGTTCCTCCAGCTGGAAGTGTGCTGGCTGGGGTTGGTTTCTCTGCTGTGCAGGACCATAATCACAGCCAGCAGTAGACTCAGGTTCTGTGCAACTGGGGTGTAGTGTTCAGCCACCTATGTGAATTTGGTGGTGTAATGAAGATGGAGCTCCAGTGCTGTGCTGGAGAGGTACAGTGGCTACTGTCCCCCAAAGGAGGGTGCACTCCAAGTTGGCACTGTGCTGTAGCAGCTTGGTTCACAGATGTGGACGAGGGGGCAGTTGGGAGCATACTTTGTGCTCCTAATACAGGGCAATGCAGCTATGTGAATTCCCAGCAGCTCTAAACACTGCACTCAAGGCCTATCAGGACTATGGGGTTCTCCTGTAGAAAGAATTGTTGATATTTGTGGTAGCAGTGGGTGCTGGCGGTGATATTCTGCTAACCTTTTCCCCACAATGGGAAGTCCCTCCTGTGTCCAGGCTGATCTGATCCAAACAGAGGAGACAGGGCAGCAGAGGCTGTGTGGTTGCTGGCACGTCTGCCGGGGGGCTCTTGGCCAGCAAGAGGGTCCCAACCTGGAAAGGCGGGTGCGCGGAAGAGAAGAAGAAAGAACAGATGGGGTCTCGAGGGTTGAGAAGTCAGATGCTTCACCAATAGCTTTATTGAACTCAGGGTCTTGTTATATACATTACAAGTAGAAGTGTTTACGTCATGGGATCAGTGTTTCGTGAGATAAAGGGGAACAGAGTTTTACTATACAATCACAAGTCACCATATTTTGGATAAAGATACTGGGAACAGGGAGATACATAATCAGGTTAAAGTGGGGGGTACAATTATCAGTCACAAGAGTCCAGGTGAAATATCTAAGTTTAGAAGTTTTAAAGAAACTATTTATCTAGGGCAGGAGTTTCACAAGAAAATCACAGGCTACATTATAAATCATTAAGTCACAAGCAGTATTGTAAATACCACATCAAGGGTCCAGGTGCAGGAAAGACATAAACAAAGCAATTTTTACTATCAGCTTGCTTTGAAGATTTAAGCCATAACTTTAAGAAGAAGCTATAATGAATTGAGAACCAAAAGTGCACACCGTGAGAACCAAAAGTGGACACCATGCCTCCCATCACCTCAGCACAATAGAGTAATAACTCATGTTATTTTTTGTATATCACATAAGCTTTCTTGAAGTTCTTCTTCCCCATAGCTCGACTACCTCCAACTGGGGTCCCGGGTCTGGGATCAAGCTCAACCATATGGTGTGACCCACTACTTGGGGGTCTCACGTGGGAGCATTCCCACAAGGCTGTTTGCCTTCACACTGCCCTCCTGGACTGCCAATCACCACAGGTGCATCTGCATTGCCCTGCTGCACGTCAGTGCTCTCCATTTGACATTCCAGTCAAATCTTTGTTATTTATTCAGTGCATTGGTCCTTTTGTGTGTGAGTGATAAGTGCCAGGTGACTCTAGTCAGCTATCTTGCTGACTGAAAAACCTGTATGAATAGTGAGAGAATATTAAGACAGTTGTAGATAAAAAAAATATATATCCAGGGAAAATGCTACCAACTGTTAAACATTTAGCAAATTAATTTGGAGGTGGTTTTCATTGATATTTATTAAAGTGTAAAAGTGAGGTTGTCCTAGGCATGCAAAGAAAATTCAAATGCAGTAGACAGTTGTTAGGGAGCTGGTGATAAGTGGAATTAAAGGGCTCAGGTACTGGTTATGATGTGTTAGCAATTTTGATATTTAAGTCTTTGGAGTAGAAGCGTGTAAGAAAAGGTGTACATGTAAATGTGAGGCTTACAGTAATAAGCAAAAAAGTGGTAAAGAGTATAGCTGGAAATAGGCCTCCTATTTTTTGAATATCCTGGTCATCATTAAGATTATGAATGATGGATGTGGAGCATATGAACAGCATAGCTTTGAAGAATGCATGTGTACAGATATGGAGAAATGCTAGAAGTAGTTGATTAATATCAATAGTGACCTAATTGGCTCGAGGTGGAAAATGTGACGTTTTAGATGTCATTTTGTGTTAGGGCACAAATTGCTGTGAATAAAATGTTCACAGCACCTAAGCATATTGTTAGTTTTTGAATTGTTTTGTTGTTTTCTATGAGTAGGTGAAAAGCAAATTAATAGGAAAATCCTGCTACAGCTACTGTGCTGGAATGGAGTAGGTCTGAGACAGGTGTTGGGCCTTCTATTGCTGATGGTAATCATGGATGAAGGCCAAAGTGGACAGATTTGCCAGTTGCTTCCAGAAGAAGCCCAAATAATGGAAAGATATAGGGGTGGAGTTGAGCATGAAAATTTGACGAAACTCCCATTTATCTTAGTATAATAAAAATTGTGCTATTGATTATAGAAGTCTGATGTTTCCAGTGCGATTATGTCAGATAGCTTGGAGGGCTGCTGTACTTGCATTCACTCAGCTGTATCATCATTTAGTAAGTAAAAATGATATGATTCCCACCCATTCTCATCCAACAAAGAGTTGCCAGTTGCCAAACTTTGTTGGCAGTAACCAAAATTTGTATAGTGATGGGAAAAAAATAATTTTTTTTTTTCGAGATGGAGTCTACTAGCTTTGTCACCCAGGCTGGAGTGCAGTGGCGCGATCTTGGCTCACTGCAACCTCCGCCTCCCAGGTTCAAGCAATTCTCCTGCCTCAGCCTCCTGAGAAGCTGGGACTACAGGTGGGTGCCACCATGCCCAGCTAATTTTGTGTATTTTTAGTAGAGACGGGGTTTCACCACGTTAGCCAGGATGGTCTTGATCTCCTGACCTTGTGATCCACCTGCCTCAGTCTCCTAAAGTGCTGGTATTACAGGCATGAGCCACCATGCCTGGCCTAAGTAAATATTTTAAAAATCAGTATTTGAATCTAAATGTATGTATCATATTGAAAATGCTGATTGATCATGTAACAGAAAGTGCCACTGGTACAAATATTATTGAGAAATAATGCAACTTGAAGCTGAGTGTTAGTTTTAAGGTTTGAATAGTTACTTGGATTATTTCTTGGCCTGAGTAAATGTATATTAGAGCTGGAATGAGACTGGTTATAAAGGTATATGATGTAAAAGTTTTTACATGGTAAGGGTATGAAATATCTTTGTAAGTATTGGTAATAGTTATGATAATTGCTAAAATTAAGGTAAGTGAAATGGTGATAAAGGAAGAGAGTAAATTTATTACTTTTTTTTTGCTTTTATTTATTTATTTATTTTGAGACAGAGTCTTACTCTGTCACTCAAGCTGGAGTGCAGTGGTGTGATCTTGGCTCACTACAACCTCTGCCTCCCAAGTTCAAGAGACTCTCCTTCCTTAGCCTCCCAAGTAGCTTGGATTACAGGTGTGTACCACTACACTCTGTTAATTTTTGTATTTTTAGTAGAGATGGGGTTTCAACATGTTGGCCAGGCTGCTCTCGAAATCCTGTCCTCAGGTGATCTGCCTGCCTCAGGCTCCCAAAGTGCTGGGATAACAGATGTGAGTTGCAGGCTTATTACTTTTTTGGAGTTGCATCATTTTTTTGGTTCCTGAAACCAATGGATTACTTGTATCCTTTAAAAGTTGATTAAGCTATATTTTTACATTAATATATGGGGGCATTGTTAGCAGTTCTTGCATACTTTCTCAGTAAATAAGGAGTTTTAAGCTTCTATTATTTGATTTATAATCTAACTTTTTTATGTACATTAACAGTATGTGGGTCCTAGAATAATTTTGCTATTAAGTGATAGGAGTAGCATTCACATTTTCTCATGTGAATGATGGCTCATTTATTAATGTGATATGTAAATTTTCCCTGTTGTGTTGTAATTAATATGCAGAGGGAATGTTGGGCTGTAATTAACATATTAATTCCTATTAATAATAAAGGTAAAATTAAATCATGAAAATGATTCTATAACTACAAATAGCTCTCTGATTAGGTTGATGGTTGGTGGTAGGGCTACAATGTTTAGGCTAGCTAATACTCACCATTTGTTATTAAAGGGAGCAATCAATGTCTGTAATCTGTGAGTTAAGAGAGCATTTCAGCTTTACATTTATTCATAATTTGAGTTTGTGAAGAAGAATGGTATGGATGATGCGAGGCCATGGGCAGTTATTAGAGTTATAGCTCCTATAAAAATTCATGGAGTTTGGATGAAAATGACTATAAATGCTAGTGCTATATGATTTATGGATGAATATATAATTGATTTTTTTTGAGATAGAGTCTCACTATGTCTCCCAGGCTGGAGTGAAGTGGCATGATCTTGTCTCACTGCAACCTCTGCCTGCTGGCTCCAAGTGATTCTTATACCTCAGCCTCCTGAGTAGCTGGATGACAGGCATGCACTACCGTGCTGGCTAATTTTTCTATTTTTAGTAAAGATGGAGTTTTGCCACGTTGGCCAGGCTGGTCTCGAACTCCTGGCCTCAAGTGATCCACCCACCTTGGCTTCCCAAAGTGCTGAGATTACAGGCATGACCCACCATGCCTGACTGAGATAAGTGATTTTAAGTCTACTTGGTGTAAACAAATAGAGCTTGCTATAATTATTTCTCACAGGGATACTATATAAAATGGATAAGCTATATATTCTGTTACCGGGTTTGGAATTATAGTAATTTGTATTATATTATAGCCAGCTAATTTATAGCTGCAAGAACTGTGGATTCAGCAATTGGAGCTTCTTCATATAGTTTGGTGTCAGAGATAAAGGGATATTTTTACCGTAAGTGCTATCATGCATGCTAATCATAAAAGACTATTATATCAAGAGCTCAGTAGTGTTCGAACACAGTAACAGGTTATTAAAAATTGTAATGAACCTGTGGAGTTTTGGATATAAATTATGCAAGGAGTTGAGATAAAAAACCAATTAGTGTATAGAACAGGAAAGAGAGCCCAGGATTTAATCATTCTATTTGGTTTCCTTATCAGATAATAATAATTAGAATTGGAATTCGTGTTGCCTCAAAGAGAATGTAAAATAGAGTTAGTTCTGTGGCAGTAAATGTTATGACTAAGAATAAATGTAGAAAAGTTAATGTTGAAATATATAGCTTTTTCATATATATGATTCTTTGGAGAGATGCTGTTGACTTGCTATAATTATTCAGGGAAGCAATCAATTTGTTAGTGTTTTAATAAAATCAGGGCTGTTAGTGAGTTGGAGAAAAAAAAAACTAATGAAAAATTTAGGCTGTGTTTACTAAATTAGCCTTAGGGGAATAAACTGATGAAGCTAATTAGTAGACAGTGCATAGTTGTATGAATTCAAAGTTTAGAACTTTTAGAATATCATATCACTGGCATAAGCATTATTGTGGGTATAATAATTGCTAGCATTGAAGAAAATTTGAGTTTTATATGTAATCTGAGCCATATGCATTAGATGCCATTGTTAGTAATGCTAGTCCTATGGCAACCTCACAGGCTACAAATACTAGTAAAATGATAGGTATTATCATGGATAAGATAAAGAATATATTTAAAATTACAGGGATTCCTAGAGTAAATAGTGATAGTATTATACATTCTAAACATACTAATGGAGATATTAGGTGTGACCCATTATATTAGTAGTCCTCCTAGGAATATGATGTAAACCAGAATAATACTGATATAAATTGAAGGCATATTGGTGATTATAAAATATTGTAATTTAATGCATCAGAATTATTTGTTGTAATTTAAACAAATTGTCATACTCAAGTCCACTCATTCTTGTCCATCTTGGATTCATTCATAAGCTTAGGCATAAGTCTAGAATGTAGTTTAAAATTAGAGCTATAGTAAGAATAACTTTTGGGTTACTTGTTTGAGATGCTCATGTTGTAGTAATAGGAGGGACATTTCTAGGTTGAATAATAGAAATGTAATAGTTAACAGATCAAATCCACATTTGTATGGGTTTGATTTTTCTATACAGATGTTTAGTTGTGGGAAGCAGCATGTGATGATTACAAGTACTAGTACTAGTGATATATTCGTTGCTAAAGTTAATGTAAGGTTAATTATTCTTTTCCAGTTTATACTAAAGCTAATTGCTTGGAAGTCAGTTGTACAGTTAATACTAAAAGAATAGGATCTTCATCAATAGACAGAAATGTACAGAAATAGTCATTACATCTATAAAATGTCATTATCAGGTAACTTCAAAACCAAAATGGAGGTTAAATGTTAAGTTGACATAAGAAGCAGAGGATAAAAAAGCTCATTATCACTGGTTATTAGAGATATGCAAATCAAAACCACATTGAGATACCATCTCATGCCAGTTAGAATGGTGATCATGAAAAAATCTGGAGACAACAGACGCTGGAGAGGATGTGGAGAAATAGGAACACTTTTACACTTTTGGTAGGAATGTAAATTAGTTCAACCATTGTGAAAGATAGTGTGGCGATTCTTCAAGGACTTGGAACTAGAAATACCATTTGACCCAGCAATCCCATAACTGAGTATATACCCAAAGGATTATAAATCATTCTGTTATAAAGACACATGCACACATATGTTTATTACAGCACTGTTCACAATAGCAAAGACTTGGAACCAACCCAAATGCCCATCAATGATAGACTGGATAAAAAAAAAATGTGGCACATATGCACCATGAAATACTATGCAGCCATAAAAAAGGATGGGTTCATGTCCTTTGCAGGGACATGGATGAAGCCAGAAACCATGATTCTCAGCAAACTGACACAGGAACAGAAAACCAAACACCACATGTTCTCACTCTTAAGTGGGTATTGAATAATGAGAACACATGGACATGGGGAGGGGAAACATCACACAGTAGGGCTGGTCTGGGGGTGGGGGGCTAGGGGAGGGATAGCATTAGGAGAAATACCTAGTGTAGATGACAAGGTGATCAATGCAGCAAACTACCATGGCACGTGTATACCTGTGTAACAAATCTGCACGTTCTACACATGTACCCAGAAATTAAAGTATAACAATAAAAAAAAAAAGAAGCAGAAGATAAGGAAGTTGGAGCTCTGATAATTGCATGTAGTCATTGGAAGCCTGTTACTATGAAGAATATTGAGCCATTTACACCATTGCAGATGGTAAAGGATATTTTGAAGTATCTAAGGTTTGTAATAATATAAAAGAAATGCCTAATGAAATTATGATGAAAAGAGCTTGAGGTATATTTTTACGGATTTCTTCTATTAAGTTATGGTGCACTCAGGTGTTTGATACTTTTGAGGCTAACAGGACTGATGTATGGAGTAAACTTCTAGGAGATTAAGTGGGTGAATACCTGTTGGTGGTCAGCAACCTCCCAGTTCTGGGATTGCAGCTAGACTTGAGTGGTAGAAGGCTCAGAAGAAAACTTGTAATATGAAAAATTATTCTGTACTGTAGGCATTTTTGAATGACTAATATGTGGTGGCCTCGCAATGTGCTTTCTCGGCTACAACATCATCACTGGTAGACCATTAATATATTAGTTAGTAGACCTAAAGATAATAAAATAATCAAGTTAAAGTGAAGTTGTATTACTAAGCTGTCACGAATAGAGTTAATAATGTTCCTGGGGCCAGGCGCGGTGGCTCAAGCCTGTAATCCCAGCACTTTGGGAGGCCAAGGTGGGTGGATCATGAGGTCAGGAGATTGAGACCATCCTGGTCAACATGGTGAAACCCCGTCTCTACTAAAAATACAAAAATTAGCTGGGTATGGTGGCGCGTGCCTGTAATCCCAGCTACTCAGGAGGCTGAGGCAGGAGAATTGCCTGAACCCAGGAGGCGGAGGTTGCGGTGAGCCGAGATAGCACCATTGCACTCCAGCCTGGGTAACAAGAGCGAAACTCCATCTCAAAAAAAAAAAAAATAATAATAATAATAATAATGTTCCTGTAGGTGGTCAGGAGGTAGGATTCACTAGATGGTCAGTGTAGGACTACTGGGTCATAAAGTAAAGACTCACTAGGAGTGTGGAGTCATAAGCTTGAATTGGGGTTACAGCATGTTCAAGAAGAATGAGTAAAATTACATTTATTAAGATGATAAATGTAATTGAGGCTGTTGCAAAGATAATGTTAACAGAGTTAAATCTTGAACAATGGAAAGTTAGGGTTTCCACCTCCTACTCATGCAGTTGAAAATTCATACATAACTTTTGACCCCCTTAAAACTTAACTACTAATAGCCTACTGTTGACTGGAAGCCCACCAATAATATAAACAGTCAGCAAATATTTTATGTTTTACAAAAAGTGCAAAGTTTTTGCAGCTGCTTGTGTGGTTTTAGCAATGGCTTCATGAATTTTTATGCTGGATTCATTTATCTTGAAATGGTGGGCAACCTCAATCTGTGGTACATGTCAAGCAACTCAACTTATTCTTGTAATGTCATAATTTTTTTCTGTTTCTTAGGAGCACTTCTAGCATCGCTAGTGGCATTTCATACAGGTCCCATGGTTTTATTCAAGGTTTACACTACTAAGCTCAGTGAAAAATATACAAGGGCTGGTTGCAGTGGCTCACATCTGTAATCTCAGCACTTTGGGAGGGGAGGATTCCCTGAACTCAGGAGTTTGAGACCAGCTTGGGCAATATGTTGAAACCTCATGTCACAAAAAATACAAAAATTAGTTGGGTGTGGCGTGCTCATGTAGTTACTCAAGGCTGAGGTGGGAGAATTAGTTGGGCCTGGGAGGTGGAGCTGAGAGCTTATCACTGTGCTCCATCCTGGGTGACGGAACCAGACTGTATCTCAGAAAAGACAAAAAAAAAAAAAAAAAGGGGAGAGAGAAAGAAAGAAAAAAAAATACAAAGAACCACGAGATCACTTTTTACAATGACATGCAGTTATTTACTGGAGAGACTTCTCAGGCAGAGATGATTAGTGTCACATGGCATTAAAAATGAATACTCACTGCAATAGCAACAATAGGTGACTACAGAATTATTACGGTGGCACAGTATGAACTGCAGTTAATTTATGCAGTTAGGATTTCATACAGCATTCTTAAGTTTGCTTACATTTCTCTCAATTGCAAATGGTATCATGTATAATCTATGTGCATGAGTTTTGATACATTTTATATTTTACAATAAAATTGTGTATATTTTATGGTAGTAAATGATAAAATAGACTAGTACTTATATACATTTTATGCATTCATGACATACCAACTTAAAATAATTTCTAGGTTATGCAGCTCATCTGTGAGTTTTTTCAAATTGTCACAAATGTCAAACAATTTTCCAATATATTTATTACAAGAAATCCACATATAGGTGGACATGCACAGTGCAAACTGTGCTAATGTGGCTCCACCAATTAAATGCATAAATAGATAGCTGTAATACTGGCTGTTAGTAGTAGAGTTGCAGCTACCTATGAGTTGAGTAAAAGGGCTGATAGTCTCAATAATTACTAGTAGGGGGATAGGTGGAATGTGTGTTCCTTGTGGTGGGAAGTGGGCCAGTGTTGCTTTTGTTCTGTGGTGGAAACCAGTAGTTACTGTTCCTGCTCATAGTGGGACAACTATACCTAGATAAATTGACAACTGGGTGGTTGGTGTAAATGAACGAGTTAATAATCTGAATAAATTTGTTGAGCCAATGAAAATGGGATAAGGGAAATTAATATTAGAGATCAAGTTTGTCCTTTGATATTATGTAATGTTAAAATTTGCTTTAATACAAGTTGCATTAATCATTGTTATATAGCGATTAGTTAATTACTAATTACGCAACTGGGAGCAGGGAATATAATGTTTGGGAGTGAAATGATGAGAATAGGTAGTCTTATTATTGTGGGAATAATAAAAGAGATGAATACATTTTCATGCACTTTTTTTCTTTCTCAAGGGATTTTGTGTTTTGGTGCTTCAACTTTTTTGGTGACAGGTTTAAAGAGTAGGTACATTTTGAAATTTTTAATTGAAATAGATTAGTGCTAGAATTATGGAAACAAAGTGATAAATTATGTTGATGTAGCTAGTTATGACATATCATTGTGGAAAGATCAATGTTTTCATTCTTTAACTAAAAAGGTTAGTGCCACTTAGCTTCATGATGACATAGGTACTGATCAGTTTTTGCAGCACTAATTCAAGTACAACAGGCATAAAGCTGTGATTTGATCCACAAATATCTGAACATTGTTCATAGTATAGGTCATGTGGATGTTAGAATTGCTTGATTTAAACATCCTGGTATTGAATCTGTTTTTAGGCCTAATGATGGAACAGCTTATGGATCTAATACATCTTTGAATGAGATTAATATGAAAACTGATATTTCCATAAGTAGGACTACTCAATTATCAACTTCTAGTGGTCATAGATCTCCTGGTTTAAGGTCTGTTGTAGGGATAATATAAGAATCAAACTTCAGGTCTTTATCATCTGTATAGTTATACTTAAATATCATTGGTAGCCTATGGTTTTTACAGTTAAGGAGGAGATATTAACTTTACCTATCATGTATAGGATTCATAAAGACAGTAATTAGGATTAAAATAAGATAATTCATATGGTTTCTACTTCTTAAGCATCTATTTTGTGTGGGTTAGTTTAGTTGTCAGTATTAACGAAATAACATAAAGGACTAAAGAGCTAATTAAGAATATTATTAAGGTATGATTGTGTAAGTGTAGGAGTTCTTCTATAATAAATAATGCTGCATCTTGAAAGCCTGACTGGAATATATATGCCACAAAGATATAAAGAATTAAAACCTATAAATTAACTTTGACAAAGTTATGTAACATCTCTACTAGTATCTTGCTTGTTGAAAAAGTCATAATGATTATGGGGCTAGCTTGAAGCCAGTTATAGGGGGTTTGACTCCTTTCTTATTTTTAGCTCTTATGTACATGGGTTTTTGAATATATAACATGGTCTGGGCAGCCACAAAATCATTCGAGGTTTGTAGATGAAAGTTCCACTACTGAGACTTTCTGTTTTGAAGCAAAGCCTTCTCAGATTATGAGAATTATTAATATTACTGTTATTAATTAAATAAATAAGCCTATTGATTAAATGGTGTTTCATGTTGTGTATACATTAGGACAGAGGCCTGCAGTGGACCAGAAGGTCTTATACATTAGTTTCTGAAAAAAAATTGAAATATTATTATGAACTCATAGATTTAAACATTTGATAGGCTACAGTCCATTGCAGGTTTTAATCTTTGTTAAAGTGTGTTGGTCTATTTGATGTGAAATTAATTTGCCTGAATTTTTTGCAGGAGAATTAGCTTAGAAAACTTTTCTAGCTTCAAAGAACTCCCATTTCTGATGTTTTCATTTGGAGTGTGTGTGTGTGTGTGTGTGTGTGTGTGTGTGTGTAGTATAATGGATTGCTTTCCCAGATTTCCAGGGGTCCTGTCCTGGCAGACATACTTGACTGGTCAGTTTTGAGCATTCATAGTGGTTAATTGCTCTAGGCTCTTTAGATTTTACCATGAATCCTGGAATGAGAAAAACCTCCCAGTTTCAACTGCAATTCTCAAATTGTCTCTGTACACTACTGGATTTTTTGTATTTAAACTATATTTTATTTATAATGTTTGCATCTATGTTCATGAATGAGATTAGACTGTTATTTTTCTTTTTTTAAATGTCTTCATCAGGTTTTATTTTCAAGGCCATTATGTCCTCATGAAATGAATTGGGAAACATTCCCTGTCTTCCATTTAATCCTTGTTAATTATATCCTTAAGTTACTCAAGCTTTTTGAAGTTTCTTGGATTAGAAGATACATCTATTTTATACTTGTTTTATTGTAGAAGATATTGTATATGTGTTGAATAATTTATAAAATATATATGTTGATATTTCCATAAGTAACATATATATATTATGGAAATATCAATGTATATTTTTTTATAAATAAGTAACATGTATATATTACTTATGGAGATATATATATATATAAATGGGGTTATAGACTACATGTTTATGTCTCCCCTCAAATTCATATGTTAAAATCCTAATCCTCAATGTGATGGTATTTGGAGGCAGTGCCTTTGGAAGATAATTAGGATTGGATTAGGTCATGAGGGTAAGATTGTTATAATGATGGCATTAATGCCCTTATAAAAAGAGAGTGAGAGAGACAAGATTCATCTCTTTCCACCATGTGAGGATATATGAAGGCCATTTGCAAACAAGGAAGACTACTCTCATCAGACACTGGATCTGCCAGCACCTTGATCTTGGACTTCCCAGCCTCTAGAACTGTGAGAAATAAATGTCTATTGTTTAAGTCACTCCATCTATTGTATTCTGTTATAGCAGCCCAAGCAGACTAAGTCATATACTTTAAATACTAACAGTAATAGTTTAAATATTGAATAATTTCTATAACATGTGTGTATAGCCTAAGTAATGATAATAAGCCCATTGTATACATATCTATGATTCAGGTTAAGGAATACACCACCACTAATCTCAGAAATATGTTTTGTGTACCCTTGTGAGATTACATCTTTCTCCTTAACTGTCCCCAGGTTACTAGTACTTTGATTTTTGTTGTAATCATTCCCCTTCCTTTGACTATATCCCTAGACAATATACTGCTAGTTTGTCTCTTTTAGAACATTTTATAAATGGATCACACTGCATGTATTCTTCTGTGAATCATGCCATATATTTTCTTCTATCACTTGCTTTTTTCATTCATAACTGATTTCTTTCTTTAGGCTGGAAAAGATGAAAAAAGAATATAGAAGTCTGAATACATGGATAGACAAAGCTAACTATTTAGAAAGCATTCTAATGCCAAAATTGGAACCTATGGATTCTGAGGTAACTGACATAATACATTCTCCTATATATAGATTTTAATACTTTTTATTAAGAATGAGATTGTGATAATTAAAAGTAATGATCAAATTTTTTGTCCATGATATATAAAATCCTCAGACCACAGTGCAATCAAATTAGAACTCAGAATTCAGAAACTAACTCAGAACCACACCACTTCATGGAAACTGAACAACTGGCTCTTGAATGTTGACTGGTTGAACAATGAAATGAAGGCAGAAATAAAGATGTTCTTCAAAACCAACAAGAACAAAGACACAATGTACCAGAATCTCTGGGACACATTTAAAGCAATGTCTAGAGAAAAATTAATAGCAATAAATGCCCGCATGAGGAGTAATGAAAGATCTAAAATTGACACCTTATCATCAAAATTGAAAGAGCTAGAGGAGTAAGCTCAAAGAAACTCAAAAGCTATCAGAAGACAAGAAATAACTAAGATCAGAGCAGAACTGAAGGAGATAGAGATGCAAAATTCCTTCAAAAAATCAGTAAGTCCAGGAGCTGGTTTTTTGAAATTATCAACAAAATAGACCACTAGCCATATTAATAAAAAAGAAAAGAGAGAATAATCAAATAGTGCAATAAAACGATAAAGGGGATATCACCACTGATCCCACAGAAATGCAAACCACCATCAGAGATTACTACAAACAACTCTATGCACATAAACCAGTAAATCTGGAAGAAATGGATAAATTCCTGGACACTTGCACCCTCCCAAGCCTAAACCAGGAAGAAGTTAAAACCCCAAATAGACCAATAGCAAGGGCTGAAGTTGAGGCAGCAATTAATAGCCTACCAACCAAAAAAAGCCCAGGTGCAGATGGGTTCACAGCTGAATTCTACCAGACATACAAAGAGGAGCTGGTACTACTCCTTCTGAAACTATTCCAAACAATCCAAGAAGAGGGAATCTTTCCCAAATCATTTTATGAGACCAACATCTTCCTGATACCAAAACCCAGGAGAGACTCAACAAAAAAAACAAAACTTCAGGCCAGTATCCATAATAAACATAGATACAAAAATCTTCAATAAAATACTGGCAAACCAATTGCAGCAGCACATCAAAAAGCTTATCCATCATGATCAAGAAGGCTTGATCCCAGGGATGCAAGGCTGGTTCAACAGACACAGACTATACATGTAATTCTGTGTAAACAGAACCAAAGACAAAAACCACATGATTATCTCAATAGATGCAGAAAAGATCTTTAACAAAATGCAACAGCATTTTATGCTAAAAACTCTCAATAAACTAGGTATTGATGGAACAGATCTCAAAATAGTAAAAACTATTTACAACAAATCTACAGCCAATATCATACTGAATGGGCAAAAACTGGAAGCACTCCCTTGAAATCTGGCATTAGACAAGGATGCCTCCTCTCACCACTCCTATTCAATATAGTATTGGAAGTTCTAGCCAGAGCAATCAGGGAAGAAAAAGAAATAAAGGGTATTCAATTAGGAAAGGAGAAAGTCAAATTGTCTCTATTTGCAGATGACATGATTGTATATTTAGAAGACCCCATTGTCTCAGCCCAAAATCTTCTGAAACTGATAAGCTACTTCAGCAAACTCTCAGGTTACAAAATCAATGTGCAAAAATCGCAAGAATTCCTATACACCAATAACAGACTTAAAGAGAGCCAAATCAAGAGCGAACTCCCATTCACAATTGCTACAAAAAGAATAAAATACCTAGGAATACAACTAATAAAGGATGTAAAGGACCTCTTGAAGGAGAACTACAAACCACTGCTCAATTAAATAAGAGAGGACACAAACACATGGAGAAATATTCCATACTCATGGTTAGGAAGAATCAATATTGTGAAAATGGCCATACTGCCCAAAGTAATTTATAGATTCAATGCTATCCCCATAAAGCTACTGATGACTTTCTTCACAGAACTGGAAAAAACCACCTTAAACGTCATATGGAACCAAAAGAGCCCACTTACAAGTCAATTCTAAGCAAAAAGAACAAAGCTGGAGGCATCATGCTACCTGACTTCAAACTATACTACAAGGCTACAGTAATCAAAACAGAATGGTACTGGTACCAAAACAGAGATATAGACCAATGGAACAGAACAAAGGCCTTGGAGGCAACACCATACATCTACAACTATTTGATCTTTGACAAACCTGACAAAAACAAATAATGGGGAAAGGATTCCCTGTTTAATAAATGGTTTTGGGAAAAATAGCTAGCCTTGTGCAGAAAGCAGAAACTGGACACCTACCTGATGGGTTAATTTTAACCTGGAGGATGGATTAAAATTAACTCCAGATGGGTTAAAGTCTTAAACGTAAGACCTAACACCATAAAAACCCTAAAAGAAAACCTAGGCAAAACCATTCGGGACATAGGAGTAGGCAAGGACTTCATGATCAAAACACCAAAAGCATTGGCAACAAAAGCCAAAATAGACAAATCTGATCTAATTAAACTCCAGAGCTTCTGCACAGCAAAAGAAACAATCATTAGAGTGCATTGGCAACCAACAGAATGGGAAGAAATTTTTGCAATCTACCCATCTGACAAAGGGCTGATTTCCAGAATCTAAATCAAAGAACTAAAACAGATTTACAAGGAAAAACCAAACAAGCCCATTCAGAAGTGGGTGAAGGATATGAACAGACACTTTGCAAAAGAAGGCATACATGAGGCCAACAAACATATGAAAAAATACTCATCATCAGTGGCCATTAGAGAAATGCAAATCAAAACTACATTGAGATACCACCTCACACCAGTTAGAATGGCAATCATTAAAAAATCTGGAGACAACAGATGCTAGAAAGGATGTGGAGAAATAGGAACACTTTTACACTGTTGGTGGGAGTGTAAATTAGCTCAACCATTGTAGAAGACAGTGTGTTGATTCCTCAAGGACCTAGAAATAGAAATTCCATTTGACCCAGCAATCCCATTACTGGGTATATATCCAAAGGATTATAAATCGTTCTATTGTAAAGACACATGCACACATAGGTTCATAGCAGCCCTGTTTGCAATAGCAAATACTTGGAATCAACCCAAATGCCCATCAATGATAGACTGGACAGGGAAAATGTGATACATTTACACCATAGAACACTATGCAGTCATAAAAAATGATGAGTTTGCATCCTTTGTAAGGACTTGGATGAATCTGGAAACAATCATTCTTAGCAAACTGACACAAGAACATAAAATCAAACATCACATATTCTCACTCATAGGCAGGTGTTGAAAAATGAAAACACATGGGCACAGGGAGGGGAGCATCCCACACTGATGTCTGTGGGGGGGCTATGGGAGGGACAGCAAGGGGTAGGGAACTGGGGAGGGATAACATGGGGAGAATTGCCAGATATAGATGAAGGGGATGGAGGCAGCAAACCATATTGCCATGTATGTACCTATGCAACAATCCTGCATGTTCTTCACATGTACCCCAGAACCTAAAGTGCAATAAAATATATATAAAATAATAATAATAATAATGCTCTTTTGATTCCTTTTCTCACAAAACCATCTCCCTCTTGTCTTCTGTAAATTTGGGTTGGGTGGGAAGTCATATTGTATTAAAAGTAGTTATGAAGGCAGAGGAAAATGTTTTAGTTCTTTAAATATTTTCCCCAATATATATATATATTTTGCTTCTAGGAAACTAATATGGATGAGGCATCTGAAAGCCCAGAAGATAATCCATCTGAAGAGGAACTTGAAAACGTTATAGCAGATGGTAAGAAACTAATTTGATTTTTTTGTTTACTATTACAATAATTTAAATCAAAGTGATTATATCACAAAAAGACAATAATTTGCTTTAAGTAGATTTCTTTTTTGTTAGGAAATAAATTGCATTTCACTATAGTTTTGGCATATGGTAGGTGTGATACTTTCACAGAAAAGTCTTGGGCCCTATTAAGAGTTTTAAAAAGTTTTAATTCTGCTTTATTTTATTTTTTTATTATCATTATTTTTGAGACCGGGTCTATTTCTGTTGCCTGGGCTGGAGTGCAGTCACACAACCACAGCTCACTGCAGCCTTGACCTCCTGGGCTCCATCAGTTTTCTCACCTCAGCCTCCCAAGCAGCTGGGACTACAGGCACATGCTACCATGCCTGGCTAATTTTTGTATTTTTTTTTTTTGTAAAGACAGGATTTTGCCATTTGCCCAGGCTGGTCTCAAACTCCTGAGCTCAAGCAATTCTCCTGCTTTGGCTTCCCAAAGTGCTGGGATTACAGGCATGAGCCACCGTGCTTCGCCAGTGCTCCTTTACTTTTTTAAGGAAGAGAAAAATGTTAAATATTAACTATGACCTGTGAAAAGGCATTCTTATTAGACATTGTGAACTAGAGCTATTGGTCTCTTTTATATAGAGGAGTGTGTTTATGGAGTGTGTTGTGTGTGTGTGCATGTGTAAAAGAAAGTGTGGTAGAGGAAGAAGGAAATTAGATTAACATTACATTTGAGAATTTATCACAAAGTATCAGTAACAGATTTAATAAATGAACTGTTCACACAATCTTTTAAAAATCTCTTAAATTCACTAAGAAAGCAAGTTAGAGTATAGTACTACACTTTAAAATACACAATAATACAATGTAAAGTCTTGGATTCTGCAGGTATGGAATAATGATTTATTGTTGTAAGACTTTTGTCACAGGTTAATCATCTCTTTCCTCTCTACTTCTATTTCTCTAGCTACATCAGGCTTTTGAAACATTCATTTCCTAACTTCTGGAATCTACCAGTCTATACTACCTCTTTAGCTAACTCTTTACCTGAAACGTTCAAGTTTTAGGTATAGGATAATCACAGTTCCTCTCTTCAATATCACTGGAAGAATAGAGGGTAACCTCCTCAATCACCGGTGGTTGCCATCGTTTTTTCTGTTACTTTTTTCCCACTTACTCAAAGGTTGGTTGCATATATATTTACAATTGTTGTATCCTCTTGGATGTATTGATCCTTTATCATCACATAATGACTTTTTTGCACATTTTTTACAGTTTTTGACGTGAAGTCTTTTTTTTATATGAATATGGCCACTCCGGCTCTCTTTTGGTTTCCATTTGAATGGGATCTCTTTTTCCATTCCTTCACTTTCAGCCTATGTGTGTTCTGAAACCTAAAGTGAGTCTCCTCTACATAAAATACATTGGGTCTTGTTTTTATATCTATTCTGCCATTCTATGTCTTTCAGTTGGAGAGTTTAATCCATTTACACTTAAAGATTTATTGAACTATTAAGACTTACTATTGCTATTTTTTACATTGTTTCTGTCTTGTAATACTTTTGCCCATCTTTTTCTGTCATGCTATCTTTCCTTGTTTTTCATTGATTTTTTGTATTGATAAGCTTTGGTATCTTTCTCTTTATCTCTTGTGTGTCTTCTTTTATTCTCAATAAATATAGATGCAAAACTACTCAATAAAATGCTGTCAGACTGAATTCAATAGCATATTAAAAGGATCATGCACCATGACCAAGTTGAATTTAACTCCAGGATGCAAGGATACTTCATCATACAGAAATCAATTAATATGATACACTACATCGATAATATGTAGGATAAAAACCACATGATTATCTCAACAGTTGTAAGAAAAGTATTTGACAAATTTCAACAGCCTTGAGGATAAACACCTTCAAAAAACTAGAAATACTAATAAACGAACACAATATATTAATAATGAAAGCTATAAACGAAAAGCCTGTAGCAAATACCATACTCAACAGTGAAAAACTGAATACTTTTCCTCTAAGATCAAAAACAAGTCAAGGATGTTCAGTCTGTCACTTCTATTGAACATAGTACTGGAAGTCCTAGTCAGAACAGTTAGGCAAGAAAAAAAGAATAACAGGTATCCAAATCAGAAAGGAAGAAGTAAAATCATCTTTGTTTACAGATGGCATGATCTTACATGTAGAAAATTCCACAGACTCCTTACAAAAAGACATGTTAGAATCAGTAAATGAATTTAGTAAAGTTGCAGGATATAAAACCAACACAGAAAAATCAGTTGTGTTTCTATACACTAACAATTTATACTACCCAAAGCAATTTACAGATTCAGTGCAATTGCTATGAAAATTCTAATGGTATTTTTCACAGAAGTAGAAAAAGCAGTCCTAAAATTTATATAAAACCCCAAAGGACTCTGGATAATCAAAACAATCTTGAGAAAGAAGAACAAAGCTGGAGGTATTACACTTTCTGATTTCTTTTCTTTTCTTTTTTTTTTTTTGAAAGAAAGAGAAAAGAGAGAGAGAGAACAGGAGTCTTGCTCTATTGCCCAGGCTGGAATGCAAACTAGAAATAGGTATTAAAAACCTCTTTTATGCTGATGATTGTGCTTAACAATGGAGACAGGAAGGAATAAGGAAAGAAAATAACAAACAAACAGCCAGCCAATATTTTGTTTAAATCTGTGAAATGCTGTGCAAGTGCTGAAGAGTGATTTGCTTTCTGATTTCAAAATATATTACAAAACTATAGTAATTAAAATAGCATGGACTGGCATAAAGATAGACATATAGATCAATAAAATAGAAGAGAGAGCCCAGAAATAAACCCATGCAAATGTGATCAACTGATCTTTGAGAAGTGTGCCAGGAATACACAATGAGGAAAGAATAGTCTTTTCAGCAAATGGTGTTGGGAAAACTGGATAGTCACATGCAAAAGAATTGAAATTAGACTCTTGCTTAACACCATAAGGAAAAATCAACTCTCAATGGATTAAACACTTAAATGTAAGAGCGAAAACTGTAAAACTCCTAGAAGAAAACATAGGGGAAAATCTCATTCACACTGGTGTGGGCAATAATTTATTGGATAAGACACCAAAGGCACAGGCAACAAAAGCGAAAACAGACGATGGGGCTTTACCAAATTAAAAAGCTTCTACACAGTAAAGGAAACAACAGAGTGAAGAGAAAATCTACAGAATGGTGCAAAATATTTGCAAACCATATAGTTGATAAAAGGCTAATATCCAAAACATATAAGGAACTTCTTCAACTCAACAACAAAACAAAACAAAACAAACAAACCCCACAAAAAACAATTAAAAATGGGCTGAGTGCTTGAATACATATTTATCCAAACAAGACATTACAAATGTCCAACAGGTATATGAAAAGGTATTCATCATCATTAATCATCAGGGAAACACAAATCAAAATCATAAGATATCACACCTGTTAGGATGGGTATTACTGAAAAGTCAAGAAATCAATGACTGTTGGCAAGGATGTGAAGAAATTCAAACCCCAGTACACTGTTGGTGGGAATGTAAAAAGATGCATCTGCTTTTGAAAACAGCATGGAGGTTACTCAAAAAATGACAAATAGATAAATCATATGATCCTGCCATTTCACTTCTGGAAGTCTATCCAAAAGAATTGAAATCAGCATCTCAAAGCAATATTTGCACTCCTATGTTCATTGCCATGTTACTTACTATCGTCAAGATGTAGAAACAACCTAAACATCATAGATGAATGGATAAAGAAAATGTGTTATACACATGTAATTCAGAGACATCGCAGGTTCAGTTCTAGACCACCACAATAAAGCAAATATTTGCAATAAAGCAAGTCATATGATTTTTTGGGTTTCCTAGGGCATATAAAAGTTATATTTACACTATATTATTATCTATTAAGTGTGCAATAACCTTATGTAAAAAAATCAATGTACATGACTTAATTAAAAAATACTTAATTGCCGGTTGGCACAGTGGCTCATGCATGTAATCCCAGCACTCTGGGAGGTCAAGGCAGGAGGATTGCTTGAGCCCAACAGTTCAAGGCTGCAGTGCATCAGGTAGGATTGTGCCACTGTACTTCATCCTGGGTGGCACAGCAAGACCCTATCTCAAAAAAATATAGGGAATGGCTGGGTGCAGTGTCTCAATCTTGTAATCCCAGCACTTTGGGATGCTGAGGCGGGCAGATCACCTGAGGTCAGGAGTTCAAGACCAGCCTGGCCAACATGGTGAAACCCTATCTCTACTAAAATACAAAAATTAGCCGGGCATGGTGGCTCACACCTGTGCTCTCAGCTACTCAGGAAGCTGAGACGAGAATCGCTTGATCCTGGGAGGTGGAGTTGCAGTGAGCCGAGATCACACCACTGCACTCTAGCCCACTGCACTCCAGCCTAGGCAACAGAGTGAGATGAGACTTGGTCTCAAAAAAAAATACATATATATATGTGTGTGTGTGTGTGTGTGTGTATATATATGTATGTGTGCGTGTGTATATATGTATGTGTGCGTGTGTGTATACACACACACGTGCACACACACACACACACACATATATATATATACACACATATATATAAATGATCATCTGAGCCTTCAGTGAGTTGTGGTCTTTTTGCTGCTGGAGGGACTTGATCTTAATGGTTGGCAACTGATCAGGATGGCAGTTACTGAAGGTTGGAGTGGCTGTGGCAATTTCTTAAAATAAGACAACAATGAAGTTTGCTGCATCAGTTGGCTCTTCCTTTGATGAAAGATTTCTCTGTAGTAGGTGATGCTGTTTGAAAGCATTTTACCCACAGTAGAACTTCTTTCAAAATTGGAGTCAGTCCTCTTAAACCCTGCTACTGCTTTGTCAGCCAAGTTTATTTAGTATTCTAAATTCTTTGTTGTCATTTTGGCAATGTTCACAGCATCTTTGGCAGTAGATTCCATCTCAGGAAACTACTTCCTTTGCTCATCCATAAGAAGCAACTTCTCATCCATTCAAGTTTTATAATGAGATTGCAGCCATCTAGTCACATCTTTCAGGCTTCACTTCTAATTCGAGTTCTCTTGCTATTTTCATCACATTTGCAGTTACTTTCTCTACTCAAAATTTATTGAACATCTTAAAGTCATCTATAGGGTTGTAATCAACTTCCTACAAATTCCTGTTATATTGATATTTTGAGCTCCTCTCCTGAAGCACAAATATTCTTTTTTTTTTTTTTTTCTGAGACAGAGTCTCACACTGTCACCTGGGCTGGTGTGCAGTGGCACCAACTTGACTCACTGTAGCCTCTGCCTCCCATCTTCAAGCAATTCTCCTGCCTCAGCCTCCCAAATAGCTAGGATCATAGGCACCTTACACCATGCCTGGCTATTTTCTTTTTTCTTTTTTTTTTTTTTTTTAGTAGAGATGGGGTTTCACTATGTTGGCCAGGCTAGTCTCGAACTCCTGACCTTGTGATCCACCCGCCTCAGCCTCCCAAAGTGCTGGGATTACAGGCGTGAGCCAACACACCTGGCTCACAAATGTTCTTAATAGCATCTGGAATGGTGAATCCATTGCAGAAGGTTTTCAATTTATTTTGCCAAGATCCCTCAGAAGAGTTACCTAAGGTAGCTAAAACCTTAAAATGTATTTGTGAAATAAGAGGACTTGAAAGGTGAAATTATTTCTTGATCCGTGAGCTGCAGAATGGATCTGTATAAGCAGATAGGTAAGCAACGTTAATGTCCTCATACATTTCCATCAGAGCTCTTGGATAACCAGGTATGTTGTCATTGAGAAGTAATAATTTGAAAGGTGTCCTTTTTTCTGGATAGTAAGTCTCAACAGTGAGTTTAAAATATTTAGTAAACCATGCTGCAAACAGGTGTGCTGTCGTCCATGTCTTGTTGTTCCATTTATAGAGCACAGGCAGAGTAGACTTGACAGGAATATTAAGAGCCCTAGAATTTTCAGAATGGTAAATGAGCATTGGCTTCAACTTAAAGTCACCAGCTAGCTATGAAAGTCCTGGATGACATCTTCTTCCAGTATAAGGCTGTTTCATCTACAATAAAGATCAATTTAGTGTAGCCACTTTTATCAGTTATCTTAGCTAGATCTTCTAGGTAACTTGCTGCAGCTTCTCATCAGCACTTGCTGCTTTGCCTTGCACTTTTGTATTACGGAGATACTGTCTTTCTTTAAACCTCATGAACCAACCTTTACTTGCTTCAAGGTTTTCTTCTGCAGCCACCTCACCTCTCTCAGCTTTCATTTAATTGAAGATAGTTAGGGGCTTTCTCTGGATTAGGCTTTGGCTTGAGGGACTGTTTGTGGCTAGTTTAATCTTCTATCCAGACCACTAAAATTTTCTCCGTATCTGCAATAAGCTGTTTCTTTTTCCTTACCATTTGTGTGTTCACTGGAATAGCACTTTAAGTTTTCTTCAAGAATTTTTCCTTTACATTCACAATTGGGCTGTTTGGCGCAGAAGACCTAACTTTTGGCCTATCTCAGCTTTCATGCCTTCCTCAGTAAGCTTGATCATTTCTAGCTTTTAACTTAAAGGAGGGATGTGCAAATTTTCTTTCACTTGAACATCTAGATGCATTTTGGGGTTATTAATGCAATAATTTCAATATTGTGTATCTCAGGGAATAGAGAGGCAAAAGAGAGGAAGAGAGCTGAGGGAACAGCTGCTCAGTGGCATAGTTAGAACACACACAACATTTATAAATTAAGTTTGCCATTTTACTAAGGTCTAATATCAAGCATCTATAAGGAACTTAAACAAATGTACAAAAAAACATTAAAAAGTGGGCAAAGGACATGAACAGACACTTTTCAAAAGAAGACACACATATGACCAACCGGCATATGAAAAAATGCTCAAAATCATTAGAGAAATACAAATCCAAACCACAATGAGATCCCACACCAATCAGAATGACTATTACTAAAATGTCAAAAAATAACAAATGATGGCCAGGTTACAGAGAAAAAGGAGCACTTATACACTGTTGGTGGGAGTGTAAATTAGTCTAGCCACTGTGGAAGACAGTGTGGTGATTCCTCAAAGACCTAAAGACAGAAATGCCATTTGACCAAGCAATCCCATTACTGGATATATACCCAAAGGAATAGAAATCATTCTTTTATAAGGACACATGCATGAGTATGTTCATCGCAGTACCATTCACAATAACAAAGACATGGAATCAACCTAAATGCCCATCAATGGTACACTGGATAAAGAAAACGTAGTACATATACACCATGGCATACTAAGCAGCAATGAAAGGAATGAGATCACATCCTTTGCAGGAGCATAGATGGAGCTGGAGACCATTATCCTCAGTAGACTAATGCAGGAACAGAAAACTAAATGCCACATGTTCTCACTTATAAGTGGGAGCTAAATGATGAGAACACATGGACACATGGAATGGAACAACACACATTGGGGCATATCTGAGAGTGGAGGGTGGGAGGAGGCAGGGGATCAGGAAAAATAACTAATGGGAACTAGGCTTAATACCTGGTCATGAAATAATCTGTACAACAAACCCCCATGACACAAGTTTATCTGTTTAACCTGCATATGTACAATTGTATTAAAAGTTACATTTTTTTAAAAAGTTTGCTATCTCAGATGGGTGTGGTTTGTGGTGCCCCTCAACAATTACAATAGTAACATCAAAGATCACTGGTCATAGAGCACCATAAAAGATACTATAATAATGAAAAAGTTTGAAATACCTTGAGAATTACCGAAATCTGATGCAGAGACACAAAGTGAACACATGCTGTTGGAAAAATGGCACCAATAGTCTTGCTCAATGCAAGGTTGCCACAGACCTTCAGTTTGTACAAAACACAATATCTGAGAAGTGCAATAAAATATTATATGGCCGTCTACCTACAATGGAATATCATTCAGCATTAAAAAGAAGGAAATCCTGCTATATGTGACAATGTGGATGAACCTTGAGGACATTCTACTAAGTAAAATAAGCCAGTCACAGAAAGACAAATATTACATGATGCCATGTATGTGAGGTATATGAAATAGAGTAGAATGCTGCTTGCCTGAGGCTAGGAGGAGGGCCAAATAGTGAATTGCTTTTCAGCAATATAAAGTTTTAGTTATATGAGATGATGAAGTTCTATAGATCTGCTTTAGAACATTGTGCTGTATTTAACATTACTGTATTTTGCACTTGTAAATGTGTTAAGAGGATAGATTTCATGTGAATTGTACTTATTACAATTAAAAGAAAAAAATAAAAGAGCTGAATGAAGTCATATAGTTGTGACCATAGCAATTTTTATTTTGCTTGAATCATGTCTCAGTTATTTATTTTCTTTTTGTCCCTTTTAGGTTTTCCTTTTTTTACATGCTAAATATGTATTCCTTATATTTCTAGGAAAATGTTACAAGTATTTCAACCAGCCTTCTTTGAATGGTCCTATTTTCTCTGATTTCATGCACCTTTATTATTCCAATCCCAGTCCTTTCACTTATCATCTGGAGTTTATTTCCTCTCAACTTTTAAGAAATATAGTCTCTACCTGTGTTTGTGTCTTGTATTTATGGATCTGAAATGTTATTTACCACACCCCATCTTCCCAGAGATTCATCAGCTTGTTTTTACTAAGTAGTGTTTATGTTTGGATAGTTGCTTTGATTTAAGTTGCTCTTTGTTTTTAGTGGGAAAAAATATAATACTATTTTATCAATGTACGTACATATAAATGTGCTCATTGTTTTTATATAAAATAAAATTCTCTTATTAATTGTTTAATCAGGTTTCCCTCTTGTAAATGAGGAAGATGAAACTACTTCATATGAGGTAAGGGAAGTTGGAAGAGAACTTTTAATAGTCATTATTTTATAAAGGGATAAAATGTTTATAAATGGAGAAATATTTACGAATAGAGAAAGGCATCCAAGAAGTTACTCAGTTGTTTCGTAGTTTCTATTATGGCATATGTTATAGTTACCCCCTTGAAAGAGCCTTCTGCATAAAATATAGTAACATTTAAAAATATTAAGATAGGAGACAAAATGTGTTAAGGAAGAAAAGAAAGAGAAACAAGAAAAAAGCATGAAATTCTACATAAGATCTTAGAAATATATGCCATAGACTTAACTTCAGCTTTTAACTCATTGTCACAAAAATCTTTTAATTTGTCAAATTGTAAACTTTGTGCAGGAAACAATATTCTATAGTTTATAATAGAAGTAAACAAAGCATAGAATTTATATAATATAATTTGCTTATCAGCTAAATTTACATAAGGTATTCATTCCATAAAGCAGTGGATCCCAATGTAAACCAATGAAGAGTAAAATGTTCACTTACTGCTTGACAAATAGGATTTAATGATTTTCATTCTTGGGTCAGTGGCTCCCAGATACCAAATGAAGAGTCAGTACTTATCACTGTTTTCCCCAGTTCAAGGAGAGTAAAAGAAGATAATATAGAGACTTTTTCATAAAGCTAAATTTATTTAACAGGCTATCCTTTATTTTACAACATTGTTCTTTGTACTGTAGTGCTATTAACATTCTCTTTATTTTCTTATATAGTTGTGATTTATGGTATCATTTATTTTGCAATTTGCTATTAAAATTTCCTTTCTTTCATGATATATTAGTGACAGTATAATAACAGTACAATGTCAGACCCTCAGATTTTTTATTTTGAGATGTTGCTGATTTATAAATTTGGATATGTGAGAACCACTGTTTATCACTTTTATGGGTAGTATTCTACAGTTCAAGGTTTCAGGCAAGTAAATAATTTCTCATGTTTCTTTATTAAGGAACATAAAATTTACAAAGATAGTGGTAATTTGTTATGATAAAGGATAAAAGTACAATTAATTTTAAGTCATTTTCTTAATCTAGAAAATTTTTAGTCAATATTAATTGGCAGCTTGTTTTATTGCTGTATTTTCTAGTTACTGGATAATGATTATGAGAAAGACCTGACTATGCCAACTTTGAACCAATCGGACCAAGAGAATTCAACTGCTGATGCTGCTAACAGTGATGAATCAGCACCTCCACTCACAGAAGTGCACCCATTGTGCACCATTTCTAGCCAGGAAATAACAAAAGCAGACAAAATGTCACCTTTAGGTGAACATCAATCAGAAAGCATGCCAGACAGAAAAATGGAAAATGTCTTATTTCCACCAGAAGTAAAATTAAAAGATAATCATTCAGGCATTTTAAAAGAAGACTCATCTCTATCAAAGGTAAATTTGAGAAGTATGTGTACAAATCCAGAAAGAAGGAACTTAGATTCATCTCTAACAGAAATTAGCTGCTAAAACAACAATCTGAACTTAGCTGAAAGGGAGAACAAAAGCTTAGTTTTCCCAGAATCAAAAGTATAAGGTAGCTTTCAAAGCCAAGACCCAAAAGAAGACCTTGAGCTCAAGTTGTCTGCCCTTATACTAGATGTATAAGACTAGGGATACAAAATAATCTATTTTTAAAAATTAAATACAAATAAATTGAAAATGCATTCAAATGTCTCCAAGTGGAAATGTGTCTAAGTATATTAAATATTCCTACTTATCAATCAAGAAATGAGGATAGAAACCTTTTAAGAAAAGCAAAGTGATTTGAGATGCCAGTAATACAAATTAATCTCACGGGTTGCTAATTCAGCTGAAAGTGTAACAACAATAACAAAATGTAAATTCAAAGGAAATTTGAAAGCCTGAGAAGTTATTTCAATGGAATTGCTTAATAGAACTGTTATATTATAGGAAATAACATAGGTTCTCCTTATTACAAATAATTTTATAGTTTAAAATGAGAATGAGTATGAATTTAAAGGTACACCGAATTCTAGACTTTCTCAAAATGACAATCATTCTACTTATATCTTTACATCTTATTTATTTATTTTACTTTTAAGTTCTGGGGTACATGTGCAGGTCATGCAGGGTTGTTGCATAGGTGCATACCATATCTGGCGTTTCTCCTCATATTATCCCTCCCCTCCCTTCCCACCCACTCCTGTTCCACTCCTAACCCCCCAACTGTCCCCAGTGTGTGATGCTCCTCTCCCTGAGTCCACATGTTCTCATTGTTCAATACCCACCTATGAGTGAGAACATGCAGTGTTTGATTTTCTATTCTTGTGTCAGTTTGCTGAGACTGATGGTTTCCAGATTCATCTAAGTCCCTACAGAGAACACAAACTCATTGTTTTTTATGGCTGCATTGTATTCCATGGTGTATATGTGCCACATTTTCTTTGTCCAGTCTATCATTGATGGGCATTTGGGTTGGTTCCAGGTCTTTGCTATTGTAAACAGGGCTGCAATGAACATACATGTGCATGTGTCCTTATAGTAGAATGATTTATAGTTCTTCGGGTATATACCCAGTAATGGGATTGCTGGATCAAATAGAATTTCTATTTCTAGATCCTTGAGAAGTCCCCACACTGTCTTCCATCATGGTTGAACTAATTTACACTCCCACCAACTGTGTAAGAGTGTTCCTATTTCTCCACATCCTCTCCAGCATCTGCGGTCTCCAGATTTTTTAATGATCGCCATTCTGACTGGTGTGAGGTGGTATCTCAATGTGGTTTTGATTTGCATTTCTCTAATGACCAGTGATGATGAACATCTTTTTGTATGTTTCTTGGCCTCATATCTTCTTTTGAAAAGTATCTGTTCATGTCCTTTGCCCCCTTTTGAATGGGGTTGTTTTTTTCTTGTAAATCTGTTTTAGTTCTTTATAGATTTCTGGATATCAGCCCTTTGTCAGATGGGTAGACTGCAAAATTTTTTTTCCATTCTGTTGGCTGCTGGTTCGCTCTAATGATAGTTTCTTTTGCTGTACAGAAGCTCTGAATTTTAATTAGATCCAATTTGTCTATCTTGGATTTTGTTGCCTTTGCTTTTGGTGTTTTAGTTATGAAGTCCTTGCCTATGCCTCTGTCCTGAATGGTTTTGCCTATGTTTTACCTATTGTTTTTATGGTGTTAGGTTTTATGTTTAAATCTTTAATCCATCTGGAGTTAGTCTTAGTGCAAGGTGACAGGTAGGGGTCCATTTTCTGCTTTCTGCACATTGCCAGCCAGTTTTCCCAACACCATTTATTAAACATGGAATCCTTTCCCCATTGCTTATTTTTGTCAGGTTTGTCAAAGGTCAGATGGTTGTAGATATGTGGTGTTGCTTCTGAGGCCTCTGTTCTGTTCCATTGGTCTGTGTCTCTGTTTTGGTACCAGTACCATGCTGTTTTTATTACTGTAGCCTTGTAGTATAATTTGAAGTCCGGCAGTGTGATGCCTCCAGCTTTGTTCTTTTTGCCTTTGGATTGTCTTGGCTATGTGGGCTCTCTTGTGATTACATATGAAATTAAAGTCTTTTTTTTCCAGTTCTGTGAAGAAGGTCATTGGTAGCTTGATGGGGATAGTGTTGAATCTATAAAAGACTTTGGGCAGTATGGCCATTTTCACGATATTGATTCTTCCTAACCATAAGCATAGAATATTTTTTCATCTGTTTGTGCCCACTCTTATTTCGTTGAGCAGTGGTTTGTAGTTCTCCTTGAAGAGGTCCTTTAATCCTTTGTTAGTTGTATTCCTAGGTATTTTAATCTCTTTGTAGCAATTGTGAATGGCAATTTTCTCTTGATTTAGTTCTCTGTTTGCCTGTTAATGGTATATAGGAATGCTTGTGATTTCTGCACATTGATTTTGTATCCTGAGACTTTGCTGAAGTTGCTTATCAGTTTGAGGAGATTTTGGGCTGAGATGATCGGGTCTTCTAAATATACAATCATGTCATCTGCAAATAGAGACAGTTTGACTTTCTCCTTTCCTAATTGAATACCCTTTATTTCTTTTTCTTGCCTGATTTCTCTGGCTAGAACTTCCAATACTATATTGAATAGGAATAGTAAGAGTGGGCATCCTTGTCTAGTTCCTGATTTCAGAGAATTCTTCCAGCTTTAGCCTGTTCATTATGATATTGGCTGTAGGTTTGTCATATACAGGTTTTATCATTTTATGATACGTTCCATGGATACCTAGTTTATTGAGAGTTTTTAGCATAAAGGGCTGTTGACTTTTGTTGAAGGCCTTCTCTGCATCTATTGAGACAGTCATGTGGTTTTTGTCTTTGGTTCCATTTATATGATGGATTACGTTTATGGACTTGCATATGTTAAACCAGCCTTGCATCCCCAGGATGAAGCCTACTTGATCATGATGAATAAGATTTTTCATGTGCTGTTGCATTTGGTTTGCCAGTATTTTATTGAAGATTTTTGTGTGGATGTTCATCATGGATATTGGCCTGAAGTTTTCTTTTTTAGTTGAGTCTCTGCCGGGTTTTGGTATTAGGATGATGTTGGTCTTATAAAATGAGTTAGGGAGGATTCCCTCCTTTTGTATTGTTTGATATCGTTTCAGAAGGAATGGAATCAGCTCCTCTTTGTATGTCTGGTAGAATTCGGCTGTGAATCCATCTGGACCTGGACTTTTTTTGGTCGGTAGGCTATTGATTGCTGCCTCAACTTCAGCCCTTGTTATTGGTCTATTCATAGTTTCAACCTCCTCCTGGTTTAGTCCTGGTAGAGTACAAGTGTACAGGAATTCATCTATTTCTTCCAGGTTTACTGGTTTATGTGCATAGAGTTGTTTATAGTAATCTCTGATAGTGGTTTGTATTTCTGTGGCATCAGTGATGATAGCCCCTTTATCATTTTTTATTGTATCTATGCTTCTCTCTTTTCTTTTTTATTAGTCTGGCTAGTGGTCTATTTTGTTGATCTTTTCAAAAAACCAGCTCCTGAATTTATTGATTTTTTGACAGGTTTTTTGTGTCTCTATCTTCTTCAGTTCTGCTCTGATCTTAGTTATTTCTTGTCTTCTTCTAGCTTGTGAGTTTTTTTGATCTTGCTCCTCTAGCTCTATTTTGATGATAGGGTGTCAATTTTAGATCTTTCCTTGTTTCTCATGTGGGCATTTATTGCTATAAATTTTTCCTCTAGACACTGCTTTAAAGGTGTCCCAGAGATTCTGGTAGGTTGTGTTTTCATTCTGATTGGTTTTAAAGAGCATCTTTATTTCTGCCTTCATTTCATTGTTGATCCAGTCAACACTCAGAAGCAAGTTGTTCAGTTTCCAAGTGGTTGTGCAGATTTGAGTGTGTTTCTTAATCCTGAGTTCTAATCTGATTGGGCTGTGGTCTGATAGACTGTTTGTTATGATTTCCGTTCTTTTGTATTTGCTGAGGAGTGATTTGCTTCTAATGATGTGGTCAATTTTAGAGTAAGTGTGATGTGGTGCTGAAAAAAATGTATATTCTGTGGATTTGGGGTGGAGCGTTCTGTATATGTCTAGTAGGTCTGCTTGGTCCAGCTCAGCATTCAAGTCCTGGATGTCCTTGTTAATTTCTGTCTTGTTGATCTGTCTAATATTGACAGTGGAGTGTTGATTATTAATGGGACAGTGGATTATTAATGGGACAGTTGATTAATAATGGGACAGTGGAGTGTCCCATTATTATTGTGTGGAAGTCTAAGTCATGTTTTAGGTCGTTAAGAACTTGCTTTATGCATTTGGGTGTTCCTGTGTTGGGTACATATATATTTAGGATAGTTAGCTCTTTCTGTTGGATTGATCCTTTTACCATATATAGTGTCCTTTGTCTCTTTTCATTTTTGTTGGTTTGAAGTCTGTTTTATCAGAGACTAGAATTGCAACCCCTGCATTTTTTTGTTCTCCATTTGCTTGGTAAATCTTCTTCCATCCCTTTATTTTGAGTCTATATGTGTCTTTGTATGTGAGATGGGTTTTCTGAATACAGCACACTGATGGGTCTTGACTTTTTATCCAGTTTGCCAGTCTGTGTCTTTTGATTGGGGCATTTAGACTGTTTACATTCAATGTTAATGTTCCTATGTGAGGATTTGATCCTGCTATTTTGTTACTGGCTGGTTTTCTTGCCCGTTACCTGACTCATTTTCTTCAATGCATTTTTGGTCTTTCACATTTGGTATGCTTTTTCAGTGGCTGGTACTTGTTCCTTTCTATGCTTAGTGTTTGTTTCAGGAGCTCTTGTAGGGCAGGTCTGGTGGTGATGAAATCTCTCAGTAATTGCTTGACCATGAAAGATTTTATTTCTCCATCACTTATGAAGCTTAGTTTGGCTGGATATGAGATTCTGGGTTGAAAGTTCTTTTCTTTAAGGAGGTTGAATATTGTCCCCCACTCTCTTCTGGCTTGTACTGTTTCTGCTGAGAGATCCACTGTGAGCCTGATTGGCTTCCCTCTGTGGGTGACCTGACCTTTCTCTCTGGCTGTCCTTAGTATTTTTTCCTTCATTTCAACCCTGGTGAATCTGATGATTATGTGCCTTGGTGTTGTTCTTCTTGAGGAATATCTTTGTGGAGTTCTCTGTATTTCTTGGATTTGAATATTGGACTGCCTTGCTAGGCTTGGGAAGTTCTCCTGGATAGTATCCTGGAGCGTGTTTTCTAGCTTGGATTCATTCTCCCCATCATATTCAGGTACACTGATCAAGCATAGATTAAGTCTTTTCACAGAATCCCATATTTCTTGGAGGCTTTGTTCATTTCTTTTCACTTTTTTTCTATTGTCTTGCCTTCTCTTTTTATTTCATTCAGTTGGTCTTCAATCTCTGATATTCTTTCTTCTGCTTGATCGATTCGGCTATTAAAACTTGTGTTTGCTTCACGTAGTTCGTGTGCTGTGTTTTTCAACTCCATTAAGTCATTTATGTTCTTCTCTAAGCTGGTTATTTTAGTTAGCATTTTGTCTAACCTTTTTTCAGTGGTTTCTTTCCATTGTGTTAGAACATGCTCCTTTAGTTCAGAAAAGTTTGTTATTATCCACCTTCTGAAGCCTGTTTCTGTCCATTCGTTGCACTCTTTCTTGGTCATGTTGTGTTCCCATGTTGTTGAGGAGTTGTGATCCCTTGAAGGAGAAGAGGTGTTCTCGTCTTTGATGGTTTCATCTTTTTTGCACTGTTTTTTCCCCATCTTTGTGGATTTACCTGGCTGTGCTGTCAGGGAGCTGCTTGATGAGGTTGCCTGTCTGCCTGTCGAGGCACTACTTGGTTTCTATGGACTCCTTCAGGTTGCTAGGTAAGCTTCCTGTGTCTTTCTGTTTGTTTACACTGGGAGATTAGGCCTGCCTCTTCTGCTGACCTGGAGGCACTGCTGGGTGGTCAAGAGTGGCATCCCTTTGCTACATAGGCTTCCTGTGTTTTTTGTTAAAACCTGAGGCCTAGTCCCACCCCTTTAATGGGCTATGTCCTTCCTCCATGGGGCTGGATCATTCAGGGTTCAGCTCAGACTGTGGCACTGGCTGCACAACCCACTAGAGTTAGATCTCAGCCCTCTAATGGTCTTTTAAATAATGAGGGTAGGGACCCATCCAGCCGCACTACCTGTCTCAGTCATAGGGGAGGGGCCTGCATCTGTCCTCCAGCCTTCAGCTCCCTCTTTCTCCAGGTTGGAGGAGGGGGCAATAACTCATCCCCAGGCTCTCCTGGCCAGCTTATGTGCTTATGCATTTGCTTAGATCTGTGTGCCAATCTGGGACACCATCCTGGATTATTATTCAACTCTGCGCTTCTAATTCCTGGTGCTTGACTGGTAAAGATCCCCTGTTCTGTGTATTGCTGAGGCTTTGTAGAAAGCGCTGTATCTGGACTGGAGTGGCAGAGGGGAAGGTTCCGATTCACAGGTCAGATGCACTTTCTGGGTGAAGCAGCACCCCTCCCCGTCTTGGTCTGCTCTGCCTGGACTTTGCTCACCATCAGACCAGACCCATTGAAATGCACCTGGTACCTTGGTTGGAGCTAGGAGATCTCTGGATTTCTGCATCTCTCTCACTGGGTGTTGTGCACCAGAGTTGCATCTGTTCAGCCATCTTGGCTCTATCTTTACATCTTATTGGTATCACTATTACAGGTATAAAAAGATGCATAGGTCAGAGGATAAAGAATTTGAGTTCTAAGTAAGATTCTGCTTCTGCATACTAGCTTGGGCATCTAAATCTCTAGACCTATTTTTCTCATCATTTGAATTGTAGATCAGACTAGGTCATTTTTGAATTCTCTCTCAAATTTCAAAAGATATAATTTTAACCAGAAATTATTCTCAATTACCTATATCAATAGCTTAATTAATATGACTTAAAAATAACATTCTTGCTTTTTCTGAATGTGAAAGTAATGCACAGTTACAGAAAATTTAGAAAATGGAGAAATGTATAGAAGAGAAAACAAAAGTAGTTATAATTCTACTGCTACATTTAACAATTTTATTTTCTTATAGCTTTTATTATGCATATATATATCTTATGAATTTTAAAAGCTTGAATCAAAACATAAATAATTTATATATATATTTTTAGTTTACACACATGCTACATGAATTTTCTTAAACATTTGCAGGATATAGAATATCCTCAAATATTAATATTCCATAAGATTTTAAGTAGTTTTCATATTGTTGAACATTAAGTTTGAAATTAACATTCTTTTGTTTATTTATTTGGATCTGTGGATCTGTGATTGTCTCCTGGCTATTTACAGAAATGGCATGCTAACAAATTGCTGTCCAGAAAGATTGTACCACTTCACATTCTTGCCAACAGTATTTGAGTATTAATGGTCTTTTAAATAATGATTATCACTTCTTCTTGCTCTTTAGTCATTTTGGTTTTCCCTGCTGTGAGTAGACAGATCATCTCCTTTGTTCATTTTTTTTTCTTTTGAAGACTTGGGGATTTTATTTAGGTTTTATAATGAACTATTTTTATTTTCAAGGTATTAACCACTTGTATAGGCACATAATTTGTGGTTTACCTTTTAATTTCTGTATTACATTCAGTCTGACTTCCAAAATATTCAGTTTTCATTTGATAAGTGAGTTATTTATTGCTATATAACAAACCACTCCAAAATCTGGTGGATTAAAACAACTGTTTTATTATCTCTCAAGATACTTGCTTGCTGGGCAGTTCTTTTGGTCCACTTGATGTTGGATGTTAGCTGGACTTATAGTTATCTAGGAACCTGATTGGGCTGGAACACTCATGATCACTCACTTGTCTTACACCTTGAATAGCTGTTAAGGCTGGGTTCAGCTGGGATGAAAGAACATCTGGTTTGATGTGTCTGTTTTTCTCCTTTCTTTCTCAGATATATATGTCAGGATAGATAGATAGATAGATAGATAGATAGATAGATAGATAATAAATAGATTTCTCTTTCCATGTAATCTTGGGAATTATCCTTCTCTCTCTCCATGGGACTTCTTCTTATGGTCTCTCTATGTAATCTCTCTAACAAGGCAGCCGAGCTTTTTATGTGGCAACTCAAGGCTTCCAAAATACAAAAACAGAAGCTTCAGATCTCCTTAATACATAGGCTTGGGACTAGCAGAGGGTCACCCTCACTACATTCTGTTAATTACAGGAACTCCCATGCTTAGGCCTGATTTAGTATGGGAGGGGACTACAGAAGAGCATGAATCTTGGGAGGGGTTGTGCATTGGGGGCCATATTTGGAGATGAACTAAGTTCCAAGTAAGATCTTTCTCCCACATGCAAAATATACTCACTTCCTTCCTATGATCCTCAATGTCATGCTATTACTGAATCAAACTCAGGCTTGAAGTACAGAATTTTATCATCTAAATAAGGTTCATGTGGGTGAGGCTCTTTAGGTATGGCTCCTCTCAAACTTAAAACCTATGAATTGAAGAAAGCATTTATCTGTCCCCTGCATATAATGGTGAGCCAGGAACAAGAAAATTGGAACAGACACATTTTAAAGGCAGAGGGAAGGAAAATATGAGGCATATATCAGTCAGTTGACCATAGTAATTCTGAAGTTCTTGGCCTTGCCCTCAAGTTTTGGCCTTACCTTGAATAATCATTTTTTCCATAAGAAAGAACTTCTGTTTGTAGTTGCAGCCCATGTTCTGTGTGTAGGAAGTTGAAGGTTCAAATTTGTCTTTTCATTTTTGCTTTCAGTGAAGAATTGAAATTTTACATACGTGTCTTTTCATTCGAAACTATCTCTGTTCCTTTCAGTCTAATATGCTATGATTCTCTTAAAGATTTTGTGGGCTTCCTGTATATCAAATTAAGATCTTAATTAGTCAAATGTTACACTTTTAAATATCAAGACAGGCCCTTATTTCCCTGGGCTGAGAGTCAGGGTGCTGTGGCAAAATGTCCTTAAGAAATGTAGAAGTGCCCTTGTCTGGCAAAGGCCTAAGATGCTATTTAAGATTCTTAAAATAATTTTTGTCTCACTGAGTAGGCCTATGAGTCACCACCTTAAGTCTTTCTGAGGTCTTAACAGATCTTACAGCCATACCTTTGTCATCTGACCCTGAACCACATTCCAATGAACCCATGAATGAGTCCCCAATGACTTCTATATTACTAAATGTGGTTATCTGTTCTCAGTCCTCATCTTTGTGACTACTTAACCACGTTTGACACAAATAGTTGTACCTTTTTCTTGAAATAGATCTTTTTCACTGGCCTTTTGTAATATTACATTCTCCTAGTTTTCTTCCTTCTTTATTGACTGCTCTTCGCTGAGGAGGTCTCCTCTTCCAATTTCTAAATGTAGGATTGTCTCCTACCCAGTCCTTGTATTTTATTTTTTCTCTAACCTTTCTAGGTTATTCATTCAGTCCTGTAACTTTAAATATCATTGATAAATGAATAACTCCCACATCTTGGAGCTCTTCATTGACCTCCAGGAGTATATATGTAAGAACTTATTCTGTTTAGATATCTTACAGAAATGTCAAACTTAACATGATGAAGACTGAATTCTTAATTTCACCTCTACTGACTCTCCACCCCTAATTTAGATTCCCTCCTCTTAATGTTCCCTATTCATTTAATCTTTTCAGCATATAAACATTCCAGGCATTATTTCTAGGTGTATGGAATATGTTGTTGAACGTAAAAGACAAAAATAAACGTTCTTATGGAGCTTATACTCAAAAAAGGCAAAAATAAATGTTCTTGTGGAGCTTATATTCTTATAAATGGCACCTCTTAACTTTAAAGACCAATATCCTAGAAGTCAACCTTGGTATTGTGGTTTCTCTCATATCTTATATCCAATTCACCCTCAAGTCTTGTTAATTCTGTATTCAAGATATATCTGAAATCCACCACTGTCATTGCTATCACCTTAGACCAAGCTACTCTCATCTCTCCTGTCTGCTATAAAAGCAGAGTTTTCCTACTCCAAATTTTGCCTCTGTCTAGTTTGTTCTTCTCATAGCAGCCAGACCAATCTTGTAAAGATTTCATCTAAATCATGTCACTCCCCTGATCAGTATTCTTCAATAGCATGTTTTCATGCCTGGAATAAAGCCCACACTTCTCACCATCATCTACAGTGCCCCACTTAATCTTTCTGTCCTCATGTCTTAGCATTGCTCCCTTTGTTCACTCTGCTTCAGCCACATTAGTCTTCTTGCTATTCCTTGAACAAGCTAAACTTTTTTCAGCCTCAAGGTCTTTCTGATATTCTTCTCTGTCAGGGGAATGCTCTCCCCCGTGGATCTTCTCAGGGTTCATTCATTCACACCATTTAGGACTCTGCTCACATATTCCCTCCTTAATGGATGGAGGGGGGCTTCTCTGATCACTCTATGTAAAATAATTACCTATCCATTCCCCCTCCTCCATCCCTAGTTTTCTTTCTTCATGTATCATATTATGTTTATTTACTCATTTATTGTCTGTTACTCCCATTTGACTTTAAATTACAGATAGTACTGAGATTTAGTCTTTTTTTTATTGCATTTTAGGTTTTGGGGTACATGTGCAGAACCTGCAATACAGTTGCATGGGTACACACATGGCAGTGTGTTTTGTTTGCTTTCTCCCCTTCACCCACATTTGGCATTTCTCCCCAGGCTATCCCTCCCCACTGCCCCCTCCCACTGGCCCTCCCCTTTTCCCCCCAATAGACCCCAGTGTTTAGTACTCCCCTCTCTGTGTCCATGTGCAATAAAAAAAAAGACTAAATCTCAGTACTATCTGTAATTTAAAGTCAAATGGGAGTAACAGACAATAAATGAGTAAATAAACATAATATGATACATGAAGAAAGAAAACTAGGGATGGAGGAGGGGGGATGGATAGGTAATTTTTCATCACCCGCCTATGAGTGAGAATATGCGGTGTTTCATTTTCTGTTCTTGTGTCAGTTTGCTGAGAATGATGTTCTCCAAATTCATCCATGTCCCTACAAACGACATAAACACATCATTTCTGATTGCTGCATAATATTCCATGGTGTATATGTGCCACATTTTCCCAATCCAGTCTGTCAACAATGGACATTTGGGTTGATTGCAGGTCTTTGCTATTGTAAACAGTGCTGGAATGAACATTCGTGTGCATGTGTCCTTTTTTTTTTTTTTTAATTTTTTATTGGATTTTAGGTTTTGGGGTACATGAGCAGAGCATGCAAGACAGTTGCGTAGGTACACACATGGCAGTGTGCTTTGCTTTTCTTCTCCCCTTCACCCACATTTGGCATTTCTCCCCAGGCTATCCCTCCCCACCTCCCCCTCCCACTGGCCCTCCCCATTTCCCCCCAATAGACCCCAGTGTTTAGTACTCCCCTTTCTGTGTCCATGTGTTCTCATTTTTCATCACCCACCTATGAGTGAGGTTATGCGGTGTTTCATTTTCTGTTCTTGTGTCAGTTTGCTGAGGATGATGTTTTCCAGATTCATCCATGTCCCTACAAACGACATGAACTCATCATTTCTGATTGCTGCATAATATTCCATGGTGTATATGTGCCACATTTTTCCAATCCAGTCTATTATCAATGGGCATTTGGGTTGATTCCAGGTCTTTGCTATTGTAAACAGTGCTGCAATGAACATTCGTGTACATGTGTCCTTATAGTAGAACGATTTATAGTCTTTTGGATATATACCCAGTAATGGGATTGCTGGGTCAAATGGAATTTCTATTTCTAAGGCCTTGAGGAATCGCCACACTGTCTTCCACAATGGTTGAACTAATTTACACTCCCACCAACAGTGTAAAAGTGTTCCTTTTTCTCCACATCCTCTCCAGCATCTGTTGTCTCCAGATTTTTTAATGATCGCCATTCTAACTGGCGTGAGATGGTATCTCAATGTGGTTTTGATTTGCATCTCTCTGATGACCAGTGACGATGAGCATTTTTTCATATGATTGTTGGCCTCGTATATGTCTTCTTTCGTAAAGTATCTGTTCATATCCTTTGCCCACTTTTGAATGGGCTTGTTTGTTTTTTTCCTATAAATCTGTTTGAGTTCTTTGTAAATTCTGGATATCAGCCCTTTGTCAGATGGGTAGACTGCAAAAATTTTTTCCCATTCTGTTGGTTGCCGATCCACTCTAGTTACTGTTTCTTTTGCCGTGCAGAAGCTGTGGAGTTTCATTAGGTCCCATTTGTCTATTTTGGCTTTTGTTGCCAATGCTTTTGGTGTTTTGTTCATGAAGTCCTTGCCTACTCCTATGTCCTGGATGGTTTTGCCTAGATTTCCTTCAAGGGTTTTTATGGTGCCAGGTCTTATGTTTAAGTCTTTAATCCATCTGGAGTTAATTTTAGTGTAAGGTGTCAGGAAGGGGTCCAGTTTCTGCTTTCTGCACATGGCTAGCCAGTTTTCCCAACACCATTTGTTAAACATGGAATCCTTGCCCCATTGCTTGTTTTTGTCAGGTTTATCAAAGATTGTATAGTTGTATGTATGTTGTGTTGCCTCCGGTGCCTCTGTTTTGTTCCATTGGTCTATATCTCTGTTTTGGTACCAGTACCATGCTGTTTTGATTACTGTAGCCTTGTAGTATAGTTTGAAATCCGGTAGTGTGATGCCCCCCGCTGTGTTCTTTTTGCTTAGAATTGACTTGGCTATGCAGGCTCTCTTTTGGTTCCATATGAAGTTCATGGTGGTTTTTTCCAGTTCTGTGAAGAAAGTCAATGGTAGCTTGATGGGGATAGCGTTGATTCTGTAAATTACTTTGGGCAGTATAGCCATTTTCACGATATTAATTCTTCCTAACCATGAACATGGAATGTTTCTCCATCTGTTTGTGTCCTCTCTGATTTCATTGAGCAGTGGTTTGTAGTTCTCCTTGAAGAGGTTCCTTACGTTCCTTGTGAGTTGTATTCCAAGGTATTTTATTCTTTTTGTAGCAATTGCGAATGGCAGTTTGCTCTTGATTTGGCTTTCTTTAAGTCTGTTATTGGTGTAGACGAATGCTTGTGATTTTTGTACATTGATTTTATATCCTGAGACTTTGCTGAAGTTGCTTATCAGTTTCAGGAGTTTTTGGGCTGAGGCGATGGGGTCTTCTAGGTACACTATCATGTCGTCTGCAAATAGAGACAATTTGGCTTCCACCTTTCCTATTTGAATACCCTTTATTTCTTTTTCTTGCCTGATTGCTCTGGCTAGAACTTCCAGTACTATATTGAATAGGAGTGGTGAGAGAGGGCATCCTTGTCTAGTGCCAGATTTTAAAGGGAATGCTTCCAGTTTTTGCCCATTCAGTATGATATTGGCTGTTGGTTTGTCATAAATAGCTTTTATTACTTTGAGATACGTTCCATCGATACCGAGTTTATTGAGGGTTTTTAGCATAAAGGGCTGTTGAATTTTGTCAAATGCCTTCTCTGCATCAATTGAGATAATCATGTGGTTTTTGTTTTTGGTTCTGTTTATGTGGTGAATTACGTTGATAGACTTGCGTATGTTGAACCAGCCTTGCATCCCCGGGATGAATCCTACTTGATCATGATGAATAAGTTTTTTGATTTGCTGTTGCAATCGGCTTGCCAATATTTTATTGAAGATTTTTGCATCTATGTTCATCATGGATATTGGCCTGAAGTTTTCTTTTCTCGTTGGGTCTCTGCCGGGTTTTGGTATCAGGATGATGTTGGTCTCATAAAATGATTTGGGAAGGATTCCCTCTTTTTGGATTGTTTGAAATAGTTTTAGAAGGAATGGTACCAGCTCCTCCTTGTGTGTCTGGTAGAATTCGGCTGTGGACCCGTCTGGACCTGGGCTTTTTTTGTGTGGTAGGCTCTTAATTGCTGCCTCAACTTCAGACCTTGTTATTGGTCTATTCATAGTTTCAGCTTCCTCCTGGTTTAGGCTTGGGAGGACACAGGAGTCCAGGAATTTATCCATTTCTTCCAGGTTTACTAGTTTATGTGCATAGAGTTGTTTGTAATATTCTCTGATGATGGTTTGAATTTCTGTGGAATCTGTGTTGATTTCCCCTTTATCACTTTTTATTGCATCTATTTGGTTGTTCTCTCTTTTCTTTTTAATCAATATGGCTAGTGGTCTGTCTATTTTGTTGATCTTTTCAAAAAACCAGCTCTTGGATTTATTGATTTTTTGAAGGGTTTTTCGTGTCTCAATCTCCTTCAGCTCAGCTCTGATCTTAGTTATTTCTTGTCTTCTGCTGGGTTTTGAGTTTTTTTGATCTTGCTCCTCTAGCTCTTTCAATTTTGACGATAGGGTGTCAATTTTGGATCTCTCCATTCTCCTCATATGGGCACTTATTGCTATATACTTTCCTCTAGAGACTGCTTTAAATGTGTCCCAGAGGTTCTGGCACGTTGTGTCTTTGTTCTCATTGGTTTCGAAGAACTTCTTTATTTCTGCCTTCATTTCATTGTTTACCCAGTCAACATTCAAGAGCCAGTTGTTCAGTTTCCATGAAGCTGTGTGGTTCTGGGTTGGTTTCTGATTTCTGAGTTTTATCTTCATTGCACTATGGTCTGAGAGGCTGTTTGTTATGATTTCAGTTGTTTTGCATTTGCTGAGCAGTGCTTTACTTCCAATTATGTGGTCGATTTTAGAGTAGGTGTGATGTGGTGCTGAGAAGAATGTATATTCTGTGGATTTGGGGTGAAGAGTTCTGTAAATGTCTATCAGGTTTGCTTGCTCCAGGTCTGAGTTCAAGCCCTGGATATCCTTGTTGATTTTCTGTCTGGTTGATCTGTCTAATATTGACAGTGGAGTGTTAAAGTCTCCCACTATTATTGTGTGGGAGTCTAAGTCTCTTTGTAAGTCATTAAGAACTTGCCTTATGTATCTGGGTGCTCCTGTGTTGGGTCCATATATGTTTAGGATCGTTAGCTCTTCTTGTTGTATCGATCCTTTTACCATTATGTAATGGCCTTCTTTGTCTCTTTTGATCTTTGTTGCTTTAAAGTCTATTTTATCAGAGATGAGAATTGCAACTCCTGCTTTTTTTTGCTCTCCATTTGCTTGGTAAATCTTCCTCCATCTTTTTATTTTGAGCCTTTGTGTATCCTTTCATGTGAGATGGGTTTCCTGGATACAGCACATTGATGGGTTTTGGCTTTTTATCCAATTTGCCAGTCTGTGTCTTTTGATTGGTGCATTTAGTCCATTTACATTTAGGGTTAATATTGTTATGTGTGAATTTGATACTGCCATTTTGATGCTAAGTGGCCGTTTTTCCCGTTAGTTGTTGTAGATTCTTCATTATGTTGAAGCTCTTTAGCATTTAGTGTGATTTTGGAATGGCTGGTACTGGTTGTTCCTTTCTATGTGTAGTGCCTCTTTTAGGAGCTCTTGTAAAGCAGGCCTGGTGGTGACAAAATCTCTGAGTACTTGCTTGTTCACAAAGTATTTTATTTTTCCTTCACTTCTGAAGCTCAGTTTGGCTGGATATGAAATTCTGGGTTGAAAGTTCTTTTCTTTAAGAATGTTGAATATTGGCCCCCACTCTCTTCTGGCTTGTAGTGTTTCTGCCAAGAGATCTGCTGTGAGTCTGATGGGCTTCTCTTTGTGGGTGACCCGACCTTTCTCTCTGGCTGCCCTTAGTATTTTCTCCTTCATTTCAACCTTGTTGAATCTGACGATTATGTGCCTTGGGGTTGCTCTTCTTGTGGAATATCTTTGTGGTGTTCTCTGTATTTCCTCCATTTGAGCGTTGGCCTGTCTTGCTAGGTGGGGGAAATTTTCCTGGATGATGTCCTGAAGAGAATTTTCCAGCTTGGATTCATTCTCTTCGTCCCCTTCTGGTACACCTATCAAACGTAGGTTAGGTCTTTTCACATAGTCCCACATTTCTTGGAGACTTTGTTCATTCTTTTTGCGCTTTTTTCTCTGATCTTGGTTTCTCATTTTATTTCGTTGAGTTGATCTTCGACTTCTGATATTCTTTCTTCTGCTTGGTCAATTCAGCTATTGAAACTTGTGCATGCTTCGCGAAGTTCTCGTATTGTGTTTTTCAGCTCCTTTAATTCATTCATATTCCTCTCTAAGTTATCCATTCTTGTTATCATTTCTTCAAATCTTTTTTCAAGGTTCTTAGTTTCTTTGCATTGATTTAATACATGTTCTTTTAGTTCACAAAAGTTTTTCATTATCCACCTTCTGAAGTCTAATTCCATCATTTCATCACAGTCATTCTCTGTCCAGCTTTGTTCCCTTGCTGGTGAGGAGTTTTGGTCCTTTCTGGGAGGCGAGTTGTTCTGATTTCGGGTGTTTTCCTCCTTCTTGCACTGGTTTGTTCCCATCTTTGTGGATTTATCCACTTGTCGTCTGCGTCGTTGCTGACTTTTCGATTGGGTCTCTTAGTGGACACCTCTCTGCGGATTAACCGAGAGCTTCAATCCTGGGTTCTTCTCACAGCGCCATCGATTTAGTCTTATTTACCACCATATCTTACTATCTAGTAATAATGATGAGTATTTTAAATTAAAAGACTGATACATAATTCGAGCTCTTACTACTTAGAACTCACCGCTAATAGTGATGGGTACATGGTAGGCAGTCAATAAATATTTCTTTAATTATTTGGTTAAAAATACTGCAGGGTCTTGAGGCATTTGCTCTGGAAACTCTGGATATATTATAACTCCTGGGCCTCACTGTATGAAATTAAATCAATCAGCTAGTTATAGGAAATTCAAATCATTTTAATACTCTTAAGGTGGGTGAACCATCAAGCTCTGACACACTAAAAGTCAAGCATAAGGCAGTAAGATTAATTTCACAAAGGGTAAGTGGTAAGAGCTCTAATAATTTATGAGTCTTTGAGTTTAAAAGCCCGTAGGGTCGGCAGAAGATTAGGGTTAAAGAAGACAGGGAGTGATGTATGTTACATCATCAACCTCATATCTTCTATTCATCCATTTATGTTTAACTGCCCTCTTTAGGTCATGAATTCCACTCCTTAAATTTAAGTCCCTTAATAATGATTGATGGTACTGTTGGGAAATATGCCATAATCTCCCCAAAACATTGTCCTTGCTAACTCTGTACTTCGAATCAAGCAAAACCATGCATGTGAAATGCACCTTGAAATTATTTTATCCACAGCCTTCTAAATTTTAATTTTTTCATAAATTGCCAAAAAATGTGTATATTTATGAGATACAATGTGATTTTTTTTTTTTGAGACAAAGTGTCACTCTGTTGCCCAAGCTGGAGTGCTGTGGTGCAATCTTGGCTCACTGTAGCCTCCACCTCCCGAGTTCAAGTAATTCTCCTGCCTCAGCCTTCTGAGTAGCTGGTACTACAGGCACATTGGCCTCCCAAAGTGCTGAGACTACAGGCATGAGCCAACAGTGTGATCTTATAATCTATGTATATATTATAAATAGAGTCAATCAATATAATTAACATATATATCACCTCACCAATTTATCCTTTTTTGTAGGGAGAACATTACAAATGTGTTTTAGAAACTTGGAAATATATGTTATTATTAACTGTGGTCCCCTTACAGTGGAATAGATCACTGGAACTTATTTCTGCATTCTAACTGAAAGTTCATACCTGTTTGAACATCTTTCTTTTTCTCACCTCTTTTTCTCTTCTTCCCCCAGCCTCTGGAACCCACTTTTCTAGTCTCTGTTTCTACGAGATTTCACATGTAAGTGAGATGATGCAGTATTTGTCTTTCTTCTAACTTATTTCATTTTGCATGGTGTCTTCTAGTTTTATCCATATTATCACAAATGACAGAATTTTCTTCTTTTTTAAGGCTGTATAGTATTCCACTGGGTACTTATACTATATTTTCTTTATCCATTAATCTGTTGATAGACACTTATGTTACTTCCATATCTTAGCTATTATAAATAGCACAACAGTAAACATGGGGATGCATATATCTCTTTATATACCAATTTCAAATCTTTTGGATATACACCCAGAAGTAGGATTGCTGGACCATATGGTAATTCTATTTTTAGTTTTATTAGAAACCTCCATACTACTTCTAAAATGGCTATATTAATTTACAACCTTTGAGCAATGACTGTTCAGATCCCTTGCCCATTTTTAAATTAGCTTATTTGTTTTCTTGCTTTTGAGTTGTTTCAGTATCTGATATATTTTGCATATTAGCCTCATATCAGCTATATGGTTTGCAAATATTTTCTTCCAGTTCATGGTTTGTCTTTTCACTCTGTTCATTGTTTCCTTTCTTGTACAGAAGCTTTTGAATTGATGCAACTCCATTTGTCTATTTTTGCTTTTGATGCCTGGGTTTTTGGAGTCCTATCCAAGAAATTATTGTATAGGCCAGTATTGTGGAGATGTTCCCTTATGTTTTCTTCTATTAACTTTACAATTCCACATCTTACATTTAAGTCTTTTATACATTTTGAGATGATTTTTGTGTATGGTGTGAGACAAGTGTTCAATTTCATCTTCTGCAATTGGGGATCCATTTTTCCCAACACTATTTATTAAAGAGTGTGTTCTTTCCCCGTTGTGTTTTTGGCATCTATGTCAAAAATCAGCTAATTAGAAATGCTAAATATTTGGGTTTATTACTGGGCTGTCTGCCTGTAATTGGTTTAATATGTAATGCCAGTGCCATGCTGTTTTGATTACAATAGCTTTATAACATAATTTGAAACCAGGGAGTTTGATGGATCCAGCTTTGTTCTTTTTGCTCAAGATTGCTTTGGCTGTTTTGGGTCTTTTATGGTTCCATATGGATTTAAGGGTTATTTTTTCCTATTTATGTCAAAAATGGCATTGGAGTTTTAATAGAAATTGGATTGAACCTGTAGATTGCTTTGGGTAGTATGGATGTTTTAAAAATATTAATTCTTACAATTTATGAACATGGGCTATCTTTCCATTTGTTTGTATCTTCTTTCCTCAGTGATTCATAGTTTTCCTTGTAGAGAGGTCTTTTACCTCCTTGGTTTAGTTTTATTCCTAGATAATTTATTTTTAATATAGCTATGGTAAATGGGATTGCCTTCTTGATTTCTTTTCTTAGCTAGCTCACTGTGTATAGAAACTATGGATTTTTGTTGTTTTTTCCTTCCAACTTTTATTTTAGGTTCAGGGGGTACTTCTGCAGGCTTGTTACATGGATAAATTGCATGTCTCTGGGGCTTAGTGTACAAATTACTTTATCACCCAGGTAGTAAACATTGTATCCAATAGGTAGTTTTTCAATACTCACCCTATTTCCATCCTCCACTTTAGAGTAGGCCCTGATATCTATTCCCTTCTCTCTGTCATATGTATTCAGTGTTTAGCTCCTGTTTATAATCAGCTAATTAGAAATGCTAAATATTTGGGTTTATTACTGTTTTGTGAGAACATTTCATTTTCCATTCCTGCATTAATTCCCTTAGGATAATGATCTTCAGCTGCATCCATGTTTCTGCAAAGGACATTATTTCATTTTTTTTATGGTTGCATCAGATTCCTTGGTAAATACATACCACATTTGCCTTACCCAGTCTACCACTGATGGAAGTCTAGGTTGATTCCATGTCTTTACTGTTGTAAAGATATATGCATGTATATGTTCATGAACATATACATGCATGTGTCTTTTTGGTCAAATAATTTATATTCCTTGGGCATATACCTAGTAATAGAATTGCTGGGTCGAGTGGTATTCTGTTTTAAGTTTTTTGAAAACTCTCCAAACAGCTTTCCACAGTGGCTGAACTAATTTACATTTACACTAACAGTGTATAAGTGTTCTCTTTTCTCCACAGCCTCACCAGCATCTATTGTTTTTTGACTTTTTAATAATGGCAATTCTGAATGGTGTGAGATGTTAACATTATTGTGGTTTTCATTTGCATTTCTCTTTGATGACTAGTAATTTTGAGCATTTTTCATATGTTTGTTGGTGGTGTGTATGTCTTTTGAGAAGTGTCTGTTCATGTCATTTCCCACTTTTTAATGGGGTTTTTCACTTTTTGCTTGTTGACTCAAGTTTGTTATAGATTCTGGATATTAGATCTTTGTCAGAAGCATAGTTTGCAAATATTTTATCCCATTCTTTAAGTTGTCTGTTTGCTCTGTTAATAGTTTCTTCTGCTGTGCAGAAGCTCTTTTGTTTAATTAGGTCCCACTTGTCAATTTTTATATTTGTTGCAATTGTTTTAGGAGTCTTCATTATTAAATCTTTTCCAGGGCTGATATCCAGAATGGTTTTCTAGGTTTCCTTCTAGAGTTTTTTTATAGTTTTAGGTTGTACATTTAAGTCTTTAATCCATCTTGAGGTGATTTTTTTTTGTATGGTGAAAGGAAGGGGTCTGTTTTAATCATCTACATATGGCTAGCAAGTTATCCTAGCACCATTTATTTAGTAGGGAGTGCTTTCCCCATTGCTTGTTATTGCCAACTTTGTCAAACTTCAGATGGATATTGGTGTGTGGCTTTATTTCTGGATTTGCTATTCTGTTCCATTGGTCTATGTGTCTGTTTTGTGCCAATACCATGCTGTTTTGGTTACTGTTACCTTGTACTGTAGTTTGAAGTTGGATAGTATGATGCTTCCATCTTTGTTCTTTCTGCTTAGAAGTGCTTTGGGTATTTGGGCTCTTTTTGGCTCCATATGAATTTTGGTATAGCTTTTTTCTAATTCTGTGAAAAATGTCATTGGAGGTTTGACAGAAATAGTATTAAATCTATAAGTTGCTTGGGGCAGTATGGCTATTTTAACAATATTGATTCTCCCTCTCTATGAGCATGGAATGTTTTACCATTTGTTTGTCTTGTCTCTGATTTCTTTTAGTAGTGCTTTGTGACTCTAGTAATAGAGATCTTTCACCTCTGTAGTTACTTGTATTTCTAGGTATTTTACTCTTATTTTAGTTATTGTGGATGGGACTGCATTCTTGATTTGGTGCTCAGCTTGGACATTATTGGTGCATAGAAATGCTAGTGATTTTTATACATTAATTTTTGCACCCTGAAACTTCGCTGAAGTTGTTTATCAGATCTAGGAGCCTTTGGGCAGAGACTATGGGGTTTTCTAGGTATAGAATTATATCATCTGCAAACAGGGATAGTTTGACTTCCTCACTTCCTTTTTGGATGCTTTTTATTTCTTTATCTTGCCTGATTGTTCTGGATAGAAATTCCAGAACTACATTGAATAAGAGTAGAGAGAGTTGGCATACTTGCCTTGTTTTGGTTCTCAAGGGGAATGCTTCTATCTTTTGCCTGTTCAGTATGATGTTGGCTATGGGTTTGTCATACATGGCAGTGGCTTCTGGAAAACACCCTTGTTGGGCATCTGAGACTGTGCTGCAAGTAGTTATGGCCAAGCAGGGACCCTGGGAGTGACCAGCAGATGAGGGAATGGAACCATTCAGACAAAATTGGCCCCATCTCATAGACAGGATACCCCTGTTCTGTCCAAGACCAACAGTCAATAAAAGCCAAAGTCACCTAGAGGAATATTGCAGGCCTGACCATGGTCCACTGCAGTTTTCCTGTACCTAAACCCTCTGGGCTCCATACAGGTTGAAGTCCAATCCCTGCCAACTCTGCAAGCAGCTCTCTCTGTCAGCTCAAATGTCTGTGGGTGTCATGGGGTCACCTGCAGCTAGAATTCTGGAGATCCATGTTGAGACTGGACCACTCTGTAACCTATTTAACTTACACTTTCCTTAGGAGCTGCTTGGGGCCAGGAATGAGTCCTGGTGCTTGGCAACCACATGCAGGGTTCCCAGCTTCCTCCCATTTCAGCCAGAGTACACATCTTCCCTCTGTCCACTCTCAATGCCTTCCTTCCAAAGATCTTCTTGGAGTGTGTTGGTCTTCTTGATGATCTTATCTTGATGAGAGAAACTCTTCCTGGCTGTGTCTAGTTGGAAATCCTGGTTTCTCTTCCTGGATTTTTGTATGTTAGTTTTGTATCCCTCATCTTTGCTGAATTCATTGATCAGTTCTAAGAGTTTTTGATAGAGTCTTTACATTTTTCTATATATGAGATCATGTTTCTGCAAACAGATAATTTGACTTCCTCATTCCCAATTTGGATGCCGTTAATTTCTTTCTCTTGCCTAATTACTCTGGGTACAAAGTACCATGTTTAATAAAAGTGGTTAGAGTGGGTGTTGTCTTGTTTCAGTTCTTAGCTGAAACCTTTTCCCCCATTCAGTATGATGTTAGCTGTGCATTTGTCATGGAGGGCCTTAATTACATACTGAAGTGTACTAAATATACTAAATTGAGTATTGAGGTACTTTCATTTTATACCTAAGTGATTAAGAGTTTTTATCATAAAGGGATGTTGAATTTTATCAAATCCTTTTTCTAATCTATTGAGATAATCATATAGTTTTTGTCCTTCTTTCTGTTGATGCAATGTATCATGTTTAGTGATTTGCACATGCTGAACCATCCTTGAGTTCCTGGGATAAATCCCACTTGATCATGGTTACTACTGGATTTGATTTGCTAGCATTTTATTTGGGACTTTTGCGTCTACATTAATCAGGGATATTGACCTGTAATTTTCTTTTTATGTTGTGTCATTGTCTGCTTTTGGTATCAGGGTGATGCTGGTCTTATACAACGAGTTAGGAAGAGATATCACTCTTCCATATCGGGTTTGAATTTGTGTCCCTGCCCAAATCTAATGTCAGATTGGACAGTGGGCCTGGTGGGAGATGATTGGATCATGGGGAAGGATTTCTCTCTTGCTGTTCCCATGATAGTGAGTGAGTTATCAGGAGATCTGATGGTTTAAAACTGTGGGCACCTCTCTGTCTCTCTGTCTGTCTCTCTCTGTCTGTGTCTGTGTCTCTGTCTCTCTCTCTCTCCTGCTACCATGTGAAGAAGGTGCTTGCTATTCCTTGCCTTTTGCCATGATTGTAAGTTAAGTTTCCTGAGGCCTTCCAGCCATACTTCCTGTAAGCCTATAGAATTGTGAGTCAATTCATAAATTACCCAGTCTCAGGTAGTTCTTTATAACAGTGCAAGAACAAACTAATACAGCGTTTTCTCTGATTTATTTTTTGGAATAGTTTGAGAAGAATTTGTATTAATTCTTCCTTAAAGTTCAGTAGAATTCAGAGGTTGGTCAAGCAAGTTGGTCTTGGACCCTGTTAGGAGATGTTTTATTGCTAATTCATTCTCATTACTTCTTATTGGTCTGTTCAGACTTTCTATTTCTTCTTGGTTCAGTCTTGGCATGTTGTATGTTTCCCATATATCCATTTCCTCTAGGTTTTCAAATTTGTTGATAATGTTATTCATGATGGTCTCTAATGATTTTTTTTTATTTCTGTGGTATCCACTGTGATGTCTCCTCTTTTGTTTCTAATTTTATTTATTTGAGTCTTCTCTATTTTTTTCTAGTCTTGCTAATGGTTTTTCCATTTTATTTATGTTTCAAGAAACAACTTTTTGTTGATCGTTTGTATTTATTTAGTACCAATTTTATTTATTTTTTCTCTGATCTTTATAATTTCTTTTCTTTTACTAATTTTGTGTCTGGTTTGTTCTTGCTTTCCTAGTTCATTGAGTTGTTTATTTAAAATCTTTCTGGTTTTTTGATGTAGGCATTTATTACTATAAACTTGCCTCTTAAAACAGCTTTTGCTGTTTGAAGATTTTGGTTATGTTGTGTTGCCATTTCATTTGTTTCAGTGAGCTTTAATTTTTTTTATTTTTGAGACAGGGTCTCACTCTGTTGCCCAGACTGGAGGCACAATCTTGACTCACCACAACGTCGGCCTTCGAGACTCAAATGATTCTCCTGCCTCAGCCTCCTGAGTAGCTGGGATTACAGGCATATGTCACTACTGCCCAGCTAATTTTTGTATATTTAGTGGAGATGGGGTTTCACCATGTTGGCCAGGCTGGTCTTGAACTCCTGACCTCAAATTATCTACTTGCCTCAGCCTCCCAAAGTGCTGGGATTACAGGCATGAGCCACTGCACCCAACCTTCAATGAACTTTAATTCTTAATTTCTTTCTTCACCCAGAGGTTATTCATGAGCATATTGTTTAATTTCCATGTATTTGTATAATTTTAAATGTTTCTCTGACTGATTTCTAGTTTTATTCCCTTATGGTCAGATAAGAGACAAGATAAGATTTCAATTTTGAAAAGCTTTTGAGACTTGTTTTGTGTCCTAACATGTAGTCATTGCTGAAGAATGTTCTGTGTGCTGATGAAAAGAATGTGTTTTTGGCAGCTGTTTAAGTGAAATGTACTATAAATGTCTGTTAAGTCCCTTTGGTCTATGGTGTAGTTTAAATCCAATGTTTCTTTGTTGATTTTCTTTCTAGGTGACCTGTCCAATGCTGATAGTGGATTGTTGATGTCTCCAGCTATTATTGTATTGGGGCCCATCTCTCTCTTTATATTTAATAATATTTGCTTTATATATATAGGTGCTATAAACAATATTTACAATTGTTATTCTCTTGCTGAGTTGATCCTTTTGTTATTATTATATAATGTTCTTCATTATTTCTTTTGACAGCTTTTTACTTGAAGTCTGTTTTGTCTGATGTAAGTATACCTATCCCTGCTTGCTTTTGGTTTCTGTTTGTGTGGAATATCTTTTTCCATCTCTTTGATTTCAAGTGTTTGCCAGTGAAGTGATTTTTCTTTTAGGCAACATATATTTGCATCTTGTTAGGTTTATTCATTCATCCAGTGTATAGTTTTTAAGTTGGCATTTGATCCATTTACAGTCAAGGTTATACTTGATAGGTGAGGATTTTTTTGTCTGTCTGAGTTATTTCAAAGGACCTGTCTTCAAAATTCAGAAATTTTTTATTCTGCTTGGTCTAGTCTGATGTTAAAGCTCTTGATTGTATATTTTATTTCATTCATTTAATTCTTCACAGCATTCCTATGTTATGATCTCCATCCTTTGTGGAATTTCTCACCCATATCATGATTTTTTCCCTGATTTTATCAAATCATCAATCTATATTCTTTTGTATCTCAGAGTTTGCTTAAGGTTATTATTTTGTGTATTTTTCTGGAATTTAATGTATTTCCTTATGCTTGGGATCTGTTACTAGAGAATTATTGTGTTCCTTTGTGTCATGTTTCCTGCTTTTTCATGTTTGATATGTTTTTAGGTAGATTTCTTCATATCTGATATAATAGTCACCTCTTTTGGGGAAGTTTTATAGGGAAAGACATTTGTTTAGATGGGTTTTGAGGTGTTGTTTCAGTAGGGGACACTGGATTTGATTCTAGATGGACACAGTAGTGTAGTCACCATGTAGTTTTTTCAGCACAATCTGTGCTTGTGTCATTTGCATCTCAGTGACCTAGGCTGGAAGAGTTTACGGCAGTGGTGGTGAACAAAGTTTCTTCCTACCCAGGAAGGAAGGAAGGAAAAGTCACCTAGATTTAGCTTGTGGGATTTGGGCATAGTTCATGATAGAGAAGGGAACTAACTTAACCTTACAGGTAAGACTCTTTAGGCCAATTTAACTGACCTAACAACAGCTGCTGTTGTTTCTATATCTGAATGTATATGAGGAGCTATTGTGTTATATGCTGGATCATCTCCATTTTGTAAACATCAGAATTATTGGAAGAGTCGTGTGTAAAGAAGTGCTAGTGTGACATACAAATCACTGCTTACCTGTCTCCATGTTCCCTTCCAAAGGGTTCAATAGAAAAATTACAGAATCCTAGTAGGACAAAGAGAAACCGTGGCCTTCCTTAAGGACTTAAAGGCAGCGGAGAAATGAAGAAATGCATTATCTCAATACAACATTTCTGTATGGCCAGTAAAATTTGCTAATGGAGCTGGAGACTTACAGTGCATTATTACCAACTGAATTCAGTGGTTGCCTCCATACCTTAGCTCTTCCAAACATTGTGACTTACTGAATCCGTTACACAGACTGCTGACACTTGGACATTGCGAACATACCTTTTGTACGCCACTGACACCTGAGGACTAAGATCAGTCTGTAAACATTTGTAGTACTCCTTTAGGGATACCTACCCATCTTCCATTTTCCATCAGTGAGTGGGTTGGGATTTAACCTGAATACTTGTACCCTCTGATATCCATACATTTCACTGTATAGATGATGTCCTATTGATTAGCAAGTTAAAAGCCTTAGTCTCAACAGTCATGAATATGGTATTGCCACATCTCCACTAGCAGAAGTGGCGATAAACTCTGACAAAATTAGGTGGACTGCTTACCAGATAAAGTTTTTTGGGTCTGTCTGGGCAGATTTGCAATGGGCAGTCATTTTGGCAGTCAAAGAAAAATTACTCTTTTTACAGTCTCCCTACCTCTGCCCCAACCACCAAAGAAGGAGGCCCAGTACCTTGATGGGCTCTGGGTATAGAAGGTGGTATGGCTTCACTTGGGCATTCTACTATGGCCTTAATCTTGGCTAACCTACAGACTGGCATCCTTTTAGTAGGGCCCAATTCAACAGGCTGAGTTAGAAGCTGTCCAGCAAGCTTATGTTAGGGGATCTACAATCCTACTGACTTCTTTGAGCTATGAATCTCTGTACTGATTGGAGCCTCTGCCTGAAGACACCCTTTGGGATTTTGGACTTGTTCACCTCTGACATAGCTACCAGGTACACTCTTTTTGAAAAGTAGTTATTACCTTGAGTACCTAGTACCAAGAGCTACTGACTTCTTGTCAAAAGTGAACACTCTAGCTGTGGAAACCTTGTGGCTCTTTGACTTTTTCCCATCTTGAGGTGAGTCAAGTTGGACTCAGCAACTAACAAGGTAGAAAGGGCCCAACAAGCCTCACTTGTAAAATGGCAATGGTAGATTCAAGAACACAGACGTCCTGGCCCCAGCAGTATTTCTTCTTTACATTAACAAGTGGCAATTATCCCTTTAGGGAAAATCTTGTCCCCAACTCTGTTCTCTGAAGAAAACTGCTGGTTAATTAGGGCTTTACCATAAATAATATAGTCCCCTGTTTCTGACTTTTGGTTTTTTTTTGAGACAGAGTCTCACTCTGGCACCCAGGTTGGAGTGCAGTGGTGTGATCTTGGCTCATTGCAACCTCTGCCTCCCAGGTTCAAGTGATTCTTCTGCCTCAGCCTCCCGAGTAGCTGAGTATACAGGTGTGCACCACCATGCTCAGCTAATTTTTTTATTTTTAGGAGAAACAGGGTTTCACCATATTGGCCAGGCTAGTCTTGAACTCCTGACCTTGTGATTTGCCTACCTTGGCCTCCCAAAGCGCTGGGATTACAGGTGTGAGTCACTGTGCCTAGCCCCGTTTCTGACTAAGGAGTCTTCTTCTGGCAGCATGTATAAAACTGGCAGGATAACTTGACAGCTTGTAAGTAGGGTAAAATCCTAGAATTTGCACTGCTTCTAGCAATTTTAACAATGAGAATGGGATGCTGAACAGACATGGCTTTCTGGAAGAGAAAGGGAAAGACAACCCTGTAGGCTGGGTTAGGGAATATGAGAAGATTCCTTGGATTTTAGTGTCAAGTGCATACCCAAGTGGTATGAGGCAGGGGTTTGGGAAGGGAAATGGCTAATAAGGGTCTTGCCCTTGTATTGTCTGTTAGTAACTGTTCACAGGCTGAGTTGTGACAGGCAGGATTGAAACAAACCACCCAAACAGTGCCTTGTTTGTTGCTGACTCTCCCTTAGTGGTGGGGAGGTGGGGAAGAAGGGGATGACTTCAGCTGCTTTAAGGAAAAGGCCCAGCATGCTGGGGAACTTCAGGCAGGTGAAGGACACGGTTTTGTGGTTCTATGAGACATAGGCACCAAAGGCTCCCATGTAGAGCTATAGCAGCCTGTGCTGGGAAGAAAAAAGTCCCTGAGCCCAGGAGCTTTCTGGAGGCACATAAGTACACGGGAGGAGGTAGTAAATACTGGGATGAGGAGGTGAAATAGAAAAAAAAAAGACTTCCTGTTAATCCAGCTTCATCCCATAGGCAAGGGGGGCCCTCTAGCTCCCTTGCTCTTTCTCTCTGTGCTCCTAGTCTGAAAATAATGTAAACTCCTGACATCTGTTGGAGCATCTGTGCCCTGCCCCCCTCCTCCCTGCCACTAATATGCAGGTGAGTCTGTGTTCTGGTAGGGAAAAAACCTCCACAAAAACCTGAAATCAATTAATATGGTTTAAGCAAAACTTACTGTGGGGGAAAAAGTTAAAGTGATCTTATGTGTAGGGCTCTCTGCCAATTCAATATATGTCATGTGCCACATAATGTTATGGTCAGCAACAGACCACATGATATGGTTTGGTTCTGTGTCCCCACCCAAGTCTCATCTCGAATTGTAATCCCCATGTGTTGAGGAAGGGGCCTGGCGGGAGGTGATTGGATTATGCTGTTCTCGTGACAGTGAGTGAGACCCAATGGTTTAAAAGTGTGGCACTTCCCCTTACCTCACTCAGTCACTCACTCACTCTCCTGTTGCCTTGCGAAGAAGGTGTTTGCTTCTCTTTTGCCCTCCACCTTGATTGTGAGTTTCCTGAGGCCTCCTCAGCTATGCCGAACTGTGAGTCAATTAAACCTCTTTTCCTTGCAAATTACCTAGTCTCAGGTAGTTCTTTAGAGCAGTGTGAAAACAGACTAATACACCAAATAGGGGATGGTGGTCTCATAAGACCATAATATCATATTTTACTGTACCTTTTCTATGTTTAGATACACAAATATTTACCATTGTATTACAGCCACCTACAGTATTTAGTTCAGTAACATGATGTACATGTTTGTAGCTTAGGAGAAATAGGCTACATCCCGTAGTATAGGTGTGTAGTGGGCCACACCATCTAAGTTTGTGTAAGTATGTACTATGAGGTTTACAAAGTGACAAAATCACCTGATGACACGTTTCTGAGTATATTCACATTAAGTGGCATGGGACTACTGCTGTTATAGCATCTATTGCTATAACAGCATCTATTGCTAAGTGTGTGTAATGAAATTGATGTGTTACACACTTGTAATGTGAATGCTCATAAAATCTCAAGGGAAACTCTCTCCATTCAGGGCATTACCACATATAGAGCAGTCGTTGCCATTTGCCACAGGTGATTAGATCAGGATTTAAGTGTGTGCCTCTGTCCTCTGTTATTACAATTCGAGATGAGATTTTGGTGGAGACATAGAGCCAAACAATATCATGTAGTCTGTTGTTGACCAAAATGTCATGTGGCACATGACTACATATTGCATTGGCTAAGTGCCCTATGCATCACATCATGTTAACTTTTTCCCCACAGTAAGTTTTGTCCGAAAATACAGGTGATGCCCTCTTTGTTGGCAAATCAAAATCCTCAATTTCAGAGGCCCTGACTATGGTGTTATTACACCTCTGCCAACAGGAGTGGCTGACAAACCCTGACAAATTAAAGGACCTGCTCGCCAGGTCAGAAGTTTGAGACCAGCCTCGCCAACATGGGGACACCCCGTCTCTACTAAAAATACAAATTAGCCAGGTGTGGTGCACACACCTGTTGTCCCAGCTACTCAGGAGGCTGAGACAGGAGAATTGCTTGAACCTGGGAGGCCAAGGCTACAGTGAGCCGAGATTGCACCACTGCACTTCAGCGTGGCCAACAGAGCAAGACTCTGTCTCAAAAGAACTATATGGAAAGATTTATAACACTCGATTCCTTCAGCAATCAAAGAAAAAAACTCTCTCTTTGATCCCCTACTAGTTTTTAATTGTTTTGAGTTGTGAAAGACTATACGTACTTCACTTTGGCATTCTACTGAGTCCTTTATGCAGCATGCTTTGAAAGGGGACTAAACCAACAGGCCTTGCTAGCCAAAGGGTAATAGTGTGTTTAGGGGTGCATCTGACCTGGTCCTAGCATCATTTGGTTTTGCACAAAAAGTGGCAGCTATTAATTTAGGCAATACCTTTTTCTTTATTCTGCCACCAAAAGCAAAGCCACTGGCTCAGTTGGGGCCCTGGATTAATATTTTCCCCTAAATATCTGGACCAGGTTCACTGATAGTTCAGCAGATGAAACCTGATGATGCCAACTGGGCCACTATGGCTGTTTAGCCCCAGGGCCAGCTATGCACATCCAAAAATGGATTTGGTTATTTCACTCAGTGGGCAGAACTCTGGTCAATACTCTCCCTAGAAAAACGTCTACCCAATTTTATGTGGACATTTCAATGAGTTTTGACAAATGTATATTTTTGTGTAATGATCACCCATTATCGAAGGCTAGAATGTTGCCATCACTACACCATTAAATGTAATGTTATAGGGGTTTTTGTAGATGTTCTTCATTAGGTTTAAGAAAGTCTCTTCTAGTCCTAGTTTGCTGAGAGATTTTATGAATAATGGGGCTGGATTTTGTCAGATGCTATTTCTGAAATTAGTGACATGATCATTTTTTTTAGTATATTCATATAATAAAATATTAATGCACTGATTGTTTTTTTCGTTGTTAAATCAACTTTGCATTCCTATGATAAATCCTACTTGGTTGTAATGTATAATCCTTTTCATATATTATTGGGTTCATTTGCTAAATTTTATAAAAGAAGTTTTTCACATATAGTCATGAGAAATACAGGTTTGTAGCTTTCTTGTTATGTTGTTACTAGTTTTGGAAAAGTTGGTATTGTAGAATGGGTTGGGAAATATTCTCCCCCCTTCAGTATTCTAGAAGAATTTATGAATAATTTGTTCTTTTGCTGTTTTCTTAAGGTGGAGGCTGAGGTAAACAATTTGAGATCTGTCTTTTTTTATTACATACATTATTGCTATAAATTTCTAAGTACTGCTTTAAATGTATTCCATAAATATTGACCCACGTTTTATTTTATTCAGTTCAAAACACATTCTTATTTATCTTTCAATTTCTTCTTTGATGCATTGGTTACTCAGAAATATGGTTTTTAGTTTCCTAACATTTGAAGATTTTCTAGAAATGACTATTTAGTCAGAAAACATATTTTCTATTATTTGAATCCTTTAAAATTAATTGAGACTGTTTTGGCCTACAATTTTGTATATCTTGGCCTCCAGCTGCATCCATGTTGCTCCAACATGATTTTATTTTGTTACGGCTACATGGTATTTCATGGTGTATATATATACCACCTTTTCTTTATCCAGTCCATTGTTGATGGACACCTAAGTTGACTCCGTGTCTTTGCTATTGTGAATGGTGCTGTGATGAATATACAAATGCACGTCTTTTTGGTAGAACAACTTATTTTTCTTTAGATATATACATGATAATGGGATTGCTGGCTGAAATTGTAGTTCTATTTTCAGTTCTTTGAGTAATTCCTAAACTGCTTTCCACAATGGCTGAACAAATGTACGTTCCCACCAATAGTGTAGAAGCATTCCCTTTTCTCTGCAGCATTACCAATGTCTGCTACTTTTTGACTTTTTAATAATAACTGTTCTGACTGGTATAAGATGGTATCTCATTGTGGCTTTGATTTGCATTCATTTCTCTGATGATTAGTGATGCTGAACATTTTTAAATAGGTTTGCTGCTTGTATGTCTTTTTTTGAGAAGTGTCTGTTTATGTCTGTCCCTCACTTTTTGTGTGATTGTTTTTTGCTTGTTCAACTGTTTACATACCTTAAATGCTCTGGATATTAGTTCTTTGTCAGACTCAAAGTTGTTTGTGAATATTTTATCCCATTCTGTAGGTTGTCTGTTTATTCCGTTGATAGTTTCTTTGGCTGTCCAGAAGTTCTTTAGTTTAATTAAGTCCCACATGTCAATTTTTGTTTTTGTCTTGATTGCTTTTGAGGACTTACTTGTAAATTATTTGCCAAGGCCAATGTCCAGAAGGATATTTCCTAAGTTTTCTGGTAGGATTTTAACAGTTTTAGGCCTTACATTTAAGTCTTTAATCCATAATGAGTTTATTTCTGTATATGGTGATAGGGGTTCAGTTTCATTCTCTTGCATATATACATCTACCCCAGCACCATTTATTAAATGGAGAATGCTTTCCCCATTTCTTATTTTTGTTAACTTAGTAGAAGATCAGTTGGCTGTCAGTGTGTATCTCTATTTCTGGATTCTCTATTCTTTTCTATTGGTCTGTGTTTCTGTTTTGTACCAGGACCATGATGTTTTGGGTACTGTAGTCTTGTAGAATAGTTTAAATTCAGGTAACATGATGCCTCCTGCTTTGTTATTTTTGCTTAGGATTGCTTAGAACTGATAAATGAATAAGGTTTCAGGATACAAAATTAATGTAAAAAGAATCAGTAGCATATCTATATACACCAATATACTCTTAATATGCTCTCAAGCTGAGAACCAAATCAAGACCATAATCCCATACACAGTAGAAAAAAAAAGACCTAGGAATACAGCTAACCAAGAAAGCGAAAGATCACTACAAGGAGAATTACAAAATACTGCTGAAAGAAATCATACTTGACACAAATCGAAAAACATTCCATGTTCATGGATTGGAAGAATCAATATCACTAAAATGGCCATACCATCCAAAGCAATCTACAGATTTTAAATGCTATTTCTATCACTCTACCAATGTCATTTGTCACAGAATTAGAAAAAAACTATTCTAAAATTCATATGGAACTAGAAAAGAGCTCACTACATTTTTTGATGTTTGATTGCTGACAGCAGTTAAGCCTCACCTCTCTCTTCTGCCCCACATGTTGGCAAGTAATAAGAAGACCTATCTGTGCCCCTTTCTGTATGTTTGGGAACCCTCATCCCAGCCCCACCATCTAACTACCATAAAAATTCCAAGCCAGTCTTTTTTCCTGGTTTCTCAAGACATTTTTTGACCAGCTTGGGAGGTCTTTCATGTTCTCCAAGAAAGTCTTATTATGTAATAATTCTTTCATGCCCTCTTGGTATGTATTTAGTATCATCAGTCTCAACATTCAAGTCAAATTTAGAGTAAGAATTCATCCTGACTGTGTGGAATGGTCACAACAGCACAGAAAGCATGGTGTTTAGACAATGACTAGGGGTCTCTCTTATCTTGTTTTAGGTTATTAATAGGCTTTGCCACCTGATAGCAACTATGCACTTTGAGCTGTTGCCAGCTTGCTAGCTGACTCTTTGAACTGTGCTGCTTTGTACTACATTTGATGAGTTTTATTGAGCCTCTGTTATTGATTTAACTGGCTTAAGGGCCTAAGTCAGATTTTGTAGTGCATTTTTTTAGTATTTAATTGGCATTTAGGGAGGGAGGACAGGCCTGGGGCCCTCCTTAACATATCACTGTGTTGTGTGTCTCCGCCTGAACCAATCTGTGCATCTTGGCTTGAATCATTTGTCTCAATTCCAACATAAGCCATGAGTCACACTAGACTTGAAGGAAGCATTCTTACCTTGTGACTAACCAATTGCTTGGATGTCTCAACTGGGCATTGGCCTTCATTCTGTAGATCTCTTGGGAAAGACCCCACCCTGTACGATATATGGTCCTATTGGTGGTCACTTGTATAGAGGAAAGGCAGTCACTATTTGTAGGGAAACCATTATTTGAAGATTTGTTCACAATTCTAAAAAGAGTTAATTTTATTGCCATAGTTCCATTGCCAGGAAGACCCTAGCTCTGACAATACTGATTTAAGGAGGGAGAAATGTATAAATATGAACATGGTAGAGTGATCTCCGTCGAAGTATATAAATAATAAAAAGAGGGAGGAGGAGGCCAAAAAGTAAGAAAGAAGAGAGGCTAGTTACTCATGTGTAGAATCTAAAAAAAAATAAGTCTCATAGAAGTGGAGGCTATGATGATGGTTACCCGATGCTAAGTAGTTAGTGGGGAGAGGTGAATGGGGAGATGTTGGTGAAGGGATATCTAATTACAGTTAGATAGAAGGAATAAATTTCAGGAGATCTATTGTATAGCAGTTAATGATATATTATATTCTTGAGAAATGTAAAAAGAGTAGATGTTATGTGTTCTTACCAGAAAAATGATGACTATTCTTAATTAGCTAAATTTGACCATTTCGCAGTATATATATGCTTCAAAACATCATGTTATATACAATAAAAATATAAATATCTGCCTATTTAAAAAATAAAAATTATTTTAAAAAACTCAAATTTACACTAAAAATGCTAGATTTGTCTTATAAAAGAAGCATTTGCAAAGTTAAAAAAGAGGAGAGCCTTATATTGAATATTAATCCATGTGTATTAACATAATGACCTCATTGGAATATGGCTTTCATTCAGCTAGCTGGAATTAATACAAGTTTGTACGAAGTTTTAAAAAAGGAAAAAAAAAGCTGATGCAAGGGGAAGAAACAAAAAACTGAAAGAGGTCTACAATTTGACCCAATTGGACAAAATTTACTAACAATTTATGCAACAAAAAAGATTAAAAGTGGTCTGGTTGCTTCTATGCCTCTGCAACATAGGTTCTGAATTAACTTTAACATCTGCTGAAATGTACAAATTGGCAAACTTTCATGGCCTTATGTCAATACTGGGGCTCAACTTACATTTATAATTTATACCAATCTCACTAAATTTAAATTTAAACTAAATTTAGGAGCGCTCCTAAATATAAAATAAATGACATAAACATAGGTTTCACCTCAACCATAGGAGCCATTGTTCTACTCAAATTCTCCATGGTCATAGCACCCATTGCCCTAAAATTCTCATTTTATTGGTCATGGATGCTCTGACCCAATACATAATGAATTAAAAGAAACTTTGGCATTTATGAATTGCTTTAACAAAATAGGACCCATAGTTCATCCTCTCAGCTAAAATAGTTAATACAGTCCAAAGGAAATTAAAATAGGGCCTTCAAAGATTGTAACTTGTGACATGAGACCTAGTTAAGGAAGGGGCAATTATCCCATTTCTCCACTTAATAGTCCAATTTGTCCTGTACTTAAACCAGGAAAGAATGCATGATGCCTCACAGTAGATTCCTGCAAACTTAATACTGTAGTTCCATCCATTAAGGCCTCCTACCAAATGTTACTGAAGTTACTGACTCCATTCAATCAGCAGTTGATAAATATTTTACTACTATACATTTGGCTAATATATTCTGTAGCATGCCTAGTTCAACAGCCTCTCAGCCAGTTTGCCTTCATCTCTGAAGGGACACTGCCATCACACACAGTCTTTGCAGACAAAATCTTTCATTTTTTTATTTTTTATATATATTTTATTGCACTTTAGATTCTGGGGTACATGTGCAAAACATGCAGGATTGTTGCATAGGTACATACATGGCAATGTGGTTTGCTGCCTCCATATTCCCGTTACCTATATCTGGCATTTCTCCCCATGGTATCCCTCCCCAACCTCTCTACCCCCCACTATCTCTCCCCTAGTACCCTCCAACACACCCCAGTGTGTGATGCTCCCCTCCCTGTGTCCATGTGTTCTCATTGTTCAACACTCACCTATGAGTGAGAACATGTGGTGTTTGTTTTTCTGTTCTTGTGTCAGTTTGCTAAGAATGATGGTTTCTAGATTCATTCATGTCCCTACAAAGAACACTCATCCTTTTTTATGGCCGCATAGTATTCCATGGTATATATGTGTCACAGTTTCTTTGTCCAGTCTATCATCAGTGGGTCTTTGAGTTGATTTCAGGTCTTTTCTATTGTAAACAGTACTGCAATGAACATATGTATGCATGTGTCTTTATAATAGAATGATTTATAATCCTTTGTATATATACCCAGTAATGGGATTGCTGGGTCACATGGAATTTCTGTTTCTAGGTCCTTGAGGAATTGCCACACCATCTTCCACAAGGATTGAACTAATTTACACTCCCACCAGCAGTGTAAAAGTGTTCCTATTTCTCCACATCCTCTCCAGCATTTGTTGTCTCCAGATTTTTTAATGATCGCCATTCTAACTGGCATGAGATGGTATCTCAATGTGGTTTTGATTTGCATTTCTCTAATAACCATTGATGATGAGCATGCTTTCATATGTTTGTTAGCCTCATAAATGTCTTCTTTTGAAAAGTGTCTGTTCATGTCCTTTGCCCACTTTTGAATGTGTTTGTTTTTTTTTCTTGTAAATCTCTTTTAGTTCTTTGTAGATTCTGGATATTAGCCCTTTGTTAGATGGGTAGATTGCAAAAATTTGTTCCCATTCTGTTGGTTGCCAGTTCACTTTAATGATTGTTTCTTTTGCTGTACAGAAGCTCTGGAGTTTAATTCAATCCCATTTTTCTATTTTGGCTTTTGTTGCCAATCTTTTGGTGTTTTAGTCATGAAGTCCTTGCCTGTGCCTGTGTCCTGAATGGTATTGCCTAGGTTTTCTTCTAGGGTTTTTATGGTGTTAGGCCTTATGTTTAAGTTTTTTTTTTTTTTTTTTAATCTTTTTTTTTTTTTTTTTTAATTTTTTATTGGATTATAGGTTTTGGGGTACATGAGCAGAGCATGCAAGACAGTTGCGTAGGTACACACATGGCAGTGTGCTTTGCTTTTCTTCCATCTGGAGTTAATTTTAGTGTAAGGGGTCAGGAAGGAGTCCAGTTTTTGCTTTTTGCACATGGCTAGCCAGTTTTCCCTAAACCATTTATTAAACAGGGAATCCTTTCCCTATTGCTTATTTTTGTCAGATTTGTCAAATATCACATGGTTATAGATGTGTGGTCTTGCCTCTGATGCCTCTGTTCTGTTCCATTGGTCTATATCTCTGTTTTGATTACTGTAGCCTTGTAGTATAGTTTGTAGTCAGGTAGTGTGATGCCTGCAGCTTTGTTCTTCTTCTTTTTTTTTTATTGCATTTTAGGTTTTCAGGTCCATGTGAAGAACATGCAAGATTTTTGCATAGGTATACACATGGCAGTGTGATTTGCTGCCTTCCTCCCCGTCACCTATATCTGGCATTTCTCCCCAGGCTATCTCTCCCCAACTCCCCACCCCCCGCTGTCCCTCCCCTGTTTCCCCCTGACAGACCCCAGTGTGTGATACTCCCCTCCCTGTGTCCATGTGTTCTCATTGTTCAACACCCACCTATGAGTGAGAATATGTGGTGTTTTGATTTTCTGTTCTTGTGTCAGTTTGCTGAGAATGATGGTTTCCAGGTTCATCTATGTCCCTACAAAGGACACAAACTCATCGTTTTTTATGGCTGCATAGTGCTCCATGGTGTATATGTGCCACATTTTCCATGTCCAGTCTATCATCGATGGGCATTTGGGTTGGTTCCAAGCCTTTGCTATTGTAAACAGTGCTGCAATGAACATTTGTGTGCATGTGTCCTTATAGTAGAACAATTTATAATCCTTTGGATATATACCCAGTAATGGGATTGCTGGGTCAACAGCTTTGTTCTTTTTGCTTAGAATTGACTTGGCTATGCAGGCTCTCTTTTGGTTCCATATGAAGTTTAAGGTGTTTTTTTCCAGTTCTGTGAAGAAGGTCATTGGTAGCTTGATGGGAATAGCATTGAATATGTAAATTACTTTGGGAAGTATGGCCATTTTCACGATACTGATTCTTCCTAACCATGAGCATGGAATGTTTTTCCATCTGTTGTGTCCTCCCTTATTTCCTTGAGAAGTGGTTTGTAGTTCTCCTTGAAGAAGTCCTTTGCATCCTTTGTTAGTTGTATTCCTAGGTATTTTACTCTCTTTGTAGCAACTGTGAATGGCAGTTCGTTCTTGATTTGGCTCTCTTTAAGTGCAGACAAAATCTTAACTGCTGCATCCAGTTTTCTCCAGGAACACAGGTATGACATTACATTGATGACATCTTCCTCCAAGGAGATATACTTGACATACTAATTTAGGACATACCGTTATTCACAAAAGAATTGATGAAAAGAGGACAGACCATTGACCCACATAGAGCTAGGCCAGCTACCTCAGCTAAATTCCTGAAAATTATTTGCTAAACTGAGAGCTGCTCTATTCTTACACTATCAAGAAAAAGTTATTGATAATCTCAGCACCTACACCATTCAAGCCCAACAATCTTTAGGTGTTTTTGGGTTCTGGAGGCAACATCATCCTCATGTTAGTCCGTTTGGCATTGTTATAAGGGAATAGCTTAGGCTCAGTAATTCATAAAGAAAATACGTTTATTTGGCTCACAGATCTGCAGGATGTGCAAGCATGGTACCAGCATCTGCTTAGCTTCTTGTGAGGCCTCAAAGTTTTTACTCATGGCAGAAGGTGAAGGGGGAGCAGGAGCATCACATGGCAAGAGAGGGAGCAAGAGAGAGATGCCAAGCTCTTCTAAACAACCAGCTCTCATGCAAACTAATAGAGCAGGATTCACTCATTACCATAGGGACAGAACCAAGACATTCATGAGGGATCTAACCCCATGACCAAAACACCAACCAGTAGGCCCACCTTAAACACTGGAGGTGTCATTTCAATATGAGATTTGGAGGGGACAAACATACACACAATATCATCCTTGTTTACAAATTTTATTTACGCCTACTTATACTATTACTTGCAAATTGGCCCTCCTTTGAATGGTGTCTCCTCCAACAAAAGACCCAAGAATCTAAGATACAATAAAAAAAGTCCTTCCTATTAGTGTCCCCAAGAAACTTCCTTATTAGGAAGGCTTTAGCAACTTCTTCTCATTCCTCCTAGAAATTCTTGACTTCCCATTATAGCCGTAAGTTGATCATGGGCTTCTGATGCGAAAAACTGCTCTTCTTCATGCTGTGCTAGCTATGATTACAGTGGCAATTACTGGCCACATACCAGAAACAAAGGCTCTCTCTCATAGGCCTGGAGCCTGTGACCATTTATACCTAGCTTCCCATTATTATTTGGTCCTTAAGTAACATCCTTCAAGCTCAGCACAACTACTAAAGCCTCCTTGCTACAGAACAGAACCAAATGCAGGCAGGCCTCTGGAATATCACAGTTGTAGGCAGTAATGGCCTCCTCTATGTTCGATTCATTGCCAGATGCCAGAATACTAGAGGAGGTAATCTTTCTTCCAAAGCCTTTGGTTACCTGGAGAACCCTTGGGACCAACTCAGTAAACAGCAATGAGAATTCATACATTTGTGGATGGCATCATCACCATCACATATGATGGAACTTGCTGGAGAATTGTTGCTTTTCATCCCTTAATCAGATGTACTTGATAAAAGATTGGATCCAAGAGTCAGCACAATTGGCCTAATCTCAGGCAGTCATCATAGCCCTGGTTGCCCTGGCCAACAGTATGACTCATCTGCACAGTTTTATACACTCTTGGACTATTGCCAATTGTCTAGCTGTCTGGTATGGCCAATGGCACCAAAATTCCTTATTCAAAGGTACCCTCTTGGGTAAATAATGCTGGGAATCTCTTACCTCACAGATACCCAAATATAAATCGAGGTCACATATTTCTGCACATACTAAAGCCACAATACAGTTCCTGATCGAGGCACTCATTTCACATCTCAAAATACACAATGCTAAGCTCTTGAATAAAGCATTCAACAGAACTTTTATTCTCCTTGCAGGCCTCATAGAGTGCCATAATGACTTACATAAACAAGATCAAATTCAGTGAAATGAAACATGGCATATTTCAGTCAAACATTAGAGGTGAACTGCAGTAGTCTGAGTCCATTTCTTGAAGTGAGATTATTGACAACTTTTAAGCCTCACTTCTCTTTCTTCCTCTTCTGGGAAAGGTGATAAGAAAGTCTGCATTTTCTTGTCTTTGGTACTGGCACACAAACCCCTTCCCACATGTAATAACTCTTATCCTAGCTCCACATACCTTTTTTTTTCTGAGATGGAGTATTGCTCAGTTGCCCAGGCTGGAGTGCAGTGGTGCCATCTCAGCTCACTGCAACCTGCCTCCCGGGTTCAAGTGATTCTCCTGCCTCAGCCTCCTGAGTAGCTGGGATTACAGGCAACCACCACCAAGCCCAGCTAATTTTTGTATTTTTAGTATAGACAGAGTTTCACCATCTTGGCCAGGCTGGTCTTGAACTCCTGATCTTGTGATCCACCCAACGTGGCCACCCAAAGTGGTGGTTACAGGTATGAGCCACCATGCCCAGCCCCTAGCTCCACCTTCTAATCATCAAAAAAATTGCAAGCCGGTCTCTTTTAGCCATTCTCGTGAGCCATATGGAACCTGCTTGAAAGGCCTGCCCTGCTTTACCCAGAGACCTCAATTAAGTAATAATAAATATTTTCCTACCTTCTTGGTATGTTTATGGCATTGGCAGTCTCAACATTAGAACCAGATTATGGGTGGGGTCATTCCTACATCCAGGATGGCCACATCAGCAGCAAATTAATTAATGAAGAGGAAATAATGAACAAAATGAAAGAAGAGAAAAAAATACTAAAGAAATCAATGAAATAAAAACATAATGCTCTAAAAGACAATTATTTGGAAAGAAAGATCGAGGGAAAAGAAGGCATAAATAATGTCAAGAACTAAAGGAAGGGCATTACTACAGATATACCTGCAGACATTAAATAGGTCATAAGAAGATATTGCAAACAACTTTAAACCAGTATATTTGAAGTTTTGTTGAAAGGGACTGAGTTCTTGAAAAATACAACTTTACCAAAATTGACACAAGAATAAACAAAAAATTTAAGTAGTCGTAGTACCTATTTTTAAAAATTGTATTCAGAACTCCAGGCTTGGGTGGCTTGACTAGTGAATTCAGTTCTACCAATAATTTAAGGAATAGGTAATGCTAATATGATACAAATTATTTCAGATAATAGAAGATGTAACATTCCCCATCTTGCAGGTCAGTGTAATTTTCATGTCAAAACTTGTCAAGAATGTTACAAAAAGAACGATTATAAGCTAATCTCATTTACATAGATGTAAAAAGTATAAGCAAAATATTAGATAAATCCAGTGAGTCATAAAAAGACTATACATTGTGAACAAGTCAACTTTATTCTGTAAGTACAAGGATGATATAATGAGGCCAACAATCATATGAAAAAATGCTCATCGTCACTGGTCATCAGAGAGATGCAAATCAAAACCACATTGAGATACCATCTCACGCCAGTTAGAATGGCGATCATTAAAAAATCTGGAGACAACAGATGCTGGAGAGGATGTGGAGAAAAAGGAACACTTTTACACTGTTGGTGGGAGTGTAAATTAGTTCAACCATTGTGGAAGACAGTGTGGTGATTCCTCAAGGCCTTAGAAATAGAAATTCCATTTGACCCAGCAATCCCATTACTGGGTATATATCCAAAAGACTATAAATCGTTCTACTATAAGGACACATGTACACGAATGTTCATTGCAGCACTGTTTACAATAGCAAAGACCTGGAATCAACCCAAATGCCCATTGATAATAGACTGGATTGGAAAAATGTGGCACATATACACCATGGAATATTATGCAGCAATCAGAAATGATGAGTTCGTGTCGTTTGTAGGGACATGGATGAATCTGGAGAACATCATCCTCAGCAAACTGACACAAGAACAGAAAATGAAACACCGCATATTCTCACTCATAGGTGGGTGATGAAAAATGAGAACACATGGACACAGAAAGGGGAGTACTAAACACTGGGGTCTATTGGGGGGAAAAGGGGAGGGCCAGTGGGAGGGGGAGGTGGGGAGGGACAGCCTGGGGAGAAATGCCAAATGTGGGTGAAGGGGAGAAGAAAAGCAAAGCACACTGCCATGTGTGTACCTACGCAACTGTCTTGCATGCTCTGCTCATGTACCCCAAAACCTATAATCCAATAAAAAATTAAAAAAAAAAAAAGTCAACTAGGCGAGACATAGGTGACACTTCCGGCCGGTGCCAGGCAACGGAGCGCATGCGCCGTAGCTCTCCAGACCAGGAAGGCTGTACTTAGCAGGTCTCTAGGAGTTGCAGGATGGGATGTGAGGTGGTCCTGCCTCGAGGCTTTCAGTCCCTAGTCTCTGGATCCCCGCCCTCCAGACGCCTTTGAAATGTGCCTGGGTCACCGTCCTCACTCATGCCTCAGAACCGCGAAGAAAGGTAGCTTGCATGTTTGCTAGAAAACAGTTGGGAGTGCGAGGCAGAGAGTGTTCAGCACCCTTGTTCCTTCCGACCCCCCTGGACAGAAGCAGGGCTCTGAGGGCAGGGATTCCCCCTCATCTTGGCGCTACAGCCCAGGGTTGGGCGCTAAACTCAGGCCCCCGCTGGACGAGCGAGGCGGGCCCCGGACGAAGCTGACGCCTCATGATGGCTCAGGCAAATATGCTCCCCGTGGCTGATGTGTTGAGTCAAGATGAACTGCGCAAAAAGCTATACCAGACATTTAAGGATCGGGGTATACTGGACACACTCAATACACAACTTCGAAACCAGCTAATTCATGAGCTGATGCATCCTGTATCTAGTGGAGAACTGCAACCTCGGTCCATTTCAGTGGAAGGGAGCTCCCTCTTAATAGGCGCCTCTAACTCTTTAGTGGCAGATCACTTACAAAGATGTGGCTATGAATATTCACTTTCTGTTTTCTTTCCAGAAAGTGGTTTGGCAAAAGGAAAGGTATTTACTATGCGGGATCTATTACAACTCATGAAAATCAACCCTATTTCCAGTCTCTACAAATCACTGGTTTCAGGATCTGATAAAGAAAACCATAAAGGTTTTCTTATGCATTTTTTAAAAGAATTGGCAGAATATCATCAAGCTAAAGAGAGTTGTAATATGGAAACTCAGACAAGTTCGACATTTAGCAGAGATTTTCTGGCTGAGAAGCTTCAGCTTATTGATGATCAATTTGCAGATGCTTTCCCTCAGCGTATCAAATTCGAGTCTTTAGAAATAAAGCTAAATGAATATAAGAGAGAAATAGAAGAGCAACTTCAGGCAGAAATGGGACAAAAGTTGAAGTTTTTTAAAGATACTGAGATAGCAAAAATTAAAATGGAAGTGAGAAAAAAGTATGAGAAGGAATTAGCCATATTCCAGAATGATTTTGAGAAAGCTTGTCAAGCAAAATCTGAAGCCCTCATTCTTAGGGAAAAGAGCACCCTTGAGAGAATTCAAAAGCACCAAGAGATTGAAACAAAAGAAATTTATGCTCAACGGCAACTTTTACTAAAAGATATGGATTTACTAAGAAGAAGAGAAGCAGAGCTGAAGCAAAGAGTTGAAGCTTTTGAATTGAACCAGAAACTCCAGGAAGAAAAACATAAAAGCATGACTGAGGCACTCCAGAGACGGGAGCAGAATATAAAGAGTTTTGAGGAGACCTATGACCAAAAGCTCAAGAATGAACTTCTAAAGTATCAGCTTCAACTAAAGGATGACTACATCATTAGAACTAATCAGCTGATTGAAAATGAAAGGAAGAATAAAGAAAAAGCTGTTCATTTGCAAGAGGAACTCATAGCTATTAGTTCAAAAAAGGAGGAACTCAATCAATCTGTAAATCGTATGAAAGAACTTGAGCTTGAGTTAGAGTCTGTCAAAGCCCAGTTTTTGGCAATAACAAAACAAAACCATATGCTAAGTGAAAAGGTTAAAGAGATGAGTGATTATTCACTACTAAAAGAAGAGAAACTGGAGCTTCTGGCACAAAATAAATTACTTAAACAACAACTGGAGGAGAGTAGAAATGAAAACTTGAGTCTCCTAAACCGCCTATCTCAGCCAGCTCCTGAACTTGCAGTCTTTCAGAAAGGACTGTGGGAAGCAGAAAAGCCTATACTAGTTGAGCATGAGAAGTTTGAACGCCACAGAAAAGCTCTGCACAAACAACTGCAAGATGAAATTGAGCGCTCTGCACAGCTGAAGGCCCAGATACTAGGTTACAAAGCTTCGGTAAAGAGGTTAACTATTCAGGTTGCTGATTTAAAATTGCAACTGAAGCAAACTCAGACAGCCCTAGAGAATGAAGTGTACTGCAATCCAAGGCAGTCTGTGATCGATCGATTTGTCAATGGATTAATAAATGGCAACACGGTGCCTCGCAATGGTGAGATAAGCGGGGATTTCTTGAACAATCCTTTTAAACAGGAAAAAGTTCTAGCAGGTGTGGCTGAATCAAGGATCACAAATTATCCAAATGCAGGGGTGGAGGGTAGTTCCCCTGATTCTGACCTTGAGTTTATAGCCCATACTAAGGCAAGGGTCAAAGAGCTTCAGCTAGAAGCCGAACACTTGGAAATAGCTTTTAGAAGTTACCATGAGAGAGCCATTAAAAACTCTGCCAAAAGCCCACTACCAGCAAAGAGCCCACCATCTCTGCACTTACCGGAAGCCTTGAAAAAAATTACTTCCAGTTCCCCAGAAAGACACATTTTTGCAGAGGAAAGAGTTGTCTCTGAGCAGCCTCAAGTGGGCATACTTAAGGAAGAAAGGAATGATCTCTTGGAAGCACTGACAGGCAGTGCAGGCTCAAGGCCATGCTGGCGCACTTCCCCCAGATGCCTCTCCTCCACACCCCTTCCAAAAGCAAAAAGAAGCCTTGAAAGTATGGGCAGATCACACGTTGCTTCCCCCGGCCCTTGTCCTGACAGAATGCCCCCGCCATCACCCACTGAGTCTAGGCACAGCCTCTCAATCCCTCCCTTCTCCAGCCCCCCAGAGCAGAAAGTGGGTCTTTACCAGAGACAAACTGAACTTCAAGACAAAAGTGAATTTTCAGATGTGGACGAGCTAGTTTTTAGGGATAATGAGAAATCTAAATCATCTTTTGAATATACAAGGAACATGCCAAGGCGGTTTGAAATGGATGGGCTCTCTCCTGCCGGGGATATGCCTCATGTGGGCACTGCTGCAGCTGCTGTGCCCCTCTCATATCAGCACCCAAGTGTACATCAGAAACAAATTGAAGAACAAAAGGAAGAAGAAAAAATATGGGAACAGCAAGTGAAAGAACGAGGGCAGAGAGAAGAAAGAAGGCAGAGTAACCTACAAGAAATTTTAGAGAGGGAACGAAGAGAACTAGAAAAACTGTATCAGGAAAGGAGGATGACTGAAGAATCACTGAAGATTGAAATGGAAAATGAATTAGAAGTGAGTAATCAAGAAATGAAAGACAAATTTGTTCGCAGTGAAAACCCTTTAGAGAAATACATGAAAATCCTCCAGCAGGAGCAAGACCAGGAGTCGGCAGATAAGAAGTCAAAAAACATGGTCCAAGAAGGCTCCCTAGTGGACACACTGCAGTCTAGTGACAAAGTAGAAAGTTTAACAGACTCTCCTCATGAAGAACCAGATGACTCTTGGTAACTATGTTGGCTGCCCAGCTTCTAACTTACATACTACGAGAAGTTACATAACATTTACTCCTTTGTAAATGATTCTCTATCATCAGAACCCCCCAAAAAAGTCAACTAAATTGACTGCGTTAACAGAATAAAGGAAAAAAAAACTGGCTCTTTTTATAAACTCAATGGATGTGGAGAAAAGCATTTGATAAAATTCAACAATCATCCATAGCAAAAATTCTTAGAGATTAGGAGTGAAGCAGAATTTCCTTAATCTAATAAAGGGTTTATGCAAACCTGTTATCACTGCTTCTGAACAATAATGTCCTGGAATTATTATTCAGTACAATATGAAAATTAAATAATTGAGAAAGAAGAACTAAAACTATTCCTTAAAGATGATATGGTTGTGTACATAGAAAATCCAAAAGCAGTTCACATAAAGTATTGGCATTAACAAGAAAATTTAACAAGATTTTTGGATACAAGGTCAATATACAGTGTTTAAAAATATGTTAGCCACAAAGAACTATAAAAAATCTTTTAAAATACTATTTACCATACTAGCAAAAGTATTGATTGCTTAGGAATAAACTTCAGAGCTCATTTTTGGTCTGTTCATGGAATCAGTTCCTTCCTGGATCAACCTTGGGAGTGTGTATGTGTCCAAGAATTTATCTGTTTCTTCTAGGTTTTCCAGTTTGTGTGCATAGCTGTGTTCATAGCTATTTCTGATAGTTGTTTTTATTTCTGTGTGGATTCAGTAGTAACATTCCCTTTGTCATTTCTAATTGTTTAGATCTTCTTTTCTTCTTAATTAGTCTAGTGGCCTATTTTATTATTGTTTTCAAAAAAATCTCCTGAATTCATTGATCTTTTTGTTTTGTTTTGTTTTGTTTATTTTTTGTTTTTTTTTTAAATTTTTTATTGCATTTTAGGTTTGGGGGTACATGTGCAGAACATGCAAAACAATTGCATAGGTACACACATGGCAGTGTGTTTTGCTTTCTTTCTCCCCTTCACCCACATTTGGCATTTCTCCCCAGGCTATCCCTCCCCACCTCCCCCTCCCACTGGCCCTCCCCATTTCCCCCCAATAGACCCCAGTGTTTAGTACTCTTCTCTCTGTGTCCATGCATTCTCATTTTTCATCACCCACCTATGAGTGAGAATATGCGGTGTTTCGTTTTCTGTTCTTGTGTCGGTTTGCTGAGGATGATGTTCTCCAGATTCATCCATGTCCCTACAAATGACACAAACTCATCATTTCTGATTGCTGCATAATATTCCATGGTGTATATGTGCCAAATTTTTCCAATCCAGTCTATCATCAATGGGCATTTGGGTTGATTCCAAGTCTTTGCTATTGTAAACAGTGCTGCAATGAACATTTGTGTACATGTGTCCTTATAGTAGAACGACTTATAGCCTTTTGGATATATACCTAGTAATGGGATTGCTGGGTCCAATGGAATTTCTATGTCTAAGGCCTTGAGGAATTGCCACACTGACTTCCACAGTGGTTGAACTAATTTACACTCCCACCAACAGTGTAAAAGTGTTCCTTTTTCTCCACATCCTCTCCAGCATCTGTTGTCTCCAGATTTTTTAATGATCGCCATTCTAACTGGCGTGAGATGGTATCTCAATGTGGTTTTGATTTGCATCTCTCTGATGACCAGTGACGATGAGCATTTTTTCATATGATCGTTGGCCTCATATATGTCTTCTTTCATAAAGTGTCTGTTCATATCCTTTGCCCACTTTTGAATGGGCTTGTTTGTTTTTTTCCCGTAAATCTGTTTGAGTTCTTTGTAAATTCTGGATATCAGCCCTTTGTCAGATGGGTAAACTGCAAAAATTTTTTCCCATTCTGTTGGTTGCCGATTCACGCTATTGACTGTTTCTTTTGCCGTGCAGAAACTGTGGAGTTTGATTAGGTCCCATTTGTCTATTTTGGCTTTTGTTGCCAATGCTTTTGGTGTTTTGTTCATGAAGTCCTTGCCTACTCCTATGTCCTGGATGGTTTTGCCTAGATTTCCTTCTAGGGTTTTTATTGTGCCGGGTCTTATGTTTAAGTCTTTAATCCATCTGGAGTTAATTTTAGTGTAAGGTGTCAGGAAGGGGTCCAGTTTCTGCTTTCTGCACATGGCTAGCCAGTTTTCCCAACACCATTTGTTGAACAGGGAATCCTTTCCCCATTGCTTGTTTTTGACAGGTTTATCAAAGATTGTGTGGTTGTAGATAGGTTGTGTTGCCTCTGTTGCCTCTGTTCTGTTCCATTGGTCTATATCTCTGTTTTGGTACCAGTACCATGCTGTTTTGATTACTGTAGCCTTGTAGTATAGTTTGAAATCCGGTAGTGTGATGCCCCCCGCTGTGTTCTTTTTGCTTAGAATTGACTTGGCTATGCGGGCTCTCTTTTGGTTCCATATGAAGTTCGTGGTGGTTTTCTCCAGTTCTGTGAAGAAAGTCGATGGTAGCTTGATGGGTATAGCATTGATTCTGTAAATTACTTTGGGCAGTATAGCCATTTTCACAATATTAATTCTTCCTAACCATGAACGAATGTTTCTCCATCTGTTTGTGTCCTCTCTGACTTCGTTGAGCAGTGGTTTGTAGTTTTCCTTGAAGAGGTCCCTTACGTTCCTTGTGAGTTGTATTCCAAGGTATTTTATTCTTGTTGTAGCAATTGGGAATGGCAGTTCGTTCTTGATTTGGCTTTCTTTAAGTCTGTTATTGGTGTAGACAAATACCTGTAATTTTTGCACATTGATTTTATATCCTGAGACTTTGCTGAAGTTGCTTATCAGTTTCAGGAGTTTTTGGGCTGAGGCGATGGGGTCTTCTAGGTATACTATCATGTCGTCTGCAAATAGAGACAATTTGGCTTCCACCTTTCCTATTTGAATACCCTTTATTTCTTTTTCTTGCCTGATTGCTCTGGCTAGAACTTCCAGTACTATATTGAATAGGAGTGGTGAAAGAGGGCATCCTTGTCTAGTGCCAGATTTCAAAGGGAATGCTTCCAGTTTTTGCCCATTCAGTATGATATTGGCTGTTGGTTTGTCATAAATAGCTTTTATTACTTTGAGATATGTTCCATTAATACCGAGTTTATTGAGGGTTTTTAGCATAAAGGGCTGTTGAATTTTGTCAAATGCCTTCTCTGCGTCAATTGAGATAATCATGTGGTTTTTGTTTATGGTTCTGTTTATGTGGTGAATTACGTTTATAGATTTGCATATGTCGAACCAGCCTTGCATCCCCGGGATGAATCCTACTTGATCATGATGGATAAGTTTCTTGATTTGCTGTTGCAATCAGCTTGCCAATATTTTATTGAAGATTTTCGCATCTATGTTCATCATGGATATTGGCCTGAAGTTTTCTTTTCTTGTTGGGTCTCTGCCGGGTTTTGGTATCAGGATGATATTGGTCTCATAGAATGATTTGGGAAGGATTCCTTCTTTTTGGATTATTTGGAATAGTTTCAGAAGGAATGGTATCAGCTCCTCTTTGTGTGTCTGGTAGAATTCGGCTGTGAACCCGTCTGGACCTGGGCTTTTTTTGTGTGGTAGGCTATTAATTGCTGCCTCGACTTCCGCCCTTGTTATTGGTCTATTCATAGTTTCAGCTTCCTCCTGGTTTAGGCTTGGGAGGACACAGGAGTCCAGGAATTTATCCATTTCTTCCATGTTTGCTAGCTTATGTGCGTAGAGTTGTTTGTAATATTCTCTGATGATGGTTTGAATTTCTGTGGAATCTGTGTTGATTTCCCCTTTATCATTTTTTATTGCATCTATTTCGTTGTTCTCTCTTTTCTTTTTAATCAATATGGCTAGTGGTGTGTCTATTTTGTTGATCTTTTCAAAAAACTAGCTCTTGGATTTATTGATTTTTTGGAGGGTTTTTCGTGTCTCAGTCTCCTTCAGTTCAGCTCTGATCTTAGTTATTTCTTGTCTTCTGCTGGGTTTTGAGTTTTTTTGATCTTGCTCCTCTAGCTCTTTCAATTTTGACGATAGGGTGTCAATTTTGGATCTCTCCATTCTTCTCATATGGGCACTTATTGCTATATACTTTCCTCTAGAGACTGCTTTAAACGTGTCCCAGAGATTCTGGCATGTTGTGTCTTTGTTCTCGTTGGTTTCGAAGAACTTCTTTGTTTCTGCCTTCATTTCGTTGTTTATCCAGTCAACATTCAAGAGCCAGTTGTTCAGTTTCCATGAAGCTGTGCGGTTCTGGGTCGGTTTCTGAATTCTGAGTTCTAACTTGATTGCACTATGGTCTGAGAGGCTGTTTGTTATGATTTCAGTTGTTTTGCATTTGCTGAGCAGTGCTTTACTTCCAATTATGTGGTCGATTTTAGTGTAGGTGTGATGTGGTGCTGAGAAGAATGTATATTCTGTGGATTTGGGGTGAAGAGTTCTGTAAATGTCTATCCGGTTTGCTTGCTCCAGGTCTGAGTTCAAGCCCTGGATATCCTTGTTGATTTTCTGTCTGGTTGATCTGTCTAATATTGACAGTGGAGTGTTAAAGTCTCCCACTATTATTGTGTGGGAGTCTAAGTCTCTTTGTAAGTCTTTAAGAACTTGCCTTATGTATCTGGGTGCTCCTGTGTTGGGTCCATATATGTTTAGGATCGTTAGCTCTTCTTGTTGTATCGATCCTTTTAGCATTATGTAATGGCCTTCTTTGTCTCTTTTGATCTTTGTTGCTTTAAAGTCTATTTTATCAGAGATGAGAATTGCAACTCCTGCTTCTTTTTGCTCTCCATTTGCTTGGTAAATCTTCCTCCATCCCTTTATTTTGAGCCTTTGTGTATCCTTGCATGTGAGATGGGTTTCCTGGATACAGCACACTGATGGGTTTTAGATTTTTATCCAATTTGCCAGTCTGTGTCTTTTGATTGGTGCTTTTAGTCCATTTACATTTAGGGTTAGTATTGTTATGTGTGAATTTGATACTGTCATTTTGATGCTAGCTGGTTGTTTTGCCTGTTAGTTGTTGTAGATTCTTCATTATGTTGATGCTCTTTAGCAATTAGTGTGATTTTGGAATGGCTGGTACTGGTTGTTTCTTTCTATGTGTAGTGCCTCTTTCAGGAGCTCTTGTAAAGCAGGCCTGGTGGTGACAAAATCTCTGAGTACTTGCTTGTTCACAAAGGATTTTATTTTTCCTTCACTTCTGAAGCTCAGTTTGGCTGGATATGAAATTCTGGGTTGAAAGTTCTTTTCTTTAAGGATGTTGAATATTGGCCCCCACTCTCTTCTGGCTTGCAGAGTTTCTGTCGAGAGATCTGCTGTGAGTCTGATGGGCTTTCCTTTGTGGGTGACCCGACCTTTCTCTCTGGCTGCCCTTAGTATTTTCTCCTTTATTTCAACCTTGTTGAATCTGACGATTATGTGCCTTGGGGTTGCTCTTCTTGCGGAATATCTTTGTGGTGTTCTCTGTATTTCCTGCAGTTGAGTGTTGGCCTGTCTTGCTAGGTGGGGGAAATTTTCCTGGATAATGTCCTGAAGAGTATTTTCCAACTTGGATTCATTCTCTTCGTCACATTCTGGTACTCCTATCAAACGTAGGTTAGTCTCTTCACATAGTCCCACATTTCTTGGAGACTTTGTTCATTCCTTTTTGCGCTTTTTTCTCTGATCTTGGTTTCTTGTTTTATTTCATTGAGTTGATCTGCGACTTCTGAAATTCTTTCTTCTGCTTGGTAAATTCGGCTATTGAAACTTGTGCATGCTTCGCTAAGTTCTCGTATTGTGTTTTTCATCTCCTTTAATTCATTCATATTCCTCTCTAAGGTATCCATTCTTGTTATCATTTCCTCGAATCTTTTTTCAAGGTTCTTAGTTTCTTTGCATTGAATTGAAACATGTTCTTTTAGCTCACAAAAGTTTCTCCTATCCACCTTCTGAAGTCTAATTCCGTCATTTCGTCACAGTCATTCTCCATCCAGCTTTGTTCCCTTGCTGGTGAGGAGTTTTGTTCCTTTCTAGGAGGCGAGGTGTTCTGGTTTCGGATGTTTTCCTCCTTTTTGCGCTGGTTTCTTCCCATCTTTGTGGATTTATCCACCTGTCATCTGTGTAGTTGCTGACTTTTCGATTGGGTCTCTGGGTGGACCCCCAGATTGTTGATGATGAAGTATTTCTGTTACTTGGTTTTCCTTCTACCAGTCTAGCCCCTTTGCTGTACGACTGCAGAGGTCCACTCCAGGCCCTGCTTGTCTGGGGTATACCTATAGCAGCTGCGGAACAGTAGGGATGCTACCAGTTTCTTTTTCTGCTATCTTTGTCCCAGAATGATGTCTGCCAAATGTCAGTCTTTTGGATATAGAGGGGTCAGGGAGCTGCTTGAGGAGACAGTCCGTACTTCATAGTAGCTCAAGTGCTGAGCTGTGAACTCTGATATTCATTCAGGGCTGTTAGGCTGCTATGTTTAGTTCTGCTGCAACAGAACTCAAAAAAAGCCCTTTTTTTCTCAGCTGCTCTTTCTGAAGGGGTTGGTGCTTTATCTTTGAGTGTCTGCCGGGTTGTCCTGCCCAGCTAGGAGGCAGTCTTGTCCTGCCGGGGCTCCGCCCTGCTGGTGTGAGGTTTACCCTGTTTCTGCAGTCTCCGCCCTGCAGCCGCGGGCTCCGCCCTGCGGCGGAGTCTCTCTGTTGTACTGGGTTGCCTCGGCAACGGCAGGCTGCGTCAGCAATGGGCGTGTACCTCAGTAGGGGCTGATTGCCTCGGTAATGGCGGACGCCCCTCCCGCATGGAGCTGCGCCTTAAGGTAACCTCCTAACAGCGAGCGTTTGGAATCCCGTTTTGTTTGTCGCACTGCGCTACCCCTAACGCTTTGTCCTGGGCTGGCTCACTGTTCAAGTCCCATTCAGTCTCAAGTTCAGCCCTCTCAGGTCTCAGGTTGCCAGTTCAACAGGGCACCCGGAACAGTGCGCTTTTGTGCGGACCTCTGTGAATCGCCTCTGCGCTCCAGCGCGGGCTGCGGCCGCACCGGCTGCTGACTACACCAGTCAAGATCTCTGGCTGGCATCCCGCGTTTGTTTTATATCTGGGAATTTCCCTGTTCTGTGGGCAACAAAGGTTCGTCTGGAAATGCGTCCCTGACTCACCTACTCCGCGCATCCAGCGAGAGCCTCAATCCTGGGTTGTTCTCACAGCGCCATCTTGAGTCCTCCTCTTCATTGATCTTTTGAATGGTCTTTCATGTCTTGATTTCTTTCAGTTCAGCTCTGATTTTTGTTTTTTTCTCATCTTCTGCTAGCTTTGGGGTTGATTTGTTTATACTTCTCTAATTCTTTCCGTTGTGAAGTTGGTTGATAATTTGAAATCTTTCTAACTTTTTTATGTGGGCATTTAGTGCTATGAATTTCCCTCTTAACAGTGCCTTAGCTGTGTCCCAGAGATTCTATAGTATGTTGTAACTTTGTTCTCATTTTCAAAGAACTTCTTGATTTCTGCCTTAATTTCATTGTTTATCCAAAAGTCGTTCAGAAGCATGTTGTTTAATTTACATATAATTGTTTGGTTTTGAGTACTTTTCATTGTGTTGATTTCTATTTTTACTGTACTGTGGTCCAAGAGCATATTTGGCATGATTCCAGTTGTTTTACATTTGTTGAGGATTGTTTTATGTCTAATTATGTGGTTCAATATTAGAGTATGTGTCATGCGGCAATGAGAAGAATGTATATTCTGTTGTTTTGGGTGGAGAATTCTATAAAGGTCTCTGATCCATTTGGTCCAATGCTAAGTTTAGGTTCTGAATATCTTTGTTAATTTTCTGTCTCAATGATCTAATACTGGTAGTGTAATGTTGAAGTCTCCCGGTATTATTGGGTGGGAGTCTATGTCTCTTTGTAGGTCTCCAAGAACTTGCTTTATGGATCTGGGTGCTCCTGTGTTGGGTGTATATGTATTTAGGATAGTTAGGTCATCTTCTTCTCATTGGATGAACCTTGACTATTATGTAATGCCCTTCCTTGTCTTTTTTGATGTCTCTAGGTTTCTCCATCATTCTTTCTTTCATTTTTGACCTTGAAAAACCTGACAGTTATGTGTCTTGGGGATGATCTTGTGTAGAATCTTGCAGGAATTCTCTGTATTTCTTGAATTTGACCATTGGCCTCTCTAGCAAGGTTGAAGAAGTTTTCATGGACAATATCCTGAAATGTATTTTCCAAGTTGTTTGCTTTTTTCCCCCTCTCTTTCAGAGATGCCAGTGATTTGAAGATCTGGCTTTTTTACATAATCCCATACTTCTCAGAAGTTTTGTTCATTTCTTTTTATTATTTTTTTTCTTTATTTTTGCCTGATAGTCTTATTTCAGAAAACCAGTCTTTAAGTTCTGAAATTCTTTCCTCAGCTTTATTCTGCTGTTAATGCTTGTGATTACATTGTGAAATTCTTGTATTGTGTTATTCAGCACTGTCAGACCCATTAGGTTTTTTGTATATCAGCTATTTTATCCTTCACCTCCTATATGACTTTATTGTGATTCTTACTTTCCTTGGATTGGGTTTTGCCATCTTTCTAAATCTTGATGATCTTTGTTCCTATCCACATTTTGAACTCAATTTCTGTCATTCCAGCCCAGTCAGCCTGCTTAAAAACTCTTGTTGGAGAACAGGTACAGTTGTTTGGAGAACATAGGATACTCTGGCCATTCAAGTTACAAGAGTTATTGCATTGGTTCTCTCTCATCTCTGGATGTGGGTATTCCTTTAACTGCAGTGTGGATTGACTTCTTTTCTGGATGTTTTCACCAGACCATACACATTTCTGATATGGTTTGGCTGTGTCCCCGCCCAAATCTCAACTTGAATTGTATCTCCCAGAATTTCCATGTGTTGTGGGAGGGACCAAGAGGAAGGTAACTGAATCATGGGGGCCAATCTTTCCTCTACTATTCTCATGGTACTGAATGAGTCTCATGAGATCTGATGGGTTTAGCAGGGGTTTCCACTTTTGCTTCTTCCTCATTTTCTCTTGCTGCTGCCATGTAAGAAGTACCTTTCACCTTTTGCCATCATTTTGAGGCCTTCCCAGCCATGTGGAACTGTAAGTCCAATTAAACCTCTTTTTCTTCCCAGTCTTGGGTGTCTTTATCAGCAGTGTGAAAACAGACGAATATTTGGTCTTAATTTGAAGCTGACTTCTTATGTCTGGTTTCAGAGTGGGGGTGTTATTGAGGTATTTTTGGTGTTGAAGCTTTGGGGTGTGATCCAGCATGTAGCATATTTTTCAGTTGATACACTCTTGCTTGGTTGTGTGGCTCACCTATGTTTCTTCACATAGGTGAAGAGCCATGTTCCCTCTCAATGCTCTAAAAATGTAGGTTCCTCTCCCCATTAAGTGCTGCTGTAATTCACTCCTGGGCTGCCCACTATAGCTCTGGGGTGATCTCAGTGTTTATGTTCTTTCCCCAGCTAGAGGCAGCAGAGGAAGGGATCTTAGTAGCAGTTGTGGTCAAGTGTCATTTGCTTGACTCCTGGGGGCCCCTGCAACAGCATGGAGAGATTTAGGTCAGCAATCACCCAGTACAATGAGCCCAAGATGGAGGGTCTGTGCTGTGGAGCCAAGCCAGGGGTTCCCTGTCTGGTGATGAGCCATAGGGAGTGTGTAGGACCTGTGGGAGACAGACTGGCCTCCTTTCCCTGGGTTGACTGCAGATTGTTGGAGGTGTGGATAAGGAACTTAAGGTCTTTCCTTCTTTGTTAGTCTGAGGGTGGCAAGGACAGTTCTACTGCAGAGGCAGTGGCAGAGAAGCTTTCAGTTGCCCCTGGAGGCTCTAGGGTGTTGCTGAGTAGATAATGGCTCAATAACTCTGGTGGTGAGTGGCTGGAGGCCGGGCCTGGAGGACCTGCCCAGTGAGGAGATAGGGGAATGGCCACCCACATAATAGTATGGCCACTTTTCCATAGGACTTCTGCAGTATGCTTGGGGATCCCTAGTCATCTCAAGATTTTTCAGAACCTGGAGGTGCCATCAGTGAAGGCTACAAAACAGTAAAAATGGCAACCTGTCCCCCCTCTCTGGGAGCATTGTCCCAGGGAGGTACAGACCTATGGCTGGCCCAAAGGCATCTGTAGGAAGTGGCTACGGACCTCAATTGGGATTTCCCACCTGGTGACGAGGAATAGGATCAGAACCCAGTTGAAAAAGCAGTCTGGCCATATTTTAGTAGAGCAGCTGTGCTGTGCTGGGGGTCCCCCCGGTTGCCTCACACACTTTGAAGCCCAAAGGCTGAAATATCTAAGTGACCCAAATGCTAAGATGGTGACCCACCCTTCCCCCAAGAGGTCCTTCCTAGGGAGGTGCAATGCCACTACTAGTAGCTGGCTAGAATTTCAAGCCAGCATGTCCTATCTTGTGAGGTGCTGTGGAAGTAGGGGCCTATGGGCCATTGCTGCTCAGCCCCCTAGATTTAGCCCCTTTCCTAGGGGTATGTATGGGAGTCTAACCTCCAACTTTGCTACAGCTGCAGCTATGTTTGCTAGAAAGCCCGAGTATCTAAGGCTCCAGGGTCTACACATGTGCCTGAGTGGCTACTCTGCTGAGACTGCACACAGCACTATCAGACTAAAGACTGAAGGGCTTGGTGGAGTGGTTTGCAAGATCTCCTGGCCCCAGGATTGCAAAGATATGTGGGAAAAGTGTGGTTTTCTGAGTTGCTCATTCACTCACCACTTCCCTGGGCCAGGGAAGATCCCTGTTACTCCCACGTGGGCCATTATCCTGTCTTGCTTTCCTTCATCCTTTATGAATCAAGTTGTTTTCTTGATTAGTCCCAATATAAGTACCTGGATGTTTCATCTGAAGGTGTTGTACTCACCCCTTCTGTTCCTCTCTGTGGGAGCCATGCACATTAGCTGCGTCTAGCGGTCCATCTTGGCTATTCCCCTCTACTTGTATCCTCTGACCCACATATCTTCCTTTCCTTGTCCCTCCATCCCACATTGCTAGTAACCACTGTTTTGTTCCTCTCTGTGTACATTTCCTTATTTTTTAGATTCCATATATTCTACATATCATATTTCATATCATGTAATATTTTTCTTTCTGTGTCTGGCTTATTTAAATTAACATAATGTCCTCCAAACTCATCCATGTTGTGGAAAATGGCAAGATCACATTTTCCTTTAGATTTGAATATTCTATTATATACCAATTTCTTTATCTGTTTCTTCATCAGTGTGATCCCATAGCTCCTTAAAATCAAATACCATATCTAAGAAAAAATATTATAGCCCTAATATACAGCCAGGCATTCCCATAGAAGCATAGTACATAGAAATCCACAGATGTATTTATCTAATACTGGGTCTGATAGAGCCTTGGTCACTATGACTTATGGACAAGAAAAGTGACAGCCAGAGGTATAAATCAATTTTTCAAAGGTGATATGTTTGGTAAAAAGCCAAAATGCATCCTCAGTCTCCTAGGTGTGTTCTTTTTTTCCATTCATCCTGACTGCCTTGATGACAATGACCATGATGGGGGGGAAATCCCTATTCTTGGATTTTTTTTGTCCAGTGAAATCCAGAGACAAAATGATAGATTTACTCTCATTGCCATTTTGTCATTTTTTCCTATAAGTCTGTTTTTAAATAAAAATAAAACTTTGTACATAAAATTGAAGTTTCTTAACCTCCAACCCCTAATCCCACTTACCATTCATCTCCACTGTCATGAGGAAATCACTGTCATGAATTTAGTGAGCTTTAATTATACAAACACTCATGAGCAGTGACAAATGTCTTGGCCAAATAATCAGGAGTCTGGAAGGAAAAAGACTAGAAGGTGAGAGTCAGGGAAGCCTAGGGTAGAGACATGTGGATGGGACAAATGGGAGTAGGCACAGACTGAAGGCCTTTGTATCACATGTTAGTGTCCATCAGAGAACACCCATCATGAATGAAGCTGAATAGTCAAGTAGATGGAATTACAACAAGCTGATGGCAGTCATCCTCTGTCATCAGATACACCAAAGCTGTCACCCTAGATGCACCAATAAAGTGGCAGCCATAGTGGCCAGTATAGTCTATGTAAGAGCTCAACAGCACACGCTCCCACTTACCAAGGCTGATTTAGCTATTGACACTGCCTAATGTCCAATCTGCCAACAGTAGTATCTCCTGAGGAGATAAGCCTGTCACTTGATGTCAAATTTACTACTTTGGAAACTTTACCCCTTGAAAGTGGTAATAATTCACTTTGACACAAATAAATAAATAGTCTGGGGATGAATTTCCCTTTTCCACCTTCAAGGACTCAACCAGCACCACTATTTGAGGACTTACAGAGTGTGATCCATAGCTCAGGATATCATACAACATTGCATCAGACCAAAAGACCCACTTCATAGAAAAAGTACAGGAGGGACCCATGATTATTGACTGGTTCTGTCACTCCCAAAAGAGTGATGAAATTGCCTTATAAAGGCACAACAGAAGTGCCAGCTCAGAAGTTAACCCAGCATCTGAGAACCAAGGAACCCTCTTTAGCATCATTTCCAGTGATGTAGCTAGTAGCGTGGGCATAGATTTAGCAAATAAAAATATAGAAAACTCAGTTAAATTTGAATTTCAGGTAAACAAATTTTTAAGTATGTCCCACCTAATATTTGGAATATACTTATACTTTAAAAAATGGTTATCCGAAATTGAAATTTAATTAGGCATCCTGTAATTTATCTGGCAACCTTACCACCTAGGGAATTTGTACTTCTTGTGCCAAAATTATTGGCTCTGTGGGTTCCCAAATGGGTGATATTTCCATCAGGGTTCATAAGAAGACTTCCATTTAACTATAAACTATGATCAAGACCAGGGTAATTCTATTTCTTGTGGCAAAGCATCAGCAAGCAAGAAGAGTTAACCATCTTGTCAGGAGTAATTGAGCCTGATCATCTAGAAGAGGTAGGATTGCTGGTACAAAATGGGAGTATGGAGGAATATGTGGGGCATGTAGGAGATCCACTTTAGTGCCTTTTTGGGAATTCCTTGTCCAATTTTGATGATAAATGGGCAAGACGGCTACCTCAGCTTGAGAAGGGCACAGTGATCAGGGGCTCAGACCCCTCATGGTGACTGAGTGAGCCACCCAATCAGCAGAGGTGCTAGCTAAAGATTAGAGAAATCTAAAATGGATAGTGCAGAGGAAGAAGATTGTGACTCAGCTGTGACTCTGAGGCCAGCTGCAGTGGTGGGAGACATTGTTTTTCCCACAAAACTGGATTTCTTCTAGGAAGAGAAGTCCACTGGAATTCCGGAGGATCTACTTCCAGAACACTTATGAAAGAAGTGAATTTCAGCAGCACAAGGGATGGGCTTTGTAAATATCATGCTTTGTCATCCAGGTCCTTCTTCAGGAGTGTAGGACTTAACTCTCAACCTGCTGGTATACTGCTGGAAAAAGGCTCTCACCTTTCAGCCCTGTTTGGGAAGTATTTCAGCTGAGTAAAACTGTTTTTCCCAAGGTCATTCCTTCTTACAGGAACAGCCAGCATCCAATGACTGTGATCAGTCCAGTAGTAAAAAGCTCAATCTCATTGTCTCAAATTGAGAGAATTCTTAAGAGCCATCTCAGCTTCAGCACTCCCTCCAGTTTTCTGAGGCCATCACGGTCTATATTGCAGCTCAGCTTCTCCTTCTGTCCAATCCTGTTTCTTTCTCCTCCCTTCCACAGATGTTGATCTCCCTAGTACTATCTAATAAGTGTTTTATACAAACATTTCCACCTGAGGGTCTGCCTCCCAAGTAAATGAAACTGAAAAGCAACAATAGAGGACAGAGAACAAAGAAAGAGTAAGTGTTAAGAGGAAATAACTAAAAACTACAATTCAGTACTTATCTAAATGACCATTCATAAGGAAAAATATCAAGAATAATGTTAAAATTTAAGGAAAATTATTAATCAAAAAAGACATATTCTCTTCTAAAATTAGAAAGAGAGAAAAGGCCATTTAAAAACTCAGTCATTCCTGTAGAGTTTGGGAATGAGCCTAGAAAAAAAGCATTTTAATGGAAAAAACAAAATAAACTCATAGAAATGTATCTAAATCTGTGAATTATCACAATAAACCTATAAATGAACTCAACTTTTTAGTAAAAATATTTTCAGATTTCATATGCTGTTTACCAGAGACACATCTAAAACCAAAGGACACAGAAAGAATGAAATTGAAGGGAAAAAGTGAGCTGGACAAATAGCCAGAAGAAAGCTGGTGTATCCCTATTGATTAAAAATTAATATTTGCTTTAAAATGAAAATTATTTAGAGAATAGGTTACTATACAGTTATTTAAAACAAAATCAATTTACCAAATACATACAACCACTATGAACCATTTAAGAAACTATTAACATGTTAGCAGTTTCAAAATACAGCTAAAAACAGAATTACAACGTTGACTAGTTCAAAATTAAAATGAGATGATTTAATCTGATTCCTTTTCAAATTAGTATGTGTGTTACGAGAACTAACAGGCAAAAAAATTAGTAAGACATAAATGTTTTAACATAATTAACAAATGACATAGTAGATATACAATGAAAACTGCTTCCAACAAGTAGAGAAGGTACAATTAAAGGATATAGGTCAGCACCCATGGCAGATTATAAAAACAGACCACCTGCCAGGTCACAAACCTAGTCTCAATAAGTATTTTAAGGTATTAAAGAATTTTCTAACTGGAATGTAGTAAAATTAGAGAACTTTCTTTGAGACAGAGTCTCGCTCTGTCACCTAGGCTGGAGTGCAGTGGTGCGATCTCAGCTCACTGCAACCTCTGCCTTTCAGGTTCAAGTGATTCTCCTGCCTTGGCCTCCTGAGTAGCTGGGACTACAGGTGCCTGCCACTATGCCCAGCTAATTTTTATATTTTTTAGTAGAGACAAGGTTTCACCATATTTTCCAGGCTGGTCCTGAACTCCTGACCCTGTGATCTGCCCACTTTGGCCTCCGAAATGGCCTCCACTGTGCCTGGCCTTGGAGAACCTTTTTTTAAAAAGATAATGAGATATCATACATACACACCTACTAAGATATATGTATATTTATTTAGGTCTTCTTTAATGTTCAATTATTTTTGATAATTTTCTCCATACAGGTTTTATCCATATTTTGTTAGGTTTATTCCATGTACTTTATATGTTTGATGCAGCTTTCTTTGTGGATGGATTTTTTTAAAATTGTGAATTGCACTTCTTTAATCAATATAGGGCAATTCAGATTTTCTGTTTTTTGTATCAATTTTGACAAGTTGCTTATTTCCAGGAACTTGTGCTGGGTAGCTTCACCTGAGTTATAGCATGAATTAATCATTAAAAGTTTGTAGGATCTGTAGCATTATAACCTCTTATTTTTGATATTGATAACTTGTGTTGTCTCTCTTTTTATCCTGATTGGTCTTATTAGGAGTTTATTCATTTTATTAATCTGTTTAAAGAAACAACATTTGGCTTTGTTAATCTTCACTATTGTTTCCTGTTTTCTGTTGCATTGACTTCTGCTGTTTATTATTTTCTTCCTTTTACCTGCTTTTAATTTAATTTACTTTTTTTCTAAGTTCTTAAGCTTGAAAAATCAGTTTTAAACCTTTCTTTTTAAACAAGACAAATAAAGAAGCTATCAATCTCCTCAATCTAAGCATGACTTTTAATGAATCCCTCACATTTTTATATATTGTATTTTCATTACAGCTTTGTTTGACGTATTTTCCAAGTTACTTTGTAATTTCTTATATGACCAGTTGGTTATTTAGAAATATATTGTTTACTCTCCAAATATTTGGGACTTTCTGGATATCTTACTGTTACTGTTATCTAGTTTAATTTCTTTATGGTTAAAGAACATACTTTTTAAGATTTTAATTTAAAAAAAAATTATTGAGACTTACTTGAGGTCTATCCTGCTGAATGTTGCATGTGCACTTGAAAGAATGTGTATTCTGCTGTTTTCGTAGTGTTCTCTAAATATATATTATATCAAGGTAGTTGATAATGGTCCTTCAGATCTTTCATAGTCTTACTGATTTTTGTGTCTAGTTATTTCATAAATTACTGAAATAATGGCGTTATAATTTCCAGTTTGCCTATTTCTCTCTTTAGCACTCAGATTTTACTTAATAAATTTTGAAGCTCTTTGTGTTTTTTGTTTTCTTTTAATTTTTTGAAGTTCTTTTATTGATGGTTATTGTATTTGTGATTAATTTGTCTTTTTATTATAACAAAATATCTTTTTTTAACTTCTGATAACACCTTTTGTTTTGAAGTCCACTTTTTCCTTTTTTTTTTTGACATGGAGTCTCACTCTGCTGCCCAGGATGGAGCACAGTGGCATAATCTCGGCTCATTGCAAGAGAAGCTTGAATTTATCTCTCCAGTTCAAGAAATGCTTCTGCCTCAGCCTCCTGAGTAATCCCTCCTGGGATTACAGGCACATGCCACCATGACCAGCTAGTTTTGTGTATTTTTTTTTTTAGTAGAGGCAGCGTTTTGCCATGTTGGTCAGGCTTGTCTCAAATACCTGACCTCAAGCAATCTGCCCACCTCAGCCTCCCAAAGTGCTAGGATTACAAGCATGAGCCACTGTGCGCCTGGCCCACTTTTTCTTTTTTTTTTTAATTTTAGTTTTTAAATTGATATATAATACATATACATATTTTGGGGGCTAATCATGATAATTAGTGCATTCATATAATTTATGAAAATCAAATCAGTTTAATTGGGATATCTGTTACCTTAAATATTTCTTTTATCTTTATGCTAGGAACATTCAAATTATTCTCTTCTAGCTATTTTGAAATATACAATAAGTTTCAAATTATTCTCTTCTAGCTATTTTGAAATATACAATAAGTTACTATAAACTATACTCATCCTACTGATTTATCAAACAATGTCTTATTTCTTCTATTAAATTTTATAGTTTTACCCATTAATCAACTTCCCTTCATCCTCCTTGCCACCCTTCCATCTCTAGTAACCATCAGCTTATCTTCAGGAAATCCACTTTTTTCCCACATATAAGTGAGAATATGCAATATGTATCTGTTTATGCTTGGCTTATTTCACTTAACATAATAACCTCCAGTTCCATCCATGTTGCTGCCAGTGACAGGACTTCATTCTTATAACTGAAAAGTATTCCATTTTGTATATATACTACATTATCTTTTTTTAAAATTTTACCTTAAGTTCTGGAATACATGTGCAGAACATGCAGGTCTGTTACATAGGCACACATAGGTTTGTTACATAGGCCATGGTGATTTGCTGCACTTATTGACCTGTCACCTAGGTTCCCTCCCCTCACCCCCCAATCCTCAACAGGTCCTGGTGTGTATTGTTCTTCTCCCTGTGTCCATGTGTTCTTATTGTTCAACTCACACTTATGAGTGAGAACATGAGGTGTTTGGTTTTCTGTTCCTGTGTTAGTTTGCTGATGACGACGACTTCCAGCTTCATCCAAGTCCCTGCAAAGGACATGATCTCATTCATTTTTATGGCTGTATAGTATTCCATGGTGTATATGTACCACATTTACTTTATCCAGTCTATCACTGATGGGCATTTTGGTTGGTTCGATGTCTTTGCTATTGTAAATAGTGCTGCAGTAAATATACGTGTGCATACATTTTTATAGTAGAATGATTTATATTCCTTTGGGTATATACCCAGTAATGGGATTGCTGGGTCAAAAGGTTTTTCTGGTTCTAGATCCTTGAGGAATTGCCACACTGTCTTTCACAATGGTTGAACTAATTTATATTTTCACCAACAGTGTAAAAGTGTTCCGATTTCTCCACAGCCTCACTAGCATCTGTTGTTTCTTGACTTTTTAATAATCACCATTCTGACTGGTGTAAGTTGGTATCTAATTGTGGTTTTGATTTGCATTTCTCTAATGGCCAGTGATGCTGAGCTTTTTTTCATGGTTTTTGACCACATAAATGTCTTCTTTTGAGAAGTGTCTCTCATATGCTTTGTCTACTTTTTGACAGGGTTGTATGGGGTTTTTTTCCTTGTAAATTTGCTTAAGTTCCTCATAGATTCTGGATATTTTAAATTTTGTTTTTAATTTTTAAAATTATACTTTAAGTTCTGGGGTACATGTGCAGATCATGAAGGATTTTTTTTTTTTGAGACAGTCTCACTCCATTACCAGGCACCAGGCTGGAGTGTAGTGGCGTGACCTCAGCTCACTGCAACCTCCACCTCCCGGGTTCAAGCAATTCTCCTGCCTCAGCTTCCCAAGTAGCTAGGACTACAGGCATGTGCCACCATGTCCAGCTATTTTTTTGTGTGTTTTTAATAGAAATAGGGTTTCACTATGTTGGCCAGGATGGTCTCAATCTCTTGACCTCAGGATTCACCCGCCTCAGCCTCCCAAAGTGCTGGGATTACAGGCGTGAGCCACCACGCTCGGCCAGGATTGTTACATATGCCGTGGTGATTTGCTGCATCCATCCCCTGTCATCTACATGTGTGTATTTCTCCTAATGTTAGCCCTCCCCAATCTCCTCACCTCATGTTTTACCTACCCTAGCCTCCCCAACCCCCAACAGGTCCCAGTGTGTGATGTTCCCCTCCCTGTGTCCATGTGTTCTCATTGTTCACCACCCACTTATGAGTGAAACATGCAGTATTTGGTCTTCTGTTCTTGTGTCAGTTTGCTGAGAATGATGGTTTCCAGTTTCATCCATGTCCCTGCAAAGGACACGAACTCATCCTTTTCTATGGCTGCATAGTATTCCATGGTGTATACGTGCCACATTTTCTTTGTCCAGTCTATCATTGATGGGCATTTGGGTTGGTTCCAGGTCTTTGCTATTGTAAACAGTGCCACAATGAACATACGTGTGCATGTGTCTTTATAATAGAACAATTTATAATCATTTGGGTATATACCCAGTAATGGGATTGCTGGGTCAAATGGAATTTCTATTTCTAGATCCTTGAGGAATCACCACACTGTCTTCCAGAATGGTTGAACTAATTTACACTCCCACCAACAGTGTAAAAGTGTTCCTTTTCTCCACATCCTCTCCAGCATCTGCTGTCTCCAGATTTGTTAATGATCACCATTCTAACTGGTGTGAGATGGTATCTCAATGTGGTTTTGATGTGCATTTCTCTAATGACCAGTGACGAGCATTTCTTCGTATGTTTGTTGGCTACATAAATGTCTTCTTTTGAGAAATATCTGTTCATATCCTTTGCCCAGTTTTTTATGGGGTTGTTTGTTTTTTTCCTGTAAATTTGTTTAAGTTCTTTGTAGATTCTGGATATTAGCCCTTTGTCAGATGGGTAGATTGCAAAAATTTGTTCCCATTCTGTTGGTTGCCAGTTCACTCTAATGATAGTTTCTTTGGTTGTGCAGAAGCTCTTGAGTTTAATTATATCCCATTTGTCTATTTTGGATTTTGTTGTCATTGCTTTTGGCATCTTAGTCATGAAGTCCTTGCCTGTGCCTATGTCCTGAATGGTATTGCCTAGGTTTTCTTCTAGGGTTTTTATAGTGTTAGGTCTTAATGTTTAAATCTTAAATCCATCTGGAGTTAATTTCTGTATAAGGTGTAAGGAAGGGGTCCACTGTCAGCTTTCTGCATATGGCTAGCCAGTTTTCCTAATACCATTTGTTAAATAGGGAATCTTTTCCCCATTGCTTGTTTTTGTCAGGTTTGTCAAAGATCAGATGACTGTAGATATGTGGTGGTATTTCTGAGGCCTCTGTTCTGTTCCATTGGTCTATATCTCTGTTCTGGTACTACTACCATGCTGTTTTGATTACTGTAGCCTTGTAGAATAGTTTGAAGTCAGGTAGCATGATGCCTCCAGCTTTGCTTTTTTGCTTAGAATTGTCTTGGCTATGCGGGCTCTTTTTGGTTCCATATGAAGTTTAAGATGGTTTTTTCCAGTTCTATGAAGAAGGTCAATGGTAGCTTGATGGGAATAGCATGGAATCTATAAATTACTTGAGCAGTATGGCCATTTTCACAATATTTATTCTTCGTAACCATGAGCATGAATGTTTTTCCACCTGTTTGTGTCCTCTCTTATTTCCTTGAGCAGTGGTTTGTAGTTCTCCTTGAAGAGGTCCTTCACATCCCTTATGTGGTGTGATTTCTGAGGTCTCTATTTTGTTCCATTGGTCTATATATCTGTTTTGGTATTAGTACCATGCTGTTTTGGTTACTGTAGCCTCGTAGTATAGTTTGAAGTCAGGTAGCATGATGCCTCCAGCTTCGTTCTTTTTGCTTAGGATTGTCTTGACTATCTGGGCTTTTTTTTGGTTCCATATGAAATTTAAAACACTTTTTTCTAATTCTCCAAAAAAGTCAATAGTAGCTTGATGGGACTAGCACTGAATCTATAATTTCTTTGGGCAGTATGGCCATTTTCACAATATTGATTCTCCCTGTCCATGAGCATGGACCTGGTGGTAGCAGTAAGCCACAGTGGTGGCTGTGGATAAAGGATGTCAATGGGGCTCCAGGGATGTGAAGATGTATGGGCTGTGGGGCCTCAGGGCAGGATGCAGTCTGGTAGGGACTGGGTTCTCAAAATAGCACCTTGCCATAGCAGCTTAGGACTCAGGGGATGTGTGGGACTGAGTGTGAGCTCACTCTATGGGACAATGCCATTGTGCATTCTCTAGGCAGCTCCTTCTGTTAGTCTCAGGGCCAGTGAGGATCAAAGCTCTCTTCGTTGGCTAGGATTGCAGGAGTCCACACATTAGGGAACCTTTCCAGGTCCCAGCCAATCCTAGCTGAGCTGGCTGCTTTACTTCCCTCTCCTTCCCTGCTTTAGGTGTTTCCTTTAGCTTCTCTGTTGAATTATAGTGTTCAATCTTAGATGATTTAGTCAAAGCATGATTATCAACTCACTATTTTGTTTCCTCTTTTTGAAGGAGGTGAATGTACTAGAACCCTCTAGTCGGCCATCTTGAAGCTTCTGAGATTAGCCTAGATTTTACACATATACATATTTAATCAATCACCCTTTACCTTCTAACAATAGCACAAGAACCTTATAACAGTATATTCCTAGTTCCTCCCTCAATTTTTTTGTTATTATTATAACATTTTCTTTTATATATACTAAATTACAATACATTTCTCCTTGGGGAACCAAGTTATCTTTTTGCTTTAGACTCTGAGTTATCTTTTAGAATAAAAATAACAATAATGTCTTTTTTTCCCCTCATCCCAATGTGATGGTAAATGTCTTTATATTTACCTGAACTGTAATCATTTTGGAGATATTAAATTCTTTCCACATATATAATTTCTGGCTATAATCATATTTACTCTGGCTGAAGAACTTCTTTTATGCAGGATATTTATTCTGTTTAAAAGTTCATTTCATGTAGTGTGGGTCTCTTAGGTTTCGTTTGTCCAAAAAGCACTTTATTTCTCCTTTATTTTTAAAGGATATTTTCTCTTATATAGAATTCTGTGTTGGGATATTTTTGTTTTGTTTTGTTTTGTTTTTTTAAGATGTCACTGTCTTATTGCCTGGCTTGCATAGTTTTAAACAAGAAGTCTGCTGTAGTTCTTATCTTGTTTCCTTTATATGTAATGTGTCTTTTGTTTCTGGCTGTCTTCAAGGTTTTTTTTCTTTATGTTTGGTTTTCCACAATTTAAATAATATATATCTAGGGGTGTGTGTGTGTGTGTGTGTGTGTGTGTGTGTGTGTGTGTGTGTTTGATGGATGTTTATGCAGGATATTTATTCTGCTTATGGTTCTCTGAACTTCTTGAATCTATAGTTTGGTGTTCTTCATTATTTTCTTAGAAAACTAATAGCCATTACTCCATCAAACATATATTTTGCCTTGTTCTCTCCCCTCTCTCTGGGATTTCAATTATATACCTCTTAGCCATTTAATATTGTCCCACAGTTACTGGGTGCTCTATTCTGTGTTTTGTTGTTGTTGTTTCTAACTTTTTTCCTCTTTTTTAGCTTGAGTAATTTCTATTGATACATCTTCAAGTTCACTGATTCTTTCCTTGCCTGTGTCAAGCCTGCTCTTGAGCCCATCAGAGGCATTCTTCATCTCATTTACTGTGTCTTCTATTTGTTATTTCATTTGTCACCCTCTTATATCTCCATTTTCTGCTAAAATGCACCTTCTGTTCATTGAGTCATCCACCATTTTTATTAGAGCCTTTAAGATATTAATCTTAATTATTTTTGAACACCTTAGTAATTCCAACAGTTGCCACATATGTGAGATTGTTTTTATTTAATGCTTTATCTCTTAATAGTGTGTTTTCTTTTCTTGCTTTCTTGTGTCTTATTTTTTTGTTGACAGCCAGACATCCTATAGATTAAGGTAAATAGCATTCATAGCAGGAAATGTACATGCCTTTTCTTCTTTCCTCTTGTAGGGAATTAAGTCAATTCAGTAAGGGGTTGAGCTGGGTTTGGGCTCTGTTATTGTTCCCTGTAGTATACCACTGATTTTATATTACTCTAGTATTATCTTGTGCTTAGAGTGGGGGCTAATTTGCTGGAGATATTTGTGAAATGTTCCTGTTCTTCCTCCAGCTTCGGGCTTTCTCTGTGCATCCCAACCTCAGAGAGCTTTCCTTTCTACACTCTCATCTCTTCCTCAGTACAGGACTGTTATTGTTTATTATTGGGTCTTATAAGCCTGGAACTGGGAGGCACAGTTTCTCTTTTGTCCTGGTTGTGCCTCTGTCTTAAGCAAACTCTGTCTTTTAGTGTCTAAGAAATGAGCAATATTTCTGCTTCTCTCTTATGATTGGAGACCTGTAATGGTCTGGAAACAAAATGTTTTCCTGCCTTTTCCCCAGTGGGGAGGTCTTCATTTATCCATTGGGTACAAAAGGGTTTCCACTAACAACCTCAGGCTTTAGCTCCCTAGAGAAGGATGCAGGGTGGGGTTCCCCATTCTTTCTGTGACAAATGGGTGCCCTGCTCCTCTGTCTGCACGCTGATGGAGGCTTTCCATGGTATCCTACATTTATCATAACAACCAGTGGAAGTCTATGGAGAAGAGTCTGAGTCAGTACAAAATACTATTTTGTTTGCAGCTACAAGGGTTTTCATATCCTAACATTAGCCTATCCTCAGCCTTTAACAATTTGTTACAAAACTTATCTGAAATTTTTTTTTTTTTTTTTTTTTTTTGAGACGGAGTCTCACGCTTGTTGCCCAAGCTGGAGTACAATAGTGCGATCTCGGCTCACGACAACCTCCACCTCCCAGGTTCAAGTGATTTTCCTGCCTCCGCCTCCCAAGTGAGTAGCTGGAGTTACAGGTGCCCACCACCATGTCAGGCTACTTTTTTGTATTCTTAGTAGAGATGGGGTTTCACCGTATTGGCCAGGCTGGTCTCAAACTGCTGACATCAGGTAATCTGCTCACCTCAGCCTCCCAAAGTGCTGGGATTCCAGATTTGAGCCACAGTGCCCAGCCTTGAATTCTTCTTAGTTGCACATTTGTTGACCATATCTTCTTCTTGTACTCTGGTTGGATGAGTCAGTGCATATATCCTATCTATCCTTGGAAGTGTTTGTACTTTCTTAGATTTCAAGTTAATTGGTTGCCCTGTAAAGACAGCTCTCTGATGGATTATAATTTTGTAAATTGCTCAATATTTTATTGTTAGGGTGGGAGCAGTATTTTCAACTTTCTGTAAAAAATAAGCTCAGAAGTGCCAAATGGTTGTTTTTATATTTTCCAAGAGTTCACAGTTACAGTTCTTGAGAGAATAGGTCTAATACAAGTTATGCTTCTATTACTAAAAATGAAAACTCTGCCCACCCTTCCTCCCTCCCTTTTTTCTCGTTTCTTTATCTTTTTGAAGTAAAATTCACATAAAATTAACTATTGAAAGTATAAAATTCAGTGGCATTTAATATATTCATAATATTTTTCAACCACCACTCTAACTAGTCACTAAATATTCTTGTCACCCCAAAAGAAAACCCTGAACCCATTTAAGCAGTTATTATCCACTCCTTCATCCCCCAAGCCACTGGAATTACCAGTTTGCATATGTCTCTATGGATTTACCTATTCTGAATACTTCATGTTAAATAAATTATACAACATATCACCTTTGTGTCTGACTTCACTTAGCATAGTATTTTTGAGGTTCATCATGTTGTAGCAGATATAAGTACTCTGATCCTTTTTAAAAAAATTTTAACTTGACAAATAAAATTGTATACATTTACGGTGTACAACATGTTGCTTTGTTCTATGTACACAATGTGGAATGGCTAAATCAAATCAAGTAACATATACATTACCTCACATGATTTTTTTGCAGTAAGAACATTTAAACTCTGCTCTTAGGAATTTTCCAGTATACAATACATTGCTATTAGTTATAATCCCCATGTTGCACAGTAGATCTCTCGAACTTATTTTTCCTATCTCTCTGAAATTTTGTAAACTTTGACCAACACCTGCCTAAGTTCCCTACCCTCCAGCCCCTGATAACAACCAACATTTTACTCTCTGCATCTATCTGTTCACCATTTATAGATTTCCACATATAAATGAGATCATGCAATATTTATTTTTCTGTTCTTGGCTTATTTCACTTAATATACTTTTCTCCAGCTTCATCCATATTGTTGCAAATGACAGAATTGCCTCCTTTTGTAAGGTTTAAATAGTATATATATACACTATATTTTCTTTATTTATTCATCCATTGATGGACACTTAAATTAATTCCATATCTTGACTATTGTGAATAATGCTGCAAATATTCCTTCATGCACTGCATGGAGTGCAAATATTCCTTCAACATTTTGATTTTATTTCCTTGGGATATAGACCCAGTAGTGGGAATTGTAGAATCATATGATAGCTCTACATTTAGTTTTTTTGTTTGTTTTGTTTTGTTTCGTTTTTGTACTTTAAGTTCTGGGGTACATGTGCAGATCTTGCAGGATCGTTGCATAGGTACATACATGCCATGAGGAACTGCTGTGCTTTTCTTCAGAATGGCTGTGCTAATTTATACTCCCACCAATAGTGTACCAAGATTTCCTTGCTCCACATCCTTGGCAACATTTGTTATCTTTAATCTTTTTAATAGTAATAGCCATTCTAACTGGCGTGAGGTGATATCTCACTGTGGTTTTAATTTGCATTTCCTTGATGATTAGTGAGGTTGAGTACCTTTCATATACCTGTTGGACATTTGTATGTCTTCTTTGAGAAATGCGCATTTAAGTCCATTTTAAAATTGAGTTATTTGTTTTCTTTTTATTAAGTTGTTTGAGTTCCTTATATATTTTGGATACTAATGCATTATCAGACATACTGTTTAATAATATTTTTCCCACTTTGTAGATTGTCTCTTTGCTCTGTTGATTGTTTCCTTTGCTATTCAGAAGCTTTTTAGTTTGATATAATCCTGTTTGTCTATTTTATTTCATTGCCTGTACTTTTGTGGTCATATCCAAAAATTATTGCCCACACCGGTATAGTTTTAGAGTTTCTGGTCTTACATTTAAGTCTTTAGTCCATTTTGAGTTAATTTTGTATATGGAGTAAGATAATTCCATTCTTCCGCAAGTGGATAACCAGTTTCTCCATCACCATTTATTGAATAGACTGTCCTTTCCCCATTGTATGTTCTTGGTACCTTTGTTGAATATCAATTGATTGTAAATACACGAATTTATTTCTGGGTGCTCTTTTGTGTTCCATTGTTCTTTGTGTCTGTAGTTATGCCAGTGCCATGCTGTTTTAATTACTATGGCTTTACAGTAGATACTGAAATCAGGTAGCCTCTAGTTTTCTTTCTTTCTTTTTTTTTTTTTTTGCTCAGGATTGCTTTGGCTATTTGGGGTCACTTATGGTTCCATATGAATTTTAGGTGTGTTTTTTTTTCTATTTCTGTGAAAAATGTCATTGGAATTTGATAGCAATGCCTTAAGTCTGTAGATTGCTTTGGGTAGTATGTACATTTAGACAATATTAGTTCTTCAAATTCATGAACACAGCTATCTTTCCATTTATTTGAGTCTTCTTCAATTTATTTCATCAGTGTTTTATAGTTTTTCGCATACAGATCCTTTACACTCTTGGTTAAATTAATTTTTAAACATTTTTGTAGACATTGTAAATGGAATTTGTATTTGGTATTTTTCAGATAGTTTCTTTTTAGTGTATAGGAATGCAATTAATTTTTGTATGTTATTTTATTTATTGCAGCTTTACTAAATTTACTTATTGGTTCTAACAGTTTTTTGTGAGATTCTTAGGAATTTTTAAAAATACAAACTCATGTCTGAAAACAGACAATTTAACTTCTTCCTTTCCAATTTGGATTTTTAAAAATCTTTCTCTTGCCTTATCACTCTGGCTAGGACTTCTAGTGTAGTACATTAGAGAGGGGTGGAAAGAGTGGACATCCTTGTCTTGTTCCTGATCTTAGCGGAAAAGCTTTCAGTTTTACTGTTGAGTATAATGTTAGCTGTGAGTCTGTCATGAAAGTGTATTGAATTTTGTCCAATGCTTTTTCTGCATCTATTGAGATGATTTTTTGTCCTTAATTCTGTTAATGTGTATACATTTATTGACTTACATATGTTGAACCATCCTTGCACCCCACTGGTAAATCCCAGTTATTCATGGTGAATGATCCTTTTACTGTGCTGTTAAATTCATTTTACTAATATTTTGTTGGGGATCTTCACACCTATATTATTGGGGATATTGACATAACTTATCTTTTTGTAGTGCCCTTGTCTAGCTTAAGTATCAGAGTAGCACTGTCCTTGCAAAATGAGTTTGAAGGTGTTTTCTCCTTTTAAATTTTTTGGAAGCATTTGAGAAAAATTGGAAGTAGTTCTTGAAATGTTTGGTAGAATTCAGCAGTAAAGCCATCAGGTCTTGGGCTTTTCTTTCACAAGAGACTTTTCATTGCTGTTTCAGTATCCTTATTCAATATTGGTCTGTTCAGGTTTTCTATTAGTTCATGACTCAGTTTTGATAGGTTATGTGTTTCTAGGAATATATCCATTTCTCCTAGGTTATCCATTTTGTTGGTATCTAATTATTCATAGTAGACCCATAATCCTTTGTGGTTCTGTGATATCAGTTGTAATGTCTCCTCTTTCATTTCTGATTTTACTTTTTCTTCTTAGTGTAGCTAGAGGTTTGTCAGTTTTATTTTTTTCAATAAACCAATGCTTAGTCTTATTGATCTTTTCTATTATTTTTCTAGTCTCAATTTGTTTCTGCTCTGATCTTTATTATTTCTTCTACTAACTTTGGACTTTGTTGTTTTTCTATTAATAGTTGCTTTAGATGTAACATTAGGTTGTTTGAGACTTTTCTTCTTTTTTGATGTAGGCATTTATTGCTATAAAGTTTCCCCAAAGAACTGCTTTTGCTGCAACCTATAATTTCTGGTATGTCATGTGTCTATTTTCATTTGTCTCAGAATAGTTTTAAATTTTTCCTTTTTACTTTCTTTGACCCATTGATTATTCAGGGACATGTTTAATTCTCTCATAAATCATCTTTGGTTTCATACAATTGTCATCAGAAAACAGTTGATATGATTTCAGTCTTCTTATATTAAGACTTGTTTTTGTGGCTTTACATATGATCTATCCTGGAGAATGTTCTGTGTATGCTGGAAAAGAATATATATGCTGCTGCTGTTGGGTGGAGTGTTCTGTATATGCCTTTGAGTTCCATTTGGTTTAAAGTGTAGTTCAAGCCTAATGTTTCCTCCTTAATTTTGTCTGAATTACCTCTCCGGTGTTGAAAGTGTGGTATTACTGAAGCCATCTACAATTTTTTTCTCTTTTTTTAAGGCTAGTCAAGTGAAGCAGTTGGAATGGAGAAGGAACAAAGAAATCTGTAACCGGTTGTGATCAATTAGTTGTAAGCACCATTGCACTCAGACCAGCCTGAAGTCCTCTACTGTTATTGTATTGTAGTTTACCTCTTTCTTCAGATCTATTAATATTTGCTTTATATTTAACTATTCCAATGTTGGGTGCATATATATTTATAATTGTTATATTCTTTTGATAAATTTACCTTTTTATCATTATATAATTACCTCTTTTGTCTCTTTCACAGTTTGTAACTTAAAGTCTAGTATATTTGTCATATGTATAGTTACTCCTGCTCTTTTTATTTCCATTTGCATGGAATATTATTTTACATCCTTTCACTTTCAGTCTATGTGTGTTCTTAAAGGTGAAGTGGGTCTCAGGCAACATATAATTGGGTCTTGTCTTTTTAAACCAAGTCATTCTATGTGTTTTGATTGGAGAATTTAATCCATTTACATTCAAAGAAATTATTGATAGGTAAGGACTTACTACTGCCATTTTGTTAATTGTCGTTGTTTTGTAGATCCTTTGTTTCTTTATCTATTCCTGTCTTCCTTTGTTATTGGATGGATGATTTTTTTTGTAATGTATGCTTTGAGTACTTACTTTCTAATCATTTTTTAATCTACTATAGATTTTTCCTTTTAGTTACCACATAACTAAAGCTGACATAAGTTGTAGCTTTAACAAGCCATTTAAGCTGATAACTTTGATTGTATTTTTTAAAAGAAACTACAGTCTTTCCCACTTACCTCCATTTCCAGAGTTGCACTGTCTTTATCTATTAATATGAGTTCAAGTTACTGTCTAGGGTCCTTTCCTTTCTGCCTGAAAAACTCCCTTAGCAATTCTTTTAGGGCAGATCCAGACTAGTGGCAAACTCCCTAAGTTTTTGTTAATCTAAGAATGTCTTAATTTCTTCTTCATATTTGCTAGTTATAGAATTCTTAGTTGACAGATCTTTTTCTTTCAATACATTAACTATGTCATTCCACTGCCTTCTTAAACAGTTTCTTATAAAAATTGGTTGACCAGGTACAGTGACTCATGCCTCTAATCCTAGCACTTTGGAAGCTGAAGCAGGTGGATCACCTGAGGTCAGGAGTTTAAGACCTGGCTGATCAACATGGAGAAAACCTGTCTCTACTAAAAAAAATACAGAATTAGCCAGGCATTGTGGCACATGCCTGTAATCCCAGCTATTTGGGAGGCTGAGGCAGAATAATCACTTGAACCGGGAGACAGAGGTTGCAGTGAGCCAAGATTGCGCTATTATGGAGATTAGTGAAACTCCATCTAATAAATAAATAAATAAAATATTGGCTGGTAATCTTATTGAGGATAACTTTTATATGATAAGTCATTTCTCTGTTGCTGAAAATTTACTCTTCATTTTTTGGCAGTTTTATTATATAACATGTCTGGTGTGATGCTCTTTGAGTTTATTCTCATTGGAATTCTTTGAGCTTCTTTGATGTACTGATTTATGACATTCATCAAATTTTGGAAGTGTTTGGCTATAAATTCTTCAAACATTCTCTTTCTATTTTCCTATGACTCTCATAATATATATATTGGTACTTGATGTTTGTCCCATAAGTCATTTAAACTGTGTTCACTTTTTTCATTTTTCCCTCTGCTCCTCATTCTGAATAATTTCAAATGTCCTATATTCAAGTTCATAGATTCTATCTCCTGTCTGCTTTAATCTGCAGTTGAAGCCCTTGAATAAATCTTTCATTTCATTTCAGTTATTGTACTTTCTAATGTAGAATTTATATTTAAAAAAATAATTTTTATTCTTAATTGACATTCTCATTTTTTGCATACATTGTTTGCTTAGCTTCCTTTTATTCTTTGTCAGCTCTTTAAGCATATTTAGGAAAGTTGTTTTAAAATCTTTGTCTAGTAAGTCCAAGTCCTGGCTTCCTCAGGGATAGTTTCTGTTTATTTTTTCCTATGAATGGGCCATATTTTCTGTTTTTGGGTGTCTTGTAATTTTTTGGTAAAAATTGAGCATTTTAAATATTACAGTGTGGTAACTCTGAAAATAAATTCTTCTCCTTCTCCAGAGGTTGCTATTCTTGACTGGTGAGGGCTACAATTACCTATCTGTTTAGTGACTTATCTAAACTATCTTTGCAAAGACTATCTTCTTTATTGGTGGTGGGTTTTTGATCTGTTCCATTATCTAAGTGATCAGCCAGTGAACTGACAGAGCTTTCCACAAACACCAGAATTCATCCACCCTCCTTTTTTATTTTTAATTAATCAGTGCCCTGTCAGCTGCAAGTTTTGGATTATATTCTGGAGTTCTGAGATCATTGATCTGTCAGTTATTGACAGTTTATATTTATTTCAGTGGAAGGACTGATTTTTGATTGAACACCCTACTCCATCATTTTCTGTGATGTCACTTACACCTTCTTTTTTGATATTTTTTTCTTTGATATTAATCTTTTTCTTATATTCTTTAAATTACTATTTTTGTTTCCTGGGGCTCAGGGAATAAGAGGTTCATGACATACGAAGTAATATCATGTGTTTTCTTTCAATGCTTGGCATTTCCTAGCTTGACAACCTGCTAATCCATTTCATCCATGCATATATCTCACTATCTTCCAGTTGCATAGGTTAAGTTGTAAATAAATTCTGCTCTTTATACAAAAGAAAGAAAAATGATAACATTCAATCTCATTTTATCATTTATAACCAACAATAATAGTAAGTTTAAAAATCATATTGATAATTTTTTTCTATTCACTTTCTCTTCTCTTTTTATTTCAGGATCCATATTTTCTACCTCAAGAAATGAATGAAGATGTAACAGGCCTTTATTTTGTAGGTAAGTTATTATTTATATATAAATTATTGTACTTTTCAAATACTCAGTGAAATTGGGAATATGAACTCATATAAAATAATTATTATCAAGACTTTCTTTCAAAAGGTAAATTATACTATGATATCTGTTGATTATTGGCATGAAAACATGTAGAATTATAGTATCAGCAGAAAATCCAGGAAAGCAAAATACAGTTGGCCTTAAAATCTGGAAACCTAGGTATTTTATGAGTTTTATGGTATTAGTAAACCAATTATTACATTTATTTGTCTGTGTTTCCAAACTTTTTATCTGCACCATGAATCTATCTAATGAGTTTTCTCTAATTCAAGAAGTTGTTCAATTACATTATGAAGACACATTTAATGGATCACTCAGCATCATAATAAAAATATTTAACAACCAATATAGCATAAGCCTGGAAAACCCGACTACACAGTTCTGTTGGATGAGTTCTGGATGCCCACAGCTGTGCCATGTTAGAGTTGAGGGAAATGAAAGATTCCTGGGAGAATTAAGGTAGTCAGGACAATATACGTAAGGTGACACTTGAACATCTTGAGGTAGCAACTTGTTTGTTTGCTTTAAGTTCTGGGATACATGTGTAGAATGTGCAGGTTTGTTACATAGGTATGTATTTGCTATGGTGGTTTGCTGCACCTGTCAACCCATCATCTTGGTTTTAAGCCCCATGCACATTAGGTATTTGTCCTAATGCTCTCTCTCCTTTGCCCCCCATCACCCCGACAGGACCTCGTGTGTGATGATCCCCTCCCTGTGTCCATTTGTTCTCATTTTCCAACTCCCACTTATGAGTGAGAACATGCACTTTTTGGTTTTCTGTTCTTGTGTTAGTTTGCTAAGAATAATGGCTTCCAGTTTCATCCATGTCCCTGCAAAGGACATGAACCCATTCTTTTTCATGGCTGCATAGTATTTCATGGTATATATGTACCACATTTTCTTTATCCAGTCTATCATTAATGGGCATTTGGGTTGGTGTGAAGTCTTTGCTATTATAAGTAGCACTGCAATAAATGTGTGTGTGCATGCATCTTTATAGTAAAATTATTGATAATCCTTTGGGTATATACCCAGTAAAGGGATTGCTGGGTCAAATGGCATTTCTGGTTCTAAATCCTTGAGGAATCACAACACCGTCTTCCACAATGGTTGAACTAATTTACATTCTCACCAACAGTTTAAAAGCATTCCTGTTTCTCCACAGCCTCACCAGTATCTTGCTTCCTGACTTTTTAATGATTGCCATTCTAACTAGCATGAGATGATATCTCACTGTGGTTTTAATTTGAATTTTTCTCATGTTCAGTGATGATGAGCTTTTTTTCATATGTTTGTCGACTGCATAAATGTCTTCTTTTTTTTTTGAGATGGAGTTTCGCTCTTGTTACCCAGGCTGGAGTGCAATGACGCGATCTTGGCTCACCACAACCTCCACCTCCTGGGTTCAGGCAATTCTCCTGCCTCAGCCTCCTGAGTAGCTGGGATTACAGGCACGCGCCACCATGCCCAGCTAATTTTTTGTATTTTTAGTAGAGACAGGGTTTCACCATGTTGACCAGGATGGTCTCGATCTCTTGACCTCATGATCCACCTGCCTTGGCCTCCCAAAAAATGTCTTCTTTTGAGAAGTGCCTGTTCCATATCCTTAGCCTACTTTTTGATGGGATTGTTTTTTTCTTGTAAATTTGTTGAAGTTTCTTGCAGATTCTCAATATTAGACCTTTGTCAGATGAATAGATTGTAAAAATTTTCTCCCATTCTGTAGATTGCCTGTTCACTCTGATGATAGTTTCTTTTGCTGTGTAGAAGCTCTTTAGTTTAATTAGATCCCAGTTGTCTATTTTGGCTTTTGTTGCCATTGCTTTTGGTGTTTTAGTCATGAAGTCCTTGCCCGTGCCTATGTCCTGAATGGTATTACCTAGGTTTCCCTCTAGGGCTTCTGTGGTTTTAGGTTTTACATTTAAGTCTTTAATCCATTATGAGATAATTTTTGTATAAGGTATAAGCAAGGGATCCAGCTTTTGTTTTCTACATATGGCTAGCCAGTTTCCCCAGCACAATTTATTATCTTGGGAAATTTTCCCCATTGCTTGTTTTTGTCAGGTTTGTCAAAGATCAGATAGTTGTAGATGTGTGGTGTGATTTCTGAGGTCCCTATTCTATTTTGTTGGTCTATATATCTGTTTTGATATCAGTACCATGCTGTTTTGGTTACTGTACCCTAGTAGTGTAGTTTGAAGTCAGGTAGCATGAGGCCTCCAGCTTTGTTTTTTTGTTTTGTTTTGTTTTTGCTTAGAATTGTCTTGGCTATCTGGGCTCTTTTTTGGTTCCATATGAAATTTAAAGCAGTTTGTTTTCTAATTCTCCAACGAAAGTCAATGGTAGCTTGCTGGGAATAGCACTGAATCTATAAATTGCTTTGGACAGCATGGCCATTTTCACAATTTGATTCTTCCTATCCATGATCATGGAATGTTTTTCCATTTGTTTGTGTCCTCTTTTATTTCCTTGAGCAATGGTTTATAGTTCTCCTTGAAGAGGTCCTTCACATCCCTTGTAAGTTATATTCCTAGGTATTTTATTCTCTTTCTAGCCATTGTGAATGGTAGTTCACTCATGATTTGGGCATTTGGGTTGGTTCCAAGTGTTTGCTATTATAAATTGTGCTGCAGTAAATATATGTGTGCATGAGTCTTTATAGTAGAATGATTATCTGTTGCTGGTCTATAGCAGTGCTTGTGATTTTTGCACATTGATTTTGTATTCTGAGACTTTGTTGAAGTTGCTTTTCAGCTTAAGGGGTTTTGGGGCTGAGATGATGGGGATATTTACTGATACAATCATGTCATCTATAAACAGAGACAATTTGACTTCCTTTCTTTCTATTTGAATATGCTTTATTTCTTTCTCTTGCCTGACTGCCCTGCCCAGAACTTCTAATACTATGTTGAATAGGAGTGATGAGAGAGGGCATCCTTGTCTTGTGCCAGTTTTCAAAGGGAATGCTTCCAGCTTTTGCCCATTCAGTGTGATAGTAGCTGTGGGTTTGTCATAATAGCTCTTGTTATTTTGTGATACATTCCATCAATACCTAGTTTATTGAGAGCTTTTAGCATGAAGGAATGTTGAATTTTATCGGAGGCCTTTTCTGCATCTATTGAAATAATCATGTGGTTTTTGTCATTGGTTCTGTGTGAGGTAGCAACTTTTTACCAATTAGTATAACAGTGGTTTACTATTCTTACAATTGGCACTGTCACAACTGTGTAGTGACTGGATAACCATTCAGAGCAGATTGAAGTAATCTAGTTAAAATGAAGAGAAAATAGTAAGATAGCTGAAATACCTCTAGCTATAGAAGGAAGGTGATCAAGCAATCACATACCTTTATAAAATACAAAGTATATTACTAAAAACTATACTTCTCAATCACACTTTCCTTTGATTGAGAAGTATAGTTTTAGAATAAAATTCCCAAATGGAAATTTTAGCTTAGCTTGAATAATACAGAGAAATAAAGGATTTTAAACATGATTAGAATGTAATGCTTTAGCCATATTCATATATCTGTTTTATACAAGGATACCAGTTCTAAGAACATATATTGTGATGCAGAAAGCTATTTTAGGATGTAGGATGTCAGTCTCAGGAACTAATATTTTAAATGCTAGGAAAAATTTAAAGTATTTAATCCCCAATAATCTTGGTGAGGGATCAGAAAAAGGAGAGAGCTGTAGGAAAAGTCTGAAACTTTTTAGGGATTACACAAGTGGTTGTTATGAGAATCATGGTCGAAATGCAGACAAGAAAGGCAATTCTGATGATGTTTCAGATGGGAATGAGAAACCAGGTATTGGAAACTGGAGTAAAGGTTATCCTGTTATGAAGTGGCAGATAACATGGGGAGAAATGCCAGATATAGGTGATGGGGGGTTGGAGGCAGCAAACCACCTTGTCATGTATGTACCTATGCAACAATCCTGCATGATCTACACATGTACCCCAGAACCTAAAGTACAGTTAAAAAATAAATAAATAAAGTGGCAGAGAACTTAGCTAAATTGTCTCCATGCCTGAAGGCTTTGTGGGAGACAGAATTAAGAGTGATGAACAAGGCTATTTGGTGGAAGAAATTTCTAGCTGACTTTTTTTAACTGCATAGAGTAAAATGTAAGAGAAGAGAAAGGATTCAACGATAAAATGTATAATTAAAAGGGAAGCAGAAAGGAAAGATTTTTTAAAAATTCACAGCCCGCCAATGTAAAGAATGAAAATGCATGTTTAGGAAAGCAAACCAAAGGTGTTGCCAAGTTGCTGTTTGCTAACAAAATTAGCATGACTAGTAGGGAGACAGGTACTATTCATCAAGGAAATGGAAGAGTGACCCAGAAGGCATTTCAGAGATCTTAAAGGCAAACTAGGAACTTGAGGGTGAGGTTTCCAGAGAGGAGCCATGGGACTTCATCATTCACTCTGTGCCACCTCAAGTGTCTGATCCCCACATTTTAGCAAAGGGCTTCTTGGGTACCTTAGCAATGACTTAAGTCAACCTGGATGCAGCTCATGTTTTCACTCATAGGGTGCAAGTGATAAGGCTTGGTGGCATTCACATGGTGCTAATTCAGCAGGTGCACAGAGTTCATGAGCTACCTCTACCTAGATTTCAAAGGATATTGTGGAGAGCAGGGGTGGAACTTTTGTAGACAGCTACAATGAGGGCAATGTCCAGCAGAATGGTGAGGTTTGGGCTCTTGCAGAGACATCCGAACTGTAGAGCTACTTGCATGCAATGCCAGCCTGGGACAGCTGCCGGCACAAGGCTCCAATCCATTAAAGCTGCTATTTGGGCTAAGCCTAGCAAAGCTGTGGGAATGCAGCTGCCTGAGGCTTTAAGGACCCAACCCCTGCCCCAGTGTGCCCAGAAGGTAGAACATGGCATCAAGAAACTTTATTCTGGAGGCTTAAGATTTGATGTTGTGTACTCCATTGGATTTTGGACTTAGTTATGAGCATTAACATCTTTCTTCTTGCCTGTTCCTCCCTTTGCAATGGGAATGCCTCTTCTATGCCTGTCCCACAATTGTATTTTGGAAATAGCTAACTTGTTTAATTTCACAGACTGACAGCTAGAGGGGAGTTTATCTCAGAATAAATTGTACCTGAGTCTCCCCCATATCTGATTTTGATGAGACTCTGGGCTTTTGAGCTGGTGCTGGAACGAGTTAAGAATTTGTGGCTATTGGGATGGAATGAATGTATTTTGCATGTGAGAAGAACTTGAGTTTTGGAGGGCCAGGGGTAGAATGTTATGGTTTGACTATATCCCTCACAAGCATGTGTTGGAAGTGTAATGCCCAATGCAACTGTGTTGGGAGGTAGGACCTTTAAGAGGTGATTAGTTCATGAGGTCTTCACCCTCATGAATGGATTAATGCCATTATCGCAGGCGTGGATTATCAGCAAGTGTGGGTTCCTTATAAAGGATGCATTTGGCCCTATTTGTGTCTTGCCCTCTCTCATCCTCTTGCCTTCCACCAAGGGAATAACATTATCAGAAGGCCATTGCCAGATGCTGGCACCTTGATATTGGACTCTCCAGCTTCTAAAATTGTAAGAAATAAATTTTTGTTCCTTATAATATATGCACTCTCAGGTATTCTTTATGGCAGCACAGAGCAGATGAAAACAGATACCCATAAAGCTTTTATTCTAATATCCTTTGGATTCTTCAAACCTTATAAAGACTTTTGGAGTAAATATGACAGCATAAGCTCTTTATTCTATCATTTCCAACTTCTCATTGGAAGGGAGAAATTATTCTATCAAGTAATAAATAATGTTAATGAAGGCATAAAGTAGATCCCATCCCTGCTTTACCAGTAACTAGTTCTGTGATCTTAGACAATCATTTGTCTTATAAAAGCATTACCTTCCCAATTTTAAAATTAAGAGTAAACTAGATACCAAGAATAAATATTTCAATGCTTCCTTGTAATTGTATTATATTGCCTTATTTGATGTTTAAAACTTTGTAAATGACACACATATATTAAATTATTTTCATACAACCCTGTGAGGTTGACACAATTAACCTATTTTACATATGAGGCAACAAAGACATTCTGAAAAGTCTAAGTAATTGGAAATTTATAAAAGATATCTATGAAATAAGCCAGTTGTCCAGTTTCCTCTGAAGAGTCTTTGTAAGCAATGTCCAATCTATGGTGTATCTATAATTTTAAATAAATACTTGGGAGGGGAAAATAGGATCTGTTTTCTTACTGCCCACCACTATCTTACTCTTGGGCAGCCATTAATTTTTCTGATCTTTAAAATGAGAGAGGTGGTTTCAAGACTGTTGGATTGTCTATTACTCTGAAAATCTATATTCTTAAAATTATATCTGAACAGAGCCTTTAACAATTATATAAGATTTCAAAATATATATGTTTTTGCCATACTTTGCATTATGCTTTTCCATTTACTCATGCAGACCAGTCTTATACAATTAACCCAACAAATTATATATATTATATACATATATTACATAAAATGTATTTATATTATATAAAATGAAATCAATGCATTAAAGAGTTTAGTAGTGTTCATTCTTGTTGATTCCTAGGATTATCATTACCTGTAAGCAAATTAGAGGTGTGTGCCTAGTCCAGTTACTCAGAAGCTACTTTCATAAAGACCCTCTGACTCCTAGTATTTATGTACATATCTTTTAGCCTAGGCTGATAATTCATTGAATATTTTGGTCATTCTTATGTAACATAAGTCTCCTCTCTAGGGTCATGAATTGAATTCTCTAGGAAATACAGAATTATTCATGAAAGATATCTAGAATATAAACTGCACAGCTTTACAGAGTTGGGTGTCTATAGCAAATGTATGGTGGAAGATTACCCAAATGACTGCTACAAGACAGGCTAAAATGAGGTAGTTCCAAGAAAGATAAGTAAAGCCATTTGTTATATTTCCAGTGCAGTACAGCTTTGAATAATATACATAGTCTTTAGCAGTCACAGAAAAGGACAGAACCACCAGTTCAATGATAAGATTTAAAATTTTTGATTTATTTTTTGAACTAACATTAAAAGACAGAGTCAAAACTAGAAGTACTCAATACAAACATTTACTATTATCTAAAATACAGTATCTTATATACATAAAAGTACAGAGCATGGTGACATTTAACTTTAATCACTTAATGTATGCATTTCAACATTACTATTGAAAATAGTAGTCAGTTATTAGGTGACAGACCCAGGGGTGCAATATGTCAAAGGTCAGAGGATATGGGGTAGTAATGATAGCAATGTCAACCAAAAACGAAACTTTGTAGGCAAAAATCATATTAGTAGACAGTTTATTTGGGCCAAGCTTGAGGATTGCAGCCCAGAAGCACAAATTCAAGTTGCCCTGAATATACTCCAATTAGCAGCAGTTACAAGCGTATTTTTAAAGGAAAAGAAAATGCAGTTTCTAAGTTGTTTACCAAAAATTTCCATTAAAATAATGTAAGGTATAGATTGGCTACACATTGTTTGTTTGTATTACAAATTTCTAAAACATGAAGATGATGGATGAGGGAGCTAACCAGTAACAAAATGACTTCAAGCAGGGCACAGAAGTTGGGGAATGACTGAAGTCCCATATTCATGTTTCTCTGGGCCTAATAAATTTTTCATATCTTACATAGCTCAGACTCTGACCTATTTTTCTTTCCTCAGTAATAATATCAACAAAACTTACATTTTGTGCTGCTTATATTCCAGACACAGTGTTATTATATGCCTTAGCCCTGTTAACTGAAGAATCACCATGTTCATAAATTTGGAAAAAAGAGCTTTGTTTCTTAAAAAGCATTGTAGCCTGTAGGCTGGCCAACCATAGGCTGGGAGGCATAGCCTCAGGCAGAAGCTAGAAGCAGGCACTTTGAGGGAGGAAAGGATGAGAGAGGAGTTTATACTAAACAGGTTGGCTATGTATTTAATAGGTTATAGGAGGAGTATGAATATTAATGACAAGTGGGACACGTGCATGCATAATAAGCAAACATACATGTTACATTCTTCCTATGTTCACGTGGGGCTAGAGATGTAAACGTTTAAATGCGTTAAAATTAAACTCTGTACATCCAAAGGTGCAATGGAGGACAAGAGGCATCCTGTGTGTAGTCTCTGTAAACTGGCCTGAACCAGCCCATAGTGTTAGTGGGGGCGGGGGGAGTCTCTTATCAAGAAGGAATGCTGGTCAGTTGCTGTGTCAAAATTGCAAAAGGGAGGGCCAGCAATAGGCAGCTGGCTGAAATCAGCAGTGGAATAAATGTTTTGAAAGGGCTGGTTTCTCTTAAGCCATTAGAAAATGAAAGGCTATAAGGTTTATCTGGGGTCCACTGGCCAGGAGGAGGGTCTGCTCAGTTGGTTGCAGGGCTGAGGATTTTTATTTTTGTTTCTCAGCCATTAAATCACACAACAGTCTTATAGAGAGGATCTTCATCCTTTGACAAATGAGGAAACTGATGCTGAAGGAGGCTTAATGACTTGTCCAAAGTTAGACACATAGTTACAAAAACTATTTGAGTCTAAGCAGTCTACTTCAGAGCCTGTGCTCTTAACAGCTGCTCTCATAATCACTATTAAATACGTGTCTGTAAAATACACTTGTCAAATGCCACAAGTGCCAGCTTATTTATATAATTTTCTTCATTCTTTTTCAGATGAGTTAATTCAAGATAAGCCCTATAGAGAGAGAAATACAAATGGAAAGGGGAAAGAAGTAAGTGGATTGATATAGCCTTTAAAAACCACTGTTAGCATTTTATATTGTTTTGAATTAATATTTACTGACAGTATTCTGTCAGGAAGAAAGTACATACTTTATTATACACTTATAAATTGATTATAAATCAATTTTATCATTTATTTTATAGTTATTTATAAATTATTATAAAGTAATGTAACATCAACTTTAGGCCACACTATTTGTTGCTTCTGCCTCCCCCAAAATAATTATTGCTTAAATAAGCAAACCACAATAGCACCAGAAAAGCACAGGCTATGGCTGCCCATTTATTGGGAGGTGAGCAATTTTAAAGAAGCCACTGTCTCATCCCAATTTCCCATTACTATTTAAAGTTAACAATTTTGGATTCCTTTCTTTGAACTTTGGAATGTTTAATTGTCCAAGATTCAGTTGTCTAAATGCCATTCCAGGCTAACAGCAATAAGTACTTCAGAAATGGAACAGGAATGTGTAACTTGAGATGAAGATAAGGCAAGAAAGAAATATTGTGATGACAAATGAGAAGAAAAAGAAAATCTTGCTCTACCTCATATTTTGCATTCAGAAGGCAAGAACCATGCTCATACAGGGGAGAAAATTCCAAGCCCCAAAAGAAGTGTCAGTGCTTTCTCTTCTAATTTTTAATGATTAACTTTCTTAATCTAAGACATTAGAACCCTATGCTAATACTCTTTTGTAGAGAGTAAGATTTGATATAAGAATTTCTTGGACTTTGTGCAATAGGCGTTAGTCACTTTAAGGACAGCAACTCCAAATTTTTCAGAACATTACTGATCCTAATAGCCAGTCCAGTTATCCCAATAAGCCATTAAGTGTTGTGGACATTTTAATGTTTCGGTGCTTAAACTATTTATTCCAGACTGACTCATACATCTAAAAATAGTATGAGAATTCCATCAGATTATGTGGCCAAAACTATCATTTAGAAAAGAAACACATATCTATAAGGTACTATGTTATTACAGAAGGAGCACAGGATTTCAAGCCTAAAGACATGGGATCAGTCTCTTCATTCATTAGGTAGAAGTTAAATGGGGACTAATTTATGAAATAATTGTGGAAATACATACCATATGGCAGACACCATGCCAGTTAATATTTAAAGAGATTATGCTACATAATGGGTACCATGTTAAGCTTTTTATGACCATTATTTAATCTTCACAAAAAGTGGGCATTTTTATTATTTTCATTTTGCCAAGGAGAAAACTGAGTCTCAGTGAAATTAGATAACTTAACTTATATAAGGTCATAATCAGTAAGAAAGACGGAATTTGACCCGAGAGTGCATAAAGTTAATGTACTTATCTCCTGACCCCCGACCTTGAGAAATTAAAAATATATTAGTGAATGTGGTTGACAGAAAAGTAGACACAGAATTACAGCTACACTAGATGGAAGCACAGGGTATTTTAGGAGCATCCTGTGAAAAAGGCACTTAACAGGAACCTGGCAGGAGAGGGACAGTAGATGTGGGTAATGAAAGGCCTTTTAAACAAAAAAGATGATAGAAAGAATAACATTTGTAAAATATTGTCCAGTGCCTTGCACATACACTATGCATTGTTTTGGCTGAATTCAACTGAAGTCTCATAGCAGTTGCATTACCAGGACCATTTGAACAATTAATATTTTAAAAGCATCATTGAGCTGGAGAACTTGAGATTTTATGTCGATTTCAATTCAATATATTTTTACAAAGATAAATTTTATCAGAAAAATGCAGCCCTAGAGTCTCCAAGAGACTCGGACACCAAAACAAAAGTATAAACCATCTCCTAAATGCCAATATACCAAAATCCTTAATCATAGTTGTCATTCTTCTCCACCAGAACGTAAGCTCCTTGAGAGTTAGAAGATGGTGTGTCTTGTATTCTCAGCATCCAGAACAGTGTCAGATACTTTAGCATTCAACAAATACTTTTTGAATGAGTACCTACTATGTGTCAGGCACTATGGATACAAAAATGAAAAGAATACAGCCTTTGACCTCAAAGTCCTTACAGCCAGCTAGAGGAAAATATGTACTTGGAGGAAATCAGTAATATATCAGTAATATAATTGTTCTAAAGGAGATATAAAGAATGGTACATATAGGCCGGATGCGGTGGCTCACACCTATAATCCCAGCACTTTGGGAGGCCAAGGTGGGTGGATCATGAGGTCAAGAGACCGAGACCATCCTGGTCAACAAGATGAAACCCCGTCTCTACTAAAAATAGAAAAATTAGCTGGGCATGGTGGTGCACGCCTGTAGTCCCAGCTACTTGGGAGGTTGAGACAGGAGAACTGCTTGAACCCAGGAGGTGGAGGTTGCGGTGAGCCAAGATCATGCCATTGCACTCCAGTCTGGGTAACAACTGCGAAACTCTATCTCAAAAAAAAAAAAAAAAAAGGAATGGTATATATAGGCAAAGTAGTACTTGCTATGAAAGATGATCTGACAGTTTGCTTGAGATTGGGGCTGACTCTGTATTAACTACGGCAACTCAGGTGATTTGGCACATTACCACCTGTCTTAGTTCACTGTTATAACCAAAATACCATAAACTAGGTGGTTTATAAACAATAGATATTTATTTTTCATATTTCTGGAGGCTGGGAAGTCTAAGACCAAGGCTCCTGCATTTTCACTGTCTGGCAAGGGCCCACTTCCTAGTTTTAGACTGCTATGTTATTGCTGTGCCCTTACATGGTGGAAGGGGTAAAAGAGTTCTTTCATAAGGTAGTAACCCCACTTATTAGGACTCTGCCCTTATGACCTAATCAGCTTCCACAGGCCCTACCTCCAAATACCATCACATTTTGGATTAGGTTTTAACACTATTTTTGGGTAACATGAGCATAGAAGAAACATTCTCATTGCAAAAGGGAGAAGTAGGAAAGAAAAAAGGAGGAGTAACAAGTCCCAAGTAAGTCCAAACTACAAGGCCAACTTTATGAGATCTTAAGGCTTGAGAATAATCCTCTTTGACTCAGTGTTCTGGGACCAAGGTCCTGCCTTCTGGACTTACTGTGGTGGGAGTCTTGCCTTATGGACCCATTTGGATAGAGATCCTGCCCCAACACCTTTGTCAGGCAGGGATAAGGCCCCCAAGGCCCTAAGCAGCTCTGTTTTCATGGCTTAGGGTGACTTCACTTCCACAGCTTTGGGCAGGGGCTATCTGACCTGTCAAAATTGAGGCAATGATCTCCCCTTTTGAAACTGAGGAAGCAGCTCTGATGATCTCTGAATTGCCTTTGTGGCTGTTTTTTCCCTTGTCTTGAAACATAATGCCTGGCTTCTGTTGAGATGGCTGATGAAGCCTGTGGTTCATACCTATGCTAATCTTTTTATTAAATGGTTGCTTGGCTATACCTTTAGCATTGTCTCCCAAACATGCTTTCTCATTTTTTGCAATATGGATATCCTAAGAATTCACCAAATCTTTAAGTTCTAGTTTCTTTTTGCTTAACAAGTCTATCTTTAAGTCATGTCTTTCCTCTCACCTTTACAGTAAGCACTAAGGACGAGCTAAGCCATACCTTCAACACGTTGCTTAGAAATTGCTTCAGCCAAATACGGTTGTCCTCTCTGTTCCACAGGGCACACATTTCAACATCCCCAGTGATTCCTGAAACCACATATTTTACCAAGCTCTACATGCATTATGTTTTTTCTTTTTAAAAAATATTATGTGACATGTGACAATTGAGATTCAATTTCCAGTGTCCATAGATGAAGTTTTATTGGAATACAACCACACTTATTTAAGTATTGTCAATTGGTTGCTTTCATGCTACAACAGCAGAGCTTAGTAATTTGAATAGAGACTTCATAGTCCACAGATCCTAATATACTATGTGTCTCTTTATAGAAAAAGTTGACCAACACCTGTTCTACAGTAGTAAAATAGTTCAGTCATGAATGACCATCTATCTAAATCAAAGATTTGCTAGATCAACTTATTAAACAGGGTTTCCTTCTACATTTAGATACTTGTAATTTCATCACTATTTCCAGAGAATTTAGGTAAACTAAACAACAGACATATACTTTCTACATCCATGAGTGTATTTAAAAGTTATTTTCAATTTCTAAGGAAGAATTTTTTTGAGATGGAGTTTCACCATTGTTGCCCAGGCTACAGTGCAATGGTGCAATCTTGGCTCACTATAAATAATCTCTGCTTCCTGGGTTCAAGCAATTCTCCTTCCTTAGCCTCCCAAATGTCTGGGATTACAGGCATGTGCCAACATGCCCGGCTAATATTTTTGTATTGTTTATCAGAGATGGGGTTTCTCCATGTTAGGATAGTCTTGAACTCCCAACCTCAAATGATCTGCCCACCTTGGTCTCCCAAAGTGCTGGGATTATAGACATGAGCCATCATACCCGGCCACACTGTTTTCTTCTATATATACATATCTATGATGAAGTTTACTTTATAAATTAGGCATGGTAAGAAATTAACATCTAATAATAGAACAGTTATAATATACTGTAATAAAAGTTATGTGAATGTGGTCTCTTTCTCTCTCAAAATTTCTCATTGTGTTATACTCACCCTTCTCCTTGGGATGAAGTAAGATAATAAAAAGATTGGTACTAAGTGATTAATGGCTGGGTAGTATATACAGCATGGATGTGCTGGACGAAGGGACGGTTCACATCTTGGGCAGGATGAGTGGATTGTAATGGGATGCCGAAGAGTTCAACATATTACTCAGAGAAACAACACATTACTCAGTGCAAAAAAATTAGCCAAAAAGAGGAATGCTATATAATGATAAAAGTATCAGTTTACAAGGAAGACACAATAATTCTAAAGCAACAGAGCCTAGAAATATATAAGCCAAAATCAATAGAGCTGAAAGAGGAAATAAGATCCCCAATTATAGCTGGGGTTATCAATATCCACTCTCAGCAATTTATAGAACTACTAGGCAGAAAATGAGCAAGAATATAAAAGGCCTGAATAACACAACTAACAAGATCTAACTGACACTCTGCCCAACAATATAGCAGATATACATTGTTTTCACATGCTTATGAAACATTCATCAAGATAGACCATATCCTGGGCCACAAAACAAAGTTCAGCAAATGTAGAATGATTAAAACGATATGAAGTATGTTAATTGACCATAATGGAATATAAAGGAGTTTGAAGGATTTGGAGGCTGATCAAGGAAAGAAAATATGGCCATGAAGTAGCAGTGATACAAAAAAGTTTATTTGGGTGATGCTTTGACAGATTCACATGCTGGAGTAGTCCCTTATGGCATGAGACTATCCAGAAGTGATAGCATGGTAGGGGGTGGAGGAGAGCACCATTCAGAAGAGAAAGAAGGCAAGGAAATTCCTAGGGGAGAAGGGTGTCAGAGAAGGGGATTACATATCTATGTGCTTTCACTCAGTAATCTGGCAAGGAGTCTCTAGGTCACAGAGCGTCAATGGGCAGCAGAGATGTGGGGCCTTTATATTCCTAAGTTTTATCTAATCTATAACTAGCAGATCCTGGACGTAGTTCTTTGGAGCATTCAAAGCAGGTAGGCTCTAAATATCCAAAAATAAGCTTATTTGTGTTATATATTTAAAACAATTTGATACATACAAATTTTAGTTTAGTGCTGACAGGCTTTTGAGATAATGAATCTCAGCCTGCAGTGAAGAAGCAAATAACTCTATTAGCCAGTTTTTACACTGGTATGAAGAACTACCTGAGACTAGGTAATTTTTAAAGAGAAGAGATTTAATTGACTCTCAGTTCCACATGGCTGGGGAGGCCTCAGGATACTTACAATCATGGCAGAAGGCAAAGGAGGAGAATCAAGTACCTTCTTCACAAGGTGGCAGAAGAGACAGCAAGGGAGGAAATGCCACTCTTTTAAACCATCAGATCTTGTGAGAACTTCCTATCACAAGAACAGCATGGGGGAAACTGCCCCTATGATCCAGTCTCCTCCCACCAGGCCCCTCCCCAACACATGAGGATTACAATTCAAGATGAGATTTGGATGGGGGCACAGAGCCAAACCATGTCAACAGCCTAACTGTCAGGAGATAAAGGGAAAATATGCAGAGATATCTTTGTCTTCTTTATATAACATGGAATCAAAATTAAAGTCAATAACAAAGATAACAGGAAAATTGCCAGACACTTGGCAATTAAACACGTACACAATCCTAAATAATTCTTGGGGCAAAGAGGAAGTCTCAAATGGAGTGAGCAAACATATAGTACTCAATGAAAATGGAAATACCATATATCAAAATTGCTGTTGGATTCAGTTTGTCAGTATTTTATTGAGGATTTTGCATCAATGCTCATCATGGATATTGGTCTGAAATTTTTTTAGTTGTGTCTCTGCTAGGTTTTGATATCAGGATGGTGTTGGTCTCATAAAACGAGTTAGGGAGGATTCTCTCTTTTTCTATTGTTTGGAAAAGTTTCAGATGGAATGGCACCAGCTCCTCTTTGTACCTCTGGTAAAATTCTGCTGTGAACCTGTCTAGTCCTGGACTTTTTTTTGATTGGTAGGCTATTAATTGCTGCCTCAACTTCAGACCTTGTTATTGGTCTATTCAGGGATTCAACTTCTTCCTGGTTTAGTACTGGGAGGTGTTGAGGAATTTATCAATTTCTTCTAGATTTACTGGTTTATTTGCATAGAGGTATTTGTGGTATTCTCTGGTGGTAGTTTGTATTTCTGTGGAATCAGTGATGATATCCCCTTTTTCATTTTTTATGGAATTTATTTTATTCTTCTCTCATTTCATCTTTGTTAGTCTGGCTAGCAGTCTATTTTGTTGACCTTCTTAAAAAACAAGCTCCTGGATTCATTGATTTTTTTTTTGAAGGTTTTTTTATGTCTTGATCTCCTTCAGTACTGCTCTGATTTCAGTTATTTCTTGTTTTCTGCTAGTGTTTGAATTTGTTTGATCTTGCTCTTCTAGTTCTTTTAATCACAATTATTAGGGTATTGATTTTAGATCTTTCCTCATTTCTCTTGTGGGCATTTAGTGCTATAAATTTCCCTCTATACACTGTTTTAAATGTATCCCAGATATTCTGGTACATTGTGTCTTCATTCACTCTAGTTTCAAGGAACATCTTTATTTCTGCCTTCATTTCATTATTTATCCAGTAGTCATTCAGAAGCAGGTTGTTCAGTTTCCATGTAGTCATAAGGTTTTGAGTGAGTTTCTTAATCCTAAATTCTAATTTGATTGCACTGTGGTCTGAGAGACTGTTTGTTATGATTTCTGTTCTTTTGCATTTGCTGAGGAGTGTTTTACTTCCAATTATGTGTGGTCAATTTTAGAGTAGGTGTGATGTGGTGCCGAGAAGAATGTATATTCTGTGAAATTGTGGTGGAGAGTTCTGTAGATATCTATTAGGTCCACTGGTCCAGATCTGAGTTCAAGTCCTGGATATGCTTGTTAATTTTTTGTCTCATTGATCTACTACTGACAGTGGACTGTAAAAGTCTCCCACTATTATTGTATAGGAGTCTAAGTCTCTCTAAAGGTCATTAATAACTTGCTTTATGTATCTGGGTGCTCCTGTATTGGGTGTGTTTATATTTAGAGTAGTTAGCTCTTTTTGTTGCATTGATCCCTTTACCATTATGTAATGCCCTTCTTATTCTCTTTTGATCTTTGTTGGTTTAAAGTATATTTTATCAGAGACTAGGATTGCAGCCCCTGCCTTTTTTTTTTTGGCTCTCCACTTGCTTGATCAATCTTCCTCCATCCCTTTATTTTAAGTCTATGTGTGTCTTTGCACATTACATGGGTCTCCTGAATACAACACACTGATGGGTCCTGACTCTTGATCCAGTTTTCCAGTCTGTGTCTTTTGATTGGGGCATTTACCCCATTTACTTTTAAGGTTATTATTGTTATGTGTTAATTTGATCCTGCCATTTTGATGCTAGCTGGTTGTTTTGCCCATTAGTTGATACAGTGTCTTCATAGTGTGGATGGTCTTTACAATTTGGTATGTTATTGCTGTGACTGGCTCTGGTTGTTCCTTTCCATGTTTAGTGCTTCCTTCAGGAGCTTTTGTAAGGCAGGCCTGGTGGTGACAGAATCTCTCAGCAGTTGCTCATCTGTAAACGATTTTATTTTTCCTTCATTTATGAAGCTTAGTTTGGCTGGATATGAAATTCTGGGTTGAAAATTCTTTTCTTTAAGGATGTTGGATATTGGCCCCCACTCTCTTCTGGCTTGTAGAGTTTCTGCCGAGAAGTCTGCTGTGAGTCTGATGGGCTTCCCTTTGTGGGTAACCCGACCTTTCTCTCTGGCTGCCCTTAGCATTTTTTCCTTCATTTCAACCTTGGTGAATCTGATGATTATTGGGGTTGCTCTTCTTGAGGAGTATCTTTGTGGTGTTCTCTATATTTCCTGAATTTGACTGTTGGCCTGCCTTGCTAGGTTGGGGAACTTCTTCTGGATAATATCCTGAAGAGTGTTTTCCAACTTGGTTTCATTCTCCCCATCACTTTCAGGTACACCAATCAAATGTAGCTTTGGTCTTTTTATATAATCCCATATTTCTTGGAGGCTTTGTTCATTTCTTTTCACTATTTTTTCTCTTGTCTTGCCTTCTCACTTTATTTTATTGAGTTGATCTTCAATCTCTGATATCCTTTCTTCCACTTGATCGATTCAGCTATTAAAACTTGTGTATGCTTCACGAAGTTCTCGTGCTGTATTTTTCAGCTCCATCATGTTGGTTATGATATTCTCTAAGCTGGTTATTCTAGTTAGCATTTCATCTAACCTTTTTCAATGTTCTTAGCTTCCTTGCATTGGGTTATAACAATGTTTCTAAGAAGTTTGTTAATACCAACTTCAGAGAAGTTTCTTAGTACCTACCTTCTGAAGCCTGCTTCTGTCAATTCATCACACTCATTCTCCATCCAGTTTTGTTCCCTTGCTGGTGAGAAGTTGTGATCCCTTGGAGGAGAAGAGGCATTCTGGTTTTTGGAGATTTCATCCTTTTTGCACTGGTTTCTTCCCATCTTTCTGGATTTATCTACCTTTGGTCTTTGAAGTTGGTGACCTTTGTTTGGATGGGGTCTCTGAGTAGACATCCTTTCTGTTGATGTTGAAACTATTTGTTTCTGTTTGTTAATTTTCCTTCTAGTAGGCCCCTCTGCTGCAGGTCTCCTGGATTTTGCTGGAGGTCCACTCCAGACTCTGCCAGCCTGGGAATCCAGTGGGGGCTGCATTCCCAGGCTGGGAAGATTGCTGCCTGTTCCTTCCTCTGGTAGTTTCATCTCAGAAGGGTACCCGCCAGATGCCAACCAGAGCTCTCCTGTATGAGGTAGTCTGTCAGCCCCTGCTGGGAGGTGTGTCTCAGTCAGGATACACAGGGGTCTGGGAGCCACTTGAGGAGGCAATGTGTTTCTTATTGGAGCTCAAGTGCTGTCCTGGGATATCCATTGCTCCCTTCAGACCTGCCAGCAGGGATATTTAAGTCTGCTGAAGCTGAACCCAGAACCACCCCTTTTCCCAGGCACTCTGTCCCAAGAAGGTGGGGGCTCTATTTATAAGTCCCTGATGGGCTGCTGTCTTTTTTCAGAGATATCCTTCCCAGCAAGAAGGGGGTCCAGTGACACAGTGTGCTTGCAGAGGCCTTGCTGAGCTGCTGTGGGCTCCACCCAGTTGCTGTGTAAATTTCTTAATGACTTTGTTTACACAGGCAAGGTTAAAACCACCTATCTGAGCCTCAGCAATGGTGGACGCCTCTCCACCCACCCATGCTCGTCTTCATGGGGGTGGGACCCGCTGAGCCAGATCACTTGGCTCCCTGTATTCAGCCCCCTTTTTCAGGAGAATGAGCAGTTCTGTCTCATTGGCATTCCAGGTGTCACTGGGGTATGAGGGAAAAATAAACTGCTGCATCTAAAACAGCCACCCAATTTTGTACTGGAAACCCGGGGCACTGGTATTGTAGGCACCGGAGGGAATCTCCTAGTCTGCAGGTTGTGAAGACCATGGGAAAAGCACGGTATCTGAGCCAGAGTGTCAGGAAAAGTCCCTAATGGCTTCCCTTGGCTAGGAGAGGGAGTTGTCCAGCCCATTGTATTTCCCAGGTGAGGCAACACCCCACCATGTTTTGGCATGCCATCCTTGGCCTGCACTGTCTAACCAGTCCCAATGAGATGAACCACGTACCTCAGGTGGAAATGCGAAGATCACCTGCCTTTTGTGTTGTTCTTGCTGTGAAATGTGCACTGGAGCTGTTCTTATCCAGCCATTATCATGGAAATCCCCCCAATATATCTTAAAAGGACCTAACTAATTCCAAGTAATTTAAATGTGCATCAGAGTAAAATCAAAACTATTTGAAATAATAAAATTTATCAATCAACAACATAAAATACACATTTCCTAACACTGAATAAAATGTTACCAGGTGTGTGGCCGGGTCAGTGGCTCACACCTCCAATCCCAGGACTTTGGGAGGCTGAGGTAAGAGGATCGCTTAAGGCCAGGAGTTCAAGACCAGCCTGGGCAACAAAGCAAGACCCCATGTCTACAAAATAAAGCTTTAAAATTAGCCAGGTGTGGTGGTGTGCCCCTGTACTTCCAGCTACTCAGGAGGCTGAGCCAGGAGGATCACTTGAATCCAGGAGTTAGAGGCTACAGTGAACTGATTTTACAATTGCACGCCCACTTGGGCAAAAGAGTGAGACTCTGTCTCTTATAAGATTAAATTAAATTTTAAAATTACCAGGTATGCCAGGAATGTGTGCCTGAAGTTCCAGGTACTCAGGAGGCTCAAGCAAGAAGATAATTTGAGCCCAGGAGTTTGAATCCAGCCTGGACAACATAGTGAGACCTAGGGTCTAAAAAATAAAATGCATTTTAAAAAAATACTGGCCATACAGAACAATAAAATATGACACATTATGTAAGGAAAAATCAATCAACAGAAAAAGATCTAGAAATGACATCAATGAAAGAACAGACAGAAAAGGATGTTAAAAGAGCTAGTATAAATATAGTTCATGCATTCAAGAAGGTAGAGGAAACATGAGTATGATGAGGAAAAAAATAGAGGGTTTAATTAAGCCCAAAGGAATTTTTAGAGATGAAAAATATAATATCTGAAATAGTAACCTTTAAGAGATTAATAACATATTAGATGCTGCAGAAGATAAGATCAGTGAACCTGAAGACAGAGGATTAGGAGCTATACAAAAATGAAACACAAATAGAAAAAAAAAAAGCACAGTATTGGTAACATGTGAAAACACAAAGTGATATAACACACATATAATTAGAGCCTGGGGAGAGGAAACTGAAAAACAATTTGAAGAAAATGGTCAAAATATTTTCAAGTTTGATGAAAAGTATAAACCCACATATCTGAGAAGCTCAGTAGATTCCAAGGGAATGAACCTAAAGAAAACCATACTAATAATCACATTACTAAGAGCCAATGATAAAGAGAAACCTTTACTCAGAAAGGCAAAAATTATTTACAGATTTAAATAAGAAATATTTAGTGTCGAGACCACCCTGGTCAACATGGTGAAACCCCGTCTCTACTAAAAATACAAAAAATTAGATGGACATGGTGGTGTGTGCCTGTAATCCCAGCTACTCAGGAGGCTGAGGCAGGAGAATTGCCTGAACCCAGGAGGCAGAGGTTGTGGTGAGCCGAGATCGCGCCATTGCACTCCAGCCTGGGTAACAAGAGTGAAACTCCATCTCAAAAAAAAAAAAAAAGAAATATTTATAGTGGAACAAATAAAAACAGCAGACTTATTAGACAATAAAAGGCAGAAGACTATGGAGTGACATCTTTATAGTAATGAAAGAAAATAAAACTTGTTTACCTAGAATTCTTTAACTAGTGATAGCATCTTTCAAAATGAAGGTAAAATAAACACCTTTTCAGCAAACAAAAGGTCTTTGAAATCAGTCCTATAACCATATGAAATGTTAAAAGGGAGTGACAGCAACAAAATTGCCAACTAGGAAGTTCCAAGCTCTTGTTCCCTAATAAACATTTTTTAAAAATGCAAGAAGCTGTCTGACCCAACTTTGTAGTAGCTCTCGAAAACAAAGGTTTACAGCAACCAAACAAATCCCCATTCAAGAAAAGAGCCATCCTCAAAACAGTAGAAACATTTCTTGGAGTTTTTATTTGCCCTTTCTCCACCTGCTCCTAAGTACAGCAACACTGTTGGACTTGAGCAGTAGGAGCCTACTTCCTAATTCCCTTCATGGAACTGGAAGAAACATAATTTTATTTGCAAATTATTATATATGTCTGTTCTAAGCTGGCTAGAGGAATACCTGAAGGATGGGCTTGCTTGTCTCACATAACATGGAATGAGGGCAGGAAAAGCAGTAGGCACTGGTCATAAAAGCTATAAGGGGAATACAAATCCACAGATTAGGTCAAGAGATTAAATCCAATTTCTTCACCTCTTATAAGTCTATTCAAATCGTTTATTTCTACTTGTGTCAGCTTTGGTAGTTCGGCTTTGTTAAGAGATTTGTCTCTCTCATCTAAGTTGGATAACTTGTTGATGTACAAATGTTCACAGTACTCTTATAATCCTTTTGGTTTCTGTAAATTCAGTAATATCCCACTTCCATTTCTGATCTTAGTAGTTTGAGTATTTTTTCTTAATCAATTTAGCTATAGAGGTTTGTGTTTTTTTTTTGTTTTTTTTAAATTGCATTTTAGGTTTTGGGGTACATGTGAAGAACATGTAAGATTGTTGAATAGGTACACATGTGGCAGTGTGATTTGCTTCTTTCCTCCCCATCACCTGTATCTGGCATTTCTTCTGATGCTATATCTCCCCAACTCCCCACCCCATGCTGTCCCTCCCCTATTCCCCCACCGCAGACCCCAGTGTTTGATGCTTCCCTCCCTGTATCCATGTGTTCTCATTGTTGAACACCTGCCTATGAGTGAGAACATGCGATGTCTAATTTTCTGTTCTTGTGTCAGTTTGCTGAGAGTGATGGTTTCCAGTTTCATCCATGTCCCTACAAAGGACACGAACTCATTGTTTTTTATAGCTGCATAGTATTCCATGGTGTATATGTGCCACATTTACCCTGTCTAGTCTATCATCGATGGGCATTTGGGTTGGTTCCAAGTCTTTGCTATTGTAAACAGTGCCACAATATATATACCCAGTAATGGGATTGCTGGGTCAAATGAAATTTCTATTTCTAGTTCCTTGAGGAATTGTCACACTGTCTTCCACAATGGTTGAACTAATTTACACTCCCACCAACAGTGTAAAATGTTCCTATTTCTCCACATCGTCTCCAGCATCTGTTGTCTCCAGGTTTTTTAATGCTTGCCATTCTAACTGGCGTGAGATGGTATCTCAATGTAGTTTTGATTTGCATTTCTCTAATGACCAGTGATGATGAGCATTTTTTCATATGTTTGTTGGCCTCATATATATCTTCTTTTGTAAAGTGTCTGTTCATATCCTTCGCCCACTTTTGAATGGGCTTATTTTTTCTTGTAAATTTCTTTTAGTTCTTTGTAGAGTCTGGATATTAGGCATTTGTCAGATGGGTAGATTGCAAAAATTTTTTCCCATTCTGTTGGTTGTTAATTCACTCTAATGACTTATTTTGCTGTGCAGAAGCTGTGGAGTTTGATTAGGTCCCATTTGTCTATTTTGGCTTTTGTTGCCAATGCTTTTGGTGTTTTGATCATGAAGTCTGCCTATGCCTATGTCCTGAATGGTTTTGCCTAGATTTTCTTCTAGGGTTTTTATGGTGTTACATCTTAAGTCTTTAATCCATCTGGAGTTAATTTTAGTGAGCTATAAAGGTTTGTTAATTTTGTTGATCTTCACAAAGAACCAACTTTTGGTTTCATTGATATTCTCTATTATGTTTCTATTCTCTATTTCATTTATCTTCATTCTAATGTTTATTATTTCCTTCCTTCTTTTAGCTTTAGGTTTAGTTTGCTGCTCTTAGTCTAATGTATATATTAAAGAATGTATACATTGTTCCTTAACATATAAAGCTAGGTTGTTAATTTGAGGTCTTTATTTATAGCCATAAATGTCTCCCCTTAGCATTGATTTTTCTGTGTTCCATAAGTTTTGGTATGTTGTTTTCATTTTCCTCAAGGTATCTCCTAATTTTTCTTGTTATTTCTTCTGTGACCCATTGGTTTTTAAAGAATTAATTTCATGTTTGTACATTTTCCAATTTTCTTCTATTACTGATTTCTAGCTTTACTATGAAAAAATAAATTTCAGTACGCATAGAAGTTTTTCAATCAGTTAAGAATCACATTTAATGTGATTAAACATGATCAATCATGTTAACAGTTAACACGATTAATCATGAATAACATGTTAATCATGAGTAACAAAAACTTAGAAACAATGCCTTAAATCTTAATATTGTGGTTTCATGATGTCATCAGGGGCCCAGATTCCTTTCCTTTACAGACAGCTATCCATAGCATGTGCATGTTACTGTAGGGTAACACCAGATGAACTTTCTATCTCCAGGCATCACAATGTATTCCAGGCAGGAAGAAAGAAAAAGACAAGTTCACTTACATACCTATCAGCTAAGTCGGCCTCTGTTTTTGTTGTTGTTGTTTTGTCTTTTTGCAATGGAGTCTCACTGTGTGCCCAGGCTGGAGTGCAGTGGTGTGATTTTGGCTCGCTGCAACCTCTGCCTCCCTGGTTCAAGTGATTCTCCTGCCTCAGCCTCTCAAGTAGCTGGACTGTAGGCATGTGCCACCAGGCCTGACTAATTTTTTGTATTTCTAGTAGCAATGGGGTTTTGCCATGTTAGCCAGGATGGTCTTGATTTCCTGACCTCGTGATCTGCCTGCCTCAGCCTCCCAAAGTGCTAGGATTACAGGCGTGAGCCATGGTGCCTGGCCCTCAGCCTGTTTTAAGATACTCTCTCAGACAACTTCTCTCAACAACTTTCAATTATTCTAGTTGGCCAAAATTTTGTCACATGGCCACTCCTGTCTATAAAGGAGGCTAGAAGATGTAGCTCTTTTGATAGGGGACATTTCTGCCCCTTAAAAAATGGAAGTTCTTGAGATAATGTATTTTAGGAAGGCAACTAGCATTCTCTGTCACAGGAAGCAAGAGACTACTTAGGATGCCATTGCTTGGGGAAACATAATGGTGGCTTGTTCTATAGTAATAAGGGAGTTGATGGTAAAAGGTGATTAGATACTTATATGTAATTTTTGATACTTTAAATAATTTTTTTTAGACAGTGTCTCACCCTGTCACCCAGGCTGTAGTGTGATGGTATGATCATAGCTCACTGCAACCTCACTGTCCTGGGCTCAAGTGATCCCCAACCTCAGCCTCCTGAGTAGCTGGGACCACAGACATGCACCACTACACCCAGCTGACTTTTCGTATTTTTTGTAGAGACAAGGTTTTGCCATGTTGCCCAGGCTGATCTCAAACTGGTGGACTCAAGTGATCCACCTGCCTTGGCCTCCCAAAGTGCTAGGATTACAGATGTGAGCCACTGTACCTGGCCATATTTGATGTATTTTGAAGGCAGCAGTAACAGCATTTAATGCTAGATTAGTTATGGAAAGGAGAAGGAGAGAAATAAAAGGTAACTCTCAGGTTTCTGGCCTAACAATTCCAGAGATAGAAGCATCATCAACTGAGAAGGAAAAATGGAAAGGCTAAGGATTTTTTGGGGGGGTGAGGGGTGGGGAGCTACTCTAAAATTATATCTTATATACACTTAACTTGAGATAATTATCATACTTAATATCATCTTGAATATGTCTGAGCTACTTAGAATATTTTCCAAGGGTCACCCTCCTCCTACACTCCTCAGAAATATTTCTATTTATGCTGGAGTTAGTTCCATTTGTTCTACACTTACATGTATCAGTTGTCATGTATATGGTAAACTTTGTTTTATGTTTATAAATGGAGGGGTATGTTGATTGTATAGGTATGCTCTATGTGCCAGGCAGGCTTCCCTAGAGGGTGTATGGGGATGGAAGATGGCAGGTAGGATGGCTGAAGACCCTATATTTCCAAAGAACCAGTGTGTTTCCTGGATGGAACTCCCTTTCCTTTATTTTAAATCCCCTTTTAGTTATCTAATGTGGAAGTGTGAGTTTCAGCAGTCTACTCTGCTTCCCTGTCAAGGCCTAAAACTTGTATCTCTGCTTAGGCTGATGCCAAATTCTGCTTAGAGAAGTTTTTTTTTATGTTTGGGAGAGTGACTGGAAAAAGACAATGCTGCCAGCAGTGTTTGCTCTGTTTGCACAGAGAAAAAGAGTAGTGATAACGAAGGGTCCAAGAGATCCAGCTATTCCAAGTGCAGCTTTTCATAACTATGGACATTGCCCCATGATCTGATTTTCTTTCTGTATGCTGACTGTGATGGTTAACATTAGGTGTCAACTTAACTGGATTGGGAGATGACTAAAGGGCTGGAAAAGTATTGTTTCTGGGTGTGTCTGTGAGGGTGCTGCCAGAGGAGACTGACATTTGAGGCAGTGGACTGACAGAGGAAGACCCACCCTCAACGTAGGTGGGCACTGTCCAATTGCTGCCAGCATGGCTAAAACAAAGCAGACAGAGGAAGGAGGGATGAGCTTGCTTGTCAAGTCTTCTGGCTCACTCCCTCTTTCCTTGCCAGATGCTTTGCTTCCTCTCCTCCTGCCCTGGGATACCAGACTCCAGGTTCTTCAGACTTTGGACTCTGGAACTTGTAGCAGCGGTCTCCAGGGAACGTTCGGGCCTTCAGATAGAGACTGAGGGTTGCACTGTTGGCTTCTCTGGTTTTGAGGCTTTCAAACTTGGACTGAGCCACTACTGGCTTCTCTCTTTTTTCGGCTTGCAGATAGCCTACCATGAGAATTCGCTGTGTAATCCTGTCAGCTGTTCTCCCTAATAAACTCTCTTATATATACATATATGCTGTTGGTTCTGTCTCTCTGGAGAACGCTGATTAATACACTGACTTGGAATGTATTGTTTCTCAGGCCCCCCTGATTTCTGATGTTTAAGGTTATAGTTTTACCGATTGTTTTTTTCCATTGTCAATTATATCTGCTCCCATATTTTCTGAATTTTCTCAAAGTTCTAGATCCTGGTAGCTCACCTTACTGATTTCCAGTATTGTGATGGGTTCTTTGTTTTTGAAAAAATATTTTCTGTTAATGTACTGGAACCTTGGGAGATAGGAGAGTAGACTCACATGTCCAGTTTGCCATCTTGAAGCTCCTGTATTGATTTATTTTATTGTCTTTTCCTGGCTTCCTAACATGGATACCTAGACAATTTCCTCAATATAATTTTACTGAAGTTTATTTATGAAAATATATGTTCATGTAATCAATAATACCCAGTTAAACAGAGTAAAAGTTAATAGCTTCCTTCTTCCTCTCCTCCAGAGCTACTACTCCCTTGAGAAAACAATGTAAGCATTCTGAATCCATTCACACATTTGTCCATGCTTGTAATAGGGAGCATTTTGTGTTTGCTTTGTTACAAAAATGAAATTATACTTTTCTACTACTTATTCTTCTACTTTTTTATCATACATATTTCTTTTTAAATTTTTTCCATTAAATTCATTTAAAGCAATGAACTTTCAAGAGATTTGGGGAAATTTAAGTACAAAGAAAAACAAAAGGAACAAAAGAATAGGTATGGAAGTACAAGACATATGTCAAGAATTCAGAGTCAGACATTTGGCTGGAGGAGAGGAACTATACTGGGAAATACTGAGAAACTTGCAGAGACAATTAGACTCAGGGTATGAAGACAGTGAGTAGGAAGCCATTGAGGCTTTAAGAATAGGGTCGTATATTAACTGTTTAACATTAATTAAAACTTTAAAAAAAAAAAACTAAAAATATCTTTAATAAAATTGTTACTCATCATGGCCGATTAGGAGCATCTCTGGATTGCAGCTCCCAGTGAGAGCATGGAGGGTGAGTGGATACTGCATTTCCAGATTGATTTTTATTGCCCACAGATCAGCAGATTCCCGGGCAGAGGAGCCCCACAGGTCACTGGCGCAGTGGGTCTCCACACAAAATACACAGGTATGGGTGCTGTTTTAGCTGGCGACTGGAGCACCTGGGAGACAGAGTTGCCTGTTCAACTGATAAAAAGGAGACTGAAACAGGGAGCCAGACCAAGAGATTCCCAGGCAAAAAAGCACCATGAATCTCCAGCATGGTTGTTTCAGCCATCGCAGTGGGTCACTGCATGGGAAATCACACAGATCCAGGTGCCTTTTCAACAGGCAACTGGAATGCCTGGGAGACAGAGTCACCCATTCAGCTGAAGAAAAGGGGACTGAAACAGGTAGCCAGACCAGGAGTTTCCATGGTGAAAAAGCGCCACAAGTCTCCAGTGTTTGTTTCAGCCAGCACAGTGGGTCTCCACACAAGAAATCACACAAATCCAGGTGCCATTTCAACTGGTGACTGGAACGCCTGGAAGACAGAGTCACCCATTCAACTGAAAAAAAAAAAAAAAAAATGGGTCTGAGGCAGGGAGCCAGGAGATCAGGCTCAGCCAGTCCCACCTCCACAAAAACCAGTAATCTGAAATGCTCTGGATTGACAGTTTCACAGCAAGCACAGCTGAACCCGGGACAGTCTAGCTCTGTGGGGGAGGGGCATGCACCATTATCGAGGCAGTCCACCACTACCAAAGTAGTCCACCATTGCCGAGGCAGCCCGCCATTGCCAAGGCAGTCTGCCATTACAGAGAGAATCCACCATTACAGAGGTGGGCCGCCATTGCTGAGGCAGTTCTAACTAAACCCCTATAAACAGGACTGCAGGAAAGTTCACACAGCAGCTGTATGGAGCCCACAGCAGCTCAGCAATGCCTCTGCTGGCAGACTGTAATGAGGCTGCCTCCTCCCTGGGCAGGGCATCCCTGAAAAAAGGCAGCACCATGACAGAAACTTATAAATAAACCTCTACCTTCCAGGGACAGAGCACCTGGGGAAAAAAGGTGATTAAGAGTTCTGCTGCAGCAGACTTAAATGTACCTGCCCAGCAGCTCTGAATGGAACAACAGAGCTCACAGCTCAGCACCTGAACTCCTATAAAGGAAAGACTGTCTCCTCAAGCAGCTCCCTGACCCCCATATATCCAAAGAGTCACCTCATAAAGGAGAGCTCAGACTGACATCTGGAGGGTATCCTTCTGGGACAAAGATAGCAGAAGAAACTGGCAGCAACCCTTACTGTGCTGCAGCCACTGCAGGTGATCCCAAGGCAAGCAGGGCCTGGAGTGGACCTCAGCAGTCCTACAGCAGAGGGCCTGACTGTTAGAAGGAAAACTATGAAACAGAAATAACGTCATCATCAACAAACAGGATGTCCACTCAGAAACCCCATCTGAAAGTCAACAACTACAAAGACCACAGGTAAATACATCCACAAAGATGGGAAGAAACCAGCGCATAAAGGATGAAAACACCCAAAACCAGAATGCCTCTCCTCCTACAAGGGATCACAACCCTTCACCAGCAAAGGAACAAGGCTGGATGGAGAATGAGTCTGATGAATTGACAGAAATAGGCTTCAGAAAGTAGATTAATAAGAAACTTCTCTGATCTAAAGGAACATGTTCTAACCCAATGTTCTTAGAAGAAACTAAGAACATTGAAAAAAGTTTTGACAAAATGCTAACAAGAATAAACAGCTTAGAGAGGAATATAAATGAATTGATGTAGCTGAAAAACACAACACGAGAACTTTGCGAAGCATACACTAGTTTCAATCGCCAAATTAATCAAGCAGAAGAAAGGATATCAGAGGTCGAAGATCAACTCAATAAAATAAAACAAGAAGGCAAGATTAGAGAAAAAAGGGTAAAAAGGAACGAACAAAGTCTCCAAGAAAAATTGGACTATATGAAAAGACCTAATCTACGTTTGATAGAGGTACCTGAATGTGACGGAGAGAATGAATCCAAGCTGGAAAATACTCTTCAGGATCTTATCCAGGAAAACTTCCCCAACCTAGCAAGGCAGGCCAATATTCAAGTCCAGGAAATACAGAGAACACCACAAAGATATTCCTCAAGAAGAGCAACCCTAAGGCACATAATCATCAGATTCACTAGGTCTAAAATGAAGGAGAAAATGCTAAGGGCAGCCAGAGAGAAAGGTTAGGTTACCCACAATGGGAAGCTCATCAGACTTACAGTAGATTTGTCAGCAGAAACCCTACAAGCCAGAAAAGAGTGGGGGCCAATATTCAACATCCTTGAAGAAAAGAACTTTCAACCCACAATTTCATATCCAGCCAAACTAAGCTTCATAAGCAAAGGAGAAATAAAATCCATTACGAACAAGCAAGTACTCAGAGATTTCATCACCACCAGGCCTGCTTTACAAGAGCTCCTGAAAGAAGCACTAAATATAGAAAGGAACAACCAGTACCAGCCACTCCAAAAACATACTAATCGTAAAGTGCATTGACACAATGAAGAAACTGCATCAACTAACAGGCAAAACAACCAGCTAGCATCAAAATGGCATGATGAAATTCACACATAACAATATTAACACTAAATGCAAATGGGCTAAATGCCCCAATCAAAAGGCACAGACTGGCAAATTGGATAAAAAGCCAAATCCCATCGGTGTGCTGTATCCACAAAACCCATCTCACATGCAAGGATACACAAAGGCTCAAAATAAAGGGATGAGGAAGATTTACCAAGCAAATGGAGAGCAAAAAAAAGCAGGAGTTGCAATCCTAGTCTCTGATAAAACAGATTTTAAACCAACAAAGATCAAAAGAGATAAAGAAAGGCATTACATAATGGCACAGGATCAATGCAACAAGAAGAGCTAACTATCCTAAATATATACACACCCAATACAGGAGCACCCAGATACATAAAGCAAGTTCTTAATGACCTGCAAAGAGACTTAGACTCCCACACAATAATAGTGGGAGACTTTAACACCCCATTGTCAATTTTAGATCAACAAGACAGAAGATTAACAAGGATATCCAGGACTGGAACTCAGACATGGAACAAGCAAACCTAATAGACATTTACAGAACTCTCCACCCCAAATCCAGAGAATATACATTCTTCTCAGCACCACATCACACCTACTCTAAAATTGAACACATAATTGGAAGTAAATCACTCCTCAGCAAACGCAAAAGAATGGAAATCATAACAAACAGTCTCTCAGACCACAGTGCAATCAAGTAAGAACTCAGAATTCAGAAACTAACTCAGAACCACACAGCTTCATAGAAACTGAACAAAATGTTCTTGAATGTTGACTGGATAAACAACGAAATGAAGGCAGATATAAAGCTGTTCTTCGAAACCAACAAGAATGAAGACACAACATACCAGAAACTCTGGGATACATTTAAAGCAGTGCCTAGAGGAAAATATATAGGAATAAATGCCTATGTGAGAAGCAAGAAAAGATAAAAAAAAAAAAACACCCTATCATCAAAATTGAAAGAGCTAGAGAAGCAAGATAAAAAAAACTCAAAACCTAGCAGAAGACAAGAAATAACTAAGATCAGAGCAGAACTGAAGGAGATAGAGACACAAAATCCCTTCAAAAAAAATCAATAAATCCAGGGGCTGGTTTTTCAAAAAGATCAACAAAATAGACAGACTACTTACTAGATTAATAAAAAAGAAAAGAGAGAATAATCAAATAAATGCAATAAAAAACTATAAAGTGGATATCACCACAGATTCCACAGAAATTCAAACCATAATCAGAGATTATTACAAACAACTCTATGCACATAAACCAGTAAACCTGGAAGAAATGGATAAATTCCCGGACACTTGCATCCTCCCAAGCTTAACCCAGGAAGAAGTCAAACCCCGAATAGATCAATACAAGGGCTGAAGATGAGGCAGCAATTAATATCCTACCAACCAAAAAAAGCCCAGGTCCAGATGGGTTCACAGCTGAATTCTACCAGACATACAAAGAAGAGCTGGTATCATTCCTTCTGAAACTATTCCAAACAATCCAAAGAGGAAATCCTTCCCAAATCATTTTATGAGACTAACGTCATCCTGATACCAAAACCCGGTAGAGACTCAACAAGAAAAGAAAACTTCAGGCCAATATCCATGATGAACATAGATGCAAAAATCTTCAATAAAGTACTGGCAAACCGATTGCAACAGCACATCAAAAAGCTAATCCACTATGATCAAATAGGCTTCATCCCAGGGATGCAAGGCTGGTTCAACATACGCAAGTCTATAAACATAATTCACAACATAAATAGAACCAAAGACAAAAACCATATGATTATCTCAACAGATGCAGAGAAGGCCTTTGACAGAATTCAACAGCACTTTATGCTAAAAACCCTCAATAAACTAAGTATTGATGGAACATATCTCAAAATAATAAAAGCTATTTATGACAAACCCACAGCCAATATCATATTGAATGGGCAAAAACTGGAAGCATTCCCTTTGAAATCCAGCACTAGTCAAGGATGCCCTCTCTCACCATTCCTATTTAATATAGTACTGGAAGTTCTAGCCAGAGCAATCAGGCAAGAAAAAGAAATAAAGGGTATTCAATTAGGAAAGGAGGAAGTCAAATTGTTTCTATTTGCAGATGACATGATGGTATATTTAGAAGACCCCATCAGATCAGCCCAAAGTCTCCTGAAACTGATAATCAACTTCAGCAAAGTCTAGGATACAATCAATGTGCAAAAATCACAAGCATTCCTATTCACCAAGAACAGTCTTAAAGAGAGACAAATCAAGAATGAACTGCCATTCACAATTGCTACAAAGAGAATAAAATACCTAGGAATACAACTAACAAAGAATGTAAAGAACCTCTTCAAGGAGAACTACAAACCACTGCTCAACGAAATCAGAGAGGACACAAAAAGATGGAGAAAGAATCTATGCTCATGGTTAGACAGAATCAATATTGTGAAAATTGCCATACTGCCCAAAGTAATTTACAGTTTCAGCGCTATCCCCCTCAAGCTGCCAATGACCATCTTCACAGAGCTGGAAAAAAACACCTTAAACTTCCTATGGAACCAAAAAAGAGCCTGCATAGCCAAGTCAATTCTAAGCAAAGAGAACAAAGCTGGAGGCATCACGCTACCTGACTTCAAACTATACTACAAGGCTACAGTAATCAAAAGAGCTTGGTTCTGGTACCAAAACAGAAGTATAGACCAATGGAACACAACAGACACCTTGGAGGCAATGCTGCACATCTACAACCATCTGATCTTTGACAAACATCACAAAAACAAGCAATGGGGAAAGGATTCCCTGTTTAATAAACGGTGTTGGGAAAACTGGCTAGCCATGTGCAGAAAGCAGAAACTGGACCTCTTCATGACACCTTACACTAAAATTAACTCCAGATGGATTAAAGATTTAAACATAAGACCTAACACCATAAAAACCGTAGAAGAACATCTAGGCCAAACCATTCAGGACATAAGAGTAGGCAAGGACTTCATGACCAAAACACCAAAAGCATTGGCAACAAAAGCCAAAATAGACAAATGGGACCTAATCAAACTCCACAGCTTCTGCACAGCAAAATAACAGTCAGTAGAGTGTATCAGCAACCAACAGAATGGGAAAAAATTTTTGCAATCTACCCATCTGACAAATGGCTAATATCCAGAATCTACAAAGAACTAAAACAGATTTATCAGAAAAAAACAAGCCCATTCAAAAGTGGGCGAAGGATATGAACAGACACTTTACAAAAGAAGATATATATGAGGCCAACAAACATATGAAAAAATGCTCATCATCACTGGTCATTAGAGAAATGCAAATCAAAACTACATTGAGATACCATCTCACGCCAGTTAGAATGGCAAGCATTAAAAAACCTGGAGACAACAGATGCTAGAGAGGATGTGGAGAAATAGGAACACTTTTACACTGTTGGTGGGAGTTTAAATTAGTTCAACCATTGTGGAAGACAGTGTGGCGATTCCACAAGGACCTAGAAATAGAAATTTCATTTGACCCAGCAATCCCATTACTGGGTATATATCCAAAGGATTAGAAATCATTCTATTATAAAGACACATGCACACGAATGTTCATTGTGGCACTGTTTACAATAGCAAAGACTTGGAATGAACCCAAATGCCCATTGATGATAGACTGGACAGGGAAAATGTGGCACATATACACCATGGAATATTATGCAGCCATCCAAAACGATGAGTTCGTGTCCTTTGTAGGGACACGGATGAACCTGGAAACTATTATACTCAGCAAACAGACACAAGAACAGAAAATCAAACACCGCATATTCTCACTCATAGGTGGGTGTTGAACAATGAGAACACATGGACACAGGGAGGAGAACATCACACACTGGGGTCTGTGTGGGGGAACAAGGGGAGGGACAGCATGGGGTGCGTAGTTGAGGAGGGATAACATGGGGAGAAATGCCAGATATAGGTGATGGGGAGGAAGGCAGCAAACCACACTGCCATGTGTGTACCTATGCAACAATCTTACATGTTGTTCACATGTACCCCAAAACCTAAAATGCAATAAATATATATATGTATATAAATATTACTCATTGAATTATTATTTTAATTAATTTAGTCCACAGTGAACCCTCTACAGACTAAAGGAGATAATGTATAGGAAAGTCGTTTGAAGTACAGTGTGTTCTGTAAAGAGATGGTGTCACATATTCTCTCTGTATTAATTGGCAGTGTAGATGTACATTATGTAGCTGTTAAAGCCACTTATTCTCTCTCACTGCTATCTGAATTGTGCGGGGAAGTGAGTACCGAGTGAAAACTTAGGACACCTAGGATTTAACCTACTAATCATCTGGGTAACTTGGGACAAGAAACTTCAATTTCAGATCCTGTGTAAAATAAGAACTATAACCAGCAGAAATGCAACTAAAAACGAAAATTTCAAGCCAGTATCCATGATAAACATTGATGCAAAAATCCTCAATAAAATACTGGCAAACTGAATCCAACAGCACATCAAAAAGCTTATCCATCACGATCAAGTTGGCTTCATCCAAGGGACACAAAGGCTGGTTCAACATCCACAAATTTATAAACGTAATCCATCACGTGAACAGAACCAAAGACAAAAACCACGATTATCTCAATAAATGTAGAGAAGGCCTTCAACAAAATTCAACAGCCCTTTATGCTAAAAACTCTCAATAAACTAGGTATTGATGGATCACATCTCAAAATAATAAGAGCTATTTGTGACAAACCCACAGCCAGTATCATACTAAAGGGCAAAAACTGGAAGCATTCCCTCTGAAAACTGGTACAACACAAGGACGTCCTCTCTCACCACTCCTATTCAACATAGTATTGGAAGTTCTGGCCAGGGCCATCAGGCAGGAGAAAGAAATAAAGGGTATTCGAATGGGAAGAGAGGATGTCTAATTGGCCCTGTTTGCAGATGACATGATTGTCTATTTAGAAAACCCCATCATCTCAGTCCAAAATCTCCTTAAGCTGATAAGCACCTTCAGCAAAGTCTCACGATACATAATCAATGAGCAAAAATTACAAGCATTCTTATACACCAATAATAATACAAACAGAGAGCAAAATCATGAGCAAACTCCCATTCACAATTGCTACAAAGAGAATAAAATACCTAGGAATCAACTAGCAAGAAATGTGAAGGACCTCTTCAAGGAGAACTACAAACCATTGCTCAAGGAAATGAGAGAAGACACAAACAGGTGGAAGAACATTCCTTGCTCATGGTTAGAAGAATCGGTATTGTGAAAATGGCCATACTATCCAAAGTAATTTACAGATTCAATGCTATCCCCATCAAGCTACCAATGACTTTCTGCACAGAATTGGAAAAAAACACCTTAAAATTCCTATGAAACCAAAAAAGAGCCCACATAGCCAAGACAATCCTAAGTAAAAAGAACAAAGCTGGAGGCATCATGCTACCTGACTTCAAACTACTGATTATAAGGCTACTGTAATCAAAACAGCATGGTACTGGTACCAAAACAGAGGTCTCAGAACACCACACAACTACAACCATCTGATCTTTGACAAACCTGACGAAACCAAGCAGTGGGGAAAGGACTCCCTATTTAATAAATGGTATTGGAAAAACTAGCTAGCCATATGCAGAACGCTGACAGTGGACCCCTTCCTTACACCTAAGTGAACTCCAGATGGATTAAAGATTTAAACATAAGACCTAACACCATAAAAACCCTAGAAGAAAACCTAGGCAATACCATTCAGGATAGAGGCATGGGCAAGGACTTCATGACTAAAACACCAAAAGCAATGGCAACAAAAGCCAAAATAGACAAATGGGATCTAATTAAACTCAAGAGCTTCTGTGCAGCAAAAGAAACTATCATTAGAGTGAACTGGCAACTAACAGAATGGGAACAAATTTTTGCAATCTACCCATCTGATAAAGGGCTAATATCCAGAATCTACAAAGAACTTAAACAAATTTACAAGAAAAAAAACAACCCCATCAAAAAGTGGGCAAAGGATATGAACAGATGCTTTTCAAAGGAAGACATTTATGCAGACAACAAACATTTGAAAAAAAAAACTTCATCATCACTGGTCATTAGAGAAATGCAAATCAAACCACATAGAGATACCATCTCATGTCAGTTAGAATGGCGATCATTAAAAAATCAAGAGACGGGGGAGGACTCAAGATGGCGCTGTGAGAACAACCCAGGATCGGAGTTCTCGTTGTGTCTGCGGAGAGGTGAGTCTGAGCTGCATTTCCAGGCTGATCTTTGTTGCCCACGGAACGGGGAAATTCCCAAGTGAAGAGGAGACGCGGGACGCCAGGCAGATATTCCGCCTGGCGAAGCCGGCAGCCGGGGTGGTGGCGGCCGGCCCTACCCAGCGCTCCCCACAGGGCGCACTTGTCCGGGTGCCCCATTGAACCGGCAACCGGAGACGTGAGAGGGCTGGACTTGAGACTGAGCTAGACTTGAACAGTGGGCCAGCCCAGGGGATTGCAGGAACAGAGCGTTAGGATTGGCCCAGTGGGACGAACAAAACCGCGATTTCAAACAAGCCCCGTGCAGACGGCCCAAGACGCTCAGAGGGGGAGGGGCGGCCACCATTACCGAGGCAACCCGCCCCAACTGAGATACACGCTCACTGCTGACGCAGCCAGCCGTTGCCGAGGCAACCCGTCCCTACTGAGATACACGCCCACTGCTGACGCAGTCAGCCATTGCCGAGGCAACACGCTACAACAGAGAGACTCCGCCACTGGGTGTGGCAGAGAACAGCAGAACAGCAGAGCCAGGGCGAGCCTCACAACAGCAGGGCGGGGCCTCGGCAGGCAAACAGTGGCTAGTCTGCATCCGAGCTGGGCAGGACCTCAACCGACATCCAAAAATAAAGCCCAAACCCCTCAACACAGAGCATTTGAGAAAAAAAGGGTTTTTTTAATGAGCTCTGTTGCAGCAGAATCAAACATAGCAGCCTAACAGCCCTGAATGAACAACACAGCTCACAGCTCAGCAATTAAACCCCTATAAAGTACAAACTGTCTCCTCAAGCAGCTCCCTGACCCCTCTATATCCAAAAGACTGACATTAGGCAGGCACCATCCTGGGACAAAGATAGCAGAAAAAGAAACTGGTAGCATCCCTCGCTGTGCCACAGCTGCTAGAGGTGCACCCCAGACAAGCAGGGTCTGGAGAGGACCTCAGCAGTCGTACAGCGAAGGGGCTAGACTGGTAGAAGGAAAACCAAGCAACAGAAATACTTCATCATCAACATTCAGGGTGTCCACTCAGAGACCCAATCGAAAAGTCAGCAACTACGCAGACGACCAGCGGACAAATCCACAAAGATGGGAAGAAACCAGCGCAAAAAGGAGGAAAACACCCGAAACCAGAACACATCGCCTCCTAGAAAGGACCAAAACTCCTCACCAGCAAGGGAACAAAGCTGGATGGAGAATGACTGCGACGAAATGACGGAATTAGACTTCAGAAGATGGATAATGAGAAACTTTGGTGAGCTAAAAGATCATGTATTAAATCAATGCAAAGAAACTAAGAACCTTGAGAAAAGATTTGAAAAAAGATTTGAGGAAATGATAACAAGAATGGATACCTTAGAGAGGAATATGAATGAATTAAAGGAGCTGAGAAACACAATACGAGAACTTCGCGAAGCATGCACAAGTTTCAATAGCCGAATTGACCAAGCAGAAGAAAGAATATCTGAAGTCGAAGACCAACTCAATGAAATAAAACGAGAAACCAAGATTAGAGAAAAAACCGCAAAAAGGAATGAACAAAGTCTCCAAGAAATGTGGGACTATGTGAAAAGACCTAACCTACGTTTGATAGGTGTACCAGAAGGGGACGAAGAGAATGAATCCAAGCTGGAAAATACTCTTTAGGACATCATCCAGGAAAATTTCCCCCACCTAGCAAGACAGGCCAACACTCAATTGCAGGAAATTCAGAGAACACCACAAAGATATTCCACAAGAAGAGCAACCCCAAGGCACATAATCGTCAGATTCAATAGGGTTGAAATAAAGGAGAGAATACTAAGGGCAGCCAGAGAGAAAGGTCGGGTCACCCACAAAGGGAAGCCCATCAGACTCACAGCAGATCTCTCGGCAGAAACACTACAAGCCAGAAGAGAGTGGGGGCCAATATTCAACATCCTTAAAGAAAAGAACTTTCAACCCAGAATTTCATATCCAGCCAAACTGAGCTTCAGAAGTGAAGGAAAAATAAAATCCTTTGCGAACAAGCAAGTACTCAGAGATTTTGTCACCACCAGGCCTGCTTTACAAGAGCTCCTAAAAGAGGCACTACACATAGAAAGGATCAACCAGTACCAGCCATTCCAAAATCACACTAAATACTAAACAGCATCAACATAATGAAGAATCTACAACAACTAACAGGCAAAACAGCCACTTAGAATCAAAATGGCAGTATCAAATTCACACATAACAATATTAACCCTAAGTGTAAATGGACTAAATGCACCAATCAAAAGACACAGACTGGAAAATTGGATAAAAAGCCAAAACCCATCAGTGTGCTGTATCCAGGAAACCCATCTCACATGCAAGGATACACAAAGGCTCAAAATAAAGGGATGGAGGAAGATTTACCAAGCAAATGGAAAGCAAAAAAAAGCAGGAGTTGCAATTCTCATCTCCGATAAAATAGACTTTAAAGCAACAAAGATCAAAAGAGACAAAGAAGGCCATTACATAATGGTAAAAGGATCGATACAACAAGAAGAGCTAACGATCCTAAACATATATGGATCCAATGCAGGAGCACCCAGATACATAAGGCAAGTTCTTAAGGACTTACAAAAGGACTTAGACTCCCACACAATAATAGTGGGAGACTTTAACACCCCACTGTCAATACTAGACAGATCTACCAGACAAAAAATCAACAAGGATATCCAGGGCTTGAACTCAGACCTGGAGCAAGCAAACCTGATAGACATTTACAGAACTCTCCACCCCAAATCCACAGAATACACATTCTTCTCAGCACCACATCACACCTACTCTAAAATTGACCACATAATTGGAAGTAAAGCACTGCTCAACAAATGCAAAACAACTGAAATCATAACAAACAGCCTCTCAGACCATAGTGCAATCAAGTTAGAACTCAGAATTCAGAAACCGACCCAGAACCGCACAGCTTCATGGAAACTGAACAACTGGCTCTTGAATGTTGACTGGGTAAACAACGAAATGAAGGCAGAAATAAAGAAGTTCTTCAAAACCAATGAGAACGAAGACACAACGTGCCAGAACCTCTGGGACACATTTAAAGCAGTCTCTAGAGGAAAGTATATAGCAATAAGTGCCCATATGAGGAGAATGGAGAGATCCAAAATTGACACCCTATAGTCAAAATTGAAAGAGCTAGAGGAGCAAGATCAAAAAAACTCAAAACCCAGCAGAAGACAAGAAATAACTAAGATCAGAGCTGAACTGAAGGAGATTGAGACACGAAAAACCCTTCAAAAAATCAATAAATCCAAGAGCTGGTTTTTTGAAAAGATCAACAAAATAGACAGACCACTAGCCAGATTGATTAAAAATAAAAGAGAGAACAACCAAATAGATGCAATAAAAAATGATAAAGGGGAAATCACCACAGATTCCACAGAAATTCAAACCATCATCAGAGAATATTACAAACAACTCTATGCGCATAAACTAGTAAACCTGGAAGAAATGGACAAATTCCTGGATTCCTGTGTCCTCCCAAGCCTAAACCAGTAGGAAGCTGAAACTATGAATAGACCAATAACAAGGTCTGAAGTTGAGGCAGCAATTAAGAGCCTACCACACAAAAAAAGCCCAGGTCCAGACGGGTTCACAGCCGAATTCTACCAGACACACAAGGAAGAGCTGGCACCATTTCTTCTAAAACTATTTCAAACAATCCAAAAAGAGGGAATCCTTCCCAAATCATTTTATGAGACCAACATCATTCTGATACCAAAACCTAGCAGAGACCCAACAAGAAAGAAAACTTCAGGCCAATATCCATGATGAACATAGATGCAAAAATCTTCAATAAAATATTGGCAAGCCGATTGCAACAGCAAATCAAAAAACTTATTCATCATGATCAAGTAGGATTCATCCCAGGGATGCAAGGCTGGTTCAACATACGCAAGTCTATCAACGTAATTCACCACATAAACAGAACCAAAAACAAAAACCACATGATTATCTCAATTGACGCAGAGAAGGCATCTGACAAAATTCAACAGGCCTTTATGCTAAAAACCCTCAATAAACTCGGTATCAATGGAACGTATCTCAAAGTAATAAAAGCTATTTATGACAAACCAACAGCCAATATCATACTGAATGGACAAAAACTGGAAGCATTCCCTTTGAAATCTGGCACTAGACAAGGATGCCCTCTTTCACCACTCCTATTCAATATAGTACTGGAAGTTCTAGCCAGAGCAATCAGGCAAGAAAAAGAAATAAAGGGTATTCAAATAGGAAAGGTGGAAGCCAAATTGTCTCTATTTGCAGACGACATGATAGTATACCTAGAAGACCCCATCGCCTCAGCCCAAAAACTCCTGAAACTGATAAGCAACTTCAGCAAAGTCTCAGGATATAAAATCAATGTGCAAAAATTACAAGCATTCGTCTACACCAATAACAGACTTAAAGAAAGCCAAATCAAGAGCGAACTGCCATTCGCAATTGCTACAAAAAGAATAAAATACCTTGGAATACAACTCACAAGGAACGTAAGGGACCTCTTCAAGGAGAACTACAAACCACTGCTCAACGAAATCAGAGAGGACACAAACAGATGGAGAAACATTCCATGTTCATGGTTAGGAAGAATTAATATCGTGAAAATGGCTATACTGCCCAAAGTAATTTACAGAATCAACGCTATCCCCATCAAGCTACCATTGACTTTCTTCACAGAACTGGAAAAAACCACCATGAACTTCATATGGAACCAAAAGAGAGCCCGCATAGCCAAGTCAATTCTAAGCAAAAAGAACACAGCGGGGGGCATCATGCTACCGGATTTCAAACTATACTACAAGGCTACAGTAATCAAAACAGCATGGTACTGGTACCAAAACAGAGATATAGACCAATGGAACAAAACAGAGGCACCGGAGGCAACACAACATACATACAACTATACAATCTTTGATAAACCTGACAAAAACAAGCAATGGGGCAAGGATTCCATGTTTAACAAATGGTGTTGGGAAAACTGGCTAGCCATGTGCAGAAAGCAGAAACTGGACCCCTTCCTGACACCTTACACCAAAATTAACTCCAGATGGATTAAAGACTTAAACATAAGACCTGGCACCATAAAAACCCTAGAAGAAAATCTAGGCAAAACTATCTAGGACATAGGAGTAGGCAAGGACTTCATGAACAAAACACCAAAAGCATTGGCAACAAAAGCCAAAATAGACAAATGGGACTTAATGAAACTCCACCGCTTCTGCACGGCAAAAGGAACAGTCACTAGAGTGGATCGGCAACCAACAGAATGGGAAAAAATTTTTGCAGTCTACCCATCTGACAAAGGGCTGATATCCAGAATTTACAAAGAACTCAAACAGATTTACAGGAAAAAAACAAACAAGCCCATTCAAAAGTGGGCAAAGGATATGAACAGATACTTTACGAAAGAAGACATATATGAGGCCAACAATCATATGAAAAAATGCTCATCGTCACTGATCATCAGAGAGATGCAAATCAAAACCACATTGAGATACCATCTCACGCCAGTTAGAATGGCGATCATTAAAAAATCTGGAGACAACAGATGCTGGAGAGGATGTGGAGAAAAAGGAACACTTTTACACTGTTGGTGGGAGTGTAAATTAGTTCAACCATTGTGGAAGACGGTGTGGTGATTCCTCAAGGCCTTAGAAATAGAAATTCCATTTGACCCAGCAATCCCATTACTGGGTATATATCCAAAAGACTATAAATCGTTCTACTATAAGGACACATGTACACGAATGTTCATTGCAGCACTGTTTACAATAGCAAAGACCTGGAATCAACCCAAATGCCCATTGATAATAGACTGGATTGGAAAAATGTGGCACATATACACCATGGAATATTATGCAGCAATCAGAAATGATGAGTTTGTCGTTTGTAGGGACATGGATGAATCTGGAGAACGTCATCCTCAGCAAACTGACACAAGAACAGAAAATGAAACACCGCATATTCTCACTCATAGGTGGGTGATGAAAAATGAGAACACATGGACACAGAAAGGGGAGTACTAAACACTGGGGTCTATTGGGGGGAAAAGGGGAGGGCCAGTGGGAGGGGGAGGTGGGGAGGGATAGCCTGGGGAGAAAAGCCAAATGTGGGTGAAGGGGAGAAGAAAAGAAAGCACACTGCCATGTGTGTACCTACGCAACTGTCTTGCATGCTCTGCTCATGTACCCCAAAACCTATAATCCAATAAAAAATTAAAAAAAAAAAAAAATCAAGAGACAACAGATGCTGGAGAGGATGTGGAGAAATAGGAAGGCTTTTACACTGTTGGTGGGAGTGTAAATTAATCAAACCATTGTGGAAGACAGTGTGGCAATTCCTCAAGGATCTAGAACCAAAAATGCCATTTGACCCAGTGATCCCATTACTGGGTATATGCCCAAAGGATTATAAATCATTCTATTATAAGGAGACATGCACACATATGTTTATTGCAGCACTGTTCACAATAGCAAAGACTTGGAACCAACCCAAATGCCCATCAATGATAGAATGGATAAAGAAAATGTGGCACATACACACCATGGAATACTATGCAGCCATAAAAAAGGATGAGTTCATATCCTTTGCAAGGACATGAATGAAGTTGGAAACCATCATTCTCAGCAAACTCGTACAAGAACAGAAAACCAAACACTGCATGTTCTCACTCGTGGGTGTTAAACAATGAGAACACATGGACTCAGGGAGGGGAACATCACACACCAGAGCCTCTGGGATGGGGGTTAAGGGAGGAATTTCAGGAAGTGGGGTGATTGGGGAGGGCTATCATTAGGAGAAATACCTAATGTAGATGACGGGGCAATAGATGCAGCAAACCACCACCATGGCACGTGTATACCTATGTAAACTGCACAATCTGCACATGTACCCCAGAACTTAAAAGTATAATAAATTTTTAAAAAGAGAACTAGATTTTCTCTAAAATAGCTCCATCTCTAAAAATTCAATGGTTCTGTGATCCTGTAATTGTTCCCATACATCTTGATTTAGAACTCAAGTGTTTATTTAGGGAGTTTTAAATATTCATTTAACAGTAACAGGTTGATAATCACTGAAAATAGGATCTATGGCCAGGCACAGTGGCTCATGCTTGTAATCCCAGCACTTTGGGAGGCAAAGCAGGTGGATCACTTGACATCAGGAGTTTGAGACCAGTCTGGCCAACATGGCAAGCTCATATGCTGAATAGCATATACAGTGTTCTGATATCTTTGTGGTTAGTTGAAAACAATCAACAATTGATGAACATAAGTGGGGAAAAAGGTAAAATGGCTGAGTAAGCATTAGACTGTAAATCTAAAGACAGAAGTCAAGGCCTCTTTTTACCTGTCTTTACAAAAAATACAAAAATTAGCCAGGTGTGCTGGTGCATGCCACTTGGGTGGCTGGGGCACAAGAATCGCTTCAACCCAGGAGGCAGAGGTTGCAGTGAGCTGAGCTCATGCCACTGCATTCCAGCCTGGCCAACAGAGCAAGATTCTGTCTCTAAAAAATAAAAATTAATAATTAATTAAGAAAATACTATCTCAATATAATATGAGCTTCCATGTATTGTCTAAAAGCATTTCACAGCCTTTTAAAAATCAGATTACATTTCTTCTGACAATTGTATTTCATTTTTACTTTTGTTTCTGCTTGAAGTTGCTGTGCATTATTTTGACTTTACAAATTCAACAGGATGACTATTACAATACCAAATAAGCTAATATTTCAAATATATATTATATATATAGATAGATTTCTTTCATAATTGGCAACGTATAGTTATAAAAATATTTAGGTTTAAAAGTTTTATCTCTCGAATTACTATTGAAAGAATAAAATCATCTTCATATTCTCATATTATAAGTAGTCCAAAATTAAAACTTCTTTTTTTATAAGGTGGCTTTTTCACCAGAAGAATATAATTCACCATCTTCCAGACCAGAATATATAGAACTCAAACAAAAATTTCAGGTGAGTCCTGAATTATTCTATCCCAATATCATTATACTTAGTAGGTTTCTTCAATACTTTATGTAATTCAGTAATTCTAAAAAGCTACTCATTAGAAACACATGGCTATCTTAAAAAATACACATTCCCAGGTCCACCTCTGACATAATGAATCTCAACCTGGAAACGGAACCTGGGAATCTGTATTTCTCAAAAAAGAAAATAAAAACTAAAGGGATTCTTAATTTGTCATCTGGGTATCCACTAGAATTTGAAAATCAGTTATAATAAGCTGCATCCATTAAAACTGATTTTGAACTACTAAGTTGAAATAAAATAAGACAAATACTAGGCTGATTATTTCACATTTTGCTTTTTTTAGTTAGATACCACAGAAGTATGAACAAAGAGTTTCAATAAGACTTTTTATTTCGAAGACTGTTTCAATGATAGAAGAGCCTGATCCCAGAGCTAAAAGACTGCTTATGAAGATTACACTGAAATTTTACTATAATCCTGAGTTTTCTATATGGTTCTCCCTTATCCATTTCTGAGGCATTATACAGAATGCATCGAAAGCAAGATTCAATTGTGATATGTTAAGGACTGGGTGGAGCTCATTATCACTTTTGAAATTCTCAGACTTAAAGGCAGATGATATATGCTCCCAAGTCAGTTTTTAGAGAATATTTATGACATTTTTCATGGGTTTCATTTCAGTACTTTTCACTACTTGCCTGAATTTTTAAAAATATTTCCCACATTGCTGTGAAAATAGTAAATATTTAGGTAAATGAGACTTGGATCCTGAGGTTAGCCACTAAGGAAATAAAGGTAACACCAGAAATTGAGTTGTTGAAAATAAACTATTTATGGATGGCTTTTTAAGTATTAAAAATATTCCAAGTAACAAAAAGCACTTGGACACAAAATAGTGTCAGAATTAAGAATCTGAAATTTTTGCATTAAAATTTTGTTTTTTATTTCAATTTCAAATATTTTAAAATAATTAAAGTTGGTTTTCTCCCTTTTTGGAGGGTAGGAGAGTGAATAGATACATTGACAGATTGCTCAAAGAAAATTAACTAGAAAAGGTATTATAAATTCAAAATCATTGCTACTGAATGTCTTATCTTTTTTTTTTAATATTGCAGTTTCAGAAATTCAGCAAGAAGTATTTTGAACATTTTCTAAGGAATCTAGACGAAGAAATGTCAGTTAGAAAAAGAAAAGATCAAGATATATGCAAATGTAGAAACATGTTAAGTGCAGAGGTTATAGAGCATGAAGACCAGGATCCGCCTTATCCAGCACAATCAAAAACTGCAGAACCTGCTAATAGAACCTGGGCCCACGATCCTAATATCTTCCCAACAAAGACGTTAGACACTGAGAACAAGTTAGCCCATGATCCTACTATCAACACAATAAAGGGTTTAGATACAAATAATAGGTTAAAAGAAAATCTACCAAATGCGTCTTTACGAAGCTTCAAAGGAGAATCATCAAGGACTGGAAATGTACGTGCAAATACATGTCTCCTCTCGAAGTCTTTAAATTTTACCCCCCATATAGATTATTTAAAACAATCAATGCAACTCAAGGCAATTTTAAGTAAAAATCTGCAAGACCTTTCAGACAAATTATTTTCTAAACCAGAAGTTAGTATGAACACTGAAGCAAGAGAGAAAAGTAGTTCTCCACTTCTAAGCATTCACGATAAATCATCAAGTAGTATGGAAGACAAAGTATTGGGAAAAAACCAAGACTTAAACAACTGGCTTTCAGAAAAAGACATTTTAAATTCAAAGTCTACTTTAAATCAAATAATTAAAAATATTCCTGCAGATTCATTTTCAGAAGGTAATCAAATAATTGAAAATATTCTTGCAGATTCACTTTCAGAAGGTGGTCAAATAATTAAAAACATTCTTGAATATTCACTTTCAGAAGGTGGTCAAATAATTAAAAATATTCCTGCAGATTCATTTTCAAAAGATAGACCAGGAAAATCTGCAGAGGTAGAAGACTATGTCTCTAAAAAACACTTTGAAGCTGATGAGAAAGATTTTCCAATTAAAAAAAATAGTATCAAAAAGAAACATTTAATAAATGAAGTATCTAGCTCCAAATCAAGTTTAAGTGGCGTTGCACATGACTACATTATGAGGCAAATATTCACTGCACCAATATTCTCAGAATTGGAGATAGAAGTGAAAGAGCCAAGTGAAACACCTGTGAACTTGGAAAATCAATTACCTACACCTTTGAAGAGAAGTTTATCATCACGTATTCTATTTCATGAAGAAAATGCTGATGAAATAGAATTCCCACAGCCCAGATCCGTTATAAGCCAGATAATACAAGCATTTCCTATAGACGTGCTTTTAGAATCTGGGATTGTCCAAGTGATAGAATTAGATAAAGAACGCCATAAGAGTTCTTTGCTGGGTATGAGGATCACTTCTCCTAAAGGAAAGCTGAAGGATTCCCAAAAGCATTTTTCAGAAATCAGAAACGATACAGAACCTCTTTCAGAGCAGAATATATCCATCATTCCCAAAGACACTACTTCTGTTCATACAGTTAAATTTGTACGGGAAGGCCAAAATATGTTCCCACAAGATTCAAGTTATTATTCAATAGCAAATAAAGAACCAGATTTGCCAAGAAATGGTCAGAGGCTTGGTAAAGATGAAAATGATCTCCATTCTACTCCAGAAAGTTCAACTTGCTCATTAATGGATAAACTTAGTGAATCAGATGCAATAATGTTAAAATCCTCTTTAAAAAACATCTTCAATGCTTTTTTCAAATATATTCAATCTGAAAGAAGAGGACAACCAGAAAAAGAATTAGAAAGACTAATTCAACCTTTTACGAGTGACACAGAACACCTTGAAAAAATCCAAGATAATTTTGAAAAAGCAGACAAATTAGACAGAAAACATATTTTGAGTCCAAAGCTGCGTGTGTTTCTAGAAGAACTCTCAGAGTCAGAAATAAAAAATTTTAAATCTGAATTAAGTAAACAAATCCAGCATTACCTTGTAGAAAGACTTTCAGAGTCAGGACATATCACCAAGGAGGACTTACCAAAAATCTATCAAAATCTCTATCTGATGAATGAGAAAGCAGACGGGAAAGGGCCAAACATTTTTCAGGGGAAATATTCTGAAGCTGTGAAAGAAATCATGTCTTTTGTCAACAACTTCAATAATCATTTCATAGATAAACATTTAGAGATAAAGCTAAGATCTTTTTTAAATAAGATTCTTCAAAACTATTTCCTAAAAACCATTTCAGAAAGCAGTTTATCTAATGAAACAGAATCTGAGACTATATACGCAAACATATCTTCTCTAAGTACTAAAACTGCCTCAATATCTTTTCACGAACTAGAACAAGATATTTCAAAGGGGAGTTTTGGTAGAAGGTTCGAAATAAACATGAAATATCCTTTAAGTAAATCTCTACAAAACTATCTGATAGCTTTATCAGAAAATGAATTATTAAATCTAACAGCTGATTTAAGCAAACACCTCCAGAGACTTTTTATGGAAAAACTTTCAAAATCAGGACTAATGACAAAAAGGCAATTAGAGGGGATCAGCCAGCACATAAATATGCTTAATTCTAGTTCTACACCATTAAAATATATAAAGACACATTTACCTTTTAGATACGACCATCACTTTATGGAGAAGCAATCAGAAAAGCAAAATAAATATTCAAGAATTGTTCAACAAACCTCTTTACAAATGGTTTCTGAGGATAAACTTACAGAAATAGAATTGAGTGGAGAGAAAGAAAATAAATATTTTCCCTTACAGAATTTAAAAGAAAATTCACCTTTAATTTGGGAATGGAAAAGTTATTATCCTAAAGAAGCAGCTAAAACACCAAGTTTAATAAAAGTACAAGCCTCTTCCAATAAAAATATCCAGGCAAGTCCATTAAATAAGTCATCAGAAATACTTACAGATATATTACCTAAGAAACTAAAGAAAGAACATGGTTTCATGAAGCTTCCTCAAGCAGAAAATTCTGTTCATAAAGCAGAGATTGAAGACCCATATAATTGGGGTGGTAAATCAAAAATAACTCAATCAAAAGCTTGGTGTAAAAGGACACTGAAAATGAACTCCCTTGATAGAAAGAAGCATATAAACATCTGTAAATGGACTGGTCAGGAAAAGCCTGAAGCAGTATTAACAACGTATCCAAGAATTCCTAACAGCAGAATGCCAAGGGAAGATGACTACTTAAACAGACTCACTTTCCCTTCCTGGCAAACTAGCACTTTAACTCATTTCAATTCAGAGACTGGGGAAAAATTAAAATTAGAAGACCAGTATTGTCAGAGATTGAAAGGAAGTAATAACAATAATAAAAAACACGTAACATTTGCACAATATGAAAAAGAAACACAAACTCTTTATATGAAACCAGATGAAATTTGCAGTGAAAAATGTGCCAAGTTCCCTGAAATACAGTCATTCCAATATAAAGTTGTAGAAGATGATAAAAACTCAAAACCATCCCTCTTCCCAGAATTATTTAAGAGAGATCTAAAACCCAACGTCCAAAAACAAAGAGACCGTGTCGCCAAACCAAAAAAGTCATTTAACAAGATAGTCAAGATATTACCAACCACACTACCTGCCACAAGAATTCATCTAAAGAAGTCTGCTCACAGGACACTGCTTCACTGGACTGCAAGAACAACTATACATGTAATGATGTTTTTTAAAGTCTTCTACTTCTGTATTTGGCAAAGTTCTAGAAATAATTTACTTTAGGGTGTATATATCTGCATCCAAGTTGTGTGTATTCCCTTAATTACACCCAACACATACAGACCTCCAATTTAAAAATTCATCTGAAATTTAAATATCACCTCACCTGATTCAAGATACAATCACAAAATCAGGGGGGCTGTTAACACACCTACTACCTTTTTATGAAATAAATGGTGGTGCCCCCCACCCTCCACTGTCTGGGACATGAATTAGAAAAAGGTGCCCTCTTCCTCTGGGCATATTCTCCCAGCTGACACCCAAGAGCCAGATCACGCAGCCCTGACTGTGGAAAACTGGCTAGATTTTAGCCCTTACTAAAATTAGTACAACCATTGGCTGTGGCCAGATACTGTGGAAACATAGCTGAGATTTTCTTTTCATAGAGATATAACTATAACTACTAGTTTTTTTTTCACATAGCTGAATTATCTTTGTTTCAGTTAAATAAATATGAAGCTCCTATACGCCAGTTATCTGGCTAAAAATTAGGGATATGCAAAATTTACAATCCATTGGATTATGAATTGAAAAAATTTACGCTCTAGTTTTTTTCACCACCATGCTGCATCATGTGCTGAGAAACATAAGAATTCAAACATATTTTTAATATTAACATAAAACAATTAGGAGGCCAGGCATAGAGTGGCTCATGCCTATAATCCCAGCACTTTGGGAGGGTGAGGCAGGTGGATCACTTGAAGCCAGGAGTTCAAGACCAGCCTGGCAACATGGTGAAACTGTCTCTACTAAAAGTACAAAAATTAGCTGTGTGTGGTGGTACACATCTGTAATCCCTGCTACTTGAGAGGCTGAGGCAAGAGAATTGCTTGAACCCAGGAGGTGGAGGTTGCAGTGACCCAAGATCACACCACTGTACTCCAGCCTGGGCAAAAGAGCAAAATGTGTCTTGAAAAAAAAAAAAATTAGGGAAGCAAATCTGTGACTAGATTTTATACAAATTATTCTAAAGCAAATTTAAAATCTAGGAATGGAAGACATTTTGAATTTTCTGAATCACTGGTCTTCCCTATTAATATACATAACAGGTATGACCCATTATTGGAAAAGCTCCTAAGTAAATATGAGTAAGTAAAACTCATATAAATTGATACTTTGATGTGCATAATTCTACTTTGAGAAAATCTTATTTCTGCATAGTTGCTTTGAATTTATTTTCCACAGTAAAGCAAACTATTAGCTTTATAGTAGGAGGGTAAATATTATATAGCTATATATTTTATACACACTATTATACAGCTAAATATTAACTATATAGTGGCAGGGTATAAATATCAGCTTATACTCTCAATTTTGGATTTTTCTATCTAAATTCAGAAATAGTATTGAGAAGGGTGAGAGAGAGAGAGGAGTGTGTGTGTGTGTGTGTGTGTGTACATACATTTATCTACACACTTGGAAAAAAAAGTCAAAGATGGGTTCATAGCTTTTGGAGAGGATTTCCTGAATTTAGACAAATGGAATCTTCAATAGAACATTTCAAGCAAAGTAAGAAATTGTGTTTATGTTAAATGATATAAGATCTGAGAACACTTGTCCTAAGAGCAGGCAAGGGAGATAGAGTTATTTTTGTTTCTCAGTTAAATCAGCTGTTTCTAAACTTTCTAGTAAAGTTGACAATAGATAATTAAGAGGTAAGAGGGCATTTCTCAGATGATCAGAATGACTTACGCATCTGATTTTCTAAAATCCAGGAATCTCCCAAAGGAATCAAGACAGAAGAGAGAGAAATTGAGTGGTAGGAGCACCTAGAAAAGTGACCAGTGACCTGGGTCTCCAGTAATCAGTTATATCTGCTGTGAAGGGAAATTATATATTACTCACTAACATAAATTCTCTAATTGTGGCTTACCTAATTGTCCTGTGTAGATAAGAGGGAAGAGGAAGAATGTTTTCTTGCCTTCTCCAAACTCAGGCAAAAATGTGAAATAGAGAGAATTTATCTTTAGACTCCTTGTACATTCTTTTTTGTAAATCTTTTTTGACTGCCCTAATTCTTTTTAGCCCTGCCCAACATTCCCTGACCCCCAATTCTATTAATGCATTCCCACCTGTATTCAAATCAAAACAACCCATGTTCTTGGTGTGGCTATCTTTGCAAAGTGTTGCGGGATGAGCTGCTCAAACTGCTGAGGAAATTGTTTACCCTAATTGAGGATAACTAATAGATTCATACCTTTTTAGGGTTACTTGTAAATTATTTTATTTTTATTATAATATATAGCTATCTTATAGAAAATTTTAAAAATTATTTATTATGGTATATATCCTTTGAGCTATTTTACTGAATGTTTTACTCATTTACTCAGAGTATACATGCAATTTTATTCCTTTTAATGTAAACATTACAACCATATTCTTGGATGCGGCACTCTCTCCCTCTCTCTGTATGTATAGAAGTTAACTAAAGAAGGTTAAAGTTTGGATGATATAAAAAGTAAAATATAAGAGTTCATAATTTATATTTGGGATCAGGGGAGAGAGATTTAGGTGGAGAGAAATCACATAGTAGTCTGGCCAGCATTGTCTAGAAGTCTGACCCCTGAGGACTGCTCTCAAGTTTTTTGGGTTTCCAGCTTCTTATCAAAAATATCTTTTGAAATAACAAATTTTGTAACAGTAAGATATCTTTAAAGCATGGTTTCTAGCACAGTATCTAATGGGAGGCATCAGGTGTAGGGTCTGAATTTAGAGACTGCCTAAGAAACAGTCATTGTTTTCATTCTTTAACTGTTGCTATTATAAACTTTAGTCTTTGTAAATTTTTTATTTTCTTTTGCCTTTTGACCATCTATGTCTAGACGTCCCTGTAAATTTAAAACCTACTTTTAAGAAACCTAATTTACCAATCTGATCTTTTATTATTTAGGATTGTTCGGATAAATTTGAGGATTTACATGACATTGCCTCATTTACACATCTTAAAAAAGTAAAATCAAGATCAAGGCTTTCAGGAAAAAGCTCAGATGATATCCACAATCATACAAAAAACTCTGCAAGACCATATACTGCTCCAGAGGTTAACAAGCGACGAGAAAGAGAAGGCTACAATGGACAGTTTACAAGTCGTCAAACGGTTTCATCAGGCTTAGTTAACATAAATGAAAGGCATAAAATGCGGTCAAAAAAAATCAAAAGAGGATACTGAAAAGCTTGCTCATCTTTGATATTACAAAATGTGTCTAACTCAGAATGATATGTGAGGCACAGTCAGAATATCATTTCTCCATTAACAAAATGGTTTGGAGATCTCTTCTTTTGTGTGACAGAAGTCAGCAACCAAATTTCATCTTGTTAGAACCATTTTGTTTTGATTAAAATGAAAACAAACACATTTGGTGTAAATGTGTTTTTGTTCACGAACCTTAGGGAACAAACCCAGAAATACTTATTCAATTAATATTCATTAACAAAGTTTTATTTCTCAGTTTTTCCTACATTTTCCACTCCAATTTGTATTTCTGATTTTCCAACCTTTGTTACATTGTAAATTATCCCTTTCTACCTAGTTTTCAGGTGATTTGCAGTTATCAGTGTGTGCAGCCTTTTGTTATGAATATGCTTCAGGCCAGGTGCCATGGCTCATGACTGCAATCCCAGCATTTTGGGAGGAGGCCAAGGCAAGTGGATGACTTGAGTCCAGGAGTTCTAGACCAGCCTGGGTAACATGGTGAAACCCTGTCTCTACAAAAATTAAAAAAAAATCAGCTGGGTGTGGTAGCATGCCTGTGATCCAGCTACTCAAGAGGCTTATGTGGGAGAACCACCTGAGCCTGGGAGGTCAAGGCTGCCATGAGCTGTGAGGGTGACATGCATCTCAGGAAAAAAAAAAAAGAGGAATATATACTTTTAGTTTTCATTTCTAATTATATTTCCAGATTCAACAGTTTGTAATTCTCTGGACTTTAATACTCTTTCATTAAATTTTTTTGAGACGGAGTTCTTGCTATGTTGCCCAGGCTGGTCTCAAACTCTGAGCTCAAATGATCCTCCTGCCTCAGCTTGCCAAGAAATTGAGATTTACAAGTGTATGCCACCACTCCCAGCTGAACTTTTATTCATTTTAACATCATCTGTTATTGCATCTTTTTACATAATACAAATAAGACTATCCTTCATATTAATTCCTGAAGATCTCTTACATAACAGTGACTTTCTTTTTATATATTTATTTTTTAAATTATACTTGGAAGTTCTGGGGTCCATGTGCAGAACATGCAGTTTTGTTACACAGGTAAACACATGTCATGATGGTTTGCTGCATCCATCTCCTGTCACCTACATTAAGTATTTCTCCTAATGCTCTCTCTCCCATATGCTCCCACCCCCCTACCAGGCCCCAGTGTGTGATGTTCCCCTCCCTGTGTCCATGTGTTCTCATTGTTATGAGTGAGAACATGCAGTGTTTGCTTTTCTGTTCTTGTGTCAGTTTGCTGAGAATGATGGCTTCTAGCTTCATCCATGTCCCTGCAAAGAACATGAACTTACCCTTTTTTATGGCTGCAGAGTATTCCATGGTGTATATGTGCCACATTTTCTTTATCCAGTCTATCACTGATGGGCATTTGGGCTGGTTCCAAGTCTTTGCTATTGTTAACAGTGCCACAATAAATGTATGTGTAAATGTCTTTATAATAGAATGATTTATAATCATTTGGGTATATACCCAGTAATGGGATTGCTGGGTCAAATGGTATTTCTAGTTCTAGATCCTTGAGGAATTGCCACACTATCTTCCACAATAGTTGAACTAATTACATTCCCATCAACAGTGTAAAAGCATTCCCACTTCTCCACATCCCTTCCAGCATCTGTTGTCTCCTGATTTTTTAATGATCACCATTCTAACTGGTGTGACATGATATCTCAATGTGGTTTTGATTTGCATTTCTCTAATGACCAGTGATAATGAGCTTTTTTTCATGCTTGTTGGCTGTACAAATGTCTTCTTTTGAGAAGTGCCTGTTCATATGCTTTGCCCACTTTCTGACAGGGCTTTTTCTTAAAAATTTGTTTAAGGTCTTTGCAGATTCTGGATATTAGCCCTTTGTCAGATAGGTAGATTGCAAAAATTTGTTACCATTCTGTTGGTTGCTGGTTCACTCTAATGATAGTTTCTTTTGCTGTGCAGAAGCTCTTAATTAGATCCCATTTGTCTATTTTGGCTTTTGTTGCCATTGCTTTTGTTGTTTTAGTCATAAAGTCTTTCCCTATGCCTATGTCCTGAATGGCATTCCTTAGGTTTTCTTCTGGGGTTTTATGGTGTTAAGTTTTATGTTTGAATATTTAATCCATCTAGATTTAACTTTTGTATAAGGTGTAAGGAAGTGATCCAGTTTCAGTTTTCTGCACATGGCTAGCCAGTTTAACAAACACCATTTATTAAATAGGGAATCCTTTCTCCATTGCTTTTGTCAGGTTTGTCAAAGATCACAGGGTTGCAGATGTGTGGTGTTATTTCTGATGCCTCTGTTGTGTTCTATTGGTCTATATTTCTGTTTTGGTACCAGTACCATGCTGTTTTCATTACTGTAGCCTTGTAGTATAGTTTGAAGTCAGATAGCATAATGCCTTCAGCTTTGTTTTTTTGTTTTTGTTTTTTTTTTTGGCTTAGAATTGTCTTGGCTATGCAGGCTCTTTTTTGGTTCCATATGAAGTTTAAGGTGTTTTTTCCCAATATTGTGAAGAAAGTCAATGGTAGCTTGATGGGGATAGCATTGAATCTCTAAGTTACTTTTGGTAGTGTGGCCATTTTTATGATACTGATTCTTCCTAAACATGAGCATGGAATGTTTTTCCATGTTTGTAGTTCTCCTTGAAGAGGTCCTTCACATCCCCTGTTAATTGATTTCCTAGGTATTTTATTCTCTTGTAGCAATTGTGAATGGGAGTTCACTCATGATTTGGTTCTCTGTTTTTCTGTTATTGGTGTATAGAAATGCTTGTAATTTTTGCACATTAATTTTATATGTGAGACTGCTGAAGTTGCTTATCAGCTTAAGGAGATTTGGGGCTGAGATGATGGAGTCTTCTAAATAGAGACAATTTGACTTTCTATTTCCCTAATTGAATACCCTTTAATTCTTTTTCTTGCCTGATTGCTCTGGCCAGAACTTCCAATACTATGTTGAATAGGAGTGGTGAGCAAGGGTATCCTTGTCTTATGCCAGTTTTCAAAGGGAATGCTTCCAGTTTTTGCCCATTCAGTATGATATTGGCTGCAGGTGAGTAAATCTAGAAGAAATGGATAAATTCCTGGACACTTACACCATCCGAAGACTAAACCAAGAAGCTGAATCCCTGAATTGACCAATAACAAGGTATGAAATTGAGGCAGCAATTAATAGCCTGCCAGCCAAAAAAAGTCCAGGACCGCATGGGTTCACAGCCAAATTCTACCAGAGGTACAAAGAGGAGCTGGTACCATTCCCTCTGAAACTATTCCAAACAATAGAAAAAGAAGGAATCTTCCCTAACTTATTGTATGAGACCACCATCATCCTGATACTAAAACCGGGCAGAGACACAACTAAAAAGAAAATTTCAGACCAATATCCATGATGAACATTGATGTGAAAATCATCAATAAAATACTGGCAAACCGAATGCAACAACATGTGAATGAATAAGATCAAAAAGCTTATTCATCACAATCAAGTTGGTTTCATCCCTGGGATGCAAGGCTGGTTCAACATTTGCAAATCTATAATCCATCACATCAACAGAACCAAAGACAAAAACCACATGATTATCTCAATAGATACAGAGAAGACCTTCAACAAAATTCAACAGCTCTTTATGCTAAAAGCTCTCAATAAACTAGGTATTGATGAAATGTAACTCAATATAACACAGCAGTGACTTTCGAAGTTACTCATACAACTATGAAAGGGCCTTTTGAGTAACACCATATTGAGGAAAGTGCATAGAATTGTGGAAACCGTGAATAAAATACAATCCAGCTGAATCAACACAGAATTTAAATCAGAGACTTCTGAGAATCAGTTCCATTTCTTTATAAGTATAGTATTTGGATTTTGTTGAAATTCAATACACTCTTAAAAAGCAAAAACTTTGATTTACAGAATTTTTGTTTCTATTTTTCTACCACAAGTTATAAAGACTATGGGGTTTAAATAGAATTGACTGATAGAAAACATAATTCCTGATCATTCATTCAATGTTATAATCAGGATAATTTTTTATAGGGACTAAGAATTTCCAGTAATCCTCAAAGTTGTCTATACTTAGTCAGCATGTAACTGGGAAAACACAAATAACTCCAGCTCTTTCAAGTAGAAGAAATACAGGGAGTTGGTTTTGTAGGTGATGGAATCAAAGCTAAGAGACAAAAAGAGATGTTGAAGCAACCCAGAAATTAGCAAGTGTGAGAAGTGCTACCGCCATTCAGATGGAAGAGACTGCAGGAGGAACTGGTGCTACCAGAGTTCTTGAAGCTAGAGACAAAAATGCCACTGCCACTGCCAGGGACACTAGAAACAGACAGAAAATGGGGCAAATGGTGAGAAATACCATATTTCACCTCTCTCTTCCTGCCGTCTGATCTTCCACTATCGCCTCCCTGGGAAACAGAGATTGAGGGTATAAGAGAAACATAGATCTCAGTGAAGCAGAAAAGGGAGTGGAGAAATGAACTTGAGAGTTAATAGGCAATTGGCGAACAGTACTTATGAAGGAAACCATTGATCTGGCTTGCAGGAAAGGAAGAAATATTTACTAGACAGAAATCTCTAATCTCTTTGCCTCATTAAATTTTTAAAGGCAATATTGTGACAAAGAATTAAAAACTTCTTACCTGGGAAATCTCTTAAATTTTTTTTCAAAAGTCTTTTTTTTAATTCAAATACTTTATTCAAGGAAGAATTCAATAAAAATTAAACATCTACAATATGCCAGACAGTTTTACTAAACAGTAATATGCCAGTGAATAAGACAATATTCTCAAGAAGTCCACAGTCCATCGGGAACATAAACACAGAATTCATTAGAGTTGTGTAAGTGCTTTTTGAGGAAGGTACTACAGAAGCTCATAGGAGAGCATTTTAGCTAAAGTGACTGCTAGTTTGGGTCCTTTAAAAAGCAGACACCAAGATGAGATTAGACATGTGGTAGTCAGTCATGACCCCCACTAATGTGTCCATGTCCTAATCCCAGGAACCTGAGAATATTACCTATGTGATGAGAGACTTTTGCAACTTTGACTAAATCATAAATGTTGAGATGGGGAGATTATCCCAAATTATCTGGGTGGGCACAATATCACAAAAGTCAGAGAAGGAGATGTGACCACAGAAGCAGAAGGTGGAGCAGTGCTGTGTCATGAGAAAGGGAAGTAGGAAGCCTCTAGAATCTGGGAGGCCAACAGATTCTCTCTAGAGATTCCTTCGAAGGAGTATAGCACTGCCAATCCATTTTAAACTTCTGACCTCCAGAACTGTCAGATAATAACTGTGTGTTGTTTTAAGCCACTGAGTTTGTGGTAATTTGTCACAGCCATGATAGGAAATTAATACCACCTGCAGATGTTTTGATGGGAAAAGTCTGGGAGTGAAAAATAGGGAGGCAGTAGAAGATGGCTGGGAAAGCTGTCAACCATGATGTAGGTCTCACCAATGTGGAGGAGGGGGAGGAAGATAAAAAGGCAGAATAGGGAATGTCTTAAGACTACAGTGTCATTCTAAGTAAGTTTCAGTCGGGCTGCCAGCCAAAGCCATTCATCACAAAAGGACTTTGTCTCCCTGGAATGGGCCTGACTTGCAATCCTTGCTGCCAGGGATAGGGATAGGATGAGGCAGGTACGGTAGGCAGGATAATGTTCCCCCAAGGATGCCTACATCCTAAGGCCCAGAGCCTGTGACTCTGTTAGGTTACATGGCTAAGGGGAAATAAGATTGCAGACAGAATTAAGGTTACTAATTAGCTGACTGTAGACAGGGAAGCTATCCCGGATTATCTCACTATGCCCAGTGTAATCACAGGGGTCTTTAAAAAGTAGAAGATGGAATCAAAGAGAGAACCAGAGAAATGGTAGAATGAGGGTTCGCCCAAAAGAGTTGACTTTGAAGATGGACTAACAGGGCCATGAGCCAAGGAATGTGAATAGCCTCTAAAAGCTGGAAAGGCCAAGGAAACAGATTCCCCTCCGGAGCCTCCAGAAGGAATGGAGCACTGCCAAAACCTTGATTTTAGCTCAGTAAGACTAATTTCAAACTTCTGAACCAGAACTGCAAAATAACTGTGTTGCTTAAGCCACTAAGTTCATGGCAATTTGTTACAGCAGTCATTAGAAATACAGCAAGGAAGGAGCCTAAGGTATAAAATTTAAGAAAGCACTCACAGGGTGAAGTCATTATGAAGAGGGGGAAAAAAATTAATAAAATATCATATAAAAATAAAATTAATGAAGAAATGAGAAGCAGAAATTTTTTCCTTCATAAGCAAACTTCCCTGAGTCCTTCCCCCTCCCGTGGAATTGTATCCTGCTTTGCAAGTTTTCCAGGTTTAAAACTTCTTGTACTCTTGTTCTCTACAGCTGATAACTGTAAGTTTCTGTAACACATTGAAGGTAATAAGAAATGCCCGAGCAGGCAGGACTCTAGCCTTCTGGGAGCTGTAGCAGAAGGTAATAGATAAGGCCCATGCTAGAACCCTTGAGCTCTACAGATAGCGAATATCTGGGTTGCACAGCAACAGTCATATGTAAGCCTGAGTTAGGTGCCTGTCATTGGTTGACGAACTGCCTTTGTTCTACATTTGCAAACCTGTCTTAGAGCCACTGTGTACTTCCTGTATAAAAAGTCAAGCCCTGCCTTTGTTAGGGGCTCAGTCATCTTGTTTCCAATCTGGGCCAGTGTACACCTAAAATAAACACCTTCTGCAACCTCAACAGTCTCTCCAATCTCCAAAATTCTGCAACAATCACTCATGGTGATACTCATGGTGATAGTTGATTTTGTGTGTCAACTGTTTTTAAGTCAAACATTTTAATAAGTCAAACATTATTTGGAATGCCTGTAATTCCAGTACTTTGGGAGGCTGAGGTCAGGAGTTCGAGACCAGCTTGGCCAACGTGGTGAAACCCCATCTTTATTAAAAATACAAAAATTAAACAAGCTTGGTGCCGAGTGCCTGTAATCCCAGCTACTTGGGAGACTGAGGCAGGAGAATCACTTGAACCTGGGAGGTAGAGGTTACAATGAGCTGAGATTGTGCCACTGCACACCAGCCTGAGTGACAGAGTGAGACTCCTTCTCAAAAAAAAAAAAAAATATATATATATATATATATATAAAATATTATTCTGAGTGTCTGTGAGGGTGTGTATTAGGATTCTCCAGAGGGACAGATCTAATGAATATATGTATATATGAAAGGGAGTTTACTAGGGAGAAGTGGCTGACACTATACCAAGGTGAAGTCTCATAGTAGGGCATCTGCAAGCTGAGGAAGAAAGAAGCCAACATGCTCAGTCCAAGTCCAAAAGCCTCAAAAGCAGTGAAGCCAACAATGTAGCCCTCAGTCTGTGGCTGAAGGCCCAGGAGGCCACTGGTACAACTCCCAGAGTCCAAAGGCTGAAGAACCTAGAGTCTGATGTCCTAGGGCAGGAGGAGTAGAAGGAAGCATCCAGCACAGAAGATGAAATCCACAAGGCTCATCAAGCAAGGTTATCCCTCTTTCTTCTGCCTGCCATCTTCTAGCTGGCTAGCAGCCAACTGCCTTGTGTCCACCCACGTTGAGGGTGGGTTTTCCTCCTCCAGTCCACTGACTCAAATGTTAATCTCCTCTGGTAACACCCTCACAGACACATTCAGAAGCAATACTTTATTATATGGGTCCCCAACTCCCAGACTGTGGACCTATATAGAGGTCAGTGGCCTCTTAAGAACCTAGTGTCACAGCAGGTGAGCAGCAGGATGAGTGAGCATTACCACCTGAGCTCTGCCTCCTGTCAGATCAGCGGCCATATTAGATTCTCACAGGAGGACCAAATTTTATATGCACATATGTTCTATTGGCTGTTTCTCTGGAGTACCCTAATATACCTGATAATAGGAGATCCGAGCAGCACTATTTCATGCCCTCCATGGTCCAATTTTTACACTATACACATTCAAGAGAACCTCCACAGAGATTTGAAAGAACTCTAAGGTCTGTGTAGGCCTCTCTTGCTGAAGGGAAATTTAGAAGGGGGAGGTTAGTAGGATGAACGATAGCACTTAGCATTAGAGTTGCTCTTAGGGCCTCAGTGGTCTTTATCTTCTCCCTTTTCCACGGTTCATTTTAAATTGTTTGACTTTGGTAGACCTTGGTGGCTTAATAGATGAAGTAACCCAAACCTTCATTGTTGAGGGGGTCCAGTCAATAAACTGGGTTTAAACTGGAAGATAATTGGGCTTAAAATCACCTATTGATTTGTATATTATCTGTCATTTTTTTAGTCCTCAGATAATTATTTTAAAATAACTTTTAATATACTATAAATAAGATTGTATAAAGAAAATCAACTGAAGTAGGTCCCAATTTACCACCCTCCAAACTATATATCCTTTTTAAGACATAGCAGAGTCTCTTTTCTAATTAGAAAATATTAACACCTCCAACAAGATGGCCGAATAGGAACAACTCTGGTGCGCAGTTCCCAGTGAGAGCGAGGTAGAAGGTGGGTGATCTCCACATTTCCAACTGAGATACCAGGTTCATCTCATTGGGACTGATTAGACAGTAGGTGCAGCCAAGGAGGGTGAGCTGAGGCAGGGTGGGGCGTCGCCTTACCTGGGAAGTGCAAGGGGCTAGAGAACTCCCTCTCCTAGCCAGGGGAATCCATTAGGAACTTTTCCTCTGGCAATCCAGCTCAGATACTGTGCTTTTCCCATAGTCTTCACAACCTGCAGACCAGGAGATTCCCACCAGTGCCTATAACACCAGCACCCTGGGTTTCCAGCACAAACTTGGGCAGCTGTTTCAGCTGCAGCAGTTTTTTTTTTTTCTCATACCCCAGCGGCACCTGGAATGCCAGCGTGACAGAACCGCTCATTCCCCTGAAAAGAGGTCTGAAGCCAGGGAGACAAGTGATCTGGCTCAGCAGGTCCCACTGTCATGGAGAAGACCAGCAAGCTAAGATCCACTGGCTTGAAATTCTTGCAGACAACACAGCAGTCTGAGCTCAACCTGGGACATTCGAGCTCAGTGAGGGGAGGGTCATCTGCCATTGCTGAGGCTCAGATAGGCAGTTTTAACCTCACCTGTGTAAACAAAGTCTCCAGGAAGTTTACAAAGCAACTGGGCAGAGCCCACAGCACCTCAGCAAGACCTCTGCAGGCAGATTGTCACTAGATGCTCTTCTTGATGGGCAGGGCATCTCTGAAAAAAGGCAGCAGCCTGTCAGGGCCTTATAAATAAAGCTGCCATCTTCCTGGGACAGAGCACCTGGAAAAAGGGGTGGCTGTGGGTTCAGCTTTGGCAGACTTAAATGTCCCTGCCCAGCAGCTCTGAAGGGAGCAAAGGCTCTTCCAGCACAGCGCTTGAGCTCTGATAAAGGGCAGACTGGCTCCTCAAGTGGCACCCTGACCCCTGTCTATGCTGACTGGGACACATCGCCCAGCAGGGGCTGACAGACACCTCATACAGGAGAGCTCTGGCTGGGTACCCTTCTGGGACAAGCTACCAGAGAAAGGAACAGGCAGCAATCTTTGCTGTTCTGCAGCCCCCAGTCCCATTGCTGCCCTGGTGATTCGCAGGCTGGCAGAGTCTGGAGTGCACCTCCAGCAAACTCCAGCAGACCTGCAACAAAGAGGCCTGACTATAGGAAGGAAAACTAACAAACAGAAACAAATAGTTTCAACATCAACAGAAAGAATGTCCACTCAGAGACCCCATTCAAAGGTCACCACCTTCAAAGCTCAAAAGTAGATAAATCCACAAAGATGGTAAGATACCAGTGCAAAAAGGATGAAACCTCCAAAAACCAGAACATCTCTTCTCCTCTAAGGGATCACAACTCCTCACCAGCAAGGGAACTAAACTGGCTGGAAAACAAGTTTCATGAATTGACAGAAGCAGGCTTCAGAAGATGGGTAATAAACTTCTCCGAACTAAAGGAGCATGTTTTAACCCAATGCAAGGAAGCTAAGAACCTTGAAAAAAGGTTAGATGAAATGCTAACCAGAATAACCAGTCAGAGAAGAAAATAAATGACTTGATGGAGCTGAAAAACACAGCACGAGAACTTCATGAAAAATACACAATATTAATAGCCAAATTGATCAAGTGGAAGAAAGGACATCAGAGATTGAAGATCAACTCAATGAAATAGAGTGAGAAGGAAGAATGAGAGAAACAAGAGTGAAAAGAAATAAAGCCTCCAAGAAATATGTGATTATGTGAAAAGACCAAATCTATGTTTGATCTGTGTACTTGAAAGTGATGGGCAGAATGAAACCAAGTCAGAAAACTCTCTTCAGGATACTATCCAGGAGAACTTCCCCAACCTAGCAAGGCAGGCCAACAGTCAAATTCAGGAAATATAGAGAACACCACAAAGATACTCCTCAAGAAGAGCAACCCCAAAATCATCAGATTCACCAAGGTTGAAATGAAGGAAAAAATGCTAAGGGCAGCCAGAGAGAAAGGTCGGGTTACCCACAAAGGGAAGCCCATCACAGTAGATTTCTTGGCAGAAACCCTACAAGCCAGAAGACAGTGGAGGCCAATATTTAACATCCTTAAAGAAAAGAATTTTCAACCCAGAATTCATATCCAGCCAAACTAAGCTTCATAAGTGAAGGAGAAATAAAATCCTTTACAGATGAGCAAATGCTGAGAGATTCTGTCACCACCAGGCCTGACTTATAAGAGCTCCTGAAGGAAGCACTAAACATGGAAAGGAACAACCAGTACCAGTGACTGCAAAAACATACTAAATTGTAAAGACCATCCACACTATGAAGAAACTGCATCAACTAATGGGCAAAACAACCAGCTAGCATCAAAATGAGAGGATCAAATTCACACATAACCATATTAACCTTGAAAGTAAATGGGAAATGCCCCAATCAAAAGACACAGACTGGAAAATTGGATAAAGAGTCAAGACCCATCGGTGTGCTGTATTCAGAAGACCCATCTCATGTGCAAGGACACACACAGGCTCAAAATAAGGGATGGAAGAAGATTTACAAAGCAAATGAAGAGCCAAAATAGAAGGGCTTGCAATCCTAGTCTCTGACAAAACAGATTTTAAACCAAGAAAGTATTAAAAGAGACAAAGAAGGGCATTACACAATGGTAAATGGATCAATGCAACAAGAAGAGCTACCGATGCTCAATATATATGTACCACATACAGGAGCACCCAGATTCATAAAGCAAGTTCTTAATGACCTATAAAGAGAGTTAGATTCCTATACAATAATAGTGGGAGACTTTAACACTCCACTGTCAGTAATTAGATCAATGAGACAGAAAATTAACAAGGATATCCAACACTTGAACTCAAGATTTGGACCAAGCGGAGATAACAGACATCTACAAAACTCTCCTAAATTCACAGAATATACATTCTTCTCAGCACCACATCACACTTATTCTAAAATTGACCACATAACTGGAAGTAAAACACTCCTCAGCAAATGCAAAAGATCAGAAATCATAACAAACAGTCTCTCAGACCACAGTACAATCAAATGAGAACTCAGGATTAAGAAACTCACTCAAAACTGCACAACTACATGGAAACTGAACAACCTACTCCTGAATGACTACTGGATAAATAATGAAATGAAGGCAGAAATAAAGATGTTCTTGAAACCAATGAGAATGAAGACACAATGTACCAGGATATCTGGGACACATTTAAAACAGTGTCTAGTTATAACACTAAATGCCCACAAGAGAAATGAGGAAAGATCTAAAATCGTCACCCTAATGTCATGATTAAAAGAACTAGAGGAGCAAGATCAATCTAGCAGAAGACAAGAAATAACTGAGATCAGAACAGAACTGAAGGAGATAGAGACACAAAAATATGCTTCAACAAAAGCAATGAATCCAGGAGCTGGTTTTTTGAAAAGATCAATAAAATAGAGCACTAGCCAGACTAATAAATAAGAAAAGGGAGAAGGATCAAATAGATGCAATAAAAAATGATAAAGGTGATTACCACCACCGATCCCACAGAAATACAAATTACCATCAGAGAATACTACAAACACCTCTATGCAAATAAACCAGTAAATCTAGAAGAAATTGATAAATTCCTGGACATTTACACCCTCCCAAGACTAAACCAGGAAGAAGTTGAATCCCTGAATAGACCAATAACAAGGTCTGAAACTGAGGCAGCAATTAATAGCCTGCCAACTAAAAAGTCCAGAACCAGACAGGTTCACAGCCGAATTCTATCAGAGGTACAAAGAGGAGCTGGTACCATTCCTTCTGAAACTATTCCAAACATAAAAAAAGAAGGAATCCTCCCTAACTTATTTTATGAGACCAACAGCATCCTGATACTAAAACCTGGCAGAGACACAACTAAAAAAATTTCAGGCCAATGTCCATGATGAACATTGGATATGAAAATCCTCAATAAAATACTAGTAAACCGAATCCAACAGCACATCAAAAAGCTTATCCATCACAATCAAGTTTGCTTCATCCCTGGGATGCAAGGCCAGTTCAACATATGCAAATCTAAAAATGTACTCCATTACATGAACAGAAGCAAAGACAAAAACCACATGAATATCTCAATAGATGCAGAGAAGGTCTTTGATAAAATTCATCAGCCCTTTATGCTAAAAACCCTCAATAAACTAGGTATCGATGGATCATATCTCAAAATAATGAGAGCGATTTATGACAAACCCACAACCAATATCATACTGAAGGGCAAAAACTGGCGGCATTCTCTTTGAAAACTGGCACAACACAAGAATGCCCTCTCTTACCACTCCTATTCAACATAGTATTGGAAGTTCTGGCTAGGGCCAGCAGGCAAGAAAAAATAATAAAGGGTATTCAGTTAGGAAAAGAGGAAGTCAAATTGTTTCTATTTGCAGACAACATGATTGTATATTTAGAAGAACCCATCATCTCAGCCCAAAATCTCCTTAAGCTGATAAGCAACTTCAGCAAAGTCTCAGGATACCAAATCAATGTGCAAAAATCACAAGCATTCCTATACACCAATAACAGAAAAACAGAGAGCCAAATCATGAGTGAACTCCCATTCACAATTGCTACAAAGAGAATAAAATGCCTAGGAATCCAACTAACAAGGGATGTGAAGGACCTCTTCAAGGAGAAGTACAAACCACTGTTCAAGGAAATAAGAGGACACAAACATTCCATGCTCATGGTTAGGAAGAATCAATATCTTGCAAATGGCCATACTGCCTAAAGTAATTTACAGATCCAATGTTATCCCCATCAAGCTACCACTGACTTTCTTCACAAAATTTGAAAAAAACTACCTTAAACTTCAAATGGAACCAAAAAAGAGCATGCATAGTCAAGACTATCCTAAGCAGAAAGCACAAAGCTGGAGGCATCATGCTGCCTGACTTCAAACGATACTACAAAGCTATGGTAATCAAAACAGCATTGTACTGATATCAAAACAGAGATATAGACCAATGGAAGAGAGAGCGCAGAAGCCTCAGAAGTAACACCACATATCTACAACCATCTGATCTTTGACAAACCTGACAAAATCAAGCAATGGGGAAAAGATTCCCTAGTTAATAAATGGTGATGGGAAAACTGGCTAGCCATATGCAGAAAGCTGAAATGGGATCCCTTCTTTACACCTTATATAAAAATTAACTCCAGATGGATTAAAGATTTAAACATAATACCTAAGGTCATAAAAACCCTAGAAGAAAACCTAAGCAATACCATTCAGGATATAGGCGTGGGCAAGGACTTCATGACTAAGACACCAAAAGCAATGGCAACAAAAGCCAAAATAGAAAAATGGGATCTAATTAAACTCAAGAGCTTCTGTGCAGCAAAAGAAAAATGGGAAAAAAATTTTGTAATCTACCCATCTGACAAAGGGCTAATAACCAGAATCTACAAAAAGCTTAAACACATTTATAAGAAAAAAACAACCCCATCAAAAAGTGGGTGAAGACATGAACAGACACTTCTCAAGACATTTATGCAGCCAACAAACATATGAAAAAAAGTTCATTACTGGTCATTAGAGAAAGGCAAAGAAAACCACATTGAGATACCATCTCACACCACTTAGAATGGTAATCATTAAAAAATCAGGAGACAACACATGCTGGAGAGGATGTGGAGAAGTAGGAATCCTTTTACACTGTTGATGGGAGTGTAAATTAGTTCAACCATTGTAGAAGACAGTGTGGGAATTCCTCAAGGATCTAGAGCTAGAAATACTATTTGACCCAACAATCCCATTACTGGGTATATACCCAAAGGATTATAAATCATTCTATTATAAAGACACATACACACATGTTTATTGCAGTACTGTGTACAATAGCAAAGACTTGGAACCAGCCCAAATGCCCATCAATGATAGACTGGAAAAAGAAAATGTGGCACATATATACCATGGAATACTATGCAGCCTTAAAAAATGATGAGTTCATAGAACAACCCAGGATTGGAGCCCGCGTTGAATTCGCAAATGGTGAGTCAGTGCTGCATTTCCAGACTGATCTTTGTTGCCCACAGAACGGGGAAACTCCCAAGTATAAAAAGACACGGGACGCCAGGCAGTAGGTCTGCCTGGCGAAGCCGGCAGCCTGGGCGGCGGCGGCCGGCCCTACCCAGCAATCCCCACAGGGCGCGCTTGTACGGGTGCCTTGTTGAACCGGCAACCTGAGACTAGAGAGGGCTGGACTTGAGACTGAACGAGACTTGCACAGTAGCCCAGCCCAGGGGATTGCAGGGACAGATCGCTTGGGATACCCAGTGGGACGAACAAAACCGCGATTTCAAACTATCCCGGGCAGATGGTCCAAGACGCTCTGTGGGGGAGGGGCGTCCACCACTACGGAGGCAACCTGCCCCAACTGATATACACGCCCACTGCTGAGGCAGCCAGCCGTTGCCGAGGCAACCCGCCCCAACTGAGATACACGCCCACTGCTGACGCAGCCTCCCGTTGCCGAGGCAACCCGTCCCTACTGAGATACACGCCCACTGCTGACGCAGCCTGCCGTTGCTGAGGCAACACGCTACAACGAAGAGACTCCGCCGCAGGGCGTGGCGGAGACCACAGCAGAGCCGGCAGGAACAGCGCGAATCACACAACAGCAGGGCGGAGCCTCGGCAGCCAAACAGTGGCTAGTCTGCCTTTGAGCTGGGCAGGACACCTGATCGGACATCCAAAAATAAAGCCCAAACCCCTCAACACAGAGCATTTGAGAAAAAAAAAAGGGTTGTTTAATGAGCTGTGTTGCAGCAGAATCAAACATAGCAGCCTAACAGCCCTGAATGAACAACAGAGTGCACAGCTCAGCAATTAAACCCCTATAAAGTACAAACTGTCTCCTCAAGCAGCTCCCTGACCCCTCTATATCCAAAAGACTGTCATTAGGCAGGCATCATCCTGGGACAAAGAGAGCAGAAAAAGAAACTGGTAGCATCCCTCGCTGTGCCACGGCTACTAGAGGTGCACCCCAGACAAGCAGGGTCTGGAGCGGACCTCAACAGTCGTACAGCGAAGGGGCTAGACTGGTAGAAGGAAAACCAAGCAACAGAAATACTTCATCATCAACATTCTGGGTGTCCACTCAGAGACCCAAACGAAAAGTCAGCAACTACGCAGACGACCAGCGGACAAATCCACAAAGATGGGAAGAAACCAGCGCAAAAAGGAGGAAAACACCCGAAACCAGAACACATCGCCTCCTAGAAAGGACCAAAACTCCTCACCAGCAAGGGAACAAAGCTGGACGGAGAATGACTGTGACGAAATGACGGAATTAGACTTCAGAAGATGGATAATGAGAAACTTTTGTGAGCTAAAAGATCATGTATTAAATCAATGCAAAGAAACTAAGAACCTTGAAAAAAGATTTGAAAAAAGATTCGAGGAAATGATAACAAGAATGGATACCTTAGAGAGGAATATGAATGAATTAAAGGAGCTGAAAAACACAATACGAGAACTTCGCGAAGCAAACGCAAGTTTCAATAGCCGAATTGACCAAGCAGAAGAAAGAATATCTGAAGTCGAAGACCAACTCAATGAAATAAAACGAGAAACCAAGATCAGAGAAAAAAGCGCAAAAAGGAATGAACAAAGTCTCCAAGAAATGTGGGACTATGTGAAAAGACCTAACCTACGTTTGATAGGTGTACCAGAAGGGGACGAAGAGAATGAATCCCAGCTGGAAAATACTCTTCAGGACATCATCCAGGAAAATTTCCCCCACCTAGCAAGACAAGCCAACAGTCAATTGCAGGAAATACAGAGAACACCACAAAGATATTCCGCAAGAAGAGCAACCCCAAGGCACATAATTGTCAGATTCAACAGGGTTGAAATAAAGGAGAGAATACTAAGGGCAGCCAGAGAGAAAGGTCGGGTCACCCACAAAGGGAAGCCCATCAGACTCACAGCAGATCTCTCGGCAGAAACACTACAAGCCAGAAGAGAGTGGGGGCCAATATTCAACATTCTTAAAGAAAAGAACTTTCAACCCAGAATTTCATATCCAGCCAAACTGAGCTTCAGAAGTGAAGGAAGAATAAAATCCTTTGCAAACAAGCAAGTACTCAGAGATTTTGTCACCACCAGGCCTGCTTTACAAGAGCTCCTAAAAGAGGCACTACACATAGAAAGGATCAATCAGTACCAGCCATTCCAAAATCACACTGAATGCTAAAGAGCTTCAACATAATGAAGAATCTACAACAACTAACAGGCAAAACAGCCACTTAGAATCAAAATGGCAGTATCAAATTCACACATAACAATATTAACCCTAAATGTAAATGGACTAAATGCACCAATCAAAAGACACAGACTGGCAAATTGGATAAAAATCCAAAACCCATCAGTGTGCTGTATCCAGGAAACCCATCTCACATGCAAGGATACACAAAGGCTCAAAATAAAGGGATGGAGGAAGATTTACCAAGCTAATGGAAAGCAAAAAAAAGCAGGAGTTGCAATTCTCATCTCTGATAAAATAGACTTTAAAGCAACAAAGATCAAAAGAGACAAAGAAGGCCATTACATAATGGTAAAAGGATCGATACAACAAGAAGAGCTAACGATCCTAAACATATATGGACCCAACACAGGAGCACCCAGATACATAAGGCAAGTTCTTAATGACTTACAGAAGGACTTAGACTCCCACACAATAATAGTGGGAGACTTTAACACTCCACTGTCAATACTAGACAGATCAACCAGACAGAAAATCAACAAGGATACCCAGGGCTTGAACTCAGACCTGGAGCAAGCAAACCTGGTGGACATTTACAGAACTCTCCACCCCAAATCCACAGAATACACATTCTTCTCAGCACCACATCACACCTACTCTAAAATTGACCACATAATTGGAAGTAAAGCACTGCTCAACAAATGCAAAACAACTGAAATCATAACAAACAGCCTCTCAGACCATAGTGCAATCAAGTTAGAACTCAGAATTCAGAAACCGACCCAGAACCGCACAGCTTCATGGAAACTGAACAACTGGCTCTTGAATGTTGACTGGGTAAACAACGAAATGAAGGCAGAAATAAAGAAGTTCTTCGAAACCAATGAGAATGAAGACACAACGTGCCAGAACCTCTGGGACACATTTAAAGCAGTCTCTAGAGGAAAGTATATAGCAATAAGTGCCCATATGAGGAGAATGGAGAGATCCAAAATTGACACCCTATCGTCAAAATTGAAAGAGCTAGAGGAGCAAGATCAAAAAAACTCAAAACCCAGCAGAAGACAAGAAATAACTAAGATCAGAGCTGAGCTGCAGGAGATTGAGACACGAAAAACCCTTCAAAAAATCAATAAATCCAAGAGCTGGTTTTTTGAAAAGATCAACAAAATAGACAGACCACTAGCCAGATTGATTAAAAAGAAAAGAGAGAACAACCAAATAGATGCAATAAAAAATGATAAAGGGGAAATCACCACAGATTCCACAGAAATTCAAACCATCATCAGAGAATATTACAAACAACTCTATGCACATAAACTAGTAAACCTGGAAGAAATGGATAAATTCCTGGACTCCTGTGTCCTCCCAAGCCTAAACCAGGAGGAAGCTGAAACTATGAATAGACCAATAACAAGGTCTGAAGTTGAGGCAGCAATTAAGAGCCTACCTCACAAAAAAAGCCCGGGTCCAGATGGGTTCACAGCCGAATTCTACCAGACACACAAGGAGGAGCTGGTACCATTCCTTCTAAAACTATTTCAAACAATCCAAAAAGAGGGAATCCTTCCCAAATCATTTTATGAGACCAACATCATCCTGATACCAAAACCCGGCAGAGACCCAACGAGAAAAGAAAACTTCAGGCCAATATCCATGATGAACATAGATGCAAAAATCTTCAATAAAATATTGGCAAGCCGATTGCAACAGCAAATCAAAAAACTTATTCATCATGATCAAGTAGGATTCATCCCAGGGATGCAAGGCTGGTTCAACATACGCAAGTCTATCAACGTAATTCACCACATAAACAGAACCAAAAACAAAAACCACATGATTATCTCAATTGACGCAGAGAAGGAATCTGACAAAATTCAACAGTCCTTTATGCTAAAAACCCTCAATAAACTCGGTATCGATGGAACGTATCTCAAAGTAATAAAAGCTATTTATGACAAACCAACAGCCAATATCATACTGAATGGGCAAAAACTGGAAGCATTCCCTTTGAAATCTGGTACTAGACAAGGATGCCCTCTCTCACCACTCCTATTCAATATAGTACTGGAAGTTCTAGCCAGAGCAATCAGGCAAGAAAAAGAAATAAAGGGTATTCAAATAGGAAAGGTGGAAGCCAAATTGTCTCTATTTGCAGACGACATGATAGTATACCTAGAAGACCCCATCGCCTCAGCCCAAAAACTCCTGAAACTGATAAACAACTTCAGCAAAGTCTCAGGATATAAAATTAATGTGCAAAAATCACAAGCATTCGTCTACACCAATAACAGACTTAAAGAAAGCCAAATCAAGAGCGAACTGCCATTCGCAATTGCTACAAAAAGAATAAAATACCTTGGAATACAACTCACAAGGAACGTAAGGGACCTCTTCAAGGAGAACTACAAACCACTGCTCAACGAAATCAGAGAGGACACAAACAGATGGAGAAACATTCCACGTTCATGGTTAGGAAGAATTAATATCGTGAAAATGGCTATACTGCCCAAAGTAATTTACAGAATCAACGCTATCCCCATCAAGCTACCATTGACTTTCTTCACAGAACTGGAAAAAACCACCATGAACTTCATATGGAACCAAAAGAGAGCCCGCATAGCCAAGTCAATTCTAAGCAAAAAGAACACAGCGGGGGGCATCACACTACTGGATTTCAAACTATACTACAAGGCTACAGTAATCAAAACAGCATGGTACTGGTACCAAAACAGAGATATAGACCAATGGAACAAAACAGAGGCACCGGAGGCAACACAACATACATACAACTATACAATCTTTGATAAACCTGACAAAAACAAGCAATGGGGCAAGGATTCCATGTTTAACAAATGGTGTTGGGAAAACTGGCTAGCCATGTGCAGAAAGCAGAAACTGGACCCCTCCTGACACCTTACACTAAAATTAACTCCAGATGGATTAACGACTTAAACATAAGACCTGGCACCATAAAAACCCTAGAAGGAAATCTAGGCAAAACTATCCAGGACATAGGAGTAGGCAAGGACTTCATGAACAAAACACCAAGAGCATTGGCAACAAAAGCCAAAATAGACAAATGGGACCTAATGAAACTCCACAGCTTCTGCACGGCAAAAGAAACAGTCACTAGAGTGGATCGGCAACCAACAGAATGGGAAAAAATTTTCGCAGTCTACCCATCTGACAAAGGGCTGATATCCAGAATTTACAAACAACTCAAGCAGATTTACAGGAAAAAAACAAACAAGCCCATTCAAAAGTGGGCAAAGGATATGAACAGATACTTTACGAAAGAAGACATATATGAGGCCAACAATCATATGAAAAAATGCTCATCATCACTGGTCATCAGAGAGATGCAAATCAAAACCACATTGAGATACCATCTCACGCCAGTTAGAATGGCGATCATTAAAAAATCTGGAGACAACAGATGCTGGAGAGGATGTGGAGGAAAAGGAACACTTTTACACTGTTGGTGGGAGTGTAAATTAGTTCAACCATTGTGGAAGACAGTGTGGCGATTCCTCAAGGCCTTAGAAATAGAAATTCCATTTGACCCAGCAATCCCATTACTGGGTATATATCCAAAAGACTATAAATCGTTCTACTATAAGGACACATGTACACGAATGTTCATTGCAGCACTGTTTACAATAGCAAAGACCTGGAATCAACCCAAATGCCCATTGATAATAGACTGGATTGGAAAAATGTGGCACATATACACCATGGAATATTATGCAGCAATCAGAAATGATGAGTTCGTGTCGTTTGTAGGGACATGGATGAATCTGGAGAACATCATCCTCAGCAAACTGACACAAGAACAGAAAATGAAACACCGCATATTCTCACTCATAGGTGGGTGATGAAAAATGAGAACACATGGACACAGGGAGGGGAGTACTAAACACTGGGGTCTATTGGGGGGAAAAGGGGAGGGCCAGTGGGAGGGGGAGGTGGGGAGGGATAGCCTGGGGAGAAATGCCAAATGTGGGTGAAGGGGAGAAGAAAAGCAAAGCACACTGCCATGTGTGTACCTACGCAACTGTCTTGCATGCTCTGCTCATGTACCCCACAACCTATAATCCAATAAAAAATTAAAAAAAAAAAAAAATGATGAGTTCATATCCTTTGCAGGGACACGGATAAAGCTGGAAACCATCATTCTCAGAAAACTGACACAAGAACAAAAAAGCAAACACTGCAGAACTTAAAGTATAAATGTCTTAAAGTTAGAACTTAAAGTTCTCACTCACAGTAGGTGTTGAACAATGAGAACACACGGACACAGGGAGGGGTACATCACACACCGGGGCCTGTTGGGGGTTGGGGGATTAGGAAGGGATAGCAGCAGGTAAGGGGATAGGGGAGGGATAGCGTTAGGAGAAATAAGTAGATGGAGTGATAGATGCAGCAAACTACCATGGTACGTGTATACCTATGTAACAAACCTGCATGTTCTGCGTATGTACCCTAGAACTTAAAGTATAGTAAAAAAAAGACCTCTATGCCCTCATATATTGTATCCTACAGAAGCAATAACCATACAAAAGGCCAGAATGCCTTCTGCCTCAATTTAATCAAATACTCAGTTGTATAAATAAATCTGCTTTATTTTTCTCAAGCAGATTTATGTAAATAAATTTGTAAATAAATCTGCTTGAGAAAGGGCTTTTCTTAGCAACACAAATCAGAATCTGTATTTTAGCTCTGTCAAACCACGCAAGGAAAATAAATAAAAGCATAAACTGAATTCAATCAATCTTTATTGAGCTCCCACGGGGTGCATGAGTTTAGCATCTAAAATTTATATATGTAGAAAAGTGTTATTTTAGCCCCCTTTTTTTAAGTAAAAAAGCAAATTACAACTTCTGTATATATTTCAAGTGAATCATTTAACGTGAGTGAGGCTCAGTTAGATGTTACCGTAAGTATTAACAGAAGAAAAAGGGAAAGTAAAAACATTTTCCCTCTACCTTAAAAGGTTCTGATGCAAGATAAACTAGCCTATTGGTTTAACAATAGCTCATTAAAAAGGCCAGAGAATCTGGGAGAAGATGTACTTGGAAGCACTATCCTTTCAGGGCCCATTCCCAAGATGACAGCAACATAGTGAAAAAATTAACTGGCTCAAAAATTATATTGAGAGATCAAGAGAGTTAGTCACAGCTTAGAAAAAAATCCCAGAATAAATGATACTAGCTAGATTAGTAATTCTGATGTTTCCTTAGAGTTGTCATAGCACTCTGTGCAAACCAGAGGGACTACAAACTGATGCCCCTTTGAACAGAGTGGTTTTAAATAATAGATTCTCCAGTGCACCAACTGTATTTTCAAGTATAATTCTGGTATTTTTACCTGGCAATACAGAAGAAAAAGCAGCAAGGAGAAAATGTCAAGTTTATAGGACATAAAATGATTTGGCAGCCCTAGAATTCCCAGTATGAGTCTTTTTCATCAGGAAAATCATATTCTGGCTCAGTCCAGGGTAACACTGGAGGCAATGATATTGATGGCTTGTTATAAGCAGGAGGCAACAGTGAAAGTATTGAATCCTGGCTTTCTTCTTTCATCTGTTAAAGAAACTCAAAATAAGGCTGTTGATATATAAATTCAATACATCAATTTTGTTAGCAATAAATAACTTTTAAAGAATTTATGTTAAATGTGTTTAAAATTGTTTTCAGGTTATTTTCCCTAAAACTCCCTTTGATTCTGGTCATCTGAAAACAGGAAGAAGAGCCAAATAAACTGATTTCTTATCAGAATTACTTTGCCCTTTCATCATTTCTAGCCAATAGAAAATGTCTCTAAATTAATCAAAATATACACTGAGCATCAGTAACATGTGATGATAGTCCATTTTGTTTTGTAGAATGAAAGTATTTTAGAAAGTATAATTGAATTACCAAAAGTTTTCCTGTTTTTAACTTTATTTTGTAATGAAGTTATCAGTAAGAACCTTGGTAACCAAAATATCTCATCAAGCCAGCAAAATAAGGTGACTTTTTAATAGTAATTAAAAACATCAAGACAACAGATGATAGATCAGCTCACCTGTTTGAAGAAAACATGGGACAATAAACTGCTTGCTGATGGCCTAAAATTTTTAAGTTATAAAAAAGAACTTTATATTAGAATGTAGATTTTTAGGTATATAAATATGTTAGAAATTAGGTTTAGAGCTATAAAACTCAACACACAAAAAAATTTAAAGAATATATGTCAGAAGCCCAATTCTTAGCTACAACCTTGACTAAAAGAAATAAGTCTAGAGGTACCCTTCAATTAATCCATACTCAACATTTACTGGACACAGTATTTATTGACAGTAACTTGGTAGGGTAGCAGCAATTTACAATTTTATACTGTTTAGAGTCTTTACAAAAATGTGGTAATTAATGTCTAGAAAGAGTAGCTGATTTTAACTCTGATTTTTCTTGTAAAAAAAATCAGCTAGAAAATAGTACAGGTTGTGATTGGAGCCCAACTCTTCAGATTTTTCTCTTTCTTCTTTTTTTTTTTTTTTTTGAGATGGAGTCTCACTCTATCACCCAGGCTGGAGTGTAGCGGCGTGATCTTGGCTCACTGCAACCTCTTTTTCCAAGGTTCAAGTGATTCTCCCGCCTCAGACTCCTAAGTAGCTGGGACTACAGGCACGTGCCACAATGCCCGGCTAAATTTTGTACTTTTAGTAGAGACAGGGTTTTGCCATGTTGACCAGGCAGGTCTCGAGAACTCCTGACCTCAGGTGATCCACCCGCCTTGGCCTCACAGAGTGCTGGGATTACAGGCATGAGCCACTGCACTCAACCTCTTCTGATTTTTAAGCCAGTATTCTCATATGCTTGTTCCCACTAGTTGTTCTTAGCATGGACATTTCTTAGATTAGACAGGATTTGATCAAAACATTGATAAAAGATTTATATTTTCCTGAAAAGGCAATGTTACAAAGCTTTTATAAAATGTAAAACATGTACATTTTGTGCTATTTAGAAGAGATCAATATTACCTTTTCTCGGGGTCTTGTTGCAAACAGAGCTGTACCAAGCTAAAGAAGGCAGGAGAGAAGGTTTTTGAGGATGGTGTGTGTAATCGGTCACTATTTACTGTGTGAGTTCCACTGGAGACAAGCACACTTTCTCCAATCCCAGAGTCTATACCTGACCGGGAACTTCTCATTCTGGATTCTGATTGAGGGAAAATACTGATATCCAATGGGCTATAAGGAGGACCTTTCAGTTTCTGTAACAGCATCTAAAAGAAATAGAATGTTCCTTCAACACTTTTCAGGCAAAATATTACAACGGTAACAACAATAAAGCTCCTAAGAATCTGTAGCAAACATGTTTAACAGAAATGATCTAGAATGTAAGCAATCTTATGAAAGGCAAGTAGCTCAAGGATTTTAGCAGCACTTACCTGAGTTCTGTGCATGTCCTGGAAAGGCACCTGCCCATTGGCTAATTCACATGCTGTAATCCCAACACTGTAAATATCTGACTTCACATTATACCCATGTAAATCCTGTAGGACACAATTAATTGGAAATATTTTACTGCAAGTAAGTTAACCAAAAGTTATACACATGTGCTTTTCTGATGAGGATGGTGAACAATAATGGGAAAAAAAACCCATAAGCGACAAATCAAGACACATTTAATATATGATATATAGATTCCTAACATAATTCTAACAAGAAAGAGAAAAGGTCTTGCAGAAGGCCATTTACCAATCCAAATATAAAGAGACAACTGTCCTTTAGTCAAACTCAGAAGACACTCGAGACACAGACAACCCAATTCAACAGCCACACCTGACCTGTCTCAGTAGTTCTGGGCTCAGCCACGGCTGCACTGATGTGCTGAACTGTGGGAAATCATACACAGCCCTATGCCTCTGTCCATGCTTAACCAAACTATGCAGATGGGACAGGCCAGAGAGTGTCACTAGGCCATCACCAGAAATGAGGATATGGCTGGCTTTAATACTCCTAGAACAAAAAGAAACAATCCTAAGTACTAGGAAACTAGCCAATGAAGAAAGCATAAAAATCTGCCAGGAACAAATCCATGCATTCTCTTGAAAATTAAATACCCTTTATAAAACAGCATTATAAACTGCAAAACAGCTGTTTATACAGGAAATATTCAGGGAATAGGAATTTGTTCAGCTATTTACTACAGCACCAACATATGTAAAGATATAATTGAAAGCTACATGTTAAGAATTGATAATATTTTTCAAACAGGAAATGGAATCAAATAATTAATTTTACTTTTTATTTTAGATGAAGTCTCACTCTGTGGCCCAGGCTGGAATGCAGTGGCGCAATCTCAGCTCACTGCAACCTCCACCTCCTGGGTTCAAGTGATTCTCCTGCATTAGCCTCCTGAGTAGCTGGGATTATAGGTGCATGCCACCATGCCTGGCTAATTTTTTTTTTTTTTTTTTTTGTATTTTTAGTAGAGACAGGATTTCACAATCTTGGCCAGGCTAGTCTCGAACTCCCGACCTCAAGTGATGCACCCACCTCAGCCTCCCAAAGTGCTGGGATTACAGGCATGAGCTCCCATGCCTGGCCAATTTTACTATTTTTTAATGCTGCTGCAAAACACCTAAGAAATCATTTAAAAAAAACCAAACAATATTTGAAGTATAAGGTTATAAAGTTAAATGTAATACTACCAAATAAAAGTCTCTCATGCATAATTTATCAAGGTCAAGAGATCGAGACCATTCTGGCCAACATGGTGAAACCCCATCTCTACTACAAATACAAAAATTAGCTAGGCATGGTGGCCAACTGTAGTCCCAGCTATTCGGGAGGCTGAGGCAGGAGAATTGCTTGAACCTGAGGGGCAGAGGCTGTGGTGAGTAGAGATCACGCCACTGCACTCCAGCCTGGTGACAGAGCAAGACTCCGTCTCAAAATGTGTATGTGTACACACACACACACACACACACACACACACACACATATCTATCCTATAAATTTCCTTTAACTGTCAGATAAATTATCAGAGCCTTGTTTTCCATCCCAAACACAATTTGGAAACGTAACAGAGAAAGATGGCCAATCATCCGGTGACATATAATAAAATCTCAGTAAACCAGAAAATAGTTGTGTTGGAAATCCTTGGTTAACTAGAATTTTGCTAAAAAATAATAGTAAGACAAAAAGCTTTAAGGAGACTGAAACAAACAATACAAAAGCAATTGCGCCATTGCACTCCAGCCTGGGTAACAAGAGCGAAACTCCGTCTCAAAAAAAAAAAAAAAAAAAAAAAAAGTAAGACAAAGTCCCAGTATATCTTGGAACAGCACTGTTTTTAGCATTCAATCACTTTTGCATATACACTTTGGTAACAAGAGAAGTCATATTTAGGATGATAATCTCAAGGTACTGCAAAATATTTAAGAAATCAAGGAAAAGTTTAATTACAACTTATGCATAATATAAATATAAGCTGAAAAGCAGATAATGAAGCTCTTTATTTGCTTAAACAAAATCAAAACCAAAAACACCCAGCTAACTAGGATCCCAATTCCTACAGCTCATCCTCTGAGCATCCTCATTAGATTAAGACTGTGAGCTCCATGAGGGTAGGCACTCCACCCTAGCACCAAGTACACTTGGCACAGAGGATGTGATCTGAACATGTTTGGTGAATGGATATATAATGTAAACAATCCACTGCACCTAATCCTCCCTCAATTTTCACTTAAAAGTTTCCTATTCCTCTTTTCTGACATTCAATTGCTCTTTCCTAAAACCTCCTCCAAAGAGTTCTTCCATTAAAATTGTTTCATTTAGTAAAATGTAAATAAGTAAATACCTGTGAATACAGCCATTTTGGTGTAGATAGTTCAACCCTCTCACTGCTCCAAAGAGAATGTTTCTTATTAAAGTTTCACTCATTCCTTCAGGAAAATAGGTCCTCAAGAGTTGACTTGCTGAACCTGAAAGAAACCCCTAAAATCTTTAGATGAACATTGAAAGCGATTTTGCTACCAGCTTCTTTTCATCCATAAACACAAACATATCTGTTACTTTTTGGAGTCTAACCCAAACAACACTTTCCCACACAAATGTGATTTTCTTTCAAGAATCTTTGTTATTTTATTTTATTTGAGACAGAGTCTCACTCTGTCACCCAGGCTAGAGTGCAGTGGCACAATCTTGGCTCACTGCAACTTCTGCCTCCTACATTCAAGCAATTCTCCTGCCTCAGCCTCCTGAGTAGCTGAGACTACAGGCACAGGCCACCATGCCCAGCTACTTTTTGTATTTTTAGTAAATACAAAAATATTCACCATATTGACCAGGCTGGTCTCAAACTTCTGACCTTCTGGTCCACCCATCTTGGGGTCCCAAAGTGCTGCGATTAAAGGCATGAGCCACCGCACCTGGCTCAAGAATCTTTAAACAATTATTTTTCTAATGATACTCTAGAGATTAGGAAAGAGAATTAATGATTTTTCAATATTATTGAATAAAAATACATACTTTGTGTGCATATACAGATAGATACTTAAATCCAGAAGCAATTCACAAAAGCTGCCCTAAAAATCAAAGGTCTAGAATCCATTCAATATTTATTCAACACAATTATTGTGCTAAGTACTTCATGAGCACCTGGGGAACACCCCAAATAAAAAATATATAAATGATCCTGGCCCTCAAGAAGCACAAGCCCAGTGAGGGAGATGGGCACACACAGATGTTTCTAATACAGTGAAATCAGTTTACAATGCAGTGAAACAGACAGGGATGAGGTACATAGGTGGGAAAAAAACTTCTTCCTGCAAAATAACAATAGGTCTCCACTGAAATAAGGGAAGGAAGCTGAAGAGAAAAGACAGCTTGTACAAAGGCACGTTATACTTGGAGAAGCAGTGGTGGTTCATTGATCATCATCCCAATTCTTTTTTTTTTTGAGACGGAGTTTCGCTCGTTACCCAGGCTGGAGTACAATGGCGCGATCTCGGCTCACCGCAACCTCCGCCCCCTGGGTTCAGGCAATTCTCCTGCCTCAGCCTCCTGAGTATCTGGGATTACAGGCACACGCCACCGTGCCCAGCTAATATTTTGTAATTTTTAGTAGAGATGGGGTTTCACCATGTTGACCAGGATGGTCTCGATCTGTTGACCTCGTGATCCACCCGCCTCGGCCTCCCAAAGTGCTGGGATTACAGGCTTGAGCCACTGCGCCCGGCCCATCATCCCAATTCTTACTTTTTTTCTGAAGACTAAAATTCAGCATGTACCAGAAATAAAATACACCATGAAATCTAAAATCGGTCGTTAGACTTATGGACTTATATGGTTTGTTTCTTTTCTTTTCTTTTGAGATGGAGTTTCGCTCTTGTTACCCAGGCTGGAGTGCAATGGCGCGATCTCGGCTCACTGCAACCTCCACCTCCTGGATTCAGGCAATTCTCCCGTCTCAGCCTCCTGAGTAGCTGGGATTACAGGCACGCACCACCATGCCCAGCTAATTTTTTGTGTTTTTAGTAGAGACAGGGTTTCACCATGTTGACCAGGATGGTCTCGATCTCTTGACCTCGTGATCCACCCGCCTCGGCCTCCCAAAGTGCTGGGATTAAAGGCTTGAGACACCGCACCCGGCCTTAGACTTATGGACTTATAAATTAAATGTTGCAAGTCACAAATCCAAAATCCCAACTCATCTGTATAATTATAACATCTAGGCTAAATTAATTTATTTAAAACCAGCATTTTTTTTTTTTTTGAGGAGTGCAAAAAATTGCACTCCAGGCTGGAGTGCAATGGCACAATCTCAGCTCACTGCAACCTCCACCTCCTGGGCCCAAGCGATTCTCCTGCCTCAGCCTCCTGAGTAGCTGGGATTACAGGTACGTGCCACTGTGCCCAGCTAATTTTTGTATTTTTAGTAGAGATGGGGTTTCACCCTAAAGCCAGCATTCTTACCATAGGCCATAAATGGAGAAATAACCCAAAGCCAGCTGCCAACAGTGAAAACTGTCCAATAATTTGTAATATTGGGATGCCGGAAAAAGTGAGATAGAATCACGGCTTTCTAGGATAAACACACAAAAGACAAGACATTTAAAAACAACCTTTTTTTCCTTACGATGAAAACAGCAGTCATGGCAGCTAATACTCAAGGGAGCTTAATAGTGAAATCACTGTTCTTAGAGCTTTCATCTGTTTAAATCTCACAACCACTCCACAAGTATGTGATATTATGTTTCCCATTTTTCAGAAGATAACACTTTAAAATATGTTAGAAAACCTGTCCAAAAGCATGCAATTAATAAAAAGAAGTGGAAGTAGAATGTGAACTTAGTTTCCCGCTAGGGTCATACACTTAATAACTGTACTATGTTCTTATTATTAAAAAAAAATTTAAAAACACATAAAAATATGAAAATAAAAATCTTTTCTATCACTACCTCACAGAGAGCCACTGTTAACATTTTGGTATAGTTTCTCCCAGTCTTTTTTTGTTTGTGCAATATACATGTACACATATAAATGTTCTAAGAATTGGAACAATATCCAAACAAAATCCTTTCCCCTTTTATATCAAAAATGATTCGTGACAATAAAAATGGTATTATAAAATACCTGAAATGCAATTCTGTCAAAATTTGTCATTCAGAAATTAATTTTGCTTAACTGGATGAAAAGGAAACTGTTTGCTTTTGGTATCTTCAATTTTCCTGTGACTATTTATGATTGGACTGAGTAGGGGTATTATAAAACTCCAGACTAGCATTCTGAATATGATAGTCATTTGAAAGAGCAGTAGTTATCAAAGTTTGAATGTATCTATTCTTTCATATAATGAATCTGGCTTCCAAGTGTTCTTTCCAAATTTGTAACTGCATGTTAATTAGAAGAAATCTACATTTCCCTAACAGAAGAACCATCAGTTTGGGTGAGAAAATTCTTACAGATGTAATCTCCTCAAATAAACATTATATTAAATACAATCATCCCTTAGTCTCCACGGAGGATTGGTTCCAGGACTGTATCCCCTGACAGTCTCCTATACACCATCCCATGAATGTACTAAAATCTAAGAATGCTCAAGTCCCTGTATAAAATGGCATAGTATTTGCATATAACCTACACACATCCTCCTATATATTTTAAGTCATTTCTAGGTTACTTACAATTTCTAATACAATGTAAATGCTATATAAGTAGTTATGCTGTGTTTTATTTGTACTATTTTTATTGTATTATTTATTTAAAAAAATATGTTTTCTATTCACAGTTGGTTGAATCTGCAGATGTGGAACCAGTGGATACAGAGGGCCAAGTATGTATCATTTTCTTCATATTGTTACCTGTAAAGCTTTCAGGCGTTCTTCATTACAGTTTTCCAGATTTGTAATTTTTATAGTTACCAGTGTTCCCGTAGGAGTATGCCGTGCAAGATGGACAGAAGTCAAGTTGTCAAATCCTCTTCCTATAATCAGAGAGATAATTCATGTTAGTAACTAAAGAAGAAAAAAAAATTGTCAATTTGGACTTCATAAAAATGGAAAAGTTTTGCTCTTCAAAAAATACAGTTAAGAAAATGAAAAGGCACACTACTGATTCAAAATATTGATAATACTTATCAGGTAACCCAATTAAAAAGAGGCAGAGGATTAAACAAGCAATCCACAAAATAAGATATAGGAATGGCCAATAAGCATAAGTTGCTCAAGTTACAGAAATGCAAATTAAAACAGTGACACACCATTACATATCTATTATAATGGCTAAAATTGTGACTTGATATCAAGTCACAATTGCAATACACTCACACAATGGAATGCTATTCAGCAATCCCGTCCCCACTCCCAGTCCCTGGCAACCACCGATCTGATTTTTGTCACATAAATGGTATTAAAAAGAATACAGTCATCAGCTTCTTTTGTGTTTAGCTTCTTTCACTTAGCATATGCTTCTGAGACTCATCCATGTTGTTGTATGCATCAGCAGTTAATTTCTATTGCTGAGCAATAATTAATTGCATGGCTATACTGCAATTTATCCATTTATAACGTGAATGGTTATTTAGGTTGTTTTCAGTTTGGTGACTATAAAGCTGCCAAAAACATTCCTGTACAGGCTTTTAAGTAGACATATGTTTTCACTTATCTTTCGCAAATATCTGAGAGATTGTTGGGTCATGTGGTAAACATGTTTAACATTATAAGAAGTTGCCAATTTGTTTTCAAATGTGGCTGAATCATTTCACCTTCCCACAAATAATGTATAAGAACTGCCACTGCCTGATGTATTCACCAGCATTTGGTATTGTCAGCTTTTTAAACATAAAACACCTAGAGTGGCACCTACTAATATCCACCCAATAAACGTTAGTTCCCTCCCTCTCTCCATGGTACCGAATTTTGTCAGTTTTATTTTTGAAATGAAGTTAATCTCAAATTCATCTCCTCCCCACAGTGTCAGAGTCACTGACTTGGTTTGAGCCCTGTCCTCTCGACCTGGATGTATGCAGTGACTCCCTCATATGCCCTGCATTCTCAGCCATAGCACATGCCACAATTACTGAGGGAACTACTTTAAAATGCCTCTGCCTTGGCCCCACTCCCCAGAAACCTTGGTTCAGTAGCTCTGTGATGGAATATAGGTGCAGTAATTTTTTTAAAAGACACAGGTAATGAAGATGATACTTCTGGTTTTGCATGGCTGATCTACTATATCTTCCTGACTGTTGCCTGAGTTGTTATAAATTTGGCATTTTATCAACAGCAGATCCTACAGTGTGGCAGCTGAGAGCTTAGATCCTATAGTCAGAAAGATATGGTTTCAAATCACTAACTGTATGACTGTCTCAACGCCTTGGGGTCCTCATCTACAAAATGGGAGTGGTAAAGTGTTAAAGGAAAAAAATGCATAGTAAATGTTCACCGTAATGCCTGTTAGATGCTATTACTGTCATCATGATTCCACAATGTCTCTCTAGAAGAAGGACAATAAATTCCAAATTTCCAACTTAAATCCTCTGAGTCATAAGAAGGGTAGGTTGTGGAGGTCATTCTAAACCCACTACATGAAGTCCTTTACAACGTGTTCCAAACCTGCCTTTCCAGATTCATCTCCTATCTCTGCCTACTCTCCCCTTGTTCCCACTTGTAGTCACAAAGGAACTGTATGGTATTCTCCCTCTAACTATCCTTCCTCAGTCATTTACTGAGGTAAACATCTTTTTCCCTTTTTAGAATTGGCACCATCTGAAACTCCTTTCTAATTTTGGGTCATTTGCCACTATGTGCTATTTCAGAAAAGGTCAGATCCTTACACTCCCTTAGTCTCCTTGACCCTGGCATGTGACCTATGATTGGCCAACTGGAGCATGGAGTGAAGGACAAAGCAGCAGCAGTTGTCAGAGCTCCCTGCAGTGGGCCAGCGTCTGGCGGCGGGCAGAATACTCACTAGGCTGCTCCTGTTTCACAGTCCTAGTCCTCATCACACAGCTTCTCTTGGCTTCTTCCAAGCTTATTTCTCTAGCCAATAATTCTGTGAAATTCCTTTTTCACTTAAGTTAGCCAGGATTGTTTATGTTGTCTGTAACAAAACCTATGACTAGAATACCTAGCAAACTCTTCCTCATTCAAGATCCAGCCCCTTTTTGCCATCTCTCTTATCTCCCAGAGGTGGTTCATTAGATGCTCCATCTTCTCCATTCCCATAACACTTAGGACATACCTCTACTACAGTACCCTCCAGTGCATAAAACAAAGCTATATTGTGTCTTTATCTTCTCAGAGATGATGTAAACTCCAAGCATTCTACCATGCTTTGTCTTCCTAGCACTATACAATCACCAATGTGTAGTGTTTAATAGATGTTTCTGAATATCCAGAGCAAATGTTTCACATATGTAAAGCTATAAACAACCCATCCTATTCCACACTTAACTGAAAAAGCTTTCTACTACAAATGAGATTTCAGGTAAAATTTTAAACTAAGAAGCAATAGCTAAAGGATTGTGACTAAAAATATTTACATGACTTGATTTTACTTCATACACGGAAAAAATTATACCCATAAAATAGATGCTTCCCACCATAAACACACAAATAAGAAGTATTTAGTGTCTTCCTCATCTAAATGTACTTCAATGAAAAAGTAAAAACTCTAGACAGTAATCTTGAAAAAGTCTGTCATTATTTTAAGATAGTCAATAAATTAATTGAATCCACTTGACTGACACAATTAACATCTAGTTTTATGCTGGAGAAAACGACTAGCCTACAAAATAATCTTTTTGTCATCAATTTAATTTCTAGCACTGAAGGGTCAATTAGAAATCCAGGATTATTACCTATTTCTACTTGGAGCTCGTAGTGAGAAACGTTGGTGGAACATACTACTTCACTGGCTCTTGTGGATGGAGGTGACCAGGAAAGGGTCGGCTCATCGACCTGCATTTGTTTTTAAAGATAAAAACAAAATAGATGAACTTTTTGTCTCCCTGCCCCAATGTAAAACACTCATATTTTCAAACACACAAGTGCTCATTAGAAAGGTACTACAAGGTGGCTTAAGTGACTATTTTAAGATCTAAAAGGAATTTACCAATTTCTCACTGATTTTAGCTAGAAAGCTGTTAGCCTATGGAGAGGGCAGGAAAAGCAGATGTACAGACAGCAAGGAATACTTTCCAGTGTAATTTTCAGTAAAATGTTTAGGAGTTGCTAAGAATTGTTAATTCTTCAGGATAGTTGACAAACGTATCAAGTAAAGGGCTGCAGGGACCTGTGAGGGATAGTCTACACTTGTGCTCTCACTTCAAGCTACATCCATATTTTGCACAAGATACATACTCTGCTAGAGGATATGTTAACAGTCACGGAACAATTTCCAGACTGCAGCCTATTAGAACTGCTGAAGCTTTTTGCAAGATGAATCAGATGGAAGGTCAGAAAGAAAAGTCAAAGGAGATAGACCTCCTAAGTGAATGACTAAGAACTCATAGGAGGTCTCATGGTGTGTTCTGGAGTGAGAATCAGGTTTGCACTTGAATACAGTGACAGTGAAATAACATGGATGCATGATAAAGAAGCCTAAACCACTGGCTTCATATGATAGCCATGAGGGTCTCCCAAATGACGTAAGTACTCCAAAGGACACTTAGGAGCCTCTATAGACAGGTGGCAGGAATTCTTGCTACTGCCGTCAAGATGGAGGGGAAGGAAGAGGAAAAATCGCATTACTATATGCTAGGTATTATGTTAACCACTTTTCACATTCTTGAATCTTTTTATTCAAGAGACAGAGATGGAGCTTGAAACAGTGACATGATTAAATGTTCCTGAAACTTTTAAGAGAGCAGGAAAAAAGGAATTATAAACCCATGGCTAAAGATGAATAAGGGTGACTACTGCTCAAGAGGAATGAAAGAATGTAATAAGAAATTCTACTATACAATTGGAAATAATCCTGAGGAGAAAACAAATCAAAATAAAGAAATTTAGTTTCTTTTCTGCCTCTTTACAATCTGGTGGAAGCAATTTCGTTTCTTTAAAACAGGTAGTCTTCAGATAAACTCAGATTTAAAGACTATATAAAAGAGACTGAACATATAACAGCTCAAAAAATTTTTTAAGTGATATCAACCTGTAAGCCTGTCAGGAAGGCTAGAGAGACATAATGAACTAAGGTTTATAGCTCACTACTTGAAAATAATGGCATAATGTTACTGGGTGATGGATTAAAATCAGAACTAATCAGCCTCTATTTTGCTTCCATCTGTTCCATTAGGGAATTAGACTTATTTAAACCAGAAGGGACACATATGTTGTAAGTAAGTATTCAGAGCTCTAAACAGGTTGTTTTAAATAGGTTGAAACCTCCAGGCCCAGGGCAATTACATTTAGGATATTAAGTTTGCAAATACGGTAGAACTCAGATGAAAAACCACAATAGAAGTAGCAAACCATGACCCAATTTTCCAAAAGGGAGAAAACTACAAAGGGGCAAGCTTGCTGCTGCTGCCCAATAAAGTCAGAGATCAAATTATTAGGTAGGTGAATTATGGACACACGGTAATCACAAGAAAAAAAAACAAGTTTACTAAGAGTAAATCGTCTCACACTAACCTCACTTCTCTTTTTCATCTGATGACCAGTTAGATGACAGAAAGCAAAAATTATGGCAAAGTCCCTGCCTTGGTTCTGTTAAACTTTTTAATGACTTCCTGAAAATGGAAAAGGCTGGCTTGAAAAAAGAAAAAGTACGGATCATGCACTGCTGGGCATAGTTAATTACAAAAAAAAAAAAAAGGCAGGACTCACAATCTTCCTGAGCAGCTAAAAGAATGGGCCCAGATCAGTAAAATTTTACGAGGATAAATGCAAAACCTTACACTTAAGTTTTGTTTAAAAAAAAAAATCAATGATGTAAATACAAAATTGAGAATACCAGATTTATGACTTGGAGGTTTCAGTCAATAGCATAAGAGAGATTGTTAGATAAAGGCACAATATCGAGCTACATTAACAGAAGCAAAATTAAGCAGACTGGAAGAGTCAAGAGTCTCACTGTATTCTGAAATGATTAGTTAGTATCTGGAGCACCATGGATAACTGAGACACCACAATTTAAGAGGGAACTGTAAAATGGTGATGCCTAGAGAAGACCAACCAAGTTGGTGAAGCTTCCAGCATCAATGAAGGAATTGGAAATACTTAATCTGGAAAAAAAATATTAAGAATATATATAGTTGCCATTTGTAAGTGACTAAAAGACTAATATACAAGGGCAAACAATTGTTCAGTGAGAAGAGCTGAGATCGACAGACAGAAGCTCCAGGAAATCAATTTCAGTTCAGCCAAAGAATATGGAGTAACTGGTGCCATCCAAGTGTGACTCAGGCATCAAGCTGCCTCTTTCCATCACCCTCTCTCCATTGATATATTTCAGAGGTTAGGTGACCACCATTGACAGCAGTTGAGCTACTGGGAGGTACAAGAACTGGAAGTGAAGAGGGAATGGTCAGCAATTAGAAGGCTAGAAAAAGAAAAGTTTTGATGCCCACAAATGTCTGCTTGCAGCAAAAGGAAGTACTGTGATATGAATTTCAAGTACTTTGACAGCTGTCATTACTTCTCCATTATATATTAAATTGCTTCTAACTATGACTTGGTTTCCCATGCAACTTTTCTATGAGGAAAGAGTGGACTGATGATATGATGTAAGGGCACCTTTTCCTCTGGCACTGGGAGACTGGGTTTATAATAAGCTTGATTAATGTGAATCTGATATTAAAATATGGATCCGATATTGAAATATGGATCCACTCTAGGTTTGCCTACTAAATCCAGTTTCTGATCCTAAGAAGCTGAGAAACAGACCCTACATCATGGTTCAATAATCAACCCAATGAAGTGTTTTCAGAGAAATTCTGCCAGATTTTTACTTGTGGTGAAATATACCTTTCTGTATGTTTCTATTTTTCTATGATGAAGCTCTTTTTATTTAACTTTCTACAATGAACTCTCAGATATTATACAGAACACTCCCTACATAAGTTGAAAATTAGATTAAATGGCCTCTCATGAATCCCTGTAATGTTAAAATTGCATTATTTTGAAAAGCAGCATCTCAACTCAAACATCACAGCCTTTCATTTGCAAAGGAATTTTCCTACAGATAGAGGGGTTTCCAAAGTTACAGTAGATATAAGTGACTTGGAAAACCAGACTATCCTCCAAACATGATATCTTAACATAAAAATCCTATCTATAAAGTCCAGGTCAATGGAGAACAAGCAGTCCAAAGAAAAGACAACAGATGATGTTTTACAGCATCACTCAGTGCACAGCAAAGTTTTTCTAGTCATCAGGCACCAGTTTCCAGCTGGTGTCAACTTACAGTATACAACTTTTCCAATTTATTTCTCCACATGAACATACAGATTAATGCTTCTGCTTCTCTCACTCAAGATTTTAATCTAACTCTACTAACAGAGAGATATGTGACATTTCAATCCTTAAATAATAAAATGGCTCCAACCTGGAGGTTTGCAGGATTCAGGTAGCACCTGTGAACATTTGCTTAGTTCTTGGCCTCTCTCTCAGTAACAGCATGGAGACAAGAGTCACTTTACTTTCTGCCTCACCCAAAGGGTATTACCTGAATTAAAACTCAGACTGGGAGGTAGATGGACAAAGATGGCTAAATAGAACCCTCCAGCAATCTTCCCTCACCCTTCAGGAACACCAAATTGAACAACTATCCACACAAGAAAGCACCTTTGTAAGAATAAAAACTCAGATGAGTGATCACAGTACCTTGTTTTAACTTCCTATGGCTGAAAGAGGCACTGAACAGGTTAGGAAAGATAGTCTTGAAGAGCTGATGCCTCCCCTGAGGAGGGAGACCGCAGTGATTGTGGGACTTTGCAGTGGAACTCAGTGCTGCCTATCACAGCAGAAAGCAACATGGAAGAATTAAGCCAGTGACCAAGGAAGGAGCATTTAGCTCGGCCTTAACCAGAGGGGAATCACCCATCCCAGCAGTTGGAACCTGAATTCCAGCAAGCTTGTCTGCCACCACAGGCTGAAGTCCTCTGGAGTCCTAAATAAGCTTGAAAGGTAGTCTCCACCACAAGGACTGCAATTCCAGGGCAATTCCTGGTGCCATACTTGGCTCGAAGCCAGTGAACTCGGGGAGCCCATGACCTAGTGAGACGCCAGCCAGGGTGGCCAAGGGAGTGCTTATGTCATCCCTCTTCCAACCCCAGGCACTGCAGCTTGCAGCTTCAGGAGATTCCTTCCTTCACCTTAAGAAAAGGAGAGGAAAGGTAAGAATAAAGAGAACTTTGTCTTGCAACTTGGATACCAGGTCAGCCACAGAAGAACAGGGCACCAAGCACTGAGGCCCCCATTCCAAGCCCTAGCTCCTGGACAACATTTCTAGATACACTGTGGGCCAGAAGGAAAACTGCTCCCATGAAGGGAAGGACCTAGTTCTGGCAGGATCCAGAACTGATTTATTCAAGCCCTTGGGCTTCAAATAAACATCAACAGTAGCCAGGTAGTACTTGCTGTGGGCCTTGGGTAAAACTCAGGGCCATGCTGGCTTCAGGTGTGAACCAGCACATTCCCACCTATGGTGGTCACAGGAAAGAGGCTCTTTCTGTCTGAGTAGAGGAGAGGGGAGAGTAAAGGGAGCCTGGTTTTGCAGCTTGGGTACCAGCTCAGCCACAATAGGCTAGAGCACCAAGCAGACTCCTGGGGTCCCAGATTCCAGGCCTTGGCTCCTGGATAGCATTTCTGGACTCGCCCTGGGCCAAAGGGTAGCCCACTGCCCTGAGGGAGAAACCCAGGCCTGGCAACATTCAGCACAAGCTGAGTGAAGAGCTCTTGGGTCTCAAGTGAACACTGGCAGTAGCTAGGCAGGACTTACCACAGGCCTGGGACAATGGTGGCCATGGGGAGAGACTCCTTCTGCCTGAGGAAAGGAGAGGGAAGTTTGCCTGTAGTTTAGGTGCCATCTCAGCTGCAGTAGAATACAGCACAAAGCAGATTCCTAAGGTTCCTGACCCATGGCTCTGGCTTCCACAAGGCATTTCTGGACCAACCTAGGGCCAGGTGGGGAACTCACTGCCCTGAAGAGAAGGACACAAGCCTGGCTGAATTCAACATCTGCTGAGTAAAGAGCCCTTGGTCTTTGGGTGAACATCTAGCTGGACAGTGGTAGCTGTAGGCCTGGAGCAAGACTGAGTGCTGTGCTGAGCTTCAGGTCTGACCCAGTGCAGTTCTAGTGGTGGTGGCAACAGGGTGCCTCGCCCAGCTGTTGTTTGGGGGAAAAGTAAGAGAAGAGAATGAGATTCCCTGCCCGGTAATCAAGGTCAATTCTCTCAGACCTTACCCAAGACCACCAAGATGGTACGTCTATGAGTCTGCAAGAGTCACAGTGTTGCTGGGCTTGAGTGAGGTGATCCCTACTGCTAATATAGTTGCAGTGACCGAAGACTTAGATCACAATACTCAATTCCCTGTAAATACTTGGAAAGCCTTCTCAAGAAGTATGGGTACAAGTAAATCTTCAAAGACTACAATATTAGGTCTCCAAAAACAACTACTTACTGTAGCCTTCAAAGACTGCAATAAATACCTAACTCTTCAATGCCCAGACATTAATGAATATCCACAAACATCAAGAACATCTAGGAAAACATGACTTCAACAAATGAGCAAAATAAGGTACCAGTGACCAATCCTGGAGTGACAGAGATATGTGACCTTTCACACAGAGAATTTGAAATAGCTGTTTTGAGGAAGCTCAACAAATTTCAAGATGACACAGAGAAGGAAATCAGTTTCTCATCAAATAAATTTAAGAAAAGAGATTGAAAGAATTTTTTAAAAATCAAGCAAATTCTGGAACTGAAAAATTCATCTGACATACTGAAGAATGCATGAGAGTCTCTCAATAGCAGAACTGATCAAACAGAAAAAAGAATTAGTGAGATTAAAGGAGATCTTTTATTGAAAATACACAGAGAAGAAATAAATAAACAGTGTTCAATTAGGAAAAGAGGAAGTCAAATTGTCTCTATTGGCAGATAACATGACTGTATATTTAGCAAACCCCATTGTCAGCCCAAAATCTCCTTAGGCTGATAAGCAACTTCAGCAAAGTCTCGGGATACCAAATCAATGTGCAAAAATCACAAGCATCCCTATACACAAATAACAGAAAAACAGAGAGCCAAATCATGAGTGAACTCCCATTCACAATTGCTACTAACAGAATAAAATACTTAGGAATACAACTAACGAGGGATGTGAAGGACATCTTCAAGGAGAACTACAAACCACTGCTCAAGGAAGTAAGAGAGGACACAAACAGATGGAAAAACATTCCATGCTCATGATTAGGAAGAAGCAATATCTTGCAAATGGCCATACTGCCCTAAGTAATTTAGAGACTGAATGCTATCCCCCAACAAGCTACCATTGACTTTCTTCACAGAATTAGAAAAAAAAAAAAAAACCTCCTTAAACTTCATATGGAACCAAAAAAAGAGCCCACATAGCATGCTACCTGACTTCAAACTATACTACAAGGTTACATTAATCAAAACAGCATGGCACTGGTACCAAAACAGAGATACAGACCAATGGAACATAACAGAGGCATCAGAAATAACACCATGCATCTACAACCATCTGATCTTTGATAAACCAACAAAAACAAGCAATGAGGAAAGGATTGCCTATTTAATACATGGTGTTGGGAAAACTGGCTAGCCATATGCAGAAAACTGAAACTGGATCCCTTTCTTATACCTTATACAAAATTAACTCCAGATGGATTAAAGATTTAAACATAAGACCTAACATCATAAAAACCCTAGAAGAAAACCTAAGGAATACCATTCAGGACATAGGCATGAGCAAAGACTTCATGACTAAAATACCAAAAGCCAAAATAGAAAAATGGGGTCTAATTAAACTCAAGAGCTTCTGCACAGTAAAAGAAACCATCATTGGAGTGAACTGGCAACCAACAGAATGGGAACAAATTTTTGCAATCTACCCATCTGTCAAAGGGCTAATATCCAGAATCTACAAAGAACTTAAACAAATTTACAAGAAAAAAAAACAACCCCATCAAAAAGTGGGTGAAGGACACGAACAGACACCTTTCAAAAGAAGACATTTATGCAGCCAATAAACATACAAAGAAATGCTCATCATCACTGCTCATGAGAGAAATGAAAATCAAAACCATATTGAGATACCATCTGACTCCAGTTAGAATGGCATTCATTAAAAAATCAGGAGACAACAGATGCTGGAGAGGATATGGAGAAATGGGAATGCTTTTACACTGTTGGTGGGAGTGTAAATTAGTTCAACCATTGTGGAAGACACTGTGGCGATTCCTTAAGGATCTAGAACTAGAAATACCATTTGACCCAGCAATCCCATTACTGGGTATACACCCAAAGGATTATCAATCATTCTATTATAAAGACACATACACACTTATGTTTATTGCATCACTGTTTACAATAGCAAAGACTTGGAACCAACCCAAATGCCCATCAATGATAGACTGGATAAAGAAAATACAGCACATATACACCATGGAATACTATGCAACCATAAAAAAGGATGAGTTCCTGTCCTTTGTAGGGACATATATAAAGCTGGAAACCACCATTCTCAGCAAACTGACACAAGAACAGAAAACCAAATACTGCATGTTCTCACTCATAAGTGGGTGCTGATCAATGAGAACACATGGACACAGGGAGGGAAACATCACAAACTGAGGCCTGTTCAGCGGTGAGGGGCTACGGGAGAGTTAGCAGGAGGTCGGGGGATAGGGAAGGGATAGTATTAGGAGAAACACCTAATGTAGATGATGGGGTGGATGCCATAAACCACTACGTGACAAACCTGCATGTTCTGCACGTGTACCCCAAAACTTAAAGTATATAAAAAATAATTATTGCAACCAAATAAATACACAGAGAAGACAAAAGAAAAAATAATATGAATGAATGAAGCACATCTACAAGATCTAGAAAACAACATCAAAAGGGCATATCTAAGAGTTAGTGGCCTTGGCGAGCAGGTAGAGAAAGGTATCAGAATAGAGAACTTTCCAAACCTAGAGAAAGATATCAATATCCAAGTATAAGATGGTTATGGAACACCCAGCATATTTAACCCAAAAAAGACATTTAACAATCAAATTTCCAATGGTCTAGCATAAAGAAGGGATCCTAAAAGAAATAAGAAAAAAGAAAAGAACATATAAAGGAGCTCCAATACATCTTGCAGCAGACTTGTTAGTGGAAACCTTACAGGCCAAGAGAATAATATAACATATTTAATGTGCTGAAGGAAAAACTTTTATAGAATAGTTTATCATTAAAAATGTCCTTCAAACATGAAAGGAAAAATAAAGACGTTCCCAAACAACAAAAGCTGAGGGATTTCATCAATGCTAGACCTCTCCTACAAGAAATGCTAACGGGCATTCTCCAATCTGAAAGAAAGGATGTTAATGAGCAATAAGAAATTATCTGAAGGTATAAAAGTCACTGGTAATAATAACTACACAGATAAAAACAGTATTGTAACTGTGGTGTGTAAACGACTCATACCTTGAGTAGAAAGACTAAAAGATGAACCTATCAAAAATAATAACTACAATACCTATTCACAACAGAAGAAGAAGATATAAGGCCAGGTGCAGTGGCTCACGTCTGTAATCCCAGCACTTCGGGAGGCTGAGGTGGGTGGATCACCTGAGGTTGGGAGTTCGAGAATAGCCTGACCAATGTGGAGAAACCCCATCTCTACTAAAAAAACAAAATTAGCAAGGTATGGTGGTGCATGCCTGTAATCCCAGCTACTTGGGTGGCTGAGGCAGAAGAATCGCTTGAACCTGGGAGGCAGAGGTTGTGGTGAGCTGAGATAGCACGATTGCACTACAGCATGGACAAGAAGAGCAAAACTCCATCTTAAAAAAAAAAAAAAAAAAAAAAAAACAGAAGATATAAATAGAAACCACAAAAAGTTAAAAAACAGGAGGAACAAAGTTAAGGTGTAGAGTTTTTGTTAGTTCTCTCATTGCCTGTATGTGTTTGCAATCAGTGTTGTCAGTTTAAAATAACATTATAAGATGTCATTTGCAAGCCTCATGGTAACCTCAAATCACAAAATCTACAACACATATATATAAAAAAAAAAAAGAAACTAAAATACACCACCAGAGAAAATCAACTTCACAAAAAGGAAGAAGACAGGAAGGAAGAAGGAGGGAGGGAGGGAAGGAGAGGGGAAGGGAGGGAGAGAACACAAAACAAACAACAAAGCCAGTAGTTAAGTCCTTACTTATCAATAGTAACACTGAATGTCAATGGATTAAACTTTCCAATGAAAACACAGAGTAGCTGAATGGATTACTTAAAAAAGATTCAATGATCTGTTGCCTATAAGAAACATACTTCACCTATAAAGACACATATAGACTGAAAATAAAGAGTTGAAGAAAAATATTCCATATAAATATAAATCAAAAAAAGAACAGGAGTTGAGATATATATATGTATCAGACAAAATAAATTTCAAGGCAAAATTTATAAAAAGAGACATAGAAGGTCATTATATAATCCTAAGCAAAAATAACAAAACTGGAGGAATCACATTACCTGATTTCAGATTATACTACAGAGCTATTGTAACCAAAACAGCATAGTGCTCGTATACAAACAGACACACAGACCAATGGAAAAGAACAGAAAACTCAGAAATAAATTCACACATCTACAGTGAACTCATTTTTGACAAAGGTGCAAAGAGCATGCACTGAGGAAAAGACAGTCTCTTCAATAAATGGTGTTGAGAAAACTGAATATTCATATGCAGAAGAATAAAAGTAGACCCCTATCTCTTGCTATATTAAAAAATAAAATAAAATGGATTAAAGACTTAAATCTAAGATCTCAAACTATGAAACTACTATAAGAAAACATTGAGAAAGCTGTCCAGGAAATTGATCTGGTCAAAGATTTATTGAGTAATACCACAAAAGTAGAGGCAATCAAGCAAAAATAGACAAATGTGATCACAGCCAGTTAAAAATCTTCTGCACAGCAATAATCAACAAAGTGAAGAAACAACCCACGAAATGGGAGAAAATATTTGTAAATTACCCACCTGACAAGGTATTAATAACTAGAATTTATAAGGAGCTCAAACAATCAAATTTTTAAAATCTAACAATCGGATTTAAAAATGGGCAAAAGATCTGAATAGACATTTCTCAAAAGAAGACATATAGTTCCGGGCATATGGCTCACACCTGTAAACCCAATACTTTGGGAGACTGAGGTGAGAGGATCATTTGAGGACAGGAGTTCAAGACCAGCCCAGCCAACATAGTGAGACCTCATCTAGCTGGGTGTCATAGGACAGGCCTATAGTCCTGGCTCATCAATAACCTGAGGTGAAAGGATTGCTTGAGATCAGGAGTTCAAGGCTGCAGTGAGCTACAATTATACCACTGCACTACAGCCTGGGTGGTAGAGCAAGATGCTGTCTGAAAAAAATTAATTTTTTTTAAAGATGACATCCATATGGCAAATAGGTATATGAAAAAGTGCTTAACATCACTGATCACCAGAGAAATGCAAATCAAAACTACAAGGGGATATCATCTGATCCCAGTTAAAATGGCTTTTATCAAAAAGACAAGCAATAACAAATGCTGGCAAGGATACGGAAAAAAGGGAATCCTCATATGTTGTTGGTGATAATGCAAATTAGTACAACCACTATGGAGAACAGTATGGAGGTTCCTCAAAAAATTTAAAAAAAACCTACCATATGATTCAGCAATCATTCTGATAGGTATACACCCAAAAGAAAAGAAATCAGCATATTGAAGAGATATATGCACACCCATGTTTATTGCAGCACTATTGACAATAGCCAAGATTTGGAAGAAACCTAAGTGTTCATCAACAGATGAATGGATAAAGAAAATGTGGTACATATATACAATGGAATACTATTTAGCCATAAAAAAGAATGAGATACTACCATTTGCAACAATATGGATGGAAGTGAAGGACATTATGTTAAGTGAAATATGGCAGGCCCAGAAAGACAAACTTAACATGTTCTCACTCGCTTGTGGGAACTAAAAATTAAAACAATTGAACTCATGGAGATACAGAATAGAGGCCAAGAAGGGGTGGGGGGCAGAGTGGAGATGGTTAATGAATACAAAAATATAGTTAGATAGAATAAGGTCTAGTATTTGTTAGCACAACAGACTATAGTCAACAATTTATTGTACATTTAAAAATAACTAAGTACATAATTCGAATGTTTATAACACAAAGAAATGATTTATGTGTCAAGTGATGTATAACCCATTTACCCTGATGTAATTATTACATATCATATGCCTGTATAAAAACATCTCAGGTACCCCATAAATATATACACCTTCTATGTACCCCCCAAAAAAATTTTTTAACCCTCAGATACTACATCCTATTTTATGAAAAGACAGGTAATTAGAAACCTTTACAGTATTAATGAATAAAAAACAAAATAACAGAATAAAGACAGCTGAAGATGGGACTGGGTTAAATTATAAGCAAAATTAACTGGGATTTACTAATTTTGTAGCAAATAAGGCATTTGCAAGGTAGGTTCTTCTGTAGCAAAAATTGCAGTATAAAGTATGCAATAAGGGGAGGAAGATATCCCAAAGAAATATCCTACGACATATCTAAGACATGTGGGAGGAGAGCCAAATAAAAAGTGTAAGTGGAAAGCCTTCATAGATACAATATTTGAACCAATTCTTTATGGATGAGGAAGAATTTCAGAGGCAGAAAAGAACGAAGAGTATTTCAAGTAGAGAGAAGGGTATGTGCTAAGCCTCAGCAGCAAGAAATGAAACTAATATTAGACATATTCTACACCAGTAAGAGTCCTCATATTATGCTAATTTAGACATTATCCCATAGGCTTTAGGAAGCCAGTGGAAGTTTCAAAGCTGGAAAGCGACACGAGCAGGCTTGTATTGGTAGCAGTACTGAACACTGATGTGAGTGGTGGGAGACTAGGTGTGTGTCTAGGAGACTAGAGGCAACGAGTCCATCTGCAACAGCCCAGGTGAGGGATAATGAGACCTGAGCAGTAGCAGTGCTCACGTGAAGCAGGGGACAGACTCCAGGGCATTTCAGAGACAGAGTCAAAAGACTTGGTGAATAATAAATATGGGGGCAGAGGTAGAGGCCATGTGAGGATAAAGTTTCGAGTTAGGATGACACAGTAGATGAGTTTTCATTAGCCAAAGTAGGAAATACCAGTGGGTTGGTGGGTTTGAAAGAAGATTAAGGTTTTATTCAAACTGAGTAGAGATGCCTTTGAAAAATCCAATCAGAGGTATTCTAGAGACACTTCTGTTGCCCAGAAAAAGAGTCTGGGGTTGCAGGTAAAAATTTGAGAAGCATCGGTTCTGCTTGATGCCAGGGTCCCCTCAGGAAACCTGTGGTACTCCAAGACAATCTGAAATCTGAGCAACTGAAGTCATAGTAATAGGTGAAACTGCTTAGGGAGAGCCACTTTAGGAAGAAAAGAAGTGGCCAGTTATAGACTCCTGGAAAATGGCAGGAGGAAGGAGAAATAGTAAAAGACCCTGTAAAGAAAAAGAAATAGAGGAGAACCAGGAAGGAATAGTATTACAGAAGGGAAAGTTAGAGCATTAATTGTACTCAACCATTTTTTTTTTTAAAGATGAGATCTCACTATGTTGCCCAGGCTAGTCTCGAACATCTAGGCTCAAGTGATCCGCCTGCCTCGACCTCCCAAAGTGCTGGGATTACAGGAGTGAACTACTGCATCCAGCCTACCCATTTTCTTACCAAGTATTGATGGATACTGGTTTCAGACTGTTTTTCAGGTCTGAGTGATTCAACTTGTGTTCTTGAAGTGCAGAAACAATCCTGGAAGTCAGAAATACATTATATAAGTGAAAAATAAGTTATAGGATAAGAAGGGGTGGTGTGTAGATACAAAAACTTCTAGTGACTAGAGTGGGGGGCAGAGAGGAAGGGCAACATGCAGGAACCTGGAACTGAAGCCAGGATCCACATCATGGAGGTAACTCAGTGTGGGACAGAAGGGAAAAGTAGCTGGGCGTGCAGACAAACTTCATATACATTAGAATTTCACTTAGTGTTATCGCTGATCCTTCCCCTCTCTTTTCTTGAGAGGGGATAATAATTCATTTTAACTGTTGAGGTTAATTTTTAACTCCAACTGTCAATACCACTGAGGTTTTCTTCTGAACATTTAGCCAAATATTATTCTGCTGTATTCATTATAATTATTTTTATTTTAATCCTTGTTATCTTAAATATAGAAACCATGTTTATTCATATTAAGCCACATATTGAATGAAAAAATAATTGTTTCTAAAGCTAATAACACCTCTAATTAAAATTCAAAGCAAATTAAAGGAGACTTACTTTTATTATCAAAATTTACATTTTTCTACATATTAACCCATGGTTCTATTATCATTTATTGCCAATAAAGAAATGTAACACCCACCTACATGTGATTTATCACATCATTAATCAGTGGGGTGAAGCTGACTTTACACTATTTAGGAAGAAAAAGTATGTCAAAAGAAAAGTATAAACACATTTTATGAGAGGCTTTATTAACAAAATGTTTTCAATATTTGAAAAAAATTTTTTTTTTTTTTTTTTGAGACAGTCTTGCACTGTCGCCCAGGCTGGAGTGCAATGGCATGATCTCGGCTCACTGTAACCTCCGCCTTCTGGGTTCAAGCAATTCTCCTGCCTCAGCCTCCCGAGTAGCTGGGATTACAGGCACCTGCCACCACAACCGGCTAATTTTTCTATTTTTAGTAGAGATGAGGTTTCACCATGTTGGCCAGGCTGATTTCAAACTCCTTACCTCAAGTGATCTGCCCACCTTGGCCTTCCAAAGTGCTGGAATTATAGGCATGAGACACCATGCCCAGTTCAAAATTTTTCATTTCAAGCATCTTATGGACATTTATTTTTATATAAACATTAAAGTACAACATCAAATGACGTCTACTCATGTCTACTTAATACTTTGTAGTCAGTTACTTAAAAGTAAATTTCCTTTTAAGATATGCCAGAATTTCTCACTAATCAAACTAGTCATTTTCCCAGTTAGCCTACATTACCGATTATTTTAACCTGAATTCCTACAGTCTGTATACTTTATAAATCTATTACAAAAATTTGGCATATATTCCCACTGTTTTATGTAAAACTCCCCCTGAAGAACAGATGCTAACAATGTCAAGATAGCCATACAACTGATTCCTTTGCAGAGTTTCTAATGGCTTCCTAGAGTGGATAACATTTACAGTAAAACAGTTTTTGAAGACACTTATTAGTGTTGTTCATATTGAAAACATCCACAAGCTAGGCAGGCCATTTATATATTGTTTGGTATTTATATATTTTTGCAACATTTAGCTTGAATTTTCCACAACAACCATTACCACCACTGTGCAAAAGAATTAACATAGTAGGCCGATTAGAAAAGAGCTATTAGAAAAGAACTGCTTATAAATTTGATCCTTGGCTCCTATCTGGGAACTGGGATTTTGTAGAGATTCCCTTCCTAAGAATCACTCATTGTGTCTCAACTGTTGGTTCAAATAATACGGTTTATGCTGAACACCTGGCTTTTTTTCTGGGCGACTGGAATTTTGTTACCTGCTAGCAGACAGTGCCACAGGACAAGTCCCCGATGAAAACTTTAAATCCGAGTCTCTAATGAGCTTCCCTAGCAGACAACATTTCACATGTCACAACTCTGGGTGAACTGTGCATATCCTATGGAACAGCACTGAGGAAAGATTCTTGAAAGCTTGTGCCTGGTTTCCTTTGAACTTCATCCCACATACTTTTTCCTTTGCTGATTTTGCTTTCTATCTTTTTGCAAATTTTTACAATTTGTAAAACTGTAAATCTTAAGTAATCCTTTAGAAGAGGGGAGGGCAAACTAACTATGGTCCATGAGCCAAATCTGACCAACTACCTGTTTTTGTGAATAAAGTGTTACTGGAACACAGACACATGCATTCATTTATATATTGCCTATGGCTGCTTTATTGCTAGTATTTCAGCAGAAGAATCGCTGTAATGAAGACCAAAGGGCATGTAAATACTATCTGGCCTTTATAGAAAAGTTTGTTGATCCCTTCTTTAGAGAATAAGGCATTTCACCTCCGTGTATTTTCCAGATATATAAAGCTCCTCTTTCAAGTCGTAAAGCTTTACTTTAAACATGTAAGTAAATGTGTTATGTATTTTCCATATTACTAACAATACAGTCTTCTACCTTCATAGTTCTGCCTCTCAGCCTTGGTAATTGATAGAATAGATTGGCAGGTATGAGTCTGATACCTGGCTCCAATATTTTGCAATCTTAGACAAACTGAAAATGAAGATAATGCTACCTGCCCTGCTAATTTTCCACAATTTGAAACTATGAAAGAAATATATGAAAATATTTATACACTACAAATCATCATACAGGATCTCCCTCTATCACCCAGGCTAGAATGCATTGGCACAATCACAGTTCACTGCAGTCTTGATCCCTTGCTCAAGTGATCCTCCCACCTTGGCCTTCTGAGTAGCTGAAACTACAGGCATGTGACACCACATTTGGCTAATATTTTATATAGACAGGGTCTCACTACGTTGCCTAGACTGGTCTTGAACTCCTGGGTTCAAGTGATCCTCTAGCCTTAGCCCCCAAAAATGCTGGGATTACAGATGTGAGCCACTACACTCAGTAAACTCATTACTTTCTAAAAGACCACTGTTTTAATATAAGTATTCCCTATTCAAATATTATATTATGTATAAAATACAATGAAAGTCCTCAAGCTACTTAATCTAAAGTAGATACCATGGATCTAAATATAAATAAAAAACCAGTTGGCAGCTATACCTCATATTATACATTGATCCAAATTATTTTTTTCCAGTTAAGTCAAAGGAATTATTTTTACTATTTGGCCTTTGGTCAGACAAAAATTTGTAAAAGGAATTTTTGAAAGATTTTAAAGATAAGGCGTAGCTAACAGGTATGAGCAGCATATCTAAGTGTAACACCTGTGAGAAAAAGTACATATGGGACAAAGGATTAGAATAATGAGCCTATCAGAAGATAGGGGAAGTTCTTTAGGAAAGAAAGAAAGACTCAATGAGAATGTGATTCATTTCACAAGTCCAGAAGTCAATCAGGTCAAAACAACATCTCAGAGCCTAAGAGTATCCCATCAGAATATGCCTTTTATTATGACTTGGCATTAACATCCAACTATTCTGACAGAACAAAATCAGATCTATGTTAACAAAAACTTACCAAAAGAGACATTGAATCGCTTTAGTTCACAGAAAGTGACAAAAATCCATCTATTCCAAAGGCTTTTGTTTTATCTTCCTTTTAAAATGCGGATATATCGTACTATTAAAAAAAAAAAGCAAAATAATTTAGAATCACATAAAAGTTCCTTAAAGAACTAATTGCCTTACACCCATCTAGTATTTAGGCAGCTGTCTCTTGACATCCAATACATAGGCAGCTACTCCTTGACACAAGGAGACATTCCTGAAAAGCATCTTTAAAGAATATTTTTTCAACTAAACATTATTTGGGATCTGACATAACAACAGAGAAGCAGAGTGAAAAAGAAAAGAAGTTCTGAATATTTCCAAAGCCTCAAAGTATTTGCATATACATTCCCTATCTTTTCTATACAGTTTGTTTTTTAAAGAACGCTGGGCAAATTTGAAAGCAATATAGAAAACCAATTTTGGACCCACTTTTGATCTCCACGGTGTCACTTAAAATAAACTCCAAGAATTTTCAATGATTCCATGTATTATAACTAAACTTTAAGACTTTCCAAAACTCTTTTCTTATTGGATTAATTACCTACTAAATCATTTGGGGTCCCTGACCAGCAAATATGGAAAAGAATAAGAACAGACTAGGAAATTAATTCAAGGACATACAAAAACACCATCGAAGGTTTCCAGACCTTTACTAATAGAAAGGGTGGCAATCTTGTAAGTTTTCAGGTATAGAGTATTCCTTTACATCTAACCAACATCATCTTTCATCTAAATTGTGCTTATTTCAGTTTAATGAAGTCCCCAAATTTGATGAACCCATCTACAAATATGTGAGCAAAATGAGAAAGGGAAGATTTTGTAAACCATAAAAACAATAAAGCAATATCCAATTTTATTACTAAGGAAAGAGGTGAATTTATTCAGGATGTTCACTATGAACCAAAGGTAGAGACTGGGAGGAAGACGGACCTGAAAGCTTGTGATCATTTAGACACCTGGCATTCATTACCCTCAAGTTAAGACATTGGAGTTTGCTGTGCTACAAAAGGGGAAAAGCAATGCCTGCCCTGTCAACCTTCCAGGTGACTGAGATCAAATGAGTTACATCTCAAAGTGCCCCTAACTAGCAAACATTGTATCAATTTGAACTATGCTTTGAAAAGTACACTCAAATATACTGATGCCAGTACAAAATGGTAAGGCATATTTGGAAAGCAGGTTGTCAATGTTTCAATAATCATGAAAATATTCTACCTTTTGACCCAGTAAAATTCCTACTAACCATCTATTCTAAGGAGACATCCAAGTAGAGGAAGAAACTACACACCCATAGTCATTACACTGTTAATCTGTAACAGCCAAGTAATCATTACACAAGTGTTTAAAGAATGGCTAATATGGGTCAGGCACTGTGGACACCCACTGGTAATCAAGGCGGACAGGCCCTGGCCACTTGTATCTGACCTTCCCAAAGCAGAAAGGTTATGAATGTCATGGTTAACCAAATTTTCTGGTTACTATGACTTTGTATCCTGCTTTTTTCACTCATCAGCAAGTTGTCACGATTTTGTGTTAACAATTTGAAACTCCATTACATTGTCTTTTTTTTTTTTTTTTTTTTTTTTTTCAGAAAAGCTCAGAAGAAACAGACACACTCTGGTGAGAATTGTTAGTACTAAAAGGATTTGTCCCTATGGGGTGGTTTAATCCCAGAGATTTTTGCCTTAGATACACCAGACTAGAGTTAATTTTACAAGACATTTTGAGGTCAAGGCAGCAGCTGCACCCAGCAAAGGGGTGGGGGTGGGGGATTTGCTGTTATAATTTTCTCTGGCATGCTCTTTCAGGAGATATGAATATAAACCCTTTCTTTAAAAAAAAAGTCATACTTAAGAGACCTATATTTCTGAATGTATTCACAAGTACATCAGTGCAATCCCTTGCATATGTATATCTGAAACGCCAACTACGATAAAGCTTTATAAGTAATTTCAATTTCTTCCGTAATAGAATGGTTCATGTGAAAACTTTAACCTGAAAGATTAACAGTTTCTGTAGAAACCACAAGAGCTCATCTACTCACAGAACACGGGTTTTGAGTTAATTTAGGCGTTCAACATTGCTACAGGGAATGCAAAAATAACTGGATGTAACTCTCTGTTGAGCTTTAAAATTACTGTAATTTTCCAAAGTGATTTTGGGAACCTCTAAAATCTTAAAGATCATAGCGACGCACACAGCTCGGGAGAATTTTCCAAGCTTAGTGACTCATGCTTTCAACAAATCTTTACTGAGCGCCGTGTGCCAGGCACCGTGCTACCAGGTAGGCACTGTGTTACACGTTCTTACAAGTTTTGAGGAAAAGGTACTTGACAACAAACCCAGCAGGAAATAACACAGCGCTTCACTGAAAAACCGAGGACAAAAACGACACTCGAGCATTTAATTTTGTAAAAGGTTCCTTCCTAGTCCTGCTTTGGGGGACTTCGCAGCGAACTTGCAGAAAGCGGCAGATAAAGCTGGGGTCTGAGGGTGTCTTCGGTGTGGAAATTCGCCAAGCCCGAGAGCGCCGCCAAAGGTGAGGGCTGTAGGGAGAGGGCGTCCGGGCGGCCTGGGCTCCGCGCACCTGGCACCGCCAACCCGCCAGGCACCACCGGGCGGGCTGAGAACCCGCCGCCCGGGGCCCCCGTGAGCCCGAGTTGCACGAGCGCAGGGGCCGCATTCTTGCCACGGCTCCGCCAGCCGCCGGTGCTGCGGCTCGAGGTGGGCTGGCGCGTTCTGGCCTCGGGATTCCCGGGCGTGAGCGGACCGAGGCGCACTCCCTCACGTCGCCCACCTTTCCCTCCCGGGCCTGCCTCCCCTAGTTACCCTAGCGGCGACCACGGCCAGCGACTCTCTTCAGACTGACAGCGGTGCAGACCAGGACGGGCGCCAGAGACTGGCCCGCGGAGGAGCTAGGAGAGCGCTCTAGGCCCGCTCCTGGCGCGAAGCGCGGGAGGTCAGCGCAGCCGCTACCGGGGCCGTGAGCTTGGAACTCTGCCCCAGCCCCAGGCTACCCGCAGGGACGCGGCCCCGCCTCCTGCCCTGGGACGGAGGGGTGAGAAGGCGGGGCCTTCGAGCTTGGGGCGGGGCGTCTAGGAAACTACAATTCCCAGCAGGTCTTGCGCTGGGCCGTGGAGGCCGCTGGGAGAGTGGGTCTCCTCTGGCTTCCCTAATTGTGTGGGGGCTGCCATTGACCCGTTGTGGCTGCAGAACCGAGGTCGCCGAGTGATGATGTTGTGAAATCGCTCGCCTGTCCCTGCCACTCCCAGGCGGTTGCTGGCAGTGGAAGCAGCGGCAGCAGCTTCGGCTGCTGCTCTCAGATTGCCGCCGCATTAGGAGCTTCCTGAAGAAGCGCGGGCGGACAACGGAGGATGCTGGGCCACTGCAGTGAGTAAGCTCTCCGCTCACAACCCGAACTTGCCCTTGACAACTTCTCCGGAAGGCGGAGGAATCTCCTTGCCCCGAGCTCCTCCGGTCTCCGGAGGTCACGCGCCGACGGCGGAGGCGGAGGCTGGGTGCGGGAGGGCTCAGTCCCAGTCCCGCGGTGAGAAGTGGGTTGTTTCCTAAATGTGGGTGTAAACTGATGGGCGCTGGACTCTGGCGTCGGGATTCAGCCCAGCTGCACATCCGAAGCTTGGCTGCTTCTCAGAGCGCCTCATCCTCTCTGCCAGACAGCATCCATCTGGAGCCCCATCTTTTAGGATGAGTGCCTTTAGGGTCGGGCATTAAACCTTAAGCCTCTGTCTCCATCTGTGATGTAAATGGGAGGAAAGGGTGTTGAAGGAGCTCTTAATGTGTCAAATAGAGTTGGGCTTTTCTTGCAATTGATTTCAAGCCAGATGCCACATGTCTTGAAAAAGAAAAACGGCTGACTTTAGTTTGAAGCGTAAATAATAGATATTGGCACATGCCCTTTTTAGTACCAGCCCCAAAATAGTCTTTCAACCTAAAAAAAAAAAAAAAAAAAATCTGCGTCATAATAATAGGGATAAGCTTAGTTACTTGCTCATGCACTTTTTGCTTAGACTTGCTGTTTCTGCGCCACAAAAAAACAAAATAACTTTTCACAGGAAATTCATCAAGTTGGTGGGATGGATCATAGGAACCATTGGTCTCCGCAAATCTTTTCGTGACCTTCAGATCTTTGCTGTTGACTTGGAAGTCTGAGCTACAGTGGTCTCCAAACAGCATGTTAATGGTGGTGACATGACACTTAAAAACAAATTGTGAAGGACATTTAATGGTGAAAAAGGTCAAGATGAAGACATTTTATCATCCCAGCAGTTATGCCAGCTTTCTTTTCTTTTCTTTTTTTTTAAGATAGAGTCTCACTCTATCACCAGGCTGGAGTGCAGTGGTATGATCTCGGCTCAGTGCAACCTCTGCCTACCAGGTTCAAGTGATTCTTCCTGCCTCAGCCTCCTGAGTAGTTAGGACTACAGATGTGCGCCACCATGCCCAGCTAATTTTTGTATATATATATTTTTTAATAGAGACGGGGTTTCCCCATGTTGGCCAGGATGGTCTCAACCTCTTGACCTCGCGATCCGCCCACCTCAGCCTCCCAGAGTGCTGGGATTAGAGGCGTGAGCCACCATGCCTGGCCCCAGCTTTCTGTTTTTAAAACTAAGGCATGTCCAAAAAGTCTCAGACATTTACAAGGACACACTGTGAAAGACAGTGTTCTGTTATCTTACAGACTTATTCATATGATGGAAGAGGTTAAAAAAGAACCAACATTTTAGTATTTGCGATCTGCCAGGCACCCCAGGTAGGAGCTCTTCAGACTTTAGTTCACTTAATCACTTTTAACAAAGGTACACACCAATCTGAGGCTCAAAGACTTTGCTTATGTAACAAGGGGAGATTTAAATCTAGATCTGCCTTACTTCAAAGTCACAGATCAGGTAACTAATATGTAGTTCAGAAATTACAGACTTTCAAGGTTGAGTAGTTAAAGAGGATTGTCCAGTGTTATTGTCCAAGACTGGTTCCAACACACCTTGGACATCTGGAATAAGTCCTGAAACCCTACTTTAGTACTTCTGAACAAACTCATTCTCTGCCTGCAATTCCCATTTCACACTGAACTTCTCAGTAAGACCACAGAAGCCTATTCCAAATCCATCTCACTTTACTTATATAAGAAATTACAAGACTGGACTTTTATCAAAAGGTTCTTTCCTGTTAACAGGTTTTGTGAGTCTGCAAGTAAAAATATGACCCTGCTGGGCGTGGTGACTCACATGCCTGTAATTCCAGCACTTTGAGAACCAGAGGCAGGAGGATGGCTTGAGACCAACCTGTTCAGCATAGCAAAACCCCATCTCTACCAAAAATTAAAATTAAAAATAGCTGGGTGTGATTGTTTGCACCTGTAGTCCCAACTACTTGGGAGGCTGAGATCAAAAGATCTCTTGAGCAACGATGGCACTACCACACTCCAGTTCGAGTGACAGAGATGCCATCTCTAAAAAAAATTTAAATATGAGAGGAGAAGTGTTATTCTCCACTGAAAGTTTCTTTGTTTTAGTGCCCCAAATACGTTAAATACCAATATAAGGAATAAGACATAATATCTTATTTCATGTTTATTTTGAGCTCTGATTATATCACCTGTACCAGTTTTGAACCTCTTTAGTTACCATCCTGTTTAGTTGGTAAGAAATAGGAGGCAAAAAGGTAATAGTCACATTTAAATAACTTAGTCGTTAAAGGAACTAAATTGGTCATGGTTTAATCATCTGTTCAAATCTGCAGTGTTCTTATAATAATAGGAAACATTTATATGATACTGTGTGATAGATAATGTTTTACCTGTATTAACTTATCCTCACAATAGCACTGAGGTGTTTTTATAGATAGGCAGCTAAAACAAAGAGAGGTTAGTAAATATACCAAAGGTCATGTAGCTACTAAATGGTAGAACTGAGTGTCACAGCAGACAAGATCAAAATCTCTAGTCTAACATTTGTTGAGCACCTACTGTGTACCAGCCCCACAGCTGGGTGCTTTCAGTATAAGTAAGTCATGTGTCTTTACAACTACCTTATTTAAAATGGAAGTTCAGCATTTAATTACTTGTCCAAAGTCACAGATAAGTCAATGGTGGAACCAGGAATTGAACCCATGTTCATTGTACTTCAAGGTCTATGTTCTTTCTTTCATTTCCCTTCGATGATCAAATCTTTATTAAACACCTTCTGTGCTAATAATAGGAATTTAATCTTTGCTTTTAAGGAATGTGTTTGAAAAAAGGAAAGAGACAATTAATATAGTGTATTGAGCAATAGGTTAGCAGCATGCAGAGGTACTTTGGGAGCAGAGAGAAAGAACACTGAGGCCAGCCTGGAGTGAGAAAGCTTAAACCTGTCTTGGGAAAACAAATGAGAATTAACCTGGGCAGAGAAAAGGGGAAGGGGTTGTTATGGGCTGAATTGTGTCCTCCCAAAATTATGTTGAAGCCCTAACACCCATAACCTCAGAATGTGACTGTATTTGGAGACAGGGCTTTGGGGCGATTAAGTTCAGATGAAGCCATTAGGGTAGGTTCTAATCCAGTCTGACAGTTTTTTTTATAAAAAAGAAATTTGAACACAAAAAGACACACCACAGATGCACATACCCAGGAAAGACCACGTGAGGATGCATCAAGAAGGCCAAGGAGAGGCCTCAGGAGAAACCAAACCTGCCACCACCTTGATTTTGTACTTTTAGCCTCCAGAATTGTGAGAAAATAAATGTCTGTTGTTGAAGCAACCCAGTCTGTGGGACTTTTTTTTAATGGAACCCCCTAGCAAACTAACAGATAGGAGTTCTAGGCAAAAGGAATGACACGCAAAAAGCCTTTAAGCTGTGGTTAGGTGATTGAGGTTTTTTGGTGAGGAGAGAAGTGTTGAGAGAAATGAAACTGGAGACGAGGCTGGAGCTAGATTAGGAAGATTTTTCATGAGATGCCAAGGGGCTTACCTTTTATCCTGGCCAGGCACGCTGGCTCATGCCTGTAATTCCAGCAGTTTAGGAGGCCGAGGCAGGTGGATAACTTGAGGTCAGGAGTTGGAAACCAGCCTGGCCAGCATGGTAAAACCCTGCCTCTACTACAAATACAAAGATTAGCTGGGCGTAGTGGTGCTCGCCTGTAATCCCAGCTACTCAGGAGGCTGAGGCAGGAGAATTGCTTGAACCCGGGAGGCGGAGGTTGCAGTGAGCCAAGATTGTGCCACTGTACTCCAGCCTGGGCAACGGAGCAAGGCTCCTTCCCCCCCGCCCAAAAAAAAAGTTTATGCTAAGGAAGATGGAATGGAGGGGGTTTGTAGCAGTGGAGAAACATTAGATTTGCATTTTAGAAAGACTAAGACTTGTAAAGGATAAATTAAAGGTAATAAGACTGGAGGCAAGGAGACCAAGGTAGCTATTGCCACAGAACGCTGAACAGTTTTCTCACAATATTGAAATGTCTCACTAAAATAGAGCCACTGTTAATATAAAGAAGATTGTAAAGGGCACAGCTAACCCTTAGGGTATACATAAGAAGATTTAGAAAAAATTTATATATAGCTGTTTGTACTCAGAGGCTGGCTTTATTTTGACATATTGCTTTTCTTTATATAGATCATAAAGTTTTATACAACTATCAGAATATTCAGTATTTTTTCATCATAAAAAATGATCTTATGTGTTTAATAGACACTTTTATGGTGACAGTTTTAAGCCAAATTTTCTGGCAACCTTTTGAAATACCTACTATTCATTTTATACGTAAACATACTGAAGCACAGAGGGGTTAAGTAACTTATCCAAGATCACATAGCTAATAAGCAGAAGAGTTAAGATTCAGTCTGTCTTCAGAGTCTGTGTTCTTGGCTTTACACTGTGCTGTTGCCATATGATATTTATCAACATCTTTATTTGTGAAAAGAGGGCAGAGCAATACAAAAATAAGTATGTTTGCTGTAAGAGGTATGCAGTTTATCAGAGGAGATAAGGAACAGCTCTAAGGTTTTAAAAAGTGCCTTTAGAGAAAAGCAGAGAGTGTTGGGAGCCAGCACCTCCTTCAAGTTGGGGTTTCTCAGAAGGCCTGTTGGGAAAAGTGGCATTGAGCTGGTGTGGGAAGCATGGCTAGAATTTGGATATGTAGAATTGGGAGAGGACTTTAAGGGTAGAAGAAAGAGCATGGACAGAATTATAGGACTCAGAATTTCTTGGTATGTCTAGGAAACTAGTAAATGCAGTCCTTTGTTTTGGCTGGAATATGTTGTGTGGTTGGGGAAGCTGGAGAAGCCAGTTTGTGGGAGGGTGGCAAATGTCTGGGGAAGAGAATTCTCAGGGAGTGAGGAACAAGAGAAGTTGTAAGGTTTCAAACCCGAATAATTGAGGCATATGCCAGATGTAGTTTATCTTTTAGGAGAGGAAGAATTTCATCTAGCCCCAATTCATCAGTTAACAGGTCCTATTTTCACTATCCCACAAACCCACAAATTCTTCTCACAGTTTCCATTCACCTCGTTTATACCTTTATTAAAATAATCCATGTATAATGTGATAAAATTTTCTGATTATTTTTGTCTCTAATCTCTCCATTTCCAAAATTGATCCTGCATCCTGCATTAACATTTATTTCTCTCAAATGTCACTTCTATTTAGAAATGTGTTCTCTGCAGGATCAGCTTCAGACTTCTTAATCTGAACTAGTCAAATTTAAATCTCCAAATACCTTCTCCATAATTCTTCCCACTCAAATTGGTCTGTATACTGCTGCCAACCTGGCTCTGTCTGCTACTTTCTGATGGGTATTATTCTTTTCTCCTGCCAGATACTCTTCTCACCTATCCAAATCTTTTCCTCCTTAAGGAGTCCACCTTAAATCTCACATCCTGTGTGAAGCCAGCTAGAAAAGAGCTCTCTCCCAACAATTCTGTTGTAACACTCATCAAATATTTATTATCTGGTAGTATCTTATTTTCTTGGATTTCTTAGCTCATTGGATATTACATCTATTCTAGATCATTAGAGCTCTCCCTTTTGGAGCTTAGACTTCTTAAATCTTTAACCTCCCTTTGGGCAGAGGCTGTTGAATACTACTATTTATCGTTTTTTAGTACTTTTGGTTTAATTCAAATGGCATTAGTTGAAAGCTGTTCAATGAACAGCTGTTTGACCAGTTGTTAATTGAGGTAATCTTATTGAAATATTCTTTTTCAACTGGCTGCTTAATATTTACATATATAAGTAATGTTCTGACTTTATTCTTAGCTTTACCACTGACTCACATAACCTTGGAGATATCCTGTGTAACTACCCTGAATTGTGGTTTATTCATGCTAGAAAATAAGTGTACAAAGTCTGCTGGTAGTTTAGTGGTGGAACTAATTCATTTTGTGAAGATCCTCGAGGTCTTTGGAGCTTATCTATATTTATCTCTCAGCATTTGCCAAACTTTAAGTTCTTTCTTTTGAGAAAGCTTTTTGACAAGTCACCAAAAAGGAAGCAATGAGCCACATGAATGTTCACTTTGGCTTTCCTATGAGACTGACAACTAGTTCTTTTTAGTTATTACAGAAAAGTATGTACCATGTCATTGCTATAAAAATGATAAAGCACCCTTTTAACACCAAACTCTTTTATGTAGTTTTTCATAAAGCACATAAGTGTTTTACTTTAGAATGTTCAATCTTAGCTTAATTGTGTTTTTCAAGGCAATTCATTTAGTTGATGTTGTATTGAAAATATATTAATATCAACTTTGTTCATTAAATTACTTCTGTAATTCAGTGTATTGGTATTTTTAATGATTAAGCTTCTAGGTAGTAGGCCTGTATTTTGCAAGACTACTGTGTGCCAGTTGCTGTTAGGTTCTGGACATAAAATAAATGGCAAGATCCCTTCTTTTGAGAAGCTTGCAGTATAATGAGGAAGAAATGACTAGTGAGCAGCCGTCTTCTGGGATCATCAAAGAAAGGGAGTCGGTAAACACTGATTAACCCATCTATGCCAGTGGTTGCACTTTTTTTTTTTTTTTTTTGAGACAGAGTTTCACTCCTGTTGCCCAGGCTAGGGTGCAATGATGCGATCTCGGCTCACTGCAGCCTTCTGCTCTGGGGTTCAAGTGATTCTTCTGCCTTAGCCTCCTGAATAGCAAATTTTTGTGTGCGAGAAATCAGACCTTGGTGATGACCTTGAGCAGTAGGATATAAATAACTCCCACAAGCTTAGCATTCCAGTAATGGAACACTAGGCATAAATGGGTTAAGAGCAAAAACCACAATGAGGAATGTTAAGATTTCCTAAACCTTTTTAAATATATTTATAATCCACTTTGTATTTCTCCTTGCAATTAACAGTAAAATTTTCACAAAAGAATAGAAGAAGACCAGTCTTTTCTTAGGAGACAGTTAAGAAAGAACAGAGTATGTTCATAGCTAGCCTAGGTAAAAGAATACCAGGTGAGAAAAGCACTTGCCAACAGTGCCAAAGGACGAGGAGAAAGCCAGCTAAATCCCTGGTGCTGGAGGGATGAAAGAAAGAGGTACTTGGGAAACCAGCCAAGGGCAGAAAAACAGGTCCTGGAGTTCAGTCAAGCAGACACCTCATGAGTGTTCTGATAACCTGGTTATCTAGTTTCTCAGCCAACAGCGGGTTAGAAAGGGGAGAGGCAAACTAGCAACAGTAACGTGTAATAGTTGATAGCCTCACGGTGAGGGAGGAAACAAAATTTGAAATTGACTTAAAATCTCAAAAAAATTAGCATGGGATTATTTAGTACAGGGAGAAAGAGCTCTTTAACTATGGATGGATGCAGACTTGTTGGGGGCCAGATATGAGCGGGTTATTTTCTATTTTGCCATCTTGGCTACATCACCCAGAAAAAGCTCTTTAAAAGTTTATAATCCTGGAGGATACCACTGTAGTCATTGTATTATAACACAGTAATTGCTATTCTTAGTCATGATCCTGAGTCATCAAATTATTTTCAGCCTGATCTATCTAAGGACTTTTTTCTTTCCTCTCATGGCAGTTTATTGAACTTTCCTCGTTATCATGTATGGACTCTAGGAGGAAAACATCTTACCATCAATATTTTTTAAAATAAGAAAACTATGGAAAACAAAACAAAAAGAAAAGTGTTAAAGATTTTGTGGCATTTTTGCCACCATGTTGTCAGTCCCATCTCTAGGGAATGTTTGCACCTTCATAGTAACTGATGGGCTTAGATGATATAGCCCTGCATGTACATATACCCTTACTGAAACCCATGAAAGACCTATGTAGATTTTTGTAAATTAGGCTAAGAAAGCTTTCCATTTCCATGTGTTCTAACAGTCTCATGTTCTTATGTAGTTCGTTTTCCTCCCTACTATAGACTACAAGGATGTAACTTGACTATAGCCTGATTCATTCATTAAGCAGAGATTTGTTGAATGCCTGTCATTTGCAAGATACTAAGATAGAGGTAGACTTAATTTATCGGACTAGAGATTAATTTTTTAATCTATGTTCCATTTCCTACTTTTAGGAGGTCAAAACAAGTAACATGGTAGCTTTCTTTTCCCTCTCCCTTTTTTTTTCTTTCTCTTTTTTTTTTAATTGCATTTTAGGTTTTGGGGTACATGTGCAGACCATGCAAGATAGTTGCATAGGTACACACATGGCAGTGTGTTTTGCTGCCTTCTTCCCCTTCATCCACATTTGGCATTTCTCCCCAGGCTATCCCTCCCCAGCTTCCCCCGCTGCTGTCCCTCCCCTATTCCCCCCAATAGACCCCAGTGTTTAGTATTCCTTTCCCTATGTCCATGTGTTCTCATTTTTCATCACCCGCCTATGAGTGAGAATATGCGGTATTTCATTTTCTATTCTTGTGTCAGTTTGCTGAGAATGATGTTCTCCAGATTCATCCATGTCCCTACAAACGACACGAACTTATCATTTTTTATTGCTGCCCTCTCCCTTTTAGGAGAAAGAAAACACAGTTATTTCCCTGGTCTCATGCAGAGTAGTTTAGCCTTTTTTTGATGCTGAGACCTTACCTTGTATCTTAAGAGACTTTTCCAAGTGTTTTCCCAAACAAAAAGTATTTCTTTCCTAAGAGAAGCTCTGTTGTCAAATGTTAAGATAATAAAATGTATACTTTATTAAATATGATTTGGTAATAATCCTTTTAGTAACACTTATTTTCTCCATTGATCTAACTTTCAAATATTTAAATAATGCTTACTAAACTCAGTCTTCATTCTTGAAAAGTTATAAGAAAATCTATCTTGAAATGGCTTTTGCTTTTTTGTTTCATTAAATATCACTATATAGCGTTGGGTAGCTTTTATGTCAAATGGCATAGAGAACATATTGCTCACTTAAGAGGCTACAGAATTTCAGGTAGAGTTTATGTCAAGCCGCTCTTTCTTTTAAAGAAAGAAATTAAGGCCAGGCATAGCAGCTCATGCCTATAATCCCAGCACTTTGGGAGGCCAAGGCGGGCAAATCACTTGAGTTCAGGAATTCGAGATCAGCCTGAACAACATGGTAAAACCCCATCTCTACAAAAACATACAAAAATTACCTGCGCTTGGTGGCAGGTGCCTGTAGTCCCAACTACTTGGGATGCTGAGGTGGGATGATCTTTTGAGCCAGGGAGGTGAAGGTTGCAGTGAGTGGAGATCACGACACTACACTCTAACCTTGGTAACGGAGTAAGACCCTGTCTCAAATTTAAAAAAAGAGAAACAAATCAAGACTGTCTTATGAATGTGAGATTGAAGTCTGCCTGTTTGAGGTTTACTTTTAGTATTATTGAGCTATCTTATTTCCTTTGACTAAACTGCATATGACCATCACTCAATTATTTTTGACTCCCAAATAAATTTGCTTTCTTATTCAGATTTCTAAGCCAATCATGACCATTTATAGAAACAGCGAGTTTGAAAATGGATGATGAGAGCAAGGCATAAAACTAGGAATTATAAATATTAGTCAATGCTGTATTAAGCATTTTTTTTTTTTTTTGAGACGGAGTTTCGCTCTTGTTACCCAGGTTGGAGTGCAATGGCTCGATCTCGGCTCACCGCAGCCTCCGCCTCCTGGGTCCAGGCAATTCTCCTGCCTCAGCCTCCCGAGTAGCTGGGATTACAGGCACGCGCCACTGTGCCCAGCTATTTTTTTGTATTTTTAGTAGAGACGGGGTTTCACCATGTTGACCAGGATGGTCTATAAACTCTTGACCTCATGATCCACCCACCTCGTATTAAGCATTTTTATGTATCTCCTATCTCTTTTGATACTGTCACTCTGAGACGTCATGCAAAAGATAGAATTCCTGTCCAGAAGTATAGTTTGAAAACATGTTGATATTGCTTATTCAGTTGTTTATCCAATTTCTTGAGTTTGGTGTCCTTTCAGTCTTTTATTCTATAATCTAAGAGTGTCATGATTTGGGGGTATAAATCTACAGGACAGTAAGTCTTTGCTATGATAGATTAACTTTCTTATAAATTTTTTGAAACTCTTCTTCTTAAAACTTGTAACTTATGAACCTTGTGGATAGGGACAAAGTATACTCCAGAGCAAGGGATTCAGCAGTGCCGATCACCAACAGAGGAATATTTTTAACTTGGCCATTATTATTATTTATAGCATGTTTGTTTTATATGTGCATAGTTTTCAGGTATTCTACATTACAAATCCCATTTTGTCCCTAAAAGCAATGCTAGTGATTTATTAATGTGCACAAAAGTAGAAATAGTGTAAAAATTTGAAAGTGAGAAACTTATACAGATTATATATGTCATTGGACAATGAGAATGATTATGAAGGGCAGTCCCATCTGTGTTGAAAAATGTACCTATGCAGTTTGACAGCAGCCAGAGGTGAAGAAATGTGACTGAAATGGTTTTGGCAGAGGATTGGTGTTGAAGTGGAATTCCTGTTTAGTGAAAGGTGAAGGTTAAGAATTCAAGAACTTAAAAACTAAGCATGGTGAATGAAAGTGCTGCTGTGGAAACTTGTCAAAAACCACAGATGGCACCATGGGTTCAAGGCCTTCTCTAATCTGCAGGTGAAGCTCTGATACGGATTCCTTAGCTGCCAGAGGTTACCTCCCTTCTCCTGTTGGTGAAGATTGTGTCAGGGAGGGGTGGCCTGCCTCAGAAGATATTCATTATAAACAAACAGGGCAGTTTTTAAAATGCCTAAAATATGTCAACTAGGAGGAAATACTGACTCCATAAGCCTAAATCTCATGCTTGGTTTTGGACGTTTAAACTAATGGATTTAGCAGCCTTTTGGAATCCAGCCTGTTTGTAAGTAGAGCGACCTCCATATATTTCATATTCTGAACACCGTACTTATCTTTTAAGTCAAATGGCAATTAAAAAGAGGGACAAAATATTTGTTGGTCACAAATCCTATTTCCTCAGGGTGAACTTTATAATTGCTGATAGAACAGCTGTGCTGAATGTAGCCAGTGTGTAGCTTTCCCGCGGCATTGGTGCAGCTGGGTGGTGATATGTGGCCTCTGCCTTCCTGAGGTCTGCCGCTCACTGTCCACGCTGGGTTTTGCTGGTGACATTCCTCCTGACTTTGTTTTTTTTTTCAGCTCTTAGTGCTGAAGCCATGATAGCATCTTTATGTGGTTTAATATCTGGTTTTTAAAATACTGTGGTTTTTTTTGTAAACTTTATCCATAGTGTAGCCAGATACATTACAATTAGTGAGTCACTGTCTTTGTCAAAAATATATTATTTTATGTAGGGACATGGTAAATTATCATTTTTTAAATTAGCTGATCTTTTGTCTGGGGTAGGTTGCCACTGCCTAAGAGAGCTGTTGCTAAATTGGTGATTGGCACTGTTCCTGCATGCAGATCAGCGGCCCACATGTGTTTTAAATTAATCCCCAAAGTATTGCTTATAAAATAAAGATTTTGATTCTATTTCCAGTGCAAGTCTTTCACTAAATAATTGCATTTTTTGCAATCCCAGGCTCTATGCCCAGCAGAGGTGAACTTTCCCAGAGTTGTTTTAGCTTTCTCAATAAGGCTGTTTTGGCCAGAGTATCCTGTTTTAAGGAAGTAGCAAGATGTTTTTTAGGCACAGGGCCTATATTTAGGCATTCACTGTTGACCAATTAGTTCCGTGGCTGGGCTAAACTATCTAAGTCATTAGCCATGTTGTGTCCTGCCAGCAATATTTATGTCAATGATGTGTTATGGTTGTTCTTTTGAAGTCTCATGCTTCTTAAAAGAAGTTACTTGGTTATTTTACTTTATTTTCTACTTACTGTGCATGGATTACAAAGGCTGGCTTCTTGTTAAATAATACATGCCTGATTGGTTGTTTTATAAAGAAAAGCAGTGAAGTTGTTCCTAAAAAGAGTGAATAAAGATTCAACAAAGAAAGTAGATGGCCCTGAAAAAAGTGCAAAGAATACATGTGCACAGACTAGGAAAGGCACTGGAAATGTGTCATTTGTGTTTGCCAAAGATTAGTTTCTATTGCATTTAGGACTCTATATAAGCTTTTGGTTTATTCATGCATCAGAGAGACAGAGAGAGATGTTAGCTTAATGACACTAAGCTAATATCACTCATCAGAAGGCAGGAAGTAAATTGTTTCTTAGGTTGAAAGAAGATGCTATCACGCAACTGAGAGTAGGCCTTAGATTGTGCCTAGCATTGTGTAAGGTACAATAATAATAATATTATAAAATAGTACTTTGGCGATAGAAATATTAATAATAACCAATTCTTGCATAGCATTTACTATATTCTAAGACCTTTTCATGTATTAATTCATGTTATTTCCCAATAACCCTCTGAGGTAGCTGCTACTATTATCCTCTCATAATTCACTTGATCCCCATAAAGTAGATCCTATTATTAGGCCCATTTAACAGATGAAAAAATGAGGTCAAGTAATTTGTCCAGAATCACCCAACCAGTAAGTGATGGGGCTGGAGTTCAAATTTAGGCACTCTAGTTCCAGAATCCACATTCTTAACCACTGCGGTAGGCTGAATGCTGACCTTCAAAGATACTCAGATCTTGATCTTCTGGATCCTGTGAATAAATTACCTTACATGCCAAAAGGACTTTGCAGACATGACTACATTAAGGATCTTGAGATGGAAGATTATGCTGAATTACGCACTTTGACCTTAAATGTAATCACAGGTATCCTTTATAGGAGTGAGGCAAAGGAGATTTGACAGGAAAAGACAGTATGACAGTAGAAGCAGAGAGGTTTGAAGATGCTATGCTGCTGGCATGGAAAATGGTAGAAGAGACCTTGAGCCAAGTAATATAACTCTAGAAGCTAGAAAAGGCAAGAGAATGATTTTTCCCTGGAGCCTCCAGAGGGAGGGAGCATACCCTTCTAACACCTTGGTTTTGGTCCTGAAACCTTTTCATTTTTCTGACCTTCAGAACTGTAAGATCATAAATTGGTGTTGTTTTAAACCACCAAGTTTGTGGTAATTTATTGTGGCAGCAACAGGAAATGTATAGCCACATTGCTATGGAGAAAGATACTAGGTGTAGTTAAGACTTTTCGTTATTAGCAAACCTTCCTCAGACCCATGAAAGAATGAGCTTTAGTAATCATCACTCTTGATAATCCCAGCTTTATGCACTTGAAACTTTATTAGCAGGAGCAAAGTTTCTAAGTCCTTATGTCCTTCTATGTCCTTACTACTCAGCAGTAATCTTCAGACCGCATCTACTACATACTCAAACATGGTAGTCATTCTGTGTACAGAGTTGTCTGTTGAGCCAGAAATTTAAGAAATATTAGACAGAAGACATCATCCTTTTCTCAGCCCTGAGAGATAGGGGAAAGCTGACAGGAATGCACATTTGAGTGTCTACTGTATGTTGGGTACCAAACTAGGAATTGTCATTTTTATTTAGTACTCATATCTGACCCTTCTTATAAAGGGTAGTTATTAACATCCCCATTTTGACAATGTGGAATGAGACTCAGAAATGTTAAATAATGCGCCCAATGTCAAAAAAGCAGTAAATAAGGTTAAAATTCAGACTTCTGTAATGTCAGGCTGCATCTGTGGTACTGTGTTCAGTACTGCTACTCCAAACTGATCTTTCTGAGGAGCTCAGATTTAGACCAGGGCATGTCCAGAGGGTTTATTTAGATCTAAAAAGTCCCCGGGAAGAGCATACCATTGCCAGATCACCTGGTGCACAGTCTGCAGGCTGGGCCAGTTCCTGAATTGCCCTGACATTCTGCATTTTAAATGTATGACTCTTAAGATGGACTTAGTTCTTAGTTCAGCTTGGTTTTCTCTATTTTGGTATGCAAGAATTAAGACTAAATCATTAGCAAAATCTCCATAGCTTATTTAAAAAGCAGTTTTCTAGAACAGAGCTCCCCAACCTTTTTGGCACCAGGGACCGGTTTTGTGGAAGACAATTTTTCCGCAGACCATAGGAGATGGGGAGGGTGGTTTGGGGATGATTCAAGCGTATTACATTTATTGTGTACTTTATCGCTATTATTATTACATTATAATATATAATGAAATAATTATACAACTCACCATAATGTAGAATCAGTGGGAGCCCTGAGCTTATTTTCCAGCAACTAGACAGTCCCATCTGGGGGTGATGGAAAACAGTGACAGATCATCAGGCATTAGATTCTCATAAAGGAGCACACAACCTAGATTCCTGGAGTGCACAGTTCATGATAGGGTTTGGGCTCCTATGAGAATCTAATGCCACCGCTGATCTAACAGGAGGCAGAGCTCAGGCAGTAATGCGAGTGATGGGGAGCCACTGTAAATACAGATGAAGCTTCGCTCACTCACCTCCTGCTTTGTGACCTGGTTCCTGACAGGCCACAGGCAGGTACAGGTCTATTGCCTGGGGACTGGGAACCCCTTCTATAGAACAAAGATCTAGAGTCCATGCGTGAAAGGATATAATTTTTGTGTTCCTGTGTGATGTATATAAATGCAGAAATAGAAACTGAAAAACAGAAATGGTAAGGTAAATGCATAATCAAACCAGCTAGTATGTAACAGACTGGTGGGTATAAGTTCCCAAAATTATCATTAGACAGTGGTCTTTGATTCAAATATGATTGAAAGAACCACAGCTCTGAGAATCAATGTGGACCAGTATGAGAGATAGTTTGCTTTTATCCTGTTCCTCTTCATCCTTCCCACGTCACTATCTTCCTCTCCTTTCCTTTTCTCTCTTCACAAGTATGTAATTTACTACTTTAAAAAAAAAAAATGCTTTCTAGGGTGGGACGCAGTGACTCATGCCTGTAATCCTAGCACTTTGGGAGTCCCAGGAGGGCAAATCACCTGAGGTCAGAAATTTGAGACTAGCCCGACCAACATGGTGCAATCCTGTCTCTACTAAAAATACAAAATTAGCCAGGTGTGGTGGTGCATGACTGTAATCCCAGCTACTTGGGAGGCTGAGGCTGAGGCTGAGGCAGGAGAATTCCTGTGGTTCTTGCACCACTGCACTCCATCCTAGGTGGCAGAGCAACAAGCAAGACCCTGTGTCACATATACATATATATACAATATATATATATATATATGTGTGTGTGTGTGGTGTTGTTGTTGTTGTTCCAACATAAAATTATAAACTCCTTTATGGGGAAGGACTGCTATTTATTGTGTCTCTTTTTTTTTTAATAAAATATTTTATCTATTACAAAGTAATAGAAATTCCATGACAATAACTATGGAAGTGTTTGACATATTACTAATCTGTGGAAATCTGAGAGTCTAGGTATTGGGAAATACCTAGTGAGTCTGTACTCACTAAACTTCACTCTTACCATCTCACTTACCAACACCTTGCAGCCTGGCTTTGAATCTAACCTCTTGGCTGAACTGGTTTCTGGAAAGTTATCATTGATTTTTTGGTCCCTTACCCCTTTTTTAATAAACCAAATTTTCCTTTTGACTTTTATGTAATGTTTAATTCTGTTCACATTCTGTCTCTCAAACTTTCCTCCCTAGGATTTGCTCAAAATGCTTTTCTCTTCCTCTACACCAGTAACCATATTCAGTCTCCTTTATTTACTTTGTTCCTTTCTACTTCTTGAGGGTAACTCTCTTACTGAATATTTATGGTGCCTGTAAAGAGTAGATATGAGAATGAATTAACTATAAGTAAAAGCCACAAGTTGCCAAGCAGAGACTGTCTTGATATAAATCAAATAAGTAGAATTGAACAGTTTTACTGATGACAATTCCTAATTTTTTAAGTGTGCACATATATTTAGTACATTATATTCCTTTGTATGTACCACTATTATAAACCATTTATTTGTGGACATTTAGTTCAGTTGTGTGGTATATGCTTTTTTTTTTCCCCAAACCAATACTGTATGGGCATCCTTATATATCTTGGCACACTTTGTGAGTATATCCATTCTGTAAATTCCTGGTGGTAGAACTGTTGAATTACAGCATGTATGCATGTAAAAGTTTGGTAGACATTGCCAAATAGCCTTCTGAAAGCTTGTACCAATTTGCACCTTTTTTTTTTTTTTTTGAGACAGAGTCTTGCTCTGTCACCCAGGCTGGAGTGCAGTGGAGCAATCTCAGCTCACCACAACCTTCCCCTCTCAGGTTCAAACGATTCTTTTGCCTCAGCCTCCCAAGTAGCTGGAATTACAGGTTCCTGCCACCACGCCCAGCTAATTTTTGTATTTGTAATAGGGACAGGGTTTCACCATGTTGGCCAGGCTGCTCTTGAACTCTTGACCTCAAGTGATCCGCCGCCCTCAGCCTCCCAAGATCCTGGGATTACAAGCATAAGCTACCATGCCAAGCCCAATTTATACTTTTATCAACAAGGTATAAAAGAGCTCCTTTTTCCACATCATCTCCAGGAAAGAATATAATAAAACTTCATGTTTGCTAATCTAGTAAGTGAATACTTTTTTGTTTATATTTTTGTTTTAATTATGAGTGAAATTGAACATCTGTTGTATCAGTGGTTCTCAACTGGGGATGATTTTGCCCACCCCCCCACAGGGGACATCTGGCGATATCTGGAGACATTTTGGATGGAACTGGAGAGGGTCTAAGGAAGGGATTTTGCTGGCACTTAGTGGGTAAAAGATCCTACAATGCATATGATGAAGCAATACCTGGCCCAAAATGTAATTGTGGCAGGATAAAAAAAAACCTGTTTTGTACTATTCCATTTCATCTTCTTCATTGGTTAATTATCTGTAATTGTTGAGTTTTTTAATTGGTTGGTTTCAGGTTTATAGTATACTTATCACAGTCTATATCTTCAAGTCATATGTTACTCTTTCATGTTTAATATAAAAGCCTTACAATAGTATGTGCCCATTTCCCTCCTCCGGGCCTTCGTACTACTGCAAAACATTCTACTATATATGTTATAGACCCTACAATATGTTATTAGTGTATTACTTGATATCTTTTTTTAAAAAATTAAAGTTTTATTTAAATATAATTAATATGCATCAAATTACACATTTCAAGTGTACAAATTAATCACTTTTGATATACATTTGTAAAACCATCACCACAGTCAAAATAATGAATATATTCATCATTCCAAAAACTTTTCTCCTGCCCCTTAGTAATTCATCCCTTAACCCCAGGTAGCCACTGATCTGCTTTCTGTCACTATAGATAAGTTGACATTTTCTAGAATTTTATATAAATGAAATAATAAACTATGTACTCTTTTTTTGTCTGACTTCTTTCTTCCAGCATGGGATTTATCCATGATGTATGTATCCTTAGAAAAATATTTTTGATGACAGACATTTTAATTAATTAGATTTTTGTTGTTAAAGAGCACGCTGAATTCTATTCACTTGATGTGTTTTTGTTGTAGGTCATGACTGTCCAAGGTATGATAATCACATGAGAGTGCTCATTGCTACAGATGTCATTTGACTCATCGGAGAAAATCTGTCTAAAAGAAAATACCCATGTGACCAAATCCATTTCATTATTGAATGGCTTGATGGATTTCCTGTACTCTGATTCATACCAAAGCTGTCCTTCTCAACCAAAGCAAGAAAGGATCCTGCATGAGTCAATCCCAGAATGCAATTTTTATATCACCAACAGGTGAAGCAAACCTCATGAATAGCAATCACAGAGACTCGGAGAGCATCACTGGTAAGTCCAGTGTCGTAAGTATTGAAGTGCTATTGCTTACAGGATAAAATGCAAATGGCTCAGTCCAGCATATATGACCTATCATGATGAAACCCAAGCCTTCCTTTCTAGCCTGATATCCTCAGGGAAAGACTGAATTAATCTCTCCATCCCCTTGTGTCTCCTGACGCATTAACAGAATCTGCCTTTAATGATGTTTCTTGTCTATGTCAGACTCCCCTGTACCCTGTGAGCCCCTGATGGTAGCTGCATCATACCCATCTGATCTCCACAGGGCCAGGGCAGAGTTACCTGTTTCATATGCCCTGCAGGTATCTGACAACGGTGCCTGGCACACAGGGCTCTTGGGGCAGACAGCATATAACAAATATAAATACAGGTCCATAACACCTTATCTATAAGACTAAATTTTAAAAAACTCTGAACACTCAAAGTTTTTTCTTTATTTTTATTCAAAAACTCATTTGTCCACAAAACCAGACTTTGGTGATTTCTAGACTTAACTAATTTAGTTAGAATACTCATATTTCCTGAAGATGTATTTATATGTTTAAATATAAGGTGCTGCTGCAAAACCAGTTGGGAATGTTATATAACATACAGTTAATGTACAGTGTCACTTTTCTAAAAAACCTGAAAAATTCTGAATTCTGAAACCCATCAAAACCTAAAGTTTTTTCAAATTTGTACTCGTTGAGTTATCTTTTTTAAAGTTACAATAAAATACACTCATTTTAATTGTACAGTTTGAGTTTTTACAAAAATATACACTAAGTGTAACCACCAGTACAATCAAGTTAGAGAAGTTTTCATCATCCCACAAAAAGTTCCCTTGTACACAGATTTCCCCACCCCTCACCTCGGGTTCCAACCAACCACTAATCTGCTTTCTGCCACTTTAAATTAAATTTGCTTGTTCTAGAATTTCATATAAATTGAATCTGTATCTTTTGTGTCGGCCTTCTTTTGTACAGCAAAACGTTTTGAGATTTGTCCACTTGTGGTAAGTATCAGAAGTTCATTCGTTTTATTGCTAAGCTTAAACTTACTCATCTCTGCCATTGTAGCAGAAAAGTAGCCATAGACAGTACTTGAAAGAATGAATGTGACTGTTTCTTAATAAAACTTGATTTACAAAACCAGGCAGTGGCAGCAAACTGAAGTTGCCCTGTGGGATATAGTTTGCTAACCTCTGCTGTACATCATCAATACTTGGTAATGTCAGTGGTTTTGATTTTAGCCATTTAGTCGGTGTGTACTGGTGTCTCTGTGATTTTAATTTATATTTTCCTGATGATTCATGATGTTGAGCATCTTTTCATGTGCTTATTGGTCGTTTCTAGATTTTATTTTGAGTTGTTTATTCAGATAATTTACCCATTAAAAATTTATCTTACTATTAAAATGTAAGTGTTGAATTGTAAGTTTTCTTTACATGTTCTAGATGTAAGTCCTTTGTTAGATAAATGGACCATATTTTCTCCTAGACTTTTCATCTTCTTATTGGTATCTTTTGAAGAGCAGTTTTAAATTTTGGTGGACTTTATCAGTTTTTGCTACTATAATTAATATTTTCGTGTCATTTCTAAGAAATCTTTGCATAAAAGAAAAAGGCTTGTAGTTTTTACTTCTACTTTTAAGTCAGTAGTCTACTTTTTTGAGTATGGAATTAGGTTAGGCTCCACTTTTTTTTTTTTTTTTTTTGGCTTTCCAATTGGTTATTTCATTGTTTCTTTACCACTTGTTGAAAATGGTTTCTTTACCCTTATTGAAATACCTTGATAATTTCATTGAAAATCACTTAGTCACATATGTGTGGTTCTATTTCTGAACTTGATTCTGTTTCTTTAATCCCTAAGTCTGTCTTTATAGAAATACAATTCTATAGTAAATGTTGAAATCAGATCATAAATTCTCCAACTTTACTCTTCTTTTTCAGAAATTATTTTGACCATTTAAGATTTTTCACATTTTTATATAAATTGTATAATTTGCTTGTCAACCCTTGAGCCCAGGAGTTTAAGAGCAGCCTGGACAACATAATGAGATCTCATTTCTACAAAAAATAAAAACAATTAGCTGGGCATGGTGGTGTTCACCTGTAGTCCCAGCTACTAGAGAAGCTGAGGCAGGAGGATAACTTGAGCCCAGGAGATTAAAGCTGCAGTGAGCTATGATCATGCCACTGCACTCCAGCCTAATCAAGAGAATGAGACCCTATCCCTCATAATAATAACCAGCTTATCATTTTCTCCCAAAAAAGAATGCTGGAATTTTGAATGGAATTACATAGACTCTGTAGAGAATTGATAATTTAAGAATAGGGACTCTCCTAATGCAGCAACTTGATATATCTCTCCATTTACTTAGTTAGATCCTCTTTAATTTCTCTTAACAGTATTTTATAGTTATTATATAAGTTTTGCACATATTTTGTTAAATTTAATCTTAAGCATTTTTTTAAATGGTACTGTTTATTTAATTTCATTCTTCTACTGTGTGTTACTACTATATAGAAATGAAATTATTATTTTTTAATGTTGACCATGTATTCTGCAACTTTGCTTAACTTAGTAGTTTTAGTAACTTTTTGGTAGATATCTTAGAGTTTTCTACGTACACCATAATGTCTGCAAATGGACACAGTTTTACATATTCCTTTTCAATCTGGATGCCTTTCATTTATTTTTCTTGCCTTATTGAATGAGACATGATCTCAGTATATTGTTGAATTAAAAATGGTAAGAGCAAACATCCTTGACATATTTCCAATCTGAGGAGAAAAGTTACAGTGTTTCACCATTAAGTCTCTTGAGAATACCCTACAATAAACTGAGAAGATGTCCTTCTCTTCCTAGTTGCATGAGGAGTTTTTAGTATGAGTTACTATTGAATTTTGTCAGATGCCTATTTTGAATCTGTTGAAATGTTCATATGGTTTTTCTTCCTTTGTCTGTTAGTGTGGTAAATTCTGTTGGTTTAGTTTTGAATTTTAAACCAGACTTGCATTCCTGGAAAACACTACTTGGTTATGATATATTATCTTTTTTATATATTACAGGTTTGATTTACTCGAGTTTTGTTAGGGAGTGTGTATATGTGTGTGTGTGTCTGTGTCCTTCCTAGACACATTTATGAGGATTATCGGTTTATTTATTTGTTTATTTATTTTGCAATGTCTTTGCTTTATTTTGATATTGAGGTAATAATACTGGCCTTGTAAAATGAGTTAAGTTCCTCTGTATTTGGAAGAGGTTTGTGTGGACTTGGTATCACAGTATTTTTCATGTTTTTACTTTTTAAACTCATCTGAATCTTTATATCTCCACAGATAACTTTTAGTTGGGTCTTTTCTAAAAAGAAAATCCAGACTGATCATCTTCATTTTCTATTTGCAGTATTTGGACCATTGAATTTTAATGTAATTATCACTTTAGTTAAGTCTACTGTACTCCTGTTTTCTGTTTGTTCTGTTTGTTCCATCTTCTGTTTTTTCTCGTTTTCTTTCTTTTTTAAAGTTTTATTTTAATTCTACTGTTGACATATTAGCTATACCTCTTATTTTTCTCAGTGCTTGCTGTAGGTTGCAATACGTACCTTTAACTTATCAAAGCCCATCTTCAAATAACATTATATTTAATAAAGTGACACTCAGGTTGAGTGCAGTGGCTCATGCCTGTAATCCTAGCACTTTGGGAGGCCAAGGCAGGTGGTTCATGAGCTCAAGAGTTCAAAACCAGCCTGACAAACATGGTGAAACCCCATCTCTACTAAAAATACAAAAATTAGCCAAGCATGGTGGCATGTACCTATAATCCCAGCTACTCAGGGGCTGAGGCAGAAGAATTGCTTGAACCCAGGAGGTGGAGGTTTCAGTGAGCTGAGATCCACCATTGCACTCTAGCCTGGGTGACAGAGTGAGACTCCATCTCAAAAAAATAAAAATAAAAGAACATCATTCTCAGCAAACTGACACAAGAACAGAAAATGAAACACCACATATTCTCACTCATAGGCGGGTGATGAAAAATGAGAACACATGGACACAGAAAGGGGAGTACTAAACACTGGGGTCTATTGGGGGGAAAAGGGGAGGGCCAGCGGGAGGGGGAGCTGGGGAGGGATAGCCTGGGGAGAAATGCCAAATGTGGGTGAAGGGGAGAAAGGAAGCAAAACACACTGCCATGTGTGTACCTATGCAACTGTCTTGCATGTTCTGCACATGTACCCCAAAACCTAAAATGCAATAAAAGATTAAAAACAAAATAAATAAAATAAAAATAAAAAGTAAAGTGACACCCTTAAAACAGTATTTTTCCATTTCCCCCATCGTTCTATGTATTATTATTACTATGCTTTTTACATCTACATATGTTATATGCATAATACATTATTACTTCTGCTTGAAATTTTCAATTATGAATTATGAAAATAAAAGGCATATGTATTACCCACAAATTTACCATTCTGTTATTTCTTTTGTAGATTGAAGTTCCCATCTGATATTGTTTTTGCCTGAAAAACTTTAACATTTCCTGGGATATGGGTTAGCTGGCAATGCATAGTCATAGTTTTCAGCTTGGATTAAAAAAAAATTTCTTTGGTTTTGCATTTTTTTTGTGTTTGGTTTTGCTTTTTGTTTGTGTTTAGTTTTTTTGTTTGTTTTTGTTTTTTGAAACAGGGTCTCATTCTGTTCCCCAGGCTGAAGTACAGTGACATGATCATGGCTTACTGCAGCCTGAGCCTCCTGGGCTCAAGTGATCCTTCCATCTCAGCCTCCTGAGTAGCTCAGATCACAGGTGTGAGCCATCAAACCCAGCTTTTTTTTTTTTTTTTAATGTAGAGTCAGGGTTTTATTATGTTGCCAGGCTGGTCTTGAACTCCTGGGCTCAACCAGTCCTTTCATCTTGGCCTCCCAAAGTGCTGGGATTACAGGAGTGATCTATCACACATGGCTATTTCACATCCTTTGAAAGATGTTTTTCACTGGCACAGGATTCTAAATTTACTTTCTGTCATGCATTTTAATGATGCTGTTCCATTGTCATCTATCTTGAACAGTTTGCATTCATTATTTGTTCCCTTAAATGTAATGTGTCTTTTTTTCCTCTCTCTCTGCTTTTAGGATTTTTTTTTTTCCTTAATCACTGGGTTTTAGCAATTTTGCTTTGGTGTGGTTTTCTTTGTATTTATCTTGCATGGAGTTGAGAGTCTTTGAACTATAAACTTATTGTTTTAATTAAGCTTGGAAGACTTTTTTCAAATATTTTTTCTGTGCCTGCCTCTTTTTTCTCCTGGGACTCCAGACTGCTTGATATGACACAGCCACTGATGGTTCAGTTTTCCCCACTAATCTTTTTTTCTCTGTGCTTCATTTTAGATCATTTCTATTGCTGTATCTTCAAGTTTACTGTTCTTTTCTTCTGGAGAATATCTAATCTTTTTATCTTGTGAATTTTTCATTTTAGATACTGTATTCTAGTTCTGTTTGAGTTTGTACAGGTATATCTTCTGTTTCTCTTTTCATTAAGTTCATGTTTTCCTTTTAAATCTTTGAGCATATTAAAAATAGCTGTGTTTAAATTGCTGCTTACTAATTCTGTTATTTCTGTCATTATGGGTCTGTTCTGTTGACTCATTTTCCTCCTGGTTATGGATTACAATTTGTCCGTTCTTGTGTATCTAGTAATTTTGTATGGACTGGTGAATATTATGAATATTTCATTGTTAATTGTTTGAATTTTATTGTCTTCCTTGGGAAAGTGTTTTATTTTGGCAAGTCTTCAAGTTATTTGCTGATAAGGTTAACTCTTTGAGGCATGTTTTTAATCTTTGTTCTGTGTGTCTACAGATCAGATTCTAGACCATGCTCTAGTATGCTTGATTCTAGCACTGATTTAATTCTCTTACCAGTATGCATGACTGGAAAGAAATGGACATATGGAATAGAAGTTTGGAGGATAAAATCATAGAGAAGAAGTTGTCAAGCATAGGCAATAAGGAGAGTAATAAATGGAACATTATCAGAATATAGAAGCAAAGTGGAAGAGCTAGTCTGAAGAATATTTAGCTTAATCTAAGCCTAGATTGTACACTCATTTTTAACATTACATTTTGAAAGTAGGGAATTCATGACCTTGAATTTTCACAGGATTTCTCTAATACTTATTTAAAGAAAATGTCTAGGGACTAGTATCTCTTGTAATGAATGTCACTTTTGTTCTTCATTTCCACTATACCCTTGAATAACTGAGTCTGTTTTTAGCTCTGCATGTATTAATAGTCAACTTCTCTTCCTGAGTATTAAAACCACAATTTATATGTAATAAATGTGTGGCAGGAAAAATTTGGATAATCACATGGAACTTGTAATAATAGAATTTGGATATATTTTCAGGTCTCTTATTTAAGAGATCTGTGAGGATTGAGAGCTTCTTTAAAACCATATTAAGGTTTTAAATATGTCTCATCTCTATCTCATTGTGATGATGAAGCCACTGCTTCTCCTCCTGGGTGAATAGGGATATCTAATATTGTAGCCTCCTTGTATTTGACTTATTAAAATGTAATTAAGTCAAAGTCACATAGTAGGAATTTACTCTCTTAAGGATTTGTTTTCTTAATCAGTACTTGTTGTCCTTTGCCAGAACTAGAGCGTATTTCATTATACTACCCACAAAGGAAATACCACATCTCTTTAAAAGTCAGAGGGCTGATATGACATCCTGTATTTTCTCTATTTTAAGCCCTAGTATTTTAAGCATGTTGCAGGAATAACTCTCCTTTTTTGTAAACAGCTAAGTTTGGGAGGTATTAAATGATGGGCGGTACTGGCAACAGGAAGATAGTGGTAGACACATAAAGACACAAAAGCCCAGCCATGTTCAGAAATGGGGTAGGGGGGATATTGTAGGTATGTGTGTGAGAAAGTAGTGATGTGAATAGTATTCAGTGAGTACCTATGACCTGCCAGATACCCTGGGTACCTTAATTGCTTATTTTATTTGCTTACTACTGCTATGTGTGATAAATGATCTTTATTTTACAACTGAGAGAAATTAAGGCTCCAAAAGGATAACTCATGTGTCTAATGTCCCATAGGTAATGAGTAGAGGAGTCAGATTCAGATGCCAAAACCCATGATCTTTCTAATATTAAGAATGAAAAATAGGACAATAAGTAGATTCAATGCCTGAAGGAATGAGGAGATATGTAGGACTATTAGTGTAAGTTGGAGACATGGTGTGTACGAACTTGCTTTATAGGACAAGTTGTCAGCCTTTGGCCTGTGAATGGCAGAGAGCAATAAGAATGGGTACAGTACTGGATAGGAAGTCAAGATACAAGTCCGGGGGTTCTAGTAGTCCTCAGCAAGTTACCCACCTTTAAGTCTCAGTTTCCTTATCTAAGGAGGCAGGATTGGATGGTTTCTGAAAGTACCTTCCACCTTTAATACTCTATAATTATTTAGACACTATAGCAACCTTATTTTAGCAAGCTTGATTTGATCTCTAAGTCTAAAAACTCAATAGTAAAACAATAATAAAAATAGCTGACAACAGATCTTTTAGTCTTCTTCCCCCTCTATTACTCTTCTTCTCCCATCTCTCCCCTCCTTACTCCTTTCCCTCCTCCATCTCAGCATTTGTGGCCGTGGGGACCAGGGCTGTGGAGGCTTTGGAGTATGCTATCTGAGGCAGAGGCCAGGTGGAAGGCCAAGCAGGAACAGCCAGGCAGCATTTACGGGGGCGGGGAAGCAGAGCCCCAGCACCACCCCTCCTGGGAGGAGAGGGAAGAGGTAACTATACCCAGTATTGCAGCCATGGAGTCCATGCTTAATAAATTGAAGAGTACTGTTACAAAAGTAACAACTGATGTCACTAGTGCCGTAATGGGAAATCCTGTCACTAGAGAATTTGATGTTGGTGACATTGCCAGTGGTGGCAGTGGACTAGCTTAGAAGATTTTTAATGACACAGAAAAGCCAACAAAGCAATGGCTGTTTTTGTCTTTGATAAAAAACTGATTGACAAATATCAAAAATTTGAAAAGGATCAAATCATCGATTCTGTAAAACAAGAAGTCCAACAGTTAACATGGCTTCAACACCCTCGACTTCTTACCGTCCAACGTGCTTTAGAAAAATACAGGAATTGCTTGGCATTTTGTACAGACAAGTATTTTCCATTTTAGCCAGTGTTCTTGATAACTGGGAAAATCTACCCTCCCCTATGTCTCCAGACATTAAAGATTATAAACTTTGTGATGTAGAAACTAAGTATGGTTTGCTTCAGGTTTCTGAAGGATTGTCATTCTTGCATAGCACTGTGAAAATGGTATATGGAAATATTACTCCTGAAAATATTTTGAATAAAAGTGGAGCCTGGAAAATAATGGGTTTTGATTTTTGTGTATCATCAACCAATCCTTCTGAACAAGAGCCTAAATTTCCTTGCAAAGAATGGGACCCAAATTTACATTCATTGTGTCTTCTGAGTCCTGAATATTTGGCTCCTGAATACATACTTTCTGTGAGCTGTGACACAGCCAGTGATATGTATTCTTTAGGAACTTTTACGTCTGCTGTATTTAACAAAGGGAAATCTATATTTGAAGTCCACAAGCAAGCTATTTACAAGAGTTTCAGCAGGCAGTTGGATCAGTTGAGCCATTTGGGATCTAATTCACTTACAAATATACCTGCAGAAGTTCGTGAACAGGTAAAGCTACTGTTAAATGTAACTCCAACTGTAAGACCAGATGCAAATCAAATGACAAAGATTCCCTTCTTTGATGATGTTGACGCAGTAACCCTGCAATATTTTGATACCTTATTCCAAAGAGATAATCTTCAGAAATCAGTTTTTCAAAGGACTGCCAAAGGTTCTACCAAAACTGCCCAAGCACGTCATTGTGCAGAGAATTTTGCCTTGTTTGACTTCAGAATTTGTAAACCCTGACATGGTACCTTTTGCCCAATGTCCTACTGATTTTATTTTGCCCAGTGTCCTACTGATTGCTGAGGAATGCACCAAAGAATAAGTCAAATTAATTCTACCTGAACTTGGCCTTGTGTTTAAGCAGCGGGAGCCAATCCAGATTTTGTTAATTTTCCTACAAAAAATGGATTTGCTACTAACCAAAACCCCTTCAATGAGATAAAGAACAGTATTCTACCCATGGAGCACTAGAAGCTCCTTCCATTCAGATCCAAGAGCTCTGTCTAAACATAATTCCAGTCTTTGCAAATCTTATAGGCTACCCATCCATGAAAAATGCTTTGATACCAAGAATTAAAAATGTCTGGCTACAAACTTCTTCCCTTGCTGTTTGTGTAAATTCATTAGTGTGCTTAGGAAAGATTTTGGAATACTTGGATAAGTGGTTTGTACTTGATGATATCCTACCCTTCTTACAACGAATTCCATCCAAGGAACCTGCAGTCCTCATGGGAATTTTAGGTATTTACAAAGGTACTTTTACCCACAAAGAGTTGGGAATCATCAAAGAGCAGCTGGCTGGAAAAGTATTGCCCCATCTCATTCCCCTGAGTATTGAAAACAATCTTAATCGGTTCAATTCCTTCATTTCTATCATAAAACAGATGCTTAGATTAGAGTCTGGACATAAGACTAAACCGGAGCAACTTCACATAATACAAAAACAGGAGAAATCTTTGGACATAGGAAATCAAGTGAATGTTTCCAAGGAGACAAAAGTTACAAATATTGGGAATCAGCAAATTGACAGGTCTGAAGCAGACCTGACTGGCAGTGAGTCCAAAAATAAAGAGATGGGTTGCAGAATAAACATAGAAGAGCATCACTCACACTTAAAGAAAAACAAAAATTAGCAAAAGAACAAGAGCAGGCACAGAAGTTAAAAAGCCAGAAGCCTCTTAAACCCCAAATGCACACACTTATTGCTACTGTTAAATAGACTAAGGACTCAACAGGCACCTTGATGGGTAATATGTCATCTTTGACCAGCCTTTCTGTTAGTAACCCTAAACCTTCTGCTTCAAGTTCTTTCACTTCTGTTCCTTCCATGGCCATTGGCATGATGTTTACTTCAACTGATAATACAAAGAGAAATTTGACAAATGGCCTAAATGCTAGTGTGGGCTTCAGACTTCAGGATTCAACATGCCTGTTAATACAAACCAGAACTTCTATAATAGGCCAAGCACAGTTGGAGTGACCAAGATGACTCTGGGAGCACCTCCCACTTTGCCAAACTTCAACACTCTGAGTGTTCCTCCTGCTGGTGCAAAGCAGACCCAACAAAGACCCACAGATATGTCTGCCCTTAACAATCTCTTAGGCTCTCGGAAACCCAAAGTTAGCATGAACCAATTATCATAATAGAAACCCAATCAGTGGCTTAATCAGTTTGTACCTCCTCAAGGTTCTCCAGCTATGGGCAGTTCAGTAATGAGAACACAGACGAACATGATAGGACAATTTGCCTTTGGTATACAGGGTAATCCTTTCTTCGACCCACAGAACTTCACAGCCACCAACTACTATGACCAATAGCAGTTCAGCTAGCAATGATTTAAAAGATCTTTTTGGGTGAGGTGTCTTTCTTTTATTTTGAAGGATTATTTCTGTTTCAATCATGGGTGAGCTGATTTACGTCTTTATATATTTGGCCTGGAGGAACTACTTCTATGGGAAAGTGAATGGTTCTGTGACAGAAAAACATCTGTGTCTGTGCCAGCATAGAATTTGTATGGACTTCTAACCAGTTGAGTTTTTTTAAAGCATTGAGAGTTTTTTTCCTCTTACCAACTCCTTTTCAGGTTTTTAAAGACCCAACCCTTCCCAATTTCAAAGAGAAAAAAGGACAACTGAGTTATCTTGACTAGTAGTATCTTTTAACCCGGTGTTTATTTTGGCTTGTGAATCTTAATGTGATTTAAAAAATTGAGTTGATCATCATTGCAAGCTCATCTGTTAATTGCTACATGGTACGCAGTTTACCTTCACGAGTCATTAGTCTTCATTTTAATGTGTAAAATATCTTGATGCTGTATTGATTTCTTTGCATTTAAGATGACAGCGAGAAAATGATAAGCATAAAGAGAAGTATCAGGGTATTTGCATTTTCCAAACTTACTTTTCAGATGAACTAATGTTTAGTACAAAGAGACTGAGCAAATGGTACACAATTTAACATAACCTTCATTTCATTGGTTTAAATGCATTATTAACCATTTTAAATGCAAACTAATCATTGTAAATTATATTTTAGCACGGTCTGCCTCAAATAGCAATGTATTTTTCTGCATTCACTTGGAAATATTTAGAATCACTTTTTTCCTCCTGTATCACAGAAGAATTATGTGCTGATTTGTTTGGATATTTGACAAAGCACTCTGATGTGGCATTCCTGACTACCTTCCTATTTCATTTCAAATTCAAACTTCTGAGACTGCAGCATATATGAACTGCATTTTCTTTTTTTTTTCTTTTTTATTATTATACTTTAAGTTCTGAGGTGCATTTTCAAAAGGAGACTTGTAAGAATTAAACTATATTTAATGAGTAAATGTTTGAGATTTCTGCTGTATTGTTTCAAATGTAATAAACTTCTCTTTAAAAAAAATAGCTAACATTGGTAGAGTGTCTCCACAGTGCACCAGGCATTATACTAAATACAAGTATTTTTCATGTATTTGTCTCATATAACCAAGGAGTTAAGTACCTTCTCCATTTTACAAATGAGGAAACTGAGGGTTAGAGTTTAGGTAACTTAACCAGTGTCACACTGAGGTAGGTGCAGAGCCAGAACTCAGACCAGGACTATCACTATACCATATTAAATTTATTTTATGTGAAGGCTAGGGAAGATTTTTCAGAGGAAACTTTTTTTCCCTCCCCTCTCCGATTTTCTTAACCTTAGATGTTTTGGAATTTAGATGTACCACTTCTTTAAAATGAAAATGATAAAGTACTTATTTCAGTGCCAGTATTCAGTGAAATTTAATGCAATTTTTTTTGCAATTTTATTTTTTTCATATACAAGTTTATTCAACATATTTTTGACAGCATTTTTTTTAATAGTAAAAAAATGGAAAACAATACAAATGAGTCACAATTTGGAAATTATAGCCCACTCATATGCAGGTATTAAAAGTCATGTTTTTTAAAGAATATTTCAAAATACGGGAAAATATGCTCACTATAATGCTTGTGAAGCAATACAACCTGTGTGATCCCAATTCTTTTTTTTATATTAATTAATTTATTTATTTTTTAATTGTACTTTAGGTTCTGGGGTACATGTGCAGTTCATACAGGATTGCCGCATAGGTACACACATGGCAGTGTGCTTTGCTGCCTCCATCCCCTCGTCACCTATATCTGACATTTCTCCCCATGTTATCCCTCCTCGACCTCCCCACCACCCCCACTGTCCCTCCCTTGTCACCCCCCAACAGACCCCAGTGTGTGATGCTCCCCTTCCTGTGTCCCTGTGTTCTCATTGTTCAGTACCTGCCTATGAGTGAGAACATGCAGTGTTTGATTTTCTGTTCTTGTGTCAGATTGCTGAGAATGTTGGTTTCCAGATTCATCCATGTCCCTACAAAGGACATGAACTCATGCTTTTTTATGGCTGCATAGTATTCTATGGTGTATATGTGCCACATTTTCCTTGTCCAGGCTATCATTGATGGGCATTGATGGGTTGGTTCCAGGTCTTTGCTACTGTAAACAGTGCCGCTATGAATATATGTGTGCTTGTGTCTTCATAGTAGAATGATTTATAATTCTTTGGGTATATACCCAGTAATGGTATTGCAGGGTCAAATGGAATTTCTATTTCTAGGTCCTTGAGGAAGCTCCACATTGTCTTCCACAATGGTTGAACTAGTTTACACTCCCACCAACAGTGTAAAAGTGTTTCTATTTCTCCACATCCTCTCCAGCATCTGTTATCACCAGATTTTCTGAATATCACCATTCTAACTGGTGTGAGGTGGTATCTCAATGTGGTTTTGATATGCATTTCTCTAATAATCAGTGATGATGAACATTTTTTTCATATGTTTGTTGGCCTCATATATGTCTCCTTTTGAAAAGTGTCTGTTCATATCCTTTGCCCACTTTTGGATGGGTTTTTTTTTTGTTTTTTTCTTGTAAATCTGTTTTAGTTCTCTGTAGATTCTGGATATTAGCCCTTGTCAGATGGGTAGATTGCAAAATTGTTTCCCATTCTGTTGGTTGCCTGTTCATTCTAATGATTGTTTCTTTGGCTGTACAGAAGCACTGGAGTTTAATTAGGTCCCATTTGTCTATTTTGGCGTTTGTTGCCAATGCTTTTGGTGTTTTAATCATTAAGTCCTTGCCTATGCCTATGTCCTGAATGGTTTTGCCTAGGTTTTCTTCTAGGGTTTTTATGGTGTTAGGTCTTATGTTTAAGTCTTTAATCTATCTGGAGTTAATTTTAGTGTAAGGTGTCAGGAAGAGGTCCAGTTTCTGCTTTCTGCACATGGCTAGCCAGTTTTCCTAACACCATTTATTAAACATGGAATCCTTTCCCCATTGCTTGTTTTTGTCAGGTTTGTCAAAGATCAGATAGTTGTCGATGTGTAGGATTGCCTCCAAGGCCTCTGTTCTGTTCCATTGGTCTAGATCTCTGTTTTGGTATTAGTACCATGCTCTTTTGATTACTGTAGCCTCATAGTATAGTTTGAAATCGGGTAGCATGATGCCTCCAGTTTTGTTCTTTTTTGCTTAGGATTGTCTTGGCTATGTGGGCTCTCTTTTGGTTCCATATGAAGTTTATGGTGGTTTTTTCCAGTTCTGTGAAGAAGGTCATTGGTAGCTGGATGGGGATAGCATTGAATATATAAATTACTTTGGGCAGTATGGCCATTTTCACAATATTGATTATTCCTAACCATGAGCATGGAATGTTTCTCCATCTGTTTGTGTCCTCTCTTATTTCCTTGAGCAGTGGTTTATAGTTCTCCTTGAAGAGGTCTTTTACATCCTTAGTTAGTTGTATTCCTAGGTATTTTATTCTTTTTGTAGCAATTGGGAATGGGAGTTCACTCATGATTATTCTCTGTTAGTCTGTTATTGGTGTATAGAAATGCTTGTGATTTCTGCACATTGATTTTGTAACCTGAGACTTTCCTGAAGTTGCTTATCAGTTTCAGGAGATTTGGGGCTGAGATGATAGATAGGGTCTTGTAATTATACAATTATGTCATCTGCAAATAGAGACAATTTGACTTCCTCCTTTCCTAATTGAATACCCTTTATTTCTTTTTCTTGCCTGATTGTTCTGGCTAGAACTTCCAATCTTATATTGAATAGGAGTGGTAAGAGAGGGCATCCTTGTCTAGTGCCGGATTTCAAAGGGAATGCTTCCAGTTTTTGCCTATTCAGTATGATATTGACTGTAGGTTTGTCATAAATAGCCTTTATTATTTTGAGATATGTTCCTTCGATACCTAGTTTATTGAGAGTTTTTAGCGTAAAGATCTGTTAATTTTGTCAAAAGCCTTCTCTGGATCTATTGAGATAATCATGTGGTTTTTATCTTTGGTTCTGTTTATATGGTGGATTATGTTTATAGACTTGCTTATGTTGAACCAGCCTTGCATCCCCAGGATGAAGCCTACTTGATCGTGATGGATAAGCTTTTTGATATGCTGTTGCAATTGGTTTGCCAGTATTTTATTGAAGATTTTTGCATTGATGTTCATCATGGATATTGGCCTGAAGTTTTCTTTTTTTGTTGAGTCTCTGCAGGGTTTTGGTATCAACATGATGTTGGTCTCATAAAATGATTTGGGAAGGATTCCCTCTTTTTGGATTGTTTGAAATAGTTTCAGTAGGAATGGTACCAGCACCTCTTTGTATGTCTGGTAGAATTCAGCTGTGAACCCATCTGGACTTGGGCTTTTTTTGGTTGGTAGGCTATTAATTACTGCCTCAACTTCAGTCCTTGTTATTGGTCTGTTCAAGGTTTCAACTTCTTCCTGGTTTAGGCTTGGGAGGATGCAAGTGTCCAGGAATTTATCCATTTCTTCCAGGTTTACTGGTTTATATGCATAGAGTTGTTTGTAGTAATCTCTGATGGTAGTTTGTATTTCTGTGGAATTGGTGATGATATCCCCTTTTTCATTTTTTATTGCATCTATTTGATTATTCTCCCTTTTCTTTTTTATTAATCTGGCTAGCAGTCTGTTTTGTTGATCTTTTCAAAAAACCAGCTTCTGGATTTATTGATTTTTTTTTTGAAGGATTTTTTTGTGTGTGTCTCTATCTCCGTCAGTTCTGCTGTGATCTTAGTTATTTCTTGTCTTCTGCTAGCCTTTGAGTTTTTTTTTGGTCTTGCTCCTCTAGCTCTTTCAATTTTGATGATAGAGTGTTGATTTTAAATCTTTCCTTGCTTCTCTGGTGGGCATTTATTGCTGTAGATTTCCCTCTAGACACTGTTTTAAGGGTGTCCCAGAGATTCTGGTACATTGTGTCTTCATTCTTGTTAGTTTCAAAGAACATTTTTATTTTGCCTTCGTTTCATTGTTCAGGAGCAGGTTGTTCAGTTTCCATGAAGTTGTGCAGTTCTGAGTTAGTTTCTTAATTCTGAGTTCTAATTTGATTGCACTGTGGTCTGAGAGACTGTTTGTTATGATTTCCATTCTTTTGCATTTGCTGAGGAGTGATTTACTTCCAATTATATGGCCAATTTTAGAGTAGGTATGATGTGGTGCTCAGAAGAATGTATATTCTGTGGATTTAGGGTGGAGATTTCTGTAGATATCTTTTAGGTCCACTGAGTTCAAGTCCTGGATATCCTCGTTAATTTTTTGTCTCGATCTGTCTAATATTGACAGTGGAGTGTTAAAGTCTCCCACTATTATTGTGTGGGTGTCTAAGTCTCTTTGTAGGTCGTTAAGAACTTGCTTTATGTACCTGGGTGATCCTGTATTGGGTGCATATATATTTAGGATCGTTAGCTCTTCTTGATGCATTGATTCTTTTACCATTATGTAATGCCCTTCTTTGTCTCTTTTTGCTCTTTGTTAGTTTAAAGTCCATTTTATCAAACACTAGGATTGCAACTCCTGCTTTTTTTTGCTCTCCATTTGCTTGATAAATCTTCCTCCATCCCTTCATTTTTTAGCCTATGTGTGGGAGATTGGTTTCCTGAATACAGCACACTGTTGGGTCTTGACTTTTTATCCAATTTGCCAGTCTGTGCCTTTTGATTGGGCTATTTAGCCCAATTATATTAAGGTTAATATTGTTATATGTGAATTCGATCCTGGCATTTTGATGATAGCTAGATGTTTTGCCCATTAGTTGACGTATTTTCTTCATTATGTCAATGGTCTTTGCAATTCGGTATGTTTTTGCAGTGGCTAGCACTAGTTGTTCCTTTCCTTGTTTAGTGCTTCTTTCAGGAGCTCTTGTAAGGCAGGCCTGGTGGTGACGAAATCTCTCAGCAATTGCTTGTCCATTTTATTTCTCCTTCACTTATGAAGCTTAGTTTGGCTGGTTATGAAATTCTAGGTTGAAAGTTCTTTTCTTCAAGGATGTTGAATATTGGCCCCCCACTCTCTTCTGGCTTGTAGGGTTTCTATAGAGAGATCCACTGTGAGTCTGTTAGGCTTCCCTTTGTGGGTAACCCAATCTTTCTGGCTGCCTTTAGCATTTTTTCCTTCATTTTAACCCTAGTGAATCTGACAATTATGTGCCTTGGGGTTGCTCTTCTGGAGGAATATCTTTGTGGTATTCTCTGTATTTCCTGTACTTGTATGGTGGCCTGCCTTGCTAGGTTGGGGAAGTTCTCCTGGATAATATCCTGAAGAGTATTTTCCAGCTTGGATTCTTTCTCTCCATCATATTCAGGTACACCTATCAAGCATAGATTAGGTCTTTTCACATATCCCATATTTCTTGGAGGCTTTGTTCATTTCTTTTCTCTCTTTTTTCTCTATTCTTGCCTTCTCAGTTTATTTCATTGAGTTGATCTTCAATCTCTGATATCGTTTCTTCTGCTTGGTCAGTTCGGCTATTGAAACTTCTATATGCTTTGTGAAGTTCTCGTGCTGTGTTTTTCGGCTCCATCAAGTCATTTGTATTCTTCTCTAAGCTGTTTATTCTAGTTAGCATCTCATCTAACCTTTTTTCTAGGTTCTTAGTTTCTTTGCATTGGATTAGCACATGTTCTTTTAGCTCTGAGAAGTTTGTTATTACCCACCTTCTGAAGCCTGTTTCTGTCAGTTCATCAGATTCATTCTCCATCCATCTTTGATCCCTAGCTGGTGAGAAGTTGTGATCCTTTGGAGGAGGAGAAGCATTCTGGTTTTTGGTGTTTTCATCCTTTTTGCACTGGTTTCTTCCCATCTTAGTGGCTTTATCTACCTGTGGTCTTTGTAGTTGGCGACTTCCGGATGAAGTCTCTGAGTGGACATCCTTTTTGTTGATGATGAAGTTATTTCTTTCTGTTTCTTAGTTTTCCTTCTAACTGTCAGGCCCCTCTGCTGCTGGACTACTGGAGGTCCACTCCAGACCCTGCTTTACCTGGGGATCACCTGCGGGGCTGCAGAATGGTAAGGGTTGCTGCCAGTTTCTTCTTCCGTTATCTTTGTCCCAGAAGGGTACGCACCAGATGTCAGCCTGAGCTCTCCTTTCTGAGGTGTCTCTTTGGGTATACAGGGGTTGGGGAGCTGCTTGAGGAGACAGTCTGTTCCTTACAGGAACTCAGTGCTGTGCTGGGAGCTCCATTGTTCCATGCAGAACTGCTGGGCAGGTACCTTTAAGTCTGCTGCAGCAGAACTTATAACCACCTCTTTTCCCAGGTGCTCTGACCTAGGAAGATCAGCTTTATTTATAAGTTCCTGACGTGCTGCTGCCTTATGTCAGAGATGCTCTGCCCAACACAGAGTAGTCTAGTCACAGTCTGCCAGCAGAGGCATTGCTGAGCTGCCGCAGGCTCTGCCCAGCTGCTCTGTCAACTGCCCCAGTATTGGCAGACTGCCTCAGTAGCGGCTGAACTGTCCCGGGTCCAGCTGCGCTTCCTGCAAAACTCAGTCCAGAGCATTTCAGATTGCTTGTTTCTTGGGGGTCATACCCCCCAAGCCAGATCACCTGGTTCCCTGTCTCAGCCCCATCCCTTTCAGTGGAATGGGTGGCTCTGTCTCCAAGGCATTCCAGGTACCAGTTGAAATGACCACCTAGATTTGTGTGAGTTTCTGTGTGCCAACCCGCTGCACCAGCCGTGCTGAAAACTCACGGTGCTTCAGCCTGGGAATCTCCTGATCAGTGGGCAGTGAAAACTTGTTTGGAAATGCAGTGAGCACTTATCCTCTGCATTGTTCTTGCTGGAAACTGCACTCCAGAGCTGTCCCTGTTTGACCATCTTGGATCCTCTTAATGCAATTTTTTAAAAAAATTAGTGACTATGAGAATATACTAAAATGTAATTTTTTCCAGATTTTTAAGAATCCTCCACAGAATTCAAATTTTGTTATTAAAGGGCATATCATTTTATCCTTTTGGAACTATTTTCTGATGATTGCTTTGTATTTTTCCCCCCAAGCATGTAAGCTGAGATCAGACCGCTTTCACTTTATTTTTTTTGCCTGATGCTGCTTCAAAGGTACAGACCTCTTTAAACAGTACTAATGATAGTGAGAAAATATGAAATTTCTACAATTCTAAACTTTAAAAGCATAGTTATAACGACAGGAACAATAGACACTTGGACCTACATGAAGGGTGAGGGTGGGAAGAAGGAAAGGATCGGGAAAAATAATTGTTGGTTACTAGGCCTAGTACCTGTGTGACAAAATAATCTGTACAACGAACCCCTGTGACACAAGTTTATCTATATAGCAAACCTACACATGTATCCCTGAACCTAAAATAAAAATTTTTTTAATGTCAAAATTTTTTAAAACATGGTTATAGTCACTAAGCAGTATATTTAGATAGTATGTAATTCAGATGTGTAGTATCTGCATGTTCTCACTCATGTGGAAGCTGACAAAGTTGATCTCTTAGAAGTAGATAGTAGAACAGTGGTTTCTAGAGGCTAGGAAGGGTAGCAGGAAGGAGGGATCAAGAGATGTCAGTTAACAGATAGAAAATTGCAGCTGGATAGGAGGAATAAGTTCTGGTGTTCTTCAGCACCATAGAGTGACTATAGTTGACAATAATTTGTTGTATATTTTCAAATAGATACAAGGTAGGATTTTGAATGTCCTCAATGCAAAGAAATGATAAATGCTTGAGGTAATGCATATGCTAATTACCCAATTTGATCATTATACGTTGTATACAGGTGTCAGAATATCACATATACCCTATAAATATATCCAGTTATTTTGTGTTAATTAAAAATACTTTTTAAAAATTACTGTCAAAACAAGTATGCTATCGTTTTTACTTTAGAAGTTCTCTTATTAAAAAAAAAAAGCTAGAGAAAAAACAACTATAATGTTCATCAGTTTTCTCTGTAGCCTAATAAGTTGAAACATATTGGTTTCATTTACATAGACTCTCCTTTTTAGATGTCTGCTCCAATGAGGATCTCCCTGAAGTTGAGCTGGTGAGTCTGCTAGAAGAACAACTACCACAGTATAGGCTAAAAGTAGACACTCTCTTTCTATATGAAAATCAAGACTGGACTCAGTCTCCACACCAGCAGCAACATGCATCTGATGCCCTCTCTCCGGTCCTTGCTGAAGAAACTTTCCGTTATATGAGTGAGTATTTTTTTATTCTTTTAGTTTGTGCTTTGAAGTGATGATTGTGGGTATCTTGGTATTGGTTTTTAAAGCACTGATGTTTCGTAGCCATTGTTCAGTGTATTCCTACTTTAATTTGAACCGATTTTATAGGAAGAGATAATTCTGTGTTATGTTAGAATGAAGAAAGTTTGTCATCCATATGACTTTCAGGGTCCAGTGTTGCAAGTATACTTACATGTTTTCATTACTTGATGTTTTCCTCAGACTGAGTAGAAAAGGGAACTTTTTAAAAAACGAAGTGATTTAAAATTTTAATATTCCTCTATAACTGTCAACATTTATTATCCCAGTAGTTTAGTATCCTAAGCTGTCAGCTTTTGACTTTTATCTTTATTAATATCTTTATTAAACACAGTTACAAGAATTATGTCAGCATAACTAAGCCTAGTTCTTAAACACGTAAGTAGTTTTAATAATGCCAGGAGAAAGAATATACACTATGTAGTAATCTTCATTATGTAAGGATTCTAAGTGAGAGACTGAGCCAGATTTGTCCTGAAAAAAGGTCTGTTTTATACCAAGCTATTAGAAATGACAAAGGAATTTTTAAACTTTGAAGTATGGAGACTTTTTGCATTTGATTTCATCCCAAAAATCTGCATTAAGGCTGAAATTACTTTTGTAAAACTTTGGTAAAATATATTGTATGCACAATAGCTGTTAGAATATATAATAAAAGTTTGAGTTCAATATTGATATGTTTGTGAAATTCTTCTAATCAGAATTAAGTATGTGATTGGATCAGATCCTAGACATTTTCCCAGTAAGTGCTTCAGTGTTTTAATGCCAGATTGTTGTTGAAGAATGGCTGTTGTGCAATACTCGTTTTCATAGTAATCATTAACTTGCTTTTAGCACTAGTTTCCTACAGTTTATTTCTAGTAGTTTCTTAGAACTTAACTGCTCAAAAAAAGTATAAACATTACTTCAGCTGAAACTGAAGTATCAAGAGGCCCAAATACAATTGTATTTCTGTCCTTAATATTTCTTTTAAATAGCTAAATTAAGGCTCCAAAGGTTTACTTGATGTTTTAGTTTGAGAATTTGCTTGCTTGAGATTTTTCTGGAAAATCATTTTTAGAAGGAACAGTATTTCCTATTTCTAGTTCCCATCGTTCCTTGAATGTTTAAATTTCTGAGAACTTTCAAACTGAAAGTTCATCTGGATAAATTTAGTTTGTCATTATTTTGATAAAGTACCAACGAAAGTGCCCTTTAGTTATTCGGTCCTTGTCCTCTCAGCTACTGAGGGGCAAAACTATAGCTAGGAAGTGGTCTTAGATCATGATTTAATGGAGTTAGCTTTTAGGATGAATTATAAGTAAAAAGCCTAGAAAATAAAAGGTAAATTCTAAAATACTTTTCAAGACTTTTTACAAAACAACAGTGTCCAAGGGAGCAATTTAAAACTTGAGATTAGTAAGATGATACTGATCCATACTTCAGGGTTTTGGAAAACTATCTTGTTTCTTTAGTGTAATGGTCCTATTTTCACTTCAACAGTTTGAAAATTCAACTATATATGATATTCCTAAGATCATGAAACATGTAAGTTAGGAATATACTGATAATCTACCTCTGCACTGTACTTTAATTTCACTGTTCTTTTAAAGGTGTTAAATCCTTGGGTTAATAGTTAAATCATATATAAACTTCATGAATTTGCATCTTATGAATATAAAAGCTAAATGATTTATTTAGCAAATTGACCAAGGTTTAAAAACGAAGATAAAAAATATTCCCTCCCCCTTCCCACAGTTTTCTATCCCCCTGAGATTTCAAGATTTATGGTTTTGAATAATTACTATGTACCCTGGCAGACCATCCTAGAGTTCGGCTCCCTGGGTTACTTTGGGCTTATCTCTACCTGTCTCACATGCTAGTGGGTACTTGTGCTTATTAAAATGAATTTTAACACCTAGTAAAAAGAGGCAGCACAGGCAAAGGCACTTTCTCTGTTACATAACACAATGAAATTGAAAGAGCTGTGAGAAGATAGTGATTTGGAAGGAAATGTAGCCAGCATTTGAGCTTTGGAGCCTATCTCACAAGAAATGGGGGAAAGTGGGTAGTTCTCTGAAGTCACCCAATCCAGAAAGAGATTGTTTACGTTTAAGATAGAACACTGGGAGAGCAATGAGTAGGTAAAAATCAATTAATCAATCCCAGTCCCTGCCACACACATATAAAGTTTAAGATGGTCAAAAGTGTTTTACACGCAGAACAGGCCACCCCACAATTTTCTTGATTTTATTAAAACTGAGTTCCAGCGTGAGCTGTTGGGGAGCCATGCAATCAGAACATGTTATAGACTATATCATTTGTTTATTTAAAGGCTAACGTTAGAAACCTGATGTTTCTTTCAAGGGGTTTTATTTTGTAATAGAGGATTACCTTTACCACTTTCTAAGGCATAAGAGGGGGAAAACGATTGATTATGTAAGTTTTATTTTAGGAAGTAGTTCTCAAAATGTGGACCCCTGCATTCAGTGTCACCTGAGAAATTGTTCTAAATTCACATTCTTGGGCCCCTCTACTCCACTCCACCTACAAAATTAGAAACTGAGGGTGAAATAGTCAAAGCTGTCTGTCTCAAGTTTGAGAACCACTGATACAAAGCATTGCCAACCAAAGTAAATGGCCATCTCACAGTGACATTCATTGGAGAATTAAGGAATTGGGGAGAGTATATAATTTTGCAGATAAATATGGTCATGGTAATTATTACTTTTGATTGGTAGATATACTTTTACTCAAGCTCTGCCCTCAAAAATTATTAACCTGTACTGGCAGAAAAGGACATATGACTGATGAAGTTCAGGGAGCATTAACCATAAGTCCAGTTGTAGAGGTTAGCAGATTTATTTTTCCCCTAGCTAAGCTCTCTCCATCAATTCCACAAGAGAATTAAGCTATATACCCTAAGACACTTAGTTTTTATACAATGGATTTCCTTTTCACCCATGCATCATGTACTAGCTTTGCACAATCCTTGGGAGAATTGAAAAAATTGTCATTCAAATTGTCTGTAGGGCCTGATTCTCCCCTGGAACTCTGTTGAGAAAGACTGTCCTAGATGGTGTGTACCATCAGTTTCTCTCGGTCATTTTGAAGGCAAAAAATATTGCTGTATCATAGCAGCAAGGGCTGTGGTCACTTCTTTAGGGTTAAAACTTCAAGACCTGCCTGTTGTTGTCAGGAGCTCCTACAGCTTTTACTATGCCATGTGGGCACTGTTTGTGTTTTATTTGTATTTTATTGTTGTTGTTGCTTTTGTTTCGTTTTGGTGTGAGAAAGTTGGAGAGCGCTGAAAGAATTCTTTTTGAAATTCAGTAATTGTGATAACAACTTTATATCTTGAAAAGGGATCTATGAGAGAACTGTTAAGCACCATCTCAGGAGAGCGCTGAAAGAATTCTTTTTGAAATTCAGTAATTGTGATAACAACTTTATATCTTGAAAAGGGATCTATGAGAGAACTGTTAAGCACCATCTCATGTAAATGACAAATATTAGAATGGATTATCATTGGTGTTTCCCATCCTGAAAATAATATGAGATTGAGCTGGTTAATATGAAATTATGCAGGGATAGAATGTAAGGATTAGTGAAGTGCTTATGTGTGTTAAACTCCCTTCCCATATTTTCAGGAACATTAGTTTCTCCAAACATTACACCAAAAATGTTGAACATTAATTAACAACCTCTGGAAACCAAGTCACAAAATTGTTCTGTCAAAATGTTTGTCATCTCCCTGATGTGTAAATTTTTTTTTAGAGAGGAAGGTTCAGGTCTAGAAATAAGCAAGGATCATTGCTAATTTCTGTATCATTTAACATTTTCAACCACTAAAAACTGAAGTGAAAATAGTTTTTGATAGGATTGATTTTAACAGAGAGCCTACTTAGCTGTCTCTACATTCTTTATTACAGAATTATGGTGAAGAATTAGTCTGTGGTTTTTGAAGCATTTAATTACAGTGTCTAAATGCCAAGACATCAAACACTTAAGAGTTTTGCCCTGAATATTTTTGGACTCATTTTAAGCAGCATGTCTTTATCAGGAGTATTATGTTAAGGAAGAAAAGACAGACACTGATTCCACTGTAGAGAGTAAAATGCATTGTGTTCTTTTCTGTTTTGTGCCCGCCCAACATCTTTCTGTGCAATTGAAGAGGCCCAGCCTTTGGGGATTGGTAGTATATAGGCTGCGCATAAAACACACGAATTTGAAAATTCTGATTGCACTATTTAACTTATTTGCCATAACAAATACTTAAGCATGTTAAAGTTCATTTTTGCTTTTTGAAACTTTAACAAGGGTTACTGGGTTTTTGTGGGGATTTTTTTTTTCTGTTTATAAAGATAACATTTGTTCTTTATTGAAAATAAAAAAATACTAAACCATAATCCCTACTGAGAGATAACCACTATTAACATTTTAATGTATATCCTTCCATGCTCTCTTGAAGATAGATATTTGTAGATATGCACACACTTTTAAAAGCAAAATTGGTACTTTTCGAGGTGACTCTTTGGATATTCAGGGGTCAGGGAGCTACCCAAAAACCTAAAATGCAATAAAAAAAAAAAAAGAAAGAAAATAGCTGACTGCTGAAGAAGCTAAAGGCAAAGCCAAGCTTTCCAAAGTCCCTCTTGTTTCCCTCTTCTAAAATCAATAGTCAAATATATTTATAAGTCAAGAAGTGTGAGACGCAAAAAGCGGATATGCAAACCCATGCATTTAAACTCCACTTTCTTCTATTAAAAACTTAAAGCAGCTTATACTTTAGAGAAATAAAATAAAAATAAGACCAAGCCACCTAAAAAAAAAAATAAAAGCAAAATTGGGATCTGTGCTGTTTTATTATATAACATGCATTAACAGCTGTATGTGCTGGTATTTCATTAGATAAGGGCCTTTTTATGTTCTTAGTGGGTCTGAGAGAGCAGCACGGTGGAAAAAACTCATTACAGGACTCTTACATCATCTGAGTTTTTTCTAATGACCTTGTGAGATGAGCGTTATTATCATCTCTATACCAAAATCCCAGCTTTGCCACTAATAGCTTGCTTTGTGGTCTTGAACATGCCACATAATTTCTCTCAGAGAAGATTCCTCATACAAGAAAATGGGTCATTAAACTAGATAACTTCTTAAGGTTCAGCTTTAAATTTTATGCTGTGACAGATGGTAAGCATTTATAGGAAAAATATTTTCATTTCCTCTCACTAAAACATATTTTATTCTAAACATTTCTTGACTGTGTTATTGTGTCCTTCATTGTTTTCTTCTTTCATTGTGTGTGACTTGTGGTTCACAGTTGTTTTTTAGATCATTAACTTACTAGTCTTACTCCAAGTTAAATCTGCCACTTCATCTTTAACTCTGGTCAATCATGTCATGTGTTTTTTAAACTACTTGTATAAAAATTGGTTTTAACTAAGCCTATAGGATGCCTGATTTTTGGTTTGGGTGTTAACCCCCGGTTGGTGGTTTTAATTCCTGACTCCACGTCATTTTCAATACCTGGGATAGGGCTTCTTGAAATTAATTGAATCAGAATCTGGAGTTTAGAGCCATTGCTCTAGATTACTTTTGGGTTTGCAACCATTGTCTGATTTTCTGTGATTAGTTTAGAGCATGGATATATTGATTTGGTATTTTTCCCCTAATTTTGTTGTTAAGACCAGAAGTAGAAGAGACCATTCACTGTAAGTATTTGCTTTAACTATTTAATCCTTTGTTCCTGCTATGCTACCAAATTAAATTGTGTCTATTCCTTAGGTCCAAAAGTCTGTTTCTCTTATCGCTGTGGTTAAATTATTGAGTTAGTTTTTCTGTTTGTAAATATAAATTCTTTTGGGGTACAAATATTTATTTCTAGGTTTTAAGAAAAGTTTTTATATTTTTAGTTTAAATCTTTTTCAGTTATCTCTTCATACTATCAAGCCAGCACTTTGTTTTAGTTTTAACTAGGAATAAGGCTGTTATTAATAATTAAGCTATAGGTAACGCACAGATTCATTTTAGTCAGTGGTGCTAGGGAGAAAATAAAAAGCTCAGAAAAAAGTAAAACATACCTAGTGACATCCCTACATACTCAGTCTTTTGGATACCCTAACGTGTTAAGATGGGACTAAGGAACTACAAATGACTGCCAACTCAGAGAATTTAAAGTCAGGATCATTTCATACCTACCAGTTCTGTTTGAGGAGTAGTAACTATAAACAGTTCTATGATACTTAGCATTTTACTGAATACTTTATTGCTCAGCAGATTATCATATTTGATCCTCTTAATAACCTCATAAGATATGTTATTGCCTCCATATTTATTATCTGAATCTCAGAAGGGTTAAGTGACTTGTTCCAGCTCACTAAAATTCATGAATTCAGCTTTTCTACTCCAAAGCCCCTGTCCTTTTCACACTTCAAAGCAAACTAGTTATAATAAAAGCAGTCTAAGTCAAACACAGATTTATGTGCCACAGTAACATACCATGTTCAAAGTCAAAGGAACCCTTTTTGTTATGCATTATTAACTTTAAGATACTGTTTGGTGTGACTGAAATCATTGGAGTCATATTTGCTCTTCTCTTTTGAGCTAAATTAGCCAGGTACATAGACAGTTCCTAAACTTGTGAAGTACAGAAATAATGGGCTCGAATTATGCAACTAATAATGTAGCATACAATTTATTTGATAGCTGAGACCTAGATGGAGAAATGTACAGATAAAGGGTTTTTAATTAAGTGTAAAGGAATTACGGTTCATAACAGAACCAGAAAAATTTCTACAAGTCCTGTTCCTTGTTTACGTTAGCTCACATGGTAGATGATCATAGATGATTAAGATAATCACAGCAGAATTCCAGTTAAATTCCTTTATAACAGCATAAGCCCTCACTAATACCCTTAGTAACTTTAATTTAGATTAGACTATAAAGTAATCAGTAACTTAATCCATTCTCCTAGCCAACATTCTCATAAGTGAGTGGCCCAAACTTCCTGGGCGGAGGAGGAGGAGGAAGGAGATAGTTAAGATGTGACTGCCTTGTGATCATTTGATACTTTCTTAATTATTGTATGATATGTAGTTTGTAATGATTGGTCTATTTCTTGAGTGTCTAATACATGAAATATTGCTTTTTTTCACATACATTTTTATTCTCCTGAATGACTTTTTATATAAGCCTGGGGTTTTTGTTGTTGTTATCTCTCAATTCTTATTAATATTTAAATTTTTGCATTATTGCTAAAGCCTATAAATAGTTGTTTTTAACTATATTAGTTCTAGGCACAGACAGGGTGGAGCAGATGACCAAAACTTACAATGACATCGACATGGTTACACATCTCCTGGCAGAGGTAGGATTATCTTTTCTTTCTCCAGTACAAAAAGGTGAAACTTGAGGATCATTTGAAATCTATCACATTGTACATCAAATGGAAAATGATGATGTATGTGCTCTGGGTTATTTTGATTAAGGCTGTTACTGCTGAAACAACTGACATTTCAAAGTAGAATGATTCCTGAAGCTTGTTGTGAAGCTATAGAGGATTTATATTTAATTATTTATTTAATGGTGTTGGCTGGCCTCCCCTTCCTAGAAAAGCATTAATTTAAAAAAAAAAAAAAAGAGAGAGAGAAACTGTTTTAAAATAACCCCTGCTGTTACATACCCTACAGCAGAGCTGCCCATTCGAAAAGCAACATCATTGCAAATCGGTACCTGCAGTTTGGAGCATCTCCCCTTTTTACTTTTAGTTTGGGCTCTTATTTGAGCTTACTTTGTCTCTGGCATTTTTAATATGTATAGCATATCTCCTCTAGTTGGTGATCAATAGAGGTCTCCCTTTGTACCATTTCAGTTGATCTTACGGAAGATAGTCTTTCTCTAATATATCCTCCTCCCCTCTCCCCCCAGCTCTCCAGAATGACTTCTATGTTTGCCACTTAGCGTATATTTAAAAGGAGGCTTAAAAATGTGGAGATAATCCTTCCATTTTCATATGCCTATGGAGAGAAAGGATAGAAGCTTAATTTTATTTATATAATGATTACTGTAAGCAGATCATATACAAGGCAGTAAGATGTATATTGACAGTTTTCTATCCTACAGAATACAGTCTTCACCACTACCACACAGATGGAATTCCTATGCCCTTGCTAACTATCACTATCTACCCAAAAATAGCGACTCTGGGTGGAAACCTATTGCTTGACTTTTCTACAGACTTCCCGGCATCATTGTCACTAGCTTCTTTAGACTTCTTTCTTTTCTGTACTTTACGCAGAATCCTGTGGCCTCAAAATTTCCAGTCTTTTATCTCCTATTTTATTTCATATCATCATTTTGAACCAATTGACTACAGAACTCTTGGCTGCACTTTCCTCTAAGCTGCTGAATGCACATAAGCTTTGCCCTAAATGGAACTCTTTTTTACGTGCCTACCTGATCCATATCTTAAATACCTAATTCTGTATTATTACCATGCTTGATATGAAAATACATTCAACAGATATTTGTTGGGCTTTTACTATACAGGCCCCATCCTCATTTTTAAAGACTGTGTTGATTTTCCAATTCCCCAAAATTGTAAGTTTAAAGTTTGGATTGCTAGACTCTTAATTTACTAGGATGATGATAAATCTCACTTGATATCAAGAAAAGAGATGTCCTCTTGCATTTAGAACAATGGTGGTCATCCACTTGACCAACATTTTAAAGCACTACCTGTGTGCCAGACCCTGTGCTTATTTGTGGTATCTGGGCATTAAAATGAATCTTGATGCTTTCTAGGACATTGCTTTTAATTTTACCAAAACTGACTGCAAAATTTAATCTTGTTTATACTCAAAAAAAAGGTGTATTTGATATTTTAACAGAGGGATCGTGATCTGGAACTCGCTGCTCGAATTGGACAAGCTCTGTTAAAGAGGAACCATGTCTTATCTGAGCAGAATGAATCCCTGGAGGAACAATTGGGACAAGCCTTTGATCAAGTAAGCCTCTGATCAAATATCTGCAGCACAAAATAATTGGGTTTTATGCAATGGATAAACTTATTTTCCTAGGTGTCCTTGAAGTGATGGCGATAGATAAATAACACCAGTACTTGTTGACTTTGTTGGTGATCATTAAGCTAATCAGTAGAGAAATGAAATGTTAATATTACAGAGGAGAACTCACATGACTATCTTGGTCAGCTTAAAGCCTATATTACGTATCTGTGATACCTGTGGCACCCTGCTTTGATATGAAAACTATCCATACTCTTTTGTGTAGACTTTGTATGTGATCTTATCTGAAATTTATTTTTTAAAAATATATAGTATGTTGGTATCTTTATTCAAAAATCAAACAAAGGAAGAAAGGAAAAGGAAACTTTGAAAATATGTTTATTCCATAGCAATAAGCATTTATAGTGAGAACTGATTTATTATTAACTTGAATGGTTACATTTCAAATTTTCTGTAATTTGTTACTTTTATCTGGTTTCATTTGTATTTTATGAATGCATTATGGATGATAATATTTGAGTCTTTAGGCTGAAACTATTTGTTCGTAGAACTAAAATCAGTATTCCTAGGAAGACATGCACAGTGATATAGATCTGAAAATTACAAGGCCTTATGATAAGAATTTGAAGTAGGGATCTATTCTGATACTTTGAAGGTTCTTCAGTTTTGTTGTGTTTTCAACTATGAGTGTATCATTATCTTAGGTGAAATTTTCTCCTATATATTCTTATCATATATACAATATGAAAATTGGCTTTTCTTCTCACCTAGGATAGAAAAAAGCTGTACTACTGAATTAATGCTCTAAAATTGTAACTTAGGAGGTATCTGGGATTTGTTATTCTCTTTTTAGTACTTCTTGTGTTAGTAAAACCTAGCAGCTGATTTTATGATGAAAAATAATTGTCCCATGAATTAGAAACTATAGTGCATGTAAATAATGCAAAATGAAGAACATGAAAATCAAGCATTTTATATGGACAGGTTAATCAGCTGCAGCATGAGCTATCTAAGAAAGATGAGTTACTTCGAATTGTCTCCATTGCTTCTGAAGAAAGTGAAACTGATTCCAGCTGTTCTACACCTCTTCGGTTCAATGAGTCCTTTAACTTATCTCAAGGGTTGCTGCAGTTGGAAATGCTGCAAGAAAAGCTCAAGGAACTGGAAGAAGAAAATATGGCTCTTCGATCCAAGGTACATTCAACCTAATTCCCATTTTTCTTTACTTTAAAGGCTATAAAGTTCAGGTCCAGGTAGTATTGAGGTGAAATATGGCATAAGGATTTGCGATTGACATTCCACTTAGAGTCGTGGACAAGGAGCTGTATTTGCTTTGCCTTCCATTGTTCTTAGATCCCACTGAAAAGTGGACAGTAGCAGGTTGACAGTACAATAGAGAAAATCACAGGATAGAAAATTTATCTTGTGGCGTTTACACAAGTAACTAAGCAGTTACAACTGTGCTAAGAATTATGTCAGAAAATTACAAGGTTCTGTGAACATGTATAGTGTGGGCATCAAGGAAGTCCTACTTAAGCAAGGACCATTTTAGCCAAGGCCAGGGATTAGCCAGGTAGAGACATATGAACAGGTTGTTGGTTTTTTTCCTTTGTAAGTGATGAACTTTAGTCTTCAAATGAGAATTAAAGGTTTTGTAGTTATTTCTATAAAATCACTAAAGGTATTGTCACATACTGATTTTTATCTTGAAGGCTTGTCACATAAAGTCAGAAACTGTTACCTATGAAGAAAAGGAACAACAGCTTGTCAGTGACTGTGTTAAAGAACTTCGTGAGTATTCACATATTCTCTTTTGTACTTTTTGGACAATTCTTTGATAGGATATCTCTACCTTTGAAGTTAGATCACTGGTTTTAGTAGAAGCATCTCAAGAAACAATTTTAAATAGTTACTGAAAATCTTAAAATATCACATTGAGCCTACAGCCCTAAATAAGATACCATATGTATTTTTAAGAAATACATTTGTTTCAAATTGCAATTATCAAAAGCTGTCATATTGTTGATGAGGAAATAGTCCTAGAGAGGAAGATGACTTGCCAAAGTCAGAAGACTGATAAGTGGCAGAGCTACGGCTTAAATGATGGCATAAAACCTACAATCAATGAATATTAAGTGCCAGTTATGTTTTTTTTTTTTTATTGCATTTTAGGTTTTGGGGTACATGTGCAGAACATGCAAGATAGTTGCATAGGTACACACATGGCAGTGTGTTCTGCTGCCTTCCTCCCTTTCACCCACATTTGGCATTTCTCCCCAAGCTATCCCTCCCCAGCTCCCCACCCCGCTGTCCCTCCCCTATTCCCCCCAATAGACCCCAGTGTGTAGTACTCCCCTCCCTGTGTCCATGTGTTCTCATTTTTCATCACCCGCCTATGAGTGAGAACATGCAGTATTTCATTTTCTGTTCTTGTGTCAGTTTGCTGAGAATGATGTTCTCCAGATTCATCCATGTCCCTACAAACGACACGAACTCATCATTTTTGATTGCTGCATAATCTGGAGACAACAGATGCTGGAGAGAATGTGGAGAAATAGGAACACTTTTACACTGTTGGTGGGAGTGTAAATTAGTTCAACCATTGTGGAAGACAGTGTGGTGATTCCTCAAGGCCTTAGAAATAGAAATTTCATTTGACCCAGCAATCCCATTACTGGGTATATATCCAAAGGACTACAAATCGTTCTACTATAAGGACACATGCACACGAATGTTCATTGCAGCACTGTTTACAATAGCAAAGACCTGGAACCAACCCAAATGCCCATCGATGATAGACTGAACTGGGAAAATGTGGCACATATATACCATGGAATATTATGCAGTTATGTTTCTTTAAAGGAATATGTTTTAGGTTGAGATAATGTTAACTAGTTTTTTTAAAAACAAATCAGTTGGAAAAAGATTGGCTTCACTGAAGAAAGATATTTAATTTCTCCATAAATACAACAGTTGTCCCTTCCCTGCTGTTTCACTTCTCATGGTTTCTGTTTACTGTGGGCAACTGCAGTCTGAAAATATTAAGTAAGACATTCCAGAAATAAATAATTCATGAGTTTTAAATCATGAGCCATTCTGAATAGTGTGATGAAATGTTGTGCCATCCTACTCCATCCTTCCCTGGATGTGAATCATCAATTTGTCCAACATCTGCACTCAGTATATGCTACCTGCCTGTCAGTCACTTAGTAACCATCAGTTACCAGGTCAATTGTCACAGTATTGCAGTGTTTGTGTTCAGGTAACCCTTATGCTACTTACTAATGGCCCCAAAGCATAAAAGTAGTGGTACTGGTATATTGTTTTAATTGTTTTATTAGTAGTCATTGTTAATCTCTTACTGTGCCTAACTTATAAATTAAGCTTTATCATAGGTATATGTTTGTTGGATATATATAGTATAGAGTTCAGTACTGTCTGTAATAGTGCACATATCCACTGCAGGTCCTAGAATGTATCCCCCACAGATAACAGGAGACTACTATATATAGCCTCTTAAATTGACAGCAATGATATAATAATATCACATCAATTGGGCTGTGGGCTTCAATATGTGATACCTTAGAATAGCAGAATATTAGAGAACCAATAGGAGTGTAAATTGAATTTTCTCCTCTACCATGAATTCATTACCCACATTTTACACTTTAAAATACAGGAAATGACTTGCTTAAGAGCTCAGATCCAGGTCTCCTGCCTCTGTATCACCATTTTTTGAAATGTTAGAGGCTTTCTATCAATTTTGAAATAGTTTTATATGACACTGAGAAGCAGTTTTTCTGCTTGTGTTTACATATCACATTTTTCATATGAAATAAAGAATGAATAAATTCCCAGTGGAATTCTAGAGGCTCTATTTCATGTGCAGGTAAGACGGCCAGGCTATAAGAATTGCTCTGGAGGTTTTACCCAGTTGCCAGATATCCCAGAAAGTCTCTCTCCTACAGAAGCATTTCCATGGCTTTATCACATTCTGTTATAGATTGTGACTGTTCCATTCTGGAAATGTTCCTTTGTTAGATTTGTAAAGATTAATTTTCATTGGTCTTGGGATTTTATGTCTCTAAAGAGTTCTCAAAGAAATAAATGAGATTACCTCTTTGCACTTGCTTACCTTTCAGCCTGCTTTCCTTCATAAAGAAAAAGATTGAGCAAATATCATTTTCATAAAGAAAAAAAATTAAAGCAAAACCTTTAGCCTGCTTGCCTTTACAAGTCATCTCTCTTTTTAGCTTCATTGTCTCCTATTCAATTCCCAGCATTAGCCTATTTCAGAAGAACCTTTATTCTCTATTGGTTTCTCTGGGTTTATTTTTTTATATTAAAGAAAAATCTATTCATGGCAGTCCACTGATGTTATAAAACAATATTCAGCTCACAAGTCATAGTTTGTGAACTCCTGCTCTCTGTTTATATTAATTTTTTTATTTTTATTTTTTTTGCTTCCAAGGTGAAACAAATGCTCAGATGTCCAGAATGACTGAAGAATTGTCAGGGAAGAGTGATGAGTTGATTCGATACCAAGAAGAGATTTCTTCTCTTTTGTCTCAGATTGTAGATCTTCAGCATAAACTTAAAGAAGTAGGCTTATTTATTCATTCATCAGATATTTGTTAAGCACTGACATAGTATCTTGCACCATACTAAGTGCTAGATATAATAAGCAAAGTAAACATGGTCCCTGCCCTTTTAAAATGCCATAATCTGATTGCTGTTTTAATCTTCTTTATATCATATGTCATGAATAAGTACTTTCAAGTCACTATTTCTCTTTGTAAAACAGGGTTAGAGCTTCCTCAGATAATGCTGTAAGTTATTGACTCATGTTCATTGTCCTCTGAACACCCTAATAGATTTTATATTCTTCCCATTTTATTGCTCTTATTTAGCTTTTGAAAGGTTAGCTTTTTGTAGGCTTTAAGATGATACCCAGAGAGAAATTCTTCAAATATCTTTACAAGAACGAGAATAGCTATATTTTATTTGGAAAGGCTTCACATGTCTCTTTTTATATGTTGTTAGCATGTGATTGAGAAGGAGGAACTAAGACTTCACCTGCAAGCTTCCAAAGATGCCCAAAGACAACTGACAATGGAGGTAATGAAATATTTATCTTGTGTAATTCAGACGGGGAAAGAATAGTTTATTTCATCTTCATGAATAAGAATTATTAAAGGGGAATTACCAGATTTAAAAAGCAACAACAGAAGTTAAGATGAAATTATGAGATCTAAGAAGTAAAGCGTTTTGGCTGGGCGCTGTGGCTCATGCCTGTAATCACAACACTTTGGGTGGCCAGGGTGGGTGGATCACCTGAGGTCAGGAGGTCAAGACCAGCCTGGCCAACATGGTGAAACCTCATCTCTATTAAAACACAAAAATTAGCCAGGATTTGTGGCAAACACTCTAATTTCAGCTACCCAGGAGGCTGAGGCAGGAGAATCACTGGAACCTGGGAGGTATAGATTGCAGTGAGCCAAGATATGCCACTGCATTCCAGCCTGGCCAACAAAGCAAGACTTCATCTCAAAAACAAAGAATAAAGCATTTTAAAAGTCCTTTCTCTAAAACTGGTAACATGGCAACATCCTTCTTGATTAATAGAGAAAACCTCAACTTTATAAGATTTGTTAAGAGTATATGATTCTTTTACCAGTCGACCTTAACTAGCTCAACGCTTTTTGAAATAAGATAATTTCTGGTAGTAAATGTTTTTGCAGGTGTGTCAGGAGAAGTAGGAAAAATCTCTTACTTTCTATCTACATAAAATTGTATATGTTAGATATAACTTGGTGATTCTTTAGCATGCGTTAGTATCCCCTGGGGCCAGGCACACTAGCTCATGCCTGTAATCCCAGCACTTTGGGAGGCCAAGGTGGGAGGATGGCTTGAGCCCAGGAATTTGAGACCAGCCTGTAAAACATAAGGAGACCTCATCTCTCCAAAAAGTTTACTGACGCACACCTGTGGTCCCCACTACTTAAGAAGCTGAGGTAGAAGGATCACTTAAGCCCAGCAGATCGAGGCTGCAGTGAGCCATGATCACACCACTGCACCCAACCCTGGGCAATAGAGTGATACCTTGTAGGAGAGAGGGGGAAAGAATCACCTGGGAAAGCAAGTTTTAAATGGAGGTTTTCAGGCACAGTCCCAAGAGCTTCTACTTCAAGTTGTCTGGAGTGAGAGCCTAGAATCTATATTTTTAATAAGCATCTTCAACCCTGTTGATTCTGACAAGCTGGGACATATACTACACTTGAAGAAATTTTATAGTTCAAATATACTCTGAAAATTATGTACTCTTTTACCAGATTTGTATATTTAGTTGTAAAGAAGGTTCTGAAACAAGGTGGGGAAACTACTTGTTTAGGAGAATTGAGCACCCTGACATCCTGTATAATACTTTGTAGACTCTTGATCTTGTCACAGACTTCAGAGTAATGTTTTTTAAAAAAGATTAATATTATACTAAACCTAACTTGGCTATAGCTGGTGTACTTCCTCTGCTAGGGTATGAAGATTCATTAAATTGACAGTTCTGGTAGTCTCAGCTACATTTCAGACTTTTAGGAAGTCACATTTATGTACAATTTTGGCCAAGATACTTCTCCTTAATTCTGGTAGCTCAAAATATACTCTTTTTACTTAGTTTGTTTTAGAGTCCTTGTATTGAAATGATATTCATAGAGTTAGCTAGCCCTCTGGATAAAATTAATACTTATCACAAAAGGTTTCAGGAGTCTTTTCCCTAGTGTTGTTTTGGGAAGGCAATAAAATATACTATCATTCTTCCTTTTTTTAGCTGCACGAGTTACAGGACAGAAATATGGAGTGTCTAGGAATGTTACATGAATCCCAAGAAGAAATAAAGGAACTTCGTAGTAGATCTGGCCCTGCTGCTCATCTCTACTTCTCCCAATCGTATGGAGCTTTTACTGGGGTAAGCAACTAAGAAAGATGCTATATATTTAAAGAAATTTGTTTAAGATTAGTTGTCCTAAAAGTGATAGGATTTATGATGGTATAAAGCATCTTGAGAAGAGATAATATGGTTTGTCCTTGTTTCTGGACTCCAATTATAGATTTAGGCCCTAATTAGTATATTGAGATCTTCCTTAATACTCTTATTTATTCTAACAGGTGACTTTCCAGATATATTAAATCAGTAATATGTAAGATGAGCCCTAAGGAAATTAACTTGAGGACTGTGTATATTAGAACTAGTTAAACTTGGGTCATCCTACCCTACACCCACCACGTGCCATTTACTTAAATGGCGCTTTGAATGTCTAAAACCTCTTTCAATAAATCTTGAGTCTCCTGATATTTTTAACTTGTTAGAATGTAAGCTTCATGAGAACAGGATTCATCTTTGTTTAATTCATAAACTATTTTTTGGATTAAAAAAATTAATAAAAACTTCTGAGTTTATGTTAGAATTTGTAATGTTGGTTCGAAGAATTATTTTAACAATTTGATTTTTAAACACTTCTGTGCAAGCCTATGAACTTTTTTAAAAGACTAAAACTATACATTGTAGTTGGTTTTCTTAAAATTAGGGAGGCATGATTTTGTTTTTTAAGTTTGGAATAATTTTAATCTTAGAATAAAATTCCAAGAATAGTATAAAGAACTCCTACATATCCCTCACATCGATTCTTCAGTTTTTTAATATATTACTGCTTTTGCCATATCATTCAATCTCTCTCTTTTTTTCCCCGGGCTATTTTAACAGTAAGTTGCTGATATACCTTATTACCCCATAGTACTTAAGTGTGTATTTACTAAAAACAAGGACATTTGGACACCCTTAAGGACACTGTCTTACATAAACACACTACAACCATCAGCATCAGGAAGTTGATGTCGATACAGTATTATCATCTAATCTACAGAGCCCATTCAGATTTTACCAGTTGTCTCACTAATGTCCTTTAAAGGATACAGTGCATTTTGTTGTTTCCATCTGGAACAGTTCTTCTGTCTTTATTTCTCTTTCATGACCTTCGTAGGATGTCCGCAGTTTAGGCTTGTCTGATGCATCCTCATGATTAGACTCCAAGAATGCATTCTTGGCAGAAATGATGCCATATTCTCAGAGCATCCTATCAAGAGATGAGTAATGTATGTTTAGCCCATTACAAGTAGTATGGATTAACTCTGATCTCTTGGTTAAGGTAATCTCCTGGTTTTTTCCACTGTAAAGTCAATAATAATAAATAGTTAATTAAATTAACACTGCTAATTCACTGTATAGTGATGGAAATCAGCAGATACTACCTCAACCAAGTGATCAAAGTAAACATTTAATGAGAGATACTTTGAGACTAAGTATCCTGTTCCTCATCAAATTATTACCCACTAGTTTTAGCATCTATTGATAGTTCTTATCTGACAGTTATTATAATAATGATTGCCAAATGGTGATTTTCAGATTCCATCATTTTTTCAACATTTATTAATTGACATTTTTCTTTTATAAATTAGTGCATTTCTGTTTCATTTATTTGTTCATTTAGGTATGTCAGGGACTCATAGATTCCTATTTTATTCAGTAGATTACAAGTCATAATTATTAATATCTATTTTTATATTTAGATTGTCCTAGATATGGCCAGTAGGATCCCCTTTAAGCTCATCTTGCACTTTTTGTACTTTTTGTCCCTGGAATCAGTCATTTCTCCAAAGAGCTCTGGTTACTTTTATTGAAGAATGGTATTTTGAATCCAAGATCTGGGTGCTAATTGTGCCCATTGATTGCCACTAGAGTACTGTGACTTCTAGACCCTCTCAGCAGATAAAACTAGGAAATATATGTATTTCAGACCTATATCTACACTATTTATATATATATACACACACACACACACACAAACTCACATATATGCATATAGTGTATATATATAAATATATATATATATTAAAAATCATGAATTCACACCATTGCCTCCAATTCCAGTAATCCTCAGCCCAGCCCCACTGAGCATGTCACCCATATTAGTTGAGTCCTCATCCCTGACCAGGGGAAGAGGAAGCTTGCTTATTTTTTTAATGATTTTTTATATTATAAGAGCTACGCATATTTATTATAGAAAAGCTGAAAATTACTGAAAAGCAAAAATAATTTATTAAATACCATTAAATCCTACTCGCCACAGAATTTGCTATCAACACTGGGTTTAGTCCTCATCCCTGATCAGGGGCAGAGGAAACTTGCTTGTTTTTTAAAATGACTTTTTAATATTATAAAAGCTATACATGTTCATTATAGAAAAGCTAGAAATTACAAAAAGCAAAAAGAAGTTGTTAAATACCATTAAATTTCACCCTCCACAGAATCACTGTTAACACTGGGTTTATGGCCTTTTAGACCTTTTGTTTTTTGTGTGTCTGCACGTATATTTTCTATTTATAATATTAGCTTTTTTCATTCATTTCCTATTTGAAAAAATCATGAAAATTTAGTTGGTTCTAATTTAAAAGCTCTCCTTCCAGAATGTCTTTTTTCCCCTGAATGTTAGCCTTGACTATTTCCTTGTATTTTATTGTAACACCAAAAGTATAGGGTTGTAGAGACTCTATTAATTAATGTAAGGGCAACAGTCAGGTTAAAAATCTCAAACTCTTTTTCTTAGGAATCTTTGGCAGCTGAGATTGAGGGGACTATGCGTAAAAAGCTGAGTTTGGATGAGGAATCTTCTCTCTTTAAACAAAAGTAAGTAGAGATTACATGTGTTGTTACCCAATCACTGGAATAGAAATTGAAGCCAGAATCCGAAGTGTTAAGTATTATGAGATTCAGTAGTAATTTGCCTACTATTCAGTGTTTTCCTCACAGTGTCCTCATTTGTGAGAGAGTTCTCTTGTTTGAAAGCTTATTTTCTGATGATCTCTCCTAAGCTGTAGAAGCTCCTCAGGGTGGCTTTATTTCTGATGGACTGCATATACGTGTCTCTTCTCTAGATGCTCTAGTGGCTGGCAGTGATAATAATGAACACTTCCTTTTTGACAGAGCCCAACAGAAACGGGTATTTGATACCGTCAGGATTGCCAATGACACACGAGGCCGCTCTGTCTCGTTCCCAGCTCTGTTACCCATTCCAGGCTCCAACCATTCAAGTGTCATCATGACAGCAAAACCTTTTGAGTCTGGTTTACAGCAAACAGGGGACAAATCGCTCCTGAACCAGGGAAGCAGCTCAGAGGAGGTTGCAGGGTAAGAAACAGATGATGACAGTGATTGTACATTTCTTTTCCCATTGACTCACCAGATTGACATACACAAATTCCAGCATTTCTCCGTACTGTCCCAAGAAGGTTCTGGAACTGTCAGTTTTTATTCACTTATGATGCCCTGTATCATTATTCGTGACATAGATCATGCCAAAGTCAAATTTGTTTGAATCTGTTTGGTCACTAGCATGAATACATCAGATGACACATTCTCATAATCCATGCTCATAATCTCAACCACTTTGCTGATTTTTAGGATAAATGTAAGTTTGAATACATCTTGAGGACCATCAAAGTGCTGTCAATTTTGTTTATTTAAACTTGGATTTGTTTTCATTCTTTTTATTAATTTAATACATTGAATTCTATATAACTAGAAGGTAAACAACTTTACTAAAAAGTGAGCTGAAAGCCTTTGAAAGATAGATATTGGGTCCCAGAAGGAAATGTTTCCTTATGTAGAAATTCATCACACTAGACTTCAGTTGCATTTCAATTGCCTGGTCTGTCCTGGGCAGTGTTCTGCATCTGCAGTAGCTTTGTGTCCTGCTGCCTCACTGTTACACAATTATCTTAGGAGAAGATCTGAAACACATCTATGTGAATTTATACACAAGTAGCCCAGAGTACCACAACTCGGCTTGCTACTCTTCCATTTGATATCAATTACAAGATAGCTTCCAATTTCAAAAGTGTTGAAAAAATGGGCATCAGAGAACTATAAAATGCAGTATTATATACAAATTTTGGTTTTTTCTTTTCAGTGTTCTTCAGTATTGATGGGTGATTCTGTGGCCCAAAGCAAATTTTTTTCATATTTTAATATTTTTTAAATTGTTATGTTTTGTAACTCATAGTATGCCTTGGTTTAATGGGTAGCACTTTTTTCCTTCTTCATTATACATAAAAGAATGGTAGCTCTTGCAATCCATGATACAGATTCAGCAAAATATAATATAATATTTATTTTTGCGACCACCTAATACAAATTTATAGATGGTTGAATGTGTAGTTTTATAAATTAAATGAAATAGAAAATTCAGAAAAAACAGAATATCACTGAAGTATTATCTTGCCTCTCAAGTCATCTGAAATGATCTGTAAAAATGATATTATTAGTGATTTTGGTTTGTTGTTATTATTTCTATATTCCACGTATCTAGGAAAATACCATGTTTTTAAGATCAGTCTCTTGAATACTTACCATTGTAGAAAGGAGAGATCTGGGTCATTCTGATGATCCTCAAGATCTAATCAGTGAATGTGATTTTCCTATAGTAACTCCCAGAAGATGGGCCAACCAGGACCCTCTGGAGATAGTGATTTGGCTACAGCACTGCATCGCCTTAGCTTGCGTCGACAGAACTATTTAAGTGAGAAGCAGTTCTTTGCTGAAGAATGGCAACGGAAGATCCAGGTTCTGGCTGACCAGAAGGAAGGAGTTAGTGGTTCTATGACCCCAACAGAGAGCTTTGCCTCTCTCTGCACCAACCAGTCAGAGATCACAGACCTCAGCAGTGCCAGTTGCCTTCGGGGTTTTCTGCCAGAAAAATTACAAATTGTCAAGCCCCTTGAAGGTAATAAATCAGCAAGGGCCCTTTCTAAGCCACATGGCTTATTGGAAGTTCCTTTCCCTGGAATTTAGATTTGTGTTTTAATTATAGGAACATTATGTGCAGATGATCTTTTTTATACCTTAATCTTGCTGTTTGGGTGACAAGGCATTGTTGTACTTTCTGGAAAACTAATGAATGAAGACAGTTGTGTTCTCTGAATTATCAGCCATCAGTTCTCTTTTGCTGATGTTTTTTAATATAAACATGAGTGGGGAGGAGGAGTAATCTTTTTCTGTCCTTTGCTAAGGAATATCATCGATAGCAGTTTCCATGGTTAGATAAATAAGATAAATGATAATGATCGATCCACAGGTAATAATTCAGCTCCACCTTCCTTTTCTTTTTTTTTTTTTTGAGACAGAGTTTCACTCTTGTTACCCAGGCTGGAGTGCAATGGCGCGACCTCGGCTCACAGCGACCTCCACCTCCTGGGTTCAGGCAATTCTCCTGCCTCAGCCTCGTGAGTAGCTGGGATTACAGGCACGCACCACTGTGCCCAGCTAATTTTTTTTTTTTTTTTGCGTTTTTAGTAGAGACGGGGTTTCACCATGTTGACCAGGATGATCTCAATCTCTTGACCTCGTGATCCACCCGCCTCGGCCTCCCAAAGTGCTGGGATTACAGGCGTGAGCCACCGTGCCTGGCCCCTTCCTTTTCAAAAGAGTTTTTTACCCAAAAGTATAATTGACATAGAGGGGTGTGTGTGTGTATGTGTGTGTGTGTGTGTTTCCTTTTTTCAGTTCAGTTTCTGTTCTCTCCTAAGAAAGGACTTGAATTCAAAATAAATTCCTTCATTTTATGGAATAATGACAATCATTGATGATTCTCCGATATTATCCTAAAAGAGTTCTGCATTAAATTTTGAGTATGTAACCTATAAAGACCCCTCAGACTCAAAGATTTTATGACTTTGTTTTATTCATTAATAATCAGTGCAGGTAATTGTAGGAGTTGCCATTTTTAGGATGAAAGGACTGCGGTGACATAATTGGACATTGCATCTGGTGCAATTACTTGGGATGATCATTTACCAGGGTTCTATAGCCTTAAACCAGAGGATGTATCCTCTTTTTCATTATCGTCATTTTCCTACTCTTCCTGGGAGCCTGGCTTTTGACTTTCAACTTCATAGGCGTAGTTCCAGGCCAACGGAGTATTGACGTTTTTGTCACCTGGGAAAATACAGCCCAGCTCTTAGGCACGTTTCTTCCATCAGTAGCTAAGCTCCATTCCTATTAAGGGTGTCTTTTTGGTTGTTGGGTTGTTTTTGTTTTTTACTCCTTTAGATGTTCTTCTCAAAGTTATCTATTAAAATAGATTATTACTCATACTTTCAACATACTGTCATCTTCCACTGAAAGCTTTAATTTGCAGCTTTTCCAAATTATTAGCACCAAATAAATAGTTTTATTGCTGTCATTATTGTCATTACACTATATCTGTAGCTTCTGTAAGATTTGAGGAAAATGTAAAACATGCCTTTTATCCCTCCTTTCTCTTGCATGTTCAGGATCACAAACTCTGTATCACTGGCAGCAGCTTGCTCAACCAAATTTGGGAACCATCCTTGATCCACGACCAGGTGTCATTACAAAAGGCTTTACCCAGTTGCCCAGGGATGCCATTTATCACATCTCAGATTTAGAAGAGGATGAAGAGGAGGGCATTACTTTTCAGGTTCAGCAACCTCTTCAAGTGGAAGAGAAACTTTCAACATCCAAGCCAGTAACAGGGATCTTCCTACCACCCATTACTTCAGCTGGTGGACCAGTTACAGGTGAGAAGAGTGTCTGGTTGAATATGGTATAGTAACCAGAAATACTTTGCATTCTGACTTACTAGATGGTCAGCTGGCTGCCTCTGCTCACTGGAGGGTACTCAATCTTGGATGTCAGATAATGAAAATCTATAGCATTTGTGGCATTCCTAATTATCTCCACTTTATCTTAGTCAGCCTGCATTAGTAGATTGGGTAGAGAGCTAGATGAATTCAAGTCAGTGGTTCACAAACCTTTTGGGCTCAGGACCTCTTTACACTCTTAAAAAATCATTGAGGGCTGGGCACAGTAAATCACGCCTGCAATCTCAGCACTTTGGGAGGCTAAGGTGGGCAGATCACAAGGTCAGGAATTTGAGACCAGCTTGGCCAACATGATGAAACCCCATCTCTACTAAAAAGACAACAATTAGCCAGGCGTGGTGGCGGGTGCCTGTATTTCCAGCTACTCGGAGGCTGAGGCAAGAGAATCACTTGAACCCAGAAGGCGGAGGTTGCAGTGAGCTGAGACTGTGCCATTGCACTCCAGCCTGAGCAACAGAGCAACACTCCATCTCAAAAAAAAAAAAAAAAAAAAATTGGGAATTCCAGAGAGCCTATCTGTGTAGGTTATATCTATTGACATTTAACATATAAATCAAAACTGAGAAATTATAAAAATATGTATTAACTCAATTGTGTTACACAAATATGTTTTATGAAAAATAGCTATTTTTTTACATAGTGAGAAAAACAGTTTTGGCATATGTGCAGGTCTCTGATTTTTGACTTAATACAAAATAGCTTCATTGTCATTAGCAGCTTCTACATTCAGTCTATTGCGATATGTTGTTTTGGTTGAACCATGTGAAGGAAATGCAGCCAGGGACAAACATGCAGTTGGAAAAGGAAAGAGTGTTCTAATAGTCTTTTCAGGTATTTGTAGATATTCTTTGATATTACATTAAAACTTGGTAAGTAGTAATTTCTTGAACATTTGTAGCAGTGTGAGATCTGAAATCATAACAATGAACTTTTCATTGCTTTGTTAACATTAAAATGCATTGATCAGGCCAGGTACAGTAGGTCACACGTGTAACCCCAGCACTTTGGGAGACTGAAGCAGGCAGATCACCTGAGGTCAGGAGTTGAAGACCAGCCTGGGCAACATGGTGAAACCCTGTCTCTACTAAAAAAATAAATAAATATAAATATAAATATAAAATGCATTGGTTATATCCTACATTTTAAAAGTATCTTTCGTTCATGCTTGATTTTTAACATCATGCATTGGTCATTTAGAAAATATTGATTGGTTCATGGAGTTATGCAGATTTTCCAAATGTTGATGAATTTTTTTATATACAAATATCAAAATTGTATTGATATCACCACCTATCTCATCACAAATGTCTTTAGAGATGTACATGCTTTCAGTGGTGGATACAAGTTTTCCCAAACTTTTTCTTGAAAGCTCACATTTTGTTAGCTGTTTTTCTTGAAAGGACAGACTTACTTCATTCATTTTTAACATGTCTGTCTTATACCCAAATCTGAATAACTATAGTTTATCTGTTAGTTCTTTCAAGTAAAAATGGTATTCCGTGACAAAATTTCAAATCAGTTGCACAAGTGTTTTCTTCTAGATAACTACTGTATCTCAGAGTGCAGCAGGAGTGCTTAATGCAACCTTCCCACTTCATCACACAAAATAGGAAAAAGATTCAAGGGCCAAGATTCAAGATTTAATAGATAATCTTTACTGCTACTTCAAGGACATTCTTAATATGGCTTTTTTTAAAGTACCAAGTGTGTAACAGTGAAGAAGACTGGTATAACTTGGTGATGTTGCCTTGATATGTGCTGAGGAGCCAGCAGTTTTGCCTTCCATTCCTTTTGTACCAGCTGTGCAAATGTCAATCCTGTCAAAAAAAAAAAAAGGCCTCTGAGTTAACATTACTGCGAAAGTAGCTTTGACCTGTGGACTCCCAGAGAGTCTGCGGACCACACTTTGAGAAATACCAGAGCGGATAAATTTGGCTGAATCATTTGGAAAACTAGATCTTGATTTTTTTTAATGTATTTTTTCAGTTTTCTTTTCTTATTTCTAAGCTTTGTTTATGCCTTTTGCTTTACAGTTTTAAAGTATTGGATTCACCTTTATACTAATTGATACTAGCACAATCTTTATGTATATTTATTTCATTTCCAGATTTGGGGATTTTTAGTACAAAATACTTGATAAATGCTGTATTATTAATAAATAATGATGAGCTTTTTACATTCTTAATCTAGTTTTTCAATCTTGTATTTGCTCCCTAAAAATCTACTTTAGTTGCAACTGCCAACCCAGGAAAGTGCCTGTCATGCACAAACTCAACATTCACTTTCACCACCTGTAGAATATTACATCCCTCTGACATCACTCAGGTTACCCCCAGGTAAGAGTCCCAGGGAAACTGGGGCCTCGCTTCTTTCCTCCGGTATATTTTCATGAATTTCTTTCAAAAATTACCTCTGTTTTACTTTCCAGCATGTTAATTAATGTTCTGTGATCATGTGTCTTTAGAATGTTTTCACACTCTATTTTCTCATTTGATTATTATAACTCTTTGAAGTAGGCAGGGCAAGTGAGTATGTATTGTGTAAAGTAAACCCACGAATGGAAGGTTGAGGCAACTGGTCCTAGGCAAGACAACTAATAAATAACCCAGCTGGGGCTACACACCCAGAGGTAGCCAAACTGCAAGATTTACAGGACCAGTCCTCTGTGCAAGCTCATCTTCGCTTCTGACAACACTGCAAGTGCAGAGGACTCCCAAAACCACTTTCAGGTTCAGTAATTTACTAGAAGGTCTCACAGAACTTACAGCAAGTTGTTAGGCTTGTGGTTACTGTATTACAGAGAAAGAATACAGGTTAAAACATCCAAAGGTAGAAAGGCATAGGACAGAGTTGCCTATTACTTTATATTTACCAAGAATAACTACTGTGATTATTTTAAATGCTGGCTTGAGGCTTGCTTTTTATTCTTAAGCACTCTCTCCCACTTTTTTTTTTAAAGCTCTGGGTTCCCTTCATTATCCTGTGGAAGTAGTGGTAGCAGTTCATCCAACACGGCTGTAAATTCTCCTGCCTTGTCCTATAGACTCAGCATTGGTGAGTCCATCACCAACCGACGAGATTCCACTACAACCTTCAGTAGCACCAGGAGCTTGGCCAAACTTCTGCAAGAGCAAGGCATCTCTGCCAAAGTGTACCACAGCCCAGTTTCAGAGAACTCCCTCCTCCAGCCTCTCCCTAAAGCCCTGGCTGTCCCTTCCACTCCACCAAATTCACCATCTCAGTCACCTTGCCCTTCTCCTTTGCCCTTTGAGCCTCGTGTGCATCTCTCTGAAAATTTTTTGGCCTCTCGACCAGCTGAGACATTCCTCCAGGAGATGTATGGCTTGAGACCTTCCCGGAACCCTCCTGATGTTGGCCAGTTGAAGATGAACTTAGTGGACAGGCTGAAGAGACTAGGAATAGCCAGAGTGGTCAAGACTTCTGGTGCCCAAGAGAATGGAAGATACCAGGAGACAGAAATTGGTCTTCATAAACCAGATTCTGCTGTTTATTTAAATTCAGGTAGCAGTTTATTGGGTGGACTAAGGAGAAATCAAAGTCTTCCAGTCATAATGGGTAGCTTTGCTGCCCCAGTTTGCACATCCTCACCCAAAATGGGTGTCCTGAAGGAGGACTGAGGCTCAGCAGTTAACTGACCTCTTATACAAATGAGCACATGAGGATAGCTATGCACTGAAACATGTGGTCTGGTCTGACTTGAAAGAAAAGGAATGTTGTACAAGGGTTGTGAATGTGAAGAGGGTAATGGAGGAATTGAAGCAAAATTGGGATGAGCCCTAATGGATGAAGTCTGGCAAATTGGAAGTATAAATAAATGGGCCAGGAGTGTTCAGAGGCAGGAAAGAAAGGTTTAATATACTCCTTCAGTTGAGTTTTCTTGTCTTGAAAATAAAAAGTGAATAATAAATTCACTAATACTAAAACATACAGAGATACTGAACTTGCTGGCACATTTACTTCTGGTAAGCATAAAGCAGAGAGAACCCAGGTTGGAAGAATGAGAAGAGAAAAGGAGCAGTTATGTTGCTCATAGAAAGCTGCTCTGAAGGGTTGGTTGGATAAGCTCAGTGTGTTACCGAGACAATAGTGAGATGGCTTATATGTTTCCCCCGTTAATGTCTGCCTAAATTACGCATCTATCAAATGATATGCTCACAGCATTAGAAAATTAGGAATTTCATCTTTTTTATTGAATCACAGGTGGAGACACCTATTTTCCTTTCTGCTTTCAGGCCTTTGAGCCCCTAGGATCCCAAATACCATTCAATTAGTTTGTATTTATGATTAATAAAAGTTCATTTTTTTAAATTGATATTTTTATATAACCTCCAAAAAAAAAAAAAAACCAGCTGGGTAGAGATGGGGAAGATTTGCTTTTAAGAAGGAAAATGTGAGGCTGGGCATGGTGGCTCACACCTGTAATCCCAGCACTTTGGGAGGCTGAGGTGAGTGGATCACAAGGTCAAAATTGAGACCATTCTGGCCAACACATTGAAACACCATCTCTACTAAAAATACAGAAATATTAGCCGGGCATGGTGGCACGCGCTTGTGGTCCCAGCTACTTGGGAGGCTGAGGTGGAAGAATTGCTTGAACCCAGGAGGCGGAGGTTGCAGTGAGCTGAGATTGCGCCACTTCCCTCCAGCCTGGTGACAGAACAAGACTCCATCTCAAAAAAAAAAAAAAAAAAAGTGAGGAAATTGCAACCAAGAAAACTTGTTTATAGAATATTTCTTCTGAATAAGGACAGTAGCCAAGGAATACAAACATAATTGCATGTTTTTTAAAATTCCTTGGAGACTGGAAGGGGTTAAGCCAGAAGTGCAATCAGTAGGAATTAGGGAATGTTGTATATTTATATATGTAAAAATTTTTTGTAAGAAAAGTTGGTTGCAACTAAACCAACTTTTTCCAAAGTGCGCTATGCATATTTTTAATGAAAGGTGACATGTATTTGCACAAAAATTCTCAGGCACATTAAATTATTATAAACTGAAGTAAAACCCAGGTGCTTGCTTTGAGATTGTGGTTTTTTTTCCTAATGTAAAATAAAATAAAACAGAATCTGCCTTGTTCTTGATATTTATAGAATTAGAGAATCAACTTTTTAAGGGAGGAGTCAAAGCTGCTGCTTTTTCTCTAAGGTTCTTTTTTTTTTTTAATGCAAACTGTATTAAATGGCAAAGCGAGGCTTTCGGGTTAGGTTTCAGCATTCAGCAGTTGTCATAGGCTAAGAAATGGAAAGAAATAGATCCGTTTCTTCTCAGTGTTGCTAAGCAAAGTCTGCTTCTCATCAAATTACATGGCTTTGTCTAGGCAGCTCACAGCTCGGAAAGAAATGCCTTTCTACAAAAGACATGATAGAGAAAAGATGAGAGAGGGAACTAATTATTTTGTTTATGAAAATGGGAAGTAAATTACTTGATCTTTTTGGTGCTTTATTTGCAAATGTTTTATTCCTTTGTCCTGACTTAAAGGCAGTTTTCTGAAGAATTTTTGACTTTTGCTCCTATGGTTTCCATAGGCATACCTATTAGCAGGCCAAGGAGGGAGGGTCCTTTCCCCTTTTGAGACGTCCCCCTGCCAGCCCCCCTGCTTAAAGCTTTGTGCTCAAAAGGCTAGAAAAGCCTGCATAGAGTGGTAAAAATGTGTTAGTTTCTCATACTTCTTAGAATCCCTTAATAAAATTTTTCTTAATAAATTCCACAAAAACAAATAGTTGGAGATGGTCTCTCCCTTTCGTCCCCTTCACTCAGTCATGCTGAGGTCAATAGAGCGTACACATTCAGAAAGGATTCCAGCAGGTTCATACGTAAATGTAGGTGTCCCTGAGTGGGGCAGGCATTAAATAGAAGAATCCCTACTGTTTACATTTCCCACATATTCCAGTTCACTTTTTAAAAGTGCTGTTTGAATTTCTATTTCATAAAGTGACTATAGGGTGCTCACTTTAGCCAATTCTTAAAGTTGTTTATTTGTTCTCTAAGAAAGTAATTAATGCTCCTGTTGCCTGGATAGTTACAGTTTCCAAGAAACGTCAGGAAGTAGGAAACTGTAGGGCCAGAGAGTGGTACAAAAATTGTCCCATTAAGTGTATTACATAAAACTATAAATTGAACTAGGTTTTGCTATGTTGTGTGTTGAGTATAATTTGTATACTTTTTTATAATTAATGACAAACTGGTCACTTTGGAAGCAGGGTGGTGGGGGCAGCAGCCAAATAAGCACATCTGATTAAAAAAAATATATAGACTTAGATTTTTTTTAAGTATATTGATGTTGATGTCCCACCAGAAACACCTTAATTGTATACTGATGTGTAATGCCTGTAGAAATGAATCTTGTCTTAAAACTGAGTTTTGCTGTTTTTGAAGTTTCCACCTGAAATCCTTTTTGGTGTATCCTGATAATCTCTATAATACTAGAATTGTCTGCAAAATATAGTAAGAAGAATTGGAGCCTAATAGCTGATTCCTCCCAATTTATCTGTTATATTTTGGTACTATTCACATTTTAGTTTTTTTCTATGATGAAAATTGTATATGTACTTTCATGCCAGTATAGAAAACCTCATTTTTTTCTCCTTCAAGAAGTGATTATACCTCTAGTATTTCTGAGTATCCTATTACCTAGTAGGAGAGATAGCTTCCTGAGCTCAGAATTAAAAGTCCTCCTAAATTGTGAAGATCCCAAATCTTATGTAAATAACCTTAGGCATGAGTCCTTAGGGAGAAGTTAATGACCATTGTTAAAGTAGTCTTTCAGAAAAAGTTGTGCTATATGTTCTTGATTTGACATAAATGAATAGACTTTGGCAAAGGAGGAAGTAAGTTACAAGGCAGCTTACAAGAGCCTGTTCTCTTTAAAAGGTAAAATTTTACACAGTACTCGAAGCTTGTTATCTTTTCTGACCATTTTAGTACAGAATTAGTACTTGGTGGTTACTAACATCAACTTGCGACATGTATAACTAGGGCTCTTCGTGTTTAGTGGGCCGGTTCTCTGATGTCAGATGCCTGCAGACCTGTACTCCACATGTAACCCAACAGCAGTGCAGTGTGATGACTGAGTGGTGGAATGGTAGAGCACATCCCGTCAGAGTGGGCACAGGTGCCCGCTGTGGCAGCCAGGGGAATGCTGTTGTTTGATACCTGGGATTTGACTTTGTCAAACAGCTCTTTGTGCACCTATCTTTGTTTTGTCAAATGTAAATCAGTTAATAAACATAAATAGCTTAAATTTTCATTTGTCTCCCTGTATTTTTGTCACAGCTGTTTGCACAGGTAATCCTGCACTAAGTCTTTCTTTTCTATTACGTTTTTGGTTAGGAAACAACCTCTACTTTTCAAACCAGCACACACACAAGAAACCACTAATAGTCATAAGCAGTAAACAGATCTTAATGTATTTTCCTAGATTTTTTTAATAGAATAGACAGTATCTATGTATACCGTAATACTTCCTTAGCAAAAGTAACAGCAACATAAGAGTAAAATCTAAAGTCATAGATAATGCAGATACTAAATTTGAGAAGATTCGGGAAGTGTGAAGCAGTTACGTCCCTACAGTCCGCAGTTTTCTGTTGACTCTCTTAGCTATTTAAAATTTGTTTCCAAGAAACGAAATTTGAACTTCGCTGGACCCTAACAGAAAAGGTCTTTTGATTATCTTCTTCACAATTTAATTTCTGTATTTTTAAAATAATTTCCATTTTTATTTTAGATTCAGGGGTACATGTGCAGGTTTGTTACCTGGATATGTTCTGTGATACTGAGGCTTAGAGTATGTTTGATCCTGTCATCCAGGTACAGAGTATAGTATTCAATAAGTAGTTTTACAACCCTTTCCCTTCTCCATCCCTGTTGTAAGAGCCCCCAGTTTCTATTGTTCCCATCTTTATGTCCTTGAGTAGCCAATGTTTACCTCCCACTTGTAAGTAAGAACATGCAGTATTTGGTTTTCTGGTTTTTTGTTAATTTGCTTAGGATAATGGCCTCCAGCTATGTCCATGTTGTTTTGAAGGACATGATTTCAGGGTTTTTTATGGCTGCATATTATTACATCATGTATATGTACCATATTTTCTTTATCCTGTCCACCAATGATGGACACTAAGATTGATTCCATGTCTTTGCTATTGTGAATAATGCTGTGATGAACATTAACGTACCTATCTTTTTGTAGAATGATTTTTCTTTTGAATATATACCCAATAATGGAATTACTGGATTGAATGGTAGTTGTGTTTTAATTTCTTTGAGAAATCTCCAAAGTGGCTCAGCTAATTTACATTCCCACTAACAGTGTATGAGCATTCCCTTTCCTCCACAGCCTCACTAGTATCTGTTTTTTGTTTGTTTGTTCATTTTGAGACAGAGTCTTGCTCTGTCACCCAGGCTTGAGTGCAGTCGTGCAATCATGGCACACTGCAACCTCAACCTCCTGGGCTCAATCGATCCTCCCACCTCAACTTCCCAAGTAGCTGGAACTACAGGCATATGCCACTCGTGCCCAGTTAATTTTTGTATGTTTTACAGAGATGGGGACTCGCCATGCTGCCCAGGCTGGCCTCAAATTCCTGAACTCAAGCGATTCTCCTACCTTGGACTCTAAAAGTGCTGGAATTACAAATGTGAGCCACTGCTCCTGGCACATATCTTATTTTTTGACTTTTTAGTGATAGATATTCTGACTGGTGTGAGATGTTATAGTCACAGTAGTTTTGATTTGCATTTCTCTGATGATTAGTGATGTTGAGCATTTTTTCATGTTGTTCACTTGTGTGTCTTCTTTTGAGAAGTGTTTGTTCATGTGTTTTGACCATTTTTAAACACGTTTATTTGGTTTTTGCTCATTCAGTTTAAGTTCCTTAGAGAACCTGGATATTAGACCTTTGTCAGATGCAGAGTTGGCGAATATTTTTCTCACATTATATAGGTTATCTGTTTACTATTGAGGGCTTAGTCATCAATTCTTTCCCAAGGCCCATGTCCAAAATAGTGTTTCCTAGGTTTCTTCTAGGATTCTTATAGTTGGAGGTCTTATATTTAAATAATTAATCCATCTTTATATATATGGTGAAAGGTAAGGGTCCAGTTTCATTCTTCTGCATATGGCTGACCAGCTATCCCATCACCATTTGTTGGATAGGGATTTCCCCACTGCTTATTTTTGTTGACTTTGTCAAATATCAGATGGCTGTAGGTGTGTGGCTTTATTTCTGGATTTGGTATTCTGTTTCATTGATCTATGTTTTTGTACCATCTATGCTGTTTTGGTTACTGAAGCTTTGTAGTATAGTTTGAAGTCAGGTAATGAGATGCCTCCAGCTTTTCTCTTTTTGCTTAGGATTGCTTTGGCTATTTAGGCTCCTTTTTGGTTGCATAGGAATTTTAGAATACTTTTTTCTAGTTCTGTGAAAAATGACATTGGTAGTTTGATAGGAATAGTGTTCATTCTACATTGTTTTTGGTAGTATGGCTATTGTAATGATGTTTAGTATTCCTATCCATTATCATAGAATATTTTTCCATTTGTGTCATCTGTTCAGCAGTGTTTTACAGTTCTTCTTGTAGCTATCTTTTACATCCCTAGTTAGATGTATTCCTAGGTATTGTGTGTATGTGTGTGTGGCTGTTGTAAAGGGAATTGTGTTCTTGATTCGGCTCTCAGCTTGAATGTTATTCCTGTATAGAAATGCTACTGATTTTGGTATCCTTAAACTTAGTGAAGTCATTTACCAGTTCCAGGAGCCTTTTGGCAGTCTTTAAGATTTTTTAGGTATAGAATCATATCATCAGCAAAGAGAAATAGTTTCTTTTCCTATTTGGGTGCCTTTTGTTTCTTTCTCTTGCCTGATTGCTCTGGCAAAATCTTCCAGTACCTTCCAGTAGTTGAATAGGAGTGGTAAAAATGGGCATCTTTGTCTTGTTCTTGTTCTCAGTAGAAATGCTTCCTCTGTTTGCCTGTTCAATATAATGTTGGCTGTGGATTTATCATAAATGGCTCTCATTATTTTGAGGTACTTTCCTGTGATGCCTAGTATCTTGAGACATTTTATCACGAAGGGATGTTGGATTTTATCGAAAGCTTTTTCTGGATCTATTGAGATGATCATAGAATTTTTTTTTTTTTGAGACAGAGTTTCACTCTATCACCCAGGCCGGAATGCAGTGGTGCAACCTCAGTCCAATGCAACCTCCACCTCTAGGGTTCAAGTGATTTTCCTGCCTCAGCCTCCTGAGCTGGGATTACAAGTGTGTGCCACCACACCCAGCTAATTTTTGTATTTTTAGTAGAGACAGGCTTTCACCATATTGCCCAAGCTGGTTTCAAACTTCTGACCTCAGGTGATCCATCTGCCTCAGCTTCCCAAAGTGCTGGGGTTACAGGCGCGAGCCACTGCGCCTGGCCTGATTTTTTTTTTAATTTAATTCTGTTTATATGATGAATCACATTTGTTGATTTGCGTATGTTTAACCAACCTTGAAGCCTACTTGATTATGGTGAATTAGCTTTTTGATGTGCTGTTGGATTCAGTTTATTAGTATTTTGTTCAGAATTTTCATGTCTGTTCATAGGGATTCTAGCCTGTGGTTTTCATTTTTCATTGTGTCTTTGCCCAGTTTTGGGATTAGAGTGGTACCAAAACTGGCTTCATACAGTAAGTTAGGGGGAAGTCCTTCCTTCTCAGTTTTTTGGAATAGTTTCAGTAGAATTGGTACCAGCTCTTCTTTGCACATCTGGTATAATTTGGCTGTGAATTCTGATCTGGGCCTTTTTTTTTGGTTGTTAGGGTTTTTATTAATGATTCAATTTAGAACTTAATGTTAGTCTCTTCAGGCTTTTGATTTCTTCTTGATTTAATCTTGGGAAGTGGTATGTTTCCGGAAATTTACCAATTTCCTGTAGGTTTTCTAGTTTTTTTGCATAGAGGTGTTCATAATAATCTGAGGATCTTTTGTATTTTTCTCAGTTGTAATGTCACCTTTGTCCTTTCTGATTAGGCTTACTTGGATCTTCTTGTTTTCTTTGTTAATCTAGCTAGCAGTCTATCAGTCTTGTTTATTTTTTCAAAGAAGCAGCTTTTGGTTTCGTTGATTCTTTGTATGGGTTTTTGGGTCTCAATTTCATTCAGCGCTGCTCTGATTTTAATTTTTTCTTTTTTTTTTTTTTTTTTTTTGCTGGCTTTGGGGTTGGTTTGTTCTTTTTCTAGTTCCTGTAGGTGTGATCTTAGATCCTTAATTTAAGATCTTTCTAACTTTTTAAGGTAGGTGTTTACTGCTATAAACTTTCCTCTTTATACTATTTTTGCTGTGTCCCAGAGATTTTGATATATTGTTTCTGTTTTCATTAATTTCCAAGAATTTTTTTATTTCTACCTTAATTCCATTGTTTACCCAAAAGTGATTCAGGAGCAAGTTGTTTAATTTCCATGTACTTATGTGGTTTTGAGCAATTTTCTTGATAATGATTTCTATTTTTATTCCACTGTGGTCTGATGAAAGTATGGTTGGCATGATTTTTATTTTTTTTATTTCTTAAAACTTACTTTATAGCCAAATGTGGTCAGTTTTGGAGTATGTTCTGTATGCAGATGAGAAGAATGTATATTCTGTGGTTGATGGGTGGAATATTCTGTAGATGTCTATTAGGCCCAATTGGTCAAGTGTTGAAGTTAAGTCTAGAATTTCTTTGTTGTTTTCTGCCTCGGCGATCTCTCTAATGCTGTCAATGTGGTGTTGAAGTCTCCCACTACTAAAGTGTGGGCTAAGTCTTTTTGTAGGTCTAGAAAGAAATACCTATTTTATGAATCTGGGTGCTTCAATGTTGGCTGTGTATATATTTAGGGTAGTTAAGTCTTCTTGTTGAATTGAACTCTTTATCATTATGTAATCCCTTTCTTTGTCGTTTTTTACTATTGTTGGTTAAAAGTCTGTTTTATCTGATATAAGAATAGCAACCCCTGCTCATTTTTTGTTTTGTTTTGTTTTTTCTTGAGACGGAGTTTCGCTCTTGTTACCCAGGCTGGAGTGCAATGGTGCAATCTCGGTTCACTGCAACCTCCACCTCCTGGGTTCAGGCATTTCTCCTGCCTCAGCCTCCCGAGTAGCTGGGATTACAGGCACGTGCCACCGTGCCCAGCTAATTTTTTGTATTTTTAGTAGAGACAGGGTTTCACCATGTTGACCAGGATGGTCTTGATCTCTTGACCTCGTGATCCACCCGCCTCGGCCTACCAAAGTGCCGGGATTACAGGCTTGAGCCACCGCACCCGGCCCTCATTTTTTGTTTTCTGTTTGCATGGTAGAACTTTCTCCAACCCTTTACTCTGAGCCTGTGGATATCATTAATGTGTGAGAATGGTCACTTGAAGATAGCAAATGGATAGCTCTTATTTTCTTATCCAACTTGCCACCCTGTCCCTTTCAAGCAAGGTGTTTAGACCATTTACATTTAAGGTTAATATTGATATTCAAGGTTTTGATCCTATCATGAGGTTGTTAGCTGGTTGTTTTGTAATTTCTATGGTATGGTTGCTTTATAGGGTCTGTGGGCTATGTACTTAAAAGTATTTTTTTGTGGTAGCAGATGTCATTCTATCATTTCCGGTTCAGAACTACTTTAAGGAGCTTTTATACAGCTTGTCTGGTGGTAACATATTCCCTTAGCTCTTCCTTATCTAGGAAATATTTTATTTCTCCTTTGCTTATAAAACTTAATTTGGAGGGATATGACATTCTTGGTTGGAATTTCTTGTCTTTAAAAATGCTGAAAACAGACTTCCAATCTCCCCTGGCAAGTAAGGTTTCTGCTGAGACAGCCACTGTTAGCCTGATGGGTTCCCTTTGTACACAATCTGACCTTTTTCTCTAGCTGCCTTTAAGATGTTTTCTGCTGGGCGCAGTGGCTCACGCCTGTAATCCCAACATTTTAGGAAGCTGAGGTCAGCAGATCACTTGAGGTCAGGAGTTCAAGACCAGCCTGGCCAATATGACAATACCTCATCTCTACTAAAAATATAAAAATTTGCTGGGTATGGTGGCATGTGCCTATAGTCCCAGTTACTCAGGAAGCTGAGGCATGAGAATCATTTGAGCCCAGATTGAGGAGGCTGCAGTGAGCCAAGATCATGCCACTGCACTCCAACCTGAGTGACAGAGTGAGACTTCATCTTGGGGGGAAAAATATATTTCCTCTAGCATTGACCTTAGACCATCTGGTGACTATATACCTTGATGATGTTCATTTTGTATAGTATCTTCTAGGTTTTCTCTGGATTTCTTGTATCTGGATGTCTACTCTAGCAAGATTAAGAAACCTTTCTTGAATTATTCCTTCAAATATGTTTTCCAGGTTGTTCACTTTTTTCATTCTTAGGAATGCCAGTAATTCATACGTTTGGTTTTACATAACCCATATTTCTCAAAGCCTTTGTTCACCTTAAAATAATTTTTTCCTTGTTTTTTTCTAACTGAGTTAGTTCAAAAGATCCATCTTCAGGCTCTGAAATTCTTTCTTCTGCTTGGTCCAGTCTATTGACAAAGCTTTCCATTGTATTTTGAAATTCCTTAAGTGAGTTTTTTAACTCCAGAATCTCTGATTGATTTCTTTTTAAGATGTTTGTCTCTTCTTTCATTTCCTGGATTGCTTTATAAGTTTTGTGTTACTGATTTTTAACCTTGACTTGGATCTCATTGATCTTCCTTGTAATCCATGCTTTAGATTATGTATCTGTTCTTTCTGAGTTTCCATTTTGGCTATAGACCATTGCTGGAGAGCAAGTTTAATCCTTTGGTGGTGTCACTATATTCAGATTTTTAATGGTGCCAGAATTCCTTTACTAGTTCCTTCTTATTTGGAGATGCTGGCATGTTAATTTTATAGTTATTTTCATATGGGTAGGATATGTATTTTTCTTTCTTTCCTTGTAATATTATTGGGTTTTTTTCTTTCCCTTTCCCTTTTCCCCACTCTCTAGAGAGTGTGACTGTAAAGAATGCTGGGTAGGGTCTTTTGGCTTTGATTCTATAAACCCTATGCACTTCTGCCAGCAGGTTTTATGTTGGGCTGTTCAACCTACGAGCCAGTAGATGGTGCTGATAGGTAAGAGCCTGCTGTGGCCAATGTGACTGGGTTTATACTTGATCATTGTTTACTGGAAAAAGTTCTGTTACCTCAGGCAATGAGCTGATTCATGGAGTTCACAGTGGTCTGAGCTCCCTGCTCAGACACAGGGAGGTAGGGGCCAAAATGAGCAGAGCTGGACTGAGCAGGTCCAACTACAGGTTCCCTGATGGCAGGCACAAGCACCAGCACCAGGAGAGAATGCAGTGGGTAGCCACTGCCAAGCACCCAGAGGTGCTTGAGAAATTCCCTTGACCCCAAGTTTCCTGTACAGGGATGGGGATGGCCTAAACTAATCTAGAAGAGTGAGTGCTCCAGATGCCTGGATATCTATCTGAACATGAAGCCCAATGCACCAGGATCTGTGCACACGAAAGGTGGGTGGCTCAGGCTGCTGTTCCAGGCAAGCAAGTGTTCCAAATGCATGGAGATCTGCCTGAGCATGGAGGAGAGAGGGCCCCCCTATACCAAGATCTCTGTGCAGGAGGGTTTGGGTGACTCAGACTGCTGATCAAGGCAAATGGGTACTCTGAATGCCTGATAATGTGCCTGGTCATGGAGCAGAGAGGAACTTGCTGCACTATGATCCATGTCTTAGAAGGGTGGGGCAGCTCAGGCTGCTGAACCAGATGAGCAAGTACACCTAATGCCTGGAGATCTGCCGGAGTGCAAAATGGAGATCTCTGCACAAGAAGGGTAGGGCAACTCAGGCTGTTAGTCCATGTAAGCAGATGCTCCAAATGCCTGGAGATCCGCCCACAGGTGGAGTGGAGAGGGCCACCTTGCACCACAATCATGCATGGAAAAGGTAGGACAACTCAGGCTGCTGATCCAAGGAAGGGAGTGCTCCAGATATCTTGAGATCTACCTGGGTGTGGAGCCAAGAGAGCCACATTGTACCACAGTCTATGTCCATGAAGGGTGAGGCAGCTCCCACTGTTGGTCCAGACAAGCAAGTGCTCCAAATGCTTGGATTTCTGCCCCAGGGTAGAGCAGAGAGGGCTCTGCTGCACCATGATCTCTGGGGAGTACACTGGGTTACTGTGCAATGACATATGCAGACTGGTTCCAGGCCACCATGCTAGCCCTGGCTGCAAGTCTCATCACACAGAAGAAACTGTAGCTGTAGCAGCTCTCCTCCCACCTCAGGCCTGCAAAGGGAGAGAGCATAATCTCAGCACCTACTGCTGAGGTCCTTCATGCAGTTCTGGCTATGGAGACCCCTACCCTAAGCCAGAGCAGGTGCTCCAATTGCTGACTCAAGACTAAAATGCCTGTGTGGCAACAGTGCTAGGTCACCAAAGAATGGCTGACTTTGTATGTGTCTGGATTAAAAATGGTACCCTGCTCTCAGTCCCAAGTCTTGGAAAATGTTTGCAACTTTTCTTTGTGTCTTTTCCTCACAGCATTTCCAAGCCACTTCCCCAAGTTAGTTCCAGGGCTTGTGAGAAACAAAGTGCTCTCCCTCAGCCTGGGTCGCGTGGATCGCAGGTGGAAAGGTGAGTCGTAGAAGGAGGCTGCCTGCCTCTCGCATGTACTGGGGCTTCACTCATTTTTATCAGTTGCATGCCATCACTGGGGCTGTTTGTCCACATTCTCCTCCCTGGGATCTGGGATGTCCTTCATAATTCTGGTGGATTCCCATTTTCCTTTTTGGATGAAAACCCACAGAGATGATCTTTGTACACTATCTTGCTATTTCCAAGGGGCCAAGGCATTCTAGAAGACTCTAATTGGACACCTTGGGAAAAAAATAGTAACTTTTTAAAGAAAAAACCTCAGTATCCATTTAGAATTATGACCATCTTGTGAAAAATGAAGTTTGAGACTACTTTGATATAAAATTTAGTGCTATTCTATCATCTTTAATTGTATTTTCTTTCACAAGTGACTACTAGTGAATGTGTTTAAGTCCAAAAACCTTCTGATAAGGGTTAATATTTGGGGCTTTGAGCATCCTATTGACTTCGATCGCTAGTTTCACTATATTAAATTTGAGTTATGCTAATAATGTTTTATTTTTCTGTTTTTCATTCGTTTTTATGAGTTAAGGGTGAAAATGCCACAGAATTTTCAAATGAGCAAATGATACTGTGCAAATTCAGCAAAGATGCTGAAATACAACTGTTGGCTAGCAGGTCATGTTGCCAGCAATAGCATGAAGTGTTTTGTTGGTTAGTTTAAGAAGGTATGAAGAAAGCACTGCAAAGGTGTTACGAGATGATGAAAAATACAGAAAACCTAAATATATAAAAATCAAAGTATTGTTTCACAACATTTGATTGTCTTGCCTTCTCAGCAAAATCACTAAGTTGTTAAAAGCAAGATTTTCACATCACTTTCAAACATTATCATGGGCCAGAAAATGTTATGGAGTATTTTAATTTCATATACTTCACTATTGCTTCTATGGCTGTTTTTACCATCTCTCAAACAATCTCTAGATCCATCCAGTAATATGATGAGTTGGTACCATGGCTTCATTCATGTTTCATCTAGATCTACACATATATAAATTTAAGGGTAATCAGGATTCATATTGCACAATGTTCTTCAGCCACCATATGTAGCTCTTGCAAATACCATTCACATATACAAATACCTGTGAATTACAAATTAAGGCATTAAAAGAAGCAAAAAATGGATGCTCAGCACCACTGGGAAACATATTTCATTATGCACGAATCTTGCATTCATGCTGAGAGGTTTTGACAAGTCACCTTTCCTCCTACCTTACTGCTGCTGCCCCAGTCCTTCCTGCTCTCCAAACCAGTGTCTGTGTCTGGTCTTAGCAGCAGCATGACCCACAAACCTTTCTAGCATTTGGGCACAGTCATCTTTTGTTTTGAAGGCAAAGGGTAGAAGATGTGGTGAACTATTCCCTCCTGAGACCTGAATGTGGTTCATGATGAGATCAAATCTTTAGGGTTATGGTTCCTGCTGCTCCAGAGCTGAGCTCCAGATCAAGGGCCCAGGTAGTTTTTTTTTTTTTTCTTTTTTTCTTTTTTGAGATGGAGTCTCACTCTGTCACCCAGGCTTGAGTGTAATGGCACTATCTCGGCTCACTGCAACCTCTACCTGCTGGTTCAAGCGATTGTCCCACCTCAGCCTCCTGAGTAGGTGGGACTACAGGCACATGCCACCACACCTGGCTAATTTTTGTATTTTAGTAGGGACAGGGTTTCACCATGTTAGCCAGGCTGTTCTCAAACTCCTGACCTCAGGTGAGCCACCCACCTTGACCTCCCAAAGTACTAGGATTACAGGCGTGAGCCACTCCACCTGGCCCAGGCTCACAACTTCTTGAATGTAGGTTTCTATATGTGCCTGTCCTACGTAGAGCCCTCTAAAGCCCAGGGCTCAGAGCAGTGGCCCCTCTTTCTAGGTGCGAGAGTAGTTCTGCAGGCTTTCACAGGATTCCTGTGGCTCCCTTTTTGGGGCTATGCAGGGTAATCCATGGGAGTTAGCATAGCACCACCCTAAAGTCAGATGTTCAAAGACAAGCAAGGATCAAAGAAAGATGAGAAGTAAGCAAGTTGGAGATAATTAAAATCTCCTTAAAAGAACACGCTTTTCCACACTGGGAGTATTCTCACAGAGCCACAAATAGCACTCCAAGTTGGAAAGCCTCCAAATGCTCCCAGTTGACCATATTTGCCACCTCATGAACACTGCAACATCACACACAAGATGATGTCTATTTCTCCAAGCCCTGTGCAGACCAATTTTGATAATATAATTGTCCTAATTAAGTTACAGTTTCTCTCTTTCATTTATTGAATTTACACTTCATTTTGCTATTCGTATTCTGGCATCCTCCATCTCTGTTCCAAATAGTAAGACACTTTGCTTCAGGGGAAGATACTGAGAATGCCAGCACTTCTCCAATTTCATCAAAGAGAAGAGCACTTAACACTTAACCCCTAAATGCCTTCATTTCCTTCTCTGCTGTTTTGGACCTGGCAAAGCTTTACTCACATCCAAAAAGATGAAATGGGAGCAGAGAGACCCAAAGTAGTAGTAATTAGTGATGAGCCTTGGCCAAGTCAAGTGGCTGGGGTTTTCCTTCAACACCTGCTTCCTTTGTATCTCTGTTTTTAGCCACGCTTCACTGAATACCCAAATCCTGCTGTTTTTTTTTTAATCATAAGAAAAGATTTAAATGTAAAATTTTACACTATAAACACACTCATAGTAAATATTCAACATCTAGATGGAGACAGATTGTCTAAATGACTAATAGAGTCTATCAATTGTTCTCTGTAATTTCTTTCCCTCCTTTTAATCTTTGAAAGTCCATCTTCATCTAGCCTGTTCATGGTGCTTGGAGTTGAAGCAGCCGTAGTGCAACCAAGACACTTCCCTCCACCAGCACACTAAGGCTGGCATAGCAGAGAGATGGAAAGAGCCCAGTTCTCCAAGGACACTGCTGAATCTTTGCATCAACTCTGATAGCACTACCTCCAGACTCTGTATTTCATGAGGTTAATAAACCTCTTTGACGTAAGCCACTTGCAGTCAAGTAACAGGTCCACGCATTTTAACTACACATGACCCACGCTTCGAGAAACATTGTCATAAATACTGGTGTCCTCGGAGCGCTGTTCTAGACAGTCTTCTCTCCTTACCCAATACTGTCTCTCTATGCGATCTCACTCATGATCTCACTCACTCCCTTGGCCTGAAACATCATCCATTCTGAAGACTCCTAACCCTGCTTCTAGGCCAGAGTCTTCTTTTGAACTTCTAAAATCTGTAAGAAACACTAATAGACGTCACCATGTGTCTCCCCTGCATCTCAACATATCCAAAACTGAACTCATAATCTGCTCCCTGGAACCTGTTTATCCCCCACACTTTCCTGTCTCAATAAATGGCACCATGGTCAACTCTCAAGCTTGAAAGCCAGGAATCATTACTGTCTCCTTTTCCCTCACCCAGGATCCAGTCAGTCACCAACTCCCATCATGTCTCCTCTCCGTCTTCACTACTGCTCCTCAGGCAGGGCCATCGTTAGGTCCCATGGGGACCACTACCTGGTTTCCCTGGCCCTTCCAATTGCTTCTCTATATTGCAGTCAGAATGATCTTTCTAATATGTAGACCTAGTCAGATCTCTTCTCTGTTTAAAACTGCTACCTGACTCACTGGACTAGAACTCTTGCTATGAACTCCCACTGCTTTTGGAGGATCTCTTAACATGAGTCATTGTGGCTGCACGGTGGCTCACACCTATAATCTTGGCACTTTGAGGGGGCTGAAGGAGGAGGATTGCTTGAACTCAGGAGTACAAGACCAGCCTGGGCAACATAGCAAGACCTCTTGTATACTAACAGTCAAAATAATTAGCTGGGCATACCTGTAGTCCCATCTACTCAGGAGTCTGAGGCAAAAGGATTGCCTGAGCCCAGGAGATTGAGGCTGCAGTGAGCTATGATCATGCCACTGCACTCCAGCCTGGGCGACAGAGTGAGACACTGTCTCGAAGGAAAAAAAGAATTATTTTACTTTTATCGAGCTTATTTACTGTTTTCTCATTGGTCTCTAAGTTGTATTGACTATAGGAACTGAGGTATATCCCCACACCTAACCACAGTGCCTGGCACACAGTTGACAACAAATGTGAAGTTGAGTGAATAGATGAATTTATAACATTTTGTAAGCTAGGGGTTGTGACCCACCAGTGGATCATGAAATCAATCTAGTGGATTACAATCAGCTTTAATTTAAATAAGAAAAGGAAATAGAAGAGTATAGCAAATAATAAGAGTATTATTTCCTGAAATTTTTTATTATAAAATTTGTAAAATATATTGCTTAGGAGTGGCAGTAAAACTAAAATGAAAGACACTGGGTTGTAATAAGAAAGTGCTTTTTTCTATAGTAAGAAAAAGGAGCTTTACTTAGAAAAAAAAAATCTAGCTGGGCATGGTGGCTCACATCTGTAATCCCAGAACTTTGGGAGGCCGAGGCAGGTGGATCACAAGGCCAGGAGTTCGAGACCAGCCTGACCAACATGGTGAAATCGCATCTCTAGTAAAATTATAAAAATGGGCTGGGCATGGTGGTGGGCACCTGTAATCCCAGCTACTCAGGAGGCTGAGGCAGGAGAATCACTTGAACCTGGAGGCAGAGGTTGCAGTGAGCTGAAATCATGCCACTGCACTCCAGCCTGGGTGACGAAGCATGGCTCCATCTCAGAAAAAAGAAAAAGAAAAATCTGGAAACCTGGTGACTGAAAAAGATTCCTGCCTTAGGGGATTTTTACTTTCACAGATTTCAAAGCCTTAAATTCAAGGAAAAAAGCATCTAGAGTTTTAGGTTTCTATGAGTAGATGACAGAGGAATTAAAAATCCATCACAGATCCTGCCTGGAAACTATTGCCATAGGCCAATGAAGCCTAGACTTGCTGTTGAATTCTATTTCCTCTGAAGATATAGCTTGAGTCTTTTTGTCCCATGGCTGATAACGAGGTGGAAATCCAGTATTAAAAGTATGAGTTATTTGCTGTTGAGGGTGGTCACTGATTTGGGTCTTAGAGAACTTAATTGGCTGTTTCTCCCAACCTTCTCTCTTTAAGAACAGAACCCTGAGCCAATAAGGTGCTACTGTTCTGTGTCCATAGCAACAAAACAAACAAACTTTGGGCAAACCTCACAACTCAGGCCCAAGTCTTGGGAATCTGAACGGAGGCGTGACCTTCTCCTCTACTTTAATTTTATTGCAATACTGAGAAACTTGAACTGTTTTGTCTTTAGAAGGGAAATTCATGTTTGTGCCAGGCCAGCCTTTGTAAAAGCCTTCAAATGGATTCACTAGAAGTCTGTCCTCCCGCACTACAGAAACTGAATTTTCTGCTTCAGCATTTCAACCACTTGGAATGAGCACTAAAGTCTTGAGTTTTGGAACCTCTGGATTTGATCTAAAGTAAACTCTGATTCTGTGTTGATAGGGAACCATTTCTCTCTAATATTGTGGTTTCTTTAAGACGCTTGACTTGGGCCACATGAGAATAACAGATCTTTGGGCAGTCCAAGGTAAGTGCTTTGGAAAAGATGTTTTATATAATTTTCTCTACTGATTATTAATACTAACCAGTGATTTCTCTGAAGGCTCTGCCAGCTGACTGGTGACTATCATTAGGGTGAGCCTCAGGTAAATCATCAGGGGGAGGTTCAGGAAAGGAAAAAAAAGAGGGAGAAAGAATTCTTGCACACACTCACACACCCCTCTATTCTCAGTGCTATATAGTGTCAAGCTATTGTAAATGCAGATCTGTCTGTGACGACATGGAAATATCTACTAGATATCCTGTTACATAAAAAGAACAAGATGCAGCAGAGTGTGCAAAGTGTGCTCTCATGTATATAAAGCATTTTTAAACTTCATTATGCTTCTCTACAGGTTAAGTTCTATATGCAAAACATTTAAGGTTATATACACTCACAACATATCTGGAAGGATACCCCAAAAATCTGTTAGCGGTGGTTCCCACTTAGGAAGCTATGAGAAGTCAAGGGCTGATACTTAGCTACTGAAAAATTAAAATACTGCCATATAGGCCGGGCACGGTGGCTCACACCTGTAATCCCAGCACTTTGGGAGGCTGAGGCAGGCGGATCACCAGAGGTCAAGAGTTCAAGACCAATCTGGCCACGATGGTGAAACCCCATTTCTACAAAAATACAAAAATTAGCTGGGGTGGTAGTGGGTGCCTATCATATCCAGCTACTTGGGAGGCTGAGGCAGGAGAATCGCTTGAACCTTGGAGGCAGAGGTTGCAATGAGCTAAGACCATGCCATTGCACTCCAGCCTGGGCAACAAGAGCAAACTCCATCTCAATATAATAATAATAATCACAAATAATAATAATAAAATGGTGCCATATTGATTGGTAGATGACCATTGCCCAAGCCCCTTGTGTGTCCTTGCTACCTTGGTTGTCCAAACTCCTTTCCTGGTACCCTCAGACCTCCTCATGATTCAGCAACTAAGGGATTAATGCTGGCATGGGGGTGGGAGTGAGATTCCCCCAGGACCCTTTTCTAACCCTGGTTGATTATTCAATAGTTCTGTCTTACTGGTTGTTAAATATTTTGAGTATCACCACCATGGGTGCTCAAAAAGAAATGCCTTTATTTTTCTATTATTATTTTCTTTTTAGAGACAGGGTCTTGCTCTGTCACCCAGGCTGAAGTGCAGTGGTGTGATTGTAGCTCACTGTAGGCTCAAACTCCTGGCCTCAAGTGATCCTACCACCCTGCCTGCCAAGCAGCTGGGACTACAGGCATACTCCACCATACTAAACTGTTCTTAAATTTTTTTGTAGATACAGAGTCTCAGTATGTTGCCCAGGCTGGTCTCAAACTCCTAGGCTCTAGCAACTCTCCCACCTCAGCCTCCCAAAGTGTTGGGATTGCAATCATGTGCCCCCACACCTGGGAGACCTTTTTTTTCCCCCTAAAAGCAAAAGAATATACACCAAGACATTATTTATCATGTGGAAGAAGAAAAGGAAACAACCACACATTCGTCAAAGACCATTTAAAATCTGTGTAAAACTCCACTGAGTGATTGTATCACCCATATAATTTACCTCTGCATTCTGGTTTTGAGTGCTAATGTCTAATATTATCTATAATATGGTAAAGATGATTACAACAGTTTGGCAGTTTCATCTGTAGATCTCTTTGTTTTTGTTATTTTTGTTTTATTAATTAATTTATCGAGACAGAGTCTTGCTCTATCACCAAGGCTGGAGTGCAATGGTGTGATCTCAGCTCACTGCAACCTCTACCTCCTGGGTTCAAGCAATTCTCCTGCCTCAGCCTCCCAATTAGCTGGGATTACAGGCATGTGCCACCACGCCTGGCTATTTTTTGTGTTTTTAGTAGAGGCGGTTTCACCATGTTGGCCAGGCTGGTCTTGAACTCCTGGCCTCAAGTGGTCCACTCGCCTCAGCCTCCCAAAGTGCTAGGATTACAGGCGTGAGCCACAGCACCATCTCTTTCTCTTTGTTGAGCTGGCCCCGACCACCATGATGAGCTGATTACAACTACCAAATTTATTAGTCAGGTAACAAATATTCATCAAGTGAATATTTGCACAAGCCACTTTGCAAGGCTTAGTGGAGGTGCTGGGGGACAGAGAGAACTCCATAGTGGAGTCCTTGCAATGACTCCACTATGTGGTTTCTTTAAGAAGAAGAGAGAAGGCAGTTGCTGGAAGTGGGCCTCCCTTAGCCTCTTACTTCCTGCCCCACAGACTCCTGCTAAATCTCCCAACTACAAGGTTGGCCCCTTTCCTACAGCAAGCAGATACGAGGTCCTAAGCAGAAGCAGCGCTTCTTGTTTGCTACTGTTTTAGCCTCCTTTCAGACTCTCACCTGAATTCTTGCGCCCTGTAGCATCGTCTTCCCGCCTGGGCACTCAATCCCATCTGCTTCTCTGACCTCATCTCCTTGACTTGATCCTGACAGGCCCCCAAACACAGTGAAGTATGGACAGTTATAAAAGGCAGCCCTGTCACCTGCTCTTTAGGTCTTTGCTGTTTAGCCAGTCTCCTGGCCTTCTTTCTAGCCCTGACCTCTATTGCAGAAGACCCTCTAGTTCCAGGCCTCTGGCCCAGCCAACCCCTGTACACTCTGCCTTTCTTCCAAGGCCAGGTCTCTTGCCTTTGCTCCACTGCTCCCTTAGCTCTCTTTCTGCTGACTCCTCTACAGACTGCAAGCTCCCTGACAGCAAGGTCCAGCCAGCATCTAGCACAGGCCTCATAGTGTGAGCCTCTAAGGATTTGTGCTGAGTCAGTGAGGAGTCACTTCATTTCTTTGAGTTTTAGTATCCTCATATGTAAAGTAGATTTAACCCTAAGGTCCTCTCTCGCTTTGAAGGTCATTAGGAAAATGAGTGGGTTTCTCAAGCATCAGTCATGTTGGAGAAAAAGGTTGATTTCATTTTTTCAGCTGGTTCTTAAGTAAATTTATTCCAGCGTAATATTGAAAACTAATCATAGACTTAGAAATTTGAGTTAAATCTGTTATCATTTTAATGCTTCTGTTGAGCTATCGATTCTTATAACATTTTTGGCATTTGTTTTTATTATTAATGAAATATCCACTGACATGGCCAGATACAGTGGCTCATGCCTATAATCACAGCACTTTGGGAGGCCAAGGCAGGTGGATCACTGAAGCCAGGAGTTTGAGAATAGCCTGGCCAACATGGCAAAACCCAGTCTCTACTAAAAATACAAAAATTAGCCAGATGTAGTGGTGGGCACCTGTAGTCCCAGCTATTCAAGAGGCTGAGGCACCAGAATCACTTGAACCCAGGAGGCAGAGGTTGCAGTGAACTGAGATTGCACTACTGCACTCCAGCCTGGACAACAGATTCAGACTCTGTCTCAAAAAAAAAAAGAAAGAAAGAAACTAAAGGAAAAGAAAAGAAAAAGAAATATCCACTGACATCATTTAAAAATCAAATAATATTAAAAATTCATTAAGGAAAAGTCAGTATTCTGCCCCACCCCTAACCTGTCAGTTCTACTTTTCAGCGTGCTCTCTAGAGGCAATTATTTTCAACTCTGTTAGCTATTTCTTTGGAATTTTACCTCATTCCAAATAATTTGTCCGTGCTCCATATGTTACTTTTTCTTTCTGGTACTACAGATGAGGCTTTGGCTCTTATACATCCCCATTCCACTCATTCTTCCCATGTAGTCACAGCTCACTTTTTGGCTAAATCAATATTAAGTATTTACATTAGATACATATGAGTGTGTATCATACTAGGATTATGCTTATTTTTTCATTCAATGTTTTCTAACCTGGAGCAATTGGTTTCTGTTTCTATTGTCAGTCTCCTACCCCTACTCCCAAATGCTCTGGTTTCTATTGCTCTGTAACAAGTTACCACAAATTTAGTGGCTTCAAACAACACCAATTTGTTATCTTACAATACTGAAAGTCAAAGTCCAAAATGAGTCTCACTGAGCTAAAATCAAGAGGTCCACAGAGCTGCATTCCTTCCGAAGGCTCCGGGGGAGAATTTGTTTCCTTGTCTTTTCCAGCTTCTAGAGGCTGCCCGAATTCCTTGGCTCCTGCCCCTTTTCCTCAGTCACTCCTACCTCTTCCTCCATCATCACATCTTCCCTGACTGATAATTCAGGTTAATCTCTCCATCTTAAGATCTTTCATTTAATCACAGCTGCTTTTGCCATGTAAGGTAGCATAGTCACAATTTCCAGGGATTAGGACATGTGGTGTAGGGAAAGGGACAGTATTCATCCTAGCATGTGCTCCTGCGGATCTGCCAGCTGCCTGTCAATATCATCAGTTAATCTAACAGTTCTGAGTCGTGCACCCTCTGGGAACTTGATGTGTGAATTGGCTCCATCTTGTTCATACTCTCTCTTTGCAGGTACATAGGCCACAGTGCTATGGTGAGAGCCCTAGTTACAATGCCAACATGTACAGACATCCCTTATGCATTGCTGTCTCCTCTCCCATTTTCTTGCTCTTCTGGGATTAAATCTCTTTTAATGCTATACTCTAGTTTAAGCCTGGAAAAGAAAGAAGATAAGTCAATGCAGTCAAGCCACCATGTATATCTGATAGTTGTCTTTCATCAAGATTCTCATAATAGGGGTTTTGTTTTTACGGAGCCAGGGAAGAAGAGTTTCCACTCTGTAATTCAAGGAGGTGACCAGGAGGAGATTCACTTGCACTGTAGTTCAAGCAACAGAACTAATTTTCTTTTCTTTTTTTTGAGACAGAGTCTCACTCTGTCACCCAGGCTACAGTGCAGTGGTGCAATCTCAGCTCACTGCAACCTCTGCCTTCTGGTTCCAGCCTCACCAGCTAATTTTTGTATTTTTAGTAGAGACAGTGTTTCACCATGTTGGCCGGGCTGGTCTCAAACTCCTGACCTCGTGATCCACCTGCCTCGGCCTCCCAAAGTGCTGGGATTATATGGGATTATAGGCATGAGCCACTGCATCCAGCCCAGAACTAATTTTCCAGGAAGTTCTGCGCAGAATTTGCTATAGAAATTTCTCTTCCCTTCAGTGAGGACTGGTATGGTCTGCTGGAAAGGAAGAAACTTGGGAGTCAAGACGATTTGTGTTTGTTTCCAGCTCTGCAACTTGCTGCCTTTGTGACTTCTCTGAGTCTCAGAAGCCTTATCTATAGTATCAGCATAACACTAATTGAGTACTTTTACCTGGCTCACAGCAAGGACTCAGTTATGGCAATTTTTATTTTATTTTATTTTTTTAGAGAAGTGTTACTCTCCACCCAGGCTAGAGTGCGCAATGGCAATCTCGGCTCACTGCAACCTCTGCCTCCCACGTTCAAGCAATCCTCCCACTTCAGCCGCCTGAATAGCTGGGACTACAGGTGTGTGTCACCACACTCAGCTAATTTTTGTATTTTTAGTAGAGACAGAGTTTCACCATGTTGGCAGGCTGATCTCAAACTCCTGACCTCAAGTGATCCACCCCCTTTCGGCCTCCCAAAGTGCTGGGATTATAGGTGTGAGCCACGACGCTCAGCCAGTTACTGCAAATTCTAAACAACTTTCAAGTTAAGTATACTGAGTAGAAAGGAATGAGCTGTTAACCTATAGTCAAGACCCTGCACCAGATCAACAGCTTCTGGAATCTACCATTGTTTTTGGGTCTTCCCTGGGTTCTTCCCAATTCATCTGTATTTTTTGCTTCATTTCTGAGTGCTTGACCTTCTGCTGTTTTTCCATTTCAGAAAGAGCCTCCTGATGTAGTCACCAAGACTGCCCCTGACCTTCAGCTATGTACCCCAAACCTCTCATTTATTGCACCTGCTGGGACCCCTGGAATGTGGGACCACAGAAGCTAATCAAGACCACTCAGCTACCACGAAAGAACCCCCCAGGGAGGTCTAAGTAAGAATTATCTGGGGTGGGGTGGGCACAGAGACCTTGGGATCCATTTGTAGCCTCCTTTCTTTCACAAGATCTCTAAAACAGCAAGGGTGGCAGCAGAATCCCAATTGGGGCAGAAAACCTCGCTTTCCCCAGCTTCCCTGCCAGCTGGTTGGCTGCACCCTCATCTTGCCAGCCCTGCCTGGGGTTTGTGCCATTTTAAATGAGGAAGTCTCAGCATTGGTGCAATGGCAAAGTACAGCTTCCAACCAAAGGGCCTTGATGGCAACTGCCCCCTCCATGTGGGATAAAGAGCTTTGGCAACTGGGGGACAAGCTCTTCCTGGGACAGTGAACATGTGCCAGGGCCTTGGGCCTGAGTTTTTAAAGGTCTCAGATTTTAAAAATTCCAGCTGTCAGATCATATATTCCAATTTGGGGTCACTATAGGGATGTACTTAATCTGGGAGCATTAAAAAGGGTTTCCAAGTTTCCAATTCTCTTGTTTCAGTTACTTGTTTTTCACTTTCAGGCGAACTCCTCTTCTACCAGCTCCAAAAAACCACAATTACCTGAAACCAACAAAACCTGTTTTTTCCCCAAAGTAAGTTTTGTTTTTTGTTTTTGAGATAGAGTCTCACTCTGTTGCCCAGGCTGGAATGCAGCGGTAGGACCTCAGCTCACTGCAACCTCTACCTCCCAGGTTCAAGCAATTCTCGTTCCTCAGCCTCCCAAGCAATGGGGACTACAAGTGCACACCACCATGCCCAGCTATTTTTTTGTATTAGAGACAGGGTTTCACCATGTTGCCCAGGGTGGTCGCAAACTCCTGAACTCAGGCAGTCCACCCATCTCAGCCTCCCAAAGCATTGGGATTCTAGATGTAAGCCACCACGCCCTGCAGTTGTTTGTTTGAGATGGAGTCTTGCCCTGCCACCCATGCAGGAGCACGGTGGCACCATCTTGGCTCACTGCAACCTCCACCTCCTTGGTTCAAACAATTCCCCTGCCTCAGCCTCCTGTGTAGCTGGAATTACAGGCACCCGTCACCATATCCAGCTAATTTTTGTATTTGTAGTAGAGAAGGGGTTTCACTATGCTGGCCAGGATGGTCTCGAACTCTTGACCTTAAGTGATCAGCCCCCCCCCCTTGCCCTCTAAAAGTGCTGGGATTACAGGTGGAGGCCACTGTGCCTGGCCTTAAGTATTTTTAGGTCCATGAGGCAGAAATGGTTTAAGGCATGTGAATAAAATAATCTCCCTCCCGCCTGGCCTGACTTGAACTAATGCCAGGGATGTTAGAGAATTGGCCAGAATCCACCTTGATTTCTCACAAACCTCAGATCCTACATTTAGATTTTGGGGTCCTCTGCATCCACAGCTTCATTTGATTCAAAATCACTGTATCAACTTCTCTCCATAGCAGTGCCCACGATAGCTGTTTCCTGCCATAGAGTCCAATGCTTGATGTGTGCGATTGTCACAGAGCCTTGGCAGCCCTGCCATGCATGTAGGGTGGTGACTCACTCTGTAGCTGATTACTAAGTGTCTAAAACTTTCTGTGGGTGGCATCTTGGTTTTAATCACAAACTAAAATTTGACTCATATTTTACAAGCTTAGAAATGTACCTTAGTTTTAGGTTTTTGAGACCTAAAAGGAATTTTGCTCTGTCACCCAGGTTGGAGTGCAGTGACGCGATCTCAGCTGACTGCAACCTCTGCCTTCTGGGTTCAAGCGATTCTCCTGCCTCAGCCTCCTGAGTAGCTGGGACTGCAGGTACACACCACCATGCCCAGCTAACTTTTTGTGTTCTTAGTAGAGACGGGGTTTCGCCGTGTTAGCCAGGATGGTCTCGATCTCCTTACCTCATGCTCTGCCTGCCTTGACCTCCCAAAGTCCTGGGATTATAGGCGTGAGTCACTGCACCTGACCCACCACCTGTTATTTATTAGGCACTGTTTCAGGTGCTGAGAAAAGAGCCAGAAGCACACAATAAAGTCACCACTCTCCTGGCACTTACATTCCAGTGGGGACAGGAGGGGACGAGGACCATAAACAAGTTATTACGTCTGAGGCTGGCAAGTGCTATGCAGAAAAACAATGCGTGCGGTGTAGGAGCTGTGGGGGTGGGCATATTTTATGTATGGAGGTCAGGTGAGTTTCTGTTTAAAGGGGACAAAAGGAGCCTTGATGATGCCTGGGGCAAGCACTCCTGGCAGAGGGACCAGCAAGTCCAAAGGCCCTGGGATGGGAACCTGCTTGGCATGTCTGACCTCTTTCAGGAAGGCAATGGCCTGTGTGGCACAAGCCGAGGAAGTGAGCAGGGAATGGTGGGAAATGAGCTCAAAGGAGGTAATGAGATGATGGGTGTGGTGGGCAGGACAGTGACCCGCCCCCCCCCCACCAAGGACATCTACACCCTAACCCCTGGAGACTGCAAATATGCTATATTACTTGCCAAAGAGGAATTAAGGCTGCAGATGGAATTAAGGTGGCTAATCAGCTGACCTTGAGATGGAGAGATTATCCTGGATTATCCCGGCCCCATGTAATCACAAAGGTCCTTCTTTGTTCCTGAAAGAGGAGGTCACCATGTCAGAGTCAGAGAAGGAGCTGTAACAACAGAAATAGAGGTTGGAGTACTGCAACTGCTGCTGGCTTTGGAGCTAGAGGGAAAGGCCACTGTGAACATACGCACTATTGGTATTCATTTTGTATATAGCATATATAAAGATTTGAATGTGGCTCGGCACTGTGACTCATGCCAATGATCCCAGCACTTTGGGAGGCTGAGGCAGGAAGATCACAAGGCCAGGAATTCAAGACCAGTCCGCCAACATAGTGAAACCCCATCTCTACTAAAAATATAAAAAATTAGCTGGGTGTGGTGATATGCACCTGTAATCCCAGCTACTCGAGAGGCTGAGGCAGGAGAATTGCGTGAACCCAGTAGGTGGAGGTTGCAGTGAGCTGAGATCACACCATTGCACCCCAGCCTGGGCGACAAAAAAAAATTTTTTTAATGGAAAACAAGTTAAACTTCAACATTTGTATCTGAATGAAATACATTTCATTATGTTTGTTTCTATAGAATGTTTCATTCTCCAATAAAGAGGGCTTCACACAGTTCCCTGAAGTGAGTGTGTGTGTGCACGTGTGTGTATATGGGAGTGGGTAGGGGGTCACCTGACTCACAGAGCCTTGCCTCAGGGAGAATATGTAGGGGTCCCTCTAGCTGGTTCATGCTCCTCCAAAACAAGTTTCCCCAACATCGTAAGACAACTCTTTTGCCTCCTCGGGCATGACCTTTTCATGAGCACTCCCAATTTGGGGCCCTCAGGAGCTCTGCTTCAGTGAGTTCTCCAACTGCCTTAGGGATCCCCTGAGAAGATCAGGTGAGCAGAGTTCAGAGAGCAGAAGTCAGATGGTGGCAGCCTCAGAGTGCAGCTCCTAAGCTTCTCTTTGCTGGCTGGTTGCTTTCTGAGCATGTCTTTCTCTTGCAGTGTGAAAAGCTATTTAGCAAGGCAAGAAGCGAACAATAAATCATTTTACGTGAGTACAAGCAGGAAGAGGGCAGGGGACTAAAATTTATTGAGTACCTACTATGTGCAAGCGTGGGCCTTTTACACTTCTATACTTACCTTGTTGAATCTTCACAAAGATCCTAGGAGGCGGGGTTGTTATTATTCCACATTATGCATGGCAGGGAAGTGGAAGAACCATGACCTGAACTCAGCTCAGCTAGATCCCAGAGTGGGTATTTAATTGTCACTCTCTACTGCCTTGCACAAGGCAAACAGTGTCCCAGGAAAACCAGACATGAGAGCTCATCCAGGCCAGTGAACGGCTCATGCCCAGATATAGGAAGTCCCTCTGCTGACTTTGGGAAGTCACGAATGCTGGAAGAGAGGCTGCTGGCACCCCTCAGGGGAGCAGCAGCAGGAGGGTGCTGGAGAAGGTGATGGGAGCCAAACTTGGAGGGATATTGACACCTACCTAGGAGTGTGGGGCTGACCCTCTGGTGTCTGGGAGCCTTTACTGGTCTGACACAGGCACAGGACCAAATAAGAGTTACATTTTAGAAAAAGCACCCTCTAGTGGGATTTAATTGGTATTTTTTACTGGTTTCTGTGTTTATCTAGTTTCCTCTTTTTTTTTTTTTAAACCAAAATCATGCAGTCTTTCAACAGTTAGGGAAACAAAATAAACAAATAAAAGTATAATTGCCCTCTAGGTAGAGAGGAGGATGAACTGCAAAGGGAGCAAGATTGAAGGGGGTGAGGCCAGAGCCCAGGAGAAAGATGGTGGTGGCCTGGGGCCATCAGGCAGGAGAGAGGAGAGGAACACAGAGCAACATGAAGGAAGCAACAACAGCAGGGCCCATGAGGCTGCAGGGTACACTGCACAGAAATTAGAGCCCCAGCCTTGCCCTGGTCCAGGCCGGCAGAGGCCCTGCCCAGGTTTCTTGGCATCTAATGGGAGAAGGAGGAGGAACTGACATTTTTGTTTGTTTGTTTGCAATCATCCTAGTCATTTTCTCGTATGTTGTTTTGTTTTTCCCTTACAAAAGCCCTTTGAGAAAGAGTTACTAAGCCTATTTTCTGATAAGGAAACTGAGGCACAGAGATGCTGGATGGCTCTTGTCTGGTGGCACAGCCAAGATTTACTCAGGCCTCTCTGATTCCAGAACCTGAGCAACTGCTCTGGGTGACCACATCCTCTGGGCTCTGGCCACAAGGGCGAATGCAAGGGTTGGGAGCAGGGGTAGTGCCCTGGGCACCAATGGCTCAGTTTGGCACAGAGTTTCAAAGGCCCCTAGGGACATCCAGGAGCCTAGTAAGCATCAGGTTTGAGTCTCAGAGATGTGAGGATAAGCTATAATGGGTGAAGAGCCCAGAAGGGCTTGGGCTCTAAAGTCCCAGGTCTGTTTTTAAGAGCTGAGTGAGGCAGTAAGAGAAGATGTGGAGAAATCTCAGCACTCCAAGTCTATCATTTCATCTTACTTTCCCTTGGTGCCTAGGAAATGATCAACGTGTCACCTGGCTATCAGCTTGTTCGGAATCGGGAACAGATTTCTGTCACCTTAGGAGATGAGATGTTTGACAGGAAAAAGCAGTGGGAATCAAAGATCCTGGACAAAGGCAGATTTAACAGGTAATGCCACAGGATAAACATGCTGCTGCTTGAAGCTACTCCCACCCAGCTCAGCCCGGCCTCAGGGACAAGCCAAAGCTGCCCTGCCCACACCCAGGCCACTGCTCCCTGCTCTGGAGGGGCTGCAAGGGCACCTCCCTCCTCGCCCCTGCTTCCCGGTGCTGCATCTCTCCACATCTGCCTCTCTTTGCTCTGATCCCATCCATGAGCAGATCCAAGGGGCAGGATAAAGACTGATTGGGAGTTATGTGATTGATCCCAAAGGACAGAAATTGTTCCTGGGGCGGGAATAGGTAGAATAGCCATAAATTAGTCTGAATTTGGGGCATGCAAATTAGGTAAAGTCAGGGTTTCTGGGAGGCTGGAGTTCACATCTCTCTCTCTCATTTTTTTTTTTTTTTTTGAGACAGAGTCTCTCTCTGTCACCCAGGCTGGAGTGCAGTGGTGTGATCTCGGCTCACTGCAACCTCTGCCTCCTGGGTTTAACTGATTCTCATGCCTCAGCCTCCCAAGTAGCTAGGATTACAGGTGTGCACCACCATGCCTGGCTAATTTTTGTGGTTTTAGTAGAGATGTGGTTTTGCCATGTTAGCCAGGCTGATGATCTCTAACTCCTGATCTGCCCACCTCAGCCTCACAAAGTGCTGGGATTACAAGCATGAGCCACCACATCCAGCCTGTTTTTCATTATGTCCAAAAATACCACTCAGCTCATGCCCCTGGGAGATGCAGTGTGGAAGGTTCCGACCTGACCCCAGCCTGTTGAGCACAACCATCCTCTCTGTCTTCAGGCCCCACCCACTCCCTATTCTCCAATGCGTATCAAGTATATCTCCATGTCTTCCTTTTTTCATTAACAGATGCAGATTCATCTCTACATCTTTTCATTCTACCCTTTAATCTCTTATTTGTATCTTCTGCTTCTTCGATATCCTGCCCACGTTCAGGCATTTTACTTCTTCTTTTTTTTTTTCCAACTCAGCAACTCTATTTACATAACAGTGTCGCCCACACCCCATGGGGCCTCTCACGGCTTCTTGGCTTTCTTCACAGAAGATGAGCTGGAGGCTGACTCCCATCGCTTTCTCGAATTGGGCGTGAGGGGTGCACCCACCACATCAATGATGGTGTCCTTGGGGTCAGGGCCAAGTCCGGGTTCGGTCACTGCTGGCTCAGCGGAGGCCGGGCCTGGGCCTGATGCTGGTGTGGCAGGGCCCCCCAGCACACCAGTCCGGGCCAGTGCCTCATGACGGTGCCACAGCATCTGCAGCTCATACTTGCAGTTGGCACAGGCCTGCTTGAGCTCGTAGAGCAGCACCAGGTCACTTCGCAGCTCGTTGAACATGTGCACCAGCTCCCCCGTAGGTATCGGGCTCAGCTCCACACCAAGCTCCCGCAGCATCTGTTCCAGGGCCTTGATCTTCTTCTGTCCCACAGAGCTTGGCAGCTTCATCTGTTGGCTCCGCAGCGTGACACCTGCAGACTTGAAGTCTGGAAATTTGATGCCTGCAGTCTCACGAACAGCCGGCTTCTCAGCCTCTTTTTTCTGTGGTAGCTTCTTCTTGGGGGCCTTGCGTTCCGTGCGCCTCTGCTCTGCAGTGGTATCTGCCGCTGTGATCAGCTTCTGCAGGTCCTGGCTGCGTTTCTCCCGCTCCTTCTTCCGGGCCTCGATCTTGCGCAGCTCCTGCAGCAGGTACTTACTCCTCCTCTGCCCCCTGCTCTGGGGTCCGGTTGTACAGCCACTTGAGCTGTTCCTTCCGTCGTCATTCATGCCCAGCATCAAATACTGGTATCTTAAGGTCTGTGCCTGGCACAGCCCACACATTGGCAAGCTTAGCACAGATGTGGTAGTACCATTCCTTCAAGTCTTCCACAGAACGCTTCTTGAACTGCTGGTGGTCATACCGGTCATGGATAACAACAAAACGCAGGTCAAAGCGGCAGCTGAGGTCAAAGGGGTGGTCAGTTTCTGCCTTAGTCCAAGCATCATCATGGAGATAAAGCCGGTACTCCTGCTCTGAGTACACAGGTACCTGCACAGCCTTATTTAACCTGGCAAAGGGGTAGTCCTTGCCCTCCTCCGCTGCACATCGCCAGTGGAAGAACATTGCTCCATCCTTGCGGGCCAGGTTGGTGAATGGCATCCACTTCCAAGTTGGCCTTCTTGGAGCCCAACTTGGCCTTCACTGTACGGTAGCCCTGACCGGTGTCACTGGGTAGCAGTGGGGGTGCATCCTTCTTGTCAGAGTAGAGCAGGGCATAGACCTCCCGGTGCATGCCTTCAGGCCTCTTGAAAGTCAATGTCTCAGAGGACTTTCTTGGATTTTTTTCTTGTCCAGGTTGATAATGTCCTTCTTGCTGATGGTCCCAGAGGCTGCATCCCCTTCTGGACCCCCGAGTTCTAGAATATCCCATACATCCATGCCCATAGCCATCATGCCTAAGAGACGGGGGAGCGACCCAAGGTTGAGGGTCAGTGCCTGAGGAAGGACCAGGCTTGGGTCAGTGGACAGGGACACTCCAGACCCAAGTGGAGGCGAAATGAAGAAGCGGGCCGCGAGGACGAGGGTGGTCCAGGTCAGGTCGGGGTACTGCCTGTGTCCCACCGCTTGGATGTTCCTAATGGCCCCTTCAGCCACCTGGCCCCTCACGCCTCTGCACCTGGGTTCTGCAGCTGCAGCCCCCACTACCACTCCCCTGTCCCTGCCAAGCCACAGCAGCATCTTACTTCTTAACTGCACTACTGAATGGCTCTCCAAGTGCCTCTTCCTTCAGGCTTATTTTGCTGTGAGAATTATTTTTTCAACACACAAGTCTAAAGGACCAACAATAGCAAACACACACACACACACACAATCATATACCTATCTGCTAGTATATAGGCAGAATACAACCAACCTGTTAGCAGTGGTTATATCTGGGAAGGGATTCAGATTGGGGGTGAGTCTAAAGGGCCCTCAAGTCAAATGAGGCCAGGCCATGGAGTCTCCCTGAACTGACCTGGCCCAGAGGGGCTGGACCCGTCCTTGTCTTCCCACCCAAGGGGTATTCAGCCTCTGCTTTCTTTTCCCTGCTCATCCACAACCCTCTGCAGGTAGAGAATGGGTCATGCATCTATAGTCAAGCTCACACCCACAGCCACCTCTTGGCCTCTCAAGCAAGTTGTCACCAGTTGGGCACAATAAAACTGATAACCTGTGCTTGTTTTACTCCCTGGTAAAGCTATGAGTGTTGTTTATACTGAATATTGTGTTCAAAAGATAGCGGCTCCCTATTATTCAACTTTCTCATGCTCTTTCTCACACCCTGGTACTGTCTCCTCCTGTATCTCCTCTCTTGTTTTCTTATCCCACATTCTCTCTGTGCTCAGTTAGACATAGAAGATGGTTGCCAAAGAAGTCAAAACATCTTGCATTGAAGACTTCCTCTCAGCTCTACTGCATATGCCACCATCTGCCACCTTGTCACTCTAGCCAAACCAGATAGAGCTAAATAATTTACAGATATCATGGCAGCCTTAGACCAGAAACACAGAAAACCATTACCTGTTCTGAAAGCCACTCTCTTAAATCTTCTTTTAGTGCCATCTCTGGCCCATTCCTTGTCTATGGTTCACAGTCAGCATCAGTCCTGTTGCCCATCTTCTAATTTCCTAATCTTCTGAACTTCATCCTCTGTTTCAAATATCATTACCAAATCAAAGCCAAGCTCTAATACATTTCTGACATTATTTTCCTTCTATTCAATTTGGCACCAAACCATCCAGTTCGAGTCTAGTGAGCTTACCCAAAAGAGTCAGATCTGAGGCTCAACTGCCCAACTGCCAAATGCCTTCTCTAAGACCACCCCTATCCCTCCATCCCCACCCCATGGAGCAGGTGCAGGACATGGCCAGCTCTCACCAGGCCAGAGTCAGTCATGCTCAGGGGCCGGAGTAGCATGGAATGGTAAGCTTTGTGGATGATAGAAGTATTACTTGTCCTACAGGCCCAACATCATTTCTGACCTAGAAGAGCAAATCTCAGAGCTGACAGCGATAATTGAACAAATGAACAGAGACCACCAGTCTGCCCAGAAATTGGTGAGTGACC